>NC_031978.2:17344191-20299646 GCF_001858045.2 Oreochromis niloticus
TCCACGCGTCTCTGCTGTCACACACAACACTGGCATATCAATCAGCTCTTTATCTGCTTCCTCCACATGACTCAGCCGACTCACTGCCTGTCTGTCACAGTTTCTTCAGAAACAGAAAGACATATGCCTGTCAAAAGTCAGAGAGGTTATTTTGCTCTGAGTACCCCTTGAGATCATGATAGGAGATTAAATGATTGGTTGAATTATCCAACTGGCCTTTAAAGCCTATTGGTTATGTTGTAATGGGAGGTATGGTGAATAAACCACTGCTGGCGTTGTTCTGGTTAAAAAGCAGCCAATTTTATGATTTTTCTCGACAGCAGCCAACAAAATCAATACAAAGGCAGCTTTTTTCCTTTTTTTCTAACAACAAATTCATCAAAAGATCCCCCAGGGTTCTCTGTTCATGCAGTGGGAATGAAGGAAGTAACAGCAGACTGAAATTTGAGCTGCAGCTGCTACCAGAGAGAGGACATGGACACGCCCAGGTGTCCTAGTGACACATCACAATGACTTCTGACACACACACACACACACACACACACACACGTTGAAATGTCTTCTTAAACTACATTTCCACTGCAAAGAGATGTTTTGATTGCAGCTCGCTCAAGTTTCACCTGAAACTCAGTGAGTAATATGAGCAAGCGTAGGCTGACGCGTGATGTTGTTTATCTTGATTTCATTATAACAGTTTCAGATTCAAACAAACGCAGAGACTTCCTCTCAGGTGTTTGTGTGTGATTATGCTCATGTAAGAGGGGATTCACACAGGCAGCTGATATGTCCTGGAGAAACGGAAACTAAATGTCTAATCTTTGACCTTTGGACTTTTTGGACTCTGTTGACACTTGGAAGTGTTGACAGAGTGTAAACCAGCTCAGCACATGTAGTTAAGGCTATCTGTCTTTGATTTGATATGTAAAGCACAACCAGCAGGAGTGAGCACGTGTTTTAAACTGGAGATACATTTTATGGATGTGTAGTCAGGATGCTTGGATCAGTAATCAGTGAGATTTCAGTATATGTGTGTGTGTGTGTGTGTGTGTGCGTGCGTGTGTGTGGCTTTGAGCTGTGAACCATGTCAGCCTTTGGACTGTGGGCTGGGCTCACGCCATGTGCCATGTGGTGTTTCATTCTCACTCATGTGGCGCCATCTAGTGTTTTTCTCCTCTCCGTTATGTCAAATGCACCGTGCGCCGTTTACCACTAGAGGTTGTTGACAGCCTGCTTATAGAGCATACACCTCTGCCAGCACAAACTCTGATATTGTCTACCTTTACAAATTTAATTGTAGTTTCTGTTTGCAGAAGACAGACCTCGTACTTGTCTGAAACGATAGAATCTCTAAAGAAAACGTAACAATCGGTGATGCCTTTCATTTTACTGGTTTGTAAAGACTTATGCTACTGCAGGTATCACCTCTTTCTATTTGTTTAGTTCAGCATGTAGTAAAAGTTGTACAAGTCTTTGTTTTAACCTGACTTCATTGCTTAAGTGTGGCAGTTATGTCTGAGGAGATTTCCTCTGATTGTTCCAGTCTGTTATCGTACCGTCCTGTAAGGAAAACGAAACTCGGCTGGACAGAATGAAACAGGGCTGGGGGCTGGCATAATGAATAACAGACTGACCTTGACCTGCTATCAATCCTTCATGTGTGCAAGCGTCCAAACTCATGAATGTGTCACTGAACCAAGGTGAAGCAGAACTCCTGTCAGCTTTGAAGGTGACCGTGCCCTCCAACCTTCCCGTGCAAAAACACGATTAACCTTCCCCAGAAGCGGTAAAGAATCAACACAATGTGTTACTGTCCTAGTTTTGTCTCCTGAAACAAGACAAGCAATTTTCTTTACTTATGCAAGGCAGCAGCTAAAGTTTGAACGACATGTATGTGCGCTTTTGTGTAGCCAAAAGTGACGATTAGGGTATGACATTGAACATTAAAATGTAATGGTTCAAACGGGTACTCAGACTCTTTGTTCATTAAATAACCATCTCAATGAGGTAATACAAAAAAGTTAGGACGCTGTGTAAAATATTAATAAAAACAGAATGCAATGAGTTGATCAATTAAACCCATATTTTGTTCACAACAGAACACTGAAAACACAAGATGCTCTTTTTATACCCAATCATGTTCACTGACCTGTGGCCAATTAACTGAATTAGTTGCAAAATGTTCTTCCAGCTGTTTCTTTTTAGCACCACTTACTTTTCCAGCCTTTTGTTGCCTGTGTCGACTTTTTTTGTTCTGTTGTACATTAAAATATGAGTTTGTGAGATTTGCAAATCATTGTATTCTGTTTTTTTTAAAGCTTAAATAAAAGCGTCCCAACTTTTTCTGTATATGACTGTACAATATATTGTAAACAAACAATGAATTAGAATCTGTAATGAACTACAGCTAAAACTACAGTTTTCCTTTGAAACGTAGTGAATCAGAAAAAATACTCAAGGACAGGGGTCCCCAATCCCAGTCCATGAGGGCCAGTGTCCCTGCAGGTTTTAGTTGTCCTTGATCCATCACAGCTGATTTAAATAGATAAATGACCTTCTCAACATGTTCTCCAGAGGCCTGGTAATGAACTAATCATGTGATTCAGGTGTGTTGACCCAGGGTGAGATCTAAAACCTGCAGGGACACCGGCCCTCGTGGACTGAGATTGGGGACCCCTGCTCAAGGAGCTAAAAATGACACCACGTAAGTAAATGTACTGTCTGTGTTTTCTCCACTAAGAAGTAAAATTAGTGAACTAAACAGTAAACAATATCTAAGTTTAAAAAAATTTTTTTTTAGCCATTCAAACAAGGACATGTCTGACTACAGGCTCAAAGTCCAGAGTGTTTAAAGTTTCTAATTTGTAAAAGGACAAATTTGCTTTTAAAAAAAATGTATTATTTTGGCTATGAAAGTCTGATCACTATAGACTGAGAACAGAAAGGAAAAAAATGGCTGAGGCTGTTAATAAGGAAGCAGTGTTGTAGACAAATTAATGTGCAGTATTGCACAGCCACAGTCACACCATGCTAAGAGGAGGGAAGTTGGACTGGTGGCTGGTTAACTAACCAGATCGCTCTCTTGTTGAACAGTGGGCGCCCTCCATTCATAAAAACAGTCTTACTGCCTGAATATAAAATCTCTTTCACGCTGGTGTGAGTGCAGCTCTAATGAGTAAGACTAGATACAGACACACATCGACACTGAAGTTGTGCCGGGGTCCTGGCTCTTGTTTCACTGAGTGTGAAACACAATCAACAGCAGGAGGGAAAAGGCAATTTCAGGCTTCAGCGACGAGAACACTTGTCTGTATTTCAGTGTCATTCTCGTTTAGGGTGGATGGAGAAATCAGACGCAGTGTGTGTTTGCGTGCTCACGCGCGTGCGTGTGGGTCTCATTTCTGCTGACTTACACCATTTCCTCCCTCTTTCCATCATTTTGTGCGGCCATTTATTGGAAGACACGTGTTGCCAGCGCTGTCTAAACACTGTCAAATTATTTCACTGGAGCAATCTTTGCCCCTGACAGTCACTGTCTCTCTGTATAATGCTGATGGCGGGCAGCAAGCACACTGACCTAATAGTCAGTGGGTAGTCTAATAGTCTTGTGGTACATTCACATTAAATCACAAATATTCATTCATTTACTTTTATTCTTTGCAGCAGCCTCATTTTTTTAATGCTAACTTGAGAATGAACAAATGTATCGCACCATTTAACCGATAAACAGAAAAGCTATACAAATATTTTTCACAATGCATTTCTACAATAATTATTTTGTTTCATTATTTAAGTTTCTAACAGGACATTTTGTCCACTCAGCAAATTTCTGTTTCAGTCTTATTTACCCTGAATCAAAACTGAAGCCACTCTCTCACTACCCCATTTAGATTCCCTTGTATTCACAAAGATCACATTTTGCCACTAGGAGGAGCGCTAAAAAGTCAAAACTATAAGTTTCTTCCTAAGAGCTTTATATAAAGCTGCTAAGAGAAAATCTTGGTAACAAAATCCAAAGCTTAGAGATAGCCAGATTTGACTCCATCAGCTGTGAATGACATTATCTTATAGTCATGTGAAAAGTACAGTTTTCACAGGGCTTTGTGCCTTCCTGTGAAAAAGACAAATGCACCCTATAATTCATTAACTTGTAGACCCACCTTTAGCAGCAATGTCTTGAAGTAATCTCCTTATGTATGACTTTATCAGTCTCTTACATCGTTGGATGAATTTTACCCTGCTTTTCTTTATAGCAGTGCATTGAGATTCACCTCATTTGTTAATGCACATCTCTCTTAAGGTCTCACAACAGCATTTCAATCAGGTTAAGGTCTGGACTTTGACTTTAGACCATTACAAACCCTTAATTGTTTTCATTTTCCGCCATTCTTTTGTAAATTTGCTTGGGGTCATTGGTTGGTTGTATGACCCAGTCTTGACCAAGTGAAATGTGGCCTCACATTTGACTCATTTTGACTTTGGAATACTTTGGTATACAGAGGAACTTGTGTGACTACAAAACAAGCCCAAATCATCACTACTCCACCAATGTGCCTGAAAGTTAGAATGAAGTGCTGATGTGCTGTGCTTGGTTATCTTCCATTGGTGCTGTACATTATGCCATCTTCACTTTGGTTTCATCTGTCCAAAGGAAATTTTCTCAGAAGTCTTGTGGTTTGTTCAGATGCAGCTTTGCAAACCTAAACCATGCTGCCATGTTCTTATTAGACAGAAGAGGGCATTCTACTGGCAACCCACACTTGTTCAGTCTTGATTTTTAATTGTACTGTCATAAACTTTAACGTTTAACATGCTGACTGAGACCTCTAGAGATTCTGAGTGCTGCACGGTCTGATCTTGTTGGTGAATTTGCTGCAATGTTCACTCCTGGAAGAATAGTAGCGTTGTGTCAACTCACACCTGAATGCTCCAGATGGGCAAATTACCAAAACTTCTGCTTTTTTAGAGGTGCTCACATTTTCTTGATGTTTAATTAATCAAATGATTTCTATTATGAGCACCTGGCTGCTACTTACCCTTTTAATTCCTATTGCACAGTCTTGATAAACCCTTTTCACAGTGTTTGAATACACCTACCACACTTAAACCTGCATGTTGGTTGAACAGTCTGTGTGGGAGTGAAATATTTTCAAAAATACAGAAAAACATATATTAACTCCAAATGCATAGTGACATGAAATTCATATCCTCGTGGTGCTTTAAGAAAGGAAAGACAGAGTGCACGAGGAGCAGAGTACAACTAACTGCTGGTGTAACTCAACGGGAAAGGTGGCAGACTAGTCTTGTCGGCAGGCTGTCAGGGTCAAAAACACAGAAACTATTGCTTCCTGTGAAGTAAGGCCCACTGCGGACTGAACCAGATATGCAGAAAAGACTTTAAAAGGGTCTGTTGTAAAAGGCATCCAAAAAATGCACATAGGATCCAAATACTATCTAACAAAGGAGTGAGGTCTGAAAACATAACTATGTACATGGGGGTTAGTGGGAAATTGGAACCAGGTGAGTTTGGCAGGGAGGCGCCTAAGAGCAGAATGGAAGTCTGAGGACATCTGGTGGCAGGAATGGGTGTTACAGCGTCATCCGGTTTGTTGATCAGAAATGTACTTTGAATTCTGCTGTTTGAACTTGACAAGGCCAATTTTCTTTTTAACTGATAGATTTTTAAAATGAGAATGTATTTGTGATAGAGTCAGTGCAGCTCTGTGAACTGTGTATTTAAAATGTAACATTAAAGATTTGCTGGTAAAATTCAGGTGCTGTCAAAACTGAGAAACCGAAAAAATAATGAAATATGATACAGTCAGGTACCACATTACGAGCAAATAAGTTGAAATGGATTTGAGATGATTTTAACAAGTCAAAAATAAATGCTTAAACATTTTAACTACATAGAAAATTAGACAAAAACACAAAGCACTTCATGTCTTGCATCCCTTACCATCACACACAGATGCCAGAATACAAACAGCAGAGGAAGGATGATGCAGAGATATCAGTTTTAAAACCCTCACTGACTCTGTGCACTCACCTGCACACACACAATTATCTATATAACTTATGTTATAAGGACATAGTCAAGTGTTTGGACTTGCCTCTAATTTGGGATAAGCATAAATTCATGCATAAATCACCTTGCATAAAAAAAATTACCATGAAAACTTAGTTATGGTTATGAGTATTTTCAAGAAATTATTCCAAGTCATCTGCATGTGACAGGATAAGCTAGAGCGATGGTAGCGTTAGTTTAGGCACGCGTTTGTGTGTTTGTGTGTCCTATAAGACAGAGATGTTTAATTGAGTTAGAGGATCGTGCTTCAATCCTGGATTAATGTCCCAGTGGACTGTCTGAACGGCAATGGAAGGGTTTGACCCAGTTAGACACCGCGCGCACACACACACACACACACACACACACACACACACACACACACACACACACACACACACACACACAAAGACATATGCACAAGCAACACAGCAGCACACAGACAAAAGCCACACAAAACTGCAGCATAAAATGATGAATAAATCTGGGTGGGAGTTACTGCTCTGGTGATTGATTATCAGAAACAACAGTACCAGGTGCCCAGTCAGCGGGGAGCAATTAATGACTTTGTGTGTGTGTGTGTGTGTGTGTGTGTGTGTGGTTGAGAGCCAGTATTGGTGAATCCACTTGTTACCTTCGCTTTAGGCTACAGTGACTGCATGTTCCTGTGAGATCTGCATTGCAGCAGTTGCGTCCGTCTCGTCACCATCTCAATACCTGGCTCCATAACCGACGATGCAGTTAGTCAACTGGCTAATGGGAACAAGCCCTGTGCTTCACTAGAGATCCATCTATTTTTATGAGGGAGCGAAAAACCATCAACTTTAATCACCGAGATCTGTGGGGAGGTCTCACATTAAGCTGCTCTCATGAAAAAAAAGAATTTGGAGAAATGTGCACAACAGCAGAGAAACTGAAGGTGCCAGTAGTTCAAGTAGTTCTGAATCAAGACTCATGCTTACTATGTTTTACTGTTTGCTGTTTTTCTGAAAGTGAAGGTCAGAGCATCCACAGGGTTAATATTAGTGCATTTCTAGATTTTACAGCACCATAGAAACCTTTTCTTGTTTTTCCTTTATGAATTCTCTTCTTTCCTTGCTCTCTGATTAAGGTCTGTTATGAGCCCATGGCTGACCCTGAGGCTCCAGTAAAAACACGAGTATCTTCTTTTGTACTTTCCCAGTCCTTCTCTTGTGCTCCTTGGGTGAAATATGAAGCACGATACGAAGATGAAATGATGTAGTCATCCAGAGGAGCCATTTGGAGGTTTCACCAGAGGAAAATAGTTGCAGGGTTCAGCGGAGGACATGGGAGGAGCATGACATGCATGCTTTCAACAAATTCTTCTTTTCTGATGGAATTAGAGGAAACATGCAACTCCACATGAAGGGAGATTTTTTTTTTTTTTTTTTTTTTGAGAAAAGCAAAGAGCAAATGGCTGGATTCCAACAGCTATTAAATAATCCTCGAATTTATTGAATGACATTCAGTGATTGAGGCTGATCGGCCTTTAATTATTTCCAGATTTCCTTTCTATTGGATGAAAATGACAAATGAATGAGGACAGATGACTATAAAACCTCCCCTCAATTCTTTCCAATCTTTGTTTCAGCATCCAAACCCACCCCACTCTTTCCTTTGCAAACGCTAATCTCTTATGTAATAATGGTTCACACACATATATGTGTACATGCTTTGAATTATTTCTCAGGCCTTGACTCTAATAACAATTCAATATTTTTATAGCCTTCTGTTATTGAATAGAACTGCCCGGACTGACCCTAAAATATCAAAATACAAAGGCAGACTCGCTGTCTCCACTCGCCGTTATCCAACTCCCACGGGAGAAGCTCCTGGTCTTTGCTTTCTGATGGTGAAAAGAGGGCTGTTTAGAGCTCACTGTGGTGTGGACACAAACAGAAAGGAAAAAAAGAAACTACGGGCTCTGGGAAAGAGATGTTGCTTAAAAAAAAAAGCAGAGGGGGTTAGAACAGGGGAGGGTGGATGGAGGGTTTATAGACTCTAAAAACAGATGCTCCCTTGACTGGCCCTGTCTCCCCACATTAGTGCAGTGTACCCTTTTTCCTCTCTTCCTGTGCCATCCCTCCATTCTCTTGTTTCCTACTTCACCCATGTACCTCTTACCTCCTTCCATAAAAGCTATCTCTAGGTCTCTCCTCACCTCGCTTAAACCTTAACACAGCAATGTGTTTCTGTTTACTAGCTTGTAATTCACTCACACGGAGAGAATAATGGATGTGAGTAATAAAAGTCAACTTCCTGATTCAGGAGCTCAAGTCCATCGAGAAAGGGGGTTCCAGGGGAACGCCATGGTTTAAAAAAATACCGTTAAAAACTAGATGACATGATGAGCTCTCACATTAACTTCAAAAGTGGCATCAGTGTGGCACAAGAAGCACCCACGAGACTGCTGAGGTGGACTGAAAATTAAGAGTCCATTGAGCAAAACTCCTGGCACAGCCCAACCCACCTCTACACGCAGGTTGCTGTTGTGGTAGTCAGTCAATCAGCTGCCTCTCTCTGTCATTCATCCGGTCAGAGAAAGTGGGCAAAACTCACCAGTAGAGCACACCACATTGCCTTGACGTTTTTGTCAAAATAACAATATTATTTCAGAGGAGATGGAGGTAAATTGATCCCTGGGGGAATATGAGCCACGCCTGCTAATCACCTTCTTCCAAGAAAACGATATCTGTTGGTGCCGCAGATTCTCGACCCTTGAGCTGGTTTAAACCCAAGTGTTTTACAGCTTTTGAATCTGAAGCATTTAGCCTCAACAGCAGAACAAAACATCCCCCAGGACTCGATTTAGCCTGACAAGGTTTTCACAAATGTTCAGGGTGTGCATGACTTCGTACGTCTGTCCTCAGAATGAGGTAGTGTAATCATTATGATATATCTTAAAGAGTATTTAAAATTTCTGCTATATTTATTTTTAAGGCCTTTTTTTCTAGAAATATTGGTCCTGCAAAATAAGTGCACTGCAAGTGGGGTACTTTACACAATTGCTCAAGTTTCTCTTTGTTCAGATGGGTCATCCTCTATTGACTTTTTGCCTTTTGAACACACTTAACGACAAGTATATTAGTCATAAGTGCAACAAATGTTTAGAGAGGTTGTTTAATTGTATTATCAGAGAGAGTTGTGACTTTCTTCATCAAACTTTGCACCTTTTTCAAAGCAGAAGCACAAAGACGAGCAGCTCAGCAGACTGAATGGAATGTGCTTCACAAGACATGGAGAGAGGGAGAACAGGACGGTTGCCAAAGAGGTCAGTATTGACTGCAATATCTACAGGATACAGAGCAGTCACTCGAATCAAAGCTGTTTCCCCTAGGGAAATGGCAAAAGAGCTCAAACACTTAAATGACTCTGCCTATACTCTGCTGTCAGTCAGGAACCCAGTGGGGATATCATTTGCCATCATTCATTTTTACATTAAATTCAAAGATAATCATGAATTAGCGATCTTAAATCTTGTATAAAACTCTGTTGGTCAAAAGCTGTGTAAAAATCGCAAACCAAAAGATTAATTCAGATTTGAAAGCAGAACCCAGATAATTCAGTCTAAAGATTTTATTAAATTTGTGCAGATTTAACAGGGAAAGAGCTCGAAAAGGAGAGATCATTTGGAAGAACTGAATAGGATTTGAAATATATTGTTTAATTAAAAGCCTTTTGTAAAATAGACTCCAGTAAATCTAGACTGGACTCTAGATACCGTTGATAGTGAAGATAAAGACAAAGATAAAGATGGAGGCTTGGATAGGGGTCTGGATGACTAAGGTGAGGCAGAGATGGGAAGGATGTGGGCTGCATGAATGAGAGTCTAAAAGGCAGAATAACAGATAAACACAGATTTTTGATCGACTTGCAAAAATAAATGGCTGGAATAGAATAATGGGGTCAATATTGCATTTGAAAGGATAGGAAAGAGAAAGTGATATAAAGAACAAACTGGCCGCCTGAACAGCCAGGAAAGCAGGCAGATGAGTAATTACAATTCTTCCCTATTGAACTTACAGTTAACCTTCATCTTGGTGGAGGTATGTGGGAACGGGGGGTTCTCTCTCCTACAGAAACTGGATGGGACACCTGCTGGACAGGTTAGGGTTTGGCACGAGGAAGGACTTTGTGCAGGAATTAGTCTTTCATACATAGTTGTCTGTGTTTTATTTACAGATGGTGGAGGGCATGAACAGGTCAGTCATTTCCAGCAGAGCGGTTGGAAGTGGGCAGGCAGGTAGATAAGTGCAGGTAAGTGGAAGGGCCATTAAATGTCGTGTGTGTGCATGTGAATGAAAACTTAAATGCAGACTCTCAGGCAGATATCAAATAAGAACAAACTTTTATTGTAGGCGATGAAAGAGTCCAAAACACAAAGCCCATGAAAATCCCACAGTGAAGTATCCACAAGAAAGCTGAGAACCAACAAGTAGCACATGAGGATGATTACAGGGGGAAAAACAATGTCTTAAAAAGGCTGGGAACGCAACACAAAACTACAATATGATGTAACAAAGAACTAAGGCAAACGGAGGCTTTAATACACAGAAACACAAAGGGCTAAAGGGCAATGAGACACAGCTGGGGAGCTTAACATATCTAAACTAAATCAGGGAAATGAGATGAGGGATGTAAACCAAAAATACACATGAGGCAAATGGTGCCAAAATAAAATGGGAAATGATGCACAATAGCTAACAGGGAACCTGAGACAGAACTAAACATTGGGGGAATTGACAGAGAAGGAAACGGTGATAATGTAAAGAATAAGTAAATTAAGAATCTGTTACAATACGCTGTGTGGCAGGCAGATTTAGGACCCAATATGCAGAACTCCTCACATAACATAAACTTCATTGCTGGAGCATACAGGGACAAATTACAAAACAAAACTTAGCTGGGGCCAGAATTGTAAAACCTCAAACTTAAACGGAGACGAAAAGACCGAAGACAAAGAACACAACACGAAGAACTGGCAAAATAAGAAAAATAACAGGAGACTACAAATAACCCAAAGCAGAGTGCTCACTGAGAATAGACATGAACAAAGGTCCAAGATTAAATAATTACCAAAAACCTGCAACTCCAGCATCTAATCCAAACATAATTATAAGAGCCTTGGAAATTACAAATGAGAAAACTCTTGACTGAGGACAAAGAATAACAAACTCAAAACACCGAGTCAATGACCGAGGAACCATGATAGAATCAAACTGAAGATATTTAATAATAAACAGAACTCGACAGACCAAAAACACAAAACACTAAATCAAAGATTCAGGCATGACATTAAATCCTTTTGCAGGTTTGGCTAGGGAGTGAAGGAATATATGCTGCAGTAAATGAACCGATGGAGAATAGGTGTGCCAGCTGAAATGTAGGAATCACACACACACACACACACACACACACACACACACACACACACACACACACACACACACACACACACACACACACACAGCTCATCTTTCTGCTTTGACAAAGAAACTCTGTATGACTCACAAGATGCTCCTCAGAGTTCAAGGATCCTGCAACAACATTTATGGCTCCCATTCTGACATACTGTAGCATATGGGAAGACGCTATAGATGGATATCTGTGTGTGTTCATGCACATCTCCAGAGTGTCTGGGAACTGTCACACTGTTTATATCACCACAGCCAACACAAACATTTCCACAGCTTCTGTTTGAAACTAAGGCGCCACATTCTGTTTTTCACCCAGACACACATCTGTTTGCACGGACAAATAGTCACGAGACAAAGTTTTGTTTTTTCTAGGCACATTTTGTGAAGGTGTGTAGATAATTTAAGTGTAAAGTGTTTCTGCTGCAAAGTCCTTGACCCTCTTTGAAACGTGCTGGAAGCTGTTCTCGGCGCAGTGGCAGGAAGCAATAAGTCACCCGCCATCAATGCATCATCAACCTTCAACACATCCACTTTTGTGAACAGGCACTCTTCCTGTAAAAGTCTGAAGACAAATGCTTTTGGTTCTTGCTCAGACATTTTAAAGGTCAGTAAACTTTGAATCCACCAAGGTCACTGAGGCAAGAAATGTAATTATTCATGAAGTGCTGATGGCAATGAGCAGAAACTTATTGCAAGCCTCGCAGGATCTAAAATCGCAACTGCTCGGCTGACTGTTACATAATTTTAGTTTTCTTCACCACTCTTCTCATTCATCATTTCCCCAAATGTGCAGCTATCTCATCATTAACCTGGAGGGATGGACCATTTTCCTGCCACCGGATTTACACAACATGACAGTACGCGGCCTGCAGCCTTTGCCTGACTAAAATAACCATCTGCACTCTGTTTTCTGGGACACGTGCATCCTAATTCACTCGCACCCTTACTACTAACTACTAACACGGACACACGTATACATGCTCTAATCTGGGTCAGAACGCTTACTGTGTGAGCACAACATTATTTCACTACTATAGACTAAAAACAGTTATTGTGCATGAGCTTATTTTTTGCAGCAAGCACTCATGGATGTCATTGTGGGTGCATGCATCTACGCTTATGTTGGAGTACTCATGACACCGGTGACATTTATGAAGACTCCATAAGGAAGGTTAGGGCTATAAGTCTGCCATGTATGTGATGTGTGAACAAAGAAGGCTGGCTCTCCCTCAGCGATGGACTGCAGTTTAGATAATGCAGTTTTATGTATCTGTGAAGATGAAATGCAAGTGTGGAAGGAGAATTTTGCATTTCAGATTAGGAAGATGTTGTGTGAGACTCAAATATCTATGTTCGTCTTTCACATATTCAAGCAAGTGAAGGTGTTTTATATGAACATGCAAGCGTGTCTCACGTATTTGAACGGAGGGGTGAGATTAACTTAAATTCTTATCAAAGAATTTAAACCTCAAACCTAAAAGCACTTCTCCTTTGCTCACACTCTGCATGTTCTCACATGTCTGTGGCACTTCTTTTTCTAGTTACTATGACATTTACTCACTGGTTTTCCCATATCAATAATGCAGGATTATAATTGCTCCGCTTTGAAGTGGCTGTTTAAATAATCCAGGGAGGATTGCTCTTGGCATCCCATTTTTGGCTCAGTGGGTGGAAAAAAAAAAAAAAAAAAAAAAAAAAAAAAAAAATATCCTGAATTTAGAGGTTGAGGCTGAGAAGAAGTGTTAGCTACTGGAGGTAGTTAGCTTTAATCTTTCTGAGTGGAAATCTGCTCCGCTGTGATTAGTGTCTACAGTGTGTTCACATCGCAAGGAGATGCAGAAAAGGAGAGAATTCTGATGGAGCATTACATTAAAAATGAAAAAGTTAGCTCATTGATCTGTGAGGCTGTGCACTCTCTGGGAGTAGAACACTACTTTATTGCAGTCCGAGTCGTGCACCATCTCTCATTCTTAGATTGTGGCATTTAAACCACTGCTTAAATCAAACCTGCATTGCACTTCAGTCTAAAGATGTTACTGCTTACAAAGCAAATAGAGCTGCGTTGATTCTTATGCACAACAATGACAGCCAGCCCTAAGATTCTCTTCTACTTCCAGACCCCTCTGTACCATAGCTGCCCGTGAACTTCAGCATTAGTTCACATCATTTATAGTTAGTCGACCAGAAAAATGCACCACTGAACTGCAAAACAGATCTTTAGAAATTCAAGCTACTCCAGAAATAGCCGTTTAAAAAGAATGGATTTTGAGACTAGACTTTGTTAATGTATATTTGTGATAATTACATCTTTTTTGTATACACTGGGGGTTTGTTGAGGTCAGAGTTCAGTGCCAGTGCAGAGGGAGATGGATGAGCTATAGGACAGCAATTGAAATGCATGAAAGTGCATCAGGATGGCGAATAAAGGGAACATCAAAGTGGTTGCTGGTGAGTGAATAAATTATCAATGTGGGATTTTTTTGTTGCGCAGACATGCTCCTAATGAGCGTACTGAATAGCAGAATAGTGGTATTAAATAAACATCTTCAGAGCCTGGTCTGAGTGAGCTGGCCCTGCCAAAACCCTGACTGCAGCATTTCATAGAATTAGACAGAATCTGAGCTGTCATACTGGTTTACAATACCAACCTTGACAGCAAAGAGATGAGAGGCTCCGAACAGACAGCGGTATCAAAACAGAGATGAAGCTGTTTTCTGCCCCAGTTCTTTGCTTCCCAGCCACACTGACTCGTCTTGTAGACAAAGAGTTCAATATTGGATGAGCTTGCAGACTCAGACCAGAGCAGGAATCTGAGGGAGTAAAGTGTTTCATGCTATACTGCACTCTCCTGATTTGACCATTATAGAAATATGTAAATAAACCTCAGCAGAGTGCCAGCCGTGCAGGAGAGTCTAATTGGGAACGTGACAGAGATGTCATAGGTCTTGATGAATTCTTCAGCGGCCAAAAACAAAGATAATGGCATCATTCAAATTCCCACGCTGTAGCTCTTTTTGTTTGGCAGATTCATCCTGGATGCACTTTGAGCCTCATTGTTTATTGAACAGCTAAAATTCATCCACTTGGCAAATGAGGCATAAACTATTCATGAGTCATTAAACTCAAAGGTTGGACAAGTAAACGGCACTTTATGTTGAAACGGAAGCAAACAGAAATGCACGTGAGGAACGTTGTCAGGTTCATGTGAATAATTTTAGGAGCACTGCCGGGAGCTCTTTCGTATCTCTGAATCATGTTGCAGCTGAGGGTCGAGCTTTGGTCAGGTGTCTGGCAGTGGATGAAGACCCTGAGGGGACAGAGCATGTGAGTCATATGATCCAGGCTTCACACAGACCACTACAGACAGACTAAAGCACAGTAGAAACAAAGACCCGCAGTGTAGTATTTCTGCTTTGGCATGGCAGCGAGGAGTTCTCCATTAATCTGTTTTATGAAGCTGTTTTGCTAAATTGTGCCAGTAGAGTCGTTTGTCAGAGCCCCCCCCCGGGAGCCCTGTGCCTGTTCTCACAGTATAAGAGATGCTGTGGAGGCACATGTATACTTGAGTCACACAGCATGTACACAGCATATATTACAGAACAACTACAGCTGCAGAACAATTAGACGCAAACGCATTTTTGGCAGTTTGTGTAGAAACTTGAGTTTGGGGTGGATGATTATGCCTGTGGCACCCAAAAAAAGTCCATAATATCATTTTTCTGCATATTGTGATTAATCACTAGAAAGAAGGGATTTCAAGTGTACTGCCTCCTCTGTCTTTAGGCTTAAGAAAATCTATCTTATGCTGGGTGATGTTGGCCATTCTCAGATAATTTAAGTGCAGCCATTTTACCCAGGAGAGTGGGGTTCAAATCCTGCATCAACTCAAAACTGATCACTGAATCTGTAGCCATGTTAATCGCACATATATAGCCAGTAATATCTGATGTTCTTGTGATTTTGGGCCTTGCCCATATTTCTACACACAGCAACATTAGCAGCTACACTCCTTAATCATTGTTTAAAAGTGCTTAAAGTCCACTTAAACATACAGTTGGTCTTAACAAGACACGATTTTAGAGTCTACAGTCATGCTTTAGCTGGCTTAAGTCAAAGAGTATGCCAGCAGCATGTTTCAGTCTGACTCCACTCCGGCTTTCTCTGTTCACAAAAACCCCACCAGACTGCTACTTTTCTGGGTTTATCCTATGTGTTGATATCAGATGGGGCTTTCAGATTTTCACTGTATGATTATCATGAATGTTTTCACATTAATGCTGTTATTAAAACTGTGACAGTTTATCCTGTTTACCATCTTAGTTTAGTACGTTAGGGCATAACATTTTCTGATTAGTACTGAGACTGATGGGAAAACTTGTGCCTGTAATTATTCAAATATGGGACAACTTGAAATAAGCTGACTAAAGTTATTTTAATCTTGACTTTTTCCTACACAGAAAGTTAAATGTTTTCTGGGTTTTTTATTTCTTTTTTTTCTTCTCCTTTTAGCTGTTCCGATCATTTGTCATGACAGCAGATCATTCACCTCCATCCAGGCCTCAACCAGTCCAGTATGGAATTATTCGAACCCACATTGCCCACAAAAGCCCATTGACTGGGCAGAAATTTTACTTGGAGCTTCCAGATGCAAATCTCCCCTTAAATCCCGACTTTGGGCCAGCACATGGAGTACACTAGCTTGGTTGGTTGATCCGTTTCAGTCGACAAGCTGAAGTATCCTTGGGCAAGTTACTGAACCTTGAGTTTCCCACAATGCATCCATTTGTGAGTGTGTGTGTGTATGGATGAAAACACACTTAGCCATTCATAGAAGCGGTGTATGAATGTGTCTAGGATTGGGTGAATAAGACTTCTAGTAGAAAGCACTTTATGTGTTCATCTGAATAGAAAGGGGCTATGTAATTACCAGTCCATTTACACTGGCTTGTGCCCCCTCCTTAATAGATGATTTCCTTTTTCAGAGGGCCAGAAATAACAGACCTGTGCTCTGTGGAAAGTGATTGTCCTTACACTATGTGTAGCCACCACCCAAAAGGCCCATTCTTTAAAAAAATCTAAAGCATTGAAACCATCTGTTCTCCTTTAGTGGAGTTTCATTTAAACCTATTAGGATTTATCCTCTGGAGACCAAGCACAGCAACATTAATTTCAATTTGAAAAACAAAATGTGATGCTCTTCACAGTGAGGGTGTGGATCACTACAGTCTTGACCAGTCAACAATCATCTGGAAAATATGAATATACGAGCCAAATCTGACTGTATCTTTCAGTCTGGACACAAACCTGGATGTGGTGGACCCACCAGATTCCCTACAAGCATGCTTAAAGCAGTTTTTGTCAAAAGCATGAGAACAATAGCACGAGCGGGACTTCTTTCTGTCTTTGCACAGGCAGCAACCTCCTCCCTGTGATTATGAAATAAACAGTCTTGTCGTGTACAAACCTCGCTGCCTGCCGAGGGCAAGGACTTTTTTTTAGAAAACACTCTTGGGCACACAGAGATCTGCAGCAACATACTGCTGCAGCGGCACACACACACACACACTCGTACTCACACTCACACATATTCTTTGCATACTGCAGAAGACAATAAACTAACAGGGCTTTTTGGATGCTGGAAAAATAAGAGATACTCCACCCACAAACATCAAGCCTAGAAAAATGTCCACTGTAATCCTCCGCAGTTCAAAAAAAGAAAAAAAAAAGCATAAATAATATTTAAAAAAACCCTCCACCCACTCCAGTCAAATGAAGTGGACTTAAATGGGAACCCACTGGGGAAAAGGAGAGGCTACAGCACATTTGCACGATTCATTTCAGCTAGAAATCATATTAGCATTGCAGACTGCCGAAGCCTGAAGCTGAACTGAACCATGGAGATGATTTAAAGGAAAAAAGGGGTTGAGAAAAGGAGTGTTGTGGTAAGTAGGGTATGTGTATAGGCTTGAGATGATGGTGGGCAGTTGTAAGGAGTCGTATTGAGCAGATGAAAAGAAACAGACGTACTTGACAGTCTGAAGACAGATGAGCAGGAGAGGTGGGGGTTATGTACTTGGCATTGGAACAGAAAATAAATTGGTATGTTGTACGCAGAGGAGAGAGGTTAGCTGGAGTTCAGCAGTGACGGGAGTCCTCAATATCTTTGTCTTCTGGCAGGAGAGCTGGCTGGACGTCAAAGACACAGGTTGATGCTGTTGAAGATGCAATCTAATAAAGAACTTTATTTTTAAAGATTTTCTTTAGAAATTACAAACTGAAGACTCTTATCTTCACTTTTTCATTCAGTAAAGTTCATTTTAACCATGATAGCATAACTGACATAAAATACAATCATAAGAAATCACATAAAAAAACAGAAAACGCGTCGGTAACACCTACCCTGATGCAACAATCAACATGTAAGGAAAATTAAACCTAAAGTACATCTGTAACCTAGGAATTATATACACAATCACAACAAAACAAATAAATAATAAAACCACTCATGAAATCTCAGATTTTAAACCATCCTCACACTAAACTGTCATAACAGTACTGGCTAAATATGTTGTTTCTGTGCCATTTTTTAAATACTTACAGTGTGCTTCAGAGTCCAAAAGTTAAACCTCTGTTTAACAGAAATACAGTGACATTTCATATCTCTTCTAACCTTGGGTTTTTCAAAAATATAATTTCCGCTTGATTTGTATCCATTATCCCTCGTTTTAAAGACGTTATGATGACTGGAGTGCAGTTCCTCATTTTGGCATCTGAGTAGTATAAGGAATTGAGGGCTATGGCATTAAGGTTCCAGGAATTTTTCCAGGTCACACTTTTAGAGTGGAGAAGTAAACATCAGGAAGAATTACAGCCTCAAGCAGCCGTGGTTGGGGGGGTCCAAGTAAACCATGAGAGCATGGTAATTTGGTAGCGCTGAATGCTGAAAATGTGACACGGGCACAATTTACAATAGAAAAGGTGACGTGGTGATTTTAAGGATATGTTTTTTTTCCTCACACCTTCTCAGTGACACCAAACGGGCAAAACTGGATACAAATCTGATTTTACATGCAGTTTAAATACTTTGCTTAAGTTTGATCAAGCAAATGTTTTGCATACAGCACTAATTACTGGATGTCACTGCACACTTACTGATCCATGTTAACACCATCTAAAACATGTGATTTCCAGTATGCAAAGGAAGCCTGTGCTGGTTTTGGTTCCAGTTAAAGAAAGACTTAAGGGGATACTGATGTTAATTGACTTTGAATATTTTAAAACGGACAGAATGATTGACTTCTAGCGCTGTTCATAGGTTGCAGTGAAGACAACTTTTAGCACACACCAGTGGATGTGCTGATATCTCGAAGTGACCGTGAGTTAGTCCATATTATGAATGACTTGCTCTGAATCGCTGGCAACATTTAAATAAACTGACATAAAAAACCAAACAAACTACTGAGCAAGTTAAGACAAGCAAAAGTCTGTAGATAGTACTTGATCATTTTTGGGGTGGTGAGTGGTCTAAGAACATACATTTTTAAAGGTGAAAAGAGTGGAGCAATGATGCAGATGAATTAAATTGATTAAAATAATAAAAGAATATTAACTCCGTGCTAAGGAGTTTTCTTGCTTTTTTCGAGGTTATTAACATTAACTTGCTTATTACAGTGCAACATATGGTTTTAGGGTCTGAGTATTGGTGGAAGTTTCAGGTTTGCAGGTCTTTGGTTTTTGCTGTACAAACACTATTAGCGGCCCTTTAATATAATCCGGCCCTGCAGATGGATGGATGCAGATGCATACACCTTAATGAGTTATTTAATCACACTGAGTAAAAAAAAAAACAACTCAGGGAAGGAGCAAAAAAACAAAAAACAAAACAAAAAGAAAAATCACAGACAACCTTATATAACCAAATATTTTAATGCATTTTATAAGTTCATAAGTGAATCAGCTGTAAATGAGGGTTTAAGAGAGCCAGGGTCACACTTCAGGGTTGTTACATTAATGATTATAAGAGGCTCCTTACTTTCTTGATAACTGTGTGTGGGGAAAATGGGTTACGCTTGCTTTCTTTAACCTTTAATGCTGTGGACCAGATGTCCCTACTAAAGTAAACTGAGCCTGCTACCACCAATATCACATAACATTAAACCCTGACAGCTGCTCCTTTTGACTGGCACTGATTTCTGCATCTTACGATCTGGTGGAAACCAACCCATATGTCCACATCTAAGAAATTAGGACATACAGGCTTTCCTGCAGCTCCGGTTTCATGGATGAATTAAGCAGGTGGAAGTCTATTGTGATGAGAAGAGGAGACGCTATATTGTGTTCCCAGGACATAAGAGGGGACAGAAGTAAGTAAGTAGGAGGCTCAGTCCCAAAGGGTTCAAAGCAGCAGCTCAGCTGCAGACAAGCTGACTCACAGGTAGTATTTCAAGTGTTGATGACTTTTTATACCTAATATTCTTTTATTGCATATATTGCCCATCACATGCTGTAAATGTTAGTTTTTATGTGTTCAGACTGTAAAGCAATATCTGCATGGCCACATACTAAGAGGGTGGATCCAGCTGAGAAGATGGGAAAAGTTTCCAAAATAAAGCACATATTGCATATTTATCTAGGTATGTCTTAGAGAAAACTCATCAAACAGCTTTAAACACGCTTTAAATCACAGGAGAATAGTTACATTGCTTGCAAATTACTGTAGAGTATAACCTCAGTTATACTTCGTAATCTGTTTCAATGTTAAAGCCATTCTTTAAGTTTATTTGTTGACTTTTTTGTTACTGTCTTACAGTAAGGTTTCAGGTTTCAACCTCTTGGCCCTCTTGGCAGGGGCCTTTGTGTGTAGAGTTGTATGGTCTCCCTGTGTCTGAGTGGTTTTCCGACCACAGTCCAAAGACATGCACATTAGGTTAACTGGTTTTTCTAAATTGGACCTATGCGTGGAGGTGGAAATGTGCAGTTGTCTGTTTCTCTCTGTTAGCCTTGTCCGGGATGTACCCTGCCTCCACACAGCTCCACACAAACCCACTGTGAGCCTAAGTTAAGAAGATACTGATGTATGTTTTTTTTCTCATCAGACCAAGCAATGTTTTTCCCAATCTTCTGTTGTCAAATCTTGATGTGCCAATGCTAACTGTAGCTTCAGTTTCCTATCTTAGCTGGCAGAAGTGGCACCAGATGTTGTCTTCTGCTGCAGTAGCCCATCTGCTTCAGTGTACATGTTTTGGGTTGAAAGATGCTCTTCTGTATACCTTGGTTGTAATCACTTCGAAACAGTCTGGTCATTCTCTGACCTCTGATATCAGCAAAGTATTTTCTTCCAGAGAACTGTCACTCATTGAATATTTTCTATATTCAATTATCTATAAACTCTGGAGACAGATGCATGAGAAAATCCCAGAAAACCATCAGTTTCTGAAATACCCACACACTTCCCTTAAATCACCTTCTTCCCCATTCTGATGCTTGGTTTGAACTTGTCTTCATGGCATCTGCATACCTACATGCACTGGTGTCATGTGATTGGCTGATTAGACCACTGACAGCTTAAGCAGTGCAGCTAACAGAGATTAGGGAATCTAAAATAACAATTAACTGTCCAATAAAGACAAAATGTACACAGTCTTTTAGTCTTTGCAGAATTTTACATGCACATTTGCATGTTGGAAAAACTGCTAATAAAACATTCTGTCTCAAATCAGTGGCATAATAAGACACAATCATAAAACTCTATTAAGGAATAGTAGCATGTCTTTTAAAGTGATTTATATAATTTCGAACAATATTCAAGTTAGCAAAACAACAAGCTCAGCAGTTACTTTCAAACAGTTACTAAACTAAAAATGTGCAGTTTTCTGAATTGTGGATTTTCTTCCGTTGAGCTTGAAAAAACTAGTTTCCACATGGATAGTGTTTTAAAGTTTTAATTGAGGTTTTTATATCAGTATATCAATCGCACTGGCGCAAATGGCACGAGCGTGAAGGAATGGCTTCATCGGATGTCGCGGCCCCCCCTCGCACAGCCCCTGCCTTCCCCGTCCCTGTCCTGAACCTTTACTGTTGTGGATCTTTTCTCGAGCCCCCGCTGAAGCAGAGAGTGAGCCCGCCTCGCAGAGCGCTAGATCGGGCTGTGCCGGTGACAGTACCAAACACCTTCAACCTGAGCAGCAGCCGTGGATCAGCAGCAGATCAGAACCGCTGTGGACTGCGCGGCTTTGGGAGAAGAAGCGGACTGTAACTACGAGGAACGGACAGCAGAGTCGATTTTTATTGGCGTGTTGGTGCTCTGTGAAAAAGTTGCATCTGCTCGGGACGCACAAGATATCCACTGCTGAAGGAAATACCCCCGCACGGGTTGGTTGTAAATAACATCTTTAAAGGTGAGCAGATCACGCAGTGTGCAACAGTGATTGAGTGGGTGTTGTGTTTTTGTCCTGTATTTTAACAGAAGGGTTAAGTACTTATTGACTTTTATCAAGCGTCCTCAAACTGCTTTATAAACGCATGCAAAAATAGAAATAGAAGTAGTTGTTGAAGTTCAGTTATAATTTTATGGTAAAATACGAATTTTGCTTAAACCTGCGTGGATATTTATGTAAAAGTGTGCTTTGATTGTGCTGAGTTGCGTGGTTAGAGTATGTATGGCTTGCGGTCTAGCTGCATGACCAATTGCTTTATTGATAGTTTGATCTGAGTACTTGTGCAGTTAATCCACTTGAATGCAGTGATTTGCTTTACACGAGTTTCCTCAGTTTTTCTTCCTCAGGAGCTGGTGTGTGTGTGTTTACGTGTGTGTGTGTGTGTGTGTGTGTGTGTGTGTGAGAGAGAGAGAGAGAGAGAGAGAGAGAGAGAGAGAGAAACAAGAGAACAAGCTATACTGTTATCTTCATCCAGCTGTGTCAGTGAATAGGGGGGCTGCCCCTTGGAAATGGCACACATACACACTTATTCCTGCAAACCGCGTTTCCTGTTATGGCCGTTTTCCGTCTGAAAATGCGCAGCCAGTTTTGTTTGTACTATAAAGACAGAAGTGGATGGGAGAGGATGAAGCGAAAATGATGAAAAGAAAAAGGTCAGACAAAGAGAGAGGGAGAGCTCTCATGGCCATTTGTTTTATGCTCTCAAGGCCTGCTTTAATTTATGGATTGGATTTGAGTTGTATTGGAAATACCCAGGGTCTGATTGGACCATAAATAATCCCCACAGGAGTAGATATAAATGCTGAAGGAGCAGCGTGCCTGAGATTCTCTCCATCTCTTTCTCATCTGCGGTGAACCCTCGCAGATGATTGATGCGTTGGGTGTCCTGTTGTCACAGCTGTACGACTTTAGCTGAATGCAAACACGAGGACAACCACGCATGAATGAATGCATGCACGCTGCAAATGTGAATTTGTGAATGCTTGGCACGCACATACTCCATCCTCCTGCACAGACTAGTAGCATCACAGCACCATGATGTGCTCAAGCATCATGCTCCCTCTCTGGGAGAACCTATATCATACTGCTCTGTCACCACAACACAACACAGCTAAAGAGAAGGGGGAGAGGGGGATTCGGTAGCAGTGGGAGGTAATAACCAACCTGTCAGGCCATTAGGATTGAAGTAGCCAAAGAGGTGGATGGAGGACAGGTAGGGGAGGATGCCTGTGATCATTTAAATCACATGTCCCCTTCACAGCAAGTAAAACCCAGAGGGGGTGAAATGTCAGGCAGCTAAGTGAGAACATTACCAAGGTCATGGTTGCTCTTACAGCATCTCGTCCTCAAACTGTTTTCCTTGTCTCCTTTCCTCCTGTTTTCCCTTTTTAACAAGGTTATGAAAATCCTTCTGCCTCTGCGGTCGAATAACGCGACCTCCCATCTTTTTTATTACATTAACAATTAAGTGTGAAAAAACTAGATCACAGCTGGAGGCGCAATCACAGCTGATGCACATCTGCCAGCACTTGAGGACGATGAAACATTAAAGATGCAACCCACTGTTCAAAATGTCACTCGGGCTTCAGCAGCTTAATTTGCCCATTAGATAATCTCAGCCGAAAGTGACACTTACATGAACGTGCTCACACACACATACACACGGGCAAGTCTGTGCACACAGACGCACACTTACATAACATGTAAAGGAGAATCCCTCGTGAAGCAGCAAACATCGTTATCCCACAACATTAAAACCACTCGCAGGTGAAGCGAAGTGTTTGGCTCCTGGCATTCATGTGGACATTAATCACTACCAATCTAAACGTGGTTGTTGACTCAGAATCCCTCACAAACACCTTGTTCAACAACAGTGAGCCCAAGAAACAGCCCCAGCCTTTTAAACTGTGAAAAAGCCAGAACATAACTGAGCCACAAGATGCCACACCACAACCCTGAATGTAGAACATTGTACTGAATTTCCCGGAGGAACCCACCTGAGAAATTAATAATGTTTCATCTGATCTAATCTAATCTAACCCACAGGCCCTACCAAACCTGAAGGTGCCAGAGGGCCCCTGATCAGTCAGAAATACTAATGGATGCCTATTAAGTATTAGGTTGGTGGTTTTATTGTTAAGGTGTATAAATACAGCTCAATCTGATCCAGAAAACTACCACTCTGCAGTGATGATGATGGTGATGTCATTAAAAGGTGTGCAAACAGCGTGTCAGCAATGTCATCTGTTTGGATGTAATGCAGACTGCAAAAGCCTCGTGCAGCTCAAACTATCTCACGCTGCTCTTATTTAACAAACACTGCAAGTACAATTGATAGAAAACAGGAAGTGTCTTTCTTTCTAACTTTCTAACATGTAAACTCCTCTGTGTGGAAGCACCACAGGAGCCTTGAATTCCTCAGAGAGAGTCAAACGCACTCAGAGGAGCTCAACGGATACCTTTTCTCCATCTGATATTTTGTCTTTTCCTGTGCCTCCATTTCATGTCTTCAATTGCATGTCAGAGAGAAGCACTGTTTGATTTTTATGTAGTACTTCAGTGTCTAATATGCTTCTTTTTTTTGAGCGTGTTGGTTCCAAGATTCAGTTTCCCCTCAGCTGTGATTTTTCTAGCAGTGCGTCACTAAGATTTCCGTCACAGTTTCTTGCTGTCAGCCTATTAGAACAGGACATGAGCAGGAGCACAGCAGGGGAGAGACAAGCTGTCAGTCAGACACACACACACGCACACACACACACGCGCACACACACACACACACACGTGCGCACAAAGACTGCCCTTGTATGTGAGACTGTAATTAGTAGCTGCCTGGGTTTGCAGTGACCTTTCTTTTCCTTTTAAAAAAGGCCCATTCAGGACCATAAATGTTGCAGCACCGCTAATGACTTTACTTTACAGTATCTTCATGGAGTTTTCATTTTTAAAGTCACTTGAGGTGTTATACTGTTGATCAGGTTAGTTATTTAGACAGACTCATTATGGATCTACATATGAATCGCTCAGCGTAGGCCAGCAGACTCCTGAAGTAATTTTAAATGAAGCATTTATACTTCATTAGTTTTAAAAAGGCTTTCCCGAGCTTGCAGTCCTGTGATTGCACCATTCTTTTAGAAAAGAGCGCTGGATGAGATCATTCCTCCTCTATTTGCTATTGATTATTTCCTGTGATCGATCATCAGATAACTTTCAGAGTTTAGCATTTAAAAATAATGCATGTACTAGTAATGTCCATACTGTTAAAGGCTGATTGTAGACACTTCTAAGCTTCCTGCAGACGTATCATTGCTTTACACATTTCAGACTCTAAGAAAGAAATGAAGTCACATTAATTTTAAGTTTGACATTCAGTATTTAAATTGCAGAATAAAATCAAGATCACAAATCATCATTTGAGGTTAGTTCTGGATCACATAATGATGACTAGATTTTTCTGCTACTACTGAAGTGAAGTTGTTGTAAGAAGCTTGACTACAGCAAATCTATATCATTTCCTTGTTAAATATTAAAAGACATCAGGAGGGCTTTTCACGGTTAAGTTTAATTTTATTTCATGAAATCTTGAGTTACTGATGGCTTTAGTAAAAAAAAAAGGATTCTTGCAGTAGCAGTGCACTGTGAAATGTTGTAATGGGCAAGCAAAATTCTTATCAACAAGTGGCACTGGATCAGAAATCATGTGGTGGCTGTTTCCTGTAAACACTGTTGTGAGAATGCGCTCGTCATTTTTTTCTGAATCCTTTCTGTTGCATACTTTCAAAGCTTTTTTTGAACCCATTAGAAAAATGAAAGCTGGGGCCTTTTGACTTTCTGACCCTGTAATGCTGACAAGAAATCCAGGTGGTATTTTGGGTTTATGAAGCTCTTTACTAAATGGATCAAATCTTTGAATCTCGCACTGCTGCATCTAGTCAGAGGAAAGCAAAAGAAGGAAGGAAATGAGTACACATGAGGTGCAGTTGGTCTGCAAAATAAAGTCAGATTCGATTCTTCTGACTGCGACACTCGAAATAACCCACATTTATCAAGTCATGTGTACGTGCAGCAGGCTTATCCATCAAGCTGCAGGAGATCAGGTCAGATCTGCAGAGAGAGGCAAGGGTAGGTGGGGGTAAATGGTACTCCAGAGGTTTAGTATTATACTTCTTTTTGTTAAAGAATGTGAATCAAGTGTCTCTAAACCTTCCTTCCTCCTTGCACACTTTTGAGACACATCCTTACGTATTCAGCGAAAAGTTATCGTCCACCAGGCAGTTTCACATATAAAGTGCCTTAATTGTGTGAATAACACCATGAGCCATAGGCTGGATCAGCAATGAGGTGTTGTTATTCATTTTTTAAGCTAGAAAATACTTATTTTACTGCAAAAATAATTAAAATCTAAAAGAAATCAAAATAGGCAGCAGAAACCCAAGATTTAATGAAATTACTGTGATATAAATTTACAGGTAAATCTGGGATGTCAGCGAAAGGTGAACCGCAGGAGTTCTGTATTTGAAGCTGTACGAGCTTACTGAGACAGATGTGGCCATACAGACTAAGGTGGACCACTGCTGTTCTCTTATTGTCAAACAGCCCATAGCCTCAGCTTGCCATTATCTCCTTTGAGTTTATTTTTTTTTTACAAAAGAAAAGCATCTATGAGATGGCCCATGAACATGCATGCAGCAGGTCAATTATCATGCTCTTACAGAACCTTTCCAGCGCCAAAGGATACTCAAAATGTGTTTTTTTTTTTTCCCTTTTTTTCTTTGCGTAAGTAGATTGCAGTTCAATTAAATTGCCATTGCAATCTGATAACTGCGATGGCAGGCGGAGATGGGCTCTGAAAGCCCTCGCAGTCTGTAAGAAGAGCCGGAATCAATGCAGGGTGGAG
The DNA here is from genome assembly GCF_001858045.2 of Oreochromis niloticus. NCBI lineage: Eukaryota > Metazoa > Chordata > Actinopteri > Cichliformes > Cichlidae > Oreochromis > Oreochromis niloticus. Next base: position 17,371,024 of record NC_031978.2, read on the forward strand.
TAAGTCAGGGTATAATGGACATTAGTGAGCAGAGCTCTGGCACAGATCACATTAGAACCAGCAGTGCTGAAGTCTGCCAAGTGCTCCAAACATCCATTAGTAGACCAATCAAACTGTGTTTGCTCAACACTTATGTATTTGTTCACAGCACCCGAAAGATCCCGTAGAGAAGCTTCTCAGAGTCACTGAAATAAAAGTCTGGAGCAACAAAAATCGGTTATTACGTGCTCAACCTTTGCAGTGCACAAATCCGTTCGCCGTCCCGTTAGGAAAGTGTCGTCATTGCACATGGAAATGGTTTTCATCTATCTGGGAACAGCAAGGCCTTTCTCCAGCTCTTTCTCTCTTTTTCTGAAGAGAAGGTAAAGTGGCATCATATGTCACTAAGCATCACTTCACTGCTGTCGGGAGGGTGATGTATGAGGACCGAAATGGCCAGTGCTGAAACAGCAGACCACACACACGCACGGAGACACACACACAAACGCAAGATTGATGGATGACACAAGTATTAGGCCCAGTATTGAGGCTCGTTGCCTGGTGGCAGATGAAATATTTTAAGAGGTGGGGAGGTGACGACCTGCAGCTGCAACAATTAGTTCTTAATGGTAGCAGTCTTTGTTTTTATGAGAAAACTCATTCAGGAGACTTTTTTTTCCTTCTAGCTAGGAAAGAAATTGCCTGTTGGTTGCACAGTTCCTAACTTGACTAACAGAGGCCTGCTTCCATTTAAGCGTGAAAGTCATTGATTAAGCTGTTGGTTGATTTGCCTTTATTGGAAACCTGATTTGTGCCAGCGAGGGAAACAAAGCATGAGTTATTGATCCAGTATAAAAGCTCATCAGCGCCTGCCGGTGTCGAGTTTTAGATAGGAAAACACTGCATATTTGTTCTTAGCCCTGCCAAACCTCATTCGAATTGAATCAGCGTGTTTTACAGCTTACAACTTACAGTGCGACACCCCTGAGCTAATAACATAAGCAAAGATCTCCTGACACCCAGTTGTTTGGACATGTGTTGGATTTATAGATTAGATTTCCTCCACCCTCTTGGCCTGCCTTCTTCCCCAGTGTGTGCTCGACGGAGTGAAGCCAGCCCGGAGGATGCATCTGCCAGATGACCTCTCTGCAGAATGCGTACCATGCAGCTCCCCACCCTCCTCCCCCTTTCCTGCATCAGCTGACTGCTTGGGTAAACTGTGGTTGGCTTGTCTGTGGAAGCGGAGAGGGGAAGGAGGCTGGGGGCTGGGAATTATTAACCATGAGAAAAGTGTTTACATCTTGACTCTAGAGTATCGCTGCATACTGTATCTCTCTGGTGTAACCTTGGGATCAATCCCTCCTTTTTAATTGGCGACAGATGTCTCCTCTCTCATCATCTGTGCCTCAATCGCTTTCGTTCTCATACACACATGTAAGGCCCCGATGTTCCCAGAATTCTTGGGATCCCATCCCAAATCTTGGCAACATAACTCCCACCGCCCTCCTGTCCGAGCCAACACTTCATCCCTCAGTTTATGAAGCTGTCCTGTCACAAGTGGATTGCCAGGACTCAGCTGGCCTGGAAGCTGTCCTGCGCTTATGAAACATTTGGCATATTTTTAAACTTACTTGCAGTTTATGGAGTGATGTTGTTACTTGGTTTCTGCTTATTTTCAGTGAGGCTTGGGCTCAGACTGACAGAGCTGAATCCTGGAGGTGCTGTCTGCCTCTTTGTCATGGTGTCTTTGTCTGCTTGGCATTATCCTGCAGAGGATTGTGTCCATCTGGTAAATGAGATTTCTTGGAAATGAAAGGCACGGAAAGGATAAAACGAAGAAAGACAGGGCTTGTCTTGTGGCTGATCGGTGGAAAAGTAAAACCAAGTCCCTCAGCATGTGTCCATGAGTGTGTGCCCGGCTAAAATTTAGAGGAACTGTATTAAACAATGAGTTCAGTCTTTCTCTGCTTATTTCACATGCACACGTCCTCAAGCGTCCCCCAGCTTCACTCTGTGATTTGACCTTCAAAAGATGTATTGTCCAAATAAACCTTTGATATTCATATTATTATTATTATTATTATTAACAGGCTGGATCAGCGTGAAGCTCGCTGCGTTTGAGGCCTTGGTGCCCCCACCTCCTCCTCCTCCTCCTCCCAGAGCCCAGACTGATGGCAGACAGAAGTAGGTCAAAGTTCAGTGGAGCGTCCTGTCTGGGCAGGAGAGCTGGAGGGGGAGTTAACACTAGAATTACTGAGCCTTTTTTTCCTGGTGCAAGTCCCTACTACTAGATTTACTAGCCCTGTGCAAATTTGCGTAAATTCCCCTAAACCTAACATCTCCTAGCACCCCGCTGAGATTTTCACAGGTCTTCAGCTCCATTGTTCTCCTGCTTTTTTTGTGCAAACACACCCTCCCCCAACCCCCAACCAGGAGAGATTCAGGTCTTTCCTTACCTGCAAAGCTACTTTCCTTCCTTACCTGCAGCGTACAATACACCATTTCCTGAAGCAAGGCCAAAGCCTGTTGCATGGAGAGGTTGTTCCTGCGTGGCAGTGATACGGAGGCCATCCTGATGTGCGTTCTCAGAAATGTGAACAAGAAATGATTCTCCCTCCTGGTCGGTCTGCTTTTATGCACAGCACTGTGCTGTAGTCAAGCAATGCCACTCCTACACATACACAGTGACAATGTAACAATGGAAGATCATTGCTGAGAGTCAAGGAAGGTGTGAATGTGTGTCTTTTATATTTGCAGGTCAGTCAATGTGTGGGATTTTTGTATAGATACGGCAGGCATCTCTGAAAGTTGTAACACAGAGGTTTGGCCTGATTTGGATCTGAGCAACTCTGAGTGAGCAAATGCAAATGTGCCAGGCCTCAAGGATAATGGGTGGTTTGCACAACAAAAGCAGGAGGAGAATCGAGCTGACGACCTGTGAAAATCTCAGCAGGGGTGCTTAACACCTCGGGACTTGCACCAGAAAATAAAAAACCCAGTAATTCTAGGGGGTGTTGGGTTTAGGGAAGTTACGCAAATTTGCGGAGGTTTAGTAAATCTAGTGAAGGAATTAAATTAAATTAGTAAAGGCTTAGTAATTCTAGTGTTAACACTAGAACATTCTAGTGTTAACACTAACGTTCTAGTGTTAACACTAGAATTGCTGAGCCTTTTTTTTTCCTGGTGCAAGTCCCTACTACTAGATTTATTAGCCCTGCGCAAATTTGCGTAAATCCCCTGAACCTAAGACCTCCTAGAATTACTGACTTTTTTATTTTCTGGTGGAAGTCCCGAGGTGTTTATCATCCCTGTTGAAATCTTCACAGGTCGTCAGCTCGATTCTCCTCCTGCTTTTGTTGTGCAAACCACCCATTGTCTTTGAGGCCTGGCACATTTGCATTTGTTCACTGAGAGTAGCTCCGATCCAAGGCAAGAGAAAAATCTGTGTTACAACCCTCAAAAATGCCTGCTGTATCTATACAAAATATCCCACACATTGACTGACCTGCAAATATGAAAGACACACATTCACAATATATGGAAAAACAAGTCTGTTTAATTTATAAAAAATTGTGTGAAAACAGAATCAATAGTTGTTAATATAATGGCATGAGTGGCATATGTGATCTCTCCAGCTTTGCATGTTCTCTCTTCTGCCTGTTCATGTAAAAATAGCAAAAATTAAAAAAACAAAAAACATAAAAAATAAATTCTTGGTTTCTCAGGGACAGGGACTATGGTAGAGGACTTGAAGCAGGCAGGCACATGACATGCCTGCAGTGAGGAGTTGAAAATGCCAGAAAACACTGGGGCCAGCTCGTTTGCACAGTGGCTGAGGGTGTCAGGAGACACACCGTCTGGGCCAGGAGCTTTTCGACCATTCAGACTCTTGAACTGCTTCCTCACATCTGCTTCATGAATATGAAGAGTTGTGGTGGGAGAAGGTGGTGTGAAATCCTCCTTGGTGTGGGGTGTGGAGGGAGGTGTTGTAGGTGAAGTTTTTGATGGTGGTGATGGCTCTATGGAGGGGGGAGAGGTGGGGGAATGAGTGTCCAAAGTGTCTCTATTGTTGGGGCCGTTGAAGGTGTGAAGGCTGCTCGATGGGTCGTCAAAATGGCAGTAAAAGTCGTTAAGGGTGTTGGCCAAGAGCAAGTCATCAGTGGAGTGGGGGGTTTTAGGCTTGTAGTTGGTAATATTCCTAAAACTTTTCCACACAGAGGCCGAGTCATTCTCTGAAATCTGCTGCTGCATCTTCTCAGAGTGCTGATGTTTAGCAATGTCCACTTCTTTAGTGAACCTGTACTTGGCCTCTCTGTAGCACTCCCTGTCTCCGCTTCTGAACGCCTTTCTCCTTTCCAGCCACAGCTTTTTGAGTTTAGGAATAAACCAGGGTTTGTCATTGTTATAACTCACCCTGGTGCATGATGGCACAATGCTGTCCTCGCAGAAGTGGACATAGGAGGTGACAGTGTCCGTAAACTCATCCCAGCTGTTAGAAGCAGCCTTCATTGTGTCCCAGTCTGTAGACTCCAAACACGTGTGAAGCTCCTCCACAGCCTTGTTGCTCCACAGTTTTTTAGTCCTCACGACAGGTTTGGAGAGCTTCAGCCTCTGTCTGTACGCGGGGATCAGGTGGACCATGACATGGTCAGAAAGTCCGAGTGAAGCGCGGAGCACCGCACGATAGGCCCCGCTGATCGTGCTGTAACAATGGTCCAATGTCCTCTCCTCTATGGTCGGGTATTTAATATACTGCTTGTATTTGGGAAGCTCTTGGCTCAGATTGACTTTGTTAAAGTCCCCAAGAGCAATAATGAGAGAGTCCGGGAATGTCCGCTCCATGTGCAGTATCTGCTCCGCGAGTGCGCACTGAGCTGCCTGCACATCCGCATCTGGCGGGATGTAAACAGCGGCCAAGATGAATGAAGCAAACTCCCGCGGAGAATAAAACGGTTTGCAGTGAATAAAAAGGTATTCCAGAGAGGAAGAGCAGTGCTGAGCAATCACTGTTACATCTGTGCACCAGCCACTATTAATGTAGAAGCAGACACCTCCACCTGTGGTCTTGCCAGAGAGAGAGGCCTGCCGGTCCGCGCGCAGCAGATGAAAACCCTCCAGCTTGAGCGCGCAGTCCGGGATGTCCTCACAGAGCCACGACTCCGTAAAACATAAGACACAGGAGGAGGCAAAGTCTCTGTTCATGCTTCTCATCAGGGGCAGCTCGTCCATCTTATTCCTGAGTGAGCATACGTTGGAAAGGAAGATCCCAGGAAGAGCAGTTCGCAGACGCACGAGTGCGCCGGCTCGCTTTCCTCTCCTTCGGCGTCTCACTTTCCTGGTCAAAGTCTGCAGTAAATCTGCCGCAGATGCGACAAATATTGGAAGTAAATCCACAGGTGTTGTAGTCCTGTAGTTAAAAAGCTCTTCTCTGGTGTAAGAATATCCAGAGGAGTGCTTAGACACACAAGTTATGCACAAAAACAAAACAGAAGTAACGCACTGAAGCACCAGGGCATCCATATGCGGCGCCATATGTCATTGCCATATTACATACAATATTTATATAAACCCATTTACAGTGAGCTTCATCTAAATTTACCATTCTCTAATTATTTTAATTACTCCCCACCAGGGAGTGTACAGTCAATCAAGCCCACAGAACAGAGCAGGACTGGAATTTGTCAGTTCATGAACTGATGGCATTCATTTCAATTCTGTTTGTAAGACCAATCATGTGTCCTGTTGGTGCCATTGTGGATTGCTGATCAGAAAGATTTCTGGTGCCAGTAATCCAAGAGACAATGCCCCAAGATAGATTCATTTCAATTATGCAACACCTTCGATTTGATGACAGGGACACGCGGGCAGAACGGGTGAAAACAGACAAATTTGCGGCGATCTCCGACATCTGGACACGCTTCAACGAGAACTGTGCTAAGAGTTTCACTCCAGGAGAACACATGACCATAGATGATCAGCTGTTCCCTACCAAGGTTCGTTGTCCATTCACACAGTATATCGCAACCAAGCCAGACAAATTTGGGATCAAGTTCTGGATGGCCACGGATTTGGAGATCAAATATGTCTTCATGCAGTGCAAAACAATGTTACTGGGCACGGTGAATAAAGTCCGGCGAGAACTTCCTCAACTTGCAAAAGACACTACACAGCGAGAGGTATTCTCCACTTCAGTGCTTAGAAGTGTCTTGCACCAGGCAGTGCCAGGTGCAAGACAGCTGCAACAGGAATCGCAGCACTCTGGCGCCGGTGCCCACCTCTCAATTTTAAATCCATGTAGACATTGAGGGTTCTCAGGAGGGGCCGTGCTAACACCTGCTGCTCTCTGGCAACAGCACCATGCCCTCCCTTGTTTTAAATGCACTTTAGAACAACACGCAGCAACACTACACATGAGCGGGAGGAGGGAGGTATGGGGTCTTCACACACCCCGTTCTCTACTAGCCATCGGGGCGGGGGCTGGGAGGAGGTGTTGGCTGTCCGATTGGCCTCCCTGCTGCTGCGGAGCCTGGGGCGGTCTGCTTGCCTCCACCCCGGGGGAAAGGGTCACATCTCTTGGGTCTGGGTGCCGTTTCCCCCTCTGGGGGCGAGGGTACCTGGACCCGGGGCATAGAGTATGTTTGGGGAGTATGATTGTGTGTACATGTCCATGTATGTCTATCCCTACGTTGGGTGAGTGCTGAGTGTTTGTATATGTGTGCATGAGGGTGGGAAAGCATGTTTATGTCTGTGTGTGCCTGTTTGTCTGTGTCTATATGTCAGGTCGGGTCTTAGACTCCACCTCCCTGGGTACTCCCAGGCCCTCCAAGTGTGGAGGCCTATCTCCCCTCACCACACTCCCTGCTGGTAACTGATGCCCTCAGGGGTTGGTGCATTGGTGGTTCTTGGTGTCCGGGGCTGGGCGCTCAGGTATGCACCAGCTCACTCCCGGTGGCTACTTGGCGGGGCCTGGTGCCTGTCGCTCGGTCAGGCCTCTTCCGGGGCAAAGGGGGCCCTCGGGCCTCCGGCCTCGGGGCCTGCAACTCGGTTCACTCTGGCACAGCTGGCTGCCGGCAGAGCCGGCGGGCACGCCAGTGCAGCCCCCTCTGGCTTCTGCTCCGGGGCTACTGGGTGACCCCCTCGTCTGGGGATCTCCTCAGCCCTTCCCAGGAGGGTGGCACGGATGCCCCTCCGGTGGTACTCCTTGGGCTCAAGCACTCTGGGGCCTCTGGATGTCTGGAGCCTGGATCTCCTCCATGCCTGCTTCATGCCCTGGGGGACGGGGCTATGGCCCTCCACACCCTCTAGCAGACCGTTACATGGGGAAACCTTTTGTATACAAGCGCGTTGATCCACACAGGTGTGCACACGGGTGTTCACTGTTCGTAGACATTAACTACACCTTTCTTAGCTGCTACTTCAAAGCACATTGTGCGCTGTCTGTCCTGCATGCTGCACAACAACTTTCAATATTTAGTATTTACTGCTGTTCACACTCAGCTAGATTAACGTGATGGTGTTGTGTTTAGTATGTTGCTTAGTTTTTGTTTGGTTTTTTTTTTGCTTGTCTTCTCTTCTTTTTCGCTCAACAGGTGATCCAGGAGATTTTTTTTTCTCTTTGTCTTTATAAGTGCCCTTTCTCACTGTCCCTTTTCCCTTCTGTTTTTCTTTTCCTTCCTCTCTTTCTTTCTCCCTTTCCTATCCCCCAGTCATGTCTGTCCCATCTGTAACAACTGAAAATAAAATAAATGATAACAACAAAGTTTGATCAAATGGACCAATACGGCAATGCCATGATGATCCATTTGGCAAAATAAATCCATTTGGTATCCTTGTTGGTCTTCAGACAACAATTCTGACGGCTAAAGAACCAAATGGGACAGACAAAAAAAACCAAACAAACAAACAAACAAAAAAAACAAACAGGAATAGCAGCAGGTTAACCTGTGTCAGAAATTCGCGACTCAGAGTAAACAAATACAAATGTTGCACAAACACAAATGCAGCTAATCTGTCTTTATTAGTTCCACAGGTGGAAAATCTGCATTGTCATTGCAGAAAAGTGGACAGTGCAAGACAAACGCAGCAAAAATAATAATAAAAATAAAAACTGTACCAAGAGCACAGCATAGAAAGTGCACTATACAAACAATCTGGAAACATAAATATGGACACGTGTATTGAAAAATATTGGTGTGTGTGTATTATGTATGTGTGTATGTATGTATGTATAAATAGACTGTATGTATATTATGTACAGAGTGGATATATAATTATATGTACAACACTGTGTATATATCTTTATGGACAGGCACACAATGTAGTGACAAGGATTGACAAGAACTAATATTGCATATGAAAAATATTGCACATATAAACTACCATGGTGTGTTGGAGGCTGCAGGTACTTGTTGTAGAGTCTTGAAATGATTGGAAGGAAAGACCTGAACCTCTCCTGGTTGGGGTTTGGGGGAGGGTGTGTTTGCACAACAAAAGCAGGAGAACAATGGAGCTGAAGGCCTGTGAAAATCTCAGCAGGGTGCTATGAGGTGTTAGGTTCAGGGGAATTTACACAAATATGCGCAGGGTTAGTAAATGTAGTGGTAGAGACTTGCACCAGGAAAAAAAAGGCTCAGTAATTCCAGTGCTAGCACCCCGCTGAGATTTTCACAGGCCTTCAGCTCCTTTGTTCTCCTGCTTTTGTTGTGCAAACACACCCTCCACCAACCAGGAGAGATTTGTGTATGTGTAGGAGTGGCATTGCATGACTACAGCACAGTGCTGTGCATAAAAGCAGACCGACCAGGAGGGAGAATCATTTCTTCTTCGCATTTCTGAGAATGCACATCAGGATGGCCTCCGTATCACTGCCACGCAGGAAGAACCTCTCTGCGCAAAAGACTTTGGCCTTGCTTCAGGAAATGGACGCAGCAGATTCTGATGGAGGAGAAGTTTCATTTGTCCAGCAGGCCACTGATGCCTCCTCAGAAGAATCTGAAAAGGAGACGGAACAAGAACCCAACATGCCTCCACGGAAGAGGCCCCGTGGTACTGGGAAGCCCAGCCAGAGCCACACGGCAAAAGACGGCACTGTGTGGGTTGAGGAGGACATTGGAATGCCCAGTGCAGTAGCAAATCGCTCGTGCTTCACTGCACAAGCTGGACCCACAGAGTCTGCTAAGGTTTGTCATTGCCATATTACATATGATATTTATATAAACCCATTTAGAGTGAGGTTCATGTAAATTTACCATTCTCTATTTGTTTATCTTCCAACAGCGTAAGATTACAAGTGTGCTCCAAAGCTTCCTTTGCCTGTTAGACGTGGGAATGCTGCACACCATCAGGGAGTGTACGGTCCATCAAGCCCGCAGAACAGAGCCGGACTGGAATTTGTCAGTTCATGAACTGATGGCATTCATTTCAATCCTGTTTGTAAGAGCAATCATGTGTCCCGTTGGTGCCATTGTGGATTGCTGGTCAGAAAGATTTCTGGTGCCAGTAATCAAAGAGACAATGCCCCGAGATAGATTCATTTCAATTATGCAACACCTTCGATTTGATGACAAGGACACGCGGACAGAACGGGTGAAAACAGACAAATTTGCGGCGATCTCCGACATCTGGACACGCTTCAACGAGAACTGTGCTAAGAGTTTCACTCCAGGAGAACACATGACCATAGATGAACAGCTGTTCCCTACCAAGGTTCGTTGTCCATTCACACAGTATATCGCAACCAAGCCAGACAAATTTGGGATCAAGTTCTGGATGGCCACGGATTTGGACACCAAATATGTCTGCAGTGCATCTCCTTACTTGGGAAAGGACCCCAGTCGTCAGAAGGGAGAGAGGCTGGCAGAGAACGTGGTCATGAACCTGATGGAGCCGTTTTTGGATGATGGGAGAAACGTCACAACGGACAATTTCTTTACTTCACTGTCACTGTCGCACAGACTGCTGGAGCGCAAAACAACGTTACTGGACACGGTGAATAAAATCCGGCGTGAACTTCCTCAACTTGCACGGATGTATTCTGTAAGAGCAGCAACACACAGGTGGCCAGTAGCAGTTTTCTACAATATGCTGGACCTGGCGGCGGGGAATGCCTACATTTTGTACAACGCATGTACAGGGTGGACAGGCAAAAGAAGATTGTTTCTGAGTCTTCTAGCTCAGGAACTTCGTTGCCGATTCATGCAGCACAAGGAAATATTTGCACAGGCTGCTGAAGCTGCTGCAGCTGCTGTGCCAGGGACTGTAAAGACAACGCAGTGCCAGGTGCAAGAGAGCTGCAACAGGAATCGCAGCAGGTTTAAATGTGCAACATGTCAGAAATTCACCTGTGCCAAATGCAGGGATGATGAACACTGGGTCTGCAAACGCTGTACAGTTTGAAACACTTTGAAATAAAACAGACTTGTGTACCCATATATTGTGAATGTGTGTCTTTTGTATCGATATGGCTGTAACACAGAGGTTTGGCCTGCCTTGGATCTGAGTAAACAAATGCCAATGTTGCACAAACAAACACACACACACACACACACACACTGCATTTATTAGTCACACAAGTGGAAAATGCAAGAAAAAAGCAGCAAGAATAAAAACTGTACCAAGAGCACAGTATAGAAAGTGCACTATACAAACAATCTGGAAACATAAATATGGACACGTGTATTAAAGGGCATTGTTGGTGCCAGGGACCTCCTTCCTACATGGTGGGGGCTTCTGTTTTTTCATATTAAAACTTTTAAAAAGTTTAACAAAGTTCAAAAACTGCTTAAAATAACAGCCATGGTACTTATAAAGGAGTTAATTACCTGGTACTAATCCTGCTTATAAATACTCCACTGATCACAGACTGTATAAAATAAACATAGATTTCTTCATCACCACATCTGTATATACAGTCTGTGCTACAGATCAGTAATGATCCAGTTGATTGCATTAAAATGGGGTTTAGCCGGCAGTGATTTCACGCAGCACTCTCAGGTACATGTATGAAATTCTGCTGTTGTAAAGGAAAAAAAAGCTTAAAATTCATTTTAGAAGATAATAGAATTTAATTTATAAAAAGCGGACTACGTATGAATGAATGTAAATGTCTTCAAATGTAATATATCTTCTTGCATTTGTTTTGGAGAACTCTTTAAAAAACAATAAGTATCTATAAAAAGATACTTTAACAACCTCTTGATTTTACTGACCTCTAGTAATGGATTTGCTCACCTTGCTGTGGGGATGAAGAAAAGTACCCCATTATGTGTGACTGTGACAGTGTTGGGTGAAGTTACAGGTCTAACCGACTCTGCTCATGAGTAATGGTGGGTGCAGGGTCTCTGCGCCACAGATACACTGTAACCACAAACTCCTGTGAAACCCTACACCATAACCTATGCAATAACCTGACGTGCACCTCCCTAGAAATGTAACCATACACTGGCTTATCTTCTGTCATCTTCTGCCTTATTTTCTGTTTTGAACTGTCTAGAAGAGAATTGATCACCTCAAGTGGAGAAACTTCCCAGCGAACGACTCTTTTGGTGGTAAAATTGCAAAGTACCACACACGAGTATAAATATTGGCAACGACATTGACCACATGGTTAAGTTGTGCTTATTCAGTGCAGATGCATAAATAATGCATTAGAATGCAACAAGCAACAATCCTTCAACTGTTTAGGGTACTAATGCACTATTTTTATTCTGATATTTGAGCTTCTGCATATGTAAATTTAGTATCGGTTGCCATTTCAGTGATAAAATGTCCTAAGCAGTGTGATAATTAGCCTTAAAACTTGCTCAACACTGAACTATTAAACCAGAAACATTTAACTCGTGAAAAGTTACATGTCCTTTGTTTATTTCCTTTATGTCCGTGTGAACACAGTCTGTATATAAAAGATGGACGTAGCCACCAGGTCTGAAGCATGGGTCCAAAAGATGTTAGGTTATGAATTCCTATGAGTTCATGGACTTCATCAGTAGTTTCAGGTCTTTCTCTATACAGCATGGTGTTCATTTTGCAAACGGTAGTCCCATTCAGAGTAAAATAGATGATGCAGGCAGTTTTAGGGTGTTAGGGTGGCTATCTTGTGATTGACAAGTTGTTTGGTGTCTCTTGTGTTTGGTTGCACTAAGAGAGCCTCTAAGGAGTCAGAAATTCTTTTTTTTTGGTAAGGCATTTTTATTTTAAGCCTTTTTTTCTCTTAAGCCAACATTAACATCCATGTTAATATCCCTGAACTGCATGATCAACTCGACCCTCTTGCCTAAATTTGAGGACATCAGGTTTCAAAATGCCCAGATCTTGATCACCCAGATGTGAAACTTTACGCTTCAAAGCAGCAGATCATAAATCAGTCGGTGGGATTAGGTTTCTGTGTCTGACACAGTCTGAAGCAGGGTCTTGTGGGGTATAATTGATATGCATCTCAGCATTAATAGCATGTTTAAAATGGTCATGTTGACCCTTGTGAAGCATGCCTTTGCAGATTAGGATGTCTGGATTGAGAAGAGAAAGCTGTGGAGGACAGCACTTCAAATGATTGTATCATAATCTTTGACATGTTATCATTGGCGCTCTAAAAACTTCAGGGGATCTGGTGTGTTTTTGTTTTTTTTTAAAATTCTATTCTTGCTGTCCCGCATTGGCCTGTGTTACGCAAGAAGGCTTTCAAAAATCTGATGTTATCTTTGATATCGGGGGGGGGGAATAAAAGAGGAGGAACTGATGCCATTTTTCTTTTCTGGCAGCATTTTCCCAATTAAAACTTCAAATATCTTGTGTAACTGCTGTTGAGCTATTATACAAGATATTTATACAAGATGCTTATACAATTATACAAGTTTTCAACATAGCAGGATTTGCTGGTGTGCGGAGTTTAAAATGAAGCCCTAGTCTGCTGTCAAAGATCAAACAGACAGATTAAGGTGGAGACGGAGCGGTTTGGAAGGCTAGTGGCGGCAGATGCAGGGATGAACGGATGAAATGAGGCCAGTGTCATCCCGTCTCATTTATTATGCAGGGTTGGGAGGGGATTAGCCTCACTTACATAACTCCATCTCCCCTACCCCCCAGCCCCCTAACTAGCATACCCCCCCCTTTTCCCCACCCTCCCCAAACGCTCTCCCTCTCTTCTGAGACCATTCGATTGGTGTTGGCCTCTTTGTTATTCCAGTATTTTGATTCTCTGTTCTTTTTTTTTCCTCTTCAAGAGAAAAATGCATAAAGACAGGAGGCAGCTGGAGACTGCAAATGGAGGGACAACAGGGAGAGATGTTGGAGAGACATAGCGAGAGAGACAACCATCAGGAATAGAAGGAAATGGAAGACACAATCTTTATTACCAGCGACGGTTATAAAGATCTGCAGATAAAGCAAAAGGAAAAGAGGAAACAGGAAGAAAAAGGGGGAATAGGGGAGCTTTGGGGGTGGATGAGAGAGTCTATTTATAGTTTATCCCTGCTGTTGGGTTAAACCGCATGGTCCAGTGCAGCACAGCTCAGTGTCCATGTCAGCCCTCATGTCAGTCTCCATTAGCTCCACGCACAAACACGCACTATATATATAAGTTCTGTATATACCCCGAGGATGTAAACACAGGCTGTCACAAGAACATGGGTACGCTGACCTGCCACTGAAGTAAAGGAAAATTACACACCAGCAGATCTGAGCGTGTGTGTGTGTATGAAGCACTGACATGCTGGAGATATTCGTTAAACGGTGTGTGACAGAAAATAGGCAAAAACTGCACACTATTCAGCTCAGCTCTTCGACAAAGGCTGCACTTCTGAGAGGATTCAGAACACACACAGAGACTTTTTTTTGTGTTCCTCTGACATTTCCTCCTGCCTTCACTTCTTAATCTTGGGAATAAGTTAATCACACCATCTCTTCAAGCTCCTTTTTGTTCCCAGATCACATTTGCATATCTGTTCACTTCCTCCCTCCCGCGGTCTCCTTCGTACGTACAGCTATAGGTACACGTGAAGGTGAATGCATGTGTTTCAGAGGGAGAAGCATGTTCACTCGACCCAGTCTAACTGTGGTCTGAGTCTGATGTCATTGCTGCTGCAGGCAAACGCACACACACACAGGCAAAAATGCACAATCGTTTAAATTGATTAAATGCAGGAGTGCAGTATTTCTGAAAAAAAAAAAAACCCCACACATTTATTTATGTTGGTTATTTGCAGTAGCATTTCTGACTGGAGGTAGTTTTGCTTTTATGTTCTTGCATTTGTGCCTCTGTTGCAAATATATAAATATATTTATTACATTTGGTCAGTAATATATATTTTGAGCACCTGCCATGTTGCATAGGAAGTTATTACTGGTGAGCTGAATGCTGTGAGAACTGGCCAGCTACTGTACAAGTTTATGGATGATTCGTGCAACAGTCTTGGGGTTGCACAGGACCTCGTTTGTTTCTTCTGTTCCTTCCCCCTGGCTAACCCCGCTCCAATAACACTTTCTGTGACAGAGGGTACACATTCACGAACACACATAAAAACAGCATTCACTACGTGCACATGTGCAGGCGTCTGCAGGAAGAGTGATCATGTGCTTTCACTCCTGCAATGTACGCTAGCACGTACTGGAAGAACTTTTCAAGAGAATAATCTCTTGATTTGAGAAAAATGACAACTTTTATTGTTTCTTAATAATGCATTTTTGTTGTGCAGTCAATAAAAGATGCTTAAACATGATAGAAAACCATTGTGAAGCAGCAGCTCCCATACTATAGCATTTTAGACAGGTGCTTGATTGTGTTTTTGAGGAGCTTCAAAAAAGGTGGAATCTGTGTGAAAATTGTGTTTGAAATAATGAAAGAAAAGCTAAAGATAGGGAGGATGGGAATAATAAGAGAGGAGAAAAAGCGTGTGAATGAAGAGAGATGGTCCATATCCTCCAGACAGACAAATTGTTACAACAACAGTGTTGGGGCTGATAGAGCTGGAAACAGACAAAAGCAAAACAAAGCCTTTAGCTCCGGCTGTGATTTAAGCACTGAAAAGGAAAATGAAAATTTTTCCTGCGGTCATTGTTTCTCATTTGTTAATCTTCCCCTGCGCACTTAATTTTCCTCTGTGTGGTCACCTTTTGCTCATCCTGCCCATGTTGCATTGTTTCTGCACAGAAGTCCCTCATTAGTCATCAGCTGTCGGCGAACATGCAAACTCATCATTTGTTCTGCCAAGATTTTAATAAGAGGTTGACTGTGTGCAGCTGTGTCCGCACATCAGCTGCTGCTCTTGAGCTCGGTTACAGAGCCACCGCTTTACCCACCGCTGCTGCTGCAACCATCCCCTGCAATCTCGTGTCATCTCATCTAATCTGGCCTCAAAGGAGGATGACTTAAGATCCTTAGAAACATTATAGGGGTGGAGATAGGGGTCGAAGAGTTGGAGTGCATCGATTAGACCTTTCACTTTAGGGTGGAGAGTACTGATGAGGTCACTCCCCTCTGACATAACTAAATACTTTCATTCAAATATTGTAAATTTGTTTTTTGTTTATTTTTTTTTTTTACTCACAGATTTTATCATTTTGGTTACACAAAAAAACAGGAGTGCATGGTTATTATAGTAACCAAACTGGATGTCTTGTCATACACTTACTGGCCACTTTATTAGGTACACACTGGAAACGTTCCTCAGTGATTTCAGTTCATACAGACATGATAGCATCACACAGCTGCTGCACATTTGTCATGTGCACATCTGTGCTATCAATCCCCTGTTCCACCACATCCCAAAGGTGCTCTATTGCATTGAGATCTGGTGATAGTGGAGGCCATTTGAGCAGCCAGAAGATGGGCATGCGGTGGTAATAAAGGGATGGACAAGATCAGCAATCATATTCATGTAGGCTGTGGTGTTTAAATAATGTTCATCTGGTTCTAAGGGAGCCAAAATGTGCCAAGAAAAGATCCCCTACACCATTGCACCACTACCACCCTAAACATTCATACAAGGCAGGATGGGTCCATGCTTTCATGCTGTTTACATTAAATTTAGACCCTAAGATGTGAATTTCACAGCAGAAATCAAAACCCATCAGGCCGGACCATATTTCTCCAGTCTTTTATGGAATGATTTTGGTGCCTGTGTGAACTGTAGCCTCAGTTTCATGTTCTTAGCTGACAGAAGTGACACCTGGTGTGGGCCATCTGCTTCAAGGTTTAATGTGTTGTGCACTCAGAGCTGCTCTTCTGCATACCTTGGTCTTAAAAAGCGGTTATTTGAATGACTGTTTTCTGTCTATCAGCTTCAAGATGATAGATAGCAACGTTCTCTGGATAAACATTTCATGGCATCAACAAGACATGTTTACACAGTGCAAAGCATTATTTCATAAGAAAAGCAAAGGTTAGAGAAAAGTCAAATGAACAGAGAATTTGTACTTTTTTAATCGCCCTAATTATTCTCATGCACCACTGGAGGGGGCCAATCTCCGGTATGGGAAAGACTTAGCTTAGATAGATGATAAATGAATGGATTTCTGTGTTATAGCAGCAGAAACTGAAAAAACCCCCAAACAAGTATAAGTAAAATAAAGTGGCCCAGTGCAGTGAGGCAGCTCAGTAAACTAGAAAAGACCCAAAATATCTGAATAAGCAGCTAAATAAAGTAAAATAACTGAATTAATTCCAGCCAAAAACACAAATTCCCTTTTGGGTTGCATTAGGAAGGAAATCCTGCATAAAAGTCTCCCAAGTGGAGCTACCAACTGTGGTAACCCATTGTGACAAGTCTCAATAATGTGGCCGTATGTACCTTTTTAAAGCAATGCACATAGAGTGCTGAATATAGGAAAAGCAATAAACCTAAATGAAGGTTAAAATAATCATTTAAATAGCTAGTGCAATAGTTTTGCACAGCAGATAATAAAATAACTTTATACTATATTATCTGTTCCTTCTGTTATTTGTTGCTATGAACAAGTTCCACTCAGGACTGAGTGTGAGCAGCCATCATTGCAGATGCCAGATTTCACATCATTGCAGGCTGCCCTCTAGTGAACAATGCTGGATCTACAGTGATCCTGATCTGAGCTCCTTGGACTCACAAGTGAAGTGCAAACTAACAGGACTGAAGCTCGAGAGCATCACGGGCACACACAGTCCCTGCTGGGTTTTTTTTTTTCTTTAACCTGTAAGATGAATGGGCCTCATTAATCATGGCCATTTGTCTTTAGTTGTAAGTCTAGAGGTCAGTGATTAAACCTTGTTCTTTGTATCGTAGCCAGCTCTCTGTCTCCCTCTCTCTCTCTTTCCTTCCTCACTCAGAGGATCAGAGGGAGAGCTGCATTTCGTCACTGCTCCGCTCTGCTTTTCATGGCTCTGATGTTGTCTGCCACCAAATCCCAGCTGAATAAAAGTCAGAAATTGAAGCAGCAAATCATGTTTTATGTATGTGTGCTTACACAATGAAAGCAAGATGGAAAGTGGGCCAAGCATCACACAGGGCATATTATGGCAACAAAGCAGCTTTCCACTTTCTTGGGAAAACGGCAGCCACAACCGCCAGAGTGCCAGACACGGAGTACAACATGGCTAATGACAGAGAAAATAGAAAGAAAGATACATAGAAACTGCATTACCCGACTGCTCTTTTCCTGGGAAGTGCTTTACGATTCCCATTGATTCTATTCTGGTGCAGAAAAGGTGCTGTTGACTCACTCGCCAGCTCCATTACTCAATACGAGCATCCGAGGATGAGCAATGTGAGAATGGATGCGAGACGCTCGACACATGTCCCGATTTTTCACATTATGCAGAAGTAGTTTACACTTATATGTTTTCAGGTGTTTTGGGGCACTTAAGTAGCAGCGGTTGTTCACTTTCATTATCAGCCAGTATTTATTTTCCTGGATATTGATGGATTAAATTAAATTTCAGAAAATGGTGTGAAGTTGAAATTTTAAAAATGTTTTTAAAATAAAAAATGATGATGATTTTTTTCTTTCTTTTTTTTTTCTTTTTTTTTTAAACTCAGATTCACTTTTTTGTCTGAACAACAGTCTGAACCAATGTGAAATAGTTTACAAAGACAGTGCATGGTTAATATGAGCAGTGGCTCAAACTGAAAAAAAAAACTTTGTGTTATTGAACTGATGTGTAATCTGCTTGTTTAAACAAAAATAGCTGTTCTTGTCTGGTTACTTTCCCCTCACAGTGTTCCCTTCTTATTCCATTAATATATGTGCATAATATTTGTGAGTTTTGGGCATAGAAGTTGAATGCTGATATGATGAACATCACCCACTGGTTTCTTGACTCCCATTTTAAAGCTGTGAGTTCAGTATTTTTGATATCACCCTCAAGGTTTTTCGAAACATCAGTGAGGTAACTGTGAAACTGAGAACACTGAGTGCTAATAGAGTAGCAAACTGTTAATCTAGCCTAAATTGTACCCTTATTTACTGTGTATTTTTCTCTAAATGGGAGGATAATTAACATAATTGTTATTATTATGCTATAAAAATAAATAGATACATACAACGGGGAGCGTGGTGTTGTAGCGATTAGCATTTCTCACATCAACAAGGTCTTTGGTATGAAGAAATGAGTTGGCTGAGGATTCTCTGTGTGGGCAAACTGAACATGCATGTTCTCCTGCACAGTGTAAAGACATGTTTGTTAGGTTATTCAGTGATTGTAAATTAGTGTGAGTTAATGTGTTAGGTCTGTGACAGACAGGCGACCTGTCCACTTTGTACCTTGCCTCTCACCTGACGATAGCTTCCATAGGCTCCAACCCACCCTCCAACCTAGAGTTGGATAAGCAGAAAAAACTGGATAAAAATAGCAACTGAAACTCACCAGGAAAGTATTTACTGCGCTATCAAGTCAGGTGAGAAGTTGGGTTATTTTCTCCTAGGCTGTTTTCACAACAGAATGAAGGAGAATCTGGTCTTTGTCTGAGGTTATGCTTTCACACAAGGAGAACACAGTTGGTCATGCTGATGCTCGGTTTAGGTCAGGATGCTTTCTGAGTACACTGTGCAGTGGGGGGAGGGGCTGAGTAGCTGTGAATTCA
Source organism: Oreochromis niloticus (assembly GCF_001858045.2). NCBI lineage: Eukaryota > Metazoa > Chordata > Actinopteri > Cichliformes > Cichlidae > Oreochromis > Oreochromis niloticus. Next base: position 17,390,049 of record NC_031978.2, read on the forward strand.
ACAGGTTATTACCTGAGATATGCAAATCAGCATGTTTGGAAAAAACGCAAAGGTTCTAACCGGGAGCTGGAAGCTAGTATCAAAGGTGTGCATTCTCTCACTTTTGCAGTTTAGCTTATTCTTGGATTCTTGTATTTTCCATCCTGCAGGTCATCAGAAAAGTATAAGGAACCTATAATGCTGCTTTCTATTTACCTCAGAAGTTGGATGACTGAGGAGGAAGTGATGTCACTCCTGAGCTGTGTGTGTTCCAGTAGTGAAGTCGGAAAAACAAGGAATAACAGGATTAGTTTCGCTCTTTAGCAAGATAGAGTCAAACAACCTTTATTTGTCACATACACAGTTATACAGAGTACAACATGTAGTGAAACTCTTGTGTCCGAGCTGCGGACAGGCTGCAGACATAGCCGTGCCATTCCAGGGCTTTGTTTTTAGCATGAGGGGTCTAGCCAGGACCCTTACTGGATACCGGGTGGGAATCGAACTTGTGACTCCCGCTCCGAAGGTGTGTAGTCTTACCACTACACTATCCAGCTGGCAAAAGCAAAACAAAACAAAAACAAAAAATATTCATGCATCATTATCAATTCAGTGGAATGACTTGTTGTTTGTTTGTTTTTTAGCACTTAAAACCACCATTGCCACACGTTCGTGGATAGACCCTGACTTATTAACTGGTCACACATTTTACGGTTTTACTGCTGTTTACATGCACTGACGCAATCATGGATTGTGTTAGGGTTGGTGGGGCTGCTCTCACTGTCTGATTTTGGAAGTCCGGCTTGAGGGGGCGTTCCAGTTAAAAAATTCCGACCTCAGATGAAATGCACCATAAGGTCCTTCTTTTTTCCCATTTTTTTTTTTTTTAATTTTCAGATTTCCCATTTAACTTGGGAATCTGATAATGGTCAACTTTTCATGATTACCTGACTTTTTTTACACTGACCAAACACACTAGAGAATAATTGCTGATATTGTATTATACAGTGATGTATACAGTGACAAATTTCTCCCATTACTACGCTTAGATACATCCAATACGTGTATTAATGGACCGAACTGAACACTTCTCTGTCTCTCTTGCTTCATTGTGCAAGAGTCACCTTGGCACAGATTTAGCCGCGCCTTCTGGGTGACGGTAGCGACTTTCCCCTTCATCCTCCTTCGCTCCTCCCTCAACAGCACACCATACTGCATCTCTCCAGTAACCGAAAACTACTACTAACATAAGGATTGCTTTGATTTACAAAGTGAGCCTAAGGCAGCCAAGCGCACACACAAGCTGCATGACCTTACCGCCACCCTCAGCTGAAGTTAATACTGCAGCACCGTGGAGGAGCCTCAGTCACAGTGTCATTGTCCTGACATACAGTGTCATCCCTGCAGTGAGGACATATGCTGCTTTTGCGATGTAATCTATCTAGCAGTGATCTAAAGGATGAATAATCTCTATCTAATCTGCACCCATGGGTTTACATCAGCCCATCATACTGGGTGAGATCTCATCGCCTGATTAGACAGAGAGCATCGAAGCAAGTTTTTATGCCTGTGCATGTATGTGTGTGTTGAAGCCTTTAAACCACTGCAGAGATCATTATAACATCACAGGTCATGTTTTATTGCCTTGCAGTGGGTTTTATGACAATTAAAAGACAGGCAGACCAGGGTTAGATCTATAAATCTATGTATATATTGATGTATTTGCACATTAGTGTTTCTAAAAAAAAATTTTCTTGTATTTGGTTGTGAGCTGGCCTTATGGGACACTGCTTGCGCTCACTCTTCATTTATCTGTGAAGCTTAAAGAGGGTGAATAAATTTAACATGCTAGATGCCCTTGGCCCACCCCGTCTCTCGCACCTTCTCCCTCACAACGTTTCCTTTACTGTTTGTTTCGTGGTGTTAGCAGCTACAAATCACGTGTCCATCAAATCAGGCCTGGAGCACAATAATCATCTAATGGCAGAAATCCCAGACCCTGATTGCCACTTTAATCAGTCATACCTTGGCTTAAAGCCTTACTGACCTCTGTATTTCATTGAAATCTGGTTCTAAATTTGTGAGCTATCCTGTTAACAGACACAGATGGACACCCGGTTTTGTTTCATTGTTGTTCCATATTGATGCTATTTGGGCTTCAGCTGCATGCGAGCCATATGGGAACCAAATTAGTCAATAATTGTGTTTTATGTGGTCATTTGATTGAATTAAATGGATTGTATTGATTTATATAAAACGTAATGCATTTGCATTGTAAGCCAATGATGATCGCTGTTCTTTTCTGACTTTGTCTGTATTCTGTTGGACACAAAGTTACACAAACAATTAAGGACAAATGTTTAAAAAAAATTTGACATATATGCTTTAGATTGATGTGTGAGCTGTGTGATGCTCCGGTCCTTTTTGTTGTTTAAAGTTTGACCAGAAAAAACACCAAACTCCGGCTGGTCTCAGTAGTTCTAGGAAAATCTGTCAATTTGATGGTCTGTGTTCTTACAGTCTATCTGTTGGTGGCACTGGCTGTCAGTGCCCGGTCAGCACTGGTCTGTGATTCCTGAAAGCCGCTCTGAATCCTGGCCTGGAGGTCGGGTGATGTGGCATTACTGACCCCCTGCTCCACTGGGACATGGGGGCCAAAATCAATAGTCGTATCATATCGCTTCAGACTGTAACAAGCTGACTGATTACCTCATCGGCTGCCAGTGAAGATAGTGGAAAAGAAGCAAAGAGGAAAAAATAGTGCCATCGAAAGATTATGAAAATTACAAATAAAAACCCCCCAGCAAAGCAGCATTTTTTGGTGGGTGTGGAAGATAAAATCCTCCCATGTGCATGTACTGCAAACCACAAGAAAAATGCTATAGTTAATATTACTGGACACCAGAGGGTGGTAGTACTAATGGAACTACATTTACTCTTTGAAGTTATGATAAGGTATTTACACACAAGGGTATTCTGATGAAGCAGAGCTGATATTATGGGCAAACACATATTCTTTATCTGCTTATAGATAAGTTTTCTTTCTCTTTTTCATTTCATTTTATAGCCTTAATGAGGATTTTTCCATGTCTCTTCCAAAGATTGGAACCACATTTAGTTTGAGGAAACTTGTGCAAAACTCCAGCTGTAAGAGCCACAATACAAGGTGACATTTTAATTTACAATTTGTACAAATTTCATGATTATTTTTTAGCCTTTGCACAATAAAAGCGTGATGTATAAAGATAAGTATTTGTGTATTTGCAGAAAAAACATCTACTGTCATACGCGTGAGACTTAAGTTACTATACGAACAGCTCAAAAGTGGCTTGTTTAAAGACAGAAGGAGGAAGGAAGAGATCAAGGATTGTAGATTTTATTGATCAAAAAGTGCATTTTCAGCTTCATGTTAGGATTGTGGTCACTGTGATGTCATCATACTTGCTATATCTGACTGTGTTTTTGTTTTCACATGGATGTTAATATGGATTTCTGTTAAGCAGAAATAATTTGCTAACCATTTTAGATAAATTCAAATCCACACTGTAGAGTTTAGATGTTTGGCCTTTACTGTTTCAGTTCACTCTTACCTGACGGACACAACTGGTCAGATTAGTTCATCTTAACTCTTTGTTTTTCCTCAGGCCACGGTCCACCTGAAGAGAATCCCAGAAAGAAGCAAAGTCCTGGGATGAAAGCTCTCTGCCATTTTCCTCTCTCCCCCAGACCACCAGGAGGAGGACGCTGGATGACACACTGAGGTAAAGAACCACGCTAAAAAACAAAAAATAAAACACCCTCTGCAGACAAAACCCTTCTCTGATAACGCTGACCTTCAGTATTTGCTGACTCAAGCATCCCCCACTCCTCCTACTACCCGCTCTTGTTCTTTCTTGCCCTCCCTTTTTGCGTTGTTCTTTCTCCCTTCTGTTTCTTTTCTTCTTTCTTTTCATAGGAGCTGTGAATGCTGATCAGTGGACTGACAAGGTGTGGGCTCAGATTAGAGTGTGCTCATTTTGTCACACAGATGCAAGCACATTTATGGAAATAGGGGTCTTGGCCTCTTTGCTGCTTCTGTTTAGGGACTAGATTTGGAGAAGGATAGCAGTTGGAGAATGTGACACAGGGGTTAGAAGGAGTAGAGGAAGAGATGAGGGGGTCAAGAGGTTAGAAATTTGCGGCTGAGCTCATGCTGTTCCATACTGTAGTCAAGTGTCTCACATAAGGCACTGAAGGTGCTGCTAATCAAATTGTCTCGTCCAGAAAACACAATTTTCTTCGCAATTCGCTTTTTTCCCACACCTAATATAGCTAATGCAGAGATTATTATGCACTTTTTTGTGTTTGTTGTTCTTCAAAAGCAGTCACACAACACTCGATCCTGACATTAACCCCTTATCATTTCTATCAGCTAAAGAACAGTAAATGGCAGCACTTGTAAGATATTTGGGGTGATAATACTATGTGGTCAAGGCAGCAGCAGCTGTCTTCCTCTCTTCTTTCCACTGTATCCATTACAGATCTGCTATCTCCACTGCATTTTTGTCCTCCAGTCTTCCCTGTCTCAGCCCAGCTGTCTCCTTCCTTCATTATCTGTCCCAAAACACAACTCACCACCTGTGTTAGAAGGTCGTTTTCAGAATACAAAGTCCTACTTAATATTTCATTTTTTGGTTGATACCTGTTTAGTAAATGCTAACCCTACACTGAACTGTATTTGGCTGGGTAAAATGAGGAGATTTAATGTGATAAACCAAAGCGCACTTTGTCCTCATCTGTACAGAGAGTTTCAGCATCTTTATGAATGTTTTCTGGGTTTTAAGGTACAAGTTCACAGTAAAATTGGCCAGAGTGTATTCAACTAATCCCTGTGGTCCAAAAGCTCTGGTTTCAGACTGCTCTAAAAGCTTGGTTTCAAACATTTTTTCTACTCTTGGATCTGTATGATGTCACTGACAGCAGATATCCCAGGCACTCAGCTGCTCCTCCCAAGTGCTGTTCAAAGTTTCTGTTTGAGAAGGGCAGCCAATTAGAAGAAAGGAAAGGTCAAGGTCAAGGTCAAATTTATTTATATAGCACATTTCAAACAGCCAATGCTGCACAAAGTGCTTAACAATATAAAAATGGCATTAAAAAGCAACAATGTAATACAATAATAACAATAAAAAACAATAATAGGACAATAAAAGAATTAAAACAATAACTAAAACTAATTCAAATAAGACCAAAATGCTTGGATCATAGTGTGTTAAAAGCCAGGGCATAAAAATGTGTCTTTAGTAATGATTTAAATTGCTCAAGTGTTTGTGCAGATCTAATATTTAAGGGGAGACTATTCCAGAGTCTGGGACCTGCCACAGAGAAGGATCTATCACCACGGGATTTGAGATAAGTCCGTGGGATGGACAGCATTCATTTTGAGCTAGACCTCATGGTTTTTCCTGGAGCATAGGCAGAGAGGAGCTCAGACAGGTAAGCAGGGGCTCGGGCATTAAGTGACTTAAAAACAAAAAGTAAAACTTTAAATTGGATCCTGTAGGAGACAGGAAGCCAGTGTAAAGAAGCTAAAACTGGGGTTATGTGCTCTCTCCGTTTGGTACCAGTTAGCAGGCGAGCAGCTGCATTTTGAACCATCTGAAGACAATAGATGGAGGCCTGATCTAGACCATAATACAATGAATTGCAGTAGTCTAATCTGCAAGTAAGAAAAAGGTGAATAACACGCTCAAAGACGTTAGCCGGGAGGTATGGCTTTACCTTGGCTAGCTGTCTTAGCTGAAAAAAGCAGGACTGAACTACTGCACTCACCTGCTTATTCAATTTAAAAGAACAATCAATGTAGACACCGAGGTTTTTTACATGTGTTTTACAATACAAGGAAAGGGCGCCCAGAGTGCTGTCGATATGATTAAAGTTGCCAAAAATGACAACCTCAGTTTTATTTTCATTTAGCTTTAAAAAATTTAATGACAACCACTGTTTGACATCGTCAAGACAGCGTAATAAGAGCTGGGGATGGTATGACCCTGCTTTTAAAGGTAGATAAATCTGCAAATCATCAGCAAAACAGTGAAATGAAATGCTGTACCGCGAGAAGATGGAGCCCAATGGCAACAAACAGAGTGCGAACAGGGCAGGACCCAAAATAGAGCCTTGAGGTACACCGTATTTAAGAGGGGCTATTTTGGAGTTGTGGGGGCCCATATTGACATGAAAAGACCTTTCTGACAAATAGGACCGAAACCACTGTAGGGCAGATCCTTTTAGGCCAGCATGAAATTCTAGCCGTGATAACAGGATGTCATGGTCGACCGTGTCAAAAGCTGCTGACAAGTCCAACAATAAAAGGGCAGCAGGGCTGCCAGAGTTAAAAGAATATCGTTAAAAATCCTTAAAAGTGCCGTCTCAGTGCTATGTAGTGATTTAAAACCAGATTGAAATTTTTCAGAGATCATATTAAAATCAAGGTGGGCCTGCAACTGTAGATAGACCACTTTCTCCAAGACTTTAGATAGAAAAGGAAGCTTTGAGATAGGCCTGTAGTTGGACAGAACAGTTGGGTCCAGGTTTTGTTTTTTAAGAAGAGGCTGAACTATAGCTTGTTTAAAGCATGATGGAACGCAGCCTGTAGCAAGGGACATATTAATTAATCTCAGGATAAACAGCCCAACAGTATTAAAAGTGCTTTTAAGCAAGCTTGGAGGGAGACAATCAGAGGGGCAGTGTGATGATCTTAGGTTACTAACTACCGCAGTCAAGTCATTAAGGGAGACGGGATCAAACTGCTCTAAGACAGCTGAGCACACCGGAGAAAGACTCGGATCTGAAGCAGCAGACGACGAGACAAGAGCCCTAATCGATAGAATCTTGTCATTAAGAAATGCTAAAAAATCATCGCACATACTTGGTGAAGAAATGACTCCAGCATTATCACGTGAACTAAGAAAGCGATTAAGGACATTAAAAAGTACCTGAGGCCTGTGACTGTTTACTGACACTAAGTTTGAGACAAACTTTGTCTTTGCAGTTTTTACAGCTTCTTGGTAAGCAGAAAGACGAGTCCTTAAAATCTGTAGGGAAACGTGCAATCTGTCCTTTTTCCATCTCCTTTCGGCGCGTCTGTAGTCACGTCTGAGGGAGCGCGTATGTTCGTTCAACCATGGCTCTGATAAATGTTTAGCGCGCACAGTCCTGAGCGGAGCAATAGAGTCCAAGATATCAGTGCAGGTAGAATGAAGAATGTCCGAAAGGTCCTCAACACTTTTACAGTTGGAGATCATTATTCCAGAATCCATGAAGGCAGCAGAAAAATCGGGCGCTGTTAGAGCATTAAGCGCTCGCTTTTTGCGCGCTGGAGCGTACGGCTTATCTACCGAGCAGCGCAGCGTTAGAGTGAACAACACAGGAAGATGATCGGAGATGCGCAACTCGGATATTTCCGTGATCACACATCCAGCCCATGGGAGAGCACCAAGTCCAGTGTGTGACCTTTTTCATGCGTGGGACCGGTAACCCACTGGGTCAAGTTAAAAGAGTCATTAGTATTTAAAAAGTCCTTGACCAAAGGTTTAGAGTCACAGTAGACGTGGATGTTAAAATCACCAAGGATTAAAAAACTGTCGAAATTAAGAACAATTCCAGCCATAAAACCTGAAAACTCTTTGTTAAAATCCTTATTAAACTTGGGAGGACGGTATAGGAGGGCACACAGCAAAGGCGCAGCAGAGTTTAGGTGTAGCTGGAGTTCAAAACTAGAAAATGAGTCGTGCTGTAATGTTTGATGGCAATGAAATCAAGCGTTGAACACAGTGGCTAAGCCCCTCCCTCCCCCCCCACCAGAGGGCCGAGGGAGACTGAAGAATGAGAAATTAGGAGGAACCAGTTCCGAAAAAGCTACAGACTCACCGGGTTGAAGCCATGTTTCTGTCAGAAACAGAAAGTCCAACTGTTGTGACTTTAGGAAGTCATTTAATACAAACGTCTTGTTTGCTAATGATCTTACATTTAGTAAAGCCATTTGGAGTGTGTAGATCCTAACATCAGATGTTCCAGCTCGGTTAAGTGTGCGAAGATTTCTGTGGTCCACACCGCATCCACGGGTCCGAGGCCGCTTAGGGAAATAGAAAGCTGAGAGCGGGGGATCAAGTGTCATGGGAGCTCCAGGGACAACAGGCAGGATCCATCGAAAGATGCACTCTGCTGGTCCAGTAGTTCCACGAGAAGCACGGGGAAGAGCTCGGACTTTGATGAGTGTACCAGCCCGCTTTCCTCGTTTCCTTGGGCGCTTCTTCCAGGAAGTAGTGTAGGAGTGTTGGCACAGATAAACCAGAATATAGGGCTCAAAAAGTGGTGGAGGAGGCCCATAATCATCTCCTGTCTCCGTTTGTTTAAGAGCCAGGTCATACGATGCTTTGATTTCTAAGATTAACTGGCGATTGTACACACGCAGAGCGAGAGCATTTTGGAATAAAATAGAAAAGGATAAGGTTAGCGAAAGCCAAAGCAAAGCTAGCAGAGTTGACTGACGTGTCGCCGTGCATACTGCTGGCGCCATCTCAGGTCAATCAAATGGATCAACAAAGAAGGTCAAACTGCTTGTTTCAGACAGTGGATGAACTCAGGAGCTGTAAAAAGTATATTGTGTATCACTTTGAACTGTGAAAACTACATTAGTAGAGCTCAACAATGAAATATGGAGTTGAAAATAGCATAATATGTCCACTTAAATGATTTATATTAGTTTTAGATACAAAGTCTCTCACTTTTCTTTAATACGTCACAAGTCCTGTTTTTCACTGACTCAAACTGAGCTGATGCACTGGTTTTGTGGATTGTTATTACCTATTCAAAGGCTGAAATAGAAACTCTTGCTGACTCACACACACTCACTCAGTATCACACACATATAAAAGACTCAAAAGCTTTCTGGTGTTGTATTTTAAGCCCAGAGAGGTGGGCTGTGTTAATGGTAGCAAAGTGCCAAGTCAGGGAGCAAAAGTGAAGTCTTTTTTTTTTTTTTTCCCCCTCTCTCGCTTTACCACCGTGGGACTCAGAGGGAGGAATGGGGGAGTTCCAGTAAGGAGGGAGAAAGCGATGGCACACACACACACACACACACACACACACACCATTATTCAGTCCTCTTATTGGTTTTCCACCATGGCAGCACACAACAACCAACCAAGAGTGCTAAGTGCTGGGTGCCACACAAGAGCCAAGTGTGTGATCTGAAAGTAAATTAGGGCTGAAACAGTCAGTGACTTAATTATTGATTAAATGATGAATTTATTTGTAAAAAAAATAACTCAACAATTGAGCTGTCCTGATCAATTAATTGCCTGTACCCACTGTTACAGCTGTATTAGGCTGGACTTAGCAATAGTGGCGCTAACAATGATAGTGCTTTGATAACATTAGCACTTAATATCATAAAAAACTTGAAGTAAATTTATGACGAAATGAGAGAGTTACATCTCTGACTCTACAGTTGGTATGTTAAATGTTAAAGATAATGTCAGTAGTACTGGCTTGTTTGGAAGGGTTGCCAGGTTTGCAGAGTTGCATCTGAACAAACAAGATTTCTGAAACAACGTTGAAACCAAAGTAGATGTTTGGCCATAATACACACACCGCCATGTCTGGAAAAAACCAAGCACAGTATATCAGCACAAAGACCTCCTATCAGCTGTCAGTGTAGTAGTGAAGGGGTGATGAATTGGGCTTGTTTTTGCAGCCACTGGACCTGGGCATCTTCCTAATACCTGCTGAACAATACCCACACTCACTTTCATGTGCACTGGAGAACATGAGGTGCACACAGCCACAAAGATGTTATATAATATACCCCATCTGAGATAATTGACCCGCCCTCTTTCTTCCTCTGTAGCGGCTGCTGCTCTTCATGTGGTGGATGATGTTTGTTAATTGGGTGTAACTAGGCCTAGTATTTAGCCAAAGGGGATAGGTGCTGTAAACCGTGTTGAAAGGGGTATTCCCCCAGTGCCTGGGGCCATTGTGCTCAGAAACAAATCCACTTAACAGAAATAGTGGATAAGATTTCCCAAAATGTCATATCCGACGCAGGACTGTGCTGATGCAGAGAGTATATGTGAAAGAGGAGGGGGTTGATTCTAAGGCTAAAAAGAGAAGGGGGAGGAGAAAAAGGGAGTCAGAAGAGAGTAGTGTGTGTGCTAAAAGAGGGAAACTAGAGGCAGAGGGGCTGGCAGACAAAAGTGGGAGAGGGGAGGGAGGAATGAGGAGGAGGAGGAGGAGGAGGAGGCGGTGGGGGAGGCGGTGCTAAGGCAGACAGCAGGGAAGGAAAGCTGAGAAGAGAAACAGTGGAGTGAAGTGAGAAGACCGAGAAGGAGGTGGTGAGAGAACAGGAAAATAAAAGGGCTTCCATTTGAAAGTCCTTGTGTCAGGATATGAAGTCCAGGAGCGGCGCAGAGGCAACGGCAGGAAGCTGGAATGCTGTAGGGGAGAGATAGTCGACAGAAGAAGGAAGGAGAGACGCGGAGAATCTGAACCATCACAGCACCGGAGTGATTTTTTTTTAAACTTTTTTTCCAAGAGAGACAAGTGAAGGCAGCGATGCAGGGCTCTCACTGGAGTGAGTATGGAGGGAAAGAGAGAGTGTGTGTGCTCTTACATGTGTCTGTATGAGAAACGTCAGTGCATATGCCTCAGATTCTCCAAACTCAGGCTCTCCTCACCCTGCTTTCCATTGCCGTTTGGCTTCGTTTAAATTTATGCAAATTCGCCTGAGAATAAACTTTGTATTCATGAGCACCTTGACTCTGTGTGTGAAGCCCCTTATGAGGGTGAGTTACATTTAACGAAAGGTGCAAGCAACATGGACAGGCAGGCGCGTGCAACAAGGATTTTGCAACTCGAATGGAAACTAGTTTAGTAAAGAAAAAATGCTGGTGACTTCTAAAAACTGAGTAATGAATAGTTAAATGATGATTCACAAACTTCAGTCAGCTGACAGACTCAGAAGCTTGAAGTTACCACTCTGAAGTTGTCACTTTTGTGGCTGGGCTAAATGACCCTGGAGAGTTTCTGTGCAGGGACAAACAAAACTGGTTGCCTGGATTTGTTGAGGTGGGATGATGAGGGGTTTTTGTGGTGTCTGAGCCCAGGTTTTCTAATCCTGACCCTGGCTAATCTACTCATTACACACTGTTGGGGGTATTGATTTGAAATTTCAGCCTTAAGAAAAGCTGCCCCCCTTTTTGGACAGTTGGCCTGGAGGAAGAAGGAGAAGAAGGAGGAGGAGGAGGGTGTTATTCAATCTGTCTTAACACACACTCACAGTGAAGATAAGAAAAGCATGAGGCAGCATGTACACTTGCACCAAAGCAGACAATTAGGCCACATCTCAAAAGTGTGACCTGCAAAACAACATGTTTTCATCCAGAAGACTCAAAGGGAATCTTTGTGTTTCTTTTGATGACAAAGCACTGGGGGTAGAGCCCGCTGCTATTCCTCTCATGTCTTCCCTATGTGTGTAATTACAAGCCTCCTCATGCGCCTTGGGCCACATATTGTAGTTTCTCATCAAGTTTGTTTTGGCCCGAGAGTGGTGTGTCAGCAGATATGTTTATAGACAGCTCGCAGTGCCGTCCATTCACTCAACTCTTTGTAGTATCTGTGTTTGATTGTATCATGTTAAGGCTTCATTTGAGGGCTTGCTAGGAGAAGACTGTAATTACCCAGAATGGGATTTGGCAGAGTTTGCAGAAGTGACGTTTTACTCTATAAATGCACAAACGCTGACGTGACGTTAAGGGTAAGGTGAAGGGGAGTGAGAATGGGGGCAGAGATGGAAAAGAAGGGTTACCTCATCTTCTTTGGACAAAATAAATGAGGTAACGTGTCACATGTTGCAGCCGTGTTGACTAATGCTTCCTGTGTGCTGTGGGTGTGTATGCACAGTACTAAAAGGTAGTTAAGCAGCTTCAAAAACAGGTATTGAGACCTTTTGTGGCTCTCTTTCTCTTTTGAAAGTCCTTTACCTTTTATCCACTCTCTGTTTAGGCTGAGCTTAGGTGGGCTGGATTCATTTAAGATCATGTTCCAGTTTGTTAAAGTCACGTTCTCACACAGAATGCCAGCAAAAACTTTAGATCATTTGTCATTTACCCTAAAGAAAGGATAGCCATAGCCACCATGATGTCACCCAACTGCTTTACAGGCACCATCTTCGTATTTTGAAATTGGATGTGATGAGAAGGCAGTGGCTCTAACTGAAAAACTGAGGGACACTCGTGATAGATGCTAGTCAGTCAAACTGTAAAACATACCCTGCTTTATCCTTCTTTGTGACTCCAATCACATCAAATTCACAAAATAAATCTCACATTGTATTAAGTAAGACTTAAAAATAGTGATTGAGGCCATCATTAAACCGTGTTACTGAGGTCACAGTCAAGAGAAGGGTCGTTTTCTCCATGACTTCTATAACAGCGGTGCCCAACCCCTGGGCCACGGACTGGTACCCGTCCATGAGTCGTTTGGTACCAGGCCGCAAGAGTTGAGGCTCGGGTGTGAAATTCATGGTTTTCAGGGTTTTTATCGTTAACTCTGTTTCCCTGGGTCTTTTCCCGTGTTGTAGTTGTGTGTCTTATTTTGGAAGAAATATTTACGTGTTACCATAGCGACCAGAGAGCATTAAGGGGCAGAGAGGAGGATGTTACTCTCAATGATGTTGGCGCATTTCAGTAGGACGCTGCTAATAAAGTTACACAATTACACAGTGAATTTGCGTTTATTATTATATTTACAAAATACCACAGTTTTTGTCTTGGTCGTATCATTTCAATTTAATGTATTTATCCGCGACACCTTAAAGGCCGGTCCACGAAAATATTGTCTGACATTAAACCGGTCTGTGGCGCAAAAAAGGTTGGGGACTGCTGTCCTATACAACTAGACTTTATTCCAAATCCAGTGTAGTCGCCCCCTGCTGGCCGATAAGAACGAATAGCTTTTTAGGGCTCGCTTCTTTACTCACCAGATGTGCCTATGCTGTAGGTATGTCATAATTTCAAACCCTTTCTGAAACACTACACCATAACCTGATACCTCTCTATAAATGTGCACGTGGCCATTGATGCACCCACACAGGGATAAATGCTAACAACAATCAGCATCTGAGAGGTACCGGCCGAAATAACACCAAAGCCCTGTGTGCGAGAGGGTGAGAACAGTGAGAATAAAGGGGTCCTACAACAGCATTAGCAAGCTTCCAGTTTGACTTCAGCTGTCACACCAAAGGAAATAAATGAGCTTGTTTCTGTTTACTTGGTGGAGGATATAGTATCAGTATCAGCTTGCTATGCAAGCATTTAAAGGTAGATGTACGGTAGGCTGCACATAACCTCTGAATATAACCAACATGTGCAACAGTGACTTTTTAATGGCAGTAGCCTTAAAATAAAACAAGATACAATTAAAAAAAATGTTATTCAAAACTATTCAGTCTTTCTCAAGTAAAGGCTTTTATTGCTTTTCATACTGGTTTTCGACAGCACTCGCCCATGAAAAGAAACAAACTGTAGTGATTTACAATCTATGTGCTAATCGTGCACTAACATGATTGACTGAGAACGGCAAATGTTCCAAAGTCAATAAAACAACAGCAGAATGCTTTTAAAAAGCTGAAATGTCATTGTTCTTGTCTCATATTAGTTTAGGAACTTGTTTTTTGGTTACAGTAGTGCTACAACTTAGGCTTCCACGGGGGTTACATTGTCACGGTTCAGGTGATGATGAGTGCATCGTACCTGGAGAAAAATCTGTTATTTATGTACCTTAGAATTACAGCTCTTTCCCATGTATCGTTTATTACTTTCTCAGCTGCAGCAGAGCAACAAAATGCTGTTTTTGTTAAAGCGATAGGACAAATTACGTGTTGAAATACATGTACCCATTCAGCAGTGGTTGTCTCTTTGGTGTATGGGCACCAAGTTCATCAAAAAGACCGAATTATAAGGATGGATTCAGATTCCATAAAGTTTTACTAGCCCCTTTCACACTTTCTGTGCTCGGCTCCATTGTTTTCCAATGATCCCATTTAGCTAAATCTCATGCCAGGTGTTTATGTAAAGCCTCTAGTTGAAGAGCAGGGTGGATGAATGGAGACAGAGACAGACAGATATGCAGGAAGACAGAGAGACGGCAAGAGATTCGAAGTCGGCCTGGCTTGTGCTCAGTTTGCTGAATGAGTATTTTCCAAGCCAGCCTGTCCCCACTCTGTCTTTCTCGAGTTTGCAGCGGCACGGACAGTATGTCTGAATACGTCTGCACATGTGCTCCTTCGCCATGTCAGATATTTTCCCACATGAGTGGAGTTGAATTTATGCAGTGAGGCTGGCACAGTTAAAGCGAGGCGTTGTTGCTTATGTAATAGCTGCTGTGGAACTCATTTGCCTGGCTGTATTTAGTAGCACTCTGTGTTTTTTGTGTGTGCGTGTGGGTGGCATTGTCTTTGTTATCTTCTGCTTCAGCTATGATTACTGATTTCACTCTCGAGCTGTGACACTTTCTGTGAAACATAAGAAAAATTTGAGACTTTTCAGATATCGAGTCCTACTTTTCCTCATTGAAGGATGCCAGTAAAGAGAAAGTCATATCGCTCGCTACCCCGTCTTTGTTCTGCGTGGCATTATAGGTCACATTGTGTGCCAAAGTGTGGTTGCTTTCAGTGTAAGATAACAGGCCTTTTCTCTCTGCTTTCTACCCTCTTGTTAAACTGAAACAATGGCCCTCCACTGTCGTACAGCCAAAGCAGCAGGGGGGAAGGAAGGGAAGTTTAGGAGGGAAAACTTTGCTCTTCTCACCACTGTTGGGACAATGAGCCTCCAAACAGAGCTTGGATTAGCCATGTTGTTAAAGACCAGATGACATGACTTTTCACTGATAAGATTTCATAAATTAAGTGAAATACTTTAGTATGAACTGGTCATTGATCCTGACAAACGGTAGTCCACTGGCCAGACTAATCCATGTGTCTCTACCACCGGCATTCTTGGTATTTCCAGTGTCTGTGGGTCTGACCGCTGACCACTGCTGGATAACTTTCAGTGGCTGGAAAACCTCCTGGAAAATCCAACATTTGGAGCAGACCAGGAATGTCAGCCATCTTCCCCTTTTTACACATGCTGCTACCTCAGTTTCCTCCAGCGTCAGCTGACTGAAGCACTGTTAAAGGCTGGGTATTGTGTCCTCTGTCATTTCTAATACAAATTTAAATGTGTCAGACCTAAAATTTAATGCCATGTTAAATTCATATTCATACGCATGCTGCTATTTCTATCAGCAGTGATATCATCAATGAACACTGATGACCTGGCTCCACTGGCAGCCATGCATGCCCATGACATAACATTACCTCCGCTGTGTTTGACGGATAACGTGGTATGCTGTCATGAGCTGTTTGATTCCTTATCCATGCTTTTTCTTTTTTTTTTAACGATCTATCTTTTATCTTTCATCTTGGTCTCACCTTTCCAAAGAATTTCTTTTGGATCAGGACAGGGTTTTTTTTTAAATTGTTTTCTGGCAAAGTCTAACTAGTGCTTTGCTCCTTACTGTAAGCCCTCTGTGTTTTCATTCATGAGGGCATCTCTTGATTACGGACTACCCCCCTGAGAGTGGTTTTGACTTGGTTAGAGTTTGTTTTTCTTAACCATGGAAATAAATCTGCGATCATGCACATTAGTTGTCTTCTTTGGTTTTTCAGACCTGTTACCCTTGTTCACCGGGCCAGTTCATTCGATTGCTGACTTGATCACTTTTGAACTTTTTGCTGTCTCTCTGAGGTGTATTTTAGTTTTAAGCCTAGTAAAGGACTCTTAACTTTCATTGACATCTCTGAGCCTAATTGAGACTTCCAGTGAACAGCTACCAAATGCAAGTTAAGTACTTGCAATCCACTCTAGATCTTTTATGCCTTTTATTCTCATCTTGCAATGGAATAATGAAGGAACAGGTCTCACTTGGCAGTGAATCTGCTTGTCAGTCAATTGTCCAGTTACTTTTGAGCCTAAATGGCGAACTATGTATCAAAATGTCCTAAACAGTTAAGTCGCTACTTTTGTAAAACTCTCTTCACATCATGTATATCATTGTATGATTTAAAAAAAATCCATTGTGTTGGTGTAACAGTGGTACACCACCTCAGCCATAAACCCATCAAGGTTGAAGTGTATAAAAGGAGTAGCTGAATAAACAAAACATGTGCATATACACACTAAAACTAGACTAGACTTGGTAATGGTAATGTAACTGTTCTTCTAACTGCTCGTCTATGTTGTCTGCAGCTGTCCATGTGTGCATCTGTAAGTAAGTATAATCCATTTATTAGTGACATACTGGCTGTGGAAACTTGGTCTGTGTGTGACCACATGTATCGTCTGGTGCATCTTGACAAAATGTATGAGTAGATTCAGTTCTTAAGTCAGCTGTGGTTGTTTGTGGAGAATCTAACACGGCAGTGTGTTCCAAACTGAACTTAGAAATAATCTTCCCAAGGTCTATTCATGGCTATATGTCAACTTAAATGGCTTTCCATTTCCCATTTTCAGTAGTTTCAACCCCCACGAGAATTTTATGATTTGCCCCTGCAGCTATATGTGTGTGTGTGCGCGTGCCTGTGCGTGATAGGACAGCAAGAGAATCTGGGCTTCGGTAAGCCCGCTCTCAAGTTCAAATTGAGGCCAGATGCTTTGAGATGCTAAAGAACCAAACCTGTCTGCTGTCAAACTGTCACAAATGCACAAAACACACTCCTTCACTCACCTATTCACCTATTCTATCACTCTTTCCCTTCCTTTCTTTTTTTTCCCACACTTCCTGACTCTATCTCATTTCGCCATGCACATGAAAAATGTGGGCCTCAAATGCCATGGCAACGCTTCCAAACAGAGGGAGAGGCTAAGGTCTGCAACAGCAACAAGTTGGTTGTAAAAGCACAGAAGGAAAAAAATGGAGCAAAGGAGGACCTGTTGCCAGTTAGTCCTGCACAGACTTGCACTTTGTTAGAAAACTTATTTCTCCAGTTATTTTGTTTGTTTGGGGGTTTTTTGACAAAGAAAATGAAAAAATGAAGTCAGAGCTCAACACAAAACAAGTTAGAGTGTCAAACAAAGAGGACAATATCTCTCCTGAGTGAAGAGAGATTTGGCTCTAGGGTGATGAGTTAATGAGGACTAAGAAAGTATGCATGCATTCAGCAAAACACACAGACTGAGACTGTAAAGCCTAGCCATGTGGGGGTAGGTGACAGTGAGCGCCCACTCAGACAGACAGTCATTGTGCAGGAATGATGGAATAATATAACCTCAGGTCTTCTGGCAAAACTTTAAAAGACGTGTCTCATTTTACAGTGGTGTCGGCTTACTTCATTATAATACCATTTCTTGCCCGTTTGAAGTTTTATTGCGGCGTTTCAGCAAGTAGATGTGTGACAAATAAAGAGGTGAGCAGATTAGGGGTGGACTGATTGCCTTATTGTGTGTGCTTGTGTGTCGCTGCCTTGCCTGTACTTGTGGATTCTCTTTTGTTAGCAGCCATCGAGGATTATTGTGACTCACCTAGCCTGTTGATTTTCACTCTACCTCTGTCTCTCTCTGTTTCCATCCACTGCGATCACTTGTCTCAAGATTAATCAAGGCCACCCAGGATCTGTATACCAGAGTGGCATATTTCTGCTGCGAGTGTTCAATTTCATGTCATGCACTCTCACTGTCCTGCTGTGGAAGTACTTGAATGCCACTGATCAAAATATACAGCCCAGCGGCCATCCATCATAATGTGTGGTTCTTATCACCACTTGCATACTGATATTTTTGCAGCGCCGACTCTCATCTGATGATTTTTATTCTTTCCACTTGTTGCTCTGATCTATACACTGGCTTTACCTTTGGTTAGTCACACTGTGGTGTTGCAGTTAAAGAATGAGCAGTTGAAAATCTAGCTGCATAGACTAGTGAGCAGGGAGTGGTATGAAATGGTGAGGATGGAAAAGGAGGAGTGATAGGAGAGAGGTGGAGCAACAGTGAAGCGCAGGAAACAAAGAAGCAAGAAAATCAGAGGGGAAACGGGTGAAATTGAGCAGAAATGCTAAAGAGGATGAAATGAGAGGAAGAAAGTTGAGGTCATCATTTATTCTCATGAATGCAACATCTGAGGAACACCTTGAAAGAATTTCTTTAAAATGTTACCACAAACATCCACTTGGACTTAAATATGTACTAATTATAACTTAGTTGTCAAAGGTAGGACAGGGATGCCAAAATCATACAGCCCACTTTAGTCTGGGCCGAACTAGTAAAACTGCCTTTTGTGTCAGTGTAAAGAAGCTAACTACACATTTAATTCCTGAGATATCTTAATATATGAAAAACAAGTGCAATTTCCACAGTACATCTCAGTTTTTCGAATCGAAGAAATCTGTCAGCACAATTCTTTGGACTTTTTTTTACTGTAACAAAACTATATAAAAAAACAGTGAGTATTTCTATGAACTATAGAAATGTCTATCTTCTGTAATCTATTTGTTTATCTATTACTTAATTGCTTTAGTTTACATGAATGGCCACGGGGCAGGATCTTATCAGTAGGGAAAGCTGTAAAACTTGTCAAAATACAGTTACAAATCCAAAATTTGTGACTAATTAAATTTTTCTTTAAAGCCGTCCACTGGGCTGGATTTGGGTCTTTGCTGGGCCCACTCTGGCCCCTGGGCCTTATGTTTTTTATGTTTCCTCAAATTTCAAAACTTCTGCCTATTCTTGAAATGTTTTTAGTGGCTCCATACTGTAGTGGTTTACACATTTTCTTGGAAAGCGCTCGGTTGCTAGTTCATTGGGAACACAAATCCACCTTTGGGGTAGCATCAGGAAGGGTATAGATGTAAAATGCTGCCAAATCAAACATGCAAACTCCTTGTGAAAAAGGGAGGAAACAAAAGTACCTTTGGTAACAATGTGAAATACATAAATACTCACTTGCAACATGTTCTTATATGATTAAACACAGCAATGTTTACAATCCATGCAACATTATCACCACAGGTGGAAAAGTCTGCAGCATCATTAAAGGGGCAAACTTTGCTGGCTCGCTGGCCAGGTCACACCCACAGGTGTTTTGAGGGTGTAACTCACGAGTTGAGGTTGTTCCAGTAGTAAATTTGGAAAAGCAAGGAAAAATGGTTTTGCTCCTTAACAAGGCGGAACAATGCACTTTAAACACCACTGCAAGCAGGTTCATGCATAAATCCTGGTCAGTGCTCTGTGTATGGCTTATTTAGCCGGCTTTAAATTCACAACAGTGGAAGCGAAGTTTTTATTACCGTTGCGATGCCCCCATCTTGAAGTCAGGGTTGGTGGGGCTCCTCCTCCTCCTTTTTCAGTTTTATTCATCAGAAACTGTTCAATAAATTACATTTTTCTGACAGGATTTTGAGAGCTTTTGGCAGACAGTGAAGTTAAAATACAGATATCAGAAATATAGAAGATATTTAGATATTTAGAAACAAGAAGATATTTGGTGGAGAATAGACCTGAGATAAAAGCAGAATGAATACTGGATGTACTTTAATTGGGGTGATCTAATGCAGGTTTAAATAAACAGAAAGCACACTGCAGTTTATGCATTTCCTTTTTCTTCCTGCTCCAGTGTGAGCATTTGCTGTTTTGCTCTATTAAAATTAGTCTAAAATGGGGACTTTTGTGTCGTTTGTCAAAACATGTTCAAATTTTAAAGGATTAATTAAGCAAATTTAGCACTGTGTGTCAGTAATGGATACGTTTATCATGATTCGGGCATACGCTAGTTTTTTACAATGTCATCAAACTGCATGTCCTGGATTACAAAGGAAAGCACTGTTTGCTAGTTACAATATTTAAGTTTAAACAGACTGCCACACTCAGCTGCTTGACCGCATGTACTCATAAACCCTCGGGTTTTACAGGACCAAAGATGCTTCAGCATGACTTGTTTTCACAGCCATAACACAGCTGTGGCCTGCCATGCAGATTTCACTGCATGTTGTTGCCGTCTTTGGCTTGCTGGGTTGAAGGAAAATTCCTGCAAGCCGACATGAGTAACAGCATTTTTGCTCGGTCAGCAGGAGGTGGTTCAGCAAAGACAAGTTGTCTCGCTTCACATTTGATTTGAGACGTTAAGGTGCTCAGACCTCTGTGTCTCTGCACTGGCAAAATAATGATAAACAGGATTATGGATGCACGGTTCTCCCTGAAGCTCATTTCTGTTTGGCTTCTCTTTTTGGGCAACCTGATATTGGAAAATCCCCTAAAACCCCGGGCAACACTCTCAGCTAGCCTTCCTTTGTGTGTTTACCCCTTATCCTCTTTCTTTTTCTTCCTTCGTATTCTCACTTTTCTAAGTTTGTTCTGAGCCCAGCAGAGTCTCTGGAACAGCTCTGAGGTTGCGTGTGATTGCAAGGGGTGATCTACCGCTGCACAATAATGGGGTTTCCTCTCCTGGGTAGGACTGGCATTATTAACAGACTTATCATAACGGGATTATTTCCCCGTCACAGAACTGACTTCTGGATCTTGTTAGAGAGCTACCTGGGAACTTCTTTCTTCTATCAGCTCTGCTCCTGTTCATCCTGAGCCAGTTGGTACCATGTGGACGCTAAACTCTCGCATCCACTTGGTGTATTTCCAGTTACTGTCAGAAGCAGTAAGGCTGCCTTTAAGCGGTTCAGCATCATTTAATAGTTTTAGAGTGTCAGGATGTGGTGTAAAGTGCCCCTGGGTTGACCCCATCACAGCTAGCTGTAACACTATTGGAGTTTATTTTTGAACGCCGAATCAAATGCCTCACCGGGAGAAATGCCTCATGAAAGACTATCAGAATGATTTCAGGCACTTGAGATGTTTTCTATATTTAGTGGTGATGGCTGTTTTTTCTCTGCCTGTCTTGTGCTGCTGACAGCAGAGGAGGATGCGTGTAATGAGGAAGGTGGAGGAAGCGGCGAGGGCGGATGGAGCGGATTGTGAAAGTATTTTCACTTTCTCAGAGGAACCAAGGAGGAGAGGAGGCCTTCAATAACTTTTAAGAACCAACCAGTGAGCAACATCAGAGGGGGAAATTAGCTTTTGAGATTTGTTGCCCGAGTAGCCAGAACAAAACCCTGCCCTCGGAGGTCACAGGGGTGGGAGGGGAGGGCAGAATCAGACCAGCCGTCCCCCACCTCATTCCTCAGGAGGAGGGGGTCACGGTTGACGGTCGCAGAGGCTTGTTAATTCTATTATCCCTGCCTGAGAGGTCCTTGTCAGGGCTGGGAGTGAAGAGGAGAAGGGTGGGGGTTAGTGATGGCTGGATCAAAGGGGAAAGGAGGTTGTGTGAGGCGTGATTATTTTGGCATTGGAAATGATCACATACCACGCATATCTTTATCTCCTTGACTCACGAGTACTCACGAAGCCTGTCTCGTCTCTTTAACTCCCCGTCACTCTCCGCCACATACTCGCAGACAGTTTAGTCAGTATGGAGTGAACTGGCAGGAATTGAATCATCCTGCTTACTGATCACGAATGAATAGTTTGAGCTGTTACATATGCTTTCCCCGATCTCCTATCCAGTGAGTTGTATTTTTTCAGGGATAAAATCAAAGCGTGATACTGTAAACTTGATTACTTGATCAAGATTCAATCATTAATGACAAATAAAATCCATTATTTCAACATACTTTCACGAACAATCAAAATATTTTCTTACCCAACAGAGCTGCATGTGAAACAGCAAATTCCCAGTTAACCTCCCAGCTTCCAAGTACTAAGTCCATGTGATATCCGATTGCACCAGTATTCAAACAGCACAGTTAATATCTGTTACATTCACCACTAGCGAGCGGGTGTGATGTGTGAGTTGCTGCACGCTCTGCCCATAAGGCTCTCTCATCTAAATCACACAGTATTTTCAATAGTACAAACATGTCTGAACTTGACTGTTTCCTGCTGTGTGTCATGTGTGAGGCAACCTCGAGCACACAAAATGAGGCTAACATTGAAGTGCCAAAAACCTCAGTTCCTCTAGTGACCACTTGAGGATTGCATGCCGTCATGATATAAACCTTTAATTCGTTAAGTCCCATTTTTAAGCCTTGAGATGAGCATTTTCACCATTGCCATCTTGGTGTTTTGAAACTAGATGTGACGAGAGAGGGGTGGAGCGGATAGTTTAGCTTTTCTTAATTCAGCTGTGCAGTTGTTGCGGATGGTTAGCAGCTAAAAGACCGCTTTTCTTCCAAATTAAAATGGGTCGTTTGATGAGCGACTTTTGTTGGAGAGTGAAATACTGAGTGTAAGAAAAAACCTACTTCAGTAGTGGTCTGTGATGGATGGAATCAATGTCACTCACCCATTTGGGCCACTCATCTAAAAATCCAATACTACTGGTCAACATCCGCCAGTATTTTCAATAAGATACATGAAAGAAACAGAATTCCCTAACAGTTTTCATATACAGTTATGTATATGTTCTTACTAAGACAAGATGATCATGCATTTTAAAAAGTCAGTTGTGTAAGTCATTTACATGCTGCTGACTCTCTTCGGATCAGCTGGTTCTTGTGTTTGTTGTGTCCCAAACACCTTTTGACAACATTTAAAAGTTTCAGGATAATCTTTGGCAGACAAACTATCCAACATCAACACTCTTAACGTGGCTGATGGGTGTTTGTCCTGTCTCTTCTTTACTTGACTGTTACGAATGCTGATACCGATATACCGGCAAATGGCTAAAATCGGCTGATTATATATGAACCCTGCTGGTATACTGCTCGAGCAGGTGTATATAAGCTTAGCATAAAAAGTCAGGAAATTTATGTTTGGTTGATAATTTCTTTGTTGTAACACTGCTTCTTGGCAATAAATCTTATACCGTTGGAAAGCCTGTTTACTTCTCCTTAAATGCTGCCACATTTGTGCAGAAAAGCGAGCCAGTGTGGTTTTGTTCTCACTCTGCCACGAACAGCATGCCCGAGCCGATCCCACAAGTGTTCGATAGGGTTGACATCCATCCGCTCCACTCCCAAATTCTCGAGGTAGTCTCTGATAAACCCTGCTCTGTGGGAGTTGTTGATTTTGTGAGAGTTGCACTGTTGCCTCAATTTGTGTGATCTGAAACATGAGTTAACACACTTGCTTTAATCCACAGCTGGTGTTTGTATTTATTGTATTTCCAAGAATACAGACTTCTCTTAGGGGGTGATTATTGTAACCATTTTGTAAGAATGGATGTTCATGAACGGTCGGTCTGGACATAACCGCGTGCAGCCATGGCACCAAAGGATTATTCCACTTGGCCAGACGGGTTTCAGATTGGCACAGCAGGCTAGGACGCGAGTCCCGTCTATGCCCCCCTGGGCAATACTGATAATGCTATCTGCAAATGGAAGACTTAATCTGCTGCCACTTATTGTGTTAATAATATCTATCCATGTTTCACTGCCTAAAAATAGTGCAGCAACTGACTGAAGCTAATATTCATTTCCTTCAAAGATGCTCTTTGATGGGTGTGAGCCTTGTCATCATAAAACGGTAAAGTGAATAAATTTCAAACCACTTTAGGAATAATACCCAGATGACTGCTCGCAGGTTCAGACGAGGACACGCAGGAATATCACAGAGCAGCTGGAGCTGGAGATGATTGTGACTCACCCTCCTCACCCTTTACTAAATCCATCCTCATTTTTTTTTCTCCTCCTGCCTCGTTAATGACACTGGCAATTAGCAGTAGATACAGTATGTTTAATGAGGGATGAGCTGTGACTGTGGAGGTCACGGGGGAGGGGGTTTGAAATATTTCACACAGCTGTAAAGTGGGTGTAGTGAATCAGAAAAAATAGGTTTGCTTCATTGCTGCAAAGTAGATCTATGATATTTAGATATTTTAATATTAAATTGTGTTTTTAATCATTTTAATATGAACAACAGTTTAAGAATAACCTGGTTGTTTGCCATATTATTGAATGAGTTAAGAAGTAATTCATTAACATTGATTCTTCAAGTCTCTGGAACTCTACTGTGAGGACAAAACACCATTTCTTCCAAAACATATGTCCGCATTTAAAGTTTTGTTAATAATGGCAACACATTGGAGAGAGTTCAGAGGTGATTTGTAATATGAGGGTTTTTTTTCATTAAGTTTAATCTCCTCCCACCCATGATGTGTGAGACAGCTGTGGACAGAGGAGCCAAAGGTTCTACATGAGAAAATGTTTCCTTCCAAAGCGTCTTACATGCTCCAAGTTTTTACACCTGTCAAATCAGCTGAAATGCATGTCCACAGAATTTGATCTCTTGCAGGGCTTTAAAATAAAATAGATTAGTTTAGATATGTTATATTGATTGACATACTTTATTATTAGTGGAGCAAAGCGTCAGTTCAGAGTTGAGCCCTTCCATACGGCTGCTGCTACTTTTGCTCTGCAGCTACAGCCCACGCTGATGTAGTTTCACTGATCCTCCACAGTGCAGCTTTCTGCTGTGATCTTTTCTCGCGCCTAGTGTTGTGTTTTTTTTCAGGGGAGGTTTTTTTGTTGTTTGTTAATTGTGCATATTCATATTACATATACATCCATTGCAAGACAAGTTTTTTCTGGGGGGGGGGGGGTACATTTATAGATGATATTAATACACGTATAACATTTTTTAACTATTGAATAAAAAGCCTGTGTAATAGTTGCATCTGGGGTATAAATGTAACATTTTGTGTCTGTTTTCTCTCTTATCAGAGTGTGTGGTGCGTCTGACACCGTCGGGCTACCATGGCTCTGGTTCAGGCACTACCCCTGACCGTGAGTGACCACCCGAATCCAGGCCTCGACGTCCAACAGTGCCGGCCGCTATCATCCCATTCCCCCTCAGGCCCCTGCTCTGGCCCCTGTGGGCACTGCAGCTCTGACACAGCCATGGGATCAGTGAGTAGTCTCATATCGGGCCGGACGTACCAAGAGAGACACTGCAGGGCTGCCAGCGAATTCAACACCAAGCCACGCCGCTCCACGCCAGCTACCAGCTGCTTCCGGCTCCACGATAATACCCTCCGCAGTGGGAGCTCCCTGGAGCAGCTGCTGGTTATCAGCAACCAAACACAGCCTCAGGCTCAGGTTCTGCCTCCACCGCTTCCCACAAAGAAGCAGCCACGGCCTGGAAACTCTGCTGGGACAGGAGGGGGTGGAACGGTTGCTGGAGCAGTAGGCGGTGTCGGTGGCAGCACTAATGGGAACTTTGGGTATGCGAGCAAGGAGGTGGTGGTTGGAGACTGGAACGACAACCTGGTGCTGACTGCTGCAAGCCCCTGCAGCGACTCAGAGGACCAAAAAGACAACAGGACTCTAAATGGGAACATTGGTGGACCTCCTCCCAAACTCATCCCAGTGTCTGGACAGCTGGAGAAGGTGAGGAGAAGTACCGGGGTAATCTGGGAAGATGCTGCTGATTTAATACGCTGATTTAATTTAGCTGATAATTAACAAGAGGATGCAGTATTTAGCTCAAAGGGGGTTATAGCAGCTTGTGATAAATGACAAAATCGTATTAAAAGTTCAAGACTGAAGTCAAAATAGAATAAAACTTGAATGTGGCTGCAGGGCAGATTGCTTTACAGACATCAGTCGACCTTGACACATAGAATAAATCTAAATATCCTACACTGCCACAATGAATTGGTGGAATGGGAAAAACAGGAGTGACACCTTGAGATTTAGGGTTAATATTTTATATAAAAAGGCAATAAAACATGGGACAAAGGCTGTGAGACAACTGCTTTCAAAAAGTTCTTTTTATATTTTAATATCTATTAAAATATAAACAGAAGTTTATACGTCAGACATAAGAATAAAAATATTCTTGCCTCTGACATTTGCAATAAATACAATAATATTGACAAAACTCTAAAACTAACACTGAAACTAATAAAACTAAACTGAAACTAGCAAACCGAATCTTGTGACTAATTGAAACTAAACAAAATTTTTAAAAAGTCAAAACGAAATAAAAAAATAAAAAAGTATAATAACTCTCCAAATCAATTGGCCGTGCTTTTGAGTCCACGCCAATCTTCTGAACAGCTTCATCCGCTAAAGAAATCTATGAAATGTGGTTGAAAGCTCTTAAACCGTGTATTAATCGTTTACCATACCTCACTGCTTTGCATATCTCACATCCTTTGGGGCTGAAGGGTGGTGCAGAAAGTGGAAAGTGCCTTTCAGCATGACACTGAAACCCCAGCACCTCTGTCAGTGCCCCTGACCTCTAATCTGAAGATATTTATAGGTCAGTTTCTTCTTAAATTACAGCTCAATATCACCCACCAGGACATCAAATATCATACTGAGGACTTTTTTTTAATCTGTTATCACTGCTGCCTGCGTGAACACGTTTTACAGCAGATTACCTCAGCTGTCTAATTGGCTATTTATTCCTATCGATCCGGAGGGAAGCTTAATAACCGGCCTGACAGACTCAGATGGATCATTTGACAGCTGCTCACCTTGCAGACACATCATGATGAGTGTCAGGGCTCGCTCGCACCCAGTGACGTCTTTAGTGAACTCTGAGAAAGATCATTAAGAAAATGCTTACAGAGGAGAAGATGCTTTCACGCTCTCAGTCTTTGTCACGACTCTTCCTTCGCTCTCGTCTGTGCCCTTTCTTTCTTTGCCCTTTAATCAGATTTTTTCCTCTCCTCCACTCTTCTCCGTCTTGTGTCTGTCTATCCATCTTATGCGATAGGAATATCATTAAGGAAATTGCTTAATGAACCCTTTAAATATCAATTAAACCAAACCAAACTAATCAGAGCCTTGTGGGGTGGCCTGCCAGCACATCGCTCACCCTTTACTAATGAGTTTTACTCAGTCGTTACTAATTAGCACAACAGTCATTAATGCTATTTTTTTAATAATCTACACTTTCAGAACATGGAGAAAGTGCTGATCCGTCCAACAGCGTTCAAACCTGTCGTTCCCAAGAATCGGCACTCGGTACAGTACCTTTCGCCACGGCCAGGTGCCAGCACTCTGTCGGAGAGCCAGGCCAGCCTCAACCTTCTGCTGCCCCATGGAGGATCCTGCAGTGCCAGCGGTACAAGCGGGAATGGTGGAAGCAGCAGTTCCAACTCTGAAGGGAAGTGCACCTCCTACATCGGTGGTCGCAATGCTCGGAGCAGCCAGTCCTGCTCCATGTCAGATTCAGGGAGGAACTCTCTCTCCAGCCTCCCTACTCACAGCAGCACAGGTTACAGTTTGGCTCCCAGTGAGGGCTCCAGTGCTGGTTCTGGGTCGGGAGGCCAGCTGGAGCCTGTGTCGGGCATCGGCCGAAACACTTCTGGTGGAAGCGGGAGCCACGGTCACAGTAACTCGGACAGTGGACGTTCCTCGTCCAGCAAGAGCACAGGCTCGGGGTCGCTTAGTGGGCGCGGGCAGCCCCTGTCAGACAGCGGGTCCTGTGGCCACTCTCCACCCCCCGTAGAGGGTTACGAGGCCGTGGTGAGGGAGCTGGAGGAGAAGCTGAGGGAACGAGACCTGGAGCTCCAGCAGCTCAGAGAAAATCTGGACGAGAATGAAGCTGCCATCTGCCAGGTGAGACACTGTCACCCTAAAACACCGATCATAAACTTGATATGATGAGGATCTGATGTTTGACCTCTCAGCCGCGTCTTTTACTGTGACAGGTGTACGAAGAGAAGCAGCGCCGCTGTGAAAGAGAGATGGAGGAGCTGAGACAGAGCTGTGCCACAAAGATGAAGCAGGCCTCTCAGAAGGCACAGAGAGCACAGCAGGTGCTTCAATTACAGGTATGCAAAGTATTTAAAAATATTAAATGAAGAAATTTAAGCGTTAAATTAGAAAGCTCGATTAATCCATTACACATAAAATTGCAGTGAACCTAAACTCTGCTACAAATGTGTTTGTTTTTGTTCCAGTTATTTTTAATGTTGTCTTATACTTTAGTAGTTTTCTCTCTCCACACTTACGTGTCTTACTTCAGATTAGCATATCTGTGTTTTTGTAAGAAAGCGTGAACATGTGCATCTTTGTGTGTTGCCAGGTATTTCAGCTACAGCAGGAGAAAAAGAAGCTACAGGAGGACTTCTCCTCTCTCCTGCAGGACAGAGAGACACTGGAAAGGAGGTGCGCCACAATCCAGAGGGAGCAGACCCAATTAGGGCCACGTCTGGAGGAGACAAAGTGGGAGGTGGGTGAAAGCCAGATACCTGATAGTCAGTCATGAATCTGTCAGAAGCAGCGCAGTGATTAAATGTCTCAGCTGTGAATTTGTGTGATCCTATTTTTGTTTGTCAGTTGCTCTTTTCATTTTCTGTTCATCTCTTACTGTTTACCAACTAATAAAAACATAAAATTCAGAAACAAGCGTCTAAGCTTGGAGGAAATTGAGGTTTGCCTCTCTCTTACTTTCTTTCTGTTGTTCACCAGGTGTGTCAAAAGTCAGGAGAGATCTCTCTCCTGAAGCAGCAGCTTAAGGAGATCCAGTCGGAGCTCAGCCAGAAGGCAGGAGACATTGTGGTCTTGAAGGCCCAGCTTAGAGAAGCTCGCTCTGAGCTGCAAGCCAGCCAGGCTCGATCCCAGGAGGCCCAGACTGCCCTGCGGACTCGGTCACTGGAGCTGGAGGTCTGCGAAAACGAACTCCAGAGGCGCAAGAGTGAAGCTGAGCTGCTCCGGGAGAAAGTGGGGCGTTTGGAAGAGGAGACAGCCCGGCTACGTGATGCTCTGACTGGTCACAGCGGACCTACTCTGCCTGGAAATGCAGCCATGAAGGGGCAATGCATGAGCCTGACGCTGCAACAGGGTAGAGCTGTGGCAGGAAGGGGAGGTCCCAGTCCCTCTGTGTTCCGCAACGGAGAGGAGACTCATCTGGTCTGGGGTGGAGAGAGCGATGAAGCCAAGGCTCAGAGGCAGAATGCAGAAACAGTGTTGGGACTCAGGCAACAGGTATGTGTTTTTCAGTAACTTTTGCAAGCATATGTGATGAAAATTGATGCATCTAGCAAGGTTTTGTGTCAGCTCAGTTTTGTGGCCTTTTGATAGGAATATTGACGTTCTGTGCTGTCCTTTATGTATTATGTAGCTTATGGGCCCGTATAGTGACGAGCATTACAAGTTTTTTGCTTTAAATTTCTGTAAGAAAAGGAACTAAACATGATACACTGAAACAGGTGGATAGGCTGAAGGCTGAGCTCATGTATGAGAGGAGGACTGGTGAGGAGCAGCTGTCACGTTTCGACGAAGAGAGGCGGGTGTGGCAGGAGGAAAAGGAGAAGGTAAACATTTCGACTTTTAATCTTTTTCCTTGAGCGTGACACGTGTCAAACTAGATTTTAAAGCTTATGCTAATCCTCCTTACCTATGTACTTAACTCAAATGCTGTTTTTCCATCAACTCAGGTAATCCACTACCAGAAACAGCTGCAGCAGAACTACATCCAGATGTACCGTCGCAACCGTGATCTGGAGAGAGTGATGAGGGAGCTGAGTCTGGAGCTGGAGAACAGGGACATGGAGGACTATGAAGTGCGCAGCGGCAGCAATGACATCCACTTTGAGGAAATCACTGCCACAGAGATATAAACACCCACGCGCTGCAAGTAATAAGTCCAAATAAAAACCATGGCAACACTCTGAAGGTGTAAACTAAACAATCAACTCTGGGCCAAATACTGCACTATCTTCAACGTGACTTTGCCCGGATCATCGAGCAAGCACTCACCACACGTCACTGTTAAAAGGGAGCTCTCCCAAAAGGTGCATTCTCACTTCCTGCTAACACAAATGTACTCCCAATAAATCCTTATAAGGTGTCTCCCACTGCGGTTTTAATGGGTTTTTATTCCACTACAAAGCCAGCACAAAGACTTGTTTCCATCTGTGGGAGCGAGAGGAGGGAAAGAAGTGTTTTATTTCTCAGACCACGTTCAGATCAGGGTATTGAAAATCGATGGGAACCTTAAAGCAAAAAAACATTAGTACACACAGAGAAATCTGGTTACAACTTTGTTGGTAGCACACGACGTGAAACACTCAGACACCAGCGTGCATGTACTCATGCACCTCGAGAGATGACCAATCAATCACCCGGTTATTAAAGCTGACTTCATCACCCGCGCGAACCGTGCTCATCGGCAACACAAACCCCCGCTGCACCAGTCCTCCAACCCCAAATATTACTGTTAACTGCTGTTTGTATTTCATGGTGTTGATAGCATCAACAGTTCATTTTACAAAGTCTAAAAAAATACCAATATTTTGTTCTTTTGCTTGTGCGTATTTGATGAGGAATGTATTGTCACTTCTGAGAAATGCAGTAACAAGAGCATCTGAGAAGCACGCTGTTATTTTGCACAACTTCCCTGCCCTCTTTTTGTTCAGGACTCAACTGTTTTCAATTCAAACAAACCATTACTGACGTGCGCCGAAAACCTGCTGGGGACGCCAAACCAAACGCTCAAAGGAAATGCTTTATATGAACTCTGCTCAAGTTTTCTAGACCACCAACTGTTGCACTCGTGTCAACTCTTTAGACAATGCGCCGATCTCACATAAACGTTTTATATAACTGATATTTCCAGGATGCTGCCAATTCCCCTCTTTCTCTGTCTTTTTCTTCTCTCTGTTTGCTTCTTACTCAGCTATTTTTATAACAGTGAAAGGCACCTCTGTGGTTGGTATCAGGAAACTAAAAATAGAGCATATTTACAGTATTACAGAGATTTAAGCCAGTGTTTGAACTGTTTGCATTCTTATTCAGAGTTTCCATTTATCTCCCTTCACTCCCATTAGTGCCCTTTATGTACCTCTTGGCAAAGCAAAGCCAAATAACTCTTATAAAGTCTTCCTACCTTTCCCATTCCCCCCCCCACTAGATTATACTCTTCACTGACTGCTATACAGGAAGTGAGACTGGCATGTCTGCATGTCTTTGTTGTATGAGATTTCAGAAGAAGCTGGTTCACGCAGCAGTCAGGTGAGAGTTTGCAGATGCAGTAGCTCCAGCACTGAATGTCCTCAAGGCAGGTCAGTTTTTGAGGGCCTAAATATAAACCGGCGAGGAGCATGTTACATATAAAAACTGTGGGTTGCGCTGCTGTTTTTCTCACGGTATTATGCAGGGCTGTGCATACGACTGAGCATGGCGGTAGTGGGCTGCTGAGAGCTTTTATTTTGCAAAGAGTCTATATCGAGGATTAATAGTTAAATGAAAATCTATATAATGGAGGAGATGTTGTATATTTTTTATATATATATAGCACCCGAAGATATTTTGTTGTAGTACTGGTATAAGTGTGTGGATTAATGTATATCTCATACCAATATTTCAAATGATGGATCAATTGCAAATGGAGGCGGCGACAAAGGAAGAGTGCACCTAATACTGTAATGCATGAAAATTTAATGTTTACATTATATAATCTGTGTGGAAAACCTTCTAATGACCAAACCTTGCAGGTGATCGAGCAGCGGGGAGCTCTTATTTTAGGCTACTTTTTGGTCTGTTGTCTCTCCGTTTTGATTGATCTTTCACTTGACTGTCCGCATCGTAATCTCACGCTCATTCACGCTGTCGTCGTCGGGTTTTCCCACGTCATTCGTTTAAAACTGCACGAGTCATTTTTGAGGGATTCGTTATTAAGTTATGGCCAGAGAGAGGAATGGTTATGGCTATATTTGGCTATATTTTGCATGACATCACCACATCACTGTGGCTGAGGAGGTATTGTGGAGCATCAAAGGTCTGCGCATAAATTGTGATTGCGAAGTAAAGCCATGGGAAGTAACTTTGAACGGAACAAGCTGAGTTTATCCAACCACTTTCACTTTGTTAACCAAGCCTAGACTGTTATTACTCACCACAGGTTCATATTAGCAGCAAGCACAGGTGTTCGAAAGCAGACTCCCTCACTCCAAAGTACTGTGTGCATATCGGATTCCCATTTCCTCCCCCTCATCGTTGCATGACCATTTTTCTGTGTAAATATGTAAAACACTAAATAGTATAACAGAGTGACATTGTCTTTTATTTAGACAAAATATCTATTTCAAATGTAGCCACTGTGACTAGACCAAAGCAACGTAACACACTTTTTCTTTTTGTGGCGCTTTTTCCCCATCCTTTTATGTGCTTTTTTTTTTTTCAAACATTTGCTTACTTTGTGTCTTCATTCATTCATAGAGTATGTAGTTGTCCATGTATATTTTTATGTGTACATTTCTTGTACAAATGACTGTTTTTAATTAAAGAACAAGTTGTCACATCTTGAAGTGATTGCAGATTTAATTGCTTTTGAAAAAAAATTTGCTTATTTTTAGGTTGAATGAACTAACTTTGCATTACAGTGTAAAATACACTCATCTGACACTTTATTAGGTACACTTGCAGGCACTGGGCTGGACCTCCTTTGGCCTTTAGAGCGGTATTAATTCTTCGTGGTGCTAGAGAAAATCCTCAATACTGACACGATGCATCACAAGGTTGAAGTAGATTTGTCGGCTGCACATTCATTAAACAAATCTCCCATTGCACCACATCCCAAAGTGGTCAGCTGGATTGAGATTTGGTGACTGTGGAGCCCATTTGAGTGCAGTGAACTCATGTACAAGAAACCTGTTTGACATTATTGGAACTTTGTGACATCAATAAGCAGCAAGTGACCCAAAGTCCATTTATCCATTCATTCTCTTCTGCTTATCCTTATCAGGATCACAGGGGGGCTGAGCCCATCCCAGCTACTATAGGACAAGAGCAAGGACAAGGTGTGCCAAGGAAATATCCTCACACCATTACACCACCCCAGCAGCCTGAGCCCTTGATACCAGACAGGTTGGGTCCTGTCATGTTGTATCCACCTGATTCTGACCCTACCTACCGAATGTCACAGCACAAATAAAGATTCATCAAATCAGGAAATGTTTTTCCAATCTTTGAATGCTTTTTATATGAGTTACTGTTGCCTTCCTATCAACTCAAAGCAGGCTGGCCCTTCTCCTCTAACCTTTGACATGAACAAGGCATTTTCAGAATTTCATTTCAGAAAACTGCAGATCACTGTATGTTTTCTCTTTGTCTGTCTCTAGAGATAGTTCTTCAAGAAAATTCCAATATATCTGCAGTTTCTGAAATACTCCACCAGGCATACCGCACTCAGTTTGAACTTCAGCAGTTTGTCTTGACTAAGTTTATGCGCTTAAACACACGGATGCGCCGGCATCTGATTGGCTGATTAGATAGGTCCGTTAAAGAGCAGGTGAACAAGTGCATCTAACAACGATGAAACAAACTTTCATCTTAAGAATTTAATTCCATGCAGGGATATAAACAATTCAGCTTTTCTATCACTTTTTAAAATCAAACTTGAGTAACATTTTTTCAGCGTTTTCCCGACTGCCCATCTATAGAATTAAGGCACTAAGCACACTGCTTTCTCCCACCCATATTTCTTTAACCCTACTTTTATTTGTGCTACTGGCACTGCATTTCTCATTGACATGTTTTTCCAACTCTTCCACATGTCTTCATAAGCTCCATCCACAGCATGGTGTAATTAAGCCTCTAAAGTGGCGGATGGCTCCAGAATACAGGCACCTCTGCCAGAGAAATACAGCACAAAAAAATACTGAGCAGCAATTTGCAATAATCTCCCCAGACATCCTCTAAACCCAAACTATCAGTTTTGACATAATACAGGGATTTAATCTGGGTATAAATCTATCTCATAATGCTGGCTGAGGTAATCTCCCTCTGGCATGCCTGCAGGGCTGCTGGGCTGAGATGCTTCAAGTAAAAAGTGCAGACCACTGGCTCCACTATCAGACAGTGCTCAGAGGTCACGGCAAAGTTGCCACGTGTTGAATAGTGGCACTATTCTAACCAAAGATCATGAATTACACGATCCTATCACAAAAGCGTCTTTTAGAAAACGTGCAACATATGCGTTTGTTAAAATTTTTTGTAAAAACTAAGAATCATATAAAATTCATACAATTGCAACATTTGGGTTTCATCTCACATTACATTATAGCAAATGTGACCTTTATCTTGACAAATATGCAGCTGTATCAGTCTTCAAAACCATGCAACCTTTATGCAAGACATACTTTATGGTATATTTTGTCATAACTTTGCCTTTGACTGTCTCCGCTGTGACCGGAGCGCTACCTATCCCATATTTCTTCTTCTGGGGTGAATCCTGTATTTATTAAGTCCCAGAGGAGCTGCAGGTTTTGTTGTCCTTCATGCCCGAGCTGCAGCCTGGCTGTGAGGCACACAGAGTTTAGTCAGCAAGTCTGTTGGGGCTGCTGGGGTCGGTAGAGACCTTAGGGACCTTGACCACAAAAACCATCGGCTCTTTGGCCTTGTTGCTGAATGCACGCCGAATTACATCCACAGCATGCTGATGAGTCACTCCCTGCAGACTCTCTCCGTCTACAGACAACAGCTCATACCCTGCCTGCAGATTCAAACACATGCAAAAGGGTAAGTGAACATTGAAAAGCCACAGAAAAAGACTGAATATCCTTTGTAAGCATGTTTTCCTCCATTTGTGTATCTCTTTTTTGTGACTATTTTTTTCAGAGCAACATTAAAGACAGTTTCCATAACACTGCAGAGATTATGCCCCTCTGTGAAAAAATGTAATTTATGCCAAAGAGAGTTGGAGCTCTCCCACTTCTTTAATGCATTCACACTGAAGGCTGTCACTAGCGCACGTATAAAGTTTCCCCTTTAGCACAAGGTCTTTGGAAAAAGAATATACACTGAGACAGCCGAACAGTTAGGACTATGCTTGCTGTTTCCTGCAGGATGCGAGCAGAGAGTGGCAAATCTTTGCAGCCTCGAGGAGAGGAACTTCCTCTGATGTCATCAGCGTTTGCCAAGGATGCACCTGCCTAATGTGCTCAACCTCAGCGAAGGTTAGAAACACAGAAACACACAAGGCCGACGGCCATTGTTGTACCTTCTTTTTTTTCCCTTTCCCTTTTCCTTTCGAGTCATTAGACACAAATAGATTATTTTCCCTTCATTCTCTACCACCCTGTTCCATCTGTTACAGCTCAAA
This sequence comes from Oreochromis niloticus, assembly GCF_001858045.2. Lineage (NCBI taxonomy): Eukaryota > Metazoa > Chordata > Actinopteri > Cichliformes > Cichlidae > Oreochromis > Oreochromis niloticus. The sequence continues at coordinate 17,425,142 of NC_031978.2, forward strand.
CCTATTTGGCCTGTATGGATGAGGTTAGATCCGGGCTGCTGATTTTTCTTTTTTTCTTTTTTTTCAGGCCAGACAGTCTGGTGTTCACAAACAACCCTATAGCCCTCCGTGCAAACAGTATCAAAAGATTTAGCTCCATTTAACCAAAGAGGAGATTAAAAAGTGCTTTTTCATTTTTGAAAAGTAATTTATCTGAATTAAATAGATCACAACCTAATCTGCCCCATCCTCTTTACGGCCATTTATACTGAGCATTTACGAGGTTCTCTATTTTCCAGCCAACAAATAACATGGCCTGTAAAAATAACTACAGCTTGCATGGGGGGATCTGAGGCCAAACAGCTCATGTACTGGGCTGAGAGGAGAAGTATAGCTCAGAGTGTTGGTTATCATAAATGTAACACCACTATAGCCTCATGCTCTAATTGTAGTTCAGGACAGTGGTTCGTGGCTGCTCAAATTTTGAAATAACTTTCTCTAAAATACTAAAAAAAACCCTTTTTCTTTTTGCCTTGTGTTTAAAGAATTACTGCATTAGGATTGCATGTAAACATGCCTGCTTCTGCTAAGCAGCACTAATCAGCAGGTCCAGCTGTTGGGAATGTCATTTTGCAGGTATTAACTCAGCTGTCACGCTGACGTGACTCGCTCACGTCCACGTTCCTGCCGGTGAAGGCAGATGGCAGCGTCTAATGAACAGGACAGCACGTGTCTTATGACTAATACACACACAATACAATATTCTTCACTGGTGTGATTATCATGTGGGTCTAAGGAAACAGGATGCGTGTTAACACTGAGCCTGCCTGATCTCACTTCCCTCTGCAGAATACATGGAGATAACACTGAGCCGTGGAGCTGATATGAGCAAGCTGACATGTCTGGTTGTTAGGTGTGAGGAGGAGACCACAGATAGCACAGAAGTGCTAGTGAGTAGCCATATATCTGTGTCTGACCCTTATAGCCAACAACCTGCCTGTTTTTAGTCATGTTGGATAGATGGCTAAGAAAAGATCATAGTGTCATTAGGATGCAATGTTGCTTGAATCCCTTACTTTGGCCCAGACTGAAATGTTGCTTTAAATATTTGATGAATTACATTTGGTATATTCTTTTGTTGAGTCCTAGAGCGAAAACCTTTAATGTTTCCCTGTTTTGTTTTGTTTTAAAGCTTGGTTTTGAGTAAATTTTATGCAGAGCATTATGTTCCTCATTAGGATAACTGGTGATCCTCAAACATTTAGCACCTCAGTTATCTTTAATATGTCGAAAACCTTACTTGAGTACTAAAATCAAAACTATTATGTAACAAGTAACCCTGTCGCTAGATGCTATGTCCTGCTGGAAAAGGAAGTCTGCATAAAGTTTTCAGCCGGTGGAACAGTGAAGAGCTCTAAAATGTTTTGGTAGATGGTGGAGTTTGGACTTTGATAAAAACACAGGGGACAAACCACTGCAAACACCAGCAGATGACACCTGATGGCACCTCAGATCATCACAACGTACAGAAACCTCACACTGGACTTGGATTCTGTATCCCTCTACTCTTCCTCCAGACTTGAAAGAGGAATTTGGACCACTGAGCAACAGTCCAGTTCTTTCCTACTTAGCTGAGCTAAGGCACTTCTCTTGTCTGTGGTTAGGAAGTGGTTTGATATTAGGACTACTACAGCTCTAGCTCCTCTCCTGAAGACGTAGTGAATGGTGGCAACAGCCTCAGTCCACTCCTTGTGAAGCTCTCCAAAGTTCTTGAAACAACTTTTCTTGACAATCCTCTCAAGGTTGCAGTCTCCCCTGTCGCTTGTGCTCCTTTATCTACCAGTCAACTTTCCATCAATATGCTTCAATCCGGCTGTCTGTGAACCACCAGCCTTTTCAGCAATGACCTGTGGCTTACCCTCTTTGTGGAGGCTGTCCATGAGTTTCATGTGGACAACTGTCAGGTCAGCGGTCCTCCCCATAATTGTGGTTGTATGTACTAAACTAGCCTGAGAGATACACAGTATTTATACTGTTTGAAATTCAAAAAATCAACATTTTATTATTTTGAGATATTTTTTCTATTATTTTTTTTCTGTAGGCCATAACTGTCAAAAGTAAAACAGTTTAATTGCACAGTAAGTCTAGGATATCCTAAATCTTCCTTTTTATTAAACTGATGGAAAATATTGATTTTTTTCCACAATATTCAAATGTTTTGAGATGCACCTACAGAGATGTGGAGTTTGTATGAATGTGAATGTAGGTATCTGTACACTGAGGGCCAGGAAAAGTTGGATAGATATGGGATTGCCCAACTTGTTTGACACCGATCAGGAATAACACTCAGATAGTAGTTGTCAACTGATAACTTGCAGCTAGGAAACATGCGAATTTGTCAGCAAACACTTGTACATATTAGCAGCCTCCTATTGCCGGAATAAGTATGTTTCAACTTTGCACACAAACATTTCTTCCCAAGCATCTCTAATTCCACTGAGCTTTAAGAATGAGTCTGTGATTAACTTTAGTGAATGAGCGCATGTGTAGCATATGTGTTTCAGTGAACCAGGCCAAGAAGACTGTTAAGTTACTTTGCAGGCAATATATTACCAATACATTAGCAGACCAGCACCCATGTACCTCATCAATAATGAAAGTGATGGGCTACTTGAGATGGCTCTCATCTACTCTCCACTCCTCATTGCACACGTCTCTGTCATAGACACAATTACTTCATAGCAACAACTCATAACCTCAGGCCTGAGGGCTGGCACATACCTCTCACAATCTGCTACAGACAAACACATTAGTTATAAAATCTGGTTGTTATGAAAGTTAATTCTCAGTATTTAAGATGGAAAGATGTAATTTTTTTAATGTTTTTTTTAAACATATATATATATTTTGATGTTCATGCTTGATGCTGACCTTCAAAGCCTGATTTGTAGATGCAGCTCCGCCTGGGAAGATTTTCTCAATCTTTATCATGGGCTGGATTCTAGACTCTACACCTCCAGAGACACTAATACCTGTAAACACACAGAAAAAGAATAATAATAAACTGAGGGCATGCTTGGCAGTACCATATGTTTTGTAACTAGTCTTACACTCTATAGATGCCGTTTGGTCTTTTTTTGCATAATCTCTTATAAATGCATTTTAGTTTAGCAGTTAGTGATGCCCTGACCTCTACTGGTCATGTAAGAGACAGCTTAGGATGAGTCACTAAGCAGTTTGTATTGTGCTTACAAGCGCATATACAGTCACAGATTAAAAACGATTTTAGAAGCTGGCATTAAAGCAAACCTTGAAATTTCAGTTTTAAGTTAAATGAAAGTCACAACAAGTGCTGTTTTTTATTTACCCAGTGACTGCTTGGCCTTGGAAATGGTCAAAGTGGCGATTTCACACTCCTTGGGTGGTAGAGTTTGACTTCCTTTCACTTGTTGACCATTTTGTGAGTGTCCATTCACTTGCTGAGCACTCCCACTGGCCTTGGACGGGCTCTTCTCCCTCTGGGGATCAAATACCTCAGCCAGAGGGGTTCTACCTCTCCGCTGTGAGGGAACGTGTACGCTGACCTCCGTGTAGCCCTCTTGCCTCCTCTGTCTGCCATATATACTGTCAGGACTGCCCTCTCTCCTCGCTCTCCCATGGCCATTCCTCACAGGTGACCGCCCTCGTTCATAAGCCCCGTCCCCTCGGTCAGACACGGACAACAAGGAGACCTCATCGTACCACGACGCCCCATTCTCTCTTCTGATTGGGGATCGATGGGGTTGGTGGCCATGTTTAGTGCTGTGTGGTGATTCTTGGAGGAGGAAGCTGTGAGTGGGCAAGGGGCTTGGGGAACGGGAGCGCACAGAGGATACATAGTTGTCCACAGGTACATCCAGCAGAGGGGTGAAGGCACGCGATGGAGAGAGATGGCCAGACCGTTGACCTGACACACGCAGTCTCTCCAACTCCTCGATCAACCGGCGCTCATGCAGTCTGTTGTGGACCGGCTGCAGATAAAATCCACCCTTGTAGTCTGTACAAACATATAAACTGTGAGTGATTGAGTCAGTGCATACTATAAAGCTTATGATGGAGCAGAATCAATGCTGTGAGTTTCATCCGTGCTTTCTACTTCCATGTTAAAACTAAGCTATGCTGGCAGAAGACAGAACAATGACAGCTCAGAGACATTTTGACAGATATCTGCTGTTTTCATAATACTGACCCTCTGACCCGGGCCTTTGACCTCAGAAAGAGAGGCGACTGCAATCAGTCTGAAGATGGTACTGATTGTGTCTCCATTGCTTTTAAATGAAGTAAATGCTCAAAGCATCTTTGCATTGTTGAAGTGTCACACAGCACGTCTCTATCTTCTCTGTATGCCACCGAGATGTAAAACAACCCTCTTCAGCACGAGCACGGGAAACCTGATCTGTTCGATGTGTGTGTGTGTGTGTGTGTGTGTGTGTGTGTCCTTTTTATATGAGGGTGGGGAATGTGTGCCAGGGACAGGATATGGTCTGCGTGTGCAGGTGTTTGGGTTTGACTCTATGAATATAAGATGAGGCAGGAATAAAGTGGCAGAAAACTAGAGACAGACAGAGAGAGGTTTGAGCCTCTGTATAAGTTATATTCCTACAGGAGCCATCAAGCAGATAGAGAGAAAGGTTGAAGAAAGGACCGAGGTCTAGATAAGGAGAGTGCGACAGCAAGAGATACAGCCCATGTACCTGGGATTGGGGTGATGAGGTGACGACGAGGAGTTCCACTACGAGGAGAACGCAGAGCTGGGGAACGCGCTAAAAAGAAAGACTTCTTTTTTTTTTTTATCTCACTTGAAAAATTCTTTACTGTTTTTTATTCTGTCACAGCTTAGAATTTAATCTTGTAAAACTGAATAAATAAACAACAACAACAACAAAATATCAGGGAAGTGATGTCAGGTACATCCTATGCTTACATGAGCGACTCTTGAGAATATCATACGCTTCCAGCTCAAAAGGCATGACCATGCTGTCGAAGCGACCCAACTCAGTCGTTGGTATCAGCATTCTGCAGTGGATATAAACCAGACATGTAGTTCATACAGCATGTAAACACATAAAGCAGTATTATGCCTTGAGTATCTCACCTTATTTCCCTGAGAAGCAGCAGTTTCTCTGGCCTGTCCAAGATTGCCAGAAGGGGACGCACCAAGTCCTCGATCACAGAGTCGGACAGAAACTGTAGGAAGGATTTGATTGGTGCACAAATTAAAGTAGGCAAACAAAAAGAACCAGCTGGACATGTACACTGAGGATCTGACTGAGCTCAAAAAAATATTTATACCCAGAATACTGACTTTAAGTAAATTTGATTACATGTAAAACATGCTTGTAATTTTGTTACATAAATGCACTAAAAAAGCATTAATTTAATTGAAATTGAGCAACAGAAATGTACTTGATTAGTATACATTCAGTTTACATCAAGCATATTTTGCTTAATCAACAATTATTTGAATCAATAAACATTTGATTTTAAATATTTCAGTATGATTTTGCTCAAAATTATTGCTTCATCTTTATCAGAGCAAAGAATCGTTTTTTGAGTGTGGATTATAAAATTAGTTTTATAATGTCATCTCTGCTAGGAGTTTTTACACCTCTGGATACATCTCAGCTTGTTCAAGAAAGGTTTGCTTCACACACCGAGGCTCCAGTTTCTCAAGATAGGCATTTACAGCGTGAGACAAATTTGTGATAAAACATATTACAGATTAGAGATCAGGGGAAGTATGGTTTTTAAAGCACTTATTGTGACTAAAAGCTCAGCGTGCAGAAGAACTTTACGTGATGAACTGAGCACATGTTTATACCTCTGCAGCAAGTGCTAACTTTTTTGTCTTCGACCTCCCTTTTGTTTTGTCCCGTCTCTCTATGCTCTCTTTTCAATACCCTCTGAGGTCAGACAACAGGCTAGCCAAGGAGCTGAATATTTTAGGATTAAGGTGGACTGAGAAAGAATCAAATGACAGCTTATGTTCGATCCCGATCATAAACGACAGGAAAATCCATCTTTTGTCACAGCTGTTACACGACACTTCTATGACTAAAGAATACTCAGTGACTCACTGCACTCTCACAGCAGCGTGCCTCTGAGGTGTGAGAGATGGTAATTTCAGTTTGGAAACTCACTCGCCGACAGTGTCTCATCACAGCAGCCACCTCATCCTGACTGAGCAGTTTCTTTGCCATGTCCTCCACGTGCTGCAGGACCTCGAGTCGGGGCAGTGGGCTGCCAGCTCGGGATTCCCTCGGGGAGGTCAAGAGGTGGAATGGGCGCCCCCGTTCCTTAACTAAAGAATTATGGAAATAAAAGAAATGATGTGCAAAGAAGAAACTGTCCTGATGGCATTTAAAACTCTTCCAGTTAGATGTTTGACTTCCCTCTCAACATCTATAAATAAATTGTGCAGGGTTTTTTTTACCATCAGGAGAACTTATACTAACTTTAAATTAAGATATTAAATTAAGAAATCAAGCATTTCAGGGCATCTTAACTTATGCTCTTCGGCTTTTGGTTACATTTTTGCTTCTAACACATCTGAATAATATTTCTTTTTGTAACTAAGTTTTCTACAACACATCAGCCAAGACCCTATTTTTATGCAATTAACTGGATATTGTCATCATGAATGCTACACTCTTACAGGACTTTACAACATTAGAGATGAATAAATCCCTAAACATAATGGACCACCTCTATTAATCAGGGATAGCAATGCAAAAAGTTTCAAAATCTTACTTATTACTGTAAACTTGTCATCTCACGAGGCTGTTTTAACATTTGAATTCTGTATTATAGCTCTGTCATGGTAGAGCACTGGGTTCTTGTCTTTGGGTCATTTTCTCTCTCTCTCTTTGTTGTAGGATTGGTTGGGAGGTCGGAGCGTGGGTTCCTGCTGTTCAGAAAACACACTTGTAGTTCACTGACCTCATCAGGAGCTGGTATTAAAGGGGAAGCTCCATACTGAGTCTCCACCACAGCACACCACACCACTGTGTGCTATCTTAGATTGGTAAACAGCCTCATTCTTGGTTACTCCTAGCTATTCTTGTTCTCACCTCTATGTCTTCATGATTTTGCTGACCAGCTGAAGAAAAGACCCACCTGAGCTTTCTCACCTGCCACCTTCAAACCAGCACTACCCACAATGACTCCTTCTAAGGAGCCTTTCCATCTCACCTCACTTGCGTTCTCAACCTCCTACGACCCTGAGGACAACCCAGTGCCCCTCTGTCCAAGCTCACTCATCTCTGCTTCAAGTTAGAAACTCACACACTCCTAAAGACTTTATCTACAACTGGACTGTTGGGAAACCTGCCCTCACATTCTGCTGTGCATAATGTCCTCACTTATCTCCTTCAGAGAACGCTATTCCCTGATTATAATTAAAAGTGTGGCCTTAAAATGAGACACTGTGTATTATAATTAGTCAATTTAACGACCTCTGAGTCATGTTCCAAAATTTGTTCCAAACCTGAAGCAACATTTCACTTTGCAGGCTGCAGTATGTGAAAGAAAACCCACACCCTGTGACCGCTCTCTCACCTTTGTTTGCACGGTGAGACGGCGACTTGGAGCGACTCCTCTCTTTACGGTCTTTCTTAAATAAGAGGTTGACAAAGGTTTTGGAGCGTTTCAGACTAGTTTTACCCTCCTCTGAGCTTTTCTCTCTGTGTTGCCTTTTCTTCTTCTGTCTCTCTTCTAAAGGTGGGGGGAAAAGCAGACAAATATCTCTTTTTAAATAAACACACATACTGTACTTTGTGCACTAAACAAACTATAGACTACATGTCATCTTTTTTGCAGTTATGTCTTGTACACAGGAAAATTGACTGAGCCACAGCAGGAGTAGGACATTCTGCATATCTGTGTTGGGTGTTGAAAACATAATTCATTAGGCCTTGTGCTCAATGCTTAACTGTAAGCCAGTAACAGTGGCTGACACGCACTCTCCTTTATAAGCACAGACTTTTCATTTCTCTTCCAGTCAGCTTCTCTTTTCACTGCAGTAAATCTGACACTGTGGAAAGCAACAGTGTATCACTGATGAATTGCAGCCTCACCAACCTGAACACACCCCCATCTATTAGAAGCACTACAGAGACGTGCTCCCGCTTACATAACAAATGTCCAATCAGACCTAAGCTTTGCCCGAGCCCCAGCCAGGTTCTGAAGCTATGAGTGAGCTGGAGAAATTGAAAAGGAAAGGCTAATAACTCAACAGCCCCACCAAGGCTTGGATAGATATTTCTCCATATGCTTGCTCTTATTCATTTCTCACAGAGGTACAACAAGTGAGAGTAAAGGGCAGTGATTAATCATGAGTCTGTGGCAACCTTGTGCTCATAGACAAATTCTGTATGGAGCTTAAATCAGCCGTGGAGAGTCTGAATGTTCTTGTTCACTTTCTGGAGTGATAAAGGGGTTAAGGCGTCGTTTAACTGATGCGTGTACTATAGGAAGAGCCCAGAAGCAGTGAACTGTCACAAACATCAGCTCAATATCTGATAACAGTGCCACAATTCTGGAAAGACTGATTTCTTAGCTGGGGTGGATAATATCAACACTGCAGATCTACAAGTTGCAATATTGTTTGGTAAAAAGTATCTTTTAAATCTTTAAGACTAAACAGCATCTTTTGATGTGATGAACCAGCCACAGTGCATGACAATATTAGTATTTGTATTTTGACCAATAAGTATTCATTATAAATAATTGCATAATTACATGAGCACATGTGTTTTCTACCAATCATGATCATCTGGCTCATTTTTTATGCTGCTGTACATTTTTGTAACTGCATTCTGCATGCTTTCATGGTGTCCTGCTGACAAAATGTCCAGGGTTAGATGAGCAGAACTTAAACCCTCACTTCACTTTATTAGGTACACCTGCTCAACAGCTCATTAACACAAATATCTATTTAGCCCATCACATGACAGCAACTGCATGCATGCCTTTAAGCATGTAGACGTGGTCAGACAACCCGCTGAAGTTCAAAGTGAGGTGTTTTTAAAGCAGAAAGGTGATTTAAGTGATAATTTTCCTACACAACCATTTCTAGATTTTACAGAGAATGGTCCTAAAATGCCTTGTTGATGACAGAGCTGATAGGAAGGCAACAGTAAAGCAAATAACCACCCGTTATAACCAAGGGATGCAGAAGAGCATCTCTAAATGCACTGCAAATCAAGCCTTGAAGCAAATGGGCTACAACAAAAGACCTCACTACTGCAGCCAGCTAAGAATAAGAACCTGAGGCTTGTCCAGCCTCACCAAAATTAGACAATGGAGGATTGGAAAAACATTGTTGTCTGATGAGTTTTTAGCTTTTGCTGCGACCTTCAGATGGTAGGGTCAGAATTTGGCATAAACAACATGAAAGCATGGGTCCCTCCTGCCTTGTATCAATGGTCAGGCTGGTGGTGCTGTAGTGCTATAAGGGAGATATTTTCTTGGCACTCTTTGCTTGCCTTAGTATCGACTAGGCATGGTTTAAATGCCACAACTTACCCGGGTATTGTTACTGACCACCTCCACCCCTCTATAACCACCGTGTACCCATCTCCTGATGGACAGATAATCAACTATGTCAGAAACTCAATGATCTCTAACTGTTTTTATTGATCTTTGAGTATATCTAGTATATATCTATGAGTAATGTGCCCAGCACCTTGAAACTATGCCATGACGAATTAAAGCAGTTCTGAGGGCATCAAAAGGGCCCAACCCGATACTAGCAAGATGTCCCTAATACAGTCCATAATTAAAACCTGTGACGTAAAACATCACCTTTCTGCTTATATTTTCATCACATGAATAAACTGTGCATGTTGTACGCTCACTACCAAAATACTGAAAGCTTTATTTTTTATGCCACCATCTTGGTTTAACTGCTGCTGCTAAAGTTAATAAAGTAATTAAAAAGTATTGTGTTTGTTTTGTTTTCTCAGAAAGCACCGCATTAATTAAACACCTAGACTGTGACTAAAATATGTCCTAAATAGGCTGGAAAAAACTTGTCAGCTATTAATAATGCACATAGAGAACTACCTTGCATCCACAGTTCCCCTCATATAACAACCCCAATGAGCCTGCAGACCTCACCTGACTCTGTGATGTGACTCTGGGAACGACTGATTGGCTTCCGCGGTCTGCTCAGGGCCATCAGAGCTGCTGTCTTTGGTGAGTGTTTCTCAACTTCCTGCTCCCCCGATGACAGCGTTTTCACCCGGCCCTGTCCACCCTCTGCACCTCCTCCCATCTCCCTTGGCCCTTCTCCTTTCCCACGTATGACCGTGTCCTTCAACACTAATGTGGCACCTACAGTCCGGCTTGTTTCTGTGGTGGACAGCCTTTCGGGGTGTGACCCGTTAGGCAATAGGTGGTCCTGGTAGTTTGGAGGTTGGGGTTCAGTCTGTATGGCGGAGTCAGCAGTTCGATCGGTACTGCTCGGACGTCGGGAGTGGTCCTCAGTGCAGATGCCAATGTCTACCATCTCTGAGCCAAAGACAGGAGGGAAGAGGACCTGGGAGAGCCCACTGAGGGAACTGAGAGGGGTGGTGGAGGACAATGATGAGGCAGAAGAGTTGGAGTCTGAACCCTGTGATGATGGTGGAGGGCCTCCATTGGCTACTATAGAACACAATCCAAAGAATATAAGGGATTAGTGTGTGTAACAGCTGCTATATGTTACAGCAACATAAATATACATGCTAGAATATACTGTGGATAAAGTTTTCCCATAAAAGCTTAATTTCCTTCCTTCTTATTTCTGCTTTCTTTGAATGAAAACCTGTCTGTTCTCATATCCCCATAATCCTGTGAGCTTTTGATAGACAGAAAATAAAGCAGGACTTCTTTTTTTTTCTTTTTTCCTAATGAAACTCCAAAGTGACTCTGCATCTTGGCATCTCGACAGATGTCAAGTCATGCTCCGTTCCAGATGACTGAGCTGCCTTTGAGTACACTGAATTAATCCCTAGCTGTGTTCAGATGGGCTCGTATCAAAGCGAAAAACAAGGAGCTGGAGTCCTATTAAGAAACTGAATGACAGCTTTCTTGTTCAAGAAGGCTACACAAGGCCACTATCCCACTTATTTTTAAATGTTTCCAAGGAGACTCCACCATGTAGCTTTGAAAACCAGATAAAATCTTCATTGATTTTGTTTAGTCAAGGCAGTACTTCTCACGCCACCGTTCATTATCTCTTGTAAAACCTGTGTTAAACATTGTCCAGGGACTGTAAAAACAGTCAACATACACTTTTCCATCCAGCCGTATTCTGCCACCATCTCCTTGTACGCGGGGTATCTGCCAGCTTCCTGTTAAAGATCAAAAAAACAAAATGTTTATCGAGAACAGCAAACTGTCAGCATGATGACTATGAAGTAGACTCTCTTGACTGTTAGTGAAGCTCTTCAACATTTAAAAGTGAGCCAGCGTTTGTTCATTTGGATTTTTTTCCTGTAGTTTTTTGTTACTTGTGAGCCACATTCACAATCTGCAGCTGCTGAACTGTTTAACAAGAGTTTACAGCAACATGTTGACAATAGCAGTGTTTACATGAGGATCGTCAGCAAGTTCAGTTCCATTCAGTTTTATTTAGACAGCACCAAGTCATGACAACAGTTATATTGCTTTTATTAATTATGTTTGTATTTAAAGTTTGGTACATATTGCACTGTATGTAGCTGGAGAGAAACAGCACCTTTTGTTGTTTTGTATGAAAATACACAAAGAACTGGCAATAAGGTGAATATGGATCTGAATCTGAATTTAATATTAAAAGAAGGAATAGTGTCTTTTGAATCCAATTAAAGGACCTGAATCCCCCCAAAAAATCTCCAGAGAGGGAAAACAGTCAGCACATGAATGTAAGGTGTACAGATGTTGAGACAAAACCTTTAAGGGAAGGACGGGGCTATCTACTGTATCCATACACTGAGGGCGAGATGGGAATTAGAAAAGGGAGGAAGTAAAACATGGGTGAAAGTCATCAGACAATCGCAAAGAAGGGAGCAAAATTCAAAGTAAAATTCAAAGCAAAACAAAATCGACAACAAAATGAGTAAAATGGGAAATCTGTTTTCTTTAAACTAAACACAGAGATGCAAAAACTTGCACTAAAACATGATGTAAAGTTAGAATAAGAAGCATGGGACGGAAAGCAAAAACTAAAACTCTTCACTAGAGGAGGAATAAAGTAAACACAGAAATCAGAGACTTAATAATATTATAAAGCATCAGACTCACTAGAGAATAATGAGGAAATTAAAACAGGAGTCCAAAAATTTAGCCTGCCAAATATAAGACCCCAAACTTCAAACACTAGAATAACAGAAAAATCTCAACAGAAAGATAAAGTCAAGCAGATAACTAACAATTCAAAGCTTAGAGATAGAAAAAAAACTCTTGGGACCACAACAAACACGTTACTGTGTGCTCATTAGCATGTCACATACAGCTGAGAGTGATGAGAAGGTATCATTTTAGTTCTGCAGATTAATTTGACATGATGACGACCACAGATGAAAAACAATGGCTAACCAAAGTATTATCATTTGACATGAGTCCTAAATTCAATTTCAAGCTAGTCCATACACTAATCTTTAAGACATGATGCTGAAAACCAAAATGTGAACTTGGTGAAGAGGGCAAAAGGAAAGTCTTTATCCTTTGGGCACCACTTGCAATGACAATCCCTGGAATCACTGGAATATTTGGACAAATCAATAAGCTGTCCACATATTAAAGCCAGCACTGGACTTACAGGTTGTTCTGTCTTTGATATTTTCAGTTACGTGTACCAGCTTAATTTCCACCTTTTGACCTCTGAGCAGCATCTTATTGTCCTTAATGTTACTTATTGTACTTATGTTTGTTGTAGTAATGGTCAGTAATTGCTTTAATATCCAGTTCAAATGAATCCTTACTTCAAATGTAAAGCTGTAAGGATATTAAGGTGCTTGTATTTACTGTATAGGTCAGGGTAAATATTATGTGGTTCACAGAATTACAAAACATGTGGCTCTTGTAAGCACATAATACTGTATAATGCCCTCTCAACTTTTTTTTAAGGAATTGCCTCATCAGCACTGAAATAACAAAACCTTGCTTAACTATGTGTGTGATCAATCCATACAGGACAGGAGGAAGGCATAAATTAAGGCTTTCGGTTGATTATAACCTGATCCTCGCCTGCCTTTGAATAATGAACGTCGTGCCTGGCTGTTTTTCACACGTGGAACCTGAGATCAGAGGAGTAAAATGAGCATGCAGCAATGCTAGCGAGCTGAGAGCACGCCGCACAGCACACATACACCGATTCATACGCACCTACACGCGGCACCTTTATCCAGAAATGACACAGGTTAAGTGCTGCGGCCCTGCACACATACTCAGGCACACATAAGGACTTTGAGGGCTGTAAACCAGCTTCTGCTCAGCAGTGCAGGCTCATTGTGAAGAGCCGGTGTTGTTTACATGCTAGCATTTATTATTGTGTCAGCACTCAAAGCTCCAATCAGCTGTTAAGTTTAAACTGAAGCAAATTATTAACACTCCACTGCAATTAGAGAACTTCCTGAAATCAAACTTCAGTCTCATTTCAGACAGCACTGAGTATGTTTTTAGTTTGGTGGTTTGACAAAATGTTGCTCATGTACACCTCAGCATTCAACTGGAGGTATGTTTATGTCCAAAAGAGGAAGAAAAGCCCAATATATACTGTCATTTTAGCTCTTTTTCTTGTGTTCCTCTCACTCCTTGGAATATATTTAGCTTTTTGGCTGTTAAATCCTCTACTCTAGTCACTCTGTGTGTGCTGTCTGAAACTGTGAGAAACTGAGCCAAAACATTTAAGTCACAGGTTGTAAAAGGAAGAACAAAAATGCGGCCATCATACTGTGACAGTCCTCTTATACCCTGTTAATTATAAAAATGTATAAAAAAAAAAACCCTGAAACTGATTAGCTCAGCTTTAAACATATATATATATATATATATATATATATATATACATATATATATATATATATATATATACATATATATATATATATTTCTCTCGCTCACCCTGATGGTCAACATGACATGGGTGTGGCTCTTCAGGACCTCCACCGCATTGCTGTGAGTGATGTCATCAAAGCTCACCCCATTAGCTGCAAGGATCTGATCCCCCATTTTGATGCCATGCTGCTCTGCAAGTCCACCTGGGTCCAACCTGATGAGCAGTATGAAAAAATCCAGACATGAAAAAAAGAAATGTAACTACTAATGTAATTTAAATGTGAGCTTCTTTGCTTTGATCTACCGCAAAGACACAGATAAATTTTACAAATGAGATTATGATATCATCTTTAATTATTGGGGTTAATATTATTATTTGCAGCCAGGTGGGGTAAACCTGGATTCCACCAAGTGCACCAACTTAACCATACCGATGCCCAAATGATTACAATGGGTACTAATTTAATTTTTTTGTCTGATGCTAAAAAAACAGTGTTTGTATTCATACTTAGACACATAAATCCCCAGTCCAAACTCTCTTCCTCCTCTGATGTTGAAGCCCAAGCAATAATCATCTGACGTGGTGAAGAGATGTACGATCCTGCGGAGAGCGCTGTCTGAACTGGCCTCTGACGGGGTACGACCACTCTCCTCCACTACCATCCGCCGATGAATCAGATCCACCCTGCACACACACACATAAACACACACAAAGGGAGACATATTCTATATGCACACATGAAAACACTCATATACACTGCTTTCTCTCTGTCCACTGAAGTCAGGCGTGTCAGTATCAGATAATCAAATAGCCATAAAGGTCACAGCAGTAATCCATCCACTGCTGCCACATGAAACCAAGATACTGTATATCCCAAAAGAAAGATAACCAGTGTGAGCTACAGTCAAGTGACAAGACTTCACAAAACAAGAGCCACACAAAGGTCAGTGATAGTAGTTCCAAAGCTGTAGTCTCTAACATATTCAGCAATAAGTATTTCATCATAAAAAACAGTTATTAGAAGTAAAAATTTTACAGTAAATGTTTGATATCTTGGTAGTTTCCAGCCCTGATGAGTGGACTGGCCTCACCATGTGGTCTTCTCCTTAGAGTAGCGGATGCCGGGGATCTTGCCCACCCGTCTCACCACCATCCTCAGCCTGTTGTTTCCTGTCAGGACCTTCACAGCACTGCTCATGGTGATGCTCTCCAGGCTGACCCCGTTCACCTCCACCAGCTTATCACCCACAGTCAGCCCAGCCTCCGCTGCAGACACAGGCAGAATTCAGCATGAAAAACCAAAAGACAACATTCCCACGTGTAAGCACACCAGAAAAAAAAAAAACTTGTTGTGACCATTTACATACACAGACTGATGAACACACACACTTCTTCCTAACCTGCAGGGCTGTTGTCCTGCACCTTACTGACAAATATGCTGAGTCCATGTTCAGAGCCCCCGCGGACACTGAAACCCAGACGCCCATCTGGACTCTTATCTACTGTCACTGTGTGAATGTCTTCACTGTCATCGCCTCCTGCAAACACACAAAACACCGACATGAATCCACCATAAATCTCCACAGTGTGAACCACAAGTATTCCCAAGATTGGGACACTTGCAACAAAATATGATTTGAAAATTCAAAGCTGATGGGAAAAAAATCATTTACAAAGAACAGACAATAAATGACAAACAATAAATTTAACATTTAAAAGTTACTGATAACAAACCTAATGACTGTTAAACCTAAAAAATATGTATCAACCTTAAATGAAAAGCTTCATCTTTATGAACTTTTTCAGGTCACAGGTCGACAGACTCTAATGAAGTTAACTGACAAATAAAATGCATTTCTATAGGCTTATCTTTGAAAGCAACTTTATTTAACTGCCATAACTTTTGCACAGCTTGGGTGGTGCCTACTGTGAGTACAACTAATCATGAATTAACATTTGTGTTGATCACTCTGTCTGATGTTGTCTCAATTAAATATTGGCCGATTAGTCTTTCAAATGTCAGAAATATCCAAAGCCAAAATTCACATTCACATCTTTTTTCTCTCATCTTAAATGAATAAAGCCTACTGCGAACATTCAGTTTATGATCACTGAAAATGAAGAAGACTGCCAAAATTTTACATTTTAGATACTTGAATAATGAATTGTTTGTATTTCTGCTTAAAAAAATAGAAAAGAGATTGACTAAAAAAGTTTTTAGTAACTCAGTTCTCATTCACTTTTAGCTTAAAAACACATAAGATTAACTCTGTAGACAGTATTTTACATATGTATATCAGCTTGCTCTGAATTAATTTTAGACAAATATCTGTGTCACTGATTGTCCTGAATACACCATTGCAGCCAATTGCTGTGTTGCCATGGTAGCAGAAAACTGTTACTGTGACCAGATCTCACCATCAACAGGTGCATTGATGAGAATGACCCTGCCCATCGGTGAGGAGGACCTGCGTCTGTGGCGCTGCTTCTTCACCATGTAGCGTGTGGTGCTGTGGGAACCCCCATTCGGAACTCCGTTTTTAAAGTGGGGGTGCCCCCCTCCATTTGTCATCTCCCTCCAGGCTGGAGTTTGAAAGGAGTCAGCCATGGTAAGTGTCCAAAAACTCTTCCCTCAGTCATCCAGGCGGGATGTGTGGAGTCCCAGGTCAGGATGGCAGAGATGGAGCCAAGGGTTTGGGGAAAGGCAGTGAGGGACAAGTAACTTGTAAAGTGGACGCTTTAGCACCTGCTTGTCCAACGTGAACCCCACTGGAGGAGACAAGTAAAAAAGCTGCTGGCAACATCCCTAATCTCAAGTGACATCCGTTTCATTCAGTAGATAAAGCTTAAAATTAGAAAACAGTTTGAACAAAACTCAGACTTCAGCTGAAGCCACACAGCTAAAACACCACCACACATCGGCTAAAAGAAAAGCTCCACGACAGAAGAGTGGGATTTTCCCACACTCAGATATAATCCTGGTCTTATAAATCAAAGATGTTGGCGTGATCCAACAGTGTCCTCTGTACCCTCCGGAACCACAGACTCCCCGGTGCCCGCTGTCTGCAGAGAGGTGATTCCCCTCTGGTCATGTTTAATTAAACGGATGCCTGTTGTGAAAAGAATATGTTGTGATGAGTAATGTGGCCTCAAAGCTGCAGAATAGACAATGAAATCCTTTAATTCTGACACAGTATTGACCTGTAAGGATGAGAAACACTCACTGCACTCGCGTGGCTGTCGTTTAATCAGCACCATGGACAGCAACTCAGAGGACACGCATATAATCAACGGGCCTAATTTGACAGTAATTTATATGAGCGACAGTTTGCAGGGAGGCATAATTATAGGTGGACGTTAGTTCTGTTGATATCTTCGACTTGCTGACTCTAAAATAAAGTAAAAAAAGAATATTAGCATTACCTCCCGTGTCCATGTTGCGCTGGATGCGCTCGCACTGAGCTGGTCCGCCTCACTGACGCATTAACGGACACCTCCGGAGCGTTAATGCCACCTCATTTGTTCTCCAGATGACCATTACTGTCTTAAGAGGTGTAAGTCTTTTACATAAGCCCTCAACCCCAACTGTGCAGCCACTAGCGCTAGGGCTGGAGATGAGTAAGTACACTGATTACTCAAACAGTGAAGTAACACTCACTCAAGACTGCTCCAGCGTGTCCTCGAGTAAACTTTCTTATTAATGTGCTACTGGACTTTGGTAGAGCTGGAGAGAGATGAAGGCGGGGGAAAAGGGAGCAGCTGATCTTCCTGCCACGCCGTTAAGATGGGTAAACAACCCCACCCGGTGGCTAGTTTAGTCACATCCATGTGGGTCTCCAGCTCAACGCGCAGGAGCAGTGATCGTGAAAAGCAGCTAGGTAGGAGACTGTTGTAAGTGTGGTTAACATGGCTTCCAGAAAACAGAAGTTGTCATTTATCTTTTACATCATGCCATTGCTCAAGAATTTGCCACACTTTTAACAAAGTCGGTTTAAAGATATTATAAATATAGTCAAACCAAACACAACAGGCTGTATATAAAAAAGAGACAAATGCTCTAAAATATACAGCGAAATACTGAATAAATAAAGCACACAAACGTCAGTTGAAGGCTTTGCAGTGATATTTTATTTCTGGTTTGTCATTATTAATCTGACATTATTATGTCTACACAACACAGATAGGCCTACATAAACACGCTGATGCACCACTGGTTGCTGCTGTGCGCTGTAACAACGCGTCAGCGAGGTGCCATATGGAGGCAGATGCCTATATTCAATTAAATATCATCATAAGTCGTTGACTTTCCAAACCATTTGGATACAGTTTGGTTCATTAAAAATGCCAGAACGGATACAGAAGACTCAGTAACGTTTAATGTGTTTCCAGGTTTCATGTCAAAATGATGTTCTGCTGCAAAAACTGAAATATGTAAAAATCATTTTAAAACTTTGAAATCAGAGCTGCAAACTGTTTCTGCTCTCGGAGTCCAATTATATTGTATATTCGTCATAAATATATTATTTTCTGCATTTCTGCATTTCTGCAATCTTTGTGTATCTTTTTCACTCATGTCTGGTTTTTAACTGAATGCCAGAATTTAATGTAATACATTTACTGTCCCTGTACTGCCACTTTTGGCCACAACCAGGGGCGATTTTAGCCCATTTTTGAGGGTGCTTCAGCACCCCCAAAATGAATCAAAGCACCCCCAGAGATTTCTTACTTTTTTGACAATATTTGCTGATTTTGTGACACACTACTAAAAATATAAAAAGCATATAGTACTTGGTTGAGACATAACATTTCAACAACAAAAGTATAGATAACCCCCCCCTCCCAAAATGGTTTGTTCCAGCTCGCCTCTCCCCTACTGTTAGAGCCAATCTATGGAGAAATATTTTTTGATACTGTTTCAGCTATTATGTTACATGTTTGATTTTGTATAATATGTTGTTATGTTAGAGGATAGATGCTGCGCGTTTAATTTGTGTCGGGTAAGAAAACATTACAGCGCATGTGTGGTAGCAGGTTAGGATGCGCCAGAACAGCAATGGAAATGTGCGCTGTAGCAGCAAATGGTTTTTTGACCGTGACATCATTTGTTTGTATGTACGAGTCAGAAATAAATCTGGACAGCTCACATTAAGAAGTGGAAGAATTATTTTTTCAAAGCTTGGGACAGAAATTCACCACTACACCTACTATGAGACGCAGCAGAGCGGAGGTGTAAGTGACTGGCTGAAAACAGGACATATTAGCTGCATTTAACCTGCAGTTACTCTGTATATAGTTAGGTAGGAGTCAGACCATGTTTCTTTTTAGCTGAAAAACATTAATGTTTTAAGCTAGCTTGTTTCAAAGATTCTGTACAGCAGCTTTAAATGTTTTCCAAAAGCACACATACACTTATCAGTGTTTCTCAAACTTTTTACAGTGTGTACCACCTGAGAAAATGTCAAGCTCTCCCAAGTACCACTATGAAAGCATGAAACTCATAAATCTTACAACACAAAATTAGTATTATTAAATTAGTCAAATTAGTATCTGCAGTAAAGATTTTTTCATACATTGTATACATTCTACCACAGGTAAAGTTGCCTCAATTTTTATATTTTTTTTTATTAATATTTTGTAATAATTTATTCGTAATAACTTATTCTGTTTTGGGAGTATTTTTTATGTATCTGTATTATATTATACATACTCATTAAAAGTGAATCTCTGTCCAAAAAATGCACTCAGTTTACTTCTTACTCACTATGAGCATCATTCATTACTCTCCCCCAGTAATTAAGGTTAGGATATGTATTTTTTTTTTTTTTATTCCAATCCATTCTTCTTTTGGAGCATTTAAATAACCTTTATCAGATTTGATGGTTTTGGTACAGACTTTTCAAAAAAGTGTTTTGCTTTTCTTTCACAAATGTGGGGATTAAATTGTGTTAAAATGTACAGAACAGTGATTTCATGTTTTGAGACGAGGACCCAGGCACAGAGAGACTTGATGAATTTAAGAATCTTATGATGATAAAGAAATTTGCAGACTTGCACAGAGAGGGTAAAATTATGATGACTGATAATGGAGACGAAGACAACAGACGACGAGGACAGGGAGGAACAGGGGTTTAAATGCACCAAGGAGACAGTCATAGAGAACTTGGGACAACTGGAGACATTTAAGGATGCAGGGACTGACAGAGACGGGGAAGAAGTCTCATCGTGACGTGTAAAGTTTATTTTGCCTGGCTGGGCAGCTCTCTGGGTGCTCAGCACCCCCAAAGCTCTAATCCTAGAATCGCCCCTGGCCACAACAGAAGAAGAAACAAACACACGAGGGGCAATTTTTCGGTGTTGTACTATTACTGCCAATACAAAGATTCATTTACGTTTTTCTTTGAAATATCGGCCTTGGTCACCTTATGTAAATTTGATCCTAGGAAGAAGGATTTTTATTATCGAGTGGTTGCATGCTTTGTGTTTTAATGTTGAGTGTATTTTAGTGTTGCATACTTTTATTCCATTTATTGGGACTTCTCCTCGAGAGACTCTGCCCCCTTGCTTCCCCAATTAGATACACCTGAAGGGCACACGGAACAGAAATCAATCGGGCCTCCCTTATTGGTAGCGGCCAATAAGAAGCTCTGGCAGGTCAGAGAAGGACGTGGGTGGCCGGTCGTAGGGCAGCAGGAGAGCCATGGAGTAGCGTGGCGGCAGGCGCAAACACAAGAATTGGCTGTGCGGGAGGACACCGCCAAAGGTAGCACAAGCCACGGAGCGGTAACTGGTGGCAGGGAGCGGCCGCAGTAGAAGGAGAGCGGGCCTTCGGTCAGTGGATGGCAGCGAGACGTCAGTGAACGCTTAAGGCACGAACAACGCCACCAACTGGTGGAATCGGTGGATTCTTCACAGCCAGGAAGTGTGGCGTAGCCTGATCGGGAACTTTGGGGACTTAGCTCATGGACTGAGCATCATCATATTTTTAGTGTGCCGAGGTTGATGGGTTTTTTCTCTCCCCTGATCAGGGCATTTTTAGTGTTGTAAATAAAGTTCATTTATTTTTATTGACTATTTTAACTGGGTATTACGTCTTCTGTTTCCGTGATCACCCCCTGCTGCTTTCCCCGTTATAGAAGGGGTTCCCTTCTGACTTACACCTGCGACATAAACACTCGGTAAGAAGGATCCTAAATATGTTGACGAATAAGAAATTAAAACTTTATTGAAAATGGCAAAATAAATAAATTCATGAAAATATGTTTTCTTTTAAATCAGATTTGATGTCACGTGGTAGACATTAGCCGAACGCGATGTCTCAGCGTAATTTGCATATAGAACGTTTTAATGTTTGTTACAGTGAAGTGCAGTCTGTGAAGTAAGCACAGTGTTCGGTATTTTTCTTTAGTGTGTTTTCGCCGGTTAGACGTTCACATCGCCACATTTCTGAAAACAAGTTTTGAATTTTTGCAAAGATTTTTCACTCGTCTT
Source organism: Oreochromis niloticus (assembly GCF_001858045.2). Lineage (NCBI taxonomy): Eukaryota > Metazoa > Chordata > Actinopteri > Cichliformes > Cichlidae > Oreochromis > Oreochromis niloticus. The sequence goes on from NC_031978.2 coordinate 17,446,671, forward strand.
CAAAAAACAAGAACATCAGTCTACTGCGTTGGTTTGTTTTGCCATGTCTCAAAACCACTACCAACCGAGATTCAGAGGACCTCCTCCTCACTGCGCTGGACAGTACGGTCCCCCCGGTGAATACAATGGTCTCAGAAAAGCTTTTGAGAACTGCAGGAGGGAAAACCTTCACCTACGAGAGAGCGAGTACCAACTGCGAAGTCGCCTAAACGGTCTTCTGGCAGAGAGGAGGAATTTATGCCATAAGGATGGGCTTGTAGCTCTTAGAGAAGAAATGGAGTCCAAATACAAGCAACTGGAGAAAAGAAATGAAAAGCTGGAACAAGAAAACAAAATACTAGAAGGGAAGCAGCTAGACGCGGATGAATTGAAGGAAAAGCTGTCAGACGCATACTTAAGAATTGAAGCAGAAAATGAGTACCAGCAATTTCTAAGGGAGAAACATTCGGAGGAAGTCCAAAATTTGAAGGAGAAATGTCAAGACCTGGAACAGAAGCAGGCACTGTTGGAGGACAAAAATAAAGAATTGGAGGAAGAGAAGATCAAACTGGAGGACAAAAATAAAGAATTGGAAGAAGAGAAGATCAAACTGGAGGACAAAAATAAAGAATTGGAGGAAGAGAAGACAAAACTGGAAGACAAAAATAAAGAATTGGAGGAAGAGAAGACAAAACTGGAAGACAAAAATAAAGAAATGGAGGAAGAGAAGACAAAACTGGAAGACAAAAATAAAGAAATGGAACAAAAGAAGAAAAAACTGGAGGACAGAAATAAAGAATTGGAGGAAGAGAAGGAAAAGGTAGAAGACAAATATACAGCACTTGAGCAGAAGCATAAAGAAGTCCAGGACAGGAGCACAGAAATGCTTCAGGAGAAGATCCAACACCTTCAAAAATATGAAGAACTTGAGAGGATTCACAAAGAACTGCAAAGCAGAAACAGTGAAAACCAGGAGGATCAGAAAAAGCAGAAACAAGAAGAGCTTGAACAAAAGGGCAAAGAAGAGGATGAAAAGTTTAACAAACTGCAGGAAGATTTTGAGAAGATTCAAGCAGACAATGAAAACCTCAAAGAAAATAACACACTGGAGATGAAAAACGATGAGTTGCAGGCGCAAGAACAGCAAAAGAAAAAAGGATCCAGCTTTTTCAAGAGGAAGTCAAGCAAGAAAGAGGAAAAACCAAAACAAGACCAGGAAAGTGTAGAGAAAGAAGAAAAGGTGGAAAAGATAAACAGCAAAGTAGAAGAGAAAGAGAAAGGAAAGAAGAAGAAGAAGAAGACAGGCTGTTGGAGCTGGTTTTTCAGGAGTAAGAAAGGTTCTGGTGAGATGAGAGTGGAAGAGGCTCCTGAGTCTGGACAACTGTAGGAGGTTCTACATTTCATTACTATTCACATCCCCACCCGGATCCTCCCTGCACCTCCCTCTACCCTCCGTCTACCCCCTTCTTCCCTCCTTCTCCCCCTTCACATCTCCACCCCACCCGTATCCTCCCTGCACCTCCCTCTACCCTTCGTCTACCCCCTTCTTCCCTCCTTTCCCCCTACCCCTGCAACCTCCATTTCCCATCTCCATCGACAGGTCTTTCTACGTGAAGATCTGTTTTCTCTGTATCTTAATAAAAAATAAAGTTGAACATAACCAGAACTAAATAAGCATTTCTTTTTACGAGAAAGCACAATTATGCAACCCGTTTCCCTATAAACTAAAAACCAGTGGATAAACAGACTAATGAATAGGTAATAAAACTTGTTAAATATGACCAACTGCGACTCCACTTGAAACCTGTTAAAGCAACACAAGTATTCAGCTTTCAGGGGGTAGAAATGCTGCCACCTTTTGGGGAATTATAAGGATGGTGTACATTGTACACCCTTCAGCTGTGCATAAAATCACTGAAAAATATACTGTCACACCACACAAAAATGAGAGTCTCTCTTTAGCTGTGTACTTCTATCTATAAATTAGCCTTCTTGTTATTTTAATGATCACAAATTGTTTAAATTGCATTCATTTTATCAGAGAATTTGGGCTGCTTTTGAAACTACACAGATACCAGGGAGCTGATACAGCAAGACTATTGAACACTTTGAGTATAATAAATTAAATACAGTAAGGACTTCTGGGAAGTGGACACCTCAGCTATAGTCAAGTGACATGACTTCACAAAACAAGAGCCACACAAAGGTCAGTGATACCAAAGCTGTAGTCTCTTACATATTCAGCAATAAGTATTTCATTAAAAAAACAGTTATTAGAAGTAAATATTTTACAGTACATGTTTGATATCTTGGTAGTTTCCAGCCCTGCTGAGTGGACTGGCCTCACCATGTGGTCTTCTCCTTAGAGTAGCGGATGCCGGGGATCTTGCCCACCCATCTCACCACCATCCTCAGCATGTTGTTTCCTATCAGGACCTTGACAGCACTGCTCATGGTGATGCTCTCCAGGCTGACCCCTTTCACCTCCACCAGCTTATTACCCACAGTCAGCCCAGCCTCCGCTGCAGACACTCTGTTTTTAAAGTGGGGGTGCCCCCCTCCATTTGTCATCTCCCTCCAGGCTGGAGTTTGAAAGGAGTCAGCCATGGTAATTGTCCAAAAACTCTTCCCTCAGTCATCCAGGCGGGAGGATATGTGGAGTCCCAGGTCAGGATGGCAGAGATGGAGCCAAGGGTTTGGGGAAAGGCAGTGAGGGACAAGTAACTTTTAAAATGGACTCTTTAGCACCTGCTTGTCCAACGTTAACCCCACTAGAGGAGACAAGTAAAAAAGCTGCTGGTAACATCCCTAATCTCAAGTGACATCCGTTTCATTCAGTAGATAAAGCGTAAAAATAGAAAACACGTTGAAAAAAACTCAGACTTCAGCTGAAGCCACACAGCTAAAACACCACCACACATACTGAAACACAAAAGGTGGCTAAAAGAACAGCTCCATGACTGAAGAGTAGGATTTTCCCACACTCAGATATAATCCTGGTCTTATAAATCAAAGATGTTGGCGTGATCCAACAGTGTCCTCTGTACCCTCCGGAACCACAGAGTCCCCGGTGCCCGCTGTCTACAGAGAGGTGATTCCCCTCCAATGTTCCCTCTAATTTTTCATGTGTCTGAGCGAACACACAAACTCCCTGAGCGATCCCTTGGACCACTGTGAGCGACATCAGACGTGTGCACTGTGGTCACGCCAGCATCTAATCCATCCAAGTTACATGGTTTATTAAAATAATCAAATTACAGCAATTACATTTATGTTAGACTACTTTTAATTAACTGCTTTAGCCCACTTACAATGAAAATTTAAAAAAAATCCTGTTCATGACCTGTGTAGTATGTTAACACTATTGGAAGTAAAAATAACTTGAACTCCAATTTTGAAAACACAACTTTCTTTTCTTTTCTTTTTTTTTTTTTCTTCATAAAGCTCTGACTTGTATTATGAGTATGACTCTGTTGTCTGGGAGAGAGTCCTATAACTCTCTGTCTGCAAAATACATATAATGACCAATGTTGGGCAATTAATTATATAGTTACTTCTTCAAAAAACTAACTCAGTTTGGCAAACAACAAAGTTTTTTGCAGCTATTTATTTTTTTTAATGCAGCCAAGGCGTTTTTTAAATAAACATTTCAAACTATTTACAGAACAATCAGCTGTTCTGCATCAAATCTGATGCCACACAAATTATTTGTGCCACTCCAAAAAATAATTTGTCCACTATGAGATAAAGGAGAACAACAGCCTGATACCTGCAGGCCTGACAACAGGAGATGTCTCACTCCTGTAACACCTGTAACATTCAGCAGTCGCCTCATTGTTCTGACACACCAACAAAACTATTGACTACACTACACACTAACTACACAAGATTTGCGCTAAACGTCTCAAATCTCTCACATCTCAAAACACCGCCGTCACTCCTAAAACCTCCCCCCGTTTCTTAACAACTAGATGCCACGTTGCCATATCATTTTTTTGATTGGTCGACATGGTACATTTTTCGACCAATAGGAAAGGGTGGGGGGTTTTTGGTTTCGTTTTTGCTCACAGGCGGAGAGTGCTTTCGAGCATTTTCCTTATAAAACGCCGTTTTTACCGTTTCTTCCCGCAGTAAATATAAACAACGATAGTATTCAGGAAGAAAACCAAACATTGCAAATATTTTTTATCATAACTCTGGTTTTACGTGGCTTATCGACACAATTTAAAAACTGGTATAAAGTCCACACTTTTTCCGTCAGTTGTTCCGTCTGTCCTGCTCACATCTCCAATGGTTGTACACGTTGTCATTAACGTGGCTTCACTCCACATCAGCCACGCCGCTTTGCTAGCTAAAACACCGGTGTAGGCACATAAGGACGCTGTCATAGCCTGTCAACCACGTTGATTGGCTGCGTATATACGAATGTGAATCGCATTATTGGCTGGACTATAGGATAAGGTGGCATCGTTCTAATCCCATACAGGAGCAGCCAGTCACTTACTGACTAACACTGCAAAACAGAATTGTTAAAGTTTTAATTTTAATTTCAATTCAGGTTAGATTTTTTTTTGTGCGCAACGCAGATTTTCTGTGCGCAGAGACCGTGCCAGCAGTGCGCAATTGCGCACGTGCGCAGCTTAGAGGGAACATTGTTCCCCTCTGGTCATGTTTAATTAAACGGATGCCTGTTGTGAAAAGAATATGTTGTGATGAGTAATGTGGCCTCAGAGCTGCAGAATAGACAATGAAATCCTTTAATTCTGACACAGTATTGACCTGTACGGATAAGAAACACTCACTGCACTCCCGTGGCTGTCGTTTAATCAGCACCATGGACAGCAACTCAGAGGACACGCATATAATCAACAGGCCTAATTTGACAGTAATTTATATGAGCGACAGTTTGCAGGGAGGCATAATTATAGGTGGACGTTAGTTCTGTTGATATCTTCGACTTGCTGACTCTAAAATAAAGTAAAAAAGAATATTAGCATTACCTCCCGTGTCCATGTTGCGGTGGATGCGCTCGCACTGAGCTGGTCCGCCTCACTGACGCATTAACGGACACCTCCGGAGCGTTAATGCCACCTCATTTGTTCTCCAAGTGACCATTATTGTCTTAAGAGACAAATGCTCTAAAATATAAATACATACAGCGAAATACTGAATAAATAAAGCACACAAACGTCAGTTGAAGGCTTTGCAGTGATATTTTATTTCTGGTTTGTCATTATTAATCTGACATTATTATGTCTACACAACACAGATAGGCCTACATAAACACGCTGATGCACCACTGGTTGCTGCTGTGCGCTGTAACAACGCGTCAGCGAGGCGCCATATGGAGGCAGATGCCTATATTCAATTAAATATCATCATAAGTCGTTGACTTTCCAAACCATTTGGATACAGTTTGGTTCATTAAAAATGCCAGAACGGATACAGAAGACTCAGTAACGTTTAATATGTTTCCAGGTTTCATGTCAAAATGATGTTCTGCTGCAAAAACTGAAATATGTAAAAATCGTTTTAAAACTTTGAAATCAGAGCTGCAAACTGTTTCTGCTCTTGGAGTCCAATTATATTGTATATTCGTCATAAATATATTATTTTCTGGATTTCTGCATTTCTGCAATCTTTGTGTATCTTTTTCATTCATGTCTGGTCCCTGTAGGACACCGCCAAAGGTAGCGCAAGCCACGGAGCGGTAACTGGCGGCAAGGAGCGGCCGCAGTAGAAGGAGAGCGGGCCTTCGGTCAGTGGATGGCAGCGAGACGTCAGTGAACGCTTAAGGCACGAACAACGCCACCAACTGGTGGAATCGGCGGATTCTTCACAGCCAGGAAGTGTGGCGTAGCCTGATCGGGAACTTTGGGGACTTAGCTCATGGACTGAGCATCATCATATTTTTAGTGTGCCGAGGTTGATGGGTTTTTTCTCTCCCCTGATCAGGGCATTTTTAGTGTTGTAAATAAAGTTCATTTATTTTTATTGACTATTTTAACTGGGTATTACGTCTTCTGTTTCCGTGATCACCCCCTGCTGCTTTCCCCGTTATAGAAGGGGTTCCCTTCTGACTTACACCTGTGACATAAACACTCGGTAAGAAGGATCCTAAATATGTTGACGAATAAGAAATTAAAACTTTATTGAAAATGGCAAAATAAATAAATTCATGAAAATATGTTTTCTTTTAAATCAGATTTGATGTCACGTGGTAGACATTAGCCGAACGCGATGTCTCAGCGTAATTTGCATATAGAACGTTTTAATGTTTGTTACAGTGAAGTGCAGTCTGTGAAGTAAGCACAGTGTTCGGTATTTTTCTTTAGTGTGTTTTCGCCGGTTAGACGTTCACATCGCCACATTTCTGAAAACAAGTTTTGAATTTTTGCAAAGATTTTTCACTCGTCTTCAAAAAACAAGAACATCAGTCTACTGCGTTGGTTTGTTTTGCCATGTCTCAAAACCACTACCAACCGAGATTCAGAGGACCTCCTCCTCACTGCGCTGGACAGTACGGTCCCCCCGGTGAATACAATGGTCTCAGAAAAGCTTTTGAGAACTGCAGGAGGGAAAACCTTCACCTACGAGAGAGCGAGTACCAACTGCGAAGTCGCCTAAACGGTCTTCTGGCAGAGAGGAGGAATTTATGCCATAAGGATGGGCTTGTAGCTCTTAGAGAAGAAATGGAGTCCAAATACAAGCAACTGGAGAAAAGAAATGAAAAGCTGGAACAAGAAAACAAAATACTAGAAGGGAAGCAGCTAGACGCGGATGAATTGAAGGAAAAGCTGTCAGACGCATACTTAAGAATTGAAGCAGAAAATGAGTACCAGCAATTTCTAAGGGAGAAACATTCGGAGGAAGTCCAAAATTTGAAGGAGAAATGTCAAGACCTGGAACAGAAGCAGGCACTGTTGGAGGACAAAAATAAAGAATTGGAGGAAGAGAAGACAAAACTAGAGAACAAAAATAAAGAATTGGAGGAAGAGAAGATCAAACTGGAGGACAAAAATAAAGAATTGGAGGAAGAGAAGACAAAACTAGAGAACAAAAATAAAGAATTGGAGGAAGAGAAGATCAAACTGGAGGACAAAAATAAAGAATTGGAGGAAGAGATCAAACTGGAGGACAAAAATAAAGAATTGGAGGAAGAGAAGACAAAACTAGAGGACAAAAATAAAGAGATTCAGAAAGAGAAGACAAAACTAGAGGCCAAAAATAAAGAAATGGAACAAAAGAAGAAAAAACTGGAGGACAGAAATAAAGAATTGGAGGAAGAGAAGGAAAAGGTAGAAGACAAATATACAGCACTTGAGCAGAAGCATAAAGAAGTCCAGGACAGGAGCACAGAAATGCTTCAGGAGAAGATCCAACACCTTCAAAAATATGAAGAACTTGAGAGGATTCACAAAGAACTGCAAAGCAGAAACAGTGAAAACCAGGAGGATCAGAAAAAGCAGAAACAAGAGGAGCTTGAACAAAAGGGCAAAGAAGAGGATGAAAAGTTTAACAAACTGCAGGAAGATTTTGAGAAGATTCAAGCAGACAATGAAAACCTCAAAGAAAATAACACACTGGAGATGAAAAACGATGAGTTGCAGGCGCAAGAACAGCAAAAGAAAAAAGGATCCAGCTTTTTCAAGAGGAAGTCAAGCAAGAAAGAGGAAAAACCAAAACAAGACCAGGAAAGTGTAGAGAAAGAAGAAAAGGTGGAAAAGATAAACAGCAAAGTAGAAGAGAAAGAGAAAGGAAAGAAGAAGAAGAAGAAGACAGGCTGTTGGAGCTGGTTTTTCAGGAGTAAGAAAGGTTCTGGTGAGATGAGAGTGGAAGAGGCTGCTGAGTCTGGACAACTGTAGGAGGTTCTACATTTCATTACTATTCACATCCCCACCCGGATCCTCCCTGCACCTCCCTCTACCCTCCGTCTACCCCCTTCTTCCCTCCTTCTCCCCCTTCACATCTCCACCCCACCCGTATCCTCCCTGCACCTCCCTGCACCTCCCTCTACCCTTCGTCTACCCCCTTCTTCCCTCCTTTCCCCCTACCCCTGCAACCTCCATTTGCCATCTCCATCGACAGGTCTTTCTACGTGAAGATCTGTTTTCTCTGTATCTTAATAAAAAATAAAGTTGAACATAACCAGAACTAAATAAGCATTTCTTTTTATGAGAAAGCACAATTATGCAACCCGTTTCCCTATAAACTAAAAACCAGTGGATAAACAGACTAATAAATAGGTAATAAAACGTGTTAAATATGAATAGAATAGAACAGAATTCAACTTTATTGTCATTGCACATGTCACAGGTACAGGGCAACGAAATGCAGTTTGCATCAATCCAGAAGTGCTTTAGCCGTGATAGATATATTACAATATATATTAGCAATAATATAGATATGTAAGTATATTACAGAAATGGGTCTATTATGGTATGTTATAATGTACACGGTATGAAGTATGTTATGAATATTCTATAACTATAAGTATGTACAGGCTGTAGTGAGTACAAGTTATGTACAGGCTATGAACAGGATATAAATATGAAATAAAAAAACTATACAGAAATATGAGATATACAGTTATACAGAAATGTGAACTATGCAAGTTATAAACAGTTGTAGGATTAAAAATTATTGTATTTACAGAATGATTATTTACACAGAACTATACAGTAGTGCAGTTAAGATAAGTGAGATATGTGGATAATTTCTACAGAGGCTGTATAAAGTTCTAGTGGTTGTGAGTGGTGGTTCAGTCCATGTTATTATTGTGTGTTTGAGGGTACGGTTGTCCATTGTGTGTGTGTGTGTAGGTGGTTGTGGGTGTGTGTATGTTCAGTCCATGAGTTTAACGTGGGTCAGATGTCAGGAGGCAGAGTTCAGGAGTCTGACAGCTGTGGGGAAGAAGCTGTTCCGGTACCTGGTGGTCTTAGTCCGGAGGCTCCTGTAGCACCTCCCAGAGGGCAGGAGGGTGAAGAGTCCATGTGATGGGTGACTGGGGTCTTTTATGATTTTCCCAGCCCTTTTCAGACACCGCTTCCTGTAGATGTCCTTTATGGCAGGAAGTGGTGCTCCAGTGATGCGCTGGGCAGTTTTCACGACTCTCTGCAACGCCTTCCGGTCCGAGGCAGAGCAGTTCCCGTACCAGACTGTTATACAGTTGGTCAGGATGCTCTCAATGGTGTAGCCGTAGAAGTTCACCAGGATGTCTGAGGACAGGTGGTTCTTCCTCAGAGTCCTCAAGAAGAAGAGGGGCTGGTGAGCCTTCTTGACCAGCTTGGAGCAGTTGGTCGTCCAGATGAGATCCTTGGAGATGTGGACACCCAGGAACTTGAAGCTGCTCACACGCTCCACAGCCGTCCCTTTAATGTAGGTGGGTGGATGTGGGTCAGCATTCCTCCTGTAGTCCACGATGAGCTCCTTGGTCTTCTCAGTGTTAAGCAGCAGGTTGTTTCTGTTGCACCACTCAGCCAGACGATCCACCTCCTCCCTGTAGGCGGCCTCATCGTTGTCACTGATGAGGCCAATCACCGTGATGTCATCTGCAAACTTAATGATGGTGTTGGAACCATCAGCTGTTCTGCAGTCATGGGTGAAGAGGGAGTAGAGGAAAGGGCTCATCACACAGCCTTGTGGTACACCGGTGTTCATTGTGATTGTTGATGAGCAGCGGTTATCCAGCCGGACATGTTGGGGGCGGTTGGTCAGGAAGTCCAGTAACCATTTGCAGATGAGGGAACTGATGCCCAGGTCTGTCAGTTTCCTGATGAGTTGTGACCAACTGCAACTCCACTTGAAACCTGTTAAAGCAACACAAGTATTCAGCTTTCAGGGGGTAGAAATGCTGCCACCTTTGGGGGAATTATAAGGATGGTGTACATTGTACACCCTTCAGCTGTGCATAAAATCACTGAAAAATATACTGTCACACCACACAAAAATGCGTCTCTCTTTAGCTGTGTACTTCTATCTATAAATTAGCCTTCTTGTTATTTTAATGATCACAAATTGTTTAAATTGCATTCATTTTATCAGAGAATTTGGGCTGCTTTTGAAACTACACAGATACCAGGGAGCTGATACAGCAAGACTATTGAACACTTTGAGTATAATAAATTAAATACAGTAAGGACTTCTGGGAAGTGGACACCTCCCCTGTCCCGTCAGCTTTTAGCCAATCCTGCGTGATCTTCCTCCCACGCCCAGGAGTCTTTCACCACAAACACCGCCCCTCCTGTTTCTCCGTACGGAGCTGCCTTAACGTGCAGCTTAGAAGCTCGTTTTTGTTTTATACCCTCTGCTTCATGTGCACAGTTTGACTACATTTAAATGATTTATTCTATATTTTTGATTAAATATAGAATAAATACCTCACACGTTTATATTTTCTACTTATATTTTCTACTCTTGTATTTAATAAAGAACAATAGAATAGAATAGACATTCATCATACTGCAACTGAGTGCAGTAAGTCTCTGACCGTCCACATACCGTCTGGCACGCATTTTAATTCCCACTATTTTATCACTGTAGGCATTATATCTGTAATGAAACCACATATGAGTAACACAGAACATATACAGAACACTATTGATAGTTACTTTCTCCACCTATTATTTACCGACCCTCTTTTTTTTTTTCAAAATGCTATGTTACTATATTTCAATAAGTACGCGAAGGCAGCATATGTCTACCCGGTGTTGCTGTGATATTGAGAGGTCATACATTTTCAAAAACCAGGGAGTTAAGAGCAGGTATGTTCCCGTGATTGCTGAATTCACTTCACTGATTAATAATGATCAGATCCTGATTAAATTAGCGCTCGCTCTATCTCCGTATTTGTCCTTACAACGCTAACTGAGGTGCTAATGTGCTTGCTAGCTTGTAAACTAGCTGGTTAAGGGACGTTAGTTAGTTAGCATTGTTTTGATGACATTAGAAATCTGTTTGTTCTTCCATGTGTTTTGGGTTTTTTGTTTTTGTTTTACATTTAACTCAGTTTTATTAACAACAGTGGGTATTTCTGTTCTCCAGTTCGTGATTTGTAGTGCTGCTGTCGGCTACCTTGCTAGCGTGTTCGCTAGCCGTTTAGCAGCCTGCTTGGTGACAGGAACTGGGGCGCCTGTCGTGACATCCCCAAACCCATCTGCCACTGTGTTTGTCGCGGTTTTCTTTAATCAGCTATTTCGGTATGACAAACACCATTCATGTGATTGTCTCGCTAGTGAGGCGATTGTAGGCTCATGTACTTTACACATAGTTTGAAGGAGCAAAGCAATAGCCAACTTCTCTGTTATCTATTTATCCACGGTATCAGGTGTTATCTCGCTCTTTAAGGTGTTTTTTTTTTTTTTAATCAATTTGGTAGTTGTGACCTTCATGCCAGAAAGAACAAACCAAGCTCTCCACACTGCTGTGCCCCCCAGTGTCTTACTTAATTATGGCCTAAGTGCTGGATGAAGCTATCCAGTTAACGCTGTGGTGAAAAGCCATAATGTGAACAGCACAGAGATAAAGAGTTTGATCTGAAAGAGGTCAATAGTTATATTACAAGTGAGGTATTGTTTTATTTGAAATTGTACAGTCCAACTTGGATTTTTAAGTGACTGTGGGCTTTTTGGTGTGGTGTGGGCATTTAATGGATAAAAACATCATCTTAATTTTACTTTATCCTGTACTAACAGACACAGCTCACATTTTAATTTGGACTGCACTGAAAGCGAAGAGCTGCTTATAGGGAACCCACAAATGGACAAAACAACAATTTATTGTGGTTTTAATTTAATACAGCAAACAGAAAGTGTTATTTAGGCTTGAGAAAGCACTGACTGATGAGGAATGCAGTAAATCTCGAATGCCTGGAAATGCATAAGGGTTGTTTCCTCAAAGATAACTCTGTCATTGTACAGGGTGGTGTCCTGTACAGTAAAGGTGGAGGGTTTCGTTAGCACAATGTATCTCTGGAATACAGCACAGCTTTTAGTGAAACGCGGATGAAGGCTTATCTCTGCCGCCAGCGTTTTTCATTACAATAATTACACTTGTAGGGCTGGGAATCAGGTCGCCATACTTATGGGGTTTCAAACTTTGCTCTCTGTGATATTTGTGCATGCACAAAATTTTAAAATAACATTCAGGGTATGTTTGTTTTTTTTCTTGCCTATAAAATGTTTTGGCAAGTTTTTTATTCGAGAAATGCATTAGTTAATCCAACTCATATGGTTCTTTTTTCTTCTGACTTGATGTTTTCTGCAGCGTTGTACATTTGTGTCTCATTGCCTGAGCACTAATCAAAATTTCTGAGTGAAGAAGCCAGGATGTCAGAAGAGGTGTCCCGCAACATAAACATCAAGGAGCCAAGATGGGACCAAGGCACGTTCACGGGCCGCGCCAAGCACTTCTTCATGGTCACGGACCCAAGGAACGTCCTGCTGTCCTCTGAGACTCTGGAGGAGGCCAGAGTGACTGTGGAGAACTACAGGTAGAGAAGGTCAAGATATAAAGGAGGGAGTAGGAATGTATAACCCTTATTCCAAAAGACACTGTGTAAAAACCCATATTTTAATCACAATAGGATATATAAAACATATCAAATGTTTAAACTGAGAAAGTGTACAATTTTAAGAAAATTATTGGCTCATTTTGAATTTACTGGCAGCAAAATGTCTCAAAAACGTAAAAGGGCCATGTTTACCATTGTGTTGCATCCTCTCTTCTGGGAACTGAGGAGACCAGTTATGGATTTTAGGGGAGGAATGCTGTCCTATTCTTGGCTCATGTAGGATTTGAACTGCTCTACATTTTGGGGTCATATTTTTCATCTCGTGCTGTTTTCAGTTGGTGAAAGGTCTGGACTGCCAGCAGTCCAGTTAAGTATGTGGACGCGGTGTGTGGTTTTGCATCGTCTTGCTGAAATATGCAAGGGTTAGGGTTAAAAGAAGTCATGTGGATGGAGCATGCGTTGCTCTTAAACCCGTATATATCTTTATGGTGATACCTTTCCAGATGTGCTAGCTGGCAATTTCATACATTGAACAAAAATATAAATGCAACACTTTTGTTTTTGCTCCCATTTTCCATGAGCTAAACTCAAAGATCTGAAACATTTTTTTAAATACAAAAAAGACCCATTCCTCAAATGTTGTTCATGAGCACTTCTCCTTTGCCGAGATAATCCATCCCACCTAACGGGTGTGGCATATCAAGGTGCTGATTAGACGGCATAAATATTGAGGGAGTGTGCAATTGGCATGCTGACTGCAAGAATGTCTACCAAAGCTGTTGTCTGTGAAATTAATGTTCATTTCTCTGCCATAAGCTGTCGCCAAAGGCCTTTCCAAAGAATTTGGCAGTACATCCAACCGGCCTCACAACCGCAGACCATGTGTAACCACACCAGCCCAGGACCTTCACATCCAGCATGTTATCCTCCATGATCATGTGAGACCAGCCACCCAGACAGCTGCAGCAACAAATTGTCAGAAACTGTCTCAGGGAAGTTCATCTGAATGCTCGTCGTCCTCATCGAGGTCAGACGACGATGAGATCCTAAGGCCCATTGTTGTGCCATTCATCCACAACCATCCCCTCATGTTGCAGCATGATGATGCACGCCCCCATATTGCAAGGATCGCCCCCCCCGAGGAAGACACAACTGTGTCCATTTCAGAGTAGCCTTTTATTGTGGGCAGTTTAAGGCACACCTGTGCAATATTCATGCTGTCTAATCAGCACCTTGATATGCCACACCTGTGAGGTGTGGTAAAGGGAGAAGTGCTCACTAACACAGATTTAGATTTGTGAACAATATTTGAGAGTAATGGGTCTATTGTGCATATAGAAAATGTTTCAGATCTTTGAGTTCAGCGGCACAAGTGTTGCGTTTATATTTTTGTTCAGTGTATGTACTGATGCAAACTTTTGAACTGAGCACGCGTCTTCCATAAAGAATTTCAAATTTTCATTGGTCCGACCACAGAGGACTTTTCCACCTTTAAATGAAGACTGAGAGAATCACGTCAACGTATGATTTGTCCTTTGCACGATAAAGCTTTAGCCGGTATCTGTGGATGGCTGGATGTGTTCCAGAGCCTGTTCAGTGATTTCAAGGACGTAGTCATGCTTCCAGTGTCATCTGAGTACCCGAACATCACAGATATCCAGTTTTTCATGTCCATGTCCCTTGCACGCAGAGACTTCTCCAGATTCTCTGAATCATTTGATATTATGTTCTACAGATAATGAAATATTAAAATTCCTCACAATTTTGCCTTGAGCAACATTATTCTGAATTCTTCCACAATTTGTAGATGCTGTATTTTTTTAAATTTTTTTTTATTATTATTTAATGGTGAGCCTCTGCCCATCTTTACTTCTGAGAAACCCCATCACTTTAAGGTGTTTTTTTTAATAACCAATCATGTTGCTAAAATATTACCAATTAACCTAATTTGTTAAAAATAGTTTTCCAGCTGTTTGGTGTTACTTGCCCCTACTCCAACTTTCATGAGACCCATTACTTCCATCAAATTCAAAATGAGCTAATAGTTTTCTTACAGTTGTACATTTTCTCAGTTTAAATATTTGATGTGTTTTTTGTTGATGTTGTTTTTTGTAAATAGAATATCGATTTATGAGATTTGCTAATCATTGCATTCTGTTTTATTTGCATTTTACAACAACGTCCCCACTTTTTGGGAAGCGGGCTAGTATGTCAGATCTGAGTAACGCATGGATAGGAATGAGCTTTGAACCAGATTATGTGCTGGCTTGTTTTCTCCAGTTGGAGACTCCCTGTCCATAAAGTGGTAGCATCCAGTTTTGTTTTCACATATAAGAAAGAAAGCAGAGTTCGTACTGCAGCGCTGTACTGTTATGACTTTTTCAGAGCTGGGATCATGAAGCCTGGTCTGACGGAGGATGAGCTCTGGAGAGCCAAATACATCTATGACTCTGCCTTCCACCCCGACACAGGGGAGAAGATGTTTGTGATTGGCCGGATGTCTGCTCAGGTGCCAATGAACATGTCCATCACAGGCTGCATGCTCACCTTCTACAGGTACAGCTCAGGTTTAAACACATGATTCACTATAATCTGCTTCTATAATCTGTTGCTCTTAATTCTACTGATAATTCGCTATGCTGTGACCATTTAATAAGCTATGTGATCAATTCATGTTAGAGCAACAGTTTGATCTGCAATAAAAGTATACGCAATATGATACAAAGTAAAGCTGAAATGACTTTTAATACTCTTTGTAGTTACAGAAATAGACGGTGAAACTAAATAATAGATTATTGGCCATATTTTTAAAAACTGATTTATTTTAAAATTTTATGTTAATAGTTCACATTTTATTTTAAGTATTTTTTTCACATTTTTGTTAATTTAATATTTAACAATTAAGTCTCTATCATTTTTGTCGTATTAAGTGTATTACTCAGGTTCAGGTTGGATGTATCGTGCACTACCATCAACCACAATGTTGTTTTTGCATCCTACCACTTGAGGGCACCATAGGGTGACATTTTAAAGTCTATATATTATAGTTTTATATATTAAAATTGGTATAATAAAGAAGAGAGAGAGTGCTTTGGGGGGTTTCTTAATACCAATATGAATATTTTAGGTGATTTAAGTTAAAGTTGAAATTCAGCATATATTTCTGGAGGCCTGTAAACTGTGCTAAAGGACCATTTGGTTTTTAGGTCACATGGATAAAATTGTGACGCATACCCTATCAAGATGATCTGTATCTTTTGCATGTGAATTTTATTCAAACTTGACTATGGGCTGATTGATTTTATATGAAGATGTTATCTGCTGGGAACACAAGTCTGAAATGAGGGTCCACACAAACTTCTAATCTGTATGCGGTTATGGCTGAATGCATCTGTAGGTTACTTAGTAGTTTTGTTTGCATCCTCTTTTTTTTCTTTTTTTCTTTCTTTTTTTTTTTAAGTGTTTGTTGCTAGCAGGTACTTTCTCAAGTAGTGTCACTTCTTTGCCACAGCGCAAATGGCACCGAACACGCAGCGTGAAATCTCACTTCCTCAAACACACTATCGCTGTTCCTTCATGTTTTTTGCAGGACTACTCCAGCAGTGGTGTTTTGGCAGTGGGTTAACCAGTCCTTTAACGCCATCGTCAACTACACCAACCGCAGTGGAGACGCACCCATCACCGTGAAGTAGGGAGGACTTCTCATTTCCCTTCCCCTCTTGATCATTCCTGTCCCACGTCTAAACTAGTCTCTGTGAGGAGGCTGTGGGAGCGGCTGTCCTCTCCCTCACAGCGGTATTACGTTCCACTGTTAAGCATGTTCGGCCTCGTGTCACCGTGATCTCATGCTGACTTAGATTACGTGCTCCTTGTTGACAACAGGTCAGCATATTTGCAATAAATTGCCCCTTCCAGACTTTGCAAAAATGCATCGAATGCATGCATTTATGAAGAACAGCAACATGTGAATGCATATTTATGGATCAAGCATGCAGTCAGTGAAACACATATAGTAATGCTCTGTTTTGCAATTATTTGCGAGGATGTTCTCATTCATTTTTAAATATTCATACATGACTTCACACATTTCTTGGTCCACATAAACTTTGCATTGATTCACCTTAGCTTAACTTGTAGACTCTGAGCTCTTGTCTTCATGTGGTGATGCATAATTGGCTCTATTTCACTTATGAAAGTGCTCAAAAGGGATGTGGGTTCTCAGTGTGTAACTTGTGATAATTTTGTCCTCGCAGCCAGCTCGGCGCAGCTTACGCCAGTGCTACAACTGGAGCCGTAGTCACTGCACTGGGACTCAAGTCTCTAGCTACGGTAATACATTTGTTTCAAGTGCAAAAAACATGAAGTAAACCAAAGATAAAACAAATACACATTCCCTGCTCTGAGATGCGATCCTGATTGCCTAAATTTGTTGTTTCTTTGCAGCGTCTCCCTCCAATCATCAGCCGGTTTGTCCCTTTTGCTGCTGTTGCTGCTGCTAACTGTATCAACATTCCCTTCATGAGGCAGAGGTGAGGTCACTAAAGTATTGATTAAAATATTAATCAGTGGCCTATTAGAACAGCTGGTATGACAGATTTACATGATGTTTCTTTTTCCCCTCTGTCAGGGAGTTAAAGTACGGTATCCCTGTAACTGATGAGAATGGAAACCGGTTAGGAGAGTCTCCAAATGCTGCCAGACAGGCCATCGTGCAGGTGGTGGTGTCGAGGATTGGGATGGCGATGCCTGCAATGGGTAACGTCGACCTTCTCTGCTTGGTCATTACTTTGCATGCATTAGTGACAAACCTGCAAAGCAGTATCAGCTGAAACTGCAGCTCCTCTCTGCCTTATGGAGTTTTCTGGCTGGTTAGTTTCCCTGTTTTGCTGCCTACCCCTGTATAGTGTTCATCATTTAACAGCCTATGACCCAGATATTTATCTCAAGAGCCGCTAGACAGCAAACACAAAGTTAAGAGAATATATGTTGACTTTTTTTCCCCTGAAATATTCAAAGAAACGTCATGATCATCACTCACCAAAAATATATTAGAAAATTTATCTTCACCTCACACATTCCGAGCCTTACTAACAGTTTCCTGTTTTGCTATTGAAGCAGAAATCGCCACCTGACTTGTTGTTCTGTTCACAGCCATTCCCCCTGTCATCATGAATGCTCTGGAGAAGAGAGCTTTCATGAAGGTAAGCAAATTGCATCCGTGTTTGCTGTACTGTTTTGTTTCTACTGAGTGGATTTACCGGACATACTAGTATTTTATGAGGTTAAAGAGTCGCACCGCATTCCACATATTGCACGCACACTGAATGCTTGTGTCTGTGGACGCTCTACAAAGACAAACTCATCTGATATGTATGTGTCCCTGATTTTTATCTGGTTTCTCTACAGCGGTTCCCAATTCTTAACGCTCCAGTCCAGGTGGGATTAGTCGGTTTGTGGTGAGTAAAGTAGACTTGTTGTCAGTGAGAGTATCCTTTTATCAAATGATATTTTTAACTTCACTTAGAAAGTACCTGTAACAACATCTAAAACATTCCTGTTTTCATCTCTTGATTTCAGCCTGGTGTTTGCAACTCCTCTGTGCTGCGCCCTGTTCCCTCAGAAAAGGTACCAGTAGCCACTTTCACCTCACTCATTCAGTCTATATCTAGCGTTGTTTAACTTGGCTGCCTTTTAATGATGCTGGACCATCTCTTTGTAGCTCTATGAGTGTTAGCGGGCTGGAAGAAGATCTGCAAGAAAGGATACGAAAGACCAGTCCTCACATCACCACTGTCTACTTCAACAAAGGCCTGTAGGAGCAGCCAGCACATTTCCATGCATATGTTGACACACACACACACACACACACACACACACACACACACACACACACACATTGTGCTCTGGATTCAGTTGGAAGGTTAAATAAAATATATTTGCAGGGGTTTTTTTGTTGTTGTTTTGTTTTGTTTTGTTTTGTAAAGGCTCTTTTTTTTTTTTCAGGATTTACTGACTTTGAAAAGAATGATCACTGAACGTTGTCTGTATATAGATGGCGCTCATGAGGGAAGACAAAACGACAAAATGATTTTAGCTTTTTTGTTTATTTGTTTGTTGGTTTTTTTAGGGGTTTTTTTTAGTTTATTGTTTTGTGGTGTGTTTTCTGTCTTCCGCTGGTCACAGCTGAGCTTTTGGGTGGCTATTCATGAAGTTACTGATTTGTCCTCGACCCGACAATATCTTGCGTTGCATTCAGGTTCATTTCTGATTCAGCTAAAATGAAGACTCTTGCTTATCGATCATGTGTGTAACTTCTGAATGTAACAGTCTTTTCTGGCCTTGTGCTCCCACTCTTTCCAGTGTATATTCCAGTGTCATATATTTCGCACTGACCGTTATGTTAAATCTTGAGGCCACCAACCGAGTTGCCCCAAGAAAACTGTATATTAAGTCGCTCTAAATAGCAAGACTCCTGTTGAAGTTCCTGTTTTGTTGTACCATGCCTGTTGTTACCCAGTGCAGCTTCTAACCTTCTTCTACTCTCCTCTAAGTGTACTTATGCCCTTCATATTCTTAGTCAAAGTAATGAGGTGCTCAGCACCTGTGGCAAAGGTCTTTATACAGCAAATAGCACATCCTATATCAGTCAACACTACAAACTGTGGTTCTCATCAGCGTAAATATGTACTGTGGCAGCCTGGGGTTTTTTGTTTTCTGCTTGAAGGTGATTGTGCTTTTCAGTGGTGGCATTCGGTGGAAAGAGGATATTGTCTGTGTACATGAGGAAGTAGAAATGCTGTTGATCTCGTTGATAAAGATCTTAAATGATCTTAAATGTATTGCTGCTGTTATGTGAATACTAACTCACAGTTTGTGGGTTTTTTAGTGTTTGCACCTGACCTGAAGTGGGCTGGGAGACATCAAAACAGCCTGATTGTCAAAAGCGTGAGAGCCACTGATGTCCTGTTGTACCAAAGGACATTGGTAAATGTTGTGTGACAGGTCAAAATAGTAAACTCCTGGTTATAGGTCATGGTAGCTGTGTGTGCACAGTGTTTGTTGCTGCTTTGTTAATGTGGACAGCCCGGCCGAGTTTGAGCGTCTTTGATCAAAAGTCATTCACATTGTTGATCAAGCTCTCCAAACGCAGTGTCTCCAGTGTAGTTAGATAGTGATGATGGTGTCTTAGTGGTGTAAAAATAATTATATTTTTCTTGGATATATTTATGTACAAAGCACATATAATGTAGAAGCTATGAAGCACATGTATGAGGGATTTTAAAGATTTTAATTAAAATGTATGCCTCTGTTAGTGAATGCATCAGAAGGCCCCACATATGCACTTGGAAACAATGTCCTCTCCTCTTGATACAGGATTGTGTGTGTGTGTATATATATATATATTGTAATTTATTGCAAATGACTAGGAGCTTCTCCTGCTTCAAGACCAATCAGCTATCAGATTAGAGGAGTGTTCCTATAGTTTGATTTATCACTGTTGCAAATTACCAGCTCGGATTCAGTGTTAGTATAAAGTGATGTTTTGTGTATGTTGGTTAAAATGTGACCACAGTAAGATTGTATAGATCACCAAAATTCATCTCCATCAAGACACTTAGATATAGTTGTGGACTTGTGGACAGATGTTGGGCATTAACCGCACAGCATTTGTATTCTTGTCAATGGACTTTTTGTACAGACACCAGTGCACAGTGATTGTGTTAATGTGCGATTCCAACATTCAGTAGCTTTATTCACCAAACTTTAGGAGAGTGTTGCTACTTGAAACTCAAATGAAGGTGGACGTAGTGGTATTTTTAACTATTGGCTTTCTTGTTTTGGAGAGAAATTGGCTTTTCATATGAACACTTCACTCCCTTTCATCTCATCCATGTAAACAGAAGCTTCTGTTTGAGTCCCCTGCTTGAATTAGACACTGACACGATCACATGCACTGCAGGACAGTGTTTCACACTTGGCATCACTACTATAGTCTATATGTAGGAGTGTTTGCAGTGGCCACTGAAGACCTTTTTGTTACGATGCTGACTGCATCTACTGTGTGATGTGTTTGCTGTGCTGCTGTAGGAATTAACTGGATTTGTGTTGCTGTTTTAAAGGAGCTTTTACAAGTGTATATTGATATTTGTGAGTCTTCATCATGCTGGATAATGCTGACTGAATCGTGGCTTCGCGTCTGCTAATTTTTAATCATTTGTGGTCTGCTAGCTTTCCCATCTTTCTCCTTTTCTACTCGCATTTGGGTGCACAAACGTTTAAGAACAAAACTGAGGGGTTTGAGTCGGCATTCAGACACGTTTGGAAACTTGCATCGTCCCAGCTTGTGACTGTGTTTTACCACCGTATCATGTCACACCTGTAGAGCCAGCCAAAGATGAAACGGGTAAAGGACTGAGGAAGTGTGTAGCTTTTTAAAAGTTTTTGTTTCAGCTTTAGCAAATGGACCTTTTGCCATACTTGTGCAAAAACAGTTTGTTTTTTGTGTATTTTAACACAAGTGGTCCTCTCCACCAAATCCATTGTCTTGAATACAAAGCTACAAGTTTGAAGATGTAAAATAAATCCAACACACACTTTATTTTTGGAATTCATTTTTTTGCCATTGCTTTTATTGACAGTAACATTTTAGATCACAGAGTTCTTTCAGTGTTTTACAACTTTGCATACTGAAGGCACGCATGCAAAAGTCATGTCATGCTACACTCCATGAATGTTTTGGTTATTTTATATACATACAACTCACATACATGTAGACTTATCAGTATTTGTGTTTTCTCCCTCTGTTTTGTATTGTTTTGAAATGTATATTTCCTTGACGTGGGATGTATTTTAATCTGAGCAATAGAATAAAATGTGTAACATCAATGCCCAAGCATGCTTGTTTCATGCAGTAATATTTAACACCGGTTATTATCACCATATAAGTGAATATTTCAGCAGAACAGCTCAGATATGAGGATAAACATTTAACCTAACTTAAAAACCACTGAATCTTGGTGGTTGGAACATTCACAACTTTAATCTGACACCATAAAAAAAAAAAATTCACACTATGATGTGGTCACGTCACAGTCAGAGCAGGATGGATTAGGCTGCTCTGTTAGATGAGTAAACAAAGTATATGTGATCACATCTCTCCCTGTGTACCTGCTAACTTTGCCACTGCTGTAACCTAAAGTTTGGCAGCCCTCTGGGTCCATCCCCACTGACCTGGGGGCCCCAAGCAGTTGCTTGCCTTACCTAGTGGTAAAAAGCTCCTCTGCATGACTACTGATTAATATAGAGAGCTATAGATACACAAGTGTGTGTGTGTGTATATATAGGAGCTACCACAAGGACAATTTAAAGGACTTTGCCTCGTGTTTATACACACTGGCCACTTTATTAAGTACATCATTCAGCTGGTTTAATGTAAATCTTTGATAGCTCAGTGCATTTCATCATGTAGACATGGTTAAAATAACCTGCCAAATTACAAGAATGGGTAGCATGGGTTCATCCTGCTATCACTTCAATGGGGTAATGTGGTTATATTTTCATGTACCTATAGGGATGTTGGCTGTTGCATTTTGAAACAGTTGAAGTCATCGTACTGATGGAGAGTCCCACAAATGGACCATTACAATATAACCTGCTTTAATGAAGCATGGACCAGTTTCTCTGGTGACCTTACTGATGTAATTAATAATGCCAAGGTTCCTGACAAGAACATTTTCATAAATCTAATATTTTTTAAATATTATTTGCTAAAATGATATTACAATTATGCACTTATGTAACCCAATCTTAGATATCCAGGTTCAAATCTTTGCCAACTGAAATTACTATCTACAGTCATCAGCATTGATATCATGCAGAGGAATTTTTGGGGGTTTGTTTTTGTGCTTTCAAGGATAAAGTTTTAAATGTTCAAAACTCAAAAAAAAAATAAATACTAAAGTTCTCTGAAAACTTTCATAAGAGCTGTGTAAGTTGTTTTATTAGACCAAGTTTTAACCAATATACAAGTTACATTTAAAGAAAAAGAAAAACACAATAGCAACATGGAGATACTGGATGAGGTCTTTATTCACTATTCTGCAGCTGGTATGCAAATGTGCAGATGCATAAAATTCTCTCTCATACGCACAGTCATACAAAAGCGAGCAACACCTGCATCAGGCACCACAAACAGTCCTCAACATGACGACAGCAGCAGCGTGTGTGTGTGTTTGGGCATCAAACTTGCTCCCCTCAACCAAGAGTTTAGAGTGAAGTTGTCATTATCACACACAGACCGCACACTCTTGTTATGTCAAAGGAGTGTTTGAGAGCTTGACCAGTAGAAGCAAATTAAGCTTTTAGACAGAGTCAACATTTCAAATGTTTCACAATTATATTCAGATGTAATCTAATTCAGCCATTAGATTAAAGCATCTGATTTTCAAGTGACCTTAAATAAATGGCTGCTGTACCTAAAAGGAAGTGATGCTTTTAATTCCCTAACATTTTCATACCCGTGTCAAGAATCTAGCTTGTAGGTGGCTAGATTTTCATAACCAACAGCAAATTACATGTGCAAAAGTCAGCGGCATCTTATGATATTAAACAACACAGACTTCATAAATACCAGAACAATATGATTATTATTTCAGTAGATTTTGACTGAAACTCTGCATGAGGTTAAAAATATTCAATTTGCTATTCTAGTTTTGATCTAATAAAAGCGTGCTACGAAAATTATTTCACTGGTACAATTTTTTTAACAGCCTCTAGAACATCGGCCGTGTCCACCTTATCGCCAAACTCTTTCTCACGGTGTTCCAGGAGGATGCCCTGCCAAAAAACAAAACATGTGCTTAAAAATAGAGACGAGTTTTGTGAAGCATCACTGAGCCAAATCTGTGGAAGCTACCTGGTCTGCTGGTCCGATGACAAACACCCCTCCGAGAACGAAGCCCTCTCCATTCATGTTGCCCTGGTACCCAGACCTCCAGGCTCGCATGAAGTTCTGCCACACTCCCAGGCGAATGAACCCCAGGCCTCCCATCCTTCTCTGCACTGGGCCGTAAAAACGTTTCTGCAATGCACATTTTAGTTTCAGTTAGCCTCATTTATACACAGCATACAGCAATTATAGTAGCATTATTTGACTGCTACTCAAACTGATTTATCACTGCAATCTCACGACCCAACACTCTTCCTGTCAACAAGCAATCCCTAACAGTTTGCACTGCTGCTTGATTTGGGATTAAAGATCATACAAAAGACAGGGGTACTTGTAACTGTGGTTCTGGCAGGACATTCAGTAAAACGGCCCCTTGCAGTTAAGACAAGATGCTGGTCAGGATTAATTTATTCACAGAGCTCCCATTAGAAAAACCATTAGGAGGCAGAAAGACAAAGAGGAGATGTATGCTTGAAAAGCTTAATGACAGTGAGCTAATGAAGCGCGACAGATTAGATCGTGCGTGGATAATGTGTGTGGTGGATCTCATTAGAGATGCACTCATGCCAAGAATGAAAAAGAGATCACTGAGAAAAACACCAAAGAGTGCAGCGGCGATGACTTCAGCCTATCACAACCTTTCACACGAACAATTACCTTACTTTCAAACAGGCCTCCCCTGCTGTTGTGGGTGTAAATATTTAAAAGCCAAACAATTTATCTGCATTAATAACTGACACATAACAATACTCATGTTACCATCATGGCAAATAAACATAAGCAAGTGATCATAACGACTATGAGCATGTTGATTTAGACTTTTGCAGTGAATCTCTGCAGAGCCTACAATGTAAGTTAAGCGAGTGGCCAACGTTGTTGCCAGCGTTTAAGATTTTTCTGGTTCATTACGTGCCAGTGTGACCGTGTCCTTCTGTTTTATATGCGGTGGCGGCCGATAAAAACAAAAAGATGCGCCTCCTGGGTCCTCACTCTTTGTTGTGGTCAGTTGGTTTTTTGATTGTTTTTTTTCCTCAGGGGTTTTGTCCCTGAAGTTTTCCATTTCTTCGTACATTCCTTCATTTCAACTCCGATCGTTTCAGCAATTAGGAGGAATATGGACATTTGTGAGTGTTTATATTGATGCTATGATTACTTTTTTGGATGTTATGGCAAATATTATTATTCTCTCAAATAATAAATTCAAAAAAGTAGCCTGAAATGCACAGGAGGACTCGACATGCATTTCAGTACACCATACGGTTTCAGAGGGGTTTACGGTTACAAGGTAGCTACGGCATTGCTTTCCTGCTTAAGCCTAAACTGGAACTCGATGCTAGAGGTTTTTCAGCTCAGCCAGGAACTCTCAGATTATTCTCACATTTTTTCTGAGCATGCCTACTTGTTATCTACAGCTGCTAACCTGTTCATCTATATAGATGTCCCCAGCGAAGTGCGGTCTGAAGTCCCGGATCTCTGTGCCGATGTCCTCTTTCACAACAGCAACCAGAGGGACCCCGAGCTCTTCCAGCTGGGGCTTCAGAGAGGACAGCGCAGAGGCCTCCTGCAGTGAGACAAATCATACCAAAAAGAGGGCAGAAAAAAAAAAAATCACATCACATGAACTTAGAGTTGAGTGGAAACAGACAATATTCATTCACAGACACTTTTAGCGTCACCTCTCTGCACAAAAATCATCCAGGTCTTCTTACAGCCATGACCACAGCCCCATTCATCTCCCACAGGCTCTTTGCTTTGATGACCTTGTCATCTGCAGACAAACCAACATTAAACTGTTTCTTATCAAATCTTTGACCTCACGCATTAGCGATTAAATGCAAGTCACAAAGATTTTGAATGCCACAGTTAAAAAAAAAAATCTAATAGAGTTTGTCACATGGAGCATCTCTTTTACGATGTTCATTAAGCACAGCATAGGAATTTGACCAAAGTTTACAATGATTTAATCTGCCAGAAAATTCTAGAAAGTGGCTTCACTTTACGTACTGCACAAAACCTCATTCGCTGCATGTGTAATGCGTGAAAACGCGCACGAAGAAAGGAAACCACATGTGGCCGATTCTAGTGCTTACGTAACTTTGTACCCTATCAGAACGCTTTCTTACCACCCATGGTGGAGTGCAGATCAGCCTCTTCAAGGTACTGCAGCGTTGCATTGGCAGCTTTAGTAAGACACAGATCCGTATTGGCCAGGAAGATCCCGGTTAGGGCAGCTCCGACGGCACCCAGACCCAAAGCCCACATCCCCATTTCAAAGAGCTCCCCCTCTAGCCCAGAAGCAGAGGATAAAACTGCAAGACAAAAAAGCAAAAGCATGTTGAGAAGAAGAAACATGAGCATAAGGGACTGTTCTTTATTAGTACAAAATTTCACAATGCTAGTGGTAGCCGTTAGATGTGCAGACATCACATCTCAACTGAGATTGCATCTCAACAAGACCCAGCATGCCCATTTTATTTGAATATGGTGCAGAGTGTAGTCTGCGAGTGTGCATTTGTTTTTGCCACTGTACTCTTATCTAAAACTCACACATGCGATTAAATTCCTCACACACAAATATCTGCAGGCAAATTTCTCGATAAAGCACAGCTAACCACAGTTTGTTTTCTCTCACAGACGTCTTTTAGAAAATATCGCACCATAACATCAGGCTGCAACTACTTATTTTATTGTTTTAATTATTTAAAACATAATACATCATCATTTCCCAGAACTGAAAATCTTTAAATGTGGTTTGTTTTGTTTTTCTTAGCAATTTCATTTTCTGAGAACAGGTTTATCAATTAATTGCCGACGGGTTGGTAAACTCCGGGTATGGAACTCCAATCTGACGTTAATTGAGTTATTAAATGACTCGTTTAACTTGCTTGTTTTTGTAACATTTCAACATGGAGTTATTCCAGTGTACGGTAAGTGAGAAGAAAGAAAGAAAAAAAAAAAAAAAAAAAGAGTTGCCATGCACAGGTGAACAAACCTGAAGTCTGGGCTGTGACAGAGATTGGCTAACTGTGTAGGGAGCAGTCAAATATGTCCTTGCCTGAATGGATCTTGTTTGGGTCTGGACTGGCTTTGGCTTTACTTTGGTGAAACGGGGCAGCCTGGGTCCTTAGAAACTGAGGCCTGGCTGTGGTGGAGGGCTGGCTGCCTGGGTTAGAGCCCCTCACGGAGAGGGCAGAGCAGCGCAGGGCAAGCCTGCAGCTCAAAGCTGTGGAACATCTGGACAGAGCCAGCATGGTGGATAAAGTCTGACGCTCTGACTACACACTCTAAGATTTCACTGGAAGACAGAAACACAAGTCGTTTCTAAGCAGGTTACAGCATACTGCAGTGCAATGCTATAAACAAACAACAACATAATCCACCTTTATTGAAATCCAAAGTCAAGGATCAACTTGACTTGACAGGTTTAAAGGAAAAGAATTTCAAACTTTTGCTTTCATTGTGATCCAATTATCAGGTTTTACCACCTGTCAAACAAGTTAGCCAGGCTTCAGTTATGCTCACACTGCAGAAGGTGCAATCAAATGTAACAAAAGCATCACGTACGAAATGTTTGATCTTCCTTATAAAGTCTACTGTGTAACTATTTTTCAAGTTCCTACTTTTGCCTCTTAAGTTCTCTTCTGTGTAGCAATGAAGATAGAAATTACACTGAAAACAAAAACACTTGCCAGTTTACAGCGTGCTACACAGAGGGAGTCAAATCTGGCTTTTCTATACAGTCACCTTTAAAGTAAGATCACAAAATACTAACTTGTCTCCATTGCCAAAGAATGAGTGAATGCGTCCCCTCCTGTGGTTCAGCCCATCTGGTTTAAAACTGAATCACCTAAAAGCATTTGACTTCTGACTCCTTATAAATGAAGAACCAAAAGCAAACAAAAAAAATGTACAACCACAGCAGCCAATCATCTGTGCAACGCACACAAGAGTCTGGCTTTCTACATCTGCAGAGCCAGAAGTGAAAAAAAGAAGAAGAAAAAAAGCTGTCAACACTGACTGCTGATCAACTTTATACTTTTTCTAAAGTAGACATTTGAAGAAAATATTTGACAGCTACAGTAAAAAAGTAACCTGCTACAACATTAAAATAACATTTTTTTTTTTTTATTTCATTTTGACTTGCGTTAAAGTATTCATCAGCTTATCATAGCTCAATCTGTGGCTTTTACCTGGAGAACCAGCGTGTGTCACTCCTTATCACAATTGATTATGAGCTGATTTGTATAAGCAGCTATGAGTAGATTATCTAGCATTATTATTGTCTACTCTTTATTATTGCATAAATATTTTCATATTACACCCCACGACTAAAGGTGTAATTATCCTTGAATTAAATCTAATTTCCATGTTTTTTTTTATCTGAAATTACAATGCAATGATATTTGGCTAGAATATGTAGAAGTACGTAGCGGATGAGACACTATAATAAGGGGGCAATGACTGAAGTTTGTACAGGAAAGAAGAAACAATTATATGTAAGTAATTTTCACCCTGTAAAGCCTGAACCATGAAATAAATGCAAGAAAACCAATTCTTTGTTTATTGAACTTATTACTACTATTATTATCATTATTATCATCATTAAATGCATTGTCAATTTCTGAATAACGATGATGCATGTATGAGTTTTAATTTGTATAGTTTATGCTAGATCTGGCATTTTTAAACAGTGTATTGCTTAAAAATGTATTGTTCACTTTATTCAGGTTTTCAGGGAAAGAAAAAAAAAAAAACATCACACTGATGATGTAGAAGTCTCAAAAACGATACACTTAGCATTAGAGGGTTAAGTAGGGCATATTTTCCAAGTATTTTAGTAGGAAAACAAACAAAGACATGGGACACAAATAACTTGTCAAACTCATTTTCATTCATGGGCCACATACAGCTCAGTTTTGTCCCAGGTAGTCCAGACCAATAAAAATTACTGGATATAACCTACTAAGAATGTTTTGCTAGTTTTTTTTTATGAAGCACCCATTTAACAGGAGACATGTTTACAGAACTGCCTGTGGTTGTAAGTAATCAGAGATTACATTTTAGTAATTGAGTTGTCTTTGTATAGTATTTTGCCTTTTTTGTGTATCAGATGTAGATTTTACTGAAACATTTTATTGAATGGACCAGATTGTACCCTGTGGCGGGCTGGTTTCGGGCCTCCCGCCACATGTTTGTCACTCATGCTTTAATAGTTCCTCAACCTTTGACATTTAGCATACATGTGAATCAGATGATGAGATGGCAAAAACTAACTAACAGTCGCCCGCAGATCACACAATACAGATAATGGCCTTGATATTGGTAATTGTGTAAGCTGTTTGTTTACGGTGACAACGCTCCAGGCGACCAAACTTTAAAAGTGTAAATGAAAAGGAGTGATTATCTGGCCGATTACAACTGCGTGAAAGATAGTATCAAAGTCCAGAGACGTTACTGTGGTTTGTCACAGCGTCACCGACTCATAGACAAACCGTCGCCCTTAAATTAGCATCTAAAATGAATACCCGCCTTGTTTTTACCGACTCTGCACCCTTAGCCCGCCAGGCCTGCCAATGCATCCGTGCGTGCTCCGAAAGTGTCACCGTGACGAAGATAATGAAGTAGTTTAGCAAAAAAATTACACACTTACCAAAATCAATTGAGCCACCAGTAACGCCTCTACGGACCCACTAAACAGCTTGTCTTCGGATTTTTGCGCAGGCGTACTAACCGATTCTGAGCGCAGGGGAAACTAATCGAGCAAGATTTAATAACGTTTGACGTAATTGAGAAAAGTCAAAACAAGACTGAGAAACAGGTAAATGTGCGTGCTCTCTATGAGCATCGCTGATGTATTGTTTTATTGTTAACTACTAGGAATGCCGTTTACATTAATTTTTCATCATATTAGGCCCAGATTAAGGTGTTGGTTTTGTGCGCTTTGGGATCAGAGCTGTTCTGTCTTTATTAGTTTAGAAACAACCCATCATTAAAAACACACAAAACATCATTACGCAATCGAGCTCATATAACCAGATAGTGAGTCATTACACAGTTAAAGTGTCACATTTTAACCACATAGCATGACATGTCAGCTCGTTCATTCTTATTTGCTAGAGGACATGCTTTTAGGAACATGTTATCGATCACTATCACGTAAGCTACTAATCATTCTGACATCTATCCTTTCATGTCTTCTCGCATTTTGCGGGCTGTTCTGAGCACTGCCAGCATATTCACTTTATCCCCAAATTCCTTCTCCCGGTGCTCCAGTAGAATACCCTGGGAGAAGAAATATAATCAATCATAACCAATGAAAATATCCAGATACACTTGGGATAAGGTATTTTTTTAAACATCACTTGTGCTCTACCTGATCTCCAGGCCCAATGACAAAGACTCCTCCCAGCACTAGTCCTTCACCTCTTAGGTTTCCCCAGAAGCCCCTCCTGTAGGCCCTCCAGATGTTCCTCCACACACCGATGCGCAGAAACATGGAGAGACACATCCACCTCACTTGTGGGCCATAGAAGTTTTTCTGTGAGAGTGAATATAAAAGCAGCTTATTGGCTTTAATTATGAAACCTTCCTTTTTCTTTGAATATCCTAAAACGTTGCATAGAGGAGTAACATAAGACCTTCTGATCCACGTAGACCTTCCCCAGAAAGTATTTCTTGAAGCAGTCCAGCTCCTTGCCGAGGTTTTCTTTCACCACCGCAATGAGGGGAACTTCAAGGTCCTGCAGCTGGGAGTTCAGAGAGGACAGCTCAGCAGCCTCCTAGAGGGATAAGGAAAGAGAGAATCAAAAGCACGAATAAAAGATAAACAGTTCTCATTGGGTATGTCGCTTCATACCTCTCTGCACAGTAATCATCCAGTTCGGCGTACGATCATGACTACAGCTCCAGTCTTCTCCCACAGAGTTTTGGCCTTGTGTCTCTCATGGACTAAAAGAGACAGCAGAGCATTACTGACTCAAAATGCCACTGAGTTTCCCTAAAAGAAAGAGAATTCATGTTCTTAAAATGAACCATATTTACGTGTCTTATAAATCTTATCTCTTCTAAATGTTGATGAAAGCTTGAATGGTGTTGGGTAATTTTACAATTTTTCACATAATATAATTACTCTTTCTGTTTATCAGTCATGTAGACAAGTTCCTGTGATAAAATATATATACATATACATATACATATATATATATATATATACTTTTTCCCACCACAGACAGCTGCAGTAACACAAATAGAAAACATAATACAACTAATTTAATTTGCATTTCAAATGTTTAGATCCCTAAGTTGTTATAATTTTCCTTGTTTCTGTTCTTTAACTTACCCCCTCCAGTTGTCTTCAGCTCTGTGTCCTCCAGTACTTTTAGGTCGGCCCATACTGGTTTGGTCTGGAACCAGTCTGTAATGGAGCTGATGACCTCTGCAACAAACAGACTCACTGCCTTCAGGACAGTGGTCACAGTCACCATGGTCCTAAACTGGCTCTATGAGGACCTGCACAGAAAGCAAGCACAAAGATTAACTTTCAGATATGTTTCTGTCTTTATCGCACACTCATGCATCCTAGGAATCAAGATCTTCTCAAAGTCTTTTCATGGGTCAGTCCCTCTGAATGTCACCAAACTAAACAACATAAAATAGTCTCATTAATAATGTCTAAGCACTTAACTGAACTAGAATCTGTAAAGCAACTCTTACCAGGCTGTGCTTCACGGCTAATGTGGAGAAATCTTGTGTTTTCAAGCAGCCTGTTAATCTCCCAACCCTCAGATCAGTCCAATCACAGTCAAATCCTTGCTCATATGAAGAAAACATGCAAGGAATTCCTCAAAATCTGCTGTTTAACAGGGATTACAATGAGCTGAATTCTCAGCACCAGGTTCAGCATGGTGCAGCACAGACAGCTTATCAAGCAGCAATGCAGACTCGGTGGTGAAACAGCATTTTTGGATATTTATTTAATGAGTTATGTTGTTCTAATTACAATTAAGCTGCTAACATTAATAAATAAAACTAGACAGGAACTCGGAGGTTGTTTATGGCTGTTGCACTCTTCTGTGACTCTTCATTACTTGCCAGCAAAACAAGCTGAAAGTAACTGGACAACTCTTGTGATCGGCTGAGACCAACACTGACACCTGCAGGAGGTTAGCGACATTACAGAAAGAAAACGTACAAAGTCTGCAGTAGCTGACTTCCATGATACAAATAGCATTGTTTATTATTATTTTGCTCATTCGTCAATCCCACATTTTAATCAGTTTTCCAGTTATAGCCAAGTCAAGAATAGATAAAACATGCCTCTGTTTACCACACATTAGTCTATTAGACATTTTGAACCATCTGCAGTTGTGATATTCAGGTTTTGCTCAGTTCCACATATAACGAATTGCATTAATTCATTCTGGGTGTTAGAAAAGCATTGTTAAAAAGAAATGTTTTAACTTTACTTAAACGTTTTAATTGAAAAACACTCTCTTTGAGAACTGATTTGATGTGTAGCACATTTTTTTGTTTGGCTTTTCTTTTGTATTTTTTAGATTTGATACTACGCCAAATGTGAAGGACTAATGCAAAGTGTAACTGTCTGTCATTGAATGTAATGATATGCTGAAATTTCTGTTTTATTTTTGTTAAATTGGAAATTTTGTGAATAGATTTAAAGATTTAACCTCAGATAAACTACAGGTTAAGGAGTTGGTGTCTGGTTTCAGTGTCAGGTATATTTGAGTATCATCAGCATAGTGGTTGTTGTTTTCCCTAAATCAGATTAATGAAATTACAAATTTTAATCTATTTTAAATGCATAATCAGTCAAATTCTCACATTTGACCTTGACTTTGACTCATTTTTGTGTAAACTAATTTTTCTTGAAAAGCTTAATGCTGCCCATTAGTTTATTTCTAACCTTGTCTCCTTTTCTCCTTGTCCCTCTCTGTAGCAATAAAACAACTGATATATGCTTAAAATCAGCATTCCCATTACAATGACATTGCAGTTTACTAATTTATTACCTAATAATGCAGTAAAATAGAGTGGGCCAATAAATAAATAATCCTTTAAATGTAGTTGTTTTGTAGGTGGATATTTTTCTTTCCTGATATTGAGGGCATTGCTGTTAATGTTAGAAAACCTGGTGGTAGTACTCTTTTTCTACAAGCCAAAGGACTGAAGATAGAAGATACTGAGGATAGATTTATTTACACAGTGGCAAGGCATATCATGCCTTGCTCCATGATTTCTATGAGGAAAGTGGATTGCTAGAGTGGTATTGAGGGTAATATTTCACTCATTGGTGGCAGTTTCACAGAGGAATGTGCTGAGGTCCCAAATGGGCTGGAGTACAGATAGGGTAGGGTGACACTCCCACCAGCCCAGCTGCTGCACTCCCTCTGGCTCAGCCATGTGCTGGGTTCATCTGCCTGGAGGCGTCTTTTTGTTACTGTAAATGATTATAGGTCATACTTGGTAACATAAAAGATGGTCTGTTTTTGTTTTCGTTTATACGAGAAAAAACCTCATCCATTTGTGATGATTAAATGTGCTTTAACCATGTGTAAAACTCATCTGTGAGGCTCAAGTGACGTCTTGGCTTTGTTTTGCTGCTGGTGTTCCCGTCACACTAACACACAAATGCAAACATATAAACAAATGTAGAACACCGTTGTGTGGGACCAATGCTGCTGGGAGTGTGTGGGACAGACAGCCAATCAAAGCTGAAGAACTGCACCCCACCTCCTGTGTGGTGTTGATGCTCATTTGCATTGGTTGACATGTTACATTCTTATTGCACTAGTGAAGCCAATCAGTGAGCTAAATCTGTAGTTAAAGAAGGAGAGTGAGAATGATAGGAATTACTGCTCATATATTGTAATCTGTGCCTGGTACCTTGATGGTGGAGATAGACTTTGCTTCCTTTATTTGTTAAAATTCTGAGCAAAATTATAATAATCATATTTTTGATATTAAAGGATTTTCAAGCCAATAATTCAGATGAATACAAACAACAAGCCAGTAGGTAGTAAAAGTCTGCAAAAACACAAACTTTTGATAAGAAATCACTATGTATCTGAGCATATAGTAAACTAAATCTGGTGACAAACTGTGTGCATTATCTGCTGTTTACTGACTGCTGCTGCTTATATAACAAGTTGTAGCGTACACACTAAACCCTCTGCAATCTCTCAACTGTGCAATAAAAGTCCAAGCCAGGAGAGATCCAACTTTTCCTGCCTGTTCTGACTACCATCCAGATGAAACTGGTTGGTGACTAGATGAGCTCAGGTTGTGGAGAGGTGAGCTGCACGTCCTTGAACCTGAGGAAAGACAAACAGGTGTTAACACCCACTCCCTCTGAGGCCCTCGGGGTTCGTTTAACATATCTTGTTCTGTCAAGTTTGAGTCTGACTGACCCTCAAGCCCCGAGGTGACCCAGAAACCATGACCCGGCTTTAAAAGACACACTTTCAGGTAGCCAATCAAACAGGAGGAGGTTACACTGTCATGTGGCTTGATCTTGTCAAAGTGGTTTCGGATTGGATGGGCAACATTGGGAAATATGGCAGGTTAAATGACGATTAAAAAGAAAAGGTACTTGGTAATTGGTGTTAAAAATATGTGAAGGTTTAAATACACTGGAAAGCTCCCTTGTAGAAATACAAAGTTCATAAGTCTACTATCTTTGTGCTTTTCATTTTCTGACAGGCTCTTAGTAGATGAAAGTTCAAGAGGATGTGAACTTTAGACCCTATCTCGTGTGTGTGTCTTCGGTAGATTTCAAACACAAAATGACTAATTAGAAGATATCAAACAATTCCTTCCTCTCCTACAGGGTTGCTGATTCATGGTTACATGGAACTTTTTTAGTGTATACCCAAATTATCTTCCACAACAATTAAATAGGAGAAAAATAAATAAGACAGCTATACATGGAGTTGCTTTATCGAAACAAATTGGCAACGATCATCTCCACTTAGACTAATAATTTCTAATTAGCTTGATTTAATATGAAAATCAGTTTAAGAACTCAGTGTGGTCCCCACTATGTATGAATCTTCATCATGCACCAGGCTGCTACTCTGATAGCAGTTATCTTTGAGCATAACCAGAGCAATCTTGTTGGCTTTGGAAAAAAATCAAGAACATTTTCTTAGTCAGTCATTAACAAATACTCTCTTTTTGTGAGTTCACATGTACACACAGCAACATGCGCTTGTGTTGAGCATTTTTAGACCAAAACATACAGGGGTGTCTGATCCACAGGTCAATCAGTTATGACAGCAGAGTGGTTCTCCACTTTCTTTGGCTTCAAGCAGGACTTTCACGTCTTCTCTGGTTTGATCTAGTTCACGTTTGTTATGTTAAATCACCTCTGACCTCTCTCTCCTAGTAGATAGCTTATTAGATTTTGAAGGTAGCACAGCGTAGGACACTAAATCTAACCAGGTTCTGACTGGGTTTATTTTTTTTACAGCAGGTGACATGACTAAATAAGGCGTGTCTACTAACAATCTCCTACTATGTTGTTATTGCCCAACATGTTTGCTAAGTCATACTTTAAAATCTGGGATAGCAATGTACAAAGGAAATTAGATATTTAAGATCAATCCATAAAAACAGTTGGATTGCTGTTATTTTGCATTTCATGTATACACTTTGCTCTTTCAACTAGGAAATATTTAGCTTATCCATTTTTTATTTGTTTTATTTGTAATGTCAACTCAGGTTTCATTGTTTTTCATGTAATTATTACTAAAACAACACAGGTAGATAAATTATTTTTGGCTAATTTCTACAGTTGAAAAATGGTTCAATTAGCACTAAGCTAATTTATGTTTGAATATTAGGCTACTTTTAGCTAAATATTAGCTAACTGTGAGTTACTAGTGACATTTTAGCTGTTGCTTTCAGCTAAATATAAATAATGAACACATGTCTACTATTTCCACTTTTAAATTGTTACTTTTGGGTTAGTCAACTATTGATGCATTTGTCAACTGTTTAAGGTTTTCAATTTTCATTTTTCACATACTTCACTGAAGAGGTATGTGGCACCCTGCCTACCTCTTGCCCCTCCTTTGCCCCCCTTGTAAAATATTTATATTACCTTTAAATATTTTAACTATAAACTATAAAGCAGATAGTTCAGATATCTTAGCTAGATAGCTCTGCAGATTTCAGATTCGGTCAGCATGCTACTTATGTGAGTAGTATTTATTTGTAAGTCAACACAGCTGTTTCTCATTTTCGTCTACCCCCCTGTATTTTCTAAAAGTTCCTTTCTCGTGTGCATGCCTGATTATCAGTGGTTTTCACTAATTTCAGCAAGCTAATTATTATTGCAGAGCTCTTGTTTTCAGCTATAAGTTCCGTAATACATAATACATACATCAAATCTGCTTTAAATGAGTCCTAAAGCTGTCAGGAACAGTGGTATTTTATTCACTACAGAAAGCTAGTTAAAATTCTCGTCTCATTTCTCAAGGCCAACTCAACACCGACTGAAATTAGAGCCAGATGATGGAAAGACGTAGAGAAAAAGGATTGGCCCACTGCACTCTTGTTGCATTTAATGGGAAAAGAAACAGTCAGAGCCATTTTTCTGTACGTTTATGTTTGTGCAAGCATGTGTTGTGTTTGTATTTATATGATAGAGAGGATCGCTTTCCTAAGCAGTCCTTTATAGCTCCTAATGTTTTGCAAAAACACAGACATGGTGAATCACGTGAAGTTCATCAGGGACATATCAGACATATCTCCATTAATTTGATCTTCTCTCTGGACATGGTTTGATATTTTCTGCAGTTGTATACAAAGACAAGAGCCTCAGGCTGGGACGAAAAGCGCATTCAGGCAACAGGTGACTGTCTTCTCTAAACCTAATTATTGGCAATGAAGTAAACTAATTATATAGAACTGAACCAAAGTACAAATTTCAAGTATTTCTTTTTTTTTTTTTTAATTTCTTTTGCTTTTAGTGTGTTTTTTCTTTTGAAGTTGTGACTTTATTGGGACTTGGAGATTTCACTTAGAGAATACAGTCATAAAAAATAGATATGTTTGCTCATGTAGTGGAGTTTTGAAGCAGTATTTATTTTAACTTAATTTTCCCTTTTAATCTGAAGCCAAATCTGGTACTGTTGATGCATTGATAAAAGTAAAAAGTGATTAATATTAGCTATACCTCAACCTGCTAACACTACAACGCTGATTTTTTCCATTATGTATGAAAAATAAAAGTCTAATTATTCACTTTCAGGCAAAGATAATTGTTCTGTTTTCCAAAGTAAATGCAAAGATGCACAAATATAGATAGATGTAACAAATTGAAATGTTTATACAACTCTAAAATAAAAAAACATATAGCCACCATGCAAATTGTATAAATATTATTAAATATTTGTGTTTGAATTGCACTAATAATTCAAATCAGATGGTATAAATATGACACTTATGATAAAGGTGATTGTTTTTTGCCTTTTAAATCAAATGTGCCCTTATATGGTATATTTTTGGGGGTTGGTATTTGTAGTTATTAAACTACTGACTGATTTTTACATGATGAAATGAATCATAAGCTAGAAAATATTTGAGCAGTAACAATGTTTAACAGCACTAATTTTTCGTGTCTTTTCACCACAGCAGTGTAAACTGATTTACTTGAATGATGTAAACACAAGTAATTGCATCATTTTCCTGCTAACAGCAGCTACCTTTCTCTCTCTGTCCATAGGCTACCCTAACTTGGCTGTCCCACCTGTGTGTTGTGGGGGGTGGGGGAACTCCTTCTTAAAGCTGTTTCTGCTTGGACACGGAAACGGCACGCCCTGAAGCAGAGCAGTCAGAGCAGGGGAAGATTGAAAGCATACTATCAAGCATTATAATGCTTACAAAGGGTTAACAAGCAGTTTGAGCTGAAATTCCCTCCCATCATCCACTCCCCCCTGGAATGGACTGTCCCATGGATTCACATGGTGTGTGTGTGTGTGTGTGTGTGTGTGTGTGTGTGTGTGTAAATGAGTTACAGAATGCGTGTGTGTTCCCTTAGCCATATATATTGGGCCATGTGGACACAGATGTGAAGTTTGCAGGACAGACTTCGCATTGGCTGCAGGGCTATTGGTCTCCCTTTCTTTTATCTCTCTGGTAAAGAAAGCCAGTAGGAATATAAAGCCACCTTCAGATCTCTGTGCACTGGAAATTAAATAACCCTACCCCACAGAAAAAATGAGTGATCATCTGGAAGATGGTTCTTTCATGTTCACCTCAGAGTCCGTGGGAGAGGGACATCCAGGTGAGTCTTTTTACCAAGTTTAGCCACCTCTGTTACAGTGACAGTAAATTTTAATGCATTAAAATATAAGCTCAACACTATTGAAAATACAGTGTAATCTTGCAAAAATAGCATGCATATAAATAAACATGATGCAAGTTGGACACTATGTCCAAAGTAACTCCACAGTGCCGCGTGTTTACACGCCAGGCATGGATGGTATTCCATTCACAGCAACATGTGTTTAGTGGCCTTCACTCTCACTTGTAGGCAGCTGGAAGCGAATGTGTGTTTGACTGGTGCACAATTACATGTTTAAAAAAAATGTCCAAGAAGAGGGCAGACACACAAGTTTAATGTAGTGTGCAAAAGAGGCCATCTAAATGACATGCAAAATGCTCTTCAAGAACAATGTCTCAAGGACACAATAAGATAAGAAGTGACATATTAGTTCAACTATGTTATACTTCAATCTAGTTAAATTATATCAAATACTCAGTAAAGTGATCCCGAGATGTTCCCACACTTAAATAAGAAACCTTGCCTAACTTGTAGTTGTACTCTGTCCTCCATATTGCCTTTAAACTCCACGGTGCCCTGTCAATGTGTTGTAATCCCTTCACAAATATGTAACCTTTCAAAGTCCCATGTGCTAAATCGATAATGAGTAAGAGTTGTGCAGCTTCACAGATAGTGGCAGTATTACATAAATGCCGACTGTTAAAAAATTAAATAAATAAAATAATTTAAAAATGAAACTGCTTTTTGAATCTGGATTCATATTAATGTAGTTCTGAAGTAAAAGTATGCTAATCTGACAAAGTACTTATGAGAGGATGAATGATACCAATGCACCTGAATTCAAAATCTCTTTCAAACTGGCCTCTAAAACAGCAAGTGATGTAGATCCACGTGTTACACATCATGGTGTCCCTGTATTTCTCATTTAAGGAGGTTCTTTTTAAAAAAATATTTAAATATTGGAAGCGAGTAGCACCCCTGAAGCCAGTTTTAATGATAAACTTGACAGGTTTGAAGTTTTACTTCTACTGTTTGTACAGTAACAGAGTTGGGTGGCCTTGGCAGAACATTGCAGTACACACTTTTTAATTTGATAACACGACTCAAAGTCTGGGCTGTTCCCACAGATAGTGGCCATTTTAGTGGCTTTTCCTAAGATGCACCTGTTTCACCAGCAGAGTAGTCAGATGCTGATGGGCTTTCTGATGTAACCGGTCTCCTGCATTGCTTCAGCAGGACGACACAGACAGATGAATAGGATATATAGTGAGGCATTGTCCTGCTGCCCCGCTAAAGTCAAACATTCAACTACTGCTATGTGAAATATTAGGATGTAACCTTTCATACTTTCATATAAATTACAAAACTGATATCTTCTTTTATTAGTGTTAGGCTAAGCGTGCAATATAAACGTGCAATATGTATTTTTTTCAATACATTTGTAAAAATCTTCGGAATCTGATGTTTTTGCCTGTTATGTGTCCACAGACAAGATTTGTGACCAGATCAGTGATGCTGTCCTGGATGCACATCTGAAGCAGGATCCCGATGCCAAAGTGGCCTGTGGTGAGCCAGAATTTGTCTCTTTTTCGTTAAAAAAAATGCCAAAGCCAAGAAGAGGCACAGTCTAATGAATCAGTTTGTCTTAGCAAAAAAAGGGAGCAAATGAAGGCAGAGTATAAGCCAACTAACCCACTGGTCTGAATTTCACCTGGATTTTATGTCGTCAGCAGTGTTGATACTGTTTATTGTATTTCAGTGTTGACAACTTGCTGATGATGGCAAAACAGCTTTGTAACCAAAGTTTGTGTTGGCAGAGACGGTGTGTAAGACTGGCATGGTGTTGCTCTGCGGAGAGATCACATCTCGGGCCGTTGTGGACTATCAGAGGGTGGTGAGGGACACCATCAAGTACATTGGATACGACAACTCGGAGAAAGGTGAGAAAGCAACAATTAGACATTATTTGTGTTCTCTGTATTTAGTGTTTCCCTCTTAACCATCTCAATCCAATTCACTTCCCTTCTGAAGGTTTCGACTACAAGACATGTAATGTGCTGGTGGCCCTGGAGCAGCAGAGTCCAGACATTGCTCAGGGGGTCCATGTTGACAGGAAGGAAGAAGACATTGGAGCTGGAGACCAGGTAGGGCCACTGCAGTGTCACTGGGTCACTTTGGCTTGACAAGCCAGTGACCCTTACCAAGCACAGTTTGTTTGACTCTTTACTTCAACAGTAGAGAATATAGACGAGATCTGGTGGAATAGTGTTGGTGTGTTCAGGTTTATCAGTTCAGTAGAGCCGGAAAAAGTAGTTTTATCTAGTCCAATATTTAAAATCCTAAATGTTACAAGCTAATTGTACTGCAGAAAAATGTGCTTCGTGGCTGATATATCATTATTAGATTAGATAAGTGTTCATGTTACTTTTGCAAATAAATTTATTGTAGTATAGTAAATAAGGCCCCAGCCAAGGGTTTGTGGCTCTTTAAAGGGTCACAAATTTAAGGATAAAACTTTGATGTGTAGAGGGGAAACTTCCTTTTCATGAAATTGCTCACAGTCTTTAAGTAATCTGAAGCATGATAAAAATATGTCCAGTATGTCGTGGAGTAGAAGTGTAATGCAGCAGAGAAAGGAAATAACGAAATTATACAATTGTATATGAGTGCAGTACTTGAGTGAATCAGTGTAATTTAATCAGTAACACCATCATCATATTTAATAGTTTGGATAAAGAAATAACATGTTTAGATGAAATTGATGCTTTCTTTGCATTATACCTCAGTAAGAGACAAACTCACGACTCAGGATCATTAATTCTATAAAAGACTTCTGGCCTCAAGAAAGAAAGCATCACATGATGGTTGCTACACGGAACCTCCATGAGGGGATGACTGGGGTCCAATTGTCAATGAAATACACTGTACAGAAAAAAAATTCTCCTATGCTTAAGACTAATCAATGAAATATGGAGTAATTTGACTATATTATATATAAAGTCCCATAACCATACAGGGTATAATCTACCTGAATTTTTTTTTATCATTTCAGCTTCTACTTCTATTTTGTCTTCTATAAATGCCTCTATGACCATTAGCCATTATGTATCCATTATGTATAAGTATTATTTTAAAAATGTTCTTTTCATAGCTTATATTTTATATGTTTTGTCTCATATGATAATAGAAAGTGCTGAAGATATTACTGATAAGATATTACTGATAAAAGAGCATACTGCACATCAGTATTCTCTATTCTCTCTGTAGGGTCTGATGTTCGGCTATGCCACAGATGAGACGGAGGAGTGCATGCCGCTCACCATCGTCTTAGCTCACAAACTCAACGAAAAGATGTCTGAACTCAGACGCAATGGCATCGTTCCCTGGCTGCGTCCCGACTCTAAAACACAGGTGAGGTAGTGCAACATGTGCACATTTTTTACTTACCTAAAACACAGTACCACAGCAGTTTGGGTATTTTTTGCTTTCAAGCTTGGATGTATTTCATTAGAAAGTCTGAAGCTGTTTTGTCACACGCGCCATAAAACAGCTAACCACAGCCTCAGTGAGTGTACCAATTCTTGTTAATCCCACAGGTGACCGTGCATTATGACCAGAAGGGTGGAGCTGTGATCCCCAAGAGAGTTCACACCATTGTGATCTCTGTCCAGCACGATGATGGCGTCACTCTGGAGGAACAGCAGAGGGTCCTAATGGAAATGGTAGAGCCTCATGAACACAGCTGACTGGGCGCTGTGTAATGTGTGTAATGTGTCATGTGGGAAATAAAGTCACATGTTTGGTTTTAATGCTGTCTTGTTTCTATCAGGTGATCAAATCTGTGGTCCCTGCAAAGTATTTGGACAATAAAACTGTCTACCACCTCCAGCCAAGTGGTCGCTTCGTCATTGGAGGACCACAGGTGATCATCACATTCAGGGGGAAAATAATAAAGCAAACTAGAAAGTCATCACTGGTTTTTGCTCATCTTCCTTTTTTGCAAACAGGGTGA
The DNA here is from genome assembly GCF_001858045.2 of Oreochromis niloticus. NCBI lineage: Eukaryota > Metazoa > Chordata > Actinopteri > Cichliformes > Cichlidae > Oreochromis > Oreochromis niloticus. Next base: position 17,488,429 of record NC_031978.2, read on the forward strand.
TGCTGGTGTAACAGGAAGGAAGATTATTGTAGACACATACGGTGGCTGGGGGGCTCACGGTGGCGGAGCTTTCTCTGGCAAAGATTTCTCAAAGGTTGATCGCTCTGCTGCCTATGCTGCTCGCTGGGTGGCCAAGTCTCTAGTTAAAGCCAAACTGTGCAGGAGAGTTCTGGTTCAGGTGAGGTTACAGCTTCACCCTCCAAAGCTGTGCATAGATGACCGATGAGTGGAGTACAAATATGCAAACCACATCTCTGTGTGTGTTCAAGGTGTCTTATGCTATCGGAGTGGCCCAACCTCTGTCCATCTCCTTGTTCACCTACGGGTCCTCTCAGAAGTCAGAGTCAGAATTGCTCAAGATTGTCAACAAGAACTTTGATCTCAGGCCAGGAGTCATTGTCAGGTAAAAACCCACAAACATGACTTTTGCATAAGATTAAATATGAATATTTACTTAAACATGAAGATGTTCTGCTTGCATTCTAAATATGAGTTAAAAAAAATTGGGACTTACTTTTGGCATTTTAAGGACTAAATAACTGATCAAAAATCGGATTCATCTTGATGAATATATCTTGATGAATTTAACATATATATATATAATTAAGTTCAAACTTTAGTTCAACTTTATTTATATAGCCCCAATTCACAACAATAGTTGCCTCAAGGTGCTTTATTCTATAAATTAAAGAGCTAGGATAATTTCCCTCTATTTAAACCTAGCCCTAGATTTCCCTTCTCTATTATAATGTTCTTGTTGAGATGCAGTGTTATAGGTGAGCATTTCATTTTAAAGTGGATCTATTATGCTGTTTGTTTGTTTTTTCTATCTTCACTCTACTAATGTAGCTTTGCATGATTCACATATAAAAATAATGATTTATTTAATCATAAGCTTTGGTGCAGCCCTTTAGTTCATCCTTTGTATGAAATCAAACATAATCCTCTTTCTTTTGATTGGCTGCCCCTCCAACAGGAACACAGTATCCACTCTAACTGATATAGTACAGAGCAAAACAAGAAGATAGTTGTGTTTTGAGATCTTTTACCAATATGAACATTCATCATTGTAACAGCATATATGTAACAGAAAGTAACTAAAAGCACAATAGGCCCAATTTAAAGTACTCAACAATAACAACTATTTTTAATTGATTTACCAAAATCGCTAATTGTTAAGAGCTGCATTACCCATGACTTCATTTTGGTTCAAGTGTTTAAGAGTTCTGTAATCGATAAATGTTGGAGGTTGATCCAAAGTGCAGTACAAGCCATCCTGACACGCAGACAAACTTTGCCACCCATATACGCCAAATACAAACAAAAAACCCTAAGCTCACAAGAGGACATGCAAACAATCAGTACTTACAGCTCATTGCACAACATGTTTCACCTTTATGTTTTTTTCTACTCTGTTTAAGAATTCATGACTTCAAATAGTTTTGATCAAAATCTTCACAGTCCTTTCTCGCCTGCGATGTCTCATCTCTTGTGTGTTCTTCTTAGGGATCTGAACCTGAAGAGGCCGATCTACCAGCAGACAGCCTCTTACGGCCACTTTGGCCGACCGGAGTTTTCTTGGGAGGTGCCCAAAAAGCTTGTCTTGTAAATACTCCACCAGCCTGTCCTGATCTCCACCTGGATCCTGAACAAGACTTCGTGGACTACAACCAGCTCCAATACAACTGATTGGACACTTTTTTTTAACAGAAAAAACCAAACAACTGAAACCAAAGTTAGGGAGGGATAAGTGAGCTTTCAAGATGTGAGAAGGTAGTTATATGTGTGTGAGCAGTTGTAGCCAGCAGACATATTAAGTGACATCCTCCCAGTGAGGAGAGGGACATTGCAGATGACATCTCAGTAACTAATCTTTTTCCACCGTCCTTTCCGAGGCCAAATAACATCCGGATATTGATGCTTTAAAAATACACATACAATCAATAGTCAAAGTCAGTAAAGTAAAGGGACAGTACAATAGTAAAATATAAATACTTCCACATCACTAGGAGCAGTGTTTTACCTCAAAGCTGTGAATTTTTGTTTGTTTGTTTTTTTGGCCAGTATACTTAAACAAGCTCAGTACTTTATTCTTAAAAGGTGCTATTGCAAAATGTGTATTCCCTCAGTGGCTGCCATATTATTGTAAGAGGTGTAATTACTGCTCAACCAAAAACGTGGCTTAAGAAACCGTATTGTCATGACTATAAAAAACTGTTGTAAACGTGCCACAGGAAGCTGTTTGCACTACTACCATTCCCACTGTGTGAGATAACAGGTCAAGTTCGGATCTCTGGAGGAGATAACTTATAAATCAAAATGTAAAATAGCCTTTGCAGTTTTGTCTTCACACTGCTCTTCCCTTTCAGCCACCTGTGGAAGATGGTTTTTCTTCTTTTTCTTTAGTACCCGCAGGCTTTCTGCTGTAAATGTGGCTCAACTTAGCAAATAATTAGAAGTCTGAATCTTTGCCGTTAGCATTTAGTGGACCACCGATGTCTTAAATTTGCTGTGTTTTACAACTTTAGAAGCACACGCTAGCATATATCACACTTCTTTAAAAAATACCTTTAAGAATATTTCATTTTTGCCCAGCTTTTTGGCATTTATTAATGACAGAGTATTTAATTAGATCCTTGAGAAGCACTTCTGATGGGATTAAGAAAGTCTTAAGAGAAAAACAAAAAACTTTGTCTGTAGAGCTTCAGGACGTTTTGGTGGCGAGTGTAAAAAACATGTAAGTTCACCTACAGCTCACACTGTTTTGTTATAGGAGTGTCACCTTCTGTCAATGAAACTGGATAATGTAAATAATTAAACAATAAAAAAAAAAAAGATTAGAGAACCACTGTCTGGTTCTTTGTGCTCATGTTGTGTAATGAAACCAGTGGGATTCAACGTTTGCTGTTTTTTTTTATTTGTTGAATATTAAGGCATAAATGGATACAATCATCAAAATAGAATTTACAACTGTGACCTCTTTGGTTTCCATGATCAAAACAGTACATAAGGCACAGGGAGCTGTATAACTTAGAGTGGGGTGATGTGAGGATTGTTGGGTTCTTGTTAGTCGGAATGGTCTCACCAATGATCTCTTGATTACACGAGTAAGCTCAGTTTTCTCGCACATTTGACAGAGTCTTGATTAGCAAAAACAATCTATTACGTAATGGCTAATCATCAGTCTTACAGCTCGGTAAAAAAACAACAACAACAAAAAAAAAAAAAACGCCAGCTGCACCTATACTACATAAAAACAAATGTACACGAGGAATCCCATCAACAAAAATTCAATTTAAACAAAGACGGCAGAAAGCCAAAGGCCTTGAATCAAAGAACGCAGCTGGTGTGGTAATGTTTTCCTGAGTGTAGAGATCAGATAGATCCATAAATGAGGAAGAATGATTTATGAAATGAAGAGAATGATGGCGAATGTGAAGATTTAAAAGAAATGTTTCTTTTTTTTGTAGTGGTCAGCTAGAAATAGGAAATATTCATAAACCATGATGTCAGATGAAATACTTTAAGTAAATATGAAATGATTAGCACCATTATTTTAGTGAACGTTTAAAATGTATTGAATGTTTAATGTGGTTTCTCGGAGGAACCTCATACTGTAAAAGTAGTGTATTGTCGCAGGCAGAAGCTCAGGCTGCAGTTGAACCTCCACCTTTATGAAATAATAGAAAAAAAACGTGAGTTGGCCTTAGTATTCTGACTGCAGGCAGAAAAAACGGACAATTTTTCAAGTAGAAAAAAAAACCCTCCTGTGAGCTTAACACATGCAATAAGCGGTGTGACCAGCAGAGAGAAGCAAGTGCTCAGTGTTGCGGCTGGTGTCACTTTCAGCTCCGTCCTCAGTGCAGCGTGCACAGGCTTCCCCTTCACTCTAGTTCAGTCTAGTCTGATACGTTCAGCCTGATAGTGAATAACTACTTTTCAGTAACATACTGTGAATTTGCGGACAAATTACACAAACAACATCTCAGCTCGACATGTGGCCAGATGTGCTGATGGCCAATTACATGAAGTACTACTGTTGTAAAGCCTCTGATTCCTCAAAGCTTGAGAAAATTATGCACAGATGTTAGCAAGCATGGAGCATTTCTCCACATTTTGGTACTCCTGAGCTTTTGTCCCTGCTCTCACTATCAGAGTCACAGATTTACCTTATGTCTCTTCTTATTGCTTTGCTGTAATCACAGCTGAAGTAAGGGAAAACAACAAGGTAAGGCCTATTTGTGTATTAGCACCAATGCCATAGGCACACTTGTATTTGGCACATACTGCAAAATAACACAGTAACACAGGGGCAGGACAGTCCATCTCTACCATGTCTTACATTAAACAGATCCTTTTCCCTTGTCCCACTACACCAGCTTGATGTGCTGAAACATCTCCACCTGTGCAGAGTTTCGAGCTTCACAGAAAAAGGAAGCAGCTAAAGCAATAAGAACACGTTCTCCTCCTCCTGCATGTGGGAATAATAAGATGCAGACCTCTGCCTACAGGACCTGGAAACACGTGTAATGCCCTGTCACTAAACTCAATAAAGCCAGTGCACTGGATTGAATTAGCTGGTACATATTTGGCCTCTCGACACTGTGTCACCTCTCCTTCATATTCTTTTACAGAGAAGGCGTTCAATCCAGCATTATTTAAGAGCTGAGCATTGATCTAGTCTATGGATCCCAAGAAGAATGGGGAAGGGTGTATTTTTTCAGTCTTAATTAGAAGATTTATGTGACTCAGAGCTCACTGAATTTCTTAACACAGTTTAAATAAAGACATATGAAACGTCACCCGAATACTCCGGAAATAATAAGTCCATGCAGTCTGATACTTTAACAGCAATATTAGGCTTGCATATACGGCACAAACTTTAATGCTGCAATAAGCATTTTAAACAAAATGACACTCGTATCTAAATACAAGCCATGAGATGCACAACAGAGCTCAGAACTACTCTGATGTCCACCAGATGATATTATTTCTGATTAGTTTTGGTCAACCAACTCCACAGAAATATTTTAGCTTTACATGTGGCTTTGGAAGGGAGGTAATGTGCAGATGAGTATGCAGAATGAATAACCAAAACAGTAAAAAACAAAAGAAGATCTATACAGTGTAGGGTGTTAATTACAAAGATGTGACTTACCATCAAAAATATTGCTTAACAGAGGTTTATGTGATGAAAAATGCAAACTGCCGCCCTGTTCTGTTTCCAGGATTGAAACACTGTGACACCCTCCCACTGTAATACTGTCAGCTGGGCTGTCCAGCAGCCTTCACTTCTTACACACTCTGAACGCATCGGGGCAGTCATCTGAATCCGAGGCCTTCGGATTCACAAGACCTCCACGATCTGATTCACAAAACGCTCCTCTGATGGTCACTGAGGACAGCAATGAGCAGGGAGAAAATTTGGTTTTGCACGCCTGTGCAATGTGCAAAATGCAAACAAGTTCTTAAGAGACACAAAGTTTGACGTAAGTATAAACTGCAGCAGAGCTACGCCCGCTCTGAACGGCTGCTGCACTGGCCTGGTTCATTTCAAACCTTCAGACGAACACGGCTGGAAATGAATAATTCAGACTAGAGTTGGAAAGGAATAAAATGAGGCAACTGTGTGGCATCAACGTGTGCCAGGAGGCTACAGCATGGACATGCTTTCAGGTTGGTGTGGATGTGGCTGTGAGTGCAAACCGGGCCCTCCCAGTGCGTCCATCTTGTGTTCTCTGCCAGCAAGTCCCAGGGAGCCTCCTCTCGCCAGCACCACCATGGTATCTGATGACATGCCGGAAAACTCGAAGGCAAAAGTCCCGTAAAAAAGCATGATGATGATGCAGAACACCCATTCGAAGATGGCCGAGGCGTGTTGCAGGACGAAGCTCTCCTGACAGAAAAAAACACCACCTGAAACACACGGTTAAGGAAAACAGCAGCAAAGCAATGCAAGGACCTAAAACTGAAACGCCCCGACAGGAAGCAGTCGTGGATACGGCCCTCCACTCACCTGCACGATGCAGATTAAACATTCAGGTTTTGTCCAGGTTAAGTAAACAAGACACAATGAGTTAATTAGTGAGCTTTACAAGTGCTCACATGTTGATTATGTTACCCATGAAGAGACAGGCCCAGGCTACGGCTACTGTACATCTGTACTGTAGGTCCAGCTAATATGTTTTGTCCACATGCACTGTAGCTCTGAACCTCTCTAGATGGATATCAGCTGACAGAGATATTGGATCGGACGTAAGTCGGTCTTTCATCTTCCACCTCCTACTATGAAATATGCTGGAGTGCGCCAAGATTTCCTGATGCATGCTTCCAAAACTGTCTGAAGCAGACACGAGACTGGCGTTAACGCACTACATTAATATCTGGTAAAAAGGTCACTGTATCACACAATTATAGAGTTAAAAACTCTTGCTCTTTTATGTCATTGCTAAAGAGGTGCCAGGGACTAACTGCATGAAACAATAAATAAAAATATCTGATGAAAAGATGTAAAAGGGGATGCTTAGTCCCTAAAGCTTCAGGGCAGCCATCTGTAGAGGCTGGAAAGGATACTGAGCACCAAGGCTACGAAGGCCAGCAGGGTCATGCAGAGCCGGAGGTGGGCCAAGTTGTACTCCCCTTGGGTTTTGGCCAGTCGGTACGTCAGCGCTGACTGCAGGCACACAAACAGCATACTGGTGGGAAAGGCAATGCCTGCTCCGACATAGTGGAGAATTTTGGCATTATCCACCTGTGATATAGGGACAGAGAACAGGAAGAGAAGGTAAGGGAGCCATTTAAAGGGTTGACGCAAAGACATAACACAAAATAAAAACATCTAGTGAATGTGACGTGGGAAAATTCAGGAAGGGGCCCCATCACCCAGTTTCAGTAGTATGTAAAATTCAGGTCGAAGCTTCTTACGATTCTTTAAGTAAAAAGGGGAAAGAGAAAAGCAACACAAAAGGCAAGGGTACAGGAGGCAACAGCAGCAAGCAAAAAGACAGAATGCCTCCTTTTCCCTGCTGGTCACAAGAACAACAAGAAACAATACACAAAAGAGCCGCTCAGCAGCATGTGACTACAGCTCCCACTGAAGGGTCCACACACACACACACACACACACACACACACACACACACACACACACACACACACACACACACACACAGAGCTCAGATGTACTGATCTGAGCAGATAAGAGATTTAGTGGTACATTAACTTGAGCTAGAGACACATTAAAGGACTAGCCTGATTTGCTCAGATAAAAAACAATTGTTTCATGGTTAATGCCAGATGTATAAATTCTGCTATTTGTTATCATTTTCCAGGATCATTACAGCAATAGCCTCATAGTTTGGTATTTAAGCCATTTGTCTGTTGACCTGGTTAGTACATGCTGAACATTCTTTTGTAGTAGGCTAATCCTTGAAGTGGCAACGTAAGACTTGCATAAGAAAAGTTTGGAACCTCCAAAAGTTGAATCTGTTCATCTGGACGTAGCGTTTTGTGGGAGAAACTCATCCAAGTGACTTCTTCAGTCTCAGCTGACTGCAGGTTTCCCCAATCTTATAAACAGTACATTTGCATAATGACTGAAACCAGCCCACTGGAGTTAAGGAGGCCATTTACGTGAAAAGGGAAAGACCATCTCTGAATCGAGGAGGGGGCCTAAGGGTACATCTTTCGCCATCTTACAATGCTGTGATTGCAGCCATTCCCCAAATCTCTGTGAATGGTACTCATGGCCTCAAGGAACAATGGGCTGTGAGGTCCAGGTGTGAGGTGTGAGGTACTCATGGCCATTGATCAGTGGTCTTTGATCAGTGGGTTTTGGTCAGTGATTGTTGATCAATGGTCATGAGAATTTGCATAATTATGATTAGGGAACTGACCTCACAGCCCATTGTTCCTTCAGTGGGCTGATTTCAGTCATTATGCAAATGTACTGTTTATAAGATTGGGGAAACCTGCAGTCAGCTGAGACTGAAGAAGTCACTTAGATGAGTGTCGAAACGTTTCTCCCACAAAACGCTACGTCCAGATGAACAGATTCAACTTTTGGAGATTTACTTTCCTGGATGATTGAGGATGCATCAAAAAAGTTTGGAACAGTTGAGATCTGCTGTAAAGCTCTCCTGAGCCAGAATTTTGTATCTCACACAGTAAAATCAATCCAATTTCTTCAACTCCAGTGTGGCACCTCCACCTCTGGACACACAACAACCAATGCTTTGTTCTCCATCTTCTTCATTTTCTTCTGACTAATCTATTTTCCACGCTAGAGCTGCAAAAGTTTAATCAGTAAATCAGAATTGATAAGGATTCTGATCCAATGTATTGTGAAGTGAAAATAATGGTTTATGGTATTTAATGAGAAAATCACTTTGACTTTGTGACGGCACGTTTTTTATCATTTGGCAGGTGTGTGTGCATGTGAGTGAGTGTGTGCAGCCAGGAGTCCCAGATTCAATCACTAATACCTGTTTGTTTACGCCATCAACTGATCACTGCTAATCACAGCCAGGTAATGTATGCAGCTAATATATACAGGTGCAAAATTAGCGGATTGTGAGCACACTGAAGTGATCAAAGTGTGGCAGTGAAAAGCAGTGTAACATCAAACAGGGAAAGCATAAGGAAGGAAATGAGAATAAAGAGAAGACTGGGCAGCACTTAAGAGCAACAGCTCTTTTTATAGCTACACATATTTATCTGAAACCACTCTGAGCTCCTGCCTTCATTAGTGGGTTTTCTGCAGCTAAATTCAGCACAATACTTAGCTGCACCTGTGATATTTCCCAAAGTAGCAGTCAGATCTTTTTACTGTTTCTTTTATATTCCCATGCATAATCCTGAGGCATTGAGGAATGAGCAGTAATAGTGTTCAAAGGACTGAGGTAGATAAGCGCTGTGACGATGTTTCTGTGGGAACGAGCCTAACGTTGTTTTTTTCTCTATTTTCATTTTCTAGAAACAGAACTAAATGAGATGAACTGAAACATACCGACTTTACCGACTCGCCTCCGTTGTGCAAGACATACACAATGGCTGTGAATATCTGTAACTGAAAGTGGCACCACCAGTGATTACAACAGCCCTTTCGACATCACCTGAAGACCAGAGCTTTTAGAAAAAAAAGAGAAGAACGAAACACCAATGTGTTTTAAGTGAGGAACTGGTGTGCAACTTCAGTTCCTGATTTGCGTGACATCTTCCAGCCAAATCAGATTGGAAATACCTTCAGACTGTAGGTGGTATCAGTCTTTTTCATCAAACATTCAGTGGGATTAGCAGTCCAGGCAACTTTTCTACTCCTTTTTCTTTCTCTCTTTGTTTTCCTGACAGCTGCTTTCCATGTAGCTGTGTCACACTCAGGCACCTCTGTGTGGCAGTAATGTGCTTCTCCATCAACAATTCATGTACTTCTCTTCCCAGATCATCAGATCGCTTGACGGGAAAAGCCCCCGTGGCTCCACCACACCACAGCTGTACTGCCAAAGTCTTATGTAACACACAAGTATGCGCTCAAGCAGTTGATGCGGCTGATTACGCTGCCATGTGTTGTGTCTCTTGCGCTTTCTTTGATCTGTTTCGATTTTGACTGTCAGACACCTGCTCTGCTCCCTCTTCTCTGAGTCAAACTTGTTTGTGGCGTTTGCCAGTGGATCCTGAATACACGTGTTTTCAATGCTAAAAATGTGGGTTTGTGTAATGTCCTGAACTTCAAGAGAGGGCAGTGTGTGAGGCGGGCTGCAGGGATCAGGCTTGTGATTGGTTATAGATGGGGCATCTGTTACACACACCCTGTCTGCCTAGCTCCTCTCCATGCATGGCCAGACTTGATGACTCACTTCCCCCTGGCTCTTCTCGTAAAATTCCTCCCTGTTCTGCAGAGCTCGAGCCTCATAAGAAAAGCGGGAAGAAGGTGAGGTTGACATTACTACACCCTCGCATGAACTGCCACATCTGCAAATCTGCTCCAATACACACATACACAACTCTTGTAAGAGGAGTATGTAAAACGAGCCGAGACTCTAACATGTCAAACAATCAAATTTAACCAAATAGTCACATCTGTAGAAATATTATACTCTAAGAAACTTCACTTTACTTCAACACAAACCAAATTTTCTTTCAAAACTTTTGCTCCTCTCTTTACTCTGAATATAGCATCAAATGCTTTCTCCATGGCTGCCTCTCTCTCTTTATTTTCCCATGAACTATTACGGCCTTTTTAAAGCTGAAGAAGTTCGGCTGCATGGTAACAAGATTTTGCAGTGATATCCAGCCCAGCGTCAAACACCAAAATAACCTCCCCTCAGAGGACATTAAATGGTCTTACTTTTCTTACCCTAACCATGACCACTTCCTGAATCTGACACGTATGCTGACTTTTAACCAAAAATTCAACAGTTGACATTATGCACACTTTCTTTGAAGTGGTCGCAACAATGTTACTGTCTAAACAGAGTTCTGTCCACGCAGCAAAGGTAGTACTAATACACATACACACACACTGTCTAGGCATCCAGCCAGAGCTCTAAATATTTAAACTTCAAGAAATTCTTTCCCAAAGAACAGAAGAAGGAATTCACGTTGGGTTTCTTCACTTGAAGTTTTAGGACCAAAGAAATTATTGTGAACAGTATTGTGCTGATGAAGGAAGAAGTTAACATTACAAACATTGAGGTGTGTTTAATCTCAAATAAAAGGTTTGACAGAAAGAAGCAAAGAGAACGACTCCTAAAAAGAGGCAGGTTAAACAAAGACACGTTAAAGATTATACAGCAGATTATTTTCTTGGCTGTGTAAAAGAATTTACTAGAGATGAAGCCATGCTGCATGATTTAGCAAAAAGAAATGACTCAATATATTAATGAAACAGGAACCAGAGATATTTTGGACATTTTATCTGAACATCAAAGCATTTTTACAACCAGCTGGCATGTAGTTGCTGGAGGCTGTGACCAATTTCACCCAGCAAAGAGTCTGCTGCACCAAAAAAACCTTGAGATTGCTTCTGCTATTGCCCGCAACCTGCATGGAAGATGCCGACTTCATATACCCGCCAACTACTCTAAGACCAGTAATGAGGCTATGAAAAGTGTGACACTAACCCCACTTTTCACATGAAAAAGTGCAACAGATTTTTGACTATAGCTTGACTAATAGCTGGTGAGTGTTTGAGGACAAGTTGGCAACTTTTCTTCAAACTATAAATACTTGCAGCTACATTAGCGACCCAAGTAATTACAAGGACGCTTTTGGTGCAGCAGACTCTTTGTGAGAAACTGTACCCAGCAACCAATCACCAACCAGTCAAGAAATACACATTTTTCCTGAGTGACCAGAGGTTGCAAAGGGGTTGCCAGCCAGTCTCTAGGACTACACAACTGAGGCCTCAGTCTCTGTGTGCATAATTTCACTATTTCCCATGCTGAATACAATTTCTTTGGGTATCCATAAATCTTTGTCTTCATCATCAGTGACCTCTGTTTTATTGTTAAATAAAGTAGAAGACTGTACCTGGAAGTTGCCCACCATGATGAGTCCAGCACCACAGATCCAGCCCGTGCAAAGACTCGCCGTGTTCAGGACACAGTTTTGATGCTTCTCAATGACGTGGGCGTAGCGAAGCAGCACAATCACCATCACTAAAAGAAGGGAGATGAAAATCAGCTACACAATGTTAAAAAGTCACTGCATGCAAAGAATGGAGAAAAGGCATCATCTGGCTTTTTTTGGACTACCACCATATAAAAGTGCCTGGCTTCAATTTAATGCAAACACTCTCACACGTCACTTAGCCAAGAAATACATGAACTCCCTGAAAGCTATATTACAGGAAATCAGAGATGTTAAGCAGCTTCTCTGACTCAAAACTATGAGAAGCAGAAAATGGTGGGAAAGTGAGAAGGATATCTTGGTGGGGGTCGATCCAAACCTACATACAATTAAAAGGTGAAGGGGAAAGAAGTACAGTATATGGGACAGATGAGTGCCGATGTGCTAACAGGCTCTGACTGGGTGCATTGTTGGAGCACTGAGGAGCTGACCCCCATTTGGGTTCTCTTTGTTGGCTCCTCACGGCTGGTGCCTGATGAAGGCTGACTGGGCTTGGAGAAAGCGGGGCATATGGGGAGACAGAAAAGAGGAGGGTGGGAGAATTAGTGAGGACAAGGAGCCCCTCATGTCTTGACCTGACGCTCATATATTGTTCCAGGGACTAAAGTGTTATGTTAACTCTGTCACAGTGTCTGTGTAAGAGGCAGCCTTTCAGAGGGTCTGTGCCTGCCAAAAGGGAATACAAATGGAGACTGTGGTCATGGCTAGAAAAGAAAAACATTTCCATGTAGAGTCTTTACATTGATAGATTTTTCCTTCCTCTCTGAAGCTTTGTCTCCAGGGTTTGTCTATGCCGTGACGTGTCTGGCTTTAAGTAGCGTCTCACTGAGCGGACACATTTTATAGCCCGGCCACAACCTCAGGATGAAGCAGTAGCAATTATTTATTCCAGGCCTGATCTTTTGTCTTAAAGCAACCTTTTCTTTGCAGCTGTTAAAAAAGTCAGCAATGCATATTTCACATCATTTTCTGATTTTGACAACAACAGCAAAGCTTCCAGATGATAGTTGTTTCGCTCATGCTGAGGATAAATTACTGAGGGGAAATCACCACACCACAATTGCCACAACACTAGGATGAAAAATGAGTCACCAGCAAGCTGCAAAGATAAAAAGATGATATTAAAAGAATGTTTTTCATTTTTAAAAAAACCCCACACAAATACACTACTGCAACAGCCAAGTCACACATGATTATAGTTATACTACATTTTATTAATGTGCTGCCCAAAAGGGGAAAAAAAAGTTTTAAAAAAAGGTCTTCAGCTTTTTTTTGTTTGTTTGTTTTTTTGCTGATCTTTTTCATAGTTACACATCCACAAAGCTTAGGTATGTATATGATTTATAGAGAGAGTTCAGCATCACATGTTGAGAAATTATGTCTTGCATAATTTCCTGTGAGTACAATAGTGCAAAGTTCCCACCGTTATGTTAACCATTCTGTTTTAATATGTTTGGAGGGAGAATTAATTTTAAGTCCATCTGATCTGCAAAGTTTACTATGAGCTCACTGAAATGTTGCTATTAAATCTGATAATAAAAACATTTGTTTAAACCTTAGAGACAAACACTGGTACAAGCAAGACCAAGACATGGTTATGTAATGCTATTAAAAAAACTAATTAATGATTTATTTATGTTTTCATATCCTCTAGCTCTAAGTTATGAGTGTGTATCTGTGTTTGTGCAAGCTTTCTTCTGTTTCTTCCTTCTGTACCCAAATCATCTCGGCAAAAGTGATTTCAGTTACAATCACGGAAAAACAAACAACTGTGTCTCCGGGCACGGAAACAGTCTGCTCATTGGCTCCTTTTTATAATGGAGAACATACTGTATTGCTGAAGGGAAAGGAAAGTCGACTGCAGCTTTTTCATTAGATTAAAGCGTCTCGTTCGCCCTGCTGCAGACTGGCTGCTGGTGGATTCTTTTCTGTTTCAACTAAATGTGTGTTTCATCATAACAAATGAGCGTGTTTAAACTTGTTGGCATTTTGCAGTCATCCTGGAATGATGAAAGCTATGCCTGAAGGTTAAAGACAAGGACGAGCTGCTTCTGTCTATAGGAAATTCGTGTTTCTTCTTCTATTCTGGGCACATTTATGTGGGCGTCTTTTTTGATACCCTTGTCTGATGATGCATGTTTACTAAAGTCATGGCCTCCTCCAGCGTAAGGGCTTCATGTCCCATGCGTAAGCGCCACCTGGACTCGAAGGTCACAACAAGTTGCCGTGTGACAGCTTATTTTACCCAAGGATGCCATGCAGCAGCACCTAACACTGTTCCATCACTTGGTTACCTTCCACAGAACTGCCCTTTATAAGTTCATGCTGTTTTCTCTGAAGTCAGGAAGCCCAGTGCAGGAAGTAAAGTGCTCCCACAGACACTGACTCACACACTGCTTCTATCTTGCATGTAAACTTGCAACAAGGTGGACAATCTCTCACGCATACATAGCCCTGCACTTGCCTTTGCATTCACCTATGCAGGGCTGAGTAACACTAAAACTAATGTGCATTCATAAAGTGCTTATTACCCAGCCCCACTTGCACCTCACAGTAGAAAAAACCTTGCCACCCATACGATGGGCTATATTTCAACCCAAACACAACACTTCACCGTCTCCCACAGAAGGCATGCAGACAGAGAATGCATGCATTGTCTTTAAAATGTTTTGTGTGTACACTGGCAGAAAAGTGGGAACTGAACTGAAAAGGAGAAAAACAATTACAGGGCGATCTACAATTCTCCAAGTCCATGTTACTCCATTTGAGAGTGACACCTGCAGTCAACTATAGCAGGCACAGCGTTCCAAGTAAAACATAAATCAATGAGCTACCAAGCTAAGCACACAATATTTAAAATAGTCTGTTGTATAGCCACATACCACATCAGCTTAACATACTTATGTATAGACAAAAGAGGCAGCTTTATAAACAGTATTAACATACGCCATGTTCAGACTGATGGGACTGCAAAGGGGAAAAAAAGCAGCTTTAATGCAGCCAAGAAGATTTTAAAATTAAACCTTCCAAACCTCACAGATTCACCCGAGTGGGTGAAAGTGCAACTGAACTCAGTTAAAACAATGTGATGAATAATTTTGAATCAACAGCAACAGCGATGGCAAGATTTTTAACAAATGTTACATCACTTACAATTACATCAAGGTTGAGAGTCATTAAACCTCAATTTTTTTATGTTGTTTTTAAAAAAGAATAGAAATGGGGAGAAAAGATATACATCTTAATAGGAATTATGCAGAATTTCAATTCCCAACTGTCATTAGCTCTCCAAAAAACACTTAAATGTATGAAGGTGGAGTGTTTCACTAAAATTACTTACTGAGCGGTCATATTAAATACCCTTAATTAGAAATATAATCAGCTTACTGTCATGGAAAACGAAGAAAACAGCAAATATCAAAATCTGAAACATGTTGACACTCTAATTTTCCCACTTTTTTAAGTGATTTAGCTCAAGTTATGTGTTCTAATGAAAACAAAATATTAGCTGACATTTTGTTATGTAACTGGGAGGAAAATGTGTATCTCTAATATCGCAAGACACATTTACGATAAAGACAGATCCCTTCATAAAAACAGGGATTTGGGTTTTTTTACTTGCTGTGTACTTTCTAAGACATCTTTTCTTTTGGTCACTGTCACTGATGGTTTGGTGGATGATCAACAATGAGCACAAGACTTCAAAGGAAGAGGAACTAAGTTAGCTAAGTTAGATGAAAACTGTTTAACAGTCACTGTGCGCGGAAGTGGTGGAGGTAATCCTGCATCATTATTTCACTCTTATGCTGCATACATATTATGAAGGAGTCATTCAAGGTAACCACATTTTCAAAGTTACGACAGAGCTACGTCTTAACTAAGCCAGACAAAATCCATCACCGTGATGAAGCAACAGTGGTTGCAACATTTTCTCACTGCTACATAATTTAACTGTGAATTAAAACACAAAAATGTGTGCACCAGTTGTACTCAGGTGTGTATTCACCAACTAACTGGAAAAAGCCAGTATGTACACAAGGGAACATGAAATGCAACCATCTGCCTCCTTTTTCAGCATTGTATACACATGCAGTATACAATGCTGCAAAGTTCCTCCATTCTTGTCACGAGCAAAGACCAGAGCTACAATTTGCATCTCAAAAAGACAGTTTACAATGTCCAGAGTCTAACAGTCAGACAGAAAAATAGCTGCTAGAGGCTTGGATAAAAACAAAGCACAGTAACTTTTTACACACAGCTAGAAAATTAACTACAGCTGGAAAACATTATCAAGATCGGGGCAGTCGGAGCCACCAGTGAACGGAGGGCAGCAGCACATGTAGAAACTCGCAGAAAACATGCAGACCAGCACATGGGAGCTCATTCTTTCTTTCAGACACAAGTGTTTTCTTTGCATCTGTGCTCGGACTTGTTTGTGGATAATTCTGTATTACAGCTAACTTTTACTTTCAGTGTCTCCCTGCCCAATGTCGCCACATTGGGCAGCTTCATATGTTTAATCTGATTGACTTTTACGCCCTTCCTGATGCAACCCCAAAGGGATTTGTGTCAACTCCAGGAATCAAACCGGGAATCTTACCATTGTTAGGCAAACAAGCCCCTTCCTTTTTCTATTTCTACAATGTGAACTACAATGTGTCTACTTCAATAAATATGCTTATGTGCATTCATATGTTGACCTGGCTGCCCTTCTTCTGGCATGTGTCTAGAGGCATGTCCAGGTGTGCCTTGGGATTCTGTGGCAAGCACACATTATAACTGCAGTTGCACAAAATGTAAAGACTAAGAATTAAGTGTACTATATTAATAAGGACCCAAGGGTCTGATTGCTTTCTTATGAGGAGCAAACTATAACTAACTAAACTGCAGGTGTCGTGTTAGCTCCAGCTAAAACAAATATGCTATCAAGATGTGACAATATATACTTAAAAGATGATATTCGTTTAAATTATAGGCTATTTTGTGCAAGTGTGAATGCAGGTGTGTCTTGAAATTTTAGCTTGCTGGTCTACACAGTTAATATAAGCCAGTCTAACGTGTCCTAAGCCATGACTTATGATGCCTTACCCATGAATGAGCCCGTGCTGCAGATAAGGCTGAAGAAGCAGCTCTCAGGAGGAAGAGTCCCACATTTACTGCAAGAAACAATAACATGAAAACAGTTAGAGCAATACCGTGAAACAATGCACGACTGCCTACACTCCAACCATCAACACATCCAGAGGTACTCTATGGCTGTTCCTCACATCCTGAAGTCAAGTGTTTGACTTTTCACCTACTGCTAGCTGCTTTTATCCTACGAATGGGAAATGTTTATCGGAGGGAAAGCTCAGAGACAGTCAACACTGGCTGTCTGTGCCCAGACTCCCATTGAAGCCAAAGCCCTCTCAGCTGACTCAAGTCATACACACATTCTTCACTACATGGATCAAAACGCACCATTCATTAGACTAAAGCTGAGATGAATACATTTTAAACAATTTTTCATCTATGTATTGTTCGAAGGTCCGTTTTATTGTTACCCAACAGCGCAACATTTAACACAGACTAAGAAGAATGCCTCTTCCACCTTCTCTGCTTCAACTGCTTAGCAACAACAGCGCTCCTATATTAAAGATTAACTTTCTGTGTTAAACTGTAGTTGCACACTTGATTTGTTGTGGTGGTGGTGGTGGGGTCATTATTACTGCATATTATCTATTCTGTTTTTCCAGTTTGTTTTTTTTTTTAAATGAAAGCCACTATAGCTATGTGGTATAACATGTCTTTGATGTTGAAAGCTGAGAGGGCCAAAAACCCAAACAAAGAAGCAGGAGTGTCTTGATTTCCTCTCGACTGTAAGCCGACTCCTCCGTGTGCGTATGTGTGTTTACATGGCTGAACGTAGCCCCGTGTTTTGCCTCCAAACTGCCACGGAGGCAGGCAGGATATTTCTGCCACAAGTTATTTTCAGAATGCACACACACATACACACACACACACACACACACACACACACACACACACAGAAGAAACGTCTCCTTCTCCTCACTCGCTTTTTTCTTTTTAAATCAACAATGTGGCGACAGGGGTCATGCAAAACAATGGGACAGTGTTCCTGTTCTGACTCAGCAGAAACAAAGGGGCAGAGAAGAGACGGACAGGAGGTACGACTCCATCACACTGACCTGATGAGAGGTACATTGTCTAGTGTGCAGCACAAGGATGGCCCGCTCTGCAAATACAGCTCCTCCTCACATGACTGGTTATACAACCTGAAAAAAATCAACCAAACAAACATGCATGGCAGTGCAAAAGCAAATTAACAAAAACAGAGAAAAACTGCATTTATTTTAGGCTGTGGACACATGGTGGAAAATAGCTAACAAAGCAAAGACATATTCCTGAATTTTTTCACTGGGTCTAGTAAAAATATATGAGAAGCTGTATAATACAGTCTGTTGTTAAACCACAGTACAGTAACTGTATATTAAGAGCCATTTTGTGCGATCACACCCAGGATATCTTTTGTTTTTAGGGGTGGTGTGTCAAAGAGGCAGAAAACCACTGTGTCATCAAATGCTAGCTCTGCTCGTGGAGATTAACCTCAGCTTGTCCGAAACGAGCCCAGCATCCAGAGCAGCAGAGCACAAGATCTGACAGCAACGACAAATTTTTCAGCGTCACAGCTTTAGATTTGTGCTGATTTTCTAGATTAATTAATTAATTTCTGGCTCTCCTTTACAGTGTGTCTTTCTCCTACTTCTCTCCCCTCAACCACAACTGGTTGCAGCAGGTGCCTGCCCCTCCCTGAGCCAGGTTATGCTGGAGGTTTCTTCCTATTAAAAGGGAGTTTTTTCTTCCCGCGGTCACCAAGTGCTCGCTCATGGGGGATCATCTGATTGTTGGGGTTTTCTCTGTATTATTGACTTTACTTTACAATATAAAGCGCCTTGCGGCAACTGTTGTTGTGATTTGTCGCTAAGTAAATAACATTGAACTGAACTGAACTGTGAGCGAATTTTAATGAGTCTCTCAAACGTTTTTCAAGTGACTGAGCAGGAAATTATTCTCACTGGCTCTTGTTGCAAAAGAGGTGCAAGGAAGGTTACAAAGGTCAACAAAATACAGAACAGATGTCAACATACCAGTTTTCTACAGGGCAGACGTGCTGGTTGTAAAGAGCCATGGCATAGCTAAAAAGGAAAAAGAAATGATTAGCCAAAATCAAAGGGAACAGTTATTTTTTTGGAAATGGTTATTTTATATTTTTAGCATACATTGTAACTATTAAAGTGACTCAATGAGCATTCATACGGCAAAAGCCGTTAGGGTGGTAGGAAATAAGAAACTTCTCACAAGCAGCCTCAGAATAGGAAGTTTTTTTAGGTCACTGAATTCAAGTGAAAAGCAGAGGGGAGTTCAATGCAAAGCCACAGCTAACATAATTACCTGTCAGGAGGAGAGACAGACCACAAAGGCAAGGAAACGTAATATCAGAGTGAACATGAATCCTGAACAGATTCATGCAAAACCCATGTACCCTTCAACTGATAAGCTCACTAAAAACTTTTTGCATATCTGTCATGTCTTTGTACTAGCATTTCTCATGCGGTCGCTTATGTACAGTGATGATTTTATATGACTGAAAATGACCTACATACGACTGCAGGTCTTTTCATTTATTGAACGTTAAGGGTGACCTAAAATCCTGCACCCGCACCTGTTTAACTTTCAGGAACAGTTGAGCTGACTTTTCACCATTTCTTACCCTTTATCTGAAACTCCTGTATAAAGCACTTTGGGTGCTCATGTAGAGTAGAAAAGCACTATATAAGAACCACTACGTTTACCATTTACCTCAGACGATTCATTTTTGTCAAAGTGGTATGACTGTGGTGAGGATACTGATCAGCCGCAGCCATACAGAGGTCAATAATCTAACATAAGTAACATAATATCCAAGATGTATTCAGTGATGTATATGTCAGCACTAAACACAAACACCAATGTTAAATATATTGATCCATCCATTTTCTTCTGCTTATCATCAATTCAGAGACGCAGGAGGAGATGTGAAAGGAGAGAGATGGTAGATCCCGGACAGTATGTTGTGGGGTAACACAGGCAGACAATCATTTGAACTGGCATTCACACATGTGGGCAATTTAGAATCACCAATTAACCCAACTCCACTAACTGCATGCCTGTGGACTGTATGAGGAAGTTGGAGGAGGTGTCAGAAGTACCCAAAGAGAATCTGCAAAGTCCAAACAGAATGCTTGCTTTGAACCCAGGACCTTCTTCATGTGAGGCAACAGTGCTAACCGTTTACTTTTATCTTCTAATTAAGATTTTAAAATATTGAGACCAGTGCTGGCCACAAAAATCCCCTTTTGCACAGGCTACAGATAAAATCTATAACTGGAACATCTTCAATCAGGCTGCAATGACCACTTGCATTATTATACCTGACATTGTGACCCTGCCTGGAAATACTTAAAACACATATTTTTCACATAACAAACCATTTTCAGCTAATGATACAGAGGCTACATTAAAGGGCCAGATGTCCAGCGGGTGGTTTTGAATGGATGAAGAAAATGCTATTTAACTGTGAGTCCTGTGATTAAGTCCTTGCCACGAACACGTGCAGCTCAACTGTGTCTGCTCTGTTGCTCAAGTCCTACACAACTGCATATGCAGATGGGACAAATATGCACATGCAGAAAGAAATTATGGGAAACTCAGGTTTCTGAGGTGTTTACATATCCTACATCATATCTTTATTTTTACTTTTAACTACAGTATAATTTTGCAGCATCTTTTTAGCCACATGTCTAGGTGGGCATCTCAGGAAGGACATGCAACAATCACATATAACCTTGTTATTCACACGCAATGGTAAAAACACTATTTGTAACTGACAGAAAACCACAGGAAGACGGAGTCATACAGACAGAGTATCTTTCCTCATTTTTGCGTGCAGTCCTAGTTCAGCAAGAGGTTAAGCACCAATCAGGAATGTTTCCATGGCTGATCGTATCCTACTCACAGGCCAGTCTTTAAAGGATAGATATATTTCCCAAAGACACAAGCAAGAAATCAGAAGCAAGACATATTTTACAACGTTAAAAATAGTGGTATTAAATTATTTCCACTACACAGTATCTGCTACAATTTCATGTGTCGACACAATATCAGATTCAGAAAACACGGGCTGTTCAACCTGAGCAGGTGGACAGTTTGTTCTTGTGCAGGGTGTGCACAGCTATGTGGAACTGGGACACAGAGTGACACCCAGTATCATACATGACAGTTCTGTCACCACTCTCTGTTTACATCTTTGTCTTGGAAATCGCCAGCTAGCACCTCCTATCTAATGATCACACGCAAGTTAGGTGTGACTGTCCGAAAGGTCAAGATAACAGGCAAAAATATTAATCTGAGCATAGCAATCATTACTATCAAAACAATGTGTCTATTAATTTCTGATACATTTAAAAATAATCTGAGAGCACCAGCTGTTGTTAGAAAAGAAACGCTTGGAGTATCTATTTTTAGTTAACTTTCAAGTGTGAAATTAATTCTGCTACCAGCCTTTTAACACTGCATTTGCTTAGTGAAATGCACAGCTGGTTTTGACTGCTGTAAAGGCTGTCAACACTTGGCTGGCTGGTTAGATGGGGGCAATAACCCTCTGGGATTTTTTCCATTGATTGCATCTTACTGTTCCCACGGATCTCTCACTGTAGATGAAAGTCAGCAAGCTACAACACACAAAAAACTATGTAGGTCCGACCGGTTTTTTCAAAATTGCAGGCCAAGATTTCAGCTAACAAACAAATGACTCATTTAGGTGTATTCCAGGTATATGAAACAGAAGAGACCACAGAGGGTTAAAGATACATCAATCACCATGAAAAGAGCGCTGCTCTGGCACTGAGGAGATCCATCACTGTGAGTGAAAGAAGACTTCCAGCTTTTGATTATGATAAAGAAACAGAAACAAAACTGCACCATGTCCTCCCTTTTATCTATTGAGTGTGTGATAAGACTTAAAAGTCTTGCTATGAATGTTACGATTTGCTCAAGAATTTTTTCTCCATTAACACATTAACTTATGATTATCTTGCAAAGGAAAATATGCCAATGTGTGCCTTCAGGCGTAAATAACGGTGATAGACATTTAAGCCTTCCGAGATTCACAGTAACAAACACACACCTTTTATTTTTTTCTGCTTCCTTTCCATATGTGCTGAACACTACAAATGGTACCAACAAGACAAAAACAAAAATCTAGAAAAAAAAATAAATAAATCATGAGACCGCATTAGACAAATGCAGGAAAAAGAAAGCTTAGGTTGTTGCATTTTCCCCTGATTTTGGGGGTGTATTTTTTACATCTGGCCAGCTTCCAAAGCTAGAACAGCATCTGCAGCTCTGGGGCGCTTCTAAATAAAGTGAACTTATTTAGCTATAGCTGGAACTAAACCAGCACTTTATGTGCTCAACAGAGGCTAAGTAATAATAGGTTTGTTTATATAATTAGACCCCTATCAAAGCTCAGCAATGGCTGTAATTGCATGTGCCTTTAAGCAATGTTTAAGTGGAACAGACCCTGTTTTTTATTTAGGACCGAACAAGTCCTACATCAAGAAAGACTTCGATGGAAAAATCTTTTTTTGTGTTTTTTTTTAACAATGAAAAGTCCCAAAAGCTCTACAAAAATAACCTCAGAAAAATGTGTGAGCCAATAAACTATAGATAAATTTGACAAGTACTAGTTAAACTCCAGCATGGTTGCTGGATTACATAAAAGACACATACGCAAATACACTGACTGACTGATAAAAGTTGAGAAACAGAAGCCAAGACTTCTTGGTGGTCCAACTTGATACAGAAAACACTTGGCATGGGCGCCAGATGCTGAGTGAAAATTCTGCTTACGCTCTTTCCCACCCCTTTCTAGTATTTACCTTACTCCCACCCAGTCATCCACACTGGGAAGCAGGAGTTATGCAACATGCCACATTCTGTGACATTCTCCAAGTCTGAAAAAGACCCTTGACTGCTCTTAGAAACAAGGCGCCCTTGTCAAGGTAACAGGAAGGAAATGGGTGTAAAGGGGCTGGCAGTCTGCAGCTCTCAGCATCTTAACTCAGATCAGCTTTCGCTCAGAAAAAAATGCCCAAACTAGACAGATTGGTTTTCACCTTCATGTTCTCAAATCAGCATGGAGACATTAAGCCGCTACACCTGGATACACACTGCTGATTGGACTGCTGAGTAGCCACGCACACCACAACATTAATTGCCATATGGTCTCAAGTTTGGTGCTTGATTAGGCTGTTTCGTCTCCATGCAACTTATCAGTGATGCAGCACATAGCCTTGATTCAGAACTACAACAATTTGGAATTGGGCCATCTGTCTCTCTCCCCCCTGGGGTTTGCATTCCTCGTCCCAAAGAAATAACAGAACAGAGAGAAGAGCTGTCAGCCCAACTATAACCAGGAGGGTTTCTCTCCGGCACGTCTGCTCAGATACTGTACTACAGATAATTAAGATTTACTGCAAACCTGCATGTCTGATTTTTAGGAGAATGGTGATAATCCCGGATCATTACCGGAAAGAGTTAATCCACATGCAATTGCCATAGCTCCCAGGAATTCAGGGTAAATATGTAGTGCTGCGCTCCTGTAGGCAGGAGAGGAGGCCGGGGTATCAAAGAGTATTTTTATTTCAACATAAGTCTAATTTTTAATTTGTATTTTGTTATTTTAAAGTTATGGACAGAGTATAGATCCAGACGTCAAACCTTAGAACATTTACATAGATTTTACACTTTTCTGATGTCAAAAAGAAAGAAAGAAAGGGGTAAAAACAGAAATACTTACACAACCCATATCCCAGTGATGGTCAGGACAGGGAGGCTAACAGGTAGTATCATCCACAGAGACATCTTCCAGCACCTTTCTTCTTTTTCCTCTCCAGCCAGCTGAGCAATATCTTCTCAAGTAGGATTAACATTTATCTGAGTGTGACTGACTTGTGCACCGATTCATTTTCCTGAAGATGGAGGACGGTAGATGGGACACTGGCAGCACAGATGTCGCCTTTCAGCTAGTGAATGAGAGGATCGATAAAGAGATCAGGCTTGTTCCTTGAGGTTGATTAGGAGCATTCACCTACTCATCAGCATTAAATGATTAAACAAACTATCAATAACAAGCTATCAGTGACCACAGCAATTTAATTTACATCGATCAGCAGGTTGCATTACTTTACATACTCCTGCTTTCGTAAAGCTTTAGTGTTCTGCTTTTCTTCAATGTTCAACAATATTTTATAAGTTTTTGGGTTGTTTTCGGGGTGGACACATTATTTAAAACTCCCTCGCTTACACTTCAAATGCGACGGTTTTCTGCCCACCTTCATGTTTCTAGTTAGCAACAACAAGCATCAAAGGTAAATCCGTGACAACTCACCTTCTGCCTCCTTGTAAGCTAGCAAATGCAGATTTTTTTTTTTTCTATTTAGGAAAATGAAAACTTTGAGTACGCCGGCGTGTCCTCCACAACTCTGGCACCCCCACCCCCCCAAAAAACTATCACGACTTAGCTTTAATTTTACTTCAGTATGTAGATTTTTCCAGAGCAGATGGGACCTCGGTTAGCCGTGTTCGCGTTGAAATGAGTGGGGGGAAGGCTGGCTTCACAGCAGCCAGTCCCGCTGTATCTCAGCCGCCACGAGTATCCAGCTGTTTGACTCCGCCCACATTTGGTTACGCACGTGTGGGCGGTATAGCGCGGAGGAAGCTCAAGAAGACAAGTTTGTTCTACCGTATTTGGACAAAGTTTTAAATTATAAAATAGCCATTATATCCACACCAAGTTCTAGTTTGAATATTACTGTTTCAAATCAGTTCCTTTCACCGTGAGACCCTGAGAGTAGGTCTACTACACTTGGAACCTGTACGTTTCCTTGCAACGAAACTGTTTCGCTGTTAACGGTAGGAGGAGTGGGTACAGCCAGAATAAGAGAGGGCTTTGGGTACAAAGCGTGTTTTTGCGTGTGTGTTTTTCTCCCGTGCTTTCTTATCTCATTGTAAAGATACACGTCTTCGTCATTACGTAAGCACCTTGTAACTCTCTGTTTATATACAACATGTGTGAATGAGCGTGAGACACCGAGACCCTCAAACAAAACTTGTTTCTGCTGCCCTCTGCAGCTTTAACAAATTAATATCTCGTCATTTGTCAGCTATAAATAATCTGTGGTGGGTCCTTTTGTGAAAAAATCAATTACGAATCAGCATATTTAATAAAATATGCAAAAACGTTTTCCCCATTCTTTTCTAATCAGTTCCTATAACTTCATTAGTTGGCCTCATCACTGATGGGGACGACAAGGAGTACAGAGGACTGACTCAAGACTTTGTGGACTGGTGCCAGCTGAACTACCTCCAGATCAATGCCAGTAAAACCAAGGAGCTGGTGGTAGACTTCTGCAGGCACAAGCATCCTCCACTGCAACCACTGAACATCCAAGGTATGGACATCGAGGCTGTGGACAGCTACAGGTACCTTGGTGTTCATCTGAACAACAAACTGGACTGGACTCATAACTCAGACGCCCTCTACAGGAAAGGGCAGAGCAGGCTGTACCTGCTGCGGAGACTCAGGTCGTTTGGAGTGGAGGGCCTACTCCTGAAGACCTTCTATGACTCTGTGGTGGCCTCAGCCATCTTCTATGGTGTGGTCTGCTGGGGAGGCAGCATCTCTGCTGGGGACAGGAAGAGACTGAACAGGCTGATCCGAAGGGCCAGCTCTGTTCTGGGATGCCCTCTGGACCCAGTGGAGGTGGTGAGTGACAGGTGAATGGTGGCTAAGCTGTCATCACTGCTGGACAACATCTCCCACCCCATGCATGAGACTGTGACAGCACTGAGCAGCTCCTTCAGTGGGAGACTGCGGCACCCACAGTGTGGGACGGAGAGATTTCATAGGTCTTTCCTCCCCACTGCTGTCAGACTCCACAATAAAGACTTTTGCAGCTGATCAAACACACAAACCCACACATGTGCAATAAGACTGCTATATGTGCAATTCTTGTGCAATTCTTCTTCTGACGAAGTTGTATTTTTGTATTTTCCTACTCAGCTGTATATAGTATTTGTATTTCTATTTTATTCTATTGTATATATTATTCTATTCTATTTTATTCTATTGTACATAGTATTTTATTTTATTTTATTGTATTTTATTGCATTCCAGTGTTTTCTAATTTCTGCTACATAACTTTGCACTTTTGCTGTAACAAAACAAATTTCCCACCTGTGAGACTAATAAAGGCCATCTTATCTTATCTTATCTTATCTTACAAAAGATAGACACATGGAATTTATCAGGGCCAAAAAATATATCAAAGCTCCGTTAAAAACGTCAGACAAATCCTTTTTACACCGTCTCCACGTATCTTTCCATCTAAAGCAGTAATCATGTAATATATTCATATAATGTGATATTATAGTTTAGATTGCAAAACTGCACCACTATCATGTCTATGACACGGAATAGGAGAATCAGTGCCCTGAATGTTTTATCTGTTTTCTGATCATTCACTGGAGCTTTCGGGACTTATATGACCACGTGGAATAGATGGCTGGTGAAAATTTATCACAGCCAGTGGTTTAATCAGAGGTGTACAACACATGAGCAACATGTGAGAGAATGGATAGGACCAGCAGGAATGTAACATTTACTCATATACTTTACTAAGGTTTAATGTACTTGTACTATTTATTTTTGTCTGTATATATATTTTTTGTATTCTCATACTATGTTACTTTTCTATTCAGCTATATTTTAAATGCACTATAGTATTTATATTAAAGCTTTAGCTACTTATTATTTTGAAGATTAATTGCATTATTTTAGATCAAGCCACAGAGCAATATCGGTGATATTGGCATTCTTTGCAACAGCAAAAACATATACACATAAATAATAATATACAAATTAGAATAAATAAATTAATACGATCTGATAATATTATGTGTAGGCTTATTTAAAGTGTCTGAGTATGTTTACTTAAGGTACCTAAATATATTTTGATTGTTCAGCCTTTTCAGTGTTAAGCTATTTTAGGTAGGAGAAGTTAAGTTTATAAGTTTTAAATGAGTTAAAAATCTAAATACTTTCTTCCACTTATCCACAAATAATTGTCCAACAGAAGATTATATTTAAATTATTGGTCAGCTCCACCTTTCACATAATAAATCTGTAATAGGACACAATTTTCATAAACCTGCAATTATGTTTTTGACATCACTTTTCTATTTCTGATATATTTGTGTTTTTTTATTAAGTGTTCTGGTTTTTCTGCTATATTCTTGATTCCCCTGTGGCCCCCATTTAAAAAAATTCTGGAAACGGGTTCAGCTGGGGATGAACAACTCAGAACAATGCCTGGTACCTTCAGTTAACGAGCAATTAAATCTGATTGGCACATTAATGCATATTGCTGTCAAATGAGTTCCTTTTGATTGTGCTACTTCCAGTGATGCTTCCTCAGTAAAAAGAAAATAATGTCACCCCACGGTCCATTTACTACACCTTTCAGCACAACTTTTGTTTTGTTTTTTTCTCATCCCTTTGATGGCTTCAATGTGCAAATGTGAGGATATTCAGCATCTAGTTCACGTTACAGAAGAAGACCAACTATAAATGGAGTAATTTGTTTTTGCAGGTAATTTCAAAGTTCAACAAACAACGGCACACACACAACTCGTATCTAAGCAGTGTTTCACAAAATGTATCTAATAGCTAATGTACGGTTGCTTTATTTCCCAGGGCGAGAAAAAACATCAGTGTGCAACGCAGAGGTGGTGAAAAATGTAAGAAAGAGAGGACAGGAGAGGAAGATGAGAGTAATGCTTATAAAGCATATATGTGCTCAAAAAGCGTTTTACACAAATTAGAGTAAAATAAATAAGAAAATGAAATGCTGTAAAAAATAATTCAAAACAAAGTTAACATAAAGAATAAATTAAAATAAGAAAAATTAGATGGTAGGGACTGTTCAGCAAGTGCAGTTTTATAAACTGGAAATTTAAATCTTACATTAATGTCCAAATTTATTTTTAATCAGAGTTCTTCAGTCAGATGTTGGATCAATACATGATGTGTTAAGTTACATCAAGTAAAACAGAAAACACAGTAGCAACACAGCCTCTACATTAAGAAAAATCTACTGCAGCTCACAAAAGAAATTAATATGTGACTTGTTTTTAAGTAATTCACATCCCCACATTGCACTGCAACACCTGATTTAACTACAAAACTCAACTTAGCCCCTGGTTTTAGCATATAGACGGTCACATGTTTACCTACATTTTTATACCAAGCATACCATGAATGACTTAATTTATACTAAAGTTATTATACATTAGAAAAAAATCCAACTGGGTAGGAACTTTATTCCATTTTGGCTGCTTTCTATATGAAATGTCTCTGTTATCAGCTGATTAGATGACCCATCAATTCCTCGTTATTGCTGATGAAATTCAAAGGCGTTTAATAAGTAGCCAGTATTAGTTAAAATAGTTAGTATCAGTCAATATCACATGGTATTATTATATTACATTTTTTTAGTCAATTAATTGAACAAGAAAAAAAACCTGTTGAATCCAAGTTGTTGAAGGAATAATGTATTAATACACTGATTAACATCAGCCCTTACAACAACAGCAACGTCATTCCCAGTAATGTGAGTCACTTTCCATTTATTGTGTTTTTAATAAGATTACAGAAAATGACAAATTAATCAGTAGCAATATTTTTAAAAAATGTATTTTACAGACATGTGCAACATGTCAGTGATGTAAATATATAATACATTAACATAATAAAGAGAAAGAAAGAAAACGTGACAAAGCATCCTGAATCATTTAATGTTTTTTCTACTTATTAATGGCACCCGTTATATCTTAATTTCCCTTAAAAGAGCAACCTGTAACCAAAACACTCATAAAAAGACTTATCATGAAAAAAGTGAAATAAAAAAGATAAAACAAGCAAAAACAACTCAAACACCACGTGCTAGATGTCACAGATTTAAGGAGAATGTAAGTCTGAAGCATATCTTACAGTCTTATAGTCGTACCAAAGCCCCACACGCTGAATGCAGGGTAGAGTGGCTCTTTAAATGTGGTCTGGATCTTGTGCAAAAGACGCATGCCATCAGAGACACTGTAAAACGCCAGTGTTCCTGCTGCATGGTCCAGGTAAACGCCAATACGAGAAGATACCGGAGCTGTGAGGTCTGTGCTTTTGTTGTTGTGCACAAAAGAGAATTTGGAGTCAGAGCAGTACAGACTCCAGGACTTGTCGTTCCAGCCCAAGCTGCATTCGTTGGCATTCCCTTTACGACGGATTCCTCTGTAGGTAACAGCCACATCTATCTCTGTTCCCTTCCAGTCCACCTCCCAGTAACAACGACTCCCAATCACACTATCCCTGCACAACACCTGGAAGAGAAGGGATGAAATGAAAGCTTAAAAGGCATGATTTCACAAACTATAGAAATGACTTTTTTCCCTAATAATTTGATCAACTCTCTCTTTCATCCTGTTTAACGTGAAACCTCACCTGCTGCCAGTGGTCAAATCGGTCAGGGTGGTCAGGGTAGTTCTTGGGTTCATTCTTCATTGTGGCAGCTCTGTTACCCTCGGACAAGTGAAGGTTGGGGTGGACAGTGTTGACATCCAGAATCAGCTGACCAGCATCTGAACACAGCAGAAAAACAAGTCAAAAACTCTACTCTGCAAAGAAAAAATACTTGATGAACTGGAACACTCTTCTCTTCTCTAGGCCCAAGCAAAGTGGAAAACTATCAACAGGTCTGATTGTCAAAATAAAACGTTTTTCTTGGAAATCATGGATGCATCTTGTAGACTTAAATGGGTCGTTTTTTACCACCTCACACTTCAAAATCCAGCATCCGACATAGTATGAGAGTAGCAGTGTGCATGGCATGGGTGACCTGCACATTTGTAAATCCATGCTAGAGGACATAAACAACATCTATAGACAAATGTGCTGATATCTACAGTGTCTACGCAGGGAAGGCTTTCCTTATATCATTAAACTGCTGAGCAACTGAAGCATGAATGGGAAAACATTTCACTCTCAAAAGTAATTGTCTTCACTTAGAAAATGCTTAAAGAGTGCTAACAAAAGTGTAGGTGATGCGGACAGTAGTAAATATTTCCCTATCCTATCTAAAAATGTGTCAAACAGTATTCTCAAATTGAACATTTGATATCTTTATGTTATTTCTGGAAACTATTTAGATTTAAGTGATTAGTAAGTGATTGGTATTCTGTGCTTCTAGCTGATTTCTGACAATGAGGAGACAGCCTACAGTGTTAATGTGGATGAGTGATGTATAGACAATAACCTGGAGCTCCGTTGAAGAAGAAGATCATCAAAGAGAACAAAAGAAATAAAATATCTCCAAAACCACATAAAAGGGCAGAAAATGTGAAGTTCCCCAAAGTCACTGTTTTAAAACGGCTAACTAAAGAGGACCATGAAGAGTGTCCTCACCAGCTGTGCCACCCTGTGCAGCTACCTGAACAGAGCTCCCAATCCCGGATAACATCTATGCTAGCTATCTGACAAAGAGGGCAAGCAGTATTTTCAAAGTTGTTCCACACCCTTGACACTCCCTGTGGATAGTTCAGGACAATACATCATCACAGTAACTGACTGAGGAACAGCTTTTTTCCCTGGACTCCATCTTACTCCTCCTTGCCACGTCAAAGCACAGTTTCAAAGACCTATAAGTGGTGACACACACACACATAGCACTACACACACCAGTTCATCAGGTCTGTAACATATGTTGATATACCGGCCTTTGTCCTCAGATACTGTTAGAGCATGAAAACTTCAAAACCTTGTGCTCCTGCTATACTTTAGAAATATTATGATTTTTAGCTCATATATAGAAATTTTCACTACATATAATCTAATTATTCTTTCCTATTTTTCATATATTTACATCTATTGTTTGTTATATCTCTATGAGAGATATAACAAACAAATTTCTATTGTGCCTGAGTATGGTAACAATTGTGATTATACCTTTAAAAAAGGTTTCTAGCTCCCATGAATCAGCTCATTCAAAGGTTTTTATAGGTGCCATAAAAGCAGGAACACCTGTATTTGCTTAAGCAACTTTGCTTCCTTATGTTTCGTCAAACCAGTTCTGCCAGCAGCATACCTCCCATTGCAAGTTTCGGTCATTTCACACACAGAGCTGCATATCCATTACTATGCATGAAACAGTAACTGGAGCTATTTAACATTAGATAATAATACAAAATGTGCTTCCCATGACAGTATGAAAGTAGGATTTTCTGTAAATGCAATGGTGGTGCTGAAGGTTTAAAGACAGGCTGAAGGAAGGTTACAAAAATGGATCCGGTAACTCACATCTCAAGAAATCGTCTCTTGTTCTTGGTTCGTCTCTTATCTTTGGTTCCTCCCTCAGTAAGGATTCTCTTCTTGATTTTCGTTCTTCATTTTCTTCTGTGATGTGCACTTCCTTCACTGTGAAGGCAGATTAAAAATACACATACACAACAGCAGATTAAGAAACAACAGAAAAAAGCACATATTATCTGTGCTATCTGAGATGAAGAAAGGTAAGTCTGTTCACCTGCTCCTGAGATTTTGCTAATTTCAACTTTGCTGACTTCTTCCACTTGTAATTTCAGTGCAGAGATGGCTCTCTTGGTAGCATCAAAGGAGTAATAGGGTGCGACGGTGATTTTGTTGAGATCTTCATATCCCGAGGGGCCTGACAGGGACTGCCAACTCTGGTAAAAAAAAAAAAAAAGAAAGAAAGAAGAAGACACATGAGACATAATAGCCTAGACAGTGAATATTTTCACTCTTTTCTCCAAAGACCCCTGACTTTATGTTATCTTGGTTGGGGTCGCCAGCCTCACCTGTAGGAAATGTATGTGATCATCAGTGTGTGAAAGCTTCTCCAGGTCATTGTGCTTCTTCTTCAGCAGAGTAATCTCCTCTTCTAAACGATCCAGCAGTATTTCGGCCTGGGTCACGGTGGTCCTTTCGTGGGTGCGGATCATTTCCTTGACTTCGTTGTACTTTCTCTCGATGGAAAGCAGAAGCTCCGTGAAGATACGCTCATTTTCCTCTAAGACTGTTTGAGCAGAATGCTGGTGAGATACAAAGGAGAGGAAGTCTGTCAGAACACGATTTAAAAACGGTTACTTTTCAAATTAATATTTTATTTATTATAGCTAGATTAGTGTGACTTACACGAGGCAACTTTCTGACTTACTTTAAGTGATTCGACACCCTGTCGGAGGTCTTGCCACTTTTTAACCCTCTGATCAATCCTTTGTTGAGATTTGTGCAGCGTAACACTAAGTTGTTTCTATAGCGGGAAAGACAAGAAAGAAGCCATCACTAGTCATTAGTGGATTGTTGGTAACTTATTTGCTGTGTTCACACTGTTGCTTTCGCCACTTACTTGTTTCTCAGTCCTCTCAGTGCCAGCCGGGACGATGTCATGGTGTTTGTGTTCATCCATCATGCACAAAACACACACTGATGTCTCATCAGTGCGACAGAAAGCCTCCAGCAGCTTGTCATGCTGTGCGCAGAGCTTCTCTCTCATCTGACCCGTAGCTTTGACCAGCTTGTGCTTCATCAGGGTAGGGTAGTCGTAGTGAGACTGGACGTGAGTCTCGCAGTAGGATGCCAGGCACACCAAGCAGGACTTCTCAGCCTTCTGCTTCTTTGTTGTGCAGAAGTCGCACAGGACGTCCCCGCTCCTGGCCAGGGTCCTGGCTTGGCTTCGACTGTTGGGTCGACGAGATTTATCCAAGCTGGTGTATCTGTCCAAATCCAGGCTCCCGCTGTGTGACATTTTCTTACCAGGAGATTAAAAATATATTTAGAAAAAAAAAAGCAATCCACAGGTGATTAAGTTCAGCGGCTGTGTGAAGTTTTTAGGAAATCTGATGAGATGAGCAGCTAAAGAAAAGACTTGATTGAAAGTAAGCAGGGCAAGGAATCTACGAGGAGCTCCTGAAGTTGATCGCTACACTGAAACTGCGTGACAAAAGCTGTGAGTAACAGAATGTCTGCTATGTAATACGCTCTCTTTGTAAAACCAGTATTCCTAGTTGGACTTTAAATAATCAAACAATGGGTGGTGCCTGAAATAAAGACAAGTGAGACAGAGAAAAGGAAATAAAAAAAGGAGTACTTACTGATGAACTTAATAACTAAATGTCATAATTAAATTTCAGAATCTCACAAGTGTCATAATTACTAGCTAGACTGTTGAGGAATTCATTTGTTATGGTTGTGTTTTATAGACCTCTATATGTAACCATACTTAATGCCACTTTCACTAACAGGACATTCATCAACGATGTGAAGGGGAAAACAGCATCATCTTGTGGGATTGCTTCTTTACTACACCAGATCTACATAGCTTACACCTTTAAAGACGTGTGCATTGTGAAAATATAATAGAAGCATCTAGACTGCTGTGCCAGTAGTTGATAATTCCCTCCAAAGCTGATGGATTTACATTGAAAAAAGACTAGTGTCATACAAAAAAAAATAAACAAAAAGCCATTTTTATTTTCTAAGCCTTCCATTTGTCATCTTTCTGCATTTTTTGAGTGACAGGTATAAAGTGTAGTCTCACATCTCCTACAGTTTGCAGGAAGGTGTTCGCTTTGATATTTTCCGCGCAGAATGTTGTGCTGATATTCAGGCTAAATTTGCCTAACAACTCCCCCACGCCACCCATCATCTTTTCACTGTGACAAACTAATTCGGTATTTTTCAAGCAAATATTTGTAAAGGTAGAAGTCAGCAAATTTAATATTCAAATAAGAATTATAATCGTTTAGGAATATGGTTGGCAATAACAGTTGTAATCAGTGACAGAATACATACAATCATTTCTATGCAAAAGGCCAAAAGGGGTCATTGGTGACTATTATATTTT
The DNA here is from genome assembly GCF_001858045.2 of Oreochromis niloticus. NCBI lineage: Eukaryota > Metazoa > Chordata > Actinopteri > Cichliformes > Cichlidae > Oreochromis > Oreochromis niloticus. The sequence continues at coordinate 17,522,127 of NC_031978.2, forward strand.
ACAATTCACAGATGACTTAAAGAACCTTGCTGACCTGATGATGATGTTTATATTATATTAACCTTTTAAACTTTTCCATTTCACTTTCATTTGTTTTGTTTGTTTGTTTGTTTGTTTTTTATCTCTGATTGATTTTCTAATGAATTATTATTTTCAGACATTTTTATGGGGAAAAGGATTTTGTCCTGACTCATCTCTGTAAATTGGGCTTTTTTCTTTGTCACTTTATGCATCAAATATCTGCCTGAAGTTTTGCTACTTTATGTCTGTTGCAATGATTGGCTGCAAAACATTACAATGTAATATTATAAAACCCAGAATAAAGTAATAATAATTTACTCATTTGGTTTAAAAAACATACATGAGGACTCATCAGCTGTATGCCTTTGTAATTACTGCAGCTCTACATATCACCCGTATTGAAAATTAGTGCCACCACAGTTCTTCTCCATTCCTCAGACATCATCTTATTCTCCAATACTGTGCAAAACAGTCTGGTTAAAAAGTCCACTACCCTCTCTGCTATACACCTCCATACCTCCACAGGTATGTCATCTGGACCAACTGCCTTTAGACTCTTCTGTCTCTTCATAGCTGCCCACCCTTCCTCCTTACTAATACTCTTAACTTTCTTATTCACTATGTATTATGTCCTGATTATGTTTTTGAGTGAATATGATCACCTACAAAGAAGCTACAGCCCTAACTGGTAGACCCAGTATTATGAGCAGATATCGTCCAGGCACAGATGTATCTGTATTTGCTTGTTTTCAGTCCAACACCTGCCTTCATTTTGGTCTGTATATTGGTTGACTGGCATAGCAGCATTCAATCAGGGCTATATTTTCAGTGTAGCAGTAGCCTGTTTCTTATTAGTTTGCAGTGGTTCTTCTGACCTTGTGAGTTATGTGTCCCTTGCTTGTGCCCTGAGGGAATTTTGGATCATTGAGGATCTACTCTGGGGACCTTTACTGGATACATGCCTTGCCCAGGATTTGGTCTCCAGCCTGTTGTTCCAGAGACTGTAATTTTGCCACTACACTATCCACATGATGCAGTTACAAAGCAGGGACCAGGAACTGAAGGAACAACTGAAGCAGATGTGGACTTTATGGAAGGAGCTGGAAACTGGAAAAGGGGCTCCAGCAGATTCCAGCATCTGTCCAAAGGAGTGCAGTGCTAGGAACAGCTAATATACTCCATAAAACTCTCAGGCCAATGGTAATGGCCCTAAGCTTGAGGACCACGCAAATACAGCTTTATATATTCCATTTTATTGTTTTATTTTGGCTTTTAAAAAAAATAAAATAATTAAATTTATATTTATTGCACATGTTTGTTTATTTTTGCCATGTTAGAATATTTTTGCCACATTATATTTTATTTTATTGATCTTTATTGTCATAGCCTGCCTTTTTTTGTGTGGGGGGGGGATAAGAAAAACATAGTGAAGCAGGAACAATAGCCGGTGAACTGATATAAACCTCATATTCAACTTTGTTACAATACAGTAAAATAACGTCACAGCCACTTTTATGGATAAACACTACAAACTAGAAACGGTAATGGAAATCTCCAGGCTTGTGTCTGTGGTGCATTGTCGACTCCCAGCCTGTAGGGGGTGATTGTGGTTTCCGTGCTGCGTTGAAAGGACAATGGTTGCTTTCGGTAAAGTGCGTCGGTTGTCCAACGTTGGCGCCAGATGAGCTGTGGCGCCAGCTACACACACAGGCATAGAGAAAGAGAGAGAGAGAGGGAGAGAGAGAGAGGAAGATACTGAGCAGTCTACCCAGGCTTACTACATACAGCTTGCAACGCTTCTCTCTTTTTTTAAATTCTCTTTTCAGCAGTCACAAAGTAAGCGGTCAGAAAGGTGGGTGCGGGCCTGCAAGAATTTACACGTTTAAACAGCCGTGATCCTTTATTCCTAATGATGTGTTATATCGTTTAAATTCAGCATACTCTGGCATCAATAGCAGCTGCAAAGAGGCATAGAGGGTCGTTTGTATTCAGCTTAATATATCATCGTAGTTTTTATCGTTATGTTAGACAGCAGTGTCTCTTGTGCGCCTCGGGTTCTGAACTTTGAGATGGAAAAATACAGGCCCGGGCTGGCACTGCTTGTGACATTATGTGCTGCTAGAACAGCAGAGAAGCACAGCAACACACTGGTATAGAAGACTATTTCAGGTTCGAGTCCTATCCAGGCTATTTTTGATTGCTGTTTGCGATTGCTGCAGGATCAACTCAACTGTATTTCTTGAATTTGCTTGCAGTTTGTCTTTGCATGCGAATCCACACTTAAACATGGTCGGATGGGCGGTTTAGTAAAGCTTCCGCTCCAGTGTTTTACTATCTACAGGCTATAGAACTAAACTGGAGTGCAGGCTCTAACTGTGTTAGCAGACTGGATTAGCTGGGGGTTAGCTTGGCATCGTGGCTATCTAGCCAGCACGCTAATAATGTCTCGGCTGGATAGCTGCTAACATCAGCAAGGCCGCCATTGGAGTCGTGTGTGCGGTTTGTCGACTGCTGCCGCAGTGAAGGAGTGCTTCGGGTTTGTAGCCAAGAGTCATCGTGTCCTTTCAAGTAGCGATTAAACGGCTTTTCTTGGTTGTTTTTGTCCGTATAATTCATTTCAAGCTGCATATGGTTGCGGATTTGTGTGTTTCGAGAAGTTCTTGTGTGCGTAAAAGACGTCCTTTCCCGGGCTTTTCGCACACCGTTTCTGGCTTTCATGGTTAGCCATCTTTGTTTCAGCTAGCCCACTCCTGACTGGAAATTGCGGTGTGGCGCTTAGCGTGCTAGCCAACTCGTCGTCAGCGTTCGTGTTGTGCGATAACGTTACTAGCGCTCAAATTATGATTTATGGTTGTCTCTGTGGTTTCCTGTGCACGCTTGGTTAATCTTTGTGAGCATAGCGCTTTCGAGATCGCTCTAATTTTAATGTTTAGAATGGCGGAAGCTAGCGCAGCTACCATTAGCTAGCGGCAGCCATCTTAGGCGAGTGTGTAATCTTGGCTAGCCTGGAAGTGCTGGTGTGGCACAACAAGATGGCCTGTTAATACTCGCACAAGGAGAATTTCCGCGTCGGTCGTTGTCATAAATTGCACTTGAGCGCATAATTCGGTGCTGGTTTGGTGTAAGTATTTCGCTGTTTACGGACTTCTGACTACAATTACTCGGGTGAGGTTTTCCGTGAAGCTAGTTAGCTGGCTAAATCGTGAACACATTAGCAGCTAACACAATGCTGTTTTATCGTTAACCAGTCCCCCATCGACCATAGCCAGCTAACTAGCGGCTATAGGGGCTATTTGTAGCTTATTTGGAAGGCTAGCAACCAGCAGTTAAATGTTTAATAACAAAACCCTGCTGTTTAGATGCCCCGTTCTTATTTCGAGATGTATTCAGTAATGACTAATAATGAACTGCGCAGATAAGCGACTCGTGTAGGGCCAGCCAAGTTTTTTGCTTGCGGATTAAGATAGAATTGCGAGTCTGATTATGATGTTCAGTTTGATTTTAACATTTGTTAGCTGATGAAGTCTGCGCTAGCTTGGCTAGCAAGTAATTGTTGGCAAAGCTTTCTAAGTAGTATTTAAAATTAACTGGTAAAGTGAGATGAGGAGTGCAGGCATGAAAACATTCTAATACTCCTGTCCCACGACTTTATTCATGCACAGTTTCTGAGCATAATGCTACAGATTGAGCCGTTTTAAAACCTATTACCATAGGCCAGTGGTTGCATAGTACAGTATACAAATACATTTAAATCCAATAGTGGCCCCTCTTGTCTTGCTGATCATCTGTTAAACAAACGAGCCACAATCGTTTGTTTGTGCTGCTTTTTTGTGTTTGTGGAGGTCATGACTGTATATCCTGGACATACACAGTGATCTTTACCTTGAGACTAGGTGGCAAAATTGTGTTCACCAGGATTTGCTTTTGCTTACCTTGTCTAACTAGATTAAACCTGACTGTTGGCTTGAAAACTGTCTTATTTAATTTATAATTTGGAGAGGCTGTCTATGTCTGATTCAGTATTAAATCTTTTCTTTGTACGGCTTTGAGTCCTGCCAATGATGGATCCATCAATTTTCTTCCACTTATCCTATGTAAACTGTACAACTGTAACAGAAAACATGTTTTTGTAGAAGGAACAGAACTGAACAGTGTTCATACTTTCACACTTCCCATGTGATTGCCATGTGCTTGTAATAAGTGGATGAACTATTCACATTACTCTTGTTTTATTTGTTAGATCTGAGGTCAAAGTGTACACGTCTTGCTCAACAATTAATACTTGTTGAGCAAGTATTAATTGTTGTAATTGTTGTAAGTGAGTGCTGATACTTGAATATCAGCACTCACTTATTAGTGAGTGCTGATATTCCTTTTATTCAATTATCCTGTTTTTTTTTTTTTTCCTTCAGAAATGACTCGACTATGTTGGCTGAAACTGGGCTAGTGCTGTGCAATTAACTGAATTTTAGTGTCAGTTACTGTTTTGGATTCCAGTTGTTATTAAACTAGGTAATCGAGGTAAAATGCCATGTTTTGTTTCATAACATTGCTCTAATTTTGTCTTTCAGTCCAACTTTTGGTGCTCCCTGAAAGCCCAAAAGTTTCCAGAAAACCCACCATTTAAAGGACACCGTTTTCAAGTTCAGCAAATCCACAATCTTACCAAAGTTAGTAAACCTTGCCATAATCTGTCAGCCAGACTTAGACTCCTACTTAAAATTTCATTAGATTTATAAGTGACAGTCAAGCTAAAGTTTTTCTTTACCAAATGCTTTTGGCTGTGAACAGTTACCTAAAATAAATTGTTTATTTTCCACTCTCACAGGTCTGCTTGACAACAAGAGCACCAGCGCGGCCCAACACAAGACAAAGGTCTATCCCCCCGATTCTTAAGTAGGTCCTCATCCGGCAAGAAAACGGAGGTCGTGGGGTTGGAGTGTGTTCTCATGGCCGAGTCAGAGACTGAATGTGACACACCCGGCCTTGACACACTTGGGTCGGAGTGTGTCATAGCCCACAGCCATGTCGACCTTCACTATGGAGCAGAAACTGAGATTATGACAGAAGAAAAGCGTGGATTAGAGCTGGAAATCCACGGTTCAGACTTAAAGATCCAGGGACTGGGGACAGAGCTCGGAGCTGTAGCCTGTGTGGATGCAATTGTAGCCGAGACAGACCATGATTACATTAAAGTGGAACATGGTGACATGCACTGTTTCACAGGAGCTGAAATCAAGACGACAGGAAACGAGGCTCTGCTGGGAGAGGTGCTGCTTAAGACGGAAAGTGAACATGTGGTAAAAGTGGAGTCTGACCATGGCGGGGAGCTGACAGTGGAGTCTGAGAACGGTGTAATCATACATGAAGCCCATGGCCTGCAGTGCAACGAGTGCGGGGAAATTTTTGGCAGCATAGCTGATCTTCACCAGCACTTTGAGATCCACAAGGACCTCAACCCTTACATCTGTGTCCACTGTGGTGAGAGCTTTGCTGTAGAGGCCAGTCTCAAGCAGCATATGAAGATTCACATGAAAGAGAAGCCCTATGTCTCCCCAGGAGTTGAGATGATGGGCAAAGATGTTATTGATGCCTTCAGCCTTAAGTCTCATCAGATGATTCATTTGCCAGACAAGCCCCACAGATGCTCAGAGTGTGGTAAGAGCTTTGCAGCTGCAATCACCCTAAGGGAACACATGAAGATGCATTCAGAGGACAAACCCTACAAGTGCACTCAGTGTCGGAAGAGCTTTGTCCGCAGAAGGCATCTGAAAAAACACCAGGAGGTGCACGCGCGTGAGAAGCCATATACCTGTGGGCAGTGTGGCAAAGGCTTTGCTACATCTTCAAACCTGAAGCAGCACCAGAAGACCCACACTGCGGTCGTGCTTGGAGACAAACCCCACCGATGCGCACAGTGCGGGAAGTGTTTTGCTGCAGCCGCCACTCTGAGAGAGCACCAGAGGATCCACTCGGGCGAGAAGCCGTACAAATGCAACATGTGCAGGAAGAGTTTTGTCCGCAAACGCCATCTGAAGAAGCACCAGCAAGTCCATGCCGGAGGCAAGCCCTACACCTGCAGACACTGCAACAAGGGCTTTAATCACTCCTCTTCGCTCTCCCGTCACCACAAGACACACCTGCAGAATCCAGTGTTTTCTCCACCTCAGCCTGGGAAACCCATGACCTACGGCACTCCCCCAAAGCAGAGAGTGCACCAGCAGGGAGAGAAGCCCTACATGTGTCACCACTGCGATAAGGGCTTCAATCATTCCTCTTCCTTGTCGCGGCACCAAAGAGTCCACTCTGAGGGAAAGAGCTACACCTGTGCTCACTGTGGCAAAAGATTCAATCACTCCTCCTCGCTTGCTAGGCATCAGAGAGTTCACTTGGAGAACAAGCAACAGCAGCAGCAGCCACAACCACCGCAGGCACAACCGCAGCAGTACACCACCATCCCCACGGGGAAGGGATTCCCCAACAATACCTTCCCAAAGCAGCGCATCCTTACGGTTGAAAAGCCATACAGATGCTCCCAGTGTGGAAAAGGCTTTAACCATTCTTCTTCCCTCTCCAGACATCATAGGATCCACGTAGACCAGTGAGCACCCTTTTCCCACACATTCACATGTGGTCCCATGCAACGCGGCTCCCCCGCCCACAAGAAACCCTCCCTTATCCGATCCTCCATTTATGTTCTACCAATGTTCTCTTCATTGATATTACCACACGACAGGAAACGCCAGGCCCAGCTTCTATAGACAGGAGAGGTCAGGTCAGCACATGACGCTGAAATGGAGCAGCTGAGAATGGATGGACAGTAACACACAAGTCTTCAAAAGGAAGCAGCTTGGCCTGAAAGACTGTGCAACCTATAATTCAGAGCTGAACCCGGGGCTTTGTGCTCAGTTTAAAGAGGGTATAATAATAGATTGTTGAAGAAGTCTCTATTGTTTGTGATTGTGCTTCACATGCTCCAGGACCTGTTTTTGAACACTTTTAAAGAAAACAAAATGTGATTTGAAGATCTACATGATAAATTTGTTACCTGGGGGAGCGGTGGGGGAAATGTGTTTCGCCCACTGGTTGGTTTTTCAGTCATGCACCTTCAGGTGGGCAAATAAGCTTTTCAGCTGCAACTTTATCCAAGGTTACCGACACAATTGGTGAACAAGAACTGTTGTTTCAATTTAAATAGCTATTTCGTTTTCTCTCACACAACCCATGTGAAGCAAATATCAGAAATCCAATGTAAATAATATTGATTTTCTTTTATATATATGTATAGGTGACTAGTGTGATGTTCCAAAAGATTACATTTTTGATAGTAAGCTCCACTTTGTCTCCACTTTTTTTTTTCTTTTATGACATTTTTTTTAAGTGCTGGAAAAAAATGTTGCAGGTGTTCAGTTGCAGCTTGTTCTTGACATTGGGCTCCACCAGACTTGAGCCATCCTGTATATTTATAAGGTTGTTATTTTGTATGTCTATGATGAGCTAGCGTTGCTGCATAGACTGTACAGAGAGCAATACTGGCTGGCTGACACACTGCGTCTATTATGACCTGCGGTTTAGCCATAAAGAAATGCATAATAGAAAATAAAAACCTAATGGGTAGCATATTCCAACATGAGCCGTGTCCTAATTATTTACCGTGCGGTTTCCTCTGTACCCAAGCACCAAATGTACATTAAATGCAACATCACACTTTATTCCTTTGGAGACTAATTCAATTACCTGTGTATAGCATATAGGTAACTCTTACTCATGTTGATCTGCAAACTATCACAATTTGATTTAAATGGAGAGAGAAAGAAGAAGAAAAGTGTATACTAAAAGACTACATGAGAAAATCTCACTTTTACAAGATTTTCCGATGTCCAACGGATTGCGCTCTATTTACTGTTCTGTGTAAAATATCTTTTACAAACTGATGTATTTTTTTAGATACGGCTTGGGCTATATGAAAGGGAATGAGAGAGATACAGTTTTTATCAGAGTGAACATTTTGGTGAGCAATATTTTCTTTTTATTTCAATAACAGTTGTGCTTCAAACTGTAGCATAGGTTTCTTCCTTGTGTTAGATAGGTGCCTTATTGCATGCTATGTAGAAATGTATGCCGAGCTGTTGAGAAAAAAAAGTTAGGGGTTCCAGGAGTCTTTTGTTCTTATTCATACTAACTTTACCCTACATTTTAATTTGATGTCACTGATACCTATTGCTTTTTTTCTTTTTTCCTTTTTTTGCTTTTGTGTATATTACCATGTGTTTACACTGTTACTACCATATTGTCTATTTTTTTTTGCCCCTTCATTTTTGTCAATGGCCTCACTGTAGAGAGAAAACATGTAAAAGGTCCATATAGACTTCTCTTAAGGGCAAATCCTGTAACACCTCTTCCCAATTTTTGAGTGGCACATATATGGATAAATAAAGGTTGTTGACTACCTTGTGGTGTTCAGTCAATGGAGTACAGAGATTTATGACAAAGTCCATTATTTTCTAGATGGATGCCGTATTGCTGACATAATAACATAATGGGTAGGTTATGTGGGTTAATGTGTTGGCATGTTTACCTCAAGACAAGGTTGAGGTTGCATTTCCACAGTGTCTCCACATGGTGTCACTCTTTCACCTTGAAACATCTTCAAGAACAGGGAGATTCCGGCTGTGAAGCAGGTCCTGGTCTTCAGTTTAACATCTGTTTAAATAGTAGTTTTATCCTTCCTGCAGCTGAACATTTTTAACTGAAACCTCACCTAAACTGGTTTGGCCTGCAAGGCTAGGAACAGCCCTTTTGAAGCTATACAAAGAAAGCTTTTGGGAATTTCCTGTGACCTCTGTAAAAACATCCACGTAATGTCTCCCACACTCACCACTACACTGGTTTATATTCATTCACAGCTGCAGGGTGACTTGAGTCTGCTGAGGCAGACGTTCAAGGCTGAGGACCCATTGTCACGTAACCCTCAGAAATACTGAGGTTATGCAGACACATGGATATTTGCACTGGGGTGGCTGTGGTTCAAGAGGAAGAGTAGGTTATCTGTTGTTATGAAGGTTGGTGGTTTGATCGCCGGCTCCTCCAACCTGCAGGTTGAACCATCCTTGGACAAGATAGTGAACCCCCAAAATGTACTTGCATCTTAAAACCCAACAACATTTTTTAGTTTAATTATTCACAAAATAAATTAGAACCTGTCTGTTTTAAGCAATATCTACCAATTTAATAAAAGCGGAGCTGCTCAGTACCATTGCCTGACAGCAAGAAGATCCCAGGGTTTGAATCCTGGGGTATTTCTGTATGAAGTTTACATGCATGCGGTCGGTCTCTCCAGCTTCCTCCCACATTTGAGAGACAAGCATGTTAGGCTAATTAGTTGTTAATTGGCTGTATGTGTGAATGTGAGTGTGAATGCTTGTCTCTCCTTTTGTGTTAGCCCTGCCACAGACTGGCAACCAGCCCAGTTTCACCCAACTCCAGCTGCCCCACAATCCTGAATTGGAAAGGTAGAAGAAAATAAATGGATGGATGGATGAACTGGGGCCTGTTACACTGATAGCATACTGTAAAATAATTCTTGCAGGCACTCATATTGTTAAAACGTTCATATGGAGACATCCATTTCAAGACAGTGTGGGTTTATATATACAGTTTTATTTGTAGTAATTTCTACATGATAAGAAAGAAAAAGGTCAACACTAGAGCTGTAGAGAAGGAAGACTGTACACTAAATAACACACGGTGCTGCTGACACACCATGCACCATGGCATTTCACTTTAAAATTATTTACAAAAACACAAAATATATACTGTACATCTGTACACATGCCTCTTTAGCAATGGCTATCATTATGTGAAGATATGCATAGAATTGTGATATCGGATATATTTCTAACAGTCATATATAACAGAGAGGTTCAAGGCCTCTTCCAGTTGAGACCCATGAAGGTCCAATGCAAAGCTCCGGCGTGCTATACGTTCATGACAGGAGTCAGCTGCAGCAGTGAGCTCTGTGGTCGAATGGCACTGCTCTTCGAATGCAGTTTCTCCAGGTTCTGCAAAAAGCCTCTTCTCTTGAGACCTTCAAGAATGACAGTGTTGCTAGAGGCCAAGCTGACCCGGGTCCTGTGGAGGCAAAATGCACCACTTCAGTAACGTATGTGACGTGGTCGTGCACTCCCTGCTTCTACCTACACACCAGGGTGCACGGCGAGTTCAATGGTGAAAAAAAAAAAGAAGAACTCCTTTCTTCCTCTTTGATTATAACATGAGTGTTTAAGTACTGCACAGCAATTATACATAATTATCATAAATGACTCCCTTCTGTTCAAATACTGGATGCTATAAGTGGCCACAAGGTGTTTGTTCAGCTTTATTGCAATTTACTCTATAAGAAAAAAAAACAACTTGCGAGCATGGCCAACCGCAGACACGTAACCCAGAGGTTAACTAACCTCAGTATGGTGTTTATTCTGCCCAAAACCCCTCCAGAAATATGTGGAGGATGCAGTCTTGTGTGGGCTCACAGTAGGAAAGACATGAGTCAGAGGTGTGAAAAGTAGTAAAAACTCTGACCACAAGAGATCGTGCATCTGGGTTGGGATCAGTGGATTTGTTAAGATTCAGTATCACCTCATTATCTTATTTATAAAAAACTATTTAAAGAGAAACACTCACCTAGGAGAATCTATACCGCTGTCTCCTGTGATGCTCTGATTCTCTCCCGTTTCCACAGCTTCCCTAACATCTGCCCCTCTAGCTCCATCGGGCATGCTCAGAGCAGCCCTGTGGGCCTGAGGTACATGCTTCTCTTCCTCCTTCTTCTCCACCTCAGCTCCCCAGTGAGCAGACTCACCGTCACCTTCATCAGCCGACTTCCTCACAGTCTCTGTGTCCGATTCGATCTCGCTAGTCTGGCAGTAGTCAAAGATGCTACTGTCTCCAACTTCACATGCTTCTGAACAGTCCAAATCGAGGTCATCTTTGTGCCATCTTTCTCCCTGGATCGCTGCATCCCGTTTTGGGCTGGATTCGCTTTCGGTTCTTGGTGATCTGATCTTCTGGTGTTGACGATGGAGTCTCCAGCTGGTGTCTTCAGGTCTGGACGGGCTGAGGGAATCTTCCCTCTGGATTGCTGGAGGAATTCGATCTGCTGACTCCTGCATTAAGGTGATTTCTGGCTGGTGAAAGTTGGATTTAAAATGGCGACTGTGTGGTCCCTGATACTTCAGATTAGAGTCGCGGTTTTGGTAAACCAGCTGGTGACCCTGATAGTCCGCACCAACTGTTGTGTACTTATTTGCATCTTCTGTAACCTCATCGTCATTCAGGCACAATGAACTGCAGGCATCATCATCCTCCTGATCAGCTGCTCTCTGATAGAGTCTGCAGTCGTCCTCAATAAAGCCATCAGTGTCTGTTACCAAAGGAGTGCTGTTAGATGTCAGTTCCAGCCTTTCTCCCAGGCTCATGGCTCTTTGCTCTCTGTTATTGATAGTGACAGGTCTTATCTCCTGTGGGTTCTGGGTCTCTGTAGTTTCAGAGACCTCGTTAGGCCTCTGTGTGTTGTCTTTTTGTGGGTTGGAGAGTCTGAGGGAATGTTTCCGCTGTAAAGAGGGCTTGGGCCAGGGCAGATTTGAATCATATACATTGTTTATTATGGCAAGCTCATGGGGATGGGTGGAGAGAGAGGCATTAGCACTGGAATACTGCTGGATGTTAGGAAGACTTCCAACTATATTTTGGCTGCGATCTGGCACACTGTCATATTCTGGGGCATCCTGAAAATGTTTGCTCTCTCTGTCCTCTCTCTGTCTGACCTTGTCATCTATGCGAAGCGTACTGCTCTGTGGGTAGACTGAGCTGTAGTTTAGTGGCAGCTCTCTGCTGGGCTTCGTGTCCGATTGGAAAAGAAGATCAGCAGTAAATTCCCTCTCAGGGCTGCAGTTGTATTGTTCTTCAGATGTAGTGAATTTCACTTCATTCTCTCCATCTGCTGCCATCAGTCTGGCCCGGTGTGGGTCCCAAGATTTGGAGCGATGACTCGTTCGGTCCTTCCTCCCTGATCCCGAAGTCTTGTGCTCTTTCACCTCTCGTCTTCTGTGCTCTCTGGCAGCGGGAATTCTGTTCTCGGCTTCTTTGAGCGGATGTGTCTGGAAAGGGTTTTCAATGCGTTTCTTATAAAGAGACTTTCCCTCAGCAGTTCCACATTCTTCCACTTGAACTGGTTCATCAACAGCGATTTCCACTCTGAGCCGCGTAGGGATCAAATCCTCCCCCTCTGGATAATTGTCCGCACATATGGAAGCTTTGTTCTTAACCTTGTCCTTCTCCTTTTCCCTGTGCTTCTCTTTGGACGAGTGGCTCCTCCTCTTGCTGCGAGAGGCCTTCTGAGCAGATCGTTTGCCTGCTCCTGCCTTGGATGAGTGATGATGCCTCAGTTTTGAAGATGCCAATATCTCAGTAGACATTCCCTTATCAACTCCCTTATCATCTTTATCAACACCCTTGTCCAGCACTTTTTCCATCCCTCTCTCCCTTCTCTCCTCCAGCTTCTTCATGAGGACCGTGTGGCGTGTCAGATTGTCCACAGTTAGCTCAGGGTTGATGCGTTTGATGATTGCATGCTCCAGATCACGGGGTAAGTTGTTCAGGTCATCCTCGTCTCTTACTGGCCACTCTTCTGGAGGGAACTGGCCTGAAAAAGATGCATACTCCTTCTTCGGTTTCTCCTTTTTTCCTCCATTCCTCCAGAACAAACTGAGCCCAAACCTCCTCCCCGGTTTATCTTTTTCTTTGCGGCTGGTGGCGTTAGTAGTGGCTGTAGTCTTGCTGATCTCACTTGCCTGACAATCTGCTGCAGTGGAGGTGGACTGATGTTGCACGGTGGGTTTGTGATCTAAAGGTCGCGGCCACTTTAAGCTTTTCCCTGTGCATTCGCTTATGGACACGGACACGGAATGCTGATCTGGGACGGTGGAGGGAGGCACAGTTGCTGGAGCATTCATGGCATTAGTGGAAATTTGGAGGGGGCTAAAACAGCTGCAGGACTTGCAGTGGGCGACTGGGGGCGTTTGTGTGCTCTCGACACAGACGTCGTTACTTAGTAGGTAAGTAACGGGAGGAGGTAAAGGAGCGTCATCTGCCGAAGAAGAAGTCCACCAGTTCTTCTCTCTGACCATGTTGTTGGTGATGAAATAAGTCTGTGGAGTGACGATGAAGTAGCCCTCGCCTGTGTGGTAAATCTTGCGTTCCTTGATCAGATTCCCTAAAGCGTTATAGAGGATGTCCTGAGTGGGGATGGTTATCCCTGAGACACAAAAAAGGGAATGCGATTAAGGCCAAAAGAAATGAAATGCTTATAATTCCAAATCTCTAATGCATAACTGAAAACTATGAAGCTACAGCCAGCAGCCATTTAGCCTAGCCTAGAACAGATGCTGAAAACAGGCCTATGGCTTTCTTTGTTCTGCCCAACAAGTACCTTGTAGTGCATACCCACAGATCTGTGCACAAATTGTGCATGTGAACGTTTCACCCATAAATCAGTGGTTTATTATTATTATTTTTTAATTCACACAATACATTTAGTAGTGCCACTGACCATGCGTACAAACAAAGGAAGGCCTCGCTGTCCAAAAACACCATATGTCATAAAATGCTCGATAAAATGAAAAAATTAACTGCTTGTAAAGAAAAGAAAATACTGCTCCCATATTAGTATATGAGATTTATGAAACATGCGCACTGGCCTATTTCGCTCTTGCCATCTTTTGTATGTTAGTAAAACAGAATCATGCTGAATCAACAGGTTTATGAATCTACACAAAATCTGCTGCATTTCTTTATACCTCCATGTGAAAGTGGTGACGGTGTTTCTGCGGCTTTCCTAAGCCAGAAAAGCCGCAGAAACAATTGTGTTTCCACCAGAGTGACAATGGTGAAAAAAATAATAAGAAAAAATAAATAAAGTAATGCTCCAGCTGAAGTAACAGAGGTTCTTAATATAATTTTCCCTTAGACACTCAGTGTGGCTTAAGGACTGGCACTTAGTGCCTTTCTACTCAGCTGAGTACTTTAAATATTTCTGCCACATATCTCGTTGACATGATCACACTCTGATGGATGAATCAGGGGAAACTCAGGGTTCAGGGTTCACCAAGGATGCTTCAGCATAATAACCGGAGGACTCAGGGATTGATCAAGCAACCTTTTGATTGGTAGACTACTCGTTCAAACCACCTTAGCTAAAGCAGCCCAGTTTGGACATCGAAGATGATGAAAAAAAGACTAACACTGCAAGTGATTTGTCAGTCGTAAAAAAATTAAGACTAAGCGATGACATCTAGTAATGATATAATCCCTTTTAATGAAATATAAGATCATTTAAATATGAGATAAGATAATACTGAAATATGATTAAATTAAAAGGTAAAGCCTAGATTTTTCCATTTACTTATTCATTTATTTATTTTTGTTTTCTTGAAATAGTATTTTTTTTTTATTCTATTTTTTATTAATTGTGATTTGTTACACAGTGTTTTTGGAAAACTGCAAATAATGACCAAAAGGCAACTTTATTATTATTATTAGTAGTAGTAGTAGTAGTATTGATATTCAGTTTAAAGCTGCGTTTTAACATTTTCTAAGCATTTTCTAGTCTTCATTATTTCTACACACGGTCAGAGGCACTTCAAATTTTTTCATAGAGTACAAACAAACTCCGCTACAAAAATACTGATAAATCACTCATTTGTGCATGAAATTTTTGTACGCACAGATTTGTGTGTGCACTGTTAGACAACGAGGTCCAATGTTCTTGCCTATCTATTCATTTCTCAAGTAAGCTGTGGCAGTATTTCATGGATTACCTGGATGAGCTTTGCTCATGTAGTTGACAAGTGAGTCCTGACTGACGGTGATCTGGGAAGAGTTCATGTCTGAGATGACTGAGCATAACACCTCAGCCAGGGGAATGAACTGGGACTGCGGAACAGGCGACATCTGCACTGGGGACAGGTCACCTGAAAACCACACACACACACACACACACACATAAGCAGATTACTGGGTGGAACAGGTGGGCCTGCTGCAGGAGATATAAACACACCTGGGACAGAGGGTCTCTCTCTGACTTGCGCTGCCAGTGAAAACAACTCAAAGTCCTGAAGTTGACATTCCTGTCCCAACCACCTCCTAAATCATGACCAAGGTGGTCTATTTATGTGAGTTATATGAACCATGCCTGACTGCTTTTGGAATTCCATTGGTACTGGGACCGACCACAGAATTCCATTACTCCCACAGAAATGACCACAGCTCTGCCTGCTGGGCAGATCAGATATCCTGCCCCCATATCATAGAGACCTACACATCTAGGAGCTGCCCCTAGACAAACATGTTACTAAACCTGAGAGACACTAAGAAAAAGGGTCTTGGAAACATTTGTCTCTGCAAAAATAGTATGAAATTAATTCTGTAAATGTGCACTTCATATCACAATCCCAGCAATCTGCACAACTTCACAGATCTTTCTTTATCGTGCAAACAAAGTGTGGGAGCCTATTAAAAAGCCACAAAGCTTTCAATCATAAAACCTGAAGCTAACCAGGCATTTTAGGAAACTTTAGACCAACATGAACTTTCACACATGGAGAAGCAGGGATTAGAGGGTTGGGATCATATTGAGGGGACTCTTTAACACCATATTTATAAGAGTGGACTGAATGAAGGGGAAATGAATGGAGACTGGTTACCTCACTGGTTACATGAAATGTTCTCATTTGGTTAATGTGTTACTATGTTCAGAGACAAGAGGCAGTTACTAGTACCAGTGTCATGACACGCAATCTTCTTTTTCCTACAAAGTGAGGTAACATCATAGTGACAGACATTTGCAGCTCGATCTGGGTTCCAGAGGGGAAAGCAGCAAAATTTCCAGAAGATTTCTCCAAAGAGGGTGCAAAGGCCAGCCAAAACCAGAAGACATAGCATAATATCAGCAATGTTTACTTTTAGAGGGTGCTGAGTATTAATTACAGAGTAGAGTTCAGATATATATGTTAGGTTAACAGTAGTGGTGGGTGGATTTGATGTGGTAATGATTAAGAAGAGAATGTGGGTTTTGCTGCTGTGGATAACTTATGTCTTGCAATCTAACATAAAAGGGGTAAAAGAAATGCTTGCAATATGATCTACAATGTTGACATGCTAACAACAATGTTATCCCAACATAAAGCTTACAATCAGCCAGCCGACCAAGGGTCTCAAACCCACTGCTGATGAATGATTAGACTTCCAAAGTCACGGACAGAACCTTACCCATCGGAGTGGAAAATTGGTTTTAGTTAATCATCTACACCACACCAGTGAAAGGTGCGCAAAAAATGATAAACAGGAAAAAAGAAAATGCAATCCATCAAAAATGCTACTTGAAAACTTGAGTGTAAAGTTATCACATGCACACAACTAATTAAATTCAGCTACGTGACCGCTTGGAACTTTTGGAGACTGCTTGTGTTGACAACAGTGTTTTGTGTATAAATGTCACACTTGTATGACTGTGAGTGATTTCCCCATCAGCCCTGGGGCATTCATTCAAAAGCACTGCCAAGCTCACCACTTGATGTAAGCTAAACATTTACAACCCTCACACTTGAACCACTTATGTCTGAGGCAGGGAAAATATACAGCTAATCAAATATCTGCTATAGTAAAGAATGAGAACACGCATACGTATCACACACACGATGACAGATGCAGGCAAATTTACAAAAAAACTATTGTTTGAAGAGGGACGTGTCATTAGTCAAAATCACTTATTTTTCAGCTCGGCGCTTGCATTACGACCACAGAATGTTTTGACAGATTTTATATGGGAAAAAATGACTTAATCAGTGTGTGTAATCTACCACATGGACATAAATGTAATCCAGTGTTAAAATATGTGATATGAAATTGCATATTGGTACAATTAAAACATTTTGGCTTCTCTGCATATATAAACAGATGAAAACTAAGGTTAAGATCAGGTTAAGACTTAAACTTTTTACAAAAAGGGAAAGAAAAGTTGGAAAAAGACCCCACATAACAGCTTTTAGCTACACAAATGAATAATAAGTAGCCTAAAAACACTGTTAACACTAAAAACTGTGCTGCTTGAAATATTCTCATCACTACAAATGGTCCTGCATTTCAGTTAATTTAAAAAAAATTGAAGGAATATGTGAACCTAAAAAAGTAACAGAACAATTATCAGCACATGGGGTTCACTTAATGCTCGTAAGGTTCACAGGCAGGGGTCTTTCTTTGCAAAACTGATCCTATGAGGGATTGTAAAAGAAAAAAAAAAGCTGCCTTCCCCCAGCCGAGACAAGACATTAAGCTGTCTAAACCTCAGAGCGGATATCTCAACAGCGGTCTCCCTGGCAGTGAATTAGTGCTGCTGACTTAGCTTCTCATTGTTGTTAACTTCCTATAGGAATGTCTGGCAGGCTGTCCGCATAGAAACCACTTACAAACACAGTCAACAGTGAAAATGTCAGCAAGGTTATGACAGAGTTAAAGGAGTGGGAGGCAAATAATTAACATCCTAATCACAGGGAATCAACAAACTAATCTTCTCTTCGCACAGACGTAATATCAGTGGATTGATTGTTATCCTCTGGGATCGTGTCCTGGCTCAAAGCACGATATCCTGTAGGTTCCGGATTATTAGGATTTGTTCTTCTAAAAGGGTTAAATGCAAAAATATATTAAGCCAATAGGTTTCTTACATGCAATGGATTGCAACTGCCTTGAACTTTTGGTGCAAGACATGACAAAAAACACCTGTAGGAGTTCAGATGTGGGAAATATTGCTGTAATGGAAGGATGGGGCTGGCTGAGGATCTTTATTGAGTCTAACATTAGCAGGCGTGACTGTCGGAGAGGTTCACCGTTGTAACCGCCTTCTCTCCAGGGGGAACGGATCTCTGTGTTGCTGTAATCCAAGACCAGGCCACCGACATTAAACCCTTTGTCATACACAGCATGAATACCCGGCTGGGCACCATGGCAACCGAACCCTGTGTCATAAGGGAGAGACAGGGAAAATAGCAGCTTGAGAACCAAAACGGGGACGAGCATTGTGTTAATGCGAGTTACCAGAAGGAGTAGCAGTTTGATATAATCTCGTCAAAGGGTTATCTGCACTCAGCTTGTCATCATCTGACCTAATTCTTTTTCTGTGAAAAAGAAAGTTTTCACACAACTGCAGAGAGTCCTGTGAAAAACACCCTCACTGTTTTCATAGACATTAAGAGAGTAAGTAGCAGCCAGGTGCTACTAATCAAATGCACTTGATTTATGGATGGAGCACCTATACGAATGCTCTCAAAGTTTGCTAATCTGCAGCATTCAGGTGTGCGTTAACACAACGGCACAATCTTCCCAAGAGTGGATGTTCCAAAAAAATTCACACCAAGGTCAGTGCTATTAGAAAAAGGCTGAACACATGTGGCTTATTTGTGAAATTTGCCAGGAGAAAGCCTGCTTTCTAAAAAATTACATGGCAGCATGGCTTAGGCTTGTAAAGTTGCATCTGAACAAACCACAAGACTTTAGACAGACATTTAAACAGATTAGACCGAAGTGGAGGTGTTTGGCCATAATGAACTGGACCACATCTGGTGAAAATCCAAACACAGCATATCAACACAAACACGTAATACCAGTTGTCATGTGCGGAGGTGGCGTTGTGATTATTTGGGTTTGTTTTGCAGCCACAGGACCTGAGAATCTGGTGTAACATAAACTCCTGTGGATATCAAAGTAATGTCTGACAGCTAAAGCTGACCTGGCTGAAACTGGGCAGCAGTTGAGCTGTTGATTGTTTAGTAGGACAATGATCCCAAGCACATCAGGAAATCAACAACAACAACAAAACAAAGAATCACAATGGTCCAGTCAAACTCCAGTTAAACTCCAGAGCTCAACTTGATTGACACCTTAAGAGAGCTTTGCATAAACAAATGCCTGCAAATCTCAATGAATTGAAAGAAGAGTTTGCTAAAATTCCTCCATAAAAATGTGAGACTGATAAAGTTGTACAGAAAAAAATATGTATTTATAAAACTGTTTGGAGTCCTGAGAAAACACTTTTTCACATGATTGTTCATGCAGATATACAATCTATAAGCAATGGGTTTTTGGTACTGGAAACTTTCTGATTTCCATTTGAAGTCCGGCCACAACCAAGAAAACAACTGAGAACAAAGGAAGGTAGGCATCTGCTGAAATGCATCACCTCGCAGTTTCTTTAATTTATCTGCATTATCTGCTGAAATGGAAATCTTGGACCACTTACTACACTGGCAGCACAGAAAGTCCAGAGAGGTCTGCTGGGTTAACCCGCAAAAGAGTCAGCAGACTAGTCAATGGATTTCCAGATTGCATATGGCAAAAGTTGGACCTACTGCACTTGGTGCTTGACTCATACTAAAGGCTTACAGGTCATGATACTGGAGTCTCTGTGATACTTCTTGCATTTTTATTGAAATGAGCTATGATATACAGTCATATATAAATATGCAGAAAGAAAAACAGTTTAAGTAATGTTATAGTTATCCCTTCCATCTTGTTCCTACAGGAATAGGAGCAGGAGTTTCTTTATCAGGGGTGCAATGCTTAAATCACATGCTGGTTTGTATTAAAATAACTTGAAATTAAAAGATCATTGTGATTTTATATAACTAGCCTGATTTTTGCTTCATGAACAGCATTAACCGCAACATTAAAATAAAGCAACGAAGTCCACACTATGATTTCTGCCCCTTGCAGACCTAAAAAACATTCTTCCAGTGTCATAAGTTTTCCATGTGAGAATAAACTGCTGCCTGGGGAACAAAATGAAAAATATCTAAAGCCGACTGTTCATATTGCAGCAATGACTGGCAGAGACCTTCTCTCCTCAATCCCCACTGAGATACTTTTGGCTGCTGACACTGATCAATACCACATGTATTCACATGGCTCACATGTTGTTAGCAGACCTTAGAGCCTCTTGAGTCTCATTTCATACGTGATTGCATTACCTTAAGTCTCTTGGAGTAAAATACTGCACCACACCGTAAAGTACATGCTGCAGACCTGCCATAAATTGCACCACTGTCAAACTATCTCTAAATTATCTTTACTGAATGCAGAGAAGGCAAAAATCTTCTGTTTATGGACTTCTCAATCAGTGGACGTGCCATAAAGTTATAGCAATATTCAAAGACTAGAAGCACCTAACTTTATGAAACTCACTAATATGATTAAACATGTTGGTTTCTGCACAATGTAGAAAGATATCATCACAAATATGCTCAGACAATAGAGCCCACACATTTTCAGACACACAGTAGAGCAAAAAGTAAAACAATTAATTAAAAAAAAGTCTCACAACAGCTTGTATATCATTTAACATTTCAACCATTTAGCTGACATTTTAATATTTAATGATATTTTGCCAAGAAGTGAAACTCTAGCAAAGTCTTCCGTTCCTGATCATCACCAGCCCTCGATAACAAAAAACATGTGATGTACTGGCTTTAAGTTATGCCTTGGAACAGTACAATAAGATTCCTGTAAATATAAACAGACTGCGCATTAATGTGAAATATTGGTTATTATCCTGTATGCCCATTAGTCACACTGTTGTAGGGATGGAAATGTTTATTGGACTACCAATAAATATATGAAATATCTTAATAATATTTGTATGGATTGCCATGACATTTGAGGCTAGAAGTGCATGAGAATTTTTCTCTAGTGTCATCATTTAGCAAATGTCTGGAGCTTTTACTAAAATGTCTGAATAACAACCGGATGGTTTGTTACACAATGTCACAGCAACAATTTTTCTTCCAACACTAAAACTTCAGCGTGTCCAGGTCTTTATTGGCCCAAATACCTGAAAACTAACCGCAGTCCAATCAGCCTCAGGTATTTTTATGTTTTCTGCTAATGTGTAGTTGTTAGCGTAAGTCAAACTAGCTAACAGCTAGCTAACATTAACACGTTAGCTTTGTTTTCTACTGTACTACTTCTACTGATAACATTTAGCTCTGCCTCACAGAGCTTGCCCATAGGCCATTTTTAACCTCAAACACAACTTCAAGGGCTAGAAAAATAAAGACAACCTGGAATTCACTAAAACTGTAAACCCTTGAATGGCCACTTAAAGCTGTATTCAGAGCCTAGCACGTTAAAATGCTCAGTTATTTTCACTGAAATTAAATGTGTTTACAGCCTTGTAAAAGAAATATATTTGACCTTTAATTGAAACAATAAAATTCGTCTGAATTTCATTGCCACTTAAATAGTAAATAAACTGTTATCTGTTTCTGCGCAATGCTATCATATGCCATACAGTTATAGCTTGCTAATTCAATTTTCTGTTACAAGTAGTTGTGGCATCTATTTAACAAACACAAACAGCTGGCCAGTACATCGCAATCAATTTGAGTTAGTGCAGATGAGTGCTACTCATCTGTGAAGCATCTCTTTCCATTAGAGGACTGGACTTAACTGGCTGTACTCTGGTTATAT
The DNA here is from genome assembly GCF_001858045.2 of Oreochromis niloticus. NCBI lineage: Eukaryota > Metazoa > Chordata > Actinopteri > Cichliformes > Cichlidae > Oreochromis > Oreochromis niloticus. Next base: position 17,543,724 of record NC_031978.2, read on the forward strand.
TTCTACGTGAAAGCAAGGTTACTGAGCACGTTTGTGGAGGAATTTGTGAATTTCTCCGTCAGAGGTTCTGGTTGGACTTTGATTGTATGCAATTAATGTGAATTTCTTTGAATGTAGATGGCAACAGGTTTGGAACAGAAGACAAGAGATTTGTGATTTTAGCGATTTATCAAAGTCAGTCACTCTTTCATGACAAACAGAGCATATGTAATTACCAAGTTGACTCAACTGCAAACTGATAACAGACCAACTCAGTCATATCGCTATCACAAAGTCACTTTGAAGATGGCAACTGAGTACGAGAGGTCACACACCTGATCCCTATCCTCTGTGGATGCAACCATTTCGAAGGCAACAAGACTGCAATTGTGTGCAGTGAACTTGCAATTATTTTGGTTGCACCGCAACTACTGTTTTCCTATAACCAGGCTCGAAAGCATTAGCTCTTAACTTAGCACTCCAACCTCTTAAATAAATATGGTAACTTTTGGCTGAAAAATCAAGATTTCAAAAGCCAAAAATGGCAAATTGACCAATTTTCAAATTTTCTTCACACCAATGAGTTACATAACAGTTACTACATGAATCTTTTATATACAGCCTTTAATGATCCTATAGTTTGGATCATTAAAGGCTGCTCAGTGTGCACCAGTCCCTTGCTTCCTGAATGTTTTCTGTCCTTGAGCCAAGAAGCACCTGATTCAGAGCTGTGTTGTAGTCAGTCTACTATTGACCTTTCATCTTTGCGCTGCTGCAGGTAAAATTTAACTAAAATTTTAGGTTTGATTTAGACAATCCCTCATTCAGTAGCCCTCTAGGAACACATACCACTCAAAGATGCCCACCCGCTTATCTCATCCTGCTATCGTCTAATCTTGTAGGCTCCAGGAGGCAAACAGGATAATCTTCTCTCTCCCTCATTAAAGACACACAGCATGGCATTCAGCGAGATCTCAAGGCCTGCCCAAACAGACTAAAGTCATTCCTTATCTCTCCCTCACTAAGTCAGTTTAACTATGTGCTACAGTAAATCTGCTAACCGTACATGCAAGATTCAGTCAACCTTGGTGACACAATGTCAAACATTTTGTCAGATTTCTAATTTATGTGCTAAATTCCCACCCGTCCCAAGACCGCTACCCTTTGTCCTTGGTATTTTGGACAAGCAGGGCTCCGTGACACCGCCCTTGCCTTCCTTCCTATATATGTGTGTGTGCTGCACTTTTTAAAAGTGCTTTATGAGTTTGTGTCTTTAACTCGCATAAGAACACAGACGTGGGCGTTGCAGTTAAATGGCCCAATAAACTGAGTGAAAAGATCCCTTCAGAAAGCAATCACAGAGCAAATATCCCAGCAATGAAACCTCTCCCAGTGTGGCGACACTGCTCTTTCACCCCAAAAGCCCAGCATTAAGCAAAATGTCAATGAAATAAAAACCTATTATAGAATTTGCCGTAAAATTACCATCCATGAGCTTCCTGTGTCTAACACATCAATAACCAATAAGCTATAAATGCTGAGCCACTGAGCATTTTAGAGCTTTATTGATTGATTCCTGCCAATAAAACCTGCATCTGACCTATTCATGGTTCAGCATCAGAGAGTGCAGTGCAAGAGAGGAATCAAGGTGGGAGAAAAAAGGTCAAATCTGGACTGTGTCTGCTTGTTTTGGGGGGGTTTTTTGGTAGATTAAAATGGCAATTTAGCCCCTTCATCGGCATACAAGCATTGCAACATCTTAAAATAAACAGCTGAATAAAAGCTGATAAAAGTCAAAACGACTTGACTAAAGAAAATTCATGAGCTAAAACCATGAGCAACGAAGAAAAACCCAGGCTGGGTTTGTGTTGTCCCACATCACCATAGAAACCTTTACTGTGGCAGCGAGCTGCCACGTCCAATACGAAAACAAAGAAAAAGAAGAAACAGCAGCAAAAGTGTCGTTTCTGTAACAGCCTCGAGACAAAGTTTGCCAAAGCGGGCCTTTGATATTTGATGTATGTTGGCAAGTAAGCACAAACAGCCTGTGACTAAGCTTCTCAAACTGTCATTCACCGAGCTCAAAAGATCTACAGTGGTTTATAGTGGGTCACCGCAAATCTTGCTTGCAAATCCCCGCAGCTGTAATGGCATAAAATAACGCTTTTACCGTCTGATTCACAAGAAGAACAATTGGAAAAGCAATCCCGCTCATAAAAGTGACCTGGCACTAAGCTAGTGAGTAGGAACCCCATCATCACGTTCTGGTGAAATAGGAAACACACCTGACCAGGTGTTTAACAGCAGACCTCAGATAAACAGGGCTGTATTTTATACCAAAAACATCTTAAGTGTAGCATGATTTCAATTTATGCCAATGCCATCAGACAGAGTTAAAGCACAGCTTTACCGACAATTTATTTTCTCATTCTTTCACTTCATACCTCTTCAGACTAAGTGGACCACACCGCGACGTTTCTGGTTCTCATCTGCTTTGATGAACTTGAACATTACCTCAGAGTCTGCCGGATCCATTTCTGTGCCACAGTACCTTTCCTTTGTTCTTTAATGTATAAAAACTAGTACTCTGCAGTATCTCTGGCCAAATTGGTCCCAATCCCCTGAGAAACTATTCATCTCGGCTTTGTTCCAGCCCACATCTGAAGTGTTCAAGGCAAAACTATTATATTTCCTCTTTACAGAAAATGCACAGTTAAAGATGCATACCAGAGATTATTGTTGCACTTTCAGGGGGACTTTTTTCCATTTCAAAAGAAGGGTTACAATTATTTACACATAAGCTAACATACTCGCTGGTGCAAATGACACCACCAGAGTTGAAGCACTAGAGCAGAGCCATTTTACTTAAAAGGAAAAATACCTATACTGTGTCTTGTTGCAGATTTTATTGGGTGAATGCTGTACGCATTCAACCTATTGAGTTCCTGTTTCTTTATTCTTTGCTGCTTAACTATGCCCACAGTTTCGGTGCTATTTTCACCATTCAAATTTTAAACTGTTCTGCTAATTCTGCTTATGCCAGCTATTTTAAAATATTACGCTTTTTAACATTTCAACGGGTCATATCTCCTAAACCGTGGACTCCAGACACATGAGCCTTGTGCCAATATATCTTCAGACACTCCTGACGCTCATGGTGAAAGAATTTTTCACTTTACAGTTTTCCCATGAATTACGTTTGTTTCAGAAAAGGAAGTCTGTCCTTCTCTCAGATTTCAAACTCTGGACGCCGTTTTTTCTCTCGTCATGTCTCTCTCTGGGATGACTGCCGGTTTGCCTCACTGAGATGAGCAAGCGCCCTGAGAGCGAGCAGCGCAGGTTCAAATCCTACCTGCGGGTCTTGCTGCATGTCTTCCCCGCTCGCGCTGCCACTGCTTTCTTGACACTCTTCAGTGTACCCTTTCAAATAAAGCCATCTTCAGCAAACAGTTTTCTTTTTTTTTCAGCAGATAATTACGCTTTTTCAGCTGTTTTCGACACACGATTTCCGCTACATGGCATTCACCCAGCATTTTTGCAGTTAATGCAACTTTTTCTAGTTTTTTATTTAAGATCAATTTTATGGCATGAAAGCCTTAAAGGCTTTAATTTCTTTATATTAAAAGATTAGCATCAAGTACCCAACTGACTCTGTTGGTGCTCCTGATATTCAGTATGAACCTGTTAAGTCTGATAGTTAGGTTACCTATAAGGACTAGCACAAAACCATACTACTTAAAACAATCATTGGGTCTGAAAAGCTTCTGCTGTTAAAGCAAATGTAAAACACTTGACTGAATATGCCTTTGTGCAAAAAGGAAGAAAAAAAAATATTGTATCGCTTTGTAATTTAATTCTGAGACTGATAAAAAAGATAAATATATGCATATATTTCAATGAAAGAGCTGATTTCTTCAAGATAAGACAAAAAGTCACGGTTTAGCCAGATGTTTGGCTGAACCACCTGATTAGCTTGCCCTCAAAGTAAATGCACTCAGTGAGGAATGCATAAGGATACGTTTAAATAATACCTCATGTTTAACCCTAAAGTAGTAAGAGGCAGTTCAATTCCCAAAATTTTATAACATTATTTAACATTTTTTGTTCAGCATTCGAGGGCATGCACCCAGAAAGGAAATCCTATCCTCTTCGGTGTATCAGTCTGGCTTCGGATCAAGACAAGCATAGCACTATCTCAGCCACTACCTTATGTTGGACCTCTGCTGGAAAAAATCAAAGACACTGCTGTGATGTTTCCGGATACTTAACTAGCAACTGATTCAGTCACTGATTCACAGATGTTTTCAAGACTTTCAGACTCTGATCCAGCTGTGTGGGAATGGTTTCGCAACTAGTTTGCATGCAACTATCACTGTGGAAAGAAGTGTCCCACATGAGGTCTTTGTGTATTTAACAAAAGGTGTACCCCAAGGTTCTTTCTTAGGATTCCTCTATATTCAGCATTCACGCTTAATAGCCCATTTTAAAGACCTGTACAGTATATTGCTATGCATTTTTCTGACACTTTGCCAAGCTTGGAGCTTAAAGAAAGACAGGAGGCCCTAAATCTCCAGCTTGTCTTCCTGAAAGATCTGGGTATTTTCATTCCTACTCCATACATGTGACATTTCCCCACTGACACCCCACCACAAAAACATATATACCCAGCATCGAGGAGTATTTTCAGCAGATCCAAGCATTAATCATGAGTGATAGTAGTCATTGGTTGCAGATGAAACCCATTTCCTCTCGTTTAAACTGAGCTGAAGGTGCAGCAGATTCCTGTGTTTATTATCCCAGTGTTTGGAGCACAGCTCCCATCCGCTATCCGCCATGTGATCCATCACTCCACAATGCCCTTAAAATCATCAGCTCTGTCATAGTTTCTTGGAAGTATCTTTCACTCTTGAAATTCAATAACACAGCACCTTGCTATTACTGAACCAATGTTAGCATACCTTTGCATTTATTACTGCTACATGAAGCAAAGAAAACATCCTGTCAGGAAACTGAACATTAATAGTGATGCAGAGTTTAATGCAATGTAGTCTGACCCATTTGTCTGACCGGAGACTGAATAAAGATAATTCCACCAAGGGAAACCTAAGCTGTCACTGACAGGGTGCATAAGCTCAGGGATGAAGAGGAAACTCCTTAACTGTTATTGTTGGCATTGGTCCACTCAGCCGCTGCGGGTGAGCCCAGTGTTTGGGTCGATCCAGAGGCCGACATGCCTGATTCGCACCGGGGTTAGCTTCCTGCTTAATGGGAAAGGATGTGGCAAACAAATGATGTGGCAGGAGTGCATGCACATGCCGAGTCCTTCATAAACACACACGGAGGGTCACATCTGAGAATACAGGTCAAGGTTTCTGAATTATTTGCTAAGCTATTTTTGCAACCACAGGAACTAGAAAAAAAACACTGTAGATAACTGCAGAAAAAAATCTTGCCAAAAGCAAAATACAATAAAAGTGATTGTAAAAGGCTCCTTTCAAGTAACAATTTAATTAATTTTCCTTTAAACTGGTTATTTATAAATATGAATGAGACAAGAAAGGCACATCAAGTGTGCAAATACTACCAAAACCTTTGCCCTATTTTGCAATTTTAGGGAAAAACATTCAGTTTAATACTAGAATTTCATGGAATTTTCCTTTCTTAATACTCCAATTCGGCACTTGTTACAAATCCTGCAAACTGCATCTGCAACATGCCTCGTCTCTCATCTTGGCAGTGCAATGACGTATTTTCTGACCTACCAAACCAACATTTATGGAAGATGTTAAAACATTTACACGGCTGATTGGTATACAATTAGTTTTAAATTCATACCTTAGGACCTCTTTGAAAGCACGGCCACTGTCATAAAACAGAGTTTGAAAAACGAAGATAAATGTGATTATTCGTTATAAGCTGATCAAATTTCAATAGATGGTCAAAAGGAAGTTTGCTCTAGCTACACTAATGGTTAACTTGTGGCAATGATTGACACTGTTACAGGAAGGGATAAAAAACTAAATAGCTGGATAGAAGTAATAATGATCACCTGACACTGAAATAGCAAGCTTAAAGTAATCGTTTTAATTAAAAAAAAGAAAAACTTAAATAAGAGGTTGAAATTGTTATCAAAAAGTAGACAGTTAAACTGCAAAATATAGTGAATGAATAGCAATAATGTTACCAGTAATATTGATCAATGCAGCCCTGACATGTCCATTCACAAGTGCACATTTGTCACCCGGTGGGTAAAATACTGAGACGTAAGCAGAAACGCAGTGAGCAAAGAACACCTGGATACTGTTTAAATGTATGTTTCTTTCTATAAAACCCTCTGAAGCTAAATAACCCCGAGGTACCTTGTTAGCAAGAAGGCTGTAACCTTTGACCTGTGCTGCTTAGTTAGGACAGGGTGGGCCATTTAGGGGCGGGCAAGGCGGTGTCATGGTTAATAAGCTAACATCTGGAAGAGTTATGACTATTAGTGGAGCGCTTTGAGACTCTGACAAAATACCCCCATGAAAGGAGAAACCCCTGGTGTGAAAATACAACACTTTCAAGTGAAAAGTAAAGGGCAGAAATGAGGCTTGCTGAGCTGCGAGCTCAGGAAATGATCTCAAGAGTAAATGAAGCATTTCAGGAATGCATCACCACCTCATGGTATGGCAAGTTAAATGAAACATACCATTTAAAAAAAGAAACTTGGCTTAAAAAGAGCAGCTTAGTCATACCTTACAGTGCTCAAAAAATGACACAGATGTGCTGAAAAGTAGTGATTTCACTGACAAAGGTGAGAAGACTTGTTTACGCCTGCGTTCAAAGGAAAGAAGGTTTGCAGAGACTGACAGTAGAAAGGATACAGAACACCTCATTACACCGGTGGCTTACTCCATATAAATGTTTAAGCCTGTGTCTCCATGCTCATCCTGCTGTGGGGACAATAGTGACACGCTAAATAATGCAGAACCAGCTAAAAGTCATTACTGAGCCTCTGGTTTCAAAGGGACAGCTGGAGTGGTTTACCACTGAGAATTAAAGCCTTTGGGGAAATTTGTAGTTCTTTGTTTTGTTTTTTATGTTTTTTTTATTTAAACAAAGCCAACAAAATGTTTGGAGCATTTTAATGAGCAATAAGAAGCTACAATTGGATTCAATTTAGAGTTGTACTTTTTGGGGGAGTAAAAAAAAAAACCTTTTTTACCCTCTTGCTGAGAATTTCATGACACTGACTTCCTTTTAATTACGGAGAAAGAGTAGGGAGGAGCAAGCCTGCTCATCCTGAAGTTTGAAAAGCTTCTTAAAAGTACCCACAAAATTTCCCAAACTGATATGCTTGTTTGTTTCATCTGGACAGTTTAGGGCTTTAAGTCTTTATGCAAGTCTAGATAAACCACTCCAGCTCCACAGTTAAAGTACATGAAGCCACTATAGAGCTAATTATCTAACGCTTCGCTCAAGCATGTTTAACCCACAACAGACATTTTCCGTTAAGGCAACTCACTGATTGCAAATAAACCATCCCTTTAACAAAAAACAAGCTGTTAAGGTGGTGTAAAAAATCTCCAGATCCCACTGTCTTGTTTTTTTCCCTCTTGATTACAACTCCATTATGATGTAGTTCCAGTTCACCCTTTACTGGAATAATCTTTAAAAACTACAGCTGTGACAAGACTGTGGTGCTTTATCCAGCTCCACATATTAAGCATCATTGCAGGCATTTCAAGAGATGTTATCCACACAAAGTGTGGTAAATATGGCACATGTCATAAATGGGTGATAATTTGAGGTACTGTAACTGCACTGCATTTCCAGTAAACTAAATCCTCACACTAGTCATAAGTGAGATGGTTTTACAGTGCTATTATCCTGCAGAAGGACACTGGATGAAGAATGAGAGACATAAGTTAGTCTAAGCAGAGATCTTCAGTTCCATTGGGCCCATTGCCCACGTTAATAACACTTCATACCAACTTCTCACACTGATTGTTTACCTCAGTCTAACCTCCCCACAATCCCCGTCCTCCACCAAGCCTCCCCACCTCCAGCACACCGCATTTCCAGTGCGTCTTCCTTTAGAAGAAGCCTGGGAGTGGGTGAGTGGGTGATGGGACCACAAGCCAATCTCTCTGCACTGAGACTATCAGCACAGATAACCAGACAGGACCATCTATGTCACCTGTGTCTCTCTTTCTTTGTCTCTTTTTAGACAATGTTAACTAACTTTGCCTACATCTGGTTAGCTTCAGCTGAGCATCTCTTAAATTAGGCGTTCCTTACACACAAAAAACTTCCACACTGCAGTAAAGTCTGAACCTTCCTCTGACCTGAGAAAGGAAATAGGGCTATTTGAAATTCACTGTAGCCCATAACTCATAACATTTTGTGTTTTCGAGCTGACATATTTATATCAGGACAATGTCAAGGCCTTAAGTCCATGCCTGATATCAATCTAGGAGTCTGACTTCCACAGTCCCACACTGGCCATGAAACGGAGGGACATTAATCCTGGGTAACAGAAAAGCGGCTGCGGTCGGCAGGCAGTCGCTCAGTGATTCACTGCTGACCAGCTCTCAGCGAGAAGACTGTAAACCAGGCTCTGACAACCTGCCAGAGCTTATTTCCATACAAATTGCTGCGGCGCGAGGAGAAGGATTTGTTAAGGATGAGAAGGAGGTGGTATTTCCACACGCAGACGTGTTTGCTTCTGCTGTGGAGAACACATTCGAACGTGAGCTCACGCATGAACGTGCACACTTTTTGGGCCGTGCGTAACAATAGGTGCACCATCACCTTTGGCCCATGTGGTGTTTGTTTGTCTGCTGAGTCGGGCCAGTCAGGGCCAGGAGGGGTTGCTCAGTGGGATGGCATGTCAGCCTCCACCCTCTCCCTCTCTCAGTCAGTCCACGCCCTCCCGGGGTCTCCCTCTGTGTGGTCTCTTTCTCCCCTTCACATTCCTTCATTTGCTTGTCTGTGCACTGCTCAGTCTCGCAGAGCTGACACACTGACACAAAGTCAGCAGGTAAGACAGCAGAAGGCACACATCCAGACAAAAGGCACTACTCTGAAGACAGACGGGAAACGTCAGTACTGCAAGCAGCCGGGAAGCTGTTGGAAGGCAGCTGCAGCACTGGGACACTGCCCGAACAGCCAAGATTTGGAAAAACACCTTCTACACCCTTTGGAGATTTTAACTTTAATGTTATAATTGTGTAATTTTAAAAGTGGACAAGTATTAGTCCCCATGCATTTATTTGCAAAAACCTACAGATTAAAATAAGGAGGAGGGGGGGAAAAAAGAATGTGTCTGTTAAGAATAAGGTCATTAGCTCTAAAATCCATACAAGATTGTCGTTTTCTCCAGGGGTCAGTGCTGTCAGACATTTACAGCCTGTGAGATCATGCTATAGGAGGCTGCATAAAGGTTTCTGCCCCATTTCCATTGTTTCTGTGTCGCTATATGCTGCTTTAAAGCACAGCCGGAGAAGAGGGGGGCAATTAGGAGCAATTACAGGGAGGTTTGTTAACGGGCTGGGGTAAACGTATGACTGTGTCAGTAACAGAGGAAGGACTGATTTGGCATGCAGTTCTCCCAAACACACCAGACATTTGAGGGGTTTGATGGGTTTGTTGGGTGGGGTGGGGGTCTAGTTAGAAACATAGTCTTCCAAGTAAACTGAACAGATGTGGCTTCAGCAGTTATGAAAGTGATGAAGCAGGCAACATGTGGCCTCTTTAGAGATTCTACCTGCTAAAACAGGTTGTTTTAAAAAGGTCAGCTTTACAATAATAAACCTAAAATAATGTAATCTCCACTTTTACTGCTACAACTTCTACATCTTGTGGAGTTCCACTGTGCCAGCTCTGTGTCAGTCACACTTTACAGCTTTCACACATTGGTCTCAGAGTGGTAAACGTGTTGTTGGTGGTGTGATTACAATAAAGAGCCCCTTTAAAGAAAAAACACCTTGTGCCATTACATGAATAGTAGCTGTTCACTGCGCTGAATGAGTCCTATCACCTTATTTGCATTGCAAACGGGACAGTGGCGTATACACACGTTCTGCTGCTTCTACTTTAATACTTTCAAGTGTGTTTGGTGGACATTTCGCTCACATACCGACAGCTTTAATGATAAATCCCTTCGGTGACCTCAAAGCCCTGCGCATCCACGCTTCCCTCAGCACCTCCAAGTTGCTGGCGTTGCCTTGAATGAAAAGCACCAGGTTTTCCATCCATCCCTGAAAGTACACCTCAGCTATAGCCTTGACCAGTCTCTTATTCCAGAAACTTCGCGAGTTTTGCGCTTTAAAGTCCTCGAAAATCTCCTGACCGCTCGCACCGGTGCCGCCGAGTTTCCCTCCGCCGGCGCGCACACTCTCCTCGTCCGGGCCGAAAACTACAGCCAGCGAAGCTGCTGAGAGCTGGACGAGTCGCTGCTGGTGAGACATTTCGAAGCCTTTTTATGGGCTCCGGAGACTCTCGAAACCAAAACGCACGCGTTAAAAGGAAGTTCTCTCATCCAAAACACCGATTTTTGCCTCGCATTCCTCCGGTTGCGCGTCTGAATCCTGCAATGTCTAAACCGGAGGCGCAGAGGACGTCCGACTGGTTTCTGTCGGCTTCCAGGGAAACGAGTGACGGTGGCAGGAGGAGGAGGACTCACCAGCCTGCCTCCGCCGCCGCTGCTGGGACCCACAGGTGGACCTCCCACCGACTGTTCACAGGTGTGTGCGTGTGTTTTGCTTGCCAAACAGAGTTTACCAAAATAGTACGTCAGAGTGCTCCCAAGATTTATGCAGGAGGAAGATTTACCTACAGTCCTACAACGAGAGGGAAGCTCAGAGTCTCAGAGGCACCCCTGCAAAAACCCTGCGTGGGCTATTTTACATTGTACCTTTGCGGTTTTTTCTATCCTCACCTTTCCATTTGACTTTCTGTTTTTTCATTGTTAAATTTGGTGATTCTTAAACAACCAAGATTTTTTTTAATTTCATCTTTAACACAAGCACAAAGCCTCCCCGGAAAGCCTGAGTCGTCTCCTGCTCACAAACTTGCAAACAATTTGAACGCGTTTTGATAAATCCCGTGTGATTTGTTACTTATTGATATTAGATTACTTCAATTTTATCCTCGCTACAAGTTGGTGAAACAGATGGCTCTGACGCTGATACCAAAGCACACTGGCAGACAATCTGTGGCTCTCACTGAAAGCGGAGTTTCACAACAATGACTCCGATTAAAGTGCGTGAGCCTCCGCTGCAGGGTACATTTGCCACTGAAATGAGAACCATACCCTCCTGTGCTCTTAAAAAAAAAAAGGACCCCATTAGGCCCAACTTTTACTGAAGCTCTAAGACAGAGAGCCACCTCATATATCACAGTCTCAAAAGGCTTGTAGTTTAGTTTTCAGGAGCATTCAGGCCCCTGAAAGGCCGGGGGCCACTCTGCCTCAGTGTGGTATTAGAGCTCATGCAGGAACAGGATATTACACTTCCTCTGTACATGAAAAGAATACATCACCTCAGCCAGCACAGGATGAATTATATGCAGTCTGACTCGGTGAAACCGAGTTGAGTGAAGTCGGAGGCTAGAAGAGCAAACGAGCAAAGATTATGTGTGGGATTAAAGATTTATGCTGTTCAGTAAGAAGCTAATAGAGCAGATGGAAATCAAGCTTAATAATCGTTTGAACATTTGCAGTTTGGATCAGATTCTGCTGTCATTACATGCAGCAGAGGTCTGCTCAAACACACTGTCGCCTCACAGCTGGAAGGTTCATGGTTTAAATCCCCTGGTCGGCTGTGTGAAGTTTGCATGTGTTCCCTGTGCTTGCACTGGTTTCCTCCAGCTTCCTCCCACAGTCCAAACACATTGGTGTATGTGGCTTGTTGTTTAAAGCACTTTGACAGGTTAGTATGACTAGAATGGCACCATGTAAACTAGTCCATTTCCAACTTTTAAATTCTAGAAGAAATCCTTAATATACAAAATGTGTGAGGCTGATTTTTGTAGGAAAATATGGAAAACATGTCCATTTAATGCCATCAAAATTTAAAATCTTTGGTTTAGATATTCCACTCAATAGACTGTATATAAAAAATAGTCGTAGCCACCTTCACCTTGCCCATTTTGAAAGCTTGAATTTCTGATTTTAGCCCTCACCATCTGAGGTTTTCTGAGCCACGTGTGACTCCGTTTAGACAAAAAGATGCAGTGCCAAAGAATTAACTAACATTAGTTTGGTTAGTAAGATGCATCCCACAGGTACAGATGTCTGCTAAGCACAACCACACAAAGATAGCTGAGCATTCAATGACTCAGATTAGCTGAGATGATGCCTAAAGGTCAGTTACAGGCCTGAGTTTTAAAGCAGCAGTATAACATTAAGCCTTTATGCAATTTGGAAGGCTGTCAACCTCTTTATTTCAGACAAACATGAAAGTCTGTGAGGATTGAGTGATGGTGAAAACCCCAGAAGTAACTTTAACACTATTTTAAGGCTATGTAAAGGAACTAGACTCCCACCACATACTTAGTCTGGTTAGATTAGAGCATATATTGCACTTCTGGAAGAGGGAAAAAGTAATTTTGCTGTTTAATAAAGCAACTGATTGAAGGTGTGATCAGGGATTTTGAAAACTAGTATTCTTTGGTAATGTGTAAAAAAACACTCCAAGAAATCCTCATCATCTAATTTCTGTACAGAATAACTTATAAAGTTTGCAGCAGAAGGCTGCTGCTCCCTGAGTCTGGTTCTGGCAGAGGTTTCTTCCTGTTAAAAGGGAGTTTTTCTTTCCTACTGTCACCAAGCGCTTGCTCACAGAGGCTCATCTGATTGCTTGGGGTTTTTTTCTGTTATTTTTTGGTCTTTACATTAGAATATAAAGTGCTTAGAGGTGATGCTTTATAAAGCAAATTGAACTGAATAAAAAGGTTTAACATGGCAGGAAGCAAGCTTGGTATTCAGCTTTTTGTGTGTGTTTTTTAGTCTTTGTGTTGAGCAGTCAGCTGGTGGCTGAAGATAGGGATTATCAAACTTCTCATCTAACTGTTAAGAAGTCTAAACTGAATTTGTGAATAACTGTAACTCAAGAAATGCTGCTTCCTCCTTTAACTGATCCTTTTTTTTTCTACAGCTTTTGCACGCTTCTTATAATTTGTGCATTTCTTTTACTAAAAATACTCTGAAAATCCCTGCCTTACAACACAATGCTTTTGTCACGTCCTGGAAGTCTGCAGAAATGCTATCATTGTTTGATAACATTAACTTCCTGCAGATAAAAACTTTGGCCCATACTTTGTTTAATCTGTGCACTGACAATAAGAAGCGACCCGCTGTCCAGACCTACATTCAAAATCTCTTTCTTCTGAATGTTTAGTCTGCTGGCAGGACTGATTATTGTGAAGCAAAGTGGCCATAATGACGTGAAATTCTGCACTCCAGCCTCTTGATTTTTAATTAGCATACATATGTCTCCCTCCTGCTGTGCACTGAAGCAATTTTAAAGTAGTATCAGGTGTCTCTGAGGGGCCAGCGACCTTGACGTGATCACAGTGTATATTTTTGAATATGATAATTTCAGCGGACCACAATCCTGAACCCAAAGTTTGTGTGTGTACATACAAACTAAAACATCTGGTCCCGCTAAAGGAGTTTGGCTCTCAAACCATTTTCTGAGTAAAACAGCCCCAGAATGCTTTCTCTGAACGCCTGTGCCAGGAATAAATATGACCCAAAACATCAGCGGAGCTCCTGCACATGTGCCAATACGCATATACCATCTGCATCATGAGAGACTTCGGTTCCATAAGGCATCCATGTGTTTTAGAGGGTGTGTCCTCTCTTTGTTAGGTTAGGATGACAGTGAGGCATTTGGTCATTACAGCCAAAACAGAAAGGGTCAGTTCTGCATCACGTGCTGGAGGTCAAAGTTCATTCGAGGGTCAGGTGGAGACCATTTGCTTAGTGACCTGTGTGGCACTTTCGAGATCAGGCAAACAAGATAGACTAAATTGAAAGTTGATGGTAAATCCCAGCCAACCTCCTCAGAGCTCATGCTCAGACATGAGAGCGGCATCAGTCTGCTTATAAAATTCCTGCATGAAAGCAAAACGCATTTTCCAAATTGTCAAACTGCTCTTCAAAGAGCATCAAGGTGAAACTCGGCCGAGGACGTTTGTTAATATTTTCTTGGATCACAAATGTACTTCCTTCATCAGTCCTGCTTGTTAAGATCTTTTATTTTAAAAAGCACCTCTTTTAATCTTTATGCCTGAACGAACATGTCCCGGCATCAGTTGTGGTACTCTGTTATTACAATTTCATTATTTCAGCACTCTGCCATCGCAGCGGAGATCAAAGGGGGGCCAGGCTGGTTTGTGTTCAGTCTCCGCAGTGTGTATAGACATTTAAGACAGTAATGTAGGCCTGTGCACGCTCGAGAGCTTGGGAGCACAAATCAATGCACATCTTAAGTGAAACCTGCAAGACAGACTTCCTTCGTGGAGTTAGTAGTCAGCCAGACATACATAATAATAGTGGTTTTGCCATAAAACATGATTACTTAAGTCGGGACTATAATTCAGTCATGTTGTTTTAATAAGTCTAGGACAGAGAGAGAATCCAGCAAAGCACTTAGTCTGCAGGGGAGGGCTGCTCTTATAGTCCTCTTAGAAGATATTTTGACTTTAAAAGACACATTTAAAGCTACTCAGACCGCTGTGTAAAGTGTTAGAAGGTGGTGAGTGATGACTTACACACACACACACACACACAAAGACCCCACGGACATGCTGAAGATCACAACCATGTGAGAGACGTCTATAGCTGCACTTTGAGGTTGTACGAGAGAAAGGGAGGCTCGGGTTGGTTGAGGCTCGTGTTTCTCGCCTGGTTTCTGCAGTTCATCCGTGTACACGCAGGTGCAACGGACTCTCATCAAACAGTGACCTTCGTAAAGCCGTAACAGCCTCTTTAAATTCCCGTGTGAAAGATTTCTAACAGATTTGAGCGATGCTAAACAGACTATGTAACGATAAAGCAAAGAGGTAAACAACGCTTCCACAAGTTTTAAGAATCATTGTTCTGATATTATTGTGGTGTAAACAACAATCCGTGCAACAGGAAACCAACAAACCGACAATGCAATTTTTGGTAATGAAAGAAATCCCGAAACATGAACTGGTTTTAGCTGCAGGGAGCCAGGATTTGAAATATTTCTGTTTTGGTTTTTGTTGTTTTGCAATAATAATATTTGTTGCAAGGTTCACTTAAAATTATATAACCTGTTTGGGGTTTTTTTGAAAGGTTATGACAATGAATGATTGTTTCTATACAGAGTTTATCTGTTGAATGTATTAAATGTTCAGTATTAGTACATTTTTATAGGACTTAGTGGAATGTGGTTGTCTAGAAGATTATGGCGACTACTGATGGCTTCACTTTGTGTCCTTAACCATTTTCTTGATAGTCTAGTTTCAGACTGTAGCAAATAAATACACACCTCAGCCACTTTATTAGGTATGTTCAACTGAATGTTAAGACAAATATGTGACTTTGCACGCAACAATGTAAGACCACGGCTGGTCTGAGTATATAGGATATCTGTTGGTCTCACACAACCTCTAGGGTTTACAGAGAGTGGTTGGAAAAAGAGAGAGTATTTAGTGAGTGGCACTTCTCTGGGCAATAAAGCTTTATTAATATCAGAGGTCAGAGGAGCATGGCCTGACTGCTTCGAACTAATAGGAAGGCAACAAATAATCGTTCTTAATGCCACTGCTGTGGCACTGCTGTCACCTGAGAACGGGAAACCTCACATGGGGACGCCATGATTGGACAACAGAAGACAACTGTCACCAGATCCCAGTCCAATAGAACACCTTTGGGATGTGGAGGAACGGGAGATTCCCATCATGGGCGTGGAGCCAAGAAATCTACAGAAACTGTGTGATGACATTGTGTCAATATGGACATAAATCTGTGAGAAATGTTTCCAGCACCTTGTTAAATCTGTGCCATGAAGAATTAAGGCAGAATGGGTCTAATCCAGTGCTAGTACCAGTAATGTACTAGTGCTGTACGAATCTCATGAAACAGATGTGCATATTTAGTTTCCTGAAACAGAAAAGCGAAAACATGTGAAATGTGAAAATGTTTTCTAATTAATAAGGAAAAAAATCATAAGCAAATGTGATCACTGGGTGAGAATTAGAGGAGGTTGTTTTTGTTTTAAGTAGAACAGTTTTTCCATTCACACCTCAAAAAGTGGTAAGATTTTGTTACTGTTTCCAGGTCACTGTTTTCATTGATGTCGCTTTGCAGTTTTCTGATTGCATCCTAAATCAGACCCCATCAGACTCCAACGACATCAATGCTTACTTTGCTCTGTGATGTGTCACCTGTCACCAAATTAACATCCAGGCAGCCACAAACTATATTAAACCAGGACCTAATTGACCGAAGCTTTGAAAAGAAGAAGCAGAGCCTGAAAGGCTCCGTGGCAATCACATGACATCAAAGAGCTGTGCGGCATATGAGCTTCATTAGAGGAAGAAAATACCTACTCTCACTGAGCCAGTGAAGGACACATGAAGAAACATATGCTCTTGTTATAACACAGTACATGCAGGAAGACACGGAGGACTCTGCTGTTAGGAAGAGCAGGCGTCCATTGTTCCCAGTGACCCCTGCTTCAAGGTGATGAGAAACATGCAGGAAATGCCTCGTGGTGATTTCCTGTCCAGTCTGAGAAAGGAAGGAGAGCTGAAGGATGCACAAGGCCAAGCGGAGGTCCTCCAAAGACAGCTGCTGTCACCTCTTTGCAGCAATAAACTTCTTGCTTCAATTCATTTCACATCAAATTGCATTCTAATCTCATTTTCACTTCTCTCAACCATTTTCTGAAATAAGTCATTTTTTGTGCGGACAGGTTTAGACAGCCTCAGAAAAAAAGTTAATTTATCAGATGCAATTATTCAAGTAAAAATTAGTTCTAGTCATAATTATGATTGATTACATTGATTCAACTTGCTGCTTGTGTGTGAAACATGTAAATCACACTTTCAGCTTTGATGTTCCCCTCAGTTTAGCATCTTTCAGCTCATTGTTCTTATTCGGTTTGTCCAGCAGCTCCACTGTTCTGGTTCACTCTGAGAAAGGTCAAGTTTATTTGTATAGCACTTTTAAAACAACCAGACTTGACCAAAGTGCTTCACAGGCAGCCAATAATAAAACATCTGGCCACAAATTAAAGGCCGGAGAGTACAAATGAGTCTTGAGGAAATACTTTTGGGCAGTTCTAATATGAAATGGTAAGACATTCAGAGACTCGGGGAAACAAGTGAAGAAGCCCAGACATCTCTGTTTTCAAGTCTTGGATCTTGGAATAGTGAGGATCATCTGATTAGCGGGCCTCAGTGCTCTGGCAGGAGTGTGAACAAGAAAATCTTCAAATTAATCCTAACGTTGACAGGAAGCCAATGGAGCGAAGCTAAAACTGGTGTAATGTGTTCATGTTCACTCGTCCCAGTTAAGAGTCGACCAGCAGTGTTTTGTAGCAGCTGAAGTCGATGACGAGACAACTATAGTAAATCTATTTACAGTCATAACTATAATGGTCCAGCCTTGTCATAATAAGAGCATTTATGACTATTCAAAGGTCATTATGAGAAAGAGAGGGCTTCACTGAGGCCAACAATCAGCTGCTCAGCACAAACAAACATAACGATCTCTGTTCTGCTTTCTTTAAATTGAAGAAAATTCTTTAGGTTTTAAAGCATTTACAAAAAAAAAAAAAAAAAAAAGACTTTTATGCCTCACCCATAAAAGGCTGATGTCACCCCGCCGGGTGGGCAGGAGCCTGGACACCCAAGTTTGTCAATGCAACAAACTAGACAATGAGGCAGCATAGGATTTTGATTTAAACACCATAGGAGCTTGTATTAAAAATCCCTGAATGGTCGAATGTCAGTGGCCTGGAACTCAACGTCAAGGTCAGAGGTCAACTTTTTTGAAAATCACCTAGGATTTTCAAAATAAAACCACAGATGCATCTACTAGGAGGCTCCAGGGTAGCACTGGCAGACACAAATATTTTTCTTGTTTACTGTTACAGTGGTGGCCAGCGATTCTAATAATGCTCTAAATGCTGTTTCAGGCATATATTTTCTACTCTTGGATTTGTATGATGTCACTGAGAGTGGACGTCCCAAATACTCTCTCACTGTGAGCACAGAAGCTCCATCCACCGGCTATTCAAACCTCATGTTTGTGAGAGGCAGCCGATCAGAGGAAAGGTGGCTAAAACAGAGTGCACCATCTTCACCTCAGCTGACCAGAGGTGGGGGTAAAATCAGTGTTGCAGCAGCAAAGCCTCCGGGCATTTGACTTTATTTTCCTTCCTGATAACAAATCCAATGAAAAGACCAAAACTAACAATGTTAGTCCATCTCTCAGTATTTTACATATTCCAGTGGGTCCCTCTGAAGCCAAGTTGTTCCTCTGAAGACCTTAAAAAAACAAAAGAGGTCACAGACACATATTTGGAAAAGATAATTTTTTAATTAAAATTCAAGTAGTTGCATGCGGGACATAGAAATACACTATCGCTTCATGTGGGAACTCCTGTCACGACCTCACTGGGTAAATGCAAGAAAATCTGGCTTTTTAGCTGTTGTGTGATAAAGAGGCATTTATCTGAGATTGCAAACATCACTATATGCACTCATATGTTAGCCATTTGTTCCACACATTCAAATCAGTTTGAGCTCTTGATCCTGCTGACCCTGCACACCTGCAGCTTTTTGACTGACTGACTGGTAGTTACTGTACTGGCTGGACTGAATAGGAATGCTTCCTGTATTCATTACACATACAAACACTCTGAAGATGTTTGCATGCACCATGTCAAAGCCAGCTCTGCAATTTCACAATGGAAATATTTGTTTTCCAGATTGCAAGCTGGTGCTGGCAATCCAGGGTTCCCACTGTGTGATTATCTTATTGAGTGACATACTTTCCTTCAGGGCAGCATGCAGTGGCAATTAGAGAATATCTGCTTTTCCCCCCAAAGTGTAGATGCTAAGCCCGGATGAATGCCGGGCTTTGTGTGACTATTGTTGCAGCGATATGTGAAACTTGCTTCAAATTTATGTGACGAGGTGTCCAGTTGCATTAAAGGGCCACCTGATTTTGCAGCCCCGTCACTCAAACCAACGCTTTGCACTGCAGCGATGGACTGTGGGCGCTCTGCTGCTCCTGATGGTGTCTTGATGGACATCCGCGCTGCGTAGAGATGTGGCGTTTGTGTGTTCCCACCAGGACATGCCCCAGGGACACGATGTCAAAAACAACTGCGGGACTTTCTCACACTGTAACCCAGTATTCCCAGGGAAAGGCCTTTGAGAGCGGGATCGTTTCCTCAACAACTACACCACTTTGCTGTGCCGCTCCGGAGGAAGCCAGCTTCCTGCAGCTCCAGCTGAACAGGGGCCTCTCTCTCTCCCCGTTCTCCAGCAGGGGCCTGTGCAGGCTGCCGGGGAGACAAGCAAAGCTGCTCAA
Source organism: Oreochromis niloticus (assembly GCF_001858045.2). Lineage (NCBI taxonomy): Eukaryota > Metazoa > Chordata > Actinopteri > Cichliformes > Cichlidae > Oreochromis > Oreochromis niloticus. The sequence goes on from NC_031978.2 coordinate 17,563,264, forward strand.
TGGAGCCTCTGAGTATCAATTACCTGAAATATCAAACAGCACATAAGAGGGCGGTTGACTTGTTTGTTTGACTTTGGTGGTCAGAAAGATTTCAAGGGAAGGAAAAAACAAGTATAAATGTGAAAATAGTGAGAAAAGGTTTATTTATCCCAGAGGATTTGGGAGAGAAGCTGGATCGTTTGTCGCCTGAAAGATTGATCTCAATCATAATTCATCGCCCAGGAAGTCCAATTCTTTGCTCCACAATGCTGCTAAACAATAACCAGCAAGAAAAATGTCTCCAGTTTTCAAGGTGAAAGGGAGTTCAGAGAATTAGGTTCACTTACTTTGAGGTTAAAGAGACTTTTTGGCACAAAAAGACAAACATAGCTTTGTAAGATATAAGCTTGTTTTGTTACATTTTTAGCTGCAACCTTCCTTTTTATTAAGTTTTGTGTTCTGCCAACACAGAAGGCTAACAAACAGTGACTCCGGGCTAGTTTTGAAAAGCCGGCCTTTTGGGATTACGCTGTGTGAGGCAGCTGCTTTTGTCATGATAACTACGACTCTGAACTTTTGACACGCAGACTGGAGGGTGCTGATGGAAACGGGTGATTTCACAAAGTGATGATGAGAAAGGGAGGAGAATTTAAATAAATCGACGAGGGCGAGGACGTGTAACGTCATGCTACATCTGCATATGCTGCACAGCCGCACCCTCAGACTTCAGAGGACTGATCATTACAAAAAGTGAGGGATCAGAGGAGGTGGTGGGGGAGCGGGGGGGCATAGTGATCAGTTACTAAGCCAACTCTGTGTGCGCCCCATTCCTGAAAACTTAGAGCATGCCTCGAAACAGCCTGATTGTCTGCCTGTGAGTTCAGCAGCTCTTTAATAGCAGAGGGGGTTAAAGAGTAGGGGTGGGGAAGTGGCCACAAAAGCCTTCTGTTGCAGCCTGGGAGTGGGGTTACCTGCCCTGCTCTCTGCTGACGGGGTCTAATTTCACACATCACATGTGCATGCAGACGCATAAGCATCCACATCCAAGTGCAAACACAAACACACACACAGGAGTTTGAGAGGCGAGAAAGTGTGTTCGTGTTTCCTCGGGGGACAAATGAGTTTTGTTTGTCGAGCATTCAGAGCATGACAACAGGACAAAAGCAGCTACATAACCAAAGTACCGGGTGACAGATAGTTATTGTTCTCTTGGAAATGACACAGACATGCTGCTGGAAACACTCTGAGATGTGTCCTGCTAAGTAAACCCTTTCTTTTTTTTTCAGTGTGCACTAGCTCTCTTTCTTGGTGGGAACAAATTTAGCCGTCAGTTCCACAGCTGCAGCGCCTCCGATGCTTTGTGGGACAGCCGAGCAGTGGGATTACATTAAAAACTGGGGTAGAATCTCAATTAATCACACTGGATACTAATGAGGTCTAAATGGAGTATAAAATAACAGATTAGACTCCACATCTGGACAGTGTCTGTGGCTGCCTGCGACAACACAGACAGAAAAGTATGAGAGATAAAATGATAAATCACTAAAAGCATGTTAAAGGGAGACCTACATCTAGAGGACATGTAGAAGAGTAGCTTTGCATTAATGAATGTCCAAAATAAGCCTAAAAAATCTCTCAAGTTGATCACACAGAGCAGCCTGAGGCCTGTTTCTGTCCCTCACAGGGATAACTTGAACATATGCTGACTTCATTATTTGCAATGCACGTTTAATTTATACATATGTATGACAAAATATAAGAAAAAGCATAAAAGGTACACATAAAGCAACACCCTGCCTTATTAAAGAACATGAATGAATGTGTGTTGGAGTGGTGGGAGGAAAACATTTAAAGATAAATGCTCCTCAGACAAACTCTACGTGATAGATATTCCCCCTCTGAACATCAGTGATACCACATATGATAAATGCTGTGCAGCCACTCTTGTGCTCTCATCTTGGGTTCATTACATTATCTCGCCTGTCAGTGTATGGACCTCTGCCTGCAGAAAACCTGGGTGTGCTCCACGTCCGCTTCACTGATGTCTAACCTCATTTGTGAGGAGTTTTAGTGCACTTTTCTCCACTAAGATCCATCACCTGATAGCACAGTCACGGGTTGGACAGGCAAACAAAAACCTTTTTGTCTCAAGACACAGGATTAAAGAAGCCAGGTGAAAAAAGTTGACCCCTATGAGAGCAAGTGATGACATAATGGTCTTCATTCAGATAATGGGGCTGCATTTCAGACAGTGGTGTTGGAGATCTTTTCAAAATTGCTGGAATTATGAACTCAGAAAATTAACATCAGATTTTGATCCACCATGAAATACCATCTAGAAAGCATCCAATTGGCAACAGTCATATTTTAGCATGACAAAGATCACAAACACAGTGGAACATTATCAGTCATGTACTGGTCTCTCCAGAGCTCAGACCTCTACATTATTGAAGCAGTGTGGGATCATTCTTACAGAGAGCAGAACAAAAACCAGCCAACATCCAAAAAAGAATTTTAAATGTCCTGCAAGATAGAGTTGGACGTCTCGAGACCACTTTTACGTGGTCTTGTCTTGGTCTCGACGGACTTTGGTCTTGGTCTTGTCTTGGTCTCGCTGTCTCGGTCTTGCTGTCTCAGATCGACATAGTGGTTGGGAGATTTGGAGTCAACAGTATCCATGACACACAACGTAACGTTCGATAAAGTGTCATGCGCAAAAGCATCAGCTCTAAGAGCCGTGCTTATAGAGTGCTTTGTAGTGAATCAGAAGAATCGACTCCCATTGAACGAGAGCCGGCTTCTCACTTAATTTCCTTTCGCTGCTCAGCTCTCACACAGTGGCTCAGCTATGCTCCAATCCCTCCATATTGTGGCCAATCATATGCGAGGATATAAGATAATATCATTATGTGAAAAACAGAGAGGGTGACGGACGCGACAGTCAAGTGGAGCGTGCGTCTGTCCTCTCAGTAAGTGAGCGAGACAGTAGACAGCGGTGAGGGCTGTGCAAGTGTATCGCAAAAACACATAAATATGCCTGACACCCGTAAACAAAGCAGCATCTGGCTGCAGTTTAAAGACTTTTTTGTCTCAGTCTCGGTCTTGGTCTCGTCTCGACTTTGTCTTGGTCTTGATATTGTCTTGGTCTCGGTTTAGGCAGTCTTGACTACAAGTCTACTGCAAGATGCCTGGAGAACTATTCCTCAAGACTACTTAAAGACAATTTAAGAAACCTGCATAAGGATGTTTGGACTGTAAAGGTCCTCATACCAAATATTGACTCTTAAACTCATTGTTTTTGCCTTGTATACTGTATTTCTAATTACGCTTGCAGATGTTTCAATAAATCACTTCACCTATTCACATTTTCTTGCAAATTTCCTGCCTTTTTGTGACACGAACAGATTTTCATCTTAAATGTTGTGAACGATCACCGCTCTTAGACAACCTCAACACCTCTTCACCAGAGTCGAGATGTTGAGGTTGGGAGCTTAGCGTTAAAGTCACATGACATGTGATCTGACAGTTCAGCCTGAGGTCAGATTGTAAAGAAGGTGGACCAAATCAGAATTTAAAAAAAGTTTTAAAAGATTTTATGCGGTTTGTGTTGTTTACACTTTAATTAAAAGTCACCTGAGTCACATGAAAGCAAATAAGTAAATTAGTCAAATAAATGTAAATACACACAGCTTTGTATCGAAATACAGTAAATGGTATTTCTAATAGATGCTGATGAGCAGTTGGCTTGTGAGGTTTTCACTGGAACCAACAGACCTCCAGTAAAGGAGAAGTGTAGATTCCTGATTCAATAAAAGACAATTCAGTTTTATTCACAGAGCACCAATCCACAACAGCAGTTGCCTCAAGGTGTTTTCTACTGAAAGATACCCCAACAATCACACGATTCCCTATGAGCAAGCAATGGCAGCAGTGGAAAGGAAAAACTCCCTTTTGACAAGAAGAAACCTCCAACACAACCAGGCTCAGGGAGGGGCAGCCATCCACCGTGATTGGGTGGGAGTGAGGGGAAAACAAGAGAGCAAAGGTAAGCTATAGGTGAGAGAGTCAGAGTTTAATAATTGCTAATGGCTAACTATAGTAGTTGTGTCTCAATACAGAGTGAAAAGGGAGGAGAGAAGAAGAAACACTCGGGGCATTATGGGAACGCAGCACCCTAAGCCTATTGGAGCAGATGGTTCAGGGTCTTCTGATCCAACCTTAACTATAACCTTTATCAAAGTTTTAAGACTTTCTTAAAAGTAGAGGGTGTCCAAACTGAGTCCAAAACTAGGAGCTGTTTCCATAGTAGAGAGGTCTGATAGCTGAAGGCTCTGCCTCCCATTCTACCTCTGAAAACTCAAATCCATCATAGGGTTGTTTCAGGAAGGGCCAAATCAAATATGTGGATCCATCCACAAAAAAAAGGTTTTCTATTAGAAATGAGAAAATGATGGCAGAAATAAAACCCCTTGGTTCACTCTGTGCAGAAGCAGTGAGTATAAACACATGTACTTTGTGAAGCTGTGAGAAGATGATGGATCAGTTTTTGTTGTAATTAGCTGGGAAGGTTTATTAAACTGCCCCATTGCTGTTGGATGCTGGTGTTTGTAGCCCTGCATGCTGCGTTATGCAGAGATGTTTTTACACTTGCTAATTTAAAGGATGATGAAACAGAAACACCAGTTGTGGGGAAAATAACGTAACACTTGGTTTGTCTCATATGTATATTTGCACATTATTACTGTTGAGTTTTTGGCTATTACATAGTTTGCTGTGACGTGGACGACACTGTAATTTAGTAGTAACTTCCCATTTCAATACAATTACCTGCTTGTTTTCACCTTATTACACCACCATTACTGCATTATTACTGAGCTTGAACAGAAAGTGCTACCAAAAAACAAAATCTTTTTAACCTTCATAAAATCATCACACCAGAGTAGTTATCAGTGATCTTTGAAATCTCTGATTTTTTTTTTTTTAAAGAAAATCAGAAAGTTTAATAACCAAAGATTTATTGTGACTACAGATTAAACAGATTTTCAGAGATGCCTCAAACCATTCACTGCACTCAAAGCACATTTGACCTGAATGAGTCCGAGTGGCAGCATCCACCTACTCAGTTGTGTTTACTCCTTCAGAAAAAGTTCTAACACAGGAAAAGCTTCCTGGTGCTGAGGATATATATGGAACTATCACCTTGGCTCCTGCAACTAACATGTTTCCCTGCTTCTTATAGATAATGATGTGGATTTCATAAAATAGTTATTTTCTAAATTATGAGTCATTTTTTTCCCCTCTATCTTTTGTTGTTAGGGAACTGCAGTCAACGGGAGTACCACAGATTGTTAAAACTGCACCGCTGGTATGGATGTATTTAATTTTATGTCTTAAAAATGCTCACAAAGTTGTCTAACATGTATCTAACTAATCTACGAGTTGGACTAAACCTGGTTTAATCCTTCAAATCAATCAAAAGTTCAACCAAGTCAGTAGACTGGTGTCCAGTAGCTACAACTCTGCTGCCATCTGCTGGTCAGCAGTGTAACACTGCAACCCACACAGCAGCTGCTCTATTTAGTTTTCATCTTTTTCAGTGTGCTCTTATCTTTGTAAATAAATAACATTTTTTTCTATATAGACAAGTCAAAATACCTGCTGTGACACACAAACAGTGTGGAAAAAGAAATGCAGACACACTGTAGTGTTAAAATGGACCACTTTACTCTTGCACAAGACATCAATAGAGCGCATTTTCAATATAAAAATAAAATCACCTGCTTTGGAGCACATTTAAACGCAACTGTGCCTCTTGTTAAGAACCCAAACCAACGCAAACAATTTAGAGATGGATCTCAAGTGTTCATTCCTTCAGCAGAACACACATTCATTAAGCTTAACTTTTGGTTCATGTGTTAGTTTCCTTTAGCAGAAAACACGACAAACGCTGGTCACAGTAAAACATGAAAGTGGCAGCGCAGAAGTTGGTGGATACAGTGAGACAGAAAAAAAAAAGTCCAAGAAAGGCAGGAACCATGCATAGCCGTGTGTGTGGGAAAAAAATCCTGCAGAAACCCGTTAAACCAGCCGAAGAAAAGGACTACAAACCCAGCAGAGCTGTGAGAAATAAAAAGGGGCTGGTTAAGGAAGTGGTTCTGTCTGAAGCACAGGGGAACACTCCAACACTTCCTTCCATCCAAAATTAGCTTCTTTTAAATATTTTATGAATACTCTCGCACATAAATAGCCTCATTATTGCTCATTAGAAAAAAACAAAAAACAAAACTCAAGTACAACTCACACACACGCCTGCATTTAAACCTACAGAGTGGCACTTCAGCGGCCTTAACAAAGCAAACGCGATGGCAAAAAGATGCTAGCAACTGAACTCACTTTGAAAATAAGCGCTTCAAAGCTTTGTCATCGTTAAAATTACTCTAAATAAGAAAAGTAACTCCTCAGAAACAGAGGAGGTGGTCAAATTATTACAAGGGAACTAATTCATTAAATTAAACGTACTTGGGAGACAACGGGTTCAAATATAACACAGTCAAATTACTCTTGTGTAGTGAATATTTACAGTTTAAGATAATCAGTACTGATTAGCTTCACTCCTTTGAAATATGTCACTTAATCATCTGCGCCGTTCGTCTGGGATGTCCGACTGTGATCAGCGGCGACTTCGCTGCCAGGCTCGTCCATGTCCTGATCCTGAAAAGGAAAAAGCAGTAAGTGAATATGAGCTCATTTCCTCCATCGAGGTAAACATTTTAAACGTGCTGCACCTTCTTCAGCACTTCCAGCACTCCTTTCACAGTGGACATCAGTGAGTTTGCTGATTTGCTCAGGATCTCGCGGTAGACTTTCTTCTCTTCCTCCACGGTCTTCAGAGTCTGCTCGGTTTGGCTCAGAGTGCTTTTCACCTCCTCCAGCTCCCTCGACAAAGATTTGTTGGCTTGCTCCAACTGAGCTTTAACCTTTGCATCTTCGTCTGCGATAAAGAATCAACACCAAGTCAGGATCACAGAGAGAGCAGGGGCAAACGCTGGTCACAGTAAAACATGAAATCGGAACTGGAAACAGCAGCGTATCCCACTGAACTCTGTAAAAACTACCCACTTTATTAGGTACACCTGTCCAACTGCTCATTAACACAAATATCTAATCAGCCAGTCACATGTTAGCAACAAGGTCAAGATGACCTGCAGAAGTATTTCAGAAAGTGCTGATATACTGGGATTTTCACACACCAAAACAACTCCTTACACCCAAGGAATGTAACCTAACATTAGCAAGGTGTACCTAATAAAACGTCCAATCATCGTAACTATACACTACATTTAACTGCCTCTCAAGTTAGTCCACCAGCACCAGCACAGACCTTTGGTGACAAAGGTCTGTGCTGTCAGTTTGTGATTAACAAACGATTGTTATACAATATGTGCACAGCTGGTCAGTAACCTCTCTTAATGTTTTATGAATGCCTGTGTTTTAGTATTTCTTCCGTGTCAGTGTAATCATGAGCATCCATGTGGCGGTATCCTCGCAACAGCAAAGAAACAGCTCAGTCGTGGACATTGTGGACTGGCAGTAAACATCAGCGTCTATAAATGCCAACATCAAACATTCACAAACATGTGGTAAGGGCAGTAGGACGACTCCTCTCCTGTAGGTTAATAATATGTTACATATTCTCTAACTTGTTTACACTCCTGCAGATATACTGTAGTGAAGCCATGTAAATCTGTCTGTTCTCTGCTAGGATAACAAGGTTCAGTCCTACAACCGCCTTCCTTTTCTTTGAAGACTGTGTTTGTGTTTATGTTACAGTCAAACTTTTAACGAATTTCCACAGTTTCCATTTTGAATTTACAATAAACTCAGTTTTGCAGACTCCTCTCTGCCATCCAACATACAATGTGCCAGTTCACGTTTCACCAGACATCACAGAAGGAGGGTCCGGAGAATGAAGTGAGACTGAGCTTCTCTGTAGCAACGCTCAAATTGAGCCAGATCATTGTCCCGGGGGACTACTGACACAGAGTGTAGCTTGCAGTTTAGGACATATAATGCAATCCAAAACGTACCCATTTTAGCATCCTGGAACATAAGCTTCTGCTCTATTTCCTCTCTCGCCTTCTCACTCTTCTCTAGCTTCTGCATCATGCTGCCGATGTCAACCATAGCTCCGTTATACACAATCAGGTTACCAGACTCGCTGGCCTCTGACTGAGCACGAGTTTTAGAAGCAGGAAGCAGTCCTCGGTTACCTTAAGGAAGGAAATGTGATAAAAATAAAGTCATTTGGCATCTGTCGCTCCATCCTGCTTAAATGAAACTTATGGAAAATTAAAGGAAACACTAATAGAAATATCTTCAGGCTTACCTGTGAGATTTTCAATCTGGGCTTCATTGAAAGAAGGAATGGGTTCATCTTTTCCCCTGTCTGTCAGTTTTCGGTAGTAACACGATTCTCTGACGACAGGTTTGTTCAAAAGTTTCTTTATCTGAAAACAGAAATCAACAAGACGGATTTACTGAGCTGTAAGGCTGACGGTACGTGTCTTAAAGCAAAGTGAAAAAGAACGTCTAACAGGGTAAGAATCAGAGAACCAGAAAGACCATGTGCTTGTGTTTTCACCTGAGCACGAGAGAGATGCAGTCCCAGTGTGTACAAGATCTCCTCCAGGTCTCTCTCAAGTAAATAGCCACAGTGGCTCTGATCAAAGTAGACAAACGCCATCAGCAACTCCCTGTTGTGTGTGATCATCTGCTTCCTCTCCTAGTGTAACGACAAACACATTCATTAAAAAACAACTTTCTGGACAACATCTACACCTCACCAATGTGTCCATAACAACATACAGCCAACCTTATCTTTGGAGGACCTCTCTTTCGATGATTTTCGGTCATCTTTGCGGTCTTTTCTGTCTCTGTCAGTGGAGTCGTCATCATCTTTGTCTAATAAACAATCAGAAATATTATTTCTTAAAACCATTTTGTGTCTTTGTGAAAAGAAAATATCCCAAATAGTACACAGTTCCAAATCATTCATTTAAATAAGAAGAAGAGTGCAGTACCATCATCCTCATCATCATCTGCATCTTCAGCCTCCATGGGATCATATTCTTCAGCATTGGCTGTGCTGCCATCATCTTCATTCTCCTCCTCATCTCGAGACTCCTCCTTTTTCACCGTCTTTTCTTCAGACTGATTAAAAAAAAAGTTACACAATGACATAAAACCTCACATTTATCAGACAGAGTGAAAACCTGAAAGGCTGCAGAAACCTTTTTCTTCTCTTCCTCATCTTCTTTGGTCTTCTTTGCTGTCGGTTCTTCATTCTCTTCTTCTTTCTCCTTCTTCATTTCACGCTTTTCAGCCTCTTTCTTTTCTGCCTCTTTTTTGGCTTTCTTCTCCTTCTTCTCGTCCTTGGTAGGAAGCGCAGCAAGGGCTTTATATATGCGGTAACCAAAATCTCTCTGCAGCATCTCATTAAAGAGCTCAGCAAACAGAGAAACCTGTACAGAAAGAAGACGGTATATTAAAAACCTGTAAGAAAGCAATCAGTCACACTTCACATGTGTGTGTTTGCAGGTCTTTGTAACAAACCCCAGAGCATTAATTCTCACCTCAAATGAGTGCTCCTTGTTGTCTTCTAGTCTGTAGTCCAGCAGCACACTCAGGGACATGACACTGCAGTCAAATTTGCCGTTCTTGGCTGCCCAGTTCGGGTGTACAAGGATGGTAGGCTCATCAGGAAGGATGTAGCGCCTTTCTCTCCGCTGGCGCTCAAGCTCCTCCTGCCTCTTCTTTTCCTCCTCCTGACAGACAAAAGTATCCATGAGGTGAAATTTAAAGTTAACCTTAATTACAGAAAAGATTTTCTTATATACAGAAGGCTTAACAAGAAAGGATGACATTTATCTGTACCTCTCTGTCATCCTCAGTGCGTGTTGGCTCCTCTTCCTCCACATCCTTGGTCTCTACTTTCTCGGGCTCCTTGGACTCCTCCACCTGCTCCTCCACCTTTAGCTGTTTGGTGAGGCGAGCAATCAGCTGTGACTTTAACCCCTTAGAGCTTAGAGAGCGACAATCGAGCTCCTTGCGCAGGTCATTTACCTACAAGTGAAGAAAACAGACATGAAAAAGCAAGTTGAACATTTGGCTTGTCCTGGTCTCTACTCATACCTGCACCAGCTTTACGCACCTTCATTGACTTCGGGTCAAGTTTAGCCCAGTGAGTGGGAGTACTAACGTCCTTCGAATCATCGTCATCCTTCTCCTCTTCCTCCTTGACAAGAAATCATTAAGATAGAGACAGGCAGAGGGAGAGAAAGAGGTGGGATAACAAACAGTCAGCATAGCACTCATGGTCCTAGTGAGCTTTAAAGTTGATCCGTGCAAGAAGCAAGGCCTCATTTGTCTTTCATTCTCTTGTCCTAGTGAGCTCTCGACTGTGTTTAAGTCCACTGCTACTGAAGCGTACACAGGGAAGCTCTCTAGCTCTTATAAAAAATAAATTAAATTAAATAAATAAAAAAAAACAACAGAAATGCTCCCCCCCAGCTGCCAATCAATCAATCTGTGGAACACAAAAAAGGTAAAAATCAATGAGAGGTGTGTCCAAAAGGTGTGTAGGTACATCAGGTGAATGAAGCTGGCCTCCAAACGGAGTGAGGATAGGGTGGCCCTACCATGCTCTATGACTGGGGTATTGCCATTTATGGGTTTTATACACCTACGTCAGATAGGAGCCATGTGTCCTTCTGTCCAACCAACTGCCCTGGAAAAACCAAATTCTACATATAGTCCAAATGAAAGTGTAGAATCCAACAACAAGAACAGACAAGAAGCAGGACTTGGGGGAGGTTCTCTTTTCGAAGTCAGACGATATCAAATTGATGTGAAAAATCATATAGAAATACACATTTTTCTACAACAAACACATTATGTGAGCGCAACTGACTCCACAGATTCCAGTACGTTTGCAAATGATGGGTCCCAGTGTTAAAAATTGATCACTGGTTCAAATTTAAACTCATTCTCAATCAATCTGCAAGCAGATACCTTTTTATAATAATGCAAAACAAATGCCAACATTAACATAAATTACTGAACCAGATTAGCACCCAATTTCATGGTGTTTAAGCAACTGGAAGCTGTTTTACCATTTGCGACAGGGGCCTACACAACACAACCTAGTCTCACTGCTTCCACTGTGTGTGTCTGCTGGATGTGAGGGAAGGTGGGAGTGCTGATGGAGGAATGGAGGAGTTGGAGCAGAGGAAAAGGGGACAGGTGGAGGAATAAACAGAAGAAGCCTAGGTGAGGTTTGGTGGAGCAGTAATATGCCTGGGTTCGTATCTGTGTGCGTGCAAGGTGAGGTGTGCTTCGTGTTTTGTGTGTATCTGGGTTTTTTTGTTTTTTGTTTGTTTTTTTGTAAGTCCTGTGCCTTCCTGTGAGAAGCGGAAATGAGAAGAGAGGGATTAGCGGTTCAGTGCCTGTTCTCCATCCGCCTCCTTTCGCTCGGCCGACAGCTTCTCAGCCAGCTGCTCCCGGAGTCGCCGTGACAGCACCTCCCACTCTGAGCGGGTAGGAAGACAATGCCAAACATCCGGAAGAAACAAAACCACTGTCTCCACATGAGCAGGGACTGTCCGCCCCTTGTGTGTCTCCTCTGGCCGATGATAGCGAATCTCTGCAAAACGATACCTGTCGCAAAGGAAGAAGGTGCATTGGAAAGAAACATTCTGGTCAGGGCACAGTATAAAAGGCAAGCCTTGCTATTGGGCGAGCCTTCTACAGCTACTCCCTCCCATCAGGTCACTCAATGATCGTAGAGGTCATTACAGTGACCCTTCTCCCACACAACACACAGCATAGACAAATGGACCCAGTCTGCAGCTCTCCAACTGTTGGCACAGGTTACGGCAGCCATTTTGAAAAAGTTGACAGACAATCACAGGAAAATTAAAAAAAAAAAAAAAATTAATAATCACACCCCCAAATTCATCCCCATTATAGCTTCAGCCAATTATGGATGAGTACTCTGCATTTGCCCTAGGATGCACTTGACGTACTACATTAGGGTTGTGTGAAGAGAGACAGAATCAACAGGACAGTGAAAGCCAGTTAAATATATAAGATATTTAACAGAGAGAATAGAAAAAGAAAAGAAAAACAAAAAGTAATGGCAGTGTCTTCTGGTCCAGGCTACTGCTTCCAGCCACCAAGTCCATGCGTTTGGTTTTTCATCACAATGAAATGTGTGTATATGAATAAGAGTGTGTGACAGAAAGAGAGAGCCAAGACTACAACACACAAAAGGCCAAAAAAACCAACATTACACAACACAAAAAATTATAATAGTAAATAATAGATTGCAAATTAACAGCACAATAATCATTAATATAACAAAAATTAAAACAAAACAGAACACCCCACTCTACATGTCCAGGAAAGATTTAGTATCGAGGTAGCATAAAGATGCAGTACATTACAGATAATTTAGGATTTTAGTTACAAAGTTAAGAATTATAACACAACCAGTGAGAACAATAAATACTGATGAGAGTAGTGGAGCTTACCACTGAGTGCACAGACTAAGGTCTATGCCTGTGAGGGCCTTGCAACAGCGTATCGCTGTCTTAATAAGGACTGCTGGATCCTTCTCTGGGTCCGCTCCATCCAGAGATGGAGACCAGTGACCACCAATGGCCATGGCCTCATCTTTACCTCTCATGCCCACCAAAAACTGAAGGAGAAAAAGACAGGTGCAAAGGAGAGCCACAGAGTACAGGTTAGATGGAAATGGGGAATGGGAATATGGGAAACAAGGGTGCAGAGAGTGAGAAGAGCAAAGAGAATAGAGACAAAGACAGAAAAGTATCAGCAGTATGTCCAAATAATCACACATCTAATAAATTTGTGCAATATTCTCATTTTCTGACCTTTCCTCTTGCAGACACAGAGGACGCTTCAAACATAACACAGAAATGTAAATGCCAGAATTAATTGCCCCTGCAGGTCGCCCCCTTTCTCTCACACACGCACACGCACACACACACACACACACCTCTGCAAATCTAAAGACATAAGAAGATGCAACCCCCGTTTTACAGCATCATAGCTTGAATTTGTCATTCATACAGTGAGCGACATTCAGGTTAGGACTGCTCTATTAATCTTATAATATTACTGGCCCACAATAGCAACTATGTTATCAGATGCAAACCCAACAAGCTGTCAGTGTTCTCCAGAGATGGCGGCCGGTGTGCATGACTGCAGTTCTACAAGCTTTGTAGGAATTCTGACGCTGATGATCCCCCCCCAAAAAAAATGTAGCTACCAGTGTAATTTTCCCACTGAAGCAGCCTGTTGGTTCTTGGTGGCACACTGAAATGCCATCAAGGCAGACTTGGAGCAGGAAAAGAAACTTACTGTCAACTCTATTTGTCACTGCAAAGTGAGCTCTGACAATAAAAATCTATCTCTGATCTTACTGTTGTTTGTACTATACAGCATTAGAAATAGCTTTCAAGGAAAGGTGAAAAAAAATAACACACCATAGGTAAATTAACACAAGGGAGCCGACATCAGTTTAGAGTTTTCCACACTGAGTATTCAGCAATGGAATAGGATTACTACATCATTGTCAGCTCCTGTGCATTCTAAAGGGTTTGACATACCTTAATCAGTCTAGCAGGATGCTGGAAGGAGTCTCTGACTTCCTGTGGGTCCTCTGCCAGAGCACAGGACTTATGATAAAGCTCCTCTATACTGGGGTTAGCCAGCAGCATCACCTGAAAAACGGAAGAGGCCACATTAAAGTTATAATCCTTACTATGTTATTCAAGTCAAATGCCATGTTTTACACAATATATGGTCTGCATTCCCTCTGTATAAAATGTCAGAGTTCAGTCAGTAATTATGCCTCTTCATCACTGCTTTGTCTCACTAACGTGTTCCTATGACAATACACGTCTTCATTGGGAGGCTCTTATGATGGCAGCTGTTACTATTCACACTCTTTACACTGTGTCAGAGGGATACAAAGATAATACAAGTACAAACATAACATTTCCTACTATAGAGGGTTAACAGTCACAGTAAAGGATTAGTTGAAAAGCTGTGGGTGATGGCTTGCACACCTCTAACTGCCATGTAACATTCCCAGCTTTACCATAATGAATGGTATATGAAGCCTTTTTGGCTGTAGGTTTATATACCTCTGTAAGCACAGCTCAAACATGACAACTATATACAATCCTATCATTTTCTGATTTACTTTTATTTTAATGCTGCAGTGCTATGATAGACACACTGCAGTTAAAGCTGATTACTTTTAAGTTTATTATTTGAAAGAGCTGTGTGAAAAAAAATGTAATATTACTTATAATGGTGCAACTTATTTAGCACTGGCAGTCATACCTTAGCACTGTAGGTGTGGTTGGCGTCAGGAGGGTCCAGCACAGCCGTGTTCTTGACTAGAGGATCCACCTCTTTGTGCAAAATGTGGAAGTTACAAGCGTTACTAAATTGGAAGGGTCGCGTAAAAGGGAAGGCATCCACCCAGGTGAAGACAGCATCAAAGAAGTCGCTGGGAATGTAGAGGCTCTGGTAGCGCCTCCTCAGCTCCATCATGTCACAGCTGGAGCTGCAGAACACAAGGAGGACTCTCAGATTTCAAACTGGGGCGCCACATCCTGCTGTACAGTATTATACTAAAGTGTGGCATATCTATGATGATGTGTTTTTAACAAAGGAAATAATATACATACCCATCTAAGCTGAACTTGGAAAACTGGACAGTGTAGCGAGGTACAACTCTGCGAGGCCGTCTTGGGGAGCGGTCACGTCGCGGTGAACGGTCTCTGGAGCGTTTGCGTGTGGGTGACCGTTCTCTTGATCGCCTGCGCTCACGGTCTCTGTCTCTGTTAAAGAATCAATTTTTAAAAAACGTAATGACTCATGACTTCTAATGAACAGGAGGATGAAATGGATGTGGAACAGGTGTATGATGTAGTAATTATATGGTAACTGCCATCTCACCTGCGTTCTTCTTTAGTTCTGAGGATGAGCTCAGGGCCTCGATCACTGCGAGTGGGGAAACGAGGCGGAGGCTCAATTCTTCGGACAGGCTGCGGCTGTGCCATCATTCTCACTGGAGGCTGGAGGAGACCCCCGGGAAACACTTCTAGCAATGACGAGAATAATGCACTTGCTTACTACACATACTATTCTGTGTTCAAACGTTGTACCAAAACAGCAGCAAAAATAACACTCATCATTACTAGTTGTTCAGAGTGCTTTACAAGCAAACGCTAGATAAATGCCACTGACAAGTACTGTACCTTTGGGCGGAGGCTGTGGCAGCAGAGGCTGAGGAGGGTTTTGGAGAAGAGGGGCAAGAGAAGCAGCAGACAGCTGTGCCTGCAGAAGAGACGGAGGGGGAGCCTGGGCTGGAACACTGAATGTGGTCGGGGGAGGTAGTGACTGCAGCATGGTGGGGGCTGCCTTCATCATGCTGGAAGCTTGAGGCTGGTTCTAGATAAAAAGTAACAAAGGAAAAATGGAGGTTAATAAATCTTTAAATGCAGACCTGAAACAATCAATAACATGCCAGCTGTGCAACAATTATGATCTTGGAAGAAAGAAGATCGAAGAAGGTCTGAATATGTTTAAATGAAAGACTTGTAGAAATCTCAACAGGGGTTTCCTCAAAGGTTGTCCTAATCAAAGGAAAGCTGATGTGCAGCATTGATCTCACAGTTATTTCAGTTAACCTGCCAAAAGTAGTACGGCAGGTTCTGACTTGTTAAAAGCAAAAACCTTTTGATAAGAAAAATACTACGAGGCCCTGTTTACTAACAAAACATGTCAGTTTAAGAGATATCTCTGATGTACAGCTTTATACTGTCAGAAAATCATAATGCTTTCTCACTTTAAAAGACAATGATTAGTATAATAATATTTGTCATCAAGAAGCGTATTTGTAAAGACATTTAATATACTTAGTGAGCAGCCAGGTTTGGCATTTTGCTCACCACTTTCAAAGTAAAAAATAGAGCTGAGACTAAATCTGGGCTTATGAAGGAGGTGGAGTAGGAGAAAAACAAATCCACAATAAAAAAAGGAAAACAAAAATGAAAAAACAAGCCGAGAGAAGGAACACAAAAAGTCTGTGATTCACATCTAAGGGGTTACATTTTGTCTGTTGTCCGCAGCGGAGTGCATGTCCGAGTAGCGCAGCTGCATCCCTGGCTCATTGTAAAGGCTGCCGAGTTGTGGGGAAGCTTGAGGTAAAGGCTGAGGCTGCTGCTGATGCTAGGAGGGATTGAAAACACAACAGTTAAAAAAAGAAAGAACAGGACTAAGATTTTTTTTGAAAAGGACAAATAAAATAAATAAACAGTTATAGCAAGACCCTAGAAAGTCTGAGCACATTTTCTATAGTTGGAAAAAAGTAACCCCACCAGTTTCAGATGAGAACATGTTTGCTGAGAACATGATTTTTATTACAGTAAATAAGAACTTAAACACTAAAACCAGTAAAGTCTGTGTGCTTAACTTTATAATGAACACCATGAAAACACTGGTGCTGATAAAATTGTGATTATAATATCAAAAAAGCAAAGTTCCTAATTCTGAGAATCGGGGACTGTATAAATACCTCTACATTTGAAATGCAATGTGTTTGTGAAACTCCTTAAATCAAAGCTGAAAGTATGCATTTCAATACAATACAAAGCCACAAACTGTAATGCTGTGCTCCAAAATGCAACCTTTGAATATTCTCACCGACTGATTTGCTAGTTGAGGTAAAGTCTGGATGCGCTGGGCGTTCCACTTGAACGGCATATTCGGGTTGTACACAGCTTCCACTAGGACCCTGTCACCCACCTGGGGAGTCTTCCCCTTCACAGCACTATGAAATACAAATATATACAAAAACACACAAGAAAATCTGTTTGTAATGCTGCATCATTTTCAGATTCACAGAAGCAAACTTGTAGCTCTTTAAGTTATGGGTGATTAATAAGGTCCACTGCAGGTTAACAATGGTGCAAGAAAAGGGATTGTATGTGCAATTTATACAATGAAAAACTTCTAATGAAAGTGTTAATTTTATTAAACCACCAAGTGACAGAATATGAGCGATGTTGGGACCACCCTTTTTCACCTTAACTGAAAGAAGACATCTTCATCTACAAAGCCAAACGTGTCATGCAGCTTATTGACGACACCGGTGAAGACTCGCTGCTTCTGAGGCTGCGTCTGCTGTTGGTGGCTTGAACGTGGTGTGGGATAAGACACAGTAATTTGGGCTGTCTGCTGTGGGTTAGACAGGCTCAGGCTCGTGGGCAGGGCGACAGGGGGCTGAGGGTTTGGAAAAGAAAGAAGAATCAAAACACTACAATCACACTTTAGTGGTATATCTAAAAACTACCATGATCTCAAGGGAGATCGCTTGATAGCTAACTTTGCTATTTCTCCTCTATATGCATTAAACACAAAGCTTTAAGAAGAAGAACCTAAAAAATAATAATAAATAATAAGGAAATCTGCGTCGATATGGTCATCTACAAAAGAATTCAACCTAAATGATAGTTTGATTATTCAAATGCTCTGTGCAAACGTCCACAAAAAACTGTAGTACTTGAAAAAGTGTGACAGTATGAGAGCAGACAGGGTGCAGCTGCTGCACCTCGTCTGCAGCAGCTGCCCTTGTCTGTGTCCACAACCAAGCAGAATTGCTAGCTAATATGTAAACAGACAGGACAGATAGGACAGATCTCGGTGTCTATGTAGGGCTTGAGTTTGTGGTATGTTTTTGTAAACACATTACCTGAGAAATGAGTGCCTGCTGAGGCTGTGGAAGCTGAAGTAAGAAGAGAAAAAAAGGTGAACTTTTTGTTGAAATGAAACAACATATTTACACCCAAATCAAAGACACATATTGCGCTGTCATAACGTACCCAACAGCTGTTCACTAACAGATTCTTACAACATAAATAATACGTAAGATGTAAACATGCTGCGCAGCCATATCAAATTACAATTAGCTTATTTACATATTTACATTACATTGTCTTGGGAGAAAATTGAAAAGTGACTAAAAAAAAATAGCAGAAATGGATTTTATGTTAATTTTGAAGATTTCAAAATGATCTTACAAAACTTTAAGATTTAGCCAACTTATGGTCAGTTTCGAAACAACCCTTCTGTCTACTGTAACACATCATAGGGTGATGATATATAAAACAATCAGCGAAATCTAAATTTAAAGCAAAATGTCAATAAGAATCTAAACTAAAAAGGATATTTTCCAAGGTAAGGAAATACAGTGTGACACAAAGAAAAGTAAAGGCCGGTGAGATACCTGATGAGGTACATTGTACAGCTGCTGCTGGGGGGGTTGTTGGGGAGGTTGCTGCTGTTGTTGCTGCTGCTGCTGCTGTTGTTGCTGCTGCTGTTGTTGTTGATACTGCTGAAGCGCTGTATTGATTTGAGACTATGGACATTTAAAAAAAACAAAAGGGGGGCAGTAGCAAAGAGCGTCAAATGTGACCAGGGAAAAGACACACAGATGTCTTACTATGCTTAGCATTACTCTGTTGTGACTGACCTGCTGTAATGCTGCTGCAGCGGCTGCTGCAGCTTGCTGTTGCAAAGCAGCAGTTTGCTGAGAGAGCTGATAGTTTGCAGCAGACTGGTTGCTGAGAGAGGCTGCAGCCAAGGCTGACTGCTGAGAGTAAACAGCAGGAGATGCTCCCAGAAGAGATGGCTGCTGCACTCCGAGAGCTGTGGGGGGTGTGGGGTATAATGTGAAATGTGAGTGTAATTGCACCGACGGGTAAAGTGGTAATGACATTTGATCTGATTGCGCTATACTCACAGTGCAGGCTGTTGAGGTCCAGAGACTGTCCTGTGTGGCCTGGCTGGGACACTGCTGTGGCAGCAAACTGAGTCGCCCACGGCGGATTTTTCTGTCCCCCGAACTGGGCCATGACTCATTCAGATTAAGGGCAGCCTTTTTTCTCCAGGCCAATGCTGTCACTATAAACATAAACCAAAAGTCAAGAGAATTAGTAGCAATTTGATCACACGGTCACGACTCTAGAGGTAAAACTTGAACTTGCTTGAATGCCAGCAGCTACTCTTTAAGTGCCTATCGGGGTACCAGTGTGTGTTTGTGTGTGACACACTGCGTGTGCAAGAATAGATGTTACTTGTGGTGGATGTATAACAGTCAAAAACCTGCATGAATATCAAGCAGGGAGTCTGGCCTGGCTTTAACTTATGTCACCATTTACTTTGCAAAGCGTGTTACACATAACAAGGGCAAAGCAAGGGTGCACAGAACAACAAATGAAGACTAAAACCACGTCCGGTGAAGCATTTCAACTCTGATAGGCCAAATGTTTCCCTTCTATATATAAAAAAAAAACTGACATCTGTCTACAGATAAGACATTTATCACTCACAGCTCATGGTGATGATGTTGAAGCTGAGTGCACTTGCCAAAATAATCTTCACATATGGAGTATACTCTTTCTATGATGGTAACACGAGGGAATCCAAAAAGAAAACTATACTAATTATTTAATGAGGGGAAAAAAACGTGTTCTCATAGTTATCTCTAGGACTCTTCAGATTAGCATATGCTGACACAGCAACTAAAACGGGCTCAAAGGCTGTCCAGCTAACGTTAGCTACTCACTGAGAGTATGCTAGCGTGAGCAGCTAGGCTACTTAACGTTTACGTTCGTCTAGTGAGCTAATGTTGTTATTGTTGAAGGTAACAACAAGCTGACTCAAGCTTTTGTAGCTACGTTAATTTTGCTTGGGCAGTACCTTTCAAAAGTCCCCAGTTTGACTACAAATATATTAAAATGCAGCATGGCTACTGTACGACAGATACGGTAGCAACACATATAGAGCTAACACGTAGCATTTTCGCATCGTTAGCTTTGTTGCCAGATTAGCCTCGTGCTAGATTTGTTGTCGAAAGCGAGGCCCGAATTAAGCTCACTGGCTCTTGCAGTGAATAACCAGTGTTTTAAAAGCATAGTAATACACAGCGTAATGATGGCAGGCTCTCTCTTGCATGCAATTTAAGAGTGCACGTTACATTTACATTAAATATTTATAATTATTTAGGTAATAAAGATTTTCATTAAAACACTGTCAACAGTGCTTACCGTTGTCTCCCTGCACCGGTCTATTACGGATAGAGAACGCGCATGCGCAGAATGGAAACCCCGATCTGTGCTCCACATCCAGCAAACGGTAGAGAGAGTAGTTCAAATATTTACTTGTAATCGTGTGCATATGGTGGTGGTAATTCCAGCACTTCCTTACTTCATGTAGGAATATAAAGAAGAACAATAGTCTGTTACTACTGATTTTAAAGGTTAGGACATGCTTAGGCTAAAATTAAAATGTAATATCTAGGCTAATTAAGATAATCCAGCTATTAGGCTACCTAATTTTTTATTTTTATTTTTATTTTTTTACAGCCGGTAAAAATGTAGAAGTTGTTAAACACAGCAAAAAATATAACGAACTGCTTATACAGGTATCATTATATATTATATTTCACACCATCACACCAACCCATGCTCTTTTCCTCTAGCCACTCAGCTCCATTTTCACTCCTCCTATGTGAATGTCCAAATCATGTCAGCCTTGCTTCTCTACGTTTTTCTCCAAACAGCTGTCTCTGAAACTCTACTCATCAGGTCAATTCCAGTGAAAATCTCAGCATCTTCAGGTCTAGCACCTCTAGCTAGACCTGACCTCCTACCGCTCTGCTACCATTTTCAAACAAGCTGCATGTCTGACTTAAGCACTTAAATACTATGAAGCTACTTTCAGTGCCTCCCTTATTCACGAGGACTCACTGAGGCAGGTGGCTTCACTTTTGATCTAGTACATTTTTACACTGGATATTCTTCCTGACACATTGCTTGTATCTAGTAGCATTGATGTAACTTAATATTGATCATGAACACCACAAATGCACCAATCCTTGAAATAGGAAAATCAGCCTTAGATGCCCATGATTTAGGATGATTCAATCCCTAAAATGCATCTAAAGGATGGAAGAATGAGAAGGATTATTGGAAGAGACATACTCAAATGGCATAGCACAAGGGGACCACGACTGTTTAAAGAACTTCTCCTTTTTTATTCCTACATTTATTAGTTATTTAAGGTGATCAAACTTTTTGAAAAAGATCAAATATCTTTTCACGTTTGTGCCACGTTGCGAAAAGGATTACAAGCCGCCTGTTACAATATATAAATTTTACAGTGGTTGAGAGAGGCAGGGTAGAGTGGGTGCAAAGGGTGTCAGGGACCTCCAAAATTTAACGGCAAGTATTTCGTACTGTGGCTTCATAAACTCTAAGGAATGGGGCTCAGGCTACAATAAAAAGATGGATGCTTTTTTTCACATTCAAGCTCTAATATCTATAAACCATTCACTAAATGGGCTGCTTTAAGGATTATATGACTTGTAATAGGAACTGTAAATGAAATATCCACCCCCACTTGTAAAACTTTGGTTTCTAAGGCTTCAAAATATATTTTAAATACACTGCCCCAAATGTACTGGGGATTTCAAGCATCTATCATTCTGTGTTAACTTGAGCTACACTCCAGAGGGTCTATAGTCACAGTGATAATTCAAGAGATTTACCATGGAAAATGTGAAGGACTTAACTCGAGTAGTTTTGTCAATATTGGAATATTTAATATTTTTTACAAATCTGTCTTCCTCTCTCATGTTGCATTAAAACACTTTGCTTTGGTGCACGTGTGGACGATGTTATACAAAAGCTTCCTTTCCTAACTGAGTAGCTTTTTCTTCTAGGACATAACACCAGCGAATTAAAGGTCACAATAAACATCAGATTTCAAATAGTGAACTTTAATGTAATGAAGTAATTACATTGGACCACATAAATTCAGGATACATATAAACTGTTATCCTACCTCAGTATCTTTGTATTTCATGTACAGATTACCGTACTGGCAGATTCTTTGTCATTCGGTATGCGGCAGCAGCCGGTGGATCATTTTATCAAAACATCCCTCTAAACAGTCTTAACCGATGCCACGCACGTTCAAAATATACAGTATTTATAATAAATAAAAACACACCATTTACAGGGTTCTGCTTACACAGAAAAACATGACTGAACCTTCTGTAAACAGACATACAGTTAATGACCTCTACCTGGCAACTGGGTGAATACAGTATGTATAGAACTCTTAACAGTATACAGTATAGTAGGTAATTTTCTGTTCCTCAGTATTATGATTTAGAACAGTAATGTGTGGAAATACTACAGTGCTGCGTATATAACAAGGTTTATGACTGTGTCGGCTGGGGAACTTTCTCGTCTTGCAATTTGCGCTCCACTTCTGAGAAAACCTTTGCACTGATTTCATCCACTTCATCTTCCACCTGGAAAAAATGAGAATGTACAAATTATTTTTATATAAAAGTGATATTTTTATGATATATATTTTTTTTTAAATCTAACAAAGCTTTCAACTGAGCTTTGGAAAACCCATCAGCTGTAAAATGATTACTTCCTGCTGAATATTGTGTGGGCCCCACCTTGTACGGCAAGAGGAGCTCTGAAGGTGTATAGCAAATGTGTGCATGTAAAAGTAACATCCACATGGACCCAGGGTTTCCCTAAAATATTTCCTAATCACAATTCCTCTGCTAGCTTGCCTTCTTCATATAATGCATCCTGGTGGCATCAAGCCTGACCTAAAGGAAAACACGATTCATCAAACCACGCCACGCTCTTCTCTTGGTTCCATGATCGATTTCTGATCTTCACATGTCCTCTGTAGGCAAATGTGTATGTAGATCAACACAGACGCTCTATCTGGTCTGTGGATACTGTACACAGCCCACATGCAACAAGCTGCATTACTCTGTGTATACCAAACACCCTTCTTTAATAGCCAGCACTAACATTTAAGTATTTATGCTCCAGTAGCTTTCAATGGGAAACAAACAAATTAACATTTAAAATAATGAGACCAGCAAAGGCTTAAACTAGTTTTCTACTTTTGAAAGAAAAATAGGAGAAATAAAAAACAGCTCATTTCTAAAGGGACGCACTAACAATCATTTTGAACAAATGAATAATGCAAAACCACTCTAGAAGAGTCCAAGACTAAAAATATGAAGCAGAAATTATCTTAACAAGTCCACTTTAAAGTGACAGCAGAATTTTCTGTATGTGATGACTTATTTATCCAAACAAGAGTTTCTCAAACTTGATATCAGAAGAGTTTACACAAAAACACAAGTTATCCCAGAACATCTCTGCTGATAATCACCTGTTCCACTTTGTCCACTTCAGGGATATAAAACTGCATCATGTTCTGGATCCCATTTTTCAGTGTGACTGTAGAACTGGGACACCCTGTGCAGGAACCAACCAGCTTCAGCTTGACTACTCCGTTCTCAAAACCCTTAAAGATGACATCACCTCCATCCTCCTGCACTGTAGGTCTTGTGATTAAGAGTAACCGTATCAATCGGTACAGAACAGGACAGAGAAACAGAGAGATTAAGACCGTTATCTCGGCACAACTATCTCTTAGAACAATAATGACATCTTTTTTTGTGAATGTGAGTGAAGCAGTGGGGTAAATACTTTCTGAAGTGCAACTGTGGTTTACTTAAGCAGCTCTCAACAGTACTGAGAAATCTCTACCTGATTCTGGTGTCCAGAAGCTCCTTTATGATAGACACAATATCATCATCATCTTCAGAATGACCTACAGTAAAGGGAAATGTAAAACATGTAAATATTTACACAATTTCAAGTCAAAACTTTCATGTTTTCACACTGTACACTCACTGCTTTCATGGTGCACTGCTCCTATTGTTATCGGCTCACCACTCTCAAAGAACTTAGCAATGGCCTCCAGAGCGTGACGCTTAATGTCCGTCCACTCAACATCCTCGTCTGTCTGATAGGAAAACAAACATCTCATGTATTATATGATTAGACTATAACTACAAAGACAAACTGTAAGAGGACATTAAATACTTACTTTAGTGACAGTAATGAAGTCGGGGCCAAAGAACACACTCTGTACTCCTTCAATTTCAAAGAGGTCTCTGAGAGAAACACATTATCATGTTCAGTAAGAAATAAAAAACATATCATGAAACAATGAAGTCCTTTTGGTCTGTTTTGTGATTACAAATCAGACTCAGGATAAGACTAAATGTGCTAAGGAAGCCAGTGTCTCTCCTCGTGAATCCACTGAGGACCAAGATGTTATTTTCAGGACCTACAGCTGTCACATCAGCTGTACATATTATTCAGCCAAGCAACCCCATCATGATCAGAACTGAAAACACCATAAGCATAAAAGCAAAAGAGATATCCTCACACTCAAACCTATGACACATAGGATATTCTTTTTTTAATAACATGACATGAATGCATTGAAATTGTAAATGTACAGCCTCTCATTTTTCCATATTTCATATCCACCTGCAAGCAGGCACTTAATAAGAATAACATATTCACTCATGATCGCTTTAATTGGTTCGCCTGTGCAACTGTTCATTATGAAATTATCTAAACATCCAATCACATAGCAGTAACTGCAGTTATTTTAGCATATTCACACAGTTAAGATGAGCTGCTGAAGTTCTATCCAAGCATCAGAATGATGCCATTGAACATCATGACTTTGAATGTGGCATGGTTGCCTGTGCAGGACGAGTTGGTTTAAATATTTCAGCAACTGTTTATCTCACGGGTCTCAAACTCAAATGAGCTGTGGGCCTTTTGTTTATAAAGAATGGTCCCAAAAAAACAGAGAGAGAGAAAATAGCCAGTGAGTGACAGACTGCTTAAAGCTGACAGGAAGGCTACACTGGCTCAAACCTGCCCTGCAGGAAACCAAAAAAAAGCTAAACTAATAAACTAAACTACCAAAAAAAATCGATCTGAAGAGTCTTGATTTGTGTGACATTCAGATAGTGGGTCAGAATTTAGTGTAAACAACATGAAACCATAGATCCATCCTGCCTTATATTAACGGTTCAAGTTGTTCATGGTATAATTTTGTGGGAGATATTTTCTTGAAACACTCCGGAGGTCTAACCTAGTACTAGCACGGTGTACCTTATGAAGTAAGCATACAGTATAATTCTTCTTGTTTTAGTGCTAGCCCAAATCTGCTTACACGTGCCTCCCAAGGCTTCAAATGTGTTTGAAGTACAACACTAACTCTGGCACACAACCTGGCTAAAGAAGAACATCCAGCCGAGCTTGGAGAAGGAAAGTCAAGTGTTCCGCTTCCCAGGACGGGTTTACCGGGAAGAAACTTCAGGCTCCTGGGGTTCGGTGTATCTTGAGTCTGGATGGACAGGTGTCTTACTGTAAGACATTATATAACCATCAGCTCAGGAAATAACATAATGCAGTGAACGTATGTAAGGTTTTCAAATGAATTTCTCACTTGAGAATTGTGTAGCTCCTATCCCGAGGTGAGGCTGGACTCTTCTGAAGCTCTGGGTGGTGGACAGTGAGTGGTATGAACTTCTGGTCTGCTGTGGAAACCTTAAAGCACAAAGACCACATTACACCTTATATCCGCTCAACTCATTCATTTATTGAGGCACAATTTAAAACGGGTGTCGTTGTTATGCATGGAATAACCTTTTCACTAACAATGAAGTTTTACTATCCAAATTAGCTAGCAACCGTGTGCCAGCAACCACGTGATTTTCACAGTGAAAACTACCAAACTAAATAACACTAAACTACTTTCTTCCACAGCTCCAACCACACCTGGGTGGATGGAGTTAGCCTGGAGACAAAGCTTTGCCCCATGTATTTTGCTAGCTAGCTATGTAGCTGGCTAAAGGCTAATTTCTGTCTCAAATGCAGAGAGTGTCGCAATACTGGGTTATGCTTTACACAGACTCATCATATAGGTATTACAGTACGATGCATCAACGCTGGGGATATTTCAAACCTAAAGTGAGCCGTATTTCTTGTCCGTAAAAGCTGCTGAAGACCCCATCTCATGCGCGCCGCCATTTTGTTTGTTTTGAAAACGAGGACCCCAGGCGGCAGACAGACGGACAGCACACTGTGCTGCCACGTCTTTTCTCTTTGGCACCTCCACCTCCACGTCCTAAAGCTTCTCTGTTGTGAGTCTTTCGGCTACACAAGCTCTCAAAAATGTGGTGATGTTCTCCCCAAACCCCGATCCTCTCCTGAAAGAATATTGCGTTTCCCATACTTCACCGTGTAATTGAGTTGAAACAACGTGACTAAGAACACAGATCACAGCTATAAATTAAAATCAATCTTTTCTCCGAAGAGATGAGTGAATATTTCTCCTTTGAGGATTTACATTATTCCGAAATATAAAAGAAAAATCTGCTTCTGACACTGGTTTTTTCATTTTTCCTGTGATCAAGTGTATTTCCACAGGTGCAGCAATTTACTGAAACGTGCGTAGAAACACTTTAAAGGAGACAAAAGGTAATCTGTACAATTCTAACTAGCTTGAAAATCAATATTTACTATGATTACCTTTATTCTTCAACACAGCCTGAAGACTCTCGGCCTGCTTACTTGTCATCTCTTTAGAAATAGCTGTCTAGAACTCTTGAAGCACATTTAAAGCTCTTCATTGGACGCTAGCTGCCGTTTCTTCTGTTCTCTGCCTGTTTTCCCCCGTTCCCTGTGTAGATGATCCCTTAATGCTTCAGTAATGTTTAGCCAAGTCAAGTCAAGTGGCTTTATTGTCATTTCAACCATGTGCAGTGGTACAGTGCACATGGTTGATCAAAATCTGATTGGCTGGATCAAAAGCTGATGGCATTTCTCTGTTTTGACAAGTTTTCCGACACCACTGGGTGAAATTTAGCTGCAAATCATGACAGAGCACCCACTGTGTTTAACAGACAGCTGTAAACGCTCACTGCTGTTCCTCTTTCCTGAACTCTTCCGTACATATTGGATTCATCAGTCCAGACCTTTTACCACTTTCTTGTGTAATTTGGCACACCTCAGCCCAATGTTGAGGTTGTTCAAGTACTTTATGTGGGGAATGTAGAAAACAAATATTTAATATTTGACTCCATGTTATGTAGTATAAAACAGACTACAGCACACACACACACACGTACAGTACAACTACCTGAAATTCATATTTATTGACTGTACTGGGTGTACTTAGCCACCCTCCATCACTACCCGACAGGAAAAACAAGAAGCATTCCAAGCTTGTCTAATGTAATAATCCTACCAGCCCTTTATTGTATTATTTTCCTGGAAAAGTCTCATAATTCAAATCTGTGCACAACTCCAAACATTTACTGTTTGAGTTGATATTTAATTCGTGTCAAACAGAGCAGTAGCTGGCTTCACAAGGACTATAGAAGGGAGACCGTTTTAAACAAAACAAATAATGTGACAAGAAGACCAACCCTCTGTTTCATAATATTTGTTGTAACACAGCAAGGTGGTGCCCTGAAGGAGTGGCAGAGACAGTCTGCCTTAAAAGGGAGGTAGTCCTCTGGATGGAGGAAGACTAAACTAACTACAGCAGTGCAAACGTCTGCTCCTAGGACTTGAAGTACAGTTAGGATTTTTTAGGATTTTTTGTTCTAGCACTGATTGTATATATAATGCTGACTGCATGAGGCCTCTATAAACCCCCCAAAGAGGCTTGACATTGAGATTTTTAAGACAGCTGGACTTCTGGAATCTGTCTCTTTGTTGCTTCTCGTCATCATCATCCAGACATGGGGTTCTGGATTATTTTCCCCATCTGTCTTTCCCTGGTGTCCTTCATTGGAACGTGGAGTGTGTAAGTCTACTACAGATTCACTTTTTTCTTTTTTGACATTTACACTGTCATAAAGCCGTGGGAACGTGTTTAAACATGTCATTTGTAATCAGTCATAACAATGCTCGTTCTATTTGAAACTAGTAAATAGAGTTTATTCATATCTAAACGTTTTCCCCGATAACGTCACACCACGTACTTGATAATCAAGCTTAGTACATGAACTGCATTTTCCTGCCACTCTCAGAAATCTGGGTTTCTGAAATGCTGATAACATTTGGCCATGAAGAGGAAGTAAAGAAAATGGCATCATATTATTTTCACTGCTTTTCACAATCTTTTATTGTACTGTTTTATCTGCACATCGTCTGTGGAAACAGTCGTCGACGTCAGAGCAGCTTCTAAATGTAAAGGCACGCGAGAACTCACCTGCTTTGGAGTTTGAAAATATGTGACCCGGCTAGTTCTGTTTGCAGGGTGTGAACTGTGTCTGTCACTATGTTCAGAAAAGAAAATATTGTTGAACAAACGACTTTAATGACTGAGTCACACTAAACCGAAAATGTGCTTGGCATTGATGCTCACATGCTGTGACACTTCCTTCATTCCACCTCGTTATCCGTGCAGTGAACAATGAAGTGCTATTCTCTTTATTCATGGAAAAGCAGGCAGATTCTGGTTTGATGTTTGCAGATTTTTAACAGTTTTTCTTTTGTTTTATATTTCCAGATACGGGCTAGCCTTCTCCAACAATCATGTGTGCGCCCTCACTGACTGGTGACTTTTTAAATCATCCTCATTTTGTTTTAATATGACCCAGTGTTTATTTAATGATGCAGCCTCTAAAATGGCAAAACCTTGTTCGCAGGGGTAACGGCAACTACTGCAGGGTGAATTATACTGATGCTGGATGCTGCTGGGTTCCTACAATAAGGTAAAAGAAGACTAAATGCACCCGTTCATTTTTCTTCTTCCTTGGAATGAAATATTAAGACAGAATAAAACAAACTAAATATGTTATTTCAGCTCAAGTGGAACATATCCACCAGAAAATTCACTTTTTACAGCCACAATCAACGCCGGATCCTTCATGTGTGAGTTTACCTGCTAAATGCCTAAACCATTTTACACACATATATATGTATGAGGGATGTGTCACACCAGCTGCGATCTCTTCTTCAGTTTTGCTGTTCTGCATATTCCACCATGCCCATATTATGGAGAGGCACTCGAGTCAGTCCATGATGAGCAAATTTGCACTGGTCTTCGGTGTGATTGCAGCCATGGGGGCATTCGCAGCCGGAAACTGCAACGTAAGTTCTGCACGTCATACTGCGGCGATGTTTCTGCAGGGTTAAATTGTTTCAGATCTAAATGACAATTTCTGTTTGCACTTGTGCTAAAACAGCAAATAAAGGTGGGTACTTTGTAGCTTTAGGCCAGCTGTAATGAGAGCCCAAGCACACTAAAGTGCCATTTATGCTTGAGTTATAGTGTTTTTTTAGTGTGTTAAAAGGCAAATATGACACTGTGCTGCGTGATCTGTAGCTTTGTACTGCATTTACATGTAGTGACAAAACTATTCTAGAAAAATCAGTTAGTGAAGCAGGAATGAAAGGGAACCAGTTATCATTTAAACAAAGGGTTTAAGGACATTTACCACCCAAATACTTGGAAAGTGTTTTAAATCATAAACCTGTTAGGCGACATCGCATTTTTCACTGCACACTGCCTGATAGTTCTCACTCACACGGCAACACCTTTCGCAGTCTTCATACAATCTTAGTCTTGATTTAAACAGCCTGCTATTCTTCTAACTGCTGGATTTGATGCTGAATGTCCTCCACAGCCGTTTCACGTGTCACTCCTTCACTACCTCGGGGCTGCCATCAGTTTCATGTGCGTGTGCTTCTACACGTGTATCCTCACCGTGCTGACACGGAAGTGTGCGCTCTCTGGATATGAAAAGGTTCTCTACCCGCTGCGAATCAGCTCCACTGTGATTCAAGTAATTGTGACCATCATCTGTATCCTTTCACAAATCATGGAGCCAACTTTTTTTTTATTTTATTTTTTTATTGTTGTTCTTTCTTAAGCCATACCCATCGACCTTGTGGCTGGTTAAGCACGCAGGTTAATAGTAAACTTTTGATGGGTTAATTTGGTGTTCCTTTAAACAAGAGATTTCAGCAGCTAGCTCTAGAACTAATGCATGAGTTATAACACACTGGGACATATTTGGATCCGGTCAGCTCCTGTGTTTACCAAGTGGGACCGGCCACAGAAGTCCACATGGCAGAAGCAGATACACATTAATGGCCTTTTTTAGTGAATTATTAACCATAGCTTTCCTTTTCCTTCTAGCTTCACATTTGTCCTCAGCCTTGTAGATCTATGGGATCAGCTGCAGTGAAACATAAGACACCCCATTTAACATTTAGCAGTGATTCGGTGATTGGGGTGGCTGTAGCTCAGGTAGAGCAGGTAGAGCGGGTCATCAACTGATCAGAAGGTTAGTGATTCAAAACCTGGCTGCTCCAGCCTGCATGCCAAATACCCTTGGGCAAGATACTAAGCCCAAGTTACCCTCTAATGCATCCATGGGAGTATGAATCTGTGTGAATGTTAGCTACAAGGCATTTAAGCATGGAAAAAAAGGTGCTTGTGTGAATGAGGCATGTTGCATAAAGCTCTTTGAGTGCTCTGGGAGAAGAGAAGAACAGGATTTAAGATCAGGAATACAGAATCTATTGACTCTGCAGTATTTTATAACTTACTTTTATGAGTATCTTTTACGTATGGTTAGTTGCTGATATCAGTCTGCAGTAATTGGGGAAGTTATTCTTTCTTTTTTTTATGCAACCACATTTATGAAGTTCACAGCTGTGCTGTTAAAATGTATCCATGTGGGAACAATATCCAAAGACGAATGGTTACTGAATGTAACTTCAGTTCTATGAGTTAAGGTCAAACGGGTCTCATTGTTGGTTGCAAAGTGTGGCTTGATTGTTGAGCAGATTCAAGCTGTGGTTGCCGTGACTACGTGCTAACTCTGCCCCTGATGTATGCACACTGCTGGCCCATGCAGCTGATTCATGCTCATCCAATAAGGGTGTGTTTAATCACAATTTCGCCCATATTAATGATAGAAACACAGTTTTGCCTCTCTGTTCTTTTGTCAAAGAAATGTTTAAGCTCTGTGTCCTCCTTAGTTTTAACCATCAGTAGACCAGTGAGACCCTTAACCCAGAAACCTTCAGATACTGTCTTGTTCATTCAGAGCGAGTACTTCTACATCCACCTGTCTGCAGTTTTTGAGTGGATGCTGAGTATGAACCTGGAGCTGTTTGAGCTCAGCTACGCCGTGGAATTTTTCTTCTTCTCGTCATATATGCTCTCAAATCTGTTGAACAAACGAGAGGAGGAAAAGCCTTTGATGATGACGATGTCCTGATATAAGGCTGCCAGGATCCAGCGGAAAGATGCAGAAAGGGAGGATGGATTAAGTAGGACATCTGTTACTACAGTGGCTGGATCGTGGCTAGAGGACCAATAGTGTTTTGTTTTGGTTTTTTCCTAGTCTTTTCTTGGAAGGATTTCTTTCTTCTGTCTTCTTTACTAATTTTTTTTTTCATATTTATTGAACCAAACCAACTTCTACAGCAAACGAACAAACATACCAGCTGGATTGTATCTCATGCAGATGCCCCGTCTACAGAACAGTTTACAAGAGGTGTTTTTTGTGCAATCATTTTTGTAAGAATTTCTTATTAGACATATAAAAAATGAAAAATTTGTGGAAAAAAAAATCTCACAGATCAGTTTTGTGTTAGGTGACAGCTCTTGCATAACCCTTTAAGTATTACTTTAACACGAGGAAGTCATGCCACTGTGCTGATAAACATATCTGCGTTTGGAGCTAAAAGGGTGGAGGACTTTTATTTACACCCTTTTAAACAATTAAAGTCTCCATGACGCTATAAGATCCTGTTTGACTGGATGATTAACCTGAACGACAGTAAAAATAATAGGCGTCATCAACCCCAGCTGGCCTAGCGATAGATCCTTGGACATTACAAGCAATCTTGGCTACATACACTTAAGATGATGTTGTCAGTATCCTTTCCATTCCAGAGATTTTCACTGTGGTCTGTTCGATGTATTTCAGTGTATGTGTGCTTTAGATGAAAAGCCGGAGTAATGATTTATAAATTATAAAGTTAAAAAGGAAAGGAAAGAATAGTTTCATACCTCTATGTGCCCCATATTAATACAGTATTTTGAACCAGTTTGTTTGCTTCAGATTTATGCATCTGTGGCTTCTATTGTTTTATTCCACTCTTGATCACTTGCCAGCACATAGTTGGAAAATGTAGATGTCATGCAGCACCAGTCACTCAGTTTGGTAATCTGAATAACCACCAGAGTCTCTCAGCTGGCTTGGGAACGAAGGATGTGGCCGAGGAGAGGGAGGTCTGGGCTTTTCTGCTCCCTGTGACCCAGGCACTGATGAGCATCAAAACATTTACAGGTGTATAGTTGAATTGTCACTTTTCAAAGTTTATAAAGTAGCTAAAAGGTGTAGTTTTGACATTTGTCAAAAAAAGCGTGGGACATGCCGAGAGGTATTCTGACATGATTCTATTCAAATTACAAATAAAAAAACTGTACATTTTCTAGATTTTCACTTAAAATGTAAAGGATAAATATACTTCCAACTCTTTTGCAAAGCTGAAGTGTGTTTTTATGGCTTCATGCAGTAGTTTTGTTTTTGTATTTCTTCCAGATTCTGTCATTTTAGCTGTTCTTCAGTTTGGGTATATCTGTAGATTGTTCTACTCCACAACTTGAATCCAGCTGTGACACACACACAGCATCACTTCATACTACATTTCCCCTCTGTGTGAAACTGAAAAATAACTTTCTCAGAATATACTGCTGCTACATTTTATTTGTGGTCGTTTCCATCATTTTCAACAAAATCTGCAAAGCTCGTGAGTTTTTGGTCACTTAATTTTTCCACATGAGTGTGGCATTAAGACAGCCTGAGCTGCTTCGAACAATAGTACTTACTAAAAAGTCAGATTTTTCTTCCCAAGAGTTGGTAAATACCACAAATGGGAGTCAAAACTGAATTAAAAATCAGCTTAGTGTTTAAGAAAGCAACTTTGCCAACTTTAAAAACCTCAATAAAACAAGACAACACGCTTCTGGTTTTAATGCAAAGCACTTAAACTTTACTTGAAAGAAGGTAATATACATCCTGGAATTACAGATAATAAAGATACATTATGAGCAAAATCATTTCACAATGAATATCATCTTTCTTTCGCAACAACCAAGAGAGGAGTGCGACATTATCTACAGTTTTTGTTAGGAAGAAAACAGTGAAAAGCACACCTAATTCTGTCGGCATCTTTACTGTATGGTACACTGTAAAAAATGTCATCTATATGCAGTAGTCCACATTATTAACCTCAATAACAAAAAAAAAAAAAAAAAAACCAATTTGAAAAAACACGAGCTTCATGGTTGTTTTTCAACTAAGTAACTGCAATGCATACATTATAAATAAATGTAAAGGGAAGAGAAAAAAAAGTTGAGGAAAAAAAACAAAACCTACAAGCAATATCCCACAATTCCAGCATGGCTGAAACAACAAGTGGCCTTAATCCAAACCCTACACTTTGGAGTGTGACCACAGCTTTTACAAATCTTTAAGATACTGTAGATTATTTAAGCTGGTGCGTCTGAAAGCCCGGCTCATGCTCAACACTTGTGGATAAATCAAGTTAAAATTGTCCTTAAAATTTGTTCTGTGTGAGGACGAGTTGCCTGCCTTCTTTTTCCTGTGAGGTGAGAAACACTTTTTGTAAAGAGTGAGAACTCGGCATGAGAGAAACACAAGGCCCTATAGTTAAGTCTGTCTTTTTTAATTAAACAACTCAAGCCATTAAGTATTGGGGAAAAAAAAGCTTGTTCTCAGCTAAGCTAGGAGAGGTCACTGATATTAATCACAGAAGTCTTCAACTCTAAAATTAAATCATCGTGTGTTCTCTTACTCATCTTACAACATCTCAAGCCGGATACCCTTCCTCCCTGTTTTTTTTTTTTCTTTTTCTTTAAACAACCGCTCTGCTGACATCTTATATTGGGAGAAGCTCCAGCTGTACACGCTATGAACAACTCTCTTAGCAATAAAAGGAAAGGACACTACAGTAGTTGACAACTCAAAAATTAATGTGGTGATGCAGATCGGTAATTGTTTAAATCTACAGCAAATTGAAATGAGGAGCTTTTTCAAACGGAGTACATGTTCTTGGTGGTGGAGCCGCTCTTACTGGACGTGTCGTCGTGCGACTGGTAGCCAATCATGGCTTTCATGGGGAGGTTGAGCCGCTCTTTGTAAAGTTGCCTGTGAAGAGATGAGATGGAAGCACTGTGAAGACTTAAGCAAGCTCCGTGTCGCCATCTAGTGGTCCATTGTAGCTCCTACTTGCGTATTATGAGCAATGTGACTTTAAAGACTCACCCTATCGTCATGATGGCGTCCCTGTTTTGGCAGTTGCTTGTCCAGATGGATATTTTGTCACCTTTAGGTCTGACGTTGACCACAGCTCCGCAGACGTCTTCACTTGCCTCGTCGAATGACTCACCGACTAAACACAACAGCTGCAAAAAACACAAACTAAAGTCAAACTTTACATATATACATATATATTTTTATATTTAAATCACAACCATCAGGGGAAGCATCCAATGGATATCACTCTACCGAGTGGTTTCAGAAAACGGTAGTCTTACCGTTTCCATCCAGTAGCGATCAAGGTCGTTGTGCCTCTGTTGTTTGTTGAGAGTCATCAGCCATCGACCCCCCAGCTTGTTCCTGTCGTCCTCCCACATCGGCTTGATCCCATCCTGACACACAATGTGAAACAGCTACTAAACACTATCCATGTCTTCAAACTCTGCTGCTACTGAGTTTAAAGGAAAATGTGTAAACATTCAACAAAAACAAGAGCCTTACCTTAAATAAGCAGTAATCGCAGCCAAAGCCGAGTTTACTTGGCTGCTGTATGTGGTTGTATAATCTGGTAGAAAGATATAAAAGCAGATTCCCAACATGAGTGTGTTGGATTGTAGAACAGAACAATCTTGTATCTGAACAATGGTCATTAAACAACAATTAATAAAGTGAAACATGCTGATCCTGATTCGTATTAACATTAAGGGACATGTTGTGCACATTAATAATAAACCATCAATAAAAAAGACTGACTTAAGCAGAGAAAACTTACGCCCAAAAATCTTCCACTGTGTCAAACTTGGAAATGAGACGCAAGTTCTCTGTCCAGCTTTTGCTCTTGTCGTTTTTGAAATACCACAGGGCCCATCTAAAAAACAAACAATAAGATAAAAATGTATTATTCATAGAATCCAGTATTCATAAATGAGGGGTAAACAGCATAGTTACACCGACTGTCTGAAAATCTCTCAAAACCATGTCTGAAAATGCAGATTACTGAACATGCATAAACTGAAAATAAAAGAGAGTGCATTATTTTGCCCCAAATTGTGATTGAGCAAACTTTGTGACTGTGAGGGGAAAACTCCCTGCTTGGTGACTTTTCCGTCTTTGTGGGGATCAGAAATCAGAAATGTCATCACTTACAAATGTTCTTACAAATGTACCAACCTGGACAGATTTCCAGTCGGTCGCAGAGCCAACACAGTACGAGCTTTTCCGATGTCAGAAGGTAAGCGGGGTAAGGCCTGGCTAATACTTGGATGGGAGACTGCTGATGGGAATACCAGGTGCTGAGAGCCTAATTACAGCCTGAGTAAATCTGCCTCTCTCTTGTTTTTCTACAGTTACATTTTTGTATTTTAGCCTGTTTTGCATCCTGTGTCAGAAACTAAGTAATTTCTCTGTAGAAAGACATTTGGCAGCATGGTACGTGATTTTGAAACCACTATACAGCGCTGCAGTCCACACACCTTATGTTTTCCTTTAGTGACTTTGGACCTTTTTTTCACTTTGCCGATCTTTGCTAATAGTAAAGTGAAGCATTCTTGCTAAACACTTTTGAGGGTTCCTACTTGTATAACAGTAGCTGGGCTCAGCGTAGGGTATTTGGTACTTTACATTTTCTTTTTTAAATAAAACTCTTATTGTTAGCAATCAATTCTTGAGGTCAGTACAGGCATATAAAATGTTTTGCATCCCTTTTAATCTCCTAACAGCTTGATGCTGTACCATCAGTGTTAAAAATCAAAAACAAGGACTCAAAGTCTATTTTATGTTGCCACTGCATGAAACGTTTAACCTAATAGCAGGCGTACACACTGTTTCACAGAAGAACACAACAGCTAGTAACAAAAGCATGAATGTCAATGCAAAAAACAAGAGAAAGCCATCAACAGCACTACAAATGCACTCTTTGTTTACAGTGGCTGCTGTAATTCTTTTATGTATTACCAAGGGGCAGTGGGTGGGAGGCTAGCAGGCAGGGTTGAGGGCAGTGAGAGGACATCAGCTGAACCCTGTGCCCCCCTCCACTTACAACTGTAACAACTCCACCCATGTGCCATAAACACAAATGAAGCAAATGGACTGAACAGAGCTAAATGAGAGGATGAAAGTGTATTTGTTTAATGCGAACATCACACAGCACATACTGAGACCAGACTGCTCACAGCCGTGATTCTTCTGGGGAACCCAGAACAGTCACAAGCTAAGACAACATGCCTAGTAATGGCAGACAGCAAGTCAAGCCAGCTCTGGTCTTCACGTGTACTTTAAAATCCAGGTAACATGTTTCTCAGACATGGGTGGTGGACTGGATTGACAAACAGTTAAGGCCGTTGTGGCGAACCATGACTCTGGTTTTGTAGAGAGTCAACAAACACAGATAAAGACAGCAGCTCAGTGAGGCATGCAACTATACAGGGAGTGCAGAATTATTAGGCAAATGAGTATTTTGTCCACATCATCCTCTTCATGCATGTTGTCTTACTCCAAGCTGTATAGGCTCGAAAGCCTACTACCAATTAAGCATATTAGGTGATGTGCATCTCTGTAATGAGAAGGGGTGTGGTCTAATGACATCAACACCCTATATCAGGTGTGCATAATTATTAGGCAACTTCCTTTCCTTTGGCAAAATGGGTCAAAAGAAGGACTTGACAGGCTCAGAAAAGTCAAAAATAGTGAGATATCTTGCAGAGGGATGCAGCAGTCTTAAAATTGCAAAGCTTCTGAAGCGTGATCATCGAACAATCAAGCATTTCATTCAAAATAGTCAAC
The DNA here is from genome assembly GCF_001858045.2 of Oreochromis niloticus. Classification (NCBI taxonomy): domain Eukaryota; kingdom Metazoa; phylum Chordata; class Actinopteri; order Cichliformes; family Cichlidae; genus Oreochromis; species Oreochromis niloticus. The sequence continues at coordinate 17,600,420 of NC_031978.2, forward strand.
AGGGTCGCAAGAAGCGTGTGGAAAAACCAAGGCGCAAAATAACTGCCCATGAACTGAGAAAAGTCAAGCATGCAGCTGCCAAGATGCCACTTGCCACCAGTTTGGCCATATTTCAGAGCTGCAACATCACTGGAGTGCCCAAAAGCACAAGGTGTGCAATACTCAGAGACATGGCCAAGGTAAGAAAGGCTGAAAGACGACCACCACTGAACAAGACACACAAGCTGAAACGTCAAGACTGGGCCAAGAAATATCTCAAGACTGATTTTTCTAAGGTTTTATGGACTGATGAAATGAGAGTGAGTCTTGATGGGCCAGATGGATGGGCCCGTGGCTGGATTGGTAAAGGGCAGAGAGCTCCAGTCCGACTCAGACGCCAGCAAGGTGGAGGTGGAGTACTGGTTTGGGCTGGTATCATCAAAGATGAGCTTGTGGGGCCTTTTCGGGTTGAGGATGGAGTCAAGCTCAACTCCCAGTCCTACTGCCAGTTTCTGGAAGACACCTTCTTCAAGCAGTGGTACAGGAAGAAGTCTGCATCCTTCAAGAAAAACATGATTTTCATGCAGGACAATGCTCCATCACACGCGTCCAAGTACTCCACAGCGTGGCTGGCAAGAAAGGGTATAAAAGAAGAAAAACTAATGACATGGCCTCCTTGTTCACCTGATCTGAACCCCATTGAGAACCTGTGGTCCATCATCAAATGTGAGATTTACAAGGAGGGAAAACGGTACACCTCTCTGAACAGTGTCTGGGAGGCTGTGGTTGCTGCTGCACGCAATGTTGATGGTGAACAGATCAAAACACTGACAGAATCCATGGATGGCAGGCTTTTGAGTGTCCTTGCAAAGAAAGGTGGCTATATTGGTCGCTGATTTGTTTTTGTTTTGTTTTTGAATGTCAGAAATGTATATTTGTGAATGTGGAGATGTTATATTGGTTTCACTGGTAAAAATAAATAATTGAAATGGGTATATATTTGTTTTTTGTTAAGTTGCCTAATAATTATGCACAGTAATAGTCACCTGCACACACAGATATCCCCCTAAAATAGCTAAAACTAAAAACAAACTAAAAACTACTTCCAAAAACATTCAGCTTTGATATTAATGAGTTTTTTGGGTTCATTGAGAACATGGTTGTTGTTCAATAATAAAATTATTCCTCAAAAATACAACTTGCCTAATAATTCTGCACTCCCTGTATTAGGGCAGTCTTCCTAATGTCTTAGGAGAGTTAAAAGACATTAAAGTTTACAAAGCAGGTAGTTTAAGCTTTTCATCACGAGAGATAAAATGATCATTTCAGGCCAATGCAGCCAAACGAATCCTTCTTAGCTCTAAGACAGCAAACCTTAAGAGGACTGATTAATTCACTACTGTGACATCACCCTCTGACACACACAGTAATATTTGATTTGTTCAGCTGTGAACTAATCAGTGTGCTCCGGTCTTCTGAATGTGTGTCAAGTAAATAAGAACGAGCCGCAGCAGCGCTAGAGAAACAGTGTCATCCCAGTTTTTAATAGTTCAGCTGCCAAACACAGACGAGTTGTTGTGGTTCTGACTTTAAAAATACCAAGGTCGTTAATTTAAAAATAAAGAGTCCATGGGCAGACGGGCATAAACTATTCATTTCACTTTCAGCTACAGTAAACTGTATATTAAATAATTTTCCAAAGCAGAAGCTGAATGCGTTCTTCCTACTTTCCAGCAGCTGCTGGTTTCGCTTAATGACGGTGCCATATGAAAATTGTGCTGCATGACTTTGAAACTTGAAAGTGATCATCATGTCAACTTATGTAACAGCTGAGTAACGGATCTGTGCCGTCTGTTCAAATCCATCTCTGGACTCACCTTCACAGACGGCAGCAAGATCCAAACTCTTGACAAAAATCAAGAGAAAACCTTCATAAGCAATTATTATTATTTTTATTTTTAAATCTATGAAAGCTGATATTAAAGTGAATCTCTTAAGGATGGTAATAAAGTATCAGGGACTAATAATTAAATTAGATGGCACAGATATAAAACACCAAATATGATGCACTGTTATTCATTAAAATTATCTATCATTATTCCACCTTGAAGAGATGTTGAATGGGATCCTTCTGCTAATTATTCATTTATTATTATTTAGTGGCTCTGCATGATTCACTGTTAAAACTAAACCGTACTTACTTACACTGAACCTCTGTGGAATCCTCAGATTATTCTTTTTTCTTTTTTTTTTTTTTAAACAAGTCATTTCAGGCCCTCTCAATTTAGCAGCAGTAAATATTTATGACAGAAAACAGCAAAAATCAGCAAGTACAATGAGACATACTGTAGATTAAAAAAGGATAAGAGGTCACTTATCTTCCTTTACTTAAAAACCCCGACCTCACTCTGAGTGCTCCAACCATTGATGCTAAAACTGAAATAACAAATATCCAAAGCAGCTTGATCATTTATTAAGGAACCAATCACACCTTCGGCCGGTGAGACAGTTACAGCACATATCTATGATAAATATTTAACCACAAATTCCAAATAATTCAACAGTCCTCTACTTCCTTACAGTGAAGCCAGAGAGAAGTGACAACGCCTAGCCCTCAAAACGAGAAGTCTCCAACCAAAACTGTCAAAATGGAAAACAAACCCCCCACGTCAATATGTTTAAATAAAACCAGGATGAAAGCAGCAGAGATGGACAGCCTTGACCTCTGAGGCTGAGCTGAACAAGCAGAATGACCTAGAAGTGACTTGCCAAGAGAACCATTCAGCATTTCCAAACCGACTGTACAATGCTCCTGAATAGCTCGTCGCCACCGCAGAACTATGATAACATTTCTAAAAGGACAATAGAAAAAACAACAACTGCAACTCTAACACAGAGGAAAAAACAAAACACAGGACTCCTCAATCTGCTCTTCTGATTTTAAACCTTAAAATAAGAAAACAAACAGAAACTGCAAATATGAACCTGATGAAAATAAACTGAGTATTTATCCTTACTATGATGCTCAAATTGTAACTGCTTGAAAACAGGTTTACTGTCCACTCATCCATAATTTTCCCAAGTGACTAGATGGGTCATTTGAATATCCTGTCTACGCTGTCAAAATAAGTGCTGTGATGAGTTTCTAATTTCACTTTCATCCAAGAGACCAGAGGGACAAAAAGAAAAATCAATCAGCACATGACTGTAAGTATGTTTGTGATGCCAAAGAACAAAAGTCAAAGTACAGCTCCCATCCTCAAACTAGATGAAGATGAAATGCCATTTTCAACTGAATGTAAAATAACACTATTCACATGGTGATAAATACACAACTAACTTTATTCCTAAAGGAATACTTCTTCACTTATTTCATAATGAAACGGCCGTTTTGTTTCTATAGAGAAAGGTTATTGATGCTAAGCAATTAAGTAAATGTAACCCCACCATCTCTGTATACGTTTTCAATGAGCTCAGTTTCTGTATGTGTGTGTAAATAATGATGAAAAAAAAGTCCCTCTTCCTTCTGAAAACGGGTCACATAGTTGATATTTGAAAGGGTGTTAAAACATCAGTAGGCGTGAAATGTTCAATGGTGTTGTCACCTTTCCGGATGGGGTGAAATTTGGCACCCTGGTAAGCCAGAAAGTCTGACCTGATTAACACTGTAAGAGAATCTATTCTAACCCAAATCAACCCCAACGAGTTTCGTCTGTGCCCCAAACTATTTAATTAACATGACAAAGCAAACCTTAAAAACTGTTTCAGATGAGACTCCAGTCCCGGTCTCCGAGTTAATGAGACGGGTGTGTTTGATCTCACCACCACACCCACCTCTTAAGGCACAGTTTGGCTTTTCTAAATGAAAACTCCCCTGTATCTAATTTTAGAAACGCTTACATAGGCCATTTCTGATTGTTTGGCCTGAGGATTTGCTGGTTGTCGCAAGAAGACTGCAGAGTACGGAAGCACAAACAGCTTTCATCCAAATCAAACCCAGAACCTGGTTTGACTCTCACCTGTTTTGCAAAGGGTGTTTGATATACTGCTCAGGATTCGCAACAACCTGACCGTCAGTCTGTTGATCTTCAGTTTCAGTTGTTTTCTGAGGAGACATGCACACGAACACATCACATATCTTCTTTGAAAAACATCCCCAGCACAAAGTCAACCACACAAATCCATTGATCACAAAGGGCAAAGAAATTTGGGGTAGTTGGGTCAGATCTATATCATAATGTTGCTAAAGTCCTGCCTTTACTTTAAAGTCAAGGTTACTTCAATATCACAAATTTCAACAAAGTAAATGATAAAAACTTTATGGACTGGTCATTGCCATATACAGTTATGGGCTTTTGTCAGGGGTAATCACACACTTAATTTCATAGTGTGTACAGTATCATAACATCACAAAGTACTGCAAGCTTGTTGTCATCATCATTATTATTATTACTACTGAGTTTCTAACTGAACCTATTACATACTTTTACACTTTAGGGAACAATTCCAACCTTTCAAAAAAGAAAAATAAGACAATAAAAACATAAATTACCTAGACTGATCCACAAACTCACGGCATAATCTAAAACATACCAATTTAATCCCTAAATCGGGACTACTTAAAGCCCCTAATAAGAACAGTGTAACTATCTAGTCCAATGTATATATGACAAAAAGCTTACATGATCTATAAAATGCATTGTTATTACAGTGTAGCTTACATTTAAAGTAATCTACAGAAACGTAACAAAGGCATGACCTTAAGTCCCTGTGTTTTAGGGGGCCTTAATGGGGCCTTGTCCCATTATCCAATTCACAGCTGGGCTCTGCCTTATATTCTTGCATTTTTATAAAGATTCACTTAGCAACAGCAGAGTCCACCTCAACTACATTTTTAAGGATTAGACGCAGGAGCTGACGGAAAACAGTCGGCAGGGGGTTTGTACAAAGAAAATCAATAAGCTAACTTTCCAGGTAACAGTTACTAGCATTAGTTTTAGCAGATGAGCTAGGCTAGCTGCAGGCTAGATATACACGTGTCCAGACTTTCTAAAAATGCACCATTAATATAACATCACGGGTGTTTAAAGGTATTGGCAGTTCATTAAAATTGTCGTAAGATATCCACTGTAATATCCGACTAGATTAAAACAATTCGTTGACTGGAGTTTGAATGAACGACGTGCAGTCAGTCACTCCCTCCCTGCCCAACAAAGTCAGGCAGTGCCTCATACATCCCCACTGCTGAGCATGCTAGCGCTAATCCACGCCAACATCTGTCAACTCAAACGCGTTAATTTGGCCTAAACGCCAGTTCGGTTTCACAGAAGCAAAGTTATGCGATGTATGTAATAGATGAATTGGAGATTTGTCCGGTCTTTACGTGCATATTAGTCGATTTTTTGTGCTATCTCTTGTCTCCCTTACCGGCTCCGATGTCGCCATCTTGACTGTAGAAGCGATCTGCCCGTTCGGCGCTCCTGCGTCACTCCAACTGTTCGCTCTGCTACGGAAGCCGCCCCAGTCCTGTTCGAGCTGAACGACCTGAATCCGAGGAGTCGTCGCAAGAGAAAGGGCGCAGGGGTTACACCCACTACCACTGAGTGGCTCCTTCTGAGGACAATAATTCAGATAAACCAATAGTTAGCTGTGGATAAACCTCCAACTAATGGTATGCATACAGGTGTATTGAAAACGGTTAAAAATATCTATCTCTGCTTTGAGTATTTTATTTTGTGGTGATTTAAAAACTTTAATACCATTTGCAATAGTTTCCAGACTTGATTTTTATTGCTTAAAATATTTAGTTTGTATTAATGTTACTACTAGTGTAGTACTTGATATGAAAAATATTTCTCATGTGAAAGACTAAACCAGCTTAAGATTCAAACCATTTAAACCAACCTTTGGGAAGCCAAAGTCCTAATAAATATATGGCTTCCCATGATTATTGTACTGAGACATTTGATCAAATTGAAATGGACTAAAATGAAAGACATTTTATGTGTTTGTATTCTTTTTAGCAAGTATGTAAGTAAGTTTTAATAAATAAATCCTCTCCCGTAAATTTATTTCCCAACACTGCTGAGACTGACTTTGAAAAAAACAACAACCCCCCCAGAGTTAATTACATACCCAGAAGTCTGTATGTCTGTAAACATGTATAACCATAAAGTGGTGTCTAATAGCCTAAGACAACTTTAAAGCAAATAGGTTTCAGGGATTAAAGATTTGTAAAATTTATCTCATGTATTTTTTCTTGTGGCAAATTACCCTCAGCCCCCCCGCCTCTACTGAAACTATTATTCATGAGCCCAAAGAGAGGTTAATTTAATTACAAATGACCTCTTCATGCTGACCAGGGGAGTTTTCCCCACTTTCCCAGCTTCGGCGAGAATGCAGTGAGACAAAGACAACACTCCAGGGGTGGATACTGATTCACCTTTACTAAAGTTCAGAATTTACAGTTTGAAACTTCAGTTAACTTACTTGTGATTGAAGCGATTTGAAAAGATAGTTAACAATTTTAAACTTGCACTCAATTTTGCACCAGATCATGCAAAATGACTGTAAATAATGTGCAAATAAGTAAAAAATCTCTCTAAGTACTTTAAGGTCTCCTGTTAGGTTTGCTGCCAAACAAAGTACAACTTTATTGTTACTGTTTACAGACAATGAAATAAACCCTAAACTACATAGCCTTACAAAAGAAGGGAAAATACAAGGGAAACTAGTAAGGAAATGTGTGTTCTTTGTTGTAATGATGCTTCTTGGCAATAAATCTTTTATCATTGGAAAGCTAGTTTATGTCCCCTTAAATGGTGCCATATATAAAGGAAAATGCATTTGTGGGTTGAGCAGAAGAGTTGAGTATGTAGCTGAAGAATCACGTTTTCTTTTATATAACATAGATGTCCTGGTGCATGTGCAACACTTACCCAGGGAACACCTTCACCAGGATGCACTTACGGAACCAATTCAAGTTTATGGAGGCAGTGTGATGGTTTGGGCAATGTACTGCTGGGAAACTTTGGGTCCTGCCATCCATGCGGGTGTTACTTTGACACGTACCATCTACCTAAGCATTGTTGCGGACCATATACGCCCTTTCATGGAAAATACTTAATCCCTGATGGCTGTGGGCATCAACAACAAGTTTGAGGTGTTGATGTGGCCTCCAAATTTCCCAGATCTTAATCTAATCAAGCATCTGTGCGATGTGCAGGACAAACAAGTCTGATTCATGGCGACGCCCCTCCTCACAACTTACGGGACTTAAAGGATCTATTGCAAACATTTTGGAGCTAGATACCACAGCATAACTTCAGGGGTCTAATGGAGTTCATGTTTCGAAGGGTCAGGGCTGTTTTGGCAGCAAAAGGGGGATCAACACAATATAAGGCTGGTGGTCATAATGGATGGCTGGGTGCATGTGTCTTATCGGTGTATATTTATATATATTATATCAATGAAACATGTTACGGTGAAGGGTTTGTCCCTATTACTTCTATATCAATCCAAGCGTTACATGTACTGGAGAGACAAATGTACTCCAGTTGACTTTGGAGTCCTGGAAAAAAAAGTGCACTGCGTGATTAAATAGCTTGTAGAACCACCTTTAGCAGCAGTAACTCAAAACAATATTTTCTGTATGAATCTATCAGATACAGAAAACATGGAGGACATGCCAGCAGTTTGCAGGCATTCATTTATGCACAGCTCTTAAGGTCCCACCACAGCATTTCAGGCAGGTTGAGGTCTGCACTTTGTCTGGGCCACTAGAGCATCTTGATTTTTATCTTTTTCAGCCAATCTCTTGCAGATTTGCTGCTGTGCTTGGGATCATTTTCCTATTATATGACCAGTGAACATGTGGATCATGGCCAAAGATCTCCACTGTGGTCTCATCAGTACAAAGGACATTGATACAGAAGCCTCGTGGTTTGTTCAGATGCAGCTTTGCAAACCTAAGCCGTGCTGCCATGTTCTTCTTGGAGAGGAGAGATTTTGTCCTGGCAACGCCTCCAAACAAGCCATACTTGTTCAGTGTTTTTCTAACTGTGCTATCCTGAACTTTAGCTTAACTGAGGCTTGAATGTGGTGAATGTGTTGGTTCACTGCTGGGATGATTGTGACATTGTGTTAGTACACACCTGAATGCCTCAGACCAGCAAGCTGCCAAAACCTCTGCTTTTGTAGAAGTGCTTATTAGCTGCACCCAGCTGCTACTTACCCTCTTAATTCCTTTGGAAGCAGTAAGGTTGTACTTTATTTTCACACGACTGTATGTTGCAGCTTATTGTGAAGCACTCTTTGCGTTGTTACAGCAAATTTAAAATCAATAAGTGACATGTTGGATAAAGCCTGAGCTCACTCTAATGTTAAATCATGCCTCGTAGCTCCCAGCTCCCGACCATGCAGCTGTGGTCACATGTGGTCAGCTGAGTATTCACACAATAATGACAACTTACAAAAGTTACAGGGATTTAACACTGTGGCCTTTATAAATCATGGCGTTTTTCACACTTGATGTGTGATTTCTTATTTTATGGATTGTCTTTTTACTTTTTGTTTCATTCTTTTCCACTCTAACTGAGCAGTCAAAATAATTTAAAATAAAAATATTTATTTTTCCACACATTTAGTCCCTGTAAGTCCTTTCTAGAATCACACAGAGACTCACACTCTGATGGATGAATCAGAAGCATCCGTCCAATCATATTCGAGGTTTTGATGAGGCTGGAGCCCATCCTAGCTTTTATAGGAGAAAAGGTGGAGTACACCCTGGACAAGTCACCATTCTGTTGTGGGGCTAACACACAGAGACAGACAACCATTCACATTCACACCTGCAATTAAGTTAGGATCACCAATTAAAATCTGGTTACCCCATACATGTTTTTGAAATGTGGGTTGAAGCTGGAGTTACACAGAGAGTTCTTGCTGTGAGTAAACGGTGCCAACCACCACAATGAAAAGACTGTCCTTATATTTAAAATTATGTTAGTTTCTCCTGTTACTTTTGAGCCTAAACAGTTAATCCAACATAATTCTTAAACCCCTTTAATTAAAGCTAAACAAGTTTGCGCTTTCATCACATCTTAATGTTTTGATCTAAAATGCACTGTGGCATTATACAGAGACAAAACTCCCCAAATTGTGTCTTTGTCCAAGAGATTAGGGATCTAACTTGCACTTGTGCCCCAAAGGTTCTGAAGGTGCACTCTTGTGCTGAAATCACGTTACATTTAACTTAGGAGAAAATCACTGTCATACATCTACAAGCTAGCTAGAAAATACTGTCATGTTTTTACTTCAGGAGGCAAAGTGTACAAAAACAAGTAATGTTTCATCTTTAGGGGACAAAGTCTGAGTGACTTCATTGGAATACAAGATCAGTGAGTCATACAGCCAGTATAGGAAAATCAGATGGAGAAAAAAAAGAGGAGATCATAATCAGGTCCAAAATATAAATATGACTTTATTTCACAATCCCGAAAGAGATCAGCCATCCATAAAAGGAATGCTAAATTTATTCTCTTCTCAAGTCTAAACTGGATATACTTTAAGCGACGTACAGTAATTCAGTTTCAAAATAAGCAAGATCACCCATTGTCTAAACACCAGTAACAATACAGTAAAAACAATGTGGTTCACATACATATTTACACATTTTCTACTAAGAATTTTTTTCCCCCATTTTTTTTAATGCTGGTGCTCGTTGTTAGTTCTTTGTTGATTAAAAAATGTTCATTGTGGACTAAAAATGTCCCCCACAGTAAGTCGAGAGAAACATTTAAAACTGTAATTTCATCACGTGATGTTCAAAAAATATTCTTTCTAAATTTAACTCATTTAAAAACCAGTTTTACATTCATTTTTATTTGTGTGTTATGTTGTGACTGCTGCAGAGTTGGATTTAACTGTGGAAGACATTTGAACTCTATGTGGACATCTGCCCATAGTGCGCTGTTTTACTTGTACTTGACAAATTAAGGTATGTCATGATGTTGCCAGCCGGTAACGACCAGAAGAAAGGAACTGAACTGAATCAAATACAGGATCAGTGAGTGCTGAGTTTCAAAAAGCACCGTGCCATCACTGTTATACAGTACATAAGCAGGTTGCGTCAATGCATGTACCTTGACATCTTGTCCTATTAGCACCAAAAGGAAGTCAAAGTGTTTAAAAGACCCAAATGCATCTGCAGGAAATGTTATGCCATCAGTTTTAGTGTGAATATTATATGTCTCTATCTCTTGTGCTAACTGATTCATTCTTAAAATTAAGAGCTTTGCTTGTATGGGTAACAGAAAAATAACAAGGAAGAAATCCTGATGAATCAGGAGTTGACAACAACTCCCCATTTTTAGACCCTGTAAAAAAGCGTTCTGTAAACAAAGTTTTCACAAAGGTCGAGCACCCGAAATCGTCTTAGGCAGCTGGCTAAGCGGGATCTGGTGTTTGAGTGGTTTCACAACAAAAGCACAGACAAGGGAAAAGAAACAGTTTGATTATTCAGCAGTGGCTAATGCAACTTATGCTCACACTTAAGAGTATGGACATAAAAGCCGAGCATGATCTGTTGACATATCTGACACTTTGTGGTTTCTGGAAAGAAAAAAAACGGTCTCCTTAGCACCAATATCATGTACAGTAGGTGTTTTAATTCCTATAATCACTCTTGTTCCCTATAAAAAACTGAATTCCTTTTCCAGAAGCTGAACGTAAGTAAAGTGCAAATGATGACAAGCACTTTACCGATGTAGCATTTCATTATTCCTCGCTAGGTGTTTAGTTTCATTAGATATGTATGCCATCTTCAATCAAATGAGTGAAACGTAATTAAGTGCAGAAATACTGTAAAAAAAAAAAAGGATTAATGCTAAACTGTCATATATATCTCTGTCTGTACATACATATTCAGGCCTATGGACTGGGACCCTTTTCAAGTTAGGTTTAAAAAAAAAGTGCTTTTTAATATGCCATACATATCTGTGAATAAAAGACAAACTATCCAGATGTGGATATAACGAATAAACAAACAACAAACCGAGGAAGTGCATTTCTTTCATCAACCGCCGACAGAAGTCAGAGGCAGCAGAAGGAAATGCACAATGCTACATGTGACAATCTGTAGTAAAAATATGCAGAATATTAGTCTTGTTTTCTACATAATGTGATGTAATGAGTTTGCTTAATAAAGATTACAGTGAGAATGGCACCAATGTAAAAAAAAAAAAAAAAGCCAATGAGATTCATCTTCTGAAAAGAGAATTACTGGCTGAAATAAAAAGTAAATTTCTACTGTACAACATAAAATCTGAACACATAATGCAGGTCATCGTAGAAATCTTGCAGTAAACAGGCTTACACCAGAAATTAAATATAAATCGTTATGATCAGAATAAATAATCACATCTTTTTTTTTCTGTTTGTTCTGTATATAAAACCAGTTTAAAAATGTCTTTTAAATGCTTCAAAGCACCATCTCTTTACAATAAAAACCGACACCGAAACTCACAGTTAAAAAGCCGACAACCTTTGGTCTTCCTCATCGCTCTGAAGGAAGAGACGAAGAAGGGCAAAGTGAACAGGTATAAGAAAAGCACGATGAAAAAAAAGGATAAAAATGAGAGTAGCAGTTTAAAATTGTCTGAGGTAAGGCAGAAGCACAGGGTGTAGGAGTTTTCTGTGTTTGAGTGTGTGTGTGTGTGTGTGTGTGTGAATGTCAAGGTTTAAAACACGTTGACTAAGACCAGCGATTGTATGGACCCGTCACTTGGGTAAGAGCATACGGGGACGCGGTGATGACCTCATCCCTTGGGAGAGTCCATGCCTTACGTGTGGGGACATTCATAATCCTCATCTCCTCTGTCTCCTCACCCGTTTCCTCCTCTCCCTCCACCCCTCCAGCACCTTTACTAAGGCTGCCCTCCAGCTTCAATCTCTCAGCCTCCTCCTCCCTGTCCCGTTCCCGCTTGGCCATTTTGGCATCCCACATAGCCATTCCGTGGCCCGGCTCATTTAGGGACTTATGCTGGTAGAAGACTAGAGAGATGCGGGTAGGGTGGCTGCGATTTGGCTTGAGGACTGGAGTAGTGGCGTGGAGCTCCCGCCGCGCGCACTCGATTAGGATGGAGCCGTGTGACGGGGCCACGGCGACTCCGCCTATTTCGCTGTCGAGGAAGTTGTGTTCGCTGTCTGACCATACCTCTTCCTGCTTCACTTCCTCTGGTTCAAATGGTGGAGTTTGTACAGGGAGGGACAGAGGAGAGATCGGTGGGAGGCCATGACCCCTAGCCTCTGCTATGACATCTCCCACAGACCCATGGAGTCCATTGAGCCGGCTGAAGAGGCCTTCAGAGGTTGGACTGGGGGAGAATGGAGAGGGAGGAGGAGCGCTCCCGCTGGGAAGAGGTTTGTGCTGAGGAGAGCAGTGCACCTCTCTGGGCTCAGTTTTAAAAGCACCATCATAGTCAGCAGGTGTGTTACGTGGAGGTATACACTCTGTCGAAGCACACTGGTCACCAGATGCTGGAGAATAACCATTCACTGTATCACTCATTGTCTTATAACTGAGAACTGAGCCATTCTGTCCAAACTGGAGGCCAGGCAGGCTATGGGTGTTGGGTGAGATGACCTCCCTCTGTGGGTTGACTCCTGGACCCACAATGGGGTAGCTGCTGATCTGGTTATAAGTGCAGGCTTGATTCTTCTCTGGTAGGTACCTTTCCACACTAGCAGGTCTGTAAGAGCTGTTGTATCCAGCTTTTTTTTTTTGGAAGAAAAAACATATATTTTAATGTGTTTATATTAAAACAGCTATAAATCTTAAATGACCAGGTGCTTGAATGTACTACCTTTGTTGGGGCTTTCAACTTTCACTTTTCCAGGAGTGAGGGGAGTCACCCCAAGCTTCTTCTCCATTCGCTCTGCTTGAGCCTTAAGGCGAGCCTCTTGTCTGATCTTACGGGCTGATTTTACCGGCTCTGCCAGCAGACGAACCTGACATGTACCGAAACTGAATTATATAAAGCAAGTTCACACTGACCAACAAGTAAAACAAGATCCTTTTTGGTTCACTCACCTCTCGAGGAAAGGAAGACAGAACCTGAAGAGCACCACTTTGGATCTTTGCCATCTGGCCCTCAGCGTGACCAAACTCATCTGTGTCAGAGATCTTGTAAAGTGGCAGCACGTGGAGCTGCTCATCCTCTGGCATGTTACGAACTGCACGGTTGTCTTCCTTGGTTAAAGTGCAAACCTAACAAAAACAACCCAAAGCCAAAAAGCAAATTGTTTAGCCAAAAGGTTTAATAGTTCCAAACAAGAACTGTTGACCTTCAAATTTAGATGCACCATGTAGGAGTAAATTACATGGTATCGCATTCTTGAGCTTGCTTACCACGGTGCTGCCATTATTCATGTTGCTAGTGTCTTTGTGAGCGTGTGCACAGAAATCCACACAAGCTGTAACCCCAGAAAAAGGACGTCCCTCCTTCTTTCCCAGCCGGCATTCACCCCCCGCCGCCTCATATTCCACCTGTGAGACCCGAAAAAACAGGACACTAAGGAAAGACTTCTTAAACTATTTAAAAAATAAGCTTTTTAAAAGAATTAGGAGTCCGTAGAATAAACAGGTCACCGAAGTAGCCTGGAGTGAGAAAATATGGCAATTTAAGGAAAAAGATTAACTGAAAATCACTTCCACTGAATTAAGTCGAGCCCAGGAGAGCAAAGGATTACCAGAGATGAGTGTGGTCATTTCCTGTTTCATACCTGGTTTTGGAAAGCCTGAGGAGCAAGTTTCTTGTAGAGTGGAGCGACCTCGGTGGCGAGACTCTGAAGGTTGTTTTCTACCTTCAACTCCTGAAAATAAAAGCTGAATGATTTAAAAGGTCCTACTTATGACTCTGATTGTAATATCCAACATTAGCCACCAGCAGGCAAACCTTCAAAAAAACGAATCGCTTGAACTAAATAATAAGAGACAATATTTCTTTCAGATTTTGCTGTAAGCTGTACTACTCACTCATTGTTTGCTGCTGTAAATTAAAAAAAGCACACTCTCTCACCTCCTCTCGGTAGTCACCTTGCAGGCGAAACTTCCGAGGAACTTTGCTGCGTGCAAATTTGCATCCATTGAAGTACATGCTCCAGGAGCAACCAAAGGAAAATGAAGCTCCACAGGTGTCCGGATCTAAACCCTGGCACGCACATGTGCGACTGTAAAGAAATGGAAAATAACAAATGAATAAATAAAGAGGGAAAAAGAAGTGTTATGAAAAAATAACGGAAGGGGTACTCACTCCTCGTTGAGCGCACAACGACGGCTGGTGGGGAGCCGTACTTAAAGAGGGTCTCTGTCAGCTCCTGGTATAGGTGGTCTGCTACTGGCCGAGGAATTCCCTCCCAGGCCAGGATGAGGATCACCAGCACTGCCGTGTCGCAGTGGTGCCCTGGCCTCTGGCGGACTAAACACAGCAGCTTCTCCTCTTCACTGCCACGCCGGATCACCTGTCAGAGGACATTTCATTTATACATACATACATACACAAACATCAGTCACATTCGAAACTGGGATTGCAACACAGACGAATGCACCAAGCTCACTACATAGATGACTATAAGTGACCTGCCATAACAAAAGACAAGGCAGAAAATGTTGTGAATAAATTTGCAATTTAATGCCTCTGACACGGCCCTGCGACAGACTGGCGTCCTGTCCAGGGTGTACCCTGCCTCTCGCCCTATGACAGCTGGGATAGGCTCCAGCACCCCCCGCGACCCTGAAAAAGGATAAGCGGAAGCGAATGGATGGATGGGTGGATGCCTCTGACACGGAGAAGGTTTTAGTTTGTCTGTTTGTTTGTGTTGTTAGAAGAAATTATCAAGAAGTTATGGATGCATTTATGTGAAAATTGTACCAGAGGTGGCTAACATTTTGACTTGATCCAGATTAAGGTCTGGTACTGGGTCCAGGAATACTTGGAAGAACATTCTGTGTCATATCTAAACAAATACCAATGAAACACAAAAAATTGCTGTTAAAGAAAAAGAAAACACAAACTAATCCGGATATCCTTCTTGATCTAAAGACTCTGAAGTTTATGCCATGGTTTATGCAGCCATGGCGGAAGTACGCTGTCTCAGACTGCTCGCTATGTTTAAACTTTGGTTACACGGTTGACGCCAGCTAAGATTTTGCCATGGTGGTGATAAAAGCATAAATCAGAGGCTGACTTTCATTTCTTACACTAAATATACTGGCTCACAACAATGTTTACATTTACAGCAGACACATTCAGGACATTCAGAAAAGTATCATGACCACAGACACCAACCACATACCCATTTAGCTATTGGACACCCCTGGGAGCTCCTGCCTTCTTTCCCAGTGTAAACAACAACTTCCACCCTTATTGCATTTCCTTTGGCACCATACCTAGAACACACACACACATAACAAATGATAACTCTGTGCTCTTCACAACAGAACATATAAAAGTCTAAAAGTTAGAATAATATTTTAAAAAATGTAACAGTTAATACAATTATTTTTTGTTTAAAATATACATACACCACTCATCACAACATAAAACAACGTCAGTTAAACTTCAGGGTCATTCTGTTCAGTTAGGAAGCATAAACCACTATGAATCCATTTAGTTTGGTGCAAATCACACTGGTGTCCTGTTCTGATGTTGCAGTCATCACAGCATTTGTTACGGTGTCTCCAGACTCTTTCACTTCTGTCACATGCACTGTATGTGAATTTGCTCTCATCTGCCAAGAGAACAGGATGCCACTGACAGACCTGCCAGTTCTGGTGTTCATGGGTGAACGCCAGTTGAGCTGCTCTATGCTTATCTGTGAACACGGGTCCTGCTAAAGGACGTTGAGCCCTAACGACACCCTCGCGGAGTCTGCTTGTGACAGTTTCCTCAGAAACATGCAAATGATTAGCCCCAGGAGGTGATTTTTGTCAGACTCTGGAAGTGCTCCTCCTGTTTCTCTTGGCAGAAAGGTGCAGACAGCAATCCTGTTGTTGGGTTCATGCCCTTCTACAGCCTTGTCCAGCTGTCTCACTCTTGAGACACTGCAAACCTTCCTGTGACAGCACATATGGATGTGGCATCCTGAAGAAACTTAGCTGCCTGTGCGGCACTGCAGGTAGCATCTTATGATAGCAGCAATAACAAGGACACAAGCAAAAGATAAACAACAGTGTGGAGAGATAAAGAGAGAGTAAGGGTAACGGTGCATCTCAAGACCTCCTGTTCACGATCATTTACACTGAAGCAGGTGAAATGGGTTCACAATGGTTCATGCTTCCTAACTGAACCAAACTGTCATCCCTGAAGTTTAACTGAATAGTTGTTAAACTGTGGTGAACAAGCACTCAATTAATGTTTTTTGGATGCTGTATCTTCCCTCGTTTTTAACGAAAATCTGGTAGGATGTAATGCGTTACTACTGCCAGAAGGTGGAGGTAATAAAACTAAAAGCTGTTTACCGACTCACAAGAAAAATGGTAAAATGCGCTACTAACTACCAGGCATTGGATTGAAAAAACGTGAGATGTGGTTAGAGTATTTGGATGTTGGGTGATTTCTGAATAATGCCAGAACAGTTCCTAGAGAAAATGCAATAGTATTTCTGCTCAAAAAGCCCATATCTAGCATGTATGGATGGCAATATGCTATATATTACACATGAGGAAGCTTAACCCTTCCTGAGAGCAACTGACAACACAAAAACCTCACAGCATTTCAAAATAAACCCTTTGTGTCTTTTAGTGAATTACAAAGGTTGGTATAATATAACAGTAAGCAGTGGTATGTGTCCAAAAGAGCTAATTAGACCAAAGACTAAACTATTTTCTTTACCAGCCAAAGCTGAAAATATACGTTTCAGTTAAGTGTAGCTGTCAAATGGACTTGATGAACCACAAGTTGTATTTAAACAAGCTGTCATCCTGGTTTACGGGCCCCTCGTCTGAGCTCGAGGGGTTTCCTGTTTCAGCATGCTGTGTGTGTGTATATGTGTTGAGCTATCTCAGCAGTGCTTCCTTTTAATGACATAGCGTGGTTGTGATCCCACCCTGTTCCACCAAGCCTGTGGTTTACTAGTAAGCTGTGGTAGTAAACACACCCCACAGAGTGTAAACAATGCCGCTGTAGTCACTCTACCTGTTCTCCATTAGTTCCCTCACTGCAGTGACGCTGGGTCCTGCCCCAAGATGAGTATAGTAAGGGCCTTCTTCCTTTTCAATGATCTGGTCTGTGAAAAACAACAATGAATATTGGAGCAACTTCTTCAAACAACATTCCACTGATGCATTGCTGGGACATTTAAAGAGAAACACAGTCACCTGTTTGATATTTTTAATAAAAACATCAGATTAATGTTGAAATACACACTAAATGTTGCTGGATTTCAGTTTCACTTTAGGGTCCAACACCTTGGAGGTCTTTTGAAATGCATCATAATAAGTCAACAAGCCTCCACGAAACATTCAAAATCCTGCTCCAAATATGGCAGAGAAATGCAGCCTTTTATGCTCGATTTGGCTGTTGAATTAGGACACAGTGTATGTGTGTGTGAGTGTATGTTTGAGTCAGAGTGAGAGAAAAAAGTCAGTTTGAGGTCAAACACCAGCAGTCTCGCTCAAAAGAAAACTCCAAAGGGACAGCTCACCCTAAAATCAAATACACATGTTTCCCTCTGGCCTGCAGTGATACTTAGTTAGCTTTGGTGTAAGCTGCTCAGTTTAGAAGATATCACCTCTTTCATTCTGATGTCTCACTTTACTTGAATATAATGAAACTAGATGGCTCTCATCTTTTAATGCTCTATTAGAAAGGAATTTGTCACACAACTTGTTATATTATTTGCTTAACATGGCCTGCTTGGCACTGTCACTTAAATACCATTTAACTTTTCAAACCTACAGTTCCCACAAAATGACACAAATCCACGTCCCTAATGAGGAAAGACACACAATCTTTCTTTTGGTGTTTAAATTTAACACAAAACCGAAGCCAAATCAAGCTTCTGCTGCTGGCTTAGGATCACTCAGCCAGTTCTTTGGATCTTTGCTGCTAGCTTTTGGACAGCATGCCGTCTTTCCAGGTGCTTGGAAAGACAGCTTGCTGTCTTCAGAAAGAGTGTGGAAAGAGTTAACGCTATATTGTAGTGTTTAGGCGTTTATGGCTGGGTGAAGTCTGCATTTTACAATCATGTTCCTGTTATTTCAAGCAATAAAAATGAAAGCAATGCCAATTTCTCCACTCCTCGAAAGTTGCAGATCAGTCTACTACTTTTCTCCTCACTCCACTTGAACAGAAGTCATCTGATCAAATAGCACCAAATCATAACAACAGTCGCCTCAAGGCGAGCATGAACTGTGAGCATGAACTGTGGTGACAGTGGGAAGGAAAAACTCCCTTTTAACAGGAAGAAACCTCCAGCAGAACCAGGTTCAGAGAGCGGTGGCCATCTGCTGTGACGAGTTGTCGGTGAGGGGAAAAATGAATACAGCTAGTTAGCATTTTAGCTCAAATGAGGTCACGTACCATAAATATATAGATACTGTCATGATCATGAACCTTGTGAATCTGATCACTGGTGTCTAGTTGATTAGAAAAAAAATTTCTAAACTGAATGACTCACAACAAAGACTTTACTGCTGAGTTTTGAAAAGCACTTTTTTAATGCTTTGACCATAGTGTGACTGCAATCTAATTTCATTAGACTGTAGAGAAGGCAGTCATTTCTATATTTTCTTTCTGTTATCGCCCAATCTGGGCAAATCTCACGAGCAACAGCTACTCAGCTTTATAAACAACTCTGCAGGCCAGAGGAAAAACATTTAGATTAGTCTGTTTAATTTCAAAGTGGTTCAAATGTAATGTGACAGAAACACATGCGCTAAAAAGTTGAAGTGAAGACAGAAGCAACTCACCCACACACTGACAGGATGGAAGATCAGCCAGTTTTTTGGAAGGTGTGTTGAGCAAGTTCTTGATAGGGGTATCCAGAAAACTCGTGGGAGACTCCAGAAAACTGTTGATGCCGTTCTTGGATGGAGTTGAGTCCGCAGAGTGGCCCTGAACCCCATCAGTAGCTGTAGACAGGACAGTGACAGGTCCTGAACTCTCCAGCTTGTAGTAGCTTTGTTGACTTGGAGGAGGGGACTGACGAGCCCCTGTGAAGCCATTAGCCAGACCATGATGCCCAGAGGTAGGGCTGAGAAAAGCTGATTTGGCTGGGCTGGTGTTAGGATCAGCACCGTGCTGCAGCCCACCACAGGGCTGCACTACCTGAGATAACAAATGCTTTTCGTACTCTTCTGGTCCTGCAGCGTAACCATTGCATGGATTATGTTGGTGAAGTGGACCTTTTGAAAGGGACCACGCCTGGTTTTCTTGACCAGAAATGTGGTTGATCGTTGCGAGAGTGCTATAGTTCTGAGTCTGATGCCCTAAATGAAATATATTTTGAGTGTTAATCTGATGGATAAATTGCTTCCTCTCCTCCTGTGCCTCAGCCAAGTATCTCTTCAGATCAATTTGAGCCTGAGGCAGAAATAGGTTTTTCTTGTGGTGAAGTCCTGATTTACCCTGAAAGGGATTCTTCTGGTTTCTGCTCCTGTACGCTGTCTCTCTATTTGGCGTGCGCTGATTTATTCCATCAGTTTTCTTCTTTCTGGGCTTGGAAGGCGTAGCTTTCGTTTTCTTCCTGACAGGTGTTTTCTGACTGGGGGGCTGCTGGGATTTGTAGTTGTATTTGATAGCTGACACAGGCGCTCCTTTCAGAGGATTGTTCTCTGACTGCTGGTTGTGCTGGGACTGGATGATGAAGGCCAAATTTGCCAGCTGAGCTGCCACTTCCTCTTCATCTCTGTTTCTGCTCACTTTAGCAACAACTCCACCCTCCATAGACAGACGCTCATGATCCTTACTAAACTTCACATCAGTGGGGGTTTTATAACTGAATTCAGACTTAATGACATAAGCACCACAATCCTGTTCTGTCCTTCTGGAGATTGTTTTATCACTGTCTGAGCTTGCCTCCAAGAGGCTCTGCAGCTTGTTTATGCTCAACCCGTTGGAGCGCTGGATGACATTCCCTTGTCTGGCCACAGGAGGTCGTATAACTGACATCTGGTGTAGTGGTGAGCTGATGACCGAGACTTTGTTGTAGCCAAAAGCTACTGCGGGTTTGGCTTCTTGCAGGACTGTATTTGTACTCGAGGCTGATGATGGCACAGCAGTAGAAATGGGATGTTCACACTTACTTTCAGTTTTAATGGACCCTGGTGTGCTTTGAGGTATAGCTGCCAGCTGAGTCAAGGCCTCAATAGCGATAGCCTGATCAACACTAAGGTTTCTCCTCTCTGCCAAAGACTGCACGCTTGGTAACAAGACACTTGGAAGAGGCTCACTTTTAATGGGTGGGGGAGTGCTTTGCAGATTAACAGGAGTGCTTTTCAGATACAAGTCCTCTTTCTCTTTTCTCACAAAGTGCAAATCTGGTGCCTCTGCTTTGATGGAGTGAAGTATGGAAGCACGAGAGCTGAAGAGTTTCTCCTCCAGCCCCTTCCTCTCAGTGACAGAAAGACACACAACGGCTGCCAGCGTAGCCAGTGGGTCCTCACATACCTCATCTTCATCACTCAGCTGCGTGGTGGTCTGTTCAGTGATCCACACCCACGGCTCCTCCTGTTTGATCTTCTTTAGTGGAACTGACAAGTCATCTGGAGGAGTCATGGGTCCATTCTCAGAGTCTTTAGGAACTGCAGCTATGATATTCCTTTGAGGCTCCAATGCCATTGTAGTCCGTTTCAATGCAGACACAGTGGTCATATTAGCACCAGGTTTAGGTTTTATCAGGTTCGCAGCAGAACCATTCTGAAAAGTCACAGAAGAGCATACTTGTTGGTGAAGTGGTGCAGTGCTGGTCAGCTCCAGCCCGGGCTCTCCTTTAATAAGTGTTGGCCGTACACCTTGGTCCAAGGCCAGGTCGTGGGTGAGTGAGTGGGTAATGGGGGGAGACTGTGTAGGAGGTATGTGGCCTTCCTCCCCCTCATCCTCCTCTGCTGCCATGTGGGTGTCATCCATCTGTGCTTTGCCTGTGCCATTTACCAACCCACTTTCTGGAACCACCTGAGATGCAGAGACAGGGAGAGAAATGAGAGAGGTGACTCAACAAGCTCTCACAGTACACAGTGAATCAGCTTGTTCTAAACAGTCACGGCACAGAGCACAGCAGATTGCCTCATAGCATGGCACGAGCATCTGCTGCAGCCACTATCAAGGCTGTGGAAACTATTATGGCATTGAGAAAACAAATAATCTTGCCAAATCTGACCTCTAAACAGAGCTAATAAAAAGTTAAACGGAGATAATTCGCAGTCGAGGCGTCGATAACGACTACATTAATATCTGAGCTCAGGAGTGTTGAGAGCAACAGACCCAAAAGTAGCTGAGAGCCAACAAGTAAACATTTGGAGTCATCCACAGTTCAAGGCTGCGCTACTTCCAGTGGGTCACTAAGGGAATGTGTGCAACGTGTATGTACGTGTTGTGTTTGTCCTGGGCTTGAATGTGTGCTCCTGGGTATGCATGTGTGTGCATGCACATGTGATTATCCACACAGCTGGCCTGACATTACAGTATAACCCCTGTGCATTGTTAAGAGTGATTAACCCACTGTGGGTCTTACACACAGTAGCTACGGCACCGCCTGACCCTCATGAACCGTGATCATACGAAGGTCAACCATGGCGTATGGATTACTCACAAAAACATTATTAAACATGTTCTACTACAACCTGTGTAGTACACAGATAATTATTTCCACAACCTATATTATCTGGAGAAGTTTTAAGGCTTTGAGTAAAGTGTTTTTGCTACTGTGGTATATATGCTCTTTTAGAAGCACTTTCTATGAGAACATGCAAAGAGTACTCTGAAATAGTCATTCATTTCTTTATATTTTGCAATTTTTAAAGGGATCTTGAGCTGTAGTACTCTAGTCTTTCTGAAGGTCTTTCACAGTTTTTCTTAGGACACGGGCGTCTTTTTCATTCTTTTCTAGCCCAGTCCTTGTACCCTGATCACTTTCAGTTCATGTTTTTTGTTTAGTGAACCACTGGCGTGTGAATAATTCAAGCATAAAAAAGGCACCTATCTCAAGGGACCAATCAGTGCTGTGTCTACACATACCAGACAACCATGAAAAAAACAACAACAAAAAAAAACAATTTTATTGTATTTTCAGACATTTTGTTAGTGGCAGCCTGCTGGACAAACATATCATTTGTTTCCATTTCCTTAGTTGAATATATTATCTGAAAACTGGGCAAATCTTGGCATGCTCATCATGAGTCAGTCCAGCAGATAAAAAGTATCTGAAAGTCATATCCTTCAGAAAGTAGAAATAAATTTAGCAAAGATCTGACACAGGGCCTGAGAGATGCATCCGGTCTTTCAGCTGATCCATCTACTGCTAATTGAGGCATGATCAGAAATAATCTAACTGGAAGCTGTCAAGAAGTCAATGTTAAGAAAGGGGACTTTACAGAAAATGCTGCGGTATGCCAAATTACACAAGAACTGGCAACTTAAAGAGTAATCAATCCAAATATTTGGTTTGGTTAAAACATGGTGGAGGTAATTTCATGGCTCAAACTGACAGGATTTTGTACTGTCAGATTTGATCCAACAATCTTGAAAGCATCTGATTGGCAATGGTTTCATTTTTCCTCATGACAATGATCTCGAACACGCTGTCAATGTAGTGAAAGCATACTGGGATGGAAAAAAACACAATAGACCGCTGTTAGTCATGGATTGGCCTCCTCCTGACCAAGACCTCAACGTTATTGAAGCAGTGGGATCATCTTGGCAGACAATGGAACAAAAGACAGCCAACATCCAAAGAAGAGCTTTGAATGTCCTTCAAGAAGCCTGGAGAACTATTCCTGTCGACTACCTAAAGAAGTTAGAAGAAAGCTTGCCTAAGAGAGTTCAGGTTGTGTTGAAGAATAAAGGTGGTCATAGCAAATATTGACTTTCAAGGTTATTAGAACTGTAGGAACTTTTACACAGCACTGTACAGCTGGCAACTGAAAATATGAAAGCCATCCTTAGTTTTTAACATCTTGAATAAGCATATGATCCACTGAAGACAAGCTGTTCTTTATTTTAACTGCATATCACAGCAGAACTAAAGCCTTTAGCAGTGGAAGAAAAATGTTTCAATGTGACAAAGATATATAAAAAAAAAATTCTGTATCATGTGCCAAGTCTCAGCTGACAAAAGGATCTTAAACTCACTTGAGTGTGCTGTACATTTATATGTGCGCGAGAGAGACATCCCATTTTCCCTTTAATGAACTAGCGTGACTACAGTGCAGCTGGATGTATGTTCTTTATGACTGTTTACCTGGCATAAACACCCATTACAGTAAATCACATCAACTGGTTTTAATGTGTTTTACAGCAGGAGATGTGCACTCCAAGCTGACAGATTAAGAGTAAGCAGCAGCAGCAGTACATCAATATAAACCAGACTCCTGTGAACCCACAGACCAAACAAAAAACACTTGTGTTTATCACCTACATGTGCTCTTTGTTCCCTCTGTTTCCACTGGACGTGCACCAGATTTAGATTGGCACACTATTACTGCACTATTTTTACTGCACGTGACAAACGGAACGATATATGGGAGCAGAGAGTTTTATAGATTGCACAGGAATATCTGTGGAAAATGAACCATTAACCTTATGTTTATTTAAAAACCTGCTCGACAATACTGACATTTTTTTAAATGCATTTCATAAAACACAACAATCCTTCAAGTTTTAAAATGTGCTCAGAATCAGCCTAAATCTGGAGCTGGTATTAGTTCACTTAAAAGATTCTCAGAAATCCCAGATAAAAAGGGAACATTGTTTTCAACCATCAAATGCATACAGTGACACCTTACATGTAATAAAGTGGCATCTGTGAGGAAGAAGACACTGGAAAAATAGGAGATTAGGCATTGTTCCAAAGCTCTAGCTGGAAGAATAAAAGGCACACAGAGGTCAGAGAGAATACAGATGCTGAGCTATCTTCTATAACAGCTGTGTGAAGACAAGAGTTTTAGGTGCGTGAAGTTCTTTCTTACAAGCGTACATTTCTGATTTGCATACAAGCACACATCTTCCAACTGGGCCTTATAAATGACCTAAAGGTCTCCTGACTGGATCTTGCCTGTTTGTCCCATTATTTTTTCCATTCTGAGTACTAAAAATACACAGAACAGCTTTTGTCTTTGGCTCTGTTTCTAACTTTGCTGAAGCTGGAGTTTCTCCTTTAAGCACAGGTTAAATGTTGTTTGACAACTCAAGGGTAAACTGCAGTGACCACAGAGCTGTTTGTGATTAACATGGGAAAGCTAAATGATCACCAGGTCTTTTCAGTGATGTGGTACTCCTGATCACTCTCTGGTTTGCTACAGTTACTCCTCAGTCCACTGAACTCCCCATGGCTGTCAGGATCGTGTCCGACTACTAGAAACACGCCGCTGATGCAACAGATAGTTCAAGCTCAGGCTGAGGCAATACCAAAGCTGCCAAAGCAAGAATGTGAGATGCACAGCATGCACAAATGGGCCAATGAAAGAAAAGAGGAGTGAAGAAGATGGGGCACAGGGCTAGAGAAAGGGGGGGAAAAGGCAGCGTGTCACAATAAACTGCTTTCAATGACAAAGCAGCACTGGCTGCCTTCCAGCACTGCACCAGACACACACGTCGGCATGCATGTGTGTGCGTGTGCATCCGTTTGTGCATCCAACTGTTTATGATCTGAAGCAGACATCAAAGTGCAGCCTCTGCTTTTAATTATTTTACATTTATCCTCGTAAAAACAAAAAGCTTAAAAGCAGGATGCGAATGCAAAGTCATGTGTTTTCATTTAGCCACTGGGTCTCTGGAGGGAGCTCGGACTGTGATGTGCTGATGCTGTGTCTTTGTGCTTGTTGGGTATATCGCCGGGTTAGTCACTTGCAAACACACTCTTCTTCTTTTGTGTTAGACAAACTGTGACTAACTACGGAGCTTGTCAGAGCTTTCAGAATGAATTAAACATATCCCAGAGTGACTAAGGGTGAGTTCTTAACACACAAACACCCGTTCAGAGACCCGCGGCAACAGCGTGAGTGTCACTACTACATGAATCGTAGCAACCCAGTGTCTCTGCCTCTCCAAAGAGAGCAAGATGGGTCTCCAAGGAGGTTTGAAGTGGTGTGCATCTATTTGTAACGCAAGACCACAGACAAAAACACGCACACACACACACACAGAAAACATATTATACATAGACATCGAATGAACTGCTACAACAAAAAAAGTGAATACTCCAATTTCTTTTGCCACATTGTGGGTATGCAGAAATCATACAGTTAAGACTGCCACCTCACAGCACCCTGACATTAACACACTGAAAAAAACATGCTTCCTTCCTGACTCAGAGCGTAAGTAGTGGTTTATATGTGTTTCTCTGAACACGTGAGAATTTCCTTCATTCATTGAGTGCTTCCTGTCTGCGCTGAGCTTAATATAATGCCGTCTACACACAAAACATACTACCTAAACAGAAAAGCAGTGAAAAAGAGCACGAGCTTAATCAACTATAAAATTATAGAGATTAAGACGGCGTCATTAACAGCGAGACCCTTTCCTACAAACCGCACAGTAATAATACTGTTACTGTAGCCAAACAAGTAAAGCCTGCCAAGTTACGACCCAAGGCTTACAAGCACTCCACTTTTCTGCTAAGCAGTCAGAAGACAGCAGGTGCAGAAATATGGCTGTTCAAAACACTGCAAGAAAGAAAAGGGGAAGCAAACGGGCTCTTCATACAGCACAGTGGCTTAAAAAAAGGCATGCAATAAAAGGAAAGACGAGGGCTTTCTTGTATCCATTTGCTGCTAACTTTGTTGTCCCAGCCCTTAAACCCACCTGGAAAAGACAAGACAAGTGCTCACACACAAAAGGCCAGGTCCTCAGTGAAAGGGACAATAACAAAACAGGCGTCCAAATAAAGCACTCCCAGTCAGCTAAATCCAGGGTAGCGAGGAGAGAGAGAGACAACGGCGTATACCTCTAGATGAGCTCCACTGTAGCTGACCTATCTTGCAGTAAGACAAAAGAACTCAGGGTGAACACTCTGGTTGTCTTTACCTTATCTGTCCTCGGAGGAAGCCCCTCCGGTTTAGGCAGCATATCCCTAAAAGGTATTGGTGGCCATCTTGCTTTGCCTGCCTCCAGCCTCAAGAAAACGCTGGCTACAGTAGCCGTACGCAGGGCAAGCTCCTGGGTGTCATGACTAGGGCGACTGTGAGCCGCCGTAGCAAAGCACTGCTACAGCAGGCGCGCACACACTCACCGCACATACACAGACATACAGACACACACACAGATGGGATGCCTTTTGCAGACGCAGACAGAGCCTCATCAGCCAATGGCGTGAGGACCTTAGCGGCTTGTAAATTATCTTCCATGCCTAGACTCTCCTAAACAAAGGATCCCCTATGTGGGCTACTCCAGCCCTACGCGCAGGGATTGGAGCAAATTGTGGAATGGATAGTCCTGGATCTGGATCAGTTGGACATAGCTCACCAACACAGGACTACCTCAGAGTTGATTGTGCAACTACTAAAATGATTAATCCATTATTCAATTAGTCAGCTTAACAACAAGATTAAGAACAACATTTGCTGCTCCTGGATTATCCAGCTTCTTATTTCTGCGTTTTCAACTGATCTTGCCAAATAACCAGATCTGAAATTAAACTTTGGGATTTTTAATGGTTATTCTCAGAATTTTACAGACAAAGCAGTTCATCAGCTAATCAAAAATACAATTAACAGTAAATAAAGATTACTCACAACTGTCAAACTAATCACAGGTTAAAGTTTAGTTGACACCTTTAGCTTACATGGGACTGAAAATACTGCTAAAAGCAAAAATGCTTATAATGATAAGCAAAAATCACCATCACATGACAGTTACACTGGACAGCGAGTACTTTTGTGCCCCTTGAGGTTTAAGACATGTGATTTATCACTGTAAGGAAGTTTTGAATTCTGTCATCATCAGACACAGGATGAAGCAAGACACAGTCTTTGCAAAAGCCTGGAGTGACTTCTCATTCCTTTATATTTTTGCACACAAGAAGTCAGAGTTTCTTGTAATTGTGGTCTTAAGCAATCTCAATAAATCTCCAGGACAAGTTTTTCTTTGGAAACTGACTACTTTTTCACTCATTTCCACTCCAGCCCTTGCATCTGGCTACATTTAGAAGAATATTTTGTTTTATTTGCTTGTTTTATCATTTACCTAGCATTAAAAAAGCTCCCAACTCAAGGGATGAACCAGTGTTTTGGTTTACTGCTTAGCCTATATCTTTAGGCACTTTGTTGATAGTAGCCTGGCATAAAAAGCTTCTGTTTTTTCCCCCCATTTCTTTAGTTGAATCTATGATAAATGTCAAAAATAACAGTTTGATGGACATAAAATTGTATTTTTGCTCCAGCAAGGTGATTCTCAAAGAGCTAAAGTTGGCATATCTTAGAAATGTTTTAGGAAAGTGGACAAGTTGAGGATTTAGGAAAGTCATGTCCTAAAGAAACTGGAAAAAAATCTAACAAAGATCTGATGGGCCTGATGCATCTGGACTTTCAGCTGATCCATCTCTTGTTTGCTGAGGCTTCATCACAAATGGTCTCAGTGGAAGGGAAACATGTAGAAAAGACTGATGTATACGTATATGCCAAATTACACAAGAACTGTGCCAGTGACAGCAGATTTTATGGAGTGATTAATTCAAATTGCAATTTTTTTTATTTCAGATTGTTATCAGGAGGTCAGGAGAGAGGTACAACGGTATGCGTCTACAGCCATCTCTAAAGAAATAGTGTCAGATTTTGATCCACCATGCAATACGATCTGGAAAGCATTTGATTGGCTTTATTTTTCAGCATGACAATGATCCTAAACACACTGTCACTGCAGCAAAACTATACCTGGATATAAAAACACCCAGTGTAGCATTATCAGTGATGGACTGGCCTCCCCAGAGCCCGGACCTCACCATTACTGAAGCACACTCAATAGAGTAAAAGGCAACTAACATCCAAAGAAGAGCTTTGGATGTCCTTCAAGAAGCCTGCAGAAATATTCCTACTATTTAAAAAAATGTCAAGAAAGTGTTAAAGAATAAAGGTAGTCATATTAAATATTGACTTTCAAGTTCTTTAGAATTACATACTGTATTTTTCCAGATGTTTCAATAAATTGCTGCACAGATATTACATTTTCCTAGCAAACAACGAAGAAATGAGTGGTGGTTCAAGACTTTTGCACAGTACTGCAAGCATAGGCGAATAATTTGCTGCACCATCTATAATTTCTAAATGACTGTCTTGTTCATACATCCCTAAATCCTTTTCTAAACAACCCCACTCAGGAAAAGCCACGGTTAGAAAAAACAAAAACAGAGAAAACAAAAAAAACAAAGACAACAACCTCCAGGGACAGAAAAGCTTTGCCTCTTTGAAAGGTAACCATGTGGCCAAGAAGCTGAGTTCAACCCAGGACAAGGAAACATGAAGGTAGCCAAAGCCAGTGCCTGCTGTTAACAATCTAGCAACCAACCTCAGCCATGGGCTTGATTGTGGGAGCAGATATAGTTCAGCTCAGCCCAGTCAAAACAATAAAAACTATATCAGTGTAGCATCCAGCCTGCAGTAAACATGTTCAACCAAAAGGATAAGACAGCAACGCAAACATAACCTGTGGCGGAAGATCCGATCATATTGATGGATTTAGCAGTAAGTCGTGTCAAAATTTCAAACATTACTGAGTAGGATGTTACACCAATGGTTTGTCTTTGAGCCTAAAAGACAAACCATATGGGGAATGACTTGATTATATAAGAGACTTGGGAATTTTTACACTTTTGGTGCACTTTTTTGAAACGTGTACTCAAGAATTGCAATCTTAGTCATGGCTCCGAAGGGCTGTTTTTATCTCACTACAAAGTTCAACAGTCACTGAGTTTGTCAGTTACACTTATCACAGTCAAACTGCTGCATGGTGTGGCTTCATATATATGAGCCCCTTTCTGCAGCTTGATAAGCTCATCATTTTTGCATTTATCTTCAACATTTCAACACAACATTTACTGAACACTTGCTGTGGTGTACCACTGCAGCCATGAAATACTGTCATGTGCATTTATGCTGCTTGAGTATTTGCATCTAGCAAATGCGAAGAACTTCTTACATTTAAGTTATGATGAATATCATTTTATGTATTCTCACCTCATATCCCCTCAGAAATGTTTTCTGATTTAGACTCAGATTGGGATTCATAGCAAACGCTGGAATAATACCAAAGAGTAAATATCTTAAATGTCTTTGAGCAGATAAGTGTGTAAGTGTCATATCTTTAGCTAAAGTAGCTAAAAATTCAGTGTTAACATCTATGAACACATGATTATCTTAAAAAAAAACACGTTAGATTCTAATAAGTTGTCTTCCCCACATGCTTCCTTACACACTGTAAAACAAGCGCAGACGAAGACTAAACACTTGAAATATGCACGAGGAGTGAGTGCGGTGTGCTGAAGCAAACTTCGTCCCCACAAAGTAATATATCTCCACACTGGCAGTAACTGTGAAAACCCTGTCAACACTACAACAACTTGCATATTGCCAGCTATTTAATCACACTGTGGATTTGTGCTTGCAGCTGCAGAATTCATGCTGACAACCAGCGCGGATATGTGGCAGTCTTTCAATCTTTAACATAAGACTGAAAGGACATGGTAAAGTGAGTGCACTGCACTTGAAAGCTTTGTTTTTAATCAGTTATTCACTGACCCACCTTAAACCTGAACATATGCATGTTAGCATCTTACTGTAAAAGAAGCATAGCATAACATCTGAACCGTGTCTTCATTTAGGGTTGATTAAAGAGGTGCAAAAGCAAAAGCAAAAGCAAAGTGCATAAAGAGTTATGACTGAGGGAAGTCTTACCTGGGTGATTATCATTGAGAAATATTCACGTCCCAAGTAAAAAAATCTTTAGAATAAATGTTAATGGCTCCTTGGTGTTATTCATTGAGATGGCTGTGGTTGAGCTCTCCTCTGAATGTGACCAGTAGTCCAACAGGTTTAACACTGCGACAACATCAACAAGCCACACTGCTAAACAGGTTACACCAAACACAAACTACGTCTCCATACCTGCCAGCTGCTATCATGTTACTATCACTTGGCCTGTGTTGCTAAGGCTCCTTTAGCAGGTAAAAGCAATGCAACACAGCTTTCCTACATTCCCCAGTGTTCCCTCTGGGTGTAGCAGACATAAAAATGCTCTTATCTGATTATGCAAGCCTTCTGGTTTGAATACACATGACAATGTGACGCAATTTAGAAAGAAATGTGCAGATTCCTATCAAAAAATACAGGTCAAAATGCAACCAGAAAGTTCATCTCCATTAAGTGTGCGTCTCAGGCTTTTAGACCGCTCCTCCTCCTCCAGCTGCCACTCCACTCGACAAAAAGCTCGACAACTTCTAACGATATTCCACCACGCCCTTAATTTTCAGCTCTTTAAGTGTCCCGTGTGTTTTTTTTCTCTTTAACGAGCTGCCCAGCTCTCATTAGGAAAAAGAAGCCTGGACATTAATCACCCCAAGCTACAGTACACATGCACACCGAGCGAGGTAAAGAAAGTCATTCGGCACCGCAGTCGTAAACTGTCTCTGATACATGTGGAGGCTGACCCACTGGAGTCCAGCCCAGTGATGGAGCAGTGCCAAGCATTGCTGCCAACACTTGTCATTACTACCATTACAGCAGACGATAATGTAAACTTGTCTCTCAATTGCATGGAAAAGTTACAGACCATTGATGAAGGGCAGAAGTATGAGGGAGTTTCTTCTCTTTTTGGCTTCATTACTAAAGTTTTGACTTTCTACTGATCATCTTCAGTGTGTCAGGGACAAAAAAAAGAAAAAAACAACAAAAAAAGACAGCTTTACCATCCCAGCGGTGGTGTTGGATATGCTGAAGTAAGAGGTAACAATCATGGGAAATGGGAAAACATGACTCTACGCTTCAACTTGCTCCCTTTTTTCACATGCAGCCCACATATACACAACCTGTCAAACAATCAGTCAAACACCTCTATGTGTAGGTCAAAGCTCAAAAGACTAACACATGTCAAACATTAGGGGACTCAGAATGCAGCAGTAACCTTTATGCAAACACCCACTTTAGTATTTGGATCCAAGGCCATATGGAATATTTTCCTTGGAGAAAACCCTGAAACTATAAAGTCTGCGTTACCTGAGAGGAGGCAGCAGTATGGCTCATAATCAGAAGACCCCAGAGGCTACTCACATATCACTCTGATCCCTTTTCCAAAAGCACATCTGCAAGCTAAACACTGTAACTAAATGCCTGCACAGCGACTTTCCACGCTCTCTTCTGCGTGCTCTCTCCTTCAAACGCACACAAACAGAAATGCATGTTTGCAGCTGTCACGCTTCCTTTGTGGACAGTTAAGAGCCCATGGGTGAGGCTATTTTAAGGACACAATGAATTCTCATTCAAAGTTCCATTTCACACACATGCCGAGTTATGTAACATCTACAATCCCACTCTTGGAAGGAAACGTGCACTATTCAACACCACACCCATAAACCCACATGGACTCAATTTACAAGCTAGCAGTGGTTGGTCAGCATGAGGGGACAGGGGGTCATTCCCTCTTTCACCCCTTTAGCCCAAGGAAGGAGGGCAAATCTTTAAATCTGTATTCAGCAACTAAAGTGTCCCCTGCAGCCTTGCAGCTTCTTTCATGGATTTAACCTGTTCCTGCACCTTCTTTTTGGTCAGTTTGGTCAGTAGATATAGGACAAACATTTGCACAAACACACAATCATATATTAAGTCCTACCCCTCTGTTCTTCAAGTTTTAGAAGCTGGTATGTATAAATCTGTAAATGATTTTCACCCTGGGAAGGGTTAGAAGGGAAAGGCAAGCAGGTCCTTCGTTTTATGTACACAGTGATACAAATGCAAACACAAACACTAGGCAGGCACAGCAGCATGAGGGCCTGAGATCCTCTAACAATGACACAGGAAAAGCCTTACTTAAGTTATTGCTAGTGCGACATGCTGAGTAGGCATGGTTGCCATATGATTGTGTGTACACACACTGGTGCACACACACACACTTAGACATGCATACGTGTTTACAGAGAGGTACGCACAAATTCCATTGGTGCATTAAAAGCATTACATTATTGCATAGCAACAGAGAGAGATGAGAGGATAATGAATGAACAAAGGGAAAATAGACAAAAGAATAGACAAAGCCATGAATTCATTATAATCATTACCCTCGGTAGATGCCATTTGGAAGAGGTCCTTCAGAATCGATGACAGGAGGGAGCAAGCAGATGAGTTTTTATCCTCTTCAGGTGTATTAGTGATATTCCAGGTTAAATTAATGCATGAATGAGCTCTGGTTTCTCCAGAAGGAGGCCATTGTGTGCCCTTGGTAGGATTTGATTGGCATTGCTTTCAACAGGGGGGGGGGCAAAGTCAGCATTTCTTTTCACTCAGAGAAACCAAGTGGCACGACTTCAAAGCTTGTCCAGGGACTTAGGTTCTCACAACAGTCAGGACACGCCACAAACTCACAGATTCAAAGGACCTAAGAGGGCTAAGCAGTGAAGCATTACCGGTATCAAAGTTTAACGCAAATATCTTGCCAAATTATACATATTGTACAGAACAAATCAAACTGCAACGTGTTTTAACTGCAAACAACAGCTGAATGTGCACTGAAGTATCAGCATCCCCTGTCAATAATTCACCATCTCCTGTTATATGTAACACAGCTGCCCCCACTGGAGATTTCTGTACTTCTGGGGCACAGTCGCCTCACAGCAAGAAGGTTCCTGGCTCAAATCCCAGCTGGGCTTTGCATGTTCTCCCCGCTCCTGCCAGGCTTTCCAATGGGTTCCTTCCTCACACAGATTAAAAACATGTGCATTACGTTAATTGGTGATTCTAAATTTATGTACCTCATGGATATGAGGTGCCTAAAGTGCTTGAAGTGTATAGATAAAGCACTGTATGAATGTGTGGTTACATGTGGCTGTTAGTCTAAAGTAATTTGAGTGGTCAGTAAGATTAGAAGAGTGGTGTAGACATGGCAGTTAATTTCTGCCTAATTATGTAAATCAGGCATTAGTAAATAGTTTGAGTTGTGGGGCTATTGGTTCCCACTAAGTGTGTCTCACACGAAACAATTAATGCTCACGCTCTCATCGAGAATCCACTGCTTTGCATTGCATGTGAGCACTCAGTGTGAAAAAACTAAATGATACAGTGTATGGGCCGTTGACATTTAACCTTGTTTCCAATTTTTTTTTATATTTTCATGTTGCAAGTTATGAACTCATCATTTAATCACATAATTCCAAATTTATCATATCTGATACGTGAGTTGCAGCACAACTAAGGGGTGGTTCAGGCTCCCCTGATCCAGCCTCACCTTTTTCAAAAAGTAAAGTTTTGAGTCCAGTCTTAACGCTGGAGAGGGTGTCTGTCTCCTGAATCCAAACTGGGAGCTGGTTCCAGAGGAGAGGGGGCTGAAAGCTGAAGTCTCTGCCTCCCATTCTACTTTTAAATACCCTAGGAACCACAAGTAAGCCAGCAGTCTGAGAGTACTTTGCTCTCTCACTGCAGGAAATACAAAACCGTAGTAAGACTTCCTAATGATTTGTAATGATTCTTAACATATTGCAACAACTAGCAAGGAGACCATACTTGGGGTATAGCAAGTGGTTATACAAAGTAGCAAACATTTGTTTCAATTGATGTTTGAGCCTTAGAGTTTTTATGTGATGTTCTTGGGAATGTCCTTTATCCTTTCAAAATGATTCCACATTTGAGGCATGTGTAATTACTCTAAACTATCAAATAAGCACAGTTACAGACTGAGTGTCGTTACTGTGGACCTTTGTTTTTCCCCATACCACACAATCAAACAAGACTTGGTGGCTGATGACTCAAGTCGAGTACTTTAGGAGCAGCCATACTGTATAACCCCAAAGCTGGCACCATCTGGTCCATGCATCAGCCCAGATGCATAGGAGACTCTGGCCAAATAACCAAACCACAAATGAAATAAAACAGACATTTCTCCTGGTTCGCTGAGCCTATTTTGGGTCGCTACCAAAGCTCTGCAGCTATTAATGATAACTACCTCACAAGGTAGTTATAAATTTAATTGACTTGGACCAGTTTAACAGAAAATACACAGCAGCTTTGATCACAGGGGAGCTCATGTAATAAAATGCATGTCTCTGCCAGGGAAGAGAAGTCAGAGTAGAGAGAGTACGCTAAAGCGCAATTCACCCTGCTCTGTCATAATGAGTTGGCTGTATTTAATCACTGACAGTGTTTCTGACATTTCACGAATCTTCCTCCCTACCTCAGCCCCCTTCTGTCCCACACGTTTACATAATGAAGGGGAAAAAGAAAGCTGTCCTTCAGCTCACTGCCAGAGTGCCCACGTGTGCATGTGGAGGAACCTGTATTCATTTATTTTACAAAAAGTGTTCATTTCTCTCTCATTGACAACCAAAATACAGTCATACGCCCAAATCTGTTGTGGTTTTGAAAAGCAGTTCACATTAATTTTGAGAATTTTGAGTCATTTGACTTTTTCTGTTGTTGTTGTTGTTGTTGTTTTTTGTTTAATATCAACAATCAGGGATAAGCACAAGTGACTTCCTGTCAACTTCAACTACTGGCCAAGCATTATAGCCAGCAGGGGGCGACTCCTTCAAACTGTGCAAAAAAACAAACAAAAAAACTTACTGATGCCACATCTTACGTACAGTTTCTCACAACGCTAAGACTTACTTCTTTAAACTTTACATCTTTTTCTAAAACAGTTTTCCAGCTAAAGTCACAAGATGTCACATCAGACTTTTAAGAAAACAACACATCTTAAAATATTAACACTACTGAGCAATCATTACACACTCCAATAAAGGTACTGGAAAAACAGTTTAAGGATATTTAACTCTCATCTTTCTAATCTCAAAAAAGTAAAACCAAACTTGAATATGTCATGGTCCCCGTGCCTGACCGACTGGTCCAGTGTGGCTACAAGTGTTCTGTCTGTTTTCTTTTCCTCTCTCACTTCCCTCTCACGTTCTAAGCACTACCTGGGCGGAGTTCATTGCAGGCTCCCGCTTCTCGTCCTCGCACCTGTAAACAATCATCTGCGATTCATCCCTCACTCAAGTTCGCTACTTAAGGCAGCAGCTGAGGAAACCTCGTCAGTGTTACTTCAGTTCTACAGCCTTTTTCGAGTTTCCTTCGAGTTTTTTCCTGACATTGATTCTCCTGTCCGTGTGCTAGATTCTGCATGCCCCACCTGAGGATCTGTTGCCGTGACCCTTTCGTGAGTGTGGTGAGTCAGTGCGGCGTAAGCATGGAGAGGATTCCCTGAGAGGAGAAAGCTAACTGTGTGAAGAAGTCTACCTGTGTTTTCCTCATCCCTTCGTGAACCCTGGTGACCTCGGACCCCCTTTCCCTCACTTGTATATATCGCACGTGGAGAGTAAAATAAACAAACTAATCTTTGTGGTTTCAGTCTGCGCCTGAGTCCCTCCTGTGACCCTTTGACAGAAGCTGATGCTATCTCTCTCCCTCAGCTTCCCTTATATTTAGAAAAGTCATACACAGAAACATCAGTATACAGGAATGATTCAAGCTCATGATGGCAATAGAAGCTCTGCTCAGATGGAGATTCACTTTGACCTACTTCCTCCAATCGTGTGAAACAGTAAAAGCGTATGTTTTACACAGTCACGTGACTCAGTCCTGAGAAAAATTAGGGTACATAATAATAAGGTACACCCTTACTGCTTTCATAGCAATTAAGAGACTAGATGCTGCTTATCAAATGCACTGTATGGTCATTAAATGAGGATTGCTGTAAAAGCAGAAGTTTTGCTAGTTTTGCTATTCTGGAGAATTTGGGTGTGTGTTAACACAATGCCACAAACATCCAAGGACAAGTCATGCCAGTCAGAGATACTGCAAAAAACCCAAGTGCTACATCTCAGACTCTACATGGCTTAGTTAGCATGTTAAACATTGAAGTTCATGACAGCACGATTTAAAAAAAACTGAAAAAGTATGGCTTGTTTGGTTTTGCAAACACAGAAGCAAATTCACAACAGAATGGCTGAAAAAAAAATCAAGGTGCTGCAATGGTCCAGTCAAAGTTCAGACTGCAATGTGACTGAAATGCTGTGGCAGAACATTAAGAGAACTGTGCATAAACAAATGCCTAAATCAATGAAATGAAGCAACCTTTCAAATAAGACTGGGTGAAAATTCCTCCACGACAATGTGAGAGACTTATAAAGTCACACAGAAAACAATTACTTGAAGAATGAATAATCATAGGGTGTAGTGGGTCGAGTCCTGTGACAATCTTTCTTTGTCACATCATTGCATATATTGCATATCTGGCGACACTTGCACCTTATGCGATCGTGGCTCAAGAGTTGGCAGTTCATCTTGTAATCGGAAGGTTGCCGGTTCGAGCCCCGGCTCCGACAGTCTCGGTCATTGTGTCCTTGGGCAAGACACTTCACCCGTTGCCTATTGGTGGTGGTCAGAGGGCCCGGTGGCGCCAGTGTCCGGCAGCCTCGCCTCTGTCAGTGCGCCCCAGGGTGGCTGTGGCTACAATGTAGCTTGCCATCACCAGTGTGTGAATGGGTGGATGACTGAACGTGTAAAGCGCTTTGGGGTCCTCAGGGACTAGTAAAAGCGCTATACAAATACAGGCCATTTACCATTTATGCTATACTATACATGAGAAAGTGCCCAGTTTCACATTTTAAGTCACCCAACATAATTATAAGGCATATCTTCCTTGTCGGCTTCTCACATGTTTCCCATTCATGTCCTGGCTTACTGTGAACCCGGAACTGGCTTTTGCTGGTGTGAGTAATTTTGAGGCTACGTCCACACTAGCCGATTTGAAAACGGCGTTCCCGTCTGATAACGCTCCGTGTCCACACTAGCGTTTTCAGTCGTTTTCACAGAGGTGTGCATCCACATTGAAACGACCGAAAAAGCTTACTTTCCAGTCCTGCGCATGTGCAAAAGCGAGTGAGAATTAAAGAATTTGAAGAAAAGCTATCTGGAGCATGTACAAACTGATATTAATCTTTTTTAGGGCTGTCAAAATTGAGAGCAATCAAAACAACTGCTGTATAATGCCCTCCACTATCTTTGTTTAATTGGTCACATGACTGCATCACATGACTTAAATGCGTCATCGTTTTAGAAAGTCTGCATTTTCGAGCGTCCACACTGCGACCGGACATCTCCGTTCTGAAATGTATGCGTTTCCGAGAGCGTTTTCAAAACGCTGCGTTTTTCCTTGAGGAAAACGCCGTCTCAGTGTGGACGGAAGGCCAAAACAGAGAGAAAACGAATAGTTTTCAAACGAAAACGCATTAGTGTGGACGTAGCCTGAGACGCTGAGATGTCTGCCTCCTGTGGTTATTGTTAGTCATCACAAGTGCACATCACTGTGCAAGAAGTGTCTGAGGGAGTGAGAATGTGTTTAGAGTTTTGCAACAAGGTTAAAATGAGATCTGCAAACTGTGTCTAACTAGGCCAAAACTGTTACAGTCTCTGATACAATAAATTGGTGGAGACAATAGGGGTTATTGTTTTAGTAATTCAGAAATGTGTTATTATGGTCTCACTGAGCATAAAACAGATGATAAAGCAGGATTGCTAGACTGTGCACTGTGTTCAAATCAAATCTGGGGAAAAAAAGAAAAGGAAAAACAAGATGGCAATGGCAAAAACGCCAACTTAATACTTCAATACGAGACTTCACAATGCATGGCGGGATCCTACTATGACACGGTTGCTATGTCCATCTTTTATTCTAGCTGTGACTCCAAAAAGTTTAGATACAATTTTCTTTCCCCTTTCTGCTTTTCACCCAGGCTGGTGTGCAAATACTAATAAAGCTGGATTAGAAAGTGGGGGAATTTGACATAAATTTGTATGCACAGTTTGAAACTCTTAAAACAAAAAGCTCTGAAACACAAGTCTAGATGTAGATCTAACTTCCTAATCTGTGTAGTTTAACCTAATTACCTGAATGTAGGTTACTGAGCTCAAAGTCTGACACTCAGTGGTGCTTGTGGCTATCTCCACTAATCCTCATCGTGACCCTTAGAATATGCCATCACACAACCGTGGCAGGTTAAAGGTCAGCAGACAGACAAAGAGGTCACCATGGCAACCATAAGTGCTGAGGATCTCCACTGTTGTCTGTGAACAGAGGGGGACGCTGGCTTCAGACATAATGGGAGAATCGCTCTTACTTTGTGTCGTGCTAGTTAAATTTGGGAACAGTGAGGGCGTTGCTGCACACAGCTTTGAATATCTGCAGCCATCGCTGCTAGGCGCTGCAGCCTGCAGCCTGGACTGCCAAGTCTTTAATGACACGTGCTACTCTTCTGACAAAGACGCTGTAATGTACAAAGGAGGAGTAGGAAAGGTGCAGGAGATAAATGAGTTTGCATTTGAAGCTGGGCCAAGCTGGATGTAAGCAAGCTAGTTACTATTTGCACAATGTAGTGCCCAGCTGCAGCTTTATTGTCCTGAACTGAAAGCTGCCACCGCCATGTAATTATAGGTTACCCCAGACTTACCTAAAGTGTGCCTCACCAGGTGCATAGACACCAGACAAAGACACCAATAATCACACGTAATAACTTACAGTATGTATGAACAAAATAAAGCTGTGCTTTCTGTTTTTTGTTTTTTAAATTGAACTCATTTGATCTCATATATTTTATGAGACAACTTGGGGCAATGTAAAAGTACAAATAGGTTGCAGTGTAATTATATGAACAATGGTCAAATGAAAGCAACACACATGCTGATATTGAACAGTTAAATCAGATGAAAATTCTTGAAAATTATTAATGCATTGATTTTGGCAGATATTGAAGGTTTTTCCTGTCAAATTATGAGACAGCACCTGTGAGGGATATCTTTAAAATGCTGGAAAAAGCTGAGTCGCAGTGTTTTTAATTTCATTTAATGGTACGGACATGTAAACGTTAATAACTTTATCTCTGGCAGCTAGCTTCTCCAGTGGGTAAACACTGAGTCAGCATAGCTGGCTCAAAACATGTTAGGACTTTTTCAGTCAAATATACGCTGTACAAATAAAGAAGGTCTGTTCTCATTAACTCCAGTATTTTATTTCTGGTAACTACGTGCTGACATGTGGATTTGTGTTTAGGACCAGGTGTCCTCACAGCCCAGTACGAGACAAAGCCACGAGGGGACCCGCAAACCTGAGCCAAAGCAGACAAATTCAATTGGAAAGCTTCGCTCTTACTGACC
The DNA here is from genome assembly GCF_001858045.2 of Oreochromis niloticus. NCBI lineage: Eukaryota > Metazoa > Chordata > Actinopteri > Cichliformes > Cichlidae > Oreochromis > Oreochromis niloticus. Next base: position 17,639,955 of record NC_031978.2, read on the forward strand.
ACCACCTCTTGCACGAACCATGGAAGCTCACAGATGTACTTTTTTCAAACATTATTTATTTTTCTTCTACTTTTCACTATGTGTTCTCAATATGTTTTGTTTTGGGGGGTTTTTTTAAGCTGTTTTGGCATATTTTTCTGTTTTGTGGCAGAGCAGAGTTTTTCCTGGCTCACAATGGGCCTTTGGGGGTAACAGGACAGTAAACACAACTGAGCAGTAAAGGCAATGAGTCTGTGTTACCTTATTTGACCTATTTTCTTGTCACTTTTGACCATTTGATAAACAAGAATGTGAATTATGCAAATGAAGACTCAATTTAAAAAAACATTTAGAAAACAATTTTAAGACAATCCTGATTATTTTTATTTGGTTTTGACTAAAATTTCGTAGAGGGTGGGGCAAAATTTGCAAGGAAAAAACACCCTGAAGAGTAAAACTCAACCAAACCCTAGACAGGCAGCTCAATGTAATACAACCATGCACAGAATCCGCATGCCCCTACATGAACTCCTCTTTGGCCTCTGCACCTTCTTTTCCACACACTCAGAGTTAGAAACGTTTGCTGGAAGGGTGTGTGAGCTTGATTAGCAAGACTGGCCAGTGAGTATGTCAATGTATTACTCACACTAGAGCACATATAAAGTACACAAACAGCGGTTATAACAGAAGACAAGTGATAAACTTGCTCAGCCAGTTCAGCATTTAGAATAAGGCAAAGGATGAAGTTCAGGACTTCACCTACATTTCACCAGGATGACAGCTATCACCCAACGCTTCACTTGCAACGCTTGATGCAGGCTCCATGACAGTAGTCATTTTCAATTTAAAAACCTGTTTTCAAGCCACAAACACAAGCACTGCTGTATGGGAGGCAGCAGGCCAATGTGATGTCAGTTAAGAGCAAAACAACTGGGCTCTGTTGTTTGAATAAGGGTGGGTCAGCAGTTCTACGTCACTCTGTACACTGTCATCCAGCAATGACATTGTACATGCAAGCCCTCATAAAAACATGCACAACATCAAGAGTCACCACCAGATATGCTGTAAGTGTGTCACTGAGTCACTCAGCAACTCAGCACACCCTCCACCCACACACACAGACACACACATGCACACACAAACTGACCTACAATTCAGGATAATCCCAATAGCATGGCTGCAAATCTCTGCCTGGCCTGATCTTTCCTTCCTCACCCACTCTCATACTAGAAATAGAGGTCTCTACTACTAAGAATGCAGGTGTTATATAATCAGCCCTAATCTGTTTCTGTCACTGCTACCGCTCTAAGGGTTCTGCTAGGACATGCTTGCACACCCAAGGACCCTCACACACAGCTGTTCACTCACCCCTCACTACAACAGTTTGACTAGAAAAGTGGTCGAGAAAGGTAAAACTTCACAGCAGAGTATACTGTATATGTGAGAAACCGAAATAATAAAGTGGGCGGAGGTCTTGGTGAATCTGCAGAGTAACGCTGACCAAAAATATGCACCATGGTACTAGTTAACTTTCTGTTGTCTCATCGTATCTCACTGTACTATTACTGTTATCAATAATGTTTCTGAATAACTAACTCTTGACTCATGACTCATTCTTCAGTCAGAAGCAAATACATCATTTTAATGTTATTATTACAAAGAAATATGATCCACAGCGCTCCTTGTGCCAGGGAAAATGAATCATTAAGTCAGTGAACTGTCACAGTAATTCTTCAGCTCATTGCTTAGTGACACTGGAGTAAAAATAGGACAGCTGGTGTTTGCACAGTAATATTTGAACCATTTGGCAGTCAGTGACCACTGTAACTAGTTGCAACAATTAACTGGTAACAAAAAAGGTTGAGTGTGCAACAAACTTAACCTATGGGCGACAGCTTAGGATTGCAAGGCACTTGCACAAGTTCTCTGGTGGATGGCACCCTGTCCGTTTTGTGGTTGGACTTGAACTGATTGCCATCAGTCTCAGGCAGATTAGCGAAGCGCCGCAAACAATTCTATTCTAATTTATAAATGCAGACAGACTGTAGACACATTGCAATCAATCAGTCTGCATCAATGTGTCCCCTTTGGGGATATGTCAGGAAGGCCATCGGGCGAAAAACTCTGCCAAATCAAACATGCGGTGCTACCCGCTGTGGCGACCCCTCGTGACAAGGCCAATGAGTGTAACTCGTGTGGACTGAACTGGTTGCCAACTGGCTGTATTCTGGTTCTTTTCCTATATAAAAGCAAGGTTGTCATTTTGCAATTAAATCAATGTCCTGGAGCAATTATTTGTGCAGGTATTTCAGAATTTCTGTTTCAAATCTATGAGGTTCTAGTTCGACCCTGAATGCAGTGAATGTGAATTTCTGTTTAGTGTCATTTTCGAACAGATCTGAAATTTTTACCAATTTATTACAGTTAATCTCTGTATTATCACAAACAGATTGCATTTAAATGCCAACTTGACCCCATTCACATACAAACTGAAAGCAGTTTTGCGTTTTATCATCCTCTTGACACGGCAAAGTTGGTTTGAAGACGGCAACAGATTGCAAGTGGTTTGCACACTGGCTTCCATTTTTCAATCAACCATTTCAAAGGCAACAAGATGACACGTTCATTGCACACAGTTGCAGTCGTCTATTCTCTCCACTGACTTTGGTACATGTTAGAACTGATTTTAGGTTTTAATGGTCACTTTCAAAGCAGGTATGGATCTGACCTCAAGCTTCGTAGCTGAAATGCTGATGTCTTATGAGCCAGTTTGCAACCTTACATGCTCCTGTCCTCAAGTCTGAGTTTTTGCCATCAGATGTGACCTCCTCCACTTATTAAAGCACATTTTTCATTTGCTTTCATGTGATTCCATTACTCTGTTTATTACCCACATTGCCTGCTTTTAGTCTTTTCATTGATATATAACTAAGTATCTGGCTTTCATCTTTCTGTCAAAAGCAATTCATAAACCATGTTTTTGCTGTTTATTGAAGTTTATTATTATAATATTATTATTTTTACTCTACATAACATAATTTCAAGGCATCCTTACTGTTTTATAATAAAATATGCCCTTCGGTAACTTGGAGAAAAAAAAACATGAAATCTCTGTCACTACTTACCCCTTCAGAAACACATGAAGTAAGCATCACATGCGATCCATAAAATAGTTATAGTCTGGATTGCACCATAGATCACATACACACACAAATACACACACACATGCATTCACACACAATAGACCAATCCTCCAACCACGTGCTGAACGGCTGCCAGTCATGTGACAGTTTCTTCCCCTCTCTCAACACAGGGCATTTTCTCTGTTCTCACAAAGTGGCCTTAACTACTATTCGCCAACCCCTAACCCTGACCTAACCTTAAAACATGCCTTCAACTCACTGGATTTTTTTTGTGGCCCCCATAACGGGGACATGCCCCCAAAATGTGACATGGTAAACAGATTTCGGTCCCCATGGCATGAGTAATACCTGGGCCACACACAAACATGCTCACTTCCCCTTTCACCCTGTGCATTTCCCTACAAATAACAGGAAGACGGTGTGAAGTTCAGCAAGTGGCATCTGTTGAAACCCACAGAGAGAATTCACAATAGGAAAGTGAAACTTTTTGTTTCAACTGTCTGGTCTAAGTCAACTCATGATCATTGCTATTTGCTAGCTGGCGGCTGGGAAACCTCAGAGATCAAAAGCAATGCAGACAGACAACAGCAACCACAGTTTTCTCAGATGATTCAGACCAGCTGTATATTCAAACTCAAATCATTCTCTAAATTTACCTTACATGCTGAGCAATGTCTGAGTTGCTATCAAATGTAGTAAAAAACAGAGGCAGTAGGCCTCACCTGTGCAGCAGAGTGAGTGTGTGGAGATGAAGGTCTTCTCCTCTTCAGTTCCACACATTTCCTCAGTTTACAGATTTGGTGACCGGTCCTGCGGTTGAGGCAGCAGCTGCACTGGCCGCAGTTGATCTTCCTGAGGCACGGCTCGCATTTCCCACACCTGCGCCGCTTTTTCCCCTCCTTCCTCTGCAGTTTTGAAGCGGTCCAGGCGAGCGAGCAGGCCCCCTCTTGCGCCCAGGATCCGGGCTGAACAGATAAGCTGGGCTCTCCGTACCCGGCCTCTGATTCCGTCTCGAAAGAAAAAGAGGATCGAGTGCTCTCTGAGCTGCAGGAGAAGGTGGAGCTGCTGTCCAGAGAGGGAGTCGAGATCTTTGGCACCGAATCCTGCTCTGGCATTGCTACCTGAACCTCGCTGAGGTTTAGTTCTAACTCGGTTGAAGGGGCAGCCAGCTGGGAAAGTAGTGCTGAGGACCCCAAAGGTACAGCTTTCTGGCTCTTGTGCTCCAGTGGCTCTTGAATGGATTCACTATCTTTGGTTTGTGACTCTGCTGGTGTGCAAGCTAGACTTTCTCCTTGATTAGGAAGGACCTCTTGGCTCTGTGGCTGGTGTGGTTCCCCGTGGCAGGAATCCCTCATATTGCTAAGTTTGAGGGAGTCTGTACGGATAATAACTGGCATATTTCTTTTCACTACAACCGCCTGCACCATCAGGGCTGCTTCAGTCACAACTGAGCACCCTGGAGATTGAGGTTTAGCACCATGAGTGGCAGGTTGAATATCTATCTTACTCAGAACTTTGCCAAGTGACTCTGAGGTGGAAGGGGCTTTGGTGGGATTTGAGGTAGCTGTGTTGGAGACCAGTAGCACACAAGAAGGTGATTCTGACTGTGCTGTCAGTCCCTTGTTAGAATGAGGTGGATCTGGGGTTTGACAGGCTGGAGTGCCGGTTTGAGGGTGAGCAGGAATGATGGAAACATCATTCTCCTTCTGTTTCTTTCCTCCATCTTTATTCTCACAATTACCCAACTTCCAAGTGATGTCCTCCATCTCTCCCACTGTCTCTTTTTGCCTCTGAACTGTCTTTGTTGCTTCTATACTCTCTTTCCTCTCATGATTTATCTCCTCTCTTCTCTCATCATCAGGTGTGACTCTTTCATCTGTTGTTTTATCTTGCAATATCAGGATGTTGTTTTGCTCTTGCTGTGCAGTACACACATTATCTTCCTTACCATCGCTGGCAGGATGATCAAACTTTTTTCCACGGATAGCTGAAGTGTCATTTCCTTCACAGCTGCCCTGCACCTCCCCTGAAACTGCAGTGGTTGACTCTGAAGACTCAGGAGGTGCTTCTTTACTCCTTTCACTGCAGAGTTTTATTTGTCCATCAGCATCATCACCCTCTGGGGCTCCAGAGACACTCTTCAGATCACCTATACTCTTATGGCTGTCAGTAATTTTCTCTTGCTGGGTTATAGGACCATCACAGCTGTTCTGCACACAGTCTTCCAGTGTGTTATTACACAGTGGTGAATCAGCTTTAAAAACGCTGTCCTCTTTAGCACCGTTGACTCCGAGACCCTGGTCTTTGACATTTTCAGGAGTCTCAACCTCCGTTTTTGGACCAACTTCCTCGTCATCACAATTTTCCAGTTTCTCAGCTTCCTCATCAGGAGTTGAATCGTTGATTCTGGTACTCGGTCGCTGGTTTCTTTTGTTTCCGTGCTGGGGTGCTGATCTTCTCCTAGTGCTCCCCCTGCTGTACTTCCCTCTACTGCAAGGTTTAGGAGGCTGGCAGGGAGTAACAGACACTTGTGTACCCCGCTGGGACTTCCTTCGCCCCAGGGGGTCTTGTAACTTGCCACAGTGGTCAGGCGGATTGCTCGCCCGTCTAAGCCTTGCAGATCCTGTTACATTTAGGGAATGGTTCACTCTGCTGGGGGACCTCCTGGGACCTTGAGCAGCAGGTCTGCTAACCTCTCTTCCATGGGGACTTTGGCCTGACTGTGCTTGGGCCCTGGTTTTTGAACTTCTGGGTTCTCTGGATGTTTTCTGGGTCCTCTGTGCAGCTCTTCCTCTGGTTTTATTTGAACTGCAAGTTTGCCTCTTGGTGCGGATCGCTTTCTGGGTGTTCTTCCTCTGAGTAGATGTCTGTATCCTGGTGGGTCTGGTAGTAGCAGGCATGGCTGAGGGTATGAAGGGGAGGATTTCTGGCAGCCAGCATGGGAGCCAGGTGAATGTTTATCTTTTGCTTAGGACACAATTTTTCTTTCTTAAAAAAAATCCTCCTCTTCTGTATTTTGAATGCAAACTATGATGCTACCCTGATTTTGCTATTGCGGTGCATGACCTAAAAAAAGGGAAAACAAATGTCACAATTGTGCGTTTTCAGTGTAATAATAACAAACTGTTCATGCACTCAAACAGCACATGACTATAACAGTGTAATAACTACAGGAAACGACAGCTTTTCCAACCATGGGGTACAAGGACGAGTCAGATAGGTTGACGTCAATATAATAAAATATTTTGAGTATCTTAAAAACAAACCAGCTATATACAAAAACTATAGCTTCCACAGGGCCTTAACAGTTTAAAGGGCAGACACGTTGAAGAGCACAGGGCTCTGGCCGGAGGTCGGATCCTGTTTTCGTCTTTCTGACTGACGGAAGAGGGGGTTATTACCGTGGAAGAAAAAAAAGCGCCTTCAGCGTCGCTTTCAATTACTGTTTTACACTTGACCGCTGTCATTAAAATCACAGAGGTGATAAGAAAACCGGAAAAAGGCTCACTTTCGCGAAGCCTGTTCTGTCGCCGGTGTGGTTGTATTTACACGTTTACGGCTGAAATGCTCTACATACCACAGAAAGAGAGAGAGAGCGAGAGAGACAGTTGCACTGTCTGAACTGCTAATAATACCCCGCTCCAGCGAGACAGCGAGACCTTGTATTGGTTTCCCTCCTCGGCAAATATAGAGCGCTGGTAAGTTCAATCCTCTCCACACGATGACACATGGACATGATACGGGAAGGAGCACCGACGGCGTGAATACGCAGCGACGGAGAATGGCTGGTTTTCGGCGTGCTTCGTGTAGCCTTTGGGAGCACGACACCCGTTAAAATGTAAATCCCTCTTATGTCTATCCATTCAGGGCAGCCCCGCTCACACTCCCTCCACCAGACGCAAGCAGGCTACAGTCACTCCGCTGGCTAAAAAACTCGTCGTCTGCTTGAAGGGAGCGGGGGGAAAACCTGGAGTGGAGCACACTCCGTTTCGCTTCTACCAGCCGCCTGTATTTCAGTATTACAGTCACGGTGTTAGCATGCGGCGTGGTCGCTAATGGGTACTTAGCTAAATATTAATTAGTTAATTAATTAGGCGAGTTTTCTTCATTTTCCTTCGTTAATAATCAAAGAAACACGCTGGGTAATATTTTAGAATATTTCTAATAATTTTAAGGCAAATTTAGTCTCACCGGTGACGTTTTACTTTGCGATATAAATCTCACGTCGATATCAAAGATATTCATAAAGTTATATAAAAAAACAACTATCCTCTAACGTCATAGTTGCGCCGTCGCTCTGCGTCATTATTGCGCGACTTTTTTTGTGCTGAAGCTGTCAGTCGTCTGTGGGCGAAGGGCATGAGCGTGCTCACCCTTGTCAAAGCCTCATATCAATCCGCATTTGCGGCATTTAAACGTGACTTTCAGCCTTTCGGCTGACCGACGAAGTGTGGGCTCGATAAAAGCCAGTAGCATCCAGAGGAATGAGAGAAACGAGAGAAGGAGGCGACTCGGCGAAGGAACAAAATATTTGTTGACTTTATTTCCTTCTTCGGACTTATTAATAGTTCTGATTATACTGTGAGTATGTTTTTTAAGACGTCCATGGGTGCTGTCGTCTCTTAGCTCCCTACTACTTGTGACTACTAACCTTGACAGTGGAGCAATGTCTCAGTGACTAACCTTACACAACCTCCATTTGGCCATTCAAAAAGGACAGCTGGCTTTGCTTATGGGCCCAATTTTGTATATTTTAAGCAATACTTTAAAACGACACCTACATGCTCACAATCTCATTTGCCTTTGCAGTGTTTTTACCGAACCCGTAAAGTCATGGATTTGGCAGATCACTGAACAGGGAGGATGACATCGGAGGCTGCGGTCTCCACACGCCCCACCATGAGCAGCACCCCTTCCAAGGGGGACTACCACTGGCTCCGCTCCTTTGTGGCTGGAGGTAGGGTCTGACACATCGGCTTACAAGCAGTGATGTCTCCAGGCTCACAGTTTCTTTGCCTTAATTTATTTTTTATGAATGAAGCCAGATTTATTCATCGTTATTACTGATAATAGTGGTGGTGGTTATCACTGTTATCTCACAGCAAGAAGGTCTTGGGTTTGAATCCCATATGCATGAAGCTTGCATGGGTCCCCACTTCCTCCCACAGTCCAAAAACATGCATGGTTTTAGGTTAAGTGGCAATTCTAATAAGGTGACGATCAATGTGAGTGCCTCTGCCTGTTTGTTTTTGCTAGCACCAAAGTACAAAGTGTTGCATGTGACCAACAAAACAAAATGAACTTTGTAGACCAATAAACTAATAAAACTACATAAATTGTAGGGGGAAAAAAAGGTTAAAAATTCTCATCTGACCTGCTCTAAAATGAGAGTGTGTCTCTGGCAGGTGTATTAGTCAACAAGAAAATACTCTATATTTCTGCTTTAAATAAAAGTTAGATTTTCACTTCATAGTTCAAAATTTACACCTGATATATGAGTAATAAGAAAAGCATTAACATCACATAGTCTAACAGCTTTGTAAAAGTACCAATTAAAGTGCACTCCAGCACTGTTTGATTAAAGAAAATGAGCATTTTCCTGCTAAATTAATCATTATTTGCATATTTCATCTCTGTAGCTTTAGTGCAACTCACATGTATGACAGGTTACCTGTGTGTCTGACTTGCCACAAAATGTTAAATGATTGACATTGTTGTGCAAGAAAAGGGCAATTACTTTTGCTTGTTAACTGTAGATAAATAAAAAGAAAATATCAACCATTCATCTGTTTCTGAATGGCATTTGCTTTGTTTTTAGGTGTAGCAGGATGCTGTGCCAAGACTACCATTGCTCCTCTGGACAGGGTCAAGATTCTTCTGCAAGCTCAGAACCCCCATTATAAACATCTGGGTAAAATAATAATAGTAATAATATTGAGCTAACAAGTGTTTGCTTCCACACATCTGTATAGGATTGAAACTTTAGGACTTTCTTTGCAGGAGTAATTTCCACTCTCAGAGCTGTGCCAAAAAAAGAAGGTATCCTTGGCTTGTACAAGGGTAATGGGGCTATGATGGTCAGGATATTTCCTTATGGAGCCATCCAGTTCATGGCCTTTGACAAATATAAAAAGGTACGGTATGCATTTTATTGTGGAGTGCTGCTGTCAAAGGTCAAAGCTGTAAAAATGATTAAACCTTGTGTTAGAAGACTGGTTAGAGAAATGTCCAGTGTGCTTTAATGTCCGTGTATTTTCTGCTGTATTAGCATCGCAGCATTCGTTTCATCTTTGCATTGTTTTATTGGTTCGTTGATTTTCTGCCCAGGCTGATGTTGTCAATATTCCCTTTACAGCTGCTAAGTAAACGGATAGGCATCTCTGGACCCATCCACCGCCTCATGGCAGGATCTATGGCAGGTACTGATAAGACTTAGTCTGTGACAGTTGGGTGTCATGCACTCCTCTGACGTAGATAACGTGCCTTCCTCTAAGCTCACCATCATTGCTATTTGTTTCTCTTTAATTACTGACTATGTTTAAATGTTTCACATACAAGAGTCCGCTGTGAGTCAGTGTGTTCTTTGTGTGTTTTCAGGGATGACTGCAGTGATATGCACTTACCCTCTGGATGTAGTCCGAGCCAGGCTGGCCTTCCAGGTGAAGGGAGATCATCGCTACACTGGAATTGCTAATGCTTTCCACACCATCTACCTTAAGGTGATCTGCTAGTGATCAAATAAGCGTCTAATAAACTAAATGCTCTTCACACAAGATTGTAGCCTTTAATTTAAGATCAGCTCAATTTGCCTGCAATACCCATTTTTATATTTTCTTCTTCTTTTTTTTTTGTAAAGGAGGGAGGCGTCTTGGGCTTCTACAGGGGACTTACTCCAACACTTATTGGAATGGCGCCTTATGCAGGTGATTTTTGGAAATATTTTTGATGCTAGTATGTGAAGGACAACATAAAATGCAACCCCCCCCCATATATATAACCAGTGTGGGTTCTGTTGCATTGTATGCTCCTAGGTCTCTCTTTCTTCACCTTCGGGACCCTGAAAAGCCTGGGTTTGAAACATTTCCCAGAGCTGCTTGGACGCCCTTCCTCAGACAACCCCGATGTGCTCATTTTGAAAACCCATGTCAACCTTCTCTGTGGAGGGGTTGCGGGGGCTATTGCTCAGACAGCATCGTAAGTGGCTGGTTAATTTGCCATGCCCAGCAGGGCTTTGCTGTTGATTAGACTGATTGACTGATGGTTCATGTGTCACGCTGTATGCCGTCTCACTAGGTACCCTTTGGATGTGGCTAGAAGAAGAATGCAGTTAGGCTCTGTGCTTCCTGACTCGGAGAAATGTGTGTAAGTATCACTGTTGTTCGCTACATTCAACTCATTTATATGTTACAAATGGTTAAATATTTATTTTCCTAGTATAAAGAGAAGATGTTTTAATTTTAAAGTGGTAACAAAACAAAGCAAGAAAAAAAAAGTATAATTTTTTTTATGTGGTGTGACATGATTTTATACTCACTGGTCACTTATTGCTAGCCCTGGGTTTGAGGCCTTCAGCGCTGCCCTAATTCATAGATATTCACCAAGTTGCTGGAAACACTCTGCAAAGAATGCCATGTTTAATGATGGCATCACACAGCTACTGCAGATTCATCACCTGCACACTGATGATGCAAATCTCCTCTTCCACTGCATCCCAGCTTTGTGACAGAAAACTGCCACTCACTGGATAATTTTCCCTTTTTTGGGAGCATTCACTGTAAACCTTAGAGACGGTTGTGTGAGGAAAGTCCCAGTAGATCAGAAACATTTAGACCCACCCGTCTGGCACCAACAACGATGCCACTTTCAAAATCACTTAAATCATGTTTTTTCTCATGCTCAGATTGAACTTTGGCAGGTTGTCTCGACCATGTCTGCATACCTAAATGCATTAATTTGCTGCCATCTGATTGGCTTACTAGAGATTTGCGTTAAACAGTTAAACAGCTGAGCTTGACAAAGTGGCCAGTAAGTGTATGCAACACATTCAGAGAGAAATCAAGGGGTAATTGGTTCTTAGGTGTAATGTTGTACTGAGGGTAATAATAGAAAAACACCTCACACAACACAGCGCTGATGAAGTTAACCTTTTTTTTCATAAGTCGCTCATCAAGCTGAATAAATATTTGATTCGTGTGTCTTTGCTTTTAAAAGCACATCTGATTATATCAGTGTCAGTTTTTATGCATTCTGCAACATGAGCTCCATAATAAATAACATTTGTCTCCCATTTACGTCTTTTACTTCCTTGGTAGTGTTTGTACATTGACTGCTTAAAAAGGTTGATTCCTCATTTGGTTTTGTGTGGTTAACTTAATGATTAAAAAGGAGAACATTCCTGAGGTTTTGTGCCTGTTTAGTCTAGATATGGTACTATTGATTAAAAGGGGGAAAAAAAGGGCCGACATTTTTAGTGCTGTAGTAGTAACTGAGTTATAAAGCTACAGCAACATACCATTCATAGCTGTAAAGTTCACAGATGCCAGTGTAAACACTTCTCGCCCTTCCTGTGTCCTGTTTACAATGTTATGTAAAAATTTTGTTTTCACAAGTTCCAGTTCATCGGTCACTACCAAAGACAAGTTTTTGTGTTATTACTACAGCTGATTTATGCAATCTCAAAGGTCAAGAATAAAAACTGCAAATTTTCGTGTTTAAAAAAACAAACATTATTTAAGGGAGTTTGCTTAGGTTAAAAACTTTGGAGATTAAATCATTTAAATCTTTTCCCCATAAAGACAACCTCAGTATATATCAATTCAAAACGTGGTTTGATGACTATTAAAGTAGTTCAAGGACACCCTGAGCACCTGAAATATGAAGGAAACCGCTCAGTTTGTTTTCAAGGGATAAAGAGTTAAAAAAACACTGTTTTCTTTTCTCTTCTAAACTGTGTATTTACTTATGTATTCTGTCTTTACCTAAACAGATCACTGATCAAGACACTAAAGTACGTGTATAATACGTTTGGGGTGAAGAAAGGATTGTACCGAGGCCTTTCTCTCAACTACATCCGCTGTGTCCCCTCCCAGGCCGTGGCCTTTACCACCTATGAGTTCATGAAGCAGGTCCTCCACCTGAACTAGTGGCTGTTTTTTTTTTGTACCTTCAGGCTGCACCAAGGCCTTTTTGCTCCTAGACTTAATGCTAGCCAACTTCAATGCTTCCTTCATCTGAAGGTCGCTCACTATGTCTTAAACTCCTGAATGCAGGAACTGCCTTTTCCTCACCGAAGAAGGGATTTGTATATGAAATGAAAAAGCCACTCCATGTCTGTCCTGTTTCGTTCCTTCTTACTTTTTGCTTTGGTAATTCAACAACTCATAAATTATTTTTTCTTCTTTCATGCTCATAGATGGGTGTAACCTGCCCCACAGTAACCCTAAAATTATTTATCTTTTTAAAGCTGCATCATTCACAGCGCGCAGTGATCTGAGATATGCATTTTTATAGTGGTGTTTTCTATTTTCTGACCCGGTGAAGAGATTTTAAGTTGCATAAAATGATCAAACTAAGCTCTCTAAAGAATATATTTTTATTATTTTTTTTTTGTACAGAGAATAGGAATGTGTTGACATCTTTATTATTTGTCATATCTTTATTTTATTTCAATGTGGTAAAACGTAGCTTTGGCTGAAAATTGAGAGGAATTGTAAAATAAGTTAAAGTATTTTGCAGATTTAAAGCTTAGTGTTTAATTATAAACTGCACAACTTAAGGAAATCTATAGGTTGTGCATTTTTTTTGCCCCCCCCTCCTTTTTTGGTTTGTTTTTGCTCATTTTTCGTGCATATTTTTTTAGAGATGCTGTGACATGTGTGGTACATGACTTTTATTTTGAAACAATCCCTTATTTTACTGCCAGAATACTTAATTACAGCAGTTACTGTGTACATGTTCAAATGCTGAAAAACCCTTGCTCTAATGTGCTCTTAGATGTTAAGTGTGTCTTTGATTAGACAAAATTGTGTCCACCGTTGATCATTGGTGTTCACACAGATCTTTTGAGATGCTGAGATTTTGATATAATATGGATTCTGGGCTGATATCGTGGAGGGACACGATTGCCAGATGGGACTCAGGAGTAATTTGCACTTAATGACTCTAGCTGTATTTATTGATTTAGCGACCTGTTGCCACTGGGTGGCAGCACTGATATGTTTTGTTTACTGTTGGAGCCGCACGCAACATTCATATGAAATCAACAACTTCTTGCAAAAGACAACAGATTAAGGAACTTGGGTTTGCTTTTAACCACTAGAACTCATTCAGCTAATAATAATCATACATGCTGTGTTTTACTGGAGTTTCACTGTGGCTGTTTACATTTATTGTTCAAGAGGAGAAAAAAAGCGAATTAATTAGTGAAGAAAAAAATTATGTTTTGATCTTTTTCATCACATGCCTTCAAGTCACCAATAATAAGGATCCTTAATTGTTGATCAGGCATCCTAGTTTTATTTAGCCTCTTGCCTTCCTCTGCATTCAATGTCTCACTTCTTCAGAGTGATTAGTATGTTTTATTAAACATTTGTCTGCATGAGTCAGCTGATGCCGCAACATGTGTACGTGCCTGTGTGTAGGTATATATGAATGGAGTGGGGAAGTGCAAAAGGCAGATTCTTAAAACGGTGCTTTCCACCATTATGGGTTTGTGAGTCTTTCAAATGAAGCCGTGTCTACATACTCTTTATCACAGTTTGCTCATGCCCATCACAGAGGGATTTTCCCCCAATATACACCTCAGTCTCATTTGAATATCTCCTAGAGAGGTGCACTGTTTTACGTCGACAGCTCAGCTGCAAATTTGTACAGAAGATAGCTTTTTTTTTTTTTCTGATTTGCTGTCTGTTCATAGAGTAATTTATTGCTTAATCCACTGAAGTCCCAGAAGATCCAGTTTAAAGTGTGGACAGATTCAAACTGGTCTTTAATCATTCTGTGGGCACGCACACTTGAGGGGTCAGAAAGCACTGTTGTAGCATATTGAAATGTGCTGACATTTTGAGCAGCCTACATGCTCTAAAGACTCAGCGTTAGACACAGACTTGTGACTAAAGGTGTTGGAAAAAAGTCTAAAAATGTAGGGAAGCAGACTTCTTCCTTATCGAAAGTTTAAAATGTAAAAGTGCAGGTAACGAAGTCCTCTGTGTGACTTCTGATTTCAATAAACAAATACAGTACACCTACATTGTTGGACTTACTGACCAAGTTGCAGCTACTTTCAGGAAACAGACCTTTCAGCAGTCATTCGTCCAGAGTGGACAAATGCTTTCATCATAGTTTTTCATACCGTTCCTCTTATTTCCATATTGGGTTTTTTGAAAACAGCTTTCCTCTCACTCAATGCTCCTACTGCTCATTGCCAATGGTAATGGATTGTTATTGTTCAGATGTTTATGTGGAGAAGCACTGCCGGGCTAGATGGGGTTGAAAGAATATCTAATTTTTTTTTTTAGAAATGAACAATGAAAATGCCTTGTTTTGTTTGTTTGTGAGCTTTATTTTCTGACTTTGTACTTGTTCAGTTTTACTTGCCATGCTTTTTAAAAGCAGTGTCTGAATGACATAATTACATGCCATCTTCTTAAATCAGCACCAGGTCTGGTGTCTTTATTTTTGTCTTTGATTTCAAGTTTCTTCTGAAGATGCTGTCCCTTACTACTCCATCCAAGTATGAGGAGCAGGAGTTTCTTTCTTCTTGCTTTTATCATTTACGAGAGGAAAAACACACTTTTGAATCCAGTCAGTGACGAAGCAACGACTTCATTCCATTTCCCACTCTGAGTTTGGCACATATAGCTCCTTTTTCATGTTGACGTTATAGTTTTCTCCCCCTTTAAAACCACACAGGGGGACTCTCTGATGCATTTGCATTTATTTCACTAAAACTACCATCCACTGTTGTCGCATGGGACCTAGTGATTTGATTTGTAAATGAGACACAGATGCAAAAGATACACCTGATAGAGCCTCATATGTTCTTTGATACAGTTTCACATCAAATTAGTTAAAGACAGTTAGTGTTTTAATGTAGGTTGCTGTGTTAGTCTCTGTTTTCGTAAAGGAATTCAGAAATCAGGGATGCTGTCCCTTATATACATATTAAAAAAACTCCTTTGTTTGCAGACAAAGGAAAGTTTAAAAGGAAGAAAGTTTAATTTGATATGTTTCTGGAATAAGACACCTTTTCTTGTGTCCACATTTATGTCTGTAGGCCCTAAAACACCTGCAATAACAGAGGAAGGACAGCTATATTATATTCTGACCTCATTTCAAGTCAAAGCGTGGCGATCAGTCACATCACAGGGAGGTCAGAATTAGTTCTCGTCATGCACCTCCCTCTGTCACATGATTATACATTACCTTGATGCTTGTGGTCTTTAGGAGTTGTAGCAACAAGTGCGAAGTTTACATCACCGAAGAAAAGCTTTAGGCAAGAAGGGGAACCAACGGCTGCTAAACATCTCAGATTCGACCTTTCGTAGGTGATAATAGAAGAGATTTACTGCGGATTTCTTCACCTTCAGACGGTGTTGGGACATTGCTGGAGTTCTTTACGTCCTGTGTGGTCGTCATGCCTTCTTATACAGTTACAGTTGCCACAGGGAACCAGTGGTTTGCGGGGACTGATGATTACATCTATATTACACTTGTGGGCACGGAGAGCTGCAGCGAGAGAACGCTCCTGGACAAGCCTCTTTACAATGACTTTGAGAGAGGAGCGGTAAGTGATGTAAAACTGCTGCGAACATGACAAATTTTTTTAGTTTATATTTATGGATGATAACCATAACAGCTGATAACTGTATGGCTAATAAGTAAGTGCAGAAAAATGCATGAATGCAGACAGTGTAGCTGACTGTGCAGTGACGGAAACGGAGCAACTTTTCTGTTTTGAATTACAATTATAACACGATGAAATGATCAGTAGGTTATTGATGTAGCACCTTTCACAATTAGAATTACTTCCAGTACAAAACAAAAGGACTGAGGTCACCTTCTGCCAACACCTCGGTGCCAAACAACCATTTTAAAAGCCCAGAGGCCCCGTGCGCTTTGATTAATCTGACCTGTTTTGGCAGCAGTAGGGGGGCGTTATGCACTATTAGGGGGGTGGTTTTAATGTTACAATTGATTGTGGTAAATCTATGGGTATAAATTAAACAATGGGAAATTACAGAAAGTGAATCTTGAACTTCTTTTTTAAAATGTAATTTGGCTTATTTTCTCGAAATCTATTTTATCATCATATTATAGATGTTAAATTTGCTAATTTCTTAGATTGCTTAGATTAGATTTCATTTTCAGTTCAAATAATATGTTAAAAATATATATCTGCATTTTTATAGATTTAGTATATTAAAAAAAGCGGGGGATTTAACCCACCTACAAACATACATATGCTTCTATTTTGTTTTTTACTTAAAAATCTCCTATATTATACGCTTAGAAATTTCTTTTTTTCCATTTAATAATAAACTGGCAGTTTTCAGCATTCACTTTTGACAGTAGCTGTTGAACACGTTTCAGGTGGACTCCTATGAGGTGAGAGTTGGGGAGAACCTGGGTGACATCGTCTTGGTGAAGATTGAGAAGAAGAAATACTGGGTACAAGACGACTGGTACTGCAGGTACATCACTGTCAAGACCCCATCTGGAGACTACTTGGAGTTCCCCTGCTTTTGTTGGCTGGTGAATGACAAGGAAGTGGTGCTCCGAGATGGACGAGGTAGTTATCTCTTGTTTGTTTGTTTGCCACACAAATCTCATGTTTTATCATGTTCATCTGTCAACCTGCAGTGGAAAAACGAGTTCCACACTTTTTCTTTCTCTCGTAGCACATCTGCCTCAGGATGATAAAACCAGTCTGGTCAAGCAGCACAGACAGAAAGAGCTGGACGGGAGGAGAAAAACCTACAGGCAAGTTTGCGCTGCATCTCCAGCTTGTTATTGTGAGGTATAGGCAGGCTGATGAGGATGTTTTCTAACAACACTGCTGCATTTTACAGATGGAGGGAGTGGCAGCCAGGCTTTCCTATGAGTATAGATGCTAACAGACACAAGGATTTGCCCCGGGACATCCAGTTTGACAGTGAGAAAGGAGTCGACTTCATACTGAACTACAGCAAGGCGTAAGTGGCCCCACTTACAACTGCCTGTAAAGGTGAACGAGTCCCTCAGTACAGCACAGAGGGAGTCAGTGGAGTTTTAACCTCCTTTTAATGCAAAGGATTCATAATCAAACGATGGGCTGATGCCTGATGATATGTTTCTATTTTCTGTACTCAGGGCTAACCGGGAAAAAAAACCCAAAAACATAAACAGTGGTGTCATTGTCTGTTTATCACCGGGGACATTTGCATTGCGCTTTTAGGCAGACGTCTGAGCTTGCGAGTAGATGCAAACACAAAACAGATCCAAAACACAGCTGTTTGCATCACATAGCAGGGTGAACAAAAATACACATGATATTATTAGAATAGAGTGGCTCATCCAGTTATCCATGTTGAGCTCCAGTTGTTTCGTCAGAAATGCTGCAGCTTTAGGGACAGAAGTCAAAAAGTGAGCATTGCTGCATCATCAGACCTCGTTTTCTTTTCCTGAAATTATTTTAACAGCAGTGTTTCTTTGATTCTTTGCTCCAAAATACATCCAATTTCAGATTCTTTGATTTTCTTGAATATTGCGCATGACAATGTTTGTGATTACGATGATGATGGTGATTTTCCAGAATAGAGAACCTGTTTGTGAACCAGTTCATGCACATGTTCCAGTCCTCCTGGAGTGACTTCTCTGACTTTGAGAAAATCTTTGTGAGAATCAAAAACACCATTTCAGGTCAGCTTCACCTACACTACATTATACATACATACTTTAAAATATTTACATTAAATATTTTAGATATTTCTTCTGAGATCCTCAGATTCTGATATGATATGATATGATATGATATTCAGAGTATGTGATGCAACACTGGAAAGAGGACTTCATGTTTGGATACCAGTTTCTGAATGGTTGCAACCCTGTACTGATCCGGAAGTGCAAGAAGCTCCCTGACAAGTTTCCTGTCACTCATGAGATGGTTGCTGTCAGCCTGGAGAGGGAGCTCACCCTGGAGGAGGAAATAGAGGTACACATGGCTATGCTTGCTTCTTTGAATGTAGTGGATTTATCAGTGTGAAAAAATTTGTCAGTTTCATGTTGACAGCAGCTACAGCTCTCTTAAAATCTCCCACTAATGCAGTGGTTCCCAAACTTTTTTTGCTAGCCCCCCCTTTATTTTACAAGAAAATCCCCCCCCCGGACAAACACATCCTTCAACCACACACACCCATATTTTGTTTTCAAACTCCATTGCAGTTTATTCCACACCTCAAACCTCTTGTAAACAATTCAACAAATTAAAGTGAACTGCAATAAATTACAAGTTGCAATAAAATAAACCACTACCTCTTTTAAATAACAGAAAAACAAACCATCTTTATGGTGTAATTATTTTACGTATAGTTTTTTTTTGACTGTGTAAGAATATTCAACGCTGCTGTCAATACATTTTTCAAAAAATGTCTCTCTGTGCAACATGGGTTTAAAAACATGAACAACTGTGGGATACTGTTTGTCCGTGATTTGAACCGGGGGAACGAATTGTGGCAGGATCAGTGTTGTAGCAAGGTAGGTATCACCGACAAAATGTGTTCCCCCTGCATCGCGAGCATTCGCTGGGCATGGGATCCAGTTTACACCACCTCCATTACAGACAATTAGACATGGAAGCCGTGATGTTTTAGTTTTGTGAAAAAGTGAAAAGTGAGTGTCGTGTGGGAGCTCCGTCAAAAAATCTGTCCATTATGCTAGCAGTGTCCAAGGGGGTGCGCCCCCCACTTTGGGAACCATTGCACTAATGCATAATATAAACTGGTGTTCTCCAAAAGTTGATTCTGTTCATCTGGAAGTAGCGTTTTCAGTGGGAGAAACATTTCGTCACTCATCCAAGTGACTTCTTCAGTCTCAGCTGACTGCAGGTTTGCCCAATCTTATAACCAAAAAATAAACTGGTGTTCTCACTACAGGCAGGTAACATCTACATAGTAGACTACGAGGTGCTAGATGGCATCACTCCAAACTCCACAGACCCCTGCACACTGCAGTACCTGGCAGCTCCGATCTGTTTGCTATACAAGAACGCTCATAACAAGATCATGCCCATCGCCATACAGGTAAAAAGATGCTCAACAGCAGCAGTTGTGTGTTACGTTGTTTTTAACAGGTGAACATTTCTTTATGCAGCTGAAATTTCAGTTTGACTCAAACTCTTGCTTTTTCATTCCACACTGGTCTTTTTCAGCTTGGCCAGGTTCCAGGTGAAGACAACCCCATCTTCCTGCCAACTGATGGTCAGTACGACTGGCTGCTGGCTAAGATCTGGGTCCGCTCCAGTGACTTCCACCACCACCAGACAATCACACACCTGCTCCGGACACATCTGATGACAGAGGTGTTTGGTATTGCCATGTTCAGGCAGCTTCCTGCTGTTCACCCTGCATTTAAGGTAAAACTCCAGCTTATTAATAAATGTCATGACTTATTGATTCCTTGGTTCACTGGTTGTCCATCCTTCTCCCAGCTACTCATCCCACACATTCGTTTTACCATCGCAATCAATACCAAGGCTCGAGAGCAGCTCATCTGTGAGTGCGGCATCTTCGACAAGGCGAGTTTGTGAAAATTCATTCCTTAAACCTTAATGAATAATGACTAGTTAATGAATTCATTCATTTCTTCACAAATTAAATTTTAACCATTAGAGGAAGAAGAAAAAATACTCATAACCTTCTCTCAGACACATCATTACGTACAGCTGCTTAACATATTATTGATATTTGTTTAGACTCATTCTCTCTGATTGATCTTTCTGAGTTAACTTCAGTAATTACCTTCTCCAAACCATCGGCGTGTCTATTAGATCCAATTCATACAAGAATTCTTAAAGAAGTCCTACCATTAATTAATGCTTCAAACTCATATATGATCAATTGATCTTTATTAATGGGCTGTGTACTTCAGGCTTTTAAGGTTGTAGTAATTAAACCATTACTTACAAAGCTGTCATTTGTCACTTGATCCAGCTGTCTTGGATAATTATGGGCCTGCAGCTAACTGGGCTATAACAACTAACTTATCGTCTGCAGAGTGATTTTTTATTTGAGTTTTAGTCAGGTTTCAGAGCTCATCACAGCACAGAAACAGCTTTAGTGAAGATTACAAATGATCTTTTTATGGTCTCTGACAGTGGACTCCTCTCTGTGCTTGTACAGCTAGACTTCAGTGCAGCGTTTGATACTGCTGACCATAATATTTTATTCCCTTAGGCACTATCATTCAAAGGCATAGCATGCATTTTCATTGCTATGCAGATGATACACAACTTTATCTACTCATGAGACCGGTAAAACACTAATTAGGTAAAATGCAGGAATGTGTTTCTCACGGCGATGTATTATATACGCCGGTGTATTAATGGAATGGACCCAAATGCAGAACACGGGAGGAGACAGTACTGAGGAGGGAAAATACACAGACGACCTGACAAAGACAGGATGACAACAGACAGACTAAATACACACAGGAGGTGATCAGGGGAAGTGGAAATACATGAGGATACAGCTGACACAGATGAACCTCCTGACACCACAGGGGAAGTAAAACAAAATACATGGAACATGGAAACAAGACTTTCAAAATAAACAGTAAACATGACAAGACGTAGACATGCCAACTAACACAAAAGACAAGAACAGACTCACAGAAGGGGACATAGAAACCTAAACTAGAATAAAACTCAACTAAATCCTAACTAATGACAACACATGAACTAAGCATATATTCAATATAATATAAGAAAATAAAACACACAATGGACTCAAAATGCTGGGTCACAGACCCAGCCCCTGACAGTCTTAAAGATATAAAGACCTAAATTCCTGCCTCTATATTCAGATAAAACAGGGGTCATTGTAATTGGCCCTATACCCTTAGAAATATAGTTTCTAACCAGATACTTAATCTGGATGACATTATTTTGGCCTCCAGTGAGGAATCTTGGTGTCATTTCTGTCCACCAGTGCACATATTATACAAATATTTAGGACTGCTTTCTTGTGCACAACATCTCTAAAATAAGAAACATCCTGTTTTGGAGTGATGCTGAAAAACTAGTTCATGCATTTGTTACTTCCAGCCTGCACTATTGTAATTGATTACTATCATGATGTCCTAAAAACTCCCTGAAAAGCCTAGAAAGAGATAACATATTTCCCACATATTGGCTTCTCTTCATTGGCTCCCTGGTAAATCCAGAACTCAATTTAATGTCTTTGTCTTCACATAAAAGGTCTTGAATAATCAGACGTCATCTTATCTCAGAGATCTCATAGTACTGTATAGAGCACTTTGCTCTCAGACTGCTGGTCTATTTGTGGTTCCTAGGGTTCCTTTCAGGCCCCTCTGAAAGCAAACCCAGTCTCTCAACAACAAACTTAACTGGATCTTCCTTTATTCGCAAAACATTCAGGCTTCACTTGAAGTAAAAGCAAACAAAAATCTAACTAACATAGATAGTGAAATAATGAAGTAGGGAATTTAGCAAAAGTGCATTCGTATTGAAGAATGAAAGTTAAATTAGCTTCAGGATAAATGAGGATGATGTTCTCCATCCTCATAAAGGCGAATGCAACAGGCGGAGGCGGTCACGTCCAGATGGTTCAGAGGGCAGTGAAGACTTTGACCTTCAGGTCTCTGTGCTTCCCTGATATGATCAAGTCCCGTGATGTGGACAGTAAGGAGGAACTGCCGACCTACTTCTACAGGGATGATGGCTACAAGGTGTGGGAGGCTACCAAGAGGTGAGGAATGACTTTTTAAAGTTTTAGCACAGAGCACTGAGAAAGAACTGATGAGGGAGTGAGGGCAGCCGTAAGAAAGGACAAACAGTGAGAGGTGTAGGAAGATTTCTACCCTTGTGTGTGTGTGTGTGTGTGTGTGTGTGTGTGTGTGTGTGTGTGTGTGTGTGCTTCAAATAAGAGAAGTTGCAGCATTTTTTCCCCTCTGTACGTGACATCCATCCGTTTTCTTCCCCACAGGTTTGTGTCTGATGTAGTGAATATTTATTACACAAGCGATGAGAGGGTGCAGGGAGATGAAGAAATCCAGGCCTTTGTTAAAGATGTGTGCAGCTTCGGTATGCAGGACCTGGATTACTGCGGTAGGTAGAGGCGTTGTTTTGCGTGAGTTTTCTTTTGCTAATGCCGCATCAAGCAAAATATACCACCCAACCATCCATTCAGACTTTTTCTCAAGGAGAAAAGACGCTTGCTCTCCTAGTCTGGTGTTTTCAGGAAGACAGGTATGACAGGAAACAGACAGCGTTATAAACTCAAATCTGCTCTCTTATGGATGAATAGTTTAAGGGTGAAGGAGGGAAGCCACGGCAGTCTGATGGTGTCAGTCCCTGAGTGCATTTCACCACGCTTGTGTATTTTGAGTGCATTGTACAAGGGTACAGACAGACTTGCAAAAGAAAAAAGCGGTTTTGCAAAGCTTGAAGCTCAATTTGTCAATTCTATGTTCCCACTTTCGTGCATAGAGTTTCCCAAGTCCCTGAAGACACGCGAGGAGCTGATAGAGTACCTGACCGTTATTATCTTCACTGCCTCAGCCCAGCATGCAGCTGTCAACTTCGGACAGGTAAAAGGAGGCGTGTCTAGAAGTGGAAATTCATAGATTTTTAAGTCAAAAAGTACCTACTTAAACTAAAAAATATCAGAAATATTTGAAAAAAACACTTGCTACTGCAGAAGTTTCATTAATACAGAAACATGTTTTTGTGTTTTGTTCCTACTGAAGCACCAATGTGTGCATTTAAAACCAGCAGCAAAGTTTTCCTGCTGCAGCTGATTGAGGTAAAACTAGTGGTGACTACTTTTCCTACAGCAGTGGTCATGACTCTTTTTGGTAAAAAATAGATATATTCATGAAAACGTGATGATTTTTGTAGTTTTTTTTTCTTTTTGAAGTTTTGTCTTTGTTTTCTCGTTATTTCAGTTATATTTGCATGTTCGAAATAATTCTATCTATCAATAAAAAATATTTAAGCTTAATATTAAGCTAACCTAAGAGAGTGGCAGCTAAGAGAAGTAAAGGTCACATAAGGTCGGCAGTTCGATCCCTGGCTTCTGCAAATCACATCACTGGTGTGTGTGTGTGTGTGTGTGTGTGTGTGTGTGTGTCTGTGTGTGTGTGTGTGTGTGTGTGTGTGTGTGTGTGTGATAGATACAGTAAAGCTATGAATCTGTGAGTGAATGTGGCTTTTGTCAGGGGACATGTGGCAGTGATTTCATCCTGAGAGAATTTAGAATTAGTAATTGAACCTTTACCTCCCTTTATTCTCTGGTCATCCATGTGTTTTCAGTACTATATATATATATATATATATATATATATATATATATATATATTATTTGTATGGGGTCTGCCTACAAAGAGTCTGTTTAATATAAAATCTTAAACCTTTTATGCAGCTATTAATTCTACATGTAATATGCAGTGCAGTATTTTCTTATGAAATCTAAAAGTAAAATTAGAAAGCAGAAGAAGATGAAGGAATTTTCTCAGACTTGTACTGTTGCACAGCACTTGGGTAAATGCACACACTGTATCTTTGTGTACATTGTGTAGTATGACTGGTGTTCCTGGATCCCCAATGCTCCATCTACCATGCGGAAACCCCCACCCAACAAGAAAGGTCTGGCAAATGTGAATTTGATCGTTGAGAGCCTTCCTGATCGCGGGCGCTCCAGCTGGCACCTGGGGGCCGTCTGGGCCCTCAGCCAATACCAAGAGAATGAAGTAGGAAAAGCACACAGACAACCGTTCGAACACTTTCACATCTCAGCACAGACACACAGCCGAAACAATCAAAAGTTTGATACATTTGGTACATTTCTCATTTCCCAAGATGCTCTCCTCTGCTTCAGAATGTACTTGTCTTTTCTTCCTTTTTCCTTGTGGCGTTCCTCCAGGCTAAATAACCTATCATGTCTCGCTCTTTCTGCAGCTGTACCTGGGAATGTATCCTGATGAGCACTTCACAGAGAAGCCGGTGAAGGATGCCATGGCAAAGTTCAGGACGGAGCTGGCAGAGATAACCAGCTCCATCAAGAAGAGGAATGAGGGAAAGAAGCTACCATACTACAACATGTCTCCTGACAAAATCCCAAACAGTGTTGCAGTCTGAGAATTTAAAAAAAGACTAATTTAGTGGAGAGGCTCATACTTATTATACATACAGATTGAAGATTGATGATAATGTTACCGAGCTGTCCAAATATGCTCTATGTTACCTATGATAGGGATATTTCTGTGGAAGCGGTTTCTTTTTAATCTTGTAATAGTGCATCTTGAAAAATCTGAATATTTTGAAGGTTTTTATTGTAATAATTCAGGAAGATAAACTTTCATATTATCTACATTCATTATACGTAAAGTGAACATTAAAAACATCTTTTAATTATGCTGGTTATGGTCAAAAATCCAGTGTCCCAAATTATTTGAATATTTCCTGATATTTCTCCCATGATCTCCCAAATCTGAAAAGCATTAATTTATATGCAGAATAACTGGTTGGGGGTCTTTTACCACATGTTACTGCATCAGTGGTGGTACTGCTGAGGTGTTTTTGTTGTTTCTCATCTTCACTGTGACTATACCTCACAAATTCTCTCTGTAGTTCAGGTCAGGTGAGTTGATTGGCCAATCAAACACAATAATAATGATGATATGGGGAGAAAAACATCTGGTAGTCATTTTGGCACTGTGGGCAGATGCTAAGCTTCATGCTGCAAAAATGAAATCAGTATCTCCATAAAACCTCTCAGCAAAAGGAAACATGAAGCTCTAAAATATCCTGATAGATGCCTGTGTTGACTTGTGACTTGATAAAACTCAGTGGATCAACCACCAATAACAACCAGCACCTCGAATCATCACAGACTCCAGAAAGTTCACACTAGAATTCAAACACCTGTGCCTCTCCAGTCTTCCCCCAGTCTCTAGTACCTTGACAGAAAATGTACTTCATCTGAAATGAGCAGCAGTTCACTTCCTTCTCTCCTTAGCTCATGTAAGATGCTTCTGACAGGAATGACCTGATGTAACGGATGTGGGTCTTTTCTTGTGAAGTTCTCCCAAATTCTTGAATCGACTTCTCCTGATAATCCTCTCAAGGCTGCTGCTCGTGCACCTTTTCCCTGTCCAGTCAACTTCCTGCTGTTATGCTATGTTTGAATAGTAATTTATGCAAACTGGAAATTAAATATTCTAATTTGTGAGAATTAGTGTGTGATTAATAAGGAATATGTGAAAGTTTACCTTTTTGAATGACAAAAAAAAGTTTTTGTCATTTTTGTTCTTTTTTAAAGGTGCATGAGTACATATTGTGTTGCCTTTGGTGTCTTTCCTCATCTTGCCCTTGCATAACAATTACTTAAGAGGTTGAGAGAAGGTGACAAACCGTGTTTTCTGCTATATGCTGAATGTGAAGTTTGTATTTCTGTCATAGAAAAGTTTTAGGGCAAGATCATCGAGCAGCTAGCTGAACGTTTCTGTTATTTGCAGCTTATTTGGGTGAAAATAAATTAAAATGCTACTTCGCAACGCCCTTTGAAATGTTTTTAATTATCCACGAAGACTGGATTTGTCCCTGCTCATTTTTTTAAAAGTCACAAAGTTTTAAAAGTCACTTAATTTTTTATTTGGTTGTTCTTTTAATTACTACATATTTTGTTCAAACGTGGGAAATTAACTGAAAGCACATCAACATTTTTCATAAAAACAAAAATGTACATTTTACCAAATTCTTTACAGTTACTATTTCAAAGCAAATTCACAGACAGACTCGCGGAATGGTATAAGACAGGGGAACAGTCATATATGTTCAAGTCCAGTCAGTAGTAAACAAATGTAGCTTTTATGCAAGTTACACTAGTCCCAGACATGATCGAATTTTAGTCACCAGGTAATCAACAGACAGCCTAAAATACTGAGGCTGAGAAGAGTCCGTGGGATTATGGACATAAAGGGTGAGAGACGCAAAGACAGCAAAGAGGATAAGACGCTCAGAGAGGAAACAATCCAAAGCCATCACATCAATCTTCATCAGAACTACAACAAAACTTCTCTCAGATTTCATCGAAGGAGCCAGCTCCTATGGGGAGAAAGTAAAAAGACAGCAACAACCTAAAGCCCATTTTAATGATCCATCTCATCAACTCCAAATTAATAATTTATCTTCAAACTTAATGCTTTGGTTACCCAACTAAAAACAAGACACCACAATCAATTTAAAAACTAAAAAAGGACTGAAGCTTGGAGCAACTCTATTATCTGAGTGACTACATGCAAAACAAGGTCTGAAAATTATTTTCTTCTATTAGTGTCTGGGAAGAAAAATTAAGTGTAAGTTGCATAAAAATCACTAATGAAAGGGTCTTTTTTGTGTAAATGAACAAAAATATGCTGTTTTCTGTTAAAAATAAATACAACACAATATAAAGAAAGTAATTTTCTATCCAGAGGACATCCTGGACTTTAAACACCGGTACATAATTGCAGAACAGAACAACAACAAAAGGGTAATTGCACTTTTTAAAAAATAAAATCTGTCTAATTGCACTGAGCCTCCCGGGTACTGAAGAATCTGAGATGGTTCTCATTACTAGGTCTTAATCCAACTTGACACACAACAAGTCCCTCGGCTCATTTATGTATTAAAATTATATTAAACTCCAGATCTCAAGTCTCCATGGGGCATATACATAAATACAGTATGCAAAAAAACAAAACAAAACCCCCCCAAAGCGCTTTATTGCTGCTGCTGAGCAGTAATTGTCAGGTACGTTGTTGGACCATCATTGTTCACAGACAGTATACTGGTATCAAATACAGTTTTTTAAAAATGTGTGTGTTGCTGGAATGGCTGTAAGGCTCAACATGAGCCTGGGCATTGCTGTGCTCTCACACTTACAATGACTGTGAGCCCGCCGCCCCGCCCCCCCCACAACCCCACCCAAAAACAGAAAAAACACCCACTTCGACCTGAGAAATCAACCGCTGCCCATCTCAGGCTGCACCTTCACTTTAACACCAGCAGGTGGCGGCACAGTCAGCTCCTCAATAAGCAATGATGCATATTGACTCTGTCACAGCCATAAATAAGTGACTGTATTGCATTGATTTTATTGTGTTTCTGAACGTAATGACCAGCAGTGAAATGTTACACTGACTTTAAAGTCATTCTTAATGCTTAACTGTGGAGTAAACGTGGGAAAAAAGTGTTTTTAAGCCAGAAATCAGTTGGCTGTCTTGTGATCGAATACTAAAGTAGACCAACATGTAAGAGAGCGAAAACAAATAAAATACACTTAAACCGAGTGCTCATCTGAAATGCTCACTAAAAATCCTTAAGCTTGCTTAAGTAAGTAAAAACTTAAGTGTAGCTGGATTGTAAATGTGCAAAAAACAGGGTCGGTTGGAGCTAAGGAATGTTTCTTTTTTGTAGTTAAAACTTTTGGTTAAAGTTCAATGGACAAACTGAAAGTAGGCAGCTGTGGATTCCTCGAGGCTTGTCCCATGGCTAAGCAAGCGAATTAACATGTTAAAAACAGCACACTGTAAATACCTTGTCATTCGCATGATTTAAAAAAAACAAACAAAGAAAACAAAACACAAGCGCGACGTTGTTTATGTCCGAAGGGCCTCATTATGATCAAGACAAAGCGCAATTTCCTGTGACCAGTAAAAAAATGATTTTTTTTTTTATTACATTTTATAAATTTTTTGAAATCATTTTTAAAAAGATTACATTCTCAAAGCCTTCAGAAAGTTCACGATGGGGTACAGAAGTCAAGTGGCTAGATTTTCCATCAACTGAATCTGAGTTATGTAACTGACATCACGCAAATGATTCATTTTTTTTTAACCCCAAATCCTTTTAGTCATCCACAGGAGGGTTTAATCTTTAACCATATGTTGCACTTGAAGAAAAGTTTGTTTGCACTCCCCCATTTACAACGTACAAGATACAAGAAAAAAAGAGGGGGCAATGAGAAGAAGGGGTGGGATGTGCTTTGGGGACTAAAAAATAAAAAGTGCTTTGATGCATCTTTGGATCCAGGTCTCGCTGGATCCAGACCGGCGTGGAGCTCACAGACCGCAGAGATGGCAGTATCTGGAATGTTCCAGAGATCTTGATGCATGGCGCTACATACTGATCCACGGCAGGTTAGCCCGACACTCACAGGAGGTAAAAAAAGAACAAATCGATCAAAACCCACAAACAAACCACACATCGGGGACGTGTAGACCTCCAGAGCCTTTTGCAAGTCCATTCTTTTCAGTCCAGCTCTCCCGGAGGTGTACATTAAAGAGTCTGTGTATGTGTGTGCGTGTGTGTGTATGTGTATACAGAGTGGTTTGCACCAGGCCTCTTCCAACATTTACAGAAGTCAGTGTTCCTGGGAAAGGAAAAGATGCCAGACTGAGGATGGAGGGTGCAGGTGGAGGGAGGAATACAGTGTGCAGAGGGAAACTCATGGCCTCTCTGTCTTTGTGGATGGAGTTTAGGGAGTATAAGGAGATAGTGGAGGACGTGGGTCATTCTGGCTTCGGGGAAAAGGGTACGGTTGTTCCTCAGTGACCGATCATGACTGTTCCTCTCCTCTGCGGGCCTGTTTGGGTGTGGAGTATGTGCACGACAACCAATGGCACGGACTCTGGTGTCAGACATGAAGCACCTCCATACTGTAGTCCTCTGTTTCTGTGTACTGGGAGGAGTTTGTGTCTGACAGGTTGGGGGCCAGAGCCTCTTTGTTCTCCAGACTCGGCTCCATTAGGGGGGGCTTCTCCAGTGGATACTTTTTATATGTCTCTGGACGGTTCTGCACATATATGACCCGGTTATACGCCTTGAGTCTCCTCCATAGATGGATGTAGACTTTGCACTGGACGTACATGAAAACCAGTCCACCTGTAAATCCGATGGCCACCACCACAAGCTTGGTCCAGAAAGGCCATTCCAGGATTCCTGAGGAACAGAGAACAGACAAAAAAATAAATACATAAATAACAACAAGTGGACAAGTAAAACACAGAGAAGACTGCAAAAAACAAAAAGCAGATGCACTTTATATATGTTCAAGTGTAGGAGATCTGAATAAAACACAGAGAGAAGGACTGGTTTATAAGCTGCTGCAAATTCATCACATTTCAGTGAATCGTTCAACAGATCATCCTTCAACTAGAATATGCATTAGCAGTGAGGAAATCCGCTGCAGGAAACTATGTCTCCCATTCCTCCATACTGCAAATGGACACTATTATTACAAACTGCCCAGTGTGCTCTACTTTTTCAAACAAGATCTTTGTTTAAAACTCAAATTTGTACAGGATTAAAGTCAAAGTCCTGAGCATGGAGAGACGCATGAGATAGCGAGCATCCTGTCATATTTCTATGGTAATGCAATGTGGGTGGGGCCATTAAATGGAATAAAAGTCAATTATTAAGTTTTCAGATATGCTATATTGTTTGCATTGTGGCAGCTGACACTAACATTTAGTTTATTGTGTGCATTAATTTATACACTGCTCAAAGATGTGAAGGAAATTAAGGAAGCAGAAACCACTGTGATTTCACTTATTCTGGCATAAACGAAACTAACAGGTGCAATGGAGAGGCAACAACAAACAAGACAACCCCCCAAAAAGGGGAAGCATGAGTAGCCTACTAGTTGTTACACTGCTTCTCAGAAAAAGGTGCAAATACTGGATGTGCTGCTGGGTTGAAGCCCTTCTGCGGCCCTGTCCAGCTCTCCTTGTGCAATGGCTCATCTCCTCCACACCGTTGAGACTTCAGTTGTTGGATATTTAAGTAACTAAATGATCTGAAATTCTTATCTGGTTCTACAACCTACAAACATCTCTCAGCTGACTGCTTTTTAGAAACTCTCTTACATTATGAACATCAGTATAGTGATCTGAAATATAAGCTATGAAAGTGATATCCATAATACCCATCCCTACTGCAGTGCAGACTTTTCACAATTTACAGACATGGTGTTCAAAATTGAATTGCCCAATTAGACGAACACAGAAACAAAGAAACAGGGGAATAAATGGTGGCACCCTGCTGCAACATTTCTACTTCATGTTAGGCTGGGAGCCTTTGGTACAAAAAATGAACAAACAAATGACTCTTTTAAAAGTGGAAACACTGCAAAAAAGGTGCATCTGTCTATGCAAAACGCTTAGCATTGATGTGATATGCAGTTAATTAGGCAAAGTACATTTCCATGACTTCAGGGGCAATTACAACATCCCTGCAAAAAGCAGAAATCAAAGAAGAGGCAAAAAATTAGCAATTTCTGGGACATATAAATATTTGTAATACGCCTCATGCTCTCTAAAACAAATACTAAGAGGCAGTGAAAGTATTCAAAAATACCCGAAACCCATCCGTTTCTTCATATTGGCTAACATAACAGCTAGTTTAAGATATAAAAGTGCCTCATATGAGGAATGCCAATTCAAAGAAGGCAAACATAATATAACCAGTGTGGTATTAACTATGCTGGACAGAGATGTCAGGAGCTTTCTATCTAGCATTATGAGAGGAGATTAATGTGTCATTTGTTGTGTGAGAAGATGTCAGCGAGGTTCGTTTTAATCAAAGCCCTCAGCCACAAAGTATAACACAGAAAATACATCACAGCATGCTCCTCAGCTTTGTCTGTCTGTGTTCATTAGGCGGAAACATTCAGGGAGGTGGTGTGAATATAACCAGCCTTAAAGGATGAAGTACGATTATTTCTACTCGGAAATCAAAGAAGAAAAGGGAAAGAAACGGACGTAAAGAGCGGCTGAAAAAAGGACTTGGTACAGAAAGGGAGAAGACACAATGTGAAAGTCAAAAGGTCAAAGTTGAAATGTTTACCTGGGACTCTTCCGGCTGCATGGGTAAAGAGTGTAAGTATCATGTATTACAAAAGACACACAAACAGATTGAAAGAAAAGGCAGAAATTAAAAACGATGTCAAATATTACATTTACATAATTTCATCATGCAATCAAACATCAGCTCTGTTCCCCAATCATACATGGAGAACAAACGTCAAGATGTTTGCATTCATCTCTCCTTTTATCTCGAGAGCAAATCTAGAAGAAAAATAAATGACCGTGGTTCTGTGAGGCAGCAGACAAGCAGGACTATTTGGCATCACCATGGTGACTGGACCTGACAGCCCTCAGGGACTGTAGCAAGTCTGAATCATCAGGTTGGGCTTAACAGGCACAGCCTGCTCTTCCATCTGTACACAGTTTTGAAAGTGCCAAATATGCCAGGGAGGGATGAGTAGCAGCAGAGGTAGTGCCAGCTGATGCTACAACAAGTCACCATTATAGGAGCATTCTCCATTTTTATCCCTGATGATGGGAGCCCAAAGTGGATGCCCACTTTTTATGGCTGTAAGAAGCAGCCCAGGGAGCCAGTGTTATTTTCCTCTTATTCTGAGATTTCAATGAAAAACCATAAAGCCCCACTTATTGGACATTTTTACTATAGCCAGCAGCAGGTACCAGTTTGGCACACACATAAAATTGGAAAAAGCTAGAGGCAAAATCTGAAATATTGCGATGGAAGAAAGCAGTCACCCTTTTCAATAAATATAAAAATGTAAACGTAAATGCTGTGCTCAGAAAACTGCACAGCTTGAAGGAATTGTATTTCATGAGGAGATCAATACCACTCATGTCTGTAAGCTACATAAAGCATGAGTGCCCAGTTAGCTTAGCTCAAAAGTAACAAAATCACGCTATAAGCACAACAAACTCACTTATTTGTTTGTCATTTTGATGTGTTCAGATTAACGGTCCCTTTTGAGCTTTCCTGAGAGTCCCCAAAATATGCTGTGCCCATTCATGAACAGTCCAGCACTCATTACATATTTTTTGATGTGCTCGTCAAACACGAGTAAAAACCAGGCACATTTTTTATTAACATTTGGATATAGCCATTTCCAGTCTAAAATATCAGAATAATAAATTATCTAATTCCATAGACTGTATATAAAAGAAGGCTGTAGCTACCAGGTCTGAAGCGGAAGCCCTTTGAATATGCAAAAAACCTACAATAAAGACTGAATTAAGCAAATGTAGACAGACGGATGTGCTTCATAATGATAAATAAGCAGGCCTCCAAATCCTCCTACATGATCCGGAATTGGACACAGCCTAAAAGTTTTTATCTATTTCAAATATTATGATGTCATCATGTTATCTGGCACCTCCTAGCAACGGGCTAAAGTCACTTGTTTATGTACCTATGACACCTCGTTTTCATTTTACATCCATTAAAAAAAAAAATTATACTTCTAAAAGTTGACTTATACGTGGCATATTATAACGTCATCATGTTGCCAAGCAACCAGCCACCAATGGGATAAAAATCAGCCATTTAAAGTGTCACATCATTCTCATTTTACCAACAACAATATGGACAGGCCAAACAATACTGTAGCATGGGTCTATATTAGTATTTAAAGAAAAATATGTATGAGCTATGAAAAATAAGGACAACGCACAAGTGGCGTCTTTCTAGTGGCCGACAGTGGTCGATTCCTGCGTTTGGAAAAAAGAAGTTCATAAGAAAAATCACCCTACGGTAAATCCTTTCCTTATCCACGTCACTTCAGTGACGTAAAGCATTGCGTGTGATGTGTAGTCAGCTGTTGCATCCAATTTTTTGCCACAAACATGCATGTGCCAAACTGATACTAACTGCTGCTGTCACACAGCTGTCATACCACTCACATCACACATATATGCTAAAAAATTCCAGACTTTGCACACTATTCCTGTCTGGTTATTTTGCTGAGAACAGTTTTTCTTTTACAGTCAGATTAACCACAAACTGACCTTCGACACACAAAAACAGCATCATTTAAAAAAATTGCCTCACTTTGCTAAAACAATCTCTGAAAGTGTCAAAGAATGAGATGAATTTTTTAACTACGCCTCTGGAATCAAAGTGAACTTAAAGCACAGGGAAACTCTTCTAAGCATTTATTCAGCCCCAGCTGTAACTTTGATTCCCATTGAGTCTCTGCCTGTCAGTTAACGCCCACATATATACCAGTCTTAAAGCGTATTTTACACTAACTGTAAACACACCATTGAGATAACTCTACAGTTATACAGATTTTATGTTAAGTGCTAGTAACAACTTGGAGACAATTGTGGATGAATAGATAACATCCAGAACAAACATGTACCACAGACGATGTTGTATTAATGTTTTAGTGTTTGTTTGTGTGCGTGAGTGTCAGTGCTGACCTGATTTGATTTCCTCTGCTGTTCTGTCGATGAGCACGTAGAGGGACCACACCACACAGGTGATGGCGATGATGTGGAAGGTGACTGAACACATGATCTTCCTTCTCTCGCTCGCTGTCATCTGTAGTTTCTCCCACTGCCAAAGATGGAAGACTTTTGAGCATATTCACACACATTTAAAAAAATCAAAATTAAAAAAGGAACATGCTTTCAAACTAAGCAGAACCTCTATGGCTCAAAACTGAAGCCGAAGAGCAAATTCCTCTAACGGCCAGTCGAAACTGACTCCAAAGTGAGCCAAACCCATAAAACTCCTACACTGAAATGCCAAATTTCAGTCATAAAAACATGTTTCCATTCTGCTACAAAAACTGTTTTCATCTCTACAGTCAGTTTGTCTGAGATGTTCATGTTCCAGCTTTGGTTAGTGAAATTCTATTTCACTGTTAGTTAGCACCAGTTAGCAGATATATGCGTCTCTGTATTGCACCTCCACAACTGATCAATGCAGCCTGCTAAAAAGGCTTGCTAGCATAAGATGACAGCATTCCACCCTTTGATCTAAATATACAAAACAACAAACAACCACAAAAAAAACAGGACGGCAGCCTTAATGGCAAAGTTAAGGGAGGTCAAGGTGGCGTCATCCATCTTTTATATACAGTTTATGTTTGAAACACTAAAATCAGGATGGTAACCTCCTTATGGTTAGAAACAAGTGGTTGCCCAGAGCTTTATCATGTAACACCTTTAACTTCTGGGCGAAGAAATGTTGACAAGGCAACTCGTCTCCCAACAATCACGATCTAACCGCAATCACAGACTGGTGAAGGTTTGCAAATCACTGCTATATTATTTATAATCCGAGTCGGTCTGCATGGATGAGCATAACTCGTCTGAAACTGATCACTCAGCAGCAGGGGACTCGACTCAACTGGTTTTATTCTGGTTATACCCCTTTATAACAGCAAGACACAGTTTGTGGAGGAATTTCTGTTTCAGATCTAAGCAATTTTGGTTGGATTCTAAGTTAATATCAATTTCTGTGTATGTAGACAGCAGCAGATTTGTCATGGTTAATTGCTGTGTTAATACGTAGAGATTGCATGCAATAGCCATCTTGATCCCATTCAACGGCAACCTGATAACAGGTTGCTTATTGGTGTTTTATCACTTCGAAGATGGCAACTGACTGCAAGTGGTTGCCGACCTGGTCCCCATCTTCAGAGAAACCATTTCGAAAGCCACAAGATTGCAAGTTCATTGCACACAATTGCAATAAGTTTTAGTTGTGCTGCAGTCTTCACCTACTGTTTTTCCCAGATGTGACGGTACCATAAAGGCCTTTTTTATTCAGCTCCTGTCACCAAAATCCAGTGTTACACAATGCTTCTTGGCAGGGTTAATGAGATAGAGAAGAGCATGGCATGCAGCATCCAGGTGATGTACCCTGCTACCTGCCAGGAAGCTCAGATAACTGTGGAGCACCTGGTCAGTCATTGGCTGCACTAAAATAAATGCCAGAAATCTGCCCAGCACTAAAAATAAATCATATAATATCTGTACTGTCAGATAGCTTTGTGCAAGTTTTCCAAACATCCAAATCCATAATAATGAATTCAGTGATGAATAATTGCAGGGTCGCTTTAATAAGACGCGGGTGTTGCCGAACAACATGACATCAAGCACTCTTTAATAAAAACTTTCATACTGACAACAACATCCGCCTCTCATCTCAAATTTCCTTGTGCACTCACACATGAACAACTTCAATATTCACCCATGGGATTCGGAAGCTATTAACAGCGGAGCATTTGTTTAAGGCCTTTTGTGCAGCTAATGAAGGGTGGAGGAATTTTAATTAGAGTGTCCTGCTATCTTCAGGCCACAGTGATTGATAAGAGCCTTTCAGGAACGTGGACTGCCTCTAAACCACTGAAAGGGATCACAACCACCCGGACAAGTGGTTTGCTTATGAAAACGGCTTATTGTGCTCTTGTGTCTGGACAACAAGACTGGAGATAGGTTTTTGGCATTTTTCGCTTCACAACAAAGGAGTGATGTGAGCTAAGTTAGGGTCTTGTTCCATCTCTGCGTCCTGACTTTATTAACTGAGACTGAACTGCTTAACAGCCAAATATGCACACACCTAACCAGCTTACCTTGCGCAGTGGTTTGAGTTTAGTCTCCATGATGAACTCGTATTTACACAGCTCACAGCAACGAGTGTCAGAGCTCTTGATCCACTGCTGTAGACAGGACTGGTGGACAAAGCGCAAGCTCCCTGTGCAGTGGCATGGTGTGATCAGAGCGCTCTCGTCATCCCCTTCGCAGTGACAAATCCTGCAGGAGGCAGAGAATACAGTCAACACTAAGCTACAGGCTAGACAGCTAGCAACAGGAGCAAGATGGGAGAGAGGGGAAAGATCAAAAAGGGAAAAGTTGGCAGGCGAAGGCGACACACATTTCTCCAAATCTGAGAAAACTTGGGAGTTGTGTAATATAAGACTGCACATCAGCAAAGCTGGAGTGGCATCACCAAGAGCACAATATGCAACTAATTTTTCCACACCTACAACAGCTTTAAGTAAACAGGTGAGAATATGATTTCACAAACAGAGAAAACAAAATTAACACCCTTGTCACAGCAGACAATACATGTCCCACATGAGTAAACCCAATCAAGACAAACTAAATTGATTCATTTGCAAGTCCAAACAACATTTTGAGAAACTGATCTCCTGCGTTCTTTTGTGTTTCTGTGCAAAATTGAACACTTTTAATGTCATTTCACTCTGTAGCTGTACAGCACTGAGTTTCAGTCTCAGATAAGATTTAATAAATGTTATAAATATGTGAGTTTTTTAATTACTGTAACACAGTCCATGACAAATACGTCTGTTTGTGTATCGCTGCAATGCACTGCTATGAACTCTGTGATGAAGGCTGAAGTGCCTTGGAGTTGTTGCACTTTTAACACCCAGCAAATGTTGGCCAAAAAATAACCACATGGACACGATATTCGTTAAAAATACTACAGGATGTAGCTGTATTCTCTTTAACAGGTGTTTGTGATGCTGTGTCCAGTCCCCGTAGATGCCTGGAAAGCCTCGAATACAGACACCGACAGCTGGAACATTCGATTAGGCGTCTGTTGCCTCTAATGACTGCTGGACAGGCTGTTGTCAGTGAGAGGAACCAATCACTTCTCCAATAGACTGACTTGAAGGAGTCCACCACTCCAACATCACACACATCAGACGCTGTCTGACAGGATGGAGGATGTTGGTCTGCGTTGCCAGACATCCACACTAAGGAGGAGTATATTTGTCCGAATCTTTCCACTCAGTGTAAGGCAGATTGATGGGCAGTCTGAGCAAATCTCCAGACTATGTGGACACTTTCACCTGCACGATAGTCAGGATCTGTCAGTTTTAGTGGTGAGAGGACAAAGTGAGGGGTTAGAGGAGGTTACATCACACGCCATGCCTTACTTGAGAAAGTAGAAAATTATTATGATCTTAGACTTCAATGTCAGGACATCGACTTTGTTGTGGTTTTTCAGATGACAGTCCTCAGTGAATAACCAATAATCACCAAAATCAAGCTGCTTGTTAGACCACAACATGACATTGATTAAAAGTCAGACTGATGTCTTTCTCTAGACTACCAGGGTGCCCGATAAAGGGGTTAAAGGTGTTGTGTTGTAGTTTAAAAAGCAAATAATACCTTAAATGGGTACAGAATACACAAAGGAGGGCACATGTTCTACTAATCTATTTTTCAAATACATTTTGTTCCCTACAGATTTCACAGGCAGTAAGATCAATAATCCAGGAACGCCTTCTGTGATGCTTTCTTCTCCTGAGTGGGTTGCGAGGAGCAATGGCATGTCTTTATGGGCTGGAAGATGCAAGCAAACAAAGCGTGGAGAAGACGAGGTGGAGGAGGAGGAGGCGGAGGGAGCCGGGTGTTCAGATGGGATTGTCTTTATCCTGGTTCATGGAAGGATAACAACATGAAGGAACACATGCACGCCCACG
This sequence comes from Oreochromis niloticus, assembly GCF_001858045.2. Classification (NCBI taxonomy): domain Eukaryota; kingdom Metazoa; phylum Chordata; class Actinopteri; order Cichliformes; family Cichlidae; genus Oreochromis; species Oreochromis niloticus. Next base: position 17,677,618 of record NC_031978.2, read on the forward strand.
TATGCGTTCACACATGTTGGTAAAGGGAGCACATGAGATGACGTCTGTTTCTAGACTTTGCTGAACTGACCAGAGTGTTACAAGATTAAAAGACAAAGTGAACAAAGGTGGATAAAAATAGGTCATATCCAAAGGAGGTGGAAGAAGTGGAATAAGGACTGGGGGATTAAAGGAGAGGCAAGACACAATCACTAGAAGAAGTTTTTCTTTTTTTTTGATTATGGATAGACTGCTTTGTTTGTGTTCATTTGCATGCATAACAAGATGATGAACTGCAGATTCTCATCCCACACATACTGTATTTCTATTTCAATTTAAAAACGAAAAGCCAGAGGAAGTAGATCATTTGGTGCTTATATCAACGATTTCTGCCTGCTGAAATAAACAGATCTGACAAATTATTCTCTTTATGTAGGAGGAGATAACCACAGAAAAATCCCAACACCTCCGCACGGAGTTGCGGTGGAAATGCAGCGATCGGTAAACAACACGAGCGGATGAGGGCGGAGGAATCTTTCACTGAGACATTCAGGGAACTTTCACCTGATTTCGCAACAGGCTGAACCGCCTCGGAACTACTTTAAAGACAAGAAATCTCACAAATAAGGCACGCAACATTCACCTTAGTCATTTAACACGAGGCGCATCCATATATTCCAACAGATTAACATAATAACCCCGGCACCGGCGTGGAAATTTGCAGGTAAATTAACTTTTTGTCAGCAGCGGCACATTCCGTGCGCTGTTAGGCGTGGGACGTTAAAATTTAATTTGCATCACTTGCATCCACAACACACCCTGTTTGACGGTAATTTTAAGATGGCAGAGGCGCCGTACGAGTATGACAACATTAAAATGTGAGAAGCAAACAGAGTCAGGAAATCACAAGCCCCAGAAGCTGAGAGGGAAACGAGCTCAAATGCCTGCCGAAGCATTCGCGTTCTTCCTGTTTCTTTTTTTTTTTGGCTTCCTCATAATTTTCTCTGGTGGCATGAAGCCAGTTTTTTGCACTCCACACTCCCTCGTCGTGTTGCTTAAAGACTGCCCTCCCTCCAGTTATTCCTCATTCTGCCCTCATCCAGAAATGTATGTGTACGTTTTTTTCAAATGAATTTTAACACCACTAATCTGCCTTCTCTTGCTTTTCTGCTGAATAGATTTTCATGTGGAAGATATGTGCGGCATCTGAAGTATTTGCCTCTCAGACTGTTTTCAGTCTGCGCAGTTTAAGCGCTGCCAGAGACTGGCTGATCAGTGATCAATTTAGTGGCTTTAGTGGCTAAGCAATCTCTCTGTCTCCTTTCATTTTTCTTTCTCCTTTCTTGTCTCTGATCATTTAAGAGGTTACTCGTTTGTCTTCGCATGAGCACGCTTGCCTTCAAAGAGAATATTAAATTTGCTGAGAAGACATTTAACTGTTGGAGGAAGGTTAAGGAATTACACAGACTCTAGCTGTTTTATGCTGTCAGATTTAAAAGCTTAAAAGCTACCCTGTAATGCTGTTTTTTGAACATTAGAGCCACTGCGGCTCAATGTGTTTTGAATTTCCTGCAAATTAAAACTGAGTCATTAAACCCTACATTTAGTTGTTTATAGATTAAGTAAAACTTGCATAAATTTTTTTAAAATCGATGCCAACTATTTGAAAATCATTGCATATTCTTGCTAAACCGACAAATATGCATTCAGTAACGCATATGTATCAAAGTAAAGAAACAAAACCTGGAGAAAATATAAACTTGAGTACAATCGCTGTGATTTAGTTATGAGGCTGGTCATGGTTAAAGAAAAAAAAAAGATAAGGCCAATACAGGCTCTGGGGGTTCAGGCCCATCTGAAAAGGTCACTGTGCTCCCTCGGCTGAATTCTGCTGACACACTTTCAAAGCTGTAAGTGAAATTAAATCCTACAATTTGGTAATGAAAAGGTTGTACACCCACATTACAGATATCGCAGTAACAACCAAGCGCTGGGAGCTTAGTGCACCTGCAGCAAATGCCGCAGCATGACTGCGAAGGACTGACTTTGGAGTATACACCCCTCATTTAAAGTCTGATCCCGCTCAAAACTGCACACAAACAGAAATGTGTTGACAAGATTTTGTGCTTACACTCTGTGACTCCCCACTGTTCTGATGCGTGTGATGAGTTCAATAATCCACTTCTGCACGCAGATAAAATGTCTCCCTTTTTGTAAACTATGCCACCAAAACCAGATATTTTTGCACTTCTGTATCTGAATGAGAATCAGATTTATTGACCAATTATGTGTACGCATACAAGGAATTGGGCTCCAGCTGTTTCTTTGCTCTCAGTGCACGCAGCAACAGACAGCACTGAAAACAACATAGCATAGAAAATAACAACACATGAAGCTTATTTATGGTGCAGAGTGTGACGATGTTGGAATAAAGTTTGGATTAAATAAATGAGGGATACTAGTTACTATATGTTTGACCTCTTTTCCTGCAATACAGTTAAAACTCATCTCAAACGATGGCTAAAAGGGGATCAGATTACTGATCGTTAATTTTACAAATAATATCTATCAACTTTAATGTTGTAAGTTTTTACATTTACATGTTTTGTTTTTTCTTATTTTGCTATAATTTGATGTATTTGTTGTCTGGACTACATTGTTTGACATTGTCTGATGGTCTGCTTAATTCCTTATTTATTGTTTTTTGTCTGACCTGCCAGCGACTACAGATGAAAAGCAGCCTTTTGGATAACTCTGGCATATTTACACTGATATGTTCATTAATATTTCAAATAAACAAATTCAAATGAAAAAATATACACACGGTTACATACGGGTTCATGATGTGGTTCAAAGTAGTTTGTTAATGCTTTTATGAATTTGCGTAGCTGTGAAGGTAAACCATGCGGTTATAACTATACAGGATAGCCTCCTGTGGTGCTTGCATGTTTTAGCAAGTTATTATTCATTTGAAAAACCGCGCATCTTTCTTTGATTAGAATTTTGTGAACATAGCGTGTGTGACAACATCTGGCCAGAGCCTTTCGAAGTGGAGTTTGATGTTGTCCGCGTGTCTGTGTGGGTTTTCTCTGGGTACTCCCGACTTCCTCCCACAGTCCAAAGACACGTGCTTACCTGGTTAAAGTGTAATTCTAAATTGCCCATAGATATGTCTTCCTCTTGTACTAGCGCTGAGACAGACACAACCTGTCCATCCAACTCTTGCCCTACAGCAGCCAGGACAGGCTCCAGACCACAAGATGTATTTATTTATTATTTCTCCCTGGAATAAAATAGTTTTCAAGTGAGAAAGGTGAATTTTCAAGTCAAATGCTTCCTTGTCAAGCTTGGTTCACTGAGCCAGCAGACATACAAATGCAATCAATACGAATGTTTGAATTCTTTGAAGAAATAAGCTCATTAAACTTTTTATGACAAAGCAAATCCGGCCATTTTGTAATGTGTCTAGATGCGAAACACTTATCTGCTTGGTGACATTTCTAATGAGGAAGTGAAGCAACTCCCTTCACACAGTTGACTTTCAGTCACTACTCTCCGAACTGCTGACAATAAAGGAGTTTGATAATAATTAACCAACTAGTCACCTGTGAAACAAACAACCTCCCACACATACTTTTCATAGGTGAGGTCAGCATTAGAGCTGTGCTCACGTTTTAGGCCACCTGACAGAGAACTGGAATAACGTGTTTGTGTGCGTGTGTGTGTGTGTGTGTGTGTGTGTGTGTGTGTGTGTGTGTGTGTGTGTGTGTGTGTGTGTGTGTGTGTGTGTGTGTGTGTGTGGAGTCAGACTATGCAGGCTATTTGAAGCCAATAATCTGCCTTTTGATCTCTGGCCTTCACTTTGCCACTTCTAAGCTGGTGTTTCTCCATCGGCCCACAGCTGACATGTAAATCTGGAAAGCAGTAGATGCACACACCAGAGCCAAAGTGACAACAAACAGAGTCATATATAATTCAAAATCCTTTAGATCTCATTAATCCAGTGAAGTGCTGCCACACTTCGTATCGACAGCAGGAGTTAATGCTCAAAATTCCCGTTCTTGGCAACCAGCAAGATCTACTGATCTGCAGAGACCTCGCAGCCATGACCTGGCCTGTAATAAAGTTACTCACGATGTGTCTTTATAATAAGAACTGGCTCTGGCAGTAAGAGAGCATCCAATTGGTCATGTGACAAAGACTGATGGTGGACCCAGACATGGGCTATTTATTGTTCTCTGTTCCACTAGTTCTCAGACATATACTCTGTTCCTCTGTGCTATTAAATTTTCTGCGCTAACCTCTGCCCTTCTATCAATTCCATAATATTCCTATTGCCCTCCATTCCTACTGCAAAGCCTCAGGCTTATGAGCCAAAATCAATCAGGTGTTTGTTTTTTTTGCAGCCTATATACGACACTTTACTGCCTCATCGATCTAACAAATGAAAAAATATTTTAAAAATACAGCTTGGCAGCAGAATGAAAAACACAGCAGAACATTGAGATAACAGTGAAGTGAAATTAGATGGTATGAAATTACTTTACAGCACATTTGTGTCACACACAAAAGGGTTGAATTGGAACAGCTGAGGAGGAGGTGGACAGCGTTGCGGTGTGTTGCAATTAAAGCATCTACGTGTCGGGTTCTTCTGAGTAACTGCTCGACTCTGAGCAGGGATTTAGACTACAAATACCACTATGAGATATTTTCTGGGTATACAGGCTATGGGATGAGAAGCTCTCCACTATTCCACAGGGCTCTGGGATTCACTGCCACGTCACGGTACAGGGGTGGTCTGGGCTTTACCAAGTCACAGGAAGGGTGGGTGTGGATTACGCCGTCCAGACAGTCACCCACCTGCAGCAGTCCCCGGATAGAGAATAGGGTGACAGTGGCCCTGTTTTCTCTGACAAAGGGGATGGACAGCAGTCCAGATCGCTGTCTCCTTCCATATAGCACACTGGAGCTTGAAGTCCACCTGACCCAGCCACTGTCACCATTTTTGGAGATGCTGGTTGACCCATTTCTTTTGAAGTAGGACTGGGCTGGTCTTCCTCAAACACATCGTCATCTCCCACTAAATCCTCAGAGGGGAAGCCTGACTCGCTACCTTCCAGCAGGGCACTGGAGGACTTGATGTGGAGGTGGGAGGCGTAGCTGCCCAGGTCTGAGCATTGCAGGCTGGCTGATGTAGAGGATCGAGAGAAGGGAAGGAGGAGACGAAGAAAATTGGAGCTTGGGGAGTTATGGGGGTGGAGGTGGGTGTTGGAATGAGGAGCGGTGAGGACACCGTGATCAGTTGGGAGGCAACTGGCGGGCGCTATGCCCAACATGTACTTGTAGTTGTTGGTGAAGGAGGGAACGAGGTGGGGCTGGGTGCGCATTGAGAAGCCAGGATTTGGGATCTGTTGTCTGGGCGTTGCAGCCAGCTTGCAGTTGAGTGTGTGAGCCCTTCGATCCAAGCCAGGAGGCTGAGCGGGCTCGAGCTTCAGCTCCAACTCTCCCTCAGAGCATGTGCGATCTATAAAGTGCAAACCGCGGCAAAGAGTGTCCACGCGCTGGCCAACGTCATTCAGAGACACCGAAAACCTGAGCGAGTTGTTGGAACGGATGCTGACGGAGGACGGACGCAGCAGAGAGAGCCAGTCTCGCTGTTTGGCGTGTTCGGAAGCAGGTAGGACGTCTGTGCAGAGGGTGGTCACTGAAACATCTCCTGAACCCTGACAAGTTTTACCCTTAGAACTCATAAGAACCACTGCTGTCTGCTTCTGAGTGTCCTGATCCTGACTGATGATGTGTTTGTGCATGTTTGTGTGTGAAAAAGGAGCACGCAACAGACAACAGCGGTAGAGGACAACAGGAAAAGGTATGGAGAAAGACAAAAAAGAGAAATGGAAGAGACATGCATTTAAAAATAAAGGAGTTTGAAAAATAGGATATATAAACACTGGATGATTAATGTTACCATTAACTCCATTTAACAGCAGCTTGCAACTAAAGCTGCTCCCAGCAGTGACATTGTGCCACTCAGGGGTAAAAGGTAAGCCAACATCACCCACTGATAAGCAACTTCATCACTGATAGACTGATAAATAAAGTTCATTTACTGCACCTGTGTGCAGTAAATGAACTTTATTTATCTTGGCATGAATTCAGACTGAAAGGTACCTGCAGATGTCCTGGCTAGACGGGGAAACTGACGTCCTCGAGAAACTGCACGGAGCGTTGACTGAAGTCGGGCTTCCAGCCTGAGAAACAAAACACACGCAGAACAAAAGGCAGTTTAGGACAGAGAGTACGGGCACGTGAACATGAAACCCTACGGTTAAATAAATACTGCATCAATCAACAGGCGATTGTATTTTCTGTGGTGGCGGCAGTGGATCTGCGTGGTGAGGAATTATCAGCGCCAGCACCCATCACACGTGTGTGATCTTTACACAAAGAGAGAAAGCACGTTGTGTACTGATGCACAAGATGATAGAGAGGGGAAAAACAATGCTGCCAGTTAATCTGTCTAGTTTAAGGTGAAATCTGCCTCACTGCATCACAGAGAGGGTAAAGAAAAAAAAGAAAAATAATATCAACAGGCGACTGCGAAGAGAGAAGTGCTGATGAGACCGATCGAGAGTTAAGAAGAACGAGGCGGCGAGCGAGGCACGGCTGGGGGACGTGAGGCTGCAGATTAATGTTCAGCCTCTACAGAGAATAATTTTTAAACACGTGCAACTTGGGTTTTACTTGCAAAATATTCTCTTATGTCTGACAGGATAATAAATCTAATTGATCAGATGATAACTATTTTAGTCCACTTATCCAATTCAGATTTATGAGACTGGGGTTGAAGCCTTTCCCAGCAGTCACAGGGTGAGAGGCAGGGTACACCAAGGACAGGTCGCCGGCTTGGCTAATTCACAAATCATTCATAATTCACCCCGGGGTCAATTTAGAATCACAAATTATTTACCACATCATATTTTATTATGATGTAGCGTCACTTGGGTGTTCCAAAAACGTTCACTTAGATGAGTTCACTTGTGAGACGAGACAAACTGTGTGGCTCCTTTTAAATAAGTAGAACTGCTCACATTCATTTAGTTGTATCAGACCACACTGAAGCCTTTGAATCCCTCTTTTTCACCTGTTGTTTTTTAAACTTCACATTTAACATAAATGTGATCTTTTCATCCTACCTGCAACAAGGAAATGATTGAGTATATTCCCTCAAGTACAGATATTATTTCCTAAAGTCTCCCATATTGACAGGTTCAGACCAGATACATAAAGAATGAGATCAGACAGTGTTTGGGTTGCTAACATAAAGACATGGGGGGGGGGAGCCTGGTCATTTCAGCAAGAAACTAATTACCTATTGATTTAATTTCTAACTAAAGGAAAGTTTATAGCTCACGGTCTGACACCGATCAATAGAAAATTCAATTTCCAGCCATGCCCTTTCATCCTGTTTATCTGTCTGTACATGAGCAGCACCGCTTCACTTTAACTTCTTTTTCCCCACTTGCACACAAAAGCACTTAAACACGCTGCCCTCCTGTTTCGCGTCACTGCTCTTCAACTGCTTACTCAAGGTTGTAATTTGCTTAAATCTTTTACTTCCTCTGTTTATTGTTTAATTTGACTTTTATTTTAAACAGCTCATGTTCAAGGTCACCGTTTGGCACTCTGGCAGCAGTCTGGCCAATAAATGTAAAATGAACAGATAGAAGTGGATGAGAGACAACAATTAAAGCGTTATTATTTTGCAGACAGTACCACAATAAACTACAAAAGCCGAAAGTTACTGAAATGAAACTCAAGAAACGCTGAGTTTACCTGAAGCATCATGGGAAATATGAATGTGGGCTGACCAATGAAGCAGATAGGGATCTTTATTAGTTACGTTCTGTGCAACTCGGCAAATAGATAACTCGCTTGGTCTTCGAGCGATCAGATGATAACATAGTTGAGGTAATAATGATTAACTTCCCGTTAAAACCCTGCATGACTCCACACTCCTATTAAACAGCTGCTCCTTCTTAACAGCTCTCTCTTGTGAGGACCTACTTTGATGAGTAAATAACTGCCTCCGTTTAACATATAACAAAAAACCACTGGAGGCAATGATACTTCAACAACTGCTGAAAACTGGTTTTTGGCGCCACCGACACTTGTCGTACTTTGAAACCTCTAAACTGTGAAAAGAAGCAGATTCGCGCTTAAACGTATCCATTCAGTTATGGTTCTTTGGCTCTGATGTGCTAATTAGATATAATCCAGCCTCACTTCACATTCACCCTAATGAACACCTGTTTATTTTATTGTGAGTGCTGAAAAAAAAAAAAACTCATATTATTATAATAACTACTAATTTAACCTCTCTCCTCAAGCACTACCGCCCTGCACGCACTCTCATGCCACACATAAATTATTCCCTTTTGTATTTGTTGCACTCTCTCTTAACCCTGAAACACCTTATTACTCGCATGTCATTGCCTCTGCCTCCTTCCTTCTTCAACAGCCTTAACCTGCACAGACGTACAGCTCCCAATTTCTAGCTATTGGGGCCTGTTCAAGTAGAACCTTTAAAATCTAACAGGAGCAATGAATCACTGGCTCCCATTGAGAAACTCCTAACGAGGCTGGCAGAGTATGTGAATGGACTAGACGCTGACGAGAAGCCAACATCGAAGCAACACTGACGAAAAGAATCAGAAGTTCACCGTTGACCTTTAAAACTGTACAAACCTAACCCCAGGTGTCAAAGTTTACCCGTATTTTTTGGTTACAGTCTAATCTGAAGTTTAACGTGTCAATTATTAACATATCAATTTGATTATGAGCGAGTTTTTTTTTTTTATTGTGACGCACAATATGCAGTTCAGACCAGTTAAACTTGAAATGTTTTGTCAAGCTTTGATTTCCCAGGACAAAAATGAACTTTACCGAAAGTGTTTGACATTTTGGAAAATAGGTTTATTATCTTTTTTGCCCGTGGTTCAGATGAGAGGATCGATACAATTATAAAAGGCTGCAGCCAGCAGGTGATTAACTCGGCCTCGGCTTCTGTTTATAACCTTCGTGGAGGTTAATCATAAAACTGATGAATATTACAGCTAAGATACGTTCTCAAGCAGCCCTGCGCAAACATTTGATAAAATCCATTTTTAATCAGCAGCTTCTTTAATCCATCTACAACGACTGCAGTTTATACTTCTATAGTTTTCTCTGGCTCACTCACTCGCTTTCATTTTCAGCTTCTTCGTGGCTCTCGCAAGGTCATGCTGCTAATATAAAGTGGGGCCTCCAGCTGTGCAATTTATACCCCAGCAATATACAATACATTTATGTGTCATTACATGCAGTGCAGTGATACCCACAAAGCTAAATACGCTGATGGGTTTGTGCTGTGCCGCAAATGCTTGCGTATCCAACCTCCACCATCAGATATAAGAGACCTCAAACACGAGATGAGTAGCCTAGTTACATTAATCATACACACGCATACTAAATAATCACATAAGTATGACGCCAAAGCAATCCTCCCTAAAATCTACTGCTGTCAGATTCGGTGTTATTTTTATTTTTTTGAGAAGCTACAAACTCATTAGAGCTTTAATAAGGGTGATTTGGTAGCAGCAGGTTATGCAGGAGGCAGCAGGAAAGCTGATGGACTTGATTGGCCAATCATTTTTCTGGCACTCGAGACTATCTTCAATCATGCCTATCCATCTGTTTCAATGGGCCCTCATGTGAGCTTGCAAAAAACTGGCAATCAGTGCGGTTTATTCAACTCTTGGACAGGCTTCAAAGTGGCAGCACCAAGCTCTGAAGACGAGAGAATACACTCCTTCTTAAATTGAATATCACCATCCCTGCCTTTGTTTACTATACATGACTTGTGATTAAAAAAAAATATATATAATTTGGTTACAGTGAAGGAGAAACTACCCACTCACTCACACCAGTTATCATCTCGTGCCATATTAATGCTGTACCAGTTGAAAGTAGATTTTACTGCAGTGAGCAACAGAAGCATCCTCAGTGATCTAACCTGGGATCATGAGGCGTTTACTGTCAACATCAGACACCATCTCCCCGGCAACCCAGTCCCGGTTGATCAGACCGCAGTAGCAATTATCCAGGGATCTGCCTTCTTAATCCAAAGCCACCTTGTTTCTTTCTCTGAGGCTTCAGTAGCTCATCTAATTGACTTCCTCTAATCCTGTCCGACGATGCTCAGCAATGCAAAAGCTTTGCAGAGCAAATCCTACCTCCACAGGCTTCTGATGGGTTCGGCAGCTTTGCCTTTAGCATGGCTCACTTCTGGTACTCAGCACACGGCCTCTCTGTTGCCACTTCCAGCCTGCTCAATACCTCAATACCACATGCCAGTCACTGGCAGTGCTGAAGAGGCCAAATATAACTTCAACTGTAGATGAGGTTTCTCTCCAGCCCTTTGGTCTTTGGCTAATGGTGGCCCATGAGGGCTGTGGCTACACTGTTAGTGGTCATGGTAAACAATAGTGGCCATCTCCAAAGGCAAGGTGTCCAGGATGGAGTCCCTTCCAAAGCAAAGAGGACTGGAAGGTGTCTAACTCCTGCTGCAGACATGGAGGTTTGCTAGACTGACTAGGACATCATACACAGCTTGAACCAAGAACCACAGTCGCACTCTTGTTTCCACATTAGACCATCAGGCAGACCTCACATCGATGCTAGTTTAATTTATGACACTAAGAAGTCAAATACTTCTGTTTCAAGCCATAATTATGACCTAAATGTCAAAATAATTATGCTAACTAATACTGATAAATACTGCTATGCAGCTGTCTAATGACTTTTGAGACCAATTTTCCCTAAATAACGTTTTTGACTAATAAACCTGCACTTTGGGCTCCTTAGTGTGCACTTCTTTAGTGTGGCTGTGTGAAAGTACCTGCCATAATTTTTTTACAACCGTGTCATGTCTAGATGACAACGTAAACATTTTTTTTTTTTAACAAAACTGCTCAACATTTTCTTGTTCCAGCTTCCGAAGCGCAACTAACTCTAAGAGCGCCGGGTTTTCCATGCAGACTAAAGCTTCCTGACGTGGTTTGCGGCGGCGGAGCACATGCAACGTGACATCTACACGCTGTGTGGAAATATCAACTAGTAATGCAGCGTCATGTTTGTGCATCGGCTTTCTGTCAGACAAAAACTTCTGTTGTTTTTTTCCTTCTCATCTGTGCTTTTTTAAAAAAAATCTTGATGGATGTTTTTTTAAGCATATCCCATCTCGCTGATAAATTCTCTTTGAGCATTCGACCTACGCATGCCTCCATCACTGCCGTTCGACACGCTGTTGGTTTTTTGGACTGTATGCAAGTGCATTTCCATAGCTTCTGTTTTGGTTGAATTCCTATAATCCTTCTCTGTACGTAGCCTGAGAGCTAACAGATATAAATGCTGCAAGAAAATTTAAATTATCATCATCAAACAGTCTTTGCATTAATTTATATTTATTTTTCAGGCCAAAAACCCCCAAAACAAAAACAAACAAGATTCAGTTAACTAGAAAGAAGAAGGCTGAAGATTAAACCATCAAAGAAATTATGATAGCAGGAGCAACCTCTCAGATAAAGTTTATTTCCATTGCTGTTTACATTGTTTCGTGCCCATCCTCCACAGGTAGTCATTTTTCATAGACTAGCCCCTGTTTCAGCAGAAACACTCAGAAATAAGCAACATGCCAGATTGATTTTTAGAGCGCGTAATTTTTGTGTTGAAACGATTTCAGTTTTATCAAAATAGTAGCTCGGCTCAGTGCCTTGTTTTGACTTTGTGGTCTGCCAAGCTGAACAGACCAACAGAGAGGCTCTTCTAGCGATCAGAGGTGCAGATTCAGGTTGGATGTTGCAGCTACAGAGCCTAAAACTCTGCAAAACTGCAGCAGCTTGAATTCTAGAGCAGCACCAGATGTTTGGCCGACTATAAGCGGCAGCCCACTGAGCTGTGAGTCGCTGCTTTGTGTCTTTATGAGGACTGTAATACTATAATGCCTTCCCAAACAGTGTAGGAGGCATCACACAGCACCCTGGCACTGCGCTAAAGAGAGAAAGGGCTACAGCTAAGCCTCCTGACCTCACTGAGTGGAAAAATCAACTCGCGCCAAATCAGGAGGCAATCCTCAGCGTACATCAGAAAAGCCTGTGTTTTTTCAGACAAGTTTATCACCGATAACGGTTAAATTTAACAAAAAAATGTTGATTATCTTCCCTCAACATTGCGTTTCTTTCACGATTCTCAGGCTCGGCTTGATGGAAGAAACGACTCAATGAACAAACGAGCACGGGGGACAAGGGAGATGATGAGTTTATGGTTGCGGATACGCGTATACCTTCATATCCACGACCACACACCTCAGCGCCCCTCAATGACAAGTTCACTGATGGAGGCAATATCACCTTTATGAAACAAATGAGCCCCCGGCCATATTCGGCTGCTTGTTTTCCTGTTATCGTATAAATCTCTCTCTCCCAGTGAGTGTATTCCTCGTGACAGGTATTCTAGGGGGAGCAACAGGATAACTAGAAATAAGATTTATTTCTGAGTCATCTTCAGAAAAGGATAAAGCTGTTCAATTAAAGAAAACAGCACAAAAAATACCAGTAAAGGCAAAAAGGCCAAACGCATCCCTGCCAGGTTATCCATGTAAAACGAGAGCAGGTGCTTTAAAAAATTGAACAAATGCTTTAGATGTTGTAGCATTCAGATTTTTCTGGCTGTATGACTGTGCCGAGCTGGGGATGTTATGAAATATTCCTCTCAGGCCGACGCTGCGGTTATTTATACAGAGAGAAATCTTTTAAGTAGGTCAACAATCGAATACGAGCGCATTCATTTTTGATTTGGTCTGACTCGAGCTGATGCGATTCAGCTTGAATCCGCGAAGCCGTTCAACATTTGTTTTGGTGCCCCTATTCTGAGTGTGGCCGGAGCTCACGTTCAAATGAATGAAAACAATCAAATGTCAGTCAAGAACCCCCCCGCCCCCCCAAAAAACAACCCTTCAGCAGTAAATAAAGCGACTCTTATCAGATGTACATTTGACCAAGATTCAGCTTTACAAACGTAAATTAACTTGACCTACATTTTATATTTTTTCTGCAAAGAGGAACATTCGAGTCACTGCTGGAAATACGAACACCTTTCATCTCATCCTGTCATAACTGCAAAGCGTGGAAACTTATAAATGTACTGCATATATGCATAAAATCATCTTCTTCAAGCAGCTTCTAGGGAAAGTGGTCTCAGGGAGATGGCGTCTTAGTGAAAACACATTACCCACCTACAATAATCCACTGCTAAATCTTCTCACTTGGAGTCTCTGTCAAAAGATTATTGCACCATTTCTTTGTCTGCGTTTCTCAAAACGGTCTACTGACTCAAACGGGCAACCTTTACAGTCATAAGCTGACTCACTCTCCAACTCTGAAGACTCCCAGCAGGCTTGTCCATCCAGAGAACAATTTATACCAACTTAATACCTGCCAGTCAAACGCATTTCCCTTTAGGAACGAGTAGGAAACACCAGCTGCCAGACAGACCGGTGATTATTAATTAAATCTGTCAAAGTTAAGAGCTTTATTCGGACTTTATGTCTATCATTTCATTACAAACACATTTGTCAGAGGAATGGGGATCTATATAGGACATTCAATGACAATGGACTGCGTCTGCTACCTGATGAAATCCACCCCTCCATTTATGAATGAGATTTGTGTAGAAAGCGACTGACACTGCTCTCTCTCCACAGACACTGAATAAAATAATTACACTCCATTGAAGAAATAACCTGTTTCTCAAGTGTAAGATGAGATGAACACCACTCAAGTTGTTTCCCAACAGCTGGCTGGAGCGACACATTTAAAGGAGAGTGGTGTAACCCTGTCCTCTTAGAGTGATTAAGTGCATTTGCCATTTACTGCTTGTTTCTAGGCAAAGTGGTGCCAGTCTTAGTTTTGTAACTTAGAAGCTATGAAAAGTCACGGGAAGACTTATCACACATGACAACATTCAGAGCACAAGATCAAAATTATTATATAATTATATGACTTTATAAGTTTTGCTCTGAGCATTGCAAAAAGGTTTGTTCGCACGTACTTTAGGTGCAACGTTCACAGACTTTGTACTCACTGCCGCTGCACTTACATAATAATCAACTGCAGTGTGCTATAAAGTCTGGACCTCCCGGATTTAACTAGAGAGCAAGAAGTCATTGTAACTAAGACTAGGGTGCAAATTGGCTTCTAGGTGTAAAAATACATTTCCCTTTACACGGATTATCAATGGTCTGTTGTACTGCTACAAAATGCGGCATTAATATACATTTTATATCAAATTACACATAATATGTTGAATGTCTACAAGGTATGGCACATATAACAGATTCATTTGCCATCAAATGGACATATTTTTGTAAATGTGAGCCAGTTGTTCCCCTGCAGTCATGGAGTGGCACGCTGTCTTAGAAAAACTGTATTTTCGTTACTATAATCGTTATCCTGCAAACGATCAGTGCATTTGTCTCTCGGGTGCAATACCTCTCATCTTGCTCATGTTTAAAGAGCGAGCAGCTCGTGGATCAAATGTTATTGCTGGAGCCTTCCCGTGGTGACAGAATGACCCTGACATCTATTAGCACAAGTAAAGGGTTTATCCTCTAAGAGGCTCAAGAGGGGAAAAAAAAGACTGAAACCATAGAGCCATTTTCAATGCAGGCTGTAGCTTTACCTATGGGAGCCATGAAGCATAAAAGGAAAGAGAGAAAACGTAGAAAGACAGAAGTCTCAGAGGTTGATCAGTAAGGCGGCTCTGATTGTGGCGATGTGATGAGAAAGAGGCAGGTCATCTATCAGCTGCTTACACTCTGGTGCATGTCTGCCTACTCTGTCAATCTCCACCTTCAAATACAGCTCACCTCACTGCCATTTTCTTGTCTACAAGTGTGCTCCCTTTTCTCTGTGATGGACCCAGCCTGTACATCTTTTATTCAAATTTTTCTCATTTGTATGTGCTTTGCTCACCTTTGATATATTGCTGGACCGGCTTGCTGAAGGACCCAGAGGCTTTTCATTCTGTAAAAGATAGAACGACAGCTCCAGTGAGTGAAAAACATCCAGAAACACAAAAATGCCATCCCGTCTGTGCATGCACTTTACATACTAAAAGCAGACAACGAAGTGAAAAGCTGCCTGACAGAAACGGATAATTCAAATATGTGAAATGATAGCATTATCATGTAATGTTAGCATTAGCAATATTTACACTGCTCACCGGGTTAGTTCTGTATGCTAACCTTTGACAATTTGTACTAAGCACGCTGTTCAGCATGAAACCTGAAGGTATCCAAAGGTTGTTAACTAAAAGGTTTTCAAAGGATACATAGGGCTGAAATACTATGTAGCACTAGTAGTAGCAGCTAGGTGCTGCTAATCAACTGCATGTGATAATCAATTCTGAATTCCTCCAAAAATGCAGAAGTTCAGAAGTTTTAACACAATGTCACAATCTTCCCAGTGAACATTCCAGCAAATTCTCCCAATTGTCCGACTATACAGCATTAAGAGAAATTGCAAAAATCCCAAAGAGCAAAATGTTAAATGTTATGTTCATGACAGTACAATTAGAAAAAAATCCAAGTATAACTTATTTGGAAGGTTTTGCATGTTTAAAGCCTCTTCTCTCTAAAAAGAACAGTTTGCAAAACTGCACCGGAACAAACACATGATTTCTGGAACAATGTCCTTTGGACAAAAACCAGAACCAAAGTAGAAATATTTAGCCATAATGCACAGCACCATGACCAAAGACATCATAGCAACATGTTGAATGTGACCTGGGGACCTTCCAGTCATTGTGTAGACCATGAACTTCTCTATAAACCAAACTATTCTAGAGTCAAATGTGAGGCCATCTGTCCGACAGCTAAACTTGGCCAAAAATGGGTCAAACAGGACAGGATGGTGATCCCGAGCACAGCAGCAAATCTACTACAGAACGACTAAAAAAAAAATCAAAGAAGCAAAGTGCTGCACGGATCCAGTAAGTCCAGATCTCAACCTCATTAAAATATTGTGGTGGGACCTTAAGAGAGCTCTAAAGAGCTGTACCTGCAAATCTCAAGGAGCTGAACCAACACTGCCAGAATTCCTCCATAATTATATGAGAGGTTATTGTTATTATTATTATTGGTAAAGGTGGTTGCACAGGCCACTGAATCATGGAGTGTACTTGTTTTTTCAGAAAATTTTCAAAAAACTCTGTAACATGACTGTTTTTCAATCTGGGTGAATACGGCAGACCAACAGAACAACACTGCCGTCCCTACAGGCATGCTGCTAGGGGGTCTTGAAACAAAAAAACTCCAAAATGTATGATAAAATACATTAAAAAACTCAAATAGGGATGGATCGAGTAGGCCTGATTCTTGGTCCTCCTCAGTGTAATGCGCTACATTTCTTAGCAGCTCAAGGGCCTGCAAGCATGTGCTGTTTGGCACTTTAAGTTGGTAAATCTAGTTTCTCTGGCACAAGACAAAAAGAGAACAAGCCGATTGTATAACGCACCCATCCAAACTCCAAATCAAATTCAGTCACAATATTTATATCATTACCCAGGAAGCAAAAACAGGCAAATATTTCCAGCGTTCAGCATAGTCAAGTTTTATAATGATCCTCGAGTCGCACTAAGTGTTCTCGGCTTGCATCAGAGACCGAGACAAACAGCCGCTGGGGCGCTGTGCTGCATTCAGTGCTGTTATTAAGGCTGGGCATGGTTCCTTAATGAGTAATCAATCATAGTTACATAACATCCAAGTTCACACCAGGTCTGACAGGGCTGTTGGACACAAACAAATCTTTGCAAAGAGAAACCAGCTCTGTGGGGAGAGTTTTTCAAATTTATGAAGACATGAAAGTACGGCCCGATTAAACTGTTGAGGCGTAAAAATTGGCTATATTAGCCCCCGCTGAATTCTGCCTCCTCTTCCTGCACGCTGTAGACCACACAAGGCAGCTTCATTGTGCGCTCAGAGACCCTTAAACCAACCGGTCCCCAGTGATGATTAGTGCAACGTGACCAAAATGTAATGTGTCAATGTGTTAATTAGATAAAGTGTTAACTGTTAACTCTCCTGCACTTATAGAACGCCTTTTAAAATCTGTTGCTTTACAGATGACTTCAGAGAGCTTTTCTCATTAATCTATTTATAGGATTCGGAGATCAGTGTTTCGCTCAAAGACACTTCGGCATGCGGAGAGAACATGAATCAAACCACCGTATCTGCGGTTAGTTGACAATCCACTCACTCTCATGTGAGTACCAATCATCCCTGACATTTAATACTTACTATTTTTTGTGCTTATGTTTGCTTAAGTGAAAAAATTTCTACTTGTTTCAAGTTGATTTTCTTCTCAGTAGCACTCTTGTTCAATTCTTTAAGAGTTTGTTTTAAGAACAAAAGTTAAGTTTGGAGGATTTTCTTTAAGAGAGAAGGAGATCCAAAGAAAAAAAAGCCAGAAAGTAATCGCATCAAATAATTTACAACAACCACTTTCTTGCTGTTTAAGGCATGAAAAGGTATTACGCTCATGTTCTAGGTAGCATCAGAGTCAGAGGACCCTTAAAATCGTAGTGACAAGAGAAAAGAGCTACACCTCAAATTTAATTTTTACTATTCATTTAGTGGATTCTTCCCCCACTAATTTAAAGAACATGGTGTATTTTTGAGTGTATTTATGCCCCAGGGCCTTTTGGGAGTGCCTTGTCATTTTCCTACACACACACACACCACACACACAGAAAAGCAGTATTTGTTTTTGGAGATATAAACACTGGGAACTTTCATTTTGTTAATAAGTATCAGCAGCCGAAGTGTTATCTCCACCATTTTTTGCCCAAACAAGCCTACACCCACACAGACACACAAACACGCCATACCACTAACAGTCTCTACAACATGTTACAGTTTCTAATTACTTAAGTGCTTGATGTGTCCTAGCTGTGACTAGTTGCCATGGTGACTGAGGACCGTTGCATGTGCCGAGTCTCAATCACTTGCTGCATCTCCCCGCCTCCTTATATTTCCGTTCATGTAAACAAACATAAGATAAAAAACGAAGGATACTTGCAACACACCCACCAACTAACCCAGACCTTCCCTTCCTTCTCCTGTATTTTCCATGTTTATGTGGTACTTGGATATCGTTTCTTAGCTAAAACTATGTGATTAAATCTCTTAACTAGTAGAGTTGGACAATGCACTCATATGCAGGTGTAAAAATTCCTGACCTTTAAGGTACTGTCCTACTGTCTTGTGGTCTTTCGTGGAGGAAAGTGTTGCGGCAGCAGTGAACGCAACTGAAGAGGAGGCAGCGCTGACATCTCGTGTCATTATTTGTTGACTCAAGCGTCAAAGTTGTGGCGATTATCTCCAATCTCAATCCCTTTTATCTCGAGTTTTAATGGGAAATCCTCTAGTATGATGCACTTCCTGGTTTATATTGCCACATAACTTGAAGCACTTAACACACAAAAAAAGTACAGAGATTGCATGAAAACATGTTGAAAAATGAAAAAACATCTAATTGCAAAAATGTACTTTTGCAGATCTAAATGCATGAAGAACCAAGATGGTCTCTTGCTGTACTAGTGGATTAAAGTGAAGCAGTTCCTCCCCATTTCCATGTCATTACTCCTTCAGTGCATTCAACACAATGGCACAAAATGGCAAATACAGCTCTCAATGGGCGCAATTTGTTCAGCAAATCAATTGTCAAATAGTTGAGGAGCATAAAAATTCATTTTTTTCTTCCAGGAGATGACAGCGAGGGATAAAGGGAACGGGAGACGAAAAGAACAAATTGATGATCCTTGCCCTTAATCCTTCCTTCTTGGTTAAAAAAAAGAAAAAGAAAAAAAAGCGATAACAAGAGTACATCCCCAGACTCCGGGGTTCTGGAAATAACAAGGCCACAAATGGACTCATGGCTTTTATAGACAGCAGTGATTAGAGCAGACAAGCTGAATACAGATGACAAAAGAAGAGACAGGAAATACATCTTCATTTGTCGTCTCGTTTAAGCACAGGTTACAGTTAAAAACCCGCACTGTCTAACTGTCTTTCCTACAGTACAAGGTCCGGGAGTCACCTTCACTGCCACGTCTGTAGACTATAAAGGGCCTGCTTCTCTAAGCTCATGCATAATTCTGATAAAGGAGAGCTCAGGTTTCACAGTCCACTGTGCCTGTCCTTCTCCACCTCCTCTGTGGGTCTGTTAGCAGCTCCAGTCTTTGATAACACAACTTTCACACTGGACTCTGAAGACTCTGGCTTGTAACAGAAGAAGCTTAAGAGAGTACAGAGGAGGAGAGGTCATATTCGGGGGGATCACTGTGTTTTTCAAGGGTCTGTTCTTAGCCCACAGAGAGAAGGGCTCAGCTCACTTTTATGGAAGAATCTCAAGAAGATAAGACTTGTGAATTTAACCCAGACTCTCTCCAAGTTCCTTTCATCACCAGAAGCCATTTGAAGTTGTCAAAATTGGTTTTTGTTCAGTTTTCACCAATAAAAATCACCCATCAACAATTTGTTTAGATAATCATTATAAACCTCTATTTTTCAGTAGGGCAAACAAACACAATATGAAACATTTAACCTCGTTAATCACATTACAGGTTTTAAACTGAAATTGTGATCTATACTTAAAACCTAGAAATAACCAAATTGTCGATTAGAAACATCAGCATCAACTTGCAGCCAGTTTTTACAAAAGTCACACAGTTTTTTGAGAGCCCACGAAGCCTGCAGCTAACTCATTTTCAAGCATCTATCCCAGTTTTTCCAAATTCAAGATGATGCCTTTTAATGTCTTGTTTAACCCAAACTCTCATTACTGATGCACAGCCACAAAGAAATTAAATGTGGATGGAATAAAATGTAAAACTCTTTGAATCGCATGCTGTTGGAGGACGGATAGTGTTAAGGGCAAAACTGTCCAAACAGCCCTGCAGTAAATGTCTGATTTTCTATTGAAATGCTGTTTTGGAGAAGTTAATCTTGCTAACAGCTGCTTCCGTCCGCTTTCCGCATCATTTCTCGCCATTGTCGCACCAGAATAAAGATAGGTCTTGTGTTTGAGGTCAACAGCTTCTCAGAATACAAACCTGAGACTTACAGTCAGCAAGACTGTTTAAAGCACCATCTGCTCTTTGCCTGAACCAGCAGCTGCATCAGCCTCAGTATCGACATGAAGCAGGGTTTAACACACGGGGTCACGAGTGCAAATGTGCAATCCCACACTTTTGCACATTTTAAAATACTCTGGAAAAAATATAAAATAAATACAAAAGAAGGTACTTTTTTTGGTGTTGAAAAAATGCTGCTTCTTTTATTTAGAATGACTTTTAACACTTTTCCCACAACAAATCATTGTGAAAGTACACTTCACTCTTCACTCTTCTCAGTCTGTGTGTATTATTTGTTGTTGCCCTCTCAAAAGTTTGACTTCACCCACTTTAGATTCTTTCAACGGTTCACAGAGGACATGCCTGGACATGCTGCATCTCTGATCCATGGAAAGCACGATAGTAATGGCGGCTCACGTTTGGCAAAGGCACTAGAATTTATTTTACGTCTTTCTTGAGAAAAAGGAAACACTGAACACTGGTGTTCCTTACTCACAGTAAGTTATTCAACTTCTATTATCACAGCAAAATAAACCGTTCATCATCATTACCAGCAACATCTCCTGCCTGGAATAGTTTAATCATTTCCAGCTTTCAACGCTTTCAACTTCCTCAGAGACAAAAATAGAACAACAAATACAACTATAATGACAAATGATCAGTTTCAACAACAGAATCACAATGGGGGGGTTTTTGGGGAGGGGAGAATAAACACCTTCATTAGGGTGTCAGTTGAAGGATAATTGGGAAGAGTAAAAATGGATGTGGGGCATTTTAATAGGCACCTTGAAAAATGGGCCCAGTCAAAAACCCCCACTTTTGTTCAAAAATGACTTATAAATACAAAATATCTCAAACAAAACCTCAAACTTAATTCATTAGATGGGTTAGCTCTCTCTGCCCTGTGCAAAAAAGCAGCTTTTTTTTTGCCAACGTAACAATAAAGAGTTGTAGTACCTCTTTATCATCTCCTGCTACAAATTGCTGACATTGTAACAAGATGAGGGGGGAGGAGGAGGAAAAGACGTAAAAAGTAAGAAGCAGAGGAGGCAAATGAATGATTGCTATCAGACAGTGGTAATAAGGTGACTGTCGAAGGAATTAAATCAGCGAAATTAATGGACAGATGTACGTGTGTGTGTGTGCGCATGTGTGGCCTTTTTTTTTTCTTCCTCTCTCGTTCATTCTGTAAATTCATTACATCTCTACACGACCTCTGCAGGCTGCTGAACTCTTCTATTCAATAGAAGATGTATCATTTGCTAATCACCACAGCTGAATGACCCACAACTCAGCTACGCCACTGAAAGCTTAAACAACCACAGGGCTGCAAGCTATAGGTTTGACTTTTTCCTGTGCATGCTGTGCGTTCCCCCCTCTGCAGCAAACAAACATTACCTACAACTAACTGGAAACCTATTGATTTTCCCAAAACTGCAGTTCCTTTAAAGCCCATTTGAGTCTAGCTTCAAAAGCTAAATCCCAATTTGTCTTTTTGTTAGCACCACTGTCTCCATGGTAATAGGACTACTACTGCTAATCTTGTAGACCTTCCCTCTCACTCTTGCTGGGATGCTTCTGTCAGAAATAACCCCTGACACTCGTTTCCACCCACTCCACCCTGACTGCACTTTCTTCTTCACCTGTCCGCTGCTTTGGATGGCTGACCCCAGGTATTTAAACTCATCTGCTTTCACTACTTCTACTCACTGTTACACCTGTCTCCCTCTCATTCATACACCTGTTTTCTGTCTTGCTTCTACTGACTTTCATTCCTCTTCTCTCCAGAGCATCCCTCCACCTTTCCAGACTCTCTTCCACCTGCTCCCTACTCTCACTATAGATCACAACGTCATCTGCAAACATCATAATCCACAGAGAGTCCTGCCTGACCTCATCTGTCAACTTGTCCATCATCACTCCAAACAGGAAGCGGCTCTGATGTAATCCCACCCCTCCCTCGGACCCTTGGCCCTGTCACTTCTCCTGAACAGCCCTCACACACTTCTCATCCACTCCAGACTTCCTCATAAAGTAACACGGTTCCTCTCTTGGCTCTCCTATCAAACACTTTCGTTAATTCCACAAAGACACAGTGACCTTTTTTATACTTCTCCATCAGCACTCTACAGCCTTCAGAAAGATCCATTAGTACAAAAAAGGTGCATGAATATAAATGCCTTTAAAGTAATTCAACACATGGCAGAACATACTCCATTCAGAATCCAATCCAATCCATTAAAATGTTGCCTTCCTACGACCGCATTAGTTGAGCAGTTCAATACTGTAAATAATCCTTGAAGTCTTTAATCTCGAGGGTCAAAAGATCTAAAATAGTGTATTTGTTTGTGTTTTAGCAGATAAACCCTGGTGGGTGTTATGGATTTAAAAAGGCAAAAAAAGAAGTAGCATAAACAGAAGAAATTAAATAAAAGCTGTGAGCACGCACGCTTACATTACCCACACAATTCACACAAAATGTGTTACTATTCAATTTTCACATTTAAGTCTTCTGTACGTTGCATACTTGCAGAGAAGGCTGAAAACATGACCGGGCTGTTAAAGCTCCTGCAGCGTACACCCACACATGTACTCTGATCACCCAGAACAACTGAAAACAGGACTTTGTATTTCTTCTGCAGAAAAAACCCTAATTTTACACGTTTACTGTCCTAGAATTCCAAATCTTACATTTTATCATGGAAAGTTGTGCTTCCATGACATTTGGTCGGACTTTCAGGTTTGTTTGTTTTTCTTGTTACAGTTTTCACTTTGCCTGAAACCTTAGCAATGTGATATCACAATATTAGATTATAATTATCTTTTAAAATACAATTATTGACATAATGATAATATTACATTTAAGATAGCATGATTAATAGTAGCACGACAGCACAGCGACACAGCCTCTCTACCTCCCTTCATTCCTATTTTGAGTGTGCATTTGAGTGTGCACACACACAAAAAACCCAGACACAATAAAGTTAAACATCAACGTGACTGACAGCAATATTATATGTTATATTTATATATTTTTTTGTACTACTTGTGGCATTTTTTGTGTTCTGGTTTTAAGCAAAACGGGAATATATAAATGGATTCAATCACATGAACATCTGCATCGTAAGTTCCTCCTTCAATGAAGACTAAGGTTTAAAAAATAGGTTATGAAAGTGCCCTCTGAGGAAGTAAAGTTTTGCAGACTAAAGGCACAAATGCACACACGCGCATGTACACACACGAGCACACACACAGTTTTTAGTTGAATCATGGTGGTGCTTTCTTTTGTTTTTGAACGCACAAACTGCCGCAGACAAACAGGCACAAGATCTTCTTTCCAAACGCAGATAATCGAGATCACATAAAAAAAAAAAAAATGCCATCAATGTCAAAGAGGCCATTATCAAGACACTCTTAGCCTGGAAGTACAGCTGGTGTGCACAAGTGCGTGCATGGGACAGACCGGAGATAAAGAGATATCCGAGTAAACACCGCTTTCATTCGCTCCTCTGTTGTTGAGATTATAGTCACACGTCATCACAATATCAAGTATCCACAAGAAAGAGTGCCATCGAGGGAGGAAGCCAGCTTTCATATGGTTTCCTGTCCTGTCAGTGTCCAGCGGCCACTTAAAAGGGAAATACAGGCTGACTCTGAGGGGGCAGCTGTGCAGGAGAGCAGAACCAGATGAGCGAACTCAACTATGCGCAGTAACAACCATTAATGGAGAGCTCGGCTGACCACAGAAGTTCCAGCAAACCTACAATAACTGTGTCCAGAAGGGGGAAAGGGGCATTATATACAAAGGAGGTCATGCACTTTAGAAAAAAAGGTGAAAAATGGAACAAATTACACATTTTTAGGTCCAGCTTTCTGCAAGATCTATCCTTAAATTTGATGTTGTAGTCTTTTCTGTAGAAAGGAGGAAATGATTAATCAAACTGGCAGCCCTAAAGTGTCGTTGTTCAGCATCAGTGTGTGGCTCTGTGCACTCGTGTAGGCGTTTAAAAAAAACACTGCGGAGACTTCATGAGAAGGAGACACCCCCCCCCCCCTCCCCCTCCCCCTCCACAGACCGTATCTGTGCACTAATCGACAGCTTTCACACACCTCTGTGTGCGTGTCTGTGCTCTCATCAGACGTATATAAGCTTGTGGTTTCCCCTTCTTCCGCCTCTTTTGCTCTGCCTTACCATCTTCTTTCATCTTAGGCGTAATTATATCAGTATGTCCAAGCAGGAAAAACAGTGACCATCACATGCAATGCAGTACTGCATTGACGGTGGCTATTCTACTAAAGCTATATTTGTTATTGTTACAGTCAACATAAAATTCACCAACAATGAAGCACCACAAGTTGGTTCTATAGTAGCTGCATGACAAAGTGAAAGCGATGTACGACCCGGACCCGACTGCTCTGTGAAAGCATCAAAAGGTCCAAAGATACGGTGAAATATTTTTGTCACTCTACAGGAAAGCCACATTTCCTCATTAGCTGCACTCGGGCTTGCACTCTCCTACATGACACAAGTCATTATTTATAACTTGCGTGAAAAAGTCAAGCTACAGATAATTAGTTCAGTGGAGTGCCTCCCAACTAGCTGCATTATTAGTGTTTGAACCCTTGGTCCCCTTGTGATAAAATCGTTACACTGGCAGGCTCACAGAGACAAGCAGGAGAGGAAGGAAAAATGCTGACCGCGAGTCATCACATCAGTGAACTTTCAGTTTTAAAAGAGAACTCGCAGACTCTATTACTGGCATTCAGTTTAAAAAAAAAACAACAAACAACAACCAAAAAACAGAAAGAGAGGCCAACATGAAGTTCAAACACACCAAACAGCTTCTTTTCTTTATAGCTGGCAGCATTTAGCAGCTGCTCAGAGGAGCTTTAGCTCTGACGCTCGCATCCGAAAAGATACTAAAAGATTTTGGAAAATCTTTTAGTATGTAGCGTGAAGAGTATCAACGGCATGAACGCGCAACTCTCAGTTCTGCCGAATGTTTAAACCGCACTTGTGGGTTTTCAAAAAGGAGACTTTTTTAAGGGGAAACAAGAAGCAGAAGTGGAAAAGAAAGCAGCGAACACAGGTCCTGGTGCAAAATACTTTGCAAAATAAATTGTCAAAAGAGTACTGGAAAGGTACCCTGAAACTCCTGCAGCCTGTGCATCACTATCCTCTCCTTCCTCGGCCTCATCACTTTCTTGGCTCCTCTTCCTGATTTCTCCCTTCATCTCCCCTCTAGAACAGGTTTTAAGCCCTGCCATGACATGTGACTGCACTAATCTCCCCATCACCCCCGTTACCAGCTGGCGATTTGACACAAAGCTTTGCGATTTGGTGCATCAGTCAATGATGTGATATGCCAAGCCGCTGACTAACAGGGAAAATACATATTTAGATGTCAGACTTCTCTGCCGCGGAGACCTTGTGTGTTTATCTGGAGCAACTGTGTGTAACTATTAGTAAACACTCAAAACAGCACAGGCTATTTTTTTGCACTTACAGTGAAATGACAGAGCACATGACAAAAGACAGGGCTTAGTTTACAATGTCCTGTACTTTGGCAGCCTGTTACCAAACACGATGACAGCAATCAAACTGATAACAGTTATAGAAGTTATATATAGTATGTCTGCGCACCCCTACTCATCCTGAATAAAAGGGCACCAGCACAGGAGAATGTGGGTCAACCGTTCACGCAGAGGAGATGGCGGATGCTCCCCTATAAAGACTAAAAAACCCCAAAACAAAGAGATGCATGTGGGTACATGCACCGAATACAAACGCGCAAACAGGATCCCTGAGCGAGCGAGAACAAAGTAAACAAAAGACACAAAAGGAGGGCAAAACAAATATAATGTACTCTCACACGCATCACGTAAAGCCGTAACAACCACCATCACAGTGATAGATGGATGTCTCTGTTCATTTTAGTCTTCATTCCTTTCTCTGACACATACGCACACACGTAAAGACACATTCCTGGCAACTCTTTCATCACTCGGCGACTGCAGTGGAAAGAAGGCCTCAGCATAGCAAGCTGTGATATGGAGACCACAGTGAGCCTCACTTCCCGTTTATTATCACGATCTTTTCTACGAATAAAGCCTCATATAGGATCATTTACTGTATGGATCTACACATGATGTAAGCAACGTTTCTGACAGGATCTATCTGCATTCGTCCCCGAGCGGGAGCAGCAGCAGTGAAAATAAACAAGAACAACAATGACATCAGTACAACTCACAAACAAAGGCAACACAAATACACACGACAGCAACATCACCAAGAGCAAGAATCTGTACCTGAATCTTCATCTTCCAACAGGAATTCATGTCTGGATCCTGGAGTCACCTCACCTTTAGTCACACACACATACACTCATCCACCCACACACACACGCGTGCGCGCGCACACACACTCACCCTCTCACACTGACAATGGTTGTTCAGGGAGGTTGCATGCCCCCTCTATAAGTCCCTGAGGTGAGCTGAGACCGAGAGAGAGAGAGACACCGAGAGGGAGAGAGACACCGAGAGGGAGAGACAGCCGCAGCCAATGCGGAAGTAACAATGTCAGCCGTCACCGTGGCGACTGGAGCTACCTCAGCAGAGCGCAGAAACAAAGACAGACACAGGAAAAGATAGAGAGAGAGAGAGACGTCAGAGGGAGGGAGAACAAGTGGCTGCCCTACATTTCTTTAAACAGACACACACACACACAAACACACACACGCATATACAAACACACACACAAGCATATACAAACACAGAGGCTGAGCTGCTACCGACGCTGCTGCTGCTGGCTTGTCCAGGCTTGCTCGCCCTCTCCCTCTCACACACACACACACACACACACACAGAGTCAATCTGCTACTGTAATCCCATTGGCTGAGCCACCACTTCCTCCAGCTGATCTTGATGAGCAATGGGGGGAGGGGCAAATGTTGTTCAATCATTCAAGAGAGGGAGGGTGGTGTCCTTTAAATAGACTCCCTCTGCTCGGTACACTGAGCTTAACCTAAAAGCACCTCCCTCTAACCCTACTTAACACACACACACACACACACACACACACACACACAGAGACACAGACCCACTCAGACATACAGAGCCTCCTCCTTCTCAGTCCATTACTGCTTTAAGACAAAGAGTCAGCCACCAAACCTGTTATAAGCCACTATCACTGTCCACCAATCCGAGAGGGCCTTACTGCCGTCTCTCCACCAATCCCCAGCTGGCAGCGAGGGATGCAAGGTGGAGCAGAAATGACAGAGGGTAATTTATTACACTCATCCTCACAGCTGCACTCAAGGACAAAGCTACAGTATAGCAGAATCACCCAAATAAATATTAGGACATAGGGGATGAAACAAACTAATAAACACCTATTAAACCTTAAATACAGCTGTGACTCACTTAAAATTAAGAGCAAGATGCAACCGGACAACAGAACTGGTGGTGGTGGTGGTGGTGGTGTGGGGGGCTGCAAGCAATTGAAGTATGCAAACATCCCGTGCCTGCCACCAGCAGATCACATTCAGCATGTACAGCAAAAAGTCCCATAGGGCCCATAAAATTTGACTGTGGGTCACTCTGGAGTATAAATTCCTGCTTCATATAACATTAACTTAACCTGCCTTAACAGTCTCACCTTCCCTCGGGGGATCAATATTGATTAAAGTGTTGCTAAATCGACCTTTTCTGGACTTGTACCTTGAGGGCTCAACAACCTCAGAGCCCACTTAATGAGAATGAATGATTTTAAAGCTGCGTTATAAGTTATCTGCTGTGTACAGAGACATCTAGATAATGTATTATTTGACTTGTTTTATGTCTTTTGTTGAGCTCTATTGTTCAAATCATTTAATATTCTTAAACTGTATTGTAACAAAGTACAAATAGTTCTTTACTGTACTTAGAATTTTCAGGTATATGTAACAATTTAACACAAAAGTCTGTACTTTCTATTCCTCACATTTTCAAAACTGGCTCGTTACTTTAGGTTTAATGCACTTGAGTCAAGTTCTTATTTTTCAGCACTACACGCTTCGAACATCAAAGCAATTATAGTCTAAATGGAGGAAAGAATAACATAAAAAAACAAAAAAAACAATCTTACGGGTGTATTCCTCACTGGGGCTTGAAAGAGTTTCCAGTGTTTTTTGGAAACCTGAAACTTAAGTCTTTAAAGCCTTTTGGGTTCACTTGTTCTTTAAACATTGATGAGCCACTTTAACCAATCTTAGTGTTCCTCCACCTGCTGAATCCCACTTTAATGATTAAACAGAAAAATTAGTTCAGTCAGTTTTTTAATAAAAAAATCAAAATTTCGCCCATGTAATATTTTTTAATACATTAATATGAGGTTCAGTTAGTGTTTCACAAAAAGAGCTATTAGAAAGGACTTCTCTCAGTCACCACAGATGACACACTAGACTTACTGTACTATGTAAAGAAAGGCCAGGTCCTTTGGATTGTATAACAAGCTAAGCGACACTTTAGCTTCATTGAGTAACACTCCTTAAACAGCTTTGGCTTCGCAATAGTCTTAGAGCAGAGTTGCTGGTCCCACTCATGAACTTTGCCCAGTCAACGCAACAGAGATTTTAACAACCAAACAACAGTCACATCACAGCCATGCATCAAACTTTGAGTGGAAAATAAATTTACTCAAGAATAGATCAGTTTACCTGAACTTTAATCATTTGCTTCTACAGTCATTAATTTTAATATTAATTTTGGATATTAGACATTAGAATAACTGCACTTCTTAATCCTCTATAGGAATTAGCAGGTTGAGACTTTTTTTTTTGAACACTCTGAGATTTGAATATTAAATAAGAAATCCAATTAGAAATAAAAGATATTTTTACATGTATTCCTTAGTTATTTGTTTAGTTGTTTATGCCCTCTGTGGCATTCAAAAAACAAAAAACTAGCGTTACCAACAGGTACATTGTACAGCACCCTCTGGTGGACAAACTATGCAACAACACTGATAACGTAGGTAAAGGGTGTTTCTTCCATCTCTTCTTTACTGTTTAAATTTTCATTTATCTGCCATTATAAAGGCCAACACATATACATATAATATAATATATCTAATAACAGCCCACCGATAAATTAGTCAGGCTCTAGTCAATAATAAAAGACTAAATAAACAGTAAATAAATAACCATATAGTATTGCTAGATATTGTGAAAGAGGTATACTTTCTAATAAGAGATTTTCAGTATATTATTAACTATCTATTATTCTTCTGAAAGTAGGACTTAAATCTGTAAGCAGTACTTACTAAGTTTAACTTCCTCTACAACTGCTGATGTTTTCTTGAGGTCTGCTGACACAGATTTCCGAGACAAAAAGACAAATACTCCATGTCCCTCAGGTTTAAAAGAAATAATGATTCCACATCATGTGGCACCTATTAGATCATTTTCTTGTGAGTTACCACGAGACCAAAAATTGTACAAAATAATGCAACTGTAGTCAAAATAATGAGGAAAACTATGTGATGTGGTTTAAAGGTGTATATCAAATGAGCATTCCCACTTTACCAAATCTTTTAAGTTTTCCGCTAAAAGTGATATTTGATCATGCCACATTCTCTCGAGTACGTCAAAGCAGAATAAAAAGTACAAACCAGCAAAACAGGAGCAAGCACAAACCACCGCAGTCTCTAAATGAACACTACGAAATTGGATCCAGGACGCAGTTGGACTAAATGACAGAGCAACAAGCGAGAAGCTGATTTCCCAGAGTGAGGAGGTTTGTATAATGAACTCCTGAATCCATTCAGCGGGGCACAGTTTCTAAAGGTAAAGACGATGCATCAAATTTACAGCACATTATCACAATATCGCCAATCTTGTCACTCCAGCAACAGTAATCTTTGTAAGTTTCAAGACAAGCTAATATGATCTTATCTTGGAGGGGGGAAAAAAGCAGACAAAGATGAAAAGATCAGAAAGCCAATACAAGAACCATCAGCTGTCAGATGATGCAAGTGCAGCATTTTCTGGTCAGTCAGCCAGCAGCTCTACGCATTAACATAACATGATGAGGTGAGGATCTCTCAGCACAGGTGTCAATAAATATCGATCGCAAATGACTGATAATTACACTTTAATTGCAGTTCAGGGCATTCAAGCCCACTGTTGCGCTCCACAACGTCGTTTACCTCTACATCACCAAAGCCTTTTCAAATGTGATTGGTCAATAGAATTTATGGTAGAAACAACTGCATCAAAAACCCTTTCACAGAGACTACAGGTTGGACGGAGAGGGCATACAAATGTGTGAGACACAAAGTAAATATTTGAGAGTTGGATGAGGGGGTAAAGACATACATTTAAGGGAAAATGTGAAGGGACGGAGAGAGACGGAAAGCGGAAAGAGAACTTTTGACAGGCTGATTTCTACAGAGGGAGAAACATGTCAGATATCCCGCTGGGCGTGAAATTGAGCTGTAATAGCCTTTTCACTTCATATTCAAATACAGTCATGCATACTGATAACTACAACTCTACAGCTTGTATGTCTGCAGCATCAATCAAATCTACCTCCAATTAAGAGAACGGGACGAGGGGAAGAGAGGGGGGAAGAAAACGGGAGGTCCGTAAGGAAGGTCTTTTTAAAACTTCAGTTTTTTGGTGTTTTTTTGCTTTTTTAATATTCTGTAAAACGTTGAATAACTGCAGTGGGATCCCTCGCTACTTATCTGGTGTAACCATATGCAATTCTTTGATCTGGGGCTTTGCTTTTCATTTACATATCTCGGTATAATGCAGCAGAGGGATGTTTCTGCGCATGGTGTATTCATGGGACATAATCTCCAGAGTCGAATACACAAGCCCAAACATTAAGTGGGCCGTCACCAGCGGCAGCACAGCCAGAGCACAAAGCCATCAATTCACCATCCCAAAAATAACAAGAGGCTGACAGTAGCAGTTTCATTGATTTGCAGCTCTCCCCACTACCCACTGTCCTCTTGCCCCCTATCATGTCATCTTTTCAATTTTGTCACCCAGTCGCGCACATCTATCCCGACGTGTGAACGCCGATGGACAGCGGCTGAAAGGGACGGCTGCTGTGAGGGCACGTGACCGTCAGCGGGGCGGATGGGTGGAGAGTGGAACAAAACTTTCAAGTGACCTCTTTCTGCGAGCCACACTTTCAAAAGCTATTTCTGTCCGGGCTGTGTGGCAGAGATCGGACTGTGGAGTGTTGCCAGTATGTGACCGATTACAGTGTTAAACAATGACAAAACAGCATGCAACACTCATGCTGGTGCCGGTGTGACACACACGCGAATAGTATTTAAAGACGGTGGAGAAGCCCACATGGAAAGTTTACCTCAAGCAAAAGAGAACTTCAATTAAACTGCACTAATTCAAAGGCAGTTTATCAACTTAAATTTTGAGGAAGACTTCAGCACGATTTCAGAAAGAAAGGCACTGATATGCTCTGAGGCTGTAAGCTATTGGAAAGTAAGCAAACAAAACAACATAAACTTATGCACTTGTTATACTAGTAAAGCTTAATGTTGAACCTCGGGCACTTCACAGACATCAGGATCAGTGTACATGATGCAAAAGGAAAAAAAGTGTTTTTGTAGGCAAACACACTGCACATAGGTCTTGAGCTGCCCTTCATTTCCTTAGATTTTGGAGAAAGGGGAGTGGGTCCTGCTACTTTCTGAAATATGTTCAAATCTACATGGAAATACAGTGTATACAGAGAACACAAACAGAGGTTTCTACAATTCTAACCAGCTGAAAGTCAATATTTGGCAGTGACCACCTTTATTCTTCAACACATCCTGATTAGGAAGCTTTCTTGTAATTTATTTAAGTAGTCTTCAGGAACAGTCCTCCAGACTACTTGAAGCACATTCAAAGCTCTCCTTTGGATGTTGGCCGTCCTTTTGTTGTGTTCTCTGTCAAAATGATCCCACACTGCTTCAGTCCAGGCTCTCCATTTCTCTTCCTTATGAATGGCTTCTTGACAGCCATCCTTGGCTGTTATCATTGTTATCATTTCTGATGAGGCTTCTGCAAACAGTAGACGGATCACTTGAAGGGTCAGATGCATCTCTCAGGTCCCATGTCAGGTCTTTGCTAGATTTTCTTTCCCCCTCTGTTTCCCAAGGACCTGACTTTCACCTACTGTTCATCTGCTATAGTTTTTTTTCCCTTTTTCTTTTTTAGGTCTGTCATGTCTTCTTTTGACTTCACTTGTCCATTTTCTTCAAACTGTTTGAGAGCACACTGCACACCAAGATATGCCAAGCTTTCAGCTACAAGCTCTTTGGGAATCAATTTTTATCTTTGGCATTTTTCATTTAAAGAAATGGGAACAAATGATGTGTTTTTGTGACAGGCTGACAGTAAACAAAGTGCCTAAAGATACAATTTAAAGTTGGTTGTCTCTCTAACTTGTCTGTTATGTGCAGACATAGCAGTGGTTCAACAGTTGAATGATCAGCTGAGGTCAGTGAAGAAAACAACACACACACACTCTCAATCTGAAAAAGCTCTCAATGTTAGAAGTAAAAAACAGGGAAAACCTGCTCAAGACCACTTTTCAAAACTACAATTAAGTCTGGCTCCTTGGAAGAAAAACAAAGAAACAAGAAGTGGCTCGAGGTTTCTCAAGATTCAAACGTTGTCATTATGTTTAAAAGCAGGAACATCTTGTTAGTAGTTTTAGCCTTTTATACATTCAGTCAAAAAAAAGGGGCGTGTGTAAAGATAATGAGTAACTTAAGTATGTGCTGATGTACATATAATATTTATTATAAGCTAACTGATCTAGGTAGTGGTGTTCCAGACACACGGGGGGCCTGAGCTGGGAAAAGATGATTTATGAATTTATAAACTCATGCACTGTCTGTGATTCAAAAGCCAATTTTGCCATCGTGTCTTGTCTTCAAGTCTTTAATTATTCATCTTTTTTATTTACATGGCACTTGCATGATGCACAATCCTATTAAAGCTGCACAGTTTTTAATCAATTTACCTCAGTTTCACACAAATTGTTTTTCTTCACAGCAGCGTAGGAATTGGAGGAGCTGGAAGTGACAGACACGTTTGAAGATTCTCAAAATTCCGCCAATTGGTTTTCTCCTGGGGTCTGAGCTGCTACTTTTACGACAGACATGTTAAATTTTGTTCAGCCTGTTTCTCAACTAATCTGTCCCCAGTGGAGAAATCTGAACACATTGTTCTCCTCTGTGAGCAGAATCCAGAAACGTCAGTCGTGATGCCAATCCTTTTTGTCTCCTAGCATTCCCCTGCTGCGGACATCAGTACAGATCAGAAAAAGCTAAATATCACTAATGAGTGAGTCACCATCGTGGTAAGGAGCAAGACAGGCTGTACTTATTATTATGGCGACAGGAGTAGCTGCAGTACAGTTGACAATAAGCAGAGACTTCATGTAAGTGAACTGTACTATGCATGCTGACAAAAACTGAAGACAATCACAAACTACCTGATTTAAATCCACAGTGCTGGTAAATGTGTGTTATCAAGAGCAGTGCTTTTACTAAAGTGTTTCCATTTACCAAATGCTTCATGTAGGGAAAAAAACAACAGATTTTCTGCAAAAGACCATCTCGATTCAGAACGTGTCTTTCTTATCCAGCTTTGGGTGACAGTTTTAAATTCTTCCCATTGCAACACTCAAAGAAACAGCTGTGCTCTTTTCTCCATCAGCGATCGGAAAGTTCCCCAGATGTGCTCTGGCTAAACTAACCAGTTGTTCGTGATGCTTGAAATCCTTTCCTCTGATTTGTGTTTGAAAATACTTCCAGCTAACTATAAACTACACCTCCGCGCCTCTCCCACATTTTAGCTTTCAAGCCAGCGTCTCCTTTAACCCATCTGTAGGTCGACGCCTGGCGAATCCGCTTAAAAAAGACGGATTTTCTTTTGTTTGAAGTCGTTCTGTTCTAGATTTGCTTTGATGTTTAGTGTCATTATCCAACCACATCATCCAGCTTGTACCGGAGCTTCAGCTGCCGGATATCCGACCTGATATCCCGCTGTAAGATATGTTGATAAAATTAGGAATTTCCCCTCAATAATGATGGAGCTGTCCGAGCCCTGAGGCAGAAAAGCAGCCTTAAATGATGATGCTCACACTGATGCACTTCACTAGTGGTAAAGTGCATCAGTGTGATGCGTTCTTTGTAGGCCCTGCTGAATGTTCTCAGTAGCATGAAGTTGCTTGTTAGCAACCAAGATATTTTTTTATTGAAACCACCCCAACACAACGCTGCATGTTACCCAGGTCCTCTGATAACACCGAGCTCTGGGGTTCTTTTATCTCACTGATGATTCCTTAATGCACCTCGATGTAAAATAGTTGCATTAATAAATCATATCCACACAGTTTCTTGAACTTTGGAATGACAAAATTAATGGGATATATTGATTAAAAGTCTTCTGATGTCTTTGCAAGGCACAGATCACCAAGCTAAAACACTTGGTGTAGTAACCATCGCACACTTTCATCATGATTCATTGATTGCACTGCAGGTTTGATAACTCCTGGAGAGATTCTCATCTTGTGTGTTAGACAACACTCTCCACCAGCATCATTAAAACTCCAAATGAAGGAATATCCTTTAGAAAAGGTGAGTTGAACCTTGGAGACAAGATGCATTAAAGCTGTTTTTAATTTTTTTTTTTTTAGGCACGCAGGTGCTCAAAACCTTAACAAGACAATTCATCATGACTTTTGCCTTTAATTTGCCATTCATCTTCATTAGCATTAGCCAAGGCACTTACATACTTTTATGAATATAATTTGAAAGGACTTATTGTTTCTCACCTCTCCATTGAAGACACGCAGGCCTCTTTTCTAAAGTGTGCCAGTGTCTGTGTTTATCAGCGTTTGGGAATAAAAAGACAAAAAGCACCTCTGCAGACTTAAACATCAGCTCTATCTGTATCCACATCAGAACCTGGGGCTTGTGATAACCTTCTAAATGAGACAAGTACTTCAGCCGTGCATTACGGTCTATAAGGAGCGGAGGACAAAAAGCCGGAGTTGGCAACGGTCGTAAATCCTGCTCAAATGTGGATCAATCATTTCAAAATGCCTCTCAAGTTGCAGCAAAGTGATTCCAAGCTTGACCAAAATTGCACTCAGTTAAACTCCCACTGCGTGCGTGAGTGCATGCCTGATGAAACTAGTCATTAAAAGCTATTGGAATGCGGACAGCGGCTCAGACCTACGATGGCGGAGCTCACTGCGATTTTTAACTCTTGACCCGGCTGACCTGATATCGGTAGCAACAGACAATTAGCGTGCTCAAGAGTCGGGAGGGGTGGGAAAATGCCTGGAACACAAGCACAGAGATGCAACTAAACAGTGTACAATGGTGGTTATTCTGTTTTAACCGACTCTCTGGGAGAGAAATAATTACGCTAGCTGTATATATTCTTTGAAGTAAAATCAATAGGCAGGCCGAGTCTGACTTACAAAGATAGCAGACTGAGAAGAAAAACTAAGGATGCTATCATATCTTTTTTCTTGAATGAGAAAGTAGAGTTTGAAGACTTTTATTAGGCCCAGCTTTTCTTTTTTATTTACCCGGCCATTTCCAGGCTTGGCAGGGAGAAGGGAGGGTTTTTATTTTTCAAAGGCTGTGTGAACACAATTGATGCACTCCATCCAGCTCCTTTAAATCCATCATCTGTGCTGGACTTCATATGCATCAGTGCAGCAATGACCTCAGTATACAAACACATCTCCTCCTCAGTGCCCACTTCACTCCCTTTTGGGCTTTCTCCACCATCTATGACATCATTAGTCTTCACCTGCTGTTAAACAGATGGCGCCCTATTTCTGACCCTGGACAGACGGAGAAGTCTGCATTGCAAATATACGAGTACAGATTTTTTTATATATTTTTTTTTAAAGTAGGTTCCTTTTCAACCCAGTTGTGATTTTATTTTTCCAGCCTTCACAGATTTGATCAGGATTTCAGGGCTATAAGCAGTTTCCCCCTTCAGAACGTGAACCTTCAGCAGGTGATTCCTGCCATGCAAACACACCTGATGTTACAAAAATGCTTCTCCTACACCTGAACCTTTCATTTCTCTTTTCACCTGCGGGCGGCGGGTTAAAATGAAACGCGTTAGCCAATAGACTGTGTTTAATGTCGTTATACAGAAGCAACAGTGATATAATGCTAAAATGGCACAAAGCAGCACTGCTTCACTTGTGATCTTAACAGAAAGCTGCATGCATTTCTTCACACAAAAGCAAACAGCACACAGAGGAAGTATAAATAATTCCTCTAAGTCTTACCATCACAGGACAGCGTCTTCAGAGATCTGTTATTTTGCCAATGAACAAAAGACTACAGCAAACAAACTCCTCAGACAGTTTCAAATCTCTCCAACTCTGCTCGTTTGTAGCGTTAGACTCTTTGATGTATTTTACACCAGTGAGATGCATCTCGATTTACTTTTTTACACTATCTACCTAAGGCGTGCAACCTTGGATCTACACATCTTCTTGCTCTCCCACTTCTGTGCACTGATGATGGACGAAGGATAGATCTGTCCTCCGCCCACCTACAACAATCCCCATTTTAAGGTCCAACCTCATTTGGCTCCCGGATGAATACAGTCCACAGCAGCGGAAGGCAATTTGCATTTAAAGGCTGTTCATCTTACACGCCTCCTTCCTGCAGTTCACTGAAATGAACATTTGCATTTTGAATGCCTTAAAAATGTTCAAACTTGAAAGCTCGAAATCTAAACCAGAAGGCAAAACTAGGAAATTAAGTTATTTTAAAAATTAGAAGCTATAACAGCCTGTAATGACAAAGAAAAAGACCAGAACTGTTCGTGGTTAGAGTCAAGCTCAGTGCTAAAGAGGAAAATGAAGTCATTAGGTCCAAATCTCCACAGAGTGTGAACGATGGGTAGAAGGAGCGAATCAAACATCTCCTAGTTTTACGCAAAACTACTAGAGGCGTCGCATCAGGAAGCATTTTCAGGTTCAAATGGCCTGGTCTTTCAAGGGCAGGGGGATAATACACTGTTTGCTCTACTGCCCCCTGCTGACCATACCTTTACAGCACTACTTCTCGTGGGGTCTGATTAGTAACACCAGTCATGGTAAAAATGACACTTTCTTGGAAAGATCTGTGTTAATTGGCGTAATTGGGTTCAAGGGACATGGGAGACAAACATCAGTCGGTTTAGTTTAAAGTAGATTGAAATTTCTTTGGCAGAACTGCTCAATTAAAACACGACAACGAACAAACAGTCACCATCATCCATCCAAACACAGTTTCGCTAAATTATTTCTGTTTCTATAGCTCACAGTTCTGGAAATATTTAAATTCAGTTACATATTATTACTTCAGCCATGATTAAAGGGGTTACTGAATTTGACTACAACATTTTTGGGCCTAATGTGGCTCAGGAGGATGAGCAGGTCATCTTATAATTGGAAGGTTGGTGGTTCAGTCCCTAACTGCTCCAGTCTGCAGTGTGCACTGAACCCCGACTAGCTCACAGGGCGTTCATCTGTGTGTGAATTGTAGATAGAAAGCACTTAGATTCTTAGATGAATGAGAAAAAGAGCTGGGAATACTCAAGTAGAGCAAAAAAGCACTATATAAGAACCAGTCCATTTCTCATGTACGATGGCAGTGTATTAGAAACACCAATGACTTTGATCTCAATGCCAGTACACAGACTTTTCAGCCTCTTCACTAAGCTTTCCTGAAAATCAGCCAGGTGCTTTTTGCATAATATTTCCATTGAAGACAAATTATTGTAATGGACAGCAAATGTGCGTTGTACTAAAGTGAATATTATTGTTACTCAAGTGAATCTTTCATATTAATTTGACCTGTTGTGTGGCTACTTCAAAAGCAGCACATTATATCGCCGTGTTTGTTTGGATTAAATTAATCGGAAGTGTAGCAATCAAACATTGTTACCAATTTCCCTAAAATTACTGGAAAATTAAGTCATTTGTGGAGCAAAACTAACAGGAAAATTACACATAACCTCACCATAATAGGACCAGTATGCGCAGTGCAAAGCAAAGCTAATCAGATATTTCAACATAATTACAGAACTGGTGCCAACTTCCCTACAAGACATATGAGATGTGACAGTCCAATCTTCACACTGACTGCAGCTACAATGTAAGAAGGCCAAACTTATTATGCTCCTCTGTTGAAATCTAAAACATCCCCAACCCAACCCTGGCTGACGCCTCAGCTGTCTCGACTGAGGCTAAACGCAGCCTTTCACATCTGTCCACCTCATCGCCGTGTCCGACGCATCTGTCCTTGATCGACAGTGAAGCGCTGGCTTCACATTCCAACTAGCCCGCTGCTTATCTACGCGTTTGCTCGGTTTCGGCTCCATATGGGCCAATCTCCTTACGGTATCGCTCAGGATTGTTCACTTCCTCATGACACAGCTGTAAGGATCTCACGACGGGCCCGCGGCAAGCTGTTGTGACTTGTTTCAGATCATTTTTATGACAGTACAAGACAGCACAAGGATGACAAAAAACGGATGAGAGGAGTATCATTGCACGAAAGAAAGCGGAGCCGTATTTTAAAAACAACAGTGTTGTGTTTACATAGCACAGATCTAAGTGGCTCAAACCCCCCCCCTCCTTTCACCCCCCGGAGGGCTGCTTGAACTGTTAAAGCAACAATGTCACACTCCAAAAATGTTGCACTCCGTGACCGCTGCTGCTCACATTAAGTAGGGGAGTGTAGAGCCGAGGCTTACATGAGCCACTGAATGAGCAGCCTCCCCAGGACAGAGGTTGTCTCAGAGAAAGAAAACTGCACAGCAAATCAAACCATAACTATTAGGCCAGAAATGATCCACTTCACCTCGGGTTAGGAGGAGAGAGACACAGAGAAAGATGGAGCGAGGCTTGCAGAGGAGCAGACTGCCTTTTACAGGCTGTCTTTTGAAGTGATAAGCATGAAGTCAAAATCCCATCGCTCCCAGCCGGCCCACACTCCAACCTTCACTTTTTCTGCATTTCCATCTCCCACGGCTGGCATCTGAAACACATTTCGCCGTTCCCCATCCTCTTCTACGTTTTCTTTCTTTCTGCATTTTTCCAGCAGCTCTCCGTTTACTCAAACCTCCTTTCAATCACTTCTCCCATCCCACTCCGCCCTATCAATATTTGTCTGGTCAGCTCTCTGCCTGTGCAAAGACAAGTACAAGCAAACATTTTGTGGAAAAAAAGCAGCATTTCCACCTGAAATGATTATACGCTTTCTTCCTGATGACATGCTTTGGCTTTTAAAGCATCTCTCCTTGGCTTGCCCTTAATTGCAGACCTAAACT
This sequence comes from Oreochromis niloticus, assembly GCF_001858045.2. Classification (NCBI taxonomy): domain Eukaryota; kingdom Metazoa; phylum Chordata; class Actinopteri; order Cichliformes; family Cichlidae; genus Oreochromis; species Oreochromis niloticus. The sequence continues at coordinate 17,717,196 of NC_031978.2, forward strand.
CAGGAGTGTTACACAGTGACATCACAAAATGACTTTTAGTGTGGTTTGCAGTCAATCGGTGAGCGATAATCCTTACTTTATGCTTAAATGCACTTATTTTGCAGATTTCAGGTATGTAAGACTGTATAATGGATTTATGTGAAACTCCAGGGAGAAGCAGTGATAACATTTTTATAAAAAACACCTTTTATATTCTTTCCATTCAGCATTCCTGCTGTTTGTTCACCAGTTATTCACCTTGCCTGGGTGATTGGCAGCTGGCTTTACCTCAGTGTATTTTGAGTGGTCAACAGGAGCAATCCAGCAGATCCTCATCCATCAGCTAATAACACACCATTGTCCTTGCTGTCCTGAGATCTCTTTGTACATGACGGCGCATGGGCTTCAAATTTCACTTTTGTAGTTGGGCTTTGTTCCCCTGTGTGCAAGTCACACAGCACAGATGCACAAAGATAGCATTTTCAGGACGAGCTCAACAGGTTTTTTGCCAATCCAAGAGGAAAAACCCTTTAGCTCATTTCCTGGATTCACTGTGCAAAGCCTGAAATGCAGCAGAATCTGATCGACCGTTTCTGACAAATCCAACAAAAATACTTAAAAAAAAACGTTAAAAAAAGCAAACAAAAATGAAATAAATTTGCCGTGTCTTAATTTAGTCATATTGCAAGACATTGCTGCATAACAAAAATTGCAGATTTTCTCTTTACTCCGGGATGTCTGTGGTTGCGTGAGAAGCATATAAATGACTGAATAATATAAATAAAGAACAAGCTGTGCCTTCGGTGGGTACTGCCTGTTAGTTTGGGCTCTGCACAGACACCTCACCTTACAAATATCACTGATGTCCTGTAGCTGCTGCAGAGCCTTTTATTCTTTGGCTGTGCACATCCCGTATCAGTTTCCCCCATTACATTACTTACCATTACCCCTCCTCATCACAGCTGACTGTGAGTTTGCTTGTTGAACATCACTCACTCACATAAGGATCCCTGTACTACTGCAGCCAGGAACTAGCAGTCAACAAAGAAGTAAGCAGTGATTGCCTAAAGTACACAAGTCTGTACAAAAACTTTCCTGCACATTACTGCTCCGGTGCATGTGCAGCAACAGAGCTTTTATGCTTCATTTAAGAGCGTCAACTATAAATTGGATAAAAGCAGCTTAGAGAAAGTTCAACGTGATCCAAGATAAAAAGACAAAACCACAGCGTTTCAGGTAGCAGCTCGCCAACGTCCTTGGGAGGTTGTTTCTATGGTGATGACATATTCGCTTCCCCCATGTTTGTCTTGTCTCTGCACCCTGAGATTTTCATGTTTCACATACAGCACCATTGTAATCTATTAGCGAGCCTGAGGGAGGCCGCGGCCCTGAAAGAGATAGGATGGAAGGGGAAGAAAAAAATGTGTACGTGCACGCAAGGATTGAAAAGACACCCCCTGATTGCTGTCAGCCCTGGCAGCGTGACCCTAGGCGAGGGATAGTGGAGCAGCCACCTGGCCTGTGCGGAAGGTGCCGTGAGTTGAAATAAACGCATCAATCACAGTGACAGAGGACTGACAGCAACTATCCACAGCTCCTGCTCTTACAAATAGGCTTCACCTCGATTTCACGGGGAAGACATTCTTTCTGGTTTTGGCTGCTCTTGAGATCGGCAACAGGGGACTCTAGTATAGAGGGTGGATGTATCGGTCCTCTAAGGGTGCGCTGCCTGAATACTCATTGAAGTAGCAAAGTGGGAAAGCACGGCGCTCTCCTAGCACACACGGCTTTTGACAGCTCCGACAGAAGCAGAGCTGTGGCATGTCTGTGGCGAACGGCAAACTATTTCTCCACGTTCTGCCCGTGCTGCTTCACTCCTGCCGATAGTACTCTTATTCAGTCTTTGCTCCATTTCTACGGCAACGACAGGCTCTCGCTTCCTTCACGCTGTTTACAACAGACCATAATTGTGCTCTCTTTCACCTTATCTCTTTATACTCTCACCTGGCCCCTCTCACTGTGATTGCGCGGCGCACTCTACCTTTACTCATTTCTCCTCTCGGTAGATGGAGGTGAATGTTAATGTCAGGCCGCAGTCCTCTGCACTCTGCAGTACTCACTGAAAACCTCATCAGGACACCGGGTGCTAGTGCATTCATGCAGCAGCACCATCCAAAGGCTAAGGGGAGAGAAGAGGAGCACTGTGCACACAATTTCATGGGTTCAAGAGTAGCGTATGACCCGTGCTACATGTCATTACGTCTCGCACTGCCCGTTATCTTCATCGGTTACTCTCTTGTCTTGAACTAGTCTAGCGGCGCACAAACATATTCGCTTCACAGGGTCAAAGAATAACATTCGTCTCAAACTATACATAATTTACATAAAATCGTCTACAAGTAAAACACTTGTAGACAGAGTTCCTCTCTCGAAACAAGCCGTGTGACATGTTGAGATATTTTGTGCCTGGATGCTGAAAATGAAAGAAAATGTGCTGTTGAGACTTCCAAGCAACAAACATCTGGTTTCCACTCCACCTAAGGGAAGTGTTTGCGGATGTTTTCTCCCTCTCTTTTTGTAGCATAATAGCACAGCCCCCTGCAGTAAAACATAATAGGGAAACTCAGCAGATGATTTAAATGCCCACGGTGAAAAAGCCTGACAGATTTCCACTCATCTGTTCGTCGTGAGACTCAAAGATGCTTTTTTATGGTTTTCTTTGGAAATCATATGGCGATGTAACATAAATGATTTCACTGATTTATAAAATGTAACAGACAGGTGGGCAATAGTACATCTTGAGGACGATCAGTTGAAGTGAAAAGACAATTTCTATAATTGATTCAAATGTTAACTTATGTGTAACTTTGGACCCCACAAGCAGTCTCTGTGGTGATGGGGAGTGTGCGTGTGGTGCGTGTGGTGGTGGGGGTGTCTATTACATGTGCACAGTTTAGAATCATTTCAACCCTCATTGTGAAGCATGCTTTAGTTTTACAAGTAAATGAGTTCTGTTTGTTCTGCATCAAGCTTAAGGGTGCATTATTTTCTTCGCTCTTCTTTAAGTAGTTACGACTCCCATGACATAAATAAAATAAACAAATACCAAATTACTACCCCTCTGCCCCCTAATAGACACACCTATGGTACGGTATGATATGGTAATTTTAAAATCCTAGATGACTTCCATCGTGAGTTATCGAATTCACAGGATTTTCAGGAAACTTGAACTTCACCGAGATTCTAATTTATCTGAGTTTTTTTTGCAGACACACCCTTCTATCCTATCTATGGTATCAATTTGAAGCGCCTACATCACCATGTTCTCAAGTTATCGCTTTCACAAACTTGGTATCCACTGGCCCGCCCGGCGGGGTGACAACAATACCACATAAGCCTCTTACGGCTGCAGGGTAAAAATCTTTAAAATACATATTTTGCTCACTATCTGCTATACAGAGAGGCCTCTCTGCTAGAAAGTAGTAAACAGGACTGATATTAGCCTCTTAGCCTGCCTACAGCATCATAATGTTTTCAGTCTGTTTGGTGCGATGGCACAAAAGAGGTCAAACCAGATCACCAAGGCACACCATAATAACTGCAAGTGACCTAAATGTCTTGATAACCGTGACAGTCTAAGTGTTTAACTTACTCGTGTTTATGTGAAACTAGAATGAGAGCACCTTAGTTGCCCAGCCCTGAACTCAATATGTTAAAATGCGCTTTTGTGCTATTGTGAGTTTTAAAAATATTTCATCAGCTTCCTCAAAAATGACTTTCTTACCTCACAGCTGGTCCAACATACGGTAAAGCTTAAAGCTACTTGATGTTCAGTATGGCTAAGCTTTCAGTCCAAACTACTGTAGATACACAAATGATTGCTGTCACATCTTGTGCAAGTTGTGCTAGAAAATATTTTAGAGAAACCAGGCTTGCAAGACTCCTTGATGCCGTTAGTGTCCTGGATAGTGAGTCCGACTTCACCCACCTACAACAAGACCCCTGAACATCAATAAATTTACACATTACACAACTGTACTGTGCACACTTGTAGGAGCCCGTGCAGGATTTAGTGGCGACTTGCGTGAGGCTGCTGCTACCACCAACTGAAGTCATCCAGCTGCACCTCTCCCATTCTTATGTTGTAGAAGAATATGCAGTTTTCTGTCACGCCACTATAAAAAACCTTGTACTTTAAAAACCTGGTGGTGGAGCAGGCCAGCTTCTATGATGAGGACAGACTCCTTATGGAGATATAAAGGGTTCATTCAAAGCCAGTAAGAACACAGTGATTTTAGTTATAGGTGATTATTTCACTCCTACACAGTGAGTCTTTAAAGGGGGAGAAATCTGTTTCTAATGTAACTTAAAAAAAATTAAATAAACTACAAACTTCTTTCATATAAACACACTGAGCAAAAGCACAGAACCTGAATAGACTTGTTACTCTCTGAGCTCCATCGGGCATGTCAGAAAAAGGAAACAAACCTGTGTTTTTGCTTCAGTAATCGGTACAGACCTAATATAGTCTTTGTTTCCTTCCTCCGTGCCTTTTCAATTCACTTTTAATGAAAACAGCTGTGAACCACCACCCTGCATGTTACACTACAAAAGTAGCTGTTGTTCCACTAAGTTTCAGCCTGCACAGATTTCAGATGCACTTTTTGTGAATGTTTGCCGACATGCTGCAATGTGCTTATTTTCTGAAATGACTCCCAGTCAAATGTGGATGATATCATTAAATTAAAAGGTGTCTAAATCCGGCTCTTAAACTGACTCCAAACATACCAATTAGAGTCTCCAGTCTTTGGATGGCTCTCGTGTCTAAAGTATAAACAACCATATTTAAGCGGTCTTGTTTTGTTCCATCCTCAAACTTGTCATCAAAGTGACCATTAAATGTGCCATTTAAGGCTCTCAGTAAAGTGGAGACACAAACAAAGTCCTGTCAGTCTGCATACACAGTGTACCAGCATTAAACACGTTAAAGGGGTAGCTCTGGTTTCTGTGACTTGGGAGACACTTTAATGGTTATGGGCATCAGTCCTATTAATAAAATGACATACTCATAAATTTAAGTGTAACAAAATGGAGAAAAAAAAATAAATCACTCAGGGGAAACGACTGTCTGCTTCAGCTCAGCTCAGCTATGAGGGATTATTACAAATACACTGGATTCAGATGACGATGCCTGATTAGAGATCAAAGGACAAGTTACTCCATTCATACTAAAGTACACGTAAATTTCTCTATCATATTTAATGTCAATCCACCCAACGGTCAGCAATTTCACTCAAAAACAAAGGCAATGACCTCATGGTTGGGGTAAAACAACAGTTCTTTCTCCAATAACAGATGCTTTTCATGACATACACAGACAAAAAAAAACAAATACACTGGCAGGTGGCTGACGGAGGTGGTGAACCTGTGGGTCAGGCTCCCCTGGAGTGCTGCTACCGCAAGCGTGGAGCGGTGTGGATGAGGTAGAGAAAAATAAAGAGCTTTCTATGGGGAAAAATAGATCGCTGATGCCCTTTAGCTGAGCTTTAATTCAAAGAAAAATTAAATAAAATTATATTGCATTGGAAGTGAACTGCATTATGTGTACACTATGGCTAAATATAGTCCATAACTGTGGCTCCCTAGACAACAACAGGAAAGAGTTCACAGTGTGGTCATGGATAAAACCTTGAGATGATCGAAAAAGAGATGGAAGGAGACAGGACGCAGAGGGGAAGCGTTGAGAAGTACAGATGAAGGCATTTAGGGACTCGGGAACTGAAAGAAAATGAAGCCTTGGTAGTACGAGTCTATTGTGCATTTGTGCCTACAGGAGTTCATGAAATAAACCTCCTCTCTGACAGACCGACCACTGGGAATCTGATTACCATCTTACCAAGAAAAGAAAGTATTTCTGCCCACTATATCTTTCTTTCCTCTCACAAGAGACTTATTATACACCTGTGTGTCCACCACATTGTGACAGAACTGAGAGTCCTGTGAGACTTTCATTACACACCTGGGGTACGACGCCCCACATGAATAGCATACATCAGGAAGCCATTGCGTGGCAGACGTCACGCTGCAGTGAGAGAAACATCTGCAGTGTCTCCCGAAGAAGATGAATTTGTTTACTGTGGGAGAGCTCAGAGAGTTTCCACCATTGATCTGGCTGGCGGTGTTGGCTGAGTGTTTGGGGGCTGTTCGAGTCAGGAGAGTCAAGTCAGCATGTCACAGACAATTAACGCCGTCCTCAGACAACCCCACGGAGACGCTTTCCAGGGAACACGGGAGCAACAGAAGGGCCCGGATGGGAAACAGAGCACAGGCCGAGGAGGCAGCAGCATCTCAAAGGGGGAAGGGGACCAGATTGAGCCTTTCATGTGGTGATTTCATGACTCCCTCCTGGAAATAATTTTATCTGTGTTTTTTTCATTCATCTTTGTCTGTCTCTGCTTATCTGCTGGCTCTTCAGTTGTGCTGCTCTGCACTGCAAACCAGAGTCATTTATTTAACAGAGATATTGAAAAATCTGAGGGGGGAAAAAAAAGCACCTTTGTAACAAGGTGCAAAAATTAAATTGGTTCCCTAAAATTTATTCCAGCAAAGTGTCTAATTTGCAACTGAGAGTTTTTTTCCCCTCCCCTTTGGACTCGGTGGATTTTCTGTCCCTGCAGTGAGTGACGGGCTGAACAAATTTCCACAGGTGACTAGGTTAATAGCTATACATCTGTCCGCTTAGGATAGAGAACAGCCCACAGAATATGCAAATTACGATATCATGAAATTATGTTGTTCCTAAGAGGACTCCCACTGTAAGTGCAGCTTAATGTATACATACATTTACTGACTGATTGGCCTTTTTTGTAGCAAAGTGTTAATTTCGAGCTTTGAAACCGTGCCTATACGGGGTGTGTGAGAGACTACGGGTGGGGGTGGTGGAAGGCAATGAGGCATGGGATAATTAGAAGAGATTGTGTCCCCTTAACCACTTTTTCCTCTAATAGCTGCCCTTCTGAAACGCTCACCCTAACGCTAGAGACAAAGAAAAATCTCTTTGCATTCTGTTTTAGTGGTGCATATTGTGCCATGTCTACTAGCACACACAGCAGCTCGGGGGACTGTAATTATTTCCTGCCATTTCTCTTGAAGTCTATTTTCTTCTGCTACGGGTCGGCTGTAATCACATATATAAAACTTAATATAGCGCAGACTTTTGCGGCTACCAAAAGAGAGCAAAATCACCCGTGGAGCCATCATAGGGGCTAATGAAATGAAATCTTTAACAAGGTGAAGCAAAGTCCTTCCTCACAGCAGTCAAGGTCCTCAAAGGCGCTGCTGTCATGTCGACTCTTCCACATTTAATTACGTTTTTTAGCACTTCAGCCTCAAGTGGCTCTGTGCAGCCGGGGGCCTTTGGGAGACCCCTGCAAGTCCTGCACAGACCGGGGAGAACAACAACACCAGCTGCCGGCGCGTGTACCTGCATCCGGAGCGCACGTCCTCAAAAGCACTTCTAGTGAGGCTGAATCAAATATGGAGAGAGGAGCTTTACAGAAAACTGCAAATACAGCGTGGGTAGGAAATCCTCCAAGTTTGTGCTGAAAAGTCTTTATTATTTAATATAAAAGTGCTAATTACAGCCTTATGGGTTAAACTAACAAACACATGACACTTCCTAGTCTTACTCACATCTTTCAGTTTTCATCAGTCACATTTTGCATGAAGCTAAAGGTAGGATGCAGAGTTTCTTGAATTGGTCGAGCGTTATATGTAAAGTAGGTTAGTTTGCTGACACATAACATTCATACCTTTATGAAAACTGCAGCCAGAATAGAGAGAATGCCATTTTGCCTATGTGTTATCTTCTCTCCCCAGATCCTGCTTTATGCACAGACAGGGGCACCAGTTTGGCCTCAGAACATCTACACCGGGATGATGTGCGCAAGTTAGATAGGCAAGCAGAGAAATGATGTGCACACACTGTGTTTGTGTTACATATGCATTAGGGCTGCCACAAACGATTATTTTGATAGTCGACTAGTCACCGATTATTTTTGCGATTAGTCGACTAATCAGATCATGCATCCATTGAACGTAAAACGTACAGCTTATTGCGCCAGCATGCATCTGCTCTTATATAACTACCATTAGCTTACAGCTTTAAGTGTTTAAGATATGTGCTAACTAAAAATAAAGACAAGATGATAGTTTATTAAATTTAATGAGATTTACAGATTGTTTCGGTAAAGTTTAATAAACTCCTTGCTATCTAAAATATAACAGGACACCGGAGTATATTCTGGAGCATCTCACACTTCTGATAACCAGTTGTCTGCTTGACGTTTATTCAGCTGTGTAAAAACTATAACTTTAATCTCAGCCAAACCGATTTACTCAGGAACAAATTAAATACTAAAAAAGCCAAACAATAACATTTTTAAGTTATCTAACTGACTTATGTATGTTAAACCTGAGTAGCGAAAGACGGCGGTGGGTTTGAAAACGATTTGCCGGGAGTCCGGTGTTCTCACGGGCTGTAGTGAGCCTTGCCCCCGGCTAGCTATTGAGCTAGTAGTTAACAGACGTCTCCGAAAATGTCGGAGCGCTTTTGAAAATATGTGGTGTCTTGATAAACTGACCAGATATTTGAGGTTTACACAGTTACATTCTCGCCTGAAAATATGTTAAACGTTTATTTTGTGACCCAGAAAGAATAATAACAGTAATATTAAAACTAACTAGCTGCCGCCATTGTTGGAAACTGAGCTGGGCTGCGCTATGAATTCTGGGACAGAGCTACTTCTTCTTCTTCTTCGGGGTTTAATGGCAGCTGGCATCCTTGTAAATGCAGTGCTGCCATCTTCTGTTTCAGTCCGTTATTACACTCTTAAATCCTACTACTTATTCCTGCGTCTTTTGTGATCTTAGAAAGCTTCAAACGACGCGTCGACTATTAAATCAGTCGTCGACGATTTTGATAGTCGACGTAATCGTGACTAGTCGACTAATCGTGGCAGCCCTAATATGCATAGAGTATAGGTGCACATGGTTGGTTAGAGATACATCGCAGATAAAACACAATTACTGTAAATTACATTAAGTTTAAAAGTGTGCCTTTGCCCTTGAAGTGCTCATTTAACCAGTCACACTCTCCTACTTAACCAAAGCTGTGTCCAACTAGATGTGACCGCCTCGGCTTTACTCCTAACAGTCGAGTCACACAACATGTAAACATTTCCTTTTCCTGATAATTCAGCATTTCACGCCGAGTTTTCCCAGCCCAAAGGCTTTACGGGCAAATATCATGGTATTTCCATTTGTAAGCCCCGGGGCACGGCAATCTGGAGGGGACTGATTTGGACAGTTCTGATCTACCAAATGTTTGGAATATGTTTCTCTGCCTCGGGGCTGAAAAACATATTTTCACTTTTAAAAAAAAATACATTTGTAGAATTTCATTGAACAGTATTTTTTTTTCCTTTTGGAAAATGTTTAACAGATATAGTAGTGCTGGGTGTAAACAAGTCTGTCTGCCATGTCAGCAGAAATGCTTCAACCACTAACAAAGTTACGTGAAGCAGTAAGTACATCCCGTCCTGTTCAGGAATACAATTTTTTTTTTAAATGTATCTGGAGCAAAACACAAGACAAGATTTGATCATTTATGACTTTTGGAGAAATTACTTCTTGTAGGCGTTTTGCTCATTGGTTTGGTGAAATTTCTGACCGCTCTTCAATGCAACAGTCTTTCAGTTACAAGATGTTTGAGGATATTGTTAGTTTCAAGTCTCCTCGCAACTTTTTAAAATTGGATTTAAACAGTAGACTCTACCAGAGCTAGATGTGACTGATAGATAAGCAAACAGAAGACTGTAGTTAGATTTTAAAAAAAATAAATGACTGCAGGGCTGACTGGTTCACGGTTGGCAGAGTGTGTGAGTGGACATGTGGAGAACTGGGTGGGCTGCTGGCTGTGAAGAGCAGTGGGGGCACTGTAGCTGAACTAAGCAGAGAGCCCAGAGTGTGGCGAAATAATCCAAGTAAATAAAGAGTGAAATCCGGAGCACAGCAGCCAAATCGGCTGCTGTGCTCCGGATTTCACTGACGAGGGCAGGGCAGCAGACTGAGGCGGAGCAGAGTGGACGACGGGTGAGAGAGACGCTGCAGGTGTGGTGAAGAGGACGAGGTGATAAATTTTGTAGCCAACCGTGAGGTCAGTTTTGAAATCCGCGCAGTGATCGGGTCACGGTGAGCGCTCTCTTTTGATACCTTCTTTATTTTAGGGCTACTAATACCACCAGTTAGCCAACGGTTTCATAATGATGTTCTTTGACAATAATTAAGTTATAAGTGAATTCTAATAAACATTTTAATGAAATAAATCATTTGCAATGTTAAGAAATCCCCTAAAATGTAATCTTAAATACTCATTTTGTCAAATCTTACTTGTACAGCACATGTATTTTAAAAGGCCTAATCTTAGAGCGAATGTATGTTAATACATTTGTGTCCATTTGAATTGGTTTTTGCTTATGCAGAGCTTAAAAGTATGCACCCCCCTCCGTGCATACTGTACGTCACCGCAAACGGAGGAAGCTCCAGAAAACAAAAATAAGATTATAATGAAAAGCATAGACAGTGTCTGTATTGGACACTTTGTAATTCTTTTTTAAACACTCTGTTTCACTTCAGCTCTTTGTAGGTTACAACTTCGCTTTTCACGGTGGCTGACTGATGGACTAACAATAGCACGAGAAGAGTAGCCCACAGACTCGTATACAGGTTCTGCACAAGACCGGCACACATGCATTAAAAAGCCATTATGTGTGCATTGGCAGATGGACAGATATCTGTCTATCTGCTCTGCTCTTTTTGAAAAAGTAAGCATCAAATTTGAACCACATCTATCTGACTGTTGATATAAGCACCCTGACACTAACAATTTCGCTCTAGAGTCCCAAACAAACTGGCAGATGACAGAAATCTACACCACTTGTAGATAATTTTCCTCAGGGTGAAATGATTTAAATCCCCTGCCAGACTGAAACACATCCTCAACCTTTTTTCCCCCCTTGAAGTCTCTAAAGAAGCCTTTAGATCGTGCCAGGATAGCCCCACACACACACTTCATTAGGAAAGAGATATACAGAAACTCAGTTTTAGATATTTAAATAAGACAAGTCGCTCCTGTCATTCTCTGTGGCATCAAATCTGCATATGAAGGGTGATAAATGTAGGGATGCGCTTCATTTTTGTCATGTTAGTGATCTTTTTTCTTCATTTAAAATACTGTGGAACGCATTCAAAATAATGTACGAACCCTTTCACATGACAAATGGTGGACAAACGGCATTAAACCCGAGGAACAAAACCAGATTCTGTTACAACAACAACAACAACAACTGCTTCATTATGACAGCAAAGACAGACACATTAAATGGTCCCAGTCTAGCCCGGAGGCTTTGTTAAGTTTTTGCCGCGGTGGTCAGTGTTTGATCTTGGTCTACAAAGCCCGACAATGCTCCATCAGTGCCCAGGAGCGCCACGGCGGCAGCTGTTATCAAACCGCCAAACATCAGAGGAGAAACAGTCAGTGCTCTCTGTCCTTGACTCCGGCACACACTTATTGAAGGAAAAAGCCTCCAGCGCTCTCTGTGCTTTCATAAAAAAATAAATGCAGCATCAAAAAGGGCAGGTATCGGGTATCACAGTGTTCGGTGTATGCACAGTCACAGAAACATGCTACTGAATATAATACCAGTGTTATTGAGATCCCATATGTCTGCATTATTATCAAGTAGATGTCAGTATGACAATTAGAGACACAGCTGCACCTACTGAGGCTTTCCTTCTCTGTTCATGCGGCATGATCGCACGTTGCTCTTGTGATACAATATAAACAGGCAGCAAGTAACCCTGCAGATGGAGCCACGATAATTAGCAAGCAAACACAGATAGCTAAGCATACATTCCCCACAAGCATTACGAATCGCAAATAGCCGAGTCAGTTTGCTTTTCTCCATCCTTACCTGGCAACATGTTCCAGAGCTTTACTTTATTGTCAACTCATGAATAATCCATTTGCTGCAGAGCTTATCAAAAACCCCAGACTCAAACAAATCTGACCGCTTTATTTGCAAAGGCTGAGAACTTTCTTTCACCCACCCCTCCAAGTAATAAAACTTTCGTAAGTCATTTGATGCTCTTATTAAAATATTTTTAAACCTCAATTTATCTTCCCAAACATGAATTCTCAAGTGAAGGACTCGAGCGTGCAGACAAAGCGCCCGTGAGCACACCGCCAAAGAGGATTTCGAAGAAGACAAATGAACTTGAGCGGAGCTGGGGGAGCGAGGCCGAAGAGGGGCCAGCAACAGTTACAAGATGTGTTGCTCTCCGAAGGAGCAGCTGACTAACTCTGAATCCTAAGCAGAGGAAAGTTGTGCGTTTTCTTTTTCCTCGAGGCGCTAAAAGACCAGTTGTGTTGTCTGAGAGGGCCAGATGGGTCTGCACTCTGTGACTAAAGTCCGGGCACACGCACACACCTCCAGGACCCTCAAGCTCATCAGCATTCACAGTAAATGCTTGCTGTTTCCCCCCTTTTCTCTTGTCCTACACTCATTTTCTCCTTTTCCTCTCTGCTGATGGCTCCATGGGGAGGACTGGAATCGTTACTGTTTATCCAGTTATTCCACAAGGGGGTAAAAAAAAAAGAAAAAAGAAAAAAAAGAAAGACAAGGAAGCTCAGCCAGCAGGACACAGACACTCAGAGACAGAGAGAGAAACAGAGTGAGAGGCTAAGCAGAGACAAAGCTTGGACCTTTACACTGTTAGCAAACATTGCGGTAGGGAAACCAAACACCGCCACCCAGACAGCATAAAGCTTAAGGTTTCACTTTTATTCCCAACAGACTGAAGAAACCTTCCTACAACTGCTCTCAGATTTAAACCCTTCAATCCCTTTTCACATGGACTCTGCAAAAAAGGTGTCCAAGCTCCACAAACACGTTTCCTGTCTAAACAGCAGGATGATGTCAAATAGTCTCAGAGTTAATTTCCGTTCACTTTCACTTCTGCAATGACTCTTAAGTTTCATAACCAATACAGACCGGGCGCATCACTGGATCAGTCAGTAATATGTGTGTGCATGCAGGTAAAAAACACAGGAAACCTGGTGGGAACACCTGCGCTGCTGCAGTTGGTGAAGCTCTAAAAGAGGGTGAGGAGAAAGAGAGGGTCACCCACATATCGTCGTAGCGCCTCGCTTTGTTCTCGTGCTGAGAGCACTTCAGTGTGCTGTTTGATAAATGCTGAAGCACGCCGAGAGAAAGTAGCAGAAGAAAGATAAAGTCCGTGCAAGACTGAATGCGGCCACAGCTGTACTGCTGGTTTTCTTTTTTATTACCGATAAACATGATGAAAAGCCTAATTTAAAAAGAAGCCTGATGCTTCAAAAAGCACGAAGAGTAATATTTAGTCAGAACCTTAAAATCAGGCAGACGCTAATCGTCGTCTCTGAAGCTCATATTTTCACAAATCTTTGCGTTTTCAGATTAGAAATTTGTAGTTAAAATCTTCTTGACTGGTAAAAATTCAGATTAAAAGCAGCAAAATATAAGAGTTGGTGATTCGACTCAATTATTTTGCAAAAAACAAAAACAAACGGCGAGCAATTCGCAAACACAAAGAATAAATCCTGCATGTGCTGCAGCACCTTAAACTGCAAAACCGGATGGCCTTAAGGTGGTTTCAGGCACAAATGGAAAAAAGCAGCCCGGGCTTTGACCGGCCTCATTAGATGAAAAATCTCAGTTCAACCCACAGGCAGCAGAAATAATTTGTTTGTGAGGGAAATGTAATGAAGAATTTACGTTTCTGTGCTTAGATTGCCGCCCCCGGCATTAAAAAGAAAAAATTTACTTTCTGATTGTTCTCTGACAGGACACCTGGGATAATATTCTCCCTTCGCACATTTTATCTCGCGCTCTCGTCACACAGAATTAAAACCATTTTGCTTTTGTCTGGGCTCAAGCTGACATTTCTGCCAATCTTCCTCCGAGGCATTTCACTAAGTTGTTTTACAACATTTCCACCCTGTCAAGCCCAGTTTGAAGCAATGACGCAGTAAATATGGGGGAAAAAAAGGAAAAGAGATTAGAATAATTAAGTTTTAAGCCATCTGGAGAATTTTCTTCCTGTGGGTGTTTGAGTGACAGTAAATACAGTATAACTTAAAGTGGCATTAAACAGAAACACTCGACTCAGGCTTCGGGAACGACGACAAAACAAAAGCTGCAACAACATAACCGAGGCTTTGTTTGCTCTGGGAAAATGTGAGGGAACTATTTTTTCCCCCCACAGTGCATAAAAATAAAAAACATACTTTCTGAAGAGATGTGTGGCTCTCAGAGGCTGTTAGGTTAGGAGTAATGAACCTACGAAACAGCACTGCACATTAAGACGTTTATGACGACAGTGCTGATGCTGAGGTTTGGTGATATTTAACAAAGTTTTGAGAAAATGGTTTGAGTCATAAAAATTTAAGGGCTATGCTTGGGTTTGTGACAAGGGGAAAAAAATGTGACTATCAACGGGAAACTGAAAATGAACAGCTTCATTACTTCCTCCATCACTCCAGACTGACTCATAACTCCTAACAGCCACTTTAGAGTTTTGTCTCCTGATCATAAAAAAAGTTTGTGTTTGGCTTTCTGGTAAAACAAGTCATTTTCTCCCCACTTACAGGCCTGTTGAATTAGATCTTTCTGCAAATCATTCATCCAGGGAACAAAAACTACAGATAAAAACCGTCCCATATCTGTCAGCTGCGTCCCCGCCCCTCAGATTTATGACCCGGTTTATCCCATAAACTCTTCACATACCTGCTTGTCCTTGTCTTTAGCTTTCCCGCTGCCCGACACCCGCGACGAGGTGACATCACGGGGGATGACAGACATTTGGTGCAGTGGCATGTTCATCCCAGCAGAGCCAACCGGGGGGGGGGACGCTCACACACGCACTTCCTGTCCCGCTGCCAGAGCAAAGGGCATGTTGGTTTGAACTACGACACCTTGCCAGCACCGCCCCTGCGGAGGACACACATTACATCAAAATTAAATACGAGCATCGTTTTCTGTCAGAGCAGCTGGAGCGATGAAATGCAAATGTGGAGTAAGAAGCAAGAAATGACAGCCCTGAAGTGGTACAGCTGCATTTTAAACACTCAACTGTGTTTTCACCTGGTTTGCTCATTACTCGATTGACTTCTTGAGGGATTCTTCAGATTTTTTTTCTAAGCTCAGAGTCTAAGTTGATTAAATTCAAATGTTGATGAGTGCGAGTCTTCGCATTAGAGAGCCAAACTCTGGAGTCTGTCTATTCATGTGTAAATATACCTAGCTCTTTTTATTTATGGTAATGTGGCTTTAGTTACATATGATGTAAGGGAAGAAAAAAAAGGATATCTATACAACAGATATCTGCATATGAATGTGCAGCACTTGCCTGCAGATTTTTGACACTGGAGGCTCTCTGTTGCTTTAGTTTGTAATCTGGTTGAACTTGTAGTTGCTGTAGTTGTTTATGATAGTTTTGTATTTTCTAATGAGCTTTTTTCACATTTTACTTTTGCATGTTTCAGTTCAGTTTTTACTACACTGAAAAAAAGGGATTGGCCATCTCTTGGATTTATGTAAGCATCTTGCGTGTATTCAACACAATTGCCTCATGCTTTAAAGTTAAGTGTAACTATATAGTGTAGAAACTACATGATATGCAGAGAGGGTATATTAAATTGTTCATATCATGTTCGAGTGAAGTAAGTCAATAATATAGCAATGCTAAATCTCGCAACAGTGCATGTGATTTCATCTCGTCTAACTTGTAATTTGAACAAAATAATTTCATGTTTCTATGGTGAACGTAATTAAATCATGTAGGATTTGTATGAAATTCAACAACTTAATTTGTTCTTGTTGAGATGACATGATACAATCTAGTGGTTAGTTGCTGGACTCATGAAATTCACAAGATCACATGAGATTTCAAACTGCAGAAAAATCACTGGAGTTATAAGAGGCAGACAACTACACACACACACCACGCGTATGCTATCGCTATTTATTGTGATTTATCATAGCTTTCCTACTTTTGTCAATCCTGGATTGGTGGTGTGGTGGTTAGTGCTGTTGCCTCACAGCAAGAAGGTCCTAGGTTCAAACGCAGTCTGGCTAGTTTGCACTGGGTTCTCTCTGGGTATTCTGGTTTCCTCCCACAGTTAAAAATCATGCAGTTGTTAGAGTTAGGTTAATTGAGGATTACAAATTGCCCATGAATGTGAATGCAAATGGTTGTTAGTCTCTATGTGATAGACTGGTGAGCTGTCCAGGGTGTACCCTGCCTCTTAAATCTATCACTTCAGGGTTATGCCCCAGCCCCCCTTGCAACTCGGATAAAGATAGGAGGACGGTAGTTGTTGTAAATCCGTTTAATTTTTATGTTAACCAGACTCTAGACTTTGTTGAACATTATGTAATATGAAGATAACATATAGTATTTAAGTGGGTAAAAGCTATTGAATAGTTTTGGAATAAAATGACAAAATCATGAACGATTAAAATATTCCAAGAGTTCAACTTACTTCATCTAAACATGTTTCAATCACGTTTAATCAACACAAAATGCACAGGTTTATTGAATATGAATAAGTTTTGTTGATTTAACTAAGTTGTTTAAGTTTCTTCCAAAGCAAAACAGTTGTGTGCAACCAATGCCCATTACTGAATTAAGTAAATCCAACATGGTCTTTTTTTCAGTGTAGCCTCAGTGTCATGCCTTCAGCAGGACTAAACCTATGTTGAAGGCAAGATTTAGATAAATCAGCAAAGTCATTACAATAAAAACACAGATTATGATAGAAATCTAAACGTGTTCATCACAGCATCATCAGGCAGGCTGTAATAACACATTTAAACAAACTGACTGAAACTTAAAAAGTGCATTTCCTCTTTACTTTTCTTCATTTTATATCTTTCCAAAATCACATTTTTATTTTATTTTAATGTTCTATAGTCTTGTTTTTACTCTGATTTTAGGTAACTAAAAATGTTATTTTTTAACCTTTTGTTTAGTCAGCTGTAATAATCTTGGTTGTAGGCACCAATCACATTTGAGCACCCATTGGTTGCAAGCAGATAAAAGGTCTGAGAGCCTATCGTTAGCTGAGACCTGAGAAAACCAAAAATACTAAGTTCTGATGATGTGTTGATCATAAAATGTAGACTTGGGTTTTGTTTTGTAGATTTATGCTGCATTTATGTGCAAAACTGAGTATGTATAAGTGTATTCTTAGTGATTATTACTAGGTATTTGTGTATTTTATAGACATCTATGTTGCTGTATTTGGTGTTTCATTATCAGCTTTATTTTGGTAAACCAACAAAAGTTTGTGAACAAACTTATCTTATTAGTTTACGATTTTAAATCAGAACAAAACGAAAGCATTCCCCATGATCACCTCTGCTCTTCTGACCCTGAGTACAGTGTTAAAGGACCTTTAGACTTTCCTCAAATCTCAAAAGCACAGTCAGCTGCGACTTTCCAAAAGAGATCCGTCTCTGAACAGCACGAGCACCGCATGAGATATATTACCACAGGGGTGATTTCCAAAGTGTAAACCATATCACTGCGGGGGCGTGCATGAATTCACTTTTGTTTTTCCAGAAACCTGGATTCAGAGTTTCTGCAGCTGTGACTGGTGGCGAGTCGGTTTCTCTTTCAATCTGACTGAGTCAGAGTCATGAAAGCAGCAGTGGCAGCAGCAGCGTGGGACTGTCCTGTGGAGTTACACAAGAGGTTTTACACACGGGTCGTTTTAACTTCAGTTAATGCAGCCATCTGTACTCCCTCTGACAGCAATTAAGCTGTAGCTCCTTCTCACCACTAGGCTGTATATGTGACTGTGTGTGTGTTTGCACGCAGCCCAGCCTGCCAAACAAACCCTCAAGCTCCACAGTATGAAAATGACAGGATTAAGAAACCAAAAAGCAAGCGGGACAGATGGGAGGTCAGTAAAATGCCAGTAATCAGAAACCAGTGTTGACGGCAGGAGGGGGAAAAGCGGGGGGGTTGGTGGCGGCACTCATTCGGGGCTTCGGACTGAGAATGCCACACAGTCTCACTGAGGAGACGATCAGACCCATCGCAGCCAGAGCTGTCACTTCAGCTCATCACCGCACTGTATCTGATAAGTACTCAACAAGATGGAGAGGTGATTACGCACCATCAGCAGACGCATCAGCTTCTTGTGCAACAGCTGGCAGTCTCAGCTTGATGTCAGCAGACAGTGGGGGGGGGGGGTAATAAAGAGGCAGCAGAAAGCACCTCACCACCCAAAAACAAACAAACAAAAAAAACTACTCTTAAGTGAACTAACAAACAAACTGCAGGCTTTGTCTCAGACCCAGTGGGAGAATCAGGGATGCAGTAGAGAGTGCAGAAGTATCACGAACCAGGGTGAACACCTTAATCCACTATCGGTCCAAAGCGTAGTCACTCTTTGCTTTAAGACTGTTATAACATCATAGATAAATATCATCACTCGTGAGGTGGAACACAGCATTGATACAGCAATAAATCATGTCTGCTTTCCTCTTGCTATAACACAGCATTTTGATTTAAACACCCAGGCAGTAATGGTTAACACAACGAATTACCAGAAAATAGCAATGCACACTAATGCAACATGCAGAGAATACATGCATATTCATTGATTCTTCTCCCCTCTTATTTAGGCGATATATTAAAGATGATCATCTTGCACCATATTTAGTATCTCAGAATCACTGATGCTATCATTACTATGGGAAACGTGCTGCGACAGTATTGTGAGATATTGTGTGATTACCACACGTAATCACTTGTGTAATTGTTTATCCTTGCCGACGCCCTAGAAAAAATACATAAATACATTGATTTTTATAAGCAGTGGCACTCAAAACAATAACTATCAGTGGAAACCTCTTTTTGTTTAAAACATCCAAGGCTGTTCCTAATGATCAGTGCAACTGTTTGCAAATTATGCACATTACTAAACGCTTAAATAATACAGCCTTAAATTTGTTTACAGCTTCATAGCGGTGCATAATAAACTGTTTATTTTTAACATGTCTGTGGGGTTAAATACACATTTTGACCCGTCTGTTTTTGAAATCAGTGAAGTAGCAACAAATGCAGATATTTCACCAAAGGCACAAAGAGGCCTTGAGCGATTAGGCGATTACACTCTCATGATTATTAGGACCTGAACCCAGCTGAATACTTATCTCGTCTGGGTTTGCTTTAGACAGCAGCCCGCCCACTCTCACCATCATCAATACACAACAGCAGAGTTTCAAAAACTTTGAGAAACTATGCCAAGGAACGCTGAAGCTCTTCTCTAAGTTTGTCCCAGTTTTTCCTTTTATGTAACATCCATCTCTACACAACCCTGCAGAGGTTGCTCATTGTGGTGCGTTTATACAGTAGCAAGGTCAACTCAATACCACAACGGGGGAAGGGAGGGGAGTGGGGTGCAGAGAAGAAACGGTGCCATACAAAGATGTACATCTTTGTCTCGAACTGCTGATTCACATACCACTGAAAATAAAAGAGTCTGTTTTGTTGTGAAACACAAAAGCGCAGCAGAGTCTCCCAGAAGAAGAAGAAAAAAACAACACGCATTTATATTCGACAATTCAGTGCACCGTTTACCAAGCTATTGCAGAAAGCTGTGTCCTTAACCATATTTAGATGTCAGGGTGGTTTTTCGGCCGCCGAGTCTACGTCGACGCAATTTCTTCAACTGATGGCATTTTTTACAGAGCTGCTATGCTGCTGCAGTCGTTAAATGTTAAAGGTTTTATTAACCAAACTTCAGCTCTTGAGTCCTTTCCCTTCCTTCGCCATCAATCTTGATTACATTAAAAAGACAACGGACTCGGATACAAAAGCAGTAAATAATTTATTCCCTAGTGTGAGCGAAGAATGAAAGGTCACTTTGATGGGCACACAGCCCTCAGAGTCATATTGCACCTGTGTGCATGAGGCTAATGAGCTGCAGTAAATGAGTGTGGGTCAGGGACCGAGTAAAGCCCGTAGGGAATTATCACAGGGAAGAATCATTAAAGCTCGCGCTGTAGCTTATCCACGAAGGTTTGCCTTAATTTAAAAAAAAAAAAAAAAAAAGCCATTTTGTGAGCTATGAAGTGAAGTAAACAAGAAGGAGGAACAAGATAAATCAGGATGGTCCGTGTCACTCGCTCAAATGTTTCTGAGGTGCAGTCCGATGACCCAACACCAATGTCCGCCGCTGTCTCCACAACACATAGTGCTGCTGCACCAGCGAGCTCATTACTATACATCCCCAAAATAACAACTGCAGTAAGCCCAACAGCACTCTTCGCTTTTAATTGGCATTGTGTTTCAAACCTAAGGTCTTTGTTGGACAGCGAGGTTGCACTAATGGGGCGAGAGATGTGTTGGAAAGACAGCTGGGAAAACACGTTTGCGATATAACTATGCCTAAACATTCGGTTCAGAGCTCTAAGTGTGAATATTTTTAGGATTAATAAAGCTAAACTAATTCTGTCAATCAAGCTGTCATAAAGTCCTTTGGATGTGATGTCACATCATGCCATTTCCTGTTGTGTGTATGTGTGTGTGTGTGTGTGTCCTCCAGGCTTGCTACTAGTCAAAGAGTTCACTGTAACACCATTAAAATGCTAGCAACTTTCCAACCAATCTCAGACCTCCTATGGTTTCAATTCTAAGTTAACCTGTTGCTATGGCAGCAGCCTCAAGGGTCAGCTTAATCTCCAAGGGGGACAATAGTTTCTTATAATGCACTTCTAAATGGTTACATAATGTCAGTAAAAAACAAAACAAAGCACATTTCTCTGTGAGGGGAGTTTTCAAGCAAACACCAGCCATTCATAAAACCAATATGTAGGAAATACAGGGTGTATTTAAATTTGATTTTAG
Organism: Oreochromis niloticus; assembly: GCF_001858045.2. Taxonomy (NCBI): domain Eukaryota; kingdom Metazoa; phylum Chordata; class Actinopteri; order Cichliformes; family Cichlidae; genus Oreochromis; species Oreochromis niloticus. Next base: position 17,738,196 of record NC_031978.2, read on the forward strand.
AAGGCTTTAATCCCACAGCCTGTAACCTGACAGAGGGGATTCGTGAGTTTCACATGGCTGCTGGTAGGTAGAATAACAGTAGCAGTGCCTGCACTGATTCCAGGCATGCTTACAGAAGTATGGGACAAATCTGACGACTGTAAGGACATATGCCATGTGCCGTTGTGCAACACGATACAAAACAATAAAATAAAAATACTGCATCCATGACAAATAAAATTATTCAGACGTCAGTGGCTGATGCTGATCTGCTGAGCAAAAAAAAAAAAACTTTAAAAGAGTTCCTTTAATTTATTTATTTCTTTTCTTTCACTGGCAAAAATGCGGAAAAACTAGAAAACATCCCACACCTTCTTTGAGGCCTGTATTCAAATTTTATAAATCTAGCCTGTGATGAAAGAATTCAGGCATAGTGCCGTACACAGAGTGTAAAAGTCCAAGTAGGGAGGTTTGGTAGCAGAAGACCTCAAATCCTCTGTGAAAGCTCGGTGCATTAAAACTGAACCTGATGAGCATCTGACTGAGAAACTGAGAGGCACTGTGACCACTAGTGAATCATCACGTCCTACTTTGTAGTGTATCTAACAATGCCTGATTGTGACCATATTTTACAAAACAATAATCATGTTTTACTGAGACTTACTTTAAAATACTAATGCTGCTGTCCCATTTCAAAGGAGCAGTTGGGTCATTTTCTCATCATTTTCTGTACCAATTATTTGAACAGGAAGTCACTGTGGTGTTACGGGCAAGCAATCTTTAGCGTGTCTGTTTTGGAGGAACTTTATTTTCCATGTAATCGCTTCTATTCTTAATATTCTTTCAGATTCTGAAGGAAAACAAAACAAATTTCAAACAAAGTTCACTCTTAAATTTCAGAGGGAATTTAAAAAGAGTAAAATTCAGGATATTCTGTTTTTGCATGTGTCAAAACACATCTTGATATTTCCAAAATGGCAAAACTGCTGCCCCCGGTAGATAAGACTCCTGGCCACAGGAGATGCACCCAGAGACAAGGCCATCAAAATATTAGCTCCTATTACCCAATGAAGTCTATTTATTTGAAAAACAACTCAGCCCTTCTCACCATCTCTGGCCCTCTCTGCTCCTGAGCCAGGTAAATCACAGTCCTGTCTGCTCTCCGTTCTGCTCAGATGAGCTCTGCTGTTATTCCGTTTGCCAAGGGGCTCCTCTGTGTCCCTGCTGTCAGATCAGACCCGAGATATGGTCGAGAGCGCGTTCTTCAGTTCTGATGTGCAACCAGGCAGAAAAACTCAGCTGTGTATCAATCAATCCAAACATCACTGTAGTATAGCTATAGTCTATATTTAAAGAGGTGTCTTCCCAAAGGATTAGTGGGTTAGGGCAGATACCAACAGAGCATATCAGATAGATACAGAGTCTAAAAGATGTTGGACGTGGAGGCATTTCAGCCATATGTTGCATCCTAATGAAGAGACTGTTCTGCATTTTAATGAGTGAAAATATTTAAAATCCTCAAATGCGACTGTAGTAGCCACAGCAAGCTCCCAACTGTATGGTGTGTCTCATTAAGATACACCATACAGCTCTCAGAAATGTTTTTTTGTCCCACAGAAATGTATTCAGTGTTCATTTGGCAGGTACAGTACGACGCTTGGAAATGCAATTTCTCCCTCTGGGGGACGTGCGACCGTCGCTGAATTCTTTTACGAGAGGAAAGGAGAAAAAAGGGAAGGGCTACAAATATGGCTGCATGTTGTACTGGTGGCTCCACTAAAAGATACAAGTCAGGGGAGAGAAGGCGGACACAATTTTATCATGGCGCAGATGCTATAGCTGTGTTGGCAGCGACAACTAGACTTGATGCCCTGCCAGAAATCAGACACTCTCCAGTCTCCGCTCAGATTAACAGAGCATCAGTTAGACCTGATGGACTCTTCTGATAAAGCCTCGCACACTTGCACAAATAGGCACTGCTGTTTTTCATAGCTTTGAATAAAATGTTAAACAAATTTAGCTGTCAAACTTAAACTGTTGGATAATTTAACAGCCACAGACAGCACACACACACACAAAACACAAACACACAAGGATGTGCTGCACCGAGCTCCAAGACTGCTGATTACTTTTTCATAAAGTACTGGGAATAAATTACCATAATGTTTTTAGCTTATTGTCATTTCAGCTGTAGCTGCATCATTTGCACAACCGTGGCTTATATTTCAGTTTTCTGACTACCAAATTGCTATTTATCCTAAAAGCAAGATTAATAATATAGATGTTTTTGATTAAAGTTCATTGTATCCCTAATGCCTATTAGCTGTCCCGTTTTATTATATCCAAATGAGTCCCAGTTTGGAGGTGATTAATTGTGTAGAAGGAGGAATGAGCTCTTTTGACATCTGGGATAAGCAGGCTTGTTGACTAGAAAAATGCAGGAGCTAGTGCCTTCCTTGTTTAATGCATCTATAAACACAAAAAAACTTTACCCACATTTACTAAAATGACCTTGACTATCTTCTTCTGACGGGAAGGCGTGACTCATGCCATGCCAGAGCAGAAAGACCGACAGAAACAAAAATTACGACATAAATAGAAGCGTGCACACTCATAAAAACACCGTGTGAAACTCCCCCTCAGCTTAAAGATTAAATGCAGGACAGAGGATGTGTTAATTCACAGTATACATTTTTTTTCTCTCACCACCGTTACCAGAATAGATGCAGTGCTCTCCGCCCTGAATACACAGAAGTGGGCCAATCAAAGATCAGTTAAATCTTAATTTAGATTTTTTTTTTTTTTTTTTTTTTTTTTTAAATGTAAATTCTGTTTCAAGTGAAACTGGGATGAAATGACTCATCCTGCAGCAAAATTCAAAATGTTAAAAAAAAAAAAAAAAAAAAAAAAAAAAAATAATCCACAATTCATATTTTTACAGAAAAATCTTATTTTATACACCGATGATAATTGCAGTAGTCTTCAGTTACCCCTCATTTCTCTAGATTTCTAGGGAAATGGGAAATGCGGTGGTGTATTTACAGGTAAATAACATACATGGAAATACAATATATGACTCCAGAGAGCTTGAAAGTCAGTATTTTACATGACCTTCAAACACAGCCTGAACTGTCTTGTAATTTCTTCAAGTAGTTTCTGAATTAATTCTCCAGGCTTCTTAAAGAACATTCAAATCTCTTTTTTGGAAGTTCGCTGCTTTTTGTTTATTTTCTGCTAAATTGATGCTGAGATTCTGGCTCTGGGGAGGCCGATCCAAGACTGACAGTGTCCCATTTTGTGTTTTTCCATCCAGGTGTGCTTTTATTGCATTAGCAGTGCATTTGGGATCATTGTCATGCTGAAAAAGGAAACCATTGGCAATCAGATGATTTCCAGATAGTATTTCATGGTGGATCAAAATCTAATTTTTAGAATTCCACCAAACCACAGATCCCTGTTGTGCCCTTTTCCTGACCTCCTCTGTACATGTTGATGATGATTTCAAGTCCCAAATTTGGATTCACCACTCCACAAGATCCATTTTTAGCCAAACTCTTGTGTAATCCCACATACCTCCCAGTTTCCTGTGTTTGTTTGTTTTGTTCCTGTTTCTTAAGGACATGACTTTCAAGCATATATTTTTCTCCTGTAGTTCAATTACACACTGCACACCATGGTGACATCCTTGTTGCTGCAAAAATACTGTTTTATACCTGTCAAACTGCGCTGACTTTTTCCCATAGGTTCAGCTAAACGAGATGTGGCAGACTGCAGACTACAACACTGATTTGTCCATTGGGTTCGGTGCCCTTATCATGCCTGAATGATTCATTTAAAAAAAAAACCAAATACAAACTTTTCCCAGGAAATGTTTTCTCTGCAAATGGGCTAAAAATTAATGAAAAAGCAAACAATGTCCAAAGAAAACCTTTGAAAGCTGGGAAAGCTATTGCTCAAGACCACTTTACGCATTTACAAGAAAGTGTGGCTCCTTGGAAACAAAATATGAAGACAAGAGTTACTCAAGAGTTAGTGCTGTAATTTCCACAGAACTAACCTTCAACTGGAACCCCGTATTTTTTTCTTTTGTGTATTTCTTGTATAGCTACTTGTGCTACCTGTTGTGTTATTAACTTTTATGTCATTGAAAAGGCCATTCAGCGGAGGGCACGGCACCTTAGCTAAAACTATTTCCTCATGGTTTACACTTATCCCAATATGAAAAATCCAGAATTAGGTGATGCTTCTTCGTGTCTTAACTTCTGAAAAGCACATTTGTTTTTCCCCAGGACTACACAGAGAACGTCTTGGCATCTAGCATTGCTTTCAAAGACTCAGACTAACGTTTAATGAGCTGCAGCAGCTTGTTAGGTGTCAGGCATTTTGAGGACTTTTTGATGGTTCCTCCCACTCCTTCAGAGCAATTGTTCACAGCAACTTCCTGAAGTGTTGGTGTCACAACGAGTCTGCCGGGCAACCAGCAGAAATTTCTGGGAATTTTTTTTAAAAATGTTGCACTAATGGTTGTTCCTAATGCTTTGATCTTTGTACAGGTTTAAAAAAGAGAAGACACTGCATATCGTAATAATTAGTATGACGGGCTGACAGGTTTTTTTCTTTTTTTTTGGTTTGTTTGTTTTATTATTTACACAGACAGACAGGCTAGCTGTTTCTAGCACTAACCACTGAGAGCTGTTTCAATTTCTTTACCCAGGTCTTGACATGAAAGCAAGCAGGCCTCTGTCACTGTGGCATTTGGACCCCAACTGAAAAAGTCATTTACTGGAAAGCAGCATCTTAAAGTGCTTATTCTGTTCTGTTTAAAAATGTACTTCTCTGTCTAGCGCAAAAAAAGCAACGAAATTCAGAACGAAAATAAGAAGAAATCTCTCGTCCCATCTCTTTATAAACATTGTGCAACGACCACAATATTCAGATAGAAGGGCGTACATTTTTATGCAGCTCTGACATTGCCAGGAGCAGATTATCAGTTTCAGCCTGCAGTTAATAAATGTTTACTCCCACAACTACCTTGACCAGAGGCCAAACTGAAATTTCAGTGATCGCCTATTGTTCTAAAACCTCAGGCTAACCCTCAAAGCTGAAGTGTTTATGCCTTCTCATCCAACAGGAGGTGATTTATGTTTTGTAAAAGGTTTCCCTTGGAAATGATCTGAAAGGGTACAGTTTCAGTTTTCAGATAAATAACAGGGACACTGACAGAGGGCTATGCAGCAGTATCGCTGTTTTTAAATGCAGCAATTTTCTTCTTTATGGAGACTTCATAAACTGCTGTGACGAGGCAGCAGAAAAACTAAATGCCAGTAAGTAAAGAGGAAACATGGCTGACTCAAAGGGAACTTGATAAGAGTTTTGACAAGAAGCTGTTCAATTTTTTGGTGGGTGTGTGATGTGATAAGGGGGAAGAAAAGTTACCAGTCTGTATATCGTACAACTGGAATGAATAATGATTTCGCTGGAAAAGCAGACTTAAATATCTGTGGGGTAAACGCAGGGAGAAAAGCACAATCATCAAAAATCTACTGTATGGAGATGGGAACTGAAATTGCCAAGATAGGCAAACAACCACCCTCCACAAAACACCAGACTCGAGTATGCAGCTTCTGTAATCTTTCTGCAACAGTAAATACTACGAAGGGAAAGGAGAACATAGAATAGAGGAAGCAAGAGGCATCTCTGCTGTGTGCAGGCAGATTTGAATATTACCCTCACACAGGATATATTTTAAAAACGCAGTTTCTTGTCAGCACATGCCCAATTTACAACCCCGTCTGCAGGTGTAGTCAGAGCGCCGTGATCAAGTTCAGTGACTTATTAGCACAAATGCACACAGGTACAGCTACAGATGCAAACTCAAAACCACAAGTACAGATTCCCATTTGCATTTTGGGAACATAGCCAAAGGCGATACCCAGATATTGAGTTATAGTTAGCGGACAGGTGCAGCTTCTAGGTGTCAATGAACAGATGGAAAATCGGATATTTTTATGAAGCCTTCTATCTTGGTAACGATAAATAAACGTTTATCTAAAAAAAACAAGTATGTTATGTTAATTACTGATCTGTTCACTGCAGAGTCCCTTCTTTCCTCATTTGGATGTGCTCTTTGGGGCCACCAGTGATGAGGCTGTTGAATAAAGTTTTGTGAAAGCCTGTTAATTTTAATGAGATGCGGACAAAAAATGTGGAGACACTGCAGTGTGTAAAGCATCACGCTCTTCAACTGATGTTGTGGATTTCTGTGTGTTGAAGTGCCATTGTGGGTAACATAAATCCCTCCGCTGTGTTAGGAAAATATGCATTTCAAACAGAGCAGGCACAAGCAAATCAAGAGCCTATTAGATCAATCAAATAGCCTGTGCAACAACAGAAAACGGTAAACAAAGCAATCACATGTAATCAGATGTCCTATTTTGTAAAAGCACAGCCAAACATGTTGAATATGCTGTCATTGCAAGCAGAAAACGTTCATGTCGCAGGCTGGAAGCGCCAAATGCTGGGAATGGTGCTTCAAAATAAAACTTGGATATGCAACAGCTTAAATGATTAATAGGAAGCGAGAAGAAAGGCTAACTATAAACACACATAATGTTATTTTTTTTACTTTTAAGCAAAAAGATATGATTAAAAATGATGCTTGTGTATCTGAGGTAGTATCCACTTCCTCAACTGCACTCACCACTAAATTTTAAATGGCCGGTTTGCAGTGTTCTTTGTTATAGATAAAAGCCAGCAGCCACTATGTGCCACTTCTATAAAAGACTCAAATCTGGTTCCTTACACCTGAACTTGGATCTTCTATAACAGTCCTAAAAAAACAGTCCACAGAACATTTAATCATTAGCTGGATGGTCAAATGTAGTACAAATATATAATGTTAGCGAGCCTCAGTTTGAATACTTTGGTTAGTATAACTGGAGCATTTAACCATTATTGCTGTGCTAGCTGTTGCATTTTGTGGCTATTTACAACTTTTCATCTGACCTCTGACAGTTTCACACCCACAACACCCTAACCCTGCTCCTATTGGATGATTGGTCATGTGGCCGAGGTGTGACTAGACTTATTCTGAAGAAGCCATTTTGACAGGAAATAGTTCCAAACACAGTTGCTGTTAATCATATTAACGCAGCTTCTGTTCTATTTAGAGACAGAGCCAAAATGATCAGTAACACGTGTTTCGAAACTGGTCCGTTAAAGGTGAGAAGTGTACTTTCCAAACTCAACTTTTTGACCGTCAGAAACATCTAAACCAACCAGTTCCTGAAAGTCTATTTAAAACAGCAATCTGAAGGCTGTATGTTCCCTGCGATGGGCCAAACCGGAAAAGAAAAAAAATTAATAAAAAATTTTTTTTAGTGAAGTGAGACTCTTTTAAATTGTACTAAAGTAGCCTAGCTACATTGACTTGTTGCTTTTATTCATGCTAACAAGGTTTTAATTGCGTGTTTGCCTGTCAAAGACCACACGGTCTGTTTGAACACTGAAACAGATACATGTGAAGTGCACTGCAGCCACCACGAGGCCATTTTCACAAAAAACTGGCAAAAACTTTTTGATTGCTTTGCAACAACTTAGAGACTTCCTCACTGATTTTCAATGTTTTTTCCTCCATTTCATTTCTCATTCAGGCACCTTAATCACTCGTCAGTCTAAAAGGAGTAGTTAGCTCATGTGCAACAGGAGAAAACACTGATTATTCTTCAGTACATTTCATTTATCAGTAAGGAATACCATGACATCCACAATGGGTACAAATATAAACTAAGATACCTCCCCCCCAAAAAATGCAATATCATGCAAGATTTTATCCATGCTGTGCAAACAAGTACCGCAACATGGTTTAAAATACTAAAATATAATTTCATTTTATCATCACTGGTCTTACTGCAGGATAAACATCTAGTGCAATTCCTCAAAAATAATGACACTATTCCCAACTGTTTTTTTTTTAATTGAAAGTGGAAAATTACTAACATGGGTGGAAATTTTAGAATATCATTCATATTAAGCGTATTAAGCTCCAAAATCCTCGTACATGATGTTTTCAAGCCTGTCTATAACTCAAGGGAAGCTGACGCTTGTTCTTACTTAGTTGATGAGTTGATGATTTCACTCCCTGTTTTACAGTAATCAATATCACTAAGGTGAATTTAAAAAAAAATAAAAATAAAAAAATTACACAACACTGGATACTCAGCTGTGGTGGCCAAACAGGATGCAGTCTGCATTTCTCGAGGAAACTGTAGCTGTTTGTGTGTGTGTGTGTGTGTTCAAGGTTATGCAAGTCTAAAAACTACACACAATATGAAACACACTGGCGCTGACTTGGACTCGTCCTGTGCAATAGACTTATTTGTATTATAGCCACTAATGTTCAAAACACAATTCAGGGAAAAGTGGTCTCATCAGTGAAGAATGAGGAAATGAAAAACTAACTCACCACCCGAGTAGAAACTGAAAGCATGTTCCTTTTAACCACTTTTCTGGCCATACCGGTAAACAAAGCCTTTTTACTGGTAAGCGTACGCTTCGGCACACAGACAACTCTGTCCCTCGGGCTAGTGTTTGTCCTCCTGCTGCCTCGCAGAATAACCCGACTGTGTGGAGGAGTTATGGACCAGCAGGCAGTTTCAGCCCACCACAACGCTCCGTGAAACAGCAGACGTGTAATATGCGAGTGCATGTGGGGTTCACAATTGTGTGTAGTAAGTGCGTGGACACAGGAAACCACGCAGCTTTAGAGGCTGCTGGTCTGGCTGCAGGTCGACTCAGTGGCTAGCAGCAGCAAAAAGAAGCTAAATGACTTTATAACTGCATGGTGGACAGTTGGAGAACAAGCCTCCAGCAGTTATACGGCATTTAACCAGCAAAAAAAAAAAAAAGTCACTCTGCTATATAACACACACACTGAATCTGAATTAGAAAAACCTAATACTGCAACTGCTATAGAAGAATCTGTCTTAATCTTAAGGCTTGCTTTAAAACGGAAATGTTGGGGTTTTTTATTTCTTTGTCAAAAAGCACCTTTGGTGCATCAGTGCCCAGCAGGTTTTAAAGCTGTGGTCAACTTTAAAAAAAACACTATCCTTCTCAATCTAATAAAAGGAAACAAAAGGTGGTTTGCACAAGAGTTTCTGAGGTTTGTCTGTTACTCATTTTATATCCTAAGAGCAAAAAGATAAAACATTTAAGTTAACATTTTAACCATGCTCCCTATGATATTTTTGTTTTAGCTTTTCAAGATGGTAGTGAGACCAGCTATGATGTATGGTTTTGAGAAAAAAGACAGGAGGCTGAGCTGGAGTGGCAAAGTTGAACATGCCCAGATTTTCATTGAGAGGGACCAGAAGGGAAATTGTTAGAAATTAGTTTATCAAAGGGACAACTCATGTTGAGATGTTTGGAGACGCCGTTAGAGAGACAGGCTGAGATGGTTTGGACATAAGTAGTGGATTTATTGGAGAAAGAATGCTGAAGATGGAGCTGCCAAGCAGGAGGAAGAGAGGAAGACAACAGAAGATTCATAAATGTGGTAAAAGGAGGACAAGCAGAGGGTTAGTGTAAAAGAGAGGGATGCTAAGGATAGAGTGTAATGCTGTTACAGCCCCTAATGGTAGCAGCTAGTAATAGCAGCTAATAGTAGAAGATTTTAAAGAAAAAAGGAACGACGTGCAAGGAGTTTGATTATTCATAAAGCTTTAAAATTGTGTTTTTTCTTGGTAAAAGTTGGCACTCAGACTCCTCAGGCTTTATCCTCATTGGGCCACCTACATATTACACCTAGAGGAGCTGCTAAACCATGAAACCCTGCCATGAAGCTCCCAGCGTGTAGATTTTGTGCTGCTGTTAATCTGAGAGGAGGTTTGGAGCTGTGCTGTCGAATGAGCAGAGCGCTGCCGAGTGCTGAGACACTCTTTGCACCCCAGCTCTCAGCAACCTCCCTCTCTAACTTCATGTGGTCTGCCACTTAATGTGGGTGATTTGTTGTGGTTCCTGAATGCTTTCATTTTGCAATAATACAACTTACCAAGGAGAGAAGAAATTTCATGAGCTGATCTGTTGCAGCAGTATTATGCTATTACAGTACAATGAACTCTGTGATTTGGAATGGCCGGGGCAAACCGAACGGCTACAGGTACTAGAGTTTATACACCTGCACTAACAGCTGAATTCAAATATTCAGAGGTATGGCCCAATACATTTGTCCATACAGTGTAGCTGCCCAAAAGTAGACAATTATGGATCTGCATCTTCAAATGTTCCAACAACAGATGCCTGATGCATTTTAAATACAAAGTCCTATGAAAAAAAAGAAGAAGAAAAACAAAATAATGTTTAAAGGAAAAGGGTTAAGAATGTGTTAAGCACTAGTTGGATCAATTATGTTTTGGGTTTGTTATTTAGCAAGTGGCACGGGGGAACATTTTATTGTTAAGTGGAAAGATTTACTCAATTAAATAAAAGCAAGCCGCACACTATAATAGCAAATGGGCCAACTCAAGAGGCTTGCGTTGAAGGTTTGCCATCGCCCTCACAGCCCTGAACTAATCATGATCATCATAGAAAAACCTTTGAATACACTTCAAAAGAGCAGTCCGTGCAAGAAGGCCAAAAATGTCACAAAACTACAAGCAATTTGCAGGAAGAATGGATGAAAGTCCTTAAACTAGACTCAAACAACAACAACAAGAAAAACTTCTAATGAAAAAAGGTGTTACTTTATACTGAACAAACTTTTGCTTTGAAGCCTTTTTTCTTGTAAAGGTCACCGTTTGGCAAATTCTAATTCACAAAAACAATTCAACGTCATTCTATATGATAAAAACAAAAAGGCAACACATTTTCACATTTTTCAAAACAGACTTCACAGCTATTTGTGTGGAGACAGGAACATCTGGAAACATTGAAAAGTAAAAACTGTTTCTGCTGGGTTAGATACCATTTTTTTTTTTTTTTTTAAAGGAAAAAAAATCATAAATTTTTGTTCCCTAAAAGCCCTGGAGTGCATTTTTGTGGCAGTGAGACATCCTCCACACATGGAGGGAGGCTTATTTATCAGAAAACCTTTCAAAACATGTCCTCATGTAGTCAAAGCTCATCTTCCTGGTTTTCCCTTACAAGGTAAAAAAAAAAAAAAAGAACAAATGAAAATGTCAGGGCAGTTTGACAAAACAACCTGCACCATCCACCCATCATCTTTCTGTAATTGGGGTAATCAGGGCTGCAAAATAACCCAACCTTGGCTTCTTAGTTTGACCCATGTGACACTATAAACAAAGCCATTAACAGCTCCTCTGGGGTGGTTAACAAAGCCACGAAAAGCACATTCCTGGAAATATCAGCAGGTAATGTCACGTTAGGCCCATAACCTGAGTTCTGACAAAACAGCTGTCTTAAGAACATATTATGCTTGTCAAGAAAAAAGAAGCTTATCCAGTATTGCTGCAAGAAACGGTTAAACGATGTCACAGATCATGCCAGTATCAACATCTGCATTCGTTCAACTGAATTCTATTTGTCTAATAAACTCTTCTGTTGCTTGAACACCTAATTTGAACATAATACATCTCACAATATCTAGCAAAGCTCATTTATACAAGCTATAGCAGGCTGAATTCATTATTTAAATCACTATTAATAACTGCAACACACTCAGGATTGAATTATCGTGATCAAATAAATGTGGGGTGCTCTTAAGCAGGGAGGGGATTTGGGCTGGAATTATTTCTGCTGCTGTAACCGGAGAACGTCTCTAACATGGATGTATTGTAATGAGATTTAAGTCTGAATACGCTTAATGAAAAATTAGAAGCAACCGAGCCTCTGGCAGCAATGCAAACACCACCAGCAACAGCAAACAGTTGAAAAGTCATTAGTGAGAAACCCTCATTGATATTCATAATGAAATGACGGCTCTGGCTCATTCCACCTCGATCTATATTAAAAGCAGCTGCTGATATATCCGTGCCGTTTACAGTCAGGTTAATTGTACAGGAAAAACCAAAATTCCGCACGTCGCACTGCATTTCCCAGACATTACATCACAGTCGGAGTTTTTAAATACAATGACATCAAAACGCTTTTGTGTGTCCAGCCACTGTGGCGGCTGCTGCTGCTGCTGCTCGCGCCAATTACCTTGTTTCCCCCAAAGTAAGTCCAGAAACAAACAAATATAGAAACTGTGATGAGATGCCTACAGGTCATATCGCTACTGCATAATGCCAGTAAGTCTGACAGAAAGAGCAACATTTTTCTTAAAAGGTCACACATAATTTAGCATATCATGCCTTTCCTTTTTTTCTTTTTTTAAAAATGCCAGTTCTTCCTGTATATTTTATGGTTTGAAAACATAACTGCCAGCTAGAAACTTTTGCTACGTAACATGAACATTTGGGATAAACCAATTCATGTAAAAATTACAGCCAGTCACATGCAATATTTCCCAGTGTTGGCCTATCACAGGTAGACTATATCGTACACCGTGGATGGGCAAACTGTGGTTTGGCTTAAGCGCTGTCGTCATGGCAAGTTGTGAGCTAGATTTTAAAATGCACTGCCGGAAAGTTAAAGGAGAACCTTATTTTGTACCACATTTATAGAGTTGCAATTGTGGGTGCTTGTGTCTTCAATAATTTGATTAGCACATATATGAAAGTAATCCCTGTGACCCAAAAGCTCTAACCACTTAGTTTCAGGCAATTCTTTTCCAGTCTTAGCTCTGTAGGAGAGTGACCATCCTTAATATGTTCACCTCAGGCACAGGGCCTTAACTGCGAGCGCACCTGCTGTTTGCAAAGGCGAGCCAATAAAAAGGAATTTGGCCTAAAGGAAGAGGACCTATAAGAGCTCGTTTCAGACAGTGAATGAACTAAGGGGCTACACCAAAGCCCAGCATAAGATAAATGAGGATTATTCTGAACTGTAAAATCATGCAAAGCTACTCTAATACTGTCCAAGAATTAAACTATGACGTTAGAAAAGAACATTTTGTACTTTATCCAGCCTGTTTGGATACCAAGAAACACCCAGAACTAAAATAGTTTTTATTTGAATGTATTTATTTTTTATTCATGTCAAGGACAAACAAGTCAACCTTATTTTCACCCCTTAATACCTAATGTGGACATCAAATCTGTCAGGCTATCATCAGCACACGAGCGCGCTAGAAGACGAACACTTCTGAAATCAACATGTGCATGACCAAAGTTGAAGTTTTGACAAAAATTAATCTGGAAAGCACGGTCGCTATGATGAATCACCCATCAAACAGGTTTCTGCAAGTGGACTTTTTACTACAGCAAAACTAATTGAAATGGACGGCTGAGTGGCTTTCAGGAATCTAATTAAATACAATATGGAGGAAAGATTTACTGCTCACCAAATTAAAAGGGTTTCAAAATACAATGTTAGCACTTAAAGACAGCTGGTACTAACTAATGAAAGCCACCAACTGGGAGGTCTTACTGTAGTAAACAAACCAATTGACAAATCAAATGTTATTTTACTTTAAATGATTCTGTTAAACTAAAGCGCTGCGACACATCTAAGTGGGCTGCATTAAATTATGCCATTAAATTCATTTTACCACGTAGAAATGTTGGGCTGCATGTGGCCCACGATGTAAAAGGAGTTTAACATCACCTGATGTCATTATAAAAGCTGCTTATAGGTCAGACTCTTTATTGTTCGTCTCATCATTTCCTGATTTTTGTGTGGACAAACACAGGCGTTTGCTTTTTTTAACCTTTGAATCTGAACACAGTGTAGACAGAGAGTAGGGAAAAGGGTTTGCTTGTGACCCAGTTGTAAAAATGCTCCAACGACAAGTTTGATGTCACAGTTTTGCAACTGAAACGAAAACACTGACAAAGCAGGTTGAAGAGATTTAATGACTAAAGTTTAAGAAGTGGATTGGAAAGTTTGGAAATGGTTGTCAACTCCCAAACCAGTACGCAGAACATTTCCAAAGGTCTGGCAGATAATAAGTAATAAACTTATTGCTGGCTATCTAAACTAGCTTGAAAATACAACTTTGGACTTGCGTAACCTAGTTAAGACCATTTGCCTTCTCACTCACTTCCCAAACTCCACATCCTTGATTCTTCTCCTTGCCTCTTTGTTCCCCCCTCCCAACCAGAGATCTGAGCAGGCGTGGTGAGGGGGGTATACGAGGAGAGGAGTCAAGGCTACAAGCAGTTAGCAAATCGAGACAGCCTCGCTTCGCGGCGTCATTTTAAAAGCAAAGTCAATTAAATATGACAGCTGACATAACAGCATCATAAATTATTTTGTTATAGCCCAACCACAGCTGTATTTTATTATCTCAGGTGTAACAGCGTTCATGACATTTTTTTTTTTTAAATTAGGAACACTTCTAATTAAATTCCTGTCATGGTAAAGTGTGACAAGATATTATACCACAGAAACAGTGAAGGGCGGCAAGTTTTATCATTGTGAATAACTAAAACGTATGGATAAAAACAACGGCGGGAGTACTGCTCCCACCATCGTTTGTCTGGGAGCCTGCTGTCCTCGCTGGCTTTCAGAAGCATTTTAAGAATTGAAAAATTCTTTAACATAGTCTAACGAGGCCGTTTTCTGGTTTATGGGCAGGAGATGCAACTTAGAGGCACAAATTAGAGAAATAAAAACAGCCTTCTTTTTTCATGTGTGTCTGTTTACACTGAATGAAGTTGGCTCCAAAGTGGCCATCACCATGTCAAAGAAGCCATCATAATGGCTGCATTGTGTTATAGCAGACATTAAAAAAAACAACTTAAAATCTTATCTACAGCAACATGTTCTGCCAGCTTTTGTGTTTAAAAGTCTGCTGTCATCAAACAAACATTGTGATGGTGACTGTATTATTACAGCTCAGGACATATAGGTTAATGAGCTGATATAGCTCTTTTTTGGAGGGGGGGGGGGGGACTCATGATTATTTGGTTATCTCTGAGGAGACTGTTATCATCTCAGCATAAATTAATAAGATGTTAAATGTGTGTCAGTTAGGCTGACAGGATAGCAGGTATCATGTTCACACTGGGGCAGATTAGTCAATCTACAATGGGGGAGAAAAAAAATCAATGTAAATCTCTGGCCGACTTCAGACCTGCTTTTTAAACAACACTGTACTCGTCATCCAGCCCCCGGGTCTCCTTCCCCTTTCCTTATTCTTGGTTGGCTGCAACCAGGAGACAGACACCTTGGGAGTCTGTGAAAGCCCTAATGACATCATCAACCATAGCCCACTAACTGCAGCAGTACCATCCCACGGTCCATTCAGCTGAGCCAGCACCTCTCCTCGGCTGATATATAGCAGCTGTCGAACAGTACCCCCGTTTCATCAGAGGCATTACAACTTCATTGCGCCTGGTCAACACACACACACAGTCGTAGTGAAGAAGGCCACTTAAAATCTGACCAAAATATCATTACAAACGCCGATGTTGCTGTATTACCTATGCTGCCATAAGCATTACCCCAGTGTGGTCTGATTCACATAGGTGCATGACATCATCCAAAAAAAGGAAGTCATTAGATTAAATCAATGCTTTTATTCCCTGCAGACGAAGTCCGACCTCAGGGAAACAATAACCCAATCCCGGCCAGCATAATATGATACCTTTATTATGTTATTATGTTACAGTTCAGCCATACAAGACGACTAGCGAGGGACATATACCTATAATTATATATCCAGAATCAGATAACAGAAGCAGCATGGAACAGCTATACAAATTACACTGGAAACCTCGCAGTACAGTTCCAGCTGCCATATGGCCATAATACTGATAATTTTAATGTGTTCGCAGTCTACGGCCAATTAAGAAAAGTAAAACTTGCTAAACTGAAAGTCTCTCAAAGGGAGGTTAATCACGGACACAATCACAGCTTCCTAGCAGGCACTGGAGTCCAGGAAAAACCCACATCCTGAATAACACACACACACACATTCTCCTGCAAAACCGGAAGACAAATACGTATGAAGACGGATTTTTGTTGGCTGGATCCATTTCCTGTCTCTTAGCACATTTCAATCAATATTATTTTACAGATTAAGCACACAGAAAGTGAGGAGACGGGGAGCAGCTAACATAGAGATGCAAAGCATGTCTGCAGGTGCCATTTTACAACAAGACATAAAAACAGGAATTCAGCATATTAAAAAAAATGTAAAAAAGAAATTATTTTGATATTTGGGGTTTAAATTACTAATAAAGCATTGTGGCTCTTCATTAGCACAAAGTTAATGCAGGGCAACGAAACAGGAAGTGCGCCGAGTACTGTCTTGTTAGTATAAAAATAGCATTGTTTTGAATAAATTCAGAATAGTAATCGATTACTTTATAGACCAATTACTGAAACTATGACAGGTTAATTGATTATGTGAATTTTTTGATGTTTATGGAAGACAGAAAAAGCAATAAATAACAACCAAAAACAAATAAATTTTTTCTATATCCGTTCTTAGGCTAAATTATGCGCAAACAAGCTCTATGTTTTTAGCAAGAAGAGACATCTGCTCCTGTTCCCGTAAAGTAATTTGTCAAAACAAAGATGTGAACTAGCGGATGAATCAAAACTAAAACCCTTTTTTTTTTCCCTTTCTTTTTTTTTTTTTTCAGCTGAAACTCTTCTGCGAGTCAAAATGTTTTTGCCTGTTGTTAAATTGAATTTGATTGAAACCGCTGCACAACGCCACAATGGAGCCTGTCAAACGGATCCTCTGTTCCATATTGTAAAATACTGTGGGAGGCACATTTCTCCATCGCAACCAATTGTGTCAAACAATGACAGCAGTGAACTGGCAGAAAGCTACTATCGAAGCCTTCAGATACTTTTGATTGCAATTCTTTCCGCCCTCCAATTACTCTCCTCAGAGCCCATCTCTGAAGACGGAAAGTACAAGCTAATTTGCAAGCACACAATGGCACAGTCCATTAAGACTGCAGGCTCCTTCCCTCGCAGTTTTAGCAGCTTAACAGACAGTGTTCCAGTACCCATACTCGTGCTATTTAGTATGCCATCTCCCAACACATGCAAAACGCAATATCAGGAAGTCCTTCCATTATTAATTAACTCACGCCAGCACGGCTCTGTGGTCATTCTGACCCACGGGCCCCTGCACAGAAGATCCATCACGCAAGCGTTCCCTTCAGCTCAACAGATGGCCGCCCATCCTGAGCCTCTTCTGCGGAAGGTTTTTTCCTGTTAACATTCTCATAGGAAGTCTGTGGTCTTCCCTTTACAACAAATTAAAGGCATAAGCTCTTCATGCTCCAAAATGAAGCGCTCTATGATTAAGATTTGTTGGGAATTGGCACTACACAAATAAAAATGAACTGAATCAGTAAAGGCAGCTGCACTAACTACTTTAAGTTGAAAAATAAAAAAGTTAAATTATGGGATTTGGAAGGCAGCGACAGCCTCAGATGCCCTCTTCCTCCTGTTTGGAATCATAATTACGGCCTTACTTTCTCATTTCCATCAGCACTCGGTTCTACCGGGACGACAGACTCTGCTGACAGCTTCGTGCAGCGCCAGCTCTCGAATAGATGAAATTTCTCATGACTGCAGAATGATTGTTCAGTCGTCATTGTCGGAGGACACACAGTCAGCCGGTCACGAAAGAAGTCAAGAAATGGAAAGTAGATGGAGAGGGGAAGGCTGTCTTGGCTGGCCATAATGTAGACTTTATGTGGAAAATAATATGCTGGAACAAGTGTAGACAACACACGGGGTATCAAACGTCTGGACAAGAAAAAGATAAGAGAAAGTAGGCATAAAATGATATTATTTCCTTGTTGTAAGGCATATGCACTCAGTATGAAAACTCTATAGCTTTTTTAGCTATAGGAAATTCCCATATTCCCAATTTCCTTTTTGCTAATTTCAGATTTTTCTGTTGAGCATAAATTAAAAACTAAAATTAAAACTCAGACTGCTTGCCAACAAAGATCACCATCTGTCGCTTCTCTTCAAACACTCCCTGTCAAAACATCACAAGAAAAAACACAATACAATGTGAAGAAGGAGGATTACAGACAAAATTAGCATTTAGAACGTTTATGTATGCATACTCCACATACCAACAGCACGACGAGGCTCGTCATCACAACAAGCTCTCAGCAAAGAAATAACCCAAGCCTACAATCATGTATGACACAGACACCCAGCCGGTTCTTCCCCTTTCCCCAGCATTAACCCAACAATAACCCCAAACCACAGAAAAATCCAACACCGCAGCACAGATGGCATCAAAAGAACCGGTCTTTGACGTGAAGCTGAGATGTGTTACCTCAAATTGAACATGAGTGAAGGGTTTGCCCTCCCATTTGGCAAAGCACACACCACGAGGAGGAAGGGAGAACAGAAGGCTTTAAAGTACACTAGAGTGCTTTGCTGCATGTTTAAAAGCTCTGAACAAACTGTAACACACAAGCAGGAACTGTACAGCAGAGCAGCACGCATCATGACGGGGGTGATGATGGAAACAACTGGAGAAAGCTGATCCTGCAGCCAATGAGAGGACAGAGTGTAATGTGAGAGCCACTGTAGCAATTAAGTGATCAGTGGGTTTGATGTCAACGTTAAAGCCTTACCATTTAAGAAATAAATAAAGTTCAATTCATATTTTCCACGTTATTGCGCAGTTGTATTGTTGTTGACGTCAAGCTGAAGACAAGAAACCAGAATCACTGGTGACACTGATCTGAAAAGCGCGCAGCTATGCAGGGCGCTGCTGCTGGCTTTATTATGGTTCATAATAAGGCAACACCCGGCTG
The DNA here is from genome assembly GCF_001858045.2 of Oreochromis niloticus. Taxonomy (NCBI): domain Eukaryota; kingdom Metazoa; phylum Chordata; class Actinopteri; order Cichliformes; family Cichlidae; genus Oreochromis; species Oreochromis niloticus. The sequence goes on from NC_031978.2 coordinate 17,756,987, forward strand.
GGCAGTGCGCCTCGTCGGACCTACAGAGAATACGAGATGCTCTCCGAGCCAAAGCGAGCTGCTAAGATCACACCACGCCGATTTTCATCCAAATCAGCATTGATCCGGTAAAGTCAGGACAGGACTCCGCTGCTTTCTGAGTAATCCAGAAGAAATTCGCCGTGGTGGCACAGCAATGACAGCAAAACCCTAAGATGCGTGTTTAGTGGTATCGAACACCGATAAATTCTTTCTTCATCATCCGGAGTCTCATCTCATTCCAGCAGCAAATTGTGGGAGCGCGTTAAGGGAAACTAACAAAAGGCTTGCTCGGGCAACATTACGTCTTCCTACATCGAGTCACACACACACATCTACATGGACACACACACGCTGAATGCACAAAACAACGAGACAATAATTAATAACAGGCATCTGAGCTGACACAAACACTCTGCTGCTGTTTTCCTTTTCTCTCTCTCTCTCTCCCTCTTTTTGCTGCAGAGCGCACTCGCTCACATTAAACTGGATTTTCATACCTTAATCACAGCAGGCTACGAGTGACCGTCGTCAGGAACAGAGTGTCGGCTTCAACAGCAGTCAATGTAATGTAAAAAAAAAAGAAAAAGAAAAAGCAGCAAATTCTCACGCTCTCTCATCCCAGCACAGTTCAGAGGCACGTCCGAGCGACCCCCTCCAGCCGCCTCGGGTCGGATTTAATAAAGCGAGAGGCGCAGCGGACACGCTGGAGCCTCCTCAGCGTGGACGTGCACATAACTGCATCGGAGCAAACGTTGCTCAATTTTCGTAATGACACACGCGAAGAAAACACTCACCGAATGACGACGCGTTGTTTATTTCATTGCCCCCGCTGAGCAGCTGTTTGTAGTGGTGCGTCACCGACTTCCGCGTTAAGATGGAGTGGAAACAAAATGCAAGAAATAATTAATTTAAAGGGCAGGCGGCGCACGCGGGCGAACTGACTGAGGGCTGTGCACTGTCGAGGAGAGGAGGATGGCGATGATGATGATGTGGTGATGAAGGTGACGATGATAGCTTTTGATGATCGTGATGGCAGTGAGGTGGAAAATGACCCCACCGTAGTGATTATAGTGATAGTGAATAACAATAAGTGATGGTTAAAAGGTGCCATAATCAGTATTTTATGCGATAAATGGTTCCCTGTGTAATTTTAAGGGTGTTACTCACAGTGAGAAGCCTACAAAAATTCCAATTATGGCCTTTAACATTTTGCTTTAGTGTCGAGCAGCAGTTTTAAAGAAAATCTGCAGCAGCCCATAAAATGATGGGCAAGCAGACAGAAAGTACCAGGTGAAAAGTATACCTCTGCATTTCTATGCATTTTCACTATAAAAGCTACCCTGCCAGTGCCAAAAGGGCGGTACCAGCACTGCTGTGTCTAAAGTTTGAACCACTGAATTGAGTGGCTTTGGGAGGGGCTTCCGAGAAATTTATCAGTGAGTGACAGATGCTCTGTAAAAATTGGTTGTCAAAAGGCACCAAAGACAGAAGTGGCTCAAGAATGGTGCTTGGAACATCACAGGGTAGTGAAAAAGTCTAACAAAGGCTCAACTGCCAAGGAGCCAAAAAATAATAATTTCCTTCTGAAGTCTGTGATTCATCAGCTGATGCACACATGACCACAACAGCGTGTTCTTTCAAGTGGCCAAAAACTAAATTTAAGTTGTATTATCATAGAAGGTGAAGCACCATCAGCTTATATCGTTCCTGTTTAACTCGTACAAAACAATGAGGTTCAAAAAATACATCAATTTTATTGGAGTCATCATGAAAGTCTGTAATATATTCTTGAACTAACTCTGGGAAATTACATATCATGACTAAGAAAGGGACAGTCAAGGACACATATTTGTACCAATTTACCAGGCAACATGCCACATGTTAATTACAGATCTGCTGGTAAGTGGATTTTGTTCGCTTTAGACAGAGCTAGGCTCCCTGTTTCACACCAAACTACACACATCTTATTTAACACTCCATCAGAAAGAAACGATTAGACATTTCTTATTTTAAATGAGATCATATAAAGTGATGACTACAGCTTTTTAATTAAAAGTGCTCTAGTTTGTCGCATATACTCCAGTAAAGAAGCTTTCAGATTATGAATGTCTGCTTGTGTATTGTGACACTTCCAGCTCAAGTAAATCCCTGCTTGTGCTGTAACTCCACGCCAAGAGAGCCCCTCACTCACAGTGCAGTATGTTGGGAGAGGCTCAGTTGTTAAAGAAGGGAACGTATCCTCTGTTGACTCGAAGCCTGAGCTCTATCTCTGTGAAGCCTGTCATTGTGTTCAGCCTTATTACTGATGCGAAGTCCGCCGCTCTGTCCTTCGGGTGGGACAACGGCGCTTCTGTGCTCTGTCTGGACAAAGTGGGCACCTCAGAAATGAGTCTGCCAAACCGTCATGCGTGTGTCTCTGCGTCAGAGAGATACAGGCCGTCTTGCGGTGTGGTAGGGAGGACTGGGCCATGGCTTTTGTATTAAGTGGGCAGAGAAGCAGGCGAGTGAAGCACAGCTGTCCCGTTGATACAAAAAAGAAAGAAACACATTTACAGGATGAAAACATAGCTCTTTATCAAAAGGGAGAACAGAACCAGAGAGAGAATTGTATACCCAGCCCTAACAGTCTTTTTAGGAAGCAGCTAGAATTTCTCTTGAAGGAGATTAGAACAGGGTGTGTGTGTGCTTAAGTGTAAGGAACGGATGGCGTAAGAGCAGCGGGGTAACATAACAAGTCTCACTGAGTTAAAGATAAGCAGAAAGTAAGCAGAAAGAAATAGAGAGGGGAAGAAAAAGGGCAGAGGAGGAGAGAGAAAAGGTGGAGTTGGCACCGGGGTAGAACAATGTAGGATTAATTCTTCCCAGGAGGTCAGTGGTTCTGTCAGTAGGTGGGACCAAAACTGGGAGTTGGTATAAAAGACAGCCGTGTGGTTTCAGTGTTAAGATTTCCTTGGCCAGTGTCTTTCGAGCTCTCTACCCGCACATGAAACCCGTCAGACTAGCAGAGCTTGATCGCCCCAGTGTGCGAGTACATGACTCAGCAGTGTTGAGTCATGTGCATATTCTCAACACTTGGTGGAAAAGGATCATGCTAGTTTATGTTTAAACAAGCCTTTGTACTCTACGCACTTTTCTGTTTGTTGGTTTCGACATGTGATCGATGTTCCTCATTGTGCCAGCACAAGCTAAGAGCAGTTCTTTATTCTTCTCAAATTTGTGTAGCCAACAGAACCCAAAACATGGCTGAATACAGCATTTAAGAGGTCTAATAACAAAAAGCACACATACATTTTCAGGTGCATTGTGCACTTTGATTGTCTTAATGGACTGTTTTTAAATGGACAATTAGTAACCTATGATTTGGGATTTTGAAGGAGCCCTTTCCTCAGAAAAGAGTCTGCCAAACCAGTATTTTAGTACTGCATATCATTGGTTTTACTCTCAGTGAGACTGATTTCTTCTTCTAAAAGCATGTTTGGAAAAAGAGAAAAAAAATCATTGTTTTTCAGTCTGTGGAAAATATAGACTTGCAGCACTTGGCAGAGTTGCAAACAGCAAGCTGAGCAATCCCAAAACAGAACAGTAGAAAATAAGCATTTGCTGGGTGTGTTTATGTGATACACTGCAAAGAAGCAGCTGAAGGAAACCGAATCAAATACTCAGACAAAACCTCTATATATCCTGAAAGGTGCTCTATCATGTGGGAATGAAAAGAATCCCCTATTGGAAAAACTACTGCACTGACTTAGTGTTGCACTTTCATAATCCACAAAAAAAAATCCACATCTTTCATGCTCAGCAACACAGTTTGTGTTGCAGGCTCTCCTAAAAAATGTATTGTCTCCAAAACTAAGCCAAAATAATGTGCCTTAAATCCAAGTAAGTTCTGTAAAGTTCATTTTGTAAGCTTGTACCTTTAGGTCAGTGACTGTTTAAAAGTTTGTTGGCTGTTTTCTAAAAGTTTCTGGGAAGCTTCCTTACCTTAGCGGTGCTCCCAATGGAACACCAGAACCAACTGAGGCCTGTTTGTTTTCTGTTTATCTGCATGCTACAGCACAACAGGCTATGAAAGTCAGCCACTATTTCAGGTCAGCACACTACCAGCAATTTTACAGAGTAGGCTTTTTATATAGTCATCATCAACTGATAAAACTTTGTGTATACCAAAATAATGAAAAGGAAAAACACCACAACATGTTTGCAATTGACACGCTGATGCTATTATGTGTATACACACACACACACTCACACACCATAATCACTGTACTTCCCACCTGACTACAGCTAAGGTTGTTAAGACTGTAATGAGCTTTGCAGATATTTGGTCATAAATCAGAGAAGTGGAGAAGCGATGAAAGGCATTGATGAGACGGCACACGCAGTAGCCAGACTTTAGCCTATGGCGGCCATTACCACCACTTGAATCCACCTCTGACTGCTCAGCCAGTAGCTTGCTAATTTCCGTTTAATGTTCTGAAAACTACATTTTCATGTATTAGTTTCACCACTTTCACCAATCTACTGCCTCCTGTTGCTGCGCTGATGAGTTTGAAATGAAATCAGCCTGATGCATTATTAGGTTATAAATTTCATCCTTTTTACTTTTTTAAAAGTACCTGCCCATCTCCAGGTTTAGGTGCATTTATCTGCCAAGAGAGAATAAGCAGTATATGCTGCACAGCCCAATTATAGCAGATCAAAGCCAGGCAACACGAAGGAGGAAAGTGGGGATGAAAACAGCGGGACGTGATTCAGGACAGGGTTTGTTTGCTTCACAGGAACAGCACCCAAAGTGGGAGTAAAGTGAATAATAAATAGAGCCCCCCACTTTTCATTCATTTCATCGGAGTGAATCACAAGCAAACAAAAACAACATATTTCTGTTCTGAGCAACATAAGAGTGTTCTCATATTCACTGACTGCTGAACTAGCCCCACTCCACAGGATTAACCTGTATTTCAGATGTGTGCATGTTAAACTACAGCTCTCTCTCTCTGAGCATTGTTAATGGGTGGACATTTAAATATGTGATCAGAAGGCTTTTAAGGAATTTGCTTTACTGTCTCAACCAGATCAGAAAGCTTCAAGCATGTGATGAAAATAAAAACTGTGTAGCAAAAGGATATGTTTGACAGCGGTCATTGGACTTTCCAATACTAAGAACAATGGGAAAGTCTGAGAAACTCAGTGAAAATTTAAGAAGGAGATTTAAAGTTGGGACAAATTGGGAATGTCTCTTGAAGCCTTTTCTAAAGAACTGCAGATTCCAAGATCACCATGTTGTAAGTGCAAGTTATTTGGATGTGTCACCACTTTATCAAGGTCTGGAAGAAAACCCAAACTGTCACCGTCAGATGAGAGAAAAAGATATTCAGGAACAACCCAGGAGCCACCAAGGCTCAAGCTTGCCATGAACCAGTAACTGCTGGAATACCAGCGTCACTGTCCACAGTAAAGCGAGTTTTATATCACCCTAGACTGAAAGGTTCCCGACCAAGAAAGAAGCCCCTGCTCCAAAGTCGACGCCTTCAAGCTCGGCTGAAATTTGCAGTTCCCCAAACGGACAAGCCAAACGTCTTCTGGAGAAAAGTTTTATTGTGAGATGAGACAAAGATTGAGCTATTTGCCCACAGTCCCAAAAGTTATGTTTGATGAAGTAAAGCGGAGTCTTTCCAACCTAAGAACACTGTTCCAACTGTAAAGCATGGTGGTGGTAGCATCGTGCTCTGGAGCTGTTTGTGTAATGTACCTATACCACGTACAGCGTGTAAAGTGGATGAAACAATTGAATACCTCCAAATTTCTCAACCTTAGTTTAAATCCACAGCTAGACCATTGAAATTTGGACAGTGGGATATTCCAACAAGCTTCTGGAATGGTCTTCCCAAAGCCAAGACCTCAACCCTGAAAATCTGTGGCCTACACTTAAAAGTATGTGCAAGGAAACCAACCAATTTAAATGAACTCTACAAATTCTGCCAAGAAGAGTAGCATCCAGCTATGATTATGCTAGAAGCTTGTTGATCCTTTTGGTAGCCATCGAGGTGGAAATTGGGTGTTTATGTATATGAACTTAGCACAAAAAGCAAGGGAATTTGTGTTTGGTTCATTATTTTTTTGTAGCAATGCTTCTTGGCAATAAATCACACCGCTGGAAAACCTTTCCCCTTAAGGAAAATGGATTTTCCACTTAAATATGGCACCATTTAAGGGTGTCTGTATATATACACTCTGTATGGATTAGAGAATATTTGAACATAAATTAAAAGCCTAAAATTATCATCCCATTCGTGGCTATGATGAGTGTACATAAAAGTCTGACGACAACTGTACAAACTTAAGAGGAAATTTCCACATCACAGGTTGGTTTGGGGGTTTTGTTCTTTAAATTATATCACTTCCATCTCACCCTTTTAATTTATAAAAATTGGCAGGTAATAGCTCATCAAGGCAAGCTTATAGATTTACTGAGGTTTAAAAATGTTCAACTTGTCACTAAAGAGCTAGCTGAGGATCTGACTCGGCAGGAAGGGTTATTTAATGACAAGAAACAGAAACCATTTCCCCTCATACCTCACAGCACCGTGATGAGGACTATTACTGGGAGAGAAAGGTCAAATATTCAGTCTGCAAATCTTGAGAAACTGAAACAGTGAAGCTTGAGGACGCTGTGTGGAAATGAGGAGCTCCGGTAAGAGGGTGAAATAAGCATTTCCCTCAAGAAAACAAAGTCTTCTATCAGAATGATAATTTTAGACCAGCTGTTGGATTTGACCCAAACAAAAATGACGCACAGAAAGAAACTTTCTGGAAAGAAACTTTATTAGATCAAACCCCTGTAGATACTTTACGAGCATTTAAAGTTTTTGAAACAGCTGAGCAATAAAAAAGACTTACAAAAGATTTTTTTTTTTTTTTTAAATGGCAACCACCTCACTGTAGACACAAATACCATAACCAACACCCACTCCTAATACAGTTTACTCAATAGGCAAACAGATTACTGACATCCACACCTACACACACTGCATACTTAACCCTATTTTTAAAACCAACCTGTAATTTAAATAAATCATTAATAAATATTAAGTATTTTATCATTAGGTGGGTGTATGGTTCTCTTTTTAGGAAGATTTCATTAGTGATGCCGGCATGTATGTGCCCATGTAAGAAAGATATTTAAATGTGCAGAATACAAAAAAAAAAGTAATATTGAAAAGGACAACTAACAGTAAGACAAACACAGAAACGTACGCCACCTTTCCCTCACAAGGAAAGTCAAATATATAAATATCATAGTTCTAAAGTGCATCTCTCAAAGACTTGTCAAATAAAGTCGCCCCGATTAAAAAAAAACTAACAAAAAAACCCAACAAAAGCCTAAAATAGGTATGTCTGAACGTGCAGCAGATATATTTAGCAAAAACTACCTACGTACATGCACAGATTTTTTTAATGCAATGAAAAAAAAAGGCAACAGATAAAAAAGGGGGGGGGATATACACTTTCACATTATCAAGAGGTGATAATTCTGTGCCATTTCAGTCCACTGCTTTGTTCACACTTGGCTTTACAGAATATTTTATTTAAATTTTAAGCAAACTTGGCTGATTAAAAAGAGCACACAGTGGTGTAAAAGTTCATTCTTTCCTTTACAAATTCATTTGCAGAATCGCTTCCATCCTGCAAGCTTTAAACTTCTTCACTCCTCATCCCCACGTCTGAGACAAGGTTGCAAGTTTAGATCTTAGGCAGCTTGGGAGCACTGATAAGGGGGTTGGTCTCTTGCAGAAAGCGCCGTCCGGCACCCTTGTAATCGTAAGTGCAGTCATGTGTCTCTGCGTAGCGGTGAACTGCACAGAAGTTATGACCGCACCTGTAAGATTTAAATAGACATTCAAGTGTGCATGCAAAAAATATATTTTTATAGTACATTCCTCTTGAGACTTGATAGTCGGTAAATTAAAAAACAAACAACAAAATCCCCCTTCAGCAGGCTGTTTGCTGTATAAATGTATAAATGCAAAGTCTAGATTTTCTTTCCTTACTAAACAGTTCCTTAGTGTGGTTACACCTCTTCTGCTCTCCAATTTGATGAATTTATTAGCACTAACAGACTAAATTGCATTACTCATTTAATCACAAAGGCTTACAGTTTGACTAAAGCGGTAGTTGGGAACATAACCACTTCAAGTGATAAATGTTAAGAGATTACACAGTGTTGCGTCAGATTCAGTGTGTACGCCCTGGACAAGGCCCGAGAGGGACAAGTAATCCATATTAATGTGGTGAGGAGAAACTTTGATAAAGCTAATAACTTGTGACAGAACAAGCAGCACACAGAGATGTGTTATCGTTGGGGATATGGCAGTAGGACAAAACGACGAACAACGAAAAGACCGCTTTGTACTAAAAGGCTCGCTTCAAGGACGAGACTGACAAAACCTGGGGTGAGATGTGATTTAGAGGCAGACAGCAACTGTGTGGGTGAGCGCAGCTGGAAATGCGGCTGGTACTTGTACCTGCACTCATAGCTGGTGGCCAGGCCAGTCTTCTTGCCACAGAGGAAGCAGTGCTTTGAGCTCTTCTTCTTAGTGCCTGTGGGAGCCTTGACTGGAGGTAGGTGGTATGTTGGAGTGCCTGAGAGAAGAGGAAACACTATTTATTTACAAGACAGTTGCCAGAGACGAACGGCTGATCAGACAAAACAGTGCAAGCCAAAAGCTTATCCACCCATATTTATAAAGCTACGTTTGGCTGTTCGCTCGTCACAGCGGGTAACTCCACATTTGATTTGGTAACTCCCAAAAGAGAATTTGTGCCTCCCGCTAGAATCAAACTACCAACCTTCTGCTTGCCAAGCAAATGCATTAACCACTAAACTACAGAGCCATTATACACCTGTAATCATGTATGTTTAACAAAAAAAACAACAACAAAAAGCAAGAGTCAGTCTTCTTATATTGAACACATCAGCCTAACACAGACAGATCATTAACCCTAAAAGCCTCACATCTCCCGTCCAGCTGAAGCCTCAAAACTGGTAGTTTTCAGAAATCTTATCAATAACCATCCCTTTCTCCACCGACTTGCATTTTCTTTTGGTGACAGCTTATCTGCGTTGTGGTTAATTATTGTTTTCAGAAGAAATTTCTAATCCTCCTCAATCTAGGTCTTAGATGTTTCATGCTCATATCTCCCATCATCCAGCAACAGCACTAAGGAACTGAGGTTCTCTTTGATGCTTACAAATCACTATCTTTTAAAAGGGAATATAATATACCCCTGTACTAAGAAACGAGTGCATAGAAAGATTATTCCAATATGGATTTCAATTTAATGTACGGCTATCACAAAAATCAAACAACAGGGCACATCGTGATGCTATGTTTTCCAGCTTTTTTTTTTAATGTGTGCACAAAGCGCAACTGAATATCTTAGGCACATTTTTCACTTTTTGACAAATCACTTCCCTGTAATTTAGACCCTTTTAACCTTCCCTATACTTCAAATTTGCTCAGGTTAGATCCATCCCAGCAGTCACAGAGGAATAAAAACGCTAGATCAACACAGGAGTCACAAAAAAGAGGAAAAGAGCACTTCTCATCATTTAATGCTCTGGGGAATGTTGTGCTTCTTACTAAACTGCATCAGGCACGTCAAGCAGCTGTTTTCACCAGCTGTCAAAAGGCAAAACACCTGTTGTGACATCACGAACTGGAGGGTGACCAAAAACGCAATATGTTTTTCAGTCTCAGAAAGCTCAGCCGTCGGGATTTTCTCTGACCCTTTTCCTGCCATTTAACTGAGCGCATAGAGTTATTTTCATATCGTTCATTATTTCAGCAATGTCAACGGGTAAAAACAAAAATCACATTTGTGTTATTTTAACAAAAGTTTCTAAGCAAGTCTTCACAGTTATTTTAAGGTTGGTTTTAATAAAGTTAGCATTGTAAAAATTGTTAATGAGGGAAACTAGATGTGTTGTTGTAATTATAGTTTTAGGCAATAAAAAAAAAAAAAAAGCAAACAGTCTGCGTTTTTGCATCAAATATCTTTCTATGAAGAAACCCAGCATAAAATACATGATTCATTTCCTTAGTCAGGAAACACTATTTTGTCAGCTTGTACCCGTGATAATCCTGTCTGTGGAAGCATTCAGCTCTGTGAGCCAAAGGGGATGTGGGAACATACAGATAAAACTGACGGCTCTGTGATCAAAGTACAGCAAGCTTGCCGTCAAGCAGGTTGGGGTATGGGATTGGATTTTTATTTGTTTTGTACGCTTTCTTCTGTATGCCATCATGTGTCTGCTACCAGAGAGTGTTCAGCTACAGCCAGTGTCAATCACATTATCCACATTGTGTTTTTGTAGTAAGCCCAACTTCAAATTGTGCCGAACTTCATGTTGTTTACATTTAAGTGTGTTCCCAATTCATTTTTCTAATCTTTATAATGCTCACTTAATTCAGGGGAGCTGATATGTAGATTTGTGTGTACACAGCAGAGGGAGACTAGCATTTCTGATGTTCTGCCAAAGATCAGTCATTGGTGTCAGAATAAAGGTTCCAGTGATTTCATGGAGACTGTAAGAGGTTTGTGGAAGTTGGTTTATCCGATACATTCATAAGTCAGAAGTGCCTAAAAGTTGAAATGAGTTTTAATACACAGGCCCTATGTATTTTCTATATAATTATTTATAATTGGACAGTTGAGGCGCTACAACCAGATCAGTGATGTTCAGTAGCTTTTCTAGCTCACAATCATTAGTAGATCACGATTCAATTTATAGGTTCCCCTAATGTGTGAAGTATAGAAATTAAAATTGGCAGGAACAACAAATGTGACCTTGAACATAACTGATGCTCAAGCAAAACTGCTCCATTAGCTGATCTTTGTGTTCAAGTTTGATTAAATTCTGACCAACATTGAAGGAAGCATAGTGATTCTTGTGAATTGTGTAGGGAGGGACAGACAGTAGAAGCCTCGTGCACTCATTGGTTCACTCATTTAGCTAAGGAGTAACCAATTAAAAACTTAATTTATTACTGGGAAATAATAGCGTTATAAGAGAAAGTGTTGCCATAACTTTACTAGCCTTGTTCTAAGGAAGACTCTGGAAAGCAGTTCAGGACACACACAACCTAAAGTGCACCTCTATAGTTCACTTGACTGACCAACTGCATATAACAAAATCTAGAGACCTTGCTGCAGGGCTTGAGCTTGAGTATTGCTTAAACCAATTCCAGCCTGTCATTCAGCCCACTCTGTCTCTGCTTTCCTGCCTACTCTCTGCTATGTCCTGTCAAAGCTAAAATGACAAAAAACAACAACAACAACAAAAAAACTAAATAAACACTATAAAAACAAGAAGCTTTTCAATAATTGCATCTTTTTTCTAAACAAACCCAAAATTTAAAAAATAAATAAATAAATTTGATTTCTCAGCTTAAGCATAAACAACTGATTTTTTGCCATAGGGAAAAAAAAATCTCAATTTAGAAATCTCAGTTTATAAAGGTTTTTTCTTCAAAATCCCTGAATGATATAAAGGACTTTGGTGAGAAAACAAGAGAACCCCTGAGCTGAATCCCAAGTACTATATGGTTTCAAATGAGAGAATATACTTTGAGGCGACACTTTAGCTGATAATATACAGAAACTATCCCTACTTTTTCAGATCCTGATTGAAGACATCAACATGGAATGGTCAAACCCCAAAAAGACACAAAAACCCTGCTCTACCCCTGGTAGAAACACACACACAATTTTGTACACAATACTGTGCAAAAGTCTTGAGCTGCCCCTCATTTCTTTTGCTAGGAAAATGGAAAAAAGACACAGCAGACATACAGTATGTCAGGCAAAAACAGATTGTCCAGTTCTAACACAGCCTGAACTCTCTTAGGAAAGCTTTCTTGTAATTTATTTACATAGTCATCAGGACTCCAGGCTTCTTGAAGTACATTCAAAGCTCTGCTTTCCAGATGGTACTGCGTGGTGGATCAGAATCTGATAGTACTTTTCTGTGTTCATAATTCCATCAATTATCACAAGATCCCCACCATTTGGGCCCAAACTAAGCCTAGGCTGCTAGTAATAAAGTGTCCAAAGATACAAATTAAAGTTGTTTTTTTGCCAAGTTGTCAGCTGTAAGTAGACACAATACTGGTTCCTCATTAGGTGTCTTTTTTATGCTTCAGTTATTCATAGGTCAGCTTTAGGTGGTTCAATCCCTCACCTGTGATAATCATGCCCTCACTATTCAGTGTATTGGTCAGCATGTATTAATCCATATTTTCTTTTAACAGACCAAAGTAGCAACTACAAATAAGTCAGCATTTTGCTTGGAGAATTAAAATTCTTGTCGCGCTGACACAATACACACTAAGGTCTTCTACTCAGCTACACTATCTGTATGTGACTGTGCCTTTAAAAGGACACCATGTTAATTCACAACTGTTCATTTACAATCTATACCACCAGAGCACAGCAAATGATGTTGCACTTTGCTTCAAAATTCACAACTCAGATGTCCATTCAAACCACAACAATGCTAAAATTTCTTAAGCTAGTACTTCATAAATGCTAATGTCGTTTACGTCCCCCTTACCTATAGTCCCAAATGAAGTCATGACTCCTCCAGCTGATGCAAGAGTGCTGGTAGTCTGAGGAAAGAGCAAAAATAAATAATGTTTTTAAGAGTGTAAAAGTAAAACAGCTGCAGCCTTCAACTTTTCAAAAAAAAAAAAAAAAAAAAAAGTGATTTTCTAAAAACTGTTTTCAATGAACATAAAGCAGAAAATGATGCCAGAGGTCATCAATAAATTGTGTCAGTTTTTCAAGCACAGTGGATCCATCTGCATCGTTTACCATAGTCCCAGCACATGAAGGGATTAAAGGGAAGGAACAGGTTTGTTCTAAAAGATATTCTTAGTTTGTTTTTTGATAATTGCAATAGAAAAAGCTGCTGTCCTGAAATTGTGACGTTCATAGCAAAAATCACTGGACCAAGACTTCAATGAGACCAGCTAACCACACAAATACTAAATTTTTTTTTTTATTTTTAGGGTAACTCAATTCCACAAATTTAATCTTAGCAGCTAATGCTGTCACTTATCTATGCTCACCATGTAAGAAGCTGATGCTGGGGGTAATGGTGACATTTGCCTTATGTGATCATCCCGCAAAAGTCTGTCAGCAGGGATGGATGGCAGCCTGGAGCTACGGCTGCCCTGTCCTGAGGCAGTTCCAGGAGACAAAGCCAGTGCAAGTCCCAGACTCTCTCCAATACGGTCCCTGCTGCTGCCGCCGCTGATGTCTAGAGCCCTTGTGGAGAGAGAAGCCAAGAGCTCCGAGCTATTGAGAGACCCCACTGGCTCCTTATATGCTTGGTTTGCCACCTTAGTGATGTTTCTTGCTTCCCTCTTAGAGATGAGCTCTAGCCTTTTGCCAGGTGACTCTACTTTAACACCACGAATGCGTGGTGGATGAGTTGACAAGGTGGTTGAAGGGTGAGGAGATGTGCTGCCTTGTTTCGCTGAGGATTGTGCTTGAAGATTAGGCTGTAAACAGGAAAGTGTGGACTCAAAAGGCTGAGACAACAGTCTAGCTGAAGGTGACAGTGAGGTGGAGGCAGGTAATGGTGAGGGAGGGCTGATATGAAAGGATGTGCTAAGCTGTGTCCCATCAGCTCTGCTGGTGAGAGTTTCATTTGTCCCACGTGTCCAGGGACTAACGGGGGAGGGGGGATGTGGCAGTTGGTGCTGAGCCTCAACCTCGTGGGTCTGACAACCTCCCTCTGGCTGGGTGGACACATCCAGACTCAGAGGATCTGACAAGTCACCAAATGGAGATCCAGGTTGAGTTGGTGCTACAAGCCCAACAGTTTCGTCCAATACACCCAGCCCAAATGATTCCCCTACAGGTTCAACTGGGTCAAATGTGGCATCAGGTGGCCCCCTGGTACACAATGGAGGGAGCTGAGGGTATATGCAGTCCCTCATCAACCTAGTGCTGCCAATGTCCAACCGGGACACTTTAGGAGGGGGGCGGATCTTGGCAAAAGGTGGGCATGTCTCCCATGGCTCCTCCTCCTGAAGCATATAACAAGATGGGGAGGAGAAAGAGGGAGGGGGTCGTCTAGGGATGGGCAAATGGGCCGAGGTCGCAGCAGGAGAGGCCAGAGAGGGGTCTACGGATTCATGGTCTACAATTGGAGGTAGAGGGGCATTTGACTGCCAAGGCTGGTTGATCTGAGGGAGTGAGCGCAAGAGGCGATGATGGTGTCGAGTGTTGGAAGGTCCGAAAGAGCTGCCACAGGGATGAGGGCTGAGTGGGGCCCGTGGTTTTACCTTTGCAGACTTCTACAGGACAGAGACATGGACAGAAATGAATAGACAGAGTTATATCAGATGATTATCTTAAGTGTATATTTACCCCTGTTGGAAAAAACCCATCATACTACTGACTAGATTTAAGATTATTGCGTAAATTTGATGAGTGCTAAAGAAAATGCAGGGCCAGCACAGCTAAATCTAACAAAGCTCTACCCTCTTACTAACTAAGGGAAATTAGTGTTTGGTGCTTCATATTGGCTTCATGCAAAAATATCATTATCACTCTTTAAAATAATCAGAACTAATCAAAAGTGACTAGACTATTAGATGTCATTTGATTTTATTCCTTTCCCGATTAAAATAAAAAGATCAAAACATTACAACACAAAATATTAAGCAGCAAAGACTGTGAAAGAGCATTACATCTTAATACAGAAAGCTCTGTACGCATAAGGCAAACACAGATAATGGATCCAAGGTTTATATATTCACTTCCACATACAGGGTATCATGCCTCAGCTTGATAAAATATGTCAGACAAATGACAAAATTTCATTGATTTTCTTTGATCTCAAAGGCTTCCTACCTTCTTGTTGAGGTTCATGTCCTCCATCTTGGCTTTGAGCAGCTTCATTTTGGTCATAGTGATGGAGTTCTCAAGGCTGTGCTGTGCAGCTGTAGAACTCTCTCCATCTTCTTCGGCATACACATTGAACACAGAGCCACCACTGGAAAACACAATGAGGGAAGAGAAATAAAAAACAAAAAAAACGACAAAAAAACCCAAAACATTAGCAATTCAGTGTCACAACATTTAATCGACACAAAAACAAAGGAAAAAATACCCATAAATTCAGCTGTAACGATCTACAGCTATAACTAAATATCCTACAAAGTCTGTATAATTATACTTCACACATTGACACATTGAATTGTTTTTAAAAAGAAACGGAAACATTTCTGCTGTGGTTATTATCATGCATGATCATGTGACCATGAAGAGTACAAATTTCTAATCACAATCCAAATTGTGTGCATATTTACAGTCTGTGGAAAGATAATGTTAAAAATCAAAAACAAACTATGACAACCTCAGAGATTCAGATACGGGGGTCAGGGTACCATCTCCCCTGTCGACCACACGGAAGACATTTAGTTGGTCCCCCTCACGATAGACCACAAACGTGACCTGCTTGTTAGCCAGGTTTTTCTCCCAGCCTTCCTCCTTTGTGCTGTCCATCAGGTCAGCCACGTCTTTGACTGGATCCTCCATGGTTACTGACAAAAGAAGAGAGGGGGTTTAAACTGCAAAAAACAAGACACTTTATGTAATTTAATAAAAACAAGGAAGCAGATTAAAACCAAAAGCATAAAAACACTGACTACAGTTTGTCAGTCTTCTTACCTCTCCTGGTGTTAATTGGGCCTCCTCTCATAGCTAAGACCAGTTTCAAAGTGCAGCCCTCTGCAATGCTGCAAACACAAATCAAATGATAATTAACACATAAACGCCATACCAGTAATATCAGTGCAAATATTATGAAAGAAAAGGAAATAATGCATGTACTTGGAGGGTAAAATGCTTTACTTCTGAAGCAGAGGCTCTGATTTAAAGTAAACAGCACTTCAAGGGACAGGATGTTTTCCAGATGAACTTAAGTACAGGAACGGGAATCCCACTGGAACATTTGGCGCATATGAGCAGATGTTTCATCGCCTACTCTACCCCTCTGCTTCACAAACTTAAAAAGCATGCTGCAGAGTGTGATAGGGGAGCTGAACGAGATCTCACCAGAGGCTGTTCATGTGGAAAATTAAGTGACAAGCATTCATAACAATACCACCATCTGCAGCCAGCAGAGCACTGAAGGGTGAGTTCTGCATCTCATAAACTGACAAGAGTGGATAGGGCAAATTCTCCAAATATCAACGGCCTGCTGTTTGTCTCACCCAATGCCACATATCTGGCTCATCTACAGCATGCTGAAGTGAATTATAAGTGAGTCACCACCACAGCAGGGAGGCTTTTAATGTGCACCTCCAAATGACACTAAATGTTCACAGAAAATTTTTAAATGCTTCCTGTCTGTAACTGCTCTAACAAGCTCCCCTGGATTTGTGATTTTGCCTTGACAGCAGTGCTCTGAAGGACACAAAGGGTCAGGAAGAACAGTTTTACCCGTAGTCATGTAGGCAATGTTCATCGTCCAGCTCCAAATTGTTCCAGATAAGGTGTTGCTGGGCAACAGGGATACCTTTACAGTCAGAGAGAAGGGAGGAGAGAAAACAACCAAAGTTGACAAGGACCTGTTCATATTTGATAGACAAAGTTCAATTATCTGACAGACATGCTCCAATCACAAGCAATCGCACATGACTAAAGATGATTAATGTCTGCCCCCTAAAGACAAAACTAAGCAATCACAGAAGCAATGACGACTTAAACATAGAGGCAAATAAAAACAAACTATTTATGAGCTACAATGTCAGCTTATGTTGTATCTAAAACTATTGGATACATGTCTAAATTGAAACATTATTCCAAGTGGGACCAAAATAATAAAACTCCAGTACAGGACTGACAAGCTAGTGAATACAAAGGCTCTCTAGAGGTAATGCTTGGAATAAGAAGCAGTGTATGAGTAGGAAGCTCTCAGGAAGCTCTTTGTGCCCACAATCAGTGAACTCACTGCCCCGGTGCTGGAGGTGAGCCAGCGTTAGTGAGCAAGCAGTGGTCTCTTCATTGCAGAGTGATATGCTCAATCACAAACACGCAGGCCTGGCTGAAAGACCTCATCACACGCAGAGGGCTTTCTGACCACAAATGAAAAATAGCAGGGAGGAATGCAGATACTCAAGGTCAGCTTGATGCATTACTAAGCAACCTTAAATTTTTGGGGGGAGTTTAAAAAAGAAGATTTCTATGTATTTGTATAAATGGAAACAAACAACTATGTCTTAATACAATCCATGTGGCCAAATTCTTTCTAACACAGAACAGATTATCTCTGTCCATTTTTGGTGCCTCTGCCATTTCTCTTGAGACAAGCCAGCAGATTTGTTGTGGTAATGATAATATAAGGAAAATTCAGCAAACACACTGACCTTTTCACATAGTTTTGAATGTCACAGGAAAGTGTATCTACAAATTGTAGATTAGTTTGGCGTTGTGACTCAGCAAGCTCATCGCTTTTGCTCTCATTTTGTACAAACAACTGGAACAATAGCAATGCTCTGGGTCAGAGTGACTGTAAGTTTAACAAGTACCCAATGCTGGATCATGAGGCATGGGATTTAAATTGGGACAGATCGTTCCAGATTTATTTTTTCCACTTTCATCCAATGGGGATAATTCAGATTTCAAATTAAACCATACAACCGCAATCAAGATTAATCAGGTCATACAGTAATAAATATTGCAAAAATGCAGTGTAAGCTTGAGTTTAATACTTTCCCCCCACTTATTTTTAAGCTTCATTACACTCGATAAGCATCTGTAATTTAAGTCAACAATACAAACAACTAGAAAATTACAGAGTATCCAGAGTTGTGCAACTCTGTCTCTACAGAGAAATGCAGCACACCTCAGAAAAATCTGACTAATACGATGGCAAAATGTATGTCAAAGTTTTTAAAATAATCTGTACATCCAATTTTTTTTTCCAATCAATGCAATAATATGTGTTGTAAGATAACAAACCTACCCTGAAGTGCAAACTACCGCAACATACAAACTAAACATTAGTGAGCTCCATACCTTCCAATCTCTGGATCTTCGCTTTGACTGAAATGACAGCCTCAAAGGGCAACACACGCAGCTCAAAACAGGTCCCTGTCAGTGTCTCTATGAAGAGCTCCATAGTGTCATAGAAAGGGAGCTTATATTGAAATGCTCCCACGCTATCGTCATTGAAGAAGGGAGGCTCCTTCCTGTCGGTCATCTTGGTAGAGTGGGAGAATGACTTTAGGAAGATGGTGAAATGGTGGGGCTGCCCCCAGATGAGGGAGAGAGAGATTGCTCAGTGGCCTCACGACTGTTGCACATCATGCAAGACGACCACATCTGTGAGGAAAGAAACAACAAGTTAACATCACATTGTAAAATAGAATAGCATAGCCTTTTATTGTCAATGTATATGTACAACAGAAGTGTGGAAAAACCTTCATTTAATCAACAGCAACTTAGAAGTAGAAGCAGTGGCACTTACTATTGGGTTGAGCATTCACAGTCAAGCATCAAGGTCATTTTTGTCTACACGTGCATGTTGTACCATTTTTTTTCTTGCTTTAATGATTGGGACGTATATCTAACGATGGACAACTGGTAGTATACAAATTTACATCAGCCATTACTGCACGTGTAATGAAAAACTGTCCTAAAAAGTGAAACTGCATTGTTGTGTTTGTAATTATTTAGCAACTGTTTTTAGATAAAGGATGTTATCAGTATCAGGAGACACATGCAAGCTTCTCATGAAATATTGAGGACATCGTTAAAAGGGCCTGGCCAAAATTCAAGAAGATCAGATGTGTTACATAAGCCTATCATTGGTATGAGGTGTCCTGTGACTGACCACAGCCTTTGACAGCACAGCTCTTCGGTCACATGACTCAAAGAGCATCATCCAGGATAGAACCTGTGTGAGATGAGTTTTATTAAGAGAGACAGCAAGGGGGGGGGAGGAGGAAGGGACAAAGACCAGCAATATATGTATATTTGTCATTTTCGTTGCGATTGAACTGATTCAAAACGTACTATAACCAGATTGTCATTTGAACGCAACACGTCATCTTCACTTGAGACCCTACAGGCGTCTATCTGCTGGTAACCAGTGGAGCCCAAATTTAAGGCATAAAAACTGAATATGAATAGTCTTGTCTAAGAAATTTCGGTAAACGAGGCCTCCGGTGTACTCTTTTAGACATTAGAGAGTTTCTAAAACAACCCATTCACTAAAGGAAACTGTTAGGTTGCAGTTTTAAAGACAAAGACATCTACACATCGCCTTCAGCCATATCCAACTGTATACAAAAGACCACAAACCCACAGAAGCAGCCACGGGCCATGTAGGAAGACATGAACTAGGTTAGCTAGCTGCCTGACAACAGAGATGGATGGTTTCAGTACAATTCCAGAAGCTAACATTAACAAGCAAAGGTCATGCGGGCCGTTTTAACGCCCCGCAGCGTTTTTCCAATACGGCGTAAACATGAATGACGTTCGCAGTATTGATCAAACCCGCTTACCAGTATCTGCTGCAATAACACGGTCGGAAGCCCGTCTAGCCGACGCTGCTAATGGTAGCTTTCGTTGCCATGTTAGCCAACAACTCAAACAATGGCTTTCTCAACCGTTGGCTAGCAGACTGCTAGGCTACTTTCACGGGCTTCAGTTCTGTCCGTCCATCGTCGAGGCCACCGTTACGTTCAAAATTAAGCAGCACCTCATCGTGTTTAACCATGAAAACGACACACGGGACAAATCGTCGACCCGTATCTGTCGCCGCGGCCCTCGGTTGGCGACATACCTGTCAAAGACGGAGAACAACACCTTTCCGACTTCCCTTGACTGACACACAAAGAGACCAATTGACGAACGACGAGGTGGGCGGGACAACGAATCGTTGCGAACAAAACCAAATTCTTTCACTTTACACAGCATGAAGCCCTTAAACAAAGCATACAGTTTATGTACAGCAGTCGGTTTATCCATCAGACCTGACTTAAAACCTTTAAAATATTTATTTAGATCACTAGTATTCTTTTTCCAAGTTTCTAAATAAACAAGTGCATTTAAAATCATTCATCATCTTATGTATGTATTTATCTAAAAGTGTACCAATTTGTATATTTCTATGTCACCAAGCACTTCTAATACTACAGAAAAGGCTCCTATGTCAAGCACAGAATTTGGTATCACGAGTTAAAGCTTAATTTTTTAATTTAATTAAGAAATGTAACTAAATTAAAATCCCCCCTTTTACCTTTAATTTTGGTGACTTCAACCAAAGAATAAAAATAAATAAAATAAAAATAAATAAAATCACAGAATCTTAATCACGTAAAATCATAACTGCCTATACCTGTAGACAGACAACATACATGAAATTCACAGACTCTGAAATAATCACAGGCACTAAGGATCCTTAAAATATGTTTCTTTTTAGTTATTAAAAATGAATTTTCTTTTTAATCACAACCAAAGTTAAGAAATGGGTGAATTTCCTTAATAAAAACATTGTCAAAAATGCCTAAGATAGTAAGTAAACACAATGATTTCTCATAAACATGATATGGCACAAACCTAAAGAGATGAAATCTCACATGGCAAAGCCCATGGATGCAAACAAAACAGTTACTGTTTAAGTTCTGCAGACTTTGAGGCTAAGCATATGGTATGCTTATAAAGTGCTATTATGTATAGGAAAGACTAACAGTATAAAATAACAATGACAACAGGATGATTTTGGAAAAGCTGGAATTATTTTCATTTGACTTTGATTGCCAAAAATAAGCCACATTTATTTATATGAATTTATATGAATAAATACTCTATTAACAGTGAATCTGATATCTTTCAATGATCCAAATGACAAAAGAATTAATCCACAAATTGTACAAATCTGGCTACATGGAAACGACAGTTCAATTCCCGCCCAGAGCATTAAGTGGATCATCAAAAATGTTGCTTGAATCCGTTGCGGTACTGCTGTTCTCCTTGGATGGTGTTGTTTTCTTTGTTTTAGGGGGAGCCTTTGCCACTGGCTTTATTGTGCTTGTTGAGAAAATGTCATCTTTAAAGAAAAGAGAGGTGTACATAATATTTAGTCAAACAAACCAGGCAGACAAGAGAAAAGGCAAAATTGAACATTTTATTGTCGCTTACCCATGTCATCATCAAATATCGATTTGGTCTCTCCCTTTGCCTTGGACTTCTCTTTTGTTTTTAAAGTGTCCGTCAGGTCAGCAAAGATGTCTATGTTATCGTCAAACAAGCTGGCATCGATGGTCTTCTCTTTGTGCTTCTTGTTAACTTTAGGCACAGCGGCTACTTCATCCTGAGAACAGACAAATGTTTGAAGAAATAAACCTCATTAGGAGTACGACACAGACAATAAAATGAAAATAAAATAAGAAGAAAGGTACCTGAAAGAGGTCCTGCTTTGAAAAACTACTGCTGTTCTTGATTTCTTTACTGCTTGTAGATGAGGGAGTGGAGCTGTTGCTCAGCCCAAAGATGTCATCATCATCATCGTCATCATCATCTTCTCCCAAAAAGGATGCTGCCTTGGCTTTTTTAGTAGTTGGCCTTGGCTTAACCTTCTGAAAAAGGTCATCAGTGTTGTCATCAAAAATGGATGGGAGTGTGCTTTTATCTTTATCCTTCTTCAGTCCCGTCCCGCTACTGGCCTGAGGGGGCGCCGCCTTGGAAGTTTGCCTGGTGGAGGATTTGTTAGAGATTGAGGTTCCCCCAAACAGACTGTCAGAGCCAAAAATGTCATCCTCTTCAGGAGACAGCAGCAGCTTGTTACTGTTGCTGTCCTTTACAGAGTCTTTCTTTTCAGCCTTCGAGGACACCGGTAGTTTCAGTTCAGATGGTCTAGGGGAGGCTTGGGAGGGTAAAGGTTGAGCAGTTGTGGAGGAGGGTAAAGGTTGAGAAGGTGTAGAGGAAGGCAGGGCTGTAGGTGCAGTTAAGCTTGGTAGTGTTGGATCGACGTGCAAATGGTCAGACTTGTCCGATGTAGGTGAGACTAAACCAGACACAGTGGGGTTTGGCCCAAGAACATTTCTACCTAGGGTCTCTTCTGTATCCTCCACAGATCTTTGGGCCGCTTGCTGCCTCGCTGCTCTGGACTGGGGTCTCCGAAGTGCAGAACCTTTGGTGCGACTCTGCATGACAGAAGATTCACGCTAACAATGTCAACCCAGAAATCCCAAAAAAATGACAATAATAAGCCTCAGCAATCAAAAAACACACCTTGTGTGCGCTCTGCAATGTTGTGACCTGGACCGGGGTGTCAAAGCTGACGCCTCCCTCTCTGTCTGGTCCAGCTCCTGCAGGAGTTGTGGCAGGGCTTGGGCTCAAGCTTGAGCTGGATACACCAGAGGAGGAACTGGGTGCCATGCCAGGGAATAAACTTGCATCTCCTGGCATAGTGGGTACCGCACCAGGGAGCAACGCAGCAGGGTTGATCATCAGACTGGCCTGAATGCAAACAAAATAGGGTCAAAGTGAAAAACATATGTATGATACTAACTTTTTAAAAACATACTAATTATGTGCTTCAAAATTAGCATGGTTCCAAACAGCAGATCATTCAGAGAGAAATGAGAAACCAGAACTGTTGATGGAAGTGAAGGAAGAACAAGATGGGTAAGTGCCAACAAGTGAAACTGCAAAGTAGCAGGTGCAAACTTTGTTTTCTGTTTAATACACACAAATCAAAGCAGACAATTTGCTTCATTTTGAAGATCTGAAGGTAGAATATATTTTTAAAAAAAGCCCAGACAGAAGGAAACCTTAAAAAGAAAGACATGTAAGTGGGAACAAGCTTTCCTCAGAAGGAATCAAGAGTGAAATGTCAGGAATGAGGACTTTTGATTCAATGAAAACAAAAATATTACTTGAAGCTTTCCAATCTTCGATGAGGAATCTTTTGGTTTTACAGGGCTCGGTGCGGGTTTCTGTGTGGTCAAATTACAGCAAATTAAAGGTCAGAATTTAATCTAAAAGTTGGCATTTCTTGTGTTCAGCTAGAAACAGCACTGCATTTCAGTAAGGGAAACTATGAAATAAGTGCGTCTATCACAACATACTGAAAACCATTTAAAAAATATATAACAAGTAAAAACTTAGAAGGAAGAAAGCATGATATGGGCAATTCAGTCTCACCTCAGTCTCTGATACAGGGTCTGGACTTGCTAGTGGTGCTTTGTCAACAGGCTTACTGGGCTTCTCTGCTACTTTCTAAGAATGAAAAGGCGGGATTGGATTTCTGGGGTTTTCATTTACTTGACATTAACACAACTGATATTTTTTCCTAATACAACAGAAGCCCAAAATCTAATTGCTAAAAATAATCATACTGGTACCGGAGGAGGAGCTTTTGGCTTGATGGAGCTGAAGAGGTCATCTTCATCATCATCTGCAAACAGACTCTGTGCTGCTGGCTTCACTGAGCTAGGCTTGGAACTCTAGTAAACGGACATATCTGCTTTTAGACACACTATGTATCTAAGTGAAATATGTTATCTACAAGGAAAAGATAGACGTACAAATCATATCAAATATACTGACTGTAGTTTTTGCTGAAGTGGCAAATAGGTCAACATCTGGGTCGTTGTCCTTCTGCTGTGTGTGACTGAACAGCAGCTCTTCATCCTGGAACACCCCGGTGCTCGTTGCCTGCGGTCGCTCCTCTGTAGACTATAAAATAATATGCAGACAGACTTTTTAACACAGTGACTACAAGGGAAACAAAATAATGCAGTTCAATCAATTCTTCACTCAATTCTTCTTAGGCTCACTGTGAAGCAGACAAACCTTTACAGTGTTTTTTGTTGTGGGTTTACTGGGCGTGAATATTGGATCATTCCAAACCCGTTCATCTTCCTCCTCATCATCAAACAGACTAACGGTCTTTGTTTTCACTTTCTCTTCCTTCTTTTCCTCCTTTTTGACATTTGGTGGTGGGCTGTCTTTAGACAGGAAGATGTCATCTTGATCGTCTTCATCCAACGGGCTCTTAGTCAGCTTGTTCGGGAGAACATTAATGCCTCCAAAAAGACTCACAGCTCCAGCAGGCTTCTTTTTACTTTCACTGCTCTCTGACGATGATGGTGGTGTTACTGGCTCAGTGTTCTTTGTTGCAGGTTTCTCCTGCACTGATGGCTTGTCCTTTGATGCTGTCACAGAAACTGCAACCTCCTCAGACTTCTGTAAGACCGAGGACGACTGAGAGGGCACATCAGGTGTCTAAAGAAAAGAGTTATTTATAGAATTTAGTCTGAATACAACAAAAGGGTGTAATATATTACATAGAATCTCAGTTTAAATATCACTACTGTTTACTGATGCTTTTTCAATGGAAAGACCCCTTTAAAGATCACTGTAACGAAGCATCAAAGCAAATGCTAAATACAAAAAAACCCCCCCAAACAATCATAAGTGCACTCACTTTCGCTGGGGTCGCAGCGTTTGTGTTAACAGCAGGTTTGATGCCAAAGAGGGAACCTTTATCTTCATCATCACCACCCTCATCTTCGAACAAGAGAGCAACCCTCTGCGGCTTCGTCTTACTATAAAGAGTGGCAGAACAAGAGGATATTTAAGAAAGTTGCAAAAGTTTTACTTTATTACAGTAAACTAAGATAAAAGTCATTCTACAGTGAGTAGAAATATTCTGCATGGAGGAAGAGAAAGTCATTAATGCTGTGAATACCTCGATTCTTTTGCTGGAGCGAACAAATCATCCTCATCGTCGTCAAAGAGGGTGCTCTTTTGAGCTGGTTTGGCACTGGGGAGACTGGATGGGGCACTTGCACTGGATTTCATACCTCCAGTCTTGGTCTCTGGTTTTGATGCGCTACTTTTTGAACTTAGCCATTGGTCCTGTCATTTGAGAAAATAATCCATCATTTAATAAAGTGCTGGCAGGAAGAAGTGGATTTTTTTTTTTTGTATATATTCATACCTCGTCATCACTGAAGAGTGAACTGGACACAGGCTTAGTGGGCTGTGGTGTGGAGGCTTTAGCTTGAGGTGGTTTTGGTTTAGATTTAGCTACAGAGGCAAACAGATCCTGCAAGCAGAAGATTCATCAGATTATAGTGATGCAGTCTCACCAAAATAAGACTAACTTCATTTAAGTTTGCGAAGAAATATTTTCACCTCTTCATCCTCATCGTCAAATAAAGACAGAGGAGCCTTGGCGGGTTTGCTCTGGCCTGTAGTTTCAGGCTTAGACTGACTCTTAATGTTGGTTGAAAATACCTGTGGAAGGCAAAACACATCTATAGCGTAATAAAATGTACTAGTGCTGTTTTTAATTTTACCCACTGATGTCTGAGAGCCTTACTTGTGTATCTTCATCATCATCAGAGAACAGGCCTCTGGTCTGGGGTTTCTGAGGCTGCTTGACAGCAGCACTTCCAACATCTGGAGGCAGACCATTCTGAAATCCATAACATGACGATGTGAAACTGAATACAAATACCTTTCTGAATTCAAGGCGGCAGAATAAGGTTTTTAATCTTATGAGAAAAACAGTGATAAACAGCAAAGAGAAGTGAACTCTGTCAATAGGAGAAAAAGCCAGCAGTGTTTTCCAGACTAAATTGAATTTGGCCTATTTTCGGACAGCACTGGAGTTTCTGCCCTTGTTTGCGCATTTAATATGATCTGTGCCTGACAAATGACTTATTCCACAGGCAGGAACAACCACAAAACAAATTGTACACCCAGACCTTCATGGAATAAGGTAAAATTCAATATACAGCCGAGTCTCCAAATAGTTGATAGCGTATTATAAAACACTGCAATTTTTTTTAAAATGCTAGATGGCCTTCGCATTCAAGTTAATGAAGCCAAATTGAGTGCTTTTTGCCCAAAGTCCTGCCATTTTGCAAGTGAAAACACAGTAAATTTGATTTTGTCAGGAGAATATTGTTAGACAATGTTCCATTCAGACCTCCTCTGCTTTCTCAGACTCCTCACTGGTAGATGGCTGCCGTTTCTTTAGGCCCTCACTGAGCAAGCTTTTAGTCCCAGGACCAAACATGGAGATGGCCCCTGCAGGCATCTAAACAGAAAAATGAATGAAGGTATGAAACTCATATTATACACTGAGTCATCATATTCCACAGCAGCAATAAGTGTGTGCAAATATACCTTTTTCTCAGGTGGTTTTTCCTTCTCTGCTACTACCTCCTTCTTGTTCTGAGGTGGAGGTGCTGCACTGAACTTGTCACTGAATATGTCCCCATCATCATCATCATCATCATCATCATTACTGAAAAGGTCAACAGCTTTCTTGGGTTTGGATTTTTCTGAAGGTAAAAAAGAAGTACAATCACCACATAGTCCATTCAGAGCGTGGAACTTATTTCCGCTTTTACTGTAGCGCTTAGATTCCCATTTTCATTTCTTACCAGAGTCAGCTTTTTTCTGGCTTTTACCACTGAAGAAGTCGTCATCGTCTTCCTCATCATCAAACAGCCCACCCCCTCCTCCGACAGCTCCTACTGGAACCTGTTTGGAAGGGGCAGTGGTCTTAGGAGCTGGAGTCCCATTCTGTTTGCTTTCCTCTGCCTTGGAGTTGTTCCCTGAACTGAAGAGGCTGCTTTCTGTTGGCAGAAAGTGACTGACTTTATTTAAGGATGATGACATACACCCACAAGGTTATTTAGCAATCATAAAACTAATTCCTACCTGGGAATATTGATACAGCACCAATTGGAATCTTTTTAGATTTGGTAGGTTCTTTGGGTGTTAATGAAAAGATATGCGTTAAATTATAGGTCCACTTTTTAAAACATCTGTAAATATTTTATGTATATCGTTCTCTTACCTGCACTTTCGTCTGTGCTTTTGACACTTTCATTCACTGCTTTCTTCTCTTGAGACACAGCAGGTTTTGGTGCCTCAGAGAAAAGATCACCCTGCATGATGATACAACAATACAAGACAACAACACAATTCAAACTCAGTCTCTACAATGTGGAAATCGGGTGAAACAGAGCAACCAACAAAATAACTTTATCACCTCGTCATCATCATCGAATAAGCCTTTCCCTCCACTGAAGAGACCACTTTTCCCCCCAAATGGTGAAAACTCATCATCCTCTTCATCATCATCATCATCCATCATCTTCGGTGGCTTGAACATGTCATCACTGTCTTCCTCAGCAGCTGTTACAATGTAAATTAACAAAACTGAGAATCATGGAATCAAAATCCCTGCTTTGGAAATAAGTGATGGAAAAAGCACTAATGCAAAAATCATCATGTACTGATGAATGAATGAGTGTCCTACCCTGTGGCTTTGCAGGCTTTGGCTCTTTTCTGCTTTTACTTTTCTTCTTAGATGCCAATGCTTCCAATGTATGACATGGTAGAAAAAACAAAATATCTGAGCATGCAGTGATGGCACTCATGTCTGTGATGCTTTCTGGGAAATCTTAAAAGTAAACTTGGATGCACTGATTTTCAATCAAATGGAATACAATGAGTGGAATAGATGAATATTTAAAACGTTTCATAATAACAGGACTCACATGCACGATCTCCCTCGGGTTTGTTAAACGGTTCACCTTTGATTCGGGCAGCTAGCTCATCAGCAAACGACGATGGACCCGTATTCTGAACGTGACAAAAACAAACAGAGCAGATTAGAAAGCAGAAAAGACAAAAAAGGAATCAGACATTTCCATAACACTGTTGTTAGTCCTTTATAGCATACTTGTGTGTCTTCGTCATCCTCCTTGTCTGATTCCCCAAAGATGTCAGAATCTTCATCGTCCTCTTCATCATCTTCATAACTCACCATGGATGACTTCTAGGCAAGCGTAGGAGAAAAAAACCCCAAAAAGACAAAAAAATGTCAGTTATATTTTATTTTAGCATGTACTGTAGTTGTTAATGTGTTGGACAAATAGGCATACAGGTTACCTTCTTAATACTATTGTGAACTTCCTCCTCCTGATTAAAATCATCGTCTGAATGCTGTTAAAGTATTAGAAAAATGTATAAATATAAGGAATTTTAATAAAATAAGATATATATATATGCTGTAAAAAATTTGAAAATGATCTTACAACTTCTTCTTTGTCATCTTCACTCTCAATCACACTGTCCCTGTCACTGTCAACTGACATTTCTGAAATTACAGTGACAGAAATACACTGTTAGAAATATACACTACATTATGCGAGTGCCTACATAAGCTGTCGTCAGTATTAATGAGTACTTTACCATCACTTGATAGGTCACCAAGTCCAACATCATCCTGTTCCATGAAGGCCTGGGAACCAATCAGATACGGCAGTGGCCTGTCCACATAAAGATCCTAAAGGATCAGGAAACAGGAAGTAAACAGGAAGTAAATTAAATGAATGTAAAGACACATTATTAATAGGTTTTCTATAGTTATTACAAGAATCCCCTTTAATGCTTCAAAGATGAAAGCACACCTTGGGCTCTAGGATTGCATCTGCTCTGTCTGACACCTCCTCATCCTCCGAGTCAGAGTTTCCTGCTTTAATGTCCAGATGCTCAAAGGCCGACTCCAACACTTTTAGACCATAATTCACAGCTTCCTGCATCTTAGGTATCAATTCTGCTTCTTTCTGCTCTCGAGACTTCTCCTTGAGGAAAACCACACATAATCACAATTATGGGAATAGTTCAAGAAATACGAGTAACCCGTTCTGAATTTCTTAACGTACCTGCTCAGGCTTCTTCTCTGAAGCCTCAGTCTTGGGTACAGTCTCTTCTACTTCTTCATCATACACTCTCTGAAACAGGACGTAAAGTTAAAAGATAGATTACATTGTGTAAACTTCACCAAAAGAGACCTTGGATCACTTGTGGCTCCAATAGTGCATCAATAAGTTGCGTGAGTTATCATCATGTACAGACACAGCTAAGCTATAAAGAAGGAATTACAGTGTAAATGTTTAAAAGCTATGCATTACATTTTCTATAAACTGTGTGTTGGACAGCATCAAAAAGTCATTAAAGACAGAGTGCAAGCAGCTGTCTGTGGTCTTGGTGTCACGGATCAGACTGTCCAGTTGCTTTTCAATCTCGTGTGTCTTTGACAGCATTCTCTGTGAGAAATCTTGAAGAAAGAGGAAGAGCTGTAAAGAAAAGGAAATTGTTAGACATTACTAAGACAGAATTACTTGCAGGATGACTTTCAATTCACCAAACAGAACAAACATCATAATTTTCTGTTTCTTTGCTCCATTTCAGAGCTAGGGACGAACTTTCTGACTTACCCCTGAGTCAGCTGCTAAGGACCAGTTGGCGCTGTTTTGTCGCATCTCTTCAAGAGTCCAGGGTCTCTCCCAAATCTGAGCATCTTTCTCTAAGTGTTCACTCCTGCTTGGGCCATTTGCCATTCCCTCCGGCAACCCACTCATCTGCAACCAGATCACGTGCTTCTGTTAATGGATTTAATAATTCATACGAGCCCTTAAATGCCTCTCAAACCCCAATGAGAAAAAAAACAAAAACAAAAAAATCAAAACTCAAATCAAATGAAGGTTTGCCTACAATGATTCAGCCTGCTGCAATTTTTATTTGGGTCTGTTTTGAACAAATGCACTGAATGTCAAAGCTTGGCAATGAAAATAACATAAAAATTGTAGGGGTTTTTTTGTAGTTTTTGCAAGTGCATCATCCAGAAACAACTTTCCCCTTACCAACAAGTCTTAAGACACTGAAAAAACTATTCATATCACAGAGATAAAGTAGGAACTGAGGACCACTTTGTCATGTGCTCTACATTTAATGTGGCCCAATAAGGTTGGAAAATTGTATCAAACAGACAAATCTGTTAAAAATTAACCTATAAATTTTGAGTGCAAAACTGTACAATATAAGTAATAAATCTCACTGCTCTGAGATCAAAAGAAATGACAACAGTTAACACAGACAATGCGGTCTTTGACAGGACTGTGGCACTTCAGATCAGAGTCAAGGACATCGGCATGGCCAAATAAAAAACCCACATGATGCCTCCCACAGCTAAACAGCCAGCATGAACTCTGGTCAAAGGTTCAAAACTCTCCACTGAAAACAACTGTGGGTATGTCACTACTACACTGCAATGTGCCTATTCTCCAGAGGTCAGCTACTTTCCTCCTGTGGTGTGACGCGTGTATATTGTGGTCACAAACTCCGCTGCGGGAAGAGCCCAACGTTGGCTGGCCACAGTTCGCTGGTGTATAGTGTATAGCTGATGCTAGAGATCCATTCCAAGTGCTGCTGTATACATGTATGTGTGTGTTTTTTAACTTAAACAGTAATTGGAAAAATGCGTATGAAACGAAATTATAACAGAGCGGTGCACGTCCGTATAATACAACTCCATGTTTAATAGTTCTGGATGCAGCAGGTGCTTATACAGCATCTGTACTAACATAGCTAAGACTAGCCTAGCCAGAAAAACATTTCATTGTAACGAGATAGTCACCGCTAGTCGCTTTAGCTACGAGTGGTTTGAATGTGATGCAAGTACCTATTCTAATCCAAGACCTTTGAGCCAATTAAGCCACAACAAAGCAAACCAAAAACTTAGAGCGGTTATTACGTCCGAGTGAATCGGAACAGATTACTTTTCTGGAGACCTTATCCAAATGTTTAATGCTCTGGCCTTTATGATTTTTATGATTTAAAAGTTTTCATGGGAGGACTGTCCGTGCATGTGTGTGTTTACAGATACTGACTGGTTTAAATATGCGCCTGAAATGCAACACGATGAATGCAATTCTAACTTATAACTTCCCCTTTAAACTTTTATAATTCTACTCATATCCTTCGACACAACAAGTTCTGCAATAGTGTTACAAGTTTCCGAAAGGAAGCTTGAGGAATCCACGGAGTTGCCTAAATGTCATTTCTTGTAACTAGAATTTCTTTCTTGGTAGAGAAAGCGCAGACTGTTTGGCTAACAGCTAGCTTAACTTAGCTAGCCAACACCAACGGTGGCTGCTGCTGTTCCGAGCTAACGAGAGTGACACACACACAGACAAAAACCACGCGCTCCCGAGCTTACCTTGACGACCTCTGGATAAATGCTTTCTAAGACGGTCAAGTGTTGTCAGAAACGACGAGGAAAATAAGATCGATTATGCAAAATTTGGCCTTTCCCTCATTGGTCTTCTGACAGGTCAGCCATATTCTGTCTGCAGACAGTCACCTGACTGTCGTTGCTCAGCAACATAGTGGAAGTGGGGCGGAGTGGAACAAACCAAAAGCCTGGCTTTCCGCGTTGGGTGACTGGTGTGGTTGTCTCTGCATTTCACACCTGTAAGTGTTGCGTTTTATGTAAAATACATAGGTTGTCGAATGCCAGAAGAAATCTGATATATATAAACGAGAGCGAGAGAGAACAACAAATGTAACGGCAAAGCAAAACTCTTCGTTCACGTGTCACCTGTTAACAAAAAACGAAAACAAAACCGAATACATTTATCTGTTATTGAAATTACAAGGCTAAACAAGCAAACAAACAAAAAAGAAACATGGCTTAAGCTTTTCCTAACACCAACTGTGTATGTCATGTACAGAGGGGTGGCGCACAAGATTGGATCACATTTTATGAGTAATCGGTTCGTTTCAGACTTTTTCTTCCTCTTAAACAACTAAAGCCTATTTTGTAAAATCTTACCAACCTCATATGAGTCTCATGTTGCAAAGGCAAATTATTTACTTTGTCTTATTAGGTTTATAGCAAATAAAAGTGCTCAGACCGTTGATATTCTTGACACATTGATGAAAAGATTGAGATTGGATGCACGTATGAAATGCTTTGTAATGTGGCTGCGTGCTCAGTTACGTGGCACTTCTTGACACCAGCTGTGATCAGCTATAATAGATAGAAAAAACTAAAAACAAGGGCTCCTTTGGTCTCATTCTGCTGCTTTATATCTTGTTGCTCAGTGCTCAGTCTTTTTTTTTGTAGCATTTCCGGGAAAGATAATATTACAAGGAGCTCCCTTTCTCCTGTGTTTATTTGAGATCCCTAGAGTCTAGATGGAGGACAGTGCCCTCTAAAGGTCAGTAACAGTGTTGAATCTGCAAGTTTAGACTGCATTCTCTAGATATTTTAGAGTTATTGTTATTATTTTTTAAGTATATAAAATTTACTAATGTGAATATGTTTCTATAGACACCATGTAGAAAAGACTGTTATCTTTTGTCATAAATTGCAGCTATAGCATTTACTAACACTGACATTTTTAAAAGCAAATGCCTTCAGTTTTACTGATGTATGTACCTATTTTAAACCGCACCTTAAAATTAACCCACTGATTTACACCTTTACACAAGTTCTATATTTGATTAGATTAATCTTTGACCATGATAGTTCTGATAATTCAAGATAATTCTGACAAGAAATGAAATTTGTGAATACTGCTTATATAAAATTAAACGAAAATGCTGTACAAGTCTTTTAATTTTATTTCACTGTGAAAATGGAATATACATGTAATTTATTTAAACATAGGCAAACACATATGGAACTGCGTTACATAAAGTAAAAACAGTTTATACAAAAGCCAAAGATGAAAGTCAATATTTAGTACAACCACGTTTATACTTCAGCACAGCCTGAACTCTCTTAGGCAAGCTTTGCAGTAATTTCTTTGAGTAGTCTTCAGGAATAACTATCCAGGCTTCTTGAAGGACATTCAAAGCTCTTCTTTGGATGTTGACTGGCTTTTGTTCCATTGTCTGTCAGAATGATCCAACACTGCTTCAGTGTTAAGGTCCGGGCTCTGGGGAGACCAATCTATGACCGTTCTTTTGTGGGTTTTTCCATCCAGGTGTGCTTTTACTGCACTGTTTGGGATTATTGTCATGCTGAAAAATGATGCAACTACCAATCTGATGCTTTGTAGATGGTATTGTATGGAGTTTCTGACTGTACCTTTCTGTGTTATTAATTAGACCAATTTTGACAAGACCATCTCTGATGAGTAAATGGATCAACTGAGGGGCCAGATGCATCTCTTGTTGAATTTTTTCCTATTTCTTAAGAACACGACTTTCAGATTTTGTTTACCTGGCATACAGTTTCTGCCTAACACTTTTTTTTGTCAACATTTGCCCAAATTTTCAAAGGACACAGTGCATAGCATTTGGCATCACTTTGATGGTGCCAACTAGCACTCTTTTATGCCTGTGGAAATGTGTTGGCGTTGGCATTTTTCATGGTTCCAACTAAAGAAATGTGAACAAAGCATGTGTTTTTGCAATATGCTGCTGGTTCTTATACAAGTCTATTATGATTACACACATCAATGGTTCATCCAGTTAAGTTTCTATTTATATTTGGCACAAATATTGTAAGTCAGTGTTAAGCAGCTTAAGAAAAATCATACCTCTAAAAATACTCAGGTACAAGGACTGGACTGAAGATGGGTGCAAAAGCAGCCAATGTTGAAACAAAAACCCTGAAACACCTTCAGAAAACCTGGAGAACTATTGCTTAAGACCGCTATGAAAAAATTCCAAGAAAGTGGTTCCTTGGAAGCAAAACAAAAATGAGACGTAGCTCAAGACTTTTGAACAGTACTGCACACATGGGTGACACTTATTACAATAAACATTACTTTAGACCAAAAAATAAAATATTAAAATATTACTTTAGTAAAGATTATTACTAACATAATAATACTGTAAACACTGATGGGTGGACGTTTTGTCTGGTGCTGCTTATGGAGACAAGAAATAAATTTAACTTAAAGTTTATTTTCCATATTTGGCTACTTAACAATAAAACAACAATATGCAAACATGCAGCAGTCAAAAAACAACAAAACGATGAATTTTTTAATATGCCAATGCTCCAGCTTTCCACAAACTTTCATAAAAATATATCAGCCGTGAAGCTTGTGCCTAAATGTGCCAACAGACAAACAAAGCGTCAAAAACATAACCTCACTGGCTGAGGTAAATACACAGTTTGCCTTAAAGTCACTGTGAAAGTCTCAAACCTTTTGGCATTAGGAAAAGAGGTCTTGTAAATAGTGCAAATTCAGCATAACATTAAGGCAATGGCTGTTAAAGCCCTGAAAACTGATCATCTCTATCAGAATAAACCAGGTGTTGGTGCCGGGTGAGATCCTTCTCTTGCTTCAGTCTCAGCGTCCTCATCAACACGCTCTATGTTAGGAGCAGCCACTTGCTCATCCACTCCCTCAGACTCCACGAGTGCTTGAGGATCCGTCTCAGGCACTACTTGGTTTAAATTGACAGGTACCGTTTCTTTTTCCTCTTCTGTTTTGCTCATGTCATTTGGGACACCACCTTCCTCCATTAGCACCTCATCAATATTCATGTCTTCCTCTGTCTCTGCAGTGTTCATGTCTTCTTGTTCACCAAATTTCGTGCCTTCTTCTGCTGCAATAACATTTGTGTCTTTTTCTGCCTCACCAAGTTTTGTGTCTTCTTCTGGCTCCACCCTGGCATCTTTTTTTTCCTCAGCAACCATGACAGCTTCATTCTGTTCAGTTATAGTTGTTTCTCCATCTTCCTCTTCACCCCCCTCTACTTCCTCTTCCACCACAGTCTCCTCTTCTGCAGTGTCATCTTCATCCTCCTGCTCCTCCTGGCTGTACCCCAAAGTATCCCCAGGCTGCCAATAATCATACAGTTTATCCTAGAGAAGGGAAAAGGCCAGCATAGCCAATAAGATTATAAAATTATCTTTTAAGAGACAAAGTAAACACATCCTGTAAAAAAATTATTGAACAATTGTGTGTGACTACTGTACATCGAGAGGCCTTGTCCTCTGAAGGAGCATCTGCCACTTGGTGTAGATCCTCGCCACCAGATCCTTCACCTGGAGAGAGAAGAGGAAGGCAAGAGTTCTCATACAGGTTTATGTAGCACACTGTAAATTTCATTTATCAGAACCTCAGAAAAGAAACTTGCAATGATTTGTTGATATTTCTGATGATTCATATGAATATATTTAATATAAATTTAAAGTAGTACAGATGTCTCTGGCATAGGGTTTCAGCAAGTTAAATGGGTTCCAAATATGGAAATATATTACGACTGTCTAATAGGTCTAGCCTCATCTATACTGTTTGCTAATCTGTGAAATGCTATTAAGCAGTTTTGATATCTTGACTAACAGATCTGTGTACACAGTATTATCTATGAACTAAACTTGAAACATTTAATTTTGGAGAAAAAGGCTGCCATTAGGTGGAAAGAGAAAACTGCTAATGCATTAACTGCGGGGTAAATTTTTGAAATTAGGAACTTAAATACATGGGGGAAAAGCATCAGATTTACATGTGATCTCAAATCTATCGTAAACAATTTGAATCTGATGACAAAGATGCAAAAATGCTGGCAACCACCAGCGCTTCCCTTCAATGTCCTAGTAGACACACCTATTGTATCAATTTCCAAATCCGATGTCACCTTGTTCTCTGGTATCAATTTGAAGCTTCTATGTTGCCCCGTTTTTGAGTTATCGCATTTAAAAAGTTAAGTGTCTACCCACCTGCCTGTAATGTTGATTAAAATACCCCATCAGCCTTATACAGCTGAGGGGTAATAACTGATATTCTGTCTGCTTGGTGTTACTGCTAACAAGCTAGTGGCGAATGACTGGTCAAGTCATTAACATTGAAAATAGTTTTGAATTGCATAGGCCTGAACCAGCAGCTCTCATATTTGGTTAAAAGTACTGTAGATTTTATTTTCTGAAATTGCAGAAAAACAAACACACTTATTAAATCATGCTTACCTTGCTGCGGTAAAGACATTTTTCACTCTCCCTGATGTCACATTTAACATGCGTTTCCAGCTCAGTTGACAAAAACAGCAGCTGCTTCTGAGGGACAGAAAAAAGGGAAGGGTTTAAACATTCAATCAAAATCAGGCCAATAACATCTAAAATCAGATAAGACTTGGAAAAAGGAATTTACCTTTTGGTGAGCGGGAAAAAACTGAAAGTTGGATGCTTCATTTGCTAATGTCAGAAGGCTATAGCACAGGTAGTAGGACTGGAAGAAATGTTCAAATGTTCATTTTCAAAACACTCAATAAAATGTATGTCCTGGTGTTATTACAGATGTAAAACGAATTCAAGTTTGAAACATTTTTGCAATTCAGACTCTAAAAAAAATGATCACCTGCTGGTCTAGTGTGCCCAGGTCTTCTTCTTTATCTTTCTGGTTCATGCCAGAGGTGCTCGTCATGTGTCGGAAAAGGGAGGAAGGTTGCATCCGGGGAAGGTATGGCCTCAGTTCAGAGAGCTAAGTACCAAACAAAAACCAAACTTTATTAATTAAATCAATTTACATATTTAATGTGGATATAGGCTTCAAACTCCCCATGACTCTGATGATGAATGGATGAATGCACATAATTTAAAATTACATGTGAGAAGTGTTTCAAGCGCTGGGTTTAAAGGAAACTGCCAAGGTTACAAGTTAACCCAATTACCTGAAATTCTCTTTCCACAGGTTTGTATTTGCAATTTCCATCCAACAACTTAGAAATCATGCACAGGCTTAGATGTCGGCGCAACTCTCTGTCCAAACAAAGCAAACATAAAAAGAACATTTTTCTTTTTAATGGTATGGCATTGTGAAAAAATTACAAAACGATGAAAGTATTTGTTTTCATATTATGTTTTCATACTGGCTTTATTTTACTTTTACATGCCTTCATGCTATTCTGTAGGTCAGAGTATAGTAGGTTATAGTGCTGTAATATGGCATGGTAAATCTTGTGAATATCACAAGCAAAACAAGACATGTTGATACATGAAGTATCTAAGCCCTTTCATTTTCACTTCCATCAGCTGCTGGCTGACAAATTTCTTCGATTCAGCTGTGTAAATAAATGCATAAATAAATCAGAATCAGATAAATAAATAAATAATCAGAAAATCAGTATATCTAGAAATTAAGTATATATATGAGTAGAAACGTCAAAAAAGAAGGATAAAAAGACTCACTTTCCACGAATGTTGTCAGGCAGGAGATGAACTAATAGGCACATGTTGTGGTGATCATCTGTCAAATCAGTGAGAGCCAGGCAGATTTTTGGAAGCTAAAGACATAAAGCAAGTTAGTAAAGTTTTTTTATTAAGCGTTTTTAACAGACAAACAATGACAAAGTGCTGTACACCAAAAGAGTGAAATAAATAACAACATAAGTACCATACAAGCCAAGAAGCTGAGATAAATCATCTGGAGCCTGGTCGTTTAGTGCTTTGTAATTAATGCTAGAATTATGAAACATAATCCTAAAATCTATTGGGAGTCAATGTAAAGAGTATAAAATCAGAAAACTGTGAGCTAATTGCTAGAATATGTTAATACTCTAAAGCAGATTAATTAAATGTCTTCATGTCAATAGAAAATTGTACTGATAGTCAGTATAAGCTTTTAATGATATAAGTTTACATATGATAGAATACTGTATGTTGACCTTTTGATGACTTAGACTGTTGTCCACTACAAGACTGTTTTATAAATTCTTTCTCACAGCGATAATAGCTGAACAAACAGGAAAGAGGAGAGCTGGACACTTATCTGCGCTCCCTAACAAGAAGAGGGGCCGCGTCCTTCTGAATCTCACAACACACACACACATACACCTGAACCACTCTTATCTTCACTCCCTACACACTAACATTCTTCTGCCTATGAATAGACATATTCACTGTTGTATTGCTTTGTATATAAATAAAGACCAGAGCGGTAACAGAGCGCTGATCACAGGGCCCCCACTCTGATGTGAGCGTTCTGTGACCGCCCTTGCAAGTAAAGATCTGCAGTGTGTGTCTTCACTCTTAGACTCTCAGCTGAAGAAGTGTCATTTAGAATATTTCTCTTGACACTTCACAAGGAACAACCATACTATACACTTAGGGGATGATTAAACACAACAGCTATAAGAAAAATGTTTGCTTTAATGTCAACGTAAAATGTGCCAAACTGAAATGTGAGGAAATAAAGAGGCAGACAATGACATTCATGCACTGACCAGAGCGTCCCAATCTCTGATGTTGTTGACAATTTTACACAGCAGAGGCTCCAGTGCCACACTCGACTCGAGGATGAGCCGCGTTTCCAGGCCGATGTGACTCATTACAGTAAGAAGCAACAGCAGCTCATTGTCGCTGTATGCACGTGGGCACAGACCCATACAGTAAGACAGGTACTGTAAACAAGATTAAAAAACAAAACAATGAGTGGTGGAGTTGTACTCAATCTGCTAAGCTCTCAAATGCCATCAGCCGTTTATTTCCTACTACCTTTAAAACATTACTGCAGTTGTGTTCAGGGAACGTGGTCTCTTCCTTGTTGTGGGTGGGACTATCACTTTTGATGCAGACGTCCTCCCTGCAGAAAACACAGTAAAATTCAACTCCTTCAAATTAGAAAGTGACCAAATACAAGACTTTAAGCTCATGTGTTATAATTTTACATAGAAGGTAACAAAAGGAATGAGCCAGTCATATGGTGATGGTACTCACAGCAGATCTCCTTCTGTGAATGGAGGTTGTAGATTCTCAAAAGGGAAGAGTTTAACAAATGGCACTCCCATATTCATCAGGACCAGCGTCACGTCGGTTAAACTGGGAACCCACACTTTAAACTGCTGGTTTCCATATTTCACTGTGGAAGTATTCACAACAAGAACATCAAAACTATGTACATTTTAAAGACAAACTACCAAAAGGTTGGGAAGGACAGCACTGACCTATTTGATAAGCAGCAGTCAAGGCAATATCACAGAGGGCCTGTAGCAGCTTCTCAGATATCATCCTCTCACTATGGACTGACATCATCTGATGAGATCGACAAAGAATAACTGCCAAAGCTTAAACATTTGTACAACAAACTGAGTACGGGGGTGTGTGTCAGACCTACCTTGAAAAGGAAACGGGTAACCTGAGCTGGACAGGGTGAGCTAGAGTCATAAGCTTCCTGAAACAATCCGATATTCACATGCAATCGCAGCTGAGCTGGGCTGGACCTGATGTAAAGCAGGAGAGTGTAAGTAGAGAGAAAGATCAAAGTTATTCATTATTTCGGAAAACTAAGAGTTGAAACTGAGTGTGCAAACTTAAATACATCCCTGAGTGCAGTGTGTTGGATAGGACCAACTGTGCTAATTTACTTTTCTAGTAAGTGCCCTCAGGTCAAAATGTAGTTTTTCTTGACAGGACCTAACTTGCTGTTCATTACCCTGAGAGCAAAATGTCCTCAGCGAAGTTTATCGGAAGGCTCCATATTAGATTATGAAAAAGGTACGTTGTGGCCTTAGGGTATGTACACAAAAAGCCTTTCCATCCTCCGTGCAAAAGTTGTCACTCCACTCTGAAGTACAGTGCACACTATTGACAAATCTAATCAACATCAAGCACTGAGTAAAGCTGCTGTAGAAAATATAACAAGCCAAGACCAATGTTCCAGGTCTTTATTTAAACTTGTGCAGTTTTTTTTTAATGCTATTGGTATACAAGACATATTTCTTTTTTTATGTTCTTGTCAAAATTTGTTATCAGATTTTTGGTGTTTATGCAGGAAAAGGAAGTATTTGGTTTGGAGTTCCCCCAGACTGATGAGTCATTCATGCAAATAATTTGGTGTTTAAAATTTAAAAAGCCAACACAGAGGCACTCAGAAGAACTTGACACCACTACCAAAAGTGGCCCTCTACCTGACCTTATTCAAGTTGCTAACTTAGTGGATACTTCAAAAATATCTGCCATGCTTCTGAAGATTCATCATATGTTTGTTTTTGGGGGCACAAACAGCATGCACTAGAGTTAACCTACAGTCAAACCGGCTGATAATAAAAGCATCTGTGATGTCCACTGGAGGTCAACAGCAGTGTCTGAAAAATGTCAATAATGTATAAAACTGCAATTAGCACAGAGCCCAGTAATAGTCACACTGAAAGAATGCCCGTAGCTGCAGTGTTATTGGATGATTGCTTCTTACAGAAAGCTGAACCATCAAAAGGGATGCACCAATACAACATTTTCTGAATTCCATAACCATATCATGGCTTTGGGTATCTGCCGATACAGTACTGATTCAACATTCAGTATTAAATTAATAAGCTGTATTCCTCACTCTTAGGAAGAGACTGTGAACACATATTAATAATAATAATAATAATAATGATAATAATAATAATAATTTTTAAAAGTGGCAAGATTAATAAGTGTACCCGAAACCCAAAAAACACCATCACACATAAAGAAAACACACTCTATGAGTCTCAGTAAATAACACACGAGCTCACTGCTAACGATATTTTATATAGTTCAACAGACAGACTGTAACACTCCTCCCAACAGTTACACACCGAAGAGTCTCTTCCTCAGCTACAATAAGCACACACAAGCTCTCAAAGGGCCATAAGTGAGCATTGAGTGATTCTCAAGGCTACACTTCACTCTCCAGCCAAGAAACAACGAGTCTCATAAAAGCTTCTTATTGATGAGAGCTCCCACTATCTGCTCTGTGTAGCTCTCTTACAATGACCAGTGGTTAGGCTCCCACATCTTCCCTAACCCTCCACATCATACCCTACCATCATCATCATCATGCCTACTCCTCCTACCATTATTACCTTCAGTGCTGCTAACTTTGTGTGTTTTTTGTAAATATATCTGGTGACTTTTGGGATTGTGAATCCTCTTTTCATGATACTTCCACCCACTGTACAGGACTCATAAAACCTCTGTTTAATTAGAGGTAGATTTACATAGTTACTGAAATGAAATTTAAATTTTAAAGCAGAAAAGAAAGAAAAAAGAAAGAAAAAAAAATCACCAGTCTACATGTGTTTTGTGGACTTGGAGAATGCATTCGACTGGGTCCCTCAGGATGTTCTGTGGGAGGGACTGCAGGAGTATGGGGTGTCTGAATGGTTGCTACAACCCATTCAATCCTTAAATAATCATTTCAGGAGCTTGGTCCGCATAGCCGGCAATAAGTCGGACTCATTCTTGGTGGGTGTTGGATCGATTCTGTTTATAATTGATTGCCTGATTAGTGCTGCAGCTTTGGATAGTGATGGAAAGAATGCGATCACGGATACAAGCAGCAGAAATGAGCTTTCTCTGAAGGGTGGCTAACCTCTCCCTTAGAGATAAGTTGAGGTGGTCAGCCATCTTAGAGGGCCTCAGAATACAGCCGCTACTCCTCCACATCGAAAGGACGCAGTTTGGGCATCTAAAAAGGATGCCTCCTGGGTGAGGTGTTCCGGGCATGTCCCACCAGGAGGAGGCCACGGGGCAGACCCAGGACGCGCTGGAGGGATTATATCTCTTGGCTGGCTTGAGAATGCCTGAGTGTTCCCCTGGACAAGCTGGAGGAGGTGACCAGGGAGAGGGAAGTCTGGGCTTCTCTGCTAAGTTTCTAGCTGAATTGGAAGGCCAGTTTACCCTTTGAAGCCGAGGCAACAAAAATGCCCTCAGAGGTTAATTCAGTGTAATTTGTTCAATTAGTATTCAAGACAACTTTAAAGAAATTATAGATGGTCAATTGTTGCTAATGCAGTATTTGGGCAAAGTTTAGAAGATCATCAAAATATCATGCACTCCAAACAATAATTACTTATGTATATCTAATTTTCAGTACAAAAGTACAACAAATGTTATTTTTACACACAGAAATTCAACTCACCACAGAAGCGTTTTTTGTGCTGTTCCCTGTGGATTGACCAGGCACTGCCTGAGCTGTAACGTATCCTGGTCAAAGATCTGACCAAACTTCTCCAGGTTGAACACTTCTTCTCCTGGAGGGACTTCTTTGATTGCAGCAGACATCAATGAGTACCGCTGCAAGAATTCCCTGGTAAACAAATCCAAGCAGTTCACAGTTTAGTTAACTCCAGTGAAAGCACGGTCCCCCAGAGACAAAAT
The DNA here is from genome assembly GCF_001858045.2 of Oreochromis niloticus. NCBI lineage: Eukaryota > Metazoa > Chordata > Actinopteri > Cichliformes > Cichlidae > Oreochromis > Oreochromis niloticus. Next base: position 17,798,997 of record NC_031978.2, read on the forward strand.
ATAAACTTCCAGCATGTCTTTGTGTGCCTTACTGTTGTTCAGAAGAAATGCCCTCCTCTCGGTTCTCCTCTGCTTCTTCATATTCAGCTATCTTCAACAGGTCTTCTTCACATGCAGTTAGGAGTTGTCTCTCAATCTCTTTTGATCTAGTGAATAATGCAGAGAGTTTCATGAAGATGCTGTCGCTCTTGAAATGAAATGAAACGGCGGTGAAACAACTCACTTCTTATTGCTATTTATTTCCTTCAGTATTTGGTCAAGATTGTTCTTGTAATTGCCTGACTTTGTTGTGGATGGAAATGGTTGCTGAGGAAAACAACATGTGATAGTTAACATCCAAATACAGATAAAGTTTTACTGTCCTTTAGATCAGCAAGCTTATTTTCATACAGTAACAACAGTAACAACATACAACAAAGGCCGAGACATTTTACTTACATTTTTTGACTGAGAGCTCAGACGTCTAGGTGGACTAGGATCTGAGAATGTTCCCTTCTCAGGTGTATCTGAAGGTTTAGTAGCACGCTCCATCATCTCCTCCAAGGAAAGTAGCTGCTCATCCTCACTGCTATGGGAGCTTTGGGTTAGATCCACATCTACTGCAAAACTCAGCCCGAGGTCCAGCTCCACATCTATGGGATCCTCTTCATTTATCTGCTTGTTATCACCTTTACTTTCCTGCCCCTCCAGTGATAGAGACTGACAATAACTAGAAGTCTGTTCAGCAGCAGCACTGTCAGTCTCTACAGCACCTGTACTCACTTTTTTGCAGAGAAGAGATGGATTTTGGTCACCCTTAAGCTGCCTGTGTGAAGAAGGGATGGGGCTGTTTTTGGTGTCCTTATCTCGAGGAGAAGGTGTTATTAAGTTTTCCAGTTTTACCCGTGTTAACGTTACAGTTGGAAAACTGCCTAGTGGGTTAGGTAAAGTGGACGATGCTTCAAGAAGAGGACCGGTTACTTTGCAGTTTTGAGGTTTCTCACAAGAGGACTCAGTAATTGAGTTGCTGGAGCTTGTCGCAGTGCTGAATGAACGTTTCTCTGTTGTTTTGCTTGTTTCCCCATCTATCCTGGGTTTTACAGTCTTATTTGAGGAGCTAACAATGTACGTCACAGGATCAGGAGTGAAAAGATCATTGGCGTCATAAGAAGCTACAGGTCTTCGTGAACGAGAAGCTTTATTCCGCTCTCCTGTCCGACCACTCAGAGAACTTGAATTTGGTTTTGAGGTTGATTTGTGAGTGCTACTGCTGAGTTTTCTGTTTTCCCCCCCGGGATTACTTCTTTTCGGGGTCTTGACAGAGCTACTACTGGAAGAAAAACCAGAGTGGTGACTGCCTAACTCAGCAGGTGAAGAGCTAGTAGAGTCCTTCTGAGGAACATCAGAGTTTAACAAAGTGCTTGATTTATCCCTTTTATTTTTTTCCTCACTTGTCTTTTTCACACTTCCTTCATTTGGCTTTAAATGTGATCTCATTTCCTTTAACTGTGGTATATGACTCTGAGAAGAATTTATAAATGATTCCTTTGCACCTGTTGATGTTGTTTTCTCTGTACATTCTTTATGCGATGATGACTTACAGCATGACTGAGAAGGTCCGACAGTAGATGACAGCTCTGAGCATGCTGACTGTCCACATGCCTGTTCTGCATGTAGATGGACATCTGTGGTCTTGTGTTGGTTTTCTGACACTGAAGAATGCGTCACTGATGCCTGAGGTGCAAGTGCAGTGGGAACGGTGGGTTTTGTTGTCTCCGTTTTGTTTGAGTTTGCCCCTTGAGGACATGGTTTCTTGGCATTCTCTGAACAATATTCATACTCGCTGCACCTCTTGTTTGATGAGTAGTTCAAGTCCACTGCTGGAGAAAGGGGAAAAAAAAGACTATATTTTCTTTTGAACAATATTCAGGGTTCACTAATGACTACAAAATGACCAGAATTTACTATAGTTTTAACTATATACGTCTTAAGGTTTTACTATCCACATCAGATAAATATACCTCAATATGTTCACAAAAGAATGATAGTCTGCAACTGCAGAAATTTAATGGCAGTTATTCTGATAATAAACTTATCATTTATTTCAAAGGATAAGGTTATGATTCCAGGTTTTCAAATGTACTATTTTTTAAAGTCACAAATGGCAAAATCACATATTCAAGCTTTCACAATTTGTGCAATGGACACTTTTTTGCCCCTAGGTATTATATTTTATAGCTCAGATGAAAAAGTTTTTTTGAATTTTTAAATCACCAACAAATCTAATGAAAATATCTACTGGAGCTCTAAATGTCACATGAAAATAAATAAGAGTAGGTGATATTTTTTTGTTTTTAGCATGAAGAAATTCCTAAAGGCAAATCTGAAGCACAAATTAAAGTGATAACAGATCATCATTAGGGTATTTTTTTAAGACATAAAAACACTTAACACTTTCGTTCACATAGTACATGGATCAAAGTACTGGGCCATACTTCTTAAACTTTGAATTCAGGTTTTCAATCCCTGCCACAGGTGTAAAAATGTAAGCAGCAAGCCATGCAGTCTACCTTTACAAACATTGCAAAGTGTAGGCGTTTACAAGTACTGTGTGTTTGGAGGGTAATAGTATGGCATAGGTTTTTAACGACATGGAAACATTATGTCACCAAGCACACTGCCAACAATCAGAGTGATGTAAAGCATGCCACCACTGGACCGTGAAACAATGGAAATATGTTCATTGTAGTGCTTGTTAAAATGACGTTAACCCCATAACCGCTTTAACACGGCAAATCTCCGTTAGCTCGGATCACCCCGTGCGTGGGGCAGCACAGCGTCAACATGTTAGCACAGTTAGCTTGCTGGACGGCACCTACCTGCATTATGCCAAGTGTAAATTTTAGAGGAGGGGGATAATGCTTTAGGGGTTGTTTTTCTGGGGCTAGCCTGGGACGATTAGTAAGAGTGAAGGGAAATCTTAATGCATTAGGTTATTAAGACATTTTTGACAATTCTATACTTCCAACTTTGTGGGAACAATTTGGGAAAGGCCATTTTATGTTTCAGGATGACTGTCCCTCAGTGCACAAAGCAAGGTCCATAAAGGTATGGCTGGATGAGTTTGGTATTGAAGAACCTGACTGACCAAGACAGAGCCCTGACCTCAACTCTACTAAAAGAGAGTTCTAAAACCTTTAGAGTAATTTTTTTTTTCTGTACATGCACACAAAAATTCCCACAGACAAATGATAATAATAATAACATTGCTGCAGCATGCGAACCATACTGTCAGCCTAGTGCCATTTGTTTGCATCACTTAAGAGATTCCACATTACCTGCAGGTCATTGATATTTTCAGTGTATTGAAGCTACAGGAATTAACAAGCAATACTGCCAAACAGATAACCTATCTGAAAGTTTAGAGTTTACTTTAAATGACAATTTTACCTGAAATTAACTTTTCACTTGAAAGTGTTTGCTCCTGTTGAAAAAAGAAAAATTAGTTAGCAACCTACTTAAGTTATATTTCAACAGCAGTAACATTGTGGCTATGCAATTTATCTTATAAAAACAAAACACGTGACAACCAGTTTAGAAATTATTTTGTTAAATAAACAGACTTAATAAATAGCTAATGAATGTACTTTAACTTATTTAAAGCTGTTTTCAGCACGCACTGTGGTACTAAATGTTTCTAGACAATAGCCGATGAACTTGTATGAAAAAGAAACAAATAATCAAAGCAACTGAATGAGGAATTAAACTGTCTTTAACCTGCCAGCTCCATTTTATAAAGCCAATTTATAATAATAGCCAGTTTGTCCCATGTAAACGGAGTGTTCAGTTTTCTTTCCATGCTCTGCCACCCCTTGCCTAAACCAAATGTAATATTGACATACATAATATAAATATATATTATTTACAGTGATAAAAAACCAAAGAGATGCAGACAATCTCCGGCTTTGTTTTACTTGTGAGACTGGGTTATATCAGCCCATATCAAAAAAAATCTCATCTCTTGACAATGTTCACAGTTCATGTGTGAAAACAGCTCGGGTTTTCAGCTAAAGATCTTCCAGCTACTGCCAGTTTCAGAAATATGGACCATAGTTAGTCTCAGCTGTGATTTTAGTCACAAATATTTGAATAGCTGATTAAGGTTAAAAAAAAAAAAAAAAAAAAAAAAATAGCTGATTCGGGTTTAAAAATAGTGTTGAAAACTCAAAAATGTGTTGCAAATTCAAAAACTGGCGAAAAATTCTCAGTATTTGTAAATCAACAGGTGCTCTTAAATTGCCTTCTCTTTTAAATAACATATACATGTTAATAAGACAAGTCTTCCTACTGCAAATAAAAAACCCTAAATAGTAAGATGAAACCAAATGGCGGTTACGTCTGTTTATAATGCTAAATCATCTATTTTAAAAATCATGCTGCCAAGGCTGACTACGTCATCTTCTATCCTCAATCTAATCAAGTAGTGAAAAGCTCTCAGCCTGACCAGCCTAGCATAAGACTGGACAAGCAGAAAGCATCCATTATGATTTCAAAACTCAAAATAAACTTTGTGTTATTAAAGATATAAAAACTTTACCTGGGAAGAGGCTACAGAGATATGCATGATGGGTAAACGACTACTGTCGGATGAGTGGGGTTTTGGATGGAGATGGTAGCCCTGCAAGGGCCAATGACTGATATTAGAATACCAGCCTTTTGAGTGTGAAGGGGACTGTGGGTGAACTTCATAGGGTGCTCTGTAGTTGAATGATGGGGTTGTAACACTCACAAATGGTCTGTGCAGCTGGACCGTAGGTATAGAATATCCCACATCACTGGACTGAGCCTAACAAAATGTTAAAAGCCACATAAACTCAGCATAACTACTCATAATCATATTGATCATAAAAACACTCGACCAGCACAAAATCTGAGTTTCACCTAAGACCATATGAAAAAAAGATGAAACTATACCTTATCTGATTCTTGTCTTTGTGTTGTTACAGCTTTACTTTCTGAGCTGGATGAAGAAGCCTTGAAGTCAGTCACTTGATCTCGGCCTATGTGGGAAGATGGTGACTGGTTGATAACCTCTGGAAGCAAAAATGTCTCAAAAGATCCTGGCTGATGGTCTCCTGGTATTGGCTGAGGGGCATTTGATGACATCCCAATGGTAGCTGGGTTGTTTGGAATAAGCCCTGGAGGTTGAGCAAAGTGTTTTGGGGGACCCAGCCTTTCCTTCGGCATAAAATGAGGTCCATTCACAGGGGAACCAATATTAAGTGAATTAAATCCTGATGAATGGATTAGTCCTGGGGGATGAGGATTTTGCCAGTGTGGACCTATTCTGTCCCTGTAGGACAGCTCAGGTGTCTGAATTGGCAACATTCTCCTCGGTGGTGGATTAGAAAGCCAGTTAGGGACCTGAGAAGGCTTCATTGGAGTCTCCTGGTGAAAAGATGCGTTGGATAGGGAGCGCTGCTCAACTACAAGGTCCTTTACTAAGGTACAGAAGAAATATGATGCATGCATTAGGTTCTTTTGAAGGAGTTGTTACATTACACCTTAATCATTTACTGTACTTACAAAGGAATATCCATCTGTGCTTTTTCTTTTTTATTACAGGTCTAAATTTATTTTAAGAGGCGCCAAAAAGATCTCCCTCTGACAAACTTATTTTTCTTGTTGTGTCTGATTCCTCTTAAAACCCAAAGCACTATCTGACGCTTTGGTTGGCTTAGTTGTTGATTTAATTGCTCATTAACAGTCCCACAGCATGAAACTACACAATAAGTGAGACTATATAATAAAATAAACAAAATCATAAACGTTACAGTCGAGTGCTTTATTGCACAGTAAGTAAACGCATACACACTGGAGGCAAAATCTCACGGAGCAGGTTCAAGTAAAGGTTATTTTCATGAAAATCAACATTCGACCTGTCACTTCAACTCACCTTTACTTCTCGGTGAGAAGCAAGCTCCAAGTGGGCTGCAAGAAAGACAGAGAAATGGGAACTCATCACATTTCTATTAACGTTTGAAGTTAGCCCGGTCACCAAGCCGACGACAATGACGCAACTTCAGTTTTTGTTTTGTTTTTTTCCCCACACAAACACACAAAAAAGCGAATAAGAAGACGACCAACAAAGCACGAGTTAACCTTCCACAGCCAACAAAAGCGAGACACCTGCTAGACAACTTCTGCTTGGCTAATGGTTACCAATCACGGCATGCTACGTGAGGTGACAACATGAGATCAGCAAGAGCAAATGGTTTGACGCTTTGACAAGTCGTGATATTGCGTTGACATAAGAAACGTCTTATCGCCTCAAAATAACATCACCTAGCAGTGTCGCTTGAGAACCTCAGTCCCAAACAGACGTTAACAAACTGGCTAACGGTTAAATGTTATTATCTGTCAATATGCTAGGAGCTAGAGAACAGAAAGCTAAGTATGAGAACGTTATTCATTAGCGTCAGTTCCTCGCGTCGTGTTGGACTCGCTTTAAGAAGAAACCAAAACCAGCTTTGAACGCTGTATTTTAGAACCAACATAAATGTCTTGCTGTAGCGAGCTAACAAATAATAAAATGCATAATAAATACTAGCAAGTCGTTTCAGGAAGTAATGTTTAGCTAGCTGGCTAACGCGCGTGCAAATTACCAGTACATTGCGCTTCAGAGTTAGCAGTTCTTCATACCGAGTGTCTCCTTGGTTTTCTGTTGCTTTCCTCATTTTGAGGACTGGTAAGTCTGTTTGCAACTACATACGGTGGCAATAACACGTTACTTGTGAATCCCGGTGCTACAAACATCCTCTCCCGCTTGCAACCGCTTAGACAACACGAACTGCATCATGGAACTTGGAGTTCAAAAGTATTTCACTTTAAAGGAACTCTTTCAGGAGATGTTCAAACTATTTCCCCAAGTCTTTTTCCACTGAGACTTCAAAGTACTTCCGAAATAGAGCTGAATCTATCTATTAGAACCCACCTTGTCATTTTTAATTTTTTTTGAGGTCATCATGACAAATGGTTATTTCTTGAAAATGTCTGGAAGTACAATATGCCCTTGGGACAAAAAATACTTTCTCCTTCATGAGTTTAGTCAAAATTGTGGTTTGACCACCAGCAAGATTTCATGCTTCATTCATTTTACTTTTGGATATTTGTCACATTTATATATCAAACACATAATTAAACACCTTTTAATATTAGACAAAGATAACCCAAGTAAATACAAAATGCAGTTCTAAACTCTATTATTAAAGGGGAAAAGCCACCCAAACCTGTGACTGTGTGAAAAAGTAATTTCCCACTAAAACTAATAACTGCTTGTACCATTTCACACATTTTTAGCTGGTCTAAAGTCAGCTGCAAGACCAGCTGATAGAAAAGGATGAGGACAAACAAACAAACACAGTAACAAGTACAATTATTCATTTAGACCTTTTATCTTTATTCCCATAATTCATTTGTCACAATATCATTGTCTAAACAGTGGATTGATCACATGTACGGTGCAAAACACACAGCATAGCACCATTCAAAATGCCAACAAATAACAAAGACAGCAACAACATAGAAGGAGACAGCATATAATTTAATCATAGACAAGCAAAGTAAGAGAAAAGGACTGTTAGTCTGTCCTTATCGTCCCGTCCTGCTCTCAAGAGATTGTAAAATGACATTCCGCTATTAGTGAAAAGGATGAAATGAATGACATAGAAAATAACTTATGTACACTTTGTGGTACTATTTATGTAAAAAAATATGGTAAATCTATATTTTGAATTAATTTCTAATATCCTACAATATCCCAGTATCCTGGATCACCCAAAGAAATAACAATGCCATCTAAACAGGTATAATTTCTTTACCACTGTCAGTATCTCACCAAAATAAAGTAGCAGTATTGTATGTGAGGTCAACAGAGACCTCATCTCTCAGTATTGCTAACCTTGGAATTGCCTGCACCATGAAATGCATACATGGATTTTAGTCTTTCCTCTGCTTTTTACTATTTAAAGGCATTCAAATATCACAACCATTTGCTTAATGATGTCACAGCCAAAGACTCGTTTCATGTAACAACAAAAACAAAGTTTTATAATTCTGTCATTAGTGAAAAAGGATATAACTTACATATTCTAGTTATTGTCTTTTTTGACATTATTTCTAATTCTCTTTCAATACTTACACTGTAAAGGCTATAATATAAGATTATAATGTAATATTTAGGCAAAAATATTTACAATCTCTTGAGAGTCTTGGCCCCCATGGCTTTAATGTATATCAGTCATTTACTGTCTACTGCTCCCCTGTACTGTACAAACAGACAGCAAACTACAGTATATTCATCACATATTACAACTCAAAATAAATCAGGATTTAGAGGAAACACTAATCTGAGGCCAGCTGTTAGGGGCAACCTGTTCCATCGTACACAAAGGGAGCTTTCACAGTGTTTTTTCACTTCTTGGCCTTTCCCTGAGCAGCAACGGCCTCCATGGCTTTGCGTACAGTCTCCTCGTCTCCAAGAAATTGCATTGGCTTCACTGGCTTCAGGTTTTTGTCGAGCTCATAGAGGATAGGGATCCCTGTTGGCAGATTCAGCTCCATGATGTCTTCATCTGACATTCCTACAAAAAGAACAGACAAAATGTCATTTTGTACAGATATACTGCAATTGCTGATACAGTGATTGACTACAGGGTACTCCATAATTCTCTGTATAACCATATCCTGTTTTGTTTTGTTTTTTCCTCTAGCCTATGCTTTTAGCTATAGCTATATTCCCTCATTAATGTCAGCTTATTTTATCTTTCGGTCCTTAGAAGCTTATAATAACCAACTAACCAAGTGGAACACCCTTTTGTTTGGAAGGGGAGCCTTAGGGGGGACCCTTATTTTGCTTTTCTTTTCTGTCATATTTCAAGCCATCCTACAGAACAAAATAGAATAGGTTAGTGAGGGTGCTCTCTACCGATATGGCCTACCAGGGCTGGAAAAACCCCCAACCTATTGTAAAGATTGTGAAAGCACATCTTAACTGATACATAGTGAAGTGTCAAAACTCATCATCAAATGTACATGGAGAGGAAAGGAGCTAAAAGGAAGTCCAGAGACGGTATAAAAGACAGGGATGACTTCTGTGCTGAAAATGTGAAGCTAATGCAGAAGTACCTTAACCTTAAAATGACTGTAAATGTTTAATAACTGTTTATTTGTAAAATTCAAATGATTGTGGAAAGAAGAAAAGACGAGCTTTATGAGGATATTCAATGTATTATGGTATCATAAGGGATTCACAAGGCTATGCTGTCTGAGCACAAACAAACAAACAAACAAAAACCAGCTCCACCTAGATTTTACCATGTGAACTTCACATCACCTTTCCTGTCAAGGATTTTGGCTAGAGAGAAAATTCAGCTGTTCCTGAAAGATGTGAATTTTTAAGAAACATTCTGTATGAATCTTGGTCAATAAAGGGTTAAACGTGCATTCTTCTGAACGAGGGGGGGTGACCCCCATGTTTACAAAAAGACTTGTGTTTATGGGAAAACAGCCCCTGGCTTCTTTGCTCTGTAACCTCAGTAAACACTTTCTTGATGTGTTTCTGGGCTCAGTCGCTAGTTTCAAGCAACAACATAAACATAACATATAAAGTCCATTTGTAAATTATGGTCATTATTAGAGTAGGAACGTAAAAGACACTCAGGCTTGCCAAACAGAAGTTACTAGCCAGTTAGTGTGACTTTTCACACTTTGATCCACCTCAGAGGGCGACAGTGAAAATGCTCAGTTCAAGCTTTTATAACAGGATCTTCATCGAACAATGACAATGGAAAACATCACAGTGGCTGTTTTATATGGTACATGATGGGTGTTCCAGACAGAGAGTGAGTAGAGGTGATAAAGCAAGAACATTAAAGCATGAATATATATATATTTGTGAACCTACCAAGTCAATTTCTGAATTTTAAAACATTTACTCGTGACTCATACTTTTGCATCAGATCTACCCTGTAACTTACACCATAACCAGAACCCCATTTTAACCCTGCACCGCAACCTTCTACGTAACCTTCCGAGAAATGTAACTACATGCATACTACGACGTGAATTGCATGAAAGGTTGTGGTGTAGGGATAAAAGGAGTTTCTGGTTACATCATCAGTTAGCATGTAGATTTCTCACGGAAGTCTAAGTGAAGCTTTAGTGTTACTCACCCTCCAAGTGCTTGACGATCCCCCTCAGACTGTTTCCATGGGCGGCGATCAGCACCCGCTTTCCCTGTTTGATCTGAGGGGCGATCTCTTCATTCCAGAAGGGCAGCGCCCGTGCAATGGTGTCTTTAAGGCTCTCACAGGAAGGAAGCTGGTCCTCAGTCAGTTCTGCATAACGACGATCCTGCAAACATGACAGCGTCATTGTGCAAACTAAATAACAGAACAAAAAACAGAGTTAGCATCTTAAGCTTTATTTTACCCCCCCACCCAAAAAACCCCATGTTTTTTTATATTACAATTCAAAAATAGCAAGGAAGACAAGAGCTATTTGTTTCTACCTTAACTTGAACTTTGAACCTAAACGGAAAAGAACTCTTTCAGTCATACATTAACTCACACTGAACTTACTAGTAGGCAATAGCATTAAGGCTCCTGCTGGCAAACAGTAATCTACTACGTCTCTGTGGTGACCATGCTTGATTTTTGCAATGTTGTGTGTGTAAATACATAAAGCTTTTTGGTATTTAAGCTAAGTATGCTGGAGACACAAAGATTGAGACACATGACATTAAATCCACTATTTTCTCTCTAAATACTCGTGCCATTTCTGCTGATTTCTCTCACACAGCTGGTTAGGCCTGAATTCAGAGATATGTTTAAGTTGTGGCTCATTTTTGTTAAGTTTGTCTGGAGATACTTGATTAAGAAAGTCAATATGTACAAAACCATTGTTTCTCTCGGACGTCAGCAAAGTTCATTGATTGTGTTCATGCACTGCCAATATGATATCTTACCTTGCTGATGATAGTGTAGTAGTCGTGGTCTGGACCCATGGGAGGAGGTGGGATATCAAATGAGCGCCTCCAGATCTTCACCTGAGCCTCTCCGTGCTTGGCAGCAGTCTCTGCCTTATTTAGCCCCGTCAGGCCTCCGTAGTGACGCTCGTTTAGCCGCCATGTCCGATGAACAGGCACCCACATCTGGTCAATGCCGTCCAAAACCAGCCACAGTGTCCTGATGGCCCGCTTCAGCACGGAGGTGTAGCAAATGTCAAACTCAAAGCTAGCATCTGCGAGATTCATAGAGTGGGAGACACTGGAGGGTTTTTTTTTGTCTGGTAAAATATATATTTCTACAGGAATACTTGCATAGTTGTGTAGTTATTACATTTCTTCACTCTGTTGTCTAAGAATAACACCTGGAATATGATGGTATAAAGAGAGATAACAAGCCTGTATCTCAGGCCTTGCAGAAATTACATTTAGGATTGCTCAGAGCTCAAGGTGATGTCTTCAGTATGCTTCTGCAGTCAAAAACCTCAACCTCATAGTAAAAGATATGGTGCATATAACAATGAAAAGCATCTAATTATAAAACAATGACAGCTGTTTGGTATGACTGCACGGAAAAATGACTATTTTGGCTGGGGCTCAGCAGTCTAGCTATTATTGATTGCTCTGTATAAAAATTAGGTCTTCTGATTAAGGTTGGGTGAAAGAGCCAGTTGCATGAACATTTATCTAAATACATTACTTTGCAGGGCTTCTTTTTTTTCTCTTTGCTCTGCAGGCCTTTATTATTTCTGTTGTAGTGCAGCCACATAAAAGCATCGCCTCAGCACGTCTGCACACGGTCAGGGGGCGGTATATGACACGATGCGCTCAGAGTATGCGGTTATGCAATTGCTACTTGCCGAGAGCGTAATACCACACGGAATGAAGGAAGACTTCACATCGGTTCGTCCTCACCTTTTAGGGCCTGTCCTCCTCTCTTCGCCTCCTTTTCACCTGTTTCGCTCAGATCTGCATCAAACCACCCACAGAAGCGATTCTCCTGGTTCCAGTTGCTCTCTCCGTGACGAATCAGCACTAATTTGTAGGCTGCCATGACTGATATAGATATGTCTCAGCCGATTGCTTCAGTCAGTGAAAACTAGTTAGTTTAAGTATTTTTTTGAAGGATGCTGAGGATGCTGAATCTATACCCCCCAACTCCAGAGACACAGATGACTCCACTTGCTGCTGTCAAACCGTTTTATCCCTTGGATTGGCTACTCCCCCCCTTCCTGGTTTTCACAACCAATGAGGCTCAGCAGAATGACGTTTATCAACCAATGGGCGAGGTGGGAGTGAACGGTGGAGAATCTCTGACCTTCATGTTGTACATTGTACTCTATTGATTTTCTTTAGGCTGTTTGTCTTTTCAACAGTATCTATCTATCTATCTATCTATCTATCTATCTATCTATCTATCTATCTATCTATCTATCTTTTATGGGTATAGTGTAAGAAAGCAGCATGAAAGAAAGAAAGGTAAAGAAGTTAATTCTCTAATGGACATTTGCATTTCTAATAATCCAGTTGCATCTCTATTTTACCTATTTGTGCTTTGCCTATAAAACATTTAACTGTTGCTACTGCTTACTGAAATGGCTATTATACATTTAAAATCTATTGCTATCAATACCCGTTTCATATTTTAATTTTTCCTTGGACTCTATTAGAAGTATTGCATAATTTGTTGAGCTGTCTTCTCATTGGTTGCATTTCACAAACAGAAAGTTTGAACAGCAGTTGGATAGAGATGCTATGCTACTAACTGCCTGGCAACCAAATTAGTAACAGCCCCTCTTATTTTCCAGCAGAGATTACAGAGAATTTTTGTATATATGATGACTTTATTATTTGTTCATCTGTAATATGAACACCCACTTCAGTAATTGGTATAATTTTTCATGATAGGAAATAAAGAAAAGCATAACAGTTCCCTTTAAAGTGTGGGAAAATGACCAGGATCACCCCGTGACACTGAAATGTAGCAATCGTGTATTTATAGAGAGATTGTTAAGAACGAAAAGGTTAAGTAACCGCGTTTGTAAGAAAGTAGCAATATTAAAACAACAAAAAGGAGCTGATATGAGAGACGGGTGGTGTGACATACTGAATAAAATCTTACGAATAACAAATAAAAGCAAAATCTGAGTAATGCATGTCTGACTTATCTGCAAGCCTAAACGTCTGGTGAAGAAACTTCACTTTTGTCCAGCTTCAGATTTAATATCAAATTTTTCACTGCAAACCTGCCGAAACACAGCATAATTATAGCCGCATACTCCGCTTTTGTGCAAATGCTGATAAACAGCCATATGTGACGGTGTTTCAAAGAGTTTCTTATCATGTCTGAAGTCTTGGGTGCCAAGAGTTGGCTGTTCAGTCAAGTTGAGAAATCAGTGACACTCAGCAGTCACTGGTTCTTTCAAGTTTTTATTTCATTGCTGCATCAATGTTTCTCCTCTTCATTTCATTACAACCATATGTTACAACTGGAATTGTTAGACTTGGATCAGTAAATGGGACTTTTCCCCTTCATCCACTGTTACATCCTACTTTTGACAGATATTTTTGCTACATTTTTTTTAAAGCAAAGTCTTTATGAGTGGTAAACAAATGTTGGTATTTTGATTGTGTTGTCACTTTTAGTCTCCTGGTCCTGCTCTAGATCTAAACTAATCCAATTTAAAATTGCCTTTGTATTGCTTCTTAGAAATTTCCAGTGAAGCTAGTCAGTGCTAAGAATGGTCCTCTTTGCTAAATATGGACTTGTGTGTTCTGATGTTATGTTTTCTAATACTGCAATACTACTAAGTATTCAGTGGGAACAACATTTTTTTGTACATGTGAAGAGTGTCTGAAAGCTGATTTACTGGAACAAGCCTCTGATGAGTCAATGAAAACCACATGGATATCATCAAAAACCTTCTTCGGTGTAAAGAGAACTCAAGAAAACTGATCTTTTGTAGAAGTAGTTAAAACAGTCAGTGCTGTTTGTGTAACCAATAAAGTTCAGTAGATGAACAAGAAATAGTACATATCTGTAATATTTCTCTTAATGTTTCTTAATAGTCTTGACTAGGATAAATGAGAGAAATACACTCACTCACCACTTCATTAGTTACACCTTGCTACTTGCATAGATTCAATAAGTTGCAGGAAACATTCCTCAGAGATTCTGGGTAAAAATTACATAATAGCATCACACAGTTACTGCAGATTTGTCAGGTGCTTTGAGTAAAGTCAACTCACTGTAATGTTAAAGAAACTGGTTTGAGATGATTTGAGCTGTGAGTCACATTTGTGAAGCAGCCATCAGATGATGGGTACACAGTGGTTATAATGTGACAGCAACAAAATTTAGGCAGGTTGTAGCGTTTGAACTATGCTCAGTTGGTAATAAGGAGGCCCAGTGTGTGCCAAGGAAATACCTATATTCCATCATTACACCACCACCATCAGCCTGACTCGTTGATGTAAGGCAGGATGCACCGAATCCTAAGAGACGAATCCTGATACATCGAATTCAGACCCCAACATCTGAAATCTACAGAAAAAAATACAGATTCTCAGAGCAGGCAAAGTTTTTTTCTGTCTTCTATTGCCCAAATTTGGCGAGCCTGTGAGAATTGAAGTTGAGTTGAAACTAGATTTGAGCTACTGTTGCCCTTATATGTTCTCAAAGCAGCCTTGGCATCACCTCTGACATCAACAAAGTGAACACTGAGTTCACCGAGAGAACTGCAGCTCACTCTTTGTAACTGCTAGAGATGGCTGTGCAGAAAAATCCCAGTAGATCTGCAATTGCTAAAATACTTCAGCAGAAAGTCTTGACTATGTCTACTTGCATAATGCATGGAGTTACTGCCACTGAACTGTCTGACTAGAAATTTGTTCAACAAATAGTTGAACAGGGGAAACTAATAAAGTGGCCAGAGAGTGTATTTACAAGTTTGCATGAAATTTTGACTCACTTTTGATGTGTCAGACCTCAGACCCACTTAAGACAACAGTCAAACAATCCATTGTCCCACTGCAGCCCTCTCATGACTCTCAGTGGCTGTGGATGGGACAGCTAAGAGATTGTCCCAATTGTGCCTCCTTGTGGGTAAAATTAGTCCTTGCTTGCAGTCACTGAGGATGCCTGGATCATAGCAATAATTTCTGTGTGTGAAAAGTTGTGCGATACACATAGATTTTAGACATGTAGAGATCTGTGGCGCAGTTGAATCTATTAGAAACAAGCCAATGTGTGAAAATCTGAAGTTTAAAAGTAAAACAAATATCATTTCTTTTTTTCTTGTGTCATGTCTTCAGGCACATTTGTTTTAAACACATTCTAAACTGAGGGGATATGGGTTGAAAGAGGTATGTGCTGTTTTTCCTTACAACAGCAGTGTGATGTAACAAAAAGTGTTTGGATCCCTCTGTGTGAAGACTGTGCTTGGGTAAACTTGAGCTGGGAAACAGTTCAGAGCCATGTGAGCTATTAACAAGGACTCCATGATCCACGCTTGGAAGGAATGTTTGTTTTACATCCCAGAGTGCGTCTGTGTACACAGCACATAAAGAGTTTTGGGGCACAGGAAAAATAATCATCTTTGACATTAAGTTTTAATGACGAATGAATGAAGGGTGAATAATGTAAGTTGGAAATAAGAATCATTAAATGTCAGACAGAAAATCTGCTATTTTATCCACCCAGTGACGCAAAAGACTTCACCACACCCTCCCCTTTTTCCTGACACATTCACTCTGTAACACACTCAACATCTTGACTAAGGACTGGCAGACTGAGGAGGGAAGCTGTGGTATTTTCAAGGCTATAAATAGCAATTATTCTTTCCCATCACTCGCTGGCATTCCCCTCGCACAACACATGAACACTGCGAACATTCAGAAATTGTCTGGGCAAAAACTGCTGTAACAGATATAAGAATAAGAAATCCCAGTTACCATAGGAAACCAGAAACTGAAACATCACTGGCAAATAAACCTTCCATGCCCAGAACACTGTGCTGATTCATGCCTTACACAGACAGGAAATGTCAATCTCAGATTCTTGCTGGGAACTCAAAGACGTTTTTGCACATCTTCCCCTTTCACATCCCCCCCCCCCCCCCCCCCCCCCCCCCCCCCTTGCTCATTCACTTGTTCAGTTGGCCTCCGTCTGGTTTGTCAGCCCCTCTTTCCCTCTCTGCAGCGGTGGAATGTACGTCTCAGCACTTGCCGATGAAAATGTGCTTAACAGGGCACGGCTGTGTGCTTTTGTCGGTGTTTTCATGTTTCATCTGAGTACACGTAACCTCCCCAAGTGAGACAGGATTTCTGCCAACAGGAAATAAAGAGCCAAACAAACTGATAGGACACACGGGTAGGACAGAACACTTCCAGTAGGAGTTACCCACCCAGAATTTGGGTCGCTAGGAACACGGAGGTTCTCTTCCAGTCTTGGAGTTGGCTCTTACTGTTAAAAAATACAGTGTCATAGGCCACCAGGTCTGGTCGGTGAGAATGCTTTGCCAAATCATCTACTGGGATGAAGATCAGGACTAGGCTCAGTAAAAAGAGAAGGATGTGGTTTTAAAGTGAATGTTTCTTAAATGTGAACATTTCCTTTTGAATAATGCTGAGCATGTATAAATCCCAAAATGTTCAAAAGATGGATGCATGTTTATTTCAAGTCTGTCTTAAAATTATACAGAAGGTATTTCGATCACTTCTTATGTTCTCGGTTCCTCTTGTCCATAATCATCCTGACCAGATGTCAGCATAAGGCATCAGGGACAGAATTTCAATCAATTTTTTAAAATCACTCATCATATGATTATATGTTTCCTCTCATATTAGAGGAAACAGCTCTACTCACCGCTTTTGTGGACAGGAAGCAACAAAACTGCTTCCACTGCATGTGTGGAATTTTCAAAATAAGAAAATGTCTCCAAATGAAAATCAAAGACAGGTGATACAGTTCCACATGGTGTGCTGTGTGTTCCTTTTAAATTTAGCCAGACTGAGCCTCCTGTTCATCTAACCTGTTAAATACTATACGTCTGGCGGAATAAAGTTTTGTTTTTAAACAAAAAAACAAGACAGTCTTGGATTTGGTTATCTTACCAGTGATTTAATTACAACCATAAGACATAGTCATGTCATTGTTATCCACTTTTGGCCTCATTGTTAGATCAATAAAGTTTTTCTGTGACATCAGTCCAAGGCAGCAGTTTGTAACAGGGTGCTGTGCTTCCAAGGAGAGGCAGAGGAACTCTTTATAACTTGGTTGCTTGCAAAAGGGTGGGAGAGCGCACGCAGGCATACAGGAAACGTCTCTTTGGTCGACTTGCCAGAATAAATATCACACAGTTGGCACTCCAGGGTATGGTCTGACTCTATATGTACTATGTGTCTGGGTTTTATTTTCTCCCCATGTAGCTTTAAAAAAACAACAACAAAAACCCCCCAAAACAACAACCTCGCCCATGTTGCACCCACACCCGTAATTTCCAGTCTCGCTACCTGTGATTAAATGGGCTCATTGTTTGGACAATCGATGTAATGTTTATGAAGCAAACTCACAATGAACTCATTCACAAAAAACAAGATCTTTAAACTGCGGTGAGTGAATAACGAGGAGCCTGTAAATGTGGTCAGGTTTAAAGGTTTAAATGTGGAGACTCCTTTTCTGGCCTTAACTGTGAGCATCCACCGTCACCGTGAGTCATCCAAAACTTAAACTGACTCTCCGTGGGTACTTTCAGTATCAAACTGAAACCATGGCTTCGGTTTGATACTGCTTTGTTTAAAGTGGGCTGTTGTGTGCCGTCTCCATTTGGTTGTATACAACAGTGCTTTCCCACAGGCGCCGACACGTGGACAGGACGACACTCCTGATCTCAGAGGGGGAAGGGAGGGGTGCATGTGTGTGTGTGTGGAAGGGGGGCTTCTTCCCTCCTTTAGAAGCACTAGATTTATATCCTGACCCTCCAGCTGGTTAATGTTAACCCTTTCACTCCTAAAATTCTGGCCACAGATGTTTCCCAAAATCAAAAGCAATTTTTTCCAGCTCTTTTTCAGATAATAATTCAATTGTACTGCTGATCTATAATCTATTAACTGCATGGCTGTTGCTTTTATTCTGGTGCTTGATGCTAAAATTTGGAGTGGTAGTAATACAACATTTCATCCTTGCGCTCCTCTCCAAGAAAAACTCATCATGGTTTGTTGCCAGTATGCAAGGCAAAAAAAAAAAAAGTAAACTCCAAAAAAGGAAGTGTGTGTGTTTGTGTTTTTTTAACTACATATCAGCAATGAATACAAATCAGCCTCTTTATAATGAAGGTGGCCAAAAAGTTGCCAGAATGTAGTTTTAGGTGCTGTTCAAGCAACTTGTCTGCAGCATGTTTTTAGGAACTGTATGCTGACTGGAATATATGAGACATCAAATCATCTTCTAACTCATTGGGCTTTATTTTCATTGGCTGAATGTTAGCCCACCTCCAG
This sequence comes from Oreochromis niloticus, assembly GCF_001858045.2. NCBI lineage: Eukaryota > Metazoa > Chordata > Actinopteri > Cichliformes > Cichlidae > Oreochromis > Oreochromis niloticus. Next base: position 17,817,538 of record NC_031978.2, read on the forward strand.
AACCCCAACAGACTGTTCCGGTAAGAACAAGCCTCTTCCCAGATTATTGTTCACGCGAGACTAAACACACGCACTCAGACATCTTTGGCAAAGTAGGATAACTCCCAGACAACTCCATCCTACAGTGCATGCATTTTGTTTGTGCCCCTGCGAATGAGTCATTTTTCTTCAAGAAGCACATAGGTCTAAGGTTTGATGTCTTTCATGTGGTTTTGTGGCAATCCCTGCTGATTGGCCGACGCTTTTATCTGCCAAAAGGAAGTTCCGTTGCTGTTAAGCTCTAATTATGTGTTTCATTTAAAAAAAGAAAAAAAGACCACAAAAGGCTCGGTGCGCTGTGTGCTCTTTGCTCGGTTTTGTCTCCAAATTTAATTAAAACAATGTCCTGAAGCAGCTTATCTGAAAGCACTGATACACGATCACAATGAAAGAAATAGCTCACTGACTGACTAGTGTTTATTATAAAAGCCACAATGAACTGTTAATAAAGGTTTTTGTTCAGCATACACACTGTAGCACCAATCACATCTGTGTTGTGGAGTTGTTGTTATCACCTTGTTGTTGAGTATACAGCATTCGGACAGAAGGCACTGATTTAAAAAACAAACAAACAAACAAACAGATTTTTCAGTCCAACTTTTTAGTAAAAAATAAGTAAACATAAAAATATATTTAAAAAGGTAATGAAAATAAACCCCTGTTAAAACAACTGTAGCAATTCTATAAAAAAAAGTTTAAGGTGGACTGTTAACCAGTACCAATACTAATCTGGAAAATGTAGGCTATGTTAAGGCCATTTCACTGTTACCACTAAATATACTGCTAGGCCACAATAACAAGTCCATACATTAATATTATAAGAGTCTTCATAACTATATAGGCTATTGTTGAGCTTAACAAGGAGACAACACAGGGCACTTAGCCACCATACCAACAGGTCTCTTTCATGTAAGTAACCATTAAACACACACCAATAAACAGTGGCCGATCCTGTTTCGCCACCACCGTGGATTGTTAAGAGAGAGGAGAAAACAGAGATTAGAGTAACCGTTGAGTGAAATTACAGTGACGTTAACTATTCCTCATCTTGCCATGACCACCCTTGAGCACCCACGCTGCTCAACAGTTTACCCTCTTTGACACTTTCTGCACGCTCCAAAAATAACGGACAGGAGGTAAGCCAGGCAGCTGAAGCAGGCGAACACAGCGGCTGTCAGGTAGACTTTGTACAGACATGGATGCTTGTACTGAGGCAAGTTGCAGAAGGAGTTTCGATCGGTATTGTAGATCATGACGCCTATGGCCGGCAGGTAGAGCACCGAGGCGAACACGTCGTGCGCCAGGTTGGTGCACGACCAGCGATCCCCTCCCAGCAAAGGCACGAGGTCCTGCTTGTCCAGCAGGGTGAGGAAGAAAAGGGCCAGGGTGAGGAGCCAAAAGAAGACAGCGACGAACAGCACGAAGTGGATAGACCCCCCGTATTTGTTGGCGGCGATGGTGACCCACAGGCAGGCTCCGAACACGATCTGCAGGATCCGCGTAATTCCCATAAAACTCCTGAGGAACTTCAGGATGTTCCCCCTCACCTGCGGCTGGGGAGGTTGGGGTGGCATCGCTCTCTCTCCTCCTCCGGTCACTCTCGGTCCACTTTTTCCCGAACAGGGCGGGTGCTTTTTTGCCAGCTGCAAACAGCTGGGGAAAAGATGGGCAAAGTGTGAAAATAAAAGGCCTGGAGGGCCGGGCTTCTGGTGGGACAACAGGGAAGCCAAAAGCGGGTGAGTGTGGGGTTAAAAGGGAACTCTCTGTTCTTTCCACAGCCCCGGAGTTTTGAAATGATAAACCTTCTTGTGTGTTTCGTCTTTTCCGTTTCCTCCGTTGAATGTAGCATCTGTGTAGGGGGCTGGGAGATGGATAGGGGGTGGCCTGTAATTCAAAGCCTGCTCCTCCTCTGCTGGACTGAACGGACATTTCACCCATCCGCTGTTAGATTCCTTTTTATATACTAGTGTGACCAGGGGCGATTTTAGCCCATTTTTGGGGGGTGCTTCAGTATTTGCTGTTTGTGTGACACACTACTAAAAATATAAAAAGCATACAGTACTTGGTTGAGACGGAACATTTTAACAACAAAAGTATAGATAACCCTCCCCCCTCCCAAAATGGTTTGTTCCAGCTCGCCCCCACTCTGGCTCTAGGGTCATTGCTGCCAGAGCGATGGTAGCTGAGACGCAGCGGAGCGGAGGTGGAGTGCCTGGATTAAAACAGGACATATTAGCAGCATTTAACCTTGAGTTACTCTTTATGTAGTTAGATAGGAGTCATGTTTCTTTTTAGCTGAAAAACATTACACCAGGTAACCTGCAGTGTTGAAAACGTGTTTTCCAATGATGTTTGCTACCCTACAATCCGTCCTACTCTGTAGTAAATTCAGCGACATTTGACCGTCCTGTTGCTCCCACTGAAATGTATACAGCCTATTTAAAATCTAAAACTTAAAATTGTCCGTAGCCTGCTGTTGTTACCACTGTCCTGTTTGAAATGGATACTAACTAGCTAACTGACTGAATGCCCATTAACCTTATAACTCTTGTTGTGTGTGTGTGTGTTTGTGTAGAGAGAGACAGTCAAGTTCATAATGGATATAAGGAAGTTTTTTCAAAAACAGGAGCCACATTCAGGTAAAAGTGTAAGAACAAATGATCCGTCAATAAAGGATAATGTTGGATCAGTGTTTCAATATTTTATATCTTTTATTAGATGTTCATGTGGTTTGGTTATTTGCCTTTTGGTTGAAAGTACACTGAGAGAGGACTTTTTGTTAGTGATCTTAATAATTTCTTTTTTCATATTAATGTAATTTTTTCATCTAATTGAATACAATCTATTTGTGTATGATTGTCAGTCCAAAGAGGGAGAGAGGAAAGAGGGAACGTGAGGAGAAAGTACAAGGTCAGGAAGAACCAGGTAAGAAAACAGACAGGGAACAGTGACAGGCAAAACAGAAACTATTAAACTGACGAAGAGAAAAAACCTGATTTTATTCATACAATCAGGAAGTTGTGCTCTCCCTATATTAAAGCTGCTATACAGAATCTGCAAAACAAACTGGGTTGAAACATTTTTGACCCTCTTTAACAACATTCCAACATAACATTATCATTGATTGAGGAGATTAAAATTAATGATATATTTTTATGTGGTTCAGCCACAACTCCACTAAAACCTCAGCCAGTAATAGGTAGGCTAACTTTTGGACCGTCCAGTTGTCTGTTTGACTGCCGCATACAGACTTATGCGGCAGAGAAACACTTATCAGTGTTTCTCAAACTTTTTACAGTGTGCACCACCTGAGAAAAATGTCAAGCTCTCCCAAGTACCACTATGAAAGCATGAAACTCATAAAATTTACAACACAAAATTAGTATTATTAAATTAGTTAAATTAGTATCTGCAGTAAAGATTTTTTCATACATTATATACATTCTGCCACAGGCAAAGTTGCCTCCATTTTTATAGTTTTTTATTAATATTTTGTAATAATTTATTCTGTTTTGGGAGTGTTTTTTATGTATCTGTATTATATTATACATACACATTAAAAGTGAATCTCTGTCCAAAACATGCACTCAGTTTACTTCTTACTCACTATGAGCATCATTTAAATAACCTTTATCAGATTTGATGGTTTTGTTACAGACTTCTCAAAACAGTGTTTTGCTTTTCTTTCACAAATGTGGGGATTAAATTGTGTTAAAATGTACAAAACAGTGATGTCATGTTTGTGACGAGGACCCAGGCAGAGAGAGACTTGATGAATTTAAGAATCTTATGATTTAATAAAGAAATTTGCAGACTTGCACAGAGATGGCAAAATTATGATGACTGATAACGGAGATGAAGACAACAGACGATGAGGACAGGGAGGAACAGGGGTTTACATGCACCAAGGAGACAGTCAGAGGGAACTCGGGACAACTGGAGACATTTAAGGATGCAGGGACTGACAGAGACAGGGAAGAAGTCTCATCGTGACGTGTAAAGCTTATCTTGCCGGCTGGGCAGCTCTGGGTGCTCAGCACCCCCAAAGCTCTGATCCTAGAATCGCCCCTGAGTGTGACTCTGAATGCATAACATGAATGTACAAACATCAAAACTCGACGCTTCAACTTTAGAGCCAAGAAACTTTAGTTTCTTTCGGCTGAAAAATCCATGCCTCGATTCCAGGAGGAGACACACATCCCTTTGGGATTGCGTCAGGAAGGGCATCCGGTCTAAAAACCTGCCAGATCAAAAATATAGGCTACCGCTGTGCCAAGCCCTTGTTTAATAGGGGACCAGCGGGAAGCGCTTCTTATTCTTCTTCATTATCAAGATGTGGCATTTTTCTCCACTTTGCCTTTCCGCTCTAACATGCCATGATAATACACCGTCTGTTCGTACAGCACCAGTGTTTATGAGCCCCATGCGTCACTGTGTTTACGTGTGTTAGGCGCAGGATTATCACATGTTACTTCTTTCTCTCATAACTGACAGATGCTTCTCGTGCCAGCCAGGCTCATTGACGTCAATGGATTTCAGTGCGCACGCCCTACGTGGCCAATAGGCGGGACCAATGACATGTCCCACCCAGTTAAACCGATTATTGGTGGAACGAAAACGTCGAACAATCCCAGACAGGCTGGAGTAGAATATACTTCAGATCTTATTCGACTCGTTTGTGATTGACAGCCAGACCGATGACACTTACTGATCGCGGAGGCTGGACAAACCCGGTCCTGCAGCGGCTGGAGTAGTTTTGAGTGGAATAGGCACACCGATGAATACAAAGCAGAGAAAGAGAGAGATGCGATAGAAGAAAAGTGAGCATTTCGGTGTCATCTTCGGGTAAGCAGAAGCTTTTTAATTGTCCACATGACTCTCATGAGATTCTTGTTTTCTGCCTTTTGCCCACAGGGCAGCCACCGCAGCGCGGATTAGGGCAATTATTTTTCATTCTCTGCATGCATGTTGCTTTATTTTTTAAAAAACAAGGTTATTTCAAGGATCAACTAAACTTTTTCCAGAAGGGTTCATTTTGAAAGCGACCCGGTAGGTTGTCTGCAACAGTGATCCGCAGCTGTTTGTTATGCAAACAGTAAACGCAGCAAGGGGAATGAAAGGAGAAGTCAGTGACGTTTCGGTTGGTCTAACCTACTTTTAAAGCGAACGCTAAATAGCTCTGTAGATGTGCGACTTTGCGTTAAAGCCGCACACCGCAGCGTCACTGTTTGGATGTCATGCAAGGTAGCTTACAATGTGAATTCTTGTTTATAATTTGGCTGTGATGACACACACTCGCAGAGCACAGGAAACTGTCCGAGGCTTCTACGGTTATGAAACATGTAGAACAAAATAGTTAATGTATAACAGAGAAAGCAGACGTGGACCTTTGCAGAATGAAACTTGGTTCATAGAGTGTTGGAAATTTCCTTCCTGGCCAGGAGCTGATACATCTGAGACATTAATGTACATAAATAATGCTGGGCTTAAACAGAAGAAATGCAGGCTGGATTAAACAAGTAATTCTTTTAGTTGGATTACAGGTGAAAGCTGTGCAGGAAGGCGGTAAGTACACGTTTATCGAGGTCACTGAAATGAGTGCTCCACTGACCCATGATCAGTCATGACCTTGATGACTTATCTATCTGGTAGTGTCCCACTCAGAAGCTCACTGTATGTGAAAGCAAGACAAGGTTACCATCTGCAGTCTAATGGGCTTTGACGTGCAGCCTGTCACTCACTTCCTAAAGAAGGATTATAGAATCAAACTTCAAGACTCACAGCTGACTGCCAGGTGCTTTGACAGCTGTAGATTTCCACATGGCGTGACCATTGTGTTGTTGTTGTTTAAAAAAAAAATCAAATATGAATTTAAGATCCTAAGCACCCTTCATGTCAGAGCTGAAACTCTTGGTTCCTTCTCCACAGCATAGACCCCGTGTATGCCACCTTTGCCCGTGTTTCTCTGGATGGATAGTGGACCCGCCTCACCTTCTTCCTCCATGTTGGCGGGCCGTTCCACATTGTGGCGTCTGTCTGAGAGGAGGAGCAGAAAGGCCGGCTCAGCGAACATTTTCAGCAATGTGAATCTGTGGCAGCTCCAGAGGCTCTTCAGGGCAGCAGGGGACCAGGATGCGGAGCAGAGGGCCCAGTTAATTTGGGGCCACGGAGATGAGGCTGAACTTGCTAAGGCCTTAATAGGACTGAGGGCCCGAAGCCACCGCAAAGGGCTGAGGACTAATGGAAGGGATGCGTTGGGCACACACTGGCTGCGAGCCTTCAGCCACCTCAGGTAGAAACACTGCTAACTTAACACATATTCAAAAAACTCAGCCTTTCAGTTACGTGAATCTGAAAGGAATTTTTGTCCCTCAGGATTGGGGAGAGCTCACCAAGTAGCCAGGGGAAGGATCCCAGCGAGGAGAGTGATTCTGAGGCAGGAGCACAGAGCAGTCCAGAGCCCCGAAGACACACCTCAGTAGGAACAGGAAGAGTAGCAGGGTCCTCAGTGGTACTAAATGAGAGCCAGGACCCTGCAATGACACCTGAGAAACCAGTCAGATCCAACTCAGTACTGAGAAGAGGAGGGGAGAACAAACCAGAGAGATACCTCCACCGAATACTCCACTGACTTCACAGTCAAAACTGGAACGAGGTTGAAATATAACACAGGCACAGATAAGGCAGTGGCAGTTTTAAGTGGAACTAATAATGGAAAAGTTTCTCATAATACCAAAGTGTCTTATTAGCAGGATCTGCCCTGTGGCACACCTGCACTACACGTCCACTTGAACATTTCAGCAAAATCCATTGACTGGTTGAAGGTATCTCACACCTTTTTACAGTGAATGGCTCTCCATAACTGCCTTGTGTTTTCTTAAATTCATCCTACCAGCGACACTAACCAGGCACACTGACAATTTATTATTGCTGATATGAGTTTAAGTGGTTTCCATTTTGAAATCAGTATCCGGACAACCCATTATACTATAACTATACTATAACTTTATTGCAAAGTCACACTTTTGGTACCACCAGAAGGCATATGTATTTCCATATTATATACTTTATGTATGCACACATGTTTATATGTTTGTAATTTAGCTTGAAAAGATGTTAATGTTCAAATTTTGTATTAACACTAACCAATGCTGAAAAAGGAAAATATCACATAAACAAGATCAGGTGCATTTTACCCCCATGTTCCTGAGTCATGAGTGTGGTACATTACACTACGTTATAAATATTATGAAAAGTAGGAATAACACTGGACTCAGGTCATTGTACAGAGTGAATGAGTCAACTGTTACATTGATTGAACTGCTGCACCAGCTTATCTTGTCCTTGGTTTGTGCTTCAGTAAGCAGAGATAAGTAGAGAATGCATAAGATGTTTATTAAGTCTGACAACACAGAAATTAGGTAAATAGAAAGAGGAAGGATGCTTGAGTGTCTAGATGGTGGAATAAAAGAGATTTAGAGATGCAGGTTGGACAATCATAGGCTTAAAAGAGTGAATGAAGGATATACATTAAAAAGTAGCCACAGCAGACTGATTAGCTCACATATAGCGCCACCAGAAACAAATCAAGAGGCAAATTCTGAAGGGAGTGGTTAAGCAGATCAAAGCATTAATAATAGAATAAAGATGATGGATTCCCAGCGTATTGAATAGAATTTTCACCAAAGCTTCATTTGTTTAAAGTGTCAGGAAGTCAAAAATAATACATTTTGAGTGCAATGCTCACTGTGCAGGGAAAGGCAAACTTGAAAAAGCATTGCTCAAGCTCACAGTGTGAAATCCCGCTGTGCCGATGAATGTAAAACCTCGTCAGATGGCTGGAAACTGAAGTTGTCATTTCTGATTTTTAGTAATAAAGTGAGTCTTTGTATTTTCTCTCTGGTGTATTTGTGTATTTGTGAGAGCAGCGTTCACGTCGACCTTCAGTCACTAGATGGCGCCAAAGGGTTTACTTTGTGGTTAAAGCGCTGTATTGAGCATGGTTATGTCTCTCATACTTTCATTGCATATTAAAATTTTCATGAACTTAAAGGTCAGACTAATTTTATTAGACAAACAGACAATCCTGTTTCTCCAGTCTTTAATGAGGAGTATCCAAGCTTTAGGGTAGCAGCCCTGTGTGTGTTCTTCAGCCTATGCTTCAGTTTATTTTAAAGAAACTCTACGTCATTCATTTTCTCAACAATTTAAAAGAACAAAGAAAAATTGACATGTGCCCATGAGACTTTTTTTTTTTTTTAATTTTTTTTAAAATCCATCCCACCACCCAGGGACTTTATCTTCCAGATTGTGTGAAGGATCACATTTACTCTGCATCCACCAGATGTCCTCTTCTCCTTCATTTTCCCCCAACTCCTCCTGAGGCAAAACTGAGGCGTCTATGGGGCTGCTTCATAGGAGCTGAAACCTCAGCTGACTCCTCAGTACAGAGAAAGCAGGAGTCTGGCTCAGAGTTAATCCTCTCTTCGTTGAACTTTTCACCTTGTTGTGCTAAAACGAGCTTATTGCACGGAAAATTTTAGTGCCCATATAAGTTTTCTTAGCTTTTCATTTAGTACCTAAATCTTATGACTGTATAGGGAAGGTGGAATGATGATCCAGCATACAACTGCCGTTAGATTTAGTGTTTATGGTCATATCTATAATTTTTCTGCAGAATGAGCACTTCTGTATTCTTACTTAGGTATGATTTAAAAGCAGAGCCCTAGACATCATGTTTTTGTGGAGGTACTTTTACTAAGGCATGGCATTTGAACACAGTGGAAACCCTGAAACTGAATTAAATATCAAAATCGGTCTTAGGTATGGCGGGTTGGCCAAATAGGGTCTAGTGAAAACTAGAATTGCAAACATTTTTAATAAGTGTGCCAGGATCCAGTCTTTGATGCTAAAGAGGTAGCAGCGTAATAATGGATCAGAACCCCAAAGAAATCACTTCACTGCTTAGAGATATGAATTAAAAGTGTGCATTGAGATGTTTGAATTTGGTATATTTAGCATCTAAATCTAGGTTAAATTTTAAAAGAGTTGCAGAACACAATTAATCATGCTGACGTCTCTATTTCTCTGCTAGTTATTGCAATTCTGTACACAATAGCAATGTGGTGGCAAAGTCGGATTCCTTTGTGGTATTGTTTCCTTTTGGGCAACATGCAAAATGAGCAGTTTTCTAAGTTATGTGCATATAAATGAAACATCTTTAAGCTCCCTAAATTCTGAGTCAAATTCAACAGCTAATGAAAAAAAAAAGAGAAAAGGCTTTTCTGTGCAATGTTTCAGGGCATTTGCAAATGGCATGTATTTTTGGCTCTGATTCCACAACCGTACACAGCGTGTTGAGGTTTATATTATGCATTCAGCTGACTTATCTCTAATGTTTGTACAGTCAGGTATTCTCATATTTAGCAGTCCACCCAAAAGCTGTTCAGTCCACAAGCATTTTTATGTGCACTCTGATCCTTCTCGGTATTTATGAGAACTCTCCGTTGCTCCATTTCAGTTACAAATTGCACATAACTGGGTGCACACTTGAGAGTTTCCCCTTTAAAGCTGGACTTCCATCACTGATATTGCATCTCGATGCAATCCTGTTTTGTGGTGATCATGAGGCGGATTTACCTGCAACCTGTCTTCTATATCCCCTAAACACCTTTCTGATGCTTCTCCAGGAGAAACCCAGATTTCAAATCTGTTGCCCGTTTTTCTGCATTGCTTTCCAGACATTTTAGTGAAGAAGAATCAACTCAAAGCTGACGACAGATGAAGAAAGAGAAGAGTGACAGCTGTATGGAGAGCGCGGGGAGCAGGTCTGATTTTCAAAAGGAGGAAAACAAGCTTTTTTTCTCTCTATTTGTGTGTGTGTGTGTGTGTGTGTGTGTGTGTGTGTGTGTGTGTGTGTGACTGACAACGGAAATGGTATGGAGCTTTAGCAAAAGCATAGATCTGAGAGTTGAATGTGTCCCTGCTGCATTATAATTAGAGCACGGAACAGTAATTAATGAAATGATATATACATGCTCCTTGTGCTCTGATAATAATCCCTAACACACACACACACACACACACACACACACACACACACACACACACACACACAACCTCTGCGCTGCACTCCGTCTTTGTTCACAGAAGAATCACACAACACTGCGGCACGGCACTCATTGTTATTCCTTCCTCTGTGTCAGTGTGCGCCTTTGCTCTCATTCTCGATACTGTACCGCCTCACGCTCTCGTTGGCTTCTGCAGTTTCTAAACACAGACATGGCACTGTCTCCCTGCTCCCTTTGAGCTGAACACAAAACATCACACATGATTCAACAAAAGTGTCAGCTAGCGCCTTTTCAGTTTGCTTAATTTAAAGGGACTCGAGTAACATAAACACTTTCTGTAACCTTTAGAAATGAAAGCTGCTTTATTGAAGTGGAAGACAGATCATTTTCCTGAAACCACAAAAAGAAAACTTGATGTGCGAGCCGAAGCGCCGCTTGTGAATTGAGAGTTCAACCTCCATCTCTGGTCACTTATATAAAATGGACTTCAGCCTCAATGCCTTAATTTCATTCGCTCAAGGTCAAACTGCTTTCCACATCTGAGACCTTTTGGTCCATCTTCATGCTTTGCTGCCTGCAGGGCTGTTCTGGACTGTGGTGAAACGTGCAAAGTCAACTTCACATCACATCATATAACGTTGCATTGCCCATACCGGCAGCCTGAACAGTTCAGAGCAGCAGGGCATAGGATAGATTTTCAAAGCGTCCTCATACCTGTGTAGCTAAGGTCACATATCAGGTGACTGCACTGCTCCTTTGTCCTCTGTCCTTTTTCTGAACCCTCATTAAACACAATAACATTATTTTGTTTACAGTACAGCTTGTTTATATATCTCCACAAGCCCAAATCTGGATGAGTTTCTGTTATAGTTGCCTATTTTAGGTTCGAATTAATATGCAAACAAGTATTATCAGGAAACAAATAAGTGATTCAATGAAATTTTAATGAGGTATTCTCTATATTGGTTCAGTAGTGTATGAAATGAAAACAATATTTCTCATGTATCTCACATTTTAAAAAGTATTACTCACTCACTGTTTTCCCGGGATTTTGGTGCTGTGTAAACACGTCTGCCTAAGTGTGTCATTGCTGGTTGGAGATTTAGTGTGACATCCAGTGCGACGGTGAGATAGAATGAGTGAGAAAAATGCATTACATACCTGTAAAACCTATCCCGTTTGTGTATCTTGCTAGTGGGGGCTGCTGTATTTGCAATCTCCGCATCCAAAAATGAAATTTTAAGCTTACGTAAGAGACCGAGCACCTCACATAAGTGACTGAAATGACAGAACTTGGAAAAATTCTAAGAGGATAATAATGGTGCAGATAATGGCAGCACAGAGGAGTCTTCATATAAGCAGAGTATATGATTTATGGCTGGGATGGTGCTACTCGAGCTAGAAAATGGCAGAATACACTTTCAATCACATAGTGCCCGAGCCGTACCACTTTTAGTTCAGGAGGTTTGCAGGAAATTTGCCTTTGTATTTCCAAGAGCTGGTCACAACACAAAATAGCAGTGCAATGTGGTTTTAGTTAAATGCAAACTTCATCTCTTGGTGTTTTAGTGGTAATTAAAACCATTAAATGTTAAATAGTTAATACTCTGTGGCCAGTGGATTCAGTACAACCTGTGTGAAAGAACACAGGAGAAAACTCTCACGTCCCCTCGACTTGGCAATAGCGCAACCTTAATTTATTCGGAGATCTGGTTGCAGGGGCTGGTTTATTGTGATTTGTAATAACAGCATGTGCAAATAAAGATCAGACGATTAAAGTGGGACTAATTTTATATTAGCATGTATCACTGAGTTGGAACTAAGAGGGAAAGCACATCTGAATAATTTAGTTTAAAAGAGACCTCTGAGCCAGTGACACGCGATATACACAGAAACTTTGCTTACCGCTTTCTTCTGTAACTCAGACTTACTCACGTATTGTCATGGTGCTGGGTCGTTGACCCAGCGTTTTGTGTTTTACCCCACAGCCGGATGTTGGGACTTCAGAACTGCGGGCTGTGGTGAGTGGAAAAGACACTTTTTCTGTTTCGCCAGACTTTGTGACTGTTTATTCCGGGGCTGTGTTTTTTGAGTCAGCTGCCCAGCCAGAAGCTCAGTCTGCCGCCCAGCCACAAGCCCAGTCTGCTGCCCAGCCACAAGCCCAGTCTGCCGCCCAGCCACAAGCCCAGTCTGCCGCCCAGCCACAAACCCAGTCTGCTGCTCAGCCATCACCTTCACCTACTCCTCCTGTACAACAGGCTAGGTCAATTCAACCCGAAAGAAACTGTTTTTCGTCCGTTCGTTCCAAGCAGAGAGACAAACCAAATAATAATGTAATCATTCCTCAAAAGCTGGCCAGTTCAGAGACTGTGACGCACTCAGGGCCTCCCCAGAGGCTGAGTTTCAGCCCGAAGCCCACTCTGGACCCCTGGAGGCTAAGAACCCAGCTGAGGACTGCACCCGGCTGTCGCTGCCTGAGCAGGGTCAGTGCTCTGCGCAGCTGCAGTCTGCTATGTGTTTACCAGAGGCCCGCGTACCTGCTGCTTCTGTTTTGTCCCTGCCAGAGGCCCACGAGCCTGCTGGTTCAGCCCTATGTGTGCCAGGGGCCCCTGAGCCCGGCCAGCCCATCCTCGTCTCCGCTGGAGGGTCCGAGGGACCGCTTCAGCCTCCTGTCTCCGCCGGAGGGTCCGAGGGGCCGCTTCAGCCTCCTGTCTCCGCCGGAGGATCCGAGGGACCTCTTCAGCCTCCTGTCTCCACCGGAGGGTCAGAGGGACCGCTTCAGCCTCCTGTCTCCACCGGAGGGTCAGAGGGACCGCTTCAGCTTCCTGTCTCCGCCGGAGGGTCAGAGGGACCTCTTCAGCTTCCTGTCTCTGCCGGAGGGTCCGAGGGACCGCTTCAGCCTCCTGTCTCCGCTGGAGTGCCCGAGGGGCCCGTCCAGCCTCCTGTCTCCGCTGGAGGGTCCGAGGGATCTATCCAGCCTGCTGCGCCACCTTCATCATCCACGCCTGCAGCAGCCTCATCATCATCCATGCCTGGTCCAGCCTCCGTGTCTTCATCCTCGTCTGGCCCGGCCTCCGTGTCTTCATCCTCGCCTGCAGCTGCGGCTTCATCCTCGCCTGGTACTGCTGCTGCCACACCGCCATCCAGTCCGCTTCTGGAGCCCCAACATCGTCGGCCATCTTCTAGGCTGCTAGCAGGACATCATCGCCATCGTGGAGGCCCTCCTGAACGGTGTCGCCGCCGCCGCTGCCTTCCGCTGCCTTCCGCTGCCTTCCGCTGCCTTCCGCGTGGCCGGCCTCCGGACCCGCTCTGTCGCCGCCGCCGCTGCCTTCCGCGTGGCCGGCCTCCGGAGGTGAACTGTTCTGGACTCCTGAGTTGTCAGCCTCCGGGCCGGCCTCCTGAACTATGTTTTGGGACCCTGTTCATGGACTCCAGTATGTGTGTTTGTGTTTTGAACAATTCGTTTGGATCACTGGAGCTTCTTTTTGTTTGGTTTTGGTCCCTCCGTCCTGGACCCCCACCGCCCGCCCTGGGTTGGTCGTCTGTTTTTGTTTTGGGCTGTCTGGAGCCAGCCCTTGGAGGGGGGGTACTGTCATGGTGCTGGGTCGTTGACCCAGCGTTTTGTGTTTTATATGATTATTGTCTTCTGTTCTAGTTTATTCTGATGTTGGTATTCTGTGTCCTCCCCTTGTGCCCTGTTCGTGTTGTGGATTTCCTGTTTTATTTTGAAGGTTTGTGTTTGTTGTCACTGTGTTCAGCTTGTATCCTCAGGTCGTCTTGTGTATTAGAATCAGCTGTGCTCCCACCTGTATGTCATTACCTGGTCTCCTTGTTTGTGTGTATATATAGTGGGTGTCGGTCTGTGCTTGTCGTCGGCTCGTCTGCGTCCCATGGTGTCCTGTTCGTTAGTCTGCGTCTCTCTGCCTTTCACCCCGTTTCATGATGGTTTCAAGTTTGCTCTTTAGTTTTTCCCAGTTTAGGTTTCCTTCAGTAATTTCTCATGCTTCGTTGCCTGTTTTTGCCACTGCCACTTTGTAAATAAACGTCACACACTTCATCAGTCTGCTGCCTGCATTTTGGGTCCTTTTCCTCCAACACCACGCGGCTCGCCCCGGCAGCCGTGACACGTATCACGTATGGAAACCCTGTGCTTTTGCTCTCAAACGTGCACCGACATGCATGGGTGCTCAAACTTAAAATTATGCATCTAAGGCCCTGAAGAGAGTTCGGTCTTCCTCAAGCTGGGTGATATGTGTTAAACATGTGACAGAACACAGCATAGGGCAGGACAGCAGTTTGTTCAGTGACCTTTTTTCAAATTTCACAGAGTTTGTCACAGTTCAACACAACCTCAGGGACGGAGATACTATCGAGCATTAAATGCACAGACGTAAACACACATATGTGGCCGTGTCCTCACAGACCAAGCCAAAGAAGCAAACAAACAAATAAAAAACCCCAGAAAGACACAAATTCAACAACATAAAGATGAATACTAACACACACCTCTGCAGTGCTTCATTGTGTGTGATAATATGAGTTTAAAGGGGGAAGTGGTGCTGAATAGCTGAAATAAAAAGTGCTTCACAGGCTGACAAAACTGATTTAGTGGCATGGCTCGATTTCATTGCTTCTTTTTCCCCCAGTATATTTTTATTGGAAAAGAATAAAGTACAAAAAGAGCAGTTCCTGTGAGAATTTCGGTTTTTATTGATCCCTGTTCTCCATTTCCATTCCCAGCCAGCACACCAGCAGGCAGTACATGGAACTAATACAGCGGATATTTATGTGTAGCCCACACTGAAGATAGAACTATCATGCATATTACACTAAGACAAGGATGCAAAATATTTTTGCAAACAAGAATCCCTGAGCACAAAAAAGACCCAGCCAACCCTGCAAAAAGCAAAAAAAGCAAAAAAGCAACCCCCCCAAAACATAATTAAAAATACAGGAGAGGTACAAAAGGCTTTGATGTCAGGAATTGATGGTTCACTGGATTTATTATGGTCAGTTTCAGTTTTTAGAGAAAACTCTGTAAGCCTTCTGCTAGTGTAAAAAAAAATCACAAGATCAGCCTCCATCTAGTCTGCTTTAGTCAGTCATGCTCGATTAAGCTAGTTTTTACATTTCAATATCTGGTTCCTTTAATTGGCGTCTAGTTATGAAAGTAAAATTCATTTCCACTACTTTTAGCTGTAGCTTACAGTAATACACTTTTTTTTGGAAAAACTAAGACTAAAGAATCATTTTGACCACAAATAACCTGTGTGATGGGTTATCTGTACTGACAAAGGATTGTCATCAACCAAGTAATCCACTGCACTCATGGTGTCACAGCTTTCCTCATCTAAAGATCATGCATCACATTTTAACTAACAAGCTTTGCTACTACAAACAAATGATCTACCCCGACAAGCGCTCTTAGGGTGCTACAATATTAATGCACAGCTGCAGATTAAAGGAAGCAAACAGGTGTTTTCATTATGCATTTATTCAAGAGACTCGCTTGATTAAACACAGTAACAATGTGGTGGTTTTTCAAAAGTAAAATTCCAAATATTTTGGATCTCTTTCTCTTTACAGATTGCAGTTATATTAATACAAAGTAAATAAGTAAATGCTGGCTTAAGGAAATCTCCTGAGATGGAATAAATACATCCAGTTAATGAAAAATGCACTTACTTTGCTTTAACCCTTAGACTATGTTCCTGTTTCATGCCCTGACAGTGTGCTCCAGATCAAAATTGAGCTGGGCCTAGAATTCCCCCAAGATATGTGTCTATACCAAATTCTGAACTACAGCCATATTTAAACTGTCTAACTAGCCTATTTGGCATTAATAAATTGGTGGTTAAAACTTAATTAATGCTTCAGAGAACAGGGAGAGTGGGTTTTTTTTGTTTTACAACACTTATTTTAGAGAAACACATCTATAGTGTCAAACTGAAACAAATACCTGAATTTGAAATATCTATTGAGATGATCTAAAATATATCTTGTCTACTTTGCTTTCCCATCTCTGGGTCTAATAAAGCTTAACTCATCTTATCTTATTATAAAATACATCATATCAATCAAATCCTTTTTTTGTGATGTAGGACACATGCATCAACCTGTCAATAAAATCCACGCAACTCCACTGTTAGGATTCAAAACCAGTACTAAACAAGGTTTTGTTTGCTGCTTGTTGTCTTACATTTGTCATGTGATTAGGATGAGTCAGTGTGTGTTTGACTCCAGAGAGTTAATTAATACTCAAAACATGAAACATAAAAAAATACTTATTGTCTAGTGTGTGTTCAAAGCAGTGGCAGGAAACCTTGCATGTGTGCGACTTGCATGTGTTTCCCACACTGACTGAAATGGCAGCTCAGGTGCATTTATGACTCCCTGGCCCATCTTTTGATTGTTGTTTGAGTCTCAGTTAGCTCACAATGAATGAATTCTAATTTGTTTAATTTTAGATTAGTTCGTTACACTGCAAATGCAGATACCCCTCTTTTATCTATTTTACAATAATTGCTAATTTCGAATCACCAGGTAAACTAACATGCATGTCTGAAGAACATGGGGGGAAACCTGGAGTACCTGGAGAAAACCCACCCAGGTGTGGGGAGAACATGCAAACCCCACCTATAAAAGACCTTTTTGATTTGTAGCAGGAACCATGAACTACTATTACAGATCTTGTGCCTATGTCATGGCACACTCTGGCTTCTGCTCCTTTTGCTCACCATCCCTGACCACTCTTATTCTGTTTTACTATCAGTTTTGAAATTTCACCATCATCCTTCAACGATCAACTGGTGCCTGTCTCTGCAGCAACTTGGGTAAATGTGATGATCATCAAATTTCAGGCTAAAGAATAACATTAAGAACATTTGTACTGCTGTCAAATATCAAAATAGGTTAAAGAATTCAATTCAAAAGTAGATAAATACAGGTAACAACATAGAAAACTTGATTTTTTTATTCTTAATATCAAATATTACATTTTGTTTCATGTTTTTCTTCAGTGCCCGACCTTGTATGGTGACCAAATATTTGAAAATATGTTTTTTGCCCTAATTAGCACATGGACATGCTAACCCACTAAACTAGTGTCCTATAGACTTTCAGTCATGCTGTATCCCCACAACTAAATTCCTCACATGTAGGTAGCTCCATTATAAAGGATGATCTGGTTATTACATGCAAACTTTCCACTAATTTCCCAAATTAGAAGAAGAGAAAAAGTATTCTGTGTGCATTCTGCATGACATGCTAAGAAAGCACTCCAGAGGATGGAGGCCCAAGAAAAGAAGCATTTTAAAGGGTTTCCACCAACACCTTTGAAGTTAGTCTGTAGCTCCCAGGGAGGACGTGACAGAGGGCTAAACGAATGATATCCTTAATGGAAAAAGACCCCTGAAGCCCTCTAAACCTCCTTGATCCGATGAGAGGACACAAAGAACGTGTGTGGCAGATAAAACCCTGCACCTTTATAGACGTCTCCCTCCCCATCACTTTGCATTCAGATTAGTCTCTTCAAAGGGGCTAATTCAAACACTACAAACGCAAATATGTCTGAACACAGCTCCCCGCAGGCATTGTCACTTTCAGAGGGAGAACTTATTTGAGGCGCAGTGTGGAAGACAAGCGGGTAGTTGGTGCCAGAAATGGCTTTAAAACAACAGTAAAGGGCCTAGGTTGGCAAAATGTCACATATATAATTGCTTGTGAGCGCTCTGATGTGTTATGAGGGGGGAAAAAGTGGTCAGTATAATAAATGACTGACAGACAAGGGCTGACAGTCTGCTGTCAGTTGTTGTTATTATTTATCAGGATTTAGAGCTGCGGGAGTTTGTGAACAGGTCTAAAAATCAGCTGAAAATCCGGGGAGTAGTGACCCAGTTCAACCCGCCTTACCTTTCATGCACCTGGTTTAATGCATCAGATCTCTGACCTGTCATGATGTGTTATGATAGGTTTAAGATGGCTCTAATGGGTTCTTGCATTAATTATGAAAATTACTCTATCATTCTGCAGCTCTCAGTGAAGAGCAGCTACTCAGATATCAGGGCATTAGCAGGAGGATGTACAGTGTGAGATGAGGACTAAAGAGGTGGGGGTGGGGTGGGGGACGTGGGGGTGGGTGGGGGACGTGGGGGTGTCATCTCACAGTGCTTTCAGTGTTGGTAGAATTTCACCATAAGTAGCTATCAGCTTCTCTCACCTCTCGCTCCTTTAGCCCTGAAGAGGTTTGCAGCATTTATTTCAGTTCATTATGAAAATGTCTATTTATTGGCTTCAGACCAACTCAAGCGATAACTCTGTTGCTGCCTCGCATCAAACAACACTGGAATTTCTTTTGCTTCTGAAAAGTAATCAGATTCCCCTATTTCAGAGACATTCAGAAACCAATCACGTTTAATTCAGCTTGTCTAACCTACAAAGTGAACCTTTTGTGATGGTTATTGAATGTTTTTGAATTGCCCTGTGAAACACAATAGTGTTCGACTAATGGCCTCTTTCACACAGTAATAAGTAGGCAGCTGATGAGCAGAACACAATTACCGAAACGACAAGTTGCATTGATTACCGTAGTTAATAGCAAGTTTACTTAGGGCTTCATAATTGTTGATTTTCACACATCACAAAAATGAAAAAGGAATGAAGTGAGAAGCCTTTGTGTGCTATGCCTGAATGTGAATAAAAAAAACATGATTGAAATGAAAAATGTGATTATAAGCAGAATTCAGAGTTGATTGATTTGGTGGCTTTGTGTTCAGAAATCATAATTTAAATGTCAGGGGTTGAATGCTACTCGGCAGTTTAGTGTCACTTCAAAAAAGTATCCTTGAGCGCGAGAGACAATCAGAATGCTCACTCAGTGACTGTACGTCTGCATGCTAGAAAGACGCCCTGTCAACATTGTTAAGGACAAAGTGTAAAATTTAAAGCATTGTTCATTTTGTCATATTTATGCATATATTCACGAATCAGGCACAACATTATGACAAGCTGCCTAATATTGTGTTGGTGATGCTCGATTGGATTGAGATCTGGGGAATTTTGGAGGCCAAGTCAACACCTCAAAATTTTTGTTGTGCTCCTCAAACAATTCCTGAACCATTTTCGCCTTTTTCGCTTTGTGGCAGGGCACGTTATCCTGCTGAAAGAGGCCCCCAATGCTACACAGTGTACACCCTTTCATGGAAACAGTGTACACGGTCTGTAGCAATGCTTGGGTAGGTGGTAAGTGTCAAAGTAACATCCACATAGACGACAGGACCCAAGGAGAAGAAAGAAATGGTCGGCTCATAACCTGAAGCATATCACATTATCTGTCAAATATGATGGTATGATTAGAAATAATTCCTATATTTAAAAATATGTTAGTTTGTCCCCTTCTGAAAATGAGAGACTACCTGCGGTACATCCGACTTCCACTGGATATAAATGGGACATCGGGGTGTTCAGAGGTCAGGTGAACACCTTGGGCTCTTTCCCTTTTCCTCAAAACGTTCCTGAGCATTGCACTGTGACAGAGCGGACTGTCCTGCCTCGGGGGCACAAGCACTGCTCTGTGACAGCATGCACTGTCTTGTCCTGTGCCCCCCAAGGCAACATAGCGAACCCTGTATTGCCCCAAGGGAGACTTGCACATCAGCAATATATTGATGGCAAGTAAACATTGGCAAGAATACCAAGACTCAAGGTTTTCAGTAACAGAACATTGCACTGCAACAGGTTAATCATTGTAAATCACTTCACTTGTCAGTGGTTTAACTGTGGCTTGAGTATCTTTAGTCCATGTAGAATCACATATACTCTCGTTGAAATTCCTACATGAATTCTGTGGTTGTGAATCCAGTCTTCACTGTTATGGGCTTTTAATGCCAGGCTATGAATGATGAATTAGTGCAGTCTCATGCATAAGACAGTTTTTGAGTATGTTTTATGTCACAAACCTTTGAAGAAATCTTTACGCTCTGTTAGCGAGCAGGCTTTATAAGTAGTAGTGACTCTGTCTAGGTGGCTTCACACTTTCACATTCAAAGCCAGGATATCAAATAACTGTGTCACCACTCCCACTTCTCTCACCGTCTGTCAGTGTCTGTCTCTCCATGACTCGCTCCTTCGCTTAAATCTCTTTCATGGCACCTTCTGTCCTTTTACTGTGGAAGTGCTCAGCAGATCTGTTCTAATTACACCGAACGATCCAGCTATACCACATATTAGTGTGTGTATATGTGTTTGTGTGTATGAGTGAATTAAGGTTTTGACTGTGGTTCATTAAATCCTGTGAATCTTCAGAAGAGGATCTGGTTATCATGCTGTGTGCGTGTGTTTGTGTGGCTCATCCTGGGCATGTGTGGCTGTGGATTAGACTCAGGGGGTCGAACTTTGATCATGGGGTTCAGAGCAGTGCAGAGTGGCACACACAGAGGGGAGGAGAGAAGAGGGGTGAAGGAGGAGAACAGAGTCGACAAAAATATCTTCAAGTGTGTGGCACAGTGCTTGCCCTCTCTCTCTTTACATGCCATCCCCTCTTCTTCCTTTTCCCCTCTCTTCAAATTGATTCATTATTTGCATTTGAAGCAACAAATTCAGAACCAGAGACAGGAAGGTCAGACTGGTGAACAGCCGAGAGCATCCTCGCTTACGACACAGGGCTGGCCACAGACTTTTATTATCAAAACACATCAGCTTCCCCTTTAAAGACTTGTATTTAGCCAACACTCATCTGGTCCTACACCTTAGCTTGTTAAATGAGCAATTAAAGAAACATTCAGCAGGCAAAAGTTCACTGCACAAGTCGGTCTGAAGGTTCATTTGCTAATTAGCTACTGGCCTCTAGCACATTTAACAGCATACCTGTATTGCTGGTGTGGTTCTTGGTATTCCTTCGCACTGTTAACAATCCACCATCTGCACACGGTTGGGGTATTTGGTGTGAGCTACAAAGCTGGTTTGTTTACTTCTTTTGCACCTTTCCCTGCTGGAGCTCAACTAGCCATCTGCTTTCAGTCGTGGTGGATATCTTACTATAACACACAACATCTTTGTCTGTGCGTTTGTTTGTCTGCAAACTTGTCCTCGACCAACACAAGTTGAGCAGCCAAACTTAGCACACAGGCACATCTAAGGCCCCTGAAGCTTTTTATCTGTATCGGCTATTAGGACATCAGCATGTTGCCTAGTAACAACCCACCAAGAGGAACCACAATGACAAGATCTTTAGCACATAAGAAACATATAAGAAACATGTAGCAGCCTTTTTTTGTGGCTTTTCTCAATTATACAAGCTCACCAGCACCATTAATAGTAATATGTACTTTTACATACATTATATTAACGTATTATTACTATGTACTGTATTACTATAGGATTTTTACCATATAATTAGGCAACTGTTGCTGTAATTTAGTGCTATAGAAATAAAATTGAAATGAACTGAATTGAATAATTAAGCAATAAAAATTCCAGATAGGAAGCTGATAAGGTCAAACTATTATTTTTTAATCTATTCCTTTTATTAAAATTTAAGCACATCTATAATACACACATTATCAGGTTCCCATCCTATTGTACAGCTCTTATCAATGTTTCTGCTTAAGTGACAAGAAGAGGACAATAGAAATTGTAAGGTGTGCTCATCTAAATCTTCATATTATTCTGTTTAGTCCACAAACCTCTAAGTTTATACTGACTAGAATAATTTAAGTGAAACTGTTGTTAAAGCATTATTTCATGCAGTCGTCAATGATCTGTTGTCTTGTTTTTTTTTTTTTTAAATCATACAACTCTTTAAGTTTTGTGCAATGGTTTATTTATGAAATGTATTCTACAAACATTTTTGTTGAGTTGCGCCTTTTGTGCTTTACTGTGTGTATATGTTGTCAGGATACCTTTCTTATTTTGCTGTTATGTAGTTTAAAGACATTTCTAGGTAGAGGTACTCCAAAGCAGCTTAAAAATGCCCCAAGGAAGGCTGAAGTATGTGGCATCAATTCATGCTGGTCAAATAAAGGGAAAATAAATCAAATACAGTGTTCCTGTGGAGAAAAGGGCAATTGTGATATTTTGTCACACTTGTAACTGATAGATTTACCTAGAAAGCAAAGATGAGGGCATGTTCCCTGGGCTACACTCAGTTTTGGGCTTTTACGGCCCTTATTCAACAAGACAGTACAGAGAGGAAGACAGAGAAAGGAATTAGGGAGAGAGAGGATGAATGACACGCAGCGAACGGCTGCATGCAAAAAGGACGTCGGCTGCAGTACATTGGGGGCATGCTTTACCAGATGAACTGCAGGGGTAGCCCATTTAATAAGACTATTTTTTATATGGCTGTATAAAGCCAACTCACTGTTTTACACTCAGATACAACACTCCGGGCTATACTCTCCAGACTGCCTAGCTCAAATGCAGTCTTAGGTCTTTACCGATAAAAAAGGCTAGATTTCGCCCCGTTTTGTGTGATTTTACCATTTTTTTTATCCATTCTTCTGGATTTTGTTGGTGCTTTTTGTTATTTCAGGTATATCAAACAACAAAAAGCCGCTTGTACTGATAAGACACCCATAATTTACACATTTATATAGATGTTTGCATGCAGCTGTATATTTGAGGAAACTTTTTTTGCAAATACATGTATCAGTATTTTTAGTCAGTTCAGAAACTTACAGCCAGCTAACAGATCCCACTAAAAAATAGAGGCAAGTGTATATGAGCTGATTACTTCTAAATGTAGTTATTAATGCAGTTTTTTGTTATCTGAGCTCAGCGTCTTACAAAGAGAGAGTGACATGTGCTCTAGAAATTGTACAGCCCCTTGAGGAAAAGAGTTTTATTTACTTGAGTTTAGCAAATAAAAATAAATGGTCTTGACTTTTCTGGGTCTAATGCTGCAAATGTCTTCTTTATTTTTAGTGACAAACCTTTGTACTCCAAAGCTGCTCATTCGTTGATCATACACATAACATAATTTAACAGACAGGTTAAAAAAAACTGTGTCATTCGAGTTTCATTCATTGCCGTCACTGTTACTATGATTGTTTATGTGTTTTCCTCCATCTGCAAAGTAGTGGCCCACTGTTAGCATCAAAAGAGCAGTTTTTGGCTAGAAGTGGGAAAAAAATACTTCCCCGCACCAAAGCAACCATAGCTTTGCTTTTAAAAAATTTGGATCACCTCCACATTCGTACTTGAATCGAAGCGTTCAGCTCCTTCCCTCCCCCAGCGTACAGAGATGTGATGAGACAGTAAATATGGATGAGCTTCTTGCTTTCTCTCACAGTTTCTGGGGATTTGTGTTGAGCATTGGGCCCCTGGAGCGCTCTGGCAGCCAATCTTTTCGTGAATCTTCTGTTCGCTGTTCAATTATTCAGTCCGGTTCCACGCTGGAGACAGAAACAACAGGCCGAGAGGCTGGAGACAGGGATGCTGGGGTGAAGCCACCAGCTCACTGTAAATCACTTGATGTGGCTTGTTTGGGTTTTTCAAGCAGCGGTGAAATTGCAGGTGAAAGTTCAAGGAAGCATGGCAATATTTAGGTTGGAGTTTCATGTGGCAGGGAAAAGTGCCCTCTCTGGCTTCTTTCTCTTTCTCTATGCTTCTCCTTAAAGGTAATGTGATGGGAAACATGGGGGCCCTGAGAGCTTCATGCATAGTAATGTTGTGACTAAACGCAGCACTCATATGACAGGTGCTATTTATGTTAGCAAGGACTAATAACTTCTTCACAGGCTTAGTTTCTCTGCTGTTCCGAGCACACAAAGTCCTCCTGTTCTTGAATTGCATCCAGGATTGTAATTCTGCCAGAGAAGTGGGTCTATATTTCTCCTTCACACTCATGGCTCATGTTCACAACGCTGGTGATGTGATTCCACCCATTTGCTCATGCATACACGCAGGCTGGTTCTTTTTTATGCAAACACGCACAATGTGTCAGCCTCACTCAGCAGGAAGTTTTTCCACATGAGGTTTCATTTCAGGGAGGGAGAGAGGTGATGTTGCAGAGAGAGATGAGGCCACGGCACAAAGCAGCAGGAGGGAAATGAAGATTAATTAAATCTCCGGGGTTTCCAGGAAGTTTTTTGGGCACAGACGGAAATCTGAACGCACCCCCCATCTGGGAAGTGACTCTGATGTCAGAAAAAGATGGACGAGGCCACTACCATAGGTTTTTAAACCTACATGAATACACACAGTTTTTCCTCATTAGATTTCTTGCAGCAGACGGCTTTATTGAATCACATGTTTGTATATGACTTAACTATAGACAGGGAGGCACAGAAAGGTAGCTATAAAGACACCTACTAGATAAAGGCTATTTAATAATGCCAGTATGATGAGAAACAGAATGGTAAATGGCCTGTATTTGTATAGCACTTCACTTAGTCCCTATGGACCCCAAAGCGCTTTACACTACATTCAGTCATCCACCCATTGGTGATGGCAAGCTACATTGTAGCCACAGCTGCCAAGAAAAGGACACATTTTCAGGCTTTTGCCCTCTGTCAAGCAGTCTGTTTGTCATGATTTTTTTCAAGCCCTCAAACCCTGATCAATGACACCAGCAGAGCTGTACCGGTGGTTTCCTTACACCGCACACGATTGCATTACAGCCAGGTCTATTGCCTCATTGCAGAGCCTCACATTCGATTACTTTCTTCTAAACATATCTGAATAGTAAGCAGAAGAACTGATGGTCTTTCCGTCACCCTCCATCCTCATTCTCTTCCACCTCCTTTGATCTGTTCCTCTCCATCTTTCTGTCTTTCTCTCCAACTCCAGCTGAGTCTCCCTCTCTCTCTGTCAAATATGAGATTGACAGATGTGAGCTTTCACATAATTGCGTCATAATTTTCCGCCTTCACGCTTTCAATTACTAAGCCTACAAATACTATAGATGCGCATTTATCTATCTGCTGGCTTGTTTCACTCAGTCTCTCAATCTGTGGCTTAAACGGGCCGTGTATGACTGCACTGTGCACTGTTATCGCCTCACTTGGATGTTTGACCAACACAGTGCAGAAGGATGTGGGTTTAAAGCTTACTTTTACATTTCACATTTATCATCAGAGGGATTCCTGTGTTCAGCAGTTAAATATTTGATATATAACTTAATTGCATATGTATGAGTCTTGGAGTTTTCAGCACAGAAGAAAGAGTAAATGTACTTTTAACGTGGACTTTTTTGTGGCAATAACACTGATTTAAAAAATTGGAGCAAATTTAAATGTAACAAAGTTAAATCAGTAATATTAAAAGTGAAATCAAGCCTTTATCTGTACATGAATATTTTGAATTAGTCTCCATTTAAATCAGACAACTCACATTTGAGATGATTCAATAAAGCAGCAGAATGCAGTTTGAGCTTGGAGTCTAATCTCTGAGCTCATCACAAATATAATTAGGTCCATAAATTCTTGGACATTGAAAAAAAAAAATAGTAATGTTTCTGTACACCACCACAGCGGATTTTAAATAAAATAGTCAAGATGTGATGAAAGTGCTTTAATTCAACAAGTTTAACAAAAGTACTTAGGTAACTCATTTTATATGTAAATCCCCCATTTTTAGAGGTTCAAAATTAATTGGACAAACCAAAATAATTGTACACAGGACTCTTTTTAATACCTGGATGAAAATACTTTGCAGTTAATCACTGTCTGAAGTCTAGAACTGATGGATATTTCTGTTTATGAAAGAGTCTACAGCACCTCCGAGACTGCGTTAGGTGTTTTTCTTCAAGAAGGAAATAATTTTGTGATCATTCCCTTTAGTTTAGTTCCCTTCACCAATTCGCACCAGATGTTGATAACAGCCCATCCAATCCACACATGCAAAGAAATCAAACCATCAAACCACAAGCTTACTGAAATGTATGTAATACTTCATACAAAACCTTTCTTGGTGATGAGAGCTTCAAGACACCTCCTGTATAGACACATGCACATGCATTACTCAGGTGTGATTTTGGAGCATTCTTCCACACAAACAATCTTTAAATCCTGAAAGTTTTGTTCATAGATTTTCAGTTGGTTTCAGGTCAGATGATTGGCTGGGCCATTCTAGCAGCTTTATTTTCTTTCTCTGAAACCAACTGAGAGTTTCCTTGGCTGTGTGTTTGGGATCATTTTCTTCCTGAAATATCCACTCTAGTTTTATCTTCATAACCCTGGTAGATAACAGCAGGTTTTTATCAATTATGTGAAGTGTGCCAGTGGCGTACCCTAAAAACTAGCCCGATGCCATGATGTTCCCGACTCAAAACTTCACTGTTGGAGGGTGTTTTTGGGGTGATATGCAATGCCTTTTGACCTCCAAACATGGAATGTATTATGGCATCCAAAGAGTTCAGTTTTGGTCTCATCTGACCACACTATAATCTCCCAGTATTTCACAGGCTTGTCTATTTGATGTTCAGCAAACCTTAAATGTGCTTCAACGTGTCATTTCTTCAGTAAGAGAGTCTTGCGTGGTGAGTGTGCATACAGGCCACTGTATATTGTTTTAATTGAAACAACTGTACCTTTCTGATTTTCTGATCTGAGTTGTCTGAGATGTCATTTTATTTGAAAAGGTGATTGTTTACAGCACTTATACTAATGACAGTAGTGGGATTACTTTTCAAACTAGATCCCAGGAAATTTTTAAAAACTGAGTATGTTTCAAGTAGATTAAACACTTAAATGTGTCAGTAATAAGCAAATCACACACTCTGGAAATGACTTGAAATATGCTAAAACTAATTTGATTTGCATGCAAATTTTCTTGCAACTTTTGAAAAACAATGATTTTGACTTTGTCCTTGTGAACGCTGCGTAGGTGACCTTGCAGCATGTTCTGGTCATTGCCTCTGGCTTGTCCCAGTGGACAGAGCTGCCATGCTGCTGGACTTTTTCTTTCTTTTTTTTTGCTTTTGGATTCATCCTCCACTCATCATCAGCAGAACAGAGAGGCTGTTAAATGTGATGGCCCCGCTGTTTCCCCTTTAACTCAGTTCCATCAGATCCAATGTGACATGCACGGTGCTGCTACGCAAGATCTGAACTGGCTTCTCACTTCACAACAATCTGCAGTGCCTCGTCACAGGGCAAATGCTGCTATCTCCTCTAGCACTGCCACGACACACACATAAACTCATAAAGACCCAGATAACCTCCTCACCCAACACACACAAGGAGCAATTCATAGCGCAAGTGTGATTCATCCTTTGGTGTCTGTCAGTTTGGTCCGTGGACTCATCTATTGTCTCGCTGTCTCCTGAACCACCTTTGACACTCCTATGTTCGCCGTCCCATCTCTCTGGACTCTCCGATTTTAAATCTGTCAGACTAAATTAATACTAAAATGCGTCATGTGTCAAAACTGTCACATCTGGATTGGAGATTTGAGTTTGGCTTTCAAAATAAGATTATTATTCATGAGCTTGTGGGAGTATTATATATAGTTTTTCCTCTATCTTATTTTGTTTTCCAGTCTTTAACATGTTTTTCTTTCAACCTGAGGCTGAGGTTTCTACATTGTAAGTCTGATCACTAGAACACGCTCCTTTGACATCCAACAATTTTAATGACAATTTAATAGCGTGCACGTAATTCAGCTACATCCATTAAAATAATATAACCTGTATGCTGAGAGAGACATTAGCAGTTAGACAAATGAAAACAAATAATTGAGCCAGTTTGCTTCTGACAGGCCTATATCGTATACCTCTGGTAATGAAAAGACATTAAGTACAAGGACTGTTTTGGGAGTTTGAGTGGACTTCTGTAGGCACTAAAACTAACCAGCACACATTTTACCAATCATATGCACATTTATTGCCCTGGTCACAGCTAATGAGGTATTTAAAACACTTTTGCATTAACTTTTAATGCATATTAGTGTTTTACTTAAACAAATAAGCCATAATTAACATTGCAATGCGCCTTTTGCTATTAAACTTGTGTAGGCTAATAGTTAAACACTGTCAATATGACACATAAGAAAAAGCGCAGGTGTTAGAGTAATAACAGCAATCCAGTCCATTTAAATGCCTGACTAAAAGCCATGATGGCGAGCGAGCAAGAAAAATACCACAGCTCTGAACAGGACAAATTCAGCGTTTATTTATGTCAGTAATTACATGAATCCTCCATCCTTGCTGTGAATGTTTAGTATGTGGTTTGCAGGTCAAGTTTTCTGTTGTGAAAAAGGGTCTGCATGGCTGCAATGTCATAATTAAAGTTTAATACACTGTGGAGCTCTTTAGACCTCACAAGCCGTTGCCGATAATAGAAGTACTATTGCAAGATAATTAAATACACTGTGCACTGTATTCGTTTCTTTAGAAACCACACACACTAATACACCCACAATTTGTTGGACAAAGACACAACACTTCTTATATTCTTGCCCCTGTATGGCATATATAAATAAAAAAAAAATGGATTAACTGTTTCCTTTGCTTTTCAGCGCTCAAAATAAGCTTCAACTAATAATCAGCCTCAGCCTGCAACAGTACTTTGTTTCAGGTGTGACTGTTATGTTCCCAAGTAGTCCAGGGGATATGTGGAGGAAACAAGTAGCCTAAGACTGAAAAGAGAACAAGCCATGGCCACCAGGGCCATAACTACTGAAACTTGTGAGTCAAAAATTTGTGTTATTAATATAATTAAGAAGAGACAAAAACACCCGGAAATTTTTGAGTTATTAGGTCAAAATTTTGAGATAACACAAAATTTTTCACTTATGGACAGTTTAAAAAAAAAAAAAAAAAAAAAAATATATATATATATATATATATATATATATATATATATATGTAATGGGACACTTCCATAATTAACAGTGGCTCTGAATGCATACATTCATAAAGCATTACATATTAATTCAACTTGTCATGGAGAACCACTGCAGTGTTACGCATGCCACAATGCGCTTTCCATTTGAAAAACTGCAATCTCACAAGGTGTCAAAGTTAAAAAAACAAACAAACTACTAATTATACCGTCTATGTTATTTATAGAGGCTTTGGGCTAAACCCCAAAGAGCTTATTCTCATTTACTCCAATGAGAATAAGCCCTCAGATCAATGAGCAGCCTCTCTTGAGACCTCGAGTTGTTTAATTCACAAAAAGAGATTATTTTTATTTATTGATTTTTATTAAAAGCTTATATCATTAATCCAGAAATGCGTGTAAGTTTCTCGAGTTAATGCATTACGCTTGTGCAATATTTAGCCACCACCTACTACATGGATTTATTATAGTCTTAATAAATAAAAGTGAGAAATAAAAAACCAAACAATGATGGGAAAGGTGACAGCGATGGTGACAGTGCATATTTTGAGAATGCAGGTGAAAGGTGGGAGTAAATTTAACGGTAACTGAGCCTCTGGAGCTGACAGTGTTTCATGGTAACGTTAGCTGACTGGCTGCGAAACAAACTGAACAAGCAGCTTGTTTCAGGTAAGACAGCTCCTTCTGTTATGGTGTATTAATGTTTCTAGCTGGTTTTAATGAGCACTTCAAATGTCTGTTTGTGTCTATGATCAGTGCTCTCCTAGTTGGTAGTCTGTGTAGAATTTGCAGGTGTCAGTGTGATCCAGGTGTGACAGGCAGCTATCAGACAGATGCATTTGGATGGAAAGTCAGGTATTTTGTTGTGAAAGTTGCCAACAGATGGCCTGGAAATTGATGGATAAAGCCTGCTCTGATGTTCCCCTGTAGCTGAATTCATTAATTTAATCCTGCATTAATAAATGTATCAGCAAAGCTTTTGTAATATACAATATGCTCATATAGCAATGCTGCAGATGTATTTAGTTATTAGGTGTCTGATATGGGCATTGAATTTCATCTGTATATTACTGTGAGTTGTTATAAGAAGGTATTATTCTGTGGTTGACTGCGACTTCCTTGCATACTAAACAGATGCTGAGACAACAGAAACACCAGAGATTATGTGGTTTGTTAAGTTTCAACTTGAATATTGTTCATTCTTTTATATCTAGTCACCCCAGTTAACACACAGAGAGTGGGTTACTTTATAATTTTGATGATACAGTAATAATCCAGCAAGTGAATACAATCAATGGAGCTGAAATATAAGATTTTGTGCAGAATAACCTCATATTATCGTATCCGCAGTCTGATTTCCAGGTGACTTAATGAATAGATGTCAATTGCTGGTATCTTTTTAGCCTCCAATAAAAATGAGCCCCAAGCTGTCAGTGATTCAGCCAAATGTTAAACGCTTTTCCATCCTCTTTTGGCAGCAGTTTAAACATTTCAGTTCTCAGGACTTTTTCACATTAATAACTGTAGGAGGGGGGTGGCTGTCAAAAACCGCACTGAGAATATATTAGGTAGGAATCAGAATTTTCATGATTTAAATCCATGAATATTAATGCTCATGGTGGGAATTATTTATGATGATATACACAGTATATTTGTATGAGTGTGTTTTCATTATGCTGCAGTACAGTTAGACCAGAGGGAAAATATGTTTCAGGTGACCCATGACATGCATTTTCAGTAGGTAGATTGAGGAGGACACTAAAATATTCTAGTACAAGTCGACATCCCAAACAAATTTTCTGCAGTATTGATTAACCTCAAGTGTTGTGGATGTTAGAAGCCTTGGCATTTTTTTTTTTTTTTTACCAGTCAAGGCTAAGAAAAAAAAATTCTTTACTTGAACTATGATGTTTCACATGTGCATATGACACTACAAACACTCAGTGCAGTTCAATCAAAAGCTGCCAGCTGGGGCTGTGCAACATTAAGGCATCCACAATAATACTGGTAAAAATGTTTATGTAATAAAACTTCATATAAATGAACAAAGTTAAGCGGATTAAAATGCTTTAAAATCAAGTGATTTATTGAACTTTGTTTATCAGTGTGAATTTTGACAGAAAATTTAGTTTTAGTCATAAATTATTTAAGCTTTAGCCAATTAAATAAAAGATTACTGTAGACTAAATGTAAAAAAGTTCATTTAGTTGACTAAAGTATAAAAGTGTTAAGGTTTTGGTTTACAAAGCGTCTTATTTTCCTTGACATTAAGTGTGAAATGTGTCCAATATGTCAACTGTTCCTCCCAGTCGCTGACATTTTGTCACATTTTCATGAAAAAGAGGAGCGTGAGAGTTAGCTGAACATGTCGCACGCAGATCTGAGAGTTGTGCATCTGAGGGTACTGCTCAAGGAGATCATTTCTGATTGGATCGACTCGTCCCAGTTTTTTTTTCACACAACTGAATTAGCTCTGATTAGATCTCATCTCTCCAGAATATTTTCATCTCCTCTTGTATCCTGTGGCAGGGCGTGGTCTGCGGTGCCGTGCAGGGAAGGCGGATGCACCTGGACAGCCTCCACAATCATGTCCCACCGACTTAAATATTGTACTGGGTCCTGTGGTTGTGGTTGTTGCAGCCCGTTGTGAGTTTACAGCAACCGTGTGTTGGAAAAGTGGTTAATAAAGATGCTGCAAAGCATGAACATGTCACCGGGTCTGGCGTGGTCATTCACATATCCATTTCATTTCATCATAATTTTTTATCCTCATCCAGTAGTTTTTATTTAGTTATCGTCTTGTTTTTGGCAGAAAAAAATTCTTGGTTATCAAAATTAACACTGGATGATATGACATGTTTGATAAGACGATTATTCATTATTCATTTTTATTAACCACACTCTTCAAGGCTGCTGAGGATGCACCCACTCCAGATATAACCACCCCCGCTGGGAGTTTCTTGAAGACCAGAGGGGTACAGCCTCTGAGTTACAGTCTTCCCTACACTCATTTAACCTAGACAGTGTGGAGGATCTGTTGGACTGCTGGAGGGAACACCAGAGACTCTACCCACGACTTTCAAAACTGGCATAAAAAGTACTTGTGTGTTCCAGCTACAAGTTCCCTGTGAGAGTGAGTTTTAGCACTGGGGGAAATGTGGCGACCTGCCTTTTCGTCCCTCGAGTGGGAAAATATCGACAGGCTGATGTTTCTTTCCAAAAACCTGTAAACACCGAGGCAGTAAGCCTTTCCTGCACAATCCTGTCTTGAATTCTTATTTGGTTGCATTTTAATGTTGTTTCATGCAGCACGCCTCTTTCTTTAAGCTTCTCCACCTCTCGCCTGTCTGCATTTACCGCATCAAGTAATAAAGCATAAGTTCCCTCAAAGCTATTTTTAAAACTGTAGTCTCCACTTAGTAGCCATCCTTGCTGATCTCCTTCCATACTTTCGAGCAGCTCCTAAAAGAGTCCGGGAAATAATTTATTCCCTTGCAAGTGGGTCACTAAGCAGACGGGGAAGGTGAAATATTGAGATGCATTAAATCATTGGTAGCTTAAAGGTGGGATGTTTTGAGCTTAACAGAAGTGTCTGAGTACATCGGCCTGTCTGTGTGTGTGTATCTGTGTGTGTAGGGTTGAGGTGGTGTTACACTCTCTAGGTCTTTAATAAGTTAGGGCCACTGGAGCCCATGGTTTAATTAAGAGTTGGAGACAGATTTAGGCCTCGGCAGCACCACGCTGGTCTTCTCCTTGGACACACATGCACACTAAAGAAACAGGGGTGTCCTTGGATGTTTTATGAATTACATTCAAACCTTTGAAATAAGATGGACAGCACCAAGAGAAGAGGCACATCCTGGAAAAAGGGTAAAAAAAGGATGAACTTAGTGGAGAAACAAGACGCAATGTTCAGAATAACCGAGGGGACTGATAGACGTGAGAATGAATTGCACAAGAAGACGGTAGTTTTTAAAATCACATCAGAAATCTTCTGTATTCAAGGATTTCTACAGCAAGCCTATTCAGCTCTGGCTGTTTATGAAAGCATGGTGGAAAGGTGAGGGGAAAACAGGCCTGTCGGAGCCGATAAACTGCACACCACGATTATTTATCTCAGCTGCAGGTGGAGCCTTGAGATGTGAAATATACAATTTTAGAATAACAAGACAAAGTTTTTTTCCCCCTCCTCTCTGTCTGAATAATAATACTTTATCTCCAACTCGGAGACTTCGGATGTGTTTTTCTGCTGTTTTTTTTCTCCACCTATGCGTTTTTTTTAAACCATAAAAAGTGTATATCAAAGAGAGAACATAGAAGAAACTGCACAGCAAAGACTTTATGATAAAGCTGAAATAAAAACTGCACGTAGCCCCTTTATTCTCGCACGCAGTTAAAATTCAGGTGTTGGGCATCAGGGTTGATTTTTTTTAAATGTTGCTTTTTATTTTCCCTCACTGTTGAAAATGTTGTTTTCAATGTTTAAATCATGCCCCATCCAAAATGACCGTCTTCACACTGCATATAAAGTAGCTTAATAAGTTAGTGCAGCACTTTCTTTCTAAAGCCTTCTGTCACACACACGCTCTCCAATGCACGATGAGTTATGCGTTGTCAAAAACTTCCATAAAACTCAGCAGTTTTTGCCGCTTCAGAATCATAAGAATTCATTTGACCCTAAAAACAAATCTTTACATCATATTTTTATTACTTTTGACTGAGCGTGTTGCTGCGGTGAGATGTTTGTTTAGGGTTTCTTCAGTCAGCGCAGAGATCATCTTCTTCAGGCAAACTGGCAAAAGAGAAAAAAACATCAGAAAATTTAGTACCTCTTTTATTTCCTGTATACACAAAACTTCAAGGAGAGTGATACTCCTGCAGTGAAAGAGCTGTTCTGTACTGGCTGTGGTGACATGAATGTATTGTCAATAGAATATTGAATTAAATATTAAGGTTTTTGTTATTCAAACATTACTTACTTCCTGTTACTGAATTTTTCATTTACTGATTAACTAGAAAACTCACAGTCATGCATCAGGCATGACTGAAAATAATGTTTTTTAGAGCCCGAGTAGGTTGTGTCTTGTGATTGCATGGATGAACTTTAGGAGTAAACTAGGACACTGACAGAGGCTTTGGGACCATTGTAAGGTTATGACTTTGACCCAGTGTTCATCTCTTCCAAAGTTTTTCTGTAAGAAACATGGGATGTTGTAGCTTGAATGATTTATAAAAGAAGGCTCAGGTTGATAGTGATTTATTCAGAGGAACCAGATGACATAGGAGTTACAGCTGGTGATAAACTTTGGATCAGTCTCTAGTAAGGATATAATCAATCTCTCAGTGACGTCCAAGGGAAAGTGAGCAGTCAGGTGAATGAGACAATCCAGAATCTGAGTGGGGAGAAGAAAATCAATGAGCAGGGAAAAGGTTGCTCAGAAATAACCAAACGTTTGTCTGACTAGTCGTCACTGAAATAGGTGTAATGATCTGGTGAAGGATGGAGGCCAAGCTGGTGGTTTTATGGGCAGGAAGATGATGAGGAAAGTGGAAACAGGTGTGCCCATGGGCCCTCAGAGGACATGGGAGAGAAATAGAAAGACAATTGGGGCAGTTGGCCAGAAGCTTTAACAGCTGATTAGATGATGGTGGACCAACAATCTGACCAAGTGGCAGAAACAGCAGAGGAAGCACTTGTTCTGCTAACATAAATAAACATTTTTCAGTTCAGTTATGAACGCGAAGGATGGTATGCAAACATTGAATACTAGCTAAAAATTTACGTTAACATTAACTTAAGAGAAGCCTGCGCAGAAAGAAAGAGACGAGAATGATGTTGATGGCAAAAAGATGGGTATTTACCCAAAGTGTGATGATCAACTGCAGATCAGTATTGGAAGAAACTGTGAACAACTACCAACAAAATGTGCTGGGTAGGTCAGAATGTTTACTGGGACAGAATGACTCCCTTTAGTGTGGACCTTAAGCAATTCAGAGTTCTGCAAAGAAAAAACACCAAACATATATTACACTAAAGGAAAATAACGAAAAAGCACAATATTGCATCTTTTAAACCGCAATCATCTTGACATTTAATCAATGAACGGACTTTAGGTTGGCAGCTTTTTGATTACTTTTCAAAGTCAAACGTAAATGGCTGTCAGGATAAAGAAAAAACAAACAAAAAAGAGATGGCTCGGTGTCCTTGTGCACGACACAGACAGGACGTGACCCCAATCGATGCCCAGCAGACTGTTCACAGCCTGGGAGATTTACGAGTTGGACTTTCTCATCTAAAACTCTCCAAACCTGCTAAGCAATGGAGGCTTTCACTGAAGGCTACCTTTAAAAAAAAAGAAGAAAAATTATTTCTGCAAAGTTGTTCAATCAGTGGTACCGAGTGCAAATTTGACTTTGCTGATGAGGCTCCGCTGCCTTCATTCGCTGAGTTCATCCCTCATCCTCATTTCTCATCACATTCATTGACTTCACAAGAATTTTTTTCCCCCCAAAAAGGAAAGCGCTCCTTGTTAGTATGCAGAGCAGTCGAAGTACAAACGCAACACTTCTCTTTTTCAGAAGTATGAAAATGAAATATTCATGACTACAGAGAGCTATCTTTGAGAGAGAGAGAGCGAGAGCGAGATGAAGATGGAGAAGAAAACCGTTGTCATTTTGACACGAGACTCAAATTTTCATGGTGTGCCCGCCCTCTTTTAGGACACCTGAACTCCTCTAGCACCTGTTCGCTCTTTGAACCTGGAGAACAGACAAGGTAAAAATAGCTCATCTTATCCCGTTCGAACTGTCTGTCTTTTGCCATTTCTCTCCTCCTCCCGTCTTTCTATTGTTCCTCCAGCGCTTTTGGCGAAATCTCTGTGACGGCAAGTAGCAAAGACTTGGCGCCATCCCAGCTGACAAACTGAAGGTTAATGAAATTCAAAAGAACTGTGAAGTCATGAAGCTGCGGCGGTATGGGCTGATGATACATATAAGTGTTGTAAGTGCTTTTGAGTGGTTTAAGCCACGGATGAAGTGGTACAAATAACACAAAAAAGGGAATATTAATTAACCACAAAAGGACAGATTTATTTTTTCTAATGATTCAAATGAAAAGTGTGAACAATCTTCTCCGTCCATGACCTACTTTGTTATTTTGTTTTTAATAAAGTAGGTGAATCAGGCAGTAAAATAAGCATTTATCATATTTTTTTGATATCTTAATTCTCAACCATACGTCAGGGAAAACTGTATGCACAAAACATCACAAACACAGTGCCACTAGAATGGCAGCGACTCATGTGACAGACGTCAGGTCAGCTTTTGAGCCGGTCGTGCCAAACTCAATACAGAAAATCATTCTTGGAATGATGAATCTAAACAGACGGCTAACTTTGGGGAGAGAGTTGAAAGGTGCTGCATAAAATGCTGTTACACGGGTAAATTTGCATGTAAATGTATATTTTGTCACTCTTGTGGTCTATAAGTCACAGGATGACTCAACAGCTGTTCTGTGGGATTCAGAGACAGGCAGAGCGATAGGTTGTGCCACTAGAAACTCGCCTTGTCAGACGGGAGAGAGATGTTTTCAGCTATAATTACTCCATTAAAAAAAATAAAAATTTTAAATAAATAACAAAATGTCATATGGATAAGTAAGTCTTTCCTTTGCCCATTAAAAAAGTTTTAATGTACATTTTTTATGAAAAATGAGTAATATATCCTCCGTGAACCATGATCTGTGACAGGTAAAGAACACCACTGCACTAAATAGTGATTGAAATAGTTGGTAAAGGAGTTAATAATGAGATATAAACAACAACTAAACATGCACTGGGTCAAACTGACCCAAAAACATCAGTACTGTACCTGAGAAATGAACATCACACGAGGATTAACCAATAATATTTTTTAAAAATCTTCTGAACAACCAGGTAATTTATTGCAGCTAACTGTGAAATATAAATAAACAAGCAGCTATAACTTTTTTTCAGTGTTTTGAGAAACTCTTGGCAGGTTTATACCTTCTGGTTTGTTTTGTTGCTGAAGTTCAGAAATTCTGCCTTTGCCCGTGGCAACTGTCACTCAAACCAGCTTTTTCACAAAAGACAACATTTCGTGACAGGAAAAGCACAGCTGTCTAAAATCAAATAATAATGACTGAATCGCATTTAGCTGCTTTAGTTTCAGGGTCCTGATATTTTGCATGCTTGCTCACTGTGACCCTGTCATTTCTTAATTGGATTTAGGGAAAAGGATCGGATCGCTTGCCTATATGATAAGCTTCAATGCCTTCTGGGAAAAAGACCTAAAGAGTTTAGAAAAAATAAAAACTGCAATCAAAATATTCCATTTTGCAGATAAGTTAAACAAGTTGCTTTAATTAAGTTGCAGGACAATTTGCTGTGTGCTGCTGCAGTGATGCAAAGAATACTAAAAGGCAACAAACCAGATGGTCAGACAAGCTGCCTCAAATTAGCCGTGGATGAAAACCTAAATGTAGATTATGTTATGTAGATTATGCTTGCCATGTGTGCATCGTGTACAGAAGATGAGAAGAAATAAAAAAAAAAGGGTATGCTCTGCTGTACCTGTTTGCAAAGAAACAGCACAGTTAATTAACAGAGCAAAAGTTTCTCTGTTAATTAAAAATGAAATAAAAGATCAATCAGGTTTATCCATTTTATTAATTTTTGTGCCTTTTTCTGGTTTTGTAATGTGCAATGACCCACATGCATATCATTTAAAGTGTGAGGAAGTGTAAGCATGCTGTGGTGGGGCATGGTCTGGGGTGCCGTGTGGACGCACCTGCACGGCATCTGCAGATCACGCCCACGGTGTTAAATCATGGGGAAGCAGGGTTGAGAGGCTGGTTGTGGTGGTGTGATGCAAATGTTAAATAAAGATGGCTCAAAACTATGATCCCTGGACCAGCCGTGTCTCATTCACACCACACATGCATATGTGTATTAACATGCTGGTGTAACAAGTGTCAGATATGTGCACGGATGCCAAAATAAAACTATACTGAGGCTGATAACAATTAACATGAATCATATATACAGTAGGGTTGGTGTGTTGGTTAGCACAGGTCCGGGCCCGTTCTGTGTGGACTTTGCGTGTTCACCCTGTGTCTTCTCCCCAGAAAATGAATGAATCTCCTTCTACGCCACAGTCCAGAGACATACATAGGGTTAGGTTAAGTGGTGATTCTAAAGTGACCCTAGGTGTGAATGTGAGAGTGAATGGCTGTCTTTCCAGGGTGTACCCTGCTGTTTACCCAGGAAAGCTGGGAAAGGCTCCATCTGCCTTGCAACCCTGAACTGGATACGCAGAAGAAGATGATAGATGTATGAATCTAATCTTTATGACAGAAGGTTCTCACCCTTTTCACCTCTCATCTAAGAAGCTTCTTTAGTTCTAAAACTAAATGGTTTAGAGTCCCAGGCGTTTAAACCCAAATGCTTGTACCTAAGACCTTGCCTCACCTGACCTCAATAGGAAGGCATCTCACCACCATTTGGTTTTAGAAAGGGTTAGAAAGAGCTTCTTCAGCTCTTCACCTCTGAGAGGTGAAACGTCTTCAAGAAACTTAAAGAAGTCCAGTTGCTTTCTTTTCAGGCTCATTAGCCTCTTGATGATAATATTAATCTAATGTAAAACAAGCTAAAACATTGTCCATTGGGACAATCATAATACATCTCAATGCTATCATAGACAGTGTACTAGACATGTGCATTGCATGTGGCACTAACCAGAGACAGCTGCAGTAAAATACTATTGATTGAACTGAAAACACGTTGTGTTACCCCAAGTTCAGTAATGTTTTTACACTGAACGCAACACGAGAGGGGGCGAGACAGAGAAGCCAATAGGAAAGGCATCAGTGTCTGAGGTTTTCACTCCTGTCAGCTCACCTTACTGCAGTGTGTGGTTAAATAAAAAAGTATTGCAAACACACAGCAAAAAGCTGTGGGCGCACGTATTAAATACATTTGTTTACTGTTGGCTTTCACCAAACTATGGTAGTAACCAACACAGGTGCTGACATGTGGCGTGGGAAGCACAACACACTGGACAAATCAGAACAGCACATAGTATCAATACCCGATCGGGCTAAAAGCCTGCCACACCTATTATCATGTACTCCAGCTGATCAAATTACAAAATCAGACCATTTGTGTGATTTCATGCAAATTTAAGCAGTAATTAACACAGTATATTGCTCAGGTATCTTCAACATTTTAATTAGCATTAAAACCATTTGAGGAAATACTCTCACATTCACAGTTTCCCTCCATGTGAATAGAGGCTTGCTTTATCCTAAAGGCCTTTAACAAGATAAAAACAGTTGTCTTTCTTTTTGTCAGTCTGTATTGCTCTCTTTCTCACTCTTTCAAGAGTATGAATGTGTTTATATGCAAGCGTATATATGAATGTGCGCGTATTTATCTTGGATTGTGCAGCCTCAGTACTCTTCAGAGAGCGTAGATGACTTATTGATTAAAAAGACTGGTTTATTCAGATGAAGCATCTGGAGAGGCCTTGGGGCTTGTTTTTAGTCATAGAACCACCCCATCTATTCTCACCCCCCTCCTTCTCCTTAAAACACATCAGGCATGGTCTAACATCTGGAAAAAAAACACAAAACAGAAGTTCTGGAAATTCCTTGTCGTTCTTCTCTTCTAGCATAGCCAAGAATAGCCAAGTTAGAGGGACTGAAAAACTTAATTTTCGTCTTTTGTGTGATGAGACTATTTGGTTTATTATGCCTAACATGCAAAACTAAATATTACCTCTGAGTTTTGGCGAATAATAAACTCATTTTCTTTTTCTAACAGATATCCTAAATTGCTCTGAATACTCCCCGACTATTTACTGTTTTTACGGCAACCATCTTTATCAATGAGCTGCGTGGTGTAAGAGTTGGGATGTGGGGCGAGAACCTGTCAATCAAACCCATATTTATGGCGCTGATGCACATGATCCACATGCAAGCCAGTTTTCTCCTCTCTTCAGTTTTCAGACTTAACGTCAATAGATGTTGATGCCTGTAGACGCCTACTTTTTCTCCCCACAAAAGGGATCAATATAAGTAATCAATAAAGAATGACATCTATAAGTGGAATGGATAATGACAATGGTATCAGTAAAATCTTATCAATATCCATCTAAGGATGGTGTCAGGAGGTCGATGCCTAATCATCCTGCCCCTTTGTCTCAGTGAAATATCGCCAGCACTGTGGGAACCAGCTGATTTAGAATAATTTTATTGTTTTATGGCAAAAAAAATGGTGTGTATTTGTTTTGAGAAGTATGTTAATGTATCCAGTTATCCTGGTAAGCTTTTAAGGATTTTCAGGTAAACAGTCTTTGTAATTCTCTGGTTTCTGTTATTATCGTTAGTTTTTCTCTTACTTTGTGTTTTTGAATGTCAGTTCAAATATTCCTCATGTCTTTATGACTTTTCGTGTGTCTCATGTGTCTCCCTCACCCAAATCTACCTCTTTTCCACATTAAATTATTTTCTGTGCTTTATTTTGAAGTTTAGCTCCTCATGTGGGCTCTGGTGTTTTTACTTTCCTTCCCTTTTTTCTCTCGTTTTGTCGCCCTCGTTAGTGTTTGATTGAGTTCCTTATTACCTTTGTCTCCCTTGTGGGTGTATGTAGTCTGTGTGTTCTTCCTCAGTCTTTGTCATTTCTGTTCCCTTTTGTTTACAAGTCTCTTCTGTTCTGCAGGACTGACTGTTTTCGGATCAGTTGCCTGTGGCGACTTTTGTTAGTCATTTTCTTCATTCTGTAACCACATTTTCATTCATTAAAGTTGTTTTACCACCTACCTGCTGTTCCCTGTCATGTCTATATTTTGAGTCCTCATTTTGAACTAAAACATTCCTCGGGCTCCTTTTCACTCTGACATGTTATACACACAGGACCACTATCCAATTATGAGAGCCTGATATCTGGGTAGATGTGTGGGGGCTCTGAAATTTACCCAGAAAGATACCCTGATAACTTACTAAACCAAATTCCTAGCTGGGTTGGGAATGGGGAAACATAGTCATGTATACTTTGTTCCTCTTGATTTGTTAATCCAGCAAAATAATGAAAACAATCTGTACCCCTGCTGGCTTGCCAGTATATGCCTTCTTCTCTTGAGCCATGTCAGAAGCTTGATAGTCCTCGTCAGTGTTTCTTGTTGGGATGCCAGGCCATGGTTTACGTGTGGCTGACAGACTAAAGCTTGTGCTAGGTCAGGGCTGACATGACTTATATACCGCCATGGGAATGCCTCAGATTTCCTGCAACTCTCCGTCAAGGTGCTAACGTAATCTGCCTAATCTGCCCCAGAGCTGGGGATTTGCTCCGTGCTTACACAGGATCCTTCACAGGGGTTAGTGCAGAAGGTGTGGAATATCACAAGTAAACATGGCAGTACTTACTCATAAAGCAGAAATGCACCACGTTTTATAAAACACAGATCACCCTTCCACAAGTTGGATTTGAACTTACCCCAACAAGGGAATCCATGTTATCTCTTTCTCTGCGCTACAAAGCCTTTAATCTTAGGCCTATTTGTGTGTTTTTGTGTAACCATATATATTGGTTGAGTAAGTTTTGCTGTGGCCTTCATGCAACTCAAGTGTGCAATTTAAGTGGAGGTTTTCACAAGTGCATGTGAAAGTTCCTGTTTTGACAGGTGCTTGAACCAGGGATTAGAGTGGGGATGAGAGATGCATTAATCAGAGGATTCATCCTCTGCTGCTCTTCTCATCCCTCTTACTAAATATACTGCATCAAGCTCGGCCAGCCAGGGAGCGACGGAGGAAGACTGAGATGGTGTAAATGTGGCTTCTGAGCTGTCAGCGAGAGGCTTATTACTTGGGTGGACATGCATTCACAGGTCTTATTTCATAGGTATGTGTGTGTGTTGTGTACACAATTTTGTGTAAGCGTGTCTCTGCTGATTTGGACAGTAAGCTGAGCTGAGAGTGAAGACTGAGCGAGGATTGTTTCATCTTCAAGCACTGCACTCTTGGAGCAAGTCCGCAGTTCCTAATGCACTAATGCAAGAGGCAGATGGCTCCCTCTGTGTCTTTCTCTCCTCTCTATTCATGGTTTTCGTCTATTCCTGCAACTGAAGTGACTTCTATTCCCCCCATGTAGCGTGTGTGTATGCATGTGCATGCGAGGTGCTGAGTTCATCTCACGGTCTAATTGAGATGACATTTCTGCTCTCCAAATTAAATTATTCAGGTCTTCTTATTCATTTGTTCTGCTGTTCCTTTGTTCCCCATCCACCAACTGCTTCTCTTTCTCTCCGGGCCAAAAACCTGTGCTCATAAAAAGCGTTGACCCCAAAAATAGAGAAACCATAACTTCGGTCTTTATTTGGGGCCTTTGTGATGAGGCCAAAGCTCATTCCGAGTGGTGTGACCTTCAAAGAGTCAGTAATGGCTGAAGTATTGCTGGAAGGAATCTTTCACTTGTCACCAGTGGTTGAAAGCAATTTATAGTTTTCCCGTGATGTTACATCATGGCAGGAACGCCCACCTGGAGGGCAAAACAAGGCTTTCTTCCACTGACTGCCTCTTATTTTGGTACCAGTTTTGTCTAGCCAAATTGCTGTATAGTAGTGGGAAGATAAGACGTTCACTTTGTTCACAGTGTGAACTACAGCACTACATGCAAGAACACCTCTCCTGCCTGGTTACTACTGCAACAACCTGATGGATTAAGCTCATATAGCTAATTACTGTAGCACTTCATTTTGCTGTGACAATACAGAATTTATTGTACTCAGAACAGCTTTATAGAATCTCCTCTCTATCATCTGTTTATTTATTAATTTCTATTTGTGTTATTTCACTTATAACGTTATATGTGGCATAGTACGATGATGTCTAAGGCAGGACAAGCAGGAAAAAAAGAAGGGAGGGGAAATATAATAAAAATGAGAGTATACAAATAGAAATTCACAGTTTTTAATGATTGAAATACTCCAGCTGGTGCTGTGTGTGGATTGCAAATATCCTAAAATTTGCAGTTTTTCCACACATATTTGTTTTGCTCTAAAAGGTGATCTAAATATTTGTGGCTCAAAACAGATGGAAAACTAACAGGCTGCAGGCCTGCGGACTGCTTGGGGGCATGTTGGAACGGTGTTTTGCCCTCCAGCTCTCCGTGCCAGTCACGTGGCTGAGAATTATGGATTGACTGGATTTGTCCACTATTCTAAATATTAAAATCAAGGCCAATGAAGGTCATTGAGGAATAAACGTTTTTTTTTTTTTTTTTGCTCAGCTTCATAATAAGAGATTCTGAAACTTTTATATTTTATGCGAGCTGTTTTTCAAAAGCCAGTTTTATTATAAAGGTGCAGCTGCATGACATTGAGGATGAAGCAAAAACGTATTTGTACTGTGCTTCTAAAATTGGCAGCCATGACAGCAGGAGGTTAAGCTATCCATCATAGGAAAAATACCAGATTTCTTTTTGCTTTTTTTGCTTGCCTTCATTGCAGCTTAGTTTCCATCCTTATCTGCTCAGAAGCCTGTTTTCCTTGGCTCATCTTTGATGCAAGAAGTTGTGCGACACAAAGCCAGCATATACCTTGATAAAAAGGAAGCTTCACTGCTCTGGTTGCATCTGGCTTGCATCAGAGACACACTCCCATACACACATTTAACTTGTTCACTCTTACACTGTGAACAGGCCTGGGCGCTGGCAGCGCTGCATACCTTTTGCACAGCTACTTCTCTTTTCAAGATCATAAACTTGTATTTCTAGTTTAATAATGTGGCAGGTCAGGATGAGGGAAACAGCTGGCTGCAACCTCCACTGCTTTCAGTGTGAAGGTGTAGATGGGGAGTAACACAGAGCCAGGTGGCAGAAGACCGTTGTGCCTTTTGAACAGAGATGTCAAACATAAGGCACGAGGCCCAGAATCAGCTTGGCAAACACTCCAACCTGGCCCATTGGAC
This sequence comes from Oreochromis niloticus, assembly GCF_001858045.2. Taxonomy (NCBI): domain Eukaryota; kingdom Metazoa; phylum Chordata; class Actinopteri; order Cichliformes; family Cichlidae; genus Oreochromis; species Oreochromis niloticus. The sequence continues at coordinate 17,861,412 of NC_031978.2, forward strand.
GGCTTTGGAAAATGTGAAAGAGTGTATAAATGTTGGACTTTCAACTGTAAGTTTTACAGTTTTGACTCCTGGTAAGACCTCACCCATGTCAGCCCGTTCTCACTCCCGAGGTGCAATATAGTGACGATTTGTCAAGTCCCGCGGCGTTCCTGAGGAATGCAAAAGGTGACCTTCTGGGTTCTTATGCTACGCGCCGGGTCAACTTAACCAGCAATTTAATGATGTTAGATAGTGTTTTCCAAAGCAATTTAAGTAAAACGAACGTACATGTGTAGATTCATTCCAAACTGTTCTCATGTTTCCTCATTTTTCTGATCTCGTAATATAGGGATGTGTTGGGTGCCTGGAAGCGTAATATACCGACAATTTGTCACCTAGCATAAAATGTTAAAAAAAAAATAAATTAAAAAAAATATTACGCTTATGGAGTGAGAACGTCTTGCCGATGTCCATGTCCACTACACCAAAGTGATTCAGTAATAAAGAAACAATTAAATAACAGAAATAATTCTGTTTTTTTCACTATCTACTATCTGTTGTTTACAATGGGTCTACAGAAAAACCAAAAACAAAGTTCTGTGAATTCAACAAAACCTTTCTGTTTTATGATTGCGAGACAGTTTGGGCAATGAGCTGCCAACCTGACAAATATCTTTCTTACAATTCAAACCAAAGGAGTAGTGCTGACAGACTTATTTCATTTACTACAACAGCATTTCTTTATGTTGTAGAAAAACTGAGACACGCTGTGAGATTGCATTTGTATTTCTTATATTAAGATATCTCAGGGATTAAATGTGTAGTGACAGAAAGGGGAGTTTTACTGGTCTGGTCCACTTAAGATCAAAGTGGGCTGTACGTGGCCCAGGATGTGAAGTGAGTTTGACATCCCTGCTCTAGAGACTTTGCATGAATACCTAGCCCCCTGTCACTGGGCACTGCTGAAAGTAGACTTGGTGAGATACCTTTAGTGATGCTGAGACAAAAGAGGGCATGCAGCAGACAGCTGTTAATAATCCCTTTGCAGCTTCGCCTTTAGACACGCTATGAATTTTACTTCCTCTTGATAGGCTTGCTGGCAAAAGGCTTTCTTTTAGTCATCTTGGCTCGAGAAAAACTAAACAGTGTTTGTTTGGACTTTTGGGAAGGGGCTAAAGTCCATCACTGCACAGAAAAGGGGCTCACTTGATTTATAACACAGGAAAAGTGAGACAAAATTGTGTTTGAAATAACATGTGATTAACCATCCAAACACTTCAATATTGTCATGTTGGCCAGTGAGAGCAGCTGATGAGAGTTGAACAAGTTATAAAAAAAAAAATTATGAATTGCTATTGGTCATTGTGCAGTGTTGATGGATGTTTGTTTGTTTCTTCTGCCTTGCAATTTGTATTTTAATCAGTGGACATCAGATATTTTGTATTTAAAAAAAAATCAAAGATACGGTGCTGTGAAAAACTATTTACCCCTTTCCTGATTTCTTATTTTTATTCATATTTGTTACACTTACACGTTTCAGATCATCACCTAAATTTTAATGTTAGACAAAAATCATCTGTGTAAATACAAAAAGATGTTTTTAAATAATGATTCTATTAAGGGAAACAAAGCCACTGACGACTCATCTAGGAGGTCACAAAAAACCCCAGAGCAAGATCAAGACTTGCAGACCTCACTTGTCTCAGTTAAGGTCAGAGTTCATGATTCATGACATCCATGGGAAAGTTTGAAGGAGAAAACCACTGCCTTGTCTCTGTCTTCATGATCAGCAAGATGTCTAATCGACGTTTGGACTTAACTCTGATTCAGATGCTTTGATATGACCTTAAACAGAATGTTCATGCTTGAGACTCTCCAGTGTGGCTGAATTAAAACAAATGGACCAAAATTCCTCCAGAGCGATATTTATACCACTTGAACACTTGATTGCAGTTTTTGCTGCCAAGGGTAACACAACCAGTTATTAGGTTTATGGGCAATTGCTTTTTAACTTAGAGCCAGGGCCAGGTAGGTTTGCATAACTTTGTTCCCTTAAAACATGAAATCATCACCTAAAAACAGCATTTTGTAATTACTCAGATTATCTTTATGTAATATTGCAATTTGTTTGATTAAATAGACAAAAAAGGACTCTCAAAGGGGCACACAGAGCTTCACAGGTCTCTACTCTTTCTAACTTGTATACAGACGAGAGTTTTTGGGTTATGTGGATTCAGGCTGTCCCTTTCTCATTTCTCTAAGCTGCATATACTTGATCTCTGTCCTCGACTCCTCTTTGCATTTCCCACCAAAGATGCAACAGAGGATGCACGATGACAAAAAGAGTGAGAGGAATCGAGAAAACAAACATTTAAACATTTAACAGGCGTCCTTTTGGTAGCCCATTATAAAGCGATCTAAATTTCTAAAGTTTGTCACAACATTAATTATTTAGTTTTAGCCCAACTACTTCTTTATTTATCATCTCAGGTGTAATGTGGGCTTGGTATTTTTTAAATGTTAGAGCTGCATTTCTTTTCAACTCACAACATGGTGCAATGTGACAAGATGTAATGCGCACGCATACACATGGCAAAGGGCAGAAAGTTTGATCATCTTAAGCCTCGGTCACGCCGGCCTTGAGACTGCTTGGCAACCGTCTTCTGTTATGGAGAAATGTGCATTCCCCAATGCCAACCACCCAATGAATTAAAATTTGAATTTAATCAATTGCTGGAGGTCACAAGGGTGTGGGTTCCCAGTGGGGTTGCAGCACAGTCTCTAAGTCTGTGTGAGGTGGGGTTTTGAATAACTGCAACGACATATGAATAAAAAGTCTTGCCATGATTTGTATATTCCAGTCAGCCTCTCCTGTTTTATATTTGGAAGGTAAAAACAATTCTGCCAAGGATACACCTGTGCATCCTCAATTATAGCTCCTCTGGCAGGCTTCCTCTGTCCTCTGTCCTTCAGATGCATTTTAAGAATTGAGACATCCTCCAACATGGCACACTGAGGTTGATTTCTGGGTCACAGGGAGGAGGATGGAGGAGACGAAGAGGCACGAATTAGAGAAATGAAAAAAGCCTAGTTTTTCTGAACAGTAGTGTACCTTGTACAGACAAGAAACAGCACAGGACTGTAGAAGAAGCAATGAACCGTAGTGGTGATACTGAAGAAGGTACTGTGTGTGCCTAACATCTAATATCAGAATAGATTTTACAAACAGTGACATTGTTGCTCGAGGAGACAGAAAAAGAGGCTGGGTGTGTTTGGAATCTTAAGTGGGAGAGTTGCAGCATTGCCAAATTATCCATATATAGGTCAGGGACACAAATTTGTGTTTATGTGAAGGCTATGTGTGAGTTTTGTGTGTGTCTCTGTCTCTGTGTATGACTGACAGGGAATTTCTTGCACTCTGAAGTGAATACAGTAAACAAACATCAGTGCATGCTGAAGCCAGGCAGCAGCCTGCCTGGGAATCTCTTGGAAGCCTCTGAAATTGGTTTTTGATTATTAAAATGAAGACAATTTCCTCTGATTAAATCAGCAAGTGCAGATATGACTGAAGCTGTCTACTAAAAAGAAGAGATAGAATTTCAAAAATCAGGACAAATAAGTTAGCTAACTGCCAAAGATAAAGAGTAGTTTATAAATGTTCATGGTTTACAGACATATTGATTGGATGGTATGTGTTAGGTTTTTTTTCAGTCACTTCCCTTGTGGAACTATTTCATCCAAGAAGAAACTTTACCACAAAAGAGGAATGCATAGCTTCTAGATTCAGGCCTCTGACATAACATCCATTTACAGTTAGGACAGATAAGCAAGTTAAGCCAAAATATAAACTTTTTTCTTGATAACTGAATACATTTACTGAACACTTTATTAGGTACAGCTGTTCAACAGCTTGTTAATACTATCAGGCAATCACATGATTGAAACTGGAGTGCATCTCCAACACAGCCATGTCTAGAGTTTACAGAGAATGTCTGGGTGAAAATGCTTCGAGCTGACAGGAATGTGAGAGTAACTCGAATAACCATTCAACAATGGTATGCAGAAGAGCATCTCTGAATGCACAACATGGTGAATCTTGGTAAGGTTTTGCAAGGTTACCAAAGGTAAAGTTTGCGAGAAGTTAGGAGACCTCCTATGATGTACAGTCTGGAGGTCGATACAGCTAACAAAAAGACAGAAGGTAGAGCTGGAAGTTGAAGAGGCTAAGATTTCTGTTGGGAATGAGTAGTAGTGGAGAGGGAAAGCTCAAGTTTAACATTTTGGAGACAAAGTTAAAGAACGAGGTTGAGAACAAAGAGTTTGAGAGATCAAGTGGAGGAGGACATGCTGAGGGTTTGTGTGACAGAAGAAGGTGCTGGGGATAGGGTGAGATGGATGCTGATGGCCTGCTGTGGTGACCCTTAAGGGGAGGAGCCAAAAGATGAAGAAGAAGGAGATCCACCTTAGGCTTCAAACATTATGGTGTACCATCCAACAAAGCTAAGATAATCTCACACTGCTTTCTTGAACAGGACATTGAGTTTACTCAAAAGCCCTCCACAGTCATCAGAGCTCCAACCAATAAAGCTTCTCTGGGATGTTGTGGAACGGCAGATTTGCATGACAAATCTGCAGTGACCGTGTGATGCTAATGTGTGATGTTAATATGGACCAAAATCTCTGAGGAATGTTTAGAGCACCTTGTTGAGTTTATACAATGAAGAATGAAGGCAGGCCTGAAGGCAAAAGGCAAAGCAGTAGAAGCAAAGAGTACCTAATAAAGTGGGCAGTGAGTACAGCTTTTTTCTCAGTCAGTTAAACAGTTGTTTCCAGCATTGATTACTCATTATTCTCTTAATTATTTTGATAAAAAAAAACAAACAAGTTTGGTTCACAAAACATCTTTCTTATTGCCTCTGTTGATTTGTTAAAATGTTTCTGTCTCATCTGACCAGCAATGCAAAACTAAGAAATATCCAGAAATGAAAATACCACAGACAACACAACCACAGATGTTCAATTAATCATTCCGGCACCATGTTTTCATTAAACAAAACAACTACTAAAACTGGATGATTGGTGGGTGGTTGATTCGGAATTAGGAAAAATACTTGCAGCTTAATTTTCTATCAGTGGACCAATGGATTAATCACCAAATTATGTCAGCGCAAACTTAAATGTGAAGTTTTAAAACTAAGAGGATTTAGGGGTGCTGTTAACACTATAATGCACCCAGTGAGTGTGTAGCGTTTAAGTAAAAGCTAAGACACTGTTTAAGAGATTTAAAGAAAATAATCCTCCCTATAAAACAAATTTAGGTGCAATTTCATCCATTTTATCTCCAGCTTTGTGCAGAAAGTAATTACTAAAAATCTTCCCCATATCTACCTGTTACCCCCAAATCCAATCCTGTTCCTCTTATCTCTCAGAGTGACAGTAGTATACACCCCTGTGCTTAGTGCTGAGGGGGTCATTTCAGGGGTCAGGGTTTTTTAATTGGATAATCCAGTCCCGAGCCAGCTGAGATTAGCAGCTACTCAAACCTAGGGAATTGGTGTGATAGTGTTTGACCTGCATGACCATACTGGGTGAAGCAGCAGCACACAGCTCCACCTGAGGGTAACGCATAAGCTACTAGAGATGACAGACGAAAGTTTGTTCAGCAGTACCTATTTTCAGAAATTAGAGATATGAAATTTTCAGACTGTCCTCCTGTAAAGGGAGCAGTTTACTACGTTTTTAAGGTTATGCAACATTTAGCAGTTGCTTGAAAGTGTGCTGGAGTCACCACTTTTTGAAAAGAACATCAAACAGAACTCGAGCTTATTGGTTAATGTTTTAAAAGTGTCGGTTTTAAGCCAAGCTGTAATAGCTTTTATAACGCTTGCCAAGTCATTCTGGGGCTTAAATGTAACCAAACATTGAGTAAAAACGGAGCCTAAAATGGTCCTATCTTAGTGGGATCGCTTAAGACCAGTAACCAAACAATTCCTAATCGGATAACAGCCCTCTTGAGATATCAGCATTATGTACTGGCATTCAAAATTTACCACATCGTGTAATAAACTGTCGTCTTCATGGTGGAGCCTTCAACAAGAGTCAGTGACTGTGCTCGTCATTTTCTGCAGCCGTGTGCTTATGTTCACACACCCCCTCGTGAGTGTGCCTCAGAGTCTGGCACCGCGTTAAGCCTGAGAATGTGCATGTGTCGGTGCTGTCCCCCTAATCCTTACAGCAAATAAAGGGAGGCTTAGTCAGTCTGGTGCACATACACACTGGAGCAGGCAAGTGAGCATAGATGGACACGCTTCACATGCACTGGCACGTGCACTTTTCATATCTTTCTCCCCTCCATCTGTCTAATGCCTCATCCTTCCTTTCTTTCACGTCTCTACGATTCTCTCTCTTCTGCATGCTTCAACCTTCTTCCAGCCCTCTGTATGCATCCCTGCTCTCTTTTTTCCCCCACCTCGATTACGACTTCCTGCACAAATGCCTACAGTGTCCCCATCTCTTTGCCACACCAAACTGAGTTTTGGAAATTGGCTCAAAAGCACAAGGATTACCCCCACGCCCACAACGGTCACCCCCTCAACTTTCCTCCACAGGGCTCAACAGCCGCTAGTGTCCCATAATGAGAGAGCGGCTGAGCTGCTGAGGTGGGATTTACGATTAGCAATGGGTACTCGCCCTCTCAGAGTTGTAAGCTGTGCTGTGGTCACAGTTGAGCCCAAGAAAGGCCTCTCTGATCCTACACAACGGACCTAAACATGCACTCCCTTTGCCTTTGTTTTCTTATAAAGCCTGTTATCATCTACACTCATTTTCCTGACACCCCGCAGACTTGGGCACTCTTTTATGTTATATTAAGAACTTTCCGTTGTCATGGTGTTTAATCAATGATAGTGAATATGATCGAGGAGTGGGCGGGCTCAGCTGTCTCATTAGCCAGAGACAGCTGTGCTGCTCTGTTCACATCTTTTTCAAGCACATGAGTGGACATGACGCAGCAGGAGCAGGTGAGACTGACCATAATGGAGCCTGCAGGTGACAGGATGTTCTCAGCTGGATGAAAGGACATATCTGCAGTTTTTAAATTTTTGTCTTATAAAAATAATCAGGTGCCCATGTGAACAATCAAACAGGGCTTTCTTGTCCCTTGTGTCCACAGTGGCTAACAAAATTATATTAGAAATACTGAGCATGACAATTAATCTGATGTCAGCTTTTTGAAATATTATTAAGAGTAACTGTAAATATTATTTATTGCAAATCTTGGTAGGTTTAATCTGGTGATGGAGAATCCTCTGTCAGAGATGCCAGTGTATCAACATCATCAACAAGACACACAGCAACATAGCTTATGATACAATACAGACACAGAGGGCTCCACTGAGCCAAAGCTTTGTAACAAAATGACTGTACAGCTTGCTTAACTTGGGTTTTTAATAACTTAAACGTAATAGACATTCGTGTTTATCAAATGGCCGAACATAAAACAAAATTGCATACATCAGTCATGCGCCCCTTTATTTCTTGTTTGTCGTTGGAAGCTAAAATTGTAACTGAAATTAAAGTTTGATTAATTGAACAGCCCTACTTTCAGCGCGAACACTGTATCCTGCCTGCACTGATGACGACACTGCTACCTGACAGATTAGGTTCTAGGTTAATAAAAGCTGCTGCCTAGCTGGGGGCTTTATATGTGGGAGCCATATTGCCATCTCATGCAAATTAGGTAAACTCTATGTAATACTTGGGATTAGTTCAGGGTGTATTCTCTCACCCAGGAGCCTGCTGGGACTGGTCCGGCATCCACAACCCTGCATAATGTAGTTGCTATAAGAATATATTTCAAGTCACTTTGTAAAGCAGCTAAGTTAAAAACTGAGAAAATTAGGTCACAAACAAATCACCTGTGTATGTCATTATAAAACTGCTAAAAATATTTTGCTTTAAACTTGATGCTGGTCTTTACTTTATCCAAGTGTATTTTCTTAAATGTGGATATTTGTTTTGAATACACAAGGCCTGTTTTATTGTTTTGGTCTATTTATCATGTTGCCAACACCAGCAGTAGTGGTATACAGAATTGGTTACAACCTTTGAGCTGTATTTATAATGCAAATATCTAATATGCCAATAATGTAGCATCAACTCAATGCAGTTATGCGCATAGACATGGTCTCGACGACTTGCTGAAAGAAGGGTGATTTCGGTGACCCTGAATGTGGAATGGTTGTTGGTGCAAGAGGGTTAGATCTGAGTACTTCAGAAACTTTTTCCTATGCCAATGGAGAATGGTCCCAAAAATATAAGGCAGTAACAGCAACTCAAATAACCACTCGTTATAACCAAGGTATGCAGAAGAGCATCTCTGAATGCACACCACGTTTAACAGTGGTGTGGTGAAGCAGAAGATTTGCATCATGGACATGCAACTGGTAAATCATTAGGAACTAATGTACAGTGGGATGCAAAAGTTTGGGCAACCTTGTTAATAGTCATTATTTTCCTGTATAAATTGTTGGTTGTTGCAATAAAAAATGTCAGTTAAATATGTCATGTAGGAGACACACACAGTGATATTTGAGAAGTGAAATGAAGTTTATTGGATTTACAGAAAGTGTGCAATAATTGTTTAAACAAAATCAGGCAGGTGCATAAATTTGGGCACTGTTGTCATTTTGTTGATTCCAAAACCTTTAGAACTAATTATTGGAACTCAAATTGGGTTGGTAACCTCAGTGACCCCTGACCTACATACACAGGTGAATCCTATAATGACAAAGAGTATTTAAGGGGGTCAATTGTAGGTTTCCCCCCTTCTTTTAATTTTCTCTGAAGAGTAGCAACCTGGGGGTCTCAATACAACTCTCAAATGACCTGAAGACAAAGATTGTTCACCATCATGGTCAGTAGCGGTTTTTGATACGGGCGACACGGGCGGTTGCCCGGGGCGGCATCACAAAAAAAAAAAAAAAAAAAAAAAAATTGCTCGTATTCATGCTGCACGACTTCATGCCAGCGCATATTGGGAATGGCATAGGCACCGATCGGTTTTCTATCGCCCATTGGCTGGGAGTAAGGGCGCCCTCCACTGATCATGGTTTAGGGCAAGGATACAGAAAGCTGTCTCAGAGATTTTAGCTGTCTGTTTCCACAGTTAGGAACATATTGAGAAAATGGAAGACCACAGGCTCAGTTCAAGTTAAGGCTCGAAGTGGCAGACCAAGAAAAATCTCGGATAGACAGAAGCGACGAATGGTGAGAACAGTCAGTCAACCCACAGACCAGCACCAAAGACCTACAACATCATCTTGCAGCAGATGGAGTCACTGTGCATTGTTCAACCATTCGGCGCACTTTAGACAAGGAGATGCTGTATTCGAGAGTGATGCAGAGGAAGCCTTTTCTCTGCCCACAGCACAAACAGAGCCGCTTGAGGTATGCTAAAGCACATTTGGACAAGCCAGCTTCATTCTGGAATAAGGTGCTGTGGACTGATGAAACTAAAACTGAGTTATTTGGGCATAACAAGGGGCGTTATGCATGGAGGAAAAAGAACACAGCATTCCAAGAAAAACACCTGCTACCTATAGTAATATATGGTGTTGGTTCCATCATGCTGTGGGGCTGTGTGGCCAGTGCAGGGACTGGGAATCTTGTCAAAGTTGAGGGACACATGGATTCCAATGTCCAGGAATCAGTGACAAAGCTGAAGCTGCGCCGGGGCTGGATCTTTCAACAAGACAACGACCTGAAACACTGCTCAAAATCCACTAAGGCATTCATGCAGAGGAACAAGTACGACGTTCTGGAATGGCCATCTCAGTCCCCAGACCTGAATATTATTGAAAATCTGTGGTGTGAGTTAAAGAGAGCTGTCCATGCTCGGAAGCCATCAAACCTGAATGAACTAGAGATGTTTTGTAAAGAGGAATGGTCCAAAATACCTTCAACCACAATCCAGACTCTCATTGGAACCTACAGGAAGCGTTTAGAGGCTGTAATTTCTGCAAAAGGCAGATCTACTAAATATTGATTTCATTTCTTTTTTTGTGGTGCCCAAATTTATGCACCTGCCTGATTTTGTTTAAACAATTATTGCACACTTTCTGTAAATCCAATTAACTTCATTTCACTTCTCAAATATCACTGTGTGTGTCTCCTATATGATATATTTAACTGACATTTTTTTATTGTAACAACCAACGATTTATACAGGAAAATAATGACTATTAACAAGGTTGCCCAAATTTTTGCATCCCACTGTATGCTATCATGCCAATGTGCACCAAAATCTCTGAGAGATGTTTCCAGCAGCTTGTTGAATCTATGGCGCTAAAAATTAAAGCAGTTCTAAAGCAAATTTAAGTGGTAAAAATGGACAATCTTGTTGATTAGATGCTTCAAAATGATGACTTTGCCAAAACACTTGAGGTGTGCTATTAGAAGACATTGAAGAAAGAGCATCAATATTACCTATTGAGTCCAGCGCAAAAATCTAAATTTGCTCTTTTACTTGTTATCTTTGTTATATTAGTTTGGTTGTGGCATGTTTGAGTACACATAACTCAACTGGAAATCAATTACCCAAGATTCATAATGAGCAAATTTAACCTTTCCTGTCAAGCGAATGTCTATATTTCAAATTGCCTGTGTTGTAATATTGATAACTGTGATATTTAAAAAATAAATTGATGACACGTTAAAATGTGTATGATGAATCAGTTAATGTCAGCTACAGTCTTATGTCTCATGTCCTCTCTTTGTGCTCTAAACTAATGCACAGCTGTGCCTGGGCCTTGGCTCACAGGTTTGTCTACAGGTTTTGGAAGATTTGCTTGAGTTGCTGCAGTTTGGTCGTCTTTTTCTGGCTTTGTGATATTTTTTGTACAACTGTGGCCATCAGTGGCATTTGGTTAAATCAATATGAACAATCTATTTTTTTTATCATTTGCCTCATTTGAGAACAAAGCGAATTATACTTTTTACAGCTGAAACTTTTGAATGTTTTAAATCTCTTTGGATGCTCTGTAGGTGCTTATAAACTCTACATTATTTCTGATTTTCTGTAGGTACCCCAATGTTATCATTACTGGCCATGACAATCTTGTAGTTGAAAAAAAGATCTGTGCCACAGCCCTAAACCACCTACAGATGAGAAGACTCAAACATCCATGAAATGACAAGACACATAATGCGTGAGGGTTAGAAGTGTCCGCATAATGTGTGAGTGTAAAGTGCATTTATTAATGAAGCATAAGGAACTGGCATGCTAAAAAGTCCTGTGAAGTCAGTGTTCCCGGCTTGTCCCTAAAATTTGAGTCTGTCACATTTCTGAACGCATGATTAAGCTGTCAGAAGGATGCTGTTAATGCGTTTGCCTGCAGGAATATGCGCACACTGTGAATAAGTAACTGTGGAATGAAAGTCTGTGTTTATCTGACAAAGAAGGGGAAAGAGAATAAGAGTTTGGACACTTTTTAGAGCTTTAAAAAGAATCTGCAGCACAGTTTTTATATACGTGTTAATCAGTAAGTGTTCACTTCTGCAAAAGATGTGTAGCTGATCTTTTTTAAGGTTTTGAAATGGGGTAAGATATTCTTGTGAATGGTTGTGAAAATTCCATCTGAATGGCGAGATCTGATATCTTAACATACATAGGTCAAAATTACATTCAGCCTTTCCCTTCTCAACCAACAGTAACTCCTCTCTAGTGTAAGGTACCATGATATCCAGCTGTGTTTTCATTTTCCATGTAGGCTTCTCTTTGATTCTCATTGGTCCAGGTGGTACTGTGCTGATTAAGCATGGTACCAATTTCCTCAGTAAATTACAGTAGCTATGTTTGCCTCTTGGAGACCAGAGTTAGTCCACGTACATCACAAAAATGAATCATAAAAAAAGAAATAGACATGAAATAACATTATCCATCGAATTATCACGACTGAATTCATTAGAGAACCAGACTGACCCCCTAAACTAAGGATGGTTCTACATCAGTAGCACAAAACACAGCAAATGTTGAAGTCCATCCATACCTCCATCCATGGCAGCACTCTAAATAAACACCCGGACTTCCCTCTCCCCGGCCACTTCTCAAGGTACAAGGCAGTACTATCGCCAGTGTGTCCTTAATTTGCTCCATCGCCTCCTTCCAGTAGGACATGCTCTAAAAAGTTCATATACAAGACAACGGGAAACATCCTGATCAGATATCCAGACCACCTCGGCTGGCTCCTTTCAATGTGGAGTATCAGCTCGACTCTGACTCTCTTCCGTATAGCCATGTTCCTCATTCTTTCTCCAAGGGAGAGCCCAGTAACTCATCAGAAGACGCTCATTTACAGCACTTGTAGTCTTATCCTTATTGTTATTAATTAGAGCTTGTGGCTACAGGTGAGGGTAGGAATGCAGATGGACTGGCAAACTGACAGCCTAGCTTTCACACTCAGCTCTCTTCACCCATCTCCCACTACACTCTCCCCTCACTCATGTACAAGATCCCAAGATACTTTTATTCCTCTACCTGGGACCTACTTCTCAGCTTTTTGGCTGAGAAGTACGGCCTTAAAGTCAGAGGTGCTAATTTGTAATTTCCTTGCTGCCTCAGATTCGCCTTTAAACCTCCCCAGTGTAAGCAGCAGGTCACGGCTCGATGAAGACAACAAAATCACTCCATCTATAAAAGCAGGGTAGATATCTTGCAACCACTGAAGCCAGTGCTCTCCACCTCTTGGTTATTTAGAATTTCATATCAGTAGTTGAAATAAAAGCCAGTACACAATGTCCATAGAAAACACTGAGGGCGTTTTTAAACCTGCATTGTTTAGTCTGATGAAATCAGGCTTGTTTTTTTCTCTTTTCCCTTTATTGCTATGATTTGTATGGGCTGATGCAAAGTCTGGTGAAAGAAAGTCTTTAAAGTTTTATGCTTTCATGCTGTCCTTAACCTTTTGAGTATTCGTGCTAACAAACAAACAGACAAACTGAACTGCCTGCTCGGCGGAGGCTATGTGAATTATTTAATGTGCTTCTTTTTAATATCACTAGCTTTTGAGGCTGCAAATAAACATTGTGGATCCAAGCATTATTTCACAGATTTCAGTCGGCTTTTAGTTTCACACTGGAGCGGTAGATGGTAGACAAATGCCCGCATAACATTTTGGGGAGAGTCTTTCTTTTAGTCCTGTGTGCAGCTCTTTGTGAAAAGCATTTGAGCTCTTGGTGACTGTCGCAACAAATTCAAATAAAAGTGAAAGCTTCCTCTTCTATGTCTTTCCTAATTTTGCTCCTGTTTAGTTTGCCCTTGTGTTCAGGCATGCTGCTGCCCCCTCGGATTATACTAAAATAAACAAAAACATCTTCTGAAAGAAAATGAATATTCATTGTAATTGCATAAAACTCAAGAGTACTGCGAACTTCTACATCCAGCACTAGGGCGGACTCGGTATTAGTAAGTGAAAAATAAACATAACTAGGCTTTTGTCAAATTGTTTTTGGTGACATATCTCAGTGTGTTCCCTGCTTTGTGCAGAGAAGCATACAAAAGGAGGAGCACAGAGATGCAGCAGTCTGTTCCTTTGTATTTCAATCCCCTCGACATTTTATATCTACTGACTGAAAGTATGGTCAGTCTTTGGTCATCTGCCTTGAACACAAGATCAAGAGGCCTCCTAGAGACAGCAGTCTCATAATGATTCAGCCTCTCTCTCCACTTCTCCAAAGGCTAACATCTATTCTCTATCAGTAGCCGTTCCAAGTTTTAGTCACAAGTCACGGCCTTTGTAATTCTCCATTTAGCTGTTACATTTGAGTCTCAGTTTGGCCTCCATGCTGCAAAATATGACTCAGATACATTTTTAGAAAGCTTTTTCAGTCTGTGAACTTCCTTTATATACTGCTTTGCTTCCTATATTTATGTGGATGATCCTAAAGTACACACACACACACACACACACACACACACACAACACACACACACACACACACACACACACACACACACACACACACACACACAAAGGAGCAAATGAACCATAAATCTGCTGCAAAGTGAGGCTGCTTACTAATATAGAAATGACTTGTTCACAGATTATATTTTTACATGTTACAGTAAGATCGAATGATCTGTTTTCAGTCATAATTGGTGACAGGCTGATCAGTGTCAGATCAGCCCAGGCAAGCTGCCAACCAATGTTATGGTCTACCATTCCTTGTATAGACAACCAGTTCTGAAGTCTCTTCAGGATCAAAGAGCTCCAACTCTAACATGATCAGCCCACATGAGCTTTCATCACTGAAACAGTGGCAGAGTAACCCCACTGGCAGGTACTGTTTGAGAGTTGCAGAGTCACAAAGAGATTTTGAACATGATAGATAAAGTAGGATATACTTTCATACATATTCTTTTGGATGTTATTTGTATGAAAAAGGTCTGTGCTGTCACCTTGAACAATATTTGGCCTTCTGTCTGATCCAGTCGTTGCAATACTGTTTAGAATTGAATCAAACTAGCACACTGTGATCCACTAATGGATCTTCATCTAAACTGTGCTCAAGGTCAAGGTCACATTTGGTGTTCTCAGTGGATTTTAGCTCATTAGTTTGTGAAATGAAAATATCCAATGACAGGAAAACTCATCACTTTCTTTTTGTACATCGCACATTAGAATAACCTGTGAACTGTGATGGATCGGTTCTTCACTTCGTGTGCTTTCTCTGTTCCTCTCCCTCTGACTTTGTTTTTAGTATTTCAGTCTTTGGACAGTTGGTTTTCTGAAATGTTTCTGTTTTCCATCCTTTGTGATTACCTCCCTACCCTCATTTGACTCCTTTCAACTGTATTTAGCTCATTCTCACAATTAATAATATATATTCCTACTTTCCCTATCACTCTTTGTCACATCACATCCTCTGCTGTGCTTCCTTGTTTACGCAGCTTCAGTAACCCCCAATTCTCAATCAAGATAAGCAGTTATATCAAGGCGGTTATCAACTCAATAAGTTACCTCAGGGTTTGTCAATCTAGCTACAAGTGTGCTCGCATGAAATATGTGGCATAAGCAGCATTTGACCAATCACAGATATGGGTAAGTACACTGAAAGCACTGCAGCTGATTTTACAAAGGAAGATATAACTGTCGGTAATAAGAATAGCACTGTAGAGTACTTTAGTATTAAATATGTACATATTTATATTTACATATAAATACATATTTATATTTACATATAAATATGTCCATTTGGGTTAGTAAGACTGGAAAAGACCTATAATAATAAGGTTTAGACTGTTTGAAGTTGGGAAAGAAAGTTGTGAAAAAATGATGACTGTGTAAGTTGACATAGCAATGAGTGCTAGCATTAAGACACGGGGGAATCTGATGGATTACACTAGTTATTACTTTAAATGAATATTTAGATTTGTGTAAGAAATCATTTTAGTTTTTACTGTTACAGCTGCTGCCTCGGTGGTGTTTGAGACTGAGTATGGTGACGTATAAAACTTTAAACTAGATCAATTTACTGTCCCACAGCCTGATAAAGGAGACAGGAAAATCAGTTGAGTTTGTCTGCAGATCAAAGTGAAATGAACTCGATAGGTTGACCAGGATGGCTGGGTTATGCAGATCTCTTGCTGATTGTCTTTGCTGTCATGGTGGTAATCAGGTGTCTCTGGTGTTTCAGTAACATCGTCAGCTCGTATCTTGCCGTGCTCTGTTCCTGCAGCTCCAAGGAAATCTGCATTCACCAAAAGCCACCTACCTCTGGAATCTAGTTTTAATGAGAAGGACTTAAATTACCTGAAACTCTGCATCACCTTTTCCAGAAACTTTTCTGTCTTCTGAAGACCCCACCTGCGTCTCAGTCACATCTCCGGGTAAGACTGTTAAAGTTGAACTCTGCCTTTTACTATAAAATTTATACCCACCTTGGCATTAGCTAATCTGACTTCTCCTACTCCACAGTACTCCAAGCTATGTCACTGCTGCTGTAAAACCAAAGTCTCAAGCTTCACACTTGCTCAATATTTAAAAACCGGTTGCCTTTCAATAAATCTTTTAAAGCTGCCTTTGGCGTCTCGAGTCTGAATCCAGGGCTCAAATATGACAAAGACTTTAGATCCTATTTAAAAACACTAACCTTTTATACTATCCAAGTGTAGAGGTCAGAGGGATCCTCCATGATTAGTGACATTTTCCAGAGACCTTTACCGTCAGTACTGGGTAATTTTTTACCCGCTGATCTCTAATCTTGAACATAACCTGCTCCATTGCAGGTTAGGTACTGCATCAGTTGCCATGGCAGTGTACCCTGTTAAGCCGTAAACAGCATTTCCAATACTGAAGACCTAGGCTTAACCCTGGATGGAAGTCCAAATCCTGCTTTGTATTACAGGCTTCTGTTTTTGTTTCATTTTTGGACTATGGATTTTTTTTCTGCCTATACCGGCTTATTTTCTATTTATTTAATCAGCCCCTGTGTTTTCCACTTGGGTCCTCTCTCCACCACTGCAACTAGATCAAAATGTCTGGTGTGGGGACTGACCTTTTGATGGTAAAACCTAACTAATTAAATTGTAGCCCCATGGATTGAAAAAGAATTATGGCTGAAACAACAGGGTCTGAAATAAAAACCTGCCCAAAATGTCAGTTGAGGGTAAATAAATATTGAAACTGAAGACTAAAAAAGGGCAACTTTAAGCCAAGTGACTTAAAAAAGAATAAATAATACTATTGCTTCCTTATTGACTACATATATGTTTTTGTGTTGTCTAGATATGTTTGATCTCATTCATCATGTGTTTTAAGCCAATATAGCAGAGCAGGTAAGGTATAATATCTTTGTCTACCCCTCACAAATATTCCTGTAGAGTGAAAACATATGTCTTTATTTAAAAGCCAGTAGCCAACACAACCCTGATAAGACTGAAGGTCTTCTTGTTATATTAAAAAAAACCTTTATGGAGCTAAAATCAAAGTCTGAAGCACTCCGTGCTTTTCTTCTTTTTGATTTGCTCTTCTCTCTGCTTAATCTTGGTCTGTTTAAGCAGTGTAGCATCATTTATAATAGGTGGTATTACATGAAAAGCTCAGAGATGGATGAAGGTGTTTGCTTTGGCTATTACTCCCTCTGTTAGAGCGAAACAGCATGACTACCTTGCAGCTCATCTAGATCAGTCTAAATCTGCCTCAGGCAAGCAGGGCCAAGGTCACTGAAGCTTTCCCATCACGTTCACATACTGTGTGCTATATACAGTATAAGAGCTAAAGTTAGTCATCACTATCTTCCACTGCTCTGTGTGTAAATAAAACTCATCCTTTAGAAATGTGTCAGTAACAGAAGAATCAGTGTTTCCACATGCACGTGCGTAAGGCAAGGACTTTCACGCAGTTTATAGCATCATGTCTCTAATGTCTGAGCCTGGTGCTTCTGCTTATTTTCCTTATTGATCTACTTCTGGTCTACTTGCTCCCACCAAACACATTTTCCACAGGGGGGGTTCGCTGCTCCTTTCAAACCTCCACAGAGCTTCCAAGTCTCTCGTCCATTCTCTCTCTCAAGCTCCCTGTGTGTTCTGGTGTGGAGCTGAGGGAGCAGTCCACTAATAGAAAGTCTATTGACTGGGCCAGACACTCATTGCTGCTATAATAGCTGCCGGGACCCTCTGGACACCAGTCGATAAAAGCAACTTGTCTGTCTCCACTGGTGAGAGGCCTTTGTCAGCACTGGAGGACAATTAAATGTCTGATCGACCACCTTCAGATGCAGTTTAGAGTGTGAGAGAAAGCATGCATGGGAGCTGCGTAGCAGTATGTGTTTTAATGTGTATGGGAAAAAAAAGGGGACCAGGTTAACATTGTGTCAGCAAATGCTCTTTGACTGTATATCTCATTGTTTGTGTGTATTTGAGGAAACCAGAGTGACCATTATTTCTTGGGAGCCTTGCTTTTGGGTATTTCTGCAATGCAAACAGCTGGCACTATTGTCCTACTATTTGTTGCTGTAGAAAATGTTGGTGCAGAGCTGGATACCCGATTTCAATACTTTGTTAGTATCTAAAATCTGTCAGTGAAATTTCCAGTTCAGCTGTTTGTCATCAAGATCTGGCATACAAAGTTTCCTAAGACAAAATAAAGTCCTAAAAATACCCATCGCACTGAACAACTGAAGTGGCATTTTGTGTAATGAAGAGGGTTTATCCTGTAAAAAGTTAAATATGTCTCTAAAGAAGATTTTTGTTGAAAAATATGAACTTTGGAAAACTGTTCTGAAGTTCAGGTATTGTAGAGTACTGTGCAAGTCTTGACAAGTAGCTGGACCTGTCATTTTTTTTAAAGTAGCAGGCTTTTTGAAACATGCCCAAGAAAAATGAAGTTTGACATGCTCAACATTGTAATTTTGCACCATCAAGGTGACTCCCAGAAAGCCAGAAATCAGCATGGCGTCCAGCATGCCCCTAAAAACTTGAGGAAGTTGGACAAGTGAAGGACAAAAGAAGAAGTAGCCGCCCCCGAAAAACGATCTGGAGCAGATGAACAGTATCTGAATGTCATGACCTTAAGAAATAGGGAAGAATTCAGCAGAATAAAAGCCAAATGCATCATATTTGATACATGAGTTTTTGAGAATAAGCAGCTTTTTCCCCCATGGGAAAAAAGCAATAAATGACAAAAATACTGGAAATAGCAAATATGATACAAATGAAAACAATATATTCAAATTAATATTGAATTAATTTATTATTTTAATGTTCTTTTTAAGGTTCAATAAAAACTCAGTTTTCAAAAATGTTTCATTTACTACAGCTCATCAAGAAAGACCTAAGACAGTGAGTGTTATGGTTTGATTCTACATTTCAGTCAGTGGTGTCGGGCATCTTGTCAAAATTGATGTAATTATGACAGAAAAATACAGTCAGATCTTGATCCAGCAGACAATACCATCTGGAAAACGTCCGATTGGCAACAGCTTCATTTTTCAGCTAAGCAATGATCCCAAACACACTGCCAATACAGTAAAAGCATAACTGGTTACAAAAACACACAATGGAAAACTATCAGTCATAGATTGGACATTGAGGGATTTATAAGTGACAAAAGGGCTCATGACTTGTACACAGTAATGCCTTTTCTTGTTGTTTTGCAGCAGCAGCAGAAAAATATTGTTTATAGCTTATGAATTGCTTAAATAATGTTCCTACTGGTCTCTGTTTTCTCTTGGCACACACACGGATGGCGTAATGGATGCCCTTGTATGAAACAGTTTCACAGGCAGCTTTTTGTGCCATAATGCCAACACACACCTCATTAGAAGAGTCCCTAAGGTAGCTCGGGGGGAGGTGAGGAGGTTGATTGACAGCACTGGCATTCAGACTAAGGAGGAGACAGTGCGGAAACAGCACGGCACGGCCACTGTCAGGGGAGAATAAAAATGGAGAGGCCTCCTAGTGCTTATAAACTCTGTGGTAAATACTGCCTCAGTCATATTCACACTTCCACACAGCAGGTGCCAAGGATGAAGGACCATGGTACGTCAGTGTTATGAAGGAAGCGGTTTTTTGTTTTGTTTTCGGGGCCACATGATCCTCCGGAGTGTCCACTCTTAGCAAGGAATACCACTGTGTCACTGCAAACCTGTGACATCTGATCCACGTTGTTACTGAATGATAAGACAAGCGCCTCGTATTTAGGATTTCTGATGCCTTGAGTAGTACTTCTGTGGCATTAAATTCAAGTTTCTCATCCAGTATCTTTGTCAGCACTTATGCAGTCTTTTAGAGTGGTCTTTGTCAACACTTAAGCTGCTGTATTTGTCAGGAGAGTTGGATCACAACCAGGAGATAAACAGGAGGCAAACTTGCTGCTAATTCTGTCCCACATTTTTCCTCGCAGCAGACGCAGAGGGACATTGGCTAATATCATTATAGCTAATTTCTGCCAAACGGCTGGTAAATGTGGCTTGGGAAGACAAATGCCTCCAAATGCATAGACACAAACACTCACACACCCTTGGTCTTACGCGTGCACGTACGCATACACAGAGCACAGGAAGATGGGAAACTGCAGATTGAATTAAGGTAAAATTAGCTGGGAACTTTCTGAAAGTTGTGCTGCTTTCCTTGAGGGGAAAATCCGATTAACTTCATTAACATACCTGGCTAGAACTTCAGTTCTGGAAAGGAAGTCACGCTGACAGACAAATAGACAATGTATGGCGGTATGTGGGGGTGAGGCGGTGGCGGTGCTGGTGGCGGAGGGAAGGGGTAAAATTGGGATGAGGCAGTTGCCAGATGGAGAGGTGAGGGAGAGGGGAGGAAGGAGGAAGCAAGGGCTATGCTGAGTGATATCTGCAATGTGCAGGGTGTGAAGCGTGTCATCTATCATCTAATAGAAAACCTGTGTGTGGCTGAAACGGTGAAAAAAAACACACTTTCCTTTCCCTTCTCACGCTCGCTCTGCTGCTATTTGTACCCACAGGGTAACCGGTCCAATTGCTGACAGTTTCTCAGCTGTCCCCGTTTGCCTCTGTGTCTCCTCTCACTGCCGCTCTGTCACCTGTCACACATGCAGCTATGATGCAATTTCCCACAACTGTGTGATCTGAATCTTAACTAAGCCATGAGCTGATTGGAGTTCGCTATTTAATGCTGATTTTCAGATGGCGACGCGTTTGTAAAGTCTGGATAACGAGCCTCTGATTTCATTTTCAAATGAATGCATCCGTTTACTGCTTGTTGGCAAACAGTTACCTTTAAATGAAAAGGTCTAATTGGCAAAAGATGTCTGCAATTAGTCCTTTATGAACTGAAAAGAGGCTGTAATTAGATAAACATGTTGCCTTTGGCGAGCCGCAACAGCTCTGTTGTATTAGAAGAGGATTTAAAGTCAGTCGCAGGTGATCAATCATTTCAACTTTGATGTTAATGCAGCTGTTGTTCAAGGTCGGCGTGACCTTGTTACAGCTTTGTACAGTGAGGTAATCGTAATACCCGCACAACGATGTGTGCAGGCTTGAGTCTACTCTAAATCTAGACGATGTTTTCTCTTAGAAAGGTGACAGCTGTAATGGAGCGCGTATAGGGGTGTGTGACATGCCGTCAGTGCCAAAGCATTTATATCAGTTCAAATTTTTGAAATCTTTTTAAACAGTCAGTTTGGCTTATTCTCTGCATGTTTGTTTGGATTAAGAAAATCACTTTCCTTGTCGTGATTTGTTATGAAGAAGTAAAGCTTCTGACTCACATGTGCACGCTGTCAACTGCCGTCGTACAAGCGTCAAAACAGACGCAGATTTTAGGAGGTTTGACGTCATCCACCCAAGGGATCTGAGATATATATTAGCCTCTACAAAACCTTGTGGTGTTCTTTTTTTTCCTTTTAATATCCCACAGTGATCGTGATGACGGCCGCCCTCAGCTTTGTGACCTAAAAGATTACATATTGCTCGTGTACAGCTAACAGTTAACTCCCCGGCCTTTTACATTTCCCAGCACAAAAGATGAATCTGCTTACCGTGCAGTCACTTCCTACTTGTTCCTCCTCTAATGAAGGCTAAGTGCGTTTTAGTGTTCTAATGGCTTTGCATTAAGCCCCATCTGATCCGGTTCTCTTACACAACAGTGCCTGATTAAGGCCAAGACTCATAAATATTCTTATTTAAACAGGGAGAAGGGTTATTCATTGTTAGAGGTTTACTGGAGTTCAGTCATTTCAGTGTTCAATTATTCATCTCACGCAACTTTCAAGGCCTTAAATACATAAACTGTATATAGTAAAAGGCTTCCACGAGGAACTGTAATAACTTATGTGAATACATTTTTACAATAGTATATTCCACATAATGGGTTTAGGCAGGCTTTTGACAGACATGCTTGCTGATCCAGTGCTTCGAGTTTCTGAATGAATATCAATGTTTTTTTAATAAACATATTTAACTCTGTTGTGAAATTCAGTGCAAACTATTTAACATCCCTTTCCCATCTTCCAAACTCCCACATATCCCTTTTCCTGCTCACTAAAGCTTTGCTCTAATGTTTATAGCCTCGGTTGTGTTGCACTGTGCGAGCTTGTGTTTGCACTTTGTTTGCACATCTGGTATGTTTTTTTTTCCAGACTGACTTGCCTCTCGGAAGCCTGAACTTAAAATAATTTTTCAGCTACGCATTTCCTCGGTGTGATATATTCCTTAACACTTCTATACTTACACTGCATGTGTGTGCATCGCTTTACTAGCAAGAGACAAAGCGCCTGAGAGAGTGAGGACGAATAAAGTCTCCTTGGCAAATCCTTTACGTCAAACAGTCCCCCTCAGTTGTATCTTTTCTATACAGTTATATTTGTGAAATTCAAAATATAGATCATAATGTTACATTAGGATTCCTACAGAGGCAAGGTCAGCCAACAACCTCCACAGATCAGCCAATCCCGTGCCAGGCCAAATCAGCTGACGTTTTAACTCATTTCCTTATTTGCATGCTCTTGTCAAGTCAAATATGTGTTATTGAAGCAGATTTTAGTCAGTGCGTGCTATTTCTTACTTAATCACTGTCATGACCGTTGTCATTCATCTCTTCTCTGGTGTGTGAGGGGGGGTCTTGCTGCTCTCCCTGCCTTTAGGCCTTCTATTGTTTTAATGTGTGCATTTGTTCAGATTAAACCAACCGAAGTTAGTCAAGTTAATACTAACAGCTGTGCTGTGAAATCTGCTGTACTCGTATGTTAAATTGATGAGTGATGACAAGGAAGGTTTCTGTTCTTCACTGTCTCCTGCTGTCCTCATTTGCATATCAGCGGTTGGGATTGTGTGACAGTCTCTCTAATAGTGACAATATGAATATGCAGTTTCATAACTGATGCTCATTGTTGTTGCAGTTGTAACATAAGGTACCAGCAATAAGGTCGATGAGACACTCGGCTTGTGCAGACGTTAAGCTTTCATGTTGGGGTAACTAACTTTGGTAAATAGAGCAGGAAGTGCAGCATTTAAATTTAAATAAATAAATATTATATAAATATCGAATTCAAAATGTGATAATGTCATATTCCCATTTCTTTGTTGATTTCTGTTGTGCCACTTTGCGTTTAGTTGTCTTCCTGTGTTTCCCTGTCTCTGTTTTTAAGTGTTTGTTTTCATGTTGCCGTGTCCTCATGTTTTAGTAACAACTGTCTTTGTTCTAGTTTTACTTCCTGCTTTTTATACTTCCTTTGTGAGTGTCTTTCTTTGTACCTGCTGGGTGTGTTAAACTTTGTCCTGCTCCCACCTGTGTCTTGTTATTCAATCTATTCTTAGTGTGTTTATATATAACCCTAGTCCTCACACTGCCTGTTGTCTCCTGTTGGTTAGGGTCCTCTGTCCCTGTCCATGTTATAGTTTTTTTGGACTCTGCATCATAAAACAATGATTTTATTTTTTTTTACTTTGATTTGTGCACTAAACTTCTTTGAATTAAAGTTCTTTGCAAATCCTTTTCAGTAAATTTGCATTTATCAGGGTCTTGTTAGCGAAGTGAACACGTAGGCTGTCATCAATATTTCACAGTTCTGCTTTGGTTTCAAATGTTCAAGATCACTGTTCAAATTAGGGGAAAAACTGTAAAATTAAAAGACGTATAATTTCCATGTTTGAAAAGTGTGGCTTTTGTTTCAAGGCTCTTTCTCCATCTACAGTGTCCCTCACACATTTGCAAATTGCTGATAAAGCTGGTGCCCTGTTCTATTTCCATGCACACCTTTTATTTGATCTGTGTTCAGGATTGTAAGGCAATTTTCTGCTTAACTGAAACTGTTAATTGAAACTGTGGATTTCTTTTGTGTTTTTGCTCAAGGATCTTTTTCTCTTTGATTTGTCTGACATTTTACCCATTTTGTTGCATAGTAACCACAAACAGAAAGGTATACGCTGATACCTTGGGCATAATTTGTGCCAACTGTGGAAAGACAAGTACAGAGATGTGAAATATATTTAGCACTGGGCTAATTGCTAATGCTAATACAAAGATCTGAAGTCTGCTCTCAGTATAATCCTTTTTTTTTCCTGTAGGCAGTTTGAACTTTTTCTTGTCCTTTTGTGCAATGAAAATAAAAATAATGTCATTATCTCCTCCTCTGAGCATATGAACTAAAATCAGCTGATTGTTTGGTTTTCTTTCAAACCTTTCTAGCCACCCTGCTTACTGATGGAGCTGCTGCTGTTACTTGAGGTCTGAAAATAAAATAAAACTGCATCTTCTGAAGCAGCTCCAGAAGATGCAAATGTGTTAAGAAAATGTTAGTTTTCTTTTTTCAACTTATTTCTGTCAGTAAAATGAAAAAAAAAAAAAATCCAACATACCTGTGTTTAAAGCCTTATATTGGTCACTGATTCTCCATTTATTACAAAAGGAACATAAAAAGATGTTTAGTTGGGAAAGGGGCTTCTGACTAGGCTTTGACAACCCATAATTTCAGCTGCAGACAGGCTGCCTGTGGATGTATGTGTGTGCATGCTGGTTACAGATTGAGATCCCTGGTTTGGAGTACGCTCTGCAGGCTGGGAGCAGGATGTTGAGATGACAGCAGTCACAGGAGGGGGTTATCAGATGTAGCCGTCAGCTGACAGACTTATTGCACTGTCTGTCCCCCTCCTGAGTCGAGGCCCAGATACATACTGTATTAGGCCAAATGCTGCCTTACTGGCCCAGTTTATGCACAGCCTAGTTTGGAAGTGTCTGGAAGGTATTGTGGGCCATCCCTGTAACATTTCTAAACTTAGTTCCTTTGATTTAATGTAACTAAGAGAGAGAAAAGGACCAAGTGTGTCAGGTACATTAGCTTTGGTAGGTGGTAAGTTTCAGCATTTATTTGAACCAAATGTCGGCTCGTCTGCATTCTGTGCCGGTTTTATTTAAATTGGACAACTTACTAGGAACAAGATTGATTTGTCATAAAAGTCTCCCTGATGGTAAAACAGCTTTTAGATTGAGTGAGCAGCTTTTAATGAATTTTTAGGGCCCATGCACATAGCATATACTATTTGCCAAAACTTTCACATAAATCTGTCATGCAGATACTCAGGGAGACAAAAATAAGCAAAGAAATATGCAAAAAAGTGAAGTAAATAAACGTTATCTGTGCACACATGCATATTAATTTGCTGGGAACACTGGTGCACTCTTAGTTTACATACAGAAGCACAACTCCCAAAGTGTACGTGTTTCAGGGCTAAAACAGTGAATGTGTCAGATTAGAGTTTTAATTGGAGATGCTCTGGCCGGCCACAGAGCAGGAACAACAAAAAGCTTTTACCGAAGAATTGTTTGGCGCTTGGCAAAGCTTCCCCATTTGAAAAACAGCAAGAGACAGATTTGGATTATAACAGAAGCCAAAACAATATCTCTGCTTGACTGGAGCCACAGCCTTTTGTCTTGGCTTAAAACAAGGTTAAAAGCACTGAGGCAATCTGTCAGCATTACCCCTGATATAATTTCATTATTATGTAGCAATTGGCCTCACTCGCAAAGGCAGATGGGACACAAACTCGCAACAGGCACATTGATGTAAACACTTGGGTTGTACTCAAGGTTCATTTCGCGTTATCAACAAGGGAAGCGGGGTGGAGGTGGGTTACTGAGCGATGACTCATGCACTTACGAGAACATTATAATTAACCACAGTCCTTCTGGCTCATTTCGCACACTTTTTGAGGTTTTGTGCTATCTGGCACTTGACTTTTTAGTAGTAATCTTCATTTTTGATTTCATCCTGGACCACAAATGGTGTTCAGATGTTTAATTTTTCAGCAGCCTTTTAATTAAGAAGCCTGTCATGCTGTCAAATGCCACTGTCCCAGTGTTACATTAAGTGACAGTGTCTTTGTCTGAGAAAGACACTAACTAACGGAATATTAATCATAATGAAGAATAAAAGAAAAACAAAATATCTCTTGAAAAGTTAGAATTGAGCACAACTCAATTAATTTGAAATTCTTACTTACATCCTTAAATAACCAAGTAATGTTGTAAACGACACTGAAATGGGACACAATGAAATGCTGGTTTTCTGAATGTGGATAACATTAGAGGTGGTAGCACAAGCAGCCTTCTTGACTTGAACTCGGCCAAGAGCAAATCACAGGATAACATTTTGATATCACAATATTTGTAATACTAATGAATGTGCTTAATACAAACTTGAATATATTTCTTGTGCTGGTTGTACTGTGGGTGAATTGAAACAACTTTTGCTGATCTTGTAATTTTGTGTTTTGCTCCACTGTCTGGTCAAAATAAACTTTAGTGTATGACTAAATATCTCATCATGTCATTTTGGTTTATTCAAGCTACAGAAACTATATATCACTTATAACTGAATTAACTCAACTCAATGATAGTTCTTCCCCTGAAGGGATGGCGTATGTAATCAGTTCCATTTGCATGTCTGTTTGTTAGCAGTCTAGGGTCCAAGGTCTTCAAGATATCATTTTCAGATTTTTTTGTGTGTACATATAAATAAGAGCTCGCACTGATTTCATTTTGGTGAAAATCAGGTCAAGGTCACGCCAGATGTTACTCACAATTTTTATGGATCATCTTCAAACGTCACAGAAATATATTGTTCCTTAGGGGACATGAGTTTCTAGTTTCGCTAACCATTTGACCTTGACCTTCACTGTTAGTGCCCAAGGTTAAAGTGGGAAAAAAAATCAATAAACAATATTGTAAAATATGGCACGGAGAGAGCTGTACAACACACTTTTTCAATATGAAGCCCTATAGTGGCACAATGATGCCATAACAGCCTGATGTCATCACATTGCAGCAAAAACATCATAAAACATCAAAGTTTTAGTAAAGCCCTTGCTCTTTAGGGAGAGTTGTGCTCTCTGATTGTTCTTGTATTAAAAGCCTTAATCTGTGAATCAGAATTAGCACATCAAATATGGAGCTAGGGTTCTCAGTGGGAAAAGGGTGCCCACTCTGGTTTTGGAGTGAGTCACTGCTGGAGGTGAAGTGCTTCAAACCTTTCCGGTTCTTGTTTACGAGTGAGAGCAGAAGGTGGTGAAGAGAGAGCATCAAAGTGAAGCTGTTGATTTACAGGTCAATTTACATTCCTACCCTCATCTATAGCAACGAGCTGTGGGTAGTGACCGAAAGAATGAGAGCGCAGTTGGTGGAAATGAGCTTCCTCTGAAGGGTGTCTGGTCTCTCCCTTAGATTGAGGAGCTTGATTATTTGGGAGAGTAACAGCCACTATATTCCTCCACATCAAAAAAGGTGGTTTGATTATCAGGCAAGGAAGTCTCCCGGAAGGCTCCAAGGTGAAGTGGTTTTTTGGGGGGGTTGTCCAACTGATAGGATAGCCAGGATATGCTGGAGAAATGATGTCTCTCAGGTGGTTTGGGAACACCTCAGTGTTCCTCCAAAACAGCTGGAGGAGTGCAGAGTGGGCATCTGTCCTTACACTGCTGCCCCTGCAGCCTGGATAGAAAATGGATCGGAAGGTTTGCAGCTGTGACTCATCCAGAACTGTACATTTTATTAAATGTTCTTCCGTTTATGTATGCATGATTTATCCTTGTCGTGTATCCCAACTGCTCTGACCTTTAAAGGGACAGTTAATGTGGACATGGTCTAAGGGCTGTCTGTTGCCCATTTAGAATAAGTCAGCCTGGACAGATTGGTCATTGCTGCAAGATAACACTCATTTCTGCCTTTAAGAATTATCACATTATCATTAGTTGTCTGGTTTTAATGCAGATGCTTTCAGTTTAGCCTGCTGCATATGTGTCTGGCTGTTACCCACCAGCCTATGAGGCGCTGTCTCAGGACCCAGCAGAGGCTGTGGGCTCAATATTGTAATAGCTAGGATGATTTTTAGACAGGGAGGCTCTGACAGGCTCTAAGTACAACAGCCTGCTGCATGGAGCAGAGCACCAGAGTGGAAATCTGTTGCTCCTGGGCTGTCTGGGGGTCACATCATGACAGCTGACAGCTAGTGTGCATAGGCACAGCATGTAACATGATAAAATGGGAAAAAGTCCAAGTCTGCCTTTGATTTGGTGAAATATGTAGGTTAGATGTCTAATTTTGTACGGATGTATTTGTGTAACAAGAGAAAACAAAAACTCTTATTATTTATTAAATGTTTTACTGTCTGTCCTTGCTAAGAGGTTTTAATAATTAAATTCACTCTGGTTTCAGTCAGAATAACCTTTTCCACAAGGCAGGCATCGTTATTCTTCAACAAAATAAAAGTATTGTCAAATCAAAGAAAAGTTTAGAACGATCTCCCCTGAAAGTCTGCCTTTTTTGATTCAGCTGCTTTGCAAATTTAAGACATGGTGTCGGTACACACTCATGGACTCAGTGTGGGATTTAGCTTTGTTCACACCCTGTGCCACACATGTCCTTTAAAATGTCAGCTGGAGACCTACCAAATCTTTATTGTGACATTTTCAACACATGCTTCTCATAATGGGGTGGTTGCACGCTGTCACAGAGAGATAACTGTAAAATCGCTGGGTACCATCAGTGTGACTCACTGATATCCCTTGATGTCTTTTAAGTTGATTACTGCAGTTAATTCAGAGTAAACTCCACAGTGATGCCAGGTCATGGCAGGACTAGAAGAAAGCGAGCTGTAAACTGCACCTACAGTGAAGAGATTTCCTTTTCAAAAACCCATCCCAGTAGAACATGGGGTTACAGTGATAGGGTCATGAATATGGATGAGCTCAGATAGCGTACCCTACTGCTGCCTGAGTGGAGCGATGGCCTAGTATTCTCATACCCACTGACTAGTTCACAGAGGTTGGGTGGTGCAGTGCAAATGACATAATACCCGCATTAATATTTTATTTAGCTCATCTCCTTTTGACTACATCGAACCATTACTAGTGCTCAGCGGCTCCTGTTTACACTGATACTCTCTCCCACCTGCTGCTTCCTCTCTCCCTTTCTCTTGCACTTGTTTTTATGCAATTAGTCTTCTGTTTTCTTCTTCTTTTTCTTTCCTTTTTGCTTGGAATAACAATTTGGTTCCTAGGAAGAAAATTACAACAAAATATGATAAAGATTTCCTGCAGCTCAGCCTCACTCCACTCAGCAAGTTATTATGCTCATTTATTTAAATAAAAGTTTAAAGAAAGCATCTGTGTGCACTTGTGATGTTGCTCTTGGCACACCCCACCCAGACTTTCCTCCTCTGTTACTCCGCATCTACATAAACTATTTTGAGAACCAAACTTTAAGGCTGTTTGTTTCTTTTCGACTCGTTTTCATACAAAACCTTGCAGCATTTTCTGCTTTTATTCCACACACACACACACAAAAAAAAATGACAAACACACAGTGTTCAGTCCCCGGCCATTAAGCTTTTCCCTTTTCACATGCTTCCTACTTTAATAATGAGCCGTCACCATGGTGAACATACAGGTATAACAGCTTGTGTATTTATAAGAGCCTCCAGCAATCTGGCAGGAATAAGGACATCAGCTAAAACTGCATGATATGTTGATCTGTAGATTGGTTGTGGTTGGCGGAATTTATAGCCGTAAAGTTAAAGCTGATATTTCAGCTGTTTCACCATTTTGCGAGAATATGGTTTCATTCCTGAAAAATAAATAAATAAATAATTAACAAACACTAATGATATTGTGTAGGTTGGTCTCTAGATAGTAAACTATCCCACTAGGAATTAATAAAATTTTTAAGTAGTTCTTGAATTTTTCCACTTTTCTAAACCTGTGTGAATTTAGTAGAATTATTATCATAAATCAATATCAATGTGTCTATTAAGATAGAAATTCTTTTCAGAGTCAGATTTTGCAGTATAAGGAACGATGCTGTTGACCCACAATATCAACTACAAGTATTTCTGTGTATAAAACGACACAGCACCTTTGTCTTTGTCTAATGTGCTGTATTATAATTTGTCTAAGGAGCGTATAAAAAGTCAGTTTGGAGAAGGAAGTGGCGAAGAAAGTGATGAGATTCGTCGATAAACTAAATGATTTAGATCTGTCACTCAGGCCCTATAGACCGCAGGCAACTATCTGTCGCTAGGGCTGGCTGTCTGTGAAATCGATTGCTAAAGCCCCAGTCAACAGCCCTGGAGACTGGTTAGTGACCAGTTAGCCTGGCAAGCTTCGAATCCTATGGAAAAATGTGAATTCCCTGACTTACTTACTTGGTAAGGTGGTCCTTGCAATTGGTTTGATCAGTAGTAGGCTGTAGTGTGGAAATATTGCCTGTTGGTCTACAACCCAGGTCTTGATGCATTCGCAATCATCCAGGTAAGTAAATCTCCAAAAGTTGATTCTGTTCATCTGGACGTAGCATTTTGTGGGAGAAACGTTTCGTCACTCATCCAAGTGACTTCTTCAGTCTCAGCTGACTGCAGGTTTCCCCAAACCTTATAAACAGTACATTTGCATAATGACTGAAACCAGCCCACTGAAGGAACAATGGGCTGGGAGGTCAGTTCCTTAATCATAATTATGCAAATTCTCACGACCATTGATCAACAACCACTGACCAAAACCCACTGATCAAAACCCACTGATCAAAGACCACTGATCAGTGGCCATGAGTACCATTCACAGAGAGTTGGGGAATGGCTGCAATCACAGCATTGTAAGATGGCGAAAGATGTACCCTTAGGCCCCCTCCTCGATTCAGAGATGGTCTTTCCCTTTTCACGTAAATGGCCTCCTTGACTCCGCGCTCAAACCAGCGTTCCTCCCTGTCCAGGATGTGTACATCCTCATCCTTGAAAGAGTGTCCTCTGGCCTGTAGGTGTAAATAGACTGCAGAGTCCTGGCCTGACGAGGTAGCTCTTCTGTGTTGTGCCATCCGCTTCGCCAGAGGTTGTTTGGTTTCCCCGATGTATAAATCCTGGCAATCCTCCTGGCACTTAACAGCGTACACTATGTTACTCTGTTTGTGTCGGGGGACCCGATCCTTGGGGTGGACCAATTTTTGGCGCAGCGTGTTTTGGGGTTTAAAAGCCACAGAGACCCGGTGTTTAGAAAAAATGCGTCTCAACTGTTCCGATACTCCTGACACATATGGGATCACTACAGGTTTTCGCTTGGGCAGTGGTTGTCCTTCTCTCCTGGATCGGCTGGAGCTTTCTTTAGGTGTCTTTCCAGCTTTGACAAAAGTCCAGCTGGGATAACCACATTTACTCAGGGCCTTCTTGATGTGCTGTTCTTCTGCCTCCCTGGCCGCTGTGTCAGTGGGGATGGTGTTTGCTCTGTGTTGTAGCGTCCTGATGACACCCAGTTTGTGCTCCAGTGGATGATGAGAGTCAGACCTTAGATACTGATCCGTATGTGTAGGTTTATGGTACACGTCAGCTTTTAGATGTCCCCCATTACTGATGGAAATCTCACAGTCTAAGAAGGCCAACCTGCCACTTTTCATATCCTCCCTGGTGAATTTGATGTGTCGGTCCACCGAGTTAATGTGATCCATGAAATGTAGTACGTCCTGAGATTTGATTTTCACCCAGGTGTCATCCACATATCTGAACCAATGGCGTGGTGGTGTTCCAGGGTAGGATAGCAAAGCCCTCTTTTCCACTTCTTCCATGTACAAATTGGCCACGATGGGTGAAACTGGGGAGCCCATGGCACACCCATGTTTCTGCCTGTAGAACTGACCCTTGTATGTGAAGTAGGTGGAATGAAGACACAGTTCCAAAGAGAGGTCATGAGAATTTGCATAATTATGATTAAGGAACTGACCTCCCAGCCCATTGTTCCTTCAGTGGGCTGGTTTCAGTCATTATGCAAATGTACTGTTTATAAGATTTGGGGAAACCTGCAGTCAGCTGAGACTGAAGAAGTCACTTGGATGAGTGACGAAACGTTTCTCCCACAAAACGCTACGTCCAGATGAACAGAATCAACTTTTGCTGCTCTCCCAGTGAAAAGTGTGACGCTCTTTGAAAAAGCTGCAGCTTTTGAAAGGTGTTGGTTGCAAGGCTAAGGTACAACTTTCACTTTGAAGGTGAAAGGTTTGTTAACAGTTTGTGTCATGCTTTCAAATTTCAGAGTGTTTGCAGACAACACAAGTCTCCATGCAAACTATGGTTGACCGCAGCAATGTGCCAGCAACCAAAGCAATCACAAGGTGGTTTTTTTCAGTGACGCGCGCTCTTTGGAACTGATTTCAGCTAGTTACAGCAGGCAACCACTCCCCAGCTGGTTGGGGAATACAGTTTTCCCTGGCAACTGGGTTGCCAACCAGTTTCCAGGGCTATCTGACAGAGGTCTTATTTGTTACTGCAAATTGTGAAGTTGAGCAGTGTGATAACAGATGAATGCTTAAGTAAGAGGACGTTTCAGACGTATTCATGGTGGCGCACACACAGTCAGAAAAAGGAATACACACTTGTGGTTTTTGCAAGAGAAAATAGATATACTGTAGGTACCATTGTATTCATCATTGTGTGTGTTTACAAATGTGCTCAGGCTGCATAGCTCGCAGCAAGGCTTCCACAGTTGATAGATTCACAGACACCCACCCGCAAGCATCATATCACACAGTTCCTACCCATAGATACATCTCTGTCATATATTATGTAACATCTGCTAAAATATGTGACTCATGGCGCAGTCGTCATCTGCACAGACTGTGATATCGTCACACACAGACATCACTTCTATTGTGAATACACTAGTGTTTGAAAGAATGAAGTCAGTGTAAATAGTCATCAGAACAGTCATGATGCACATCGCCAAGCAAAAAACAGACTTCTTGTTTTTGTGGTTTTGTTATGGTATAAAAATATCCAGCGGTTTGTAGTCCCACTTTGTTGTTTTGGCAGCTTTAGGAATCCACTGGCATTTCAGATGTTTCTCTGCGGGGACTGTCTTTATAGCGACTGCAGTTTTCCTCACAAAAATGACGGTTATCAGAATCCCTTTAAATGAATGTGATGACTCACTGGCTTCCAAACACAGAATTTTGGTCCATCATCGCCGACTCTTTGAGTCACGATTACTTCATTTTCACTTATGTTTATCTATGAAAAACATGACCCAACAAAAGACTCTCATCCCAGTGCCAACATATTTGTATTTTTCAATAATATAAGAAACATTTCCCTTATCATCAGTGGCTCAGTGGAGATAAACACTATGAATACAAAAATCCTGTACTACTTAAAACACGAACTTCACCTGCCGCTACTGCTTTATTTACACAAACCGCTTTTTTTTGCTTTGTTGAACTATTTCACTTCAAACCCACATTGTATGGTTGTTACTATTAGCACGATTGCATAAAAACCATATATCTCAACCATATATCTGCAGAAGAAAAATAGTTTCTAATCAAGTAATATGTAGTTCAGTCTCTTTACCGCGAAATAAGCAAAATAGAAAAGAAAAAAACAACATTTTAATGTGTTTACAGATGACCAACAAGAACAAACTGAGGGTAGCTTTGCATCGACTGCTGTATTTCTCAGTCTTTTCCCCTGCTCATGGCCAATGTGATGTGCCAGCATGGGAAAGTGGAGCACGTCTTCTTGTGGTGCTACAGACCATTGTTGAAACACACTTTTCAGCCTGAAGACACTTACGAATGAGGTTGTTGTGCAGTGGTTACTGGGCTAATATCTAAAAAGGCTCTCCTCTTTATTTTTTTGATGAATTGGTAAGATGTTGAGATGAAGGCAATTCAGCACTAAAAGGTGATTTCTTTGTTCAGGTACAAGCATGTGCATTAATTCATTACCTAGCTATCACTACAAAGCAGCGCTATTACCAAAATGCGCAAGAAGTAGGTTTCAAGAAGGCAAGTGAATGCAATGTTCTACACTTTGCATGCATTGAATTACACCCCAGTTGTATTGTACAGTGGCTGCTACATGAGTGTGAAGTTTCTTTATTCTGGCAGTAACAGAAAAATAAAAAATATATCTACATGTTGCCCTTCTAGAAAGATTTTTTTTAATCACCTCCAGACTGCATCTGACATCAGTATTTAGTGCTATGGGAATGTTTTGAGCAGTAGATGATTTACAGAGTTGCACAGACCCTCTTCACAGCAGAAGTTCAATAGTTTCTTTGCTACTTTTCTCTCCCTTTTCTCTTCAGGTTTTGATTATTTTGGCATATGTGAAAATGGGTTTCAAAGTGGTACATCCGCAATTGATAGACAACACTAGATTCAAACCAACAGCTTTTTGAAATTATGGAAATTCATGCAATCTGCAATGGCTGAGGTCGTCGGGAAGTTTCTTGTCCTTGAAAGTCTGGGCCTGAGTAGGTCTCAAGTGGTCTGAAAGTGAGCCGCGCTCACGGCACCGTCAGCATCACTGCATATTAAATACACGTTGAAACACAAGATTCTGGTCAGACTTGGTTCACGGTCAGAGCACTTGGGGGCGGGGGACTGCTAGTTACATGGTTACTGTAACTGCTGTTCTGTGACGATCATTGTCATGGTTTTCACCACTCCGAGCAATGCACTGACATCATTTCAATTTCAGGATTGTGGTTCACACTGGAATTACATGGCAATACGCAGCCGCAGGTCTTCTGACGGTCGCCGGTGTTTAGAACTCATTGAAGGTGCTGAATAAATCTCAAAGATATATTATTTTTTGATCAAAGATAGAAATTAACACACTCACAATGACCCACGCACTCGTACTGCAGATGTGTGCATAAGTGCCTATGACACACATATAGGCTATATACACAAACACACGCATACTGAAGTTGCACTGCACTACTTTCGCATACTCTCGCATACTAAGACAAGTCCTCTTTTCGGAAGTTGTTTATTCCAATAATCTCTGTCTTCATCATTTCTTCTTTCCAGAGTGGCCTGTCTCTCTGGCTTACTGCTGGTGTTGCTTCAGGCTGAAAACAAAACACAGAAAAGAATTTGTTAGTCGTGTTCTGTCTCTGACATAGGCAGATCCGACAAGACAGGGCTCTTTAACCACAGGGAATATCAAGCCCATGGGGCGAAAGATATTTTAGTGTCTGATATGTTTGGTCCCGGGGAAGCAATTTAATTTACCTGTAAATCCGCGTCTCGTGCCGTTTTTCATATAGCGTAGACGTCATTTGTAATATAACGAGACATTGTAACCTTGCATTGCTGTTATTATATCGTATTATCTGCTGCACTGAAAAGAATTCCCTTTTACCGGGAGTGACAGCTCGACTTTATGTAAAGCATTAACCAATAATCCGGTTTCACAATCTTCTCATAATTACAGCAGCCTTCTATCTGGCTATACTCCAAATTGAAACAAAGAGGAAAGATACGAGCATAAACCCTCATGTTTAAGGTGCGGTAATTACTGCGGATTTGGCTTTTATCTTGAACCGCTGATTGTTTTTCACGATGACGGCTGCTGCGGCTGCATTCTGCGGCTTTATCACCACGAAACAAAGCAAGTGTGGCGGCAAACATGCTGAATTTAATTAAAACAAGGAGATAAATCGGATTGAAGATCACGCCACGCAACACACACCTAACTGAGTAGGCATTTTTAAGGCAGGGTGTTTAAAGGACTCAGTTCTTGAGAAATCCCACAGCTGATCTCGAGAAAATTAAATGAGTGCTTGGTGTTTCACTTTTCTAAATGTCATAACAGAAATCTCAACAATAATGCGCAACACTTCCTTCATCTCAGCGACGCTGTTGTGTAATTGTTCCTCTCATCAGTTTGAGGTGCCTTTTAACTTTCATGATGCTGTTTTGAGAGGTTTTCTCTCCAGTATGAGCTAAACTTCCACAAACTGAGATACAAGTCAAGTGAAAATGAGATGTTTGGCTTCATACGTCTGTATCAGTCTGAGTGTGACAACATGTCCCCCGAAAACCACAACAAATTCCACCATTTTCAGCTCAGTCCTTGTTAAACTGTCATTCCTGTCCTAATTGGGCTGTTGTCCCCACCCACCCAGCATCTCCTGCGCTCACACACAAACACACACACGTTGCCAGCTGAAATGGAGTGAGAGAAAGAGAGAGGATTCATGGGCACCATAGCTGTCAGCACCTATTCCGGTAATGGCTGTTAAAACAGTGGCCTCTACACCCTGTCTGGTCTGTCAGGATTCATCTAGCACGTTAGATTCTCTGAAGAGTGGAGGGCACGACTCTGGTAGCTTGTATTGTTCTCTCTGAGGGGACAGGTAGCAGCAAGGAGGGGTGGGAGGGCAACAAGATGGGAGGGGCAGAGTGAAAACACTGTGGGGTAGAAGAAGGGGTCAAAGAAAGTCAACAGAATGATGTAAGCTCATAGAAAGAAAGGGCCTGAATCCAAATTCTTTGTACATTCTACATAAATATGTAAACACCATACATAAAAGGTGTTATTGATACACAAAGCAATAACCTAAACAAATAATTTCATCCAGAGGTTTTTGTTTTGACCATTCTATAAATCCAGATCCAAAAAACTTGGGTCACTGAAAAAAAACAAAATGCAGCCATTTAAATAGAGCATAAACAATTTATTCTGAATAAATAAACAATACCCATTTTGAATTTGATGGCAGGAACATGTCTCAAAGGACCATGCTCACCACTGTGTAGCATCCCCCCTTCATTTAACATCAGATTTGTAGTTTACGGTTGATTCTAATTAGTTTACATTTACTGATTCTTGCGACCACTCTGATGTGGACTGATATTTATTCAAACAATCTTCATATTTTAGGAGGTTCCATCAGCAAATGTTTGACATTCTTTCTTTTACAGAGCATTAATGATGACGATGTTCATCCGGCTGATGATACATCACAGGTTACAGGTTATTTTAATGTGTCAAGTACAGTAAGACAGTGATACATTTTATTGTTGGTTGGCTGCATTGCACAAACTAATGAGAATCAAAATTCAGTCAAATCCAGTACAAATGCCATTTTGCTAACATCTGACCAATCTTTCTGTGGAGGGACAGATGAACTCACCTTGCTATCGCATAAGTTCACTAGTTGTTAGCTTCAGCTTCAGGTAGCTGGCTAAACTAGAAAGCTACCAGACCCTGTTTTTTAAAATCTTTGTGTTAAATAAATCATTGGACTGATACAGTTTTCTTACTTCACTAGCGTGAAGACTCGTGTTTTACAATTTACAACCTGTCAGCAGGTCTACTTTTAACTCCATCAACAGTGACAGGCTCCACCTGGTGGCACAAATACGTACTACAGCAAATCCACAATAAATTTCCACCCCATGTCCTTCAGTTTTTACTGTTGGTTTTCATTTGAAAGCACAGTAATATTACTAGCACCTTTAACGTGTTCAGTGCTGCACAAGGTCAAAACATCCTATTTCGCAGTTTTCCTGTGACTGCCATGTGAAGGGCATGTTTCCAGTTGTTTGATAATGCAATATGGACCTCAGCCTTTTTAAAAAAATCTTTTTTTAAAAATGTGTGCATGCAGTGCGCAAAGCCGTGCCAAGTATTTCACAATAACTTCAAAGGGAAATCATGCCTGTACAATAAATAATTGATACACACTATAGCATGTTTGAGCAATTCTATCACATCTTATGGTGCGAGAGGTACATATATATTTTTACTCAAGGAGCTTTTTCCCCTGATGCTTGAAAGCCAGTGGCAGACTTTATTTATTCATTTCTTGTAAGTGTAAAGCAATTTCATAAAGGGCAGTGTAATAACAGATTCAGAGAGCTTTATTTTCCATAAAATGATTAAGTAAAGTAAAGGCTGTGAATGGTTTCTAGGATTTATATTATGGTTTGAAATTTTCCCTGGGTAAATGTGAGGGAATTGTAATTGCATTTAAATTCAGGTCTGTATGCTATGTTTGCTCAATAATATGTTTGAACTTGCAGTTTCCAGCTTCCATTAATTACCAAGTTATTTATCATATTGTTTGGAAAATGTCCCCTGGCGGGTCTGTTTCTATAGAGCAACATGGTCGAGGGATCTGCTGAGTGTGTAGTGAATACATAAACACCCAACGTGTTCCTCCCTTTTGCATAATGCATTCAACTTTTACATTGAGTGCTTTTGACATAGTAAATTTGTAAGCGCTTTCCTGTTTCTTTATAACATTTACTTAACAAAAAATATTTATTATAATTGAATCAATTTAATCCCAGTCAAGAAAATATTTTAGTGGTGATGACTATCCTTGAAAAAGCCCTGCCATACTCTTATTAGTCCAGTGTATGAGCAAGGTGTTACATGGTGAGGAATAGAATGATGAAGGCTGGAAAGATGACAGAGCCAAGAAAAGCAGCAGGACACTAGAAGGTGAAGCTGGGGAAGGGGTACAAATAAAGGTCACGGTCTGTGAGTGGATGGGGTTGTTAATAAATAGACTAATCCAATAATCTCTCCCAGGGCCACACATGTGGGATGTAAGATATATGAGGATGAGAATGTGTGTGCGAAAGAGGGCAGAGGGAGTGCACGAGCCTGTGTGTCCGAGGGAGGTGTTAGTGAGGATGTGAAGGTCACCTTGGCACGCTTTGGATGCGTGTGTGTGTTTTTGCGTGTCAGGTATACAGTTCAGCAGTGGCAGTTGCAAAGGGAGCAGCGATGTGAGTCATGGTTCACGCATGATCCGGCTAACCCCATCCCCCAACACAAACCACCAACCTAAAAAAAAATAATAAAATAAAAATAAAATAAATAAAACTCACCCTTTTCACCCTTACCTTATTAACTTAACAGACAGCAACACCCAGGGAGGTGCATGTGTAAGCTTGTGTGTACGTGTGTGTGTTTGCATACAAATCCTGCCTGTTTGTCTGATTTTCGGGTGGAAGGTGTAAGGGAAGACAAGGACAAATACCTTTGGGGGAGATGAAAAGAGCCCAAGGCATGAGCCTACCTCTGAGTGTGTGTGTGTTCAAGTGTGACAGAGGGGGCATGTGAGACGAGAGCCAACCGATGAATCCTGAATTAACCTTTTCCTCGCCTCAAGCAGTGAGAGGATGCACACACACATTGCTGGGGCTATTACACATGCATGCATATAGCAAGCCTGACCTATTAGCAGGTCGATAACTCAACCATTTGCATGGGATTTATCTTACAATAAGCACTGTAATCTCCAACAGTCGTTGCCACCCTCTCTCTGAGCCTTTCCCTTTTAAATGTGCATTAGTCTATTTTGCTTCTGTGTTCTCTGATGCTAAATAATTACCAGGGTGAGTAGGCTAAATGGATTGTCCCAGACCTCACCATCATACCTCTGGGGCCTACGGCAGCATCAGCATCATCATACAAAAGTACACAAGGTGCACATAAACACACATAAAAGCAAGCCAGAGGTCGAAATATATCAAAACAAAGCGCCCAGAAAGCAAAGGCCATGCAAACCTAGAGGGCGATGTGAATGGAAACAATATTAAATGGGCAGTTAAAGCTCAGGCAGTGTCATTGGTCAGAGAATAAGTATATATTATAACCATACTGACAGCTCACATCAAGTGAAATACACTCTACTGCACTTGGTTTTCACTAGTGGGTTCCAAGTAGGTAATTAGTTTGTTTACTTTTTACTTTCAGTGTATCTTTACACGCACAGAATCTTATCTGGATCTGTCAGTATGCTTTATATTTATGGGAAAATAGCCTTTAAAAAGCCTTTAGGGTAGTCTTTATGTCAATTATGAGTTCTTTAATATAAGTTTTGCAAGCCCAAACCACTCAAAGTAGTGCTGTTGATTAATATTCTAGATTTGATTATAGAAATTAATTAATATTTAAAAAGACATTTAATTGTGAAAAACACGTTAAAATATATATTAAAAATATTAAAAAATGAGCACTACCAGCAGCACTAAGTCTCCTTAAGGCACAGAACGTTTCTGGCTTGTTAACTGAGTGCTATCCACCTGCAACAGCGCATACTGTGTTGGTCAACTGTGAACAACTGTGTGGCGCACACCTAATGCAGCTCTCACTGCTCCAGCCTTCAGACACATCTCAGCAGGAGCAAAGACACAGAGAGAGAGAGCAGTGAATAATTTAGCTGGCTTTAATTAGTGAACATAAGCTGAGGAACTGAAGGTAAACGGTGTAAACTCAAAACAGTCATCTGACTCTAACTTTTCCTGAAAGTTTTTTATAAATAAATAATAGTTAATACTAAGAGTAAAGCCAGTAAATACATGAGCTAACTTATTCAATTCAAGATTAAAAATCTGAGTTTTTGCCAATTTTGGCAGCCCTGAAAACCATCACAGTGAATTTTATTTACATTTACTGTCTGGGTAATATAAAATCTCTTTTATGGAAACTGTAAATAATGCAATATTTGTATGGAGGTAATGCAATTCCAATTATAAAAGCGTAAATATGACACATTAGTGTTGGTGTATTCAGCTGTTTCTTGCAATTGACAACTTTGTGAAAAAAATGAGTGCCTTGACAAACATTTCACAGTAAACAGGAAGTTATACCTGTAGAGTAAATAATCGATAAATACTATAGTGTGTCTGTGTACCGGCACATCTCCTTTGGACCAAGATTCAAAAGTAGCTGACTCCTGCTTCTTCATGGAAAACCGTCCAGTCCTTTCACCCTGCTGCTAACTGGCAAGCAATACAAACAAGCCGTACAACCAGACCTGCTTAGGATGGGAGACTACTTAGCTCCTCCTGCAAACTTCACAACAAACTATTTCTTTATTTTTACATCCTAATTATTAATTCAGTCATTTATAATCTTCGGTTTTGTATTTGTAGCATATACAGGCTACATCTGCATTCATTAGATTAACTTGTGCTGCATGTCAGCCATCAAAATTATTTTTTTTTTGTGGGGCAAAAAGTTGCCTAGAAGTTTTAAAAGTTGATCTCATATTACCCATGCTATGAGTGCAGGCTTGCAGTCTCTGCTGGGAACTGCTTCCCATCATGCGAAGACTTCCCAGATTTTTACACAGCAGTAGGGCTGCAAAAAAACCCCAGCTCAGCTTTTGTCGGCTGATGGCCTTATGTTCCTGCTTTAATTTTCACTTTTTTCTACTTAGCCATTAGCACGCAGTACTCGAGTTAGAAACCAACACGAGGATCTAATGCTCATCTGTCTGTTTCAGTTCTGTCTGCTGCCTACTTGTGTCTCTATCTCCTGGCCAGCTTGGTGCATCAATTTAATTGCAACATACTGTTAAGTGTGGAAGCCTTCCATCCAGTTTATCAAGTTATATCTCTGCTGTTATCACCCTGTACAGGTCCAATTACAACAGCCAGTCTGAAGCAACTGCTTGGACTCTGCAGCATTTCAACTGACCTGCAGCTGACTGTGTATGAAACAGGCAGTACTGATAAGGAGAGCTGGCAGGTTGATGCATCCAGCTGTTTAAAGAATACAGAAATCTCTTGTTGTTTTACGGTGACACATTCCTAATGCCAAACAGCACACGCTCGTACACAAACCCCCCAGAAACAGACGCAGACGCACACACGCATTTTTCATGGATGTTTCTTCGGTGAGAGCTAATCCCCTGCCGCTGTCAGCTGTGCTTTTTGGAAAGCTCCTTACACAAGCCAAAGCTCATCCTGAGTGTGAAATAACACACATACATTACATATACACACACACAGATTTAAACTTAGGGTGTAAGATTGCACATAAGTTTGCCAAAGTCCAGTCTTGCAATGTGAAAGGAACAATCATAGAAGCTTCCTTTGCTTCCTTTGGTTTTCTCATATTTCAACACACATCCATCCATCCATTCTCCTCTGCTCATCCTTTTTGGGGTCGAGGGGATGCACAAAAATATAAAAGACATTTCATCCTGACAGCTTGTTTTTTAAAGGAAACAGACTTGGTAAAAAACATTTGTACTCAAGCCATGTGCCAGCCAGCCAACAAAACCAACTCTAAAGCAAAGGAAAAAAACACACTGCCCTCATTCATATCTAAACTAGCAATTCCTTAGAAGTTGTCTAGTTTTTTATTCGTGCTGCAGCCTTGGTGTGTGCATAGAACTGCATTTGCACTTTTATGTCAGCAGGAAAACACTTTTCAAATGTTTTTAGCACAATAAAACGTGAAAGTGCAGTATTTTCTATCATACCCAAACCTGATGCTACACTTTTATTGCGAAGGCTAAAATGGTAAGTGTGCTGATGTAGAAACAGTTAGGAGATGTGCGTAACAGAGATTTATTGGTTTCACACACACACACATTCAGGCGGCTGTTTTGTGTTTCATCTGAGTGACTGGGTGAAGGCAGAGGAAGTGAGACTGATGAGGTGGAACCTTCGGTCTTGTTCTCTGTTTCCCAGGGGATCGATAACAGCAGTGCAACAGAGCTGGCAGGACTCTTTTTACAGTACCAGGTTTTGCTTTCATAGACTTCAGAATTTAGCATGTGCATGCAATAATGCCACAAGGGCTCACAGCTGTCACACTTTTAAATTGCTTGTGCTATAAAGGCCCTCTCGTGGACTTTTGCATACTTTAAACGATAGCTATAAAAAAACAGAAGATGGTATTTCCAGTATTTTTGCATTATAAATGGTCAAGGCGCTACACTTCTTCTATTAAACCACACACACACACACGCACACACACACACACACACACACACACATTGAAGCCTGGTCTTGCTAATCATATGATTGAAAATAAATAAAGTCAGGGGTACTTTGCTGCTCTGGAGCATTCAGGTGTGTGTTTGTATCACAATGCTACAATTTCTACAATTTCCCTTTCTTTTGTTTGGTAGGATTGTCAGTATAAAGCCTCTTCTGTCCAAAAAGGACATGGTAGCGTGCCTTAGGTAAACAAAGTACAGAGCAAAGCACAGAACTTCTGGAACAATATCTTTTGAACAGACAAGACCAAAGTGAAGATGCTTGGTGAAAACCAAACACAGCATATCAACACGACCACCTCATGCCAACTGTGAAACACAGTAGTGAAGCAGTGATGATTGGGTTTTATTTTTTTTTTAGCTAGAGTACCTGGGCAATTTGCAGTCTCTGTGTAGATCATGAATTCTCTCGAATAACAAAGTAATTTAGACTCAAATATGAGGCAATCCATCTGACAGATAAAGCCTGGTCAAAAATTAGATCATACAACAGGACAATTTTCCCAAGCAAACCAGCCAATGTATAATACTGTGGCAGAAACGAAAGAGAACTCCATATTAATGAATGTCCACAAACTTCAATTAAACAAAACAAAGCTGTAAAGACGAATGGGCCAAAATTCCTCCACAACGATGTGAGACGCGGATAATATCACACAGAAAATGATTTTTTCAAGTTACTGCTGCTAATCTTGGTTTCATAAGCTAATGAATCGCAGGGTTTTTTCACACGACTACAGTTTCTTATGAGAGATTTTTTTCATGTCTATAGGATTAAAGCACTTATTGCGTTATAAACTGTATGCCCTAATGTTTTGAACAAACCTGAGGAAATGCCTTTGTTTTAAAAAAATGACTGAAGATGAACTCCAGCAAACTATGTTTCTGACAACCTTCCTGGAAGCCTGTCAGATAAAATGTGTAAGGGACTTCCTCTGTTTCTCTTCAGTGACCTTTCAGTGGTTTCCCTGTAAATCTTCCTGGTACCTCTCCCTCAGTGGCTCATCTATCATGCCCTGTAAATCCATCCCCTCCATCTTAAGTAGTAAAACCTCACAGCTGTCTGCAACAATGGGTTCATCTCACTGTCCACTATATATTTGCCCCACATATCTCTGGTCCCACCTTTCAGTTCAGTTTAAGGAGATTTACTCTGTTGTGATTTTGTTTTACTCTGCATCTTTCTGCCTGTATTACTTCATTGCTTTATGTCTGTCTGTCCCTCCTTATCAGTTTTTTCCTCAGCCTTTTGTCGTGTCTTTTATACCCGTTTTATTTCTTTTTCCTCTGTCCC
Source organism: Oreochromis niloticus (assembly GCF_001858045.2). Lineage (NCBI taxonomy): Eukaryota > Metazoa > Chordata > Actinopteri > Cichliformes > Cichlidae > Oreochromis > Oreochromis niloticus. The sequence continues at coordinate 17,905,240 of NC_031978.2, forward strand.
AAACGTAATGTGTCTGTTTGCATCTCTCGTCCCATCTGTCTCTCGGTGTCTGTGGTGCATGCTGTCTCTCTGGTACCTATCTGTCTTGCTTACTCTCTCATTCTCTCTCATAAGTATGACTCTTCCAGTGTGTCTGCCCGCTTCTCTGCTTTGCGACAGTAAAACTGACAGAAGGAAAGAGTTATGAGCCACTGGTTCCCCATGATTTACTGTCTCTGGACAGAGACATTATACAACTCAACAATCGCACATGTCAGGAGTTTAGCTTATGCTCTTATCAAGGTTGACTAGATTGAGTTACCTTGCTTACTGGTATGTGGAAGTAAATGAACAGTGACTTCTGAAATCACTTCTGTGACCTTCAGTCTTCCCACCAAGTATTAAAAAAATACTTTTTCCTCCGAGTGAGTAGCATCTCTTCTGAAATGTAATCATGGAGTTACTCAAGGTTATTACCCGAACTTGTCATGAAAGTTCAACAACTACAAAACTGCACCTGCTAATTCTCATTTTCAAATCACACAAGCTTCTGATTAGTACATCAGATACTATTTGTACCGCTGTGAGAAGCTTCTTTGCATCTCAGTAAATCACAGTAGGGCCAGACAGCACTGCAGGTAGGAAAAAAATGTGGTTAAACTTTGCCTCTATCTCTGTGCCTGACTTGTAGACACACTTTCTCCTTTTTTTAGCCATCAGATGATTAGTGAGCCATGTAGGGTTAAGGGTGGGTTTTGGTTAACATCCACTGCTTTTTATAACATTTTTGCCTGAATCATCCAAATGAAAAATCAGAAATTGCATGAAGACTTTATTTGAAATGTACCACTAATGTCTGAAAATGAGTCTTTTTTGTGTGTCACTACAACAAAGGAAACACTGGTTGTTGCAGTAAGTAGTTAATGCGAATTTTTGTGCATGCAGAAGGCAACAGATTTACAATTTTTGCCAATTTATCATAGTTAATCGCCTTATTATCACAAACAGATTACGTGCAATTGCCAACTTGACCCCATTTAATCTCATACTGATGGTAGCACACTGATACCATCTTATTGGAGTTTCATCGCTGCAAGATGGCAACTGACTGCCAGTGGTCACAGACCTGGACCCATTTTTAACGCAACTATTTCAAAGGCAACGAGACTGCAAGCTCATTTCACAGAGTTGCAACAATTTTGTTTGTGCCTCAGTCTCCAACCACTGTTTTCCATAGTGTGACTTAGTTAAGCAAAGTAACTGTGCAGGCAATGGTAAAACATATGTCAATTATTTTAAAGTGTCCTCACACTGTACAATCTTTAAAGCTGGCAGAACATGCCTGATGTTTCTCATGATAAACATACAGAGCCTCATCTGCTTTTTATGCTTACAACCGAATACATATTTTTTCATGGATTAAAGAAACTCTTTGCTTTCTGTTTTTCTCACTTCTTTCTCTCGCTGCCTTTCTCATCCTTGTTATAGCTGCTGCTGCTTTTCTCACTACACCCACCAGTCTCTAAGAGTTAACTTGCTTACAGAAGTTTAGTCTGTGCAGCCCAGACAGCTATACGCTCTAGGGTGGTTAAATACCAAAAAATAAAAAAAGCTTCAAATTTCCAACAAAAGAAAAACAAAACAGCAGAACGCTGCACTAACAATATAATGTCCTCAAGCGCCCCTTTATCTGACAAATACATTCATAAAAGACTTAATTTACACTGTATTCCTTTAAACACAGACAGATGCATGCACGCACACAGACGCGCACCATTAACCTGCCTATAACCACGCTGACAGCTATGTCAATGCAAACGCATGAAACGTAACTGTTCCATATCACAGTCTCATCCTGCTGGTGGATATAGTTTCTCACACACCGGCTGTGATTCCTTGGGATTTTCTAAAATCAGTAATGACCCAAGCCTAATTGTGAAAGACTCATTATAATAAATTCCACATTGTTATTTTTGTAATTCTCAAATCTGCTGGAACTTTCATTATATCTCATTTCACTCACATATACATCTGACTAATACAGCAACTAATGGGACCATCAGTCCTTACTCTTTGAAAGAAAATACCGCTTCTAATGTTGGAACTATTTTATAGTATATTTTGTGACAGTGATAAATACAACCCAAAATGGTTTTCCTCACACAGCATGGTAAAGTAAAAGTAATCTAAATAAGTGAATGTCAGTTTTTAGGCATTTACAACACAAGTCGGCTCTTGTCATTAAATCTATTTTGTTTTCTATTTTTGTTTCAAGTAAAGACTTTTATTAATTTATAATAAAGATGAGCATAGAAAGTGGATGATGTCACCCATTAGTTTGTGGTTTCTGTTCTGAAGCTAATTGTATTTGCATTGCATTTGTCTTGGTTTTACAAAGCAAAATGTAACCATATTTGGATAAGAGGGTAGAAATTGAAAGTTGTCAGCCTATGGTGGCTAGTTAGCTCTTGGTTAGCAAGGCACAACCTTTGGGGTGTATCAGGAAGGGCATCTGCTGTGAACATCTGTCAAACATGTATAGCAATCCACTGTAGGGACCTGCTTCTGAATAAGGAAGCAGCATTTAGCTTGAAAGTATCTTTAACTGGAATGCTAACTTTGGAAAATGAAATACAAACTTTAAACAAAATGTATTAACTGAACAGCACTCACATGTGAGTTGCCATGCTCTTAATAATGTATAACTTTAAACTGTAATATAGTTTCATATAACAACTTTTACAAATGGGAAAATCAGACACCAAACAATTGTAAAAATGCTTATTTTCTGCTTGAAAGTATTAGCACTGGACTTTGAGCTGGAAAAAGAACAGTTCAAAGAAATCAATAAAAGCCCAAAATGGCTATGACATTTTAAAATAATGCCTGAAATATACTTGCACAGTTACTCTATATAGATCCTATACGATGGCCGATGCCACTGGCAGCATTTACACCTCTGCAGGCTGCATTGATGGCGAAGTGTAGTTGCTTATCCAAGGAAGTGCATGCCAAGTCACTAAGAAGTAGAGCTGACACAGAAGTATAAATCTACTGTATGTTGTTGTACTCACTTGTTCTGGTGCTTGGAGCCCTGGAGGTGTGCATGATACTGCTCAATGGAGTTGAGGACCACACTGCAGACACTGCAAGAGTAACTACTTCGCAGCCCTAGAGAGACATGAACACATTATGTTTACTGTAAGTCACTTTCTGTAAGTATGATTTATAACAATCCCTAAAAGCTGTCATCATCATCATCATCATCATTTGGATCACCAGCTAGTAGTAGTGAGCCCAACATGAGCAACAATAAAAATCTGTACTGACACTAAGTAACAGTCTAATTTTTACCCTCAGTAGTTCTGGGTAATTTTCCTAATTAGAGTGCATCTGGAAAGAGATTTGATTAGACTGATCATTAGCAGAAAACCAGTTACATTTTTAGATCCTTGGATCAGTGCCCCCTTCTTTTTAGTGCCTGTGTGTGTGTGAGGGGTTCCTTTTTAAAACTTGCACTAGAAAGGCGGGTACCGCAGAAGAATTAGGACTCTAGGAATCAGAAACGAACAGCACAGTGGGATGTGTGCATGTCTGCTTTGTGTGCATGCACAGTTTTATTGTGTTGGTGAATGCAAGCTTGAGATGGTGCAGCTCAGACACAGATGTTAACTAATTAGAGGGTTTGCAGGTGGTCGCGATGAACACCCAAAAATAGATAGATGAATTTGGAGATACTCATGGAGTGGGGAGAAGGGAGATTTGGTGGTGCGGAGATGGGGATTAGGTAGAAGAAGTGAGTGAAAGAGAGGAAATATCCAGAGAATAATACCATGTTTTAAACAAAGGAGGGAATGGATAATGATTTATTACACTGCAGCATTGATGTAGCATTCATGCTGGGGTTTAATGATCACAAAAAAATGTGTATCCAAGCCCCAAAATAACGTCCCGTGGTAACTAGAGCACCAATTTTAAAATCTTCTTTCTTTTTCATAAAAGGAAGCAGAGGAAATGATCTCTCTGGGTAATCAGCAACACGCTATAATCGCCCGTGTTTCCCCTGTTAGAGATACAATGAAGAGCTATTTTTGTTTTCTCACTTTGCACACTGCAGAGCCGTCACTGCAGAACTTCACTTCCATCAGAAAAAAAATCTGCCTTGACATTTCGGGGTTGTATGACAAAAACAAGTCAAAAATGAATGGCTTGAAGCCTCTCCCTCTCTGTTCGTCCTTTTTTTTAATTTTAATTTTAATTTTCTGACAATGGGTGTGAAATTTTATTTATGCGGTGCAACTAAAAATTGGGGTGTGCCTGCTTGTGTGTACGTGCCCTTTTCGCTGCTGTCATTATCGTCCTTGAGGTTTATGACTTGTCTTAGTATTCCATCACCTTTTGACCTTTCGTAGCGGTAATTGGTGAAGTATGCTGGGAGATGAAGTTGTAATATAGTTAGGAGTGGTGGGAGGTCGTTTAGGCTTGGGCTAGAGCTGCATAATGTGGCATATCTACTCCCTGTTGCCTCAAGAGTCCCTTAGTCTCTTTCAGGGGTGATTAAGGATAAGCAGTCATTTACAAGAAAGCCAGGACTGAATTAGTTGCCTGAAGTAACTGCTGTCTTGGCTTAAATGTTGATATTTTTGCAACTATTAGGAGCTAATAACTAATTCTGTGTGTATGTGTGTGTGAAAGAGAGACAGAGAGAGGGAAAAAAAGAGAGCCGGCACATCTTCCACTGCCAAAATGTCATTACTTCTGTTCTCTCTAAATGAAAAGGCTATTAATTGGAGAAGCGATAATTTAGAAAGAAAGGAAAGATAAGTCTCTCTTTCTTCTTTCCTCTCTCCTCCCCGTAATTCTATACTGCTGCAAGGATTACATAAAGAGGTCTATTCTTTTATGTGTGATTATGAAGTGTGTTACATGTGCATGTGTACGCGTGCGCAGACAAAGGCAGCTTCCCTGCTTTTAGCCTGATTGATGTCACCTCCACACTGCCTGCCCGAGTAGCAGAGATGTACAATATGCTGCTGTTTGTGTCAGCGCCAGCCTTTTATAAAGACACGCGTAAACATATACACATGCACAGATAACGTGTTTTGGTTAATAAAGCAGTTCTGGCATAAGACCACACTGTGCCCTAATCCATGTTAATTACATGCAGGGAAAGTGTGTGTGCAACGGTAGTGACGGCAAGCAGCTCAGGGTTGTGAATGTAGGGGTTTTTTTGCGAGCATGAGCAGTATTTGTGAGGGAGTTCTAAGCCTTGTTAATTACACAAGAAGATATGCCAAGAAGAGAGAAAAGAGGGGGTGAGAAGCGCTAAGGCAGTGGGTGTGGAGCTGTTTGCGGCTGTCGTTTAACGTACAGAGCCTTCTGGCATTGCTGGCACCCCTGGTGTGGAGATGCCTAAACGGTTGTCAAAAAAGTAATGAGCTACATTTTGTGCTTAGAAAATTGGGAAAATTATGTTTGTTTCAAGAGTCTTGTTGCAGCGAAATTCAACATCCTGCTGCAGTTTCAGTGTGCGATGAATTTTAGCTTTCAGCTTTTTCACTATGTCCCAACTCAAGCAACATTAATGACCCATTTGGAGCATGATATTTGTGGCTCGTTCCAATAGCATGCGCTGCCAAGCTCTGACTGCAGCTCCTTTTTATGTGAGAGGCTCAGAGGGATTTCAGGTAGCGGTTAGCACTAGCAGTTGTGAAATCTAGTGTTTTGCACACACTTTTGGTGAACGGTGGGATTGTTTGAAGACAAAGAGGGAGGGAAATGGGCCTTGTACAACTATTGAACATCAAGTTTCATATGGATAAATTCAAGGTAGAGTTTCCTCTAATTTGCACTCACTGTAGGGTATTCATGTGTAATGTTATTCATGCTTCTTGTAGGATATTAGTTTATGGAGCGCTTACTACCCCAGAGCCTTTGTGCTTTAGTTTACCATGCGCTTTGCAAGATTAAAAATGAACTGAATCCAAGAAGAGCCCATTGAGATGCAATCGAAACTAACAGTCTGCAGCAAATACTTGACAGAGCCTCTCAAAGGAATATATCGCAAATACCATAGAAGAGAGGGGTTGAGATTTGGGTGAGAGTCAGATTAAATCCAAGTGGAATTTTACCAGCAAACTTTGAAGGACTTAGAGATAGACTAATTATTTTTGCAGCCAGTGTGACGGTAATTGGAGAGACCATCTGTTTCAGACAAAGAAAAAATTACCAGGCGCAGGAAACTATCTTTGTGAACTATTGCTTTTAAAAAAGGATTTCCAGAATCTCTTAGATTTTCCTAGTTTTCTAGTTTCTTCACTGTAAGCAACTAATCTTTCTCAAAGGTAGCTTATTAAGATGAAGTTCATGGATTTGAGGATTATTGCCGGAGTCGTTCAGTAAAACTTTTGAAAGACTCAGGTTTAGAAAACTAAACTTTATTTAGCCTTTTTGGCTAAATATACAAAACTGCTCATTTAATTATTGTTAAAATCACAATAATTGATTTACCAATAGAAATGGGCAGAAGAAATGGAAACAGGAATGCATTTAGTGGCATCTTTCTCATGTTTCATAGTCCAATATTTCATTTTATTTTCCTGTCTTTAACTGAGCTTTTGGTCGATAATAACTCCAGAGGGAAATACACAGGTCTTTAGCTGCTAAATGCTCCACTACATTCACCAGGGAGCTGCTTACTTCACATGATGTGTTGCTGGACAGGTAGTTGGTTTATCACTGGTGAGAACAGCTGCTTGCTGCTGCTAGAAACGACACCGTCGAGGGTGGTGAGCCTAAAGAAAGATGTGCCAGTTGCACTTTTAAACAACAACAACGAGCTGAAAAAATGGTAAAATGCTCCACGCTGCCGAATGGAGCTGAGTGATAATTTTCCATGTTCTTCAGTATGAGTCACTTTTCCACATAACACTATTATTTGAGCCCATTTTATCGCGTTAAATAAGACCTTTTGGGTACTTTTAACATAACTGAGGAAATATATCCTCAAAGAGTACTTAAAAAAGCCTAAAAGTATATACTGGTTTTCTGTAAATTTACTGCTTTGTTAGATAAACAGTTTTTAATGCCCAGAGCGAGCTGGTATTCAGACCTACGGTGCTTACACTACATCATAGTTATGTGTTTCTGCATGTAATTCTGATGTGTGACTGTGTCACAGTAAGTGGGAGAGGAGGTCAGCTCCGTCTCACAACTCTGGCACAGTCATCAATTACACACAATTTTCTCTCGGCTTTAGTGCTTCACCCTCTCTTGGGTCCTCGCACACACATATGCAGACACACTCTCCATTCCTAGACGCTTATCTCACTGCTTCTAATTCTCTTCGGAGTCTCCAGAGAGCAGAGACAATGCGCTGGCTCTGTCTTAAGGGGTTTCTCCCCCTGTCGTGATTTATGTAAAGACACAGCCGAGTCAGCCGGGCCCCATCCCTCGTCAGTAGCTACTCCCTTGTCCACCACTGTAATCCATTTCCAAGGGTTTCACCTGGCACCTAGCTGTGGAAAGTCACGACATTCTTGCTTGTGTCACGTCTGTGCAATTACACCAGAGAAGTATATATAAAAAAATAAGAACCTGGATGTGTTTAAATGTCAAGAAGTCTTATGATAAGTTTCGTTCATGGCCACAGGGGGATGAGACAACACAAGTAAAGGTCAATATCATCAATAGGACACAACATGAAAACACAGGAGGCAGACTCTGTAGCAATAGTTTGGAGAGAAAGAGAATATTGGTGTGCAGATAATTCACCTGTGCCTTGTGGGGGAGATAATAAGGATGACAGATGAGACATGATGCCAGATTGGACGCCACAGTGGTTTACACAAACACACACATTTAGACACAACCTAACCAAAACAAACACTGAGCATGGCAGAAGGAAGGAGGTGGGAAAGAGATAAAACGAACGTAAAGAGAAAACTATTCCACAAAGGGAAAATGAGGACAAAAGGACATAGATGAGTCTGTGCTTGGCAGAAACCAAATTCCGCCTTTCTCCTCCCCCTCCTGTGCGTATTTTGCTTAGTTCAGCTGCCACCTCCTGTTCGACCCTCCCACTGCGATTACACTTGATACACCTGTGACTTCACACCTTAAGTGGTGATAAAAGCCAATCTGACGTGAGAATCTTGGACCAATGGAAATTCGTCTAACTCAAGAACAAACGAGTACAAACAATGGAGCTGTAGTGAACAAAGCATTCCAGACTAAAGGCCTTGGAACAAACACATGATTGACGGCACGTATAATAAATCACATCAACAGCAAGCTCACTTAGAAACCTTCGACCCGTTCACTGCCCTTGAAAAGGAGACATTTAAAAGATTTTGCAGTGCAGCCTTGCTCTTCAATGAGGACGAGTGTCTTAAAAATAAACAAAATTCTAATTAAATAAAAAAATGTTTTCTGTGGTTACATTATGAAATTTGGAGTCTGTGGGATCTGGGTCACAGTATGTGAATGGAGGATGATATCTAACATGACACCACTTAAAGCCTCTGAGCCAGTGTAGGCGGCAACATGACTCATGCTTTTAATATGATTGGCTTCTTGAGATGATGATTTGTGTCATGGCACCTGGAGCATGCGGCGAATGGCACTGCTGCGGCTTCACAAGTGGATTTATGTTTGTCACAGGCTGTGTGCTGTGTGGTACGAGCGTGCGTCAAACTTGTATGTGTGGCATAGAGGTGTCGTGTGGCACTCATGCATGCATGTTGGACTCCTTTGCTGAAGTAGGATAATGTTTGGTGATATTGGATGATATCACTCCTAAGAACCCGAGAAGGGAAAGTGGTTTCTGTGCCAAATGCTATTCATAATTTAATTAAAGTACCCATCTGTTAGAAATATTTGTGTGAGTGTTGGAATTATTGCCCCATTATCTCCACATTTGCTTGTTTACTTTACTAATGTTTGACCATTTCATGTGTCATTTTGTGTGAATCAGCACACACACACATATATATAAATATTTTTGAATGTAATGTGGTGGCTTTCACCTGTTGAGCCTTCTCTGCTGTGCACTGCATTATCTCTTAAGTATGCTTTTTGCAATGTGACAGGAGACGCCCCCCCAACACACTGCAGTGCTAAGACTAATAAGTGTGAAAACGGTGCTGTAATTCAAAGCGCCCAACCCCAGACAACCGGCATTGAAGGTTAGGTTGCAGCAAACGGAGTGGAAATTTTTCACAGTAAGTTGCAAAGAGCAAATATTTCTTTTGGATGTAGAAAAACAACTTTTATAGAGCAACTTATTTAATCTTACATTTACATGAAAATGAAATGGTCAGGGTGACTCTGTCCTTTGTATCTTTGGTGAGTATTTCACAAAAATGCTGGCTCCTATACTTCTTTTTGGACCCATGTTACTTGTAAATTAACCAGCTTTTTTAAAACTCTTACTCAAGTTAGTAACATGAGCTTTCAAGAAACCATCGGAGAAATTTGCACAATGTGACTTGAGTGATTTTCTCTGACTAAGTCTGCCTAAGGTCTGAGTCATGCAGGCCTAGAGACCCGCTGGCAACTTCCAGTCGTTAGGATAATTCACCAACCAGTTGGCGAGTTGTTGCTGGAGGCTGTTGGCTTACTATTGGTGAAATTAATTGCAAAAATCAATTTCCCCAATCTCTCCTTGTGATTGCTTTGATTGCTAGCAGACTGCTGCACTCCCCCAAAGTTTACATGAGGACACTGACTTTTCTGCAAACACTCTCTATTTCACTGTCTGACGTGTAGTGAAACTAAAGAAAAAGAAAGAAAAACTGTCAACGAAGAACTTTTGCCTTCAAAGAAAACGCAACCAACAGTTTGCAAGTCGGATGGTCCCCCTTTGCACAGTTTCGCTAGTGGTTAGCGAGTAGTTAGCAAGTATTTGCAGCATAGCTGGTGTCTTCCATGCAAACTATGGGCAACTGCTGTAACCGTTTTGCAAGGAGGTTTCTGTTGCATGTTAGTTATTGCCAGTAACCTCCAGAAACCACTTACCAATTGGTCCCAGAATATATACTTTTCCTTAGTGACTAGTGGTTTTCTGCAGCTGTAGCAAACAATTTTACAGCGACTGCCAGAAACCTCCAGCAATCAACTGGTTGGGGAATAAACATTTTTCGTAATCTCGTAATCGGTGGTTGCCAGATTGCCAGGACTAATAAAATAGACATAAAATCTCTTATACATTAAATAGCTACTCACATTTGTACACTTCACATACAGCTTTTGACATATACTGTTGTGTTGTGACCATCAGTGAGACAGATACCAGCAGTAGGAATGTAGAGGTAGTTGATTTAAAGAAGCAGCTTTGGTTAATTCTTGCAAAAACACTGCCATGTTTTTCTCTAAATGCATGTAAGCTGGGATCTCAACATTAAGTAGTGCTGATGGTGCTAAATTTATCAATGAGTAACTGGTTTGCCTTACCTCAGTTTAACATATGATATGTACCCCCACACTGAAAGGCATATGAGCATTTCATGAATCCTCATTCACTGCTGCACATCTTGCATCTGATCTCCCACTTATCGTCTTTCCTCTGACAAAGTCGTAACACCCCTGCTGCCCTTCATTTGCCACTTTTGCTGGGCTTGGGTCCAAGAGGCTGACCTGTGCTCTCTGTGGCATCCAGACTGCCTGCTAGCTGCTCCAGGAGGCGTGCCCTGGCTGCATTCCTGCGGTGTTTCTTGCCCTCGTAATGCTGCTGGGCCATCAGAGGGTTGTTGAACCAGGCTCCACACAGACAGCAATATTTCCCAGCCTCTCTCCCACCATTTCCACTGACCACCGCCATGGGCCAGGGTAGGGCAGGTGGAGGAGGGGGGCACGACGCGGGGTCTGTGGGCAGTGGGGTGGAAGGGGAGGAATCTGGAAGCGGAAGTGAAAAGATAGGAGTTAGAGACAAGTCAAGGGTAAGAGACTGTAGAGGGAAATGAGAACAGGAGAAGGAAAGGGAGAGTGAGGGAGGGAGGATATTAACATGAATTCAAATGCAAATCGAGCTCTAATGTGAAAATTACATGAAATGAAAATATTTTCATGAAACTCGTTAACATGAAAATGTGAAGCATTTGCACAGATTCTCACGCACATACTCTTCGCAGACACATGAAATCTCAAATACATGCTTGAAAAACCACATTTACATTTAAAAACTCTGTAATCAGATTGTACTCATCAAGGCTGAGAGCAAAGAGCAAATGGATTGCTGTGAGCCACATATGTGGAGCATAGATGAGGGCTGGAAGGAGGCCATCTGCACTCCGGGGTCCAGTCTGCAAGTGTTAGAGACTGGCTTCTGAACCTTCCTGTTTCATCTTTTTTTTTTCAACCTGTACTATTTCTCCTCTCCTGTCTTCTGCAAGGGAATAAAAAAAAAAAAAGAAACGGCAGATTTCCAGGTGACCTGCTACTCATGACATGGCACTGGTTACCATGGTGATTGCCCATTAATAGCTAACAAGCACTGACATGTCCACATGACGGGGTTGTAGCTCTCACAGCGAAGACTGCGTACACGCGTGTGGCTACTCGTGCGTCTGTGTGAATGTGGGTGTTTGGGTGGCGGACTGAATGTGTAAGCCACGCTTAAGAAAACGTGTGAAGTCTTGTATATGTGTGCGTGTGTGTGTGTGTGTGTGTGTGAAAGAAGCTCCAGAATAAGCTGTTTGCATGTGTAAGGTACAGTATGTGTACCAAACAAATCATCCTGAGAAGGGATGGTAGGGAGGGGGTTATGTCCACAGCCAAATTGCGTGAGAGAGCACACAGTGCCAGATGGCATGTCCAAATGTGCCGATTTGCCATCCACAATGTGTCAATGACTCTTGAGTTATACTGACTGTGAGTACACAGCCCGATGCCGCACGTTTAGTTCACATTTTATATCACAAACAAAAGCCCACTCACACATGCTTTGAAGCTCAGATGAGTCATATCACTTCTTTCACAACAACCATCGTCTCACTGCTAACAAATGCCCGCATGAATCCTTGACCAGTGACCACGGGTGTGAGGTGGGTTCGTTTATGTGTCTTTTTTAGTGTGGGGGCCTGCGCCGGATTGACTCCAGCCCTTCGAGCTGATTGGCTGCTCATACCTTGATGTGTCTTCAGGCTCTGTTCACATAGTTACTGTATCTATGGCTGTGTCTCTGTTCATCTCACCAACCACACCCACTCACATTCCCTTTGCTTGTGTTTGCCATCGTCTCACTTTCAAAACTCAACCCTGCAACTCTCTTACTGTCATTTTATTTTATTGCCGTTGAGCTCAAAGGCAAGTCCATCATCAAATCTCCGGTGTAGCATTCATGTGTGCTTGCGTGTGCCAGTGCGTAAATGACACTCCTCGGTTCTGACAGCTCTATGGAACTGCATGTGATGAGCAGCAACAGGGAGAGACCCTGTGATGTTTTTTCTCCTCTCTATCCCTTGTTGCACCACCACTTCTCCTCTCCTGACTGTGATCTCTGCACACTGGAGCAGAAATAAGTGTTTTTCACAGAGTGGGGCATAGGCAGTGTGCACGATAGTGTGTGTTCTGGAGGAAGAGGTGTTGGGTTGAAGTGTATGGGGATGTGATGTGCATCGGGGAGGGAGCACAGGTACAATCTCTGCTCTCTACCGCTCAAAGGCTTCTCCAACACACATGGACCCTACAATTTCTATCCTCACCTTTGTTAATGTCCAAGTGTCCTGAGATGCAAGTGAATGCCATGAGTGCCTGCGTCAGTCATCTTGCCTCTGTGTTTTTCTAATGATTGCGCGTGCATGTGTGTGTTTCTATGCCCATGTGTGCCCAAGCCTGTCAGCTTGGCTGTGCATCTTCTGTGGCGCGCTCATCTCGGAATGATCGTGAAGGGTGCTTTTTGACTTTAATCTCTCCTGAAATCCTCTTCTTCTCTCCCAGGTCACTCTTTCTCTCTTCTTGTTCTCTTGTTTCTTTTCCTTCAGGTCCTACTGTCACAAAACGAAGCAAACTGCACGACAGTGCCTGTACAGAAGTGACACTTTCCCCAAAAGTAGGCCAGAGTTTAGCAAAAGTCACTCAGGGGCTTGATTATAACACTCCATTTTGTAGCGATTGTGCCTTTATAGCTGTGTGAGTTTTCCCTTTGAATCCAATTTGAATCACATTATGTAAAGCTCCCCTGGAGTCAACTTAGCAGCACAGACACTTAAAAACACACTAATCTTGAACAATCATGTGCTTCAACAAAAAAAATATCAATCAGTAGATGTCTTGATTTGTTAAGAACACATTTCACTAATCAGGAGACTTTTATAAATTAATGTCTGTCTGTGTGCCTCATCTGCTAAGTTTTACTTCTTGGGCCTCTGGCGTGTTGCCATTTTCAAACACATTTCCCCCCGAATCCCAGGCTAGTAGTTTTGACTGAACCATCACTACAGCTGTCCAAATCCACTTCAGATAAAAAAATAAAGCCTTTGAAGTAAAAATAGTTCTCAGTTCAGTAAAACATGTCACAAAGAGGGGATGTATACGAGCAGAGGTGAGAGTCTATTTGACAACTGAGTCATGGTCTCTTGTGATGACAGGCTTTGTGTGTTAAGATCAGCAATGAGAACCTATAGATGCATAGCTTAGCATGGAAGAATAATAGATTGTGTTCTGTCTATTATGTATTGCTGAATGCTATACTGGTGCATCAAGTAGTCTGGTTGAGATTTCATGATTGAAAGGAATTTGTAACATACCCTTTAAATGCTAAAGAGACAAGATGCCTAGTGCAGCGGTCTAAGAGCTTTAAATGTGTTATATTATTAACCAGAATAAGGTTAACACTTCTGATTCAAGGTTCCAAACATATGATGTAAAAAAGAATATAAGCCAGCAATAATTGATTCAAACTCTGTCAAATTGTGAAACATAGATGTGTATAAGAGCCCACGTGCAGAGACAGCATCCCGTGAAGCTCACCACTGATAGCATTTAAAGTTGTTGCCACAAAAAACACCATCAGGACAGAACATGTTTTTGCACTGTGCTCACAGAGCTGGGCTTTTGGAACACCTCTGCACTCATCAGGATCACTTCTCTTACCAAGTCAATCGATATCAGCATTGGATATTTTAAAGAGGGTTTTTGTAACCAACAACAGTGTGCAAAAAACTTGCGCTATCCCTTACTTCTTTATATTTTCCTAGAAAAATGGGGAAGAGGTGCTGTGAATTATTGAAATATGTGCAAACATACATGCAAATAAGGCAAAAACTGAGTTTGGACTATTCTAACAAGCTTGTAAATCAACATTTGGTATGATGACCTTTATTCTAAAACACAGCCTGAAGGCACGCTTTGTTGTAATTTCTTTAAGTAGTCTTCATGAATAGTTCTTGAGGATTGTTGAAGGACATCCAAAGACCTTCTTCGGATCTTGGCCGGGTTTAATTGCGTTTGCTGTCAAGACGATCCCTCACTGCTTCAATAATGTTGTATAGTGGGTTTGGGATCATTGCTAAGCTCAAAATTTTTTGTTATTTTCATGATCAAATCCTGGCAGATTTCTTCTATATTAATAATGCCAACAGTTTTAACAAGAACCCCAACCCCACTGATGAAATGCAGCACCAAACAATGACAGAGCCTCCAGCATGTTTTATAGATTGCTGTCACTCACTATTATGCCTCAACCATTCTTTTCTGTACATATTGATGATCAGCCAAATATTTAAAATTTGGATTTATCACTCCATAAGACAAGTTGACACTGATTTTCAGTCCAGTTCTACCTACTTTAATACCTCATACCATAGCATTTTCTCCTTATTTCCTTTCCTTAATAAATGCTTGTTGACAGTGAATATTAGATGGTTTAACTGAAGTGCCAAACACATCTCTCAGTTCCTCTGTCAGATCTTTGCTTGATTCTTTCCTGTTTCTTATGGACATGACCTGAGATATGGTTCATCTGCATTAGATAGTTTCATAGACTTCTTTTGTTATTCAACTTGTCTAGTTTCCTTTGTTTTTTTGCCAAAATATGCCAACCTTTCAGAAAATAGCTCTTTGGGAAGCATCTTGTTGGTGGTTTTTGAAAGAGAGTGCTAATACCAAAGTGACTAAAGATACTATTTTACTTTCATTTTTACTATGTAGACACAACAGTTTTTTTTTTTTTTTTGCTTGAATGAGTCCGCTTAACAAACAGTCAAAGAACAAAATAAACCAAAAAACAACAAAAAACATTATGAAAATGAGTGAAAAATCAGCCAATGTTTCAAAGAAAAACTTTGAAAGAAATGAGGACTGGCTCAAGGCTTTTGCACAGTACTATAGCAACGATGAGCGCATGACAGAAGCATGTTAGCTAGGGCATGTTAGCTAGCTAGCTTGTTAGCTGGTAGTCTGTTGACTACTGGGAGGGGCTTTGTCTCTCATCAACAACAGTAAAGAAAGATGGAGGATGAGGCAAAGAGAGCAGAGATCCACCAAAAACAACTTGTGACCAAGAGCAGAGCTGTGTCTGTTGTTTGTTGCTTAAAGGAACAGTTTAATGCTCTTTTTACTTTGCTGTCCAAAGCTCAAAGAATATTTGGACACTGCCTTGACTTCTTCTGCTGCTGTGACTGCTGTAACAGAAACAAAGCACCGTGACTGCGGTTTTCAAACTTTTTGAGGCAAGTCAATATTTCAAAGCATGCCCATATTCATATCTGTACAAAACAGCTTCTGTGTTGTTGGGCACATCTTTAGTTTTTCCTTTCAATTTTATTCTCAGTAGTTTCACTTTGGACAATCTATTTGCTGCATCTGGACCTCTGACATGTAATTTTCTTTTTTTGCAAGACTTGCCTGTCCACTACCATATGCCTTGCCCCTTTCCAATTATCAGACAACAAAAGTGCTGCTGCGTGTGTTTCAAATCCAGCAAGCTTTTGAAATGGGCTACGTTTCTGTCAGAATGGTTGTTTGGTTTCCAAGAGCCTCTTTATCTTGCCTGGCACTTTCTTAGCATTAGCAAACTTCTCACAGGTGATGCATTTGAATGGTGTTGACACCTCAGGTCTTTCTGTAGCCAAGAGACATGCAGCTTTTGTGATAGTGTCTGCTGACAGTTTTTTTCTTTTTTCTAAAAGTTGTGTGTCTTCTGCAGTGATAGGTAGTTACTCCACACAAGAAAATGATGTGTTTTTTCCCCCTTATTAACTTCCTTGGTGTCATTCAGGGCCTTTGATGTATCACACACGGATAAATCCCACCATCCAGCAACTGTAAAATGAGACTGGAGTTCCCTTCATTTATAACTATGGTTGTCATAAAATCTCACAGCACACCAGGATTCGGCTCAAAGGCACACTAGCGTGCCTTACTACACCATTTGCAAACTTCTGCACAGCTTTAGTACGTTAAGTTAAATATCTGAGTTTAATCTTTATGTAAAAGTCTAACACAGGTCAATATAAAAACTAGACTGCATGCGATACCTGTGTTTGTGGGGTTGGCTATGGCTGTGGGTACACTGGGTGGCTCCCCCAGCACCAGGCGGACTCTCTTGGCATGGGTTTTGCCCTGGTAGTGGGACTGTGCCACAATTGCAGAGGTGAAGAACATGTTACACAGGGTACAGCACTTGTTCCTGTCCACTTCTGTCTCTGCACAGTCCTGTAGCAGAAACAGAGGAAGAGAAATGGTAAAAGAAAGTGTCAGAAGGGTGAAGAGAGGTGTTGAGAGAGAAAAATAAATCAAAGTACAGGAGAGTATAGCGAGTGGAGAGGTGTAGGCTGATGACGAAGGGAATGGTGTGAAAAAAGGCAGGGAGAGGTAAAAGTGAGAAAAAGAAGAGAGATGGGGGGAAGGAAATGGAAAGATGTAGCCTTTACACTGACCTCACTGGGCTTTTTCTCTCTCACTTCCTCACACACACACACACACACATACGTGCACACATGAAGGCAAAGAGAGGACTAATCAAATATTCATCTGTCTCTCTGGGCTGAGATTGTGGCTTCGGCCTTTCACCGCAGCTGGTTCATTACTAATGATGAGGGGGAGTTGCTCCCTACGGAAGAGTGAGAATACAAACAAAAAGACCAACCAACCGCCTGATTGACACAAACATGCAACCACACACACACACACACACACACACACATACACACACAGTCATTCTTTCATCCATCAGAGTATGCTGACTTGCGGTTAGGCAATAAACACTTGCCTAGTCTTAACCTAAATCTAACCTAGCCTCAACCTTAAACCAATCCACACAGAGGGACTGTGATGATACATTTATGTACTCACAGGATGAGTAATACATGCATGCATGTATTTTACTTTGAGCCTTGTCCTGAACACTCAGAAACACTTTAAAGCCTACTAGAATGTGCAACATATCACACATATGCTGCAAATAACTGTCAATGTCAGTCTTTGTGGGATATATATACATATATATATATATATATATGTATACATGTATACATATATATATACATATATATATATATATTACACTGACCTCACTATGTATATTTAACAGGGACATAGAACAGGGACAGGTCAGAGTAATAACTGATATTCTAGAAACAGAGACACTGTCATTAGAAGTCTTTATGGTTTATATATATAGTAACAGTTCTGGCTTCATAGGTCAATTTAATCCTATATCCCATATAATCACATTTTATAGAGTTGTGTGCTTTCAACTTTGTAGCATAAGCTTTGAGAAAGGTACCTTCTTGTTTCACTATGTCAATGACCTGTTACAGTCAGCTCTGTGCCTTAAATCAACCTAAAAATGGAGCTCGCACGACTGAATTACAAGTCAGCAGAGGAGACCTCTTTGTCTCTCATATCCAAGCTGTCCAACTAACCATTTGCATTCAGCTTTAACTAGACTAGGTCAAAGGGTCCCTACACACTATTATTACTTTCATTATTTGCCAGTCAAGAGCAAAGAATTCGTTAGTGCAAAGAAAGCAAAATATTTCAAGACAAGACAAGAAATGTACATCGATTTCTTTCTGTTACATCCTTGCTGGGAAGCATCAGGACCCATGCACTAAGAAAGATGCCCCCCAGACAACACTGGTAAGTGGTTTGAGTGATCTGTTTTTAACGCGCCTTCATAGTCTTATCTTACCCTTGTATTCAGCGCTGTCCACTTTTAAAAAGGACACTTTAAAGAAACAGCTGTAGACAGTGTCTACGCATTAGTCTCTAGTTCTGCTAATGCTTTGGCATCTCAAAGGAGTCAAATCCAGGTGCCAGAATTTGCAGATAGCCCTTGCCACACGACTGGAGGCTGTTATAGCAACGTTTCTATGTCTTCCTTGAACTCTTCGCATTCAACCTCCACCTTCTGTCTGTTCATCCGGGCTTTCTTTCTTTTTCTTTTCACACCAGCACACTTTTTAGTCCAGGTGTTAATTCGAGTTGGAGGAGAGAGAGACCTCACTCTCGGTGAGACTACAATAATAGAAATGTGTCTGAGACACCATATCTGAGTATGTGGGTGCGCCCGGTGCGTGTGTTTGTGTGTCTGCCTTATGTCAGCTCTGGTTAGCATCACGGACACTGGATGTGAGAGTTAAGGACACCTTTACCTTGCAGGCTTAGCTTTGTCTCTCAGCGGTCCCATCTCTCTCTCTCTCCATCTCTTTCTCTCTCCTTCTTCTCTTACTTTTTCGTCTCTCTGCCTTGCCTTCACTCTTAGCCTTTTTCTATATCTCTTTGCCTCCCTCCATCCTCTCTCCCCCTCTGGGCTCCAGTCTCAGTGACTCTGTGTGTTGTGGGATGAAATATTTATCTGTATTGGCAGGCCCGCGCAACCGCCTCTCCTCCTTCCTCTTCCCTCCTCCCGCCTCGCCTCCTCTCCTCTTCACTGACTCTCCCTGCTGTGATCATGTTAAAGGCTTGCTATGAACTGTCCCAGACCTCCGCCCTCCATCACCATTAGCATTAGAGCTACACTGTTATCTTGCTCTGCCAATATCATCAGCCAATATTGAACTCTGTATTATTTACACTATTGAACACACTAACGGTATTAGTTATACAAAAATATATTTTTTTAAAAATTCATGGAGCATTTTAGAAACAGTGTCATCACACAGTTTCTCCAACAACTCAGGTTAGACTAAGACTCAAACCATTATCTGCACCACATGGAGCAGACTAAGCATTGCAGCTGAGCAGAAGAAGCTTGTGGACTATTTGACAACAGTAAGTTGCTAAATAGACTCTAAAAATCTTGTTGGAAAGCACTGTTAGCAAAGAATATCAGCTGATATTTCAATAATGGAATTTTAAGCTTTCTAGAAACTGATATGGACTTAGGCCCCAGAAATTTGTATTAGTATCTTGGTTTCTTTATTAGCACATGCAGCACTGTCTAATGTGTATTTGCCATTTTGATTTTGTTGTATGTAAAGTAAAAAACAGCTAATCTATATTTATCCAGTGTTTTTTATTCATGATTGCAGCATGGGGCGACAGAGACTCTGTAAGGACAAGTCTTCTCCTCTTTTCTCTTCTCTTCTCTTCTTTAGGAAACTTTTTTTCTCTTTTTCTCTTACTCCATCTTTCCTTCTTGCCTACATTTCTCCTCCTTCCTCATTACCATATCTTCCCCACTGCCTCTCAGTTTTTGTGCCTCCTCTCATCTCCTTCGCTATTTGTCCCATTGTTCTGCTTTTCCACTTCCCCCTCACATACTCCGTATACCTTTTCCTTCCCTGGGCAGTGGTGTTGAGCTCTTGTTCTACTAAGATCTTGTTGTACCAGAAGGAGGAAGATAAACTGCAATAGGCTGATGTCCCATCCTTGTGTGTTTTGGGGGTTTTGTTTTGTTTTTCCAGTTTTTGACTCAGGACAAAAAGCCTGAGCTGTTTCTCTGTGGCAGTCTGCAGCAGTCTCACCCGTCACAACAAACACTAAAAAGTAAGCGAAGCAGTCGACAGAGATGGAACTGAAACACAAAGAAGCATCTACTCGAAAAAATCAAAGATGTTACACCAGGGATTTAGTGACAGTGCGGGGAATGTTTTAAACAATCTGAAACATGTGTGGGTGACTGACATATGAATAATTGTCAGCTCATTACAGCTGCCACTCTACCAAACCACTTCAAACACTAAATAGCGTCTCTGACTCACAGTTTTTCCTCCATCGTGCGGAAAGTCGTCACCTTTTCGCTTTCTTCGTTTTTGATTTCTAAATCTCTGCCATCGCTCATTACTGTGTTTCTCTCTGTTTTCCACACCTCGCTGTCTCTACCTGTCGCACCTCGCGCATCTGTTGAGACCGATTTGCATGCGACCTAATTGTCGTGTGTGTTTTTTGTTTGCACATGCCGCACGTATGCCTGTTTGTCCGCTGCCTGACAGTGACGTCTGTATCGCAGATTTTGTTTTTTCTTTTTCATTTTTGTTTGGGTGGCTTCAATCTGCTCACGCACCTAACAATAGATTCCTAATTAGCTGTGTTTATCTTCCTCTCCTTCTGTTTTTCTTTTTTCTGCTCCTCCTCACTTCTCCCCACTGTTCTGTGTTGGGGCGCTGTGGGAAACATTGCTAAATATACTCGTGGAGCAGCTCAGGGAAACAGAGCTCTCATTTAGAGCTCGAGGATGCTCTGAAAGTGTAAATTAGAAGTAGTCACAGTGAAAATACAGCAGTGGAGGAGAATAAAAGGTGAAGAAAAAACCTTTTTTTTCTTTTGTCTTGCCCTTTGCGCGGGTGAAAAACTGCACAGATGGAGAGAGAGAACAGGGTGGAGAATAGGGCAGAAAAATGGATCATGTCTCCTCTTTCATCTGAGAGCACCTTGACGACCTACTTTCTCCATGTTTGTTCTGTGACAAAAACTTTCACCTTTACACACAAACACAAAAACCTTAAAGCATGGCATTTTACACTGACATTTCAATCACTCTGCAAAAAAAAAAAAAGCCTTTTCTGCAGTTCCCATTGGACTGCACCATGTCAATCAGCACAAAACAGGAGGGAAAAAACATTGAGATGAAGTCTAGAGAAAAGACGTGCAACGCTTCCCCTGGGAGAAAGAAAGATGAAAGAGATGAAAGAAGAAAAGTTTATTCCGAATTGAATGCTGACAGTTTCACCTCGGGAAATGAAATTAATCTCTGCTCATCTTACATCAGTTTTCCAGCCTTGACAAATAATCAATGTCACATCTCTGCGTGAAAGGTTATGAACAAAGTGCTAGCTGTGGCACTCACAGTAGGTTACAGTATAGCAGATGCGGGATGTGTGTGTCTTCGTGCACACAGCCTATTTATGTGTGTTTAGTGTCCAATGTGAGGTGAAATCCACAGTGGGCTGAGTCATGTCTTATTTGGTTTTTAGAGAGACAGATGGAGACGCAGGTGTGAATATATCCACAGTATGTGTGTGTATGTGTGTGTGTGTGTGTGTACCCATAAGCCTTTGACATATTATTTTATGAGTGTCTGCAGTGTTATGTGTTACCTTTTTACAACTTTTGTTGTGAACTATGGTTCCATTGGTTGAGTGAGGCCCAGGTCACACAGTCCTAGAGACTAAATGATGACCCTCTTGAAACCACAGGCCACTAGGGAAAAATGTACTTTCCCTGACTGGTTTGTGAGTCAAATTGGGAGTCTGTAGGTAAAATTGATCACAAAGAAGTATTTGGAGCTGCACCCAAAACCTCCTTGTGGTTCCAGTTTGCTTTCCATTTTTTCGTTTCACTAGTGCACTCAGTACTTGGCAAGTATTTGCAGACAAGCTGGAGTCTACCAATGCAAATCTACAAGCATACAATCATAGTTAGATGTTGTCTATGGATCCATAATTCACTGCAGCGTGTGAATTTTAAACATGTAATACTTTATACTCATTTGTATGCAACATCAGAACTGTTTGATGGACTACAAAATTCCCAGCAAATTTTAGTAAGTCAACTTTTAAACCCACTTCATATATACTGTACATATGCAAGGTGACAATTATCATGATTTGGACATATTTCTCAATTTTACTTTCCTTTTCAAAATATTGTCACACAGCTATTTCTGACACTTATGTAGAAAGTAGGCAATATTTATATATATATATATAAAAAACACATTAACGGGAGCTGGGCTTTATTTTTGTTTTAGTCTTTTGCCTATAAACGTCTTCAGCCTTCAGACCACTATAGATAACAGATACTAAAGACTGTCTTTAATATCTTGTAGTTTGGGATTGATCTACTGATCTACTTTTTATCTAAAAGAATGGTTCTTAAAATTTAAATGAATGCAATCATTAGGAAAAGAAAGACTCTGCATAGAAGGATGAAGGAAATGGTGTAAAAATGATCATGGGTCATGTGCAGGCAAACAGTGGGGGAACAAACCAGTACATGGACCAAATAACATAAGTCTGTCGAGAAGCATAGTTTAAACACCACCACTGTACTTGGTTGCTCAAGCTCTAGGGCTTGAAACTGTTAATCCAGGTCTGTTTTTACGCTTTAGTCTCGCTGGATTTATTTTCTGAAACCTTTAGAGACTTTCACCCTCTTCACCTCTCCTTCTGTCTCTCTCTCTCTGGAATTGCTAGATTTGTCAGTTAGTTTTAAAACCTTTATTTTTCCACCAGCTGTGTCCTCACAGTGTGCACAGTATGTGCTTTTAGTGTGTGAGTGTATATTTTATGCCACATGGGACGAGCCAGATAATTGGGACACACAATGCAATATTGTAAATCTTCCTCTACACAATAGTCGATTACACACACACACACACACACACACACACACACACACACACACACACACACAAATTAATCATTACCAAAATAGCAGTTATACTTAATGTTTGAAGCCCAACAATTCGATGTAGGATACAAATGCAATCTCAGCATTTGCCACAGTTACAGAATGGGGCTCTAGAAATACAGACACAATGGCTTTCCGACTGCACATGCACACGGACAGACACACAAACATTGGTAATGCACTGACCTCCTTTGCTATGGCCTGCAATAGTCAGATACAGAGCTGCTTGGCGCTGTCTGCCTTCACTAAATCTGACCAAAGCAGGCATAACCTCTCTTGGGAGAATTATAGCCCACAACTGCATACAAGAGATCAAACATTCCCATGAGCGCTTGGACACAATGGTTAAGGATGAAAGTGGACGAGCCTAGCAAAGGATTAGACTAAAGCTAATCAAAAACTAAGGTTTTTGTCATACACATGTGATAAAGGACATTCAAAATAAACGCCTTTGCTCCTACTAGAGTTTCCATTTAACTGCATTGCAGAAAATTATTTCAACTTATTTAGTTCATCAGTAAATATTTAATACATTTTTACATACATGTTAAAAAAGTTTGGAGTGATAATATACATTTTAGGTTTATATTTTATATATTTGCACAGCGGTGGACACACACACACACACACACACACACACACACACACACGGACACACGCACACAATGAGTGGAAGCATACTGGATTATCTGGCCTCAGTCTTTTGGAAGGTGGTCCTCCATCTTCAGGATGAAGCATGTAGAACAGACGTACCTTGTTGGCATGTTTCTTACTCTGGCAGAGAGAGAAAGAAAGAAGCAGAGGGTCAACTAGGAAGTGAGTTTTTTTTATCAACTGTGCCAAGTGGAAAAAAAATCAATGACTGTCACTCTATCTTAGCAACTCCCTCCAAGCTTTTATCTTTCTTTCGCCTGATGATGCTAGTAAACATTTTGCTCCTGGCCAGGTGACTAATGGACTGGGCCGGCCTCAGCTTTGTGGATCCCTGACTAAGATGTGGAGAAGTGTGTTAGTGGTAGTGGATTGAAGACTCTTTGCTTGATCTGCACACATTGAACACTGTGAAGTGCTAAATGTTGGAAGTGAGGAAAGACTTTTATATCGGAGAGGAGAAATCAAATGCTAATATTCAGCGATAGGTATAACTCCACCGTGTGGCAACATGTAGTTACAAGCTTTATACTTTTATATACTCCTTCTGAAAGGCTATCTGTATCTAGCTCAATTGCAACCCAGTATCGTGTGTACTAGACAAGCCAGTCCACTGTGCCCATTTCACGCTTTGCCTCTTCAAAACATGAAATTGACACATGCAGAAGTTGCATTACCAGCAGAGGGCGATAGTGAGGGAAAAAACGTATGAAGTACATTCCAGGGTCCTTAATCACCGGACACGGTTAAGCTAGGCGGCTAATATGTATTTACATGTAAATGTGTTAATAATGTCTGTTTAAATGCTTTTCTGTGATTATTTTCATGTTGGCTTGAAATAAAATATCTCCCTCTGCTGTTACTGCAGCTTACTGCAACTTCTGCATGTGTGTACATTTCATGTTTTGGAAAGACAAAGGATGAAATGGACACTGTAGGCCAACATGTCCATTACACGATTTGCATGACAAATGTGTTCAGAAGAACTTTCAGACCTTAATGATGAATATAAAAAAAGAAAAGAAAAGTGGGTCACAGTAGGTGGCAAAATTCATGAAACCTGGCAACCTCAGATGTAATTAAAAACTTCTTGGCGATACTAAGCTTTTCTGTTTTGTGGACACAGTAAATGTCAAGCATAAGCACAATGAAATTAACAGTGTCTAGAGACCAAGTCTGGAGATATCTAAATGCTGTTACTGAGTCACCCCCATAGTCTCACATGGCAAAGGTAAATCAATCTTGTGCAACAGACACCATGTAGTAAAGATTTGCATTGTTTATTCAACACATGATATACAGCAACATGATCCTACATGATTCAACATCCTAACAACTCTAAGTGGTGCAAATTTTATTTATATCTCATCCACCTGACCTATGGAGTTAGTGTTGTGGCCATGTCGACAAACAGTTGGCCTGACCAGGGGCATTACTAAGTGGGTGGCGGGCACTGGCCACCCCCCAAAATTTGCTGGCCCCAGTGGCTTCCCCTGACAAGTATGACCTATGTTGGTAATAATGTTAATAAATGTGAGCACAAGAGAAAGGAAGACATGCTACAATGAGTTGAAACATTAACTTGTTATTAATTCCTACATATATTATTTTTGTCACTCACATTGTGTCACTTTGTTGTCCCCCGTGATTTTGCGTCGGGACCTGCAGACATTCTCAAATACATACACAGACAGAAGGTTGTGTGTCACCCCAATATTTTTAGTGGCCACCATATGGCCACCCCTATAAAAACAACTCTGGAGGCGCCCATGGACCTGACACAGACAGCTGCTAGGTTTCATCTGCTTGAAGTTGGTAAAGTTGAGCCCACTACTGTGTTTAAGGTGCTGGTTAATTTATAGCATCCATTATTTTCCTGTTTATCTAATTCAGTGTGGCTGGAGCTTATCCCAGTTGCCAGCGGAGGAGAGGCGGCAGGCGGGGTACACCCTGGGCAGTCACCAGTTTGTCACTGGGCTAATACAGGAAGAGAAAATTTAGAATTACCCTCTAACTGCATGTCTTTGGATTGTGGGGGGAAGCTGGAGTACCTGGAGAAAACCCACACAGACACAAGGAGAACAATCAAACCTCGCCAGATGGTTGATTTGAACACAGAACCTTCTTGCTGTGAGGTGACGGTGCTAACTATTGCACCACCGTGCTAACTGCTTTCTTTTGTTTCTTTCTTCTTTTTTAAAAAAAAAGGAATTATTTGTCTGTACGTTACAGCCAATCCAACATGTTTGTGATTGGTAGTATCACATTAGTTTGTCATTTTAACACTAATTAGTCTATATGAGTGTCTGTATGTTACACCCAATGACTGCAGTTTGCTAATCAAGATTGCTAGCAACAGCTGATAACTCCACCCCTTCAAAGAAACTTCTGGCATCGAAAATCCCACACAACAAACTAAAGCTTTGAAATGCCTATGTCCATCTGTATTGTCTATTACCCCATCATGCACCATGGTGCAAGGACATGATCACTGCTGCTTGCACCTTTCATTTTTCTTGTATTTCCTTCTGTTCTGCTGTAACCAAGGCACACTCCAAAACAATTCAATTTGCTCTTCTTACTTTATTGTGTTAAGATGAATATAAAATCCTGTAGGAGGCAATCATTCTCTCTTAAAACACTATTCATCGAAGGTTCTTTTACTTTTTTATTTCATTTACTTGTATTTTTTTCAATAAGCAGTGAATTAGTTTACACAAACCCAACTGTGCTAACACAAGGACAGTAATCTATCAAGCTACGTACTGCACTCTTGCTGTAAAAGCTTTACTAGCATAAACATGAATAAACACAACAAGAGCAAAGAAACTGTAAACAGATATTTAACAACCCTAGAAAAACTAATTATTACATGATACGCACGACATTTTAGCCAATGTTCAGCAACGAGGGTATTATAATTCAAAATATGCTTGTCATGTAACTATTTCAAATGACAGCAAAAGCCATTTCAGTTTAAAGAAACCTTTTATTTCAAGGCTTTTGCTGTGAAAATTTGCACGAATATGCAACACACACGCTCCCCATCATTATCTGAGACTCGCCTCTTAATTGACTGTAGATTTTACTGCTGCGCTTGACTATTTTGTTCTGGTTACTAATATGTTATTCTCGCTACACCTAAGCGTGTGTTTCTTTGTCTGCATGCATTACTGTACTTAAGGGTATAACCAATATAAGCTATAATAAGCCAGAGTGGTGTTTACATGAAAGGACAGCGAGCCGTCCTTGAAGCTGCTAACTGTCACTTTAATGCGGGACAATGAAAATCCCCCGAAACACTGCAGGGTAAAGATTACAGAGTGTGTATGTGTTTTGACAATGCTATCTTGGTTGACACTGCTATCTTGCTCCATACACATAATTTTACTGCCATGCTCTGGCCTTCATTCCTTCCTACTATATAACGTATATCATTATCTATAAATTCTAGGGCTGCCATTATTTTTTCAGCGTTGACACGATCAGAAAGATTACACTTTTACTACTCCATATGCAACAAACACAGATTGTTCAACCAAGTGCAGGCACACGAGTACAGCCGGTGATAATGAAATGCGTCAAGAACAAAAAATGTGGAACTTTGGATTAATGAGAAATTAATGTGATTAGATCAAAGTAAAACTATTTGTCAAATGCTTTTATCTGCCAAACTTTTTAATCTATATGACATCATATCCATATGATATGAAAGTAAATGACAAGGCATTGTAGTTGATGCTCCAGTGCTTTGATTGGATTCTTCGCCCCAAGGAGAAGAACCCGACCACGAACTCACGTCTCTTCACTTGTCAGACTACTGTTGATGCATTTTGTCAGTGCCTGTGTGTGTCTTGTGTTCATAGGTGTATAAATGGTCATGTAGTTGATGGCTTTGGGATATGGGCTAAAAGCAGGACCTCATGTCACCATGGTTACCCTGCACTGACCCTCCGTGCTCGCCCTTCTCTAATGGACTATCCATGTCTCTCTGTGTTGTCTTCCCCTGTTTCTCCGAGTGTAAAATCAAGACGGAGGAGATAGACAGGGCTGGAGACAGCTACATAAAAATGTCTCCCACAACAGCCTTTAGAGCTGTGATATGGCCAGGAGTGACATGGGCAGAAACCAGCTCCAAGATTGAAACCACTAAAGTAAACATAGTTGCAGAGAAGCACTGTGCCACCAGAACACTTAAAAACCTTCCTACCACTCTGGAAAAACTAATTGGAATGGTTTATGGAGGATGATAAGCCCCAGATGTTGAGCCAGCCTCCAAACTCTACAGATCCTAACTGGGCTGAGAACACTTGTGATGTGCCTGAACAAGCCTGATCGATGGAGGCCCATTCTGCAACTAACTGTGCCAGTGCCAGACAGACATCCCTAGGTCTTATATTCATGTCCTGATATGTCAGAGATGTTTTGGCCATTCCATGGTTGAACTTACAATGTTAGGTATGGCACAGTTATATATGTGTAAGCAAAAGAATCTTGAATCTTTGAATCTTTGAAAAGTGTTTTGAATCACATGTAGGACATCTCAAAATAAAAGCAGTATTGACTGGTTCACAATTAGAGAAGTGTCTCATCAAATAGTGAATAAAGCCCTCACACATACACTGTCTAATGCTACGGAAGAATAAAAATGTGCCAAGATAATGCTAGAGTTGTCTCTATTCAAATCCAATGAAAAGGACATACTTGTCAGTGTCACTAGCAGCTGATGGAAATTTCCCCTCTGCCACACACAAAGCAGAGGAGGAAAAAGCTATGAAAAAGAATGAAACCAAGAAAAAGACCATGATGGCTGGTGGTGGTGATGGAGGAGCATGTGGTTAAGAAAAAGTAGGCAGACATGCAAAAGACACTGCACTGTGAAAAAACTGGAAGGGGAACTGAGAAAAGGAGGCTTACCTAAAGGGACTTAATGAAGTGCTTAAATATATCTGTCTTATAACTTTTACAATCAAATGCTTAAGTGTGTGACAAATGAAACTGAAGATAAAAGGGCTAGTGCAATGGCCCTCAATGTCCTAACACACAAAGCAATGTTAAAACCTTTCATATAAGGTGCTAAAACCCAAAGCACTGACAAAGTGAAACTGACATTTCTAGTCTGAGACCAGACTTGGTCATCTGGTCATGCGTTCATCACTATGTTTATGTTGTTGAACTGACAGTCCCCCGGGAAGATAAAGTAGAAGTACCTGCACAAGAGTGGAGGGCACTTTGATATTCTGGCATTGCAGCAGAGGGTGAAGACTGAGAACGGACGTGTTACGTGTGTCAAGATAGAGTTGCTATAAATTAAAGGAAGGGCTAAAGGAAATGAACATCTCAGGACAGACGCTCAAGAAGGTGAGGAATTCACTTATTGATGCAGCAGACAGAACCACTGACTGTGACTGAAACAAAGGGGCACATGCTGGGCTTATAGTTGACAGACAGGTCACACACCTGGGTTTGTTCAGCCTTTGGTTTTAACCTGAGATAAAGCGCTGAAACATAGAATGCCCAAAATGCATTGATGGTCCTATTGACCAACAGCAACACCCCTAATTGGCTAAAGACAGCCTGATATTGACCTGGATTTCGTTCATTAGTTAAGTCCATTTTAATTAGTCCAAGCTGAAGCAACTACCTGAAGTTCAACAATTTAATACATATAAATGATCTCATCTCAGAAGAGGATGCATGAATTGTTTAAGTGAGACATTTAGGGATGTTTGAAGAACAATTGTGGGACTCCTGACATTTTTTTTTCTTTTGGTCGGAAATGAGAAATTATTTTTGTTTTTGAAATGTGCTGCTAGTAAATTTCCCCATCTTTGCCCTCTATCCGATTGGAACATAACATTCAAAATATTCCTGCTTGCAAATTATTTGTTTCCTTGTCTCCTTGATCTGCTAACCTCTACAGAGACCTTTTGGAACTGATGAAATGCAATGACTCAGCTTGCCTATTCATCTGCTCTACTCAAGGCTGTGTGTTTTTGTCAGGCTCGGGAGGGACAGAAATAGATTACTGACAAGTGAATGACGTACTGTAGGTGCACATCCATGCAGAAACCTACCGTACACACCATCATCGCCCTTGCTTTAGTCTGCCTAGATAAGGGCCTCACCCTCATTAGTCTGCTTGTTAATCCCAATTGGATCTTGTAATTAAGTACGACTTTAATGCAGTACACTCACGCAAGCACACATTCACATGCACAAACACACACATTTAGATACTAGTTAAATAATGCAAGGGCTGAATGGCCATCCAATAAATTACTCTGAGAGAGTCTGCTGAAAGCTATACTACATTAAAATAAAAACTGTGTGTGCACATTTGTTGTTGTGCAAGTAACTAGCATTACCGTGCTGCATTAATACTATGTTTAATGGATGAGCACTATTTTGAATGCCACAAGCAGAAATTGGTACAAATAAGGCATTTGCAAAACGTACCATGCAGGAATCTGCCTGAGAATGCAGTAATCGTTGCAACATTTTGGCTTGCTTTATGCATAAGAACCTTTGTGTCTTCTTCAGTTGTTGAACACATGTTTATTCTGGAATAATATGAGAAAATACCTCAGAAACTGAGCAGAGGAGATGGACTCACCTCATAGTGAGCGGTGCGCTGGGACTCGGAGATGAGCTGGGCATTGCAGATGTTACAATAGCTCTCTGTGAACAAGCCTCCATCCACAACGCCCGCAGACTTCATCTTCATCTGAGACTACAAAAACACACACACACACACACACACCCAAACATATGCAAATATGAATATGATTAAAATGCAGGACGGAATAAAATGTCAGTGAACCTTACTGTGTGTGTTTGAGATGCATGAGCATGCAAATATCTCAATTTAGAAATCGTTTTTCCTTCAGAATGACAGATTCATTATGACAGTTCAGCCCAAAATATGTTGATCCTCTCTGTCAGAACATCTTCTCATGGATTTTGGCTCTAGACTTGGAAACAATGGCCTGAGGCTCTTGCTCGAGTTTTCTGCATTTTACTTAGTAATAAACTTTTTAAAAATTATTCAGTAAGCTCTAACATGATGTTGAGAGCAAAAGCTTACTTAGATATGACTTTATTAATGACAGACACAGCAGAGAAACAAGAATTGGTTCCTGACTTTTTTAAACATCAAAAGTGCAAATACAAATACAAGAATGTGATTTACTTTAGTCTTGTAGGCCTTATCTTAACAAATTCATAATTTGGAGTTATATTTTATTTTAATTAAATAAATCAAAACTGGTTATGAAACCAGTAATATCACCATAAAAATGCAATGGAAAAACTATAATCTGATAAAATCAGCCATCTTCATCTCTTAGTTAAAGTTGACGTACTCGCTTTCTTTATTTTCTGTCGTTGCATAATAATAAGGTCATTAACAGACACCATTCAAATGTGAGCATTTTTGTCTAATATTTAAAACAACCTGTTGACAGTTTTCACTTTAAGCTCAGCTCTGTGGCTCAACTCTTGTCGGGTGTTTCTTTCAAATCTGGATCAGAAGAAGCCTCACCATCCTGGCTCAGTTATCACAGTTATCTCACTCATCGCTTAAGGTTGATAAGCTCATACATGTTTTCCATGTAATGTCAGAATTTACTAGGAGCATTTTAAAGGACTCTTAAAATTACTTACAGCATTTTTAGAGACAAAATAAAATCTAACCATATATAACAGACCATAAACATACAGTGTAACAAATACTATAGAATAATGTTGATTTGCTGATATCATATGTTTTTACTGTTATTAGTTTTATAACAATAATCAACCATATAGTTACAGAGGACAAAGCTGCACTGTTTTCTTTAGAGATTAAACACCATAATATCGATTTGTTTGCACATAGTTAGTGGACATTCATGTAAAAAAAAAAAATCAAGGAAAAACCTTTTTGACTACCTTTTGCTTTTATTTTTATTAGCATTACAGGCCAGACAAATGAGAATGCGATGACAGAAATAATGAAGCACAAATGTCTGCTTCTTTGCACAAATGTGAACAGATGATGTCCAAATGAGTCACGACTTTATTTTAGACATTAATGAGCTTGTGACATCATAGACGTATTCTCAAAATGTGCGCATTAATTTACCCAAAATCATTTGGGCAGAATTTTTACTCTCGGTGCACAGAAGTTGGTTTTTTTTAATTAATATCCTGATCATATTGTGAACCAACCTTGGTGAGAGTTTGCATAGTTCAGTAAAATTCCTTACAGTACACAGTTTCGTTACCTTTTAATTAGACACCCAACCTAAGTACATAACACTTATGGTAATTAATAATAGGGTAATAATCATTAAGCTTGGCTTCTAATGACTGGTTTACAATAGATATTTGGAACCATGCTTTCTTTTTATTCTCATGCATGTATTTCTACTGCCTTTGCCTCAGACATGAGCTAAATCAACACCCTATCTGACACTGCTAAACTTAGATTTTACTATATTTATATTAGTCTGCTGTGTGCCATTTAGAAAGTGCAACTTGTGGAGGTGTTCTTGTAAAAACGAACCAGGTAAAAAAAATTCAGCAGTGCCAACCATAATAAGCAGTAGTGTATGTAATGGAAATGCTGTAAGCAACTGAAACTTCCAGGAAGTTTTGAACATTGGAAGGAAAGTAATAATGTTGTAAGGCAGAGAGAGGGTTTAACGTCTCTGTGAACCTGTTTCCAGTAACATTTCCCTTTGAGAAAAGGTGTTTTTATACCCGGTGAGCGCTGGGAACCACTTAAACCACAGAAACATGAGCATCCTACCGGGAGCGATGGCTTGGAGCCTAGTACAGTGCTTTGCTTATATACAGAGTACAATAATAGAAACAGCTTAATGATCTGCTCTGGGGTATTATGTTCAATTTTCTATTCTCTTCATTATGTGCGCCCTATAGGCAGCGCTCTGACATGGTAAGAGTGAGTAACGGGTCTGTAGGGAACGGTGAACAAACCAAAGCCATTAAAACCGTCTGAGGTCCTTTTGCCAAAGAAGTGGCAGGACAGAGGGCTTGCAGAGGGAAAGTCTTTCACAGCTACGAAGTACAAGGGTCCTGCCGAGGTCAGCTCTGGTAATTTTGAAAGAATAGGGTCTTTTGTGCTCTACGGTATCTTGAGAATTACAACATTTGTGACGAGATCAGACAAAATGTACTCCACGTGTCAGCAGGGAAAATGAATTGGTATTCTTTGTTTCACGTCTAGTGTTTAATTCCATTTAGCCAATATGTTTGCACAATGCTTCTGCGCACGCGCGCACACACACACACACACACACACACACACACACACACACACACACACACACACACACACACACACACACAGTTAGTGGTAATTACTCCTGTCTGTTCATCTTGTCTGTTTAGTGCACCCTGGACCTTCCAATTAACTGCAGACACACTGTATGGACATTTCTTTCATTATCTAATTGAAGCTGCAGTGAGACCCACATAAAGCACCTTAAAATGAAAAGGCACTGCATTTGATTTACAGTAACAGAATTTACTATCATCTTTACTTGTGTTCAGTAAGTTATACATGCTTGAGAGGCACAATATTCAATCTGAAATGCCACAGATGACAAGCTGTAAACTTGTTTTGTCTGGAGGCCTAGATGCATTATTACCTCCACAACGTGAAGTGTCCTATGAGGCACGATGGAACAGATATATCTTGGAAACTGACACATTAAATTTGCAGCAGAATTTGCAACCTCCTATAAATTTGTGACAGGAAAAGACCTTGCACTGCCAGCCTGGACGTCAGCCAGGCGGAAACGAGTCTATCTTTTAATCTTTAGGCTAATTAAAAATGATTGTGACTGCAGAAATATCCTTATCTTTCTAATATCTCAATTACCTCTGAATATTACATGCAAGATGGGGGATGTAGACTAATTAATAGAGGCAATCTGTTAGCAAGATTAATAGAATGGCAGACCCAATGAAGCGAAAAGATGGAGAGACAGATAGTGGGATACCTAATTGAAGACAGAAGGAAAGAGGAAAAAAAGGTTGGGGGAGGCAGCAGGAGGGTTAAATAGATGTGCTCTTCCTGCTTTAGTATCAATTTGAACCACAGGGCATGTATTATATATGTGTTATATTTAGTATCAGTGGAAAGTTTACCTTCAGCTCATCTTTTGATTTTGTCTTGTTAGTTTAATTTAGAACCTATTTTTTCACTTGGATGCATGCAGAAGTCATTGCAAACAACGTGATCACTTGTGACAAATAAAGAGAGTTTTTAAATAGAAGGGGAGTGGGAGTGAAGCTGTTGTATAGTCAAGCCCAGAAAAGCTATTTTCTTAATGAGCTACTTCTTAGTAATAAAACCGTTTGGTAACTAAAATAGTGTGAACACATGGATTTCATGCCAAACTTACAAACTTGGGAAAGTTCATTAATAGACTCTTACGTCAAAGAACTGATCATTTGCAGTTAGGATCCATGACATATATTTTGGTGTGTGACGAATAGTATGAATTATTGCTGCAACCCAATTAAATCATACAGTCATTAAGAAAGGACTTAACTGTTTATTCTCAACTTGTATGTACATGAGCCAATAACACTTACAAAAGCAATAAAAATTGGAATATAATTCATAATTCACTTTTAACTATCAATATTGCTTAAAAGAGCTCCATCAAACACTAATGTGGTGCTGGTGCCCAATCTAGAATGGGTGGAGGTGATTCTAGATTGGCCACTAACTCTGCATCAGCAGGAAAAGGGGAAAGTGTGGTGGTAATTTCTGGCACCAGCACATCAAAATATATTCCTGGGCCAAAGCTGGAACTACTGATCAGTAGCTATCAGAAGGGCTACCACAAGAAACTGGACAAGGATTAGAAGAGGCAGCTCAAAGATTTCATCCACTGTGATTTTCTTCTGACAGAATTTGTAAAAAGAGAAGTGGCTGATGCACTGCACTGTACAGAGTGAGCAGAGAGGAAATGTATTCTGTTCATATAGGAAGACTGATTAAGAACTAGACTTAACCTCTGGTGAGGGTTAACACATTGTGCATGTTTAATAAAAATGGCACACACAGTCTGCCCAGCTCACAATTCCCGGCATGCTGTAGCTGAAGGACAGCAACTGTTGAACTGACAAAACTCTCCATATAGAGCTTGCATTTTAGAGTTTTCTCTCCACGAGTTGACATGAACAGACAGAAATGCAATTTAGAAAGTAATTCTTTGGCTTACACTTGCACCATAAGGTCGTTGATAGTACATACAGTTTCAGTGATAACTGTAATGGAACATGCCATTTTTAGACTTGCTCCTGAAAATGTGTTATTAGTGACAGAATCACATTAACTATCAGCTAAATGGCACCATATCAGCAAAAAAGTTCACTTCAGTTCACCTCACTGTTGCAAACTTAACTCATTTAGTGGCTTTTCATAGACTTGCAGTGACTTTGTCCAATAAATAAATAAATAAAGTGTTGAAAGTTCTGCAACAGTACTGTTTCACAGTCATTTTACTTATTAAACCAAAATTCAATATATAACCCTAATTCCAAAACAGTTTGGAGACTGTAAAATATAAATAAAAGCAAAATAAAATGATTTCAGAATGACAATGATTACTCTAGTTTGTATTTACAATAGAACCCCGAAAAATATAGAATAAAGAAAAAGATTAAGTAATTTTACTTTAATGGCTGCAACACATTTTTAAAAAGTTGGGACGGGAGCAACAAAAGGCTGTACATTTGATGACACCAATAATTGTCCTTTATAAAGTCTACCTATTCACAATCTACTTGTTCTGTGCTCCAAGTATAAAGCCATCCTACTACACAGGAAATGTATTTGCTTTCTTTTTTATTGCTTTGGTGTAGGACAGGGGTGGGGAACTCCAGGCCTCGAGCGCCACTGTCCTGCAGGTTTTAGATATCAGTCTGGGTCAACACACCTGAATCAAATGATTAGTTCATTACCAGTCTGGAGAACTTCAAGACATGTTGAGGAGGTGATTTAGCCATTTAAATCAGCTGTTGGATCAAGGACACATCTAAAACCTGCAGGACACCAGAGGGCCACCCCTGGTGTAGGAGGACCTACAATGGAAATCTCATTGTGATATTCTAGAGAAGAAGTTCTGATGTGAAGTTGTCAGATGATTTAATGAAGCTAGATACACACTGGAAGTGATTTGCAGTAGCGTGGTGATCAGAGACCATGAAAGTGAATGACATTCTGTGACATTCTCAACAAGCGAGCCACTGTATCAACTACCAATGAGAGTGAAGAATATTGCTGATTGACACAGCATCTGCACAGACAGGATGCTAACGCTAAGCTAGCCAGGAACCCAGAGTGATGTTAAAACTAAGTAAATGCCTACCTCAGCCCAGCAGCCAGAATCTCAACAGGTAAAAAACTGATGAGTAGTCAGGCTGCAGCCGCTGTTTTCTACCTCTTCATGTTTCTGAAGTAGAATCTCTGTGGAGTGTCTTTGTGCTGATTTTCACCTTTGCTTTGTGTTGTCGGCTTTGTATTATACTATGAAGAAGATCATGTGTGCATCCTCATTAGGATAGGAATCTATGTTGGTGTGTAGGACTGCATCCTAACATGTGTTTCAGGTCAGTTTACAGTTTAAATAACAATAATAATATTTATATTTACAACAAGGTGCAATAATGATAATAATGTGCAATAATAACAATGTGCAATACACATACATTTATTCTTCTTTTTATTACTTAAGTTAGGTTACTGTGTTGTGTCATGTTGTGTTGTACGTAGTGCCGATGTGGGACAGTTTTCCAATTTCATTCTATCATTGTACTATGTATCTTATCTAGTTATCTACAGAGTAACATTAATGTAATGTAACAAGTATTGTGATGAATTAATTGCTCCTGGGAGTAATGTACTGCATTCCTTACTTATAATAATAGCTTTTTTTCAGTAATGACCCTGATCACAACAATGTACAAACATGTACAAGCATTTGACCACACAGCATACAGTTCATTTGGCTTTGATATTTCAAGAGAAAATCTTCATTTTCCTTGTACAAGATGGAAGCTTTCAAAAACTTTTAGTCACCTAAAATGCAATGAATGTGTGGACCAAAGGCCAAAACACATAGAAAAGATGTGTTTCAGAATACCCTTGCACATGTGGACAGGGGTTCGAAGGGTCTGGCAGAGCAATAGATGTGAAGAGCTGGGAACCTGATTTAGAACTGGCACAGGTGAGGTAGGTGTGGCAGACAGGTGCGTTGGAGCTGCATAACAAACTGAGGACATGTTGTGGATGGATGGAGTAACACACAAGGTTTAAGTAAAGTACAATATATTCCCAAAAGTAATCACTTCCATGACCACAGACGTCTAAAATCTTCTATGAACATCTGCTTTATATAAACAAAGAGTATGGACCTCCAGACTTAATGTGGCCTTCAGATCGACGAGTCTGGGTTTGCTGGTTGCCAGGAGTAAAGGTGAAGAGGGATTATGGTGTGGGGTTGTTCCTCAGGAGTTGGTCTCAGCTCTTGAGTTCCAATCAAAGGAACCTTTAATGCTTCAGCATATCAAGACATTTTGGACAATTTCATGCTCCCAAAGCCAGGTCCATAAAGACATAGATAAGCGAGTTTGGTGTGAAAGAACTTGACTGGCCTGCACGGGGTCCTGACCTCAACCAGATAAAACATCCTTGTTGCCATCATATTAAACACTATGGGTTGAGAATGGGATGTCACTTACTTACGTACGTATGTGTGTGAAGGCAGACTAGGCAAGACTTTTGGCAATATATGAAAGGAAAAAAAAGGCTTAGAATTAAAATGTGAAAGAAAGGTAAAAGTCTTTAAGAGTTAAAGTGAAGACAGAAAACAAAAAGTAGCATCTCCAATTAAAAATGAAAAAACCTCTAAACTCAATTGGACAGAATTATAAAAAGTAAATGAGTCTTAGCCGGCACATGCACAAACCTTCTGTCTTCATCAGAAGGAATATAAAGACAAAAGGGAACGCTCTTTTAAGACCACATGAAGTATTTAACATCGATGTGAACTTTGAAACTTCCTTAGAATCTCAGCCTCTGGCCCACTCTTCATTAAATAGCTGGCCTTGGAATAGAAAGAACTTTTTGTTCTTTCTAATAAATGCAGCTAGTGGGGCTGTTTTTTGTCGCATAGGCTTAGAATATTAATTAGGTTGTAATACTACTTGCAACTAGATAGTGTAATAAACAGAAGTCCTACCCTACTGTAGACAAACATATAGCATCAAGTGTTTGCCCAGTGGGGAGCTTTAGAGACACTACTCCTATCGCCTGACAGCAGGACTTTAATGGTAAAATGTGTCCTTAAGATGAACTTAGAGGGTGAAAAAGAAAAAAACAGAGACATTTTTTACAAGATCCTATCTTCCCTTCCCCCATTTCTCAGTTTATTCATTTATGCTCCATCAGGGGGTAGCTGCTGTGAACTGGACTGTCTCTCCTCCTCTTCCATTTTCCGTGCTCACATTTTCATACAGCTTCTATCTCATTCAAAATAAAGTGCTCCCCTCATTTAACTGTCAAATTATGCATACAGACGTTGAAATATTGACATCAGCCTGTGAGCCAATGACCTGTCTAATGAGTCACAAGCCGCAATGACAAGAGCAAGGGTTGGAGGTTAATAATATGGAACCCTATATCGCAAAGGCGCTGTGGCGTGTCACTTTGATGTTCCACATTACAGCTTTTTTTCTTGTTTCACTCCTGGTAATGTAATCTTTCCCAACACTGTCTTCCCTTCGTCAAACCCCTACACACACACACAAACACACGCACACACACTCCAAGATTCATAACCCTCCCCTTTGTACAGTAGCAATCAAAGGTAATAGACTGAGAGAACAAAGTCTTCAAAGGAGCTGAAGCCAGAGTCTGAATCCAAATCCACATTCATTCTGTTTGCACTGCAGGAGCTTGCTTTGTACTATTCTTGTTAAATACTGCAAACTGCATACATACACAACCTCAAATACAGCATGGGTACAAGCACATGGATTTGCTGTCAAATAAAAAAAAAAAAAAAGCCAAAAGCTTAAGATATGGAATCAGAGGTCCCGTCTGTTCCCCAGAGTTAAATTCAACAAGTTCAATCAAGAAGTAAAAGAAGAGTGTGTGATTGCGATGCAGAAAGAAAATCAACGCCAATTTTATTCCAAAATTGGCTGTGTGTTCTTCTACATTTATGTCTGGATTTCTTTGTCTGACTTTTGTAACATTTTTCCTGTGCACTTGTGCTCTTTAATACATTTTACAGTTCTCACATGTCAATTTGCGCTGCGAATCTGAGTGACAATTGCCCGTCAAGTCCTGAAATCTTCTCACAATAACCTTGGTGACAGCTTTGAGATGGTGTACTTCTTGTCTGAGTTTCCTTATATAATGACTGAGGGAGTGAATGTTACCTTGAGCCGAGGTCAGTGCTGCAGCCACTTTGCTGTATAAGTCAAAAAAGCTGGACTGGTCTAGATTTATAAAATGTCAGGATTTTAATCATTCATTATTATTAATCTCTGGCTGTCTTCCACGTCCTGTCCTCCTACCCTCAACCCCAGCCAGTCATGGCAGACGGCTGCTTCCTCTGAGCCTGGTTCTGCTGGAGGTTTCTTCCTGATAAAATGGAGTTTTTGCTTGCTCGTAGAGCGTCATCTAATTGTTGGGGTTTTCTCTGTTTTTCTCTGTGTTATGTAGAGTCTCTATCTTATGATATAAAGCCACCTGAGGCAACTGTTGTTGTAAATGGGCAATATATAAATTGATTTGAATTGAAATGAATTGAATGTTGACCCGGAAGGTATTACACTGTTTGCAAGCACATAATCTTTGACTTTTTTCTTTCCTTTTTTAATTCATTTAAAAAAAAAATTTCATTAATTAAAGAAAAGACAAAACTTTTAAAACAATCTTCTCTGTCAGCCATGACCAAAGAGCACACAATATAAACGCACAACTGCCACTGCAATGTTAAAGTAAGGAATTTCATAACATCAACTGTTTAAAGAAGTTTAAAGGACATAAATACCAATCGCAGGACCATTTTTGGGCTCTTATTTTGGAAAACAATGAGTGTGTAATCACTCACATGCTACAACCAATCTCATCCCTAATTCTGATACTGTTAGTCAAAGACAGTCACACATACTCACACTATGCTTTTTATCTCTCTGTCTCTTATCTTCATCTCATTTGCCTCTTTTCTCTCCCAGTGGTGGAAATATGCCCTTTAGGGCAGGGATTATTCATGAAAGATGGTGTAGGCTAGACTTATCCACTCTTGGGAGAGAAGAGGAGATAAGCTGCGGTATTATGCACCTTACTACTGGAATGAATTTTAGTGCAACTTAAAGTTGGAGACTCACATTCCTCTAAGAGGTATATACTGTTATTTTATGTAATGTTTGAGATGGATGTATATGTGAAGTCTGAGCTTATCCCAGCCAAGGAGATGATCATTATAATAGTAATAGTGAGTAATAATGACTTAACAAAAGAAGCTTAACAGAAACAAAACAAAATTGTAAAAACATATTTTCCTGATTAGTCAGCCTTTAGCATACAGACTCAATTACGTCTATTGTGCAACACACAGGAATTTTTCAGTGTAACTTATCAGGGGTTTGGCAGCTTTGACAGATGGCTGGCAGCACAGGTAGCTGTAGCTGATTTGAGCTCATTAGAATCACTGAACCTTTTAACAATGTTTATGGTTTTGGTGTCTTTTTAGCAGAATACGCAATATGGGCTGCTGTCTATGACAAAAACACAGTGAGCCAACCACCACCAACACCAGCAGATGCCATGGCAGCCCAAATCATCATAGACTGTGGAAACGTCCCATTGGACTTCAAATACTTTGGACCTTGATTTCCAAATGAATTACAAATTTTTTTTAAATCTGAAAAGAGGCATTTTCAGACGAAAGCACAGTTAGCACAGGTAAGATGCATCTGACGATATTCAGTTTTTTAAGGTACACTATACTTCTATTAAATGCACCAATCCACACAGACTACTAGAGTTTATGCACCTGTTTTCATGCTTTACTGTCAATCCAAAATGATCAATGAAACAAATAAATCTACAAACACTGTTTATTGCTTCATTTTACTGTTTCCATTAAGAATATTCATGCTGTCAGTCAGGTTGATGAAGACAGTTTATCTGAACGCTCTCCTTTCAGCTCCTCTGTACTTCTGACAGACAGACTGGTTCTGAAGGCAGTGATGCTAAATGCAGATCGGCACTGGTGTGGATTGAATAGATCAAATGCTTCAGTGGTGCTTTTGTGTTTTGTGTGAGTGTGTATGATTTTCCATAAGTCAAAGTGTCTATTAGTCATCTCTATTTATCAATTTATTTATATTTTATAACCTCTCTGGCTTGATGAGACCCTTGTATTCATGAGGGTACTCTGTTAGTTTTATCTCTGAAAATCTCTCTCAGTGGACCATTAGTTGTTAATGGTATTAATAACAGATCTAACCCTTTAGGCCATAATATGGGCTCATTAGAGGGAGAAAGAAGACCATTATCCTGGGCAAAGTTAGGTTTGCAGTTTAACGGCTCACATTTCCGCCTTAGTGTCTCTCTGCCTGTGTGTGTGTGTTCAGTAACAGACTTCTAGGCAAACTGAGTTAATGGTGGGAGACCAAAGGCAGCCTGAAATTTGAATGGGGGCTGTTAAGTTACTTCAACATATGGGAAATGCCATGTTAGATAGCAACAAAACTGTTGGGGTTTATCAGTTTCATTAGCAACTGATTAGATTTTCTTTTTATATACTTATATAGTTTGCCCCCTTTCACATGTTGCCACATGTTCTTTTTCTGTCTTTTGGGACTTTCTGGACATGTTTTCATTTTAAAAGCTCTTTTTGAAAAAGGTAAAACAAGTTTTGACAAAATGCAGACTTGGTATTTGGATGGCACACCAAGATTCACCCCCCAAAAACTATGTGACATCAAAGCACAGTCTGAAGATCCAATATAAGCAAGAAAATGGAGAAGAACTTTGTACAAAAGAACATGCTGCAAGGATTTTGGCTTTTAATGGTTGTCTCAGTGTACATTATGGCAGCAGCTATACACACAGAGACCCGTTCTGACAGGCAGTGAATGGAAGTGGGATCAGAGCACTAAAGATAAGTCAGTATTTTCATGAATATATTTTCCCAAGCCCAAACAAAAAGTCATACAGGAACAATATTGTTCCTTTTTTTCCACATATAAACCATATTATACAAGCAGATTAGAGCAGAAGTGAGCAAGCAGACAGATTTCCCAAGAGGCAACATGCACCTCAATGCGAAAGATATACATTTGAGACCAAGCAGGAGGGAGATGCACAAAATACGAGAACATACTGGAAAGACAAATAAGTATAAAAGATCAGGCATAAAATTTAGTGGAACGACTAAAACAGCACAAGCCACATAACGCTTTGCAATAGCATTTCTCCCTTCATATGTCTTATCCTCCTTTCCTCTATCTCTATTATCCAGTTGACATGATTTCATACAGCTAATTCCCAATTGCTCTTCCTAATTACAAAAACAAGCTTCTTTAGCTTCAAAATTCACAGAAGCATCAATACATACAGATTATCCCACAGCATCATTCAGTTAAATAACCTCTTCTTACTGCATGTCTGACTATGAAGCAGGTGTGTGAGTAGTTACAGTACAATACAGCTGTGAGTTGATTTTCTATTTACATCCTCAGAGGACATTACAAAGACATCATGGTACGATCATCTGTCAGTCATAAGGCTTCTGTTTTATATACGTGTGTGTCTGTGTAAAGTGTGTGAATGCAAGCTGAAGTGACAAACCCATTAATGTTACTTTTGCATGACAATTTTGCTCTTGCATGTCAGCAGGCAATATTTTCTGATACAACATTAAAGCATACAAATACTGTTCACCACTAATTGCTGCTGTATGCGTGGAAAGCTGTTTAGCTGCACAGGGCCAAGCCTGGTAACCGCAGTTGTGATAAAGGATGCTGCCTGTAACTTTCAATTTGACAATTAATTCTGTATAAATTTTGCACTGTAGAGGTTTTTTTCAGTGTGCTTTAAAAAAAAATCAGTACAAATAGAGGTTTCTGGGCTTGAATGTTAGAGCTTGCTTGGCCCTTGGGTGTTTGTTTGAGAATTGTACTTCCATCAGCTGCAGCTCCAAGATCAGGGAAGCAATTAATGAGAT
Organism: Oreochromis niloticus; assembly: GCF_001858045.2. Taxonomy (NCBI): domain Eukaryota; kingdom Metazoa; phylum Chordata; class Actinopteri; order Cichliformes; family Cichlidae; genus Oreochromis; species Oreochromis niloticus. The sequence goes on from NC_031978.2 coordinate 17,947,935, forward strand.
TGATTACTGCAACTAGCTCAACTCCTGAAACAAAGGGAATAAACTCCATGTTGAAATTAACCAGACAAGAAAGCAACTAAAACTTTAAGCCATTTTAAGTTGATCTAAACTTAAACATTCTGTAACTTTTAAAGGTCTTTCTTGCTTTCTGTTCTCCCTGCGTCTGCATGTGTTCTCTCCAGGTATTCTGGCTTGCATGAAGTTAGGTTAACTCAATGTAACCTAAGTCAAGGTGAGGTTACATTGAGTTGGTGATTCAAAATTGCCCGTATGTATATCTCTCTGTGTGTTAGCCCTGCAACAGAGTTGCAACCTGCCCAGAGTGTAACCCGCCTCTCCCCCTATGGCAGCTTGGATAAGCTCCAGTCACCCCCGCCGCCCCCAAACAGGTAACCGGGAGAAAGTGAATGGATGGTATTCATCCAATCCGGTTATCCACATGGTTTGACACTTCAGTATGTGCCAATAAACATGTGGATTTATGAGCAATAGAATTGTTTCCAGGTTTTTTCCAAGGGAAACTCCACAGGCAGAGATAACCCTTACTAACTAAACAGGCCTGAAATAGGACAGAATCTGCTCAGTTGAAAAAAGAGTTTCAAGGGTCAAGCAAGCTTTCAGGGGGTAAAGCATTAAACATTAATAAACACTCACTTCCATGGCATTTTCGGAGTGAGTGTTTTGGTTTCGGGTCATAGCCAGAGACCTAGCTTAAACACCAGTGATGATCCTTCATATAAAAGCTAGGTAAGTTTGACCAGAGAAGTCGTTTTCTCTCTGTGTCACTTTGATGGTAAATTTATAGATGCAAAGTGATCAGAACAGGGCTGCAGGCAGTGATCAAAGAATAACAGCTGGGAGCGGTGCAGCCCTGCAACAAGAGATGATCTTGAATGGGAGATTGACCTACTTTAAATCAAGAGTTATGGAACTTTGCAGTGGCACCTCGTGTGAGTTTGGGAATCCAATTAAAAATGAAAAGCTGGTTTTTATTTCACGTTTGAGAAATATTTTCAATACAGTACAGCACTGATTCTTTTATAGAGCAGCAAGGTTATAGGTATATGAGTTTGTACAGCCTGCACATGAACATTGTACTGCTATCGACAAAGTTAGCACACTTGCAGCACTGTGTTCACGCTGTGTGTGCATGGATGGCCACACACACGTCTTCACAAAGGAATGTGATACTGATATGACTGAATGTAAAAAGCATGCTGTGCATCACACAAACAGATGTATACCCAAAGAGACACACACTGGCATGAAGTAAATAGGGTATGACCTTGCGGCACCTAGCCTGTATAAATAGCCTGTATAAAGTGTCTTTGCTTCTTCGACTTGCATCTGTTCCTTTTGGTGTGAGTGTGTTTTTGAGAACTGAGTCTGAAAAAGAAATAAAAAGCAAAAGCATGAATTCTACATCTGATAAGCATATTTTTTTCTTTGCTCATTCACTAATGCACCCACAATATTCCCCTCTCCTCCCCATGTTCCCTCCCTATCTGGCAGCAGGCCAGTTTCCTAACATGGTGATGGAGCAAAAGAAAATTGATTTCTAAAGAGCTGCTATGCCCGGATATGAAATACGTAACCAGTTATTAGTCTAACCCCGATATTAACACAACACGACAACCGTGTCAAGATGTATATTAAAGATGTCGCTCTTGTTTCCTTTGAGAGATACATAAAAAAGGCTAAAAATGATAAACTGCCACTTGTTCAAAGCATTACAAATCAATGTCAGTATTGCACAGTTTTGATGATATCTACTTTGTTTGAGAGAAAAAGGAGAACAAAAAGCTCTAGTTGGCAATGCATTGATGCTGCTATGAGACGGAGTCAGTATCTTGATTGTGTAGACAGTCAGAGCGAGCGGGTCCATATTACTTACTATGCTGCTATTAATGAGAGGCCAAATGGCCCACACACTGATGTACTGTACATGGTCTCTCTTGCACGTACACTTATTAACACAGAAGCAGATGCACCCGTGCAAAGACAGCACACAGTGAGCAGTAAGGTCAGGGCTCACAGTGACTGAGAAAAAGATATTTGAAGAAGATATGCTGCCTGTTGCTATGGAGCACTCTGAGAGGAAAACATACACACAAAGACGCACACCTACACATGATGCTCTATCAATCCTAAAGAAAATGGAGCAATCGCACACCCGTGAAGATAAACACACATATACATGCATGTAAATACGCACACGCTCAATCAATCATGGTCCTATTAAAGAAAGTAATGAAGCTGCAGCCTCTTTCAAGAGCATCACAGCTTCAGTCGTCGCCCTCGGACTCTGTGTGTGTGTGTCAGCGTTTGTGTCTTTTCCTTCATATGTTTTATTTATATTTAGAAAGGAAAAAGGGGCCACTCTTCAAGAACAACATTGCTCTTCCATTTGTTCCTTTAGGACAGGGTGAATTATGCCAGTCGGTTAATCAGATTCTTCACCAGAGAGTCTCAGAGAGGAGGAGAATGAAATAGGCTACCATACTTCTAGACGCCTCAGAGTTGGGAAGAACAACGCCGCGTAAGTGTGACATAATGAGCATGCCTGTTAATTTGCTTTATTTTTTGAGGGGTGATTTAAAAACTTTAATTAGACTATGAACTCTGTTGTTCATCATAGAGGGAACTGGCACAAATAGCTGGAACAATTCTATTTGCGTCAATAACAATACGTTAAATGAGCTATTATACACTTCATGACCCTGAAAGAGACGAGTACAATGAAATGTAAAGCATAAAACATATTTACCATTGTAAATAAAATGAATATGCTGTAAAGCAGAGGTAGATGATTTAGCACTCTATGTACTTTAAATCCTCTCAGATACTTTTTTTTAATCTATGTCCATAAACTGGCACTTTGCAATAATTCATCTGCTTTAGCTCTCACATTTTGGAACTTGGAACCTTTTACTGTAATTATTTAACAAACGATTAGTTAGTTGTTGCCTTTAGAGGGTGTTTTTCTTTTCCGTTCCAGTGCTCAGAGACCCAGCTCGCCTGCCTGCCTTCCTGCTGCACTGACCTAAAGTACAGTAAAAGTCAGCGCTGGCTGAATCGATCACAGCGTAGGACTGAAGATCACTTGCGATGACTTGTGATCGATAGTGTAACTCTATGTAAACAAAGCATGAAGGTTCAGTGCTTTTTCGACAGCTGAGGCAAATGTGGGAAAAGCTGAACCAGTGCCACTCAGTGGAAGTCATATACGCTCATTTTAGGGAGAAACAAAAGGACTGAAAAGGACACATTCTGAAGACTGAGATGATGGCCGCATGTGAAATTAATAAGTGTAATTATCCAAAATCATATTTCATCACATCGTGCTTAAGTGAGGGATTTTTAAGGAAAGCCTGTGCTGTTTATGTGTGTCTGTGTGCGTGTGTCTGTCCTGTTGACGGGCAGGTGAATGCCTGAAAAGACCATAAGCTCTTATCACTCTGCTACAGACACCCGGTATCAAGCTGACTGGACATTCCTCCCAAAGTGACAGATGCTTGCAACAAGAGTGCTCTAAATGAGAATGGATATGGAGCAGTGAAACAGCATCAAAACTAATCCATATTACATCTGACGCGTCTCATTTTCATGTTTCACAGGAAGTCATTGAATGTGGACCGGATGCTTTGAACAGGTTCAGAATGAGAAAATTTCCTGCATACAATTTAAACTCAAGCGTGTGGCCAAGTTTCTGTAACTTAACTGAAAAGTGAACTAAAGCTGGGATGTTTAAATTATTCAAATAAGAAAATTAATCTAAAACTATTTCAACAATGCACTGTTCATTAAAGTCATTTAACCAGCAGTCCATCTGTTCTCTGGTTTCATGTTTTCCAGTGTTGCATCTTTAGATTGTAAAAGTTTGGACTCTGGCATCCTGTGATTGATGGCTTTTCTGATATTTTGTAGATCAGACAAATAAACCATTGACAACCTAGATTAACCGGCAATGAAAGCAATTTTTAGCTGCAGACCCAAATCAGATTTCTCCACATCAGTTTAACTTCTCATGTTCAACACACTCAGAGATGGCCCCAGTGGATGAATGAATAATAAATAACTCAAAGTGCTGCTTTTTTAAATTATAAAGCAGCTAAGAAAGATGTTATGAGCATTAGATGAAAACCTGTGACACCATGCAGCAGCATGGCTGTACGTCAACATACACTGATACCACGTTTCTGGTTTGCCTACAGTTAGAGAACAAAAACAAAGTTTGCAAAGGTTTCCCCCAAACCGACGATCAGTATCCCAGCAATTCCACATGATGCTCTGAGTGGTGTAAAAACTTAGGTATTCTACAACACAAATCAAACAAGACCAATCAATACAAGTCATCCACTGACAAAAACTGATGGGAGGACATAGCGACGGTGGAGTTTAGAGTCCATCGCTCACCTTCCGCAGAGGCACTGACTCCTCTCCGCGAACCCGATGCACCTGCGCACCCGCACCGCGAAATCCGTCAAAACTTAACGCCAGTCCTCCCAGTGTAGCTGTTTGATTTGTTCCTCGTCTTAAGCTGCGATGTCCCCCTCCAAGAAAAACTCCCTCGCGCCGCCGTCTGTCGTGATGCGCGTGTCCCCTAGCGACTCCTCTCCAATCCTCGGTATCGCGGAGGTAAGAAGGAACGAAGCTCTGTTGATATCATCCACCACTACTCCGTGCGAAAGGCACCGCGGAGAGGAAACAAATAGAGGGAGAGAAAAAACACACACACACACACACACACACAAAGCGAGCTATCCCAGCTTGAAGTAGGCGAGAGGGGGACAGAGAAGAAGAAGAAAAAAGTGTGAGCAGCCGTCACTGGGATGAATGAGAGACAGAAAGCGCTCTCGGCTCACGCAGCGTGTGTGATACACGGAACGCTTGATTTGTAGAGTGAGTGAGTGGGAGCACTGGTCGAGTGAGTAGGTCTTCGCACCCACACGCATGTCATATTTCACGAGCATAACCCGAGAGAGCACCCAGATTCCCTGTCATTCCAGTCATTGTAATATCGATGCTCTGTTTCCATGACCCCCCCTTACAAATTAACGCGTCTCTGCTCACACTCACTTTTTAATCCCCATCATTTCATTATAAGGCATATCATGCACTGTTACTGTCTTGTTGAGAAGATGTAGTGTAGTTTCCAGCTGTGTGGTCTCCATCGAGCACTCAGAAGAACCATAGGGTTCATGTGCAGAGGTGCCCCGAAACCGTAATTAAGGCTGGGAATTTGACTTCATCCCAGGCCTCTCTGTCAAACAAACCACCAGACTGCTAATTCCATTTGTAGGCTAAATCAATGCGTTGATGTAACACTTACAAGACTTGTCATGAATATTTCCACTGTGCTCATTTGAGAGAAAAGTTATCCAGATTTTTTTCGTTTTCAAGAGAAAAAAAAAAGTATACAAAATGTACTACTTACCAAGAAATGCATCTGAATGATAAGTTTTGGGCTCTGGGTGCTGCAAGCACTTACACCTGCAAAGAATCAGAAAACACACAACTCATAGCATAATAATCTCTTTCCTCCAACTTTACCTTTCTTCTGACCACCTGTGCAGCCGGGCTTCTATATGCATGTTTGCCACATTTGCAGTGACAATGGTGAGATTTTGAGACGTGCATCTACTCATCTACCAATAGAGTTAAAGATGGAGCAGCACGCTCCATGTTAAAAAGTTTGTTCTCTTCAACCCAGAATGGTCCTCTAAATCTAAATGCCATGAGGTAAAAAAAAGAAAAGAAATAACAGGGATGTCAGTCTTTTGTTATATTGCTCACCGTCCACTAATGCAACTGTTTAGGCGGGTTGGCATCCTGCAGACCTGCAAAACATAGAACCAGTGTGACTTTTCCTCTGTGAACAGGTTTTTTTTTTTTCCCCCTCAGCCACAGGTGAGGTGTTGCAGGAAATGTCCCCGACAGTTTTATGGCATATCTCCTATAGCTTAAAGTTGTCCTTTTCATAGTGCTGCTTCCTCTGGACATGCAGATATTATGTTGAAGACTGTAAAATAAGATGATTTGTCAGAAGAGAAGTCACAGTGTGGAGATGATTCAGAAGGTGCCTGCTGGAGCAAAACTCTCTAATGTTAAAACTGCCAGAGTCTATAAAATGATTATCTCAGAAAAAATAAGAAAAAGAAAAAGAAATTGCTGCAAATGAACTCAATGTTTCAAGAGGAATTATTTTGAAGTGGAATCTGAATAAACAAACCGTTGCCTTTGAATCCCAATCAAACCGAGGCAATTTAACACAGTCGTGAATCCCAGTGAAACTCACAGGAACCGAGTGTCTGAAGCCACAATGTTTACCACAGCCAACAACAGAAAAAAAGCCCCGGCTCTTGATCTATTAGAAATGGCATTAATTCACTGTGGCCTGCAAACAGTTCCCAAAGCAATCATGCACCAAATTTAGAGCTTAGCTGAAAAGAATGACATTGCCATGCACTCCCCTTCCTTTCTTTTTTTTTATAATTTTTCTGTTCGATTATCCCGAGTCTTTTTGAAATGCCACATTTTCTCACTAGTGTATGGATGTGTATTCATTCCGGGAGAATGGGCGCCTATTACACGCTTTCAGAGGCTGTGACAGCAGCCCTCAGTGACGAAGCCAAACACTTCACAGCTCAGACAATGTACCCAGGCAGACGTGCATACACACACACACACACACACATACGAACGCATGCACTCACAGATTCAAATACACACAAACCCACTGACACAATGCACATCGACGAGATGAAAGGGCCAATTTATCAAACCACCAGCTAAGGCAGGCCTGAGGACGTATAGTGTCAGCACTGGTCTGTAGAAAGAGGACAGGATGTGCCTCTCTTTCTGTGTTTGTGTGCAACTTTGTGTGACTTTCCTTGACAGTAAAATCATTTTCCTAACATAATGTGCACTTTTGCCTTGGGCTAATTTTCTCAGGTAAAATGCATCAGCGGCTGATGCCTGCTGACGCGGCTGCACGAAGTGGGGAATTTGTTGTTCTTTTGATTGCCAGGTGCTTTAATGCCAAGAGAAGAAAGTGTGCACATGAATTTGTTAGAAAGAGCCGGGGTGCTAAGGAGAGAGAGGGAGCGATGATAGAGGGGTCTGTCCCACGTTATTTCTCATTAAACTGCAAGATCGATGTTTGTTGTCAGGGTTTTACAGCATTTATAAGCCCAACTGAATCCACTATTAGACTGCCGCAAAACAGACAAAGTAAACAGTGCTTGGGAAGAGTTTGTGTTGAAGTGACAAACAAAAAAGGATTTCACGGCATATTTTTGTGCAAGGATGTCCTAGCTAAGTGGCACTGGTCAGCTCTGAGATGAAGTGAATTCTGAAACTGTCTTTCTTTTTTTTGCTTTTCAGGTGAAACAAGAGACAGACATAAGTACAAAGTAATTTAATCACAAATCAATCGTGATGTAACTGAACTCTTAATTCACTTATTTCAATGATTTTATGCAGATCTTTGATCATATAGAACAGGTGTGGTGGATGTGGATCATTGTGACTAGAGGAGAAGCTTATGCACTGGAAATAATCTCTTTGCTATGGCCTCAAAGAGTGGATTAAATATAACACACACATGTAAATCAGTCCTGAGGAAGTTCCTGAGGGTGCCATGGATTAATACAGGTGTACTGCAATGCCTTTTTAAAGCAAGCAAAAAGTATATTCTTTTTCATTAAATATCTGAGACAAAGTTGTGATTCTATCATTATTAACGCTGACCTTTTCAACGTTACAGTAAGACCCTCATCTAAATACGTGAAGCTTTTTTTTTTTATAAAACAGCAAAGCACCTACAAGGACAAACAGAAAACAGCAGAGATTAAACTGAGACACCAGATTTTATTTCCACTCATCTGCTAACTCCCTAGCTGAGGCAGTGTTTATATTTAGCTCAGAATATGAGTGTGTTTATGTGTGAGGGAGAACATTATAAATGTAAGTCCCCTGATTTTGTGATGTTGTCTTCAGTGTGGTGCATCTGTTGGGTTTTGGCTGCTAGGATACTGGCCTGGTCTGCTTGATACCGTTCCAAGGTCTGGGGGCAGCCTGCTGGCGCTGCCAGTTGGTGGCAAGCCGAGCAGGGTGGATTGCCCATTATATCTGGAAAAAGAAAAAAGGAGCGAGGCCAGCTCCAAGAATTGTGGTCCCCAAAGAACTTGCAAAAGTGATATGGCTGTTTGTACACCACAGGTCAGAGATGCAGAAATGCATCAATAGAAGTGAGCGGGCCTGAATGCGCAGCGTGCGCATGTGTGTAAGGAGTTAAGTGAATGTATGACTAAGAGGATACCGGCAAATAAAGGTCCGATGTTCTCTCCAATAAGGTGTTTATTGGCAACAGGTGAGAGCAAATCCAGGGAGAGAGAGAGATTTAATTTCAGGAGCATCAGCAGCTCGTACACTTACAGCTCGGATCGCTTACAAAAAGCCATATATAGAGGACAGCTGACACTGAGGGTGTACAGAGGGAGCTAAATCAAAATTAACATGATCTTGTCACCACCCTGAACACTGGGATGGGACGATGGAGTGAGAACAGAAAAGTAATTGACATCTACAAAGTCGGCTCCACTACAGATTTATCTTTGTGATTAGTGTCTTATTCCTTTTACTAACAAACCTGTTAAAAGCGATTCAAAGATGAAGCCCCATTTTTGCCTCTAAGGCAAATATTACAAGTGTTTTCACCGTCAGCTCTACCCGTTTATTTATTCCACTCAATATTCGGCTTTTCTCCTCGTATCGAATCGAGAAACCCATCACCGAACACGTGTGACCTCCGAGTGTCTGAAAATGATTTACTGTGAGGTGACAGACAGATCTATGTCAGCCCGAGTGTACAGACCCGATACTTGTCATCAGATGCCAAGAGCTGTATTTTTAATGGTCTAGAATATGCATGAGATTCTGTCACGAAACTGATGTGTGAAAAACAAATTAGCTGGACACTTGTGAATCAATTTCTGTCATATTTGTTTTTATAAAATACCAACGCTGCTCATTTTATAGCCTCCCACAGCTAAGTGAATTTCCTCACGTCTTCTTCTTTTTGTGCTCTTTGATGAAATAACGAGCACAAATCTGGAGTTACAGCTTCTGGAATGCTGATTAGTATATAACGACTGGTGTGCTGCAGTTAGAGAACAATGACTTTTGTTGACCTTCACACATTTTTAATAAGTCCTGTGTTGCTGCAAATGCTGTGTCCTTCTATCAGTCTAGTGTGTAGTTGGTAGCTGTCTCCATCTAGAGGAAAAATGAGTACAGTGAGGGTTCATATGCCTTACACCAAAAGCTCTCACACTGCATCGGTGGTTTTCACCTGAAAATAATCACTCACTTCCCAATGTTATGATAAATATGTGAACATATATGTGATATATTTCATTTTTAGTGTATTTTTTTTCCTATAATCCTGTTAATTTTCTGACATTTATCGTATGACGGTCCTCTCGAGGGGGTTGATCTGCATGTGCCATAAAACTCTGTGTAGATTCACTACAAACTCTAAATGTACATGTGCAATGTTTTTGCAAACTTTTTAGGTAATTCGCGATCCTCTTTTATGAATCTCAGCCATCTTGAAATTCTAGACACAAGCAGGAAGCAGAGTTTAACTTTAATCTTAAGCCGTGAATGGATGTGACACTTGCTGATTTTAATTGCATGTAAAATCACTGTTTGTGCCACAAATTATTACAAATTGCAAGTAAGACAACTGTAAAGAAGCCAAAATTCACCAAATATGAAAAACTCACTTAGAGAAAGGTGAAAAAGAAACGTGTCTTTCATGAGCTTACTTGTTCAATCATATAAAAAGAGTTGGACTATAATCAAGAGGCAAAATAAGACAAGCAAATATCAGTTCATGCAAGTAAAGCATATTGTTAGTATTTACAGAACCACAGTTATCAATAACAATAATAACAGAGACAATCTGTAAATCCGTTGCTTTAAAAAAACAAAAAACAAAAGCAAAAAATTGAACTTATGACAAATGGATTGTTTTGTTATTTGTTCTTTTTATCATTTGCCTTTCTTTGTTTCATGCTTTCTGGCCCAACTTCTTCTAAAAACTTATGAAATATGTGTAAGATTTATTTTTTAATACCAGTTTCTGTGGGGGGAAAATGCTTATACAAATACATATACGTATACATATAAATTGCAATGCTCAAAAACATTAAGGGAACACTCAGTCATCACAGTATAACACAAAGTCAAACTTCAGTGACATCAATCTGTCCATTTAGGAAGCATTGTGAATCAATTCGACCCGCTTTGGTGCAAATGAAGGTGACAACAAGTGCACTGGAGAAGCAACGGGAGAGATCATTGCTGTCTCTTTATCGTTCCAGACTGATTTTTCTCTAGTTTTACTTTGTGCGTGTGCGTTTGTCACAGCTGGTAGCATGAGATCATACTTATTCAGCTTATTCAGGTTGCCCAAAACTGCACATGCATAAATGCTGTTGCAAGAAGGCTTGCTTGGTGTCCCACTAATCTCAGGAGGAGAGGTATCTGCTTCTCCGTGTTGGGAGGAACATTCCCAAAGTCCTGCGAAATGAGCTCCAGCAGGCTACTCATGTGCATGCTCAAACTGTCATAATCAGATTCCACGAGGGCCCACCATCCTTCAGTGGGATCTGTGCTCACAGCCCAGCAAACACGGATCTTGATTGGCATTTGCCTGAGAGCACGTTCACACTAAGTACATGTGACAAGTGTGAAAGAGTCTGTAGATGCTTTGGCATCTGTCACAGAAATTAAAGCATGAAGTTCATTTCTTTGTTGAACCTTTTGCTTTCATGAATTTGTATTTATTGGCCACTTTATTGGGTATGTCTGTGAGGTGAAGTGCAATTTATTTATATATCTAATTTGACTTTTATTTATATATATAATTTTTTTTTTAATTCCCCAGCAAGGTAAGACTATACACCTTTGGAGTGGAGGATCAGAAGTTCGATTCCCGCCTGGAGTGTCTGTATCCAGTAAGGGTCCTAAGGCTAGACCTCCCATGATAAGCGAGCCTACTGGAGACATGAGCGAGACAGATAAATATGAAGGCATGCCGGCTCGGACGTCGCCCGGATCAACAAGGTCCGCTTCAGGTGTTGAGGAACCAGGGCACCCTGACGAGAAGTGGGCTACTGGAACAAGAAGGCATCGGTGGGCAAGAGACGAAATATATATATAAAATTTCATTTTATTTATTCTATTCTATTTTTATAATTCAAATTAACTTTCAAAAATAAACTAAAGGAAAATTACATGTAAATATAAAAAATGTAAGCAACAGTAAACCAGCATTGTCACATTTTTAAGATTACCAAAAGAAAATGAAAGTTTATCATTTGTAGCACAGCTGTTGTATTGAACTGCATTCAGTCTTTTATACTTGTGCCCCAACCCCAGAAATGTAATCATTCAAAACAAGTGCAGAGGACAGTCTCGCCTGTTGTAGGGATAATTAGAAAACACAAGATGGCGCTAGAGAGCTGCAGTTTCACTCCATGCTGGCTGAGCTGAGATTAGAGGAAAGACAAATTAGAGTACAAGAGTAAGAGAGACAGAGGGAGTCAAGTCAAAACCTCAGCAATGTTTTATGACACACAATAGGCTGAGCGCTTCCATTTAAACCAACATTAATTAAATTTATGGCGAACTGAGTTTACACAGCGGAATTGAGTTTTTCTATACTGAAATCACTTTGAGTTGATTTACTTCATCTTTTCCACTTGGTTGCCTATAATTACATCCAAATGACTTGGCCCTCATTACAGATGTCTCCTTGGAATTTAGACGGTTGCGTTCAGTCGCTGTGCATCTCCCTGTGCCTGGGTTTGTGTGTGTGTGCTCGTGTGTGTGTCTATACCCAGATCATTTTTAATTATCTTACAGTACATTTATGTATTTACATTCTATGTGCACTGTGGTATGTTTCCTTTGCCATACTGGTTGAAGAGCATGTTTTTGCAATGCATCACTGACGTTCCCAGCCATGTAAAGTACTTTGCTCCTTGACCAACAATCTGTGTGACTCATGATCTGGTTCCCCTCTTGCTGAGGAAGTGGGGACATTTTAATCCCTTCAGCTCCCACTTTCTACCTCATCACATCCCGACTTCCCAATCCAAACTTCTCCCTTTGCTCATCCAGGTTTTATCTAGATCTCTCTGGGATATTTAAGCTGTACTGAGGTTGTACAATGCACAATTTATTCACATGCACTGAAATCCATGTGTTTGCATGGCTCAGAATGTAAATAGACACACCTACAGATGTATTTGTAGATTAATCTCACCATCATCTTTTCCAAACATGCCTAACCGCAAGTTGTACCTAAGCTCTGTGAATTTCCATTCCCCATGTATCCATGCGACTCTGAACAATGACATGATCCTCAAATGGCTTTATTCTAAATCCCCAGAAATCCGTAACAACCACTGGCATGACAGTAAAGCATGGTAACCCTTTCCAACAAGCCATTATTCTCTTTCTTCCGAACAAAAGGGACTCAGCTTTCCAGCTAACAAGACCGAACTCATGGTTTCGTGGTTGGAACTGAACAAAAACATTAACAGAGTCCGTACGCCGCGGGGTCTCTGTGTAGTCGCATCCATGTATTTGTGCTGGTGACTGTGTGCATGTGTGTGCGGTGTTACTGCATATTTGTTGGGGTTTTGACCTGTACCTTGACAATTCGTCTCCGGCAGTTCATCGTTCTAGCAGATGATAAGATTACAGTCTACTGGAAACTTAGAGCAGAGCAGCCTGGGTGAAAGTGAAACTTTACACTGTGACCCATCTCCTCAGTTGCACTTAAAACCAACAATAAGAACATACCAACAAATACAGTTTATTCACAGGCGCATTATAGCTGTTGGACACTCATCCCTGCAGAATAAGGGTTCGCTTCCTGTTTTTGTGTTTGCTGCCAAATTCATTTGGACATCACAGCCAAACAGTTTAAAGTCTCAAAACTGTGTCAATAAGCTGAACGCACATGATGCTTCCTTTCGCATCTGGACTTGATTTGATTAATTGTTTAAGAGAGAGGAGAAAAAAAAGAAGAAACAAAACAAACATGTTTTTCACAAACCTCAAAATGTTAGACACGTTTCGACCAAAGGAACTCGGGACAAATGTGGTATTTTCTGAAAAGCCTTAAGATTAACTGAGTCAGAAGAGATTTAAACCTTGACATGGCAATGTTCCAAGGCTTGGACACTGGTTTATGTGGGATAGTATGCAATGTTTATTTCAGTGAAATATGGTTCTTTGTGCGTCTTGAAGCAATGCACAGCTGGAACACATACTTTTCAGAGTTATATCAGACTTCAAAAGGACAAAAGACAAAGAAAGCAGAGGAAATGGATTAACTTTAAGTGCATTTATTTATGAGCAATATATTGCACAAACTTGATAATTCACCGTGCAGCCGTGCACCCCCATGTGATGCCGAGTCGGCTTCATGTGCTGCAGACAGCGTTGAGAGTCAGTGGAAGTCTGACGGCACCAGTTCTAAATTATTCCACACTTGGTTTTTTGTATGATCTGTAAAAGTTCATACATCGCCAATTATGTTAGATGTCCATGATATACTTCTATTTACTGATATTATTATCAGGCCAATCTTGCATCTGTGTCCATAGAAAATGTAGTCTCAGACAAATTTAGCTATAAATCTGACCTTGGGTTAAAATCGGCTTAAAGCTTTAAGCAGAAGCAGTTATGTTATGTTAATGACAGGATCAACTTGCTTGTCAAGTATTTTTGACCCAAGGAAGTGGGGGGGAAATGGAGAAAATCTGATATGTAGAAATGTCTTAGACATGCAGAACAATTTGTGAAGTGAACCCTGGACCGATCTGAGTGCAAACCAAAATCTGTTCTGGGCAGGTGTATTTAAAAATGATTTTAAGTCAAAACACTCAGTCTTTTTTTCCTCCCGTCACTCCTCGCGCATTAATAAATGTGACAATATCACTCTGCGAGGGTACTCCAGTCTGCTGCGCACACTGGAATCTGCTGTGCACACTTCTTACCTTGTTCCAGTTTGGCCTGAACAAACATAAAATTTAATATTACACTGCAAGTGTTTAAACAGACAGTCCAAGAAAAATGGAAGTGGTGACTTGTCGAAGTCATCAAGCAGAATTACCTGTGAGGCCTATACCATTTGTGTATTTTGTGGTGTATGTGTCTGTGAGTGTGAAGACTGTTATTCCACTAATTCGATATCCATCATTTCCTACATTTTTCTTCTCCACTTCTGGTGTGTTTTGCCAAAACATGATTGACTGCTGTGCCAAGGTGGCTCTCTTGTGTTTGGCGCTCACTCACTAGGTCTAGTGGCAGTGATTTATGTGTCTCAGATGGACACACAGTTTCTGGGGGAAATATCAGATGGTGCAGAGATCAGTAGTGTTGTTTTTCTCTATGTTTTAATGCCCCAGTGATGTCTCTTAGGAGAGTGTGAATGTAAAGTAAACAGGGGGAAAGACTTACCTCTTTGGTACTGCACTTTACAGCCGTTACAGCTTCTGATAGCAGGCTGTTTGTTTAATCACACCTGGAGATCCATCACGCAGAAGACTGCTGGCCACGCCATCACATCACAGCACTGTGTCTCTGTGGTTGCTCCTCTGCATCCTGTTGCTTCACATCTGCTCCTCTGAAGCTGCTCTTCTTGTTTTCTCACTAGCATAGCAGAAAGCCCCATTTGTCTGTTCACTCTTTCCTGTAACTGTGGGACAACTTCTTTTTTTTGTATTGTGCACCTCTCTGCACTTACGACTTGGCATGTCCTGTGTGTGTGTGTCTCTGTGTGGGGATGCTGTATATATAAATGTGTCCCTTAATGACGTGGCATTTGGAACAAGTATCCTTTTGGAGCTGTGTCTCACTAAGTGAGACACAGAAATGTGTCATCAGGCAGGGACAGGGTGGGGAAGGAGATTTATGAGGTGCTGAGGCGGACACAAGCCTTACTCACGTTGGTAATGCTCAGTCAGTTTTTTAGATAACGAATAATCATAAACACTTATAGCCAAGAAGTTCCCAAGGTACACATACATATTCAATATGTAGGGCAGGCCAATGCATACAGTCACATATGACCACACACACAGAAACGCTTAGAGAAAATGTCCTTGCCATTCTTCTGTCTGTAAAACAGTAACACATTCTAAATGAACAGACAGGGAGAGGGAGGGTTTGACATGAATTTTACACGTGATTTATACGGTGCAGATGGATCATTAAAATGTTACCAATCCGAGAAGAGCATTTAAGGTGCAGACTGAAGCTTCACTCTGTGCTGTATCATTCGTCTGGAGGCTTTGAGCCCGGGTATCCTGAACCCAGGTGCTTTAGCTGTTCTCCTGCAGCATGTGTTGACCATGACGGGCTACACTTTGGCTCACCTCAGGCCCGGAGGGCTCGGTTAGCTCCAGATGTGGATTCCGGATAATTAGGCACATAATGGAGGGCCAGTTTTACCTGCCCGAGGGTTCCTACGGGGTCAGAAGTGAGTGCTGCGCAGGGTTATATATCATACATACAGTATGTGCATAATCGAGGTAGACCATGGTGCCACTTCTTTTTCAGGAAGAAGTGGATAGCTTTGTCATTGAAGTGGTCCAGTGGGTATACAAAACATGCTTTATGTGTCTGTAAAGTGCACTGAGGTGTGTTTTATGGATTGTTTTTAAGCTACCGAGTAGTAACCAAGGAACTAGTTAACTTCATTTCAAGCCTTTTCTCTCTGTTGCATTTCATATCCAACATGGAAAGAAAAACATGCATGGCAGCTCGGAGGGAAAAAAATGAGGTGCCGTCCAAAATGCCCAATATGAAAAGGTTTGCACAGTATTTAGCTTCAGTTGATAATTCACTTCTTGCATATAAAGAAAACTTTTTGATCCATAAGCTTTTCTTCAGGAATTTGTCTCACAGCAAAAGCCCCAAATCTTTTGAAGGTGCTCTGTATCGTCTTTTCAGTTCTTTGATGAAGCTGGCATTCTCACAATATATTATATTAATGTACACTTAAGCGTGGCTGGCATAAGAACTGAGACTTCAGAAAACTGACGAGATTAAGAGATCTAAAATAAAAAGTTTGGTAAGTAGGCCAAACTGAATCAGAGAGTATTTCAGATGAAACCTGGTATTTGACACTGCTGCATCACAAATGAGTTAAATCCCTAAAAGACCGGAGCGATTTTTGTATTCCTCTGCACTGCTGCAGTTAGTCAGTCATTTTATATACGCATTAAGAAAGCCAGTGCACAGTCTGCACCTGTGATGTGGCAAACACTGTACCATACACAAATACCATACAATGATATAAGTGCATGCATGTACTATGTGTACATGATCAGAAACTTACCATTCAACAGGGAACCCACAGCGAACATTGGACAAGTAAGGATTAAACTTCCAGTAAGCAAATTCCTCTGTTCATGTCTTTCATCAGTGTCTAATTGGCATTTAGCTGCTTCAGTGGAGCTGGGTCAGAGAGAGAGTTAAAGAGAAAGAAGGCGAGAGAGAGACAGGGGACATGGGTGTGGGATTTTTTTTTTTAAAATGTCTGTTGCTGTTGATGTTTTAGACCAATCCCAGCCAGAATTACAGTACAGCTTTTTTAATGAGGGACCCGACAAGCAACAAATGCATGTGTTTGTGCATATGAATACATATCTGAACATCCACCATGTCAGTTCTTCACCCTTTTATTACAAACGTGTCATCTGATGAAATTTCAATATGGGTCAGTCAGATAACAACCATCATCAATCTTCAAACGTGCTTGTGTGTGCGGTTGTTTATGTGATTTGTAATTAGTATCTATCTGACTCAGACTCTTAACGTGCTTTGTGCGACTGGACCTTCCGAGCTGCTTTCATTTAACGTGACGTCGCATTTAGAGGAAATTAGAGGGGAAATACCATAACCAGACTAAACAGGCTTTACCTGTGTGTTTGCACGCACGTGTGTGAGACTAAACAGGATTAAGAGTCAGAGACAGTAGATGTGGTTTATTTCAGAATTACAAGTAGCCATTCTGTAAACAGACATCCGGAAACACGCAATTACAGTAATGAGCGCATGTGGTTCAGTGGTGCACATCTGCTTAACATTGACACCAACTAAATGACCATTTGTGGTGGACTCAAGGATGAGACATGCATGGGTTAGTGTGTGGCAAGTTGAGATGTCAGTGTGTGTTTGCACAGACTACAGTGATGCTAACAGGCAGCTCTCCCAAGGGGCACTACAGTGGCAAAAACAGACACATGCACATACTTTAATGTCCACCACCACATTTAACACTCTCTGGCTCTAAGGATATTATCCCCCTCTCTGTTATTTACTTGTGCTGTTAGCACTGCCATGGCAACTAGCAGTGTTTTGGAGAGTGCTTATTCAGGGAATGTGAGTCTGGGGATGGATGAAAGAATACATGGGACCCTCTCTGCTTCTTCGGGTTCCTGAGAGGGGGAGGGAAGTTAAAAGAAAGACAAAAAGGCAGACTTAGCAAATGACCTTTTATGTACACATTAAATGCTATTTTACATATTACTGAACATGTCATTCAAAAGCATACATGCTCTTTATAGTCCCAAATGAGAAATACATTTAAAGAAAGAAAAGGAACATCAAGTAGACATGCTGTATGAAAAGGTGCCATTTTCATGAGTAAATCATAGTACGAAACAAAAAGCACTCTTAGACAACTGGTTATGGAAGAAAATTGTATTAGGTGAGTTTTCAAAAGCACCGTAGCCCGGAGCACAGTTGTGTTATTGAAATAAAACATGTTTTGTGAGTTATTGCCACATTAGCTCTGTGCCTCCTGATGGCAGACAGGAGAGGAAAATCTTTAAAATCAAAACCTTTCTTGTTAGAAATGGAGAAAAGGCCCTGTTTGGCAGAGCACACGGGGTCTCTCGCAAGCAACAGTGAAAAATAAGTTTTCTGTGATGTACACATTTCTATTACATTATCTGAGCTTTAATAATAGGTCCACTTGAGCTTTAAGTGGACCTATTATACATTTCCTACATTCTGTCATATATATACTGTTACAGTGATGGATGGCCATATTAAATATGGCCAGAGATTCGAATAATGAGGTCAGAGTAGGTGCAAGAAATCCATGGGAGCCAAAAACTCAGGCTTCAGACTCCTCTAATTGCTCAGTTTTTCAACTCCTGTCAAAGAGTGAGAGAGTTTACAAGACAGTACTGAAACTTGCTATGACGTATGGTTCGAAGATGGTGGCCCTCGCAAAAAAACTTGGAGGTTGAGCTGGAGGTGGCAAAGTTGAAGATACTCAGATTTTCATTTGGAGTAACCAGGATGGACTGAATTAGAAATGAGTATATCAGAGGGAGAGCCTAGGTTGAATGATTTGGAGCCAGTGTTAGAGAGGCAAGGCTGAAATTATGGAGGAGTATAGAGAATAGAGTACAGACGGATGTTGAAGACAGAGCTGCCAGTTGGAAGGGAAAGGAGGAAGTCCACAGAGAAGATTCATGGATGTGGTGAAGGAGGACATGCAGAATGTTGGCGTTACAGATTGCTAGGTATAGAAGTCAAAGACTGAGGCTATCCTTAAATATCTCAGGCACACAGCTTTGGCTCTTAACATAACAGTCCCAACTCACATGCTGTTCAAGTCTTTTGTTTGCAAGGAGGAGAAGGAAGAGGAACTGAGGAGCTGCACCAAGGCTCAGTATGTGATAAATCACTATTGTTTCTTAACTGTGATTTTTGTAAAGCTGCTGAATCAATGAATAATAGTAATATGGAGTTAGAAACTGAACATAAAAGTTCCCCTGTAAGTCTTGTGGGGCTTGTTTGTTTTTGTTTAATATTTTAGGGTCGATAGCCTACAATGTAAAGGCTCTCAAGGCAACAGCTGTGAATTGGTGTCATGTGAATAAAACTGAAATGAACTGAACTGACAAAATATGCAGTTACCTATCACAATTTTTAAAATCTAAATTTTTAGTGCAAAAATCACAGAAATGAAAAGTAATTTATTGCAAAAAACGACATCAACTTCCCTTAATTTAATAACTGAAAACACTTTAAACCATTCACTTCAAGGTTAAAAGGCCAGAAGAGGGCAGTCATGTGCAGGATAAATAAATACCGGCTTGCACACCCATGCATGTTTACAGATAAAGCTTTTTTTTGCGTGCTAAAATGTCTTATGTGTCCGTATGTGTGATTTTATCTGTTGTGGGGGTGGGGGGGTTCATGCAGTGGGTTTCCCCTGCAGAGCAAAGAATCTGAGGAACGTGTATGACCTGATGAGTGAACTGGTCCAGTGGTGAGGGTGTAAATCCTTCTGTCACATACTCAGCAGATACACAGTGGCCCTTTTCCTTCTCAAATAGCCAGATTCAACTGTTTTTGCTCATCTGACGCTGTCCATAACTCAACTTCAAAGAAGGGGCTGCTTTGTGTGGTTGGAGTGATAAAACTCCCCTTGAATGTAAGAATGTTAATGATCAGGGCTGCTCTGCTTTTGATGGAAGAATATATATATAGAGTCAAGTGAAAGCGTGTGAAAGGGACTAAGTGGGTGTCTATGGTATTTCACAATAAAGGCAATAAAGTGCTTGTTATACTTAACATGATGCACAGCAGAATCACAGAGATAAACAGCACTGTTAGAGTTTAATGACGTATCAGAGGAAAGAGTCCAGTGTGGCTGCTGTGGGTACTGGGCAGGCTTGTACTGTAAGTTAATGCAGGTTAAGTGTGTGACCACAGACACTGATGAATAGCCCGTGTGAAAGTGAGGCCTGCTATGCTGTGCTACGCAGGGGGGGATTATGATTCAGTTCCTTTTGACACTACAACTAGAATTTGGGCTCAGAGAGAAGGAGAGAGATAGAGAGAGAAGTGCATGGAAAAAAATCAGGGAGGATTTACGGTGTCTGAGCCCTGCTGTGAGAGGGCCTTTCCTCTGAAAGGCAAGGAAATACTTCTTCAATCTGTCTCCCTGCTGACACCGGTGCGTAACAGACGCATACATGCCCCCTTAACCCACCCCTTGCCTTTCACTTTCCTGTGCTGCTCTTCATCTGCCCTGCCTTTAAAACTGCCGGTAATGATGCAGCTCATTGAAAGTGGTGAGAGGAGGGGAAGAAAGACTGTGAGTGGAAAAAAAAAGTGAAAAGAAAGAGAGGGATAAGTCCAGTCCCCAGAGCCTCAGGGAATTCTCAAACTGTGGAAAATGTGTGCTCGTCGTCTCTTCATCCTTCTCCAGAGAGCACAGTTTCCAGGAAGCGCAGGGGTTATGCACACACAGTTTTTTAGTGACCTCCCACCTCTGATTAGCCTTGCGTAGCTGCTAAGTGGTTCTCTGTGACTCCTCTGCTAAGCCTGCCAGATCTAAAGCCTTTTCCACACAGTAGCAGCAAGCAGGATATATTTCTAAAGTCATGATGTCCCAGGTATTGTGATAAACTGGTATGGCTTACTAATTAAGGTAGCTTGGTTTCATTTATGGTGCAAATATGCATGCCCACTACAACAGATCTGCGGCCAGTTGAGTGGAACTGAAACATGCTTTGGTTCTGATGCTCTGCACAAACGCCTACAGGCAATAAGTCCAGTTTGCTTGCGGCTTTGTATTGTGTGATTTTTTTTAAAAGCTGTAATGCTGCGAAGCATAACCACCAGCTTTGCCATTGTTTTTTCCTCTTCTCCCACAGCTGACCCATTTCTGACCCGTTTTTTCTTGTCATGCTTGATATTAGAAAAGTTTAATCATTGCTGGGAGACATACAAAGAGGATTAACATTCCTAGGTCTCCTAAACTCAGACGTTGCCCTTCTCCCTCCCATTTCTCTTTCACCCCCAAGCACCCCTTTCTCCCTCACTTCTCCAAACTTTATGCCTGCTTTCATTCTGCTTGTTACTTCGGTCTGTTGCCCTTTTCATAACTCTGCTAACAGTCCTGTCACCAATCAGATATCTATTTGTCTTCAGTCTGAGCATGTTAACGCTTCCGTTAATGTCTGTAAAAGCATGTGGACTTGTCAGCATCAGATGTTCTTGTGTCTTTCCTCCCCCCTGTCTTTGTTTTTATCTGTACAGGATATGACCAAATTGTTTGTGTTTGTACCGCATACTTAGGCTGCAATTACAGCTTTTCACCATGGAAGCTACTTTTGCTCTCAGCCTGAGGGCAGAAGACTCTGTGTGGGCTCCCCGGTGCCGTGTCCTGTATAATACTTACAAGTTTTGTCTGCTGTCTATGTAGACTGTACTCAAGTGAGCGTCTGTATGCTGTCATCTAGTGTATACAGTTCTCTCTGTGTGGACAGTAATAGATGGTCGGTATATCACTTTTAATGAGTTTGAAGAGAGATTAGTGAGGTTAGAGTGTACAGCTCTATATGTCTAAACATCTCCATGCCTCTTGCATCTACAACTTATCATGTGCACGTTTGCACATTTTGTGTGGTACACGTCTCCAGTACCACACACCATCAAGGTTTATGTTGCTGATTTTTCTTACATCAGATAAAATCCAAATTTGCCCTTATCAAGTGTGATTGAGCAAGGGGATGACCACCATCCCGTTCTCCCTCATTTTGGGTGTAACTCCTACTCTCTTTTAACACACCCTCCAACTATTTACCAAAGGAATGAGTGGAGGAGTATTGAATGTTCAAAATACTCCTAGCAGTCATGCAGCAGTTGTACATTAGACCTTTGATTTTAAAGAAGAACAGCTGTCAGATCCTGTTTTACTGTGTACCCTTGTAGCATTAGTTTAAAATCGATACGTAGGCTCAGGGTGCTGATTGTGCAGCGAGATTGTGGAGCGCATGCTGAAGCTGGATGTTCACAGTTATAGAAACTGTTGAAGTATATTGAAACATTCCACATGCATGCTTTCCGTGGAAAGCCTTGTGTGGGCTTAAACCAGATCACTTTCCACTGCAGCCAAAGAGCAGGGTTGTATTTCCAGGGTTTGTTTGATGTATGATGCTATCTACTGAATGTATAGCACCACCTCAGTGCTGTCTCCAGATTGTTGAGTAGTCTGCCTTAGGCTATACAGTAGAGACTTGGCTGGCCTTTGATGTTGATGAGGTCAGTCATCATTTGTCACAGCGTTGTTTCAGCCTCCCTCATCATGCTTCAAGAAGTTAAGTATTTTCTGGAATCAGGTTCTCAAAAAAGAATTTTTAAAAGCTACACTAAAATGAAAAAAGAAAAAATAAGAAGAAAGCTGTAGAACAAATATTACATTTTTTTTCTACTGTGATGAATTTCGGTGAGACATAATAATTTTATGGGTATCATATCATTTACACTTGTGATATATTTAGCAATACACTAATATCTTACATTGATATTTGTAGTAAACATGAATGTGCTCCCCCTATATTCTCCCATTAGACCTCCTCATGGGGGTGCTTATCATTCATTAAATATCACAAATGTGGATAAAGTGAACAGGAGTTAATAAAATAAGAAATTCCAAAAAATCATTGGGAAAAAAGATAGAAAATTGGAGAAACCAAATCAGAGAGCTAATTAACTTAATTGAAAGAATTAAAAATATTGTATTGAAATAATTCAATACAATACAATACAACAAAATGACAATGCAACAAGCAAATAAAAATTGTGGCTCCTTTTTCTTCTCAATTATATCCTGTTGTATCGTAGATAATCTTTTCTTGCAATTTATCGATTATTGCAAAATCACTGTATCACGATACAATGGTTATCATGTAATATTGTAACACTGGTTACAAAGATAAATGATCTTCTGATCATGTTAGATCTGTATATGACAATATTTTTTCCATAAGAGTTAAGAATGATTTTTATTCATTGCTGTTAACAGTTGGTTAGATTTGCCTATGCACCACAGCATACCTCATGTTATTTCCATTCTCCTAACATATTTTTGAGATCACCAAGACCTGATGATCTGACCGGTTCCATCCTGCTTGCCATCACTCCCTGGTGGCATGGATCTAAAACACATGATGAGAGAGTGGCATGCATCTTCCTCAAGACTACTGACACCCGAAAAGACCAGATTCTAAATAAACTTGTCTATTAAAAAACTAACAAAACAACCACAAAACTGCTGGTCACACATTGTGATAAAACACAGACATAAACAGTGTGTTAAGAGTCAGTCACACAGGCCTAGAGACCAGTGAGTGACCCCCCCTGGCAAAAACCGGTCAGTAAGTGTTCCAGGTTGCAAAGAGGTCTATGGACTTGCCCTGGTTGCATTAAAGATGTTGACTTGTCTGCAAACACTTGTAAATTATTTATCAAGTGTGGTCAAACTGTGAAATATGTGACAGAAACCATAAACAGAGACCATTTGACTTTAAAGCAAATGTTTTGCTTTTTGGTTAATGGACTTGTCTCTGTATAGTGCTTTTCTACTCTGCTTGCACTCAAAGCGCTTCATACAACTTCACCCATTGATACAAGCACTGGTGATAGCTAGCAACCTCCAGCAACCAACTGGGATAATGGTAATGGTAATGATAATGGTAACATTTCAGAACATGAAAATTCAGAGGAAATGTTGCTTATACAAAGTTAATTACTACAATCTGTATCTAGAGAGATTTGTGTCTTTAATTTGAAGTGTTATGTTTAAAACTTAAACCTGTCTATTACTGACTCTTAATGGATTTAGGTTTATATATATGTTATGTAATTTAGACAAAAACAGAAATAGACTAGAAAAGCCACTTGTTTTGTAGTCAAAACTTTTCTAATTTTAGGACACTATCTATCACATTTGGAAAACAGGTTTCCAGGTCCATAATCTAATTTGGTCATTGGTGCGGCTTTTATTTTTCTTTGTCAGTGTGTTGGCCAAGCAGTAAATAGTGAAATAGCTCTGTCATTAGTGTTATCTTGCGTATGCTGCGGTGCACCCTACCACAATCTGACCCCTGCCTCTGCTTCTGCGTCGCAGCAGCTTTCATCAGTCAAAGAGCTGTTCTTCTCAGCCTATCATCAGCTGCCATTAGTGCTCTGAGAGGCCCATGCTGTTACACACACACACACACATACACACACATACATGCACAGGTGACACACCGCGAGCTGTTCTTCAAGGTTAGGTCTTAATGCCTCACCACATGGGAGTCTTTAATGATAGCTGAGTCACATGTGTCAGTGAATAAAAGACATTTTCATCATTTAGCCATTTATTTGTTGGAAATGACATTATTAAATGAAACTTTGTGACACTTTTTTCATCTGATGTTTTTGACCTTGTCTAGGAGGAAGAACCTTTACCTAGAAACCTCAGCACACACCCTAATTGATTGCTATTTGCCATTGACCATGACCGGTCATAACACACCAACACACAGACGCATAACTGCCCCACTCTGATATGGTATCTTCTCCAAAGGCATTTCTTGTTGACAGGTGGCCAATAAAGCCATCATTTTCTGGGGCGACAGGATGAATTATTGTAACCATTCTGTCCCCGTCTCTTTCTGAATACACACATTCTTCTTCCCCTGTAGTTCCTTTGACAAAGACGTGACCCACTTTGCATTCTTGAAGCCTGCAACCAGCCTTTATCATTACTTGCTTTTTATTGGTACATCCACATCCCTTCAAGCACGCTGTTCCTTTTCTTATGTGAGTGTTTTTAATCCTTGAAAAAAAGTCTTTGAAACTCTCAAACATTTGGCTTAGCTAATAAAATATGAACAGTGGTAGTACACGCACTGCCTGCTGGTTAAATCCACCAGATATTTACATGCCATATTAAATGCTGTTCCTTTGGCTGTACTACATTTTAGAAACCAAAGAAAGTAGAGGAACAGATGATAAGCACAGCTATGGCTGTGTTTTTTGTGTTTGAGAATCCCCATGATAGGAGCTGACTCAGTTACAGTAGCTCTGGCTTTTACTGGAATTTCTGGCTGATGTGAATGACTCTCAGAGCTCTTGTTGTTGTTGTGAAAATGTGTTGGTGTTTGCTTTGGCATAGGGCAAACTTGTAAAGGTCTATTCTAAGCCTTTGAAAAATTAAATCAGGCAGCTGCCAAGCTGCTGGCTGTGAAGTGAGGTACTGTGTCATGTTTGTGCAGGGTAAATATAGATAAAAACACATATCAATGACAATTCTGTGTGTTTCAAGTGTAACCGTGAGACTAATTACAGGCATTTGTATTTATTTGTGCTGCTAGTATGTATACGTATGTGTGCAAACTCCTGTCCACGTGTGGATGAGCCAGTGCAGCACAGTTTGAGTGTTGTATGATGAGTTTAGCACAGGAAGCTGCTCGTTTGTTGACTTGTCCCTCTACACCAACAGAGCTGCCAGCAGTTGATCTACAGCCAGTGAAATGGCAGAAAGAGAGGAAGAGAAGTTGAGGGGCGCAGAGACTGGGCTGGACCACAGTGCGGGACTGGCACCAAACTGATCATAATCTCCTGTAAACTGTGTCCTGAGGATACACACACACACACACCAGACAGCAGTCACACTGTCAACGTACGCATTTATCATTCATTTAGGGCTGCAGTTTCTAAGAGTGCAAACCGGTGCCTTAAAATGGCTTGATTTGAGTGATCAGCAGACAAAAGCCTAAACATGTAATGGTTTCAATATGAGCATCTTCACATTGCAGTCTGGTGCCAGCAAATGTCACTCATTGTGTAGTTCATCAGTCATCCGACTCTAATTAATTAATTTTCCGTCACTTAACCAAACGTTTTGGCATTGTAACGGCTCATGTGGTTTAGATCACACTTGTATGTGTATAACAATGCTTTCACCACTTTTATCACAAGAGCTTTCACCGCTAACAGTACACTGCAATAACTTTATCCATGTGTCATACGCTGCATCTATTTTAAACAACTTTGACAGAGATTAAACACATGTTAATTGCATTTGGGTTTATGGGGCATATGTTGATTTAACTGATCCTTATAATGCTATTCAAACCCTTAGCATGCAGAGAACAAAGCATATGACAGAAGCTGCTCATGTGAGTGAAACTTACACGAATAGGGTCACTACACATGAATTTTTGAGTGGTGAGTCTTGGCTTGGATTAAAACCTGACGCCATGCCTTCCAGGCAAAGGGTCGGTCCCCTGGGTAGCACCAGTGACACATCCAGCAAGTACAGCTCATCCAGGCCTTTGAGTGGTGAATAAAAGGAAAGTTGCTTGTCAGAGCTGGTCAGAGTCAGAATGTAAGGATGGATGGGGATATTTGATGAATGTATATTAGGGGAGGGCTGTGTTTCCAGGAAAGGGGTCTAAGGGATAATACAGAACAAGAAGGGGTAAGGCAGTGGGGTGGCAGTGTTTGTTCTGCACCCAAAGCAGATAACCCTCTTTTACTGGCAGCACACGTTCATAGGCTAGGAATCTCCCTTTTGATTGTGCCAGTCTGTTATATCTGAGAAAGAAAAGGCAGGATACCAATGCAGGACACAAACAGGCTTCAGAAGATGAATTTTACTGAAATAAAGAACTGAGTGAGCAAGCCGGTGCAGAATCCAATAATAAAAAATAAATAAAAACCAACGAGAAGCACAGAGAATGAACAGAGGCAGGATACTAAACATAACGAAACGTACAACATCTAAAAAAAGGCACCAACTTGAGTGACTCAAGAAACACAGGCAATGACCAGAGGCAGCCAGGGAACACAAACAAGCTGACAACTAAAGCAGGACGAGACAAGACTATAAATATACTAATTGCAAAACAAGACGCTAGTGAAACCAATGATGGCAGGGCAGACAATCAAAAATGAGTGTATGTTTGTGTGTGCTGTCGTCCTGTGATGACTTTTCATCTTTATAAGCTGGTGTTGACAGATAGAGACAGAGGTTGTTTAGAGTATGATTAAAGAACCAGGGAAGCTCTTTCAGATAGCTGAAGGTCAAAACCACCTTCTAGGGTTTCACATCAACTACACAGACCACTGTGCTCTTCCTTACAGTACTTATAAGAAAATACAACTATAAAATAATCTCTATGCTTTTTATTAATGATTTTTAAAAGCACATGTTGCTTTTAACATGGAGGAAAAAAGAACAAGACTTAGAAAAGACAAGAAGAAGACAAGTTAAAATATTTAGCAAGTCATAAACTAGGATTTCAACCAAGCTCAATATTATAACCTTGTATCTGCTTCTTTAAACTCCCAACGGTTGAACTGCTTTCACTGTGAGGCAGCCACAAGCATGAAGATCATGCAGATGAGCCACTGTACATGTAGGATGTAGAAACTCAGTGCACCTACACTAGTTTACAATAACGTGCCGGAGGATGCCTTTTTGGTGCATATGTAAAAATGATTCAGCAGTTGCATATGTGAACAATATGCACTTGGCCCCTTGAGATAACAGTACCCTTTATGTCCTATATGTTCAGTTTCTGTGTCACATGACAGACATTACATGGATTCCACCTATTTGGAAAATAGATCATCCTTTATTTAGGAAATTACTTTCTGCTACTGACTAACAGGATTAACTAATAAACCTATTCTTGTTCTGCCCAACGCCTGCAGTTGCAGCACATGTAACCCAGGTAACAGGAGCACCTTGTACATTTTGTGGTGCAGCGTGCCTTAATGTAGTTCCCTCTCAGCGAATGTGATTTCACTGAATCTGATAAAACAGATGATTTATCCTTCTGAGAAGCAGGAAGGGTGGGGTGACCCCCGACAGGAGAAATCTTTAGACTGTATAGATAGACTGTATTTAAAAGATGGACATAACACCAATGAGGATACCCCATTGGTTTGTGTAGTCTCATTCTGAAGCCTCAAACACAATCATCTTGGTTTCTTGGACCCATGTATGATAAACAAGGGGTGAATCTGAGTGAGAAAGGGAAGTCTGTGGTAACGAGTAACACAGGAAAGCCACAACGTGCTTTATGATCTATTTTACACTACTTATTTTACAGGACTGCAATTTACTTCATCATTTAATAAATAAGACTTGAAACTAATGATTGAGACCATAAATATAGGAAAGTGTGACTGAGGTCATACATCATGCCAGCAGCAGTGCAATTTTTACCCTATGTTTACACTAAAAAAACAATCAGAGGAGTTGCCCCCTGCTGGCCATTAGGAACAATGCAGGCTCAACATTAGCCTAACTTTTCAGAGTCATCTTTCATATACAGTCTATATATGATGGCTTTATTTAAAGTGCTTCAAGGTGATTCAAGTGTTCCACTGCTTCTTGTAGGAGATTGATGGCTCTGTTTTTTTTAAACTTGATATAAAGGACATTATAACATACCATGTGTTGAGTTCAGTGTTTTTGCAAATCATTTAAGTTACTGAAAAAATCCCATGAGGAATGAATTCATGGCTATATATGATTGACATAAATGCTTTCAGCTGCACTTGCCTTTACTGTACCTACGCATAAAACGTGTGGACATTCTTAGAGTCTGTTCCACTGTTTCATATTTTTACCACATGTGAGAGGGGTTGTCAGTAGGTCATGCAGAGAAAGCAGGTTTTACGCGATTTATGAATGATTATATGTAAAACGTTTTTGTAAAGAATGTGGCACTTGATCCGTCCTTTTAGACCAGGGATTTTAGACTTTTTGTTACCAAGTTGCACAAGGTGATGGGCCAAGATTTCACAGCACACCTCTATTCATATCTATGCAAAATAGCCTGCGTTATCTGAAATCGTATCCCTTTTTCTTTTCAGACTAATGCACTTTTGACAGCCCATTTGTCATGCTAGGTATAAGGTCCTAGCACCCTGACACCTACATTTTTTTTTTTTTTGTGAGCATGCCACAACTACATTACCTCCACTGACTTGTCAGCTTTGGTTACAGATCCAGTGCTGTTTGAAGTATCCCAAGCATCTCATAAAGGATATTTTGTTTCCATTTCTAAAAATGGGTCTTACAGGAGAAAGGTGTGTGTACAAAGTACTGATAAATACTTTAAATTATGAAATAAATTAACAATTTATGGGGTTTTGTGCAGTTTTATATTGCAATAGTAATGCAATAATTGTAATGAACTCCCAGGGCACAAATGGACTTGCCACACCCCATCTGGGAACCACTGCTCTAGACGACCACAAAACTTCCATGGTAGAACGGAATGACTTGCCTGTACTGTTTGAATCTCACGGCTGCATACTTTCTGTATGTGTGTTTTTTAACATATAAAAAGGTTTTGGGTTAACTATTTCATTGTCAATGCATACAGTCCACTGGAAAATAAAGTCTTACCTCTTCAAACAAGTTAGTAGGGTAAGTAGTAGCTAGGTGCTGCTGATACTGAACCTAGTAACTTAATGTGACACCTTATAATGGCTTCTTTCCCTGATAAATTCACGACATTGCAAAAAAGGAAGCAAAATAAAATATAATATAAAAAGTTCCTTTTTATAGTCTTTCTGTCTACAGAATAAAAATCATGATTGTTTTGAGCCGGTAGCTAAATGCTACTTTACCAACACAGTATCCCATTAAAACCTGTAATAGCAAAGTTCACGCTTTGCCTCTCCAAAGTGTCAAATGAACACGCATGTAGAAGTTGCAGTAAGCTTCAGTACCAACAGAGGGAGATATTTTATTTCAAACCAACATGAATATAATCACGGGAAAGCATTTAAACAGACATTGCTAACACATTTACATGTAAATACATATTAGCCACCTAGCTTAATCATTTCTGGTGAATAAGTGACCTGGAATGTACTTCATGCCTTCCTTACAAACTAGCGACTTCTTGGCTTTAAATATATTATCTCCCCCTGCTGGTACTGCAACGTCTGCATGCAGTACTGCAACTTTTGCATAAAATACTGCTGGGCAATTGATCAGAGTTTACTTTCAATGATGACTTTGACACATTGAAAAGCACAAGATAATCCTGTCTTGTGCCTGGTGTCTTGGTGCTCAATGTTTTGCTACAAATTGGACACCCCCCAACCAGGCAAGGCTTTTTTTTCTTTATCAAATGTTCAAGCTTACTTACCACTCAGCAGTGACAATCAGCTGAATTACAAAAAAACCTAAAATCATCCATTGAAATTTAAAAAAAGTGTAACAAATGAATATGTTTTGTTTCCAAACCCAACCATGTCAACACTAATCCTTTCAGCGTTGACCAGAACAGCTTTGATTATGGTTTTTGTCATAATCAAGCTGCCCTACTTTAAAATAAGGAATGTGTTTGTTGATTTTTTTATAGCGTGTGATTGCATTAGGGATTATATGGTTTGTAGAGTAATCAGTTATTAATCATCAGTTTCTTTGATAATCTCTAGTAATTCTTTAGATGGATATTAGACATTATCTAGTTTCAGTTTCTCAAATTTAAAATTAGTTGGTTTTTTATGTCATAATTTAAATCAACAAAACATAAAGTGGACAAAAACAAGCAGTTTGAAGATGTCATGTTCGGCTGTTGGGAAATACTTATGAAGCCACTGATCAGTCAGGAAAATGCTTAACAGACTGATTGATAATGACAGAGGAGAGAACAGTTGTATCCCAGCAGCATATATCAAATGAAGGAGCAGATCTGACAAGAGGAGAGCATGAGATCTGTAAATCTGAAACCTGTACTTGTGTCCAAGAAGCTCTGACATCTACTTAAACACCTGTTTTTCATTGGTCGTCTTAGATGTCGCTGTGGTTGGACACTTGATGTTTTGACATCCCTGGGGTACTCACCCAACCTAGACCACACAACCCTCATATCCCACACTATAAAACAACACAGCTCTTCTGATGAAACATTTTTCCATTGATGCACGCTCTGTCTGCTTACCCAAGTGCTCCACTATGCCAAACATGTGCTGCTCTTTTGAAATGTTGGACCGTTAATGTCCATAAACACTTCAAACACTGAAGAGCAATTTCTCTGAAACCGAGCTACATTTGGTGGGGTTATTGTTTTAGGCAGCAGGGGGAAAGTACAGATTTCTATTTTTTTCTTTGGGCAAGCGATCTGCTCGTGGAAAGGATTCAGAAGTTTAAAGATTTTGATGATTAAAGCTTTGCAGTCTGTATTCACACCAAGGACAAATAGCAGTGGGAAACATTTAAGAACCTCAGTTATAACAGATTTGCGTGAATATTTACCGCTTTACACTTTGTTGTAAATTTTCTGGCAAAGATTTCCAGGTCTTTGTGATATATTATGAAGTTCAGAGGGCTGAAAAAAAAGTGATACAAAAAACACTGTGAATAAAACATTAAATATATGGCTTGTCATCGGGGCAAAGAGAAGCAAAAGAATATAAGAAGAAGAAGTGAAAATATAGCAAAGGACTGAAAGCCTAACAAGATGGCAAAAACAGGGTTAGGTAGGGTTTAAAACAGCTGAAACAATGCTCAACAAAGCTGATTACCATGAGAACACTTGTGCAAGTATATCCAGCTTTTCTGTTAGAATGGTGCATACTGCACAGTTGTTTCCATAAGATTACTGAAAGACAAACGTGAAGGAGTCCATTTGCCAAGTTCTTTGTCTGCCTATAAATCAAAAGGAAACTACACCGTACATTTCCTTTCTCTTTTCATTTCTTTGGATTTTAAAAGTGACGTCTGTTACGGCTCATTTTCTGCCTTCCAATTTGAAACCCTTTAATTAGTTTTTAAATCTTGGACCACAACACACCACACAAGCCTCCCCGTAGTTGGCCTGACAACACATGTCGCCAACATTTCCAGAGTTATTAAGGAAACCAAATCTTACTAGGCAATTTATTTTCACGATTGGTTCTGATTATGTTGATTTTTTCTAACCAAGCGATTCAGTAAAAAGTCTGCTCAGATTCAGGTCTGCTAAGGAAGAGAAGGAGAGCTCCTGACAGCAGAGTGAACAATAACCCAGGGACTATTTTCACTGCACAATAGTGCTATGCCACCCAAAGACACTCTCCCCGAGACACGCTGGTCTGTTTGAAAAGAGACTGGCGAGTGGGAGATGGGAGATTATGTCATTTAGTGGCCACAGTCCCACCTGACCAAACTGCCTTGTCTCTCAGGGTCTGATGGGGTCAGAGTTCATGACCTCGCTGCCAAAACATGGGGGCTGCAAATGAGGGCTTTGACTCTGCGCACAGTTTTGTCAGCCTCCAACCCCCCCACACACAAACACACTCAACAACACACTTTCACCTCCCTCCGACCTTCTGACTGACCTTGACCTCTGCTGTTGTGCGTGTGAAAAAAAAGAGAGCCACAGAGGGTCAGCAGGTCGCCAGGGAAACAGATTTATTTATTGGCTGATGCTTGTCTTTCCAAACGCGTGTAAATCTCCACTCCAGCCAAGTGTTTGTGCACGCACGTGGGCGTGCGAAGAGCATGAGCATTAGTTTCTGCTTATGTGTTTATGCCAATATTTGTTTTGTCTGAGCCATCGCATCCTGGCAGGAGTTTGTATAAATACGCATGGATGCGTGTTTGGCTGCACCTATGGGTGTATCCTCTTTGATGTTTGTATGTGTGAGGGTGTCGGTGTGTGGGCGTGTGTTTATGTGCGCGCTTTCCATGTGGCAGTAAATCTCCAGACTGACATGTTGGTTCAGTAGTGAAACAGCAGGTTTGGGACACACTGATGGCCTTCACAGATGGCGTCAAGGTCCTGCCCATGGGAGGCCTTCTACTCCACCTATTAATTTATTCATTTTCCACTGCAGAGGAGACATTGAGGCCAATGTGATTGTTTCCGATTGCCAAAGTCCCGTGAGAGGAGCTTGGTTGTTTTCTTATCCACTCGTTTCTTCCCCCTCATTCTTTTCCCAAGTCCCTGTCCCCTGTCCTCTTTTTCCTACGTCAGTGTTGCTGTGTATGTGTGTGATCTGTGGATGTAATCCCTGTGCTGCAGGCTAGCTGATAGGTTGTGAATGTGATTTTATTAGTATTTTTGTGTTGGTGAGTCAGTGTGGGAGAAGCAGCTTTTCACACTTGTTCACTTTCTACATTTTTGGTTAGGTTTTATTTAAAAAGTGTAAATTCAGTCAGCATTTTAGAGGAACTGCTGTTGGATGGCTGAGAAGTAGCTGGCTTCTTGTATTCTAACCAGCTTAAAATATGTGAATGTGCTTTTATTTTATGGGTTTTCTATGTGCATTATCCCTATACATTGTCATTAGATGGCATTTCTATGAAAGAGGACAAAAGAAGAAAGAAACTACTAAATGATCTGAATGTTTCTGACAGATTGTTTTTAGCAGTCACACCTTCAAGAGTTGCATCACGTACAGGGAAAACAAGACAGATGGAGTCAGATAAGTTATAAATATAAAAGTTATAATACACATTTTATCTTTTTATGAAAAATGGGACCTGGTACATGTAAACACATGTGAACACCTTTAAATAATGACGCATTTTCTTACAGAGGGTCTTACAGAGAGCAATAAATGATGAAGAGTGCAGCAATCGGAACTGGTGTGTTAGCATGAGCGAGTATGCATGTAAATAAGAACAATGCTGTGGAAAACAGACTTCTCACTGGGAGGACCACATGTAAAAAGTTTCTTTGACTTTATTAAAGGGAGAAAATGATTCACTGGCTTGCTCTAGGCCTTTTTTAAACAAGTGTTCTTAGCAAATTTATGCACATGCACAAGCACACAACAAAAACATGCTACATCTTTATTGCATTTTACTGAACAAGGCAGGCCGGAGCTCTGAGACAGTGCAGTGCTTCTGTCAGTGCGCTGCTGTTTCCATTCCATTCTCTCCCTCTCTCACTCTCTTCTTCTAAATGAAAGAACAAGTCTGTGCGTCCACCCTTCCTGCAGAAAGGTGGTCTAGTGCTTCAGACCAGAAGGATGTTGGCTTACTGTCTAATGCTGTTTTAATGGTACCTTGTGTGGTGGTTAGAGGGAGGCATGCGGCAACTAATAGAAATTATTCTGACTCTCCAGGATGTTATATAATGGTCTCATTCTTTGCAGGCAGACTAGTCAAATTTGATTAACCTGTAAGCGTGTGCGTGTTCATTCATATGCTGACTGGTCTGAGAGTGGATGTTTGAGTCTGCGTCATGTTTCTGTTTAAAGAATTTTAAAAACCTGAACAAATATTGAGATTATTCATAATTGTCCTGATAAATATGAGTGTATGAGACTTATTCTTGTAAATACACAATTTCAGGTGTGAATGATATTTTTCAGTACTTACAGCAAGAAGGGTCCTGGTTTGAACTTGCATGTTCTCTCTGTCTGGCTTTCTCACAGTCCAAAGACATTATATTAGGGTAATTTGTGATTCTAAATTGGCCATAGGTATGAATGTGAGCGTGGGTGTAACCCACCTTTTGCCCAATGACAACTGGGACAGGCTCCAGCCCCCCTGTAACCCTCAATTGGATAAATCGTTAAGAAAATGGATGGTATTTTTGTTTTATTAAGAAAAAATGTTTCTTGTTGCCAGTCCCCAGTACTCCAGGAGCATTTAATGTGAGTCTTTTCGTTGTCAGCTAGATTGAAGAGTGATGATTTCCATCCAAACTTTCCTGTAGCTCTCTCCCACCCTGAGCATCGGATCAGTGGACGTTTTTTTTCTTTCATTGCCCATAACTCAAAAAGAAATCAGATGAAGTTTAAGTAACAAACAGTTTTAGGATTACTTTTTAAAAAAAAATCAGTACTTAACAGCCATCGACTTCACATACATTCATGCTTCATAAGCTCATTTCCCAAATGAACATTATCACACATGCAAAATATCTTTTCAAATGTTGAAAGAAAAAGTGGTTGTAAGTCGATCACACCCAGCTCTCTGGGTTTTGTCAAAAGAAATTAGTGAAAACACAGGAAATCAACAGCTTAAAGAAAACAAGTGGGTGGATGCTGGAAAATGTTAAAAAATATATATGTTTATTTTTTTCTTAAAGGAAAATCATTTTGCAACGCACACTGTATGACAGGTGTGAGTGGCCGTGGTCTGAGATATGCTTGCACGTGTGTGCATACAGTTGTCAGCCTAACAGACTGCCACTATTTAACTGAGAAAAAAGGTCGTGCTTATCAGGACTCTGCAATAAAAATACACAATGTGGCCATTCTTCAATGGTGTGTATATGTGTGGGCGCACACGTGTGTGGTGATCCATTTTTTTCCACAATTTTTTTTCTGGACCCAACCAAGTGTATTTGAATGGAGGCCTCATTAGAACAAGGGATGTCAATGTAAGTTTGTCATCTTATTACATATTCCCAACATATGTGTCTTTTGAATGGATGTGAGCATTTTCCATGTGTGTCACTGGTCGCTCCCTCATCAGGCCCTCATTAACTACACAAGTGACCTTTGAGAAGCTGCTGATGGATGTCTTTGGGACTCAGCCAAGCTATCCCTTGTCTCCTTTTCCACCTTCCCTCTGCGCCTTCCCCTGCTTTAACTTACGTCTTGATTAATGAAAGCTGCTCATCATTTTCTTTGAAGGTACATTTTATCTACTGCATGTGTGCTGATTCACTTCTAAAGGAGAGGTCAACACTTTCCAACAAAGGCTTCCTCACTCCATCTCCATGGCATTTAAACTTTTATCTCAGTCTTTAATCGGTTTTGATTAAGTTTCCAGTAAAGGAACTCTTGTCCTGCATATTTCTACCCAATATGCCTGTCCCCTCCTGTTTCTGTCATTCCACAGCCTAGAGACTGTGCTCTATCTCAACAATCACTTGGAAATAGGTCGCCACTCCACTGGCGTTTACACTTGAAACAGCCTCCAAAACTCTCCACATTCCGGGAAATATGGGTGGAAGACAATAAACACTGTAAAGTGTCACAGTTGATCCGTTTTGCATTTTGGAGAACAAAGATGCCAAATCTTTTTTCTTTTTTTTTGTAGTAAATTAGTAGTGTATGTGTCTGGAGTGATCAAGCTATGTATGGTTTTGATAAAGTTGGTCAGTTTCATCGCAGCCTGCTGTCTGTCTGCATCACCCCTTCACTCTGTCAATAAACACTGGTGGCTTTGTTGCCCAGGCTTTGCTTAGAGCTGAGGGCCCAGTGTGGATCTGAAAGGTTTTGGAATAGAGCAGAGCAAAAATGAGATTTTACCTCTTTGTTTCCTTTTGCAAATAGAAATGAAGGTGCGTGGCAGCCCATGTGCACTTTCACGATCCTTATCCCTGATGTTTTTGGAAAAGCTGCAGCTTATATTGGGTGTGTGTAACACTGCCGTTGGTAACCTAAAATAATCTCCCACCTGTTCCTCAAATGACCACTCACCCCACAAG
Organism: Oreochromis niloticus; assembly: GCF_001858045.2. NCBI lineage: Eukaryota > Metazoa > Chordata > Actinopteri > Cichliformes > Cichlidae > Oreochromis > Oreochromis niloticus. The sequence goes on from NC_031978.2 coordinate 17,984,237, forward strand.
CGAGCCAGTCCACATCAGCTTCCATGTTTAAATGTCCACCTTACCAGCGGAAACAAACAAACAATGAACCAAACAAACTGTCAGTTTGTTACCAAACCTGTTTGGGTCTCAGTGGCCAATACCCCCATTCACAAAAACTGTACAGATTTGCTTATTTTTGACTCACTTGTTTTAAATGATGTATAACTGAGATTGTGAATCAGTTGTATTAAGAGATATACTAATAGCTCAGTCACACTATAGTAAAAATAGGATGAGAACCTCCTTGTGACTTGGAAAAATTGGTGGCTGCCCTGTTTTGTTTTGTTTTTTTAACTTTCAGAGACCAATTCCAAAACTTAATACAAACTCTGGATGACCACTTTCAGTCACACAGTAATTTCGAGTTGCCTGGTGGGAGGAAACCTGTCTCCAAATAATTGTGGTTGGATCTGGGACTGACTGTAATCAATCTCAGGCAGATTGTTGAATATTTGCAGTGTTTCTACAGCTATTTTGCAGTTAAATCACAATCCTGCAGTAGCTACGTCACTATTTGTGGAGAAATCTTTGAATTTCTGTTTTAAATCTATGCGGCTCTGCCTAGAACAGTGAACATTGAGAAACATCAGACCAAGACATTTTCAACTTGTCAACTTTATTTTATGCTTTGACAGTTGGTGTGGTAGATTAAAAAATTTAAAAAGTGTAAATCAGAGTAGTTTCCTTTTCTATTTGTCCAATTTTCATTGCATCTAATTGGCCAGTGAGAAAAGTATCTGTTTAATATGAAAAATGTTAAAAATAAATGAAGTCGTAAACTACTGAGCATCCTCATTCAAGTGTGTTAGTTACTTATGTGCTTTTTTTTAAAACCAGTCGAACATTTTATGCAGATGATAGTCTGAAAATAAATTTTTTAGGCATGAATATACACTTTGTGGTTTATTGGTAATAAATGTGAAACATGACATTTCAAGCAGGTGTTCTTTATAAAAATTTAAAATATATTTTATTCATTAACTTTTTCTGTAAAACAAAGATCTATTTCAGTAACAGAACTACTTACAGGTTAATAGGTTAGAAAAAAAATCTCTCATTGTTACAGCAACAGTGTATTCAGGTGCTCTTTGTGTATGATTTTTTGTTTTCATACCATAGATGTTTAACTGAAGCAATTTTTTTTTAAAAAGTACAAGCAAAGAAACATTTGAAGACTGATAGTGAAAAATAGCGAGTACAAGAGACTTATGAATCCAACATTGTTGGTTGTGTCCAGAGTCTCTCTCTCTTTCTTTCTCTTTTATTCTCCACTTGTTTTCCAGACGATGCCTTCACTGCCCTAACTTTATTCTCTTTCAAAATTAAAAAGTAAAAAATATTCAAGTTTCCCTCTTTCAGGCCACAAAAATGGTTCTGTACAAAGTCAGTGGAAGCATCAGTCAGTCTGTCTCATTCCATCAGTCTTCGTTCCCAGCATGGAAAAGAAAAAAAACAAATCCCAGTTTTCTAAGCATTTAGTATTGGTCTGAATTACCTACTTTTTACAACATGCAGTTAAGTGGATCATCAATATTTCTGTGCTTTGATGTTGTTCCTTGGAGCACTGTGCCAGCGTGTGCACTGGTACATCACACAACCCACATACGTTCACTCTCTCATTGCTCTCAGCACTTTTTGCACAGAAACAAACCTTCCCATAATTTTCATTTCACTACAGCGTCTTTCCAGTAGTTAAATTTCCATTTCTTAATGCTGATGTCTAAGAAGATTGCTTTAGGATATGATTTAAGTGATTCTATAATATCAGAATAGGCAAGCATATTAATGAAGAGTACATTAGATTCCAGGGTGTGAATCAATATGAAATCATGCTAATTGGTTTTTTTTTTGATGGAAAGGGGGGACTCGACTTATTTAAAAAGCAGTTTTCCTCTCTCCAATAATAATAATAATGATCTCTAACATCAGAGGAGAAAAGGACAACAACCTGATTCATGTTTAGCTTCGGGGCTGGTAAAAGACTTTATAGGATCCATGACTCAGGGATGCATTAGTGAAATAACTGCTATAATCTAAGTGAAACAAAGGTTGAATCTGAAAAGCAAAGTTGTGGAAAGTTCAGCAAACACTGCAGTGAAGCACGTCACTGGAAGACGGTGTGGTAGGTGGGGCACTGATGGGACTTCATGTATTTGATGGCGACCTTGAGCTCCTTGCTCTTCTTGTCCCACTTGTGAATGGATGTGAGAAGCAGTTGTTGGTCCACTTTGCGGCCCATGATGAGGAAGTTGGAGCCCAGGCTGTCCAGCTGGGAGCACGGACAGTTGGCACCATTCTTAATGTACAAGGTCAGCTTCTTCAGGTCCTTCTTCCTCAGCACGCCCTGCTTCAGAACTTTCTTCTTCTTTTGTGCTGCAATCAGCTTCCGGTCACCCTTTTCCTTTTTCACCTCCTTGATTTTCATCTTTAGGACTAAAGGAGAAGAGAAGAAGATATTTAAATTTACTTTTATTCACTAAAACCCTAAAGCTCTTAATGTGTCACTCTGATCCCAGTGTTTCACTCTTATTTAAGCAGCTGTGGTATTTTTTTTTTAACTTCTGGAAGTCTTGTACTGAGCTCTGTACTGTTCTAAAGCAGTAGCTATTTTACACCTCCCCCGAGTATCATCATTTAGACTTTCCCGAGCAGTGTGCAAAAACTGCATCCTTGTGAATGTCTGACTCGGGAAAAACTCCACAGTCCAACATCTTTTTGGAATTTGGTGTACATATTTTGGCAATATAAATCACAAGTCTTCTCTTTGTTGTTGTTGGGCTATTCCTGAGCAACAATCATCTTAAATGATTTTGCTTTCAAGTCTCAGACAAAGTCAGATTTGTAGTCAGGTTCAGGGCAACATCCATAAGTCTAAAAAACTGCTTGCAGCATAAGATTAATATTGCTACATGGAATCATTACCATCTGTTGTCATTCTGCCCCGCCCGTGTCATTGTTTACATGCTTGCAGTGCAGTGTTTTGTGACCAGCTGTGTATTTTTAGGCAAAACATATAATGAACAGAGAACCTCTGTGCACAGTTTTTATTACATGCAGGATCTGGTTACAGCAAACTCAAAGTTTATCAGCCTAATGAAGTCGTGACTTGTATCTCCCATTGCACCTTCTGTTTATAAATTCATATTTTTATATGCGAGAGATTAAAATTGAACTGCCAAACATTCAAAAGAGGAATTCTCAGGGTGAGAATTTTGACAGGTGAAATTAATCACGGGTCGGGCAAAGGCGTGGGGTCGGTACGAAGCATCGCTATGTACCCCGGCCTGCTGGAAGATCGCCATTTCACTTCTCGCCTGCTTGTCTATGGTTGCATAAACATCCCTCGGTACACTCAGATAGGTATACAGTACATGTGAAGTGATAGCGTGTTCAAAAAGGAATGTGTGCATTGAGTTGCCCCTTGTTCACATCCTGTTTCACATCCAGCTCCTTTGCCGCGAGTGTGTTTATGCGCCGTATTTGCCTGCCTACATGCCTGAGCCGTGTGTGTTTTCGTGAAAGACCGCATTCATGTGTATGTACGGCGTGTGTTCAGTAAAGGTACGGAGGATAATTCATCTCCCTCTGCTTCACTTTAAATGCCCACCCGTAATCAGTCATATTTAGTCATAAGTGATGCAGTGGGGCCCTCTGTGCTGCCTGGCCAGCATCTTTGTGACAAGCTGTGCCCACGTCTTTATACAAAGTCGCTCTCTTTAAAGTGAGCAGAGGAGGGCGTAGAGGTAGAAGCAGCTGGAAAGACTGGGAGTGAGGAGTGTGCCGTCGTTTTGAGGAGAAACAGGTTTTCTTCAAGCTAAAGCAAGCAATCTACTCTAACAACAAGGTGTCGGCTAGACAAGACTCTTGTCGTTTGTACAGCAGCTGGATAGCACAGCAAGGAATGTCAGGAGATCGCCCGTGAAAAGCAGAGCGTAGCAAAAACTCTCCGAGGGTGAACAGTGTCCAAAGATGAATAGGTAGCAGCATTCATGAGGTATGAGCTCAAGCTCTCGCACTAAAGAATAACATTGTAGAGTCGTTCCTTCCTTGATCTCCAAATCCATATGTCACACTTATCTTTTCGACGCATTCGCTTGTGTCCTCCAGCCACATAAATGCCGAGCCAATAAAACGTCTATCTGCGGCTATCTAATTTAACCTGCAATCATGTTTCATATTAATGAACAGAAAGAATCTGTGTTTTGCTTTCTGATCCCTGAAGCAACCTCATGTTAAAAGATTGAGATATATAATCCTGCAATTAATCAGACAAATAAATATCCCTGATTTGGTAACGTCACCATGAATTACAGGAGACGAGTCTGCATTTTGGCTTTGGCTCAGAGAGTCAGGAAGGTGCGCACAGGCGTGTTTTGTTGTTGTTGGATGTGGTTTTATCATTTATTATGGGTCATGCTCTGTATATTCTGGCTCTTTTGTACATGCGGTTATTTTATAAAACTGTTTTATACTGCAGACATCTCCTCTGCGGGAAACATGAAATATGCAGAGAAAAAATGATCCTGGCCACACATCCTTTTGTAATTTCACAACTTTTTGTCACCATTCCTCATTTGGTGCTTAACGTGTTTGGACCAGAGCAAATAGACAGCAGTTTATCATTAACTGTAAACACTGTAAACAATTCAGCTGCCGTGATGAACTCAAATAACGGAATAATTATATAATTATACCTTGGCATCGTCTTAAGGTCATTACTATTGTGAAACAGGAAGGCTGGAAAGTGGAAAGTTTGGAATTGGAGCTAAGAAATGAAGTCATTTATCAGTTCATGTTAAGAAAAAGTCAATTCTAGCAGGGAAATTAACGCGAAACGGCTGCAATAAAGATTTAACCGAAAGGAGGATCAGAAGTGAGAAACAGGGATGTGCAGATGAGATTCTCTGTGTGGTTTCATGTGCTTTTTAATTCATAAGCAAAGGAAAATAGCATAAAAACCAGTTAATCTTCATATTATGTAACCACTGACAGCTCAAAGTTAAGCTTTCGTGTTAGGTGATTTTGCTTTTTGAGAATACGCAGCTTTTTACATTGTCACAAATTTATGTCCATGCCATTTATGTTGATGGGAGTTTTTAAGGACACAGTGCTTTGACTTTTAAGTTTGTTATTACAGCTTTTCAACACAATATTAAAAAACAGATTTTATTATTACCTCATGAAACAGACTTGTAAATCCAAATCAAGCCCGTGGTGAAATGTTTTGCTCGCACTCTTGTACTTGGCTGACTGTTGTACACAAAGCAATTGCACTTTTCTGCTGTGTTGTCAGTCTCTCACAAACTCACTTTTTTTAAGTTTACCAGACTGCAGATAGGTAAAAAGGTTTGCATGACCCTGCTGTATGTTAGTGAGCATTTGTATCCATAGTCAAGTATTATGTTTTTCAGTTTTTTGCTACTTACCAAAGTCACTTGCACAGTAATGCTCCATGATGTTGTCTTTCTTCAGCTCATTGTCACACGGTGGGCACACCTTTGACACTGAGGGGACAAAAAAAGGAAGAAGAATTTGTCGTCACCTATATTCAATCTCGTTTCATTTGGTGCTTTTAAAACCAGATTAGCTCATATCTAATGGCAGCGTTGAGGTCAAGTGCAGTCAGCAAAACCAAAGTTGTGTCAGTATGAAATCATTAAGCCCTGAGCACTTCTGAGGCACTTATTTGCAGCCCCCCTCTCCTCTTGTCAGAGGCGATTTGCTGCTGAGTGAACGCAGAGTCCAGCAGGCTGACTGATGTTTGCCCTGCAATTACACCGGAGAAAATGTTTTTATTCTGGCCCGTTGTATATTTTGGTGGCGCAGGCGTGGTCTCAAGGTAAACGGTGCGGCGGGAGCTGCTGAACATGGTGAAAAGTGATTCAGTACACAGATGCAGCCATCACTTAGGCCACACAGCAACCGCACATTGTGAAAGAGCGAGGGGGAAACCAAAGCAACAAGTTCAGTTTATTTTTAACTCAAAATTTACGGTCATGCATGCTTTGCTCAAGAGCGTGTTTGGCCTGTCTAACTTTGATATGGGACTTTGTGATTGTTGTTGTTGTTGTCTGCCCACACAGTTGAGACAGAGTACATGAGGGAAGAAATACAGGCCCTGCATAAAATCCTTTTTATGTATTTTTTGCATGTTTCCATGTTTTTATATGTATATAGCTGAAATGGACAAATAAGGCCTTGCCATTCAATTAATAGGACTTATAAAACGTCAAAGACTTCTCTGACACACACATAAACAAACAGACACCACCTTGTAATTTTCCCCTCAATATGAAACTTTATCAAAACAATTACTGCTTCAATTCCACGTATTTCCAGAGTATTTCCAGCTCTACACATCTAATATCAGGCCACTCATCCACCAAACAGAGGCGCACGCCAAGTGAGCAAAAAAAAATAAAAGTATAATATTAGAAAGGGCCACAGAGAGAAGGATGTGGTATAGAAGCCTTGCCCTGACAACATACCTATACACCTAGGGGATAAATTTGACAACATGAAGGGAAAACGGTGCAGAACTTTTGCTGAGTTAGCAGTGTTTTTTGTTTTTTTTCGAGATGGCTGCTTATAGGAGAGTTGAGTTTTTCTGACATGCCCTCATTGCAAGATCCAAAATATGTTATTCCCCCACCCCCTGAGTTCCCTGTGCTTTCTCTTTCCTTCTGTGTCTCCCACTTTCCAGAAACACACCTATGCAAAAAGACACGCCTCTCCTTGCACTGTGCAGGCCCTGGGTTAAAAGTCAGGGTTCAGAGGTTATCACCTCAGCCCAAACCTTAGCGTCTGGCCAGATAATGAGATGGGTCAAAGTTTAACATGCTTCGCTGCTTGGGTCATGGGGAGGTGAACCCCCTAACCACCACTGAGTGTATGCATGTGTGTGTCTGCATATGTGTGTGTTGGAGGTAGCTGAACCATGTTCTTGTAGAGTAACTGCCAGTTTTTTCTCCTCTGAGGGTTCCCATGCTTTCATAGGCAGGAGACCTGTGAGGCCTGCAAGGTCAGGCTTCTAATTGTTTGGTGCTGACATGAAGACTGGGACAGAAGCATGGAAACACACACACACACAGGCACACACACACACACACACACACACAGAACAAGAGACAACAAAACTTCTCTGGATTTGTCCGTCTTGAATGGTTCCCTTGAAGCCGTTCGGCCTTATTCAGACTCGGTGGTAATTCATTCTGGTTTCACAGGGGTGGTATTTTGGCAGAAGGCCCGGTTGTGCTGATGCCAGAGCATGTGTCAGGAGAAAGCAGTCCCTCCATGAAACTTAGTTGAGCTTGGACCGAAAACCAGCATTTGGATGGCGCTTAGAAATCACTTAAGGGACGACTGCCCTCATCGTCGGTCTCTGTCGAGGGAATCACCGTCATGTTCTGATGGGAATCACTGCTGCGTGGCTTGGTACTTTTTTTCCTGGACACATTTCTGCTCAGTAAATATTTTGACTTTGAGCTCATTAATATATTTTTTGCCATCATCTCAAAGCAGCTGAAGAATTTTTTACCATGCGATTAAATTGTGAAAATCTTGCTCTCACTCTGGTTGACTTTGGACTTGACCACCTCTTGTGTGCTACTTTTGGCATTTACCTACTGGGTTATAAACTTAATTACAGAAATTTTAATGTTCCAATTTATTATGACAAATGTTACTGTCTTACAGAGCTTACAGAACCTGTGGAGGACGAAGAGGTTGGGAGTTGATGATTGAGGATAAGAGGAAAGGGATAATGGGAACGGGGTGAGTAGGGAGGAGGTCTTGTGGAAGGCCCTGCTGTTAATCTTTAAACAGCAAGCCAGGGTGGAAATGGTGCACAGCAAGAGGGGGAAACTTCTCCAAAACTTCACTTACTCATAGCTCCGAGGTTAATAACATTTCAGTCTTTCTGCAGTGTCTTTTGTCTATAAAGAAATCTCCAAGAAAAACCTATTAAACTTATGAACGTGAAAACTCATTTGCAAAATAAATTTGGAATACAAAGCAGTGGCACCGTGTACCAATGCAAAGGAATATCTGTTTTCTTTAATGACATAGGCATTCTTATTTTGTTTTACTTAGCTTAGGAAATTGCTTTCTGGCATGAAATTTATTGGGTAACAACACAAATCATCGTGCCCGTTCACAGTGAATTCCTAATAGACACCGCTTGTCATCACATGATGTTAAACAACCTAATTAACTTACTTTAAACATGCAGCTGAAATCACAAACACTGCAAATCATATTTTATGTTTGTTTCGTTTGACTGATTTGCTTGGAATCATTTTTGTAGTTGGGTAAAAACGCAAGAGGTTACATGCCGCCACTGCCTCTTTCTCTTATGCGCACTTTTGAATAAACACAAACACATGTCTTCACACATCTCACGACCACATCTAACAGCACCGTCATCTGGTTCTCTGACATTTCTTGTACCTTATTGCTTGTTGCCCGAGCTTCACAGCGACTTTTATAGGAAGAATGCTCCATTTAAAGTGTGCGCCGGTCGCTATCTCATGCCTCATTTGGGTCTTTTAAGTTATGAGCAGCAGCACTTATGACATAAAATGGCACTATCCCGGAGATGAAATTCAGCGTGATTTACATCGGAGAGCCAAACATCTGTTGAAATGCGAGGCCGCAGAAGGACGGAGGAGGACTAAAGCATGGCTCAGGGAACCCACGGGGCCCCTAAAACACAGCATGCTCCTTGCATCTGTAGGAAGCCTACACAGAAGAGAAAATACATCCTCAAAACGCCTCGGCAACCCTCCATACCCAGAGCATTGGATCATATTTTCCTTTTCATATAGTAACCAAGTTCATATGAGCAGTGCCTGTTGTGCTGCTGGGGTCCTGACAGTGCTGCCTGTCTCCTTTAATGTGGTTGTAAATCACACTAGTCACATTTCATCACAGATTTCAGCAAGGACAGACCTTTCCTACCATGCACATATCTTGAGCATTCATTTCTGGTGCAAACATGCAAACTAAGTTAAGAATAGGGCCTTTAAAAAAAACAAAAACAGAATCCAGTCTGTGCTAATCATACCTACTGATTTACAGATGCTGACAGCAGCTAAAAGTGGCATCATTAAAACAATGAGGTGTAGTTGTTGGTGTGGCATTAATTGTTCCCTGTCTGACAGACTGAGCTCGGCTGGCCTTTTCCGCTCCCGGGATGCCTGGGCCCTCTTTTGTCAGCAGTCAGCTTGTCTTGTGGTATAATATACAGACTTGTATTTCACATAATCACACCCCTTGGGCTCTTCACACACACACACACACACATGCACGTAAAGGCAGAAGTGCCAGCACAAAACCTGAGCTCAGGTGGTGGTGAGTTTCTGCCAGTTTTGGCTGTGACACAGAGGTGGAAAGTGAATCTTGCTCTTTACTTTTAGTTTCCACAGGAGTCCTCGAACCGTGCTATATCATGTAATTGCAGAATAGCTCAGATAGCATTGGGGCCTCCCGGACTGGGAGACCAGCGAGTAAAGCTATACTAATTCTTGTGATTGATCCAACTCCCAAAGATTCACCTGGATTACCACAAGATGCTTCATGCGATCCTGTGTAAAGAAAATCGTCAGTGTCCTCCAGTGACATAGAAACTTCCCGGGAAACTCACTTCTAAGAGCTCTTAGCTGAAATTCCTTTTTATTATTGCTGGCTGTGTTTTCATGTGTGTGTGTGTGTGTGTGTGTGCGTGTGCGGGCGTGCATCCGTGCGGAATTAGAAGCCAAAAGCTTGTCCTCGGGATGGCCTCATCGGCACATCTGAGAATCTCTGGTTCTTAGCGAAATGTCAGTGGCTGAGCCTCCGGGCTAGAAGTGATATGGGTTCACTCTTAGTTTGAAATGCTCACATGAATACACACACGTGCACACGCCTAAAAAAGCACACACCCAAATGTAACTTTACCGTTACTTCATTTTTGATTTTGAGTGTCATTTTATTCTTTAAGAATTGAAATCAGCATATTTTTTCTCTTGTTCTTTGTATGTCAAATTTCCTAACATTAAAAATCCTTATTTCCTCTGATCATTATTTGAATAGATGGGATCAAGAAACAGTCGCCTGTTTGGGGAGGTGGCAGATGAACGTCAAGCCGCCTCCTTCTCAAAGAGCATGTAGAAGAACGAATTATAACTCCGCAAAGCCAAAATGTCACATACTTGATACGAGTCCTACAAAAACAGAACGGCCATTTTCCCTAATGGAAAAAGTCAGAACTGCATTAATTCACCCAAGAATCTTCCACTGGTCTTTTTCCCACTGCTTTTTGCAAATCAGATTAGATAGTTAGATGTCAGTATGCTGTGACCATTATTGATAAAAAGGAAAGATATGTCACACAACTGACTGACAATGTTTTTGTAATGATTGGTTTTCAGCGCTTTAGGAAATGTGTTAATCTGTCAAAGAACAGCTCAAGTAACAGAAAGGACATTTCAAGTCAAAAAAGACCTTTTCACCATAAACGAAAGAAGATGAAAAATGAGATTAAACGGTTGAAAGCAAATCGTGAAGTAATGTGAGCAATATGGCAATGGCCATTTTATTTAAATAGCATTTTTCAGTACGTACAAACTCAGTGTCCTTAAGATAAAAGATAAATTAAGGTTGTAAAAAAAAAAAAAGATTTAAAGAGGGTTTTGATTTTGGACACGGTTTTAATTGACTTTGGCTCAACAGGCAGCTGCCCCCACCACCCCCACCCCACACACACCCACAGTAACTGAAAGCACCTTCAGCACACTTAGATCTAATTCTAGGAATAGTTAAGAGATCTGCACTGTTTTCTAAACCGGATCTAAACCGTTTTCTTCAGGTTCTCATTGAAAGCAGAGGCAAACACTTCTTATGCTGCAGGAAGCAGCTTTTCTCCTCTTTTATCCGCTGTGTGCCTGTCTTTACTCTCCTGCTTCCCTCTCCTTTCACTCCTCTTCATTCTGCTCTCTCAGGGACAATCAGACTTTAGCGATTCCCATTCTCTGCCTGCGTCTCTTGTCCTGTCATGTCGACTAATTAGTGGGAACTCAGTAATTGGCCTTCTAGCTAATTGGCCTGCTGGCTGCCAGACCCAACAATGGCTGAGCAGACTGGGACACAGTGGGGACTGTCCCCCTCCACTGTCTAAAGACTCTCATCAACTCCCTCTCTCTCCCTCTCAGCGCTGACTGCTTTTGTGAAGAGGCTGCTTAAGTAGTTGTGCTTCTCACACACATACACACACACACATACACACAGGCATTTGCACACCTCTTTGGATTTAGTTCCCACTCAGTCCCACTATTCACTATTGATATTCTTACTTATTGCTTGTGAAGAATAATATATTTTCCTATTTTTGTGAATCAAATCACTCTCAGAAACCCTTGATAAAGATTTGTCCTTTTGTTTCATCCAGCTAAGGTTAATTTGGTAATTTGACTCTGTGCAAACCATGAAATAAAACATGATTCATTCACTCTTTGACTGACTGTTTAGCTGTAGATGGATGACTACTGATAAGGGTGTGTGTCCATGCATGTGCCTCTGTGTAACTTTCAGTTAATACCCCTGCAGTCCATCTATCTTAACTCAATGTGCGATCTGGCTGCTGGAGTCTCCAAGTCTCCTGGCTGTGTTGGTCTGTCTCCGTACCTCCCTGAGGCATATGTAGATGGCCAGAGCCGTCCTCAACTGTCCACTTAGAACTTTTCCCTGTAGCATCTTCCTGCTCCTGTCTCTTTCGCTGACCTCCTTTGGCTAGTTTTCCACTTAATCTCTTGTCTGTCATTATGGAAATGCATGGAAGCCATCTGATTCTCTCATCCTCACAGTTTACAGACTCTCAGTGTATCTGATTGCAAGGACTTGAACGATCATTTGCTAAAGTAATATTATGAAAACAATGAAAAATTCAGAACTTTGTCTCCTCGTTTACTTTCTGCTGAGTTTTTCATCTCAGCGCCAGCGTCTGCAAAACACAACATATTTTTCGTGGCAACTTTTCCTTCTGTCGAATTTAAAACACATGTGCATTCATATATCTCTTATTTTCAACTAGATTTTATTAAATATACCAGGACAGAATATTTAATCACTGGTTTTTTAAATAAAAAAATCTCAAAGATTTATTAAATGAGTATTTATTACATTTTTAAATCTTTTTAAAGAGATTGCTAAAACATTATATTTACATTTTGTGGAAAGCACCAGATTATCTTTTTGCTGCTGGAAAAGCTGTAATTTTAACCAGTAGCCTCTTCAGTAGTTATGCAAATTAAAATTGGTTATGATTTCATTGACATTTCTCTTCACTGTATTTTGCATGAGCGTGCATGAGTGAAGGTGGCCTACCTGGTGGCTGGGTCGCGTGGTTCCCGGTGAACTGCATGGGGATGCACAGGTCGTTATCAATGGGGAACTTGTCGCAGGTCAGCATCTCCGGCCAGGGAAAGCCGTAGGTCTCCATCACCGGAGCACAGCTGTCCCTGACAGCCTCGCACAGTGAGCGGCAAGGGTAGATGGGCCTGTCTAGGCACACCGGTGCAAACAGTGAGCACAGGAAGACCTGCGTATCAGCATGGCACCGCTTGGCCAGGAGGGGCACCCAACTGCCTGCCTGCTGCTTAACTTCGGGCATGGTCTCATGGTCCAGGAGGTTGGGCAGCCTCATCTTCTTGTAGCCCACATTGTGGCACAGGCGCAGGTCAGCTGGTATGTCCACACACTGGGGCTGCTTGGTGTAGAAGCGGCCATTGTGGAAGTTGTCCGACTGCCAGCTGTAGTAGTCATACTCATCTGCGGCCGAGACGGTAAGGAGGAGGAGGAGGGAGAAGGGCGACAGGCCCAGTGCCAAGCTGAAGGAGCCCTGGGTTAATGCCCACCTGGGGCTCTTTTGTCCGTTTGCCATGCCTCTACGAGTTCAGACCAACAATTCAAGAAGGTTATATCCAAAGTCTCCAAAGTAACTCAGTGAAGACAAAATGCAAGGAGAAGAGAGAAACAAGGGGGGGCAGGCGTAAAAGCTGTAATCCCTTTTTTTCTCCTGAGTATGAACGCAGCGGATTGAAAACAAAAGTGTTTAATTCCCTTCTTCCCTGGAGAGTCGACCCTCTAAGCCTCCCTGAAACACCTCCCTGTGTGTGTATGTGTATGTGCCTCAGGTAGTGGAGTGGGGAGGCAGCAGTCAGGGAAGAGTGAGCTTACAAGTAGGACTTCTTACTTTTCCTAACTTTCCCTGTTCACAGTTTCTCACTTTCTTTCCCTGGTGCTCTCTTAGAACTGCCTCCAGCCCTCTCCTGCTCTCTGTCTATCAGTCTGTAATGAGGAGTACCTAGGTTTTAAGAGGCAGTGGTAGCTGCTCTCGTCTGCTGCCTGCCCCCTAGCAGGCGTCCAGACCATTCACCTTCCTACTGGCCTCCCCTGGACTCACTCAGAACAGCTCCAGCCAATCACAACCCCAGGGGGAGGCTCCCACTGGCCCTCAGGACACTCCTTCTGCCCCTTATTTTCACCAAAAGCCCTCCTCCAGAAGAGCTTAACAGGAGAGAAAGAGAGAGCAGCCTGTGGCAAGTTTCTACAGCTGCATTTTTATATTGATCTCTCGAATATGCACACGATTCTTTCATTGGAAACACATCCAGAAGACACTGCCATCCTCTTAGTCATGTTGCTTTTGTGGTGGATTTCTAAACTCTTTAGCCCACTTCCATTTACTTGGGAGAGACAGACTCTACAAGCTCCCTGCAGATTGCTCCACATGTAACAAAGGATGTGTGCTTGCAATTCAAGCACGCTCACTTCATTAGCTCAAAACAGTCTGGCAGCAGCTTTGGCTGGCATCAGCAGTGAGAAAACTTACAAGCGCACACATTCACATGCATAACTGTAAATGTGTGAGATGCAAGAGGAGAATATGAATGAAGTCGAGGGGGGAAAGGGCACCAGCATGGGAGAAGTGAGGTTACTGAGTTGTGCAGCTACAGGTGGCTAGGTGGTTTATCCGCGCCAAGGGAGTTATGCTAATGTGTATGTTGGCTGTGAAAAGAGGCACGCTGCATATCTGTCTCTTTCTATCAGTGCCACTGACACAGTGAGGGCCTTCATCTTTGGAGCAAACTCCCTAGAAGGGTCACATTCAGATTCAAAAGCCTGTAGCATTGTGAACAGGATGTGGGATCAGTGGCTCACTTGGAGGGTGTTCCTGCATTTGCTATTTGATCTGCGTCATGCATTAATGCTTTTCCTCATGTGAATAGACTGTAAATGCAGGCCAATACAAATGATTTTAAAGTGACTGTTTGCTGTACTATATCAAGATATATGTGGTTTGTGAAGACACCATATAGATCATCCCGCAGCTGGATTGTGGAGAGACTAAGACGAAGTAAACAGACTGTATGTGGCAGTACAAACAAGGGGACCGGGAAAGTGCGTGCATGTGTGTTTTGCAAACAGCTGGTGGTGTACTTGGATGGGAATCAGGAACAGTATTGTTCTGCGCCTGTAGGGTGGAAGATAAAATTCCAGAAACAGCAGTGAGTCCGTAAAATCTAATTCAATAAGATGATATGAAATAGAGAAAATCATGTTTTAATAACAGTTAACCAAGCACATCAATAAAATAAGTCCACATTATCCAAGAGCCCGTAGAGTTTTATAGTATCATGACCAAACATTCACTTATTTCCAAACCCGGGGGACTGAAGAAGATTACTGCACCATCAAATCGTTTTTTACTCGACAATGGAGTTGAATGTGTTTCAACTTTATCATGCTGAGCTGCACTTCAAATCCCTGTTTGTACGCCCTTAGTGTGTGCAGATACTTTTTTTGGTGGATTGGAAAAGCTGCCAACAGAGCGAACAAAATCTGCAGTTTGCATAACCTTCAAATGAAGAAAGATAAGATGGTTGTTAGCTGATGTAGCCATTTTTGAAGGAAAATTATAAATAAAAGCATTGTTGAGTGAGCATAAAGCACTTATTTTGTTTTCATAACCTCACAGCCAAGACTTATTTGACTCACTGTGTCTTTCCCAGCAGTAATACTTTCATCCTTCAACATGCTGTACTGACTGCTAACCTTTGTACCACAACTAATCAACGTAGCTTACAGCTAATGATCTGTGGACCTTACTCTTTTAAGAAGGGGTGGTGGGACTGTCTTGTGCATACCTCACTATCTTGGTAAAGTATCTTGTATGCACGTTAGCGCACTGGTGACCTATTTTAGGCCTGCTAGTGTTTCCTCTCGATGCAAGCACAGTGTCCTACCTTCAAGTCAGTAACAAAAGTGTCTTTCATGGTAATCAATCAACAATGGTTGTCTCCTCTTGTTCTCCTTCCCCTAACTGGCCCCTGTGGCCACCGGCCAATCAATTCCACTCTTCAGTTTCCAGCCTTCTGATTGGACGGAGGTTATAAGATTAGGTCCAGCTTGCATTGTTAGGCCGAAAGATTTAGCATGGTTTGAAAAGAGTGTCTCGGCAATTGTGTGAGTATGCCTGTGTGTTTGGAGATGGTGGTAGTGGGTATGGATGGTTGTGTGTGTGTGTATGTGTGTGTGTCACAGTGATTCTAAAGAGGAAAGGCTTGAGAGTGAGTGAGGTGGCCAGCCGCCCAGATATTCCCTCCAAGCAGAGTTTGAATACCGAACCACACAAGAAGATGGAGGAGATGATGTAAAAGACAACAGACATGCCAGCATTTTGCATGTCTTTCTCTGCACACAAGCAACAGAAAGTGCAGGGAGTGTCTTTAACAAACCAAGTTCAGTACTGAGTTACGTCACTTATACTCAAGTCAGCTGAGCAAAGAAAAGCTCAAAAGTCTACCAGAATGTTTTTCAGTGCTGTACAGCATGGGTAATTCATCAGATTTTCCGTAACCTTTCGAAAATGTATTCATGCATTGAAATGAGCAGAAAGTAGACAGATTCAAACCTCACAGCAGATGCTCCTCTGCAAAATATGTTACTTCAGTGAACAAGAAGTAAATATAATATCAGTGGAGAAGACTTTATCTGTGCAGTAACAGGTTTTGAATAACCCGCTTCTCCTCACCATGCTCACACACATACACACACACACTCAACCTACTCTTGTAAAGCGACAACAAGGATTAGCTTGCAGAACTGTCAAAACACACGTGAAACACACAAATTAGTGTCCAACATAAATTTTCTTTCTCTCTCTCTTTCACACATACACATTCACACAGATGCACCAACAGACACACACACATAAATGGCTTCAATTAGCCTGATTATTTCTTTAAACTGCAAAAAAAAAAAAGATGGTAACCTGCAGTGAGACTTTTTAGTTGCTTTCCGAGTTCACACTTAAAGCTGCAGTGTGTGAAATCTTGCCATTAGTACAATGAACACTGCAGTCAACTGAATTCTGAATTTTTTTTTTTACCACTCCCAATTCTTCTACTGTTTTTGTCTAAAAACAATTTTTGGACACACTATATTTGAACGTATTTAAACAATGTCAACATTCAAGATTAAATCAAGAATAAAACATGAATATGTGTCAGTGAAGTAGTTTTGTGGTATTTTACATTTTTACACCTGAGTCACCTCAAAAACTCACCAAATTGAGTGGAGGCTGTCAGTCCCCTCGGCTGTCGACATGCCGGGTGAGAAGCATCCCTATCAATTTACTCTGGAGCAGGCTGTAAAACTTTTTGAAAAGTGTCCCCTGCAGGTAGATGAGACAGTGGAGCTCACGTCTGTCTGATGACAGCGATACTGAGTTAAATTGTTGAGGATATCCTGAACTTTTTATCAGCAAGCGCTGCTGTTTTTGCCACTGTTAACTGTTGTTAGCCTGTTTTAGTTGCTGCTTGCCAGCATTGATAAATCTTTCTTTGAATTGGCTCTAACTTTGTTGGATTCTGAATCCTACAGAAGGCACAATTACACATTGATAATGTACATTTATAAATAATAATTTTTTTCTAATAAATAACCTCAAAGGATGACTGACTGTAGCTTCAAGTTTTAATGTCACAAATTAAAAAATTATCAGCTTGGTTGCATGCATCATTTTAAGTAATAATCTTTACTGAGAAAATATTCAGACTTAACTTTGACCTGTTGACTCAGCTTCTGTTGACAATGACCAATTTTTCCAATACAGTTTTATTTATATCGCGCCAAATCACAACAGCAGTCACCTCAAGGTGCTTTATATTGTAAGGAAATACCCTACAATAGTAAAGAAAAATCCCCAACAATCAAACAAACCCCTTTGGGTAAGCACTTGGCAACAGAGGGAAGGAAAAACTTGCTTTAAACAGGAAGAAACCTCCAGCCTTCTGCCACAACCATTGGAGGTGATGGGAGGAAAACGGGACAAAAGACACACTGGGGCCACACTGGCTTCAGGGACAACTGACAGATTTGAGACTCGCTCTTCTTTGTGCTGCCAGTGCTTACAAAATAAAATAACTTGTAATTTATCTTCATAAAACAGACTATTTACCTGCACAACAAAAGAACACATTTTTCACTTGTTCCTTGGCTACAATTCTACTTATTGATATGGAGAATCTGTAGGTAACACGCTATATTTAGAGGTTAGTCATCTACAGACCACAATGGAAAAAGAAAAGCGAACCCCAGACAGGCAGACACAAACCCAAACAAGAGAAATAATCGGAGCGTGTTAGTATGGGTTTGCACAATAAGTGTCAGTGCCACCAGGAAATATCAGGCTTATGAGATCTGACCGAGTTCTGCTTCAGCTCAGACCTCAGTCAGTACACACAGTCACTCCACTGAGCCTAAGTTCAGGAACAACTTTGTCAGAGGGTACTATTGCACATAGCTGCTGAAATGTGATGAAATTATGTTAGAAGATTTTAGCACCACAGAGTAAAGTGCTATAACCACAAATACCCATCGCACCGGGCAGTGGTAAAAAGACATGCTGTACATAGGTGATTGCCATCGTCTTAGGAACTTTCTTACACAACTTAATTGTTATTTCAAATATTTTTCTTTTGATTTTTGTTTTTTTACTTTGTCTGTGTCCATCAAAACTTCTCCTACTATTGTACCATTATGGCACTGGAGGCTTCTCCTTTAGATGTCAGGGCTGACGTAGGGGGAGTCAGAAGGTACATTCACTCATTCAGTCAGACAGACAATTACTTAGTTTCTCATCCTTTGCCCACCTGCTACACACTTAGACACTGACACACACAGACCTTAAACCCTTAACAACTCGCTCCAGCTTACCAAGTCTGACTCTTTGTAAAGGAGCTTTGACCAGCTCACCGTCATGGAACCCAATGTAAAGAGACAGAGAGGAGAAAGGGAGACTCAAACTTCAGCTGAGGCCCTTTCTTTTTATGAGTGATGGGAGATTTCCTCTGAATCTTTTGACACACATACACATGTACTATAAACACAAGTAGCAGCACATCTCCAACAGTGTGTTATTGTAAAAGAGCCATAAATGATGGCTCTTGTCAGCATTTTGCGTAAACTTGCTACCACTGTGCTACATTTCACACATTTGGTACATGTGTGTAAGCGTGAGCATGCTCGCATATCCAGTTTGCATTTCTACCTGGAAAAATGCGATTCCTCCAACTTGGATTCGCAAGTGACACCTTCAGTGTCCCATTCAGCTTATTTTGTATTTTCAGAACTTTGTAGTCAGCTACTAGAATAACAGAATAGGAGAGGAGAACACCAGAGACAGTGAAAAAGTGAAAAGAGCACTGGGTTTAAGATTATATATCCCACAGAGAAAATTCAGTTTCACAGACAAAGCACATTCATGGAACATTTAGTCTTAACTCAAAAAAACGGAAACTCCTTTTGACTGGTTTGACTAACTTGATTATGAGCTGGACCAAGTTGAGACTAATCGTTACCCCCATGACATTTTACCACTCGATCTGTGCATTTTTGAGGCAATCAGATGGGAACACTTCAAAGAAGAGATTTTATTAGTTTTGAAGAGTCAACAGAGGCTCAGCAAGTTCCAGGCAGTGAAACCTGACTCAACTATTAGCAGACTTCTTTTGGTGGGAGAGATAAAGAAAAATGAAATGCTTAAAGCAACCACAATTCTGGCTATATTCAGGCATTCAGAATAAATATACGTGGAGCCTTTTAAACACCGATTTAGGCGTGTGTGTTGAATGTTTTGGAATTGACTCGGATCGTCTTTAAATGCATCTGTTTTACTCACAACCTGCAGGTGAGCTGCTGCGTTGTAACGAGGCTTTTACTCTTTGGTGTCGTTCCAAGAGTCGCTGTTCGTAATGTGAACCCAAATGTGAGCTGTGTGTTTAGGCTGTTGCTGCAACATCGGCTGTGATTTATGAGCCGTAGTTGTCACGTCAGACACTTTCCTGTCACTTGATCTATTTGCTGTATGTGTGTGTTTGTTCTGTGTCTATCGACCCATCTGCTTGTCTTTCAACATTCATTCCCAAGTATGTGAAGCAAAGACAGTCAGAGACCATTTTTCCTCTTCAACTCTATCTCTTCATCTTTTTGTTTATGTGCATGTGTATCCACATGCCCTCTCTGATCGTCTCAGTAATGGCCAGGGTCATCAGTTAGGGATCAGGCCTCACCTCTGTTGGGAAATAGATAGATATGAGTTTCAACAAATAGGAAAGGATTTTCCCATGATTGCATGATAACATTTTTGTCTTACACCAGAACAGGTCTTGGCATTTATGTAAGCATTTAGCAGTCATTATATCCAAACTTTTACAAAGGTCTCCCACTTAAAAAAATCATCAAAGTTGTCTAAAATCCTTTAATTTATAGTCTTGTCTTTGAGCCTCAAGCCTACTGTACAACAGAAAAATAGTTCATGAGGGTCCTTTTTATAAATGAGCTGGAACAAGTGACAAACGCCAGTGAAATGCATCGGATACCTCAAAGCTTGAAATGTGATTTAATAAAGTGAGCAAACTTAGACTGATGCTTTGGTGTAATGGAATAACAATGCAATAGCTTCTTGCCCAGTGCTGTGTGCGACTGCATGTTTCTGTTTTCCTTCTGTAGTGTTTTATGGGCGCTTTGTTATTGAAATGTTAAGCAGCCCTCACAAGGTTATTTTCACGGCCATCCACATTTATCAAAATGAACAACGCTGACACAAAGTCAAAAGCAAGGGAATAACGACTCTTTAATGATGTCACTGCAATAAAAAATTCTGGTTGTTCTCCAGTAATCAGTGTTATGGACACAGTGACAGCTCTCAGGGTTATTTCAGTCCAAGATCAAAATGAAATGAACTTCAATCAGATGGCAAAAAATAAACCACAATTCCAGCTAATTTCAGTCATCTAGTTTTCTCTCATCCAGATAAAAAGCAAGTAGACTTTTTCTGTATGTAAAACTAAGTGGAGTTGATAGTAAAGCTTCATTTTTAGACCTATCTTGCTAAATAAGTATACAGGTAAACTAAAAATTAAACAATTAAACATTGAATTCAAAAAATGCGAATCATTTGTACATTTGCATTATCAAAAGTGTGATCGCTTTTTTAATAAATGGACATTATTTAAACACAATAGGCTACACACCAAGATGAATCCATTACTAATGTTCTTCCATAGCAACTCCTCTATATTTTAGCAGTCCTTGGGTGAAGCACATAATTGAAGCTGTCAGAAGCCAGCAGCAGTAGACGACTGGGAAGTACAAGACAGATTGTGCATAGCTGCAAGAATGTGACATATTACATAAGACCATGTGTTCTGAACAAACCCTGCCCAGATAAATGAAGGTAAGAATAAACCAGTTAATTGTTAAATACAATGGTGCTTTTCACTAATCCAGTGGGCAGGCATGCTACTGTACTGTGTTAATGGAAGAACAGCAGTCTAACATTGGCAGCAAGGCCCTTATTCCAAACCACTTCATCTGTCCTCTTCCAGTCTGGTTACCATACACCTATGCTAGTTTTGGACAACACAAACTTTGGAGTAAGAAAAGCATAATTCTCTCGTCTCCCTCTCCCACTTGATCACTATGTGTGTGTGTGTGTGTCTCTCTTTCTGTCTCATGGTTTTTACCCCACACAAACCAATTTTCACAGATGAAAAATGTCAAGGGCAGACCACCTGGCTATTCCATGCCTGCTCAGAGGAAAATCTTCCCCGTCTTCATCAATGAGGCGCATGTTCTGTCCCACTCACATATCACAGCCATTAGACAGGCATGTGTTGGGCCGGGTCCAGGGCACAGCCTGCTGTTCGACTCACTGTAGTCTCATTCAGGGTAATCTACACCAACCTAACCAATTTTGCAGGTGCAAAAATGTGTAACAAGAAGCACTTGAAACATTATTGGACTGTTCAGATGATCCTTGGGTGGATTCAATTCAACCACCCGGAGAGTTTGTTTTACAAGCTAAAATTTGGCCTATGAAAAAAAAAAAGATTAATAATAATTAAGAGGCTCCAAAACTTTCCCATTCAATGACTTTGCAGGCAGCATCATTCTTTTGTAATGAGTGTGCTGGCTTGACACATCGTTTAAAGCAGTGCATATATAAATAATTT
Organism: Oreochromis niloticus; assembly: GCF_001858045.2. NCBI lineage: Eukaryota > Metazoa > Chordata > Actinopteri > Cichliformes > Cichlidae > Oreochromis > Oreochromis niloticus. The sequence continues at coordinate 18,005,812 of NC_031978.2, forward strand.
TAAAAAGATTTAATATGTTACATTTTATTCTTGTTTTATGCAAGTACACTCCATCTTTATCATTCTAGTCCTCAGTATTTTGTGAAAAAAAATGCTTATTTAGTATAAATTATCGTATATAATTTTGTAATCAAATAGATTAAAAAAAATCCAACAAGTTTAATTCATAGCTGTAGTTGTTCTTATGCTACAGTGATTGAAAACATTGTTAATTTAAAGCATTCATTATCACAGTCGCAATACACCACCGCACCACAGTAATCAGTTACTCTATGTTGTGTACATTTACTGCCCAGCTCCAAAAGATAAAAAGCAAAGCAAATATTAGTATCTAGGATCGATTTTGCTGAGTTGATTAAAAAAAACATTGCACCATACCTGCTGGATGCATAAGCTACTGTTCCTCGGAGGTTCATCTTATCAGCCTAATAGGGGCCTCTGAAGGCTGCAGTTCTAATACCCACACTATGGTACCCATGTGGGACTGCTGATAGCTGATTAAAGCATGAAAGCATAAAAAGAACTTTTACTTCTAGAAAAGAAGTGACCGGTTGGTGGACACATGCACACATGCAGGGATTCGGTGTGTCCTCTAGGAGCTTAAGAATATGTAAGAAATCAAGACTTTAAAAAATTATATTTTAATAAGATTTCTTGATCAATGGTCTTTCTGTTTTCAGCTTATGAATTGTTGCCATTATTATTGTGATTGGACTGATTTTATACCTGTCTCCCGTGACTCATATTGCCCCTATGTCAAGGTATGACTGATTGTTTTGTGGTCACGCATGCAGTTGATATTTATACCGACAGGCACATTAACATTTTCCTTTTCCCCCAACGTGGGTGACCTGAATAAGTTGTGAATAAAAAAGAATTACCACCTGAAAATGCTGAAAAAAAAATCAGCTTGGCCAGAATGTGTGCATATTTGAATTCATGAAAGTGTTCTTGTGTGCATGCCCTGTATGTGGTTATACTTAACTTGAGCCAAATGAGACCACTGTACATGTACAATGTTCTATACTTGAGCCTACGGCCATGAAAAGGCCATACTGTGTTCCTACTGGATGATTAGATGTAGAAAAAGAGCTTCAAGCTGCAGAGATCCTGATTATAAACATAGCTGTTCCCTGTCAAAATCATATATCATAAGCTGTTTTAAATTGAAATACAATACAGCCTGATTCTGGCACTACTGCCGTTTTGCAGACAAACCTCTGAGATTCTCTCTTTCTCTCTCTGCGTAACATCATTTTAGATTAGCAGGCTGAACATGGTCCTTGTTGCAATTAATCTAAATCCATCCAGATGGCGAACGGTTTAAGTTTCATCCGCTGCAATGAAGAGCTATTAGCTGATGTGTTCCTTGGATCTGTTCTTTCATTTGCCCTTTGTGGTGACGGGACAAGTGTCGTTCCAGAGTCGCAAGACAACTGTCCTCCACCCTGCAATTATTCAATTCCTTTCTAGTTGTTGACAGGTACTTTTTCTGTCGCTGTGTGCATCATTTTGTTTTACTGGGTGATTAAAAGCGTCTTTGGTCGTTGTCTTCACCCTCATCCCTGATCATATCCTTCTGTGATTGTCTCTGTGTTTGTTTCCTGTGAGAGTGCTCTGATTATCGTTGCAGTCTGGATACACTTTGTGCCACATGACAGCTGGAATTTCTCCTTACTTCCTCTAAAAGTCTGCTGTCATCTTGTACATATGCCGCTTTTTTATTGCTGTAATTGTTTCCATTTGATGCAGTAATTTAAACATTACCCTGAATTATGAGCATGGACTAACTATATAGTTCATATGCCGAAAACCAGAAATAGCCAATAAATAATTTAGTGGAAATAAACATGAAAAATAAATATGAAATCAGGCCCCTTTCTTGCTTGTTTAACTGTGGAAATTTTCATTGATTCGCTTGATCATTGGTGCTGTAAGCCCAGCACTGACCTCAATAAAAGCTCATTCTTTCACTTCAGATGTTTAAAGTGGAATCCTGGCAGAAATCAAACTGCCGCACAGCTACATAACCGCGTACAAAAAGAAAAAAAAAACTCTTTTCATATTCTCCAAGATCCCAGACATATTTATTAAGGTCCCAAGTTCTCGTCTGCACTCCCAGATCAAATGGTTTCAGTCCTGGCTCCAATAATCAAACCATCCAACATTTTCAGAGCATTATCCTGCTACTCTTGTCCATAAAATGCAAGCATGTGGACACTGATGCTGTGCAGCCAAAATGTTTCAACACAAATCCGCCTCCTTCTCACTATATTGTACTTCTCTTCCTCTCTGCTCTCACCCCTGCTGTGGTCTCACACCTCATTCTCTTCCTTTATTCCCTGTAAATGTCAAATAGATTTCTGCTGATGGATGACATGTCTGCTAGTTTGTCTCCGTCACATTTTGGAGATGATGTGCGATTTGGAGGACAGTTAGGAGCTCATGTTCCTTTGAGTCAGAAAACAGGAGAAGGTGTAATTTCCTGAGTCTAAAAAGCTCTAAAAATAATCCAGGCTCACTCTTACACTTTGGAAAAATGGCTGCTTGATTAAAGATATCTGAGCCAAGAAGTTCCCAGATCTAGTACAGGGCCACCCTGTGCAGCGTGGCGCTAAGAGAGCCAGGTTTATGGATCATAATGACAGAAGTACTCCAAAGAAAACAAAAATATAGAATATTTTGAATATTAAGTGCACTTCTCGGATAATTCAAGAATCATAAAGAGTGGAGAGTGGAGAACGAAGACATCACTTGGTGTAGTTAGATGGAGAAATGCTTGGGGGTTTATGTGCAGCCTCACACACAGACACACTAACACACTCTGCCTTAATTAGCGGCATATCTGTATTTGGCCCTTCCCCATCAGGCCCGAGCCAGAGCTCAGAACAGGAGAGGAAGGCTGTCTGAGTGTGGAAAGCGCAAAGCACTTCAAAGCAACAGACGACTGGCAAAGACAACGAGATGTCTGAGGAGATAGAGAGGGAGAGGAAGCACACGAAGAGAAACACGGGAAGAAGAATGTGTCTCTAAATTGTTCTCAGTGAGAGACAGAACGACAGACACGAGAGGAAATGGAAGAAGGAGGGGAAACTGAACACACAGCATGTCGAAGCTAATACGCCAATCCACTTCTCTCCACTTTTCTTTGTATCCCATTTTTATATTTGTGTGAAAAATAATGCTTCTAATTAGAGGAAGCATATATTTTTTATCATTAAAACCAATTGAAATGATCATTAATACTATTGGGCATGTCTAAGTATCTGCATGCCTCTGTCTTTGTTGTTCTCACGCACTCACACTCTTCAACTCCTCTGATTAAGCTCAAATAAAGTAGCCAACAGTTCTGGGAAGACGTGGGCAGGCTTCTGCTCTTTGTGGCTGCTTCCCAGTATTTGTGATAATACGAACCCTGTGTGCCTTTGTGCATGTGTGTGTGCATTATTACGTGTCTGCACTTCTTCATTCATTTGCTGATGTCTATCTTTCAAAAGGCAGTGCAGCTAGTGTTCATTATTTGTTAAGCAGTTGTTGCTGTTGTTGTTGCACCATCATGTCTTTAATGACAAGATGTTGATGAGCATCTGTTGTTGCATTCTCCATCCCTGTTTAAAGCTGACTTAATATGAGCTTCCTATACGGTCAGAGAAGTGGCTGACTGTGCAGCAGAATGAAATATAGGATAGCAGATTCCTACACCCATCCTGGGTTTCTTTCAGAATAAGTTTGATTGAAAAAAATGTGCTGACTTGTCAAACAAAGTATTCAGTGTCCTTGGCTGGCTTACTACTCCCTTTCCCTCAGTACCACAGAACTGTTTGTCTTTAATCATTCAAAATGTATGTTTTGATTAAGTAATTAAAACATTATCTGTGGCACTGAAGCAGGCGATGGAGGTTTATTAAATACAGGCAAAAACAATCCTTTGGGATGGATTAAGTTCCTTCAGCAACAACATGAACCTTTCCGTTCTTTCCATTTTATGCTGTTTATTTGTCAAATTTGTTATTTGGAAAAGAATTGCATGCATTATGTATCAGATATTCAGTCACTGATTAAGTTTCTCTTTGGAGAAACTTTTGAACTATTTTTTAATAAACACCCAAACCACAGCCCCAAATATTAGCATTTCTCCTGGTGAACTGAGTTAACATTGGATTTATTTTTTTGTCATTTTGGCCTCTTTTTTCCTAAATGTATCTGTGCTTGTCCACTAGAGGGGGCAGTGAACACATGTGACCTTTGGCCTCTGGTTAACCTGTTGTGCTAGAAGATCTGATGTTTTTGCTTTCAATAAAAATCACCACATACCTCTATGACTGTGGAGGAAAGTCACTTTTATAATACAGCTGCAGCAAATAATGAGATTTGCTTTAAAAAGCAGACAGGTACTCTGGGTTCAGTTTTGCATTTAAAACAAAAAACACCTTGCAGTGTTTATAAGAAATGTTAAATTACACTCAGTGATGGGGAAACAAGTGCTGCCGATGGAGAGTTAGATTACTGTACTGGCTCTCAGGACTCTCAGGCCATCTGCTTAACCATCTGAAGGCAGGAAACCGAGCTGGCTCTAGCTTACCTTCCACTACAGACCCCAGTACTCTGTTCTGTACTTCAGCCAGAGCAAGAACTAAGCTTCCCAACAGCCTGGAATTCACTGTGAGCTATAACAAGGCACACTTGGCATCCAGCCTGAACCCTCACTTTCATTTATGATGACAGCCACTTTCATATGCTAAGAGTGAGAGGGGTGTTGCTGTCTGATTTAATTTAGGAAACATGCATTAGTTTGTTTATCTGAAAAATGATTACTGGTAGTTATCAGGCTTATGAAGGGCACATTATTGTGACAGTTAAAATTCCTTCTGGTTTACACCTGAAGCATGCATCCTTGTTGCACGCATGCCACAAGTCCCCAGATCAGCATAGACCTGCTCTCAGTCCTCATTCTGAAAGTCAGATTCTTCCACCCTGTAAACAAACAGCAGCTGGATAAGTGGCAGGTTGCTTTGCGGGATGTTGATGGAATAAGTGCGTTTTAATCTGTGCAGAAACTTGGCTGCAAAAAGCAGATACAGAGCCAAACTTCCAACTTTGAGAGGGCATTTTTTTAATTCTGTCTTTTTCTTTTCTTTCTCCTGACAGGCTCATTTTTCTTCTCTCAGTAGGATGGCTGCAGGTAGCGCTATCATTACACTCTACTCCATTACAGAGCACTCTATCATGGGGCTCTGTCCAACAGCTTTCATGCTTGTTACTGTCAATATCACTGACGGGCTTTGCAGTGCAAAGTCCTGAAAGCTCATAAATTCTGTATGTTTAACAAGTCAGCCTTTTGTGTCTGGTGTCCTATGGTGTGCAAATATTGTCAGAACACCACACCAGGACAGGAGCTCTATGTGTACAGAAACGCCAAAGACCCATGACTGCTTTCAAACAATTTCAGTTTCAGAGTTCTCTGCTCAACCAAGCATTCATTCAGGGTGGACACTGGAATCCCAGTACTCTTAAAATCACCTATTATGTAAGAAGAACAGAGTCTTCTCTCTTTCTCTCCCTCTCCCCCATCTCTCTTTCCAGGCAGAGAAGACTAATGCCGCGTCATCTACCTCCTGGCACGACCCTCTCTCTTCATTATTGGAATAAGGCCCTTTTTCCTGTCATGTTTTCACTTCACTGTGAACTGTGGAGCTGAATACAGATGTGGGTGTGTGTGTGTTTGTGTGTGTGTGTGTATGAGTGTGTGCATAATGCACTCACTTCCTCTCATCATAATCAATACTGCAGAGCATAATCTGGGTTAATACCAGCAGGAGAACAATCACAGATGCAGCTTTAAGGGAAACTCTGTTTTGCTTTATTGAAATGATTTATGTCTGGTTTGAATCTTTTAAGTTGTTGCAAACAATAGTTAGAAGGAAAACAATTCATTTAATACGGTAAAAATTGAACAAGATGCGTTTTGTTGGTCCGAGTTACACAAGTCATTCCAGACACACACTCCTATATCTTTTGTTTATTCAAATCAGCAATGTATAATCTTAGTTCTCTAATCCAGAACAAACATCAAGAACTTCAAAGCAATCTAACCTGACTGTTTTAAATAGATCAGCTTCTTTAGATTACACAGCTCTGTATACAAGAACTGCGTTCAGCTGACATCATCTCTGGAGAAATGAAGGGGGGAAAAAGTTTAGCTGTTGCCTCCATTAACAGCTATAATTTTTGGATTTCTTCAAGCACAAATTGAAATCACATCATTGAATTTTAGCCATGAATGTGCCCTTTTGTGAGTCCATGGCTGTTGTTTAATAATCATGCATGGCAGCTCTGGTGCTTTGCCCTAAGGGAAGCTGATACTGAATTTGATCAAACAGTACTACACAAACAAAGGCAGGAGAAACAACGAAACAAAAGACAGTTATTTTGGTCCTAATGGTTTAAATCAAACAGTGCTGAAAATAGATAAACATCACAGACAATGAGACAGAAACACTATCAAGTTGGAGAGAAACACCAGAGTGACTGTTTAGTGAAAGCTACCTCATTGATTATTCATAAATACACTTTACATTTCCACAGGAATATGAAATAAATCCCCTCATGCCTTAGTAATAAGTTTTATTTTGGGGGACTTTTACAAGGCGCAGTAGCAGACTCTAAGGTGAGCGAAACCATAGCAACAAACCAGACATATATGTATTTGAGTTCCACTAGCTCAGTGGGAAGCTATGAGTATGTGTCTCTATGTCCCAGCAGACTGTTTCAAATACGTGTCCATCTCAAAGCAGCTACAGCTGAAAGACATGTTGATCATTATTTAAACAAGGTTTCAGAATTGAATACAGCATCAACATCACCACGACAGCTAATCATCCTTTAGGATGTCTGTGTAGGTTCTCAGTCATGCAGATCATGGTACTCTAAGGAACTTGGAAAGAAAAGCGACTTTCTTGATGACTTCTTCTTCTTCATTTCTAAGACCAAATGGTGGGGAGTCCCAGGTATTTAAGCCCTATCGGGAGTTGTCGACCCACTATTGATCATATGCCTCATCACATGAGACAAGATGTGAAAGAGAGTGGGGGTCATTATCAGCAGAGGTTTTGGGTAAAGCCACTGTGAGACCTCACCTTACCCTATCATGTGACTTATTGAGATCAACTGATGCAAGATGTGAGTGGGCATTAAGGTGTCTGGGAAGGGATCTCAAAACTGGATTGTAGGTGGCAGATAGTTGGTGTAGTAAGCCACAACCTGTGTCCAAAGATGGTGGTTCACAGTGGACATAGATGGCTTCTTTCACTCCTCTTTCAAACCATCTGTCCTCTCTGTCCAGAATGTGAACATTGGCATCATCGAAAGAGTGACCTTTATCCTTAAAGGTGCAGATGTACAGCTGAGTGTTGTCCTGTCAAGGTGGTTCTTCTATGTTGTGCCATGCGTTTGTGGAGTGACTGTTTGGTTTCTCCAGTGTAGAGGTCTCAGCACTCCTCACTGCACTAAACAGCATACACTGCGTTGTTGAGTGTAGGTTTGGGAGTTTTGTCCTTGGTCTGAACTGATTTTTGTCTGAGTGTGTGGCTGCGTCTGAAGTACACTGGAATGTCATGCTTGGAGAAGACTCTCCTTCTCTGATTCCTTCTCTGAGTTTCTCTGATAAACCTGCTACATTAGGGATGATCTGTTTCTCCCTATTTGGTGTCTGACCTTCTTTACTGTGTGTCTTTGCTAATTTGATGAAAGCCCAATTAGGATAAGCACATTTAAGAGCTATCTTTAAATGTGTGTGTTCCTTCTTTTTTCCTTCCGGCTTACAGGAAGCGTTTTCTGCCTGGTGTTGCAGGGTCCTGATTACTCCAAGTTTGTGTTCCAGAGGGTGGTGGGTGTGTGTGGGCTTCTAGTAAACTTCAATGTTGATGTTTCCATTCTCCTCAGTGTGCACAGCACAGTCCCGAAATGGCAAACTGTTATTCTTTGTGTCTTCCCTGGTGAACTTAACGTTTCTATCCACTGATGTGAACAGTGAAGGTTTCTTCTTCTTGGGTTTTGATATTGACTCAGGTGTCATCCACATATCTATACCAGTGGCTAAATGCTGAAGCCAACAGCATTACTTTTCACTTCCTCCATGTAAAGGTTGGCTACTGTGGATGATACAGGGGAGCCCATGGCATATCCATGTTTTTGTCTGTAGAAACCCTCGTTGTATTTAAAATATGTGGTGCTAAGGCAGAGGTCTAACAGTTTGCTGATCGGGGGTAAAGCTGGTTCTGTTCTCTAAGGAGCTGTATTGCTGTTTTCTGACTATTTCTACTGCCTCAGTTGTAGGTACACAAGTGAAGAGTGAGACCACACCAAAGGACACTCTGGTTTCATCTGGATCCAGTGTAAGTTTCTGGACCCCACAAGGAGATCTAGGATGGTGGCAAGGTGCTTGGAAATGTTGTAGGTGACTGAGTTGATACTGTTAGGTCTGAGTGGGACTTTGTGTATCTTCAGAGGTTCATATATACAGGGGGTATAGCATCCCCTGGGTACAGGTGGTGGTATGTAGGGCAGTCAGTGGCTTTTTCCTTTTCCAGTTCTTGTAGGCAACTGATGACTTTCTTTTTGTAGTTGCTTGTGGGGTCTTGTCTTAAGGCTTCACAGGTGTTGTTGTCACTGAGGAGTGTGGTAATTTTTGTGTGATAATCAGATGTGTTTAAAACAACATTGCACCTCCGTTTGTCAGCTGGCAATATGTGGATGTTTTGGTGTTTGCTCAGGGAAGTGGCAATCCTTTAGGATGTCTCTAATTAGCATCTAGAAAACAACAATTATGGCTGGAACTGTAGACTGCATCCTGTTGCTAGCATTAGCCAAAATGGCTTAGGTTAAACTGTCCTACACTTTTATGTTGAACTATTGTACTGCATATCATGCATATTGTAGTTCAATATGCTGATCTAGATATACATGCTGCATGTCTGACTTACTATTAGCTGGTTAACCAACCCTTCCTTTGCTAGGAATTGAACGTGATTTATTAATATACAAAATTCAATTAAGCTATTTGGCAATTACACTCTTATAGCCCATCACAGCAGTGATAGGAATTACAGCAGGACTCCCTGGACTCTAAACGCTGGTGGTGGGGACTAGGATGGAGACTTGGATGGAGCCTGAATAACATGGAAGAGGAAGAAATGAAGAGGAGGTGGGTTGCACGAAGGCATTGCAAGGGAAAATGACAGATGAACTGTGAGGTTTAAAATACGTGGAGTGGTTGCCTGGCAAGAAGCAACCTGCCTCCAAACATTCACGATCCCATTTAGAATGACTGCAATCACTGATTGCAATCTCAGGCAGAAAGTAAATGTTTGCAAATAACTGCCATTTAATTTATGAACACAGATTGCCAAAAGTTGCAACCAATCTGAGCCACCCTGCATCAATGATCATAACTTGTTAGCGACACATTTCTTTGCAATAGGGGATTTGACTCAACGGGTGGCCAGCTAACTATATTACGATTATATACTCATAAAAGTGAGGCTTATTGTGTCATTTTGCAGTTAAATCACTTTCCTGAATTATGAATTTCTATTTAAAATCTGTGAGGTTCTGGTTAGACTCTAAATCTAAACAGTGAATGAGAATTTCTGTTCAAGGTGTTGGTAGAATTTTCTGATTTATCTTAGATCATCACCACATTATCAAGTAAGTGCCAACTTTTCCTCATTAAATTGCAAACTTATAGCAGCAGGCTCTGGCTTTCTGTCATTTTATGGCAATCAAACTTGCTTTGAGGACAGCAGCTGACTTTGAGTGGTCGCAGACCTGGTCCCCATCTTCAAAATAAGCATTTCAAAGGCAACAAAATTGCAAGTTAATTCCACACATTTTACACTGACCATTTTGGTTGTGCACCGGTCTCCAATTACTGTTTTCTCTAGCATGAAGGTAAGCTAGCTAGCTAGCTATATTTTATCTGTGGTAGATTGCTCTGGTGATGTTTATGACATTTATGCAGATGAGCTATCATTGGCTAACATCAGCCTGAAGCCTGCATAAGAATGATTCGATCCCTAGCACCATGCATCCATTCTCTTTCAGGGTCAAGGGGGGCCTGGAGCCTATCCCTGCTATCATAGGGCAGGATGCATAAATCTACAGCCATGCTAATAGTTTTCTACTCACTTCTACTGCATTTGTCCAGATGGGCGTCAGTCCTTTCATTGTATTTCATTCTTGCTAAAATTAGCTTGCCTGCCAAGCTAAAAAGTAGCAGCTGTAGCAGCTGGCTAACTATAGCTTGCTTCACCTCCTCTGTAGCAACCTTGGCCTCAGACCTTCCCATGGATATCAGTCTCCAAAGAGAGTGAGTCAGGGAAAGTCTATAATCTTTTGGCACATTGGCAAAAAAAAAAAAAAGTGCCACATTGTGCACTCTGAACACCAATCCACTATGAGAAAATAAGTTTTGTGAATTTAGGATTTTGCAACCAGTAATCTGTTTACAAATCCAGCTTCACGTCAAACAAAGCTTTGGATTAAAGCTAGACAACATAAGCACTCAATAACCATGCAGTAAGGCTCACATGTTAACACTCTGACTCTGTACTTCAACGGGAAGGGACAGCTATTCTCTGTGTATGTGTGTTCTATTTAAACAAAGCTGAATATGTCTTTATATGGCAGTGCAGCAGTGTGCATATGAAGACCTAGGCAGGAATCTGTTGACTCATCTTTCCTCCTTCCCTCTGGCAGTGGGTAGACTGAGGAGCCACAGTTGTCACCACAGCATACAGTGAGAATAGTAATATCTGGCAGGACAGCGGAAAGCAAGGGAATGCAAAATACAATTTGTGGCATCTAAGTGGGAAAAAGATGAAGTGTTCGTGTCAGTCTCTATCGAAATATAGATATAGAGAGTCTATCACAACCATTGCTTGTCGTTTGTCATTAATGTGAGCATGCCAACCTTATGCCTTCATAGTGCCTTGAGCAACAAGCGTTACAATGGAGCTCGGTTCATGACAAACTCATTTAAATCTCCATCGTCTCTTGTCTTATTCCATTCTATTTATTCTTACAAGAATTTACATAATAGCAGTCCTTCGTGGAGCCTCTGACTACCTCAAAGTGGCAAGGGATTCCATTTGTTGCATGTTATTATCTTCCTCACTGCTAAATTAACTGTATTCTTGCTCATGTGGGATTACATGCACAAAAATGCATCCTCTCTACCTTTCTGTATTCTGTTTTGACCTCGCTCCCTTCCCAACACTCGCTCTTCTTTCTTCCTTTGCAACCTCTGTGTCGGATAGCTCAGAGCACCTCAGTAATACTGATGTGTTTCCCTTGATCTGAAATTTATTACATGAAAATCTTTTGTATGCCTCTGGCATGTCATTCTATCATCCCAAATGTCCTATTCAGTTCTATTGTAATAAAGCTTATGCGTAAGTTCAATAAGGAAGCTCTGTAGTCATTCATCTGTCTGTTTCTCAGGTGTTGGCGGCCACTTTCCCACACTGCCGGCCTTCTTCAGGCCAATTAGCCTTCACTCCACGTATTTTAAATCCCACTGCGCATCTGTCTTTCTTCCTTGCAGATTCAACCCACTTCCTCGCCATCACCGCCTCTTCCTCATCGTTCAAGCCTCCATCTTCATCTCCACCAAAAGCATCTAGAATCCTGTCCTAATCTTTATCACCGCTGGGATTCTGTTCTGCTGTGATGGGCCATCAGAGTCTAAGCGCCAAATACCTCATATTGAATTCTATACGTCAATAAATCATGTTCAGCTCCTTCTAATGATCTCTCCTTATTGAAATATTTTTAGCCTGTCTTGGAATGAATGCATATTTCTATGCAGATGGATTATTTCTTTGTATTGCCCCATTCAAGCCCTTAAGTGCGACATTTTATGTTATTGAAGATTCTGCATTTTATAACAAGGATGTTTCCTATTTCTTCTGTTTGTACTTTGGCTCAAGCACGACATAATTGGGAACATGCAACGTTGTCAGCCTCTTTCATGTATCTGTCTGCCACCCAGTTCTTGTTATTTCTCAGCAAGAAGAAACAAAGGCCTGGATACTCTGAATCACAGCTTCCTCCCCTCTGTCTGTAATAATTAGCCTCTTCCTTTCTTATAATTCTCTTCATCAGCTCCTTTCTTTAACTTTTCTCTGCAGGTGTAAATGTGGCTATTCACTCAGAATAAGCATTTTCCTCCTAAATGTCTGCTTAGAGTTGTGTTACGACAATGACATGTGAATCTCCCATATACTAGCTTAATATGCGGGAGTTACCTAGCCAGCATTGACATCAGATATGAGAACATCCTCTTGCTTTAAAATGGAAAAGTCTTTGACTCAGATCTGATTGCTAGCAGAACCAGACCAATTGCTGAGAGGCCAAATAGACACCAAATAAGCCAATGGGTTCTTACAAAAGATTGAGGATGTGTGGCAGAGTGAAAAAGACAACTTGCTGAGTTTTATTTCATTTGACTGTCCAAAATGTTGGGAGGCATTTGAGAAGATGTTTATTTGCTTTTATAGATTCCAAGTTAATATATTTTTTTGGTTTGAATGTTCTCATTTCCTGTCATGTTGGAAGAGAACAGGATCTCTTTGACTGTCTTACAGACCAATTCTGTGCATAAGTGTGTGTGAGAGAGATTCTCAACTTGTGGTTAAGTCAATAGGAGAAGCGTGTTTGCAATGGCACTGAGCCCAGATGTGCTGGAGATACAAAATACGGCATGCATGAGCGCAAGTCGCATGCATTACACCCTTGTAGAGGTTGCATGAGAGACGCACAAAAGTAAAGTGAGAATCTGTACTGACGCTGACACTGTGAGATCCATACAAGTGGCACTACATAAACAAATCAGATAACTCGGACTGATTGCTTTAGGAATGCAAAGCTCATGGGAAATACAATCTGCTCCTGAAATTTTCAGCTCTGATATGATTACTGAAAAAGGGGCAGGACGGCATTTCAGGACAGCACAGTCATAAATCCAGTGACACACACATGCATAAAAAGGCACAAATGAAGACAAGACTTTCATGACAGCAACCAAGCACACCAACAAACTGATCTGTGTAACAGTGAGGATTGTCACAGTGCATTCATTTCTGAAAGCCAAACATAATGTTCGAGCACAGTGTTATTCAAACTGGGATGTTAATAAGTGAATGGGGACTAAAAATCCTTAGTGCTTATTGATTTTGTCCATTCACATGTCATGTCATGTGCAATGTACTGGTCACTCTTCCACAGTGCAGGTGATGATTTGATTAACCTGACAAGTCAAAACCACTTTAACCAAGAAACCCTGACAAAGTGTTTAATTCTACCTTAACACTGCAAGTTTAAGGACATGGGAAGAGAAAAAAATATAGCTGATGTTTTCTCAAGTTCTTATTTTCCTTTTCATTGCAGGGTCAGTATCACCATCTTCAACATTTCACAGCACAGGGTCCAAATAGAAACTGGCAGTTCTGGAGTGAGGCAGAAACCAAGAATGTTTTGCTGAAATAAATATTTCATGAAATACGAAAAGTGAAAAAGGCAATATTTGTGTGCGGTCAGTGTGTGTCTATGTACAGCACTATGGGTCATTATGATAATTTAGGGCTGTGGCAACGTTATTATTTTCTGCTGAAGTGTCGATTTAGACTCACACTGAAATAGCAGAGTGAGATATTATATGAAGACGTCTTCTTTCATTACTTTCTCAATATGAATAGGAATGCATATGTTCAGCCACGATGGAAGGTTTAATGTAACAACCCTGTAATTTTTTACAGCCTGCTTATATCCGCTGGAAACCCAAAAGACAGCTCAAATCCCAATACCTTTCCTATCTCAGTCAGCTTAGCATATCAGTACGTATGTGTCAATCCTGTGATCAAATATAAATGCTCACGCATGCACAAAATAGCCGTCACAGCTGTCAGCAACAACATCACATATCACCTCAGCCCCACCTTCCTTCTTAGCAATGGCACAGCATAGTTTGTTTATGTTAGTCTATTAATTCAGTGCTTTAGTTCAGCATGAAATTTCTCAATAACTATCCTATCCAGGATTGTGTGGCTGTATGCTAGGAGTATTTATGGTTCACTAAGCTAATCAAAAGCAAATACTGTAATCGATTTAGATGTGGCCATCCAATTCAAGATCATCTAATGAGACTTTCCAGCTGACTTTAGTCAATCCAACAGTCGGGAATATGCACTGCTTAAAAAAGAAAAAAATATAAATAAGGTAAGACTTCATCACAGGTCATTACAGATCATTACAGACGATATGCAAGCAGCATAATGTTTGCCACAGATTCTTTGATGTCTGTCAAATGTGCTCAGAGTGCATATGCTCTCATCTATAAAGAAAGTAAGGCACCACTGGTAGACCTGCCAGTGCCAGTGTCTGCGAGTGAATTCAACTTGAGCTGCACAGTACTGGTCTGTGAGCACAGGTCTCACAAAATGTGGGATGTTGAGCTCTCACGTGCCTCATGGAGTCTGTTTGTCTGAAAAATGCTCAAGTAGCCCATCAGAGGTCATCGTGGAGGACTCTGCCAGGGCTCCTCCTTTACTTCCTTGTACTGAGGCGTAGATACCAGTCCTGCTGGTGTGGTCCATCTCCTCCACGCAATGATCCACTGTCTACCACACACAAGTGTTTGGGGAGTCCCCTCATCTTCTAGGATTACAATCACAAAGGATACAATAAATAAATAAATCTGCTCCTATTTGTGATTATTTAGGTTTAAAACTGTATCAAAATTTAGCTTTGTCATGTTGACAAATCAGATAACGTATTAAATATGCATTAGATATTCTTTTTTTATGTTTCTTCAAGATTTTCTAAAGTCACCTGTATTCTGGTGTGTGATGGGCATTTCTTCCTGTTGCAGTGTAGGAGTTTCACTGCTATGTATTCCACTTCAATATGCACATAAATTAAATATTTACACTAAAAGCCGCATCCGCTGAATAATAGTGTGTTTCAGCTCAGTCATATGGTGCGGTCAGCGTGCCTAATAATATGTACATGTGACTGAGCTTAAGATATATCAGAGACTGTCATATGGAGAGCACACGCACAGATTCACATGCAAACAAAACATGTGAATGTGGATATAAATAAACACAGCCCAAAGGAATCTGTGCCAGTGTGTGATTAGATACGCATCTTTTCAAGCAATCTGGAGCAAGCAGTGGGATCTTGGCAGATAATATTAGTTTTGCATAATTTTCATTTTGCTCGAGCACTCCTGTCTTATTTTTGGATTCTGTTTCCATTCACAAGAGTTGCTTGCTGTTGTGTCTTTCTAAATATAATGTGTGTTTGCATTGCCTGTGTTTGATTTGAGGGAGTTGAGGGATGCAATGTAAGCCTTGGAGAAGTCGTTCATTTCAGCACACTGCAGTCATGGTGTCAAACAAAGTTTTTTTACTCCCTGTAGTTCTTCATTCTCTCATTTTTATCTAAACAAAAACATTTTCAGTAGCACAAACATATAAGTCTTTATCATGCTACCACATTTTAGTTGCGTTTTTGAAGTTTAAGCCAACCTTCTAAATAATTCACCTCAGGTAAGACCTTGGTGTGTCCATGACCTGCAAGAATTTTCTATTTCTTGAAAGGAAAAATGCAGCAATGCGGTGCATCTGAATGGGCTCTGAATGAGAAATGTTGAATACGAGTATATCCTGATGGTGCATTTGACATATGGACTACAGTATGATTCATATCTCCATCATAACCAGTCTCCTTTAATCAGATAGGAGTATAAGCACTGCCTAGATATGAAAACAGGGTCAGTATGACTGAACAGAAGTATTGCTGCATGCTAGCAGTTACGAGTGAGTCATCTGTTTAAAAGACAAACAAACAAACAAACTTTGCTGTAATATTCCCAGTGGAATCACTTTACCATTCAAGGTTATGATCTAATACCCAATGACCATTTTTATCATCATTATTATTAATACTCCACGCTGTAGAAACAGGACAGAGATATAGCGTTTGTTGGGTATCCGGAGTGGTCACAAACAGAAGCAGCAGCCAGGACACTTTGTTTGAATTATTGATAATCATTGTAATTATTAATATAGCCCTAAAATAAAAGGGGGGCAAAAAAGGAAAAACTAACCCAAATAAACTGCTGATGCTTCAAAATAACCTTCGTTTGCTTTCTGAAACTGTGACTGAATCTGAAAGCAGATTATTCTGGATAAACAGAAATTCAGATGGAATTAGCATAACCACCAGTGACCGCATCCCGCCGTGAGTCTCCAGCAGGAGCGCGCGCAGTCACGCACACACACGTGCACGCGGGCGACCGCTTACCGGCGGGCTGTAGTTGCGTTGTCCCAAACAGCACGCGCAAACGGTTGCCGTTTTCAGCACGGGACAGATCCCGCAACCCTCTCACTGCAATATGGCGACAGAGGTAAGGAAATTCTTTACATTTTCTGTGAGTGCTTTATGAAAAAAGCTCTAAGATGTATTGTGCACCTCCCTTTGCTGTTTTTCTAAGAAATGCAGCTTGAGAATTGCCGCCTTGTAACTGAATGTCTTACCTTTTGTGCCTCCGATTTCTGTCTTATCGTGGTTCGGGTGAACGCTGTTTTACTTCAATCAAATCAGCCGACTGGATCTTGAGAGCTGTGTGAATTTGAAGTCGTGTAACGTTATCCTTACGTCAGGACATTTTTTTTTTCCTTCCCCAGCTTCAATTTCTTCTACTTTAATCAGTGTTTAGAAGCTGTGACTAATATCGTCTGATAAACAAGTGTTTGTTTTCCTTTCCCCCTCCAACACAGATACTGCTTTCTCGGGCATTGCCTGATAAGAAACAGAAACCAGTATCACTCAGAAAGCTCCAGTAGGCTCAAAGCGGAGGAGGCTGATGACAGTGGTAATGATGATGGAGCAGTCAGCACCATGGACAGGGACAGCATAACCATGTCTTTGCCTTGGTCATACTTTTAAATCAGCTCGATAAATCTTTATCCCTGCCACACCCTTAACTCTCCACTGTCAGACTTCCTTCACGCCCACAAAAAACATGGAAATTATTTATTCAAGAAAATGCAGAGATCCCATAACTGTTAGTGTCATCGGTTAGTATCACAGAGCACAACTGCTGGATAACCAGCCAACTGCGATGAATTATCAAACCCCAGCCTTGTGTGTAAATGATTATATGTTTGTACATCATGTAAAGATATATGGAAGTCAAAAATACATTAAACAGACACACCATGCTGTGGGACAAATTAAAGTGTCATTTTCTCAGTACTCATGGCTCAGACTAAACACATCCACAACCCAACTACATACATACTGTAGTTTTGTGACTATATGTAGCACAGTTGTGATGCTATTGCACTCAGAAAATCAGTCACAGAGGTACCTGCCAAAATACCCCAAAAGCCATCAGGCTGAGCAGCACGTCTTCCCCTCCGTCACTTTGCATCACCATATTGGTGAAGACATTATCATAATCATGATCTCATTAGAGGAGACAGCACATTTGGAAAGGCTATATTCATACAACAATGTGTTTGCATGCGTGTGACTGTGCATACATGACCATCTAACTTATTTCTGAGTGAAGGTGTAATTCTTAAACAGTGATTCTGCAGGTGAAGGTGCAGGGGATAAGAAGCTTGGCAAGATCGATGCATATATTTTTTTCTGAGCCTGCAAGACCCTGGCAGAGTGTCCCTGACTTCCTTTGGTGGTCTGCCAGTATCCCTGTCCAAGCCCCATCAATTACACACAGACACACACATGCCTACACAGGAACACAACATGCACATGCACTCAAACCCATGCAGTGTATGCACCTAGGACAGATTTAATGTCCAAAGCCCATCAATTATCCATGCCATATTTAATGCGAACAGGCTGCTGCAGTTTGTAACCATCGGTGATATGAGTCTGAGATGAGCACCACAGTTTGCTTCCTATCCATCTGCCTCTCAGCCTGTCTCTACTTCCCTGTCACATATTATATTAGAACTCATTCTATGACATTTATTGTTTGCCAAGTCAGCAAACGACTGCATTAAGTGTTGAGTAACACTCAGCTCATTCTGCAGACTGTTTATGCTGCATGGACGCTCTCTGGATCCATTAAGTCCACTACTGCCAGAGTTTCCTCACAGACTGTAGGTTTTCTCCAGCTTGAGTATGACACTGTTAAGAAATAATGTGTAAAAGCACTGAAATCACCACAGAGACCTGCACAGACTTAGCTCCCCACTGAGAAAAGAAAAACAAAGTTGTCCTTTTTCCTGAAAATTATTTCTTCTGTAAGCTTTGGTCCCACAGTTGCTGTTCTTCGACCTAGATGTCATGACAGTCTCACAGTTTTGTCAACAGTGTCTAAACATTATTGATTTATAGACCTCTGGATAACCCAGCTTGGCAGCAAGCATTAAAAACTCTGCTCTCAATGGCAGAGAATCACTTATATTATGAAGGGCTCAAAAGGGAGCTGACTGTAACAAAACATGCTGAAAGGCTGCGGAAAACAAGAATGAAGTTTCTAAATCTGGATGCATTTACTGTGCTGTAATCGTCTGTGTACCATTTGCAATGCCTGCCCACTGGCAGCACTCACCCGTGTCGTCTGTATGTGCTCCCTGAGTCGGAGTGACTTAACTAGGAAACACGTCAGAGCGATGAGGCTCACAGATCTACAGATGCAAACTGCGGGAATTAAAGTGTGGGTTTGATTCAGCATGTAGGACTGAAAGAATATGACAGAGAAAATATGATATTTTTCTTAGTTTTTTTTGTCTGCTCAACTTGGCAGAGTATGCTCATAGGGTATGAAAATGCTCTTTTTTTGTTCATCGTATGAAAGTCCTTCAAGAAAATTACTCACAATAAAATTGAAATGAACTGCGTCTAAGGGGACGGCAGTTTATTATTTAGTAATTTAGGATATGTCTGTCATTGCCATGCAGTAAAGATTAGCTATGTGGTTTTTATTCATCCTTGTTTACTTGATGCAGTACCTTTCTATGCGCTTGTTACCTGGTGAGGCACGTTTTTCTGAAATCTAATCAGTGTGCAGGCAAAAAATATTAAACATAACGTAAAAGATGGGTGGGTGGAAATAGAAGTCAGACAGCGTAGCACCATGCAGAGCTTCTTAACAGAGGCCTGTGTGATCAGTATCACACTTTAACATTGGTGTCTGCTTCTGCACTATATTTAGAGGCAGGAATAGACCAGATTTGAACCCTTGGCTCCCATAAAGGAGAGGAATAAGCAGTCTACCAAGAAAAACCTGTTTGTTTTCAAGGTTTAAATATACAGAGATACTTCTGCATTTCATATCACCACCAGAAGACTAAGAATGTTTTTTTTGTGTTCAGTAGAATAAATGAAAAAATTGCTGTTTCATCAACTGTAAGTAACTCTCGAGTGAGTATAAAACTGTCATAGATAACGAGTCAGAGCCATCCACCAGCATCCTACTGGTCCAGTTGCTCTTACTTCTTCTTCTTTTGGCTGCTGTCTTTAAGGGTCAACACAGTAAGTCATCAGCCCTCATCTCACCCTACCCCTAGCATCCTCTTCTGCAACACTAACCTTCCTTCCCTGCATCCATGAATCTTCTCTGTGGTCTTTCCTCTGTATATGTCCAAACCATCTCGGCCTTGCCTCTCTAACCTTGTCTCCAAACTGCTCAGCCTGAGCCGCTCTTCTGATATACTCATTTCTAATCCTGTCATAACGGTCACTCTAAAAATCTTAGCATCTTCAACTCTGACACCTCCAGCTTTGCCTCTTGTTATTTCGTTACTGATACTCACTTAAAACCATCCATAAAAACAGGTCTCGCTACCATCTTTTAAACTTTCCCTCTCACTCTCCCTTCTGTCCTTTTATTACAAATCACCCCTGATACTCATCTCCACCAGCAGACTTAGTCTAGTAAATGCAGGTCATGAAATATCATGAAATATGGCAATGAGTTTGACAAAGATGTTTTATTAGTCTGATTTCCCAGTTTGACGACATAATCATGATTATTGATGTCACTCAGTATAAAGGAGTTTTGGCAAGAAGACAGGTTAAAAGGTTAAATATGTAGCCTCTTATAAGGCTGAAATTGAAAGTGTTTCTCCAGCTTTAATCTCATCGGCCTCAGTTGCATGGAGTGTGAGATTGGGATACTGTGAAGCCTCATGTTTAGGCAAATCACAGGGAGGGAGACTCCCGCCTTTCTTCTTTTAGTGTAAGTTATGTGTAGTAGAGAAATGTAAGGCAGAGGTCAGTTGGTCAGCACGGGGCCAACTGTCCTGCTGGCCTGGATGTGACAGTGTGAGGCAAAGCCAACAAGGTTTACTCAGATGACTCGTGACTGGGTGACTGGACTGCTCCCAGAGAAACTGTCAGTGAAAAGATGGTGTTACCCTGGTATTCTGAACAAGTGTTTAGGTATTAGCAGGATGAAAAATCCAATGTTTCTATTATTTTTTCAATTAAAACCACAGGATAAACATTGAGTCACTCCTTTACAGTGGTGTTTTTTATGTGAGTTTGTTTGCATAGTAGCTTAATAAGTTGCAATGTTTTAAATCTTGTTTATTTCATTCTTTTTCCATTTTATTTGTCATTTTATGTTCTTCATTTCCACTATTAAAGATTTTTTTATTTACATATGTGTTTAAATGCATTTAACCAGCCCTAGTATATGCATTTAACAGAGACTTTTCATTTTGTTCTTTTTCGATTAGTGCACCACATCACACGGGCCACTTGACTGTTTTATTTATATAACACAGTTCATTATGCATAAATTCAATGTGCTTAACACAGAAGATAAAACCATAAAAAGCTGTGTAGGTTCATAATGCTTTAAGGCAGTGAAAACAACAAAATACAACTGAACACACACAACCACACACACAGCTAATGAGGTAGACACGTGTGAGCAAAGAAGGTTTTGAGTCTGTGTTTGAATGTCAGTACAGATGTAATTGATCTCAAGTCAGCAGACAGTAGCTGAAAGCACCCTCAACATACTTCCAGGAACTCTTAAAAGATCTCTACCTGATGACCTGACAGGTCTGACCGGGTTATAAACAATGAGCAAGTCAGAGATATACTGGCGGGCCAAATCATTGAAAACTTTGTGAACTAATAGAAAAAGAGACCTTTTGGACCAACAACAAATATTTCTGCCTTGTCTCCAGTCAGTTCTAAAAAGACATCTAACTTATGTACATGCATGCAGTGCATGTATGTATAGCATCACATTCACATGCACACGTTCATAAAAGACCGACTAGCGTGATGTTAATGATTCTCTCTTGTGGCCATCTGATTCTGACTTGGATAAATGATGCTCAGCTCTGTGCTGAAACTGTAAATTGCTTCTATTAATAGTAGGACTTGTTGTTCATCATGATAGCCTGAAGATAACACTAGAAAGAGTAAGGGCTCCGTGTTGGCGAGAGACAGGGAAAGCAAAAAAAACCCAAAACTGTGTGTGTGTGTTTTGGGGAGGGGGGGTGTATTAAAAGCTCTGGCTGTGAGATGGATGACTGTGGCTGTTAGCAGACAAAAATAGCAGCTTGGATGCTATTCCTGCTCGTGAGTGATAGACCATATATAGAGATGAAAGGCTGGCACTGTACTAAGTCTGGCTACAACCCTGTTGCCAAAAAGATGCAGTGTTTTTAAAGTAATTTGAACTTGATTATTTATCAGTAAATACTATACTTAAATACTAAGGTCTATAAGATGAGCTATCTTGCTTGACGTATTTCAGCTCCTCAACAGTTTGTCTTCTTTGTCATTTTTTTTAATGATCCAAACTGCAGACGTGGAAACATCCTGATATAATATCAGTAGAATGTGCTTTAGCACTGTCCATGCTGACAGAACATGTCCACAAGGCAGCATCTGTTGCTCCAAAATCTCGATATATTATTTAGCATTCATAGTGTGCACAGATGTGCAAGCTATCCTGTCCATGTGAACTAATGCACCATGCCATCATTAAGGCAGACTTTTTGAAGTCTGCACTGATAACAGGCTGGAGGGCCCTTTCCTTCTTAACTCTGAGGATTCACCTTAATTTATTTTAAATTATCAGAGGCTTAGGCAGGACAGTAGTGTTTCCTGGATATTGTTCATATATTTCCTGTTCTTGGTTACATGTGTTTTTACTTGACTTTGTGGATGCACTGACATGGTTCTGAGACGTGTTCATGAGCCACGTAATTACAACACGAGCATGTAATTAAAAAATGAATGTTTTAATTAGGTGTAGTTCCAGCTACTCAATATTGTCTGTGACATTTTGCTTGATTTATCATTCACCACATTACTGACCACAGATAATGAAATCCATGAATTCTTTGCAGTTTCATGCTAAGAAGTGCTATTGTTAAATTGTAACCAATCTAACTATTTCCATCTGCTGCCTTTCCATTTCTGGCAAAGATTTTTAGAATGACACATCTTTTCAGTCTTTTGTGGCCTCCATTTAAACTTTTGTAAATTTTTTAGACTTTTTAAAACTCAGTTTCATTAAATATGCTCTCTTTCTACTATTTACAAATAACTGCAAGGTTGAAACGATCTGCAAATTGATTTCTCTATTGACGTATACACTGTATCCCAAATTTTTGGAATGTCTTTCTCTGCCTCATGCATGTACAAGCATGTACTTGGATAATATATAGGTCACAGTGACACTGCTGTAACTGGCCAAGCCTTAAAAAAAAGAAAAAACTTAACAGCTGCACAAATGTTTAGCATATCATGTGAACCATAGTGTTTTTATAAAATGATTTCAGGTTCTGTCTGAAGTGAACACAACCTCATATTTCCCACCTTATTTTCTCTCCTTCTCCCTGCCTTCTCCTCTTCTACTTTTATTGTATCCCTAATTACCGTCCTCTTGAGGACAGTAATTTAGATCAGCAGGGGACAAGTTTACAGTGCCCCACTTGCTTGTTGCTGTATGCTTTTAATGTAAATGACTGGGTGTAAAACATACTGTTCACCAACAAAGTGCTGTAGAGAACAGTCTTTTAATGTTACAACATCAATTTAGCCCATTGATGTTGGAAGACAGCAATGAGAGTGCCAGCTACTTTAAGTCAAAGATGTTGGTGCATTAACGTCGCGACAGTTCTTGAGTTTCAAACTTAAACTTAAATTTTATTGTGCAGCAAAAACCTTTTTACACTTTCCTTTATGCAGTCCTGTGAAAAACTAAGTACATTCCATGATTCAACAGCTTTTAAAGCCACCTTTAGCAGCAAGAACTTGAAGTTTTGTTTTTTTTTTCTTTTGTGTGACTTTATCAGTCTCTCACATCATAGGAGAGGCATTCTGGCTCACAGTGTTGCTTCATTTCAATGAGGTTTGCAGGTATTCACTTACACACAGCTCTCATAAGGTCCCACTACAGCATTTAAGTCAGATTGTGGTCTGGACTTTGTCTGGGCCATTGCAACATCTTGATTCTTTTCTTTTTCACCCATTCTGTTATAGACTTGCTGCTATGCTTGGGATTACTTTTCTGTTGCACGACCCAATGTGAGCCAAGGTTTAGCTGTCAGACAGATGGCCTCACATTTAACTAATACTTTGGTAGATCAGAGGATAGAGGAGGGGATCCTGTGGCTACAAATCAAGCTCAAATCATCAACCCTACACCACCGTGCTTTACAGTTGGTATGAGATGTTTGTGCAGATACGTTGTTTATGTTTTTGCTGTCATCTAAACTCCAAAGGACATTGTTCCAGATGTCTTGTGGTTCGTTCAGATGCAGTTTTGCAAACCTAAACTGCACAGCCATGTTCTTTTTAGAGGGAAGAGTCCTCTTCTTGGCAACCTGTCCAAACAAGCCAGTCTGGGATGTAGCTCTTGGGGGGGTATTATTGGAACATTGCGTGGTTGATCGTATTCCTACCCTTACCTGTGACCACAAGCTGTGTGTAGTGACTGAAAGAACAAGGTTGTGGACATAAGACATTAGCTTGCTGCAAAGAGTTTCTGAGCTCAACTTTAGAGGCAGATTGAGGAGCTCAAACATATATATATATATATACTACATATCTTATCTTATTATATCCATAGAGTACTGTACATGAATTGAAATGTATTCTTGACCACAGAATTCATTTCTCTGTTTTTTTCTGCTGTTTTCTAACTTCTTAGTTCCACAACCTTCAGGAGCTCCGACACAGTCCATCGCTGGTCACCAAGGTGTTTATACAGAGAGACTACAGTGAAGGAACTGTGTGCCGATTCCAGACCAAGTTTCCCTCAGAGCTTGACAACAGGGTGAGTCCAAACACACTCACATATCTAGACAAAGGCAATATAACCCCCCAATTCATATAACTCTAATTTGACTGATACAGAAAGATTGATGGCCCATACTGTAGACTTGTCTGTTAAGCTAAACTTACAGGTAGATGCAGATACACTTATAACAACACTTATACACATGGGATGCTTCTTAAACCAGGAAACTTCTCATTCCTGCAATGCTGGTCCTCAAAAGCAAAGAGCTAATACTTGAAATGCACACGTTATGCATAATAATTACAAGGGCATCATCCACAAATGGATGCAAACGTCTGTTGTATAAGTAATATATAATGTTTCTCCCCATCTAACATCTCTTGAATGTATGCAGGTGTGAACAGTTAAAGTAAAAGTAGATGCCTTAAAAGACTGTGTGAGAGAATGTGCTATTTATTTAAAGAGCAATTTTACTTTCTTTACCTTGCTTTAATTAGTGAATGGCGTTATGTAGGAGTATTATTGCATATTTGTCTAGCAATTTGCATATGAAGCAGACAATCCACACAAAGAGCAGAGCGAGAAAACATCAATTGTCATCAATTTACTGCAAATGTTCTCTGTCAGATGGAAAAAATACAATGCTGTCGTAGTTATAAGTAATTGTTCATCAGGTTTTCCATAATCTGAAATCAAAGTGAGTTTTTTTTATTCCTTGACAAAATCGGAGTATTTGAGGTTGAGCAGAATACAGGCAGCATATTTGGCAGGCCAACAGAACATATTTCACTTGTGCCATCCTTATGACCGGTGTTGCTCTTGCCTATTTCAACCTGTTTGTTTTTGTTTATAAGTAGATTGAACGAACTTTACTTGAGGAGACGGTGAAGACCCTTAACTCTTATTATGCTGAGGCTGAAAAAATTGGAGGTCAGTCGTACCTGGAAGGATGTCTGGCTTGTGCAACAGCTTACATCATCTTCCTCTGCATGGAAACGCGATATGAAAAGGTAACAAGCATGTAGGTACACCTACATGCACACAAAGCACACAAAATATTACATTTTGGGTGGAAATACTGTATAATCACAGCGTTTTTGTAACTTGTCATGTTTTTGTTTCAGTTTGCTGCTTTTTATAAAGGTTGTAGCTTTAAAATTAGTTACATTTAGCCTTTTAAATAGGAAAATACAATTGTTATTCCAATAATTGCCTTTAAGATCTGTTGTAGATAAAACAACAGACTTTTGCTGTAAATACAACCATTCATTCAGTTTACTGCACACTTGGATTCAGCCACCATCTATTCCTCAGGCTTACTTTGTGAGTTTTGTTTTTATGGAGTTCAGTGAGTGTCTTCTATACCTGTGCCCCTTTTTAAACCTGAAACCACATCTTGAACTAGAATGTGTCTTTAAATTGCAGCACGAGACAACCTGTATTGCACTCTCTTCTCTGGGTATTGCACAAGCATAGCGAAAACGGCATGCAAACCCAAACACAGTTCACTAGTGATAGCACATTATTCATGCTGCACGTATCCCACATGCCTTGGTAGGAGACTGAGGAACCTGGAAAAATAAACAGCAAAAGATGCACACAAATGCCTCAGTGGACAGAGCCCAGAATTTCAGAATGTGAGATGACGGTGAACCTTTTAGTGTGCAATGATGAACTCCACTTACAGAAGTGTTATTTTCTCCTCTATGTGTCAATTTCTATTGAATTCAACTCTTTCCCACTCAAAAAAACATTAAGCATCTTCCGGGTCTTTAAGAAGAGAACACACAGTTCTAGGAGATGCAATCTCTCTCTCTCTCTCTGTCCACCAGAGTTTAAAACTCACTCTAAAGGCCACACAAGTGTGCCGCTGGATAAGGCATGGCACGCCAGCTGACACTTACCTGAAGTGCAACCAAGATGCCCATCTTGACAAAGGACAGGTGGTTAAAGCTCCGCATGGCTGTCTGGCTGCTTGTTAGTCACTGAAATGGAACAGGAACACACGCACACATAACACAATCGCATAGGCAGACACAGCGAGCATGATTAATCCTCTTGTGATTTTGTGTGTACCCGCCGCCGTTTTAGATAGAACTGGAGCTGCATGAAGTTTTCAGCATTCCTCTCTGTTCTGATCTCTGTCACCCGCGGCATTCATCTCCCTTGTCTTGTTGCATTTTGTAAACATTTCTTTATCAAAGCACTACAGAGGTACTGGGAGCTTGACCAAGAAGTACAAAAGGACTTATTGCTGAGTTGAAGCCATGCAGAAATGGCCTAGTCTGAGACTCTTTTCATCTCCCTGTCAGCTGGGTGCTGCCCCATTAAGATCCTGAGATTCTATCAGTTTCTCAGGAGAGTTGTTTATTTGCTTGCTTAACTCAGCCATCTTGGCTGAACGACATTGTGACTGATGATGATAAAGTGTACCCACCCAAGTTGATGCTGTGTGTTCATGTGCGTCCGAGTCCCACAACACAGCGCTGGCAGATCAGGGTGCAGATTCACTGGAGTCCCTTGATGCTTACATCTCACACCATCAAAGAACACTGATTGCTCCCAGCATGTCAGAACAGATACATGTGCGTAAAAACATTCACAAGACTTCCCTCACGCACACTTTGTGCCCTCCATCTCCTACTTTTCTTCTCGTATTATTGACAAGAATGTTGCTGAACGTACAGTATGGGGTTCTAAAGGACACGTGTACACACGCATAAAATCCTTTATATTGCATTTGGTAGCATAAGCAGGGGATTGTGCGTATGCTGTCACAAACACAAAGCTTTTCCCAGAAGGGCTGTCACACACACATGCCAGTACAACACAGGCACAGCTTGGATACTTGACTGTCATATTGTTACGCCGAAGAGGATTGAGCTGCCCCGAGAACTCGCTAGCAAGTGAAAGGATTGGCCTTTTCCCTGAACCACAGTAAACTGATTAGTCAGGGCTCCTCTGTGTGTCTCTCTGCCACTTTACCGCGATGCTTGATTCTCTTGGAGTTTGTAGAAAAGGAAATGGTTTGTGTTGCGTTAAGAAATGTGTGGATACCTTATGAGTCAAATATTGATTGCTTTGTGCTCAGCGCTATTTCACATGGATCTCACTGATTTAAAGAACAGCGGGGCAAACCACTGAATTTCGATGGCTTCAGTTCAATTTCTTTTCACTGAGAAACCCAATGTCCTAATGTTTTCCAGACATTTTATTGCAAAAGTATCTTTTTCCAATGGGAGACAAAAAATATTTCTTCTGTTGTTTAGTCTCCACTAACAAGGGTCACTGTATAAACAGCTGGGCCTGCAGCTGTAACAGGCCTTTGACATACTAGAGGAGCACAGTGCTCAGTGAACTGCTCAGTGTTGTTTTAATCGCTCTAGGCTGTGTGCTGCAATGACCTTTAGCTAACTCACAAAAAAGGATGTGAATTTGTCATGTTCAATAAAACCATTTTCACACGCACTGCAGCTCGGAAACTTTGAAGTCATTACTCAGCAGAGCTGTACTTAGGAATGCAAATGTCCGAATCAGCAGCGCTGGACATTACAGAGTCTGCACCCTGCCAAATATTATAAAATCTGTGCAATGCCCTTGTTAAAACAGGGCAGGTAGTAGTTGGAAGAAGTTACAGCAAGCAAATGCTTCTCCTGTCTCCTCCTCAGACCTGAGGAATACACTAAAATGCGCAGCATCTCTAGAAAATCATAAAGAATTTAAATAAGCTCTCTTTAATAGAGTTGTACATATCGGTTAACGTGTGTAGTGGCGGCAGCTCTGTGGGTGCAAATGAGGCACAGAGGAACACGGCGCTGGCCGACATGACACTGGCAGAGTTTAGGCGAGCCGTGGTACATCAGCATGATTTGTTCCCATGGAGGCATAGCTAAGGCTGAATAAGCCGTTCTAATGAACCCACTTTAGCTAATAGCTGTCTGTTTGGCATGACTGGCCATCAGTCTGCAGACATTTGGTTGCTATCAGCAGCATCGCTGGAACAACATTCAGTTCTTAGGTTTCGTAGACACTATTCAAATCTCCAGATAAAACGGTTTGTGTGCAGTTGCAATGAATGAGAGAATGTATACAGACATGCTTGTTTGAATCTGTGTGCCAAAGCATGGCCTGAACCGCACAGATTCACTCCACTGCTGCTCTGTGGTTTTCGCACAGTTGCTGCAATGCTCACTTGCAAAACCGAGAAAAACGTCCACTGCCAATGCAATCTAAATAAACTGTCCACTTCATATTTTAGAGCCTTGACAGTTAACCAAGGCATGACATTTAGCCTTAAAGAGAGCCATCTTTTGAATTAGGAGCTCAAGCTTCCAAATGGAAAAGTTCAAAAGGAGAAAAGCTCATACTCATCATTTTTAGTAATTCAATTCATGCAGATCTGCTTGACATGAGTGGCTTGGAAGTATGCAGAAAAAATAGCTGCTATACTTGGAGCATAATGGAATTACTTTGAGTTTGGATTTTAATGCTCAGGAAAAATAAAGCCAGGCAATGATTTGAGAGAGCTGGTGTCATATGCCGCATGCTCAGTATGCGCAGAAGGACTGCAAATTAATTTTCATATTTTCCACTCAAGAAAACACTAGAAGAGGTTAAAGTAACTTGGGCCAATGTAACCTCTTTTAGATACCGTGTGTAACACTGAACGCATCCTGAAAAAGTAGTCTGCAGGTACTGGATCTCAAGTCTCTCTGATTATTTTTTTATGGGAGCCTGATTGTCCTGCTTGGGTTTTCATCTTACCTCCAACATTTCTAATCAAATCTGGATTACCTCCAGAGGTACTTCAGTCCTGTTCTAATACCTCTCTGCCCCCCTTGTTTTATTCCAGGTGCTGAGGAAGATATCAGGTTTCATCCAGGAGCAGAATGAGAAGATCTACGCTCCTCGAGGTCTGCTGCTCACAGACCCCATAGAGAGAGGAATGAGGGTTGTATCCTCCTCCCATATATTACTGTAATCTCTGTGCAACAAATAGATAGTGGATAAAGCCCCAGACAGGATAGCTCAACATTTATAAGACAGTTTAAAGATGCCGTGGAAAGACATTGGTTAGAATTATTGAAACTGATGGAAACATCTGGATTTGATGCAGCAAATGGATGAAAAAAACTTCCTCATAAATTACCATCAGGATGCCCATGAACAAGACACTTAAAGTCCAGCTGCTGCAGAGCAGCTGTTCAGTGGCCAACTATTTTTTATCATGAGTAAATCTTAAGCAGGGCAGCTCTGAAAAAAACAGAAAGCTCTGTACTTTGATATGGAAATATGCAAAAAATAAAAAATAAATAATATTAATGTGGTCAATCGGAAGTAAGGTTTTATATCAAGGCCTTTTCAATGATTTCCAAGTTTTCATGTGGCTTTTCTTTTATAGATGAATTGCGACATTTTCAGGAGTGGACAGCACTATATCTCTTTTTGACAGCTGGACTGATACCAGCACAGACACATGGAGAGAGTGAATGTGTCCAATAGACCATCACACAGTCCTGGCCCACACTGGCCCAAAGGAAAAAAACGGGCTCCAGGTCAACCCATTACCAACTCTTAAAAGACTGAGTGGTTATGCAGAGAACGAATGGTTGAAATTAAAAGGTGATATTAATAAATGAAGCAGACAGTCTCAAAGGAGAGAAAACAATGGAAGCAAAGAAACCAGAGACATACAGAGAAAGTTATTACCAATAAAAAAAGAAGAGGCCTACAAAGAAAATAATACATAAACAAACAAAGAGGGAGACGCAGACAAAGAAGTATAAAAGGAATTCTGAAAGGAGAAACCCAGAAGGGAGAAATTCATGGCAGACTATTGTTATGGGTTTTTTTGAATAAGCTCGGGTTTCCTTGATGCAGAAGGAATTTTTCAAGAGACTCTGATGTAAGTTCATATGGTTCAGAAGCTGTCCTCCTATTGGGGGCATGCTTACACTTTCTAAATATTCTGTTATCTTTTATTTCAGATACGGTCCTGTCTAATATTTTCCCCACTGCTCAGCTTTCTCACCTTCATGTAGCTACAAACACAAGTAAACATAATATAGACATGTGCCAGAGACAGGCCACCATTAAAATCCGCTGATTACGTTAAAGAGCAGAGCCCATAGGCTTGACTCTCTCTGACCTTTTCAATAGAATAGTAGAAGCCTTCACTAGTAATTATGTTTAGCCTCGTGAACATTTTATTAACAGTAAAATCAACATATGATGATAGTAGAGTAGCACTGTCCAGTAAGACCATTGCCAAGGTTTATGAATGTAAGAGTTCAGATAACTTAGATTCATACATTTCTGGACAGTGACACGCTTTTTGTCGGGACGCCACCACAGTGGATTTCAAGTCAATCAGCAAGATCAGAGAACAGAGTTTCTGCTTTAACTAAAAAGCATTAATCCAAAATTATTTTTTAATCATTGAGGAATTAAAAGCAATTTTTAAACATTGCCTCCCATTCTCCGTGGCTCAAAAGGAATTTCACTATTTCCTGACAACCAGTTTGACAGCCAGATGTTCCTTTGTCATTTTGTGACAATCTAAGCAGATGAAAAATCTGGTGTTGAACTTGCGTTTGGTAGCCGTTCACTGGAACTCGCTGATGTGCAAAGAGCTGCAAGTTTATGCAAAGGAAGGAAGCTCTTATTTAGATGAAAAAGAGAGAAAGCAAAATTTTCTTCTTTAAAAGCAGGAATCCACTGGCCAGCACAGTAACAGGAGAAGGCCACAGAAGGCTACTAAATTATAAGATTGCAGAATTCTTTCCACGATTAAGAAAAACAATTTCTTTGCATATAATCAAGTCAAGGACACCCTGGAGGAGTCTGCAAACAAGAGAATCCTTCATGAATGGAAATACAGAGGATTTAGAACAAACCACTGGTTACACTGAAGAACAGTAAGGTCAGATTAGGCTTGCCCAAATAGTTGAAATACCTTATTGAGGTTTCTAAAACTGTATTGCTTTAAATTCTCATGGAATTTGTCAACAACGCACAGTGATCCTTGACATTCATCAAATTTTCAGCTTGAGATCAGCGTGTTTGAAGACCGGGGCTCGGGCGGCTCCAGTCCCAGCAGCACCATGTCGTCGGGCAGCAGCGCTCGGTGACTGGAGGGGCAGCACCAGGCTTACGGATACCACCACAGGGGCAGCGGCACACTTACCAACATCCGCATGCTGAAACATGAGAGCACCAGGTTCTAGGACGAGTGGAAAGAAAAAGGCGAGGAGGTGATTCACAACATTCATGCTCTCTCTGCTGGGGCCGACAATGTATCACCTCCAGAAGAAGAGCTGGCTTAAAAACACACCCTGGATACAAAACAGAATCAACACAAGTGCAACAGAACCCACACATACTCTAACTGTAGACACATAACAGCAACCAGAGTTTCTGTGAAGAAATATCCTACACTCTCCAAGAGCTATCAAACTAAAATACTCATTGATTGTTTTTGCTCTAATTTTTTTTCCATTCACCTTTTCTTTCATTCCATCACATCTGCTTCTATGAGTCACACCACCTCTGCATTGTAGCTGATTCTGCAGACTTTGCCTTCCTTAGACTAAATTTCAGTGCGGGACTTTTTCAAGGAGAGGTCACTTTGTCTGTCTGTTTATGCACTGACATTGCAATCTTAGGTTTTATGCAACATGTCTGAAATCTGAAAGGAAGAAAACAGCCGCCTTACTGGGAGACTCGTAGCTGTGTCTTCTTGCTAAATGACTGCATTCATCTCAGGTGGTTTAGGTCAAGCTGCTTTGAATCCTGGCAAATTGGGCCAGCTGTGGGACTGCTTGGTTCTCTGCTCCGTTCACATACACTTGGCTTCAATATCAAAAGGCTAACAGAGAGCACCTTGAATTATTTATTCTTCTCATTCACAACAGTGGATACAAGTGATCCACATCACAGCTGTAGGTCATGCTCAAACACACTCTGTTTCTCACTTTCTTTCTCTCGCTTCCTGCATATTCGCATACTTGAGCATAGAAATGCACACAGCCATGTCAACGTACTGCACTCGAAAAAACACATATTAGCAAGGGGGAGTGCACACATGCATATACACAAATACACACCTGTAGAATATGTGGCCAGGCGTCCCTGCATACAAGCAGATTCTGGTAGACTTGGAGTTGAAGTCGACCTACGTCTCAGCTCATTTAGAAAACAAGCAAACCTCAGGCCCTTGAAGGCTGTGCCATCGATTCCAGCTTAGCAGAGATCATTAAGAAAATATCAAACATCAAGGAGCAGTACCTTTAAGAAGCCACAGAGTCAGTCTGACGTGTTTAGTTCAGAAGAAGAAGAAATCGAAAGACATCGGGCCTTTATCTCTACACCCGTTCCACGCATGAAATAGTGTGCCTGTTATTGGCAAATGCATATTTATATGTGAGTATAGGTGTGTGCAAGAGGGTCAGCCTACACAAAGTTCAATACCTAAACCTACACAAAAGCAAGGATTTAAAAAAACTGTCTATTGACTTTAACTGATATATACCGCAATATGTTGATGCAGAATAAAGAATCTTTCAGTTTGTAAGATAAAGAATAAGTTGTAGATCCTTTTAGATTAAAAAATATATATTTTTGATCACAAAACATCCATCATCTATCACATCTATCTAACTACTTATTCACAATATCACGCTACAGTGCAATACAATACAGTGCATAAAAACTATTTCTCCTTTGGGAAATGAAACACTGTATGACTAATATGTGTGTGTGTGTATATGTGGAGGCTGTTAAGCTTAAATATGATGCAGCGAGCATGCTGATTACCAACAGACAGCAACAATGCCCACACATCTTCCAACAAAAGACAAGGCCTTTCAGAAAAGTTTGTCTTGACCATGGTTCATTTTCTGTATGTTTTATTGCTTGTTACCATAGTGTTGGTCTTCATCTTTTACCATCTTCAGTCTTTTTCTCTATAAACACATACATGTCTCTTAATAAACCATGAGAGTGTAGGTTTTGCTTATTCTTTAACACAGTGGGCTAGAAGCAAACTGCTCTGCAGAGAGCCCTTGCATGAAAATATCCTTGTGCCCTTTTCCCAGAGCCATGTCGAGTTAAACTACTCGCTGGACAGTCATTGCAGAAACGATTACATGTTGGCTTCATTCCAGTAAGTAGTTTAATTTCAACATAACATTTTATTAACTAGTTGATTGAGATTTTTACCACAGCAGTTGAGTTCAGTTGTGCTTGTGTTAAGCCTCCTATGCTTTTTGATGCCTTCATGTTTCATCCCGGTGGAATGGATATCCAGCCTGGGGCTGACGGACTGACCGACTTAAAAATGACTCAGCACTGCCAATAAGCAGATAAAGGAGCTCATTAGACAATGTATAAAGAAAAAAAAACAGCGTGCAACAGAGTGTAAATGAACTGTACAGGAGATGAATTGTAATGTACATGCTTGTCAATGTTTACCCACACAAACAAGTGGATAGGGATTGCAATGAAGCTGTTTTCTCCCCCCCAAAATCACTGATGCCCAGTATCAATACATGTTTTCACAGTCTGTCTACATCTGGGTATGAAGTGGAAGATCAACTTGTCTGTACAGTATGAGCTGCTGTATAGTATCATATGTAACAAGTCTTAACAATGTAGCTTATTGTTGGTAATTATAACAATATTGTCACTTTGTGTAGGAGGTATAGAAAAGGGTGGTGTTAACGATCCTCAGGGGAATTGTGCAAAATACATAGGCTAAGGTTCTTGGAGAAATCGCATTCGCTTGGAGCTTTTGTGAGAATATTGTTGATGTGTGGGATTACAGACTAGTGATGGGCGTAATGACTCTTTTTTGGGGGGAACACAAATTGTCATTTCACAGAAAGGGAGCCTGACAAAGTGTCCATTCACCCTCTGATTCCCAGTTCTGTCATTCTGTTTGCTGTTTCTCAACTCCCAGTAGAACTTGAGTGCCATATGCTCTCATTTAGTCTTTGGCGGTGCAGTCATGTGAAAAAGAAAGTACACTCTCTTTCAGTTTCACATGTCAGGATATAATGGAAAGTTTTATCTTTCGCAGGTCTTAAAATAAACAAAATACAACCTCAGATCAACAGAAATACATGAGATATTTTACAGTGTTATCGTTTATTAACAGAAACTAATCCTTAATGCAGACTGTGTAAAAAACACAAATACGCCCATACTGCTTGCATAGAATTCAGAGAATTCAGAGCCAGGCGCTGCTAATCAAATGTACATGATTAACGGATCATCAGTGAGTGTGAGCAGCAGATGCTTTGGTAGTTTGATGGTCTGAAGCATTCAGGTATGTGTTAGCGCAATGCCAAGAAGGAAAGACATCAGCAATGATCTTAAAGAAGTAATTGTTGCTGCCAATCAATGTGGGAAGGATTATAAGGCCATTATCAAACTATTTCAAGTCCACCATACTACAGTGAGAAAGATTTTTCACAAGCAGAAAGCATTAAAGACTGCGTCCAGTCTTTCCAGGATTGGAGATCCCAGCAAATCTACTCCAAACTCAGAGAAACTACAGAAAACCAAAGAGTTACACCTTGGACGCTACAGCCATCAGTTAGCATGTTATATGTTAAAGTTCATGAGAGCAAAATTAGACAAAGGCTGAACAAATATGACTTATTTAGAAAGGTTTCCAGGAGAAACACTCTTCTCTCTAAAACTAATTTGCATGCTTGCAAAGCTGGATCTGAACAAAGACTTCTGGAACAATGTCCTTTGGACAATGAGACCAAAGAGGAACACTTCATGCTAGTACAGTCAAGGAGTAGTCATGATTTGGACTTGGCCAAAGCTCCTTGCATGAGCTTGTAGCACCTTGCAGTCACTGAGTTGACAATGAACTGTTCTGTATATCAAAATACTTTAGATTCAAATGTTGGACAGGCCGTCTGGTGGACATCTAAAGCTTGTTCAAATTTGATTCCAAGTACAGCTCGTTGCAACAGAATGGCTGAAAAAGAAAAGAATGAAGGTGTTGCAATGATTCAGTCCAAGTCTAGACTTTAACCCAATTAAAATGATTAAGAGAGCTCATCTCAGCCAAATGAAGCAATGTGAAGAAGAGTGTGCTTCAAGGGCTTTTTTTTTTTTTTTTAAATAAAAAATGACACAGTGCAATATGTCATGTGTTGTTGTGAGGTTGTATTTAAATAATTTTAGAACCTGGTAAGGAACAGATGTTTTTTTAATTATATCCTAATATGTAAAATACAGGAATCAGCACAAATAGCTTGGAGATGCTGGTTTATAGCTTCACTGATCCTCCAGCAGTTGGTCCACTGTCACAATATGACTTTGAATGAACAGCTTCAAGAAATGTCAGATTTCCATCAAGTGAAATGTTCCCCACAGGATGAATCGTAATAACTTTGTGATAAATGAACTTTTTATCTAGCACCACCATCGGGTTTCAGTTTGTTCATGACCAAACACTAACAGAATCCCATCATCTCCTCTTTGAGATTATTGTAAATTACTAGATGTTACTGTGGTAAGAATTTTACCTACTAAAAATGAAGCGCTGCCATTGTGGGAATGTTACCATGCTAACACTAGTAATTAGTTTAACTAATTAAGTGCTGCAAAGCACAGCCTCACAAAGCAGCTAGCATGGATGTAGGCTCTTGGTGTTGTTTTAAGTGTGTCGGTATGTGGGCATGTGTGTTGGTGTAGATTGATCAAAAGTATTGCATTTATTTTCAAGAAGAAGCACTGTGTGCTATTTTATACTTAATGTAGCTTGTCCTTTCAGGTATGACTTTGATTCATGAAGACTGCCAGAGGATTGTATTAAATATATTATTGTAAAAAGATGTCCATTGAAATACAAATAAATGATCACAGGCGAGAGTAGCCTTCACTTTGGATCCTTGAGCCTCAGTCAAGCTACTTATCAAGATAACCTCAGAAAAACAGCCATCTAATGATGTACAGTTCATTTCAGTATGTACATTCTAACATGATATGTATTTATCCTGTACTGTATGTGAGACTGCAGCTAGTTCATTTAGACACACGGGCTCATCGGCAAGAAGTAACATATGTGTATTATGCTGTTACAAGTGAGAGATTACTCAATAGTGCAATATGATGTCTTCCTAAAAATATAAAAGACAATAATGATGTGTGGAGTCTGGCACCAGCATCTTTGACTTGCTTTGAGTTGAGTTGTTTTGCTTCAGGGAGAATAAAACCGCATTGATGTTTAATACTGCATGATGTGTGTGTAAACAAAGCGAGATGACAAGAAGTGAAGTCCCTGATCCACAAAGTCTCCGGCGGTGCTGCTGCGAAAGAGGAATTTATATCTTATCTTGATGCTAATTGTGTGTTTACATTAGCTTATTTACATACTAATTAAAATGGATTTATGTACTTTTTACATGTATTTTTTTTCCCAAAGCTGATTATTATTCAAAGCCTGCTGAGTGAAGTTTTAACTGTCTCCAAGAGATGAATAAAATATCTGATGAAGCTGATAAAAAGAACGTTGCCTTTGACTCCAGGCTGCTGTTTGTAGCTACAGTTCATGCTGTTTATAAGCTCAGTCTGTGCTGTGTCTTTGCTTGTTCGTGATATATGATCTCTCGCTGTCTGGCTTATACTCATTGCTGAGAATAGCAACAGGAAGAACTTGAGTTGGTATAGGATGCTCTTTGAGTCCGGTGCAGTGTCTTGAAATTTGTTTTATGTGTTTTTCGAAATGTCCGTGCATTTGTTTTGACTGAATAACAGAATGGAAAGTAAGTTTTAATACAAAAAGTAGTTCACTCTACTTATTTAATCCTAAAATTAACTCTTATTGTAAAGGTGTGTCTATGTGATAAATTATTGTGTCCTGGTTAGTTGAAGCTCCAATCACAGTCAGAGTTGTCTGAGTATTTCAGAAATTGCGGCTCTACAGGGATCTTTTCTACAGTTTGAAAAAGAGAGTATGCTGAAGCTCGCTATGTTAAAATGCATGGTTTATGTCAAAGGTTAGAAGAGACTGGCAGACTGCTGCAAGCTGATAGCAACTGTGTGATGCTATCCTGACCAACATGCTAACAGAACCTTGTTGAATCTATGCCATGAACATAGAAGGCCCAGTACAAGCAAGGTGTGCCTAATAAAGTGTCCAGTGAGTGTATATGTATATTGACTTTTTCTGTCTGCCATGCAGTGCAGAGTGGGCAGTGAACAGAAAGCTGTAGGCAGCATAATTTTCAAAACTGAACCATGAAGGTTAATCTGACACTGAATATTCAGCTTGTAGGCTGTTTTGTTCACATACCACCCAAACCATAACCTAACCGTTGTTTGCATGAAGTTGACAATTTCTATAAACATTATTCTTTATTTAGCCGAAGAATTGTTCGATGGATGTGTGACTAATGCAAAATTGTCCGTAACTAATCGACCCTTCTTCATTACAACAGTTCAGTAACAGAACAATGAAACATTGAAACATCTGCAACCATCTAACGATGAAACATTAAAAGTTTGTTGCTTACCAAAAATGTCATGGTTTTTTAAAAATTGGTATTAATTTATGAAGAACTGTACAAAAAACATCAGTTATCAACTAAACAGCTTGATTTCAAATTTTCTTCCTAACTCTCTCCCCTATAAAGACTGCATTTGACAACCTTCCCTGCACCATTAATCATGAGCTTTGACACCTCAGTATGTATCAATAAATATGTGGTTTGATGACCGTTTAAATAGTTTTGGGGTTTTTCCAAGGGTAGCTGCACAGGCAGAGACCACTCTCACTAAGTTCAGATGCACACCCAGTTATTTTGTTCGGTAAGCACGCCTGAGATACGACAGAAACCATCAAAGGGTTATTCCTAGTAAGCTTTCAAAGGGCAAAGAGTTACCTATTTATGTTTTCAGGAAAATGTGCGGTGCTTCATCATAAATAAGTAAAATGATTCCTGTGCACATCCGGTTTTCAAAGTTTTCAACGATCTTGCTTAATGAATATTTTTTTCTTTCATTGTTTTTATTTGGTGCACACAGCTTTTTGTATTAGTGTCTATTTGTAAGCATGATTGTGTGTGTATGTGTGTGTGTGTGTATAAGAGGTGTACAGTAGATCCATCATAGCCTGCTCATAAGGCCATAAATGAGCGATAACATCCTGATAGACACTGAGGCTTAGTTAAAATCCCAGGAGTGTAGACAGAAGGAGGAGCGGCGAGAGTGGACTGATATTTTCTCAAAGACAGCAGAGGAGTGAAGAAACATCTCAACACCTGCGGGCAAAGGTCAGCCTCACACTAACGAAGCGCAAGCAACTCTTTTCTTCAGCACAGATCCCCCTTTTTCATCAAACTTTTGCTGGAAGGTTTTAGCTAAGTTTCTTTTGTCTTTCCAAGTTTAAACATTTGTCAAATCTTTTCCACTACTTCTTTTCTGTCTTAGTCAGAGATGGCGAGAATGGAAAGTCGCTTTCCGGTATTGATTGGTTAAAATGTTTATTCCTGCAAATGACAGAAAATCTATACCCCAGCGGTGCCGCTGTGTTTCAGGCAAATTTTGACTGGCAGCAGTGCCTGGCAAACGGAGTGCACTGGTTACAGTGAAGTTTACAATTGTGTGCTTGCGTGTAATGTGTTAAATGTGGAACCCCTCGAGAGAGAGTCTTGGCCTCAGAGAAAAGTCCTGCCTGTAGTGACATTAAAGAATGTTCACGCCTATTTTCTGTTCTTGACATTGGTTTGGGACCGGATTACAAACAAATACATGTTCATTTCAGTTCAATCACAAAAACTGGCATAACAACAGGAACTCAGTTAGGTAAATTAACCCTGGCAGTCCATCCCAAGCATCCAACTTTTGGCTGCGCACACTGGGGCCTTCCAAACATTTATCCGCATCTGCCCAAATTTCAGGATCACGGTGACTTGCTATTCTGAATGAAAACTCTGTGATGCAATGCACAGAAAGACCCAATGCCCAGTCTGCCTTTCAAAACACAGACATTTTGTACACAGAGTCCCACCCACGAGGACTCGCTCAGCTTATTGTTTGAACGCCGGATGTTGTAACTGATTTTTAACATTTGTTTTGAGATTCCGGTATGAAAACCGCAGCCCTTCAGGAGCTCTTTGAAGAGTGGAAAGAGGTAAAACACAGTGGAAACGGCAGGATTTGTCTCTGTGTGTTTGGCCACACTTGATTTGCTGTGTACTCTTTAAAGTCGATTTTTCTGTTTTTTTTCCTCACCATACTCCTGCCCCGCCTGTTGGCTTTGGCACCAATATCCGCTCGGTTTATTTAACCTCAGTGTGATTGACAGCTCTTGTGTTGTGTTTGCTGCTGGGCCTCCCCCAAGCGCAGCCCAGAATGCTACATAAAAACACAATGTGAGAGTGGAAATGTGTGGTTCCAGTTAAAAATGTCACTTAGGATCACATTGTTTAATTGTGAGAAAGCGCTTATTACGAGCACTCCTCCTTAGATCTA
Source organism: Oreochromis niloticus (assembly GCF_001858045.2). NCBI lineage: Eukaryota > Metazoa > Chordata > Actinopteri > Cichliformes > Cichlidae > Oreochromis > Oreochromis niloticus. Next base: position 18,045,620 of record NC_031978.2, read on the forward strand.
CCGCTAAAGGAAAATAAATGTTCCCGTGTCAGTCCCTGCCTTCCTAATAGCTTTTAAATGAGTCAGGGATGAGATCCCGCTGAGTGCAGAGTTGAAACACAGATAATCGCTGAAAGAAGGAGAGCTGTGAAACACCGCATCTGTTTTCAGCAAACTCAAGGCCAAAAGCAATGATGAGAAAATACACAGAGAAATCGCATGATCGGTGTTGTGAGTTCAAAGCCCTCCAGGGGTCATTTAGCAGACAAATGATTAGGCTAGGAGAAACAAACAGGTAAGTAAACTGTGCAATGCCTGAAGAAGTTTTGTTTCCTCACAGTACACCAGGACTGACCGATGTGCTCCATCTCCAGCCTGTGCTGATTACCGGGATTGGAGACTTATTTTTGTTAGTTTGGACCTTTATGTGTACTAATTACTAAGAATTGTCAACTAACTGATCTGGAGAAACACTCATGTTCAGCAGTGTGAGAAGTTTGAGGTAAAAAAAAAAAAAAACAATCACCTTATGCTACAGTCACACTAGGGAAAACAGTGATTGCAGAAAATGCAAGAACAAGAACAAAATTACTATGACCGTGTGAAAAAAACTTGCATTCTTGTTACCTTTGAAATAGTTACTTCGAAGATGGGGACCAGTTGCTGTCCTCAAAGTGACTTTGTGCATCAGGACAGCAGCAAAGCCAGAGTCAGTCTGCTTAAATGACTTTGCTTTTACACGCAATTTGTAATAATACAGTGTTAACTGTGATATATCTGCAAATCTGTTGCTCTACATTTACACAGAAATTCACATAAAGCAGAAATTTATATGAATTACTTGCATTGAGAATCCAGCTAGAATGTCGTCAATTTGAAAAGAAGTTCTGAAATTCTTCCAAAAATAGTGACGTAGCTGATGCTGATTTAAATGCAAATTGACATAGACGCTCATCAAGTTTGCTTTTACACAAACAAGAACTAGTTGGCCCCTGTTGCAAAGAAATGTGTGACATACAGATTACTCAGACTGATAGCGATGTGGCAGTTTGTCTCCATTTATAAACTAGATTGGCAAAGGTTTTCATATAATCACAATCTGTCTGAGAGTGACCGCAGTTAGTTGGAGTTGGACCGCGTTTGTTTGGAGACAGGTTGCCTCCCAACAGATGATGGTAGAGGGTGATGGACGCTCATTGATTGTTGCAACTACTTGCAAATAATCACTGAAAGAGGGAAAAATTCAATTTTTTATTCCAGCCCCACTGAGATTTTAGGTTATCACAATTTACCCGAAGAGAGGTTGAAACTAAATCAAATACCCAGTGTGTTTTGCTTTGATCTAATGTTGCTATAGTGATGTGGCCCCAAGGTTTCAGCAGTAACCCCTGTGAGTGTATTATCATTAAAATGCAGAGACAAGATTAGAAAAACAGATTTTTTTAACACTGCCATTACTTATGACTATTGTACTATGTAAGAAAACCTTTTCTAACCCATTCTTTGCAAATTACTTATTTTGTTCACAAACAGGCTTTTATAATACCCTACAACCTCTTAACAGTCAGCTGCTGATGCCGTTCATGCTCAAGTGGTTGTTCGAGTGCCTTAATCTGTAATGTCACTGACTTATTTTAGTGTGCAGGCTTGGTTAAATTAGTCGGATAAGTTTAAATGAAATGACTTGAGATGTGCTCGGGCAATTACAAGCAGGGTTGATAAAGTTTTAATTTTGACCTCAGGCTGCAATGAACCGCAGTGCACCCTTAATGGAATGAGGCTTGTGCTGGCCTGAGGAGAGTTTGCACACAGCATTATTATACTCATGAAGCTCGGAGAAGGCCGGCCCGTTGTTTGCACTAGGAATAAGAGAAAATAAGCATACATATTCTCTGGCTGCAGCTAAAAACAAATGACCGCTACAGTGAAAACATCCACATTTATGCAGCTTTTTCCGTTTGTGACCTTCCGTTCTTTCTTTCTTTTTCTATTCATTTCGGAGCAGTACAAATGTTTTCTTAACATATCACTCCATATCTGATCTTCTGTCATTTTCTGGGAAAGCTTCCTAGTGTGTGAACATTGTGCATGTACTGTTTGCAGGGCGTTTCGGTATTGGCAAGACTGCGGAAAAATAAGGCATTTTGGAATATGTTTCCACGTGGACAAAATCCCTGCACACAACCCGACTGAACACATGAACACACACACACACTGGACTCCCCTGAAACACACATAAGCGAGCATTTTGTTCCAGGTTTTATTTTGCACAGGGACATCTCTACTCTCAAGTTCATTCCTGCAGAGAGAAAAACAGCTGGAGCCTCTGGGATGCAAATAACGCAATGGCACTGACCATGCCAGATACGACATACACCCACCCACACACACACACACAATCACACACACTCAGCTTCCTCCCTCAGGTTCTTGGATGTTATTCACAGACAATATTCAGACACATTTTGCAATTTTAAGACTCACAAAGTGATTTTTTTTCTAATTACATCCTTTCCCACTAAACACTATGCTCTAAGTGTATCTGATGATATCACATGTGCATGCTCATCCACTCTATCCAAAAAATGTTTTTGCTTCCAGGTACATTTGCAGTGGTTGAGCAACTAATTCATCACAGTGAACAGTGTGTATTTATTATTTTCCAGTCCTTCCATACATAGAATAAGCTGTGAATGCAAAGACACCCTGCATGTTAGAGTAGATCGAGTAGACACAGTAAATACGGCACACAGCATATTTTAGCATGTACATGTCGACAGGAGTCGCCATTTCTATTTACCAGAATCCTAACTTTTCTCTACAAACTTTACAATCAGCTGAAATTTTACAACCCACTTCAACACAGTTATAGGAAAATATATATACTAGATGTCTTTGACAGTAGATTGTTTTGAGCACTGTGGACATTAAATATGCTAAACAGGGTTAAAAAAAACAAAAATATATTTGCACGCTGTCCTTTGAAACTGTGCAAATATAATGAACACTTTCCGATCCAATTATTTATGCAAACTGTGAGCTTACACAAGTCCTTGTTCTGTTCAAGTCAGACCCAACAGCGTGCAAGAAAGTAGAAAAAGGTTTGGGTTCTCTCCTTACAGTCCAATAACAGCTCAAGAGGAACCTCAGTTGAACCTCTGACATAATTTTTGAGAAAACGTTAAAATGTTTAAGTGGACTTTGTCTCACTGAGCACTCAATCTCAAGGTTCTTTGGCTTTCACGGAGGGTGTCACAACAATGTCAGCATAGATCCAACAGGGATCTGTGGTGATTCGTTTTAATTGCTTTAACACATCCATCATCATTTGCTTATTAGTTTTTCATGTTCTGATGCCTCTTTGTTTTCATTAAAAAAGAGAGAACTGAGTTCAGCTCCCAAAACCTCTGAAATGTGTGATATTTACAGGTGGCATCTGGAGTTTGGGTCCAGCTCATTAAGAGGCTCAAGGACAGATGTCACGGGGCAGAGAGTAGCGCTGGAGCTTCAGTGGAATGTGTGAGGTTTGTGGTTAAGAATTTCCAAAATATATGTAACACTTGCCTCAGCAAGCGAGTAGGGATGAATCCATGAATCATACAAAGACATTCGCTTCTCTGGAGAATTGCGCTGGCCAACATTTAATAAAGAACATTATCCCCTGCTGTGACACTGATTGTGGTCGAACACTGGATAAGTTGAAGGTTGTGTTGCAACAAGTGATGTGCCCCTGCAGAATTATATGGAAGCAAAAACCTGTCAGTCAACGCGCCGTCATCGTGGAGTGGAGGAAAATGCTTTCGCTTTTTGGTCGTCTTTTTTGTTTTTGGCCAAAGTATTTATTCGTTTCCCAAACGCTTCAAGAAACATGGCAATAAGGCAAAAAGATCTGTAGCTTTTAATAAAAATGAAGAGCTCCACATGTTTTATGTATTTTAGTCCGCTGTAGCGAAGGTTTCACACTGAACGCTATGTGAAACCTCACTGTGTGCAAATCACGACTCATCAAAAAGCCACTTTCTTCCATTTTTCCATATATTTGTTTTTAATGTCATTGTCAACAAATCCTTTAAAAACACCAAAATAAAGAATTAGATCTTATGCCTTTGTAACTGAGCTACACATTTACCAATGTGCCTTCATTTTATGTACACGGGAACTTTTTTTAAACAAGTCAATGCCTCGTCCCACTGCAAACCAAATCTGCATTGTACAGTCAGTGTAAACACCAGCATACCACTGTTTTAGGAAATGATATATTAAGAAATTCATTTTTAAGGCTAAACTGTAGCTGAGCTTGAGTCACAATGTCACAGATAGATTAGGGGACTTGGAAAGTAATAAGAGACATTGGGGATTTTGGTCTTGTAAGAGCAACAAAACTACTGAATGCCACTTCAACTTGTCAAGCTTTATATTATGTGGAAAACTATTAGGAATGCTTTAGTGCACTTAAAACTTAAAGCGGCAGTCTCAAAGATTATTATTATTTCCAACTAGGTGCCTGTGGCATCATTAGCGGTGAAAAAAAGCTACCTTTAAAGCAAACTGAGAATTTTCTGCTGCCACATCAAAGGTAGGTTTGCTTTAATGCTTTCTGTCACAAAGCCTCTGCAGGGCACAGTTCTTGTTTTTGACAGGGTGTAATTTAACCCAAACTAGGATTTTATCCACCCCTAAAAACAATGTAAAAGGAATAAAAATATTCAGTCTACCAGAAAGCTTTTCTGGTAGACTGAATATTTTTGCTCTTAAAATGCATTCGAAGGTGGTCGCTACGAAAAATACTCGGCAGTTGTTTGGATTAATCATCTATGTACTGTCAGAACTAAAACACACAAAGCTTGTCTCAGTAGTTTCTCGATACCAACTGCTCCAAACTGACTGTGGTCTGGCTGTGAGCACTGGCATGATGGATTCCTTGTGGCGGCGATATCGTACCAATATCCAGTTGCAAAAGAAGACCTGTAGGAGTCCCCAAATCAGTCAGGACTGGAATCTTGAAGACTGCTGCTTTATTTTGCACACTTTAAAATGTAAGAACAGCAGCTTTTAATGCATGTTGAGTCCATGATTGTAATCACAGTGTAACAGAAGGAGAAACACCAACATAAATTAAGTGCACTGTTCAGTTCAGTTTTAGGTGTTTTCCTTTTGTCATCATGTTCTTTGCGCATGCCTACAGTGATATGTTTTAGTACACTTTCCAAAAAATTTAAAATCTGCCTCATCCTGTGCTCACACGCACGCACACAAACACACACACATACACACACACATACACACACACACACATGTGTTTGCCTTCTTCTCTGTGCTGTTGTATAATTCATGTGTAACAAAATGTAACCTACCATCGGAGACAGATGGTCTGGCATATGTTCCCCTACGCGACTGCCTCTTTGGACCCAGTACACTGAGGCTCACACAGCCATGCAAACACATTAATACACACTCAAAACATACAGTTTGGAGACCCGGTGTTCCTCGGCATCCCAGTAAGCGCATAATAAGAATGAGAGTGACATTGTAAGGATTACCATAGTGGCATTTTGGATATACAGATGGGGCTCAGCGTGTCTCTAATGAATGTGGTCTGTGGTGCCAGTAGATCTGTTTGCTGTATGCGCAGCGGTTTCTATGCCGAAGCTCCTCTTATTGACTTGGCCTTGTTTCAGGTCCCACTAAGATAAGTGCCAGGTGATGACGTGAGGACTCTGCGGGTGTGGCACAGTTAGTTCTGAACCCTGTAGCTCCCAGCAAGCATGCTCCCTGTATGTTTCTTTATAGTCCAGAGGGGGCCGGGAGCCAAGAGGTGACACAAAGCAGCGGATGACCAGGAGGCGAGACTGTAAATAGCTGATGGGTAAAGATAGCATAGATCCATAGAGGAGAAGGTGAAGAGGAATTTTTCTTTTTTAGTGAAAAGTTTGCTCTCAGAGTTTCTGTACATCCACTTTTAGTAGTGGAAAGAGTTAGGAAGGGGAGAAAACAGTCACAGCTACAGCAGTCCAGAATAGAGATTGGTAGAGATGAGTGGTAGCAGAGAGACGGGGAGCAGCCGGAAAGTAAGGCCCGAGCATTTGCGCTCCCCAGAAGACCGCGTTCCCCCAAAGTAAGCCACCTGGGCTGCCGAGAAGAGAGAGAAACAAAGGGCAGGGAAATGTTAGCCGACATGTGTGTCTTTGTAGGTGGAAGACAGCTCATTCACATGAGGGTCAGTCATGCAAGACAGTGGGGTGCAGAGAGAGGACACGGTTGGAGGAATGTAAGCACCTCTAAGCCTTTTATTCAAAACCACTGTAATTAAGGCTTAATGCATCTCGTTCTCTGGTAGTGCTTCTTTTGTTCTAACGATCTTGGTAATCCGGCTACCCTGACTCTGCCAGGACCACTCACCCACACAGGCTGACCCATCGTCGTTGGGCTCAAAGCCCTGGTTGCATCTTCTCTTGGCGCGGCACTTATAGCTACCATAGGTATTGGTGCAGACAGGGCGGTCAGAGGGACACACAGAGGGGAACTGGGTACACTCATCTTGATCTGAGGGCAGGGAGAGGTGAGGAAGGCAAAGACACTTGACGTGTGTGAGGATTTTTAAACAAGGAGACAAGCACAGAGTTTGAAGGTGGATAAAGTGCCTCAGCTTACCCGTGCAGCGGCCATTCTCATTCAAAGCAAACCCGTGACCACACTGTAAGAGACAATTAGTAAGAAATATTATTTTTAATGAACTCTCCCGCGAAAGATCCTTAAAACTGTTGCACTATCCCAACAATTTACAATAAACAGCTTGATGTCGATTGTTTCTTTAAGTTGGTGTTGTGTTTGTAGCAGCTTTGTTATTCGGACAAAATTAGTATTTTTTTATTGAGAAAAAAAAAACATGCTTGTGTACCTCTATTTCCACAGTAGGAGTAACTTCCTCCTCATCTCTTGGATAGTGGATCTCCTGCACTGAGTTGATCTCTGACGGCTCGAGGGCCCGGGCTACTGAACGGCCATCTGGCCAGAACACCTCCACACTGGTGGCCACATCCTTGCCTATTCAGGGAAGTAGAATCTGAGATAGTTACAGTGCATACAAAAATATATGACACTTACTGATCACTGAACCTTACAGTGTTGAGGTTTGGCAGACACATGACTAACCACATGGCGATAACAATCTTGGTGACAATGTATGGTCAAGAGATCGGTCCACAAAGGAAACATTTGTATTCTCCAACCAGTTGGCAGGTGGTTGCCTAAGGTTGTTGCCAAAGCCCCAGTCACACAAGCCTAGAGACTGCTCCCTTAGCAGCCTGTCTTAGTCGCCCATAGTCTGTATGGAAGATGCAAACTTGTCTGCAAACACTGTCCAGTAAGGTGTAGTATATCTGTGCAAACTGTGACACAAACCAGAAACGGAGACTTTTCACCTTCAAAGTAAAAGCTGCACATTTTGAAAGGTCAGCAGGGGTGCTGAGGCACAACTTTTACTTTGAAGGAGAACGTTCTCCATTTTTCAGTCTGCATTGCACTTTTCCAAGTTTCACTACAGCGCCACTAGTAGTTAGCGAATGTCTGCAAACAAATGCCCGTCTTTCATGCAAACTATGGGCAACTGCAGCAACCAGGTAACAACCACAGCAATTTACAGTCACACAGTTTTCCCTCCCAACCACTGGTTGTATCACATCCAATACAAGAGACAATTCTTGAGCAATGTACACATGATGTCACGTGAGAAATCTCTATATATTGGAGGTTGTCTCCTTCCTTGCTTTTTTACTAGCTCACGTTGTACAGGCACTCTCCCCTCCTCGCTCTATTAACTGTTTTCATCGGGCATAGAGAAAGCCCCTCTCCAGAGGCCCTCTGTAGCCCTTAATTAAAGTGGCATTTCTTATGTAAACAGATCTGGAGTTACCTTGCCAGACAGACAGTCCACTCAGCAGGTGTGCTGCCTGAGAGCCAAAGAATATTTCACCTGTTCTACACCCACGTGACACCGTCTCATTTTGTTGTGGGGAACAGATCTCACATGTCTAAGAGTACTGACACTTTTCAACCTGGAGAATGGAGGTCTCTACTAAAGCCAGAATTGTCTGGATAGTTTGCTGCTGGAGTGTATTATGAGGGCCACCAAAGGTGATGTGAGCTTGGACAATCCTGATATAGAACAGGCTCAGTGAGCAGAGCCAGGGAGGAGTAGCGGGTGGATGGGCTAACAGGCCTGTATGGTAACCAGCTGACTGTCCTAGGGAAGGGGGGTTGGAAAGAGACAGGGAGCTAGTTCCTCACAACCATGGCTGGCTTCCATCTGCAGCACCTGTCCTCCTCCACTCTTCATGTTTTGCCCAATCAGCTCCCTCCCACAGAGAACCTTTGCTCCCGTGGGTGCCTAATCAGGCTGAAGGTATTAAGACAATGCTTTCCACATGCTTTTGTTTTCTTCCTTACTGCTACTCTCTGCAATGTTTATCTGTCTTACTGCCCATCCAAACCTCAGAAACCAATCTGGGAACAACAGAAGCAAGCTATGAAGAAAAAATGCTTTCATTCATTTTATATCAGAGTGAATTAACATTAGACGTTGCATCTGCAGATCAGATAAAACAAGTTAAGCATGTATTTTCTGATATTTCCTTACCGAGGCCAAAGTGGGCGACAGGCTCCATCTCACAGAGGTAGCCTGAGCCGCCATCAATTATTCTTGTGTGTGGGCCACTCTTTTTTGTATATACAACCACTTTAGCTCCTCTGGCAAAAGCACCAAATTTTGTCCGGGGAATCACTCTCAGCCATGAGTTTGCATTGCCCTAGAAAAAGGCAGAAAAAGAAGAATAAGAGGGAGTAAGGCTTAATGTCACACTACCTATCAAGTATCACATGTCTCACAATCACTCACCTGGTTGACTTTGTAGACAGAGAGAGGCTGTGCTGCACTTTCACCGTGAGACACCAGCAGGTCCAGGCGCCCATCCCCATCAAAGTCTGTAGCTACCGCTCCTGGAGATTCATCACAGTAATGATGCGGCTAAACACTCGAGGAAACATTCCTCATAACATTTATTATCCTCATGCAGGGACATAATCCAACAGTCATTGAACTAATAATGTGGAACCAATTCTATTTTTTCCTATAATAAAGTGCATGAGGAAACTCAGATTCTAAGTGGAGCTCTAATGCCATCTAGAGGTTTGATGTTGTACTAGCAGAGGAGATCTGGTGTAGTGCTGCTTATCACTTTTAATAGAGCTGTATGACAGCTATCTTTTCTGCCATGCTCACCGGTTCCTCGTCCTTCAGGCTCTGCTGCCTCCCCGATATTCAACTCTTCTATCTGGGGGTCTCCATGTTCTCTCCTGCTCACCCTATCGAAGTAGCACCACAAACATTACCCTGAAATCACTGCAAAATTCTAAGCTGCTATAAATATGGTTGCAGTATTGGAAAGAGCCAAATAATGGAAACTTGGACCTGGACCTGAAAACTTTATACTTTATTTCATAAAATAGACAATAAATTGTTCCAATTGTTCCTATGCATAATGATAATATGTCAATAAATTAGTACATAATACATATAATAGGGACCATTCCGTCTACTGACAATATTTTATTAGTAGTATATTTTGAATAGACAATTACTGTAGCGGAATACTTTACATTGACCTGCAGTGTACTAATCAGAAGATATAGTGCATAATGCTACATATAACATAGGAAACTAACATAAATAATGCACATAAAACTCAGCAAACACAAATACAATAACCAGAAGACAAGAAGAAAATGAGATATTTCCCAACTTATATAACTACTGACTTGTATGAATTAATTATTGACAAATTAATTCGTAATTTGGCATATCTCTGTGAAGCACATTGGTAAAAATGTATTGAGTTTACAAACCTGTATCCTCTGTTAAACAAATGCACATAATCGCCCACCATGAACCTGCTTTCCTTAAAATAATTAGCTATCTTGGTACACTAATCTGCTGATCCTGACTATTAAACACTTCAGCTAAGCTAAATATTGATTAGTTGTGTTGAATTAATTAGTTTGGACTTGTTTTTATTTCAGTGCCAGAGAAAAGAGTTTTAAAAAAGCTGATTCATCTTCGGAGCAGACAATGCCAGAGCCACAGGCCATGGAGCTGTGACCCCTGTCAGACCATGCCCAGAAAGACAAATTTTCCTCCGATGACCTGGTGTGCAGGAATATTCAGCTCCAGGAAATCTCTGGGGCTTAAACTGATTATTGATATTCAGAATAAATTAACCCAACAGCTCCTGGCAACGTTCATCATGAGTTCTGCATCCTGTTCAGATAAATATGCCAGATCAGATTTTTATTCAGGAAGATGGGTTCATTCTACTATTAAGTCCTAACAATTGATATGTATCATATATTACATTTTAAGAGCTGAGTTCATTAATATTATCAAGAGAGGAAGCCAAACCACGAGCCAAAAAGAGACCTAAAACTGTCCTAATGAAAGATTCATTCATGTGTGGAGGAGGAGGCGGGATGCCAGACTAGATAAGTATCCTTGGCTGGGAATTTTAAATTCTTCTCAGCTTCCATGCTCGGCTTTAGAATATTAAATCAAGACACAAGAGTAGTCGATTAAGCTTCTCATCAAAGTGATGTTAAAAACTTACTGTCACACTTGAACAAAATCTGAGAGTGTTGGTGCGAGTACCTAAAGAGTCTGTTGGCGGAGGGGCCTCTGTAAGCGATGTTATTGAAGAACACCTCCAACTCGTTGTCATTGTCAAAGTCTGCAGCGATAACAGTTCGAACCGGAGAGGGCATGGAAAACTTCTGGGATGCTATGTCCTGGGGAAAAAGGTAACATCACTGAAACACATGCATGCATTTACAGAAGCACAATGCATGCATACGTCGAATGCATTTCAATTATTTGGATGAAACTGGATGAAACTTACTAGATAAACTGCCTAGGGTACCAGAATTATCAGGATTTATATAGCCTTTTCCACATTTATATTTATAACATTCTAATTTTTATAAATAATATATTATATAGCATGTAGCAGCTGATCTCAATCCTGTTCTCAAAATTCTGCTATTCAAACTTAATGTGCTTGAGTTGGACCAACTTTATTAATTAATAATAAATCAACTTATTTACTGTCCAACCCATGCAAGAGTGTTGAGGCAAAGTACACCCTGGTGGACAGGTCACCAGTCAACCACAGGGCTAACACGGAGAGAGAGACAACCATTTGCACGCACATTTACACTTGTGGGTAATTTAGAATCACCAGTTACCCTGACCCCACTAACTGCATTTCTTTGGACTTTGGGAGGAAGCCAGGGTACATGCAAACTCCACAAAGACAGGCCCTGGCCTGATAGTGGATTCAAACTCAAGACCTTCTTGCTGTGAGGCAACAGTGCTAATCACCAAGCTGTCACTCCATACTTAAAAAAAGTAGGAAAGCTATGATTACAAGGTTTGATGCTGAATTTTTGTTATATTTTTGTCCTTGACAAGTTAAACTACAATAAATAGCAATAGCATACATGTGGTGTGTGTATGCTTTTCTGCCTCTTATAACCACAGTGATTTTCCCGTCCTTCTTTTTTTAATCTTGTTTAAAAAGTTGCTCAACTCCACTGACTAATCAGGAAGGGTTTTCCTTTCCTTCAATAAAAGCACTGTCTAGATATGAGAACACCAGAGTAACTGTATATAAGCAGAAGAGGTTTTCGAGGTAAAAACATTGGAAGGATGTGTAATTTTACATGAACTTGTTTAGACCCTGCTGTGATTACATCTCGTGGTTCCTTAGTCCATTTTGTTTAATGTTATGTGACCTGATGCACTCGCTCGAAAGGCCATTTCATAACCTCAAGGTTCAACCTCCTTCAAAATGAAATAAATAAAAACATGTCAATCAGTGTCCGGTGCTTGTGTCCAGGCTCTTTTTACATCCTCTGGCATGGGGGAAGTCGACAGCAGCCCTCGTGCCCCACCTCCGAAAAGAGTCTGCAGCAGAAGAGTTTTTGCATGAGAAAGTAACAGATATCTCCCCGCTTCAGTGACACAGTGATAAGTCGGGAAAGAGTTATAGAGCAGCCCTTCACTCCCCCCAGTATTTACTCCCTGTTTTAATTATAAGGCTCATAAAGCCGCAGGGGTGGGGGCCGCCCACAGTGACCTTCTGCTTCTCAGGTGAAGGAGAGGGGATGGCCAGCTGAGGCCAAGAGTGAGGAAAGCAGGGACAGCTCCGTAATAAGTGCTGAAGACAGTAGGCGCATGAATAAAAGTGCCTTCAGGAAAAAAAAAGGGCTCTCCCCAAAACTAATATAGGGCTTCTAAAGATATAATCTGCATGGAGTTAATTAGAAATAAATAGTAAATTGACTAAATTTCTTTACACTGACCAATTTTTATTTCAGATTACTGAATGTAAAAGAAGTCCAAGAGAACTTCTACTACAACCTTTCTTCTTTTTAAATATATATTCATTATGTGTATATGTGAGAATAAGTGTATGTTAAACCTATTGCAAGGAAACCTATGAGGGGCCGTACAAGCCAAAATTCATTCTTTCACTCTCACACACACACATTCTTCTTTCACATACATATATTTTCACTCTCACATACATATATTTTTCTTTCACATACATATACTTTCACTCTCATATAGTTTTATTTTAATTTTTATATTTAGATATTTTTATTCTCATGTTTACACATATTTAACACACACATTGCAATATTGTGCTCTCTTATACATGTATTTTAATGTACATATTTACAAATTTTCACTCTAACATACATGCATTTTCATTTATGCATTCCTACATTTTGCTCTCATTTACATGCATTCAGTATGCATTTAATCTCACAAATAATATATGTATGTAAGAAGAGAATGTATACATGTCAGAAGAAAATATATGTATGCAAGAGAATCATGTATGTGAATGAAAGAGTATAGTGGAAACGGAAGGAGTTTAATGGAAACGGAAGGCTGGGTGTCTGTACCGCTGTGATTGGCTGAGAAGCACGCGTGGGTCACTTTCAAGTGTCTGACAGCATGGAGGGGGGAGAAGAAACTCGAGTTCTTCAGCAAGCTATCGGGGTGTTAAGAAATATTTTATCATCTCCTGAAACGGTCACATCGTTGTCCTCGTCACTTGATCGAGATGGGACGGGCTCAACTTTTTTTTTACGTGCGCTCAGAATAGTGGCACAAAAATAACGCCATAGTTACCCACCAGCTGACCGGGTGGTCACTCGGGTTAAACATAATATATAAAGCTCAACTGACAAAAAATCACCGTCTACACCACCAGGTATTATAGAAAAAACCATAAAGCCTTTGAACTAAAACAAACGCTGTTGTGACAGTGATGTACACTGTCTTGTTGGTATACAGTATATGCATGATTTGTATCACCTTCATGTTTCCAAACCGATACCATGAGCAGCAATTTTTACAGCTCTGGCTCCAGCAAACATCAGCTGATACTAGAAATTAATTTTAAATAAATTCTAACAGCTTATCAAGCTTGAACGTGCTGCTGTTGTTTAGCGCCACATCCGCTGGTTTCCTCTTTCTGGCGCAAAGTGGGAGATAAACAAACAAGAGAGACGATCAGCTGATCATTGATCGGTTTCATGATTGAAGTAGCAACAGGAGAGGGAGGGAGGGGGAGAGAATGAGGGGAGAAGAGGCAGCTGTGCAACATAAAGACAGAATAACTCCAGCTTTGTCTTTTTTTTCATTCTAGCTGAAGTACGGGACTAATCGCGTTCTTTTTCCTCTCAATACGGATGTATTGTAATTGGTCCAGCCCAGAGTTGATCATGACCAATTGGCTAATCCACCACCTTTCATTGTTTATACCGTTACAAAAACAAACAAACATAAGAATGAAAAATCACCATCTGTTATATTGTGGTTTTGTGGCACAATATAACAGCGTACACAAAGAGTTGAGCGCGCACGGGCAGAAATGTTGAGAGCGTGAGCGCAAATACAAAAACTGAGCGAGAGGGGCTGCTATTGTGTGTGTGTGGATAATAGCAAACACTGAAATACATTTTTTGCACGCGGCAATGAATTTTGTTCACTCAAATTCAGCTTTTCTTCGCTCAAAATAAATTTCTCCTCAAAATGCAACACTTGCACCTGCAAACTTTTTTTTACGTGCGCTCAAATTTTTTTTTACGTGTGCTCAGAATAGTGGGGCAAAAATAACACCATAGGTAACAGGCATCTCCGAAAATGTTAGAGCACTTGTGGAAATATGTGATGTCTTGATGAATCAAGCAGATATTTGAAGTTTACACAGCACCATTCTCGCATGAAAATATCTTAAAAGTTTATTTTGTGACCTATGGTTATTTTTGTCCCACAAAACCAGCCAATCACTGACTTGGATGCAAAAATATTTGATTGGCTGTTCTGGTCTCCAATCGGTTCGAAATGACGAAATGCAATATCCCAGAATCCATTTCGTCCAAAACTCAAACGAGGCAGTGGCAGAGAAGCACAGAGTGGCGGAGTTTGAAATACTCTTTCTGGGTCACTATGGCGTTATTTTTGTGCCACTATTCTGAGCGCACGTAAAAAAAAAAAAAGTTGAGCTCGTCCCATCTCGATCAAGTGACGAGGACAACGATGTGACCGTTTCAGGAGATGATAAAATATTTCTTAACACCCCGATAGCTTGCTGAAGAACTCGAGTTTCTTCTCCCCCCTCCATGCTGTCAGACACTTGAAAGTGACCCGCGCGTGCTTCTCAGCCAATCACAGCGGTACAGACACCCAGCCTACCGTTTCCATTAAACTCCTTCCGTTTCCACTATACTCTTTCATTCACATACATGATTCTCTTGCATACATATATTTTCTTCTGACATGTATACATTCTCTTCTTACATACATATATTATTTGTGAGATTAAATGCTTATTGAATGCATGTAAATGAGAGCAAAATGTAGGAATGCATAAATGAAAATGCATGTATGTTAGAGTGAAAATTTGTAAATATGTACATTAAAATACATGTATAAGAGAGCACAATATTGCAATGTGTGTGTTAAATATGTGTAAACATGAGAATAAAAATATCTAAATATAAAAATTAAAATAAAACTATATGAGAGTGAAAGTATATGTATGTGAAAGAAAAATATATGTATATGAGAGTGAAAATATATGTATGTGAAAGAAGAATGTATGTGTGTGAGAGTGAAAGAATGAATTTTGTCTTGTACGGCCCCTCATAGAAACCCTCTGCAATAGATTTTAATTAAAGCACAAACAGGCCTAATCGGCACTTTCCACTGCCCAGGCAAGCTGCTGGTTCAGCCCAATTTAATTGGTGGTTTACTGAAGTGATACAACAGCTTCATTATGCATGCCAAAGGTCAACACGACTAGTAGGAGTGTCAGCTTGTGTGGGCGAAGGGGGTCTTAAATATGTTGTGGGGTTGTGATTTAACAATCTTGGTTCCAAAAAAAAGAACACTGTCAGGCTAATTCAATTTGTCTTTTGTGTTTTTGCACGTATAGGCGTAACAGGGTGTGAGTGTCTCAGTGTGTGTGTGTGTGTGTGTGTCATGCTGATGGAACTATCTCTGGGCAAAGCATCACACATTAACCCCTTATTCGACCCCTATAAAGATGTCTTGGGTGACATTTATCTCCTAGGTAAAAGATGCGGGTGCAGGTGGTGGCAGATAGATCACCGAGCCCGAATCCTCTGCAGATTTATGCAGCAGGGCCTGTCTCTGACTCCGCCACTCTAAAACTTAGTACCCAAACAGATGCGCGCTGCTGGCTGCCTTGCACACGCTGTCTGTAGAGTCATTGATTGAGTAAATCACTAACCTTGCGTCTTTAAATACCACTCAAACGCAAAGTGGGCAGGCACTGAGTAGTGTTAATTCACTCGCCAACCATTTGGATTGATAGTACTTTGATTCACAGTGATAACAGGTGTGATTTGTTTTATTTGTGCTCCTTGTTCATTAGACAGAAGAACAACAATCTCTCTCTGAAACTCTCTACAGTTGACAGTGACAATCTGAGTGGGCTTTTTGGGTCCTTCACTAAGTAAAATCATATTATTCAATTGATTATTGCAGTGAAATCACAAGCACTGCAACCTTTGAGCACACTTTTCTCAGCAGATCACATGTGCAGTGGAATATGTGGAAATGTGAGAATGCCCATACTTCCATTTATCATATGTGATCATCTGAAGTAGGTCTTTATAATGTATCTGGCAGTTGTGTCGGTTTGATGCTGACTGAGCTGATAGCATTTATTTTCTTTTTAAAGACCAAATTCGGGCCCACCTTAAACTTTTGCTTGCGGTTACTGAGCTGCATGTACAACCGATGAGGTCCGTTCCAGTTCCCGTAGACGATGTCCGTCTTACCGTCACGGTTGAAGTCTGCAAGAGCTACCCCTCTGCCGTGCTGCATGGGGTCTTCTACACCTAAAAAGATTCGAGATGTTCCCAATCTGTTTCCATCATCTGCCATCAATATTTTTAAAACCAAGTAACCCTGACCAGTGCTGCTGTTGAAACTGTGTCATTGGGTACAATACAGCACTTCGGTGTCTGATTTATTAAACAACAAACTGGTGACATAAAAACGATGAAGTGCTACATTTCTAATGTTTAAAATCAATCACTGAATTCATGGCAATCTCTTTCTTGTCATCATGAGATGACGGTAAAAAAAACAGCTTCTCTGATAAGCTGATGGCTTTGCGCTTCACCTGCAGCGATCAAACACATACTTTATCACAATGAGTCATTACAGAAAAGGAGGCATCACCAGTTATTATTACTATAGTGCATTTAAATCACAAATCCATTATCTTGATTTATTTATTTTTTTTAATAAACTTAATTTATTGCTTTTTCATTCTGTGAGGTTTCATTGCAGTTGACAGCTAATTAATCATTAAAAGCCACAATACTGAAAATATGGCTTAACGAACTTAGATTTTTATATTAATTAGGTTAAAATATTTTAGGAATCATGCATGACTGATATTTCTTCTATACAATAACACCTCTCACGTTTATTGTTTTTCACAGGATGAGCATTCATGTGTGAAGAAATAACTGATCTCCAGGTTATGATCTGGTAAACTGCACGTGATCATCTCACCAGCCTGCTGTGCCACATCCGTGAAAGTTCCATCGCCATTGTTCCTGAACAAGAAGTTTGGACCGTACTCATTGTCGCAAAACACATCAGACAGAGTCTGACTGACAATGGGACCCACCACGACACCTCTTCCTCCTGCACAGAGAAAGACAAGGGAACAAGACACACAGCGGTGGGAGAATTAGGCAGCTCAGAAGAGGGCGAGCACAACATTTGGGAGGAAAAAAATGAAGCAGGATATGAGGAACAACACAGAGAGCAGAGGGAGAGAGATCACCGCCTTAACAAAAGTGAAAGGGAAGAGATTATTACTGTCTTTCCAGGTCATTTCCTCTGAGTAGGGCAGCTCTTTCTGCTGACACAGACACTGACTCTGATGGGTTACATACACACAAACACAGGTAAACACACCTAAGCACAATATGAAATACAAAAACACAAAGAATCTTTTGCATTAACCAAAAGCAAACAGTAATTTTCTCCTTATGTAGTGATTTTTGTAACTGTTACACTTGAAGGTACACTTTTAGCATCACCCCAGGATTCTCCAATGACATTCTGTAAAATGTAGTGCTTCATCTCAGACCAGCAGAGTTTAATTATGGAGTTGAAAGGGCTTTGATTGTCCTTCCAGTATGCAAAGTCACTGCTGCGAGTCATGACTCGCTGCTGATTTACTGGCCCGCTCCATCAACCCAGACAAATACCACTCAACCCCTACGGCCATAAACCACTAATGTCTCTCTGGAGATATGTAACCATTAGATATACAACTTCACTGACTGTCCCTCTCCTCTGATTAACGGCAGTTTGATGACAAAGCCATCTATCGTACATCATTCACAGCAAATGCGAGCCAGCTCATCTTTCCCCCTGGTGGATCAGATGATATCCTGCACGTGAAAAAAAAAAAAAAAATCCATAGTTGATGAAGATTCATGCCGGTGCGCTCACATACAAAGTCACCTCGTATTTCCAAAACTCACCAGAACAAGGACTTTCCAGTGATTATAATAAATTATCACAGGGACAGCATTTTTTTTAATCATGACAGTCTCTATTATGAAGAAATTAATCATGGCTGTTCTGCTCTTCTATATATCACAGAGTTTAATTGATTCAAGTGATGACGCGGGCTGTGGTGACACATTTCAACATCATTTACGTGAAATATTCATTTTGTTTCCAAAAACAGTTCTAAGCAACATTTTGATTTGCAAATCAGTTACACCCCTAACTGAAAAAGGACCAAAAAGGAAGAAACACTTGCACAGCATGGCTTCTTCATTTGGTAAGACCTTTGGTTTTAAAAGGCATGCATTTTTTTTTAAGACAGCATCACCTTTAAAAAGAAATTTTAAAAAACCCATTAAAGCTGGATTTTGGATTTTGTACATTGTACAACGTTAAAAAATGTATTCTTCTTTTTCTTGAATGAAATGTTTTTGGGCTTATTTCAAATTTATTAGACCACCATCTAAGGTGGTGGTAAGGTTTACGCCACAACTGTCCTAAATTAACAGTGCTGCTAGTTACCAAATACAATGTTTTATGTTTCTGTAATGATTATTCTGCCAACATGTGAAAACCCTTTAATCGAAACGATTAATGCTAAAGTATAATTAATGTCATCCATGAATTTTCTTATTCATGTCTTACTAAAACTGAAATTATTTAATTTGATTTAGATGCCAAGATTAACAGTTGAATTTCATGGTTAGAGGAGGTTTGATATATGTGTTTGCCGCCCTTTGCCTTTGATTCCCTGTGACTTTGGCTGGAGTAAATAGCTGACAGGGCCAAAAGAGCCTTTACATCCTCTTTCTTCTTCTTCTTCCTCTCAAGCTCTTTTTCTCTTTCTTGCCTGGCACTTCTCTAACCCCCTCTGACTCGCCCCTCGTCTGGTTTCCTGTGTGTCCCGAAGTCCTATATTTCAACCTCTGTGAGTACAACAAGCACATGCCCCCCCTGCAAATGCCTGTATAAATCAAACTGAAGGTCCAGTAGTGCTGGGTGATCTTAAAGCAATCGTCTATGTCGAATACCCCCAGTCAGTGCTTCATACCCACCAATGAATTTGTTGACTCCAGCCTGCTCTGCCACGTTGGAGAGGGCAACGACGCCCTGCGAAAGGTCACTCGCTGCCTCATCCATTTCTATGAGCGCATGAGGGCCCACGTTGCCACTGGCGTAGTTTGCTATGTAGATAGAATAACGACCAGTACCCTGTACAGAAAAAAAGATTTACGTGCATTCATATTTTCATTAATATAAATCAAGAATATGCTGCAGCTTGATCAAATGCACTCATAGCTACACAAGAAATTATAAGCAACTGTAAATAAAAGAACATGTTTTATATTTCTGCATTTCTGTGTTTCCTGACCAGCTTTTTAAGATGTCTGCAGTCAGTAAAACAGACCCTGTGGCGCTCATATCATATATAAAAACATTTATTTTTACTTTTACCATATTAATAATAATTGGCTTTAAAAAGATCTATTGCTGCATTTTCTCCTATTATTTCATTAGTTCTTTAATTGCATCATCAACACAATTTTTTACTCTTTTGAGCCAGAGTGCAGGCTCTAAGCTCAATATATAAATCTATGTTCTATCTCTAGACTGCAGGACAGGACAGAAAAATTGTAGTCAGCTTAAAAAAAGGCTGAAATACTATAAAGTTCCTTAAAGCCAATGGATACTGCAAATGTTTTGAAGCAGCCTCTTTCAGACGCTCACATTGGAGTATTCATCAAACAAAAATAGGATTAAACAGGTTATTTGTAACACCGTCTGGATCATCTTTTTTTTTTATTATTAATATTCTGTAGTTACTATGCTTATTATTCCTTTCCCAGTCAAACCTCTCTTTCTCTTTAGCTCCACCTACCCCCATTTCTTACCCCTTACCCCTTATTCTTAGCCTCTCTCCCTACTCCTTGCTCTGCCTCCCTTTGGAGATTAATTTCACACTCCATTGTCAGTCAGAGTCCCTGCAGACACAAAATCACAGACGGAACCACACTAATAGACTACACACTCGATTCCAATGAGCTTTCCCACCAGGCCTAACATATTTCAATCAACACAAACACATGCACATATGCAAACAAATTCGCACACGCTATTTCACTATTTCTGTTACACCATACTGTATCTTTACAACGCAAGGAAGGTAAATGAGTCTGGTTGATATAAATGTCATTTAGTGTCACATGCTGTGGGAGCAGTGCGTCGCGCACACACACACAGCGCATGCCGGACACGCAAGCACGCTCCGAAGCTGCCAAACATGAAAATGAATTACAATGAAAGACCTAAAGGCAACTGGCAGTTACTTAACCAACTTAAAAGTCAACGGTTTTTCAATAAGTCTTCACCCAAGGCTAATTTCTGTCACTGGGATTGGCATTGTGAATAGCGCGACATGCATGCCTGCAGTGCATGTTGGTCCAAGGACTGCACACCCTTTACATCAATCAAGAAGTGTGAATAAGCCATCGCCGCTGCTGCAGCTTTTTTATTCTTTTATTGTCAAGAACTGTATCTTGTACTTTTTCACTAAGCTTCATTTGAACAATTTTTTAATTACTCTGGCTTTTAAAAGTCATTTATTTTCTCATGCCTGCCAGTTTAAAGTTTTAGTGAACCGATCCATCAGTTCAATGTGAGGCCCTTCAATATGTCACCTTCATCAGTTTGTGTTAGAATAATGATGGGATGTCACTTTCAAGGAGACCAGGTAGAGACGAAACGGTCGGGTGGTAAATCGATCTTTTTCTCTGAAAGATAACACTTTATTTATGAGTAAACAACATCGAAAGCATTAGCTACCCAGCGGACTATAAAGCACGCTTTGCTTTTGGCCTGTGCAACGTTCTGCGGCTGTTTTTCTTTTAATATGTTCTAATAAAACCTATTCAGCAAAAGGAAAACATGTTCTCTCTCTGCTGGTCAGCTGGAACTGACATGCAAAAGCACACGTCGGGGTTTTGGCTCCCTCCAAAAGAATCGTGCCATTTAAAAGCAGATATCTTTCCAATCGGTTTGGCAGCAGCACAACTTATCAGTGCTCAGTGTGATGGGACAGTGGTTAAAAAAATCTATTGTAATCTTTCCTTTCCTCTTCCCGCTATTACCTTCTTTAGCCCGTCCCTGATTGGAAGTGAGAATTGCATGCATGGGTGTGAGATAAGACACAAAGAAAGAGGGTGAGCGTGTCAGTCAGTGAGAGAAAAGGGACTAAAAAATAAAAGTGGAAACAATGGAGAAGGGACCGAGTGAAAGAGGGGAAAAAAATGCTACGGGCAGAAAGCAGTAGTGTGCAGTCATCACTCCTCCCCTCGTACGATGTTCTATAAAACAAACGAGCCCTGGCTTCTGTAATTACACTGGTGCGATGGACAGAAGAGAGAAAATGGCACACCATTCCCCCCAAATGAACTGTCATAGCACATGCTGAGAAGGGCGGCGTAGGCAGGGCATGAGTTATCACTGGTAAACAAACAGAAGCACCCGTGCATGTACGGAGAAGACACTCTAGGGAGTGTGCGTACGGTGCAGATCTGCATATAGTGCACTCGATGCGTGTGTGTGTGTGTGTGTGTGTTTGTATGAGAAGTACCTTTCTGTCCACACAGGCCACTGAGCGCCCAGCCATAGGGTTGGCTACGTCTCTGTGTTCGTTAATATCATCGCTCAGCAGATCTTCAAAGCGCCCATTACGGAACTTAAACAGCTTGTCAGAGTATGTTGCCCGACCTTGATGCAGAGAGAGAAAAGGTTCAGGAAAGACAAAGACTGCGTGGAGAAAATAGGCATTATGCAATGCAAAAACTGTGGGTGAGTGAAAACACGCTCCTGTGGCTGGAAGTGAGCAAAGTGATAAAGGAGTTTAAGAAAAATGACAGACGTGAGGTGTTGCAGTTTTGGCAGTCTGATCTCTGGGCTTCTCGCAGATTAATAGCGGCACAAAACTTATCTGTTATCTGATGAAGACTCGGCTGAGATAAGCTTAATATCTGCATACCGATTCTCCTTCTTTGTCTCTGTGTAAAAGGAAAAAAAAGAAAGAAACCCCTGTGTGTGCCTTTGTAGTTTTCCAAAAGTGTATCAGCTCGCACTGTACCAGAGAAGGCGTTATTGGTGTTGAGGACATAAATCTCTTCCCGTCCATCTCCATCGATGTCACAAGCTGTCACTCCGATGGCGTTGCCTTGACGGTCTCTCAGGGCATAGAATGGGGAGCTACGGTTGTCAACAGCGATGTTGACAAGCCTTTTCCTCTGTTTGTCGTACTTTAGCACCAGGTTCGGGCCGTTGTAGCTGTCACGGGCAAAAATAGCACGCTGTTATAATGCACATGACTGACAGTATGACATTCTTGTTTTACAGTTTATGAGCTTTAGCAAGTGCTGGCTGAACATGCTGAAAGCAACATTTGCTTGTTGGTTTAGTTTGAAGTTTAACTTTATAAAGACTTTGATGACAGCTGGAGCCCTGCATCTCACTTCTATTCTGTAGTTGCAGATTTGATCAGAGAGATTGATTGGCAAGCAAAATTTTTAGATTCATATTTTATTTATTTATTTTTAATTATAACAAATCATTTTGACCTTAATGTCTATATTTTGCCTCTTAAAAATATCTGTTACATGCAAACTAATTCTGTTTATTGCATAATAAAGTCACTCATGTATTTTCATAATTTGGATTTTATGGCATGTAAGTCCAGGATGAGTCAGTCATGTAATCCTTAGTTTACCGGACACAGAAACCCTTTAGGTTTATATTATGGAGACGTTTCACTGAGATCTTATGCTTGTCACATTGGAGCTCATGCATTTTATATACCCATAAGCCTCAGGTGCCATTGCAGTGGGGAGCAAATCAGTGAGAGGTGTAAAACAGAACAATGGATAATTTTGATTGCACACTGTTGACAATTTTCTTTTCAACAGTGTAATCTCTACTCATGGTTTTGATTTAGAATCCAAGCCTCTGATGTTTTTTATGCCAGTATGCAAGAAATGTTGTAAACTTACTCCTGACAGTGCATTTTGCTAACATCCAGTTTGAAATCAAAATTTAACTTTGCCTAAATACTTAGAAGTAAAAAAAAAAAAAAGTCTAAAATGTTTGGATATACACTACAAAAGCTTTCTTGGTTGTCATCAAAGTATATTAGAGAAGGTCGGCACCGTCAGTATAATGTATATAAAAGTAATTCATCTGAAGATTCTTTTAATTGTAAATTAAATTACATCCTCTATGAGGTTTTGTGATGAGCTCCCGTCCAGGATACCTGCTGAATAGGATGTTTTACCTAAATGACATCTATTAAGCAGGGTCATTTTTGGTTCATCTATTTTCTGTTAAGCACTGGGAAATGTATTCATGCTCAGTCATTGCTGGATTGAGGCAGCCTTGTAAAACTGTTCCCATCACTGGCACTCTTTTCGATCATATCCATTTTTCATCAGTTGAGTGAGCCCCAGGGTGGCCTTAGCATCTCTTATCTTTTAGCTTTTTTTGCCTTTGTCTTTAACCTTTATCTTGTGGAAGTTCTGTTTTTATTTAAGCTTAAGAGTTAGACTAGTGGGAGGGAAACTTAAGGGATTTAGGGGGTTTTCATGGCGATGGTAAGTCCAACTTTCTCTGCACACTCCTCACCCAGCTACAAATATCTCCAGGTCTCCATCCCCGTCCACATCAGTGACAGCCACGCCATAGTTGAGCTGGGTGGGGTTGTTGTCGTAGTCTGGAGGAAGGACGGTCTTGGTTATAGCTGAGAACACGGGCTCTGACCTCTGAGCCACCGAGAGGGCGGGCAGGAACAAAACCAGCCACAACAACATCCTTACCTGAAGGGCGAAACACACTATTTGCAACATGACTCGACCGTTTTTGTTTCATATACACAGTCCGAACAGCAAAATTACCATCCATCCAATCCACAACGCTCTTCACCTGAACTACTGCACACGTGACCTGCTAGTTGATGTGTAATGAGAATCAAATAAAAAAATATGAGTCATTCATCTGCAACTGCAACACATCCCCCCCTTTTTTTGGCTAGTTCTCCAAATCCATCATAAGGCAAACATTGCTGGCAAAGCTTCCTGCTATACTCAGACATAAAGATGAAGATATACCACTGCAATCAGCGGCATTCTGCAGGGTTAGATCTGAACAACCCATCACATGCAGACAGGCTGAGGAATTACAAGACAGAAAATCCATACATGGAGCGGGGGCATTAGCCAGAGGCCAAGTGAGTACAGAGGAAACCAATACGACCTGATATAACAGACCTGAGGTGTTGTTTCCTTAGAGACAAGGCCCAACAGTAAATTGGAAAAGATTTTTTTTCTGTTTGGATAAAAGGACTCAGTGATGTATTATTGTCCTTTAAGTGGTAAGCAGATAAAAGGTGAACATTGATCCAATTCGAGTTGTGAATTACAGGCAGGTAGAGGTGAGGTGGAGTTTCTGAAAAGAAGCAAAGAGGAATTGGTGAAGAGAAGGGTCACCTTCTTAACGCTGAAATAAGAAGCTCATCAGCAACAGCCCTGCAAAACATCACACGCACACGCATAGACACGCACGTGCACACATTTAAGTGGCATCCTAAAAGGTGACGACTTGATTTTCTCTGCCTGTGGATTTATGAACGTGTCCTCCGTCATTCCATCTGTAATGCCACTGAGACGCTCCCATCTATACTGCTGCAGATTCTCCCTTTCTGCTGAGTGTCCAGGTGATGTATGGCTCTTTAACATCTCCCTCAACAATTCAATTTAAGATAAAACCACAGTGCTGCTTGAGTAATACTCTCAAAAGCACAAAAAGGAGGAGAGGAAGCACCTCTGCTGACACCTGCAGAAATATGGCCGGGGCCAACGCTAGCTCCCTGGGCAGGCAGCGCAGCGATAACGCCGGCAGAAGAGCCGGTAGTAATGTAGACTGTGCCTGTTAGCAAGAAGGGTTAATTAACAACACTGGGAGCTCAAGATGAGGCAGTTTCTCCCCATTAGAGCAGGATGTGATGACAAATGAGCTGGCCAGTTCCACACTAGAGAAAGGGACTTTACAGACTTGCTAATAAACTCCACATTAAAAAGGGCAGTGGGCTATAAATTAAAAAGAAAAGGAAACGGAAACTTGGAAAGTCAAAAAACAAAGTGTTATGGAACAGCACACAGTCTCTTTAGATCTTTTTAAATGAACTGCAAATCAGCCAATTAGAGGACAAGATAACAACGTGTAAATAATGCAGCTTTACTAGAAAGGTGGACAGTTTAACTTTAATAGCCATGCATACAAGGTTATATTCATATTTCAGTTGAACACCAACCTGAAAAAGACAAAAGGAAAAAAAACTATGGTATCCCTTATAAGTCACCCACACAAAGTAATAATGACATGAAAGAGGATTGGCGATAGGACAGATGAGTGCATGAAATCACTGGAGACTTTTCAGTTTGATAAAATCATGAGGTACTATATTATCCAGCCAAGGACATGAAGTCTCTTCGCCCCAGATTCACTGCAGTAGTCCTTCTTCAGTTGTCAAGCAAAGTTGGACTTTTCTGCAAGCACATATCCACAAACCATTTTTGCCCTCATCTGGGTTCGATGATATAACATCTGCCGAGGTCACCGCCCAAACTAGGGAACATCAAGCAAAGTAATCTCCTGTAAACCATTCAAAGACAATGAAACGGCCCAGGAAACGAATAGTCGTTTCGGAGCAGAGAAATGCTTTCGATTTGGTTATTTATGTTGGCATTAAGAGGTCATTACCACAGCGTGCAACATCAGCATGTGCTTTCTGGAGAATTCCTGCCCAGCTCTGATCCTGATAACACTGCGACAAAGAGCCAGCAACATCTTCACTTTCAAACACACTTTTGCAGAAGCTCTTTTCTGTGAAGGACACCCTCACTGCAGAACACACACACACACACACACACACACACAAAGTACTCTACCAGTCACAGTGAATTACACTTCAATCAACACCTGACGTTAATGACAAGCTCTTGTTCGTCTATCATTTACCACTTAATATAAGGCAACAATAAATCCGGTAAGGATTATTGTTCATTTATTGTTCATTTGCCTCACAAAACACATCATATGAGTAGTTTAAACCACCACATATTCATTTAAACAATGTTTACTACTTTTTATTGGTTTTTGTTCTATCTATCTATCTATCCATCTATCTAATAAAAATACTTCTTTTAAAAATGAGAAAAGTTAAAAAATAACCGCACTCCACCTCGGTAATGATAAGTCCACTTACAAAACAAACCTGCTGTCATTTAAACTACCTGCACATCGGCGTTTTTAAAACTATGAGCATCATTTAATCCGTGACAGCCACTGTAACCAAAGGGGATGACCGTTTAACAGCATTACTGATAACACGCGTCTCTGTCTGGGTTGAGGTTTTGCTCTGAAAGTTACGTTCAAATCGTCAACTTTCTTTCGCGTCTTTGCGCAGCAGATCCCAGCTGAGCGCCACAACGATCCTGAACCCAGCGGAAGACGGCAGCTTCGGCAGCGGGCAGACTCAGGTACTCACAGATGCAGAGACGCTCGGGAAACTCCGACAAAATCCTCCAGCGAACTGACACCAGGGACGGTGAGAGAGAGCGAGAGAGAGAGAGAGCTACACAGCCTTTATCTCAAGGGTTTTTCCCCACTTATTCCCTTTACACAACTTCCAAAAGATTTGCTTTATGAAATCGCTTGTATGAGATTTGAGCCAATCTTCGCGCAGCTTGTTGAATATCTAAAGTGACAACCAATAGGGAAGCTGGGAAACGGCGGGTGGGCGTGTCGGCAGGTGTTTATTATAATCTGGCAGTGGGGCGCAGCTGGGATGAGGATGCGGAGCTTACTCGGTTCAGTTGGGATGCTGTGACTTCTGTCCCATCCACGTGTGATTATGGATGAAAGTTATTAGATATTTTTGGATGTCTGCCACCATTTTTTTTCCTGTGGGTTGTTTTTGTTTTTTACACGCAGGATGACTGATTTGAATGAGCCATTTACAAATTGGAGCATAAGTTCGTTTAAACGATGCCTCCAGGCTCCATTCATGTATACTGAAATATATCCCCACCATATATGTTATGTGTTCATAAAAGTTTATAATATTTTCATCTTCAAAAGGTACAGGCTTCGATTTTTCTTGTGACTCTATATAATTTATATTTATAAAAGAAATGTGTTTTTTTCATTTCAATATGTTTTTTGCTTGTTGTAGTAATGGCATTGAAGCAAAAGAAAGCACACTTAAAATGCTTAAAATGCTTCTTTTCCGTTATCTTAAGATGCCCAGAAAGCTGCTTCAGCTGTATGTGCAAAGTCATAAAACTAGAAGCTCTCAGGGAGTTCTCCAGTGAGGCTCCGCTAATGCCCTGTCTTGCAGTTTAAAACCATTAATTGGAGAAAGTACTAAAATTAAGCTGGTGCTTTCTTTCCCCATGCTCAACCATGCTTCGAGAACTTTCAAGAAATTCGGCGCATTAATTTTTGCACAATCATGCTGATTGACAGAGAAATGTGCACCATTTCTTCCTGCTAGGAAGAGGAACAACAGCATCATATCCGCACAGAGCTCGTTAGAAACATCAATATCAAACAGCAATAATAACAAATAGTTCCCTCTCAGAGTGATCATCAAAAAGTTAGTGTTCTGCCTCATACCCGTGAAAGAGAGAGAGAGTTTGCAGGTTTACTGCTGCCAGATGTATAATTCTTATGTCACGCTCTACTGAGTCCAGCCTCCCAGAGACCCCCCCCCAATGAAATGAGTTATGTGTGTATGTGTGCACGTGGGTGTGTGTGTGTGTGTGTGCGTGTGGTTGCGTACGGCATGGTGAAATGAGATGTTCACATCCCAAGGACGTCTCCCACCATAATTTAAACTCACTGGTGCTGGAAGACTTCAAACTGAAAGTGCTGAAGTCATAAACCAGTGCACTTCTGTCTTTACTGTTATTGTCTGTGATCTACTGGTGTAAATCTGTAGGCAGGTGGCTGTGACTCAAACAATGCAAACATGAGGACAGAAAGCTTTTTCATGTTCTGATTACTGCATATTGGCTCCAGGCTATAAAATTAGCTAAAGACCCAAAGAGACGTGCTTTTACATACTGTGTCTCATTGCTCTTTAACTGGAGTTTATCCGTCCTGGCTGATTTACAAGTTGCAGAGTTCTCTGACACGGCCACAAAATGTGAGGGGTTCGAGACAGAGAACATGCTCTGGGCTTGATGTACTACTGCGCATGATACCTTCAGCTATTTACACCCTGATCTACAGTCTCTTACACTGGAGACCAGAGTTTTTTGGCGTTTTTTTTTTCTTATTTACGAGGGGACGAAGAGACATCTATCAGCACTCAGCTGAAGCCAGTGACAGTGTATAGTGTGACTTTGAGGCGGAAAGTGAATTGTATTCCTACCCCTGGGGTACGCTGGGACAAACACGAGAAACAATGTTGTGGTCGCCGCCCGTTTCCATCAGCTACACACACCCATTCAGCGCTCCTCTTCGCCTCACTCTTACTTGTCGTCAAGGTCGTGCCCCCCCCTTCTTCCTTAGACACAATGATCCTTAAATAGACCTTCTTTAAGCGACGATGAGGATTGTGGAAAGCTCGAGGGAAGAAATGGGGAAGGGACGGGGCTTTTTACTACAGCATGGAGAAATGTCCCTGTTGAAAGATGTATAGTGCTACAGCATCATGATGAATCCCCTCTGCGGTGGATAGAACACTTCTCATATCATTAAGCTTTAGTAATGGTCCCAGTGCTGTGCCCCTCCTGGCAGGGTTGCCTGGCATTTACTCCTCTCTGGCTAACAGGCCCGCTCGCTGCCTACAGATTCTCATGGCTTTCCTGCAACCTTTAGGCTCCTTCAGATGTGTCTGATAGAGTTTGTTTCCTGAAACAACTCCTAGTGAATTGCAAGCTTATTACTACAGAAAAGTTACTTTAGGAATATGCGCTTCTGTAGCCTCAAACTGTGCAAACATAACACAAAATGCACTAGTTATCAACTTTTGTGTCATAGTGAGCAGCGTGTAGTTGAATGATAATTATCTTTTTAAATGAACAATGTATGATAACTTATATATAAAGTTTTTTTATTTGTAAGAGAGAAACTTTGATTGATTGATAAACAGCTGCTGCGATATCATGACATTTAGTCCCCTGTTGGCTCCAAAGCAATGAATCCTTAACATGCAGATATTCTTTTTATTTCACTTGACTGTGTTCATGTCTTTAGCTTCCAAATCCTGTATCTTCATTTTTTAAATGCAGACTTTCAGTTTAAAAGTGATTTCACTAAATAATTTTGTCCTATTTACGCAACAGAGCTACAGACAGTTCTTACATACTGGCTGGCCTTAGTCTTTAGTCTTTATTATATTAGGAAGATAATTTCATTTCAAACCCTCCATGTTTAAATCTCACATGAAAATATGAAAATGGATGCTCAAATATAAACACCTATAAATAAATCCATTACCCTAATGTGAACTTAACCCCTATCTGACCAAGACTTTGCACTAAAATTTAATGGTTTATGTTATAGGGACAAAAGGGATGCAAGTCCCCACAATGTCA
Source organism: Oreochromis niloticus (assembly GCF_001858045.2). Lineage (NCBI taxonomy): Eukaryota > Metazoa > Chordata > Actinopteri > Cichliformes > Cichlidae > Oreochromis > Oreochromis niloticus. Next base: position 18,075,425 of record NC_031978.2, read on the forward strand.
CTGTGTGAGGACATTTATGGGCAGTGAAGTTACACACACACATGGACACACACACACACACAGAGTATATGTTTGATGGACTTTTTGTGAAATTGTTTAAAACTGCTTGCACAAACAAGAGCTGGTTTATTTGTATCATGTATGCTTCCTCTCTGTCCTCACAGAGTGTGATACATTACTGAAAAACACGACTTAAAGCTAAATTGCAACTTTAAAGTTGATATCCCCCCCCCCCGAAAAAGAAAACATGTGTTATTTGCAGTTGAGCAGCTTATCCCTTGCTGTTTGCATTCCTACTGCTTTTTTACACTCATTTGATTTTCTGTGTGGATGGGCTTCAGCTCTGATCTTTGAACCTGTGCACAGAGACTCCACTGTGTTAGCCTCCAGGGTGCATGTGTTACAGCATGCATTGGTGCAACTACACTTACGTCTCTCCCCAGCCCTCTCTCATACTCTCACACACCAACACATACTCACATGCTGGGATATAGGTTTCGCCAGGGTCCTTCATAGATCAGCCTCCCCTGACAGCTCTCTTAAATGTCCTTGGCAGCCCCCCAACCCTCAGCCCTCGTTCCCTCTCTGTTCCTGCACCTTTTCCTCTTCGACCAGGCTTCTGATGGATGCTGCCATATTTCTCTGCCTCTCTCCTCTGGAATGCTCCCATAACCACTGGGCCCTGTAATGCAAGACACAATCTGTATATATCCCATTAAGTGTCACTTTGTGAATGAACCTGTTTCTTCACACTCGGTTCACCTGACAGAATGAGATGCACAGGATGGAGGCTGAAAGTTGACCAGCTCCTTTAAAGTCAAGAGCTCTGACTTTAGAGGAGCTGGTCTCCGATCACAAATGTCGCTGTTACCATAGCTAGTATTCCCATTGTTAATTGTCCTATAAAATGGAGGTTAGATGCTGATACTTATTTATAGGCTTTGCTCCTTTAGCTCTGGCCCTACTCTGTCAATATTCCTTTCCCTTAAGCAACAACTCATCTCCAGTACATAGATGTCCTCAGAGCGGTGAAGAATTGTACTCAAAATGCAATGTTAGTTTTCCCTTCACCCTCTGCAGTCCCCAACTAATTTTTTTTAACATCATGAGGTTTTATACACACTCGCTGCTTTGCTATCAATCATATTTTTAATTTAATGTATGAATATGTGATTTATGTTGCCCAGGCAGAGGATATAAATCTATTTTCCAAGGGGGTGGGGTGGGGTGGGAAGGGGGACAGGAGCGCTGATGTTCCCTTATTGATTGGCTGGCTTAATAGTGTTTGTTCTTTATAGCTGATCTCAGGAAATAAAGCAAATAAATAGTTGAGAATGAGTTCAGTCACTGTGATGCTCACGTGTGAGAGAGATGGAGTATGGAGGAAGGAACAGGAACGGAAAGAAGGAAACAGCAGGGAAATGGGATGAAAAAAACAGCTGATGGCTCGAATCATAAACCAACGATAAATATGGAATGGTAAATGGTAAATGGCCTGTATTTGTATAGCGCTTTCCTTAGTCCCTAAGGACCCCAAAGCGCTTTACACGTTCAGTCATCCACCCATTCACATACAGGTGATGGCAAGCTACATTGTAGCCACAGCCACCCTGGGGCGCACAGACAGAGGCGAGGCTGCCGAACACTGGCGCCACCCGGCCCTCTGACCACCACCAGTAGGCAATGGGTGAGACTGTTCGAGCCGGGGCTCGAACCGGCAACCTTCCGATTGCAAGACGAACTGCCAACTCTTGAGCCACGATCGCCCCGTCAGTCATGTCAGTCATGTCAGTCATATCCTTATTGTTAAACCGGTGGTGGTGAAACTGTTCATCTAAACAGAGAGAACTCATTAAGAGTATTAACTTGCAACTTTTCTGTCCTTTAGTCTAACTGTGAAATCAGGGCACAAAATCACATGATGCTTTCGTCACGTTTTCCACGAGGCTGGGTCAGAACCAGAGGTTAGGACAGCTGTAGAGGAAAAGTTTGCTTCGAGGTATCGCTGTCCTTTGCATGGTCAAAATGCTAACTTTTATTGACACTTCATCACAGTGTCATGAGTGACAGAACATGATGTTTTTCTTTGCAAACCCAGAAGCCACATGGTCAGATGTCAGTCTTGAGTCATAGCTTTTCTGTTAACGCGAAGTGTCAGGCCATTATTGGCTCTGAGACTGTTTTACAATTCTCTGAGGATTTGTCAAATTGATTTGAAAACCAAACTGTGGTAACTGCCCGGCACCAGGCTCTTTGGAGGAGTGATGAATTAAATTTGTCTTGACATGTCACATTAGGAGGAAGGAAGGAAATTACTCTTTTAGGCAGAAGTACTTGACCACGTTACATAAATACACTAAAGTCATAATCACATAAGCACGGGTTTATGCTCTTATCTACATTCTTTAATTTTCATATAGATCTTATATCAGCTCCTCGTCTCCAATATTTAATCATAAACAATGGAAGAAAAACGGCAAAAAGACTTTAGATCAGCGACTTCAGCTTCTTCCTACTTAGTCCACGCTGTAAGGAGGAGATTAGAGCATAAATCAAGCCCATTAGCCCTCAGGTCTCTTGGTGACAGTTCCCGCCCTATGGCTGATGTAAACCAAACTTACTGTTTGGAGATGAAGAAGCCTGTCATGCAGCTGCAGCCACCTCAGCCCCTGTCACCCTCCCTTGGAGATGCTCAAGCATTAATAGCAAATCGATTGTAGTTGAGGGACAAGGGAAAGTGAGGAAAAAAATCTTGCCTTCATGTCCGGTGGAGGGATGTGCATATAGGAAAATATTACAACAAAGCCTGGAAACATTTCGGATATCCTTGCCAATCTCTGCAGCTATATATCACTTGGTGAGGATAAATAGCAGTAGGTGGTGATGACACCAAAGGACAGAAAGACACAATTGCAGCTTTTAACACTTTTGTGTTATGAAGAACTGAACATAACTCAGAAATGCGCATCATTACTGCACCTTTCTGTTAAACGGGCTCTCTTCTGCTGCAGCAGATTTCATTCATTGGTGCTCAAGAGCTTAATTGTCAACTTTGTTGTTTTGTTGTTTACCAGCCGATGGATTGCTATGTGACCAAAGTCCCTGTCTACAAGCTTCCCGCAGAGACCTGATGATAGAAGTAATGGGGGCTCTTTCATCTCATTATGCCTAATAGTGTATTGATTTCAGTCTGGGAGAAATGACTACATCATCTCCTTAGTTAGCCCAAGTCATAGATACAATACACAAAATCTTTTTTAATCCCTTTTAACCGTAATCTCAGCAGAAACCACCAATAACTAGTATCTCACTCATATTTTGCTGAATATAAAAACTGGTATTTGAGTGCTTAATGTTTTGTGTTGGAGTGTACTGTACGTGCCATGTGTTCTGTGATCTGAAGCTGTAAAAGCATTGAAAGGGTCCTTGCTGCCGTTGCTGCCAGCCTTAGTCAACACACTATCCCTCGTGTGTTTCTGTCGCTGTCTCCTCAGTGGGGTAATCAGCCATTCTCCTGCAAGGTAATTCCTGCTCAGGAGTGCATGTGGCCGACACTGCGGAAATTCATTTTTTGGTTTAATTTCAGGCCTATTGATCGCGGAGCGCTTTACGACTGCATGACATCCATAATCACAACAATGGTATGACAGCGCAGATAAATAATGTGGCAAAGGCAGAGAGAGAAGGAGGGATGAAAGGGAAGCTGAATTGAAAAAAAAGGGAGGAGAGCCAGGATCCATCTCTTACTGTATTCTGTATTAATTACCAAACTCCAGCCTATTACACCCTCCCAAACCCAACCTAGTCACCTGATTGATCTCCTCTCAGAGGCCATAAATTAGTTTTCTTCCCAAACTTATCTGAAATCTGTTTGTTTAAGCATCCATTAAAAGATAGAAGCCAGTGCTCTACAGTAATTACCACAGCTACTGTAATATCTACAATTATTATGATTAGTGGAGCAGAATTAAGTTACTGCTAAAGAAACCACAAGGGGCCAAAGCCATGGAATAATTATGAGGTTTTGCATAGAGTAAAGCTGCAGAGTGCAGGCTGGAGCGATGTAGCTGAAATGAATATCCGTTGATGGAGGCCACAGTGGATGCTTACTGAAAAGCAAAACATTTTTTATATCATTTTGTGGGCTTTTTTTTCTCCCTTCATTAAACAGGGCAGCATAGATGGAAATATCACGCAACACAGGTCCTCAGCTGGATTCAAACATTGGATGGTGGTGCAACTATCTGGTATGCACTGTAACCACAGAATGCCCCGGAAAGCAGAAATGATCGCGCCAAACGTTTCAACTGCAAACTTGTGTTTGTTCTGGCGGAGCGTATTGACACTACCACTGGCTATTTGATTTAAAATTAGATGCTTCCACACCATTTTGCACCTTTTATGAGATATTTGTGGAAATATGCACGCTTTCCCGTCAAGCTGCTGAATCATTTTCTCCTCAGTAACTATAAACGCCCATTTCGGAGACAGCAGGGGCCAGTGCGGTCGGTGTTTGAGTGGGCAGGAATTTCGAGAGAGTCAAGAGAGCTGGTTTAAGCTGGCAGCACAGGCCAAAGCAGGTCTTTCACCTCAACTAACATACTGTAACTTTACCACAAGGCTGCCTCATTTCAAATGCAGCTTTAACCCCACATTCTATGTATTGTACAATGAGATGTGATAAATTGGAGTCCGAATTGTGACCTTTAGCAGTGTACATGTAGTTAAATGATAGTGGTGTCTAGTAAACAGTGGTTCCAGTGAAGCAGCAGTGCATAAAGTGTGGCTCTTTTGGTTATTGGACTCTGAAGAGGGTTGACAGCACCAGCTCATAAAATGTCTCAAGTCAAAAAGGCGATAAGGATGCAGGGTTAATGCGGCTTGGCACACAGTTTTATTTGTGCGGAGGAGGAGAAATCCTGCTCTTCTCCCCCCTCCGGAGAGGCTTACAGCAAAGTGGATACTGTTGCAGGACGGGAAGCAGTGGTGCGATGGAGGATGCCCAGGGAAACAGAGCAAGCAGGCGTGAGAATGAGAAGCTGACCGTTTTTATTGTGGCCATATCAGACACACTTTGCAGGAGTCATCAAAGTGACAATGTTATAGTGTCACCTTTCTTACAAAAGATACAAGCTAATCAACTAGTCCACTGAATTTTTTTATTTTAATTTTGAAATGTTTCATCTGGTATAATGAAAAACAACAGTATGCATGTTATTGCATGAAGATTTTGCATATAGGCCTACATTTGGTGGCTCATCAACACAGTGAACTTGTAACTTGCGGTTGTAACAGAAACAAACAGCATGCTTAACCTGCTGAAGTTAACTAAAGTTAGCAGGTGTTCATTGCCAGATAGTTAATCTAAGTGCCTTCCCCTTCCGACTTGGAAAGAGCAACTTCTCACATACTCTGCTACTGAAGTATGGACAATCCAAAAATGAAATTAAGTGCTTGTTTTTCTAGTGAAAAATTCAAGTGAATGCCCATGTTTTCTCAAGGTCTTTTTCACACATAAGAGGCTTTTGCTATGTTTGTATAGCTGACATGCTGAAGTTCAAAATGAGCATCGGAGTGGGGAAGAAAGCCCGTTTAAGTGACTTTGAACATTGCATGGCTGTTGGTGCCAGACACGTTGGTGTGAGGATTTCAGAAACTGATGAGCTACTGGGATTTTTCCAAACAACCATCTCTGGGGTGTACAAATGATGGTCTGAAAAAGAGAAAATATCCAGTGAGCTGCAGTTCTGTAGGCGAAAATGGCTTGTTGATGTCAGAGGTTCGAGGAGAATGGCTAAACTGCTTTAAGCTTATAGGAAGACAACAGTAACTCAAATAAAGCATTCAGAGATGTTTTTTTTTCTTACCTTGATACAGCCAAGGTATGCAGAAGAGCAGGAGGACAGATGGGCTATACCAACAGAAGACCACACTGGGTGCCCCTCCTGACAGCCAAGAACAGGAAACTGAGAGTTTGCACAGGTGGACACAAAATTGAACAACCTGTAGATAGATTAGAAAAACTTGGTGGTGATGAATCTCAAACTGTTTTTTTGGACATAACAGTGAGTTCTCTGTACTAAAACGACCCCCATAGCCACCAGATTTCAATCTAATAGAACACCTCTGGGATGTGTTGGAACAGGAACTTCAAATCATGGACGTAAGCAACTGTGTGATGCTATCATGTCAATATGGACCAAACTCTCTGAGGAATGTTTAAAGCACCTTATTGAATCTGTGCTAAGAAAAGTGAAGGCAGTTCTAAAGAAAAAAGGGGGCCAGCCCAGATTTAGCAAGATGCACCTGATAACTGCACGGTGAGCTTATACCGTTGATGGCTTGGTAATGTAACAGCTACAGGCAGTAAGGTTTTAGAGCAAACTGCTGATCACAAGAGGATTTTCAGCCATGTTGCATGTAGTCACTGTAAAAATCTCCTCACTTGCTTCTATTATCCTGAGCCCCTGGATTTCTCTGCTGCTAAACATGCATACACAATGAGACACGGCTTGGCAACAAAACTATTTCTTGTTGGTGTTAGGGATGAGCACCACTGGGAGTGAATTGTACTGCCAGGCTCCACACCACTGATCAACTAAAGCTATTTGTATGTGAATCAACAACCAGCCCGCTGTCTTTTTATTAGGGAGGGCCAGTGACCCTATCATGGACACGACCTGTTAAGAGAAGCAGCCTTTTCTTATCTGCATGCCCTTGGAGTATGCGCCTATTGATATGCCACCTTGACTCTATCTTCATGCCAAGATGCTTCCAATTATGCGAGCCGCTGGAGTGAGGCAGAGCGTGGGTTTCTGTACGATGAAAACTGGTCCATGGGTAATGTGATTGTGCTGCTTTTCCCCATAGGTATGGTGTCTGCACACGGAGGGGGGATTAAAATGAACAGCCATTTCTCCCATTTCTCACCATTTTTTTTCCCACAACCTCATGACCCTATAAGCTAGACTGATCTATCTAGTTAAATAGTTCATAGTAAATGGCTTATCACGGGGGTCTGAGCTCTGCTACACCTATCGATTAGATTTAGCAGTCAATTTTTAAAACATATGTGGGGATTTTTGCTGTGATATAACCTCCTGGCTGTCAGTTTTTCTGTAGACAGCCCAACGTCACCATACAGGCTGACTTAGGTGACCAGAGGGCAGCCCAATCATTGACGGGAGGCTGTCACTATGCTGAAGTAATAGGATCTATATTGGACAGCCACTGGGAAAGTGAGAGATGAATAGGGAATATGTGCAGTAACTGTACATAGTTGGTTGAAGTTGTCTAATCTAACAAAGTGTTGGTGTCAAACATTATTCTTTTCTTTTATTATTTTCCTGTCAGGATTCCAGAAATAGTTCTCTCCATATGGACTTTGCTGTTCGATACATTGTGCACAAGAAAATGATCTGCACAGTGATTTAACTCTCAAATTTTTCTCCTGTATTTGCCATATTCAATTTATTTGGTATCCCAGAAGAGGGCAGCACTTCTTTACCAAACTTGCAACTTCTTGCTTATATAGTATTCTAGTACTTAAAGCTATACTGCGCAATTTAATGAAAAACACGCAAGCAGAGATCATAATCTTGATACTTTTCACACACAGAAAAAAAGACTAGAAGAAAGTGCTGCTCATTTACTGCATACTTCTCGTGCCTTTAATCTACGCTGTGCTACTTCCTTATTTTCAAAGTGATTCAGACTAAAACACAGCTTGTCACATGCACTGTGATTTATGGAGAAGGCGCAAGACAATTTGAAGCAGACTTTAGTCACTTCAAATTGCACTGCCCTTTTCTGCTCTGTCTTTCTGCCGCTCCTCCTCTTCTCCCTTTCTATCTCAACTCGCCTCACTTTTTTCATTTCCCCCCTTCTCCTTCTTTGCTCCTGCTCCACCCTGTAATCACGCCGGTTCATGGCTCTCATTTGGAGTGGTATATATAGCAGTAATTGTCAGGGTGCAGTACTGAGACTGGGCAGAGCATGTGTACTCTCTCACAGGGCTGTTTTGCAGTAAATCTCTTAGGGGAGAAGAGAGGTCCAGGCCGGGGAGGGGAGGGGTTGGGGTAGTGAACGTGCTAAATAACATGCACATGCGTGAATACAAATTCAGTTCAACAAAATGCTCAGACAATGCAGAACTGGATGAAATTCTCAAAGCGGCTAAGCAGAGGCACTCTACCTAATCTGCCCCTGTAAGTCATTATGTATCGCTACCTATTCATTTCCCCTCTCAACGACCTGACGTGGAAATTGAGCGGTGTCTTACGATGTGCTTTTCTCTACAGTTATGCAAATGTGTTCATTATTTAGGAAGGTATCTCATTGTCAGTAAACGTAGCAATTCCAGGTGATGAGCTGTTTCTCAGGTGGTCTGCTTATGATTCATGAGCAGATACTGCACACATACAAAGCAAAGAGAACAGGAAACTCAATCCCAAGTGGAGGAAAACACAAGTGATCATCTTCAGCATAGTTTCAGATTCAAACATTATATAAGTTCATCTTCCTGAACGTGATTAAGAAAAAAGCAAGTCATCGTGAAGGCAAGAAGCTATCACGTGGCTTTCAGGGACAGCATTCCTGCTCAATAATCTGAGATATTATCAAAAAATCCACTCGTGTCTGTCTGCTCTATACACCATGGAACACTGCCTCCAAAAGAGATGACGGCAAAGCCTGTTATGCAGTCCAGTTGTTTGTGTGTGTATTTGAGAGACTATCGGAGTGTGAATGGTTGGTGGGTTCCCTGTAGCTTGTATGGACAGGTCTGTCATTCACTGAGAACACACAGTCTCCATTGTGGAGCCGTCTGTGGACCCCATCAGGTCAGGGTGGAGTGGGGCTCTCCGTATAAAAACACGTGCTGCAAACAGGAAGTGGGCCTGTAAGGATAAAATGAGAACTGCTTATGAATGGGGTATGCTCATATTTCCTCAGTTTTTCCTCCCTCAATTTCTGATTCATCTCAATACAATGATGTCGTTTGCTTGAGTTGTCTACACTGTAGCATGAACCTTCCTGGAGATGTAATCAAGTTCTGACTTACAAAATCATATTCTAGCACATTCTAGACACTAGTATCTTATGTCTGCCAGCATGAAATGATAATTGCATGCCTTCCAAAGAAGTAAGGAACTGTCTTCCAGAGAACAAGTGAAAATGTAAAAGAAACACGTGGAATTCTCCAAATCGCGTGGGCTTCACTTAAAAAGTTTAGTATAAAAATAACTTATTTTAAAGAAGTCAAGATAAAGTCTAAAGTTTGTTATTTTGCCTCATAGTGCGTGTGCGCTTCGGTGAAAGTGCATGAAAGGATGCTGAACTCACTCCATGAACCCAGGTGCTCTGCTTTCAAGTTTTCCTGTCTTGTTTGCCCAGCAGCTGTTTCATCTCAGCGAGTGACCACTTCACAGCTCTGCTGTTTTCTTTCTGGGTGGATTTGTCAGCTGTGATCAAATCAGACTTTTGTTAAGGGTAAACTTTCTGTTCAGACATAGTTGATTACTCTACCCACGTCTCCCAAAGTTGATATGTTTGGATTTAGTCATTAATGCTTTCTTGTTTTTTTACTGGAATGGTTAGTCAATTTCTCAGTTCCCCTGAGAGGCAGTATTCACAAGGGGACTGAGTCAGAGCAAGCCTAAGATCTTAAAAGGGAATCTACAACTGAAGAACATAAGATACCTGACAGATCATATCTTCCCACCAATTAACTTGCACATCAGGAGCAGGTAAAAGTTAATGCTACGCATAATATCACATCTACAGTTTATACCGAGAAAATACAGAATTTGATTAGTTTTCTCATCTGCAGCATCATGCAAGGAGGAGGCAGAAAACAGAGGACAACTTTGTATGTGATGACGTTTTATTGATTCACAGTAATGATGGATGAATGCCTTGTGATTTGTTCTTTAACTGAAATGTGGCTCTGACTCAGACAGTGTCTATCTAACTTTCCTCAAGGAAAGACGTAACAAAGCTTATCACCTTCATACCTTAAATTTTACCTGCAAGATAAACATGTGGGTACAGATTACATTTTGTAAGAGTTGAGCTGACAAAAAAAGGAAAAAAACAAAACAAAACAAAAAACACAGATCCAGTTTATTTGGTGTCATAATGTATGCATCACAGCTAAAAGCAAACTTAATCACATCATGTTTTTTTAATTTTTAGATGAGGTCAAAATCCCTGAGAGTACAGCTTTGTAGATAAGCACCACGTGGATCACACTCTCAGCTTTAAAGACAGAATTAAAGCACAACTGGCCATAGAAAACAATATCCCAGTGCTACGCTTACAGCATGGGTAATAATACAGTAATATGATGAATATACAGCCACTTAAGCTATGGAGTGGCATATAATGTTAAATAACACAGAAAAAGACCATGGTAATATGTCAAAATACACTGTACACAAGCACAAAACAACAGAAAAGCATCAGCAAACAGCAAATTTAGACTTTCCCCCCCAAAAATCTCTTTGTTTAGATGGGCATGCATAATTATAACAAAGTTGTAAAGGGCCTTCTTTGTCAAGGAAAAAAAGAGTCCTGGTGAGGATTACGCCAATCTGCTGAAGAAATTAATTAAGTCTGCAGCTGTCTTTATGAGTGACGTGTCTCTTCCACAACATGTCCTGGAATCTGTCCATTAGAAAACCATCTTAATGGGTTTAACCACTAAGCCAGTAAGCCAAACACATCAAATACATTAATGGGTAAAATAACATCATTAACACGTGTTCCATGTTGTAAAGAAAATGTTGTATTATTGTTTGCTGTGCTAAGAGATTCAGCAAAAGTGTACAATACACAGTGCGTTTTAGAAGGCCTTCTGTAAGCACAAACAAGGCCAGTGTTGAAACATGAACAGGACATTTTATTTCATTTTTTTCTCCCAGACAAACATGTTGTTCTCGTAGGAGAGCTGAAAATGCCAGCTTGTGGTCGCTGTATGGCTGCCTACAAAAAAACGCAGATTTGGTAGTAAAACTGTATGTCTGCTTGAGTCTTTCTCCAAACCCTAATCCCTTTCTGTCTTTCTCCTTTTCTTTTCCATCCTCTCTTTCCCTCACTTGCCAAATCTCTGAGAAAATCTTTTTCTTGTAGCCTATGTAAACACACAAACACAAATTTGTCCCTTTTAAGTAACTACTCCATAGTGTTTCTTTGTAATGTCTTTGCTATAGCCCGAATGTTAACCTTAACAGTAAATCTAACCCAACGTATGCAATTAAAATGCTTTTTATATGCTCTCAAAACCCAGCCTGCCTTCTTGCCTGCCCCAATGCTGTGGTCTTCTCAAACCAGTTTTCTCTCCCATCAGAGAGGGTGGAAGAGGAAAAAAAACACTTTACTGTTACAGTTGTTTTATTAACTAAAATAAAATATATCTACAATTATTCAGCTGTATTATGGGGTCATTCAAATACCAAATACTTTAACAACTGTATAAATGATTTATCCCCTGGTCTAGAAAAACAGCAAAAACATTTTATATAGATTCTAGCTAACAACCTCTTCACTAAGAATGCTGTTTAGGTGTCAATTTCATGAATAAATAAAGTAATAATCTATAGCATAAATAACACATTGAATATGAAAAAACCCTTTGTATTTCACTTTTTGAAATGTAAATATGAAACGATAAAATTCTTAATGGTTAATGAAACAAGAGTGGGGACAAAACTAGAATACTGATGTTTAAAAGATAAAGTGCTTTGTTCCACAAAAATAATCTGACATCTACTCTAGATGAGAGGGACAGCTACACTTCTGTAAAATGCTGATTTTTCTTTAAACCAAAGTAAAAATAATCTGAAAGGAAAACTACCCAGAATGTACCGTTCACCTGAAATATACTGAGGTTAATATAATGACATACAGTATTGTTAAAGAGCACCAATAACACAAGTATTACAAATGATTCAATCCCAAGTTTCTATCATGATATTGGGGAAAATAATTCTAACACACCCATTTTTAGTCTTTTTAGTCCTTACAGCATCGGCTTCCCTGTTGTCTTTGTGGCAGGTTAGTTACAGTGACATGAAGGTCTTTCATGTGTATGTGTTTTCAAAATCTAATTTAAGTTACTAGTAGTCCACATTCACAAAAAATAGTGTAGTTATAATAACAAAAATCTTACTTAACTAGAGTAAAAAACATGTTGACCATCTTTAACCTCCCAACTCTTGTAGTCGGTGAGTTGAGTAGTGTCTCTGCAATGGCTGCTGCTGTGTATTATTATTTCCACATCTTGCAAGGAGATGAGCAGGCACTGTTTTACATATTATTGTGGGTCCTAAAATCCAAAGGGCCTGATGCCATCAACTTAAGCCCACCCTGAGTGGTCCCTGGGCCACATGAGAAGGCCTCCTCCTGGACCCTGGGACAGGCTACAGAAAGTTGTTGGTGATTTGCCTCTGATGCTCAAACAGGTCTTCAGTTTCTGCACTATATGCATCACCTGTAAAGGAACAACATCATTACTAAGAGGTGACAGCTGAAAATTACGGTGAAAAAAACAGAAGGATTTTTAGTACCCTCACCTGCATGGCATCCATACATGTAAGCTCTGTGGCCATCATATTTGCACCGACATCTCATAACATTGTTCATAAAGTCAGACTCAGCCATGTCCAGTGAGGGGTTGACTTCCACCTGCAAAATAAAACGATAATAATGGACGTTATTTATTAGGAAACAGGGCGCACACTTTGGTCTAGTAAAGTGTCCTCAGTAGACCATGTTCGTGGCTAAGGAAGGAACAAGTCTCTTCTCCCCACACATGGGAAAGCAGTTTAAATAAAGAGCAGTTGGATTTAAAATTGAGGGCCTGTTATTAAACTGCACTCGTAGCTGGTATTGTTTTTATAGTCAGTCTGTTTCTCATCTATAAAAAGTTGGATGACTTTTCCATACAGTATTACTATTGTAAGGATAAATACACTATGTGGTACTTTCACATGGACCTAAAGCTGGTAGTCTACAGCTGAATATATACACTGAATAACATGGGGCAGTAAAATGCTTGTGTAATGCAAAGCACGAAATATACTGTTTGACCATCACAGGAATTCTATTGTTTCTTGCTTTTACAACTTGTACAAAAAGATTTAACTGTTTACACAAATTATGGCAACTGGCCATGTAAGAAGCTCTGAAAATTTACAGGAGCCCAAAGCGCCTGCAAGGGAAATCTTCTCTGCTCCTCATGCTGACATTGGAGTGCACAACAAGGGCCTGAAATTAGCCTGAAATTGAAGTCTTTTGCAAAAGAGTAGTTATGCATAAGAAAGTTTATGTGTCTGAAATTAGTCTTATTCTGAATGTTGCCATGCACTCTACTAATAGCCTAGTCTGTCATTTGCAGAGCAACTCTGTAACTGCTGATACAACCATTCTCCTAATCTGGTCTGGTGATAATACTGAGACGCCATTTACTGTAATGGTTGCTCTGCAAACTGCTGCACCCACTTTAAGTACAGGTTACAAACTGCTTAAAGCAAGCAAGAAGGCTAACTATACTAAAAAAGGGAGAACCCATCTTAAAAACACAGTGAATGCAGAAAAACTCTCTTAATTTTTCAGTGTAAATTAGAGTGTTGGACCAGAGTGTATGAGGCTTTTGCAGAAGATTGGTTCGGTGACAGAATGCGTTGCTCAGTGAGAAAGTAGCTATAAAAATAAAAACAGGGCAGGAGAAATTCCTTGGTGGTAAATTAGCCGTTCCTAATGGAAGAAGGGAACTAGGTGCTGTTTGACTAAAGGGAGGCACTAGTTAATTTGGGTAAATTGTGTGTTTCATTAGCACTGGGTGGTTCAAGGGCAGGCCTGCTGAATCCTTCTGTAAAGCCCGCGATCTGTAAAGTCAGGCATCATCTGCACTTTACTAGATAAATGAAAGAACACAGCACAGAGGAGCGCTGCTATAAGAGATGTTTGTATTTTTTCCAATTCTGCAGCCTCAGTGAAAAACTCCTTCACAGGTTTTACTTTTTCGTCTCTCTCAGTTAAAATTGGTTCATACCCTTTCATGATGACCTTTGCACTTTTATTGGTTTCTGTCTCTTTCTGTCATTTGATATAACTCAATTTCTGCCTGTTCTATCATGTATTGGCCTTGATTTGCCTCCATACTATGCTACAGCAGTGTGGCACTTAATTACGCCCACTCATCTTACTTAAAATACATATAGTTAACAATTGCCTTTATATATGAGTATGACACATCAATCATGCCGAAATTAAATGAACTCTTCCTAAACAGACAGCAGAACAGTGTTAATTACAAAGACCTAGTGCAACCTCTCAGACAAACTGAGTAACAGCAATAATTATCAAACAGTGAGCTATACTGTAACCAGTCTACCACATCGAGAAGGTAATTGGGAGCATGCTCAGATCTGAAGACTGGTAGATCAGAGGTCTGTACTGAAAAAGGAGGATAATGAGATATGGAGTCCTTGGTGTGTTTTAGACTAGCAGCCACACTGACTTAATTCGACAAAGAAATGAGAGATACAGGAATGGTTAAGGTGATGACTGTTTAGAAGAAGGTCAGTAGGTTTTACTGAAATAGACAGAAACCACAACCAGCCATGAGGAAATCCACCTTTAAAGCCTGTGAACCTCTGCTAATAAAAGAATCTCTGATCTTGACGAAGCAGTTAAACATTTTAAGATTTAAATGTGATTTTTTTCTGGAACTTAGAGGAGAACATTATTACTGCACTCATAAAATACTATTCAAAATTCCTAAGCCAACCATTTTCTTTGTATTCTGTTACGAAAATGGGAAATAGGTGCAGCAAGGTATTGAAACGTCCAAAATACAGCATATAAACTAAAAGCATAGGTTGTACAATGAGCACCTTTATTCTTCAACATAGCCTGAATTCTCTTAGCCAAGCTTGCTTATCATTTCTTTAAGTAGTCTTAGTTCTCCAGGATTCTTGAAAGACATTCAAAGCTCTTCTTTGCAGGGTAGCTGCCTTTTGTTCCATTAACTGTACAGATGATCCCAAACTATTGTGATAATATCATGTGTTTTTCTATCCAGGTATACTTTTACTGCATTGGCAGTGTGTTTGAGATCATTGCCATGCTGAAAAATGAAGCTGTTGCCAATCAGATGCTTTCCAGATGGTACTGCATGGTGGATCAATTTCTGATGAGGCTTCAGTAAACAGTAGATGGATCACCTGAATGACCAGATGCTTCTCTCACGTACCCTATCAGGTCTTTGCAGGATTTGTTTTTTCTTTTTCTTAAGGACATTGTTTTTAGATACTGTTTATGTGCTTTTTGAACCCGCCACCTCTTCTCCTGTCCTCCACTTGCCCAGATTCCTCAGATTTTTTAAGGACAGACTACACATCATGAGAAGATATGCCAAGTTTTCAGCTAATAAGTTTTTAGGAATTACCTTGTTGGCGCAAAAATATTATTTTATGCCTGTCAGATTTTTTTTTATCATTGGCATTTTACATAGATTCAACAACATTGGAACATATATGTGCTTTTGAAACAGCCTGCTAGAGACAAAGTGCCTAAAGATATAATCACCTGAAAGTGAGTGGAAAAAGCACTCAAAGTCCAAAGAAAAAGACTTTCAGAAAGCCTAGAGAACTATTGCTCAAGACCACTTTGCAAAATAAGTTTACGAAATGAAGGTTGCTTAAGATTTTTGCACAGTACTCTAAATGTATGCCATACATAATGCAGCCAACAATCACTTAGCTTAGCTTTGAAAACAGAAGCTCATTAAAGGGCACATTATACAGTATCATGTTTGTTTAATCAGAACAAAAGTATATGTGTAAAAATATCATTGTTATATGAAGATTTTTTTCCAGATTAATTCTCCACCAGTCACCAGAAAGTTGTTGAGAAAACTTAGAAGTCTGCACTTTGTGCTGACAGTAGTTGCATTTTAACTAAACAGACCTTCTTTTCTAACAGAATAAGCCTATTTCCCTTTACTTTAAAGTGTTTTCTGAAAAGCAAAGTTACTTATATTTCATTTTTCCGGCAATAAAATTTTCCCACATTGGAAAAAGAAAAGGTGACAAATATAAACTTCTGACCTGGAATATGTAGTCTCCTGGCCGTACATCGGTCACGTCAACCCACTGACAGTCGATATCATGGCGATATGTATCCCAGCAGCCCACAGAGATGCCTTGATCACCCATGTTATAGCAGGAAAAGCGTTTCTGGAGGCCTAAAATACACATCAGCAACATTATCAATCACAACATCAAAGCTCATTTAATGCTTGGCACTCCCTGTTATTTTTAAGAGCCTTTAGCTTTCTGAATTGCGCTGGACTGCATACTGTATGAACAATGGGCTTTTTCATATGAGCTATTTCATCCATGATATAACAAGTAAATGGAGAGTGAACAAACAACAACAGCGGCGATCTAATACATTAACCACAAAGTAAAAATCTGAATAGCTGTAGCTGAAATATTGATATTAATTTTCTGTCACTAATGGGAAACATTATGTTTTTTTTGGAAAGGGGGGGTGAATTGTGCTGAAAATTACCATCAGGGCAATATGTGTCCTCCAGACAGAAACTGGCCTTGTGTCCCTCTGCAACCCTTGTGCCATTCAGAGTCAGCAGGTCGTAATGCGTGAACACCTCAATGCTGTGGTAGTGCCTGTGACGACAGATGGGAAAGTCCAGGTGAGAGCGTGTATGTGTGTGTCCGATAATTGAGTGTGTGCATTTACACTTACTGAACACTAGCTCCCTATGGCTTATATCCTTATGACCTCACTGCTTGAACATGAGAGAGGGTGTCACCGTAACACCTCTCACAGAAGCTTATTTTAGTTCTTGCTTGGTTGAACTGTTTATTCATTCTAAATGAATGGCAGGCTTTGAAACGCACATCCATAGCTCTGATATGTTGTAATAAACTGAGGCGGACTTGACTGCACGGTCCTTTGTATTACATCCAACCTGTGGTAGCCGGATGATTGCAACCATCATTTCCACAAACATGCGCTGTAGAAGGGTTCGTGATTTGGGACATCTCACGCAGTCAGCGCACTATGCCACCCTCTTCGCTCATCCTGACAGGTTTGAAAGTGCTCTGTTCCTACTGAAAAGAAACTAAGGCCTAGTGACGGACAAAGGCGCTTATGTCTATTGGCCATATTGCATGCTACCTGCCGTGTCCACGGGAATGAGATCACACATCAGTATGTTTTTTTTCCCTGGTAGCAATTGAATGCAATTAAAATAAATATACCTTTAATTACTCAGTGTGTAAGGAGCATTATTCCACATCCATATGTGGAATAAAGAACATGTTTTTGCCTAAATATTTCTGACAGCTCGTGAAAACCCAAAACTTAGAATGACCTTAAGGGCAACCACAACATCCTACATCCAATTAAGTATTTAAAAGGTTTTTTCCACTCCGTCAACCCACACTCCTAAACAGTAAAGCAATTTTACACCTCTCTTTACTTCTTTTCAGGGATAATATACCTGTGACACTGGTGCCATGTCCAGCTCTCTTTCGATGCTTTGGGTCTGAAATCAGAACGACCCAAATTCATGATGCGGGAGGAGAACCTCAGCAGGCGTCGGTGGCCATAAGGCCAGTTCATCCTGGCAGCAGATGATGACAGACAGTTCTCTTCATTGGCACAGGTCAGAAGATGGAGAGGACGGTCTTCCAGGTAGGCTGTCTCCTGGACCAGCTGGGCATCCACAACAAGGTCAGGCGCCGCTGAAGCAGGTGTAACAGATTATCTTAAGATTCAAACTGAACGAGAAGGGAAGACTGCAGGTAAAAACTGCAACTTACTGTCTGAACAGCTGACCCCAGCAGCCTTTGCTCCACCTCCACGAGGACAATGGATATGGTTGTTACGACGACACTGTTGAATTGAAAGCTCTGTCCCCACGCAGTGAGTTCCACTGAGAATCACATCGCTGACACTGGGGTCGGCAGGCCAGTACCAGGTTTCCTGTCAAAGGAAGGGTGTAGAGTTTTCTATCAATAAATAGTATCATAGTCATCATTTCCCAGTCATTGTTGAAGTTAATGAAGGGGCTGTGACTATGGATTGGTCTCTACGTGTTCATTTATTTCTCATCAATACCTTAAGACACTGCAGATTAGATTTTGATAAATCTTAGAGGAAAGATGGCTCTGACCACTTTACTCTGACATTTTCAAAATTAAACTAATTGGGTTAGAAGTGGGAGTGCTTCGTTGTCCTTTTAGAACATTTCAGATACTGATGACAATACTTTGGCAAAAGTTGGTTGCACTATAAAAAGAGATCAAAATAACCTGTTATGTTTGTCAAGGGGATAGTTACCTGATGAGCACTGGCAGCAAAGCCCAAGCCCAGCTGTCTGCATACCACCATGGCCTCGGTTATGCCCCAGTTCTCACTACAGACAGAGCCCCAGCGTTTACGACCCCCAACCTCCATCAACACCTCTACACGGCCTTCTGATGGGACTCTACCACCAGCAAGCCGCACCTTGAAATCCATTGAATTAAAAGAATTAAGTGGATGATGTGCTATAAGTGAAAGCTAATAAGCTCATGAACTGTGATGGTACAGATTTCATACCATCTTTTCTGTGCCTGTTTTAGGAACGTTGCAGCGTACTGAGGCATCCTGGCTGTGTTTGAATGTCCATGGTTGGACTTCCTGGAAGTAGCAGTCTAGAATAGAGTGTTCCAGCCCAGTACACTGAACATTGTTCATATGGATAGGCCCTGTACCTGCATAGAAAGGAGGAGATTTATTAGATTTAAAAAAAATGATGCATCACAAAAATGAGAACAAATGAAAACCCAAAAAGCATGGGCATAACTGAAGGGTAATATCCCTTGTGACTGTCTGAGGCCACCCACCACAGATGCAATGGCATTACGAGACTCTGTCATGCAAAAGAGCGCAAACACATAAAACCGAGGTTCACTATTCCTTTCATATGAAAAAGCTTCCTCTATGTTAGCATCAAACCAACAATGAAAAGTTCCTATCAGTCATGACAAAATGCTTCTGCAAGCCAAGCAGCAGCACAACCAACATCTACTTTGGGCATCTGTCACACCTCATTACCACCATTCTTTTGATTTAGGAACAACAACGACAACTACATTGTGTGGAGTCCACCACCCTGGGTGAGCAAAAAAGCAAAAGCTATGTCAGCATTATAAAGGATTCAGACAAGGATTTGTTTGCTATTAAAACCCAGATAATCTTTAAACAACATAGGAAAATGCAAAAGTTTTTAGGGAAACAGCTGGTGTGATAATGATGATAGGATATCAACAAACTATGGCTTCTGTGTTTTCCTAAAACACAAAGCACAAACTGTAAACTGAGAAATGAAGTAGCATTGAAATAAACACAACCAAACCACACAAACTATGGGAAAAACAAAACCAAGAAAAAGGGCGTAAAAGAAGATAGTTGGGACCAGATTGCAGCCCAACCAAATATGTCTCTGTGTTGGTTTTGGTAGATTGTAGGCCTGCTTCCATACTGGTCACCATGCGTGGGTTCATATGGATGAAAAAGACATATCTAAACCACTTCTACCTCTATCTGCATGGTAAAGGCCACAAACTAGAGCCAAAATCCCACTGTTTAACGTATCAGGACAAACACAGGGGGCCCATTTAAAGCAAAATGAACAGTGACAAAATCTATTTAAACCTTAGTTTGGGAAATCCACAAAAGCTTAAAATAAATTCCAAGAAAGCCACATGCACTCTGCATCCACACAAATACTCACAACCACTGAGAGTGTTACTAAACTCTTTGTGCTCCCACTGTGTAGACTATAGTACACAAACATTATACACTGGGTGTACGGTACCAAGTGCAAGACGGGAAACAAAACTGGTTAAGGATCATCAATTATAATCACATTAAAGATCTCTAATCATCTAAATTTAAGATAAAGCACAACTACAACAGGCGCCATCATCACCATCATCATTAGAGCCAACAAGTAACAAAAATACTGCATCCTCAAAGACACATTTGCGTGCCAGCGCACACACAGACACAAACTTAGACACACACAACTGTAAATTCGTTATTGATTGTATGTATTAATTATTAACGACACAGTCACATGACTGATCAAGCTCTAACAACAAATCAGAATGACTGCTTTTCTACACCAGAATCAGCTGAGCTGTCACAGTTTTTACAGCAGCAGTGCTTAGGTTAAATGAGACCAAGTCCTAATCTTCCCTACTGCATGAAAATGGCTGGATATGTACGTACCTCACGGGTAAAATTACACAGTAAAAATAACAATGTTGGTTAAGAAAGGAAATAGAAACATTGTCCCTGTAATTTAACTCACTGATGATGATGATAAATGTAATGATGATGGGAGTTAAAGAGCTTGCGGGTGGAGCCTGAAGAGAACCTTTCGTCTCTTATATTCTGCCGAATAATTAAAACATGAACACAAGCATAAAATATCTAGGTTGGAGCAGATACATCTATGAGAGCAATAATGAGACATAATATAAATG
Source organism: Oreochromis niloticus (assembly GCF_001858045.2). Classification (NCBI taxonomy): domain Eukaryota; kingdom Metazoa; phylum Chordata; class Actinopteri; order Cichliformes; family Cichlidae; genus Oreochromis; species Oreochromis niloticus. Next base: position 18,095,995 of record NC_031978.2, read on the forward strand.
TGGTATCTTAAATTTAGTCTATACAAGAAAGAGCTGGGTTAATATGTAATTATGACTGGCATATGCCAAAGATCATTTGAAGAGATTAGAAAATTGACTTTTGGGGATGGAAAGAGCATAATATCAGTTACATTCTTGTTGAGTATAGTGCAAATAGTTGTTTAGTGGTTACAAGGGAAACCCTGTTCTTGTCCTCTCTGAAATTAAACTCAATTTTAGGAACAGTTAAATGTGTGTAATGTTTTTCTTTCCATGGAATGTCTCTCTCTCTTTCTCTCTCTATTCCTGCCAAAAGACTTTTTTCCCCAGTAAAATGCAACAGTCATTTAAATTTCTGCATAGATTTGCTTGCTTATTTGAAATTAAATGGCACAAGCAAACTTGCACCAAGACCGGCACGTTTTATTTTTTACATTTATGTTGATATCTGGATTTCAAGGTTAGTTAGAAGATGGCATCTCACTAATCCAGCTGGGATATTCTATGTCTGTATACTATAAAGGCCATTTAATATGTGCAAGCAAGCGTTTCAACAAATCTGATAAGTGAGGCCACATTCAGAGGCAGAACATCTGACTGGTGCACTGCACTCTGTAATCAGCCAGTCAACTCGACCACAGCCTTTATCACATTATCACATTTGATCATCATAAATAAAGTCGTGCTCTCCTGTGGGGTCCTGCTGGCAAAAAGATATGACAGAAATGATGAGGAATTTTTTTGTGTGCGTTAAAGATGTATATGTATAGGTATGTTGGCAAATGTTTTACACAAAATTACATTGAAAACAGATGTGTTGCTCCTGTGAGGGTTTATATATCTACGAGTCTAATTAGGCCTTTTCAAATGACATTTAGGCTAGTATGTATATGTCCTTTGAGCACCAGGGAAATCAGGTAATAAATATGACAAGCTGAACTTGTCAAAAGCAATCTGAGAGTGCTTTGAATATTGAGTACTTTAGGACTGGGGGCATGACGCTTTCCAAATTCACTCTTAGCCGATCATATCACTGCTATTGTTCTAAAACCGCCAAGTGAGCTAAACAAGGCGCAGCCAGCTGGTCTGATGCATATAAAAGAAGTATGGCTTATCTGTAGCAGCCTGGTGCATATTGGATATACTTTATTCGAGGTTAATATAGTGGACAGCAGAGTGTAATTGCACTATCCTATCGTGTATCACTTCTGACAATGATCGCTTCAGCTTTATCGTGCTACTTTCAAACGACTTCAGGTTTCAAGAAATCAGTGACATTATATTATCAGTGCTCCAACTTTATCCACATAAAGCATTATTCTTTGATTGTAATTAACTTAAGTGACACGGTTAACTGACATTTTATATTTGCATTTTAAAAAAGATTTTAAAAGTCTAGAGGCAAAGTAGTTATAACGCTTTCCTGATGATTAACAGAGACTCAAATATGGCAGTTGACTCCCACAAAGATACATCATTGTTTTTCCTGAAATTATGCCAAAATGCCAGCACAATGCATTTGGCGGCCTCCAGAATGAACTTTCCACCTATTGACGTCTCTAGAAGAGCAAATCTGAAGGTCAAGATAATATCTCTTCGTAAAGCTTTCTGCTCTGGTCATTGCATAGCCACAAAAAAAAAAACAGGGTTGCAAGTGTGTGAGTGAATCACCAACTATAGAAACCAACTCACAGAAGTAAAATATAACATATATGTAGAGTACATGTAAGAAGAATACATCTACCAATTCTGAGGCATATTTATTTTTTTAAACCTAATTTAAAATTTTCAGCTACTGCGTTTTTCTGTCAGTTATGATTGCAATAGTTTCTCTCTCCCTGTGTGTTTGTGTATGTGTGCAATGAATAGGAGAGCCACGTGAAGTGAATCCGAGTGAAAAACATTGTAACACTGTGGTTAAATAAATGAAACCCCACTGAGATAGAAAACTGACAAATTATACACCTCTGTCTATCCTAGACATATGACTTTGAAGCCTGGCCAAATAACTGATTGAAACCAGACAACAATGTGTACACAAACTAATGCAACAGCAATCTGAGGAAAGCCAAAAAAACCTGATTTTAGTTCTTTAAGGTAAACAAATGCCAATTCAAGAGGTAATAGGGTATAAGAGGCACGTAAACCACATAAAAATTTGCTTTTTGTGATCAACTGAACAGCTAGACCATCATCCCACATTTAATCTCCATCAGCAAGATTAGAGACTACTCCCTACCATGTGGCATGGGGAAGCTGTTCTCACATCTCGTAAGGGTGGGGTCACCACTGGCGCAGCTGGGTACTGACTGCGTCTGTGTGTGTCATCAAAGCTGGACATTTGAAATTAAAGCAAAAAGACCACAGCTCTCAGTAAGTGAATGAAAAGCTTGCTTGAATCTAGCAAGATTATGTCTCTGGCTTTAGTATCAAATGCCAATATAAACTACTATGGCTTATAGCATTTCATTTTGTGAGTGAGTGTGTGTCTACGCACACATGCATATGCTGTTTGGGCAGCTGGAAGCCCTGGCACAGGACTCACATAATCACAGCTGGAGATACTGCAATCAACACATTTGCAGCTTCACAAGGCAACATACACAGACAGACAAACACACATGCCCACACATTATCTGATCAGTCAGAGCAGACGGGTGCGGCGTCTATGGTAAACAAAAGATAAGCAAAAGGCTGAAAAGTCTCCCTGTCTTCTCTGGAATACCATGACGCATGATAAACACATTCAAGCATCCAAATTATATGGTCAGAATGACTACATTAAAAGTGGAGTTTTCCAGAATGTTTAATGAAAGTCTGTGCTTTGGGCAACAGCAATTTCTAGTCTTACCTTGACCCATAAAGGCTCCATGCAGGGCATCTTTGGCAGTACCAAAGCCCAGTTCCCTGCACACAACACTAGCTGCTGTTCTGTCCCACAAGTGATCTACGATAGTCCCCCATTTTCCATCACGGAGCACCTCCACACGCCCCTCTCCCAGTCTGGGGCCCGCCTTGAGACGAACAGGCTGTACACAGCAACAAAGGGAGAATAAAAATCAGTTTACTAAGACAACTACATGATTGTGCGAATGTAGATACAAATTCTTAGCCTTACCACAACTGGATAGGGCGCTTGGGGTCTTCCTGAAGAGATGCGAGCAAACTGAGGTCCTGGTACACACTTGACCACTGCGTGTCTCCCATTTTTACAAGGGGTAGGACTCCGGGGGATTGACAGCTGAGCATGGCACTCTGAGAGACTGTTCTCAGTGCCTATACAATGAACTTTCTCTACCCAAAATCCTTTCTTTTTTGCCATGAGACTCAGTCTGCAAAGAACAGAAAGTAAACTGTAGGTAACATATTCTTAAAGATACTAACAATTTGGTTTTAATTTGTTAGCGTTTCTTAATGATATTAAGTAGTAGTAATTCCTGTATAGTTAATACAGGAATGTTGTTATAAAATTGCACATTTGTAGATAAGAAACAAAGGGTGAAAAGGGTCATTTTATTACCTTGTTGAAGGATCTTCAACCTTGGTATCCCATATTTTCCTGTAAAAGAACAGAACAGAAACAGACATGATCAGGACTGTCTGTTTTCTGAGGTTGACACTCACACACACCTGGACCAATTTGAATATCATCTGCTGGTTTTTGTTTCTATCTAATCCGATCACATAAAAGTGTTTTCAGCACAGAGAGCAGTAACAAACACTTAAAACACCAACTTCATTTTTACTAGAAAAGTAGCCTTACTGGGCTACTTGAAATGAACCATGCAGCTGCAAATATAACTTCTGCACATAAATCAGGAACAAATTTAGCATGTGGCTTTGTGGTGAGTGTAAAGTTAGATATATTGATAGTAATGGCTAGTACAGTTTAACAAAGTACAATCCTTGTCCTTTTTCAGGAACCTCACTTTCCATCTCTCTGTATATATTCAGTAGGATGTATTTCTTTCCTGAATGTGGGCTGTTTGCTATTTACCAAGTGTACTCTGTTTATGTTTAGAGCCTGTGTAATAGCATGTTCTGTACCCACTAACATAAATATGTGTTCAACAAAAATGTTCAGGGTAATTTTTATCTAAATTACACACTTTTACATTAAATAAACTAACACAGACTTTCTGACTTTCGGAACAAGCAATGCTGCTTAGCGGAGATTTACGCAATGACGCCAAGATGTGAGCTATAAAGAGATTAAAGAAATAACAAAAAAACAAAAAAAAATTAGATATTGTGATCTATGGTGTTAATCTCCAAAACCACACTAGGGGAAAAAAAGCATGCCATCCAACATCTGTGAAGAAGAACATTTCTTAAAAAACAGGCTTTGACCAAGCACGATATATAAACAAAACCTCTGGCAATACCCTACGCTGAATGTCCAAGAAATGTAAGATCGAAACAGAGATTTATGTTCCAACTAGGCTGGCTGAATTGGGAGAGCGGTGGAGAGGAAAGCCGTTTGTTCTCTTGGCAGACACACAGTGCACACATGCCAAACAGATCATACCAGGGCATCCTCCAACCACTGCAAACTGCATGCACCATTACCAACATTCACATCAATTACACCAAAACACTCACAGATATACATGGCACAATCGCACTGACATTTTTATTTTATAAATCTGGACAAGTGGCTTAAGTTTTTATTAAAGTAAGATTAATATTCGTCAGTCAGGAAAAAAGGGGTCATCAAACCACCCTGTACAGTGGAAACACACACACACACACACACACACACACACACACACAATACCAATTTCAATATATATGTTTTTTTGATAGTCACACACTGAAGAAACTAAAACACACTCCAGTTCTGATTCGAGTGGTGTTCCCATTTAAAGAAACAAACACATCGAAGATCTAAGGATATCTGTATGAAAGTAAAGGCAGGTCAATATTTTTATTTCAGACATGAAACTCTAGACATTCTGGGAAAGTTATAAGAGACAAACCATAAAAAAAGCAAACAAACTGAGGATAGTGGAATAAAGAAAGTCGTTTTTAGTGACATGATGTGATGCTGATGGTTGAGTGAAGTCATGGGCTGCTGATTTTACACTTTCCAGAATCACATAATAACTTGTTTCTTGATGCTATAAGTAGTAAGTGGGCAATGAGACCTAAAAATATAAACAATCCTTCAAAAAGTATTTCAGTATAAATAACATGTTTTTATTTCAGGAATCATTCAACGTGTGTTTTGAAATTCGCAGATATATCTCAAATCTTAAACCAGTCCTTCTCTATGCCCCATTTGAAGCATAAATGCAAAAACGAACATCTGTAAAAGATTTTTCAGTTGCATAAATAGCCTTGCCCTGATACATAACTACATGAAAAATATATCAAACAAAAAACCCATAAAGGCATTGTTTTAACTAATGTGCATAGCTTAAAATAAAGCCCTATATATTGTCATGCATCTTACTGTAACTTGGAATTGGCTCATTGCATTAAAATTTAACACTTAAACTTTACAGTCTCTTGAATTACACTTGTAAAACATTTTAAATGTGTCTACCATGTGGCTTTATAGTACCATAAGATAGACAGCGAGGAACAGCTACACACTCATTTTCACATGAGGCAAACATGTCTGTGACTTGTTTGTGACCTTACCACAGACAAATCAGCTAACCATTTACCCTCTTCAGAAGCCAACAGGACTACTACTTAGACTATAAATGATACCTTTAGGTATTTTATTTAACTGAATTACAGCACTGTTTGCCATGCTAAAATCAAGCACAATGAAAGCCATAAACACATTGTTAAATACATAAAAAGAAATAATGAAATGTAACTAAAATATGAAGGGATAGGAGCTGTATGAAAGTATATCTGAGCTATCTGAACAGACACCCCCAGTATTCACTTGTTTTTCACCTCAACAGCATTCATCAGCCAAATAGTGTGTCCAGCACTTGTTGTGGAAAAGAACAGAAGTTAATTATAGGGAGTCTACACCTGCTTGTTAAAAAAGACATGCATTACATCACTGTTTGGGTTTTATCAGCTTTACACTGCTCAGCAGTGATATTAGGTCATTTCTACATCTTCCGATGCTACATTACAACAGAATTATATATAAATGACATTTTGTTTTACATCAGATAAATTTTAAAAACCAGTATTGGCAAAAAAATAAATAACTAATAATAATCAAACTTGCTTACATCCATTTTTTTCAGCAAAGATCTACCTTAAAGTGGACACGAAAGAAAAGTGAAAAAAAGATTTAAAGTAGAATTACACAGAACAGAAATGGATGCAATTATTATAATTAAAAATAAATAATATAAAGAGAATGTATATAATGGTAGAAAATCTTGCTTGTGAAACAGTTGCTAGGCCCAAGTGAAGTGATAAAAATGCCTATGATTCAAGCCCTTTTTAAAAACCACCTTTCACAGTCTGTTCCAAGCCACAAAATAGCCACTGGCATGCACACAGAAATAAAAAGATGGGAAAATAAATTAGAGGGAAGAGCACTGAAGAAGATCATACAGACATCAGACAGGAAAACTAAATTTGGTCAAAGAAAATGTCACCCAAAAGCCTGAAAATGATACGTTCGTCATAAGAAAATTTTAACTGAAATATAATTAAACATAAAGTCCCCAGTTAAGTCCCCAAATCTCTATGGTGACAGAGGAAGACAGACAGCTGCTGACACAGCAGGCAGCGCTGCAAACTGCAGCTGTAATTGGCTATATTTCACACGAGCAAGCGAAAATCTGGCTCGTCTGACTGCTGCTCTCCGTCTTTCTCTCCATCCGCTCTTCTCTTGTTACTCTCTGCCTCCATCCTCGCCATCTCTGTCTCACTCTCTCTCACACACAGCTATAATTGGGGGTGTTTTTTCACCCTCAGCAGAATCCCTGGAGAGCTTTGGTCCTGACCAACTTGTAATTATAGCATCTTCAGAATTTCATCCAAGTGACACAGGAAGAGTCATGGCAGGGTTTGGAATTTCTAAGAATGGACAGAAAAACTTGGCAAGAAAGCTTGGCTTTGTTCGAACCATGCAGTACAAGCCTACGCTTTTTTGGCAAGTGAAAGATGTTACATGAACGCTTAACAACCAAATTGTTTTTCTATGACTCTTCTGGCTATCATGATTGTAATTAGAGTACAAAGTGGCAATTTAAGTCAAGTCAAAAGTGCAACCGTACATTTACCCCTAAGTCCAGTCTGAAACAGAATGAACATTTTTGCTTGCATTCTTCTGGATGTTATTTTGTAACCTCACATTTAACACATTCAGATTTTAGAAACCAAGTCTGTTAAACAACTTTCTTATATGACTTGGAACAAAGACACTCAGGCAAATGTATTTGAAACAGCCTGAAGTCAAAAACACATGTTAAAGAGGGAACAAACATGCTTCTGTGGAGACAGAAAACAGGTACAGATTTGGAAACAAACACATCATCATGGTTCGGACTAATATAGCGCCTGAGGCTTAAGCAAAACCCCTGGTCATACCCAGGAAGGACAAACCCAGATGTATCACAGCCACTTCCATGACAGAGCCTTATAATTTATACACACAATAAAAGAATTCAAGATATTGGCTTACAGTACTTTTTGCTGAACATTAAGGTAAACAGTATTGTGCACTTTGTTGTGGCTTTGGTCAGATACTAAAAGAGCAGGAAGAGTCCTGTTATTTAAGCTCCTTTTACTTGACCTTAGAAGATTTAAAAACAACATCTTAAAAAAGACAGTGAGCATATTCCCCTGAAGATGTCAATAAAAGCCCTTCAAGCTACAACAGCCCTGTCCTCCACTGGTATATCAATCTTCCTGGTAAGCAGCCAAATCACCTCTATTTGAACCATACAAATATATCCACCTAATTCCCCTAAACAAGGATCTGTGCTACACATTTCAGTGTTTTGTACCTGTACTGTGAATCTGTACTGCATAAGAAAATCAAGCAGATGCATGAAAAGCACCACACCTGCAATGCGGGGAAGCTGTGCTCTAATAAATGATCCTGTACAGACCGTGTACAGAGTCGGGCTCAGCTGTTAAACAACAGCTTATTCGGAGGGACTTTTATTACTGAAGATATGACGCCATACGATCGCCTCCTCCAACAGTAGAATCAGGTTATAGCTTCACTGTGTTCCCAATAACACACAAGTTCAACAGAGATGGCGTAATTCAAGGGCAATGCAGAAATACTTTCAGAGTGGCTGCACTCCAATAGTTTGTCAAGTCAATAAAAACTCAGAAAAGTCTATAAAACAAATCAACTTCCCTTTAACAGTTACAGCATTTCAGAAGCATGAGGGTTGTAGTACCTACAGCAGATGTTGCGGTCTGTCACCAGCTGAGTCAGAGTAACCTGAGCCAGTAGAGGGACGGAACAGCTAAACTGGGAATCATCTCTAGATGGCAGGTTTCCACAAGCAAGATCCACCTGGATCCATCTTCCACAAAGGGTCAAACACCATTCATTCTCAGAACAGCAGTGGAGAAATGCTCTGCTAATATGTGGTCCTCCCGTGGTTTACAACGCAAAGAGTCCCAAAAACCACTGCTGAGGGTTTTTTTTTTTTTTCCAACAAAGAGGATGCGGGCCAAAGGGGCAAAAAGAGACATGCTCATTGGGACAATGACAGTATGCACATGCTCATACTGAACCTTAACCATATTTTAAGTATGGTTTTTAAGTTAAATTCCTTCATGTTAAAAGTCAATGAGATGAGTTCAACACCATTCATTATTCATGTGTGTGCATCCGTCTTGTACTTTGTTACCTGGCTTAAAAACTGTCTGCCAAACTGACATAAAACTGCAACAAATATCTTCATTTGTCTGTGTTTTTTTTTCTTTCATTGACTGAAAAATCAAACTGAGTAAAATGAAAAGCTTAAGCACTGTCATGACATAAAAAGTAGCAAAGAACACATTGAGAAGTTGTTCTTTTCTGATTCTCAGTAATAAAGAAACACAATCCCCAGCCCATCCATTTTCTCAACAAACTCTATTTAAGGGTCTCTGGGGGCCTGGAGCCTTTCCCAGCTGCCATAGAGCGAAGTACACACAGGACAGATTTCCAGTGTATCGCAGAGCTAACAAACACACAGGGAAGACAACCAGTCACATTCACACCTATGGCTTTTGGACTGCCAGAATAACCGAAGTCTATGCAGGCAGAACATGCAAACTCCAGACAGGGAGGCCCCAGCTGGCCAGTGGATTCATCCCTATCCCTACTTGCTGTGAGACAACAGCACTGTGTTTTTTACTTATCCTTTTAGAAGTTATTTTCAGAGCTCTGTGATATTTTCCTAGTTTTAGTGTGAGTTGTATTTATAAAGTGTTCTTGTACCATTACTTAAATGAAATTAAACACAAATGAATGCAGAGGTTTCCATGCTTCTAAAGTAATGCACTAAAAGAGGCATTGTTTTTTGTAGATGTACCAAACTTTCAGTGCTGGAAAACATTAAAAAAAGTAATTATAACCATAGTACACACATATACGTACTCACACACACTGGCAGCAAGTCACACATGCTTTTTCTGTGGTGGCATGTAAAAGTAAAGAAAAGCATGGCTTACTTAAGCCCACAGAGATCCCACAGCCAGAAAGACAAGTCACTCCACACATACCATCATCCTGCTCTCCAAAAGCGACCTCTGTCTCACACATAGTATCGATGGGACAGTTAAGAGCACAATCAGCAGTGATATTGCACCTCTGCATTGGAATCTAAAAGTTAAAGTAGAGCTGTTTGTCTGTGAGCTGCAGGCTGAAGATGGTATCAGAAGGAGAAAGGGAGTGAGAGGCAATGAGGTGTGCAGAGGTGATTTGCCTAGAGAGAGGGGTAGAGAAAGGGCAGTAGAGAGGAGTAAGGGATCCCCTTTATCATCATCCTGAGGCTGAGGAAAGAAGAGGTGGGGGGGGGCTGAGGGACATGGGAAAGCAGTGGCTGGGGGAGGAAGATAAGCCCAAAGCAAGACCTCTAACTGCGGTGCTGCTGCTGCTGCTGTTTGTTTTGTTTTTTTCGTTTTTATCCATTCTTCACAATGTGTTTGTAGTCATTTAACAGTCAGATGAATGGCATAGCATGTTGCCCTTCTGAACTACAGTCAACAGCCCAGTGTTTTGCAATCTAATAACCTGGCCTCATAAAAGTGGATTGTATTGCTGTCAGTGCAGCTAGTGAGAAAGATTCATACTTACTTATATGTTCTCACATTGTGCTGAGTAGCCTCTGGAAAGCCAAGCATCCCACACACAACCCGGCTGCTATTGAGACTCCAGCCCTTATCGCAAACTTGTCTCCATCTCCCAGCATGCTTCACTTCCACCACACCCTCTGTCATAAGGCTCTTCTTCTTTGTAGACATGAGGATGGGGCGAAGACGGACCTCCTCAATTCGCACCTTACTTTGCCTCTTAGGGAATACAAATGTCACAACTGTTACATATTTTTCTACAAATAATGCAGTAATTAGCCAGACATTAACTGTTGTACCTGATAGTGGTGGTGATGATGATGGGGTCTTTGGAACCTGGGAACCTCATATGGATGTCCATTTCCATAATATCCATACCCTGGTTGCCCACGGGTGTCCACAAGCCCCTGCCATTGAGGTGCAGTATTACCATTAGGCCTTGGAGCAGTGGTGTGGGCTCTGCTGGCTGGCTGACTCACCACCCTACGCTCAGGGGTGCACACAACCCCCAAATCTTCAGAGTGTTTGCAGTCATTCACTCCCCAACCGTTGTGTTTGCAGTCCTTCAAGGACTTCTCTGAGCCGTCACAGCGTACATTATCCATCCATATTGGGCCTTGAAAAAGAATAAACGATGCAAAACTTGATTCACTCAGACTTTCATTGATCAAGTAACGGATTGGCCGATGCATCTAAACATCAGCCAGAATCACTTCTTAAATACCTAACGCTTGACTTTTAGTGCTACGCTGATTTAGGGTTGCACCTTAGTGGCGTGTTTAGCAGTAGATACACAGTATTTTACAAGGCAGAGTGCTGTAGATCCTGCTCCCTGAATCCACTCAACTCTTTAATTTGGATTTAAAAGCAGCAGTAAAGAATGTCCATAAACCATGGCAAGTGTTGCACAACTCTGGCAAGCAAATGCTGTCATTATTCTAAAACAAATGCCCTTTTTCAGCCCATATATTTGCTCTGCCGGCCTGCCAGGCAACCTTAACGAGATGTAGATTCCAATCCCACAACGAGTTATCTTTGTCAGTTTATGATGTTACTTATTTTGAATGTCTTAATTGGCTGCCTTTTCATGAAGCCATACAGTTGTGAGCCAAGCACACTGTACTGTGGAAGTTTTGGAGTAGACAGGTTAGTGGCTGCCTGCCACTCCAATAAATCTTAATTGTTAAGCTATACCCACCAGTTACTTTGTACACCTTTGCTCTCTATTCTGTTCTACCTTGCTAGTACCAGCTTGGACCGACTTTTTCCCTAAAAACAGTCTTAATTCTTAGTGGCACAGTTTCAACAAAGTGCTGGAAATATTCTCCACAGATTTTGGTCCATATTGACATGATAGCATCATACAGCTGCTGCAGATTTGTCGGCTGTGCATCCTTTATGAGAATCTCTTGTTCAACCACATACCAATGGTACTCTTTTGGATTGGGATCTGGTGAGGTGTGGAGGGCATTCGAGTACACTGAACTCACTGTCTTGTTCAAGAAAGAGCTTTGAAATATAGCAGATCATCATGCTGAATACAGGCATCAGGAGATAGAGACACTGTGGTTATAAAGGGATAGACTTGGTTGGCAACCATATTTGAGTAGACTGTGCCTTTTCAGTGATATTCAATTGGTACAAAGTATTCCAGGAAAATATGCCCATTGCACCACCATCAGCATAAATTGTTGATACAAGACAGGGCGGAGCCTTACTTTAATGTTCTCTATGTCAGTTTACAACCACCAATATGTGAATTTTGCAGCAGAACTTGAGACTTGTCAAACTAGTACACACGTTTTCAATCTTCCATTTTCCAATTTTGGTGAGCGTGTGCAAAATGTAGCCTCGGTCTCCTTTTCTTAGCTGACATGAGAGGCACCTGGTGTGGCCTTCTGCTGCATTAGCCCATCTGCTTCATGATTTGGCATGTTGAGCATTGAGAGATGCTCTTCTGCATACATCAGTTGTACAGCTATAAGTAGTCTGGTTATTGTCTTCTAACCTCTGGTGTCAGCAAGACATTTTTATCCAGAGAACTATTGTTCATTGGACATTTTACATTTTTTGGACCATTAGCTGTAAAACCCAAAGATGGCAGTATGGATAAATTCCAGTAGATTAGCAGTTTCTGAAATACTCAGACTAGTTACCATGCCACATTCAAAACTACTTAAATCACATTTCTTCCCCAATCTTCCTGACTATGTCTACATGTCTAAAAGCACCATGTTCCTGCTATGTGGTTGGTTCATTTTGTATTTGTCCTAATAAAAAGTTGAAAATATTATTACATTGTTAAAACAATTAATGAAGTATGACAGTAAGTTAGCTGGCATAGACGCTAAATTGTCTGTGTAATAATAACTGTTCGCTCTGTTTAAACTGTCAAAATTTCAAACCCAGTCAGAGCCCCCCGCAACATATAGTTTGGATTTTCTTGACAAGACTAAACTGAGAGTTCGCCTTTCTTCGGTAAAAAATGCTGACTGCCAAAGAAGACTCCACGGTAACTTCATACAGGGAGTGCTCTCACCCGTTCCTTCTCCATACTGTGCGCTGTGAGCCCACGTTAAGCCACCTTCGAACCCCAGTTCACGGCACACGACGTTGGCGAGCTTGATGTCCACCTCATCGTCGCAGACGGTCCCCCAAGTGTTGTTGTGCAACACCTCCACGCGCCCTTCGTGCGCTTGTCGCGCGAAGGTGCCTGCCAAGCGGACCTTGAGAGCTGGTGCGCGAGACACTCTGCGCTGAGATGCTGTAGTCCTCCGAGGTTCGGCGCGAGCGGGACAGGAAAGGGACAGGAGCACAAGGAGGAAGAGGCTGATCGATAGACTGCAGGCCATTACTGACTCAGAAGATGAGGTCTGTAGATAAAAATTGAAAAACGTTATTTATTTTGTTCAACTTTTCATAAATTGCCATTCGAACTATGCCATGAAACAATGTAACTGGTTTGCCAGTAATTATAAAGTCAAGGGCCAGTCCTTATCAACTGTCTGAAGTTCATCTTAAAATTAGCAAAATACCATTATTTAAGACTCTTTAAAAAAAATACTAGGGTATTACCGCCTTTAGACTACTGAGTAATTCTCTTAAACACAAGTCACAGCCAACCAGACGATAGCACGAGAGGCCTGGATGTTAAACAGACCAACGGTGACATCCTCTGGACAAAATCTTTCAGGTAGTTTACTCTCGGATGCTACCAGTGTGTTCCTCTCTGTTATCACATCAAGAAATGAATTAGGCTCAGACACAGTTAACATTGCAGTGGTAACTTATCTGCTGACAATCAGAGATAGAGGCTGACTTGTTTTGGCGTTCCACATTTAGATTTTAGTCACCGCATAAATCTTATAGTGATGCAATGGAAGACAGAGTACATAAAACGAGTACTTTGCACTCATGTCAGACACAGGCATATAATTAGAGATGCACTTTTGTATGACAGTTCACGTAAATAAACATTCCCCAAGGCTAACTAACCAGACAGAAACATGTGGCAGGTTTAAACTGGAAGTTGACAAGTGTCAAAGCCAAACAAGAGCACAGTGGGGGCAAAAAGTGAAACACTAAATCACTGAAGGCCACAGGAAAGCACTAAAGACCCCCAAAAATGTTTAGTGGATATTAAAAACTTACAAAAAATGCAGTTAGGAATGTTTAAACTTCTTTAAATCCAAAGCTAGAAGACACAAAAAGTATCCACTTTATGTTAAAGAAATTCTAACAGAGTAAAAGAACTTGTGCCAAAGTTTTATCTCGTAAAACACCTGTTACACTTGATGTCAGATGTGCCTGAATTAAAATGAAATTAACAAGTGAGAAGCCTGTAAACACTGAAAAATAATAATGATAATAATGAGAAGGTAAAATGAAGGATCACTCACCTTGCAGACAGCAAATGTAGTGGTGGGTGTCACTTACAAGGGGAGAGTGACTGAGTGAAGGAGTGTGCCTACTAAAGGCTTTCCTCAATCCTCCTTTCTTCCCTCCTCCCTATATTCCTCCCTGCCTCCCTCCTCCTGCGTACATTTCAGTCTGGGCTTCATTCTTTGAGATTATACATATACATATATATATATATGTTGTTTTTAAGTTTTTAATATCCACTTGATTTCTCCTGGCTGACATTTGTGTATAACTGTGAATGAATACTCTGAAGCACTGCTGAATAAGCTCTGAGATAAAACATTGTGTTCGTCATAGACAAATTAATCTGTAGGTAAATATTTCAGAAATTTGTCACCAACACCTACAGTGTCATCAATTTCAAGACACATTATTTAATACAAAATTGACTTTATATATATCCACAATCCTATTTTCATTAATTTATCTACTATTTTCTTTTTTTTGTCCCTTTATATTTTGTACACTCTGATAGGCTGACGGTGTTTTACACAACTGTACCCTCACGATGTTACACAAGTTTAGGGTGAAATGTAAATGTAGCCAACAGGAAGGACTCTGGATCCAGAATAGTTTCAGACATCAAGTTCCAAGTGTCTTAAAGAAGCTCCCTATACCACAGGGTAGATATTTCCTTGTTGAGATGGCCACAAACCACCAAATCTAAAATAGTCCCAGCTCTACCGTAGCATGGCAAACGTGACTGATGAGAATACGCCATACCACCCTTGCCCAGGAGTGTGTTACTATAGTCTAACCTATCATCATGGTGTAGAAAGCATAAAGCTTTACCTCATCAGTGTAGATCCAGAAGAAAGGGGAAAATGTTCCGTTTATGGCTTTTAAACACTTCATGGTCGGTCCTGATTTGGGTTTAGGTTTCTTCCACATGTGTACTATAGGTTTGCAGGTTTGAAACCTGTTTATTTATTTCTAGAGTCACTTTTGGGAAGATTGGGGATAAATTTAGCTGTATGGAAATTTTTAGCCTTGAGGTGTTTTGTTGATAAACCCTTTTTCAGTTTTCAAGTAAACGTTGGTGGGCATGTTTTCGAGGGCAGCAAGGTTTATTCATAGACATGAAAAATTTCAGTTATAACAGGGGGGTTAGGAACCAAAACATCAAGCTCAACCGTAAAAAACACTTCGCCGTATGCAGATTTCCAACAAACTCAAAAGGATTCACACGTTCCTTACAGTGTGCGCCTATTCATGTGTGCACATGTAACCATTGACGCTATAATTGAAATGTTTGTGTGTGCTAGAGATGGTGTGACTGGGTGGCGAAATGGAGGTCCCTCCCTGACTGGTAAACCCGAACAGGAAGAGCAGACCCCCTATTAGCGGGGCCAAATCAGAGGGACCTCCAAGGCCGACAGAGACGAAAAAGAGACGTAAAAGAAAAAAAGGAAATAGGGGTTTGCTTAGGTTAAAAAAAAAAAACTCGCTGCTGAGCGCGGCATCCTTTCATTATAATTTATGATGCATGATTGCATATCAGACTAATTAAACCAGACCAGACAGGTGTCCCTCCCTATGTGCCAATACTTTCATTGGGGGTGTGTGCTAGTGAGAGTGTTACACAGCTCTCATAGGACTATGAATATTTGAGCAAAGCAGGTCTCTGTGGCAGAGCACTCTCTCTCTCCCTTCACCTCTCTAATTACAGCGACCGAGTCGGCTCTGCCCTTACCCACAATCTGTGGAGGCATGAAATAAATACATGCTCTCCAACAATAAACAAGTGCCTTTTCAAATGACAGCACCCCCTCATGCTCACCCCCAATGCCGTCTCTCCAGGCTTTCGTAACGCTTTTACTTTCAAGCTGGCGACAGGCGCATATAGGCCTCTGCTCATAATGTATAGAGTACAGGCTGTACAGGTTCTGGGGTTGAAAGTACAGAAAGCTAAATATAGGCTGACTTCAGCACTGAGGCCATGTTTGCATGGAATGAAAAGGTGGAATGAAAAATGGTTATTATGATGATTTAAAAGTAGGTAAAATTTGATGCTCTACAGGTCTCGTAAGAAAGAAAATCATTTTCAGATATTCATACAGCTAAAAACGACAGTTTTAAATGGGTACTCTACACATTTATTACTGCACATTGATATAATTAGGTGAATTTAAAAGGTCAGGATATCCTTGACTTCTTTGCCATCTCCTAATAACTTTTTCTTGACCTCAAAGAAAATCATGATGTCAAGAAAAGATGCAAACAAGAATTCATAAGGACTCCAGTCCAACTTGTCATGTTCTAGACTACTTAATAATGTAATTACAGATTTGCTGACATGAGTCTGTTGTAGTGAAACCACCCTGTCCCAAAGTATTAATTAAAGATTAGAGCATCTTTAAAAAAATAATTGTTAGCGATCCTAAAGACTGGGAATACAGCAGTATCCAAAATGAGTACATAACCAATGAAAACTGAGTTATAAGACAACCTGCACACTGACAATTTTAATACTTATGAGGGTTTTTTTGTTGTTGTTGTTGTTTTTTTTAACACCCACATTAGAAAGTGCTTCACAGGGGCCAACAACTTCACAACAAGCAGACTTTAATAAAGTGCTGTAATGTTAACCTTTGGGTTCAAAAATTGTTGGAAATCAAATGCGTATTCTGCATTAGCAAATTATGGCTTCAGATGGGAAATGCTGCTGTTTGCATGATATGATCACTTCTTAGTTACGTTGATCATTTGTTTTTGTGACAGTGGGTCACTATGATCTATTGTGTCTTGTGGTAGAGGTGGTAAGAAAGAAAACACAGACCATTCTTTTAATTAGAGATTTGGGCTATGGGCTATGCTAGTTCTCACTCAGTTAGGATCCTAGTATGAATAAAGCTCCAAAGACATTCCCGTTCTGCTTGTGACACATGATTTCCCTGAAAATGTCTTTTTGTCAAAGCTGATATAACCTCACTTTGTCAGGGTTGCTTCGAAAACTCTTGAATGCATTATAACAACTGTTACTGTAGCTTGAGTACTACTTAGTGGAGGCCCAGGAAGTGCACACTTCCTTTGTGCACTTGTGACTTCCTACTGGTCTGTCACAAGTTTCCTGATAAATGTAATGTTCGCCATGTAAATGTCTCCTACTAGTGATGAGAAGGTTACCATAGTTTCCCCACTCCAGCCTGGCCCGATTAGATTTACCATGTCATGGTTTTGGTTTCGAGCAAAAGGAATGACTCAAAGTTGCATGTTGGTTTCTGAAGATCCAACTGGGGCAAAAGGAAGGTTATGTTGATGATTGTACTTCAGTGAAAAGCTTACAAGTACAACTCTGCCACCTTGTGGAAGGCACTAAGTACATACCTCTGGTATTCCACCCACACCCGTTGAACTCATTACTCATGCAGACACTCAGAAAGGTGGGATAGGTGGTTCAAATTACTTTATTAAATAAAAAAGCCCCCCCCCCTTTAAACTGTGCAGCAATGATAATACAAAATATTGTAGAGATTAGCCAGGTTTGCAGTGCTCCGTTTATAAATGTGTATAGTATAATCAGAAACACATTTTCCTGAAATAGTTTGAAACAAGGTAAAGAGACTAAACATATTCTAAACAAGCATTAAAAGAAAATTCTGTCTAATGTGAAATATTTATACAATGCAATTAAAAATATTCTAGTTTAAAAAGAAACTTATCTATAAAATTAAGTGGAATATGAAACCGTAGTTAACAGCTGAGATCACAAAAAGCACTGAGCAAGTGGGCCAAACAGACAAGTGCACTCTTAACTTTTGGTGTCCAATTCCTTTTTCACAAGTTCCAGCCACAAGACCGAAAGCAACACAAGAAAAGCAGAAGTGCAGCATGTGACAGTATTTGCACCATTTTTTTTTTTTTAAAGTTTGCTCTTAAAGCCAGAACTAAGCAGCAGAGACCTTCTGAAAGAGGTTCATTAACTTGCCAGAAAGTGAAAAGACAATATGGCCAGTAAATAAAAGGTAAATTCAGTTCCCAGGATATGTTGAATACAGGAAACATGAAAAAAAAAAGTATAAATAGAAAAATAAATACTGCTACGCATAGTTTACAAGTGAACGTAGTGTGGACTTAAACCAGATCTGTTTTCTACTAAATGACACAAACAGATGCTAATAGGCTTTAATGCACTGTCTAGTGTTAAAACTACTGAAAGAATGAGGCCGTTTTAATGCAGAGCCATCAGATCCTTCAGTTCACTAAAATACTGAAATGGAGGCCCAAAACTTTAAAACACTGGTTTTCAAGGTTAAAAAAATAAGTATGATTTTAAACTGTGTGCACACATTACTCTTTTTTTTTTTTGTACTTTTACAAGAAGTGGTGTGAATTTCTGACACAGAACTGACAATCAATTCATGACTTTTTGCATAGATCTAAAGAACTTTGCATGCTTACGATGCAAATGTACCAACAAAGCAAGAAGAACATTCTCCTGCTGAGAAATAATAATAATTATAATAATGATAATAATAATAACGACAATAATAATAATAATAACAATAATAATAACAACAACAACACCAAAAGTTTGATATTTGAATTGGGTCCACAAAACAGATCTCCTGCAGTCCACAAAGCAGAGACAAGTCTGCAGCACTGAAGCACTTCACAACAAAAGCTTCATGCAATTCAGAACATCAAACATTTTGGCCTTAAAAATGCCAAGAGGTTAAAATCCATCTTGGAGACAGACTTAAAAAAAACAAAAACAAATCTGAAAAGACTACAGCCTTTATAAAAGCAGCGTTTACATTACGTCAGGTGTTGCTATTACTATTTCCTCATGGACAAGGAATCTCAACTAAAATGTCAAGAAAACTCCCGCAGAGAAACTAATCTTTCAAAAAAAAAAATAAAAAAAAAAATTGGTGAAATATGAACCTAATCCACGCACTGATGCATAGAATTTTGCAGCACTTCAAGTCAAATCATTGTATTTATATCCACTCGCCCACATAAGATCATTTCTAAGGCTACATAGGGCAAAAGGCAAGGCAGAAATTCTCATCTGCATAGGTGAGGTACTTAAATGTCAAGTATGTCTAATTTGAAGTCTTTGGTGTGGTGAACAATGTTTCAGTACTGGAACATGAACGAGTAGGAATGAAGCCCCAGTAATAACTGTAGGCCTAAGGCCTGGCTGTTTGGGGCATGGGATATGCCTCAATAGTTAGTATATGTCAATTAAATTTTAGTTAGAACCACAAAAAAAAAGAAAAAAAAAAAAGGGAAGGAACACTGGTTTGTGACGGAATTTCTAAAGAAGGAAAGTCCCAAACACAACATCCACATGTATTCCTTTCATTACTACCATACATGGCAGAGCTTTTACTTTTCTTCGAATAACAGACAAAGGCAGTTTCACTTCCTCTTTACGGTGTTTGCTTGAGGTGTTAGGTTCTTCCTCTTAGAAGAAAGAATAAAATCCCATGTCCCATAAAAGGCTGTGAATATGAAGGTTTTCATTCAAAAGCTATACCAGCTGGTTTTGTTTCCCTCTTCTGGATAATCTTCTATTACTAAAAAAAAAAAATAATATCCAGTCTGGGCTTTCATTAGAATATAAACCTTCATGCTCCGAATCCTTTGTGGTACATGTGACTACCTCCCCCTCCAACAGAACCTGAATGCTGGCTCTGATCCTTTAGCTATTCACATCCAGTTTGCCACAGTAAATATTTTTAGCCCAGAGAACCTTGTGCGGCAAGTACCAGTCCCATTGGCACAGTCGGCGTATCCCGGTTTCCTTTTCCAGTAATGAGGCAGAGAGTAAACGGTGTTCAAGGCTGCCAAGGTTTCCGGTCCTTGCCTTTCTGATCAGGAATGTGTTTATAGCGACATTTCTCCCCAAAATGGCAGCCAGTGGTTCTCCAGAAGTAACACTCATCTCCATTAACCGGGCCGCGTCTTCGAGGTCTGAGTAGAGACACACAGGTTGCACATTAGTTATAAAACTGCAGTCCTGTTGTATGATTACTACTATTATTATTAACTAGAGTTTTTAAAAGAGCAGCCAGTTAGCTTCTCACCCAGCAGCTGTGCCTCCCTGCTGTGTGACAGGGAGGCAAGTCTTGAGCGGAATAGGAAGGGACCTCTGAGTGCGGCGGTCAGGATAGCGCACCACTAAACGCGTGTTTTCAATACAGTGACCCTGTGACAGCAAGCATGTATGCACATTAACCCCATGGCAATAACTGTTTCTATGAAAATAATAATGCTGACAAAGGAGAAACAACAAAAACGCACTTACATTTAGTTTCTCCATGGCACGAGCTGCCATGCTTGCATCCCTGAAGTTAACGAAGGCACAGAATCTCTCATGCAGCACACGGATACTCTCAATCTCACCATACCTTCAATACAAGGAGACACAAGCAGACCAGTCAGCAACTCCCGTTGTTAAATTAGCTTCCTACATTTTCGTATAGGGATATTGCGCTTATATCATAACATTTTGTACCAGAATAGGATCATACATTTTAAAAAGGTCCCTTAAGTGTTTCTCAGTTAACTCAGTTGTCACATTTCCCACCCAGAGGGATGGACAGGGAGTTCTGCAAGAGAGAGAATGTAACCAAGAGTGCTTTAAAAAAAATAACAAATTAATTCATCATCATCACATTATCAACAACTCTATTTTTGACTGCTCAATCGTGGTCACCTACCCTGGTTGCACAACAGATGAATCTGTGCTTCCAGCTGCTGCTGAGGAAAGAAAAAGGATCAACAAGAGAATACATCGGAAAATCAGTTGTATCCTTTTAGCTTAAAGCTTATTTGATCCAGAAGAAAAAATGTTGGTCACTGTTTTGGCCTTACCTTTGGCAGCTTCAGAATAATATGCCAGAACACCCTGCACTGTTGAAAATCTATCTAACAGCAAGACACTCTGCACTTCTTCAAAGCCCAGTTCCTGAGGAAGGAAGAAAGAAACTCAAATTACCACCAGAAGGGTGTATGCCATCCGTCTGCCATTTGACAGAGACTTTACAACCATGGCTGTGTACACTTGATCCTTAAACATTATGGCTTTATGGTGTTTCTTAGTTATGGCAAAAAAAACAAACAAAAACAAAACAGCGACCTTAACCTCTGAGTAAAGAATCCAAGCAGTTCATTGCCAAGTGCAAGTAAATTGTGCCAAATGTTTACAAAAAAATCCCTTTAAAGCAATCCTGATACAACCGATTAACAAGAAGTAGACAGATTTTAGTTCACTGTGACCTTGACACCAAAATTCCAGTCGGCTCACCGGGTAAATGTTTGTGCCAAAATGCTTCTAATAGTGGAAAAGAGGAACTTTAAAGAAAAAAAAAAAAAAAAAAAAAAAAATGCACTGCCTTGGGTCACAGCTGTCATTGGGAGAAGGCATACAAATAATACCTGTCACATCTACAGAGCTTTTGTGTGTAGGCGTTACCATTAACTGCAGCACTTTGCAGTTAAATAGATTATTGACAGCCTCCTCGCAGTCTTTGTCCAGCTTCAGCACCTGCTCCATAGCCTTTTCTGCCTCACTGTACCGCTACAACACACACACACACACACACACACACACACACACACACACACAGTAAGTGAGTTAACACTAATGCTTAACGCTTTTTCGGTAGATTATTTACTCGACTACAAGCTATTACAAGCTTGTACCAACCTCCATGCCCATGAGGGCGCTGCCCTTGCGGAAGTATCCTTTGGGCCAGTCTGGGGCCAGCTGAATGGAGCGTTCAGCATCTGCCAGGGCCTGAGGATACTGCTCCAAGCAGTAATAGCAATAAGAGCGATTCCCAAAGAATCTACACGACATTAAAAAAATAAATGAATAAATGAATTAATATTATGTGAAATGTGCATTTCTTTTGTAATGCCCAAGTCATGACCACAGAAGCTGTACCTGTAATCTTTGGGATCACATTTGATGGCTTCTGTAAACATACTGGCTGCTTGTGCATACTGCCCCTCTTGCACCAGCTTTATCCCTTTTTCTGCAGGACATAAAGATTTGCTTTTAAACATTCCCAAAGGCTCAAGTGACCGCAGTGCTGTATGCTGGCATGCTTTCAGAATGAATGTGGAATCAATAATGTCCTCGAAGCCTTTGTTTCCATTTCCATGAATAACTTTTAAAGTTTCGATTCTTTACCTGTCAGTGATGCGCTTTTCTTGGTCATGGTGTCAGTTCCATTTGTCTGAACAAAAAAAAAGAAAAATGAAAAAAAAAGTGTTGGTTAAAAAAAAAAAAAAAAAAAAAAAAAAAAAAATCTATTTTCATGACTTCATATTCATGAAAATGTGTATTTACACTGCGAACACACACACACACACACACACACACAGCTTTTGTCAAATCTTTCATGGTCCAGAGTCCACTTTCCCCACATATCAGACTTTGAACTAACACAGGAACACCGCCTCAGCAAGAACTATTATATATGGGCGTTTGCTAGAGCTGCTTGTCTTAGATCATCTGTTAGCATTCAATCACCTCTCTCCTGGCTTCATTCTCCTTGTTTTCTTTGGACTTTCGACTTGATCCTTTGGGTTTGATATGGCTAGCAGCATTTGCAACGAAGGCACTACTGACATCCCACTCTGGCTCCTGTGGGACACAAAGTCAGACACTAGTGTTAAATCATGTGCCATCCAGGCCTAGAAGCACATAGCCTTTCACTGCAAACGCTTCTATTAATTCATTGTCTTGAGGCCTGTGATGATGGTTGATGACTAAAAATAAAAACAATGGCTTATTCACACATTGATAATAAACTAGTGTAGTGCCCCAACCTCCTCAGCAGATCTGGCTTGGGTCTCCTGACATCCTGAAGGAGCAATAGCAGGAGCGGCAAGATCTTTGGAGCAGGCCTCCGATTTCCCCTCCTTCTCTTCTTTCTGCACTCCTTTTTGTGCCCTTTGTTTCTCCTCTTCACCCCCAACTTCTGCTTCGGAATCGCTCTCATCTAGTTCAGACTCTGCACCTCCATCCTCTTCGTCATCCTAATGTGGAGTGAACAACTGAATATTTAGATTTTCACCCCACAGAGGCTAAAGGAGGGTGCATTTCCAAGGGGAATATTAAAATCTTTACCTGTTCAGCGTTGTCATTTTGCTTATTTTGTTCCTGCTTCTTACGTTTTCGACGGCGCTGAAATGAATGCACAGAAACACTTTAGAAAACAAATGGCTTCCTTGACATAAATTTCCAGCAAGATAGCCTTTTTCTCTCACCTTCCTCTTGGCTTTGCGTCGCTCTGCCTTCCGCCTTGCTTTCTCCTCCTCACTCAACTCCTCCTCTCCATTTAATGCATCCTAGAAAACCAAACATTCAGAGAACTTGATCATTAATGTCCTCACCCTTACAGTCCTCACTAGGTTCTGTCAGCCTGACACCAATTGTTTACCTGCGACAAGGTGGCACTCGGGTCAGGGTTTGTAGCACCACAGTCCATCTGCTCCTCCTGGACCACAGGACCTTCAGGAAATACACAAACTGAAATCATCATCTTTTTCCCCCCACCTTATATATATATATATATTTTTTTTTTTTTTTTTTAAAGAAACAGCTACACTCTTGTTCCTATGAGCCATACTGCATTAAAAAAAATAATACTCAGAGTGTAGCTAGATAAGGACACACTTTTCTTTTTCCCCCCCCCCACTCAGCAGCATAGTTTGACAAGCACACCATTTAAAATTTCCTTCCCTGTTAGGGGAAAAGGGAAAAAAAACTGAAAATGCATAGTGTAATAAGAGACGAGATGGGAGGAACCATCATTTAATATGGCCGCACGCTTCACTTTCCTTTACTCATTTCAGCCTCTATCAACTAAAGAGAAGATTAAAAGCAAGCAGCAGGCATCCCCTGCAGCAAAGGAAGGTACAAAAAGTTCTGTTCCAACATTTTCAAGTTACCTTAACGTGTTATATTAAAGAGATCTCCATGTGTTAGGTTAGCCTGTCTCATTTATATTCCGGTCTAACCACACTGACCAGTGATGATGTGCCAAATTTTTAAACAACGCTGGGTGGAGACAGGAAGGATTATGTAATCCTTTCTTATATGAACCACCAGGAAAAGCATGTAAAATAAAAACAAGAAAACAGAACTGAAAATTGCTCAGAGACCCCAAATCAGATTGTTTCTTTAAGATCTTAGAGAGCCATTTAGTAATAGTTATCTTTAGCACTGCCACAAGCCCACCACACAACACATACAGCTGCCCTGAGTACTGCTTTCTGAGAAACTGGAGTACTGAGAAGAGAAGAAGAAAAAAAAAAAAAAAGGAAAGCCACTGCTCTAAATGTGGGATTTTGTGTACATACGCTTGGGGGAGGGGGGGCAGCTTATTTGATCAAGCCAAAACTGTAGTCGTTTAGGTCAAATTGCAGCAGACACACGACAAGACAAAAGGAAGCAAAGTAGTGGACTACGCCGGAATACGTGTGGTGTCATGTTTCCGTTTGATCAGCAAAGATTTCCAGAGAGTGACAAATCCCATACTTGGGCCCTGACTCATGTTGTTATTTGTGAAGCATTGACAGGAGAGTTTTACACTTTACATTAACCTTTATAAATTTCATACTACAAAACTAGACACACCAAGTAGCTACTCGACTTCCTGATTCTGTGTATGCCTGTCCTTTAGCGGTGCCGTCCACATTTTAAACAATATGCAAAAAAAAAAACATAAGAGAATAAAAGTTGTGGTAATTATATGGAATTGGAATTCCATGTGAATTCAAGTACATTTCCCCCCCTTTACATATACCATGTCTACACATATAAATGTCTCTCACTAGCTTTGTTAAAGAGCCAGTCTGTCATTACAATGTGTCTCCAAGGATGCATAGTGACAGCAAGGAATTTCAGTTGTGTGCGCTTGACTCACTGCTCAAATGTCAAGAAATAAGCACTGTTAACAACTCCATCTTCTCATTTGAACTAGGCCTTTGGTAAAAATTTTACCATACTGGAATGTCCTCCAAAAACATAAGTGATACAAGATCGGTAGACACGAGCAACAAAAGAGGCTCTGTTTCTTCACTTCAAGGAAATTTCCTAAATTAGTGTTCAGCTGAAAGGTGAGCTCTTTCCACAGGAATGCAAAATAATCGTGTACCATCACAGGCTGGAGCAGCAACAAGGAAATAAACTGCACAGGTCCACACTTTTCTTCAAGAAAGCATGACCTTATTATTCAAACAGGCACTACTTAATCATACGGCAGTGGTTGTGTAAACCAGCTAAACACAGAAACATGTAAACAATGTAGGAAATAGAAATGATCACACTTTTTTCTTTTTTGCAGAGTACATAGCTGCGAGACACAAATGTTCTGCATGTGACTGAGTGAAAACAACTGCATTACATCAGAAATAAACAGAAGAAAAATCATTAAAGATCTCAGAGGAGGTGAACTACAAAGCCAGTTTGACACGGCAAAGCTTTCTTTGCATTAGCAGGCTCCACACAACCCCAACCCTGAATAAGAGTTAATATATATCACAAGAGATATTATTCATTGTGTCAACCTTTAGCAGATTCTGTGTGTACTGACATAAAAGTTATGTGAGCACACAAAAAAGTGTTACCAAAAAAGATAAAAAGTAAAAGATGGACCGGCTGAGTGCCACCTCCTCTACGATGCTAACAGAGAGCTCTGAACAATACAGAAACACTATTACAGCTAAAAGCAACATTGATGCAGCAGTCCATAACCACAATGACCCTCGTTCACCTCTCCAGGTATGTTTTTTTTTTATATCCACACTTTCACTGTGGGAACAGTAAGGAGAATTAAGCATATGCACCACCTGCAGACTCTCACACTACCACTGCAAAGCCAGTAATGGTTGGAGAGGCAGGAAACCAAGTCTACAGCACTTTAACTGAACTGCTTCATCAGTGAGATTACTAACTGACACCGTTTAAAAAAAAAAAAAAAGCTAGAAATCTAAGCTCTTTATTACACCTTCACAGATGTATGGATCTGGATGGATCTAAGAATGAAGGAATGCAAACCAGTCTCTTTTGCAAATACATATTCCCCTACTTTTGGATGATAAACTGGGGAATTCCCACATTCATATATTAATAAATACAAATAATTTGAAACTGCTGCCTGCTACAACACATACTTTATTCATCCCGTTTTGTGTGTGTGTGTGTGTGTTTGTGTGTGTGTGTGTGTATTTCTCATCTAATATTCCCATGCTTTCCATAAATGGTAATAGGATTACTCACACCAGATGTGTACTCCTATACTCCAAAGTAATGCTAAAGTTGGCAAGGCATGTTTTTAATGCCGATGAAGGTGTGTAGATCAGCAGCTGTAGAGAGAGGGAGCTCTCTCTCTCTCTCTCTCTCTCTACATATATATATATATATATATATATATATATATATATATATATATATATATATATATATATATATATATATGTGTATGTGTGTGTGTGTGTGTGTGTGTGTGTGTGTGTGTGTGTGTGTGTGTGTTTATGCCGCACATAAGCTAACCTGATCTACAGCCCGATATGTTAGGATGTTAAGCGAAGAAGAGGAACAACATGTGGGCACATAACACGTTATTTAAAGAGATGTTTTAAGCTCATACAGTTTGACTTTCAATCTGCGCATACACTCGTTCTGTGCTGTGGGGCTTGTGCCACCTATCTGAGACATTGTTATCATACTAACACGCACCGAAGAATGCATTTATCTTTGTTTTGTTTTTATAGCACACATTAGTTTTTCTCTGTCTTATATACATGGTGTACCTCAGCTTGTAATCTTTATTACTATCTGCTTCGTGAGCGAGAACGCGTAAGAGAGCGTTTTGGATTTTCTGAGAACTTTTTCTTTTTTTTTTTTTTTTACTGCGCAAACTTGGAAGCGGTGCAGGCGAGGGTGTAACTGCCAAGAGAAGTTTCATTGTTTGACCAAAAGCTCAGTTTGATCACCAGGATAACACAAATGGGAAGCAATATCACTAACAAGTCGTTTATGTAACTCACGAGTTAGCTGTCCTCCAAATGTGCCGTGTCACACACGTTTCGTTATTACGTCCGAGATCGATCTAACCAGTTTAGAAAGTTTCGAAAAGTGGGAGAGAATTCTTACCGCTCCCGAGTCCCAACAGCCTGCATATATCCCTGGTGATTTTCATGAGCGCAACCATCCAGCATTATCGTCCTAAATAGCCCATAAACGTGCTCGGCCAAACGTTCAGGTTAGCACGAACACGTATCTAACGTTGGGACAATCGGTATCGAATCTGCGGGAATCTTTGGTGGTTTAATCCACTTCCTGAGCGTCTAACGCCGACGCTGGGTCCACCCTGACTGGCGTCTTAAAGGCACAGGACACTGTTATCGATCTTTAAACGGCTGAGACCTTATCAGAGAATGGCTTAACAATGGACCACGTGTTTAAATAACATTAACAGCGTTAGGTTTAATATCTAATGCAATATCATGTTTGACTATTGTAATGATTATAAACAGATACAAATATTATAAGATACACTCATTTACTATCCACTAACACAACTTTCCCAAAGAGCCACATGCGAAACTAATAAGTTGAATTTAGTCCTGTTGAATATTAATTTTATGTCATTTATTGGGGCAGTTGTGATAAAGTAATTATTAAAAAAATAAATTAGTTAATAGCTCACTCATGCTGTAATATAATCTCAGTGTAAATGGATGTGTATTTTTTTTTTTAAAGAAGAAGAAGAAAACCCTCAAGAATATCCTTTCAAGGTGTGGAAAAGAAAAATCAACTTTAATTTGCATTAATAAGGTTTTAAGATATTTCTAAGCTTTTAAAATGATTTTAATAACCAACAAAAGATACATAGTAAAAGATTGAATTTAAAACCAGGTTACATTTTGTGAGTTATCCACCATTACTTTCAGGACAGGACAGGGCATGTCTCACAATAGAAACATTGAAATTGTTAAACAGAATCATATATTATAATATGGGTAAAATACAATTGTTTCAAGGCATTTCTTTTGGAAAACACCTATGTTTTAGTATCATCACAAGTACATAACACTCTAAGCTGTGACATCAGCCCAAAGTGAAATAAATGCAACATAAGAAACAAACAATCATACATGGTTTAAAGGAAATTAGAAATGGCTTCAGTTTATTTAAAGCTATTCAAATAGAGTAGTAAAACGTTCCTTTGTGCATGAGTATCATCACTTCACAGTTTTTGTTAGTTTAATTAAAACAAGCATTAGTTTTTCTAAGAATACGTTTGGACTCAGTTTGCTTTGGTGGTATCAGTAATTTTCCGCTGGCTCACAGGTTGGTGTTGATTTTGTGTTTTTCCACTGGTAAACTTTTCACATGGCCTTCCTGTCCAGACCTGTTTTATTGCGCTCTACTTGTCATTTTTAATCCCATGTCATTTGTATTATTACGTCAGTCATTTAACTATTAAATCATAATGATCTAATTATAAGTTAATCTAACAAGTGGCTGGTTTTTGTTATAATATGACATTGATTTTTTAAACTAGCCACATTTACTCTAAAGAAATGTAGTGCACAGATTAGCGGACCACACAATGATAACGTTATCCGATAATGCCCTCAGCGACGTTTCAAATCAGCGATGACGGTAAGGGCTGCATTCCAGCCAGGGGAACCCATCACACCCCCACCTGAAAATGACATATCGACATGGAATAATTAGCCATCATGGCCGTCATTTATCATTAGCAATTAAGGCATGGGCACATCTTAAGATCAAAGGTTCATGAAGTGTGCTCTCTAAGACCAGCTAACATTGTATTTATTACTGTACAACATAATAAACAGCCTTATTTGTGATTCTGTGTTCAGCTGAGCATTAAAAGCAAACCTGGATGACAGCCACTGCCACACAGATAGAGCCCTTTAATTGGTGAGCGATAGTCTGAGAGAGAGGGCAAGGGTCGTGTTAAGTAGAGCTGGTCCAGTGACATTGATCCATGGAAGATATTCTGTAAAAACAAGACCAAAAGTTTAATTTTCCCTTTTGTTTTTCCTTCCAGGGCTATTAGTAGAAAAATAGCCTCCCTTGTGGTTAATTACTGTTTTCTTCATACAAAGGAGGCAGAAGCAAATGCAGTTAAGCGATTAAGTGTCACACAGTTAATGTGAACTTTGATTCTGGCTCGTGCTGTAGTAAAGCTGCCTGTCACCATTATCTGCTTATACAACAGCCATATCCCAAAGTAGGCAGTTAATGACTGAACACTGAAAAGAATGCAAATGACTTCCTCATCCAGTGAACAGCTGACTGTGTCAAACAAATAAGTGGCGTGTCAACATTCAAAGTGTTGCTCAGTGCTACAGCATCCACAGTGCACAGTATCTACCCCTCCAGTGAGCCCAAAGATCCTCTCCAGGTCAGGAGGGGCCAGGATGTCCCTGCCCACCACGGATTTTTTAAACCCAGGGGCGTATTGCTCTACCCAGTCAAACACTGAGGAGACAGAAACAGACATGCTTTTCACTCAAACACATGAATCAACATACAGGACATTTAAAGAGTGCAATTCATTTGAATACTTTTAATAATTTTGGAGAAAATATATTTCTAAGATTCACCAGTTAATTTGTAAACTTGACTCATTGTTCCATTTAAACAGTAAGAAAATGTCTAAGAAAGTTCCCTTCAGTGTCATTGAAGCCTGCAACAGTGAGACTTTAGAGCTTGAAAAGAAGGTAACTGGACTTCTTTAGGTTTTTTAAAGAGGGTTAAGGTCTCATCCAGGAGGTTTCTTCAGGTATTTAAATGCTAGTAGGTTTTATCCCATACATGAGCCAAGGTGTGACAAAAGGTGTGGCTCACTACAACCAGAGGTTTCAGGTGCACTGGAATGTCATGCTTGGATAGTTCCTTTGATAAACCTGCTACATAAGTGATGACAATGTGGTTCCATTTGTCATTCTGTTTCTCCCTTTCTATCCACTGAGGTGACATGAATACTGAATGCTTCTACTTCTTGGATTTTACCCAGGTGTCATCCACATATCTAGAGCCAAAGAGCTTTACTTTTCACCTCCTTCATGTAAAGGTTGGCTATGGGAAGTCCGTGGCACATCCATACTTTTGTACCGCCCCCCCCCCGTTAGAAGTCTAACAGTGTACAAATGTGATCGAGGTAAGGCTGGTTCTGTTGTGCAAGGAGCTGTCTTGCTGTAATCAGTTTCTCACAGTCTCCACTGCCTTGGTTGTAGGTATATAAGTAAAAAGCAAGACCACATCAAAGGACACTATGGTTTCATGTAGATTTAGTGTATGTTTGAGGCTTTTGTTTTGAAGTCAGTAGAGTTTTTGATATGATGCGGTGTTACCCACAAGCACAGCTGAGATGGTGAAAAGGTGCTTGGAAATGTTGCAGGTGGCTGGGAGGTGGAACATCTTCAAAAAACTTCAAGAAGTCCAGTCACCTTCAAGGTCTTAAGACTACCATGAACTGGATGACTGCGAATCTAAACAAATATACTGCCATAGTAAGCTAGAACTAAATCTACCAGCAGTAAACATGTTTGGCACGCTCAAAACATTAAGAAGTCAAGAGAGTGGAGCATTTGTTTTTCTAACCAGTGTCTGCAAATGCCTCCCGGTCCTGATCTGTCCACTCCCTGCCTTCTATATAATAGGGGGTGAATTGGGTAAAAAGTGACACCACATGGCAGCCAGGGGGAGCCAGAGTAGGATCCAGCACAGAGGGGATGGTCATTTCCACCATAGGCCTACAAGACCAGAGGAACATGATGTAATGAGATGATGGATTGACAAACATGTTGGATAAAGATTTTTTAAAGATATATTTGGGTGATAATGTTCAAGTAAGTGCTGACTGTGAATTCTTTTATCCTTAGCGGGACGTAAACATTAACTGACGTACAGACACTCTAAGAAAAAGATGAGAAAATACCAAATGTCCAGGGGAGAGATAAACACTAGTTCAAGGGTAAGTGTTATCTGTGAGATAAGGATACTGCACATGGACTACTTATGTGAGTAACCTGGAAAAATATATGATGAAAATACATAAACTAAAAAAAATTGTATTGTATTAAACGATATGAGAAAGGATATTTTATTGTACAATCTCAAAGGTTTTAAGGTTGAAGTGCTAAACATTCACACTACTCACTTTAATACGTTCTACCATTCGCAACTACACAGTTAATCCCTTATCTCAGTAACAAGCACCTAAAACTTTGCCCTGTATTTTCCAGTTCAATAAGAACTGTACATGTGCACTGCACAAATCTGTGCTTGAACATTAACTAAAGCTAGTTTTCTTTTCTTCCTCAGAACATCCTTTGTAACCATTGTCCTTGATGTAAATATGTAAAAATTGTGTATGTTTCTGTGTCTTGTGTACTGTTTGTTTGTATATGTGTCTTTCTTGCTGCTGTTACACCCGAATTTCCCCTTGTGGGACAATTAAAGGCCTATTCTATTTCTATTCTATTCTAATCTATTCTATTCTATTCTATTCTATTCTTCCCTCAGTGGGACATTTCAGTTTGATTTGGCATGCACAAATCTGACATGTTTAAAAGAATACTTATGCGAAGACATGTTCACCTTGCTGAGGGTCGATCATTTTTTGCTTCCTTATATGCTGTTTCCAAAACATCCACACTTTCGCAGTTCAGATGGATTGAGCACTGATGGTGTGGTCCAGGTTTATCACCTGGTGTGGGAGATGCTAAGAAGTTTGGCAACTTGTCTATTGCCACTGTAACAAAAAAAACAAACAAAGAAAGAAAGAAAGGAAAAAAGACATCACAGCAGGTAAAATGACATGGAATCAGTGTATGTGCTTCATTTTTTTTAATAAACTTCAAATTTTGGTTGAGCGTGCAGAAGAAACGCACTTCTGATTACATCACACTAGAAGCTGAACAACTGTTGAGACCCAATTTCTTCATAAGATTAAACATGTGATACAAAACCCACCAAAACAAACCATTTTTCCAAAGATGACTAAAGGATGTAAGTTTTCACCTCAATATATTATAGTGCCAGTCTTAACTTTAAGTTCTGATTGATGAAAGACTCACCATTGATCTTGGTAACAGGTGAAGTGTAGTCGATCTGGTCTACTGCTTTGATGAATTCTGAAGAAAGAGCGGACTGTAGTGATACAAGAGGTCAGAATAAGGGACTTTGTTTAGAGCGTTGCTTAGAAATGATGTTCGGTTTTCTGAGTTACCTGTGGTGTCAGGTTTTTGAAGGTAATATATGGGGTAGCATTTGATAAAACAACTTTACTGTGGATTTCTGTGCCGTCCTTTAGCACTACACCCTTAGCATCACCATCTGAACCAACCAGGATCTGGCTTACATCCTGCCAAAGATAAATGCAAGAAGTTAGGGAAGCTAGAACATAATTTCCCATGAATCCATGAAATAAACAACAAATCAATGTGATTACCTTTTCTGTAAAGATGTCAACACCATAAGATCGAGCAGCACTAGCAATAGCCTGAGACACACCTCCCATGCCTCCTTCTACATAACCCCAGGCACCCTTCTCCTTCTCCACCTCTCCCATCACATGGTGCAAGAGAACATACCTGCAAGTCAAAACCATCGAGTCACTTGTAATTCAGTCTAGCCAGATCTAAGATTACGAGAGTTTGGTTGTCATAGGCTGCTGTAAAATGTGTCTCACCCACTGCCAGGATTACTAGGACTGGTCATGGCTCCTATTACACCATCAGTAGCCAGAGTGGCTCTCAGTGGCTCAGAATCAAACCACTGAGTGAGAATCTTTCACACAAAACAAAAGTTATCTATGCAATCTAAAAATAAGAGGAACTAATGACTTTGTTTAATCTCTAACCAACCTTCATTATTGGAGCAGTTATGATTTCGTAGAAGTCTGGAAGGTTTTTGCCCAGTTTTAGACCTTTAGATTAAGAGCCAGAAATAGTCATGACTAAATTAATGCAGCATACAAATTAAGTACTTGCTAAATAAGCTAGTATTGGAGAATAAAAAAGTTTAAAAAAAATAAACCAACCCACCACATCTGAAGATGGGCATCAGTGTTTTAGCTGCAGCCACCCTCCGTCTCGGTGATCCAGAAATGATACCTGGAATATCTACAGGTGGAGCATCCAGGAGAGGGTGGATAGCATCTGCTAGCCTCTCCAAGTGTGCAACAAATTTAGGATAAGCCTGTATATATGTCGAGGAATAGGTGAAGATGTAAGTAAGCAAAGGTGTGTGGGATTGTATCACATAGAAATAAAGGTCCAACAAGGCAAAGAACAACCTCGTCGGCCTCATCACTGATGGGGACGACAGGGAGTACAGAGGACTGACTCAAGACTTTGTGGACTGGTGCCAGCTGAACTACCTCCAGATCAATGCCAGTAAAACCAAGGAGCTGGTGGTAGACTTCCGCAGGCACAAACATCCTCCACTGCAACCACTGAACATCCAAGGTATGGACATTGAGGCTGTGGATAGCTACAGGTACCTTGGTGTTCATCTGAACAACAAACTGGACTGGACTCATAATTCAGACGCCCTCTACAGGAAAGGGCAGAGCAGGCTGTACCTGCTGCGGAGACTCAGGTCATTTGGAGTGGAGGGCCCACTCCTGGAGACCTTCTATGACTCTGTGGTGGCCTCAGCCATCTTTTATGGTGTGGTCTGCTGGGGCGGCAACATCTCCGCCGGGGACAGGAAGAGATTGAACAGGCTGATCCGCAGGGCCAGCTCTGTTCTAGGATGCCCTCTGGACCCAGTGGAGGTGGTGAGTGACAGGAGAATGGTGGCTAAGCTGTCATCCCTGTTGGACAACATCTCCCACCCCATGCATGAGACTGTGACAGCACTGAGCAGCTCCTTCAGTGGGAGACTGCGGCACCCACGGTGTGGGACGGAGAGATTTCGCAGGTCTTTCCTCCCCACTGCTGTCAGACTCCACAACAAAGACTTTAACTGATCAAACACACACATCCACAAATGTGCAATAACACTAATGTGCAATAATCTTTTCTGGCATCGTTGTATTTTTACTCAGTTGTATATAGCATTTGTACTCTATTTTTATCTCATTGTATATTTTATTCTATTTTATTCTACTGTATATAGTATTTTATTTTATTCTATTCTGTACAGTTGTGTACTGTATTTATTCTTATTTTATTTTATTCTAATTTTTGCTTCATAACTTTTGCACTGTCCACTTCCTGCTGTGACAAAACAAATTTCCCACGTGTGGGACTAATAAAGGTTATCTTATCTTATCTTATCTTATTTTTTGGATCAGCCTAAATGAACAACTACTTATTATGTTTATTTTCGAACCTAAATCACCTTAGCATCCTTCTGTGAGAACTTGCCGATCTCCATCTGGTTGGTGGCCAGATCTGCGCCCAGAGTGAGAGAACGTGGAGGAGCACCTCTCACCCCTTCCTCCAACATGGGGGTGAAGGCATGTGGGTCTCTCATATACACCTTCAGCCCATGTTTCTGAATTTATAGAAAAAGGGAAAAAAATGATGAACTGCAACAAGGCTGAGCACTGATATCATCTCATGATGTCTAGAATCTTTCTTTGTGATTCTGGTTTTGTGTACCTTGAGCTCCAGGTCTCTGTATATGTGCGGTCTTAACAAACTGAGCAAGTAGGAGCACCGAGAGAAGCGGAAACCTGCAAACCAATGTAATTTATCTTAGAGGGGTAAAACTTTAGGTTACTTGCATAACCTAAGGCTCTCAGAGTAGCATGAGTGCGCTCTCTCACTACAGGATGCACCTCCCTGCATGAAGCATGTATCTTCTGTATCTCTACCAATCCTGATTGGCTGGTGATTGTAACGAGCACGTCGGGCAAAGCCTCCCACCTTTAAATAGGTTGCGCTATTAGATAGTCATTATTTAAGATAAGCACCTCTTCTCGCTTTGCCCCAGCACAAAAGGTTGCCTGGTGAGACGACTCACTCATGCTACTCTGAGAACTCGAGTTACGCAAGTAACCTAACGTTCTCCTTTCAAGCATTTGTTTCGATGTGTCACCATGGGAAATGGAGACTCCCGTATTGTCAGACAATAGTTATCTATTTTTATCTCAAGCAATCATGGCAATAGCCAGTCTATCTCTCACCAGAAGCTGATATATCTCCGCCAGCCAGTGCATTTCTCGCCAGAGCGGAGCTATCAAAATCAGGGTGTGATGATTCTCCCTCACTTTGAAGAGAATGGGAGATATCAAAGCCAGAGGGGGGAATGCTTATAGGAGGATGGGCGGCCACACAGGTGTAAGGATGTCCACACCGAGAGGCGCACTCTGGTCGCGTAACGACAAGAAATGTGGACAATGTGCGTTTTTCCCGTGGCGCCGCCACAACTGTTCTACAATGACTGGATGCAGAGCCCAGTTGCCGAATAATGGAGCACCTCTGGATAGCAGATCTGCTCCTTGATTCTGAGAGTCTGATTCTGAGCAAGTGTGTCACTCTCAGAGAGAGGAAACATTTGCTGCTTCATAGCATCAGCCTGCATGCCAGTGTGTGTAACTGGCGTGAACGTAGCCC
Source organism: Oreochromis niloticus (assembly GCF_001858045.2). NCBI lineage: Eukaryota > Metazoa > Chordata > Actinopteri > Cichliformes > Cichlidae > Oreochromis > Oreochromis niloticus. The sequence goes on from NC_031978.2 coordinate 18,131,704, forward strand.
TCCCTGATGACTGATATAAGCCACCATGGTGTTTTTGTTGATCCTCACAAGAACATGATATGCATGTAGAAATGGTAGGAAGTGCCTGAGGGTCAGAAACACTGCCAGGATGTCCGGATAATTTATGTACGGTCATTGGAGAATGCTGCTCCACAGCCCTCTCACAGATCAGCCCTAACAGGCCCTAACACCGCCCTAACAGGACAGGCCACTTTCCGGAACTGCACAGGACCCATAGGCAAACCCTGAGTCAGAAAAACTGGGTGTCGTCATCGGCATAACATCAGCACGCATTCCCCTGCTACTGATATTATCCATGCAATATGATGCACGGAGCTCAGTTTGAAAGAAGCCCTGAAAGAAGAGAACTATTTGTGCAGGTGGAAAAGAGCGAGGTATGCTCTGAGCACGTTCACTCTCTCCTCTGACAGACAAATTGTAATTTTGTTTGAGTCCAGAGATAAACCGAGGAATGTTATACGTTGTACTGGAGGCAACACAATCTTTTTGCTGTTTATTATGAAGCTTCAGGTGAGCTTCACGACAACAGAAGTCGAGTGGTCCGGTTCCGACCACGCCAGAAGGAGCCTAAATATGTAGCCAGATGAATGGCCCCCTGCATAGGCTGCATAGGCGTATCGGCGAGGGGTCGATGGGGCAGGGGAGCCCTTGCAACACATTCCAGAACATGACAGGTGAATGGGGAAAATCCAGCTTCTCCACCCGTGGTAACAGAGGAGGCTGTCAGGCCATTCTCTTCTTCTTCCTGGCATACTGACTGACAGGCTGTTTGGGTTGGCCCTTCAATGGCCTGCCCTCATCTCCTGCCTGAGTGGGTGTACTGGTGGTGGCTGGGACTTCCTACGTTTTGAGATCCCAAATTGAGTGGGAAGCCAGATGAACACCTGTGTGAAGGTCTATCTCGGGGCAGGACCAGGTGTTGGCTCAGTTTTCTGGGGGAGGCAGAGCCTCATCCTCTCTCTAACATTTCTGCTGAATAGAAGCCAGAGGAGTCCCGAAAACGCCGTTAAGCACGATCGGCATGACCTTAATGTCCTCCTTCTCTCTCTCTGACAGGTTTGTCACGTTGACCCATCTGGCTCGCTCGTGCAAACGTAATCATCCCCATGGATTTCCTTGTGGCTTGGACTGCGCAGTGCTGCATGCTGAGTGAAATATGTGTGATCACAGTAATTTCTTCCCAGACATTTGGGTCAGGCCAGGTCGCCGTGTCCCCACACAGCGCTACCTGGTAGGAAACTAGAATGGAGGAAACATTCAGTGCCATTACCGCTAAAAGCCACCGCTTTGTAGGCCCTCTCGGTCACGACGGACTGAAAGCGGTCTGCCTTCGATGGGAGTATGGGGCTCCTGGAGGAGGCTTTAGCCAGCCATGAATGGAGGTGGGCTGCAACTAGCGGCTCCATGTGGGGCATACAGAGTAGGCCATGCTTCTTTATGCCCTCAAAATCCAGGGAAGAAGGCCCTTGGTGGTTCTGCTGCTGAACGGGAGGTCTTCAAAAACAGCTATGGGAATTAGCTAACACTCCTGTCTGTGGAAAGTTAAGGTAGCTAGCCTTAGAAGGTTGAGATGTTGCCCGAAATGAGAAGAGGTTTTTGAATAACACCTATATAATAACACAAGCTATTTAAAGGTTGGTGCCGATCAGGATTGGTGGACTGAGATACATGCTTCTGAGGAATACACAGGAAGGCACATCCCATAGTGAGACATCGAAACAAATGCTAGGAATGAGAAGAGTACGTGACATAACACACATTTAATAAATATTAAATAAAGCAATTACCAGTAAAGTGTGAGTTCACCCAAAGAAGAGAAAACTTGTATTTCTTCAAATAATTAGATGGTTTCCATAAAAATCAGTGTGTGACTGTTCAATGTCACTGTGACTGTAGTTTTTCAGTGGGGTAAATTCTTGCACCCAAAAATTAATTAATTAATTTTAAGTGTAAGAAGCAGAAACAAATATATACTTTTTCATATTTAATTGAGCTAGAAGTCAATCCTACCAGGGAAGATTTCCTCTGAAACAGCTGCACCTCCCAGCACATGTCTGCGCTCCAGCACTGCTGTCTGCAGTCCTCCCTTCTGAAGATATGCAGCCTACAGGCACACAAAGCACACATCACCATAGTGCCGAAACCTTTGGTTTTTAATAGCTCACTGCAAAGGCAGGTGTTAGGAAGTAAATATGTAAACTCACTGCCACCAGTCCGTTGTGTCCTAGAAAGAGATGTAAATACGCAATTTAAAACAAAGAAAGAAAGAAAAAAAAAAAAACAACGACTCCGTTGCATGAAGTTTCAAAAAGTTGTCCCATAATTAGGATTTTTAAAATATTTTGTGTAGACAGGGTGCCCTGTAGTAATGAGTTCAAGGTTGAATAATTAAGATTAAACTATGCACAGCCGTAAACGGAGTGAATTCACTTATCTTGGAATGCAATATTTATTTTACTACGAAATTACCTTATTTATACTACAATCCTACAAACTCAGATTTATCGTTTTCGCCCATTATTACAGTATACGTCGCTCTCTACATTCCTTTCTTACAGTCCACAAATCTCACCTCCACCGATGACCAATGCGTCGTAATTTGATTTTAAAGCAGTGTGACTTGACCTGGAGCCTGTCACTGTACCCGCAAGGGTCACAGCCCTCCGCCCTCGGTTAGTCCACGCTGCTGTAGCCATGGCAGGAATTTGGAGTCTTCCACTTCAACCCCTCCTACTTTTATGGTGAAGTAGATCCGGGTTTCATACTGGAGGCGACCCTTTATGGACCTCTTCAGTTCGGGAATAGATACAGAGATATGGAAGTGAACTATAGTAGTTATATGATGTATAATGGTTCACTTCTGACGTATTGACAACAGATGCAGTGAAATGACACATGAACTGTGCACAGATAACTAATGTGGCATTTCTGTCACATACGGCAGTTTTTATACACTTATGGGCCGTTTCAGTTTATGCTGTTACAGTTAAAGTTTAGTAAACATCCCTCTTCTGCCCTGCTACTGGCTACGCCCATAGCAGAAATACAAGGATAGATAAAAAATAAATTTTAATGTGGATATTTATTCGATTTAAAGTCACAAAATGACCAAAGTGATTAAAAAAAAAAGAAAACCAAACAAGGACGTGTTGGTGTTATTCTGGAAGTGAACACATGGTGGCGGGGTTGTTCCATTAATATCAGGTTCACAGTTCGTGTCAGCGCATCGGTAATATGCACTGTATGTACTTTATGTACAGTTCAAAAGTGGGGAGACTCACTAGCGAATTAAAAAGAGCAGCATTGTATCAGTTTTTTTTAAACAAGGATCTTGCCTCTGCTCCCTGCTTCAATTTAAACACAGTAGCATACTTTCAATGCCAAGTCACAGGACACATTGACATTACCTCTAATTCACTGGTTCATTTGTTTTGAATGTTTTTGCTGGCCATAAACGTGATAAGCTTAAAAACAAACAAACAAACAAAATCTATGAAGCTACATTGTCTGATTTCACTGGAATATTTTAAAGGTTATGTTCATTTATCACAAACTAATCTTGCAAATGTTTTTCTTAATTTGTGATCATGTATTATCTATTATCTATGTTTCTTTGTAAACAGGTCTCTCTTGAAAAATAGATTTTGATCTCAACTACAACCTGTTTAAATAAATAATTTAATAAAAAATATTAATAATAAAGTCCTTGGATTCATTCTTACTGACAGGCAGAACTTGGGAATATGCAAAAATCAATTATTTTAGTATGTAAAAAGCTGAAAGAAGTTAATGCAAATAAATGTATTAATTTAATTTAATTTAAAAATTCAATATGAACAGTATGATAATCAAGAAGTGTCCTTCAGTCTTGGCTGGTTTGTGGCTGTATTTGAGTTATCTCACTGTACGGGCTCACGTTAAGAGCTTTAAGATGAGCTCTTAACACAGAATAGTTTCCTAGTGCTGCTGTTGAGGATGTCATGTTGGCCTAGTGTTTCATTCACCTTGCATTAATGAGATAAGAGGCCATGCATCATGCTGTGAAACAATCCAGGGAGGAGATGGAGCAGGAGAAGGAGATCTAAGGAAGGGAGGGTGTTAAATGGTACAAAAACAACCAAACACAGCAGAATATAAGCAAGTTATCTTCTCATCTTGTCCATATAATTTTGATTTTTGACTATGTTTTGCTTAGACAGTGTAAAATAATTCCTGAGGTTTATATAGATTGTGCACTCTCTTGGTAGGGGAAATGAAATGATGTGTTATGGTGATCTAGAGTTTCCCGCTAGACCTAACATGCCTCTCCCCCGGTGTATTAGAGTAGCATTAGTTTCATGGAAGAGAAATGATCCAGATATGCTGTCTGCTTGGTTTTCCTTTAAGGAACGTCTGCGGTAAATCATCCAATCAACCTTAACTAGATCAGAAGATCAAGGCAAGAGATTTTCTTCTTGTAAGCAGAAATTAACACTTCATTCCCCTTTGTCGGCAGAAATTCAACACTGATGCCCTTAGAGGCTCTCCCAGGCAATAAAGGAGAAAATTCAATTATGCTATAACAGCTCCGCACCAAAACACAATTAGCCCATTTTCTGGAAAAAAAAAAAAGTGATTCATGTGCCTCCAGGCAGAGTGGTTCACTAGTGAAGATGTTAGAGCTCTCAGCATTTACAATAATTTAATCATAAACTACTGTCTCAATCTCAAAGCAGTCCATGAAGGTGGAGAATGAATATATGACGTTCTTTTACTTGATGTATCAAATTAAAGATGCTTTTAATGTTTATGATGAAGTTCACTGTTAATGAACACGAAAAGCAGAATCAACTTTGTCGTATGACAATAACAAATATTTTATTACCCTGTCAATAATTTACAATTTGTAATTTTTCAAAGAAGGAAAGCCCTGTTTTCACTTTAGTCATTTTTGAATGTGCTAGAAGAATCAAACTTACTTACTTTAGACTTTGGACATAAAAATGATCGATCGATCAATCAATCGTTATTACATACATAATGGTCCAGAATTAAAGGGAAACAAAACTAATGAGAAAATCACAATGTCAAATTGCTGTTCTCCCTCAGGTTGGCCACAGTCAAATGCTCAAAAGCTGAGATTTATCCCCCCAAAAAATCTGTTATATGCTCATATGAATTGTTTTTGCAACTTTATCATCTTGTAAAATGGGATGAAGAAATTGTGAACCATTCAATAGTGTTATGGACACTACAGATTACTAATCTGCAACTACTAATTGTTGCAGTTAAACCCTGTAAACTGTAAACTTTTGGCAAATTTCTTCATTTCGATATACAAATAAATGTTAAGTAACACAGCCTCAGTTTGGATATTATCTTGGAATAATGGAAAAGATGGTCGTTTCCACAGCAATATTTAATGGAAAGCAAGTATATATAAGTGAAAGTTTACTGAATATCCATTTATTTGTACTTAAATATTGTCTATTTTAAAATCTGACATATAATTGAGTAAAACATATTAAAATGCTTCTTATTCATGTGTATTACTGTTTTGCATAAAACCATTATGATGTTTACACAGCATTTACTGTTATGGACACTACAGCCTACATGCTGCACACAATTCCACACCACAAATCTGTAACATAATGTATCCCTATGCTCGCAGCAATGTCTATAGAATGGGATAAATGTAGATTTTAAATAATTAATTGTGGTAAAGTAATGTGTCTGTTTTCTGTTGCATCACTGAAGTCATACACTCCTGTAGACAAAGTTGAAAATTTCACACATAACATTTTGACATCAAAAAAATATATAATTAAGTGATATGTGCTCTACATAATATGATCATATAATAAAAAATATGATATATATATCAGTGATTAGTGTGTGTTAGTGGGCTGAGCCTCACATGGACATTTTTTAAGCACTTTTAACACAATTCTTGTTATTTAGCTCTTTATGTCGAGTGTTATTACATACACAGTCTCTTCAATTTAGCAAATAATACCGATCTAAATGTTCTTGTGTCCTATCAAAAGGTTTTCCAGTAATTTTTTTAAAGAGAAGAAACACAGATTGCAGTTTGGATTTTAGACAACACCACAAATCACACTAGGACAGCAACAAAAGTGACGACAAAAACTGTGAAATAGTGACCCTGGCCCATTCATCTTGTAATCACGCGTGTCTTGGTTTGCTCACAGCCACTAAAAGACATTTTGAGGCTGGCCTACAGTGACCTTCGGGTCTTTTGATGGCTTTCACAGATGAGCTACCATGTAGCAACACCTCAAGTCAAACGCCACATGACCGGATTTGAAACGCTCACCAAAATCCAATCATGAAGGGCATGGATATCATCCAATGGTGTGAGGAGTACTTGGCTATCATAACCAATCAGAGATTGTTTCCTCATCGCGGCCTGTGGTAGGGCTCGCTGTGCATTTGCCGTCACTGCCTCCCTTTCCTGGCTCCCGCTGCTGTCAGGGGTAGAGGAGGGGAGGGAATGGTGTAGCAGGGAAGTAACCGTAAAAGCTCCCCAAGGGAATGTAAAAGTTTAAGGTCCACGACCAGCCGTGCACGCGAGCCAGAAGACTTACCACATCCCCTCGTTTCTCATGGAAACAGATGGATTTGTGAGGAGGCGTCGGATGACAGCGGAGACCACAGGGAATGATCCCGGGGTTGCAGGAGCCTCTGCCGGGGCAGAAGTTCGATGGCTTGGGGGCAGATTCTGGGGAGTTTCAGAAAGTATCGTGGGAAGCCTGACACCCCGGATCGGAGGGGAAACTGAAATACAGACTGTTGATTTGATCCGCAGTGCACAAGATGCACAGTCAGAGGACTCTGAACCGGACTATGAGGGTTTGCCACAGGGAGCTTCCACTAGCACCCACATGTTGGCTGGAGCTGTGGCCGGGATAATGGAGCACTGCCTCATGTTCCCCATCGACTGTGTTAAGGTAGCACGGCTCACTGGCTAACCAGCAAAACCACAACTTTCTGTGATTGTTGAATGCTTCGTCTCCGTGGTCCCTGGTGTGGTCTGGGGTTACCATTCATGTAGCCATCGCGCATATTAGCATAGCCCATTAGCTTGCTCGCTAACCCAAACACGCTGCAGAGCTGGCTGCTATGAGGACAAGGTCAGTCGGCTCAGTTAGCGTTTAACAGCCGTATTAGCTTATTTGTTAGCATGCTGTTACAGCATCAACCTTAGTGCGAATAACGTAATAAGTTGTTTAGCCGCCATTCAAGTCAAAAAGGAGTAGCTTTGTGTAACTAAGAACGTAATTATCAAATCAGTCTGCTGTCAAGAGTTTCAGCGGATGTAATATTACGTAACTGCACGTTTGTGCGAGCAAACGGGGAACCACTTGCTTAATTAAAGAGGTGTTAAGTTAAAGAGAATGAGTCAGCCATTCCAAAAATAACAATGGATGAAATGTGTACGCTGTGTTTACAAAAACAAGTTGTTCTCTCTTGTAACTTACGCCCTTCCGGCTTTGACTATTACAAGATAGAAGACAATTTGCCCCCTTCTCCCCCCACAGTGGAGCAGCTGCTTTCCCAGAAAACCCAGTGAAAAAGCTGCCTGGAGCAACAGAACAACTCCCTCACTCACCAAAAAATAATCTTTTACTGCATGAATCACGCAGCTTCAGTGAACCAAGATGTGTTTTACTTTGTGTCAAAGTTTGTAGGGAGGGGTGTCACACTGGCCCAAAGAGGTCATTGTTACAGCCAAGAGGAAGGCGGCCACAAAGTGGGCTCAGGACACTGAGCTGTGTTTGGCCGGCAGAAAATCGCCACTCTCACTTCATCCGTGTCTTTCACCTGTAGCACACTTATGCCAGTTACAGGCCTGAACCCGGATGAGGCCATTTTTATTTTAATTTTTTAAATTTTTTATAGTTTCTTTTGTGGAACTAGTGTAGCTCAGCATTTTTCCAACCAAGTCACACATGAGATCTGGCTAATTGAAATGCAGCAAAGTGCAGTCAGGGAGTACCTGCACACTAAATCCTGGACACCCTTAGTAGAAGCATGAATTTATTTACATATTAGACGTAAAAACATCAAACTTTTTTAAAAGTAGTGTTTAGGATGCATTTAGCATTAGAATTGTATTTGTGCAGAGTAGCTATACCAAAAAAAATCTTTCCCTCCCGCACATAAGCCTTTCTCTTAAGTACTGTAAATAAAGTTCTGAATAGGCTGGCGTTTAGTCATTCTTGTATCGTAAATCCCAGTAATTTGCTGCGGCTCTGAAGAAGTGTGCTTTATTTGCAAGTCTGTCAGAGTCTACACTTTAGAGTATTTGACTCTAGTCAATGAAAAATGAAACCCAAAACAACCCTTTGTTGTTGTTTTTTTCCTCAAAGAATGGATGGACTTGTTACAGCATAGCATTACAAAGGTCATTGCTTTGTAGTTATATAACCACAGGCTATAGATAAACAAAGCAAACCTACAGCTGCTGAGGACTCCACACATGTGTATGTATCATGACAATGGGTGACTGAGGTAATTTCAGCCTCTCTTTGCAATACCATGAAAATACTACAAGTGTGTGCACTGACTTTGTATGCAGTGTGCTCATAGCATTGCTCCGCAGAGCTGTGCATGGACACAGTGGGGTTTAAGTTTGTCCATTCAGCTGGAAGTTTGGTATTTAGGAGATTATGTTGCTGTTGGTGCCTTGGAGACAGACACAATCATCTAGTCCACTCATGCAGCCTTCTATAAATATCAAATACCAGGTGACTTAAACATTAATTGTGTGCTCTTGTCTTTTAATGTATCTATATAATCAATCATCCACCTGTGTGTGTGTACGTGTGAGCGTGTGCAAGGAGGAAAAGAGAAAGGTGTGTTTCAGGGTCAGTGGGAAAAGAAGCTTAGAGGAAGTCAGCTTATGTCCCTTTGACCCTGGAGCTTGTAACTGCATACTTCCTTGTATTCATTTATGCATGTACACCAAGATACACCCCACACAATGTCAAATACCTCATTTCCCTCATTTAACCCGTCATTCACAATGCATTCTATTCAGAGCTGTCTTCATTGTCTTCTTAGGCAGACATATGGAACAAGTTCAATTATGCATTCTATCCTATTTTTAGATCAGATTCAGGTCAAACACAGCAAACATATCGCTTAGTTCTAAGTTAATAGTGGACAGGATAGTGGCACACTGCTCACGTTTCTATTTTACATTAGAATGCCCTCTCTTTCGCAGACACGAATGCAGAGTCTTCAGCCCGACCCTGCGGCCCGCTACAGGAATGTGATGGATGCTCTTCGCCGGATTGTAGCCACAGAGGGAATCTGGCGGCCATTGAGAGGCCTGAATGCAACAGCTATTGGGGCGGGTCCTGCCCATGCCTTGTATTTTGCCAGCTATGAGAAACTCAAAAAGACTCTAAGTGATGTGATTCATCCAGGGGCTAACAGTCATTTGGCTAATGGTACCATAAAACATCCATACACAGTTTATGTTATAAATGAATAGATCGTGTATAGCAATCTTAGCCATGAGATCACTGTAACGGGTTGATATTTAGGACTTTCCCGACTCAAAGCCTGTTGCCAAATGCCCTCTTCTGTGAAGCTGCTGACTCAGCCTAATCTGTGTGCTGCCTGACCAGTCCAAAAAACCCCTGGCAGGACATCAAATCGGATAAACGCTTTTCATAGCTACATTTGTACACTGTAAAGAAAAGCCAGGGACAGCTGTCGGCCACTCAGTGGCTTCAAGGAAAGTTAAATAGTGGATCGGGTAAAGCAAAGCCATCTCAACTAAAAAAAAAAATGTCAGCCATTACCTTGTTCTTCCTACACTCTCTTTCTTCTGTTTCAGTTTAATGGGAGGCTGGGTAAGTCCTCTTTCTCCCATCTCATCTGCTCTTTTTTTTCCTGTTAGTCATCTTTTATTAAGCTTAGGCTTCTGATTTAAATCCCTCAAATGAGAAATAAGCAGGCTTATCCACTAGGTGTCTCTCTTTACTTAGGTTTTGCTTTGCAAACCATGGTCAGAAATGTTCTTTTACAGCAGCAGTTTATTGAATTTCCAGAAATTCGGCTGTGAATTCCTGAGCTTGAATTTTGAAAAAGCATAAGCTGTGCCGAGGTCAGATGGGTTCTGTTGCAAGTGAAAATTCTCGTCTGCAGTCTCTTCTAGTTTCCTATTTTGCTGTAGTTATCTGAATGTGTAGTGACTTCCGAAGTGTGTTTGTTTCAGGAACAGCTGGGTGTGTGGCCACACTGCTTCACGATGCAGTCATGAACCCAGCTGAAGGTAAGGGCAGCATTTTGAGAGTCAAGATGTATATAATTTTTTTCTATTTCAAAACAGCAGTTTTGGGTTTCAGTAAGGAAACCTACAGGTGCCACACCTGGGCCAACTATCTTCACATGTTGGCCGCAGCCCTGTAGCTTCACATAGTCACTTTCACAGCTGTCTGTAGTCCACCTGCCCAAACATGTCAGTAGAAGGACACTGGTCTGAGCCCTCATGTGCAGCTGTTAGATGGCTTGCAGCTGTCTGAGGAATTACATACTATGTCTTTGTATATGTTTATTCTCTTAAGGATAGCTTTACTGCAAGTGATGGTTTCCTAACTTTTCTTTTCCCTTGTCTTTCCACCTTTGCACTACCATCTTTGGACACCTTTGCCCATGTTTCCCTCAGTTGTGAAGCAGCGAATGCAGATGTATAACTCGCCCTATCGTGGCGTGTTGGACTGTGTACGTGCAGTGTGGCAGAAAGAGGGCCCTACTGCATTCTACCGCAGCTACACCACCCAGCTCACCATGAACGTGCCCTTCCAGGCGCTCCACTTCATGACCTACGAGTACCTTCAGGAGCTGTTAAACCCTCACAGACAGTACAATCCCTCATCACACATGTTGTCCGGGGCTTTGGCCGGAGCGATCGCAGCCGCAGCCACCACGCCTCTGGATGTCTGCAAGACCCTGCTCAACACCCAGGAGTCTCTAGCCCTCGGCTCCCTGTCTTCCGGCAAAGGAGCCCACAGACATATCTCAGGCCTGGCCCATGCCTTCCGGACAGTATACAGGCTGGGCGGCCTGCGGGGCTTCTTCAAGGGAGTCCAAGCGAGAGTCATCTACCAGATGCCCTCAACGGCCATCAGCTGGTCAGTCTATGAGTTCTTCAAGTATGGACTCACCAAGCACCAGCACAACAAGAGGAGAACACAACAAATGGAAGCTGAGATGTAGATGCCTCTGTGGTTTAATCTACTCTGAGGAGATATTAATGTGCACATAGTATCTCACTAAAATCCACTTCAGTTGTCCCAATCCCATTCAGACATAGCAGATAAGAAAGACATCCTCAAAGGCAGTTTGGGTAGATATATTTCTTTACTACTCGAGAATAGATATTGTTTGAGTCATAGGACAACACCGTGATGTAAAAGAGAACTAGCTGATCTGGAGAAGTTTTCAAACTAGTATCCTCTGATTCTTGAAGCTGAGGCTGTAAGGAGTTATAAGCTGGAAGAATAGTCAGCAGGGGGCAGTAGTGTTACTTTGTTGCCTCTCGTAGTTCTGTAGCTTTGCTGTCCTAGAACTGGATTTTTATTTTTCCCATCCAAAGTTTGTTTGCAAGTAACTGACTCGTCATCCAGATCCCTCATAACAGACAGAGCGTTCAGTTCTTAATTCAGCATCTTAAGCAATCAACTTAAAACGACAACATCTACATTTATTTCCTCAAAAGTGTCACTGTCCAGAAATCTTGAGACAATAAATCAAACTTGGCCAAAGCTGCAACTCAAGTTGAGAGAGTCTATTTTTTTCCCTATAAATGAACTTGAGATGTTGACAACTCCACAGATTAGGAAAGAACATCTTAGTTTCGACAGACTGAGGCAGCCCTTTTTTTTTTTGCAGGCAAACTAATTAAAAATAATTAATTACTTTGTTTAGTTTTTTCAAATATCAGTGTTTAACACAGTTGCTTATGATTTAATTGGGGAAAAAAATATAAACTTTTAGATCCTCCCAGGTGTCAGAATTATGTATTTAATAAGTTATCAAAATGACCAAAAAAACTAAAATCTTATTTTATTTCCAGAACATATATTATTACTTTCCCCAATTCTGTGGTTAGTCACGGTCTACCTGTTTGGCAGAGAACAGCTTTAAAAAAGAAGAAGAAGACGACTTTTATGTGCATCAGCTGGCACTAACAGTCTTGTAAACAACAGAGCTTCATTGTTTGTGCTCAACAGAAAAGGTGTACATTATGCTGTATCCAAAAGAGTCTCAAGAGGCTAGTTATACATCTGTACCCTCACTGAATACACTTTAATGCAAGCTGTCATTCTTATTGATTGATGTCTGATTGTTTCTGACACTGAATTGCACTTGTGGAATAAAGACCCAGCAGTCGGGCTCTATTCACTGCTATTAAAAGGTGGGGAGCCCAACTTTCTTTAAATGTTTTATTTTTTTTCTGTGTGTATGCGTGTGTGTGTGTGTGTGTGTGTGTGTGTGTGTGTGTGTGTGTGTGCACGCTTTGCAAGAGAATAACTCAATACAAAGGTGTGAAGCTCATATTCGCGGACCACACACAGCCCACTTTTATGTTAAGTGGGTTGGAGCAGTGAAGTCCTTACATAAAACCAATAAATGAGGCATTTATTAACAAAAAGAAACTGAGAGAGAACATGGTGGTAGGGCTCCATTCACCTTCTTTTATTGTGGTATGGCAGCCCATAGCTAATGTTCTTATCAGTAAGAACTCATAAGTAACTGGAAAGCTCTCATGAATGTATTCTTAACAACTTGTAACACAATGCTTGGTGCCCTGCTCCTCTGAAGCTTACATACTTTATGGAGCCATCTGTTGGGCCAGATCGGACACTTCGGTGGAGCCATTTCTGGCCTCTGGGCGATATATTTGACACCCCAGACTTAAAACGCTCTTGCAAATTCACCAGTCAAAAAAGTAACAATTGCCGTTTTACTCTGTATAAAAGATCCAAAGCGTTTGTTTCCCTTTAGAACAGAAAGCATAGAACGGGGTGGATCAAAAGGGAGGCGAAGCCTGCAGCCACATCTGTGCTGTCAGAAACATATGGTAAGTTTGTGTGTGTTTGCAGGTATTTACTTTTCATCCAGGGCAGGTACAGTTGTTTTGTCTTGAGCACAGGTGCACATTTCAACTTTGACCCCCTCAAAACTGAAAGCGCAACTTGAACTTGTGAACACACTGGCTGAATTCAAACTGCTGGAAGAGTGAAGATTTGGAATTTGGAAGAAAAAAATCTATAAATAAAAGGGTAAATGGTGAAGACTTCAGAGATGGATCATATTGATTATGCAGGAGTCTATGTTGAAGTAGCGTCCGTTTTTAAAATCTGACACAGACGCGAACATCAGATTTTGAGTTAATATTTTCAAAAAGAAACATTTTACTGTATACTTTAATTACATAGTTTAAAGAAGACATCAGCGTAAAAGCTGGGGAAAAAAACTCAATAAATAACCGTATGTCATGCATGCTGTGCTTCAAGACAGATATATGTATTAATGAAACAAAGGTACAACAGCCATCATGACTCAGGAGTTATTCATCATATTCACATTCATGTCTTCAGTGTCAAGTCTACAATTCATGCAACAAGCTAGAAAAAAAATCTGAAGCAGTGAATGTTTATTCTGTCATTTTCAAGCGTTGTAATCCTGATGGACTAGTTTTAATAATTTTGTCATGAAAGTAAAAATATTAACAAATACAATACAGTTCTTAGTTTTCTCATGAACCACAGACAACAACAAAAAAAGAAATGAATATGATTAGTTACTCATAAATCATAATGTCTGAAATTCCATATTTTTTCCATTAATTCGTTTGCTTTTGGATTAAACCATATATGAAAATTATATACTATATAAGTACATAATTCATGTGAGTGCATTCCTGTGAGTAATTCATGTACATTACAAATACAAACCGGAAACTCAGACTTGTGACTGCTCTTTTAACACCTATTAAGAGATTTTTGTAGAAGTGTCAGTTTGACATCACAACATAGCATCAGCTGAATTAATCAGAAGTATATCCAATCAGCAAACATTTTCAACTTTATCAATCAGGTTAAAAAGGGTAAGGTAAATCTGCAGACTGTGACGAGGATGCATGTCTGCACCCGGAAGAAGCTGTGAACGGATATTTACTTACATTTGCAGACTTTTAATGATCGGCAGTCTTTTTGATGTAAAATTGCTTGACTTGGTCCCATTATTGCTCTTTTGTACTGATATGAAACAAACGCTAGATAAACACCAAAATCCTGTAGTTAGAAAACAGCATTTGGACGCATGCGTTTTAGAGTAGCAGGCTTAACACTTGGTGATGAGTGACAGCTCCCCCACCTCAGACTCTACACACACACACACACACACACATACACATAAACATGTTAGTCAGGCAGACACCTGTTCAAACAGGGAGTGTTAATGAACTGTTTCTGTTGCTCGGGCTCTCCCACTATGTCTGCATGCATGTACAGTCCACAGTATGTGTGGTCTGCCATAGCTTATCCTGCTAAAATGGTCTACTTGTATCTCCTTCCCTCTCTCTGTGTGAATAAGCATGTCTGCTCCAAATCTCAGCAGTCTGAAAGGAGTAAACTATTTAGTCTGGTCATTTGCCTGTCTCTTTCTTACTATATTTGTGTGTGTGCATATGTGCGCTTCAATGAAGATAAATGGAGTATGGTACTATGTATATTTATATGACATTAATCCATTATATGCCTGAATAATATGTGGAAGACTGCAATGTCTCTTCTCTTCTCTTCTCTTCTCTTCTCTTCTCTTCTCTTCTCTTCTCTTCTCTTCTCTTCTCTTCTCTTCTCTTCTCTTCTCTTCTCTTCTCTTCTCTTCTAAGTGAAATATGGTAAAGCACAATAAAGTAAGCTAAGAAGAAACCACTGTTTTCCCACTCTTGACAGTATATTAATCAGCTTCATAAGGTTGCCAAACATGAGCCTGCGTTTTACTCAAGAATGTAACATGTAGTTAATGTTTACTATTATCTATACTGTGAATCTCATGTCTCATATTATAATTTTGAAAGTAGCCATTATTTTGTGTAAGAAATATATGAAAGGGGACATTTTAATAAATAAATCATGTCTCATTCTCTACATTTCTTCAGTTTGCTTTCACATGGGCTGTCATTACATATAGCAAAAAACATTATCCACAGCACTTGCTCCAATGTAATCGTATATTACTGTTCTGGATCTTCTTCCTCTTCCTTGTCTTCCTCGTCTGCCTCTCGGATTGTTTCCATTCACTGCTGGTTTCAAGTTTCAACACACCCTTCCAGACTGAGCACTCTGAACTGGCTTATATTTGTATCGTCACATCATTAGCAACAAGTGTAAACAATTGTGAGTTATTGGATCTAAGAAATCTGCGCAGTTTAACCTCTGCCTCGTTCGGCACCGCAAGTGAATCATTGTGCAAAAATCTGTTTTTAGGGAAGATGACTTAAGAGTTTTGCAGAGATCTGAAAATTCTGTCCGACTAGATGAAAGCAGGTTAATATTTTGCCATGTAAGTAACTTATTCATTCTGATAAGGCAGAATTTGAGATAGCATTTCAGCACTAAACATAAACATAATACATAAACTGTATTACGGCAAGGTAGTGCAAACATATTTGAATCCATGTTATGACAAGAACAGCACGGCAAATAAACAAAACAGTGCAAAATCACTTAAAAAATAGTTACCTCTGTGGCACCAAGGATGTTAGTTATAGTTTTATATTGGAAGGTAATGGCACCTCAGATTGAAACCCCCGTCAGTGCTTCCTAGAGTTCAAAAAGCACGCAGTCTAATAAGAGACCAATAAGAAAAAGAGGACTTCTTTAAGCAAGAAACACAAGGAATGGAAATGTGTCATTATTTGCTTTTAACCAGTATCCAGTGTGTCCAGATGAGGCAGAGAATGTGAACTGATGGTATCTGCATATGTGGTTTTCATCATGGTGCATGGAGGAGGAGGTGTAATGGTGGATGGATGTTCCTGGTCTCCACAGTCATCCAACCTAAACCCAGCTGATGGAGGATTGGGATGAGTGTGCAGGAAAAATAAGTGCTCATTGTATGTGTGAACTCATTCAAGACTGCTGGGAAATACATTCCTGTTGATGACATCATGAAGGTGGTTGAGAAAACATCAAGCCTGCGCAAAACTCTCAAAAGGTGGCTACTTGGAAAAACACACATCATTTTCATTTTTTACCTACTAAATGCGTCGGTACCTTATTAGGTTGTCATTGCAAATATCTCATTTTTGAATCGCATGGGAACTTGTTGAACTTCAGACTAAACATCAGAATGAAGAAGAAAGGTGATTTCAGTGTGTGGAATGATCTATCTTGGCTTCTATCAATAGATCAGGGTGGTGGTAGTTAGTGTGGAGGATATTTTCTTTGCGCACTTTGAGACCCTTAGAACCAACTGAGCATTGTTTAAATGCAGTACCTGAGTTTTTCTGTTGACCGTGTCTATCCCTTTGCAATCAATTGGCCTCCAAACCAATCAAATAGAGCACCTCTGGGATGTGGTGAAACAAGAGATTCATGTAATGGATGTGCAACAAATCTACAGTAACTGTGTAATGCTGTCATTTCAATAAACACAAAAATCTCTGAGGAAAGTTTCCGACACCTTGTGGAATCTATGCCATAAAGAATTAAAGCAGTTCTGATGGCAAACAAAGCTCAATGTGCTAGAGAGGTGTACCTAATGAAGTGTCCAGTGACTGTAATTCAAGCTACTTTTTACACTTTCTGCATGTTCAGCATTTTTATTCAGTGCAGAAACTAAAAATACTGCAAAAACCTAAAATAAAAAGTTGTGTTCAAACTTGTGACTCGTACTTTCATTCACAGACCGGTTTTATGGTGAGACTGAGCTCTAATAAAGTTGCCGAGCCAAAGATGGTAGTGAGAAACGAAACGCTGCATAACCTGACTTAGGAAGACATGTTTGGCAAGTTACTCAAACTGTCAAACATTTAAACGTTTACAGCGCCAAGCCTCTAATTAGAGCACTGTCATTCTGATAATATAGGGTACCAATATCATAATTAATATGGCATTACCTATTACAGCAGTCATACACCACAAACAGCGCAAATTACTTTTACAATGACCCATTTATATAGATACACAGAGATAAAAGAAGCTATAGTGCTACGCCCTTTTCACTTTCAGTCATAATTAAGCCGAGGTGTTTACCCAGTGGGTGTATGTGTATATGTATGTGTGTGTGTGTGTGTGTGTGTGTGTGTGTGTGTGTGTGTGTGTGTGTGTGTGTGTGTGTGTGTGTGTGTGTGTTAGGTATAATGTGTAAGTGTGTGGCTCAGTAGCTGCTGTGCCCTAAAACAAACCTGGAGTACTTTCTCCACTGAATATTATCTCTGCTTTAAGGACATCTTGCACGACTGCTTTGACAATAAGGCAGACACACACACACATTCATGCAGTTGTGTTTCTATTACAATAATTCACCATAGTGACTGGTGAAAAAGATGCTTACAAAATGCTGAAGGGCTGGTATACATAACCTCCCTTGCACATTAGCGTAAGTCCATGTTTTGGAAACTCAAGCCTGCAGTCAAAGCCCCTTACAGCAAGCACCTGTGGAGTGGTGTTTTTACACACACAGTAACACACAACAAGGGTATTAGGAGTGTGAACGCCTGAAGGACTCAGGTCCCCTACAAGATTTCTTCCTTAGTAGCTTAGTAGCCTTCTCTCCCCCTGTATTGCTCTTTGGTTGTTTCTCTTGTCAGATCTCGCTCCATATTTTAAGCTAAATCGCAACTGGACCACTCAGCATGAATTACAGGGTGATACAGGATTATGCCATAATGTCCACTTTATTCCACACTTACCAGCAGATAATAAATGAGGTGTGATTACGGTCTCTTCATCTAATTCGCTGGGATACACACAGACACATAAAGTTTGTGATCTCACGCTCCTTGGGGGTGCTGCTGGATAAAGGAGCTGTTGCTGTAATCCCCTTGGCTGCTGCAGTCTCTCCAGCTCTAGGCAGATTTGCAGGGAAGGCAAGGAGCCAAGAGAGGAGGAGAAGCCGGTAAAGCAGAAAGGAGCTAACATAATTGGTGTTAGTGAATAAAAGATCATGTAATATCCATTTATGGCCGGCATAATTTGTTTAGATTGTTTTATTTACTGGCTTTCTGTAAAACCTGAAATCACTTTGCAGCCATGACTTGAGATGTTATCTCTTGTTTTATATCCACGGGTCTAGTAGCGTGCTAACCGGAGTTTCATAATCTAATTCATTTGCTAAAGTGATGCTGAAGCATTAACCCCCACCCCTCAGTCTCAGAATTTAAATCCACATGAGTGTAAAAATAAAGTCACAAGACAAAGAAAGCAACCCATCTTTTAGTCCTAAGGTTTTATGCACCATGACATAATAATAACAATAAAAATCATCATCTAGTCCCTAGCAGGTCAGAAAATAAGACAAACACGAATTCAACACATTACATTTCAAACACTGTGTAAATATATATCTGATAAAATGAAGCCAAAATGCTGAAGTAGTGTGTGAAAAACCAAGCACCTCCTTACTGGATAAGTAGCAGCTAATCAAATGCACTTGATTAACTGATCATCAGCAAGTGTGAGCACTTCATTAAACAGAGAGGTTTGTGGCAGTTTGCTGGTCTGGAGCATTCAGGTGGGTGATGACACAGTGAACCAGTTGTTCTTGCACATCTAAGGAAACGTTGTAAAGGCCCTTTCCAAACTTTCCAAATTTGAAGTCCGTCATTCTACAACAAGAAAGATTATTTACAAGAGGAAGGCAGTCTTCCCAGGAGCGGACTTTCTAGCAAATTCATTCCAAGGTCAGACTCCAATATTCTTAGAGAAACTGCTAAAGAACCAAAACCTTCATATTAGACTCTATAGGATTCAGTTAGTATGTTAAATGTCAAAGTTTCTAACAGTAATATTAGAAATGATCGATACAGCCTGATGACTTGAGTTTGTTTTGTAACCACAGGACCTGGGCAGCTTGCACTTAGTGAGTCTAACATGAACTCCTCTGTACGCTAAAGTATGCACAATGATCTCCCACATAGCAGCAACAGAATGGCTGAAAAAGAAGAGAACTAATCCAAAGTAGTCCTCAAACAATGAGTGAAAAGGGGCCTTCACAGAGTTGTGCATAAAAATAACAAATAAATAAGTAAATAATAACAATAATAATAAAATGCAAACCTCATTTACATGAAACAACATTGTAATGAAGAAAATTCTTTACAACAATGTGAGAGGCTGATAAAGTCATGCACAAAACAGTTACTTTGAGTTATTGCTTCTAAATTCAGTTCTGCAAGCTACTGAAGTATGGAGTGAACATAGTTTTCCCACACACAGTTTCTGTATTGTGGTTTTGGTTGTGTTACACAAATAATGACACAGTATAGTATGTCATGTGTTGTTGACATCAGGTTTTACTGAAGTAATTTTGAAGCTCGTTAGGGACCAGGTGATTTCAAATTCTGATATTTAAAACCTTATTAACCTTATTAATTAAAAATATTTTGTGACATCAGCTAAAATACTCAAAACTGCATTTTGGTACAAACAACAGGCTGTATCTAAAGGTGTCATGTTGGTGTTTGGTTTGGATTGGATGAGGTGTGAAGCACAGAGGTGCAGATTAGAGTTGAATCCAGACCTATGAAGCAAGCTGTGCAGGGTGTTGCCTTTCATTAGTTTAACACCTTAATGGCAAACACAGCAGTACGAAGTGTCCGTTTATTCTTATAATAAGAGAATAAACAGACAAGACAGTAAGTGTAACAGACAAAATGTCAATCATAGCTCTCAGTCAGCAGGAATACTAAAAGGAATCCAAAAAGGACATGTGACGAATTTATTAAAGACAGTTAAACTAAAAGATGGCACACACTCGTTTGTCTTTAAACTGCCAGATTACAAGGTGGTGTTTTAATTCTTTGAATGGAAGATGATTTGCAGTGCTGAAAAAGTTTTTCCATGAGGTTCTTGTATGTTCTGCGTTTGGTAATTTGGGCACACACAGCACTATGGGACAAAACCCAATGGATTACACATTCATTTTGCATAAATAACTGCATTTTACAGTCAAGACATGCTTTAAGGTGAGGCTCAATTTGGGTTAAGGTTAGCGCGAGGTTAACCTTAACCGGAAATAGGGTTAAGAGAAGTCACTGCAGCCAGTCTCCATCCATCCATCCATCCATTCGCTTATCCCAGCTGTCTTAGGGCGAGAGGCAGGGTACACCCTGGACAGGTCGCCAGTCTGTCACAGGGCCTGCAGTCTTTTCATTCAAAGTCCATAATATGAAGCTCCAAACTGACACATCCCTACAGAGAAGGCTCTACAAATCAGCTCTAAGCTGGTCTCCAGTATTTTCAGTGCTCCAAAGAAAATGATAAAACACTTAAATGCTGCCCACGTTTGTCTGATCAACTTTGTCTTGTTTAGTAAGACCCACATTCACCGGTAGTTAATAGGATTCAGAAACCCCTGTAAGTTTTGTGCAACAGTTTTCAAATTTCTTTAAGAAAACTCCAGCTGGAATATTGAGGTTTTTTGTGTTTACACATGAAAATACAATGAAAAAAAAAAAAAGGATTCTTTAAACACAAAATCATTCCTGGAATAAATCCATGAGAACAGACATTTTTCGTCTCGCCTCTTTTTAGATGTTCTCACAAAGTTCCGAGCATACCACTTTCAACCTTTAGAGACAAGTGACAAATGGTTTCTGGCTGTTTCTTGTTAACTCAGACATGACTCCAAAGATGGCAACATCGGGGTGAATTATGAAGCACAAACAAACAAAATATCAACTAAAATAGCTCACAGATCACCAACTTGCTGTGCCAGTTGTGACTTGAATGTCTCCCATAGTGTGTGTGTGTGTGTGTGTGTGTGTGTGTGTGTGTGTGTGTGTGTGTGTGTGCGCGTGCTATAAAGAATTGTGATATGGGGGAGACACAGCTCCTGTCATCACTTAAGAGAACAAGTAGGGGAGGAAACATTTTCCCACCACTGCCAAGGATACAAGATGATCAGTGAAACGCAATAAAATGCTTACACATGCTCGCACATACAGTAACTCTGTAACTCTGTGGGAGAAGGCTGGAGATAAAGACACACCAGCTGTTTTGATTCTGAGCATTCATACTCAGGGATGTAAAGACACAAGCAACGCGGCGACGTTGTGGGCGGCTTTGGCGTGCGTGTTAGTTTGAAACAGGATCCTTTTCACTTGTCGTGCAATAAAAGAACAACATGCAAGACTTGCACTGAATACAAAGCTCCTTGATAAAGCCAAGTGTTTACAGTATAGTAAAATGCCAGTGCTAATGGGCCAGAATAAGGAGAGGCGGGTAATCCTCCTACAACATGGATGCTGATATTTTAAAAATGAGCAACAAAGCCAAGATGTGTTATCAAAAAAATGAATTCAATGGCCTATAAAAGAGCTAACGAGGCTTTGTGGAACAGTTCTTTGTTTAAAGATGGAAATGTATTTTTTGCCTCAGGAGGAATCCACCAATTAAAAACCTACTCTGCCATGCTACTTTCATGATCAAAGCAAAGGGCTAACACGCACACACGCACGCACACACGCACACACACGTGCACACGCAAACCCTTGGGCCTTTGGGAGCGAAGCCTTGGCAGGGTCTGATGAACTGCAACATTGTTACAGATCATTGCAGGTGTCTAGCACTCTTTCTCCTCAGACCTTCCCTCTGCCTTGAATGTTGTGACACATTCTGTGAACAAAAAGTAGTTGAGGTCATAAAACCATCTCGGAAACATTTCGGAAAAACACCTGCACAATTAAAAATTTCCGCTGCACAACAGATGTGCAAGTACAAAGATACATCAACAGCTAATGCATGCAAACTTAGACCAAAACTGAAGCTGTCTGTCAGCGGAGGGAAAACAGTGTGGACAATATTCCTTGCATATGCATGCGTGTGTGTGTGTGTGTGTGTGTGTGTGTGTGTGTGTGTGTGTGTGTGTGTGTGTGTGTGTGGAAGCAACACAGGTGCAGTCAGGGACACGGAGGAAGAAACAACGCTCTTGCCCTTTGAACTTGATCTTGAAAAGAAAGCTGCTTTTGCTTCCTGTCAAATAAGCTTAACTGTTATGCCTTCCAGCTCTAGTCAGCACAAACTGGTCTGGCAAAAACTACAAGCTATTCATTTATTCACAGGAAGCTCTCAAACCATTTCAAAAGTTTTATTCACACTCTTGTCTAAAACAACTCCAGTGACAGCTATTGTCATTTTATAGTTTTCCTTTCTGATTTGTGGTGTTGCACTTGGAAGATATTGTTACAGGACAGGTGACAATCATAAATTTTGTCTCAGCTCATGTCCAAAAATTTTTTTTTTTCTTTTCTCACTCTCTGGCAAACAGCTCCAGGCAGGATCTGGCTAATTTACATTGCATTCGTTGGTGTTTGTTAGGTGGGAAGTAAGGCTTGTGTGTGTGGCTATTCAAGGTTAGGAATTTTTTTCTCTTTTTGCTTTTTTTCCCTCACCTTGACTCAGTGGCCTCAGTAATATTTATAAGTTAGTGATGACAGTGAAAAAAGAGAGGAAACACACAGCTTAAAAGATAAAGAGAGAAAACAGAATAAACAAGACTCAATCTAAATTGCCCGCGAGAAAATGGACAATGGAAAGTTGCGCTTTAATTGGTGGGCTGATGATATCTAAGCGATGACACCTGGCCCCGCAAAACGTTAACATCCTGGAGGTGTAGACCAGGAAGTGGAGGAGGAGGGAAGCTTGAGAGGCCATAAGTGGAGCCCGAGTAGCTCCTTTATCAATTCGCTGATAGGAGACGACTGTGTATGTGTGTGTCAGAGCTGTTCAATGCTTTGCTTGTCTCTGCTTATCACCGCTAATTAAAACATTTGGATTCTTCTGGCTGGCTCTGGAGGAGTTGCTGTGTGTCTGAGCATGTGCGTGGGAGACATGAGAGCGGAGAGGAGTCAAAGGAAGGAAATGTTGCAGCTTGAAAGACTTCCTGTCCATCTATGGACAGAAGGGCTCAACACATACTCGCTATCAACAGCTGACAGACGTGCTGTTTCTGCAGAGACTTATTTAGAGACAGCTGTGTTTTCTGCACGTTCAGGCTAATATTCCAAAATGATTTTTATCTGTTTTATTATTTGTTACTCATCATGTAATAGCACTTCATATCTAAATACGTAAACAATATATATTTAATCTGTTCATAGAAACATAAATACAACTGAGAGGTGCTGAGGGGCAAATCCATTTATGGTACTTCCTGCTTTCTCACGAGCTTTACCTTTGCACTCCTACTTAACTCTCAGACCCTCATCCCTATCTGTGTCTGTTCCTAATGGACACAGCACACACAAACACACACATACATGTAGAAACACACACAAACAATAAAGACTACACCTACTTCCTTAAATACGGCCCTGCTCTTTATAAGATCTGGGTGGGCTCATCTCTGTATCCTTTCTAATCCCTGCCATGACCTCTGTCCCCACTCATACAAACACAGCGGTGGGGTAACTACATTTCCTAACACACAAAATATCCCTGATAAAATTAAACAAAAAAAGAGAGCACATTTTCATAAAATGCCAAATGTTGGTAAGAAAAACAAAACATGTCACCTTCTTCCCAAAACGTTGATTCTGTTCATCTGGACGTAGCGATTTGAACAGAATCAACTTTTTGGGATTTCCTTACCTGGATGATTTAGCATGCATCAAAACATCTCACTTTCTTACGCTGCTGCGTGATCACGTAACATAACGAACTTACCAGCATGCCAGAGGAACAATGAGGGCTGATTATGTGGAATCTGATCAAATTGTGCAGAAAGGTGTCATATCTAATTCTTTTTGAAACCACGAGGCCTGTGAGTGCTGATGTGGTTGCCCTATGATGGATGGGCCTTCCCCTGGGGTAGCTGATGTCTTTTGGCTTTACTGTAAATGTTTACATTCCTACTTGCACTGATGCTATCTGCTAATAGTTTCTGGGACAAGCCTGAGGAGTCCTCTGGGTGGGATTATTTGATCCGTGTGTGTGTGTGCGTGTGTGTGCGTGTGTGTGTGTGTGTGTGTGTGTGTGTGTGTGTGTGTGTGTGTGTGTGTAAGAGAGAAAGAGAGAGGAAGAGAAAGACAGAGACCAGGTCAAAGGGAAGCAGATCCGTCTTTATACTCGGGGATTAACCATGACCCCTCTCTTTCCTGAGTCCTGCCCTGCGCCTCCTGGGGGGCAGCACATTAACAGCCCCTCACTACTGCTCCATTTTCTTCCCAAAGCAGAAAAAGACATTTGGCTGTCTCTGACGGTACAATCAACAACTGGCACACTCGTGAGAGGGCAGCCTCTCCCAGTCTCAGTGTGGCGTGAGCTCTAAATCCATCCATTTCACCGAGAAGTCTCAGTGCCAGCAGCCGTTATGTGACCGTGGTATTGTTAAATCAACAAGGCCCTTAAGAAAATAATTCCTATTGCAATAGGCGCATCGGAAATGCATGTATAATTGCTGCTCAGGAGCCTTGTGAGAATGCTCTGTCAATAGATCTGTATCTTAAAAACGCAGCCAAGCATGGATTAGGTGAGGACTGCCATTCCTGTGTTGCACACTACAGAGGCAGCCCCACCCTCAAGGCATTCCTCTGCAACATAAAAGACAGCAGGTAATTACCTGTTTCCACCGCCATTATTGAGTGTTATTTAAATCTGCTATTAATACTCTGTTAAGTTGTGGGAGCTGGTGCGAGTGATTGTTCAAAGAGGCGGACAAACACGTTCTTCTGCACCGCTGTCTGGCCGTCTCTTCCCTTTCTTTCACTCTCTCTCTGCTGTCTCCGGGCGTGCTCGCGAGGAGACACAAAAACAAAGCACAACTCAAAATGTTTATATACTTAAGCATCGCATTTAGAGTAATGTTTCACAGCTCAGTGGGCTACTGGCTGGAGCACATTCCCGGGCATAAATGCTCTTAAAGAAGTGATAAAGGATGTGACCTTAGAGTGAATCACTGCAGTGATAATAAAGAACGGATAAGAGATGTTGTTTCCGGAACTCGTACCTGGAACGCGTTTGAGTTTCTTATCCACAGAACATCTGACCTACCCAGAAAACGGTGGCAAGCGCTTCTAAACAATTGTTGAACTTTGGTGATAATAGTGAAGCTGGTGCAATGGTTACAAATCAAGTAGCTATCAGATAATGACAAAGGAGTGCTAGTTTTTTTAAACTCCCCAGTATATGATTTTAGACGTGGAGCAGTAAAAGGAGTCATTAATGTAATGAGTTGTGTTTTACAGATGCCATAATGACAGTTATGAAGCTCAATAGCTGACGGTAAGCGAAATATTCTTAATTTGATGCTACCTGTTGGGTAAACTCTGAGGTGTCAACTGCACATTCTGTCAATGACGGTGTTTAAAGTGATACTAAGTAAGCAATGCCTATGTTATGGTTATCTTAGTAGAGCATGCACTAATTGCTACTTAGGCCACAATCATCTGGAGTGGGGGTTAAAATCCTTGCAGAGATCTCTATATTTACGCCATCAGATAATTTAAAAGAAATAACTGCGCAATGTAACCAGCTGCCTTTCCAGTGATTCTCATCCCACAGATGAACTTCAACTCTTCCCTCTTGAACTGCTGACAAGTCTCTACCATGTGAGTGCACTGGGTTCCTCAGTTTCTTAGCCAGATCTAACCCTTGCTCATCACATCCAGTTTCAGTATTATATTAGAATTATGAGATCTAAGATGCTTGCATTGGATAACCAATGTGCTGTTACCAATAGCTGCCATCACACACCTCTTTATAGATCTGTTTAGGTCAGAATGTGCATGTATACAATCAATAGGAGTCTTGTTCTGCCAAAGGTTTTCTTTGCTTTTTTTTTATTAAACGGGAGTTCTACCTTCCCACCGTCACCTTGTGCTTTCTCATAGGGGATCATCAGACTGTTGGGGTTTTTGCTCTAATAATTTACGGTCTTTAACTCACAGCATTCAGGGCTTTGAGTTGTCTGTTGTTGTGATTTGGTGCTACATAAATAAATGAACTGAAAAGCCTCTCCAGAGTAGAACAAGGACTACCGACACCAGCTGCCAACACCAACTGCAGAGTCGTCAGACACCAGATCCTCTCTGAAGAAACAGATGAGTGACATGGAAGAGCTCCTTGATAGCATGCAGGCTGGTAGGAAAAACATATAGTGAGGGCTCGGGGTAGCTGGTTAATAATAAGTGAACACTCAAAATAAGAGCAGTGGGATTGTCCATTAGGAAATCAATGCATTTTGTGTGAAAAATGCTAAAATGAGACGCCAGTTGCTCCACTCAAGCAAGCTTTGTGTTTAAAACACTGATGTATGTTGCTATAATAGACTGTATATAAAAATGGGAGTCAGCTACAGTAGTAGTTTAATTACTATTGATATGTTCAGGGCAAGCTTTTGCATGAGTCACTACACACATTCAGACACCTGGAAATTAATACACACAAAAACTACTAATTAACAAATGACTAGAAATGAACTTAATGTACTACACTGTTCGCAGTAAAAGCCTTAAAATGCTCCAAAAGTACCACAAAGACTGTTAGCAGCTTCAGTTCATAGACAGCTGTTTTTGTTGATCTCCAGATCCACTTAAGCATCCACAGCCCAGTTAGCATTACCACAGCAGTCTATGAATACTTGGAGCTAGCCTCCACATTTTTTGGGAAATCCACATAGGAGTGGGTGATATAGCCTCAAGATTAGATCACAGTATTACAAGAAAATTTGAAATAACATTTTTGTGTTATCAAAGGAAAGGCATTTTGTATCCTTTTACAAAGAGCTACTGTCACTGATGGCACTTCCTATGTTAAGTGCAAATCTGCTGAAATAAGGTGCCAGCAGCAGCAGCAGAAGCAGCATTGCAGTGCAATAATAGTAACATAGAATTATATCCAGGGACACAGTATGAGTCAGCTGTGAGCACAAAACTAACCTAGCTAAGTGTTTTCTCTGGGAATTTGAAGTAAAAGTATGAAATAACCATACAACACTTTAGTTTAACAATAACTAAATCAACTGAACCTTGCAACTCTTCAGGAGCTGCACAATATTGTCATAAAACTGAAAAATATTTTCTACCTGGCAACTTGTATCTTGGGTTAAGTTTTTCAACAAGCTGCTTAAAGCTCTGGTTTTCCACCATGTAACCATTATCAGTAATTTTCTCCTTTTTCATAGCCTGGTTGTAATCAACCGTGTGTTTTTGCCTCAAATGATGAAACGTTTATTTTGCCCACCTTAAGCAGGAGAATTTTTTTCCTATGCTTTGCCAAATTCTGTGCTTTGTTAAAGTTTGTAGCTTCATTTTTGGGTGATAAATCATTAATGGTGGTGACATACGGCTCCTGCTCTCAGACATGCCCGGGCTTATCTCAGTGTTGCGTGCGCTAGGACATGGCAGTACAATACCAATGATGTCACGATATGGCATTTTTATACCACATAAAAATTTACTGGCATTGTTGTTATGATGAGGCACCGAGCTAAATCCATGCTAGGAATTATGTTGACTGGCATGGTGATGCAGTGGTTAGCACTCTCACACCTTTTTGCATGTTTGCATGTTCTCCCTGAGCCTGCATGGGTTTCCTCTTGGCACGATTCAAAGACAAGCATCTTAGGTTACAGATTAAATATGGTGAAATGCAGCTGAGGCAGTCCATTTCCATGAAAAAACAAACAAACACCATTTTGATAATTACTACATTGCATGGATGTAATCTCACCAAATAGAGAACCACTGAACTGACCTGATAAAACTAGTAAGGGCCAAGGTCAATCCAGTAATTGAAGTTCATTCTGAGGGGACATGAGCATTGGCATATATTTACACTGGTGATCTATTCCATTGTTTTTTAAAGTTAATCAGGTGCAAATAACATTACCAGATTGACCCAACACTGACCTAAAATTCTTAATATAGTACATCATTTACATGCTGCTTTTTCGATGCAAATAGAGATGCTTCATGTGTTTACTTTTAGTTTTGCATTCATATAGGGTGGTTTACATATTATGGATAAACCCCTGACTGGTTTTCTAACCTCTGTGATGTCTGACTGCTTGTGCTTTTTTTGGGGGGGGGGGGTTCCTGAACTTTGTACTATGAGTGGTACGTACATCTCCCAGCAGCTCAGCAGTGATTTTGATGGAGACAGCGTCATAATATCAGACGGCAGTAAAGTCATTTGGCCATGAGTTTTAACTGGTGTTAAAACCTTAAACTTATCCTTTCTCGCAGTCTCCTTTTCACCGTGCCTATTTTGTTTTCTGTGGGTGGAAATTTACATGAGTGTGACGCATCACAGAATAGGTGCAGGAAAAGAAAAACTCTTATCTTGTCACGGTAGAAAGCTCTGACTAGACCAACTATTCACCAGCACAATGTGAATAATCAGAGCACATAGAAAGTGGCGTACCGTGGAGCAACAGTGTAACACCCTGACCTTTTCTGCTGCAAAGTCTTGTTTTTTTAAGTCTTTAAAAGCAAATGTGCGCAAATGAAAATAATTTATCTGTGAATTATGGTTAGGCATTGAAAAGAAGATGTGTTTTTCCTCCCACCCTGAAACCTGCTGCACACAGTGCCAACCACTTACTGTAGTCTGAAGTGCTGTTTTGATACAAAAGATAGATGGGGTTTGGGCTGGAGCCAGAGTGCAGCAAAAGGTGATCATCTCTGCCAAAGCTGCCTGCGTTGGGAAAAGGGAAGCTGAAGCACTGTTACATCCCGGTTCTTTGATGTCTCGTTAATGTTGTAGTACTGTAATGATAATATTGTTTGGGATTATAAAGACAGGACACTACGGTGCTTTTAAGACCTTGCAAACCTTTTGTAACCCTGCAGTGTCAAGGGGATCAGTAAACATGCAACATAAACTGTATCTTTTTTTTTTTATTTCTGGGGGAAGATAAATTATTTTATCTGTCCATCCTGCCCTTCCCCACCATCTGCAAGCTCTTTTGATGAAACACAGGCCTAGATGTTAACTCCCCCGGATGGTAAATCCAATCAGTTAAAAACCAAACTAAAATGCTGGTCCCCTTGTACAGGAATTACATTTTTCATTTTCCTATGGAGTCTGATCACTGTGTCATTCCTTGAGAGTGATGATGAGGGTGTCTTTTCAGTAAAGCATGATTAATGTGCACTGTCTTGTGCAGCCTGGCTCCATGGTGCAACATCTCCACGGTCTATTAACCTTCTCTGACTAGTGCAGCACATAGTAGAGAGCACACCTATGCAGAAGGATTAAGAAAACCCCCCACAATTTTTGTATAAAACAACAGCAAAGATTCTTCTTCCTAATATCATGTAAAGGTTTGTGCAATGCTGAAATGTTAGAGGAGGTAGTCAGCCAACTAAATGAACACCATTTCCAAACAGACACTTTAAAAGCATAAACTCTATTCGTGTGAGATACAGAATGTTATAAGTACATTCGTGTGAAGAAGCCTTATTGCTTTCTAATCTGTTGCTTTAGTACCGCGCGAAAGAAGAATGTCTTCTTGCAGGTGTTAATGTTAAGTTTCACGATCAATAAAGGTGTCCCATAAATAAAATAAATGCCCACTAAAAGTGTCAGAGGCCTCGGTCAAGCTTCTCACACATCAAGATAAGCTACTTTCTCTTGTTGGGTTTGTATAACTTCCAGATTCCTTTCTGCTCTGTCTGGTCGCTCACAATGAGCTGTTGCTGGCAGTCATGGGGGAAGAAGAAAAAAACAACATATATATCATCCTATGAACTTGTGAGAAACCCAGTCAGCACTTCATTTTAAGACAGTGCAGATATGACCAAATCAAATACCACCTTTACATTTCTAAATTGCTTTTATCATATTGTGCACCATCTGACGCCGTAGTATAGGTAAGAGGTTAAATATGGCAACAAACCTACATTATTTACATTTTATTTTAACCATGTCCTTATAAAGATATTAAAAAATACAGTCCTTATGTTTATCACTGTTGTGACCTTGATTTGATGATAAAAAAAAACCGAATAAAAATCTTGATATAAAAGCATGAAGTGTTTGAGATGGTGCCTCGTTTCCCCCAAATTACGCAGTCAGAGAGAAATGGATGATCTACAAATCTGTTGCAACCATAATGGGTTTTTTTCTGAAGCAGAAGAAAGAACTCAGTGTAAAGAAAACGTTTAGGGTCGTGAGAGAAATAATTTCTCTTATAGAATTATTTCCCCACCGAATAAAAATAAAAATAAAGTTCAAACTTTCGTGATTTCCACCGTCAACACAATGAAAATGATTTGCTTTGTTGTATTTCTTTTCTTTTATTAATCCCACAAGAAAAGGTTGAAATATAACATTGTAGTTAACTTTCTGTTCTCTTCCGCTTAGCAACCTTCCCTTTTTATGACCTCCTTCCGGTCGTAATCATAATAATAAATATATATTTTTAAACTTTTGAAAGTTTTGAAATAAAATTCATAAAATCACTTTTTAAAAAGTTAAAAGAAATATTTAAAAGTCATGATCCTGGCCAAAAATATACCTGGCACATAAGAGGTTCGAAGAAGTCAGTAGTATTTCCCTTTAAAATGTTTTTTTTAAAACTTGCAAATAGTTACACAATATGAAACTGACAAAATATTAAACTAAATTACTAATTCCGATTTAAAAATGGAGGATTTTCTGTATGAAATGTCCCAATTGCATCGTAAAATCCACCGAGCCAGCAGAAGACTCCTAGAAAGCAGAACGCTTGGGTGTGACACTTGTTGAAAACAGTTCAGCTTCGGAGCCTCAAAGCATCCCTCCACAAAACATGTTGTCCATGTTCCAGGGTTGGTGGTAGTAGTAGTGCAGGTAGGGGTAGTACTGATAGCCCCGGTACAGTGGCACAGTCATGGGGATATGTGCTCCAATCCCCTGGTGGTATTGCTTTTGATCGTCCCGCACCAGAACTTTTACAGCCACTTTCTTTGGGGAGCTGCATACGGCCAGTTCGGCCGCCATCTGGCGACGTTTGGTTTTATATCTCCGGTTCTGGAACCAGATTTTCACCTGGGTCTCTGTAAGCTTTAAGGCTCCTGCCAGATCGGCCCGTTCGGGACCAGAAAGGTACCTCTGAGTGCTAAAACGGCGCTCCAGCTCGTGGACTTGAGCATGAGAGAAGGCCGACCTGGAACGTTTCTTTGCACCGGGCCTGCACTGCTGCGCGTCCGGCGAACAGGAGGTCTCCCCGCCGCGGTTACATCCCTCCTCCTCTGCACTCTCGCACTGCGGTCTTTTCTGCTGTTCGCCCTGCTCCTCGCACTGCTCTTTGTCATCTGCAGCGACTGAAATAAAATAGAAATCCGTAACCACAAGTAAATGTGTTGTCTCTGTACGTCAGGGTGATAAAACACAAGGCCCCTGTTTTTTTTCTGATAGCCCATTCCAACAAGGTGCTGATGCTGGCTAATATGAGGGTTTACTATTGTATTTCTGTCATGCTATTAAAGTTATGGGATGTACCTGAATAAATGCTTTAAACAATTTTAAACAAACAGATTTCCACGACACCGTGCTATACTTTTATTTTCCCACAAGCTAGCTGCTCTTTACGCACAACAAAGTCACATGGGGCATAAATAAATAGATACAAATTCTTGAGACACAGTAATAATTACACTGTAGTTAGTTAAATTACACATCGAAGTATTTTTATATGGAAAATACAAAGTTTTTCAATTTTTACACAAAGAAACGGGATTTTTTTCTGTTGTAAAAACGGTTTCTTATGCAATATAACTCGATAAAGTGATTATGAAGTGAAACACATTCGAGTTTTGTGATGAATGTTGTCGCTTCATTTATGTTCCTTCAACATGCTGCGTTGTGCAAATATAATTTAGATGAGAACGCCTACACCTCATTTTCAGATTTTTTTTTTCCGATACTCTTTACAGATCTTAAAAAGAAAAAAAAATCGCACCTTCTATGAGCTCTGTCTCTTCTCCTGTGTCCTCCTCTGTAGAAACTTCCGATCGGGCGCTTATAACGCGGGGATGTGTGGGAAGTGTCTCCGGGTAGACGTGGTTGTCATCCCTGCCACCATAGCCGGTGCGCGTGTTGTTCGCCTTCGTTGCGCAGAACTCCTCCGCGGTTCCCGACTTGCTGTTGGCATCGAGTCCGGTGAGGATGTTTTTGATGGAAAAGGATGAAAAACTTAATGTCATAATTCAGATAAGAGCACGGGTATTTCCTCACTCTCTCGCGCGATTTCTTGGGAGGCATCAAGAAATCCGCCACTGGAAAGCAAAAACAAGCCCTCACTACTGATTCGCTCTTTTGCGCGTTGTTCTAATTTAATTGCAGCGAACAGTCCAATGTGCTAATGAGCAGCCTATATCAGGATCTGTCAAGACTGTCAAGCAGTATTTCAACTGCAGCTCCAGTTAAGTTGTGATAGGATGTTATCTGTGCCTGCTGGTCCCTCCTTCGCACCGCCCAGCTTTAACGCTGGCCTCTTTGCTCAGTGTCAGTAAAGGACGAAGGACATTGATTCCCAAGGCAACATGGTTTTATTTTCTTTAGCTTTCGGCATGAGTACTGTGATTTAAAAAAAAAAAAAAGTTAAATCAATCTATTTTAATTTGTAAGACCCTAAGATATTAAACATGAATCAGACTTATTGGTAAAAGTTTTCAGCTGTTTTTACGCACAGAGCTGCTTTGTTTGCTTAACAGCTTCTTCTTCTTCTTCTTCTTCTTCTTCTTCTTCTTTAGGCTGCTTCCTTTAGGTTTACCAACTATCAGATGTCATGTACATGTGTGAAAAACCGACGGTTTACGTTCACTAAGCGTGCGTAAAAGTGCCGCTCAGTTCTGGTTTTCACCTGTGAGTTTGGTTTTAAAGCATTTCACAATATAAGAATTTATATTTAAAACCAGAAATAACTCTTTTGAAAATTCAAGATTACTTGCCACTTGAGTCTAAACTAATCCAAAAAGGACTATTTGGAGTTTAAAAATGTTTCTTCCATCTGTTATTTGGTCCTCGCTAAACTGAATGTCCAATTTTTAATCATTGTGAATTATGTGGCTCGTAAAATTGTGCACAATTTGAATCCCACAAACCTACAGCTTTAAATTTGTTATAGTAAAACACATCTTCAGTCCAGTGTAAAGATGGACATTGCTGGTTCTGCCTTGTTGCTCGAACAGGTGCCTAGCGCCGCCGTGTGGACAGGATTCTTGATCTTGGAAGATAGACGTGAGTCTAAATAAAAGACGACAGCTACGCACACGCACATACGCACTCCCATACGGACCAGGATTACACAATCTACCTTTGAGGTGAGAAGATGTACTGACAGATGCGACGAGCTGCTTCCTCCATGTTGTTTTGTTTTGTTTTGTTTTGTTTCTCGTAATTGCAGTAAAATCTCCCTTTGTACCTCAGAGCCAGATCACCCTCCAGGGTGTTTTTAAATGTCTAGGAGGCATAAATTAAAATTCTAGCGTAGTTTCCTGTGGTCAAACCACAACGTGTCTGAATTCTGCAAATCAGCGTCGGAATGTAGTTTATTATTCATTTTGCACAAACGTTTTGAAATCAGTGGTGTCTTGTTGATTATAATTGTGGAGTAAAGTCTCGCACACAGGCGTCATTACACGTGTCCAAATAAAACCTCGACCCTACTTTCTTTTGTCCAGTGAGGAGTGTTAAGCGTGAAATTCTGCAAGCGCATATATTCTACCAAAAGAGATACTTTTGATGAGCTTTGGTTTGTGAGGAAAGATTTAGTTTACTGTTGTGCTCACACAGAAAGAGTATAACGGTTGAACGTTTATGGACAACTGGCTTTATCAGTCAAAACTTTTTCTTTTTAAATATTTAATTCTATATTAGACAAAAGGCAATCAAGTCACTTGGAATTTTTGATCACCTATTATTGTTTTACCCCTAAACTGGATATTAATGTTCCGGTATACTTGGTAATAGTGCTGTAGACATAAAAACATGTTCTAGAACAGCTGACACCGTGAAGCCACAATGAAACCGAATGATA
Organism: Oreochromis niloticus; assembly: GCF_001858045.2. Taxonomy (NCBI): domain Eukaryota; kingdom Metazoa; phylum Chordata; class Actinopteri; order Cichliformes; family Cichlidae; genus Oreochromis; species Oreochromis niloticus. Next base: position 18,165,943 of record NC_031978.2, read on the forward strand.
GAGCTTTTATTCCCGCTTTCTTTCCCTCTCTATATTTGGGCCTCGGTTCTATTGTGAGCTCCTTGAGTGTCTGCCTCTAGACACTTTGTTTTAGGAAACTCCACGCCTATACAGCGCAGCGATGAGCTGCTATCTTTGGAAGCAGAAGATAGCGATCGCGGCAGTGCCTGTCAGAGAACCCGTGGCCAAGCCGCGTCCTCAGGCATCGCCGTCCTGTCGCCAGCTCTATTTACACTAGTGACTCTGCAGCACTTAGAGCTGACACCAGGTATGTCCTACCGGCAGTGCAGTAGCCGAGGGAAGTGGCCAGTGAGGCTATCAGGGGAGACAAACACGCTGTTTACTTTGCCATTTATCTCCATTAATAGCGTCAGGGTATTCGGCCGTGGCTGGTGGGTAAAGGCTTTGCTTAAGTCCATCTCTAAACAACGGTGTGTGTGTGTGTGTGTGTGTGTGTGTTAGAGAGAGTGAGACAAAGAGTATATATATGTGGTCTGGGTTTGCCTCACTGTGCGTGAGTGCAGATCAGTATTTATTATGTAATTATGACATTATTGTAATTATAAATCTGACACAACTTCAGGTAATTTATTATTATTATTATTATTATTATTATTTTATTATCATTATTATTATTATTATTTAGCAAAAGAAGAGGTGTTCTAAGAATATTTATCATCCAATGCTCTTCTCGTTTTTATGCTCTGTGGGTCCGGGGATGCTGGCCGTCTGGTTAATGTCCATCTCTGAATCCTGACCGGACATTAGCTCGCCTTTAAATTCTCTCTGTTTCTGGTTCTTGTCTCAGGCCGAAGTCTAGTGCAAGCTTTCTCACACAAGGAAAAAAAAAAAAAAAAACGTTTTCTTGGCTTGAGAAAAGATTTCAGACGATAAGAAATGTTGGAATAAACCTCAGTCAACATCATTAAAAAAAATAATAAAAAGAACAGATACACGCACAGACTCACACACAAAGCACACTCCACTTCAATCAGTCGTGCCATGACAGTTATTATGTCCTTTAATTCCACCATCGCTGATAACTTGCATCGTTTTGTGGTTTTAACTCGAGTCTAAAAACAGCCTTATTTGTGCGCCTCTTTTTTTAATCAGTTCATTGGCTTTCAGTGTCACTCAGTTTTAGAGTGAAAACACAAGGCCTAAAGGTTAAACCCAAGTCACACAAATTAAAAAAGAGAGGGGAAAGAGCTTAATAAAAGTAATACTGAATTGTCCAGCATTTGTGATCCATGTTAATTTCTTGCAACTTTATGCATCCAAATAAAATCCATGAAAGGCTTCACTTTCTTAATGAAACCTATAGGTCTTTGCGTAACCGCTAGTTTGCATGGATTTTTCCTTTATTTTTTTAAGCACAATACATCAGCTTTGAACCATTACGCATAGTTTTGGCTAATCTGCATAATTATTTCCGTCAAACATAACACAACAACTTCAGTAAGTTTTCTAAACACGTGGCTCAGAGGGGAAAAAATTATAATAGATGTATTTTATTTCAGTCCATTTTTCTTCATATGCCTGTGGAGTTAGAACCAACTGACCCCTGCTTTCTGTAATGTGTTACGGAATTTGAAATTGTGGTTTTCAAGGCATTAGTTGAAGTTGTTTACATGCTCGAGTCTATCCATCAAGACAGGCTTCTGATTGTGCGCAAATATCGCGCTACCATGCCCGGATGCCCTGCAGAGCTCCTTGGCAGGGTGTGACACTTGGTCCTTGGGGAGCCTGGCTTTGCGTCTGTCCGCTAATGTTCCCCAAATTCATATTCATGAAAGCATTGGCAGAGGCGTTGCTGGGCGGGAGAGAAGGGAAACTAGAATAAGTACAAGAGTAAGTGTTGCTATACACCGAGTTGTTATAGCTGTAGGCTGGATAGCTGTTGTAGCTGTACGGGTTGGGAGCTCCGACTGTGTAAGGGGGATTATAGTTCTGAGATCCAGCGAGACAAGGCCTCCCGTCTCGGACGAGAACCGGCACAGCCACCCTCCTTGGAGGCGGTGGTGGGTGGTGATGGTGGTGATGATGACCCGCAATCTCCAGGGTCTTGTCTTGCCGCTGCCTCTTGCATTTGTACCTCCTGTTTTGGAACCAGATCTTGACCTGGGTAGAGGTGAGCTTAAGGGAGCTGGCCAGGTGCTCTCTCTCCGGGGCGGACAGGTAACGCTGCTGCTTGAAACGCCGCTCCAACTCAAACACTTGAGCCTGAGAGAAGAGGACGCGAGGTTTCCGTCTGGTTCTCTGCTGCTTGGTGGCCGGCTTCTCCGAGTCTGGATCCTCACATTCACCCGGCATGACACCGCAGCTCTCTGCATGGAGAACCCATGTTTAATTACACATCAGAGCTGGCATCTTGATTATTTTCAAGTATATATTTACTATTAAAAATTTAATTATTATTATTTATTGTACAGTTTTAGAATTAGCTTCGAGTGGAAGTGACCTAATTGAAAATTGCTAGTAAAATGTACTGAAAAATAAAATTAGGGAGGCATAATAATAATGACGTCCTGTTACATACGAACATTAACTAAACGTCAATGTTGATACATTAAAATCAGATGAGGCTAAATATAGTTTCTGTTTTGTGTTTCTGAAAGTGTCTGCGTCTTATTAAATGCGCGATAATTTGGATCATCAGTTTAATATATTCAGCAAACATAAATTAGCAGCTTGCAAATATAAACACTTTAATCTCTGCCAGGCTTACTCAGTTAGCTGGCAGCTAATGAATTGTATGAAATAATAGTCTTTTTTTTTTTTGCCGTCCATTGTTTGGTCCTATTATGAAAATATATATTATGTATATTATTAACCAGGGGCGTATTTTTTGTTGTCCGCGTTAGGTGTTCAATTTATACTAATTTAAACAGAATCTGGAAAACGTTTCTCCAGAAATGTGTATCAATGTCAGATTAGATGAGCCATGTTTTTGTCACGTATAAGCTTTTATTAATATTTTATGATTTGATTTTCTCCTTTGGCATTTTCGTCCATGTGCATTTTTATACAATTAACATCCTCAGAGTAACTCGCTTCAGTAGACTGTGTACTTACTGTTGTCATGCTCGTCCTGCTCTGTCTCCGGCCGGAGGTCTGCAGAGTGAGTTTGCCCCAGGTTGCCGAACACCTCCACCTGGATACCGGAGTCCGTCAGTCGGTCTTGCACATTCAGTGAGTTGAGGTACGCCATCCTCTCCTCGCTCTCCGACAGGCAGGAGCTGATGGGGCTTGGGGTGTCTCTGCCCGCCAGCATGCAGGAGGGCGGTGAGTGAGAACGGAAGGATTTGTTCGATAGAGCTCCAGGCTGTGAGAGCGCACCAGAGAGACCGAAGCAGGAGATCAGCTGTAGCTGGTGCTGCTGAGACTGTTGTTGGAGCTCTAACTTCAGAATGTCCTTCACAGAAAAAGGCGTGGAGGACGAACTTATGACCGGACTAGGAATCATTATTACCACCAAGAAAGAGATGGCAAAATATACCGATCAGCAGTCCAAGAACGGGACCGATTCGCCTCCGGACGAGCAAAAGAAGAAAATTAGGCGTGCGTAAACCCGAGGAACAGACGCGCTCTGTTGTTTTTGCATACACACCGAAGACGACTGATTTTCTCTCAGCTGTGACATCCCTCTTAGTTGCATATGCGTCTGTGGCTGGATGGCTGAGAGAGAAAGAGAAAGGTCGATCCCGTTTGGTTGGCTGAATTCAGTTATCTGGAGAGAGAGGGTCAGCCAAGATGCTGTCCTCTCCCTCTCAGTGACGTTCTGAAGCGGGGGAGGGATTGGTAGGGTCTCTCTCCCTCTCTCTCACTCACACTCTTCCTCCCCCCTTTCCCTCTCTGTTCTATTTAGGTGTAGCCTACATATGTCAGGAAGTTATCCCTAACTTACTTATGAAATAATATTGATGCCACCGACTGCAATGAAACTGAAATATTTTTAAAGGTAAGGAACTTCTTAATTCATGCTTTAAATGTTTCTAATAAACTGCACCAACGCTGTCACACAATTGTAATAATTAGGCAAAGTATATTATGCTGTGTAGTTTAATGCAAATAGCCCACAGAAATACTTAACTTGGAAGAACCAATATTTATTTATTCGTTTATTTATTTTTCATTTTTAAAGGATTTCACTTGTTTCTTGGACGGTCCCACAATATCGTAGATTTGGCGATTTTTAAGATTAGGCCTATCTTTGTTTCCCCTCTCGGCAATTCCTGGATAATATCATATAACGAGAGTGTGGGAAATGAGATAAATCTGGCAACCATGAGAGGCATAAAGAATGCTCAGCGCTAAATGGTTGCCTGTGAATTATTTGTGGCTTATTTATTTGTGGAAGTTTTAGGATGGCCACGAAAATTTGGCCACAATAATAGTTCCCCTTGACACTGGTAAAAGGAAAGCAAAAGCCTTTTTTGAATAAATAAATAAATGATCAGCTTCAAGCGCTACAAGGAAAGAAAATAATAATAATTATATTATAGTAATAATTATATTATATTGTATATTAATACACTGAGCTTTCATTTTAATTTTACCTTTGTGCTTAAGGGATAAACGTGCTGAAACGGGACACCTCTCTTCTGGTCGACTATCTTTGGCCAGGTCCAGGCGCCAGGGTTTGAGGGCCCATTGCTCTCAAACCGTGTGGAAAGAAAAGAAGAGCATGTCCACATAATCTCATCCGCTCACCATCAACAAGGCGCTGTTTAGAAATGGATAGCGTCACCCCCTTCCCATGGAGATGCACGTCTTTTCAAAAAAGGCCGGTTTAAGTGGAGTAGTTTAAGTGAAGAGCTGAACTGAATCCGAAAAAAAAAAAGAAAAGCTTTTAGGCCACAGTAACTGTCTGTGCGCTCTGCAAAAATATAGTGGTCACTTAGTGCTGCTTGGACGCAAACTTAAACATTAAATAATTTATCAAGATTTACTAATAAGGAAAAGTCATTTCCACACAGTGGAAGTTTGCGCGAGTTAGGTGGAATTTATGTGATAGAATTAGCTCGTAAAGCAACCCAAAGGGCAGTAAATCTGGTCATTTTGTTTCCCAAATATTTACCCATTCCTTTTTAATGAGTGCAATGATTTAAACATACCAAACATAGAAATAAATGCGTAATAGCTGTGTGTGGGGTGGGGGGTATGTGTGTGCTTTGTTTTGTTTTATTTAAAGTGTTTAGGAGAAAATTATTAATACCCCAAAAGAGATTACGCGGTTAAAACAATTAATTGTATACACGGGTCCGAGCAGAGTCACCACGCTTTCGACCTTGAGTGTGCAGGGCCTCTCAAGCTCCCAACTGACCATCATCACGGGCTTCGCGTGCCACCGGCAGCCCAAAAGTGGCCAAGTAAAGACTCGTGTTTACGGAGCGGAAGAGTCTGTTTCCTGCCTTTAACAAAACCCAGACTCCCAGAGAGTGTCAAGGAGCTACTCGTTGGTGAATGCGACTCCCCAATACATCATCTTCATTTCTGAATCGTCTTGATAGCCTCGGTAAGGTCGAGTCCACAGCAGAGGTCAGAGCGGATACAGCCTGCAGAGGCCTAAGCATTAAAAAAAATTAAAGGGATTTTGAAAAATAACTTAAAAAACAAAAAACGATCTGCTTTCTGACTCCGTGGGAGTCAAATTTCAATCACTCCGCACAATTCACTTTCTGGTGAGTTCTTCAAAGTTAGTGTTTTGCCAAGCAGCGCTTAACGTGTCTCTTCTTGTTTCCCTCCTTATCTCCATATTTCTGGCAGTCTAACGTATACTGAAGCAGAGCTTCGGCATCAGAGGCGCAGGTGTACAGTACACCACTGAGATACAGGGTACACAGAGCACAGACCAGACGTTTGAAGAAATATCGACATTTATCATCAGTCGCTGCTTCTGGGTTTTGTGTCTGATTGGTTGATGCAAATAGCTTTTTATTTATGAAAGAATGAAGGTTTGATATTATGACTTGACAGAGTTGTGTAGAAGAGCACTTACAATCCTTTTACAATGGAGGTGATTATTAACAGGCTCTACCAACAGCCTGTATGTGTGACGAGGAACTCAAGTGTGACTATCCATTTGTCTTAAAGTGCTCTTAATCAGCCAATAACAACAATAGATTGCTACTTTAGGAAAATAGATTAGCTCAAGTGCGTTTTCCCCAATGTCCAACAAGTCCAACAGGATTATTTAACTGGGTGTGACGCTTTCCCCATCGTCTTGCATTAGGGCATGTAATATGTAAATAATGAGGCTGTGCATTACAAAAAAAAAAAAAACTTGAAAAGGTTGTGAGAGCAGATACAGAGTGTGTCCGCCTCATGTAGCTCATAATGAACTTTCCGTTTTCCTTTAATTTCATGGTCAACAGAAAGAATGGCAGTGGACCAAACCGTTGTGTGGCAGTAATGTCTCAGTTCTTCTGGGTCCCGGAAGGTGAGTCTTATCAGCAACCCATGTGATGGTGTCAGTAGCCAGGACCCAGACTGTGCTATTGTGCCGCTGCCTGGGACCGAGTGACGGATGACAGCACCTTCTCATTGGAGGAAATGAGGAGGCCAAAGGCGAGCCCGTGCAGGGCCAGATTTTTCAGCAAAAACCCTGTTCTCACCCACTTACTTTGGACTCTGATAGAGCCATATAGTCCACAATGGCAGGCCTATGATAATAGTTAACACTCCCTCAGGGCTCATTGTGTTAACCAGGTTAGGAAAAAAGATACCCTAATTAGCTGCCTTGTTTGAAAGACTGTGAGAGGGTGATTTGTTTGAGAGCTGACACCTTGTTCTGTGTATCACAGTTCTAACTTAGAGACCATGAAAAGAGGAAGTGAGGTCAGGCCAGTCTGGATCCCCTGCCCTTTGCCCTCCCTTGGGCCTCATAAATTAGGCTGCTGTAATTCCCTCCCAGACGGCCTTGCCCCAGCAGGTGTGTGTTTGTATATATGAGTGCTAACAGAGGGGGATGTAAGGGTTGTAATATCTATGATCTACGGTGTTGGGAATGTAGTTTGGGAGGAAACAAGCAACCTAAATATGCTTATCCTCTCTGCTGCCACGCAGTCAATGTAGATAAAGACAGTGCGGGGAGGCAGGCTTTCAAATGAGAGGATGTGTGTGCCTCTTGCTGCTTATATACGCTGTCCCACTTGGCTAGAGCTGGTGAAAAATTCAAAAAAAAAATTATCAAAAGGTTGAATCAAGTTCAGCTTGCTGCTGGAGGAACTCTCTCTAACTTGCTGAATCAGTAACAGCTCTCTTGGGAAGGACAATGTTACCATAAAATAAAAGTATGCGTGCATCCTGGCTTCCAGAGGTAAACATCCTTGAGAGAAAATATTAGTGTCTGTCCAGCAACCGCGGTGGTATTTCTATCAAAGTGACAGACTGTTTTGGCAAATATCTGACTAGTTATCAATAAAGTCCCATTTTTGTAAATACTAACTGTATAAAATATCTAACAATGCAGCTTCAGCACGCAGCAGATTTTGGCAATGCTGATGCTCAGATTAACCATTAGGATCAAAGCTGACCAGGCCTTCAAATGGACAGCTTTGCTACAAGCTCCAGCGCTGGCAGGCATTCATCCTCATATATGAAGATACAGAGTCCCAGATCTGTAGCTGACCCTGAACTTTGACCTCCTTGCAAAATGGAGAATTGGTCTCCCCATCTGGATTGAAAATATACAACATAATTAGAAGTTATGAAAGATAAAGTTTGTTTCCTCTGTCACTCATCATTTTTGTGTCTCTTTACCTCATGCAGACAAAAAAGCAAGTAGTTTGGGTTAAAAAAAAATAGAAAAAAAGTCTTCCACTTCCTGTCTTTGTGTCTTAGTATGCATATTTGTATAAAGCCAAAGTGCCTGAGTTGGGCAAAAGACAAAATCAATCAAGTAGAACAACACAACGTAGACCTTGTGTTTGAGGTTCCACCCAGCTTGAAGGCCACATCAGTGAAAAACAATGAGACACAACCATTTTTAATATTCCTTCTAAGTCCAAATGCAGTCCTGTTAAAAAGTACACCCAATGATTCAGTAGCTTGTAGAGCTACCTTTGGAAGCAGTAACTCGAAGTTATCATTTTCTGTTTAACTTTATCAGTTTCTCACATCGCTAAGAAGGAATTTTGGCCCACTCTTCTTTAAATTATTGCTTCAGTTCATGTTTGTGGGCATTTATTTATGCACAGCTCTTTTAAGACCCCTCTATAGTATTTCAATCAGGTTGAAGTCTGGACTTTGACTGGGCCATTGCAACGCCTTGATTCATTTTTTCTTTTTCATCCATTCTGCTGTGGATTTGCTGCCGTGCCAGGAATCACTGTCTTGTTGTATGACCCAGTTTTAGCGAAGCTTTAGCTTTTAGACAGATGGCCTCACATTTGTTTCTACAATAGTGTTCAGAGGGGTTCAATGTCGACTCAATGACTGCAAGCTCCAACTTTGTAAACCTAAGCCGTCCTGCCATGTCCTTTTTTAGAAAGAAGAGGAAACTCTTCCAAACAAGCCATACACGTTCAGTCTTTTCATAATTGTGCTGTCATGAACTTTAACATTTAACATGCTAACTAAGTTCTGTGGAGTCTGAGATGTAGCTGTCCAGTTTCTCTGCATGTTTCACAGGACTGCATACTGCCCTGTGTACACTTTCTTATTCACTGTATGTGAACGTATACGTACCAACTTATACTCGAGCAAAACAGCTAAGGCATTTTAATGGTTTGTTTTAATTTAACTCTGTAGTTTTGGAAATGTTTGATTACTTAAGACAAATTTCAGGAGAATGTTATGTAAAATAAATATAGGACTTCCTGTATCTTACTATCTGTTTCTAGCATTGTGTTAAGCTAACTGCTGGCAATTTGCCCTTTTCTGTATTGTCAGGTGCAAGAGGACTATATATCTTCTTATCCAGCTGAAATATGCTCCCTATAGTGCTTAGGTGTTGTTTTATTTTGCGTGAGTGGCACATGCAGTCTTATATTGTCAGGCTTCTTCCAATGTTGTGTAGCCCTTATGTCAGTGAGTTTACTTTTTGCCTCCATGTTTTTAACTGTGGAAACAATGCGCCTCCAGCTGTGAGATCCATACATTTGAACTTGTAGAACATACAGACCGCGTTCAAAGCAATATTAGGCATGAGATGTCTGAGATTTTGCATCTTCCAATACAATTCAACTAAGTTTGCCCTTAGATGTATTCTTGGCTCATACTACGGTAGTTCACTGAGTCCAGTTGTAGGCTGTCATCTTTTGTCAGCAGGGTAGAAATCTGCATGCACAATAAAAAAAAAGCAGATTTCATGTCATGATATCAAATGGAGCACAAAAGACATTTGCAACCTAAACTTGCACAGACATACGCTCATGCACTCCGCTTGGAATGTAGTCTGACACAGAGATTACTGATATCTATTACTGCACGGTCCGTCAGTCACTGATCTGCTCAGGGAGCAACAGGGAGGTCCTGTGCTCTTTGTTGTTGCTGTGTCTAGTTCCTTGTTAGAGAATTGATGACACTGTCTTTAGAAAACAAACAAGGCGGGAAGCTAAAAAGGTGGTCACTCACCACAGCTCTCTGACCCAGAGACAGCGGGGCCAGAGCAACATGTGAACGGCGCTGAAACTTTGCCCTAGGAATGCACAGCGGTGTGTGCGCACACGCTCTTGTTTGTGTTTCAGTGATACCGCAGCTGGAATGTGACTGTCTTGTGCCTGAATGTGTGCCTTTGTGTGTTTTAGTGTCAGCTTCCTATAAGCAGCGCTGATAACCTTCATGCAAAATTTTAAAGAGAAAAAAAAAATCACATTAAACAAAACCCCATTCACACTTTGCCTTTCTGGTCATATTTATGTTACTCTGCTGGATGCCAAAACAAATGTTCCATGTTTCCTTCTCAGGGAAATGCAGAGAAAGTGCCGGTGAATGTTGGGCAGAGTAATTGATCGATCTAGCTGTGACACACTCTCTTTGGAGAAACTGTCTTGCCAGAGGCTACTTCTGTCACTCCCTGCTCTGACTCACGCTTCACATCACAGCCCAGATCGTGGCTCTGGGCCTCCTCTGTATGCACACACTGAGCCCCGCCCCAGGCCCCCAAGCCTTGTTCTGGGAGCTCAAATCCCATAATTGCAGGGCTGACAGCGATAGCTAACATACGAGACACCCTCACCTGGTTGGAAAGAATGAAAACATCTACTGTCAGCGTCAAGTGAGGAGATGAGTGGGGGTGGGACCAAGTGGTGGGGAAAGTTAGCAACATGTGGGACAAAACACTGGGGAAAATAGTAACTGGGTGTTGTGTGATAGCAAGGTGTGGGATTAACTGTAGCACTTTGGCTAGGTATGTTTTTGTAAGGGGTTCATAAGGCTTAACCAAAGATATATAAATGCTTAAGTAATGATTTGTCCATGGCTGAAAGATCAGAAGTTAGACTTTGTTGCTAGTTATTATCATTATCTTATATGATTTTTTTTTTTTTAGGAGGGGTAGGATGGGAGGTGAAGATTGTGAAAGTACATTTTGACAAATGTGTATGCTCCAAAAGCATTACTTCATGTTCACACTTAATTAATCTAACAGTCATGCATTTGTATTGGGAGGAATGCAAAGTTGGTTCAGTTTCCCTGGATGCAACAATCCAGACAAATACTTGGGAATTGTCTTGAGCACCCACAGTACGTCTTGTACCCACAAAAGCACAAGGACAGCATGCAAACTAAAACACAGTAAGGCCTCTGCAAGTTCAAATCATGAGTCCTTGTCGATGCGAGGAGACAGAGCTAACCACTGCTCCACCAAAAAGGTTGTCTGTAACAGTGCTTCTCTGAGTCATAAAGCATGAATGTCTTGAATAAAGGCATTCATGCCTTTATTCAAGACATTTAAAAACCACAATCGGTTTTTAAAGCATTTTTTTCTGGTTAACTGTAGGAACAGAAGCAATATTTAAAAATAATATCTGTATATTATCAACTTATAGCAATATATATTTAAGACTATTTACAACTGCGTACATATTTATCACATGATTTAATGATAACAATAAATTTCTGCTGCTTTTATTTAATCCTGTTCTGTTTTCGTGGTCTCCACTAAATACTGGGAGGGAAAAAATCATCTATAACAATTACGTTTCATTATACCCATTGCCAACTCTGTCTGTCTTCTGTTTAGTGCTGGGCAAATATTTTGCAAGAGATTTGTAAGAACCTCTTACTGAAGACATCATCCTGCTGCAGCTAAAATCAAGGCAGACGGGCCTGGGACTGAATAAAAAGAGCAAAGCTGCAGAAGCAAAACAAAGAAAAATAAAGAACTAGTGTAGGATGACAGTTCTCAGTGCATTTATCGCTATGAGTGAGCTGCTTCAGATTTGGTGGTGTCATTTGAGCCAATGGTAGTATAGTAACATAATAAACACAGTCTTAACTACATTGGCTTGGTCCATGTGGTGTTCTCTACTTTATCTGACCAAAACATTAACAGCAATTAATGACTTATAACTTCTCCTTGCAATAAGATTAACAACATAACTGGTTTGTCACAAAATACTAAAGAAATAATGCTCGGGATATCTTCTTGTTACTTCTTATTACAAATATAGTATGAATGCCTTTGCAAAAAAGGCTAAAATGCACACTTGTTAATGTGAGAAGAGAAATATTCCTAATCTGGAAAGGAATGTTAAAAATATATTTCTTTAAAATATGTTTTGTGCAAATTATTGCACATCGCAAATTATTATCCAGGACATGTAAGTGTGATTTTTATGTTGTCCATGCAGAAAGTGGAGCTAAATTGTACTTTATACTCTAATCAGCATTTTAAACTATAACAGTCCATCAGTGCATGGATAATCTGATTGTATTGTTCATGTTTTAAATCTAATCGTCACACGCACTTTTAATTAGATATGTTAAAAATGGCTTACTGTTAAATAAAATAGAAAAAAGAAAATAATTTATTTTAAAAAATGTAAGTAGCATGAAAACACTCAAAGCCAGCACTTCAGCACTAGACAAATATGTGTATTTAATTTCACCCCACATAAACTTTTATAACCCATCATCTGTCATAATGTGAAACTTTTGAACTACAAAAACTGAAGTCGAGCCTTGCAACTGCAGTGTTGTACCAGACAGAAAACATAACTGAGTCTTGTCTTCCCACAAAGTCGCCCTCCTGGTCCGGGAGAGCAGGCTGGAGTGGCCTTCATTTATCAACCACTTCAGCTCCTGCAGACAGCTGTGGGGAGAGCACAGAGGAGCCAGTGTGTTTACACCACAGCTCAGCCGAGGCCCTCAGGACAGAACAGATTAGGACACTTGCACACATTCGTCTGCAGAGCGTGGTGACCTAAGCGTGATAGCTGTCTGATCAGCCGGCGTTCATATTTACATTTATGATGACGATGCGTCTTCTGATACTGATACAGATACAGCAATCAGTCTGTGAGATCTGACCTTAATTTATGTTCTATAATCTATTAATGGAAGACTTCTTTCTGTACCAAGTCATGCCAACTAAAGCTCTGGTTAGAGGCTCTAGATATGAGCTTTAAAGCAGGTTTATAGCACCACCTTGTGGCGTAGAAATTAAATGCGCTAATCTCCTGCACCGCCCACTCGCAGTGATGCTTTCTCAACCCCACACATTAGCTAGAGGATTTGTCAATCCCCTGCCCGCGGCGTTCATTGGGCAACAGCGCCTGTGCGTTTGTTTTATTGACCTTTGAACTGACAGGGATCAACCCCGAGAGCGATTTCTATTGGTAAATCCACTCACACCCACTTTGCGGTGACCAAATCCAAGTTGAAGGTGAAAGTCTTCCATCATCCCGCTCAGCCAGCTGATCAAGTGACAGCTCGTCTCTTCGTGCTGCCGCAGCCTCCCACAGTGCAAAAAAAAAAAGTAAACAAAAAAAAATATATATATATATTTTTTTTAAAAATGTCGCTCTTTTCTGAAGTCCCCCAGGCTGCCCCTGTTGCTGTCTTCAAGCTGACGCAGGATTTCAATAACGACCAGTTTCCAAATAAGGTGAACCTCGGAGTAGGAGGTAAGTTGTGCATTGCTGTCAGTCATTCATTGTATCCCGGAGCGGAAAAGTTCTCCAGCCTGTCTTACACCGAATTCATCTGTGTTTGTATGATGGTGCCCTCATATGAATTTCTAACAAGTTGGGCTTAGTGTCATTATAATCAGAAAGAGACACTAAGCCCAGTAATAGTTAAAACAGCCTGCTGACTGATATCTGAGCTGTAAAATCTAAACAGAGGCTATCTAGATGTAGATTTAATCAGTTTAGTACACCAGGAAGTCCAGAATGGTGATGGCTCACCTGTGCTGTAGTTATTGCTATTGCTTAAATTCATTTTCGGATTAACATAGAGACTGTGAGGATCAGTTAATCTGGCCACGCTACAGGCTGCTCAGTCATCACACACCCACCAACTACTGATTGCAGCTCTGTTGATAATATATCTTTGTTCTGCAATTAGTGTGACACTGAGAGCTGAATCATCTCTGTCCTCTGCTATCCTGCACCTCTCGCTCAGCAGACCAGGCAGCTGATTGGATTACTGTTCTGTCATTACACAAGAACAAGCAGGAGTTTAAATTTATTACAGCTCAGTCGTGCTTCTCTCCGAAACAAACCACTGCCACATTTCGTCCTTGAGAGCAGCTGTTTTCTGTGCTAACCTCTCTGCATGGAGTCATTTCTTCGCTGCTTGCATTGCACAGGAACAGTGTGAGAAGCGTTGATCGCTTAGTTCTGTTTTGGCAGGACAAGGATACCTGAGTCCTGTGATTAGCAGAGGAGGCCGAGGCCTCGTAATCCCTTTCTTTCTCCAGATGGTCAGCTGCTACATGGCAGCTGGGAAATGTAGGCCACACATTTCTCTCTACCTAAAAAAAACACAGAGATCTGAAAAAGATCCTTGACTGTAAGGATTTTCTGCTTTTCTGTGACTTTTCTGTCACTTTAGCGGGATGTTGTCGTCATTAGTTCCGACCCTAGATCTTAATTTAGATGTATTATTACAGATAATCAGTGCCTTTCCAGCTAGTGGACATAACAGAGAGAAAAAGGTAGATCGCCGACATCACCTGGCTAATTCACCCAACAGATATTGAAAGTGCGTCTGTCACAAAACCCTGTGATCTTTGCACTTCTATTATGACTCAAGAGTCCCATAAACTTACAAACATCAGGATTACCAAGGTACAGGTGTTAAGCTCGCAAGTTAACCACTTTTGTCTGCTGTATCTGTTTACTGAGCAATTTCAATTTGTTTAAGGAATGTTATATTTAATCTTACTTAGAGGTTTCTTTTTTCTTAAAACTCACTAAAAAACAACATATCAATGCAGAAGGGAAGGGCTGCTTCCTACTATATTAAGCCATTCTTTCACTTTTTTCTGTAACATTAAATCGCATTGTTCCTTGCAGCCTATCGGACAGATGAAGGCCAGCCCTGGGTTTTGCCGGTGGTGAAAAAAGTGGAGAAGATCATCGTGCATGATGACAGGCTAAACCACGAGTACCTGCCCATCCTGGGCCTGCCTGAGTTCAGATCCTCAGCCTCCAAAATAGTACTGGGAGACAACAGCCCTGCCATCCTGGAAAACAGGGTTTGTGGAGTCAAAAGCCATACTACACTCTTTGAATTTCTAATGTTTTTACATTTAAACTGACTGTTCGAATGTCACTGCCAGGTCGGGGCTGTCCAGTGTCTGGGTGGTACGGGCGCTTTGAAGATAGGCGCAGAGTTTCTAAGGCGGTTCTACAATGGGAGCAACAACACCAAAACCCCCATCTATGTGTCTGCACCTACCTGGGGTACATTCAAGCCCACACACAAACCAGCAGTGAAGTAGCACACAGCTGTAAAGGACTTTAATTTACAGGTTGTTTTGTGAACTTTCCATAGACTTTAAACTGTAGTTGTTGATAAAGTGTTCTATTGATAAATGTCTTGCTACAGCTGCATGTTATCAGTGAGCTTGGCTGTATTGTCAGGTCGGATGTGAGGAGCATTTAAAAAAACATTATTCACTCTTTTATCTAAAGAAAGCAGTGATAAAAATCGAACACTGCCCTCAGAGTTTTTCTTACTGTTTTTCTCAGAAAATCACAATGCTGTGTTCAGCAGCGCTGGCTTCGAGGATGTGCGTCCGTACAGGTACTGGGACGCGGAGAAAAGAGGCCTTGATTTGGCTGGCTTCCTTGGTGACTTGGAAGTAAGTACTGTTCACTTACTACTTCATTTTGGTCTTCTGGGTTTCACATTGCTCTTTCGTGTCTCTGTTTCCCACAGAGTTGTCCAGAGCACTCAGTCTTCGTCCTGCATGCTTGTGCCCATAATCCGACAGGCACAGACCCCACGCAGGAGCAGTGGAAGCAAATCGCTGAAGTTATGATGGTAACATGCGTATAAAGTGCATGCAAACATATACAAAGTGTCTGTACTGTGGTCTGAACTGCCACTACTGGCAAAAGGTGTCATTTTAAACAGGATATTATTTTGCATGCACAGTGTTTATCGCAGTATGATAACCCTCTGATCTTTTATCCGGTTCTCTCACAGAGGAGGAAGCTGTTTGCGTTCTTTGACTCGGCTTATCAGGGATTCGCCTCAGGTAGTCTGGAGAAAGATGCCTGGGCGGTGCGCTACTTTGTTTCCTCGGGCTTTGAAATGTTCTGTGCCCAGTCGTTCTCCAAGAACTTCGGACTCTATAGTGAGTGATCCTGTGTGTAAAGTGTGCTTGGTATGAATCTACAGAAAATCCCAAGCTAAATCAACTGCAGGGATTAAACATTGCAGGAAGAGTAATCTTAATATACATCAGTCTTATTTTCAGATTATGCTGAGTATAATGTGCACAGAATACATCAAAAACTCAGTTAAATTGAAAGGAATAGCCACAAAATTCAAATTAAGCAAGTCTCAGATTCACCAGAGGAGGAGCTGTTTATCAGATACTGCACCTACACATCAGGTAATAGGTATTAGCTGCTGTATTGTTTAACTGTGACATGTTTTTGTCCCATCAGATGAGCGTGTGGGCAACCTGACCGTTGTGGCTCGCGATGCAGATAACCTGAAGCGAGTTCTCTCCCAGATGGAGAAGGTTGTCAGGATCACCTGGTCCAACCCACCGTCTCAGGGAGCTCGCATTGTCACCATCACTCTTACCTCACCTGAGCTTTTTAGTGAATGGTAAGTGTAAAATAGCATCATTAAAAGATGACTCATACCTGTGCATGAGGCAATATTAAAAAGCAGTCGATATCAGACATGCAGAGTGTTTTCATTCTCTGACTTTAGGCAAGAGAATGTGAAGACCATGGCTAACAGGGTCTTGCTGATGAGGTCTCAGCTGAAAGCTAAGCTCCAAGCTTTGGGGACACCAGGGACCTGGGACCACATCACAGACCAGATTGGCATGTTTAGCTTCACAGGCCTCAACCGTGAGTATAGCAATCACTTCCTTATGCACACAATCAAAAATGCACATTCCACTAGAAGCCAGTCAGGTTAACTAAAAATTTAAGGGCATCTAAGTTGTTTTAGTTTTGGGGGGGTCAATTTTAAAAAGATCTTAAAATGATTCAAGCACAGTCAGTAAAAGTTAAACCAGTATCTGTTGAATTTCCTGCAGCCAAACAAGTGGAATATTTGGTGAAGGAGAAACATATCTACTTAATGGCGAGCGGTCGCATCAACATGTGCGGTTTAACCACCAAGAACATCGACTACGTGGCCGAGTCCATCCACGAGGCCGTCACCAAGGTCCAGTAGAAGAACGGCACCATACCTCCAATTCTCACCACTTCCTGCTGCCCATTCCTGATCCATCCTGATCACAGGGAATGTGTTTGCATCCAGGTTTCCAGATTTTTCTGGAGCAAATACAAATTCTCATTTGCACGGAGGGCTCACAGGCCCCTGGTTTCTCATTCTTTTTCAGTATTTGTGCTATGCTAGGCTAAACACATGCTGGACCAAGTTCTCTATAGACTGCACAAAGATGGTTTGGATCTTTTTTAAGAGCCACAATTTTCCAAACTATGCAGTAGTTATGTAATTGTGTTCATAATTTTTCACCCTTATCTTAGTCCCCAATGTATTGTTTGTAGTTCAAAATATGTGTTTGGTATTTCAAGTTTTATGCATCATTAGAAGCAAGTCTGTGGCTGTATTACGGTTACCTCAGCAGCGCTGACTCTACAGTCTAAAAATGTTATACTGTTCATGACTCATCCATTCAAAGTGTGAAATATAAGTATTTGTGTGGACAGCAGTAAGAGTTGTTAAGGGCAATGAGAAAAAGAGAATATTCACATGGCTAAACTGTATATTTGTGTTTACCACCCCGACGGTGAATGAAGAATAAAGAAGCAGTGTTTGTCATTTCTAGATTAAATGTGAACAAATGTTCTAAGGAGGATTTAAGCCTGAACTATGTAATCATATTCATGACAAGGCTCTATGCTAATGACCTCACATTTAATCTGTATTTGTAGAGTCTTTTTTTCTTGCTTCCACTTGGCATTCAGAGCACATTCAGAGAGCACAAATGACACTGAGCGTTCTGAACAGGTGTCGTGAACCTGGGGTCGTCACTGCATGCTGAAGGGTTTTGATGTTTCTGGTTCTGTCAGGTACCTGCCAGCGGATGTTGACTGTTCATAGCACCAGGGCACTGTTACGCAACGTTCGTTTGTCACGGCACAAACAAACTAATGATCAACCAGGTTGCTGTCGCACTACTACGCAGGGCATTTACGAAACAGTCGTATTGTTTAGCAATGAAAATGTCCTCAGACATTCTGATCGAATGAATGAACTACTCCAATAAAAAACTTTCAAACTGTGTTGCCAGATGTGTGTGAAACTAAGTGATAGAATTTGCATATAAGCACCAACCTTTAGCAGGCCCTGCAGATGAAGACAAATGAAGCAGACAAGAGCAATACTCCAGTAGATTTATTAATAAATTAATTTAACCTTGTGTAGAATAATTGATCCATTTCTTGATATCTTTGGGTTGCTAATATATTCTTCTGAATTTTGCATTACAAAATGTATTTTTGCTAGTTTAGCCCAAACAAACAGTACATCAATCCTTACAAATATAAAGATGGAAACCAACTGCATTTCTGTAAAAGCATCATCCTTAAAGTTCCCGATTCACACTTAGAGTCAAAACACACTCCCCCCGCCCCCACTGCGTGTTTGGTACAGTGGGGTCATTGTAAAAAGCTTAGCAGTGCAATAACCTTTGTACTTAGCCTTACCAGGCAGATTGAATTAAATCACTGAGCGTACCAGAACACCACCTTTGTGTGCGTTTGGAAAGAGGCGGTGGCTTGACGTCAGTGTATGTCATATTGCTTTCGTCAGGCAAATCTCCCTCTGTTCAGGTTCAAGATTTCAAGAAAAGAGATCAGCGTAGTCCACTGGGGGACTCACTCACAATTTAAATAGAATCCATTCGTTTGTTATTGCAGTACGAGATTACTTCCTATTTCTTATTAAAATGTTCCTTCTTGAGCAGCTTTCTCTGGCTTCCTCTGAATTCCCCAATCCCCGTGTACATCATTAGTAGCTGTTAAAGCGGAACCTTCGATGAAACCTGCAGCCTTGTTTTGTGCTTCTCCATTAGCTGGCAGCATTTGCTGATTCTTTTCAACTTTAGCAATTAAAACCCATGTCTGCTGCCTATGTGTAAGCCACCTTAAAATCTACTTAGGATTCAGGAAAGTCAAACAGCGTCTCAGTGCTGAGAACGTACTGCAGCCTAGACATGCATCGTAGTCATGCATATGGAAAAGCAGGGGGTAACTCTATAGTAAAAGCAGCACAGAGAAACATGCAAGTAGCAACTTCTTCTTCAGTAATGCCCCTAATGTTCATCTGGATCCCCAAACCCAAAGATCCAAAGCCCATAAACCCCTAGCTTATTTTTAATTGGTGTATGCAGCTTTAGTGAGTGACCCCATGCGAGATGAACTGTACATAGACAACTTTCTATGCTCCCTATGAAATGCACAAAAGACAATGTGTTCTACTGAATGCAATCAAACAACAGATTAATGACTGTTTATCTAAAACATGAAGACACCGAGGAAAAAAGGTGGAATGGTGGTTGCTTGATAGAAACACCTAAGGTGTGTCTGTACAGCTACATTTATGAATTTTATGAATGAACGTGGAGTGCAGTGATAAATCCAAGCGATTTACAGCATTTAGGAGGACTTATATTGCTATCTTTAAATTACTTTCCTCACACTTCCATATAAAAACTCGGGTATGTGACTATAACCCTCTAACGTTGCTGAGTCACTGAATACAACAAGTAGTCTTTCAAGCTGAGGATTAATTGGTGGCTTTTTTTAAATATAGGTATATAGTTACAATGTTTCTCTTAAAAAAAAGTTGTGCTCTTATCGTTTGGCTTTCTATTTCAGCCACTGGTTAGTGTGTGTTGGGCTGTGTGGCAGTAGGTGGCGCCCTTATGGCAACATTAGGACAGTTCCCTGTGCAAACAGTGGTTCCAGTACAGTATGTGGAAACTGCCTTGTTAACATAACAACTCAATAATAAATATCAGTGTATCAGCTGGCTCAGATACTATCTAAGGCCCTTGTTGGGTTTATAGTGACAAAATTCAAAAGCAAGTTACAGTTTAAATGTTATGAATAAATGTTAACCTTGTGGATAGAGCTAACAAATAAAAGAAGGATGCGCCAGTAACTACAAAAGATGCACTGGTGCAAAGCTGGATAACTCAAATACTACTGTTTAGATCCGTCCAATCATGTTTTATACATCAAGTGGGCCAGGGTGGGACCTGAGTATTTTTGATGGCTACAGCAGATAAGATGGCTCAGTATCCTGAGAGTTGAAGGGGGTATACGAAGAGGTTGTAGTTAATGTAGTTAATCTTGTGAATGATAAAGAGGAAGAGGATGTGTGCGTCATCCCTCTTCCTACATGTCGCTGTGCTAGCTCGTCACTGGCTGTTGCTCTGAACCTTCCTCCAAACTGTTTTCTCCATCCCGAGACTTTTTCCTCCTCTTGTTACCTAGAAACAGATGAGAACATGTTGTGAAAATGCAGCAGCTCTCATCTTTATAAAGACCAAAAGCATGATACTTGTACTAGTTTTAAATTACACTTGTCACAAACTGATATAACATCAGATGTACAGTATAGCAGAGCTACAGCCTCAAATAAATAAATAAAACTAACTGTGTTATATTATATTGTATGTGAGCCAGAGTGGCTTAGTTGCATCTGGAGAATGAGCTTTGCAGGAAGCAGCAGGCTGTTGAGAAGGACGTAGCACATCACCTGTTGCTAAGATACACTCAGCACTGTCGCTATGTCTGACAGAAAAGTTGGGGCATATCTGACAGCGTGTGTGGGAGTGCTGTCGCATTAGTGTTCATGACAAATGGCTTACTCACTCAATTTACGCAATAGCTTCTTGCCAATGTTCTCCTCAGAGCTGGACAGAGACAAAGAGCTTATGAAGGGAGAGGTGGACGGCTGAGACTCTGTAGGCACATCTGCAGGAGAAAGTGAGAGAGTAAAAGGGAGGGGGGGTGCTACGTAGATACACGGCTCACACTAGGTGACAAGTTCTGCAAAAGCTTTTGTAGAGTAGCTTTAAACTGAGATTCCTTAACTTGTGACGTAAGTAAAAAAAATACATGCTGAACTTAAAAACATCATCAACAGACTGAAACTCAAATATCAAACAAACTAAAGCTGTGGCAACCAAGCTCCTGGTTACAATCATTGGACTGAACAAAGGTGTGGTGTGATGCACGTAGGTACATTAATCTGTTTGCAATACTAATGCAAATTTGTAACATGAAAATCTTTCATTTCATTTCATTTTATTGGCTACTGACTGAAACATATGTAACCTTGTTTTGTTATACTCACATTATGTTTTTACGAACACATCCTCCACAGCTTGAAAACCATGAAATACAGAGCTATATTCACTCTTTGGCCACTTTATTAGGTACACTTAGTACCATGTTGGACCCCTTTTTTGCTGTCAGAACTGCCTTAATTCTTTATGGCATGATCATGATTACACCACCCAGGTGCTGCAGATTTGTTGACTCCACATCCACAATATGAATCTCCCATTCCATCACATCCAAATGGACCTCTATTGGATTCAGCTCTATGGTGGCCATTTGGGTACAGTGAACTCACTGTCATGTTCAGTAGAACAGTCTGACATCATTTGAGATTTGTGAGATGTCACATTATCCTTTAAACGTTGGTACTAAGGGGCCCGGACATTCTCCTCTGAACTCTGACATCAACAAGGCATTTTCACCCAGAGAATCATCGCTCACTGAATGTTTTCTCTTTTTCAGATCATTCATCATCATTCATGGTTGTGTAGGAAAATTCCAGGGGATCAGCAGTTTCTGGCACCAACAACCATGCCACACAAGTCACCTCTCTTCCTAATTCTGATGCACAGGTTGTCCTGACACTGTCTATATGCCTAATTACTGCTACCTGAAAAAATATTTGTGTTAAACAGCAGTTTAACAGGTGTATCTAATAAAGTGACCAGTGAATGTATCCCTTTACTTATGAAAAAACACGTTTTCTGGAAACTTTTTTTTCCCTTTGAAGATGAAAAAATTAAAATGTTTGATTGTTGGCTGTATGGAGCCGCGCTCACCTTCCTCTCCATGACTTTCTGGCCGGTCCTCATGGATGTAGGGAATCTCATCCATGCGAAGGAACACGGTATCATTTGGACTTCTCTGCCCATCAGATTTACTGCCTGTAAAATGAAATTAAACAAGTAAACCACCAAAAACAAGAAGCAGCATATTTGTAACTCTACCTAAAGAGGGAGCTAGAGAGCTTAGTATTATTCAAGTGTTTTGGGGGCCTCCAACAAAGAGGCTGAATATTTAAAATAGTACCCAGTGTAGGATTAAAAGTAAAAAGTTTAAATTGAGCTAAAGAGGACTTAAAACTAGCAGAGGGGGTTTAATTCTTACATGGTAATTTAAAGCTGTAAACACTTTTTTTTTTTTTTTTTTGACAACCAGAGTGGAACCATCTGTCCACGACTTTTCTTAATGGAACTAACAAACACACAAAAGTGGGTGGCGGGCTACACTGCATAAGACAGATGGTATGTGGGACACCCTTTAAGCCTCGAAACAAGTACAGATTGGTTGATGTCACATTTGAATGACTCTGGTGAGTGAGTCATTTTGAATATTTGCCGTTTGTGAGTCATTCTTTACGTCCGTCAGTGCCCTCCATAATTATGTTGCACGAAGACATAAGTTTATGTTGTTTTGCATCTGTATGCCGCCACAGTGAATTATAAATCAAGCTATCAATATGTGACTGAAGTGCAGACTTTCAGCTCTATTTCAAGTGGTTTTACAAAAATTTTGCATGAACTGTTTAAATATTGCAGCTATTTTTATACACGTCTCCCATTTTTAAAGGTTCAAAATTAACTGGAAAACTGACTGACCAGCAGTTTCAAAGCATTTATGAGACCTGCTTCTTTGCTATTTCATGACAAATAAAGCAGATTCAAAGTGTTGAATTTCTATGTAATAGCTTTTCATTATCATTTTCTCTGATTTTAAATATGAGGCCCAATGAAATGTTAATGCAAGTAAAAAACACCATCATTAGGCATCATTAGAGACAGTGAAAACCTCACAGAGACGGTAAAAACAACAATCTGATACATTCTTAAAAAGAGTGAATGCACTGGCAACCTCAGCAACACTGAAAGGCCTAGCTGAAGAACAACTTTACATCATCTAACCAAGTCAAAAACTCTCTCGAGGAGGTTTTGTATCACTGTCAAAGCCTACGATCAACAGACTTCTTCATGAATGGAAATTCAAAGGGTTTACAACAAGGTGCAAAGCATCGTTTACATTCCAGAACAGAAAGATCAGATTAGATTTAGCCAAAAAACCTCTAAAAGAGCTTGCACTGTTCTGAAAAAAAAAATAAAAAAATCACTCAACCAGATGAAAACAAGATGAACTTGTATGATTATGGTGGGAAGAGAAAAATGTGGAGAAGGAGAGAAAGGGTTTGTGATCCAGAGCATGCCACACTGTTTATCTGCTCATTATGTGCAAATGCAACAAAGACTTTCTCCAGGTCAAGAAATTAGATAGTCTTCGACAGCCAAGTCAGTCGCCTGATCTCAACTCATCAGTGCGTGATGAATGCAGAATGACCCAAAAACAAGCAACAAATGGCTGCAGAAAAGGCCTGGCAGAGAATCTCAAGGGAGCAAACACAACATTTAGTAACATTTGGTGTGTTCTAGGCAGCCAAGTTTTTTCATTTTCAAGTATTAAAAACATATTTAAATTTATGTCAGCATGTCCTATTAGTTTTGAACCTGAAATTGGGAAAGTGTGTATAAAATTGACTGCAATTCTTAAACAGTTTGTGCACAAGTCTTGTAAAACCCCTTGAAGTGAAGTTGAAAGTCTGCAGTTCAATCACATGTTGACTTACAATCCACTGCAGTGGTGTACAGGGACAGAAGTCTTTGTACTGTATAAAAGAAACTATTTGTTCCAAGTTATGTGCTGATTTCACACATGCATACTTATGAACGAGTAGGTAAGATTAGAGGATGAAATTTTTATTATTATGAGCAGCTGATTTCATTTAATCTCTTAGTTTTGCCATAATTATTTACAGAAAAGCTCATCTTCAAATAACAACATGGGGAACAACACATCACCGGCTATCATTATGTTTGTTTAAAATAGTTAAATGAATCAATGGTGTTTCTTTAAAATTCTCTGTCCCTGCTTTCAAACGCACAAACTTCAATTTGTGCATTTAAAGCTTGTCTTCCTCTTTGACAGAAAATTTTACCAACACAAGGAAATTCCTCATACTTCAAGTTTAGCTGGTGTAAAAACCTCGTGCTGCCTTAGAAAAATCTCATGAACAAATTACAGTTTTTAGTTGACTTTTTGTTAAATAAAGGCATCTATATTACTTACGAACAATACGGTTTCTTTCATTGAGCTGCGAGGTGCTGCGAAGGCCACCATGGGGATGGAGATGTGCAAGGCGTGCCAGTCCCAGTCGAGTGTGTGTGTGCGTGAGGGGGAGGGCGATGCTGTGTGAGCGGGCCTCTGGGACCGGAGGCCTCCCTTTGCCATCAGGGTCCACCGCTTCTGGTGTCTGTGGGCTGCTGTCCATCCTGGTGGCCGTTAGGGCGTTGTGGTAGTGGTTTCTAGTGATCTGTGGGGCGCCAAGAAATCTGCCATTATCATAAGCGTTAGATCTGTGTGTGCGGCCACCGTTAAGAGTTGCGCATGTGGCCGAGAGGAAACGTGCACTGTGTTTAAGAAAAGGGAGGCGAGGTGAAGTGAGAGGGCACATGTATCATTTAAGGTTAAGATATTCATGCTTGAAATGGAGCTCAATTATCCGCAGTGATTAGCGGAAAGAGGCTGTGTGGTGGGAGAGTTAGAGACAGGATGTCTGTGTTCAGTCAGAAACGGGGATCAGGACATATCAAAGGCAAATCCAGCAGCAGCGGAAGCATTTTTGGGAAATTTCAAGATTAAATGGAGGGAGCTTAAAAATGCATTTTCTTCCTTTGTGGTCCCAATTTTTTCCTTCAGTGCGCAGGAAATTAGAGATTTAATTTAGCCTATAATAACAGTGGTTTTCTTCATATTTTTCTGGGTTATGTGTGTGCAGCCGTTTATGTTTGTAACCTTGATGATCTGCAGGTCTGTGAGCTGCCGGACTGAGTAGTCGGGTAAATAGACCCCTCCACCTGCAGTGAGCTGACCCACACTGCCTCCGCTCAGTAATGAATCCGACTGGTTCAGGCTGCTGGCCCGGGAGCTATACCTCTGACCTGAACAGAGCAGAAGAAGGAAACATATTTCGAGGTCTGTTTTTTTCTACATATATCATTTGTAAAGGGTCCAAATCCTTAACCAGAATAAGCATAAAGAGTTCACACAAACAAGTCCAAGTAATGTCTTTTTCTTTTATATACCTCAACAAAATGTTTAATTGTCACTTAGGAAAAAGTGTTGAGTCAAATCTCATAACTCTCCTTCAGGTTTTAGTTATTCTTGAGGTACTTTAATTGTAGCTAACATTATATAATAAAACCATTTTATAATAAAAAAATCTCTTTCCTTCAGTGTTAAAAAGGTCCTTGTTTAATGAGCCATTCATATGCAAAGCAGATGATGAATAACCAGCAATCTGTCAAGAGAAATTAGGCACAATCTCAACGGTGCATGTCAGTCTTCCACATTCAATCAATCTGCTGTCACTACATTAAAGACACACACTGGCTCAGCTCCTTGGCTTAATCATCTTATTTCAGTGTAGCATGGAAGCCACGGGTAATGTCTTTGTCAGAAAAATAGGCTAAAAAAGACTTCTGGCACAGATAAAAATTAAAAGCGTCAACAATCGTTCTCGTGATGTGATTCGTTTGTAACAACTTAAAAATACAGGCAAAATTCAAAAACTGGGCCCTCGTGCTGCAGCTTTTACTTATACAGTGGGTGAAGTGGTCCAACAGGACCCTCCATGGTGCCGTATGCTGCACTGGCCACCCTCATCTTTTATCTCATGCTTGGAAAATGAAGTCATATTTGAACCCCAAATGCATTTTAAGTGACTCCCTCGCAAGTAAAAAGAAGATATCTCCCCTGCATCGCAAGAGAGCAGTAAAAATGTATTTGAACAGTAACTGAGCATGCTTGATGGAAGGTCATGCAGGTCTTTTTAATTCATCTACACTGTTTTCTTCCTGTTTTGTGTTCAGCACTGTCTAGTGAAATGGCAAGAAAAGCTATTTTTGTCAGTTCACTGCAGAGCGATGAGTCGGAAAGAGAGAAAAAACTGTAAAAAGCTGCTCTTTTAAGATGTGATGATTCTGCAGCTGTTTGAGAGAAAATTCTGAAATGTCCTAAGTAGGGATTTTCAGATTTTAAATGAGGTCTCGCAAATAGCTTTAAGCTCACCCTGAACATCACACGTACAAAATGTACACACTACCGCCACAAGAAACCAGGGAGAGAAAGCAAAAGACAGGCTTTCTACTTGCTCTGTAGTCTTAGCTGGATTTCATATAATCCTGTGCAGGTCATGTCCTTCCACTGGGAAATTCTCTGAAATCTCTTCTTTTAATTACTTACTTCCCACGGCTGCTGCTGCTCAGCAGGCTGACACTATACAGACACAGGGTGGCATTAAGACAGGAAAAACACTTCACCTCCCCCAATGCACTGCATGTTTTCATCATGCGAGAACCTTCAAAATTACTCATCCATATTGCTTCATATTTCCAGTGAATTACCGATAGGCAGTGGTGGGATGAGCGCTGGCATGCCATAGTAGGAAAATGCTCCGTTTTCAAACCGAAGAGCCTCTTTTCCTATCTCCACCTCCACCCGTCCCTGCAAGATTAACACAGCCATTTACATGGATTAGGTCTGAGCAGTGCGCTAATAATGTGAACAGTCAATTGATTACTCATCTAATGGAGCGTCCCACGCAGGGAAAAATGCACATTCAAATGCAAATTCACTGCCAGAACAACGCTGAGCTAATTCTTATTCACACCCTTTGCATCAGTTTAGAAGTACCTGCAGGATCAGGATGAAGTAGTCAATAGGTTTGTTTCTCTGGAAGAGGTAGTGTTGAGGAGCGTGCTTGTTCTTGGGATCGAACTTTAGGTCCTGCACAACGCTGGGATGTTTGATCAGCCGCAGCAAGATCTTTTCTGACAGGTGACACGGCCTGAAGGGCTCCACCTCTGTTGTGAAACAACACAAGTCAAGGGAGGAACACCACGTCCCCCGACCTTTGTTCTCATGTTATTTGCAAATGCTTAGCATTCAGCTCATGGAGACAAACACACAAATACTACCTGTAGCCAAAAAGCGGTGTGTTGCAAGTAACAGCTGGGGCGAGATGTTCACCTTCAGCTCATTTTCTGCCACTTTGAAGATAGAGAAGTCCTGCTGTTTCCTTTCATGGTTGGACACGCGCCTTTTTGTGCGATTATCAGCTATGAACAGACACAAATCCGAGAAAGTGAGTAAAAAACGTAGCACTTTCTCTGATAATAGGTTAGAGAAGCTAAAGAGTTCTTACCTCATTAATTAGGTTTAATTACTTAATGTGCCATATATGCAGAGCGAGGTCAATATTTTTGTTTGCACTATAATTAATTAGAAACTACTCTGATGTGGCACTAATTAATTGGTGCACCTCTATATTCTGCATGCTTAGTATATTTATCTAAAGCTGCACAGAGCTGGAGATTATCCAGTGCTGTAACCTCTGACTGATAAATTGGCTTATCCTCTGCAGAGTATTATATATATATTTATATATTTTTTTTTCATTAAATGCATTATTGCTACAACATTATTTCTAGAACAGCTGGGTTCATGACAAACTGTATGACAAAGCTCGAAGAGATTAGGTCCCTCATGCTATATATAAACACACAAATATTATATGCAGACACACAGGTGCACCACTCACAGAAACTGGTTTAGACACTGTATATAATTTAAACTGCAGCACACTTATATCTTGATGTCTTCTGAGAGCAGGGGCTGCTGTGAAAACGTACAGGAGAATAACAAAGGAAACTAAAATTCAGTGAGCGAAAGCAGGTGCAGACTGGACTAGATATGAAATGAAGGGAGCTTTGCATTTGAATTCATTTGAATCCGTGGAGAGTGTTTCCAGCCAATTAAAAAATAAGGGGATTATGGCGATTATCTGAAGAGACTGGGTCATTTAGTCACATTATTTAATTAAGAATTAGGAAGGAGCTGGGAACAACAGGGGAGAGAAGGTGGAACCAATAGCGGGATGAGAAAACAGCAAAGTAGATGGACCACAAAAAACCCCATTCCATTCACAATTCATACTACAGCATTATTAGTTGCAGTCCTAATAACTGATATGGGAATTTAACCTGATTATCTGGGCATTTTCCAGTGACTGATGGAGAGCACAAAGCTGAACAAAATGCGACAGCTGCTGCAATAAATTAAGCGAAAATCTTCTCAGTAGGGGAGCTGGAAGCAATAAGACAGCCCTGATGCAGAGCTTCATAAACACTATGTTTATACATACTGTACAGATCTGTCTCATCCACAATCTCAGACTTGATGATCTCCTCTATAACGTCCTCAAGGGTGACGATGCCCATCACTTCATAGAAGGGGTCTCCCTCGCCTTCGCTGTTCACCCGCTGCACCACTGCGAGGTGGGACTTTCCTGCAGTCATCAGAAAAGAGAAGAGGACAAGTTAGAATGTTTTCAAAATGGGAGCTCGGGCTAAAAACTGCTCGTGCAATGTGCCGAGAGGCAAAGTGAGCAGATAAAAATAACTCCAGTCAACAGCCTCCAACTGGCTCTGTGCAGTCAAGATGAAAATCAGCATTAATTCACCAACTAAAAACCTGAGGGATCTATCCCAGAGGTTAAATTGAAAATGACTTCAATGCCAGACTTGCCCTTGTTTGTGTTCTCAGACAAAAAGAAAGTGGACATTGGGGGATTAGTCTCCAGACACTTTGACAGTTGGAAGACTTGGCTTCCTTACGTAAACACAGAGATTACACAATCAGTCTGGGGATGCCTGCATCTGCTGAATAAACTGCCCATGCTGCTGCCACCTCGGTAAGCACTCATGCCCACACGTACACACACACCCACAGCACATCTGTACACATCCATGAGCAAACCTCACTGCGACTGTGTTTAGCTGAACGCGACAAGCCTGTCGGACACACTGACGTAGCTCGCCAGCATCATCCTCGCAACGACACGATAGAGCGAATGTGACAAGACGCCGCAACCAAACTCAAACATACAAGGACAGAAAAGTACAAAAAAATAATTATCAACACAAACAAGTTGCTCTATATTGATTTTTTTTATTCTCATTAGTTTCTGTTCCACTCACTTAAAAATCAGATATGTTGAAATATGCTGAACTCATCAGTCTGTTCTGCTTTCATCAACACGAGTTAGTCTGGTGACCAAATAAGTTACCTAACCAAAATGATGTCACTGGACCACAGGTTCCAACAGACACATAAAAAAAAGTCTCCAGCCTCACTTTGAATAAAATCTGTGGCTCAAATAAGATGGGCCGATTTAGGGGATCATCGCCAAGGGATAAAATGGATCAAATGCTTTAATCCACTGCAACAAGAGAAAAAAAAATCCGATTGACTGACTGGCAGTCGTATCCAAATATGAACCTCTGGGTTGTGAGGGATTGACTGAGATGGTGAGGTTGCACTCACTCAGGTCGATGTCTCTGCAGAGCTCAGGTGAGTCAGCGACGGATTTGCTCTCAGCTGCTGATGTGCCTGGGCACCGCATTACATCATTCATATGTTACATAATACTCTTGCAGAACGACGCACACTTACTCACACACGCAGACACACATGCCCGGAGCAAAACTGGGTCCTCCATGGTTGTCCCTTTTGCAAAACGTTTCTGCTCTACCACTTTCAGTGGCTCCGTCAGTCTATGTTAGAAAACTGTGTTTTAGATTGCGCATATGTTGGTACCTATTTCTATCTGCTTATTTAACCACAGCATTAAAGCCATAATGAGATCTAGAATAAAATATTTCATTTTATGTCTCCGGAGCAGTAATTTTCCTCTACACTGGTGCACAAACAGCTTATGAAAACAGTTGGTTTAAACTGTGTCTACCTTCTGTGGTTTGTTAATTAAGTCTGGGCTTATTTTTGTAGTATAGTTGCGGCATTGCCTTCTTGTAACATTCACTCTATTGAGTCGTTGCAGGGATGATGCTGTATTAAAGTGGCTTATTTTCCAAAATATGTGTAATTGAATCTATTCAGCTCTGTTTTAGATACAAGTCTTTACTTTGTGTGTGTGTGTGTGTGTATATATACGCACACACATGATAAATGTGTTATAATTGTATAATGCTGTTTAGAGTTCAACCAAAAGCAATATTAAAAGGAAAAACTGTCTATCTTTAATGCATTCTAGTAAAATTTATAATGCAGTGTTTTATAGGGGTGTTGCTACTATTACTTAAGAATAATATAAGAATAATAACCTTGTCTTTCCCTAATAAAAATCAATTATTTACAGCAGCATAAAACACTCTGGCTGCAAAAGCTTAAATGTATAAAGGGAAGTTTGCTCCGTTCTTCAGGTTTCGTACATCAGCTCAGTCAATTTGATTGCCAAGTGCTGTGTGTTAGCTTTACATTGAGCAGGCTTACATCAATATAAGAGCAACTGTTTGAGAATGTAATCCTCTTTTAGTGTACTTTCCAAGGGTTGGATGTTCGCAAATAATATGAGAGATAACACAATGTCTGAAACTGTCATATTTAAAATCTTTTGCAGCCTGAAGGCTCTGACACACAAACACAAGAAGGTGCCATGGGAAAGCTTTCCAGGCTTTTACTGCAGCCATCTTCAAATTTTACTCGTTGTGAAGTCTCAATATCTTTTTTCTGGTCTTCAGGAATCATTTGATTCTGCTTATTGGTAGCTGAGGATATCCAACCTCTTCACCCTGAAAATTTCTTTGTTGTCATGTGTTTAGAATAACCGTCCTGTTGCACGATAAAAATTCACCCTGAGAGTTTTGATGTGTATGACTCAGAGTGAGCAGGCTACTTATCCTGGCGCTTCACCAGCAGAATGAATAAATAGACAGTTATAAATAAAAGCCAGTGTGCCTGTTCATTTGGCAGCCATACACACCCAAGCCATAAGAGGAGTACCACTATGCTTGACATATGAGGTGGTATGCTTTGACTCATAAACTGTTTCTTTTTATTCTCTGGTATTTCCTCTTTCATTTGGATAGTGGCTGATGTTTATTTCAACAATCCTTAGGATTTGCCTTCCACGACTCCCCCGGCCTTCCCTTTGTATGTTTTTGTAAAGTGCATTCCATCTTTTTATTTTAGATGTTTGCAGGATTTTGTATCTCGTGTTGAATTGTCTGAGGTTGTGGTCATTAAGTATTCTCTTTGTTGATGGCTGACAAAGAAAAACATGCCTCTAAAGAACACTGTGGAAAGCATTTTTGAGTTGCTGTGCAATCATAAAGGGGAGTTTTCTTCAGCATGAACATCCACAAGAAAAGCAGCTTCTTTGCTATCGATTTTGGAAAGACTTTTATAAATGTCTGATAGATTTTTACTTGTTTAATTGCATTATCTTTTTCACTTGCTCTGTCACTTTTTTACCAAACAATTTTAAAAAATAAAAAAAAGATCATTGTAGCTGAGACTGGAGAATCTTTCTATTTCAACTTGAATGTTTATGAGGGCTGAAAAACTGAAAAATGCTAACTGTCTGCATGGCTAAGTTCTCCACTCAACAGTATGTTTGCAGGCGATAGTTTCTTCCTGGTGACATTTCCATTCTTTACTCTAACACAGACCTCACCTCTGCCCACCAACCATCTCAGTGAAACATCATCACAGCTTCCAGCCAGGCTTCCTGACCAGCAGGAGGCTTTTAGCCATGAAAGCAAAGTCGGAGGGAGGTGAGAGAGGAAGGGAAAGGTTGGAGCTGAATTTTTCATGGTTGCTCTGCAGGGTTGGTTGGCGATGACCTACAGAGTGGAAGGAACTTCAAAGTCACAGTGGGCTGACAATTAAGTGTGCACAAATAATGTAAAGGTGAAACCAGGCTTCACACCCAAGAGAGACACACAAGCGATGCCGACACACATATAGGTCAAGTGTGAGCTCATGGATCACTTGTGCCAGACCAAAGCTATATTTCATAATCCCAGGCACGGTGAAGTGTAGTGGACCTCCTGAACTGTAAGTGGCAACATAATTCATTACCCTGCCAAGGCCAGCTGCATTCAGCTGACATGTATTGCCCTTTCTTTGTCTATAAAACAGATTTCCATCCTTGCATAACAGCTGTGGCAGTGGCTTCTCGTGTGTCTTTATTTTACAGTGTGACACTGTCAGTCGAGCAGTCAGAGGTTTTCGCTACTGAGCACTAAATCGGAATCATATTTAATGTTACCAAGGCTGAACATAGTCCCTAAATAGAGGCAATGCACTTTTCCTCTCTAGTAAACAGATGCTATCACTGCATGTGCGGCAATACTGTCAATTCACTTATCAGCAAAGATGGCTATCAGAGGAGAGAGAAAGACGAATTCTGGTGTAGGCAAATCGTGCAAAATTCCTTTTTTGATACAGTTTAGCATTTCAAGCATTTTAAGTGAGGAGCCGATAACTGATACTTGCATAGAAATGGGGTACCGAGCATGGGGCCAGATGAAGTTCACAGTGTTGTCATGGGAAAACGACTTAAATCTCTCTCATCACATAAATTCTTAAGATAACCCTATTATGGTAGCCTCTAAACTCTAGCTGAACCAAACACACTGTGTGACACAGTATCAGATTTCACATATGTCTCTCACTGCTCTGGGGATCAAAGGGCTTTACTGGCAGGCCCACTTTGAGCCAATGGGCTGATGTATACATTGACTTCTGGACTGAAAATGTAGTTCTTAAGTGCACAGTCACTTCAAAGAACATTTAACTCCTAACTGGTGGGAGGTTGCTTTAAAACATATGGTGCCTCACATGCTCAGCTGACTTCTTACTCATAAGTTGTGTATAGGTCCTAGACAGGACACACAGGGAGATATGGAGACTGCAGAGACCAAACCTCTGATATGATTTAAAGTGAAGCGAGTTACCTCTCTTAAATTCCTCCAGCATCACGTCCAGCTTGGTGTCACTGAAGACGCAGTGCATTGGATGCTTGTAAAACTGAGTAATTGTTTTCAAAGGAGTGCAATCGTCAGGATCCACGAAGGCTAAATCTTTGACAAAAAGGATGTCTACAATGTTGGACCTTTCGTTCTCATAAACAGGGATGCGTGTGAAACCGCTCTGCATCACATCTGACATGGTGCAGAAGTCCAGCACAGCATCTGAGGACAGCATGTAACAATCTGACAGCGGTGTCAGCACATCCTCTACGGTCTTGGTCCTAAGCTCCAGGGCTCCCTGAATAATGTTGAGCTCCTCTTTGACCAGGTCGTGGTAGGGGTCTGTGACACGCAGCATGGCCACCAGTTTCTCCCTGGTGTAAAAGTTGCTGATTTCTTGGTGCAGCATAATGTCCAGAATCTTGGAGACCGGGTAGGCGATGGGGAAAAATATCAGCATCAACAGGCGGGTCGCGCACAGGGTCTTGGATGCGATGGCGAGACTGTGCCTGGATGCCACTGAGTGAGGTAAAATCTCGCCAATAAAAAATATCCCCAGAGTGCATGAGGCAGTGGAGAGAGCGGTCATTCCTAAAATCTGGCACATCCACACCACAAAACACGTGTTTGTAAGCACGTTACCCAGCACCACAGTGCAAAGGATGTAATTGCCATGTTTACGCACTGACTCTATTTTTCGCGCGTATTTCTGTTCTTTCTCTGTGCCGCTGTTCTGCAGGACCCGCAACTCGACCGGGTCCAGAGACAGCATGCTAATATTCAGCCCGCTGCACAGAGCAGACAGCCCCAGCAAGAGCACAGAGACTCCTGCTTGCAGCCAAGCATCTGCCTCTGGAGGTCTCTCCACCACAGCCAACCAGAAGTCTTTGGTGCTCAAGTGCTCCCATTTCACTCCATCGAACGCGCACATGGAGTAGTATTTGATCACCTCGTCTCTGCGCAGGTCTTTGGCGAGCAGCTCCACTAAGACTGAGTTATGACTTGAGGTGGATCTGAAGGAACCCAGCAGCTCGATGTCTGAGCTCCGGGCATTCTCCTCTTCGCATGGATTCCCCCTGGACAGGAGCGGACTTTCTGCATCTCCACTGTCCCCACCTGGTTCCTCTATAAACGCGATCCACGGAGCGGCAGGTGCTGCGTCCGGTCTGCCGCTGATGTTCAGGAAGTTGGGATTTTCGGTAGCTGGAGAAGCGGAGTAGTAAACCCTCAGCATGAAGCGGGTCCCCTCGGTAGCCCTCAATATCCCATCCTGCACGGACAGTTCTCCGCTCTGGGTGTCTTCAGGCCGGACACCGAGCAGCGCCGCTGTCTTGGCCGGCAGAGAGGAGATGGTGACGGTAAGAAAGAGGAGGGAGAGCCGGCGCGGATGCAGGATGCTGCAGAGAGCATCCGCAGCATCCGCAGCCATCATGCTGAATGAGCCGCTGAAGGACACGGGAGAACTGGGTCACGTGGTTTGCGGATGGGATGGATGGAGCAGCTGGGTAACATGCCACGGAGAGAGAGAGCAGAGAGGAATTCAAGTGTGTGTGCGTATGTGTGTATGTGTTTGTGGGCTGGCACCTTAAATATAAATGACAAACCCTGACGTAAGCCTCGCTTTTTTGCTTTCTGCCGCTTTCTATAAATAGAAAGCAGGAAATGCCCAATCATTTATGATTCATGCGACAGAGCACCTACAGCTACGCCAGAGGAAGATATTTACTTGCTAAATAGTAAGGAGATACAAGCTGAATACAAAAAAGATTGGGATGTGTATCAAGAAAGCAAATCAATAGAAAGAAATGCTATGTTGTGTTGTGTGCCAGTTTGTGCGTTAGTGCAGAGCTCAGACTCTTATTTCATTATTATTTTTAGTTATTTTTTTATTTATTTTAAACTCCCCGCTAGATGGCAGCATCGCCACCTGTTTTCGGTGTAGTACAGTTTGAAAAACTGTACTTGTTGGCTTTTAAGCATAAACACATAAATGTAATGTGTTTCTAAAATCTCTGTTATAATAGTTTGTGTTTTAGTATCCGCATCCCTTAACAAATTAAAACAAAATGTCGCTGTCTCTAAATCTACTTTAAAACAACACTCACACATTTTATATATATGTAAATATATATATATATATATGTATATATAAATATTATAGATATCACTTTTACCTTCTATATACTTTGGAAATATTATATGACAAGGAACAACGTTTTACTGACTTCCATGACGTTTAATGTTGACATGAAGAGGATTGTTCTTGTTTGTTCGTTGGGATTTTTTTTGTAAAAACAAAGTAAGTTGTAAATAAAACAATTACAATCAAGTCCCACAGATCATTATTATTATTACTATAGTTATAATTATTATTATCACCATTATTATTTTTTATTGTTGTTGTTGTTATTATTATATACCGTTCAGTGATCAGCTGTTTCAGATCTAACGCATCTCAGTTCGGTGACCGGTTTGTGGGATTTACGATGCAGAAAACTGAAGGCGCAAAGGGCAAACAGTCATTGCCACGCTTTACTCAGACGACAAAAAACAGCAAAACAGGTTGTAAAACTGTCACTCCAACTGTCATCCTAAAGTCATCGACAGACGATTTTCCTGATAAAATTACACATTAAATAGTTTGCCAAACAAAACCAAAAAATATATGCGTATAAAAAAATTTCGCATCGTTAAAGATTCTGCTGATGTATAAATATGTCGACTATATGTTTTACATTAGATATTTTTCATGATCGATCAAAATAAACGCATTGCAGGCGGTAAAATAAATCTTAAAGAAAGCCAACCATTGAGTCCGCCCAACAAAAGTCACCGAAAATGCTCTGACGATTCAGTGTATTTGTCTAAACCTAATTCTGCTTAGGAAGTTTTTAAACTTCTGTATGCTCTATCCTTTTATTCAGCCACCCTGCTGGATGAATGATATAACTCATGCTGCTTTTCTGCTGCGATCAGTGTTGCCGAGTAATTTTTCCCCTCACAGAGCAATAATTTCCCACGATTGAAGCAACAGATCTTGATTTTTAAACAGCAGCAGTGTCTTTAACATTAAACACAAAACAGACAGAAAAATACTCAGTTTAATTAAAGCTGCGAATCATTTCCTGAACAAACTATTGTAAAGTTTACATTCAAAAGAAGCAACGAGAACATTATCGCACATCATGACTAAACTCTCCCTTCAAATTATTAAATCCGAAATTTCAGTAGGTTAGATTTGATCGAAGAACTAGTCTATTGTAGTAGTAGCAGATTATTTTTCCTCACCGAATATGTTTAACTGATTTAATATTTTCCTAGAATGTTTTTCTTCTTCCACTGACAGCTTAAAGTTAACAACATAACTTTATATATAACTTGTGCATTTTTCACTTCTTTTTATACCGGCCCGTGGAGGAGCTGAGAGTGTAAAAAGTCACCGCTCTGTTTTATATGATTTAAATTAGAGTTTCAAATCCAAAAACAACAAACCAAACCGTTTTCAAATTTCAGCAGTACAGTCGATCGGTAAGCCGTAAAGGAGTTAAAGGTGGTCTAACATTCACTAAAACAACAGCAAAGAGGAAATATAATAGACAAAAAATTCCCTGCGTACTAATCCACATTATCCATGCCATTTCCTCTTGGAATATTATATGATAGTGCTGTTTCGATAGGCTAAAGTTTCCTTTTTCCTTCTTTTAGAAAAAAATATCCTCAAGGGTGACATAGATGTCCCAAAACGCATTTGAGATCTAATTATATG
This sequence comes from Oreochromis niloticus, assembly GCF_001858045.2. Taxonomy (NCBI): domain Eukaryota; kingdom Metazoa; phylum Chordata; class Actinopteri; order Cichliformes; family Cichlidae; genus Oreochromis; species Oreochromis niloticus. The sequence continues at coordinate 18,202,554 of NC_031978.2, forward strand.
AAAATGTTAAATATTTTTCCACTGAAAACTAAAACTGTGGTTGAATTGAAAGCACATGTTAATTATGATGTTATCGGCGCCAACTGACAATATGAAGAAATGCGGAAAATCAGACTTTGTGCTTTTCTGCTGCTCATGTTGACCGTGGGTCTGCTTCTTCTAACAGGCCGGAGAATACAGGCTACCACCCCACAGAGAACGTTACTTTAGAGTTTCTGACACTCGTAAGCGACACTAAGCTGTGCATTTAAACAAAGAAATATCAGCCCACTTTGTACCATATAAAATCAAAGGATGATCTTTTAATCTGCTTTGTGGGGACCGTTTGCGTCCCTAAACCTACAGAGCTGACTGCTTGGATGATTTTGTGTTGTGGCTTCGTGGATTCGTGAGTAGGTGTTGTATACCGGAAAGAAACGATAAAATTGAGCTTAACTTTGTGCATTTTTTTCTCTTAAGCACTTCGTTGCTCATCTGTGAGACAGCAGTGACCTTAAACGACCAACGTTCGCTACACTGATCGCCCCAGGAGAGCTTGGCGCACTGCGCCCTGGAAAAAATAAATAAAGGGGGGGGGGAAAGCGCAGTAGCCTGCACCTTGGTTGGTGTGTGCTTGCTCACAAGTGTCCCAAGAACATCTGGTCTAAAGCCATATAAAGAATTTATAGGTAAGTTCCATGTGCAGAGACTTACATCCCAAATTGGTTTTGAATGCTTCTGAAAAGAGGCCAAATATCCAGACTGGCATCTCCAAGTGCCATCTTTAAAATGTGCAATCAATAATCTGTTTGTCAAGAAAGCAGAGCCTTTGCAATGATCATGAGTTATGCTGCTGACAAGATCTGTTCTTGTTTTGAAGCTGAATTTTTGTTCTTTTGAACAACAGCCTCGAGATTCTTTTACGTTTAATATTTTCGACTTTTTGCTGGAACGTTTAGTTTAAGAAATACGACGTAAAACGGGCGAAAACGACCTTCAGTCAGTCTCTGCAGTAATAATTTCTTACTATGATGTACAACTGAGATTTTCAGTTTAGCCAGGCGATTAGAGGCCTGCGTACGGTCAGCCTGAGTTTAGGTGAGTTTAAGCACAACTTCTGGAAGATCTTTATACAGTCTCCCATTTCGCTATCAATATAGTTATTCTAAAATTATTTTTTTCATATGACAGTATTGCATACATTTAATCCAAGTTTTGCTTTTCTTGAGCTTTTTTTTTTTTTTAAAAGATTGATCATTATCTCTGCGAAAGGACCAGCCGCCATGGCTTATCATTTTTAAGGAAAAAAGCCTTTTATCCTCGCCCGAGGGACTTAATCGCTTCTAAATATGTACTCTTCTTACTTGTTGATATTTGAGTGTAGCTTAATTACTGGACTGAACTTGAGTTTTCTACAAAATCTGATTTTGATTTTACCATTATAGCAGCGTTTTAAGAAACAAAGATTCATGTCAGTTTCTTCAGAAAACAATAACCTCTGTATTCGGTGTTTAGGAAAAAAAACTGCAATCATAGTTCGTAAGACTAAATTCTTATACTTGTGAACTGGGAAAACTTTCGAGCAGTCTGTCCTCATACCTCGGAGAACCTTAGAGGGGCGGTGCTGTCTTCTCTCCTCCTCCCAGTTCTAGCTCTCACAACGGGAAAGGCTGGCTCGGGGCGTGCGCTCTTGCGTGCAGCTCCCAAAAATACTCGGAGGGGCGGGGGGGCAGAGGCGGGGGGTGAGACAGCTAGACAGGAAGACAGATCCAGATCGATGAGACCGAGGTATAGAACCGCCATCGAACTCCTCGGCAGCAGAGTTTGTTTAGTGCTTGATTTCTTCCCACCTTTAAGCTTCTTTGCGCACACTGATCCCCCTGCTCTCCAAACCAAGAAGATGCCCAAATCCTCTCCGCGCGTATTCCCATGGCCCTCCCTGTGGCTGGCATCGTTGCTTATTTTGATGGTGCAGTCGGTGCTCTCTTCCTCCTCTACGTATCAGAGACCTGCAGTCGCTGGGAAGCGCCAGGGCTTCTTGGAGAGGACGCTGGTTCTCCTGGATGTCAACACCCGCAGTTCAATCAGAGTCCTCAACGAAAACTTCCTCTCTCTGCAACTGGACCCCTCGATCATCAGAGACGGATGGCTGGACTTTCTGAGGTACAAAAGAACCCTTTCCTGCTTGTCGTCTACATCGATCTGTATGGGTGCCCTCCTCTAAAATATTTGGAGGTTCTTTTATTCATTACGCACGCAGCCACGTTGTCTGAGTTGTCATGGATCGATCCAGCACGTTTCTTTCTCACTCCGGGAACCGAGCAGTCCAGTTCTCCATACTGATTCTGACTGAGGTTCGCAAAGTTTTACTTTAAAAAAAAAGACTACACTGAGAGTGAACGATTCCTTCAAAAGCAGTCCATTTAGGGTTGCTGCTGTTATAGTTCGCAGTGTGCACTGTTGCGTCAAGATTTGATAAAAATGATCTAATGTCTATCTAAATCTAAAATGCAAAATGTCACTTTCATAAGTTAGCCAATCTACTTTTCACCTTCTGAAAATAACTAAAAGAACAGATTGGCTGGTTCTAATGGCAGCTATGTTGCATTTTTTTTTTAATAATGAAGGGTAACTATTTATTTATTTACTGCTGACTTTTCACCCTGAGTATTTCTCTGAACAGTGGGGGGGAAAGCACAGACTGAGACCACGACCCGCGCCACTGTCACAATATTTTGGATAATGAAGCACAGCATTATTAAAACCCAGAGTTTCCGTAATAACTTTAAAGTGTGTTTAAACTAAACACACTGACAATACCCTAAGAAGTCTCTGGCCCGCTATGACATGGATTGAGTAATGGCAGATAATGTTATTCGGTACTTTGTGCAGCTTCTTATATAAACTGGAAACCACTCAGTGACAAAGAGTGAGCACATCTTAATACGCGCATGGCCCATTCTCGGTTATTATTTTACAGTAAATGTATGACAACATTTGATTTTTTTTTTCCACATAGCCTTTACACTTCTACGTGTCACCTAACCACTGTTCCCACTTTGGGTTTTATATTTATAATTATTGTAGTTCGTATTGCTGTTTGTCACCCTTATATTGAAATGACGAGGATTCACGTGTGTGATCAACCAAAATTAAAAATTCAATAAGACTCGTGGGCCGTTTCCGCATTTTTCATAATTAAACTGGATTATGTGGTTTAGACTGACAATCGAGCAAAGTAGAAGTCTCTCTCTATACTTTGAATTAGTGTAAAAAAAAAAAAAACACCACCAAGAAAAACAAACAAAACAGTGAAAACTTCATACTCACTAAATATTAACTTAGCCTGAATAGCTTTATGGACTATACACGCTCCTGTTGATCGGCCTCTATTTCACGTGAATAAAGCACATGAAGAAGTAAAAGGCAGTTTGAGTGTATGAAAGAAAATGGATAAACAAACAGCAAGTTAGTTGGGGAAAAAATGTATAATTTAAAATATTGAGGATAGAATTGTTCGTCAACTACACAAAGCATATGTGTGTGTGTCGTTTTAATCCTTTGTTCATCAGCTTGTGGCCCTGTACTACCTGCTGTGGTGGCTGCCAAATGCGTGTGGGTCTGCAGATGAGAGGGGAAAAAAGTTTTATGATAGACCTGCAGCAAATTAGCAGTTACGGGAAAATCCCATTTCTTTTGTAGCTAATCTGTTTAAATAGTTGGATGGTCTGAAGTAAACGGAAATGAAGAACGGGAGACAGGAAGATAACAGAGAACGACGACTTTTTACTGACTTTAACAAGTATGTCCCTCGTTATAAATTTACACAGGTTAGCAGTTTTAACGTGTGAGTCTAGTCTGTAAAAACCACCCAGTTGCTGAAGTGTTTTCCTTTTTGTCCCGTATCCGCAGCTCCAAGCGGCTCGTGACCCTGGCGCGAGGCCTGTCGCCCGCGTTTCTGCGCTTTGGTGGAAAGCGAACAGACTTTCTGCAGTTCAACAACCAGAAGAACCTCGCCAAGTTCAGAGGGCCGGGACCAGACTACTATCTGAAAAACTACGAGGACGGTGATTAGACACGACATTTTCTCCTCTCTCTCTGGCCCCAGTATTTATTTTAGACCGACTTTTAGAAGATGATTAAATGTTTGCTCTCATGTCAGTCCCCATTTCTTTGAGGGAATGTTAAATCCTCTGAAGCTAGGGTTGCCGAGTTCTTCGCAAAATGCTGTGCTACGCTGCCAGTTTAAGGACTCCTAGCTAAAACGAAAGAGAAGACGAGAAAAACAGAAGTTTAAAAGAAAAGTTAGAAAAAAATATTTTTACTAGCCGCTACAACCGATTTTAATATATCGCTCCTATAGTATGGCTATGCCTTTTTCACAGCAGAACGTTATGACATGAACACAGGTGTTACTAATCACCTAATTAAGATCACACCTTAAAAGCATAAAACCTTCATTAAAGTTGTTAGTAACACCTGTATTTACCTACCTACCATTTCATGTCACAATGGCGGCTTTTCGCCGTGGTCCGCAGAGCCAAATGTTCAGTTTTTCATAACCACCCCCCCAATAAATAAATAAAAATAAAAACGGCAGATATTTGGCTAGGTATTTTTATATAGTATGCCTTCACTAAAGTGTGTTGACAAAATATTAGAAACACGTCTAAGTATAACCCAGTGGACTACAGTTTAACGCATCCCTAATGTGTACACTCTAAAATGAACATGGATTAATTTTATTTAAATAGTTTGATCAAACACTTCATGTTAGAGACATGATGAAGGCTGGGCACATTGTATTCATGTTAGCTAAATGTGTGTTGTCAAAAAAGTCACAACTGAGGATGTAAATGGCGACGTAAGGAGGCGGTCGTATATACTTAGTCTTGCTAGATATCAATAAAACACGTGTGTTACTTAGAATCATGTCTGTAACTCTGTTACTATTCAATCTTCTGGCTTTGCCTGTGTGTTAAACTGCCGCAGCCTTTTGGTTTCAGTGTGACTCAATTAAATTTTTAAAATTAAAAAAAAAGAGATGTACAGTTAGTTTTTGGTGAAAATGGCAACATAGGTTTCCCTATGGCAAAAAATTAATAAAATAATAATTTCTTCCATTTATTCTGGTTCTCAGATATTGTGCGCAGTGACATTGCACTGGACAAGCAGAAGGGCTGCAAACTGGCCAGCCATCCTGACATAATGCTGGAGCTGCAGAGGGAGAAGGCGGCCACCACCCAGCTTGTTCTGCTAAAAGAGCAGCTGTCCAACATCTACAGCAACATTACAATAACAGGTAGGAGATCACACACACACACACACACACACACCCACATAAAATAGGTCTTTTTTGGCACTTATTCATATCCTGGCATATTGTCTGCAGTTTGGTCATACACATGCACGTGCACTCACATGAGGTTCAAAGCACACCAGTGTAAACCATCAGCTTTCAGAATGACAAATGTAATTTGTAAAGAAGGAATGCAAGGATGGATATAGGGGTGCAACAGCAGGCAAGTAAACAGAGCACTGACATTTTCGCTGGTTACAGTTAACTCAACCTGACCGCAGAAGGAACCCTGACGTCCTGATGTTGGGTGGGCTGCATTTCTTATCTGTTTTCTTTTGTGATTGATTGGGATGGAAATAAGACGCTGCAGGAAAGGATAGTAACAGAGGCAAAAGTAAAATATTGGATTTACGTTTTAAAAGTATTGTAATGCTCGGAAAAGTCCACAGACCTGGACTTGGTAATAAATTGGCTGCGTCTGTCAGCAATAACTAATTCATGCTGTTTGTTTGGTTTCAGAGGACTTTGGATTCAAAATAAAATTGTTGTTGATTACTAGGAAAGGTGAAGTCTTATACACGCTCTTCTTATCTTTGTTAGCATCATGAAAAGTCAGTGGGTCGGAATTGTGTTTTGGGTTGGTGGGATTTTTATACCAAAATCAGAACCACCCAAAAAAAGAGTTTCAAAACCTTTAAGGTCGTTTGGAAAGAAATGTTGGACTTCGGAATTAGCAGGCACCTGAGTTGAGGGGAATCATTAGATACAGTGATGTACATGACCACGTGTTCCCTGTCTGGAGACAAAAATATTTGGCCATGTGAGTCTTAAAGTCATTGATAAATTACATAAAGAATCCAAATATACTTTAATTCAACCCAGTTGAATGTGCCACTAATATTTTTGGTCATAACATGCAGAGAACAAAGAAGCCTCGCATGAGTTGGTCTACAGAGTATTTTTCATGTATTCAGACTGTACTGCTTCCCTGGGACAGACCCTCTGTGTGTTGCTGTATGAGTGATAGAGGCAGATATGAAGACCATACATCAGCTGCATATTTTCAAATAGTCTCAAGTGCAACAGTGAAAACACGGACATATCGCATTTATCAAAGTAGGCAAATACACAGAAGAAGAATTTGTACCTGCTCGGGTGTGGGGTCAGTTCACAAGTTCAGGTCAGGAGTTATTTACTGTAGCACCCTATCATTAATACTGATCTGTTGACTGTGCAAAAAAACCCATGGCCTTGCAGTATTTCATTGTATCACTGCAGGAACTTCAGATTTTACACAGAGTCCCAGCATTTTTGGACATCTACTGCGCATGAGAGTTTGTAGTTTTTTTGCCGTTTGTTTCTTTGTCTTTTTTTTAACAGTCAGATCTATTGTTGATCAAACATGCTGGTAGCAATTATGTAATTATATTTTCTTGCATTGTTCTCATATGTTGCTCACATGAATACAAATTTAAAGACACAGTACGAGCAGTTAGTAATGTGGATGTTATGGCCAAGCTGGTTGAGACATGCAACTTCTATAAGTTCAGAAAAGGATATAACATGACTACTGTGCGAACCTGTAAGATCAGCAGAAAATAGCGTTGGAGTATCCAGTTCTGCAGTTCAAATCTCAACAATACCCAGTCTTATTACACACACAATGTTGTTGTAATGCATTGACATCATTTGCATGATCATTCTGGTATTTTTTGAGTTGTTGTTTCTTGAAAAAGAAATAGCCATAATCTTAAAAAACCATGGTCAGGACAGCTAGTCTCAGTCTTACATGTAGGTTAGTGCTAATGTTGCTCAAAATTAAGACCACATTTCCCATAAACCCTGCTGCTTCCTGTCACAAAGAGGATGTTAGCAGCAGCTGCAGCATAGAGGAGAGGCACCAACTTGTCTCTATGACCAAAAGATATATGTTCTTTTATCCTTTAAATACTGTTTTGAAACTGTATTTAAATTTGCTGAAGGAAGTTGATGAAGTAAAATCTGGAAATGTTGATACATTTAACCTTTTGTGAATATGAACTAATTGTTATTTTCCTAGATTTGAGACATTTTAAGTGTTTAAGACTCATGGAGAATCATGTCCTATTGAATGGTAAAACTTCAGTTTGGAGACACATAGGGTAATGGTAGTTTTACGCAGGTGCCACATCTCTTATCAGACTGCACTCAGTTTAGCAAAAGACACTTTACTATACTGTAAAGTCTTTTCACAAAAACATCTAATTATTCCAAACACAGGCTAAGCTAAAATAAATTATTTGAATGTATTAAGGAAGTTTGTGAGGCTATTGGTTTCTTTTAATGGTACAAAAACAAAAAATGTGGAACCATTAGTTGAGAGATAAGTCACCAGAATGCACCCTGATGACACTGAAAAAGTCCTGAAAGTGTGAACATGTTTGTGTGTAAAGTCCAATCTGTGCAGAAACTTCATCTCTGTGCTGGAGAGAAACGGGGGTACAGAGGCACTAAGGATGTGTTTAAATATGGTCTGGTAACAATTAGTCAAGATCTGTGTGTGTGTGTTTGTGTGGGTGGGTGTGTGTGCTTGTGGTGTGTGTGTGTAAAGGCAGGTGGTGTTTTAAAGACCTTTAACAGTCTCTCTCCATCCTTTTCCACTCACCACTGTCTGACCTTTGGCCTAGGCTTGTTAGAGCTATCAGTAATGGGGCCACTCTGAGTTTACATGCGCACACACATTCAGCTGGGGTATGAAGTTGAGAAATTACCATGACCTTAGACAAGGTCATGGCCAGCGTCATTTCATGTCTCTCTGCAGGAGAATATTCCTCCATCAAGGATCACTTCCTGGACTTTTTTCTCTTTTTCTTCTTTACTTTTTCTTCTCTATCAGTTTCCCTTTCTTCATAACACAACGCCTCTCTTATATTTACTGTTAGTCTAGCTATTCTGATTTCACATGAGGATAGGCATGTTTTACACTGAATGAAGCGACCAGTCCGTTCAACTTGGGACATTGAAAACCTCGTCCGTGTATTGAATACTCGGATAAACACAACTCAATTTAGGAACTCCTATACTGTGTTATTCTTGTCATATAAAACTGGAAGATCAGTATTTGTGAATAGGAACCAGAAGAAAATCTTCCAAAAACAGAGAAATCTGAGAAGCAAGAGTGAAGAGGAGGACATTGTCAGTAATGAGGTCTGCAGCTGCTTGCAGGAGAGTGAATGGGAAAGCAGTTTTCTATTTTACTTTAGAAGTATCAATGATCTTGAAATGTTTTCTTTGACATTAAACACAAAAAGAACTCTTTTAATCAGTGTTTTTATAGTTCTAGCTGAAAACAGCTGCACTCATGGGCAAACTGCATTGTGCCTACACAATTATTTGTAATATATAAAAAAATTGAATAACTTAATGCGTGCATCAAAAGTTTGTGTATAAGTACACAGTGAAAAAAATTATTATCATGTTTGTAAACAAACTGATAAACAAGGAAACAGTATTTGCCACTTTTTTGTTATTATATTATGTTGTTGTGTGTGTGTGTGTGTGTGTGTGTGTGTGTGTGTGTGTGTGTGTGTGTGTGCATACCTCAACTGGTGACAAAGATACAAAAAGCTACAATGTTCTTTACTGTTAAAATTTAAAAGAAGGGTCTGTCTTAAGCCAATACTGGGAATATTGAATATTATGATATGATTTCTTATACCTTTTGTAAAACTGCATAAAATCAATATTTGTCATATTCAATGCAGCCCTACTCAGACACTGAGGTAACAGTATTATTTGGTCAGTTATTTTATGTTTACATGCATGGATAGTTACATCATTGGGGAGAGGAAGTATCTTGATGAAATATGGCAGTTGATTAGCAGTTGATTTCCTCATGAAGGCAAGATGTCAAACTCCAAGATAACTGGCAGTTTTGTGGTCCTTGCTAAGGCCAGCTGCTGCTTGTTGGAGAAGCTAAGAATGAAGATCACTGCAGAAGGAGTAAAGTTATTAGGACTTTAAATTAGTAGCGTCCCCTGCACAAACTATTGCAAAGAGGAGTCATTTAGATGGTACAAAGAGATTAATTAGTTTTAATTGAGTGTAGTGAGACAAAGATGACCACTTCACTTGATCAAATTTTGGTTTGAGATAACACACTTAAGAATATTATTTTAATGTAAGATGAGTCAAATGTTGGCTTCATGATCTAGCAGATGGTTTGCAGCCTGACGTCACAATTTAGCCTCTACTCTTTCTCTGTTTCTTAGTCTGATCTCACACTCACAGTATTAAGTGACATGAATGTTTACAGGATTTAATCAGTTGTTAGGTATACGCAAACATTACTGAGAGTAGATCAGACACTAATACCATGAGCCTCTCTCTTTAAGTTGGCACAGTCTAAGCTAGAAACCGCTAACAGAAAGATGCATAGCTCCCCAGGAAACACGAGAAGAATGACAGAAAAGTGAAATATGTTAATGTATTCTTTTTCAACAAATGTGCTTGTGCACTTGATAAAGGTCATTATGCTTAAATGAAGTCTTGGCCACGTAGTTTATTTGGCGTGTGTACACTCCTACCCAAACATGAAGTCTACATGTAAAACTGAAGGTTTTTTTGTCAACGACTGTACGTTTCATTGACTTAGTGTTCAGATTCTGAGTTGCAACATATGGGAGAATAGAGGAGAATTTCACTGTGTGCATATCTCAAATGTTCCACAGAGTTAGAGGATAGCATTTCTAAGCCTGCTAGAAAATATGAACAGGGCTGGACATGCAAACTTTGATTATTAATTTTGACTGTTTTCATTAATACTGTACACACTGCTGCACTCTAGCTTGTGAAACCAGCTGTACTTTTGTGTACACACTTGATGTAAAACTGCACATCAAATGTGTAAACACATATTGAAATATTTCACCCCAGCTCAGATATCAAATCGGATTTTTTGTGCGAAAAGCTCCTATTCTGTGTGCAGTACAACTGTGAAAACCGAAATGAAATTCTTGACAGAAAGCGTAATGAGACACTAACATACAGGAATATGTTAAAAATCTGGAAAGACAAACATTAGGAACAGAACGGGGAATTCACTGAACATCTGTGAATGGCTTGAAAATGTTTTCATCAAAACAAACTGGCACAGCTGTCTATAGCCTCTAGTTATAACTTTCTCTTTTTGAAAATCAAAACACATTTTCTCGCAGCATTGGGAAACATGCTCTATCCTTTGTATTTGTTCTGCTCACCAACTTCTCCCAGACCTTTATCGCTCTTCTTCTTAATCATATGCTTTAAACTCTTTCATGAGCGACCAGAAGTGTTTCTCCAATGCCTGCCTTATCTTTTTGTTTAAAATTCCCTCAGTTAGTATGTTCACACAAGGCGTGAACTGTAATGGATTTGGTTTTTGGTGTTGCAGCTGCTTCAGTACCCGGACCATCTTTAGCTCACTGCCGAATACAGATTTATGAGAGTTTCCCCTGCCAAGTTTCACACGGTAACACTACAGTGCAGCCAGTTGCCATGTCAGCAGGAGAGTGAATATAATCTGCTTTGATTTGTATATATCCATAATGATATTATTAGATATGAGCAGCTATTGCAGTTCTTGGACAGAGTGGAGGTAATTGAAAAAACATTAAAGGTTGTGTGCATATTTTTTCATGCAACATATTGCCCAACTGTTTACTTTCTTGTACTATTAAAAGAAGAGATGCTAGAACCCTGCTGTGCTGTCCTGCCAACAACTGAAGGGAGTCAGAAGCATAGCGTTTCTTTTCACAGATACGTCAAGTGTGATTTTTGTGTATTTTTCTGCCTTCAAACTGCACTCACACTTTGGTGAAACAAAATTACTGCTGTCTTATTTTAAGTTTGTGTTGAAGAGGTTTTGCAATAGTAATTTCACAAATTTCAATTAAATTCTTTTGTATTTTTTAAACTTTTCATTTATTACAAAGAAGAAATATTTAAATTGGACTGTTTTGTGTTCATTATACTAATGATCTCATTTAGTACTCCATAAACATGGGTATTCTTTACACACTTTTTCAAGTGACATTATGGTAACGTTCTGCCAATTCAAGCAGTAACAGCAAACTGGACAAAGACGAGCCTATTATGATAATACCCAATAAAAGCCGAAATGAGCTTTTCCAAATTAGCATTGAATTCTGTTTGAAATTCAGAATTGTTTTATGGTCTTAGGTTTTACATAGTAACTTTTGTTGCAGTATTAGATTAGATGCAATACACACACTTATGAAAGCGCATGAGAACCAGACTGGGGACAGTACTGTTGGTATGCACACGCTGAAATCCGGGCACACACTTGATTTGTAGACTACAAAAGTCAATATTTGTCTGACAATGACCTGCCTGAAAACCAGTTAACAAAAACAGGATTTATAGTTACAAAAGGGATCCATGTGTCAAAAAACACCATAAATTTAAAGTGAGTAGTAAAATTATTAATGTCTTCATTACTTGCACATCTTGAGCAAATTTTCTGCACTTTAGTTACCTATTGGCTTAAAATGTATCCCAGCTGCTTCTATATCTTCTGAAACAAGACATGCTTTTTTCTTTTGGGTTTTTGTTCAGAACCATAACCTTCTTTGTAGTTTTTTTCATATATATTTTGTGGCTTTCAGGGATTTACTTCATTGCATTTGTCCTCTCGGTCACCATGTGTATCATCTTAGCACAGATGTGTTTAAAGTCATGTTCATTTTAAGTGTATCTGTAATAACAACCATTCTCTAAATAACTTGCATCATTAGATTATTCATGTTCATGTGCACACTGAAAAGATTTGGATCCAGACTTAAACCCTGCGGCACGTCACTGCAACCAGTTTCACACACAGAGCCATTTACAGCATAACACAAAGTAGTGAGCTATCTATAGACAAAGGAGCTCAGTCAGAACATGACTACATGTGAATTTGTATGACCTTTTTTTTGTGTGTGTTTGGCTGAATTTATAACATGCTTTTTTTTCTCATTCTTACATGTCAGTTTACAATTATCACCAGTGATGTAATCTCAGCGTGACAAACTTTTGATTGCCATATAGCCTACTTTTTTTCCTTACTCTTTCCACATGGCCTACACAGATCCAGAAGTGTCTGTTTTTCCTTGATCGAAAGAATACCCAGTGTTTAAATCATGGATGGACATAACATGTAATTCCATGTGTTTGCAATATGCCCCGAGACAAGTGCCAGCAACCTGCAAACGAATGTCATTTTAATAGCCTGATGCATGGGAAATGTTTGAAAGCAGTCCTTCCTCTCCCGTGATTGTTTGGCATGACATCCAACCTCCACATTTTTCTTCAGAGCTCTAGAAAACATACGTTTTGTGTCAAATTTCAAATCATGGCACTGTGTTCTTGACTGCTTTGAGCAAGCTTGTACCAGTGGGATGGCTCTGTTGCTGGAATGCTGGTACCTCTTGAATATATGTGTGTCTAGGTCTCCGTGTGTGTGTGTTTATACAGACTGTAAGTGTGTGTATGTGTCAGCTCCTTATGTGTCCAGATGAAGTTGTTATCCCGAGGCAGAAAACATGCCTCCTTCATTACCAGTGAGACACATTTTATTTCCTTAATTTGACTCTTAGGCTGTCATCCGTTATTTATGAGATTACCCTGTGTGTGTGTTTGTGTGTGTGCCTGTCCATATGTATTCATTGTGTGTACAGTTTGCACTGGAAATAGGGTCTGGTAAGGGGCTAAAAAGCTGTAACTGCTGTTTAGAGAGGTGATTTAACTTGGTGTTTAAGAATGTTACGCTAATGTTTCTTCTCTCAACTACTTACCCTGGAATTTAACACACTCATTAGCATCGCACAAATGTTGGCAACATTGCTACATGCGTGTGTGTGCTCCAGGAAAGTGTCTGCTATTTCTTGTAGCGAGAGAATACAGTGTTGTCGGGGCTGAGCCGTCATCAGTACGTATCTAAGGAGTTGAGTAAATTTTAGCATGAGTACATAAACACTGTTCTTTTATAGTACATTTTTGTATTAAGAAATTAAAATAAAAATATTTTCATATGTTTTCCCTGAATAATTGTAATATTATTTTTTTTTCCTCCTGCATTCTGCTTAATGTTTGTGTAATACTTATTTGCAGTGGTAAATGTAACTTTATATATCTATCTATCCATATATATATACATATATATACACACATATGCACAGTTGTAGAATATGGATGGGACTACTTACCACCTTTTCAGACTGACATTCTTCCTCTAGTCTAATGTGATTTGCACCCAACGGTTTCTAACCATAATCATTCACATTATTCCTGTTGGATAAATTTTTTCCTTCCCCTCTTTGGTTCATACTTGTGTTCATACTTCAACACTGGGGATATTCAACTTATTGTGTCATCGTGCACTAAACCCCATCCCCCCCCGAAAACGTTGCTTGCATACATGTTTGGCATGTTTTTCTTTGGCCACTTGTGAATCCTGTTTAATTCTGTTCCTTTTTTTTTTTCATTTGGAGCATATGGCTGGTTGGATTGTGTTGGACCTTGTCAGAGGCCATCTATCACTCCATGGTGTCCTGCTGAGTTGGAGATTCACAGCACAGCTCTCAACTCTCAAAATGAGAAAACAAGAGCACGAGTGAAGAATAAGAGAGCAGAGAGAAGGGAAAAAAATGGGGAATGAATAGGGTGAGAAGTGAACCAACAGACTGATCAAAACAGAAATATAAAGAGCAAAAAGAGAGCAAAACTTGAAGATGAATAAAACATTTCACCTCATGTGAGACCTCCAGTTTTTCTCTAAAACAATCTTTTACCATCTCAGCCAGCCCCAGCACTTAAGATCCATCGCACAAGCCAACACCTGTGGTGTAAACTGTGCCTTCAAGGTTGAGCAAACCTTTAAATGTTAAGGGATCAGTAGCTTCACAAGTGTTAGACTTCCCAACAGCCTCAGAGCACAAATAACATCTTCAAAGCACCCTTCCAAAAACATCTTTAATAACTAGGGTGTTTCCAAAAATCTTTCACAACCCACTAGCTTGTGTCAATTTCTTGTTACCACTGATGGATGGAAATCAGGACAGTCAATTTTTATAATGATTTTTTTTTGGCATGTTTATAAAAATACCATATTATATTGTTTCTGGTGTACTTCTATTTTCATAGCTTAAAAGAAATCACAGTTGCCTTTAGGAAACTATTAAAAAAACTTGTTATCACTAAGAAAGGAGGGAAAACACCGTAATTGAGAAAGTATGTGTCTCCTTGTTGAAGTGGTTAGGAAATAAAGGGCAAGTTCTACCTGCTTCAGGGGCCTCGCTGCTGGCTGTCCATGACCTTTGACCTGGACATAAAAAGAGGACATCTAGCTGCCTCAGAGGGATGTGTAAAGAAGCTACTTCCTAAATTATTATGTGTAAATTATATTGTTTTTGAGGTGGTGTCTGAAGACCCTGTTATTTGTAAAACAAACAAACAAAAATGAAAAAATGCATAATATTCTTGATTATTAAACCCATTACTTAACAATATATATTATTGTCCTCTTCCATCTACTCACTGACCCACATATCCCAAAATGATCTCATATATTTAATAAATAATTCAAGTGATGTAACAAAGTGAAGGTTGATGCCAGATTTTTTTTTAAATGGCTTTAGTATTGGCTCAGTAAATTGTAAGTTGTTTTCCAACACATAACTCAAATGACAAACAGCAGTATAATGCAATTCCTCCATTATAAATTTGTGCCTCAGTGTGAGAATTAAAAGAAAGAATTACTGTGTTGAGGCAACATCCCCAGATATACCTGCTACTTTACTGGCACTCATTGATTTGTTACAGAACCATATCAGTTCATTGTTAACAGCTGCCTCTGAACTAAGCAAATCCTGCTGTTCTTAAAGCAATATTTCTGCATTAAAAAGGTCAGGACATGCATGACATACATGCATTATTCAGTCTGGGAGTTATCTTTTCACACATCTATTATCTTGAAGTTCTGATGTGCAACCAACCATAAACTGTATGTATAATATGGATAACTTCACCTGGTGGCTAGTAAAAATACTATTCTGAAACACCAACTTGAACATTTTGAAATATGGACTGACAAGTCCAGGATTAAGAAGTCAAGGATGTTGGCCGTAAGATGGAGATTTGTCTATCACAGTATATCCACTAATCAAATCAGACCCCATTTTTGTCTAAAAGGCCTAATTAAAAAACAGAAGGTTTTAAACTAAATTGTACCAGCATAAACTGGGTTTGGTGTTTTTTAAAAAAGTAGAAAGATAACACAGTAACAACACTGAGTGAAGGAGGTGGGAACAAGCAAATAATAAATCAGTTTTGAAAACTGATTTATTAATGCTTGCAACATGCAGTTTACTGCTAATTTTGCCAATATTTGACGTAAAAGAAAGCAAGTCTTTTTTTTGCATTTGAAATACACTAATTCCTCAGTAAATCTGGCCCCAAGTAACTAATGGGGTCATTTTTCTTGGATTTGTAATGAATCTGACTTGTGTTTTTAACAGTACGAGTGCACACCACAGTCCTTTAGTAATGCTGCAGGTTTAAAGCACATTTGCTTCACTTTTCAGACCCTGAGACATGTCCATCTTTTAAATACAGTCTGTACATATAACATGAGTATGCACCACATGCATCAAGTACATCTCTAACTTACAAGGAGAGTGGCTTAAGTATGTCAAATCATGCTCTGGATAGTGTAAATATAGTTACCTATAAACAACATTAGTTGTTTCCTTCCTTTAGATCTCTATAATGAAAATCCAGACAAAAGCCAAGTATCGTGTCCTCTAGAAAGATTAAAACTGCAGGTGCCCAGCTACCTTCAATGATTCATAGACTTTTCCGCCCAAAAAACAAACAAATCCGGTGCTCAAACAACATAATCCAGAGTTGCAGGAAAATGCTAAAGTCTTACAAGGAAACTGACTTCACAGGGGAATTGTCTCTTTGTATTTTTTTTCCTTTTTTCCCTTTTTTTGTTGCTTGTTTTCATTTCTGTTTATTGTGAAAGATTCTGATCACTGAGCAGCTTTAGGGAGTAATGGATTACAGTGTGGGTTTTTGTTTACACTTGAAAAATGTTGTAAACTGAAGTGAGAGAAGCACGGTGGGCTGTGTGTTTTGATCAGATAGAGCCTTGAGTCTAAGTCTTTAAGTCAGAACCCACATCACTATCAGAGCCTGTATTCTGTTTGTAAATCTCTAAAAAAACAAAAAGAAAAAAAACATTAGGAACTTGGATGGACACATATGGAAGTCAGTTTATGCTTGAATGTTAGGATGGTAACCTACTTTTACTGAGACCAACAACAGATAGCGGTTTGGCTTCTACTTAAAATCAGTCACCTCCATAAAGTTTTTTGGCTCATTAGAAGAGTAATAGAGGCATAATGTTAGATGTGTGACCAAATTGTTTTCTTTCTCATTTTCCAGAGTCTCTCTTTGTTTCTGTTTTTGTTAATTGGCTTAAGTATCCAGTAATTGGTGCTTTGGGTTTTTATTTGGAGATTTTATTAGATGCCAGCTGATTGATTGTTACAAGATGACAGAGGAAATATGTAAGATATTTTATGGCCTTTCATCACTTAAGCAGTGCAACCCACTTAACTTATTTATTTTATGTCTTAGCCATATTATACAACTGTTTATGTGTTGTAAAGAAATAAAGATAGAAGGAAAATAGAAAGAAAAGGATGGGAAAAAATTGGGGTAGAGTGTGTTTCTTGCATTAAAGCATCTCGGTTCTTATAGATGGTTGGCCTCAAAGCCCTTTTGCTCTGACGCTATTTGACTTTAAAGGAACCCTGGTCTGTGGGACAATGCGCTTTGTTATTAAAGGAATTTTATAAGTCCATAAGTGTGTAATGAAATTTGCCTTGGTCAAAGGAGTGAAGCATGGAAAGGAAAACTGGAATTGAATTTTCGTGGTAAGTTCCTCAGACCTGCATTCCCTTAGGGAGAGTACAGGACTGCTTGCAGTGGCCCAGGCAAGAAGAGGCCAAGTGAAATCTTTCCCTGAGGTTTTGAACTTTTGCTGTGAATGGCAGGAGCCGACACCTCTAACCAGGAGCAGATGTTTGGCTGGCTTTGGCTTGGCCTGGTCTGTCCGCTGGCAGAGTAGGGAACCCAGGGTTTGATTGAGCCAGCATGCCCTACTCACAACACTAATAGCCTGGCTCTGCATTACTTAGGCTACCCTTGCTGAAGTCTGCTGCCTTCAAACTCCTTTACTGTAGGTCTAGAAGAGACATGGGAACAGAGCTGAGCCAAGACTCCTGTGCATTCATAGCAACATTAGAATCTCAACACTGAAGCAAAGCCGTAGGTGATTCTGCTATAATGTTAAACAACTGGCATCTTTTGATGCTTTTTGATGCTTTTTTTTCACTCATCATTATGTATGTGTAATAAACTAATATACAAAATAAGTACACGTTAGTTATAGAAATATTAAAAATTGATTGCTTTTAGTTTAACTTGTGTAGGCAGTAAAAATTTTAAGCCAACCAGCGCATATTTCTGTTAAAAAATGATCAAACTCATAAAATGTTGTCAATATAAACATTTAGAATAATTCAGCGGATTCAGGTAATGTTAGATGTTTGTTTTTGTTGTAAGCAAATGAAGGACAGCTGTCTCCAGCGTTTAAGAGTAAATACTGAAGATATTACAAGACACATTGCCTTTTTATCTTCTAAAATCTCTCCTGATTTTCTTATCCCCCAACATGAAACATTTTTGAAGTTCTAATGTAAACATCTTAGTCCCACCAGATGTTGAGCATCTTCTCTTTACTGGCAACCTTTACTGAAACGTTGAAAAAGACACTGTAAGCTGTCTAAACTGCATGGCATGTACAAGCATACTCCTTCTACACACTTGGTAAATGAAGATTTAGATTTTATAGTTATGGTTCAGTCATATTTCCGTTTGTGTTTTATAATATAAATGTAATTATGTTACTAAAAGTATGTTTAGATCTGAAAAATGTACAGAGCACATTACTGTCAACTGTAAGCAGGTACAAAAAACAATGCTTATAAAATTCTAATTATTTATTAATTATTTGGATTGTTTTAACTACTTCTTAGCATGACTCTGTCACTTGTCCCTCATGGGGTTAATGTCATACACTGTTTCTAATGGTTAAATAATCTAGGAACAAGATTTGAGGGGAAAAAGTAAATCCTAAAATAAATTCAGTACATCAGCATTACTGGTGAGTAGACATTACTTGGACTGCTAATGCTAAAAATGTTTATTCTGATGGATGAACTTGCAGTCATATTTTGACACAGCAATGTATTTTTGAGGTTTCCTGCACTGGGTGTAAATGAAATGGTATTTATTTGTGAAACTGGAAAAATATGTGTGATTGAATTCAAATATTTTAGCATACAGTATGGTTTTTGCATCAGTTAAAAGTACCGCCACAAGTGTTAGAGCACTAAAGAAGAATGTCATTTTTCTAAACCGCAAACATCTCAACAGACTAATTGACCAAAACATAATAATAAAACAAATCAAAATCTCACTTGCATGCAAGCCTCTGCCAATAAGTCCTTGTGTAGATGGAAAGCAAATGGAGTAAAAAATGTTTTCAGATGAAGAATAGGCTCAATTTGTTATAGCATTAGGTTCTCAGCAGACAACATCATGAAACTCAGCCAGAGCACAAGACTGTTGAGAGGATGGTTTGAGGGGACTTTTGATGATGTGATTTGTTAAGGTGATAAGTTGGAAAATGTTTCTCTCTCTATTTCCTAGAAAATCTGGCAGGAATATCATCTCTGTCATACTGGGTGCTGTAAAAATCTCATGGGACTGAAGGTTGTTTTGCTGGAGAAGTCTGATGATGATGTAATTTTAAAGCTTGCTGTAGAACTGACATCTTATCGTACATTTCCAAAACCAGACATTTAATGTTATTTGAACAAGGTGCGATCGAAGGTTTACGTGACTCACGTTAGTCATAAAAAGCAAACTCTCACCTTTTATAAAATTCACTGCTCTCTCCATTATGGCCGCGTGAATGGACACGATCGCTTCCAGGACTGCTGCTTGTTTTTAGATCAAGAACTGTGTTGATCTGCGACGTGGCTGGATCTCCTCCACTGTGTTAAAACTCTGATCCTTCAACTTAAATTTTATTTTGTGGTAAAGGACAATTTTGTACAATGACACGCACCACCGTTGAGGTGATTTGTAGCAAATCTCCTTCCTCAGATACCAGTGCAACTACATGCTTAGATGCTGATTGTGAGAAACAAATTCTCAGTGCACAACCCTATGAATGTCAAAAAAAACCCTCAGCTTTCATCACCACTGATGATCCTCAACGTGATTTTGAGTCAGTCTGACACAGAAGTTGGACTGTTTGCTCCGCTTTGAAGGTAGAGGTCCATGATAAAGCTGCAGACGTGCAAGTGCAAGCTGTAGAAAAAGGATTTTCCAGTGATTCCATCCTATGTTGGACAAGGTGATGCTCTGCGTCTTAGGGAAAAATATACAGTATATACAGCTTTTGGCCTGTATGTCACACAATAATCAGGCAATGAGAGCAATCTCTACCAAACTGACATTTGAGGGGCTTATTTTAGGTTTGCTAAATAGCAGTGTTAGATCTTCTCATGTTAAGTAGTGACCACAAGATTTAAAGCTAAAACTGCCTGTTTTAGACAGAAAGAACTGAGGTGCTGTGTAAAGGGCCAACATAACATGTAGTTTTTGGGGTTTTTTTGACTAATGCAAAGTTATTCCATGACATTCCAGAAGAATATAATAGATCTGAAATAAACATAAAAGGTCTCCTTGAAAGTAAATTTAAAACCTTGAAAAGCTTTTCTAGTATTTTAAATTGTGCTAAATTAGCAATTTTGCATTTTTGTCCTTTTATCTTCTAATTTTTATCTTCTAATTTCATAATGTATCATTTTTTTAAACCTGAAAAGATTATCATTTTATCATCTTAAGAGACCTGTATGAAATTTTTCCCTTGCTTGAACTCACTGGCAAAGTAATGGTTCAGGTATTATCTGAGAATTATTATGAAAATAATACATACATTTCTAAAATGTTATTCCATCATTCAGTCAATTATATTTAATTAGTGCAGTTATAAGTGATTAGATTTGAATTGCAAAATAACAAATGGCTTATGTAGTCGGTATGGTCTGCACATTACGTAGTAGCTTTTTTATAAACATTTTCTGTCTTTTCCCAGCATCTGATATTATAAATGTATAATTACCTATAAAAGTTGTTATGCAAGATGGTGATTCAGTAACTGTTTAATCTGGCTCTGCACGTTCAGCTGAAGAACCTCCAGTTTAAGTGAAGCATAAGTAATGTGTGTGGATATAGTTTGAGAGTGGAAGATGATTGCTGTGATTATGGTGATTATTCTAGCAGTGAAAGGGAGTCTGGAATACTGTGTGTTTGCATTGCTGCCCGCTTGGGATCTGGTCTTCATAACCCTCATTCATCACACTGCCTGGGATCAAAGATACCCTTTTTGAACTGGAATGTAGCAGATGTCCATTATGCCCCAACACATTGTTTGCCCTTTGCCAGTGGTATAATTTTTGAATATGATGGTGAAGGTGTTAAAAGAAGCATTTGTTAAAAACTTGTGAAGCTAGCCACTGTGTCTGAAGCCTAAGCAGGTGTGTTGTTTAAAGGGCTCCTGAAAATATTTTAGGTTCAAGCTCTTTGATGATTCAGGGCAGTAAAGCCCTGGGCTAGTCTCTCATTCATTCCAACCTATGTATGTGAAGGAGTTTTGTTTCTCTACAACTACAGAGCATTCAGTGCTTAATTACAGCATCAGCAGAGGTGTGTGACGAGATGGCTAACCAGATAAGAGGCGGAAGCTTTACAACAACCCTCTTTGTAGGTGACAGCGTTACTAATCTTTGGTAGTGAAACTGTCAGGTATTGCATTCACACCCTTTTGCTTAACTGCCCTGCATTAGCCGAAAAAATAAACACTTTATGAAATGTAAAATATGTTACATAGTAAAAATACTGAAAACACAAAACAGTTTGGGCAGTTTTATATCCTACAGTATAAAAGCATGACTATACATATTTTCATGTAAAAAGCTTTAAAGTGTTTTCTTTACATAAAGTGTACGGACATATGGTGCAAACAGAACAAAAGTGTCAGACCATATGTATATATTACTTTCCTGTAATTGAATCTTTTCTTTTTGTCAGAATGTCCTCCTTTCTCTGTCTCAGACTCCAAACAAGACCCCACATTAATCTCATAATAACTCTAATAACTTCTAATGCTTACAAGTCTGAACACATGTCTTGTGTTGGACCTTGACCTGATGAAGATCATTTTGCAGCAAACATGGTGTAGGTCTTATTCTTCAGTATGACTGCTAACAAAATACTATCCATCCCAGACAGTTATGCAAGTTAGTTTATATTTTGTCTCAGCACCCTGCCAACTGGCAGTACTAGCCTGTCCATCAAGAAGCATTTCTTTTGCTTATCAAAAAAACCTTTTTTTCCTATTACTTCCTGTCTGTAATACAATAATATTAAAAGAGTAACTTCATCGAATTTGACTAATTGCGCGCTTTTGTGGTGTCGCTTTGAATGTAAATGGTGAGTGTTCAAATATTAGAATTGGTTGCACATTGCAAAGAAGCTGCAGATTGGCCATCTTAATCATCTTGTTATTAAGACATTTGTTTGCCTTAGACAGCGATGAACCCTTAGTTCGATTCACAAGTTACTAAACAGTCTGTCAGTTTGTAATAAAAGAATCATTCATAACAATTTTGGCTAATGATAATGACTGCTGTATTAGCTCGTGCTTTGGTTGTGTTTGGTAGTGGTTTATAGGTAGCTCCACAGTGCATACAAATACAACGGACATGGTGATGTTTCTCTCCTGGGAATTCACTCCTTGCGCACACCTTGTATCTTTACAAGCCAATGAGGTCATTAGTATCTAACAGGCGTGCTTTTCCCATTAGGGAGTGATAGACAGCAGCCATTGCCAAACAGATGTGAAAACCACTCACACCCCAAACACATTTCCCTCACACCCTTTCCCCCCAACAAGTGGTTTGAGTTACATGGTCCAAAGCCAATAAAAGACACTTGATGTTATTTTGTCCATTTCACTGCCTTTCATTTGTTATATGCTGCATCCTCTTGCCTTGTTTGGAACACTAGGCAAAATAGTGCTTGCACACACACACACACACACACACAGGAGCACAGAGTTGTTGTACTTTACATCAAGAACAGCGTATGTTAACATACCACTCATCTTACTCACCAGTCCTGTCGAGCTGCTCTGCATCTCTTTACACTGGGTTCACAGAAGGGGGCCACACGCAAGTCTAGTCAGAGCAAATTCACAGATTGAGATAATCTCTCTCTCACATTCTGGTTTCAACACATATGGACGCACACACACATATCAGTCCCCCTCTACTAACAGAATTGAAAACAGGTGCCCACCACATATCTTGCATTCTTCCAAAATACAAAAGTGGTTTGACCTGAATGGTTTTGCTGAAGTGGAGCCCCCCTGTATGAAAGAAGAGTCCATGTGGAGATGTGTGTTTGTGTAAACATGGAGGCGTTGGGTTCTGTGCAACATGCTGGTGGAGCAGCACAGACTCGCAGTATATTAGAACCACATTTTCCCTCTGCGCAACCCTAACATTCAGTGTCAAGCTAGCGTCAGGGCAAGTCATAGATATACCACGCGAACATAGCAAAACACCTCTTTTAATAGCTTTGTGCACAGCGACCGTAACAGTATACTGGTCTGGGTTTCACCGATATGGATGAATGATCAAACTGCGGTTTGATCGATAGCTGCTCTTAAACATTTGACTAGCTGTTGAAATAATTGGAAATATCAGTCTTCAGATGACCTCGCTTCAGTCATACTGTCTTGCTCTGCAGCCCGAAAGGATCTGGTTAGTGGATGAACCGACCAATGAGAAACAGAAGGCAGAGATGAACCACTGGAGCTGCTGGAAATTGTAGCCATAATGGAGGTGGCGATGATAAATGCGCTGAGCTCGAGTTTTCCTGGATATTTGGGCAGTTTAATTCCAAATCTTTCATGACATCGTCTTGCATGTTGTAACCGCACGTGTTGTGTGTAAGTATAAATGTTAGATTAATTTTAATCCATCTGGTAAAGCCTCATAAACTGTCATCAACAATTTTCCCCGGCATGTTAACAATAATTTGATGGATGTATTGTTTCAGAATAGCCATTTCCACCATATTTTCCCCACTGAGTTTACAGTGTGTTTTTCACTGCAAACTTTAAGCCAGTGCGGTGTGAGTTTTTACAGCTGACAGAGAAAATTACAAGCATCTATTGAGCAGGGCGGCAGTGTGCTCAGCGTGATTTTATTTCATGCATAACTCTCTTTTCCTCCTACATCTACAAAGTTATGAAATCATTAGAGGAAAAAAAATAACATAAAAAGTTTTAGAATTCATTTTAGATCATCTTCATTAGAGTGTGGACACTTTTCAAGAACTCTGGAAACTTGACTGCAACATGTGCATCTTCAGATATGGAAAACATATTGTGTCCATAAACAGGAAAAAAGACTCACAATTAATTTCTCTAAACAGCCTTCTACCCTGTCTGCACATGTCTCTTGAGGATTCGGTTTTGATTTGGCTTTTAAAGCAAGCCAGAACTCAGCTCCAGTCTTTTTGTCTGTGAGCGGTCCAGGTATTACTCATGTTGTGGGGACCTAGGTCTGTTTACACAGTCCCATTATGCAGACATGTCATCCTAATGAGCACAAAAGCCAAGTCCTATGACATAAATCATAACATTTTAAAGGTGAAGACATGTATTAAGAATAGGGTATGGTTACGTTTTGGGTTTGAAATTTGTGTGTGTGAATGTGGGTGTGTGCACACGCCCACTCCAGACTGATTTCCATTCAACTAGTAGTTGTAAATTGTGTTGGCAGCGAGACTTTGTTTCGGTATTGAATGAAATATCTAATGAAACCCGAGACAGAAAACTAATTTCTGCTGTGCTTGGTATTTTTGTCTCCCAAGGCATATGGTGGAGAATGCAGGGATATACTCTCTGTTTTTGATGCTCAACACAAGAAATGTTTTCATAAATCACTGAAACTAAATTCCAAATGATCCCTCACATTTTAGGCAGGAAAGGCTACTTGTTCTGTCTGCATATCTGCAGCCTGCATTCACTTTCCTCCCAGTACACAAAAACATATGTTGCAGAGTAGTCTGGAATGGTCGCAATGTTTTTGTGTAATGTATACTCCCAGTTAAATGTGGTTGTCGACTGATAATAAAAATATAGTGTTAATATAGTATCTCTGTGATTTAAAAAAAAAAAAAATCCTGATGGTGCTTCATGTTTTAAATTAAAATTTAGATTTTTATATTTATGCCGTCCCTTGCTTTTTTAAGCTCTGTTGTGTGATCCTCGTCGCAATCTGTTTTTCATAACCTGCATAAGTAAAGCTGATTTTAAGCACAAGCCACTTTTTCTTATAACAAGTAAGAATGCTGCGATTTCCTTGTTTTAGTTAGGCTATGTGATATAACAAAGGCAAATCTAGCAGCTTAAAAGTGAAACAAATCCAAGCTGCAGCTGTAATAGCAACAACTTTCATGTAAAAATACACCTGTCCTGTCAGCTACAGTAACCTAGTGAAAGCACAGCGCTAGAAAAAAGTGGGATTTCATTGGAAACTTTAAATGGGTGTCTGCTTCATGTGGGTGGTATGTAAACCAGTAAACACTGTTTGTGTGAGTGCATAGAGTTCTGGTGCACATAGACATATGTGTACCTCAGTGTTTGAAGGAATATGCAGAACTGCAGAAATGAGGCATATCGCTGACTGATGCTGCTGGCCGCTCTGCTTCACAGAGCCGGCTTTTCTATCAGATAGACAGCTTGACAATATCCAGACTCCACTCTTTCCGCTACACACAAACACACAAAGGCACGCCAGCAGAATCACACATATAAGCAAATGCACACCCATGCACACACGGCTTTCTGGGGTTTGTTCTGCTTGTTTCTGGCTGGACTGTTTGTAAGATAAAAGAGAAGATTGTAGCTGAGTGAGTACAGTAAAGTCTGACCTCTTAGACAGGCTTTCATTGTGTTGCGTCACGTGTAATTGAGAATTTTGAGACCTGTTTTAAACCACATTACAATGTAAGACCTTTTTTTGAAGCATTTAGTTTGCTTAAAAACTGAAAGCTGAATAATGATAAGTGCTTCAGAGATATTATTAAATGTAATTGGAATGAGCAGAAAAGACCATTTAATGTTGCCTTTATTGATTATCTGTGTCTAAGTTTGTGAGTGATTATCCAGAAATAGTAAGTTCTGGTATTCCCTTCAGAATTCCAACCACAGTATGTCTCTGGAGTTCATCGAATCCTGGAGCATTTGTGCTCTAGCATCACACAGATGTGATAGTGAGCTATAACAGATGAAATAGATTAATTTGCAGTGCCTTCATTTTGTCTGACCAAGATCACTGACTTGTACCTTAAAGGCTTTTTAGTGTCTGTATAGCTTTATGTATGGGGGTCAAGTTTGCTCCTAGTAAGTTGCAGATTTTCTGACATCAGGATGGCGAATATACCCGTTTCTCCTTAAGCAAGAGCTTTGCTATGCTGGGCTATGCTGTAATGTATGTTCTTTACAGGCTGCTGTCAGTGTGAAACAGACTCCAACAAGTGCGCACCAATGGGCTAACAGGGGATTGCTTTTATTTTAAAAAGGAGACCTTATCAACAGAATTTTATATATTTTATATATTTTTTTTACCCATAATCAGACACACAAAATGGGTCTAGGTTAGCCTTAATTTTAACTCTTATTTACAACAAGTATGAATACAGTGCTAAGACTGCTAGAGCTGCAACTAATCATTGTTTCGATTACTAGTTATTTAACCAAAATCAAAAATATTTCCAAAAATTATGATAAGATGACAGAGGTCATACCTTTGCGGATTTCTTCTTCTCTGTTTCTGTGTGGATTGTGTTTCCTTTTGGAAGGAAAAACAAAGACGTTTATTTTGCTTGTTCATTTAACTTACAGGAGAAATGACAGATCCTTTCATTTGATAAGCTGGAACCATAGCATGCATATAAATAAATATGCATTTATAAAATCTGTATAATAGATCTGTTAGATGAGTATGCTGTCAAACATGCAATTATTTATCTAATAGTCTAGGTGAAAAGCAAAATTTATGTTTAAAATTATTGAGTGCAAGAATATCTTTTAGCACCTTCAACTTATACGACAACAGTCACATGTGTTTCGTAAGCTTAAGACCTTGACTCGGTATAAAAATTCAACAGTAACCAGCCTGACATGCACACATAGACTCTTATTTTACACACTGCTCTTAGATCTGCCAGCAGAGAAACAGTATTTTTAGTAGCTTGATACATCTCATGATGCTTTTATGATGTGTTTGCAGGCCTGCTAGCTGTGTCTTGCAGTAAGGCTGGTTGCCTTCTGCTCAGATATCAGGTGAGGAAAGGCCTGGAATCACTCATCTTGACAGCCACATCTGGCCCTACTTTCTCTGTCCAGTTGCCCTCAACTCTGCTGCTGCAAACAGACGCCACTCTGATTCCAACCACAGAGGGAAGAAGTTACAATAATAGCAGTTATGATAATAACATTATTGATAGTTATTAATGAGATAGAGAACAGGGAGTTTACCCAGGAGATATACACTCCCCAAAAGAGCTTTGTGGAATAAAGCTATTGTTGCTGCAAACATTTTTTGCTTTTCAGGCTTTGTCCTGCTATTAGCGGAGAGCAGATTAATGCCAGGTGCAACAAGCAATCTTTCTGTTCTCTCTATTTGCTCTTTGGATTATACATAGCCAGTGCTCTACTAGAAATAAAGGGTTGGAGTAAATGCTGAATACACAAACACATTTGAGTTCAGATATGACTTAATAAGCATTACTCACTATTCAAATGTGTTCCTGTGTTGAAGCTAGTTGTATCCATTTTTAAATACTATGCCTTTTATCGGCTTGACACGTATCCAAACCTTTTACATGCACGCGAGTCTGCTCTGCATTTGTCTTCATTCCACTTTGGACAAAGCTATCATTTGGCAAACTCAGGTGGTGCCAAATCCAGAGCTGAGAGCAAATTCTAGCAGGAACCAGACCTGCACAGTCTTCATCTGGTTCCTGTTGAACCTAGGAAGTAAGGGTTAGAGTTCAGGGTAATATTTACATTAATGGAATGAATCCAAACAGATTAAATTTCAAAACAAGAGCCTAAGGTATCCAGGAGCAGCCTACAGTCACACATTAAAATATAAACAAACACTTTTGGCACTCTCACTGTATGCCAACATCTGCCGTTGGCCTTATCCTCTACTGCATAGGGAAAATAATGTGTTCTGATGGAGACAGCAGACATAAACATGAGTGAGCAGTCAGCTGCAGAACAGAACAATCCTGTGCCTGATGCTTAGAGGAGCGCATCACCACAGGAGTCCATGATGGGAAAATCAGTCTGTCTGCATTCTCACTGAATGTTGCTGAAGGAAGAAACTCTGCTGTCGTGTGTACAAATGGACACACGAAATTCAGAACTGGTTGCAGAATACATTCCAGGTATATCCTGCACCACGTGCAGTCAGTTTATTCAAGTACATCTTACACAGTACTTACACAGTATGGCTAAGGAATGTTCTCCTCTTTGGTTGTTTGAATGGTTTAGTTTGAAAGCTGAAGTGGTGGAAGCAACTTTGTATACAGTTAATCACAACAATGTTACCTACGCCACAGACAAGATAAACATTCCTCAAAGCTGGGCTCTATTTCTGGTTGATTTACTTCTATCTTCACTATTATATCTGTGAATATGCGAACAAATGGATTAGTTGATCCACAAAGAACTGAGTGGAACCAGCTTAAATGTTGTTCAGTAGCTAATGTAAAACAAATTAGTTATTGGAATTCTCATTTTGGCTTTTTTTTTGTCATAACTGATTAATAATCTTAAGTTTTTAAGCAGGTTTCATAGTACTCACAGTGTAAATACAGTAGTATACACTTGACACAAACCTATACTGCTTCAGTTTTGTTTTCCTCCAAGTCTGAATATATGTTTTGATAAAGTTGACTTTAAAATAAGTATAATAATAGTGCATAATGTTACATAATGTCAACACCTTTCCATCTTCTTTTTTTTTTTAATGAAAAGAAAATGTAGCCGGTTGCAAACATACATAGTTGTGGTGCAGAAAGCACCACAGATATGGTTTAAGAGCTACTGTATACATAAACATATAGAAACAGAGGGCATGTGAATCAGTGAATCCATGAGTTACACATGTTTTCTATCATGTTCATGTGGTCATATGATTCCAGACGTGTAAAAAGAATCAAAGTTACAACTGCTTTGTGGGTTTTTCCCAGCCAGGTCTTTAGACAAACTGTACAACTTTGCCGACTGTGCTGGCCTGCACCTGATCCTGGGGCTCAACGCACTACACAGAAATCCAGACAACTCCTGGAACACCTCCTCCACCCTCAGCCTCCTGAAGTACAGCGCTGGCAAGAAATACAACATCTCCTGGGAGCTGGGCAATGGTCAGTACAGCAACATACTCCAAACTGTCTACTAAAACACATGATGAGTTACAATCATACCTGCAGTTTTTATACTATTTAAAATATTTAGAGGAGCAAAAGGAAAAGAAAGTGTTTTAAAGGTAACACCCTGTATAGTTTTTATTGCCAAAATCATATCATTATTCTCTCTGGTGAGTGCAGTAAATTAAATTTAAAGCATAAACTAAATGCAGTATAATAGTTCATGCTTGTATTGTCACTTGTAATACAAATTTGTTACAGAACTAAAGTGTTGCAGATTCCATGAAGGATTTGTTAAGTTCAGTAGCAGTTAAAGGGTTAACCCAAGGGTTCGCATAGGGGTAAACTATTTTTTTCTTTTAATTTTCTGAAAATATAAAAATACCCTCACATTAAAAACTTATTATCACCTTGTTTTAAGCCTAAGCCTAAGAGTAGCAGCAAATATCTAATAACTGTATATGTGACTGCAACAAAAGAAATAATTTCAATTCAATTGCTGAGGTAGCACAAGATATAGGGGACAATTATATGATGAATTAAAGGTTTTCTTTTAAAATGTGCAGTTAATCATTGCATAGTTCTCATAAACAGCATATCAACATACACTAATAAAGCAGACATGTTAGCAGGCTATGTTTTTAAGATGAAACAGCCTGGTACAGAAAAATCTTCAGTGAAGTTGTTAATCAACAATGAGTCTGCTAAAGTTTAGTCTTTCTGCTTTTGTAAAAATCCTTCACTTTCTTAGTCGTACTGAATCTGCAAGGCCACCCTGTGTGCTTTGGCTATTCCCTTGAAGCAATGTCCATCTGTCTGTATTACTGTGAATTGGCCAATTATCCTTTTTTCTACTGGCTGTTGGATATTCTAAGAGCAGGATCAGACTACAACAACAACATCATTCTTTGTCATCTTCCCAATGCTGCTTGTATAAACTCTTATCTTCCTCAGTGTACTGCGTCTTCTCTTTCCAGAGCCCAATGCGTACCGCAGCATGGTGGGTCGTGCGGTCAACAGCACCCAGTTGGCTCAGGACTACACCAAACTACGTACCCTGCTGCAGTCTGTGCGCTTCTACCACCGAGCTCACCTCTTTGGCCCCAACGCAGGACGACCCCGGAAGAACGCCATTCTGCTGCTGGATGGGTGAGTCACCAAGTAAAACAGGGATTGGCTAGGATTCCACTCCTTCTTAGGCTGTCCTGCTGGAAAAGAAAGGGGGAAGGTAGTGGAAAGTATGCTGCAGTAGTTTATGCATTAAACACAGTAAAGCTCAGTAAAAGTTTTACACACACACACACACACACACACACACACACACACACACACACACACACACACACTCTGTAGTTGTATTCAGTGTTTATGGATTCCCACTCTGCAGGTTTTAGGGTCTCAGCTTCAGTTATACCATGTCAGCATAAATAAAGTGTCATCTGATTGATAACGTGATGGCGCAACGTCCCACCTGCTTGTTTCACCCAGAAGCTGCAGCAACTTTGGACTGACTCTGGTCGCTTATCTAACCACTCTTTCAACTGCAGCCTGTCCTCTGCAAAGGTTGCATTGTTACACTTGGTAGCCAAACCTTTACCACAAAAGAGCAACCAAGACAATGTCACAATGTCAATGTGTAGTATTATTTACCAGCATTTAATACAGTTTACTATAATCTATGTCTGTCTGTATGTCTAAAAACCTTTTTGTTTTCTTACTATAATCTTTGGAAAATGGAAAGGTTTTCATACTTTCTTTAGCTGGATAAAATTTTATTCAAGTTGACTTAAAGCAAGATTAAATTGTTCTGACTCTGTTTCACTGAAAATTACCGTGTTGTTTTTGGACAAGTTGTACTGTAGCCACACAATATTGTAGCTCCACGGTTTATCTATGTTGCATTCACAAGCTGTAATTATCTGGCAGATGAAAATCAGAACATTAACAATTCACGGGCAACGTAAGATCTGGATGGGAATATGGAGCACAAAACGGAAAAGTAATACCTCCTTTAAGACGCTGACTCATTTTGTATTGTCTTTATCAATTCATCAGTTCAATGAAGTCTGTCCAAGTATATTTTACAAAGTGTGGCTCACTGAAACAAACCCTTGAATTTAGGCGAAAGAAACACAATTTGTTGTGATCCTTAGAAACTCAAAGCCTCAATGACAAAAGATTAAGAAAAACCCTCCCCCTCTTGTTCTTCCACAAACCACTTTTCCACTGGCATTGAGTGTGTAATTGGCTGTCTTCAACTTAACCTAAACTTAATTCAAAATTAGTTTAAGACCCACAGTTGATCAAGTTGGTGATTTACAAAATGCACTTTGGATACAAATAGCAAATTAGTCCCATCAGAGAATAACACATTCTCCTCTTTTCACTAATGAATTGGAAAAGTTTGTGCAAAACTTTTATTTGGATAATCTAATAGTGATTGTTAACCAGAGAAAAACTTTTTTAAAAGCATAATTTGACCTTGCTGCATTACAAATAACAAACCCCAGATTGTCACAGGTATGTAGGCTTCTTTGGGTATTACTGCAAGTCTTAGTTTGTTGAAATTCATTTTAGACAAGAAATTTATCCTTAGTTCTGTCAACCAAACAGCTGACAGTATTCCTCAAACAAAATCATTATTTCCAAAAAAGTAACGCCTTTGTGAGCTTTTCTGTCTGTTGAAATGGAAACAAACTTGACTAAAATGAATGCATCACTGGCCCAGTACAACAAACAAAGGGTGAAAGTCAAACATGGAGGTATATACACAACTCTGTCAGTGTTGGACAATACAAATAAAGTGTGACCTTATGGTGCAATGTTTGCTTTTTTCCTCTGGATAATAAAATAATTTGGTACTATCAAAAAATTACTTTTTACCCTTTGTTTTTGACTTTATGAGCAGTATATAATAATTTGATTAATTGTTTGAAATTAGTCTGACTAATACTGGAATTTTGGGAATGCATACACTATCCAACCGATAAATATATACATATAAAATGTATTTATTTATTTTATGTTTTTTTTAGTAATCCGGTTTGAAGTTTAGCACAAAGAAACCACCTGGCCATGGTTCTGTTGCAGACATTGAGAGAAGACTGTAAACCACAAGGTTGAAATTGCACTGGTGGACAAATGAATGACGCCATATGTACGTTACCTCAAGCAAAAAAGTAAAAAGCTTTGTTGTGGTGCATAGAGCATAATAAATACATTATAAATCTATGATAGGCCAAAATCACCCAAATAATAGAATTGTCAGACTCTATATTAAACACACAAGGGTGGTGCATAAAAAGCTAGTAATATATAGAAAAATGTTGTTATGATCATTCAGATGTTGATAACTTGACAGATATTTTACATTCATGTTTTAAGATGTTACGTGGGGCCCTTATCAAGTCAATCTAAAGTGTAATTACTTTATTCAGACATTCAGTGTGCAATATTTATAAAGCACTTTAAAAACGACCACACCAAATACAAAGTGCTGCACGCAAAAGTGAATAAATGCAGGACCGATAAAAACAACTAGAATAGAATAAAAACACAAACAAGCACCCATAATAAAACAAAGGCAAGTAAGATCAATGTGTAATGCCCGGTCGAAGGCCAGAGAGTTTAAATGTGTTTTAAAAATGGGCTGTGGAGGTGACTGTCTAAAGTGCAGAGGCATTTATTCCATAAACTGGGGGCAGCAATGAAGAACGCTCTGTCCCCTCTTAGCTTCCACTTAGACTTTTGTGTATGTAAGAGCAACTGGTCAGATACACACAGTCATAAACATGACAATGTTGGGAACATTTTGCAATGTCTGATAGATTTTGGTGAATAAATGCAGATGTTAGAGGTGCTCCTGTGCAGCAACCATAAAAACTTAACATCTATTTTGTGTGGCTGAAAGGAAGCTGTATTCTGCGCTCCACTAAACTGTCACAAGAGGTTTAGGAGATTTATTACAGAGCTAATAAGACAATTAGAAGTGATGGAGGTGGGATACATAGTACTGGTTTTAATTTGTTGAATAAATGGGGTCAGCATGTCATTTAACCAAAATACCATCTATAAAGTAAATTGAATATGTTTATGTGTTAAAATGTTTTCACATGCACACAAGTATATAAGCACATGTGTACTTAAATTCACAGGAACAGTTTAATGTCTCAATATATGTTAGCCTCTCGGCAGCCACACACATTTTGACAGGTAGTTGGAAGACTATGGAGAAAGAATAATTTGGTATGGATCTGTCTCCACTATGTACTTGAACTACTTACATCAGTGAAACCGTTAGGAGCTGCCTTTTATCTCACTGAGCACTGACAGTTCAGATTTAGTCAGAAGCAAAAAGGTGTGTTTTTTTTGCTCACATGTGTGTATGTGTACTGCAATAGTCAGACTGATTAATGAGCAGTGTTATCAGAACAAAGGGAGGACATAGAAGATGAGTAGTGAGAAGGGGAGGACGATTGAGAAGATGAAGAGTCGAGAGCCGGAGTACCCGTAGGTCATGGGTGTCGCATTAAACGACAGGACGATTCTTGTGTGTTTGACACTGTTACGAGGGGGTTGCTCATGTGTTTGACAGCCCAACTACTCTGCTGCTCTCAGGAAATAAGATTAATTAGATGCTGAGCAGCTCAAGAGTCCAAATATCTGAGCTGCACAGACTAAACAAGCCAGACCAGTGAAAGTTGTGTTTCTGTGACATGATGTTTAGAGACGCACATTTTGGCATGTCTGACAAGCTGTTACAGCCAAATATGGAGCGATTTGGGTCAGGTAGATCAGGAAACATACGCAGATACAAAGAGGGGACTCTGTGTTTGCACGGTGTTTGTGTACAGGATGATTCTGCTCTCAGATGATTTTCCTTTTATTAATAACAATTAAACTGAAAATTAACAAATCAAATCCTCAAGCTA
This sequence comes from Oreochromis niloticus, assembly GCF_001858045.2. NCBI lineage: Eukaryota > Metazoa > Chordata > Actinopteri > Cichliformes > Cichlidae > Oreochromis > Oreochromis niloticus. The sequence goes on from NC_031978.2 coordinate 18,236,439, forward strand.
TAGAATCAGCAACTCTAATTAGTTTAAAAAAATAAATAAAACTAGTAGTTTGCAGATTTGCCATATTACTTACATTGCACATTTGTTTATTTTCAAATTCAAAGTTAGACTGAATATGTCGTGAAAGGGTGTGCTTAGGTCTCATTTTAAGGCATTGAACAGAAATATTGCATTGACTTTTGAGGGACTTAAATAAATTTAGAGGGTTCAATTTAATTGTACTTCTTATTTAATGATTTTATTTTATTATATGTCTTATGGATAGGTGTAGCATATCTCTGTACTTTATCTTTATATATTAAACAGTTCTGGTGTTCATTCCATTTTGGACTTGGAGGCTGTTACTGTCTTTTCAAATGAGCAGAAATTGCAAATGAAAAATAAGTGGGACCGACCTTAAACAGTAAAAAAATAAATAGAAGTTAGAACTGACCTGCTCAGCAATTTGGTTCATTTGGAGGATAGAGTGCACTGTTGAGCTAGACAACATAGAAATTCATGGACACTGTGGAAGATAAGTCGTAGATGATCACAGGATCCTTTCCATGGTTAAATAAAATCACTACGAAAATCTACCATAATAAAAGACTTTGCAAGTGAAAATAGGGGTGCTACACTACCAGCTCAGTCTTATGTAGGCAGATGTGACTAAGAGCTACCTTTAATCTGAAGCATACTACATCTCTTGGGTGAAGGGTGAAGGCAGTGTAATGCATGGACAAGCGTGACTTTCAGTGTAGTTTGCTGGTGATGTGACAAAAGCAGATGAATGGATTCAGAAGTATAAAGTATTGCAGTCTGTGTTTAGCCTCATTCCCAAAGGTAATTCTTTAGCACTTCACAGTACAGATGGAGAGTTACCTAAATCTGTGAAAAGGTTTTGAAAGATCAGGAAGTGGAATATTCCACATTGGCTTTGTTATTGCAATAGAGCTGCATTTCACTTGCAGACAAAACCAGAGGTAGAAAGAGCCATGAAGGAACAGTAACTGAAGACAGCTGCAGCGAGGGTTTGGCAAAGCATCACAAAATATATGGACCTAACAGTGACTGTTAAACTATGTAATTATGCTATGTAAGCTATATAACTATGAAAGAACTAATTTTTATAAGCCAAATCTAGACTGCTGCATACACATATTTTAAAATGACAGTAAATCTGCATAATGCATACACACCATTTGCTGTCTTTTTAAGGAGCTCTCAGCTGTGAAATTACACTTTCCTTATATTTATAATTTGTCTTGATTGATTTTCAGAAATTTGCCTTTAATCCTAAAGTCTAATTAATTACCAATTGCTTACCTGCTAAAAGAATGAACACTGCAACACATTTTATGACAGTGGACAAAGAGTTTTAGTGAATTATGGCTTTTGTCACCTAGATAGATTTTGTTTTCTTCTCGGGATAAATTGTAGGTGACATATGTGCACTTGAATTGAAAATATTGTTGTTAAATAAACTGAGCACTAACGGTTAAATGGGTAAAATGTTGTAATATTCATATAGCCGTATTGTAATTGTGAAAGGAAGACATAGGTTGTCATATATTGAAGACAAAATACAACGAATCAGTTAATGACATTTGTGTTTTCTTTCAGGTTCATGAAGAATGCTGGCTCTGTTGTAGATGCAGTTACGTGGCAACAGTAGGTATTTTACCCTTTAATTTTTACCCTTTTTTATTATTTTATCTACAGAAAAACCCAGAATTAACCTACGTTCTTCCGAAAGAGAGTAATTCAAAACCATATATCTAACACCACAGGCCACACTGTGTTTTTGTACCAATATTGCAAATTTGTCAGCACAGTTACCAAGAGAGACTGATGCATATTCACCAGACTGTGTTTATCCTGCAAGTAGAACAACAGGAAAAGGAGCCTAAGAGACAATGTGTGTGTTAAATTAGTAACACCTGCCATTTGTCTGTTGCACATACTGTAGGAATGCATACAAATGTATCACTGGTTTGATCTTTTTCCCCAATGTTTTATCTGTATCTTTTTACACCCACATGTAAAATATGTACAAAAAGGCACATTGAGTGTAAGCTAAGACAAACCCTTTGTGTCTGAGTGAGTGGTCATTAAGGTGAAGGTCAGGTCTAATTAGGAGAAATTAGATGAAACAGAAGGTGGAAGGGCTGTCAGTAAGGCTTGGAAAAACACCACCCACACTGTTAAAATCAAACCATATGCTCTGGCTCACTCCCTTTGTCAATTAGCCCGTTTTACACAAGAGGTCCAGATTCCAGTCTAACCAGGCTGCGTGACAGAAACTCTGACCTCTACAAAAGAAGCCAACCCAATAAAAGTAGAGACCACTCATTAACACGTCTACGACATAGGTTTTACTCTAGTGCAGCTGTCTCAAGTTGTTTTGAGTCAGACGTGCTTGGTAGGACGAAGCACTCGATTTAAACCTGTTTGGAAAGTGTTGTGAATTTGTTAGTATACGTCTGTCTGTGGCTTACAGTCGGAGGTGTCCAGTCGGCACTTGTGGTGATGAAACGTGTTGGTTATGACGTGAAATATTTGTGTACCTCCAAATCTTGAAACAACAATATGTGGTTTGCATTATATTATGACATTTTCCCACAACATTGTAGTTTGACATTTGCAGCATCTTGTCTCAGTTATTGCTTATCCATGTTTGGATTCACCAGCAAGGCATGATCAGTATGTGTAGTCGTTCTCTATTAAACTCCCTGATTTTCTCTCTGTCTTCTCTGTCTTCACATTTCTTTCTTCATCTTTCTTCAGTATTAAGTTTTCTTTCATTTTAGAGGCCTGGGTGTCTTTTTTTTCCTGTCAAGGTGCTTTAACCCTAAAACCAGATATATATTTTATCCAAGGTTTGTGATGAAAAAACATCTCCATTAATACATTAGAGGTGAATAAAAATGAACTACACTGAGCAAAAAAACCTGTCCAAATGTCAGGACCTGTTTTGAGGACCTAACATCCCAGTAGTGGTTGCTTTAACAAATATTGTGGATGTTGGGAAATTTTTTTTTTTTTTTAAATCAAGCTGACAATGGTGCTTTTTCCTCTCTTGGGCACTTTTAAAAGCACCTCTGTTTTTTTAGCCTGACAAGGCACATATAACTTTAGGTCAATTTTTGCGAATCATTACATTTTACAGCAAAGACATGCTTTTACCATGAGGTTTGAGCTACTGTAGGCTTAGTTTAGATTAGGAGTAGGTTAATATTACACTCCTAAATGGTGCACACTAAGGTTAGGAATTTTGTGTTGAACTATATCAACAAAAGTAATCGTTGAATTCAGGTGTTTTCAGTTCAATTGCCACAGGTGTATAAAACCAAGCCCTTAGGCAAGCAATCTGCCTTTACAAACATATTTTAAAAAATGGCTCATCCTAAAGAGCGCACTGAATTCTCCAACTTTGACACAAGTTACTTTGTGAAGTCTCTTCCTCCTTTCCCTCCTAGATTTTCTGCCATCAAGACTAAGTGGAATTATTGCAAAGTGGAAGCATTTAAGAACCACAGCAACTCAGCCATGAAGTGGCAGACCACGTAAAGTTACAGAGCGGGGTCACTGAGTGCTGAGGCTCATAGTGCACGAAAGAGTTCCTAACCTCCTCTGGTATTAACATCGGCACAAAAATTTTGCACCAGGAACTTCATGGCATAGGTTTATGTGGCCATGCAGCTCATGCAGGTGTAAAGTGCAGGTGGCCCAGTGCTTATATCCATATAGTGTGTTTTGTAAAGTGGATGTTTCATGATGTATAGTTTGTATGTTTTTCTATGTCTGTGTGTGCATCTGTGAGATAGTGGAAAGAGCTTGTTGTCCTGTTAACTCAAGTAATGCTAACTTAATTTTACCTCTTGTCAGTGTGTAGTGGGGGACAGTAATGTATGTGCACTTAATTAAACAGAGAGTAAAGAATAGGCTTCACACTGAGCTCACATTAAACTAAAATAAGACATATAAATGATCTCAGTAAATATATTGTTTAAAAAAATTACATTTAAATTAGCAATAACACTGACATCTATCCTGAAATTAACAGAACAGATTTTTGGGGGAATTCCTGTTGATTGTTTTTTAAGGTAACTGTGATCTATCAGTATTTCAGTCAAAATCTGACTTAGATTATATCGATAGGTTTTTATAGATTTCAGTGAAACATTTATACTCCTGAGAAGATGGATGTTAATGCTGATTCCCTGACTTATCCTCAAGCCATGCCATGTGGTTGACATTTGTGGTTTTCGACAAACTTTAATCACTTTGCTACACCAAGGCCCTCTAGCCTTATGTATAGTGAACTGCCTTACCAACAGGGGCTGCTTCTTGGTGAGAGATTTAAATTAGTTTAAAGTGTGTGAGGACATGGTGCCAGGTCTAAATATGACCAAGAAAAGTCAACAAGACAGATTTACAATTTTTTAAGGTTGCTGTTTAGTTGCCCCTGAGCAAAGCACATCTGAGACTAATTGCTCCAGTGGTGTGGACATCTGGGTGTGAAGCAAACAAGCAAGCTCCCTCAGTTAAATGCTCTAATAATGAAAGGCGCATTTTGACAAACCTTGCTTTTCAAATGAGCCCTTCTTGATTTAATCATTGTGGCCTTAAAGTGCATTAGAAACATTTTTTTCAAATATATATGTTAGTTAGTTAATGCTGCTTTTTACAAGCCAGGCTAACATGTTATAGCCAGAGGTTTCTTGTTTCCTGTCAGAATGGCAGTGGTACCAGTTCCTACCCTCTGAGTATCTTATTTATAGCTAATGTCAAGGGGGGAAAAAGAGATGTTAAAGGTGAAAATCACAAAGGGGCTGTAAATTTACTCGTGAAATCCTAGGGGACGCTACATATTCTTCAACCGTTACGTAATTATGATTGATCTAATGATAACCTGATGGTCCACATTCAAGGAACACATCCTTTTCTTATTTTGCTACCCCTCTGCTTACTCCCAAAATCTCTTGCTACACCAGATGGACAATTTTTGGTGCCTCACATGCAGTTATTAAAAGTAAGTTGTTCTACATTGTTTACAGTTTAGGCCCTTTAAAAATCCATTAGCAAAAAATTCCATGAGTGCAAAAATTAATAACAGTCTTCTAAAAGTATCTTCTGTGATCATAACAAATCAAAAGCCCATGTTTGAAAGTAAATTTATGCTTCAATACTTTTGTCCTTTTATCTAAAAAAAAAAATTTAATGTAGGACCATTTCAGCTAAATAGTTTTCAAACTGTGGTACTGATGCAGATGCACCTCTGCTTCTGTCCATCCTTGTCTGAACTGATTACATCTGTGTCTCTAGGCTGTGCCATATTTTGGTGTTAGTAGAGTTCTAGATACTTTTGTAAGTGAGCTGTCTTTGATGTGGTGCTGGCACTTGGACAGAGCAGTGTAAAACAAGCTGACCAAGTAGATCTTTGTCTAAAAACATTCAGGCCCTGTGTTGTAGATTTTTGCATTTTAGTGAATTTTGGAACGTTTAGCCCAAAGTAGCATGCCAAACGTTGAATGAACAAAGGAAAATTTTGTGGTTTTGTTTGAGGAGCTTGGACCTGAATACTAATTCTGAGTTTTTGGTCAAAATACTTGAGCATTGTTTGCATAATTTGTTTTTTTTGTGTGTTCCTGCACTAAAGAACCACCAAGTTGAGTGTTTATCTTAAAGGCTAGTGTTGCTTTTTTACTGGATGCGTGTATATACTCTAAGCAAAATTGACTCTAATGTTAATTTGTAGTGTAAGATGTAGATAGAATTTGTGCTGTCTTATTCTGTTTCCATATATGAACTGGAATTTCTTCCCTTAGATCTGGACTGAAGAATTATTGTAAGCTCTCAGAAAAGATGACAGGATAGCCAAATAATTTGTGTAAGGCTATTACTTAATCCATGCATTGTTTACAGTTTGAGGCCAGGAGTTTGGGACTTCTCCAGTGCTATGAGGAAAATTTCAACAAGGTTAAGCTCAGATTGCAACACTGCTTCACCCCACATAAACTAAATTCAGCTCTGTTCTCAGCAGTTTTGTTGGCACATCTGTCATTTCCGTAGACCTTTCCAAAATGGTTCAGTAGAGGTTCTAACATAGTTTTTGAATTTATGATCCCTTAGTTGTTACGATTATATGGTCTTATACTCTACTTTCATTGTATTTAAAGTACCATTCTTACTTACGTTGTCTCAATTTATTTTGAAATTTTGATTAAGACATATACTAACTAGCATTCTCCAAGAGACCTGAGTGTGTCTATTACAAATCGATTGAGGAGAAAAAAAAACAATTTTACATAAAATATTTTTACTTCCATCTTTATGGAAATTTGGATGATATCTTATAACATGTGCTGCTTTTAAAAATTTAGAAAAGGACGCATACATCTTCATTATTCCACCTCCTATGCATGCTATGTTTTCTGATGTTTGTACAAAGGATGATATTTAATGACATCACTGGGCTTAATAGTTGTAATTTATTTTCACAATTATACCATTGATAACCCTGAATACTTTCATTGGTAATTTATAACAGTACCCAGAGGGTCGCATTTAAGAGCTGAACACTTTCTGCTGTCTTAAAAAAAAAGCATAAATATTTACTGAAGCAGTCAGCTGGTTAATAAAACACTCAAGCTAAATGTGGAAATTTTAAATGAGATACTTTTGACAACTGAACAAGGCAGTTCTTTGTTCATAGAAATGCTGTTCCCGGTATTTTTGGTCCTGATATTTTTCATGTTCATAAGTTATTTACAAATACCAACACCTAGGAGAGCCAATCAAAGTGTAGTGACTAATTAATTGATTGATTGAGTATATAACTGTTGTCTCCCCCCACTGGCAATGAGAGTAATTACACAAACATGATCAAGGTAGTTTTATGATACACGTCTCCCAATAAGGAAAAGCCAGACCTTACAGAAGCTGTGCCAGGAGGAGATAAAGGCTGTAGCCTTCTTTGTCATAACAATTACTCTTGTCTGAAGCTCTCTGGTTAGCTGGTCATTACTGGTTGATATAAAATGCATTCCTAACATCATGCGTCTTGCAACAGGCACCAGATTAAAAAACTCTAGGACAACAACAAAATTTAAGGAGGTTTACCTTCCACAGATTGGTTTAGTGTTAACTCATTTGGAAACAGTTGAATGTAACAGACATATTTATATCCGTTTACCGCTCTAACTTTGCAACTCACTCATCAAATAAAATAGTGGTGGAAAAAGCCTTTTTATGGCACCTGAACATGCACTAGACAGTGAAGCTATTATCACTGACTTTCCCTCGTTTAGAGAGTATGTTGGAGGGGATTTCTGTTTTCCCACAGGGTTTTGTTCAGCAGGACTTTGGCTCTAATAAATTCTTCTCTTCATGCTGCCTTAACACACTCTTTTTCTCTCATGTCTTTTTGTTTTTTATTCTTTTCTCACACACATGCAGATTGATGTCTTTATTATTCAGTCTGTCTGAAATGTCCATGCTTCCAAGTCGTCCATTATGCAATCTCAGTAAAATTGGATTATCACTGCACTGAAATATAATTGAGTGTGTCAGTGCCTGTTTATCAAAGCTGCTGTAAAACCTTTACAGTTTAAAGTTCATTGTTGCAAGGTTAAACTGAACATAAGCAGATGGATGGATGGATAGATGGATATCAAATCAAGATGAGCTTTTTTATGTATACATTTGCATATATTTTCACATTGTTTGTCTTGCATTTTCATTACAGTTATTACATGGATGGCAGAATAAACAAAGCAGAGGACTTCCTAAAAACTCGACTTTTGGACACACTTGCAGAGCAGATCAGTAAAGTGACCAAGGTACTTAAGTTTTACTTACACCTTGACTATAAATAATCCCAGTCATATGCATATATATTGTATGCTTGATAAAATGGGGATGACTGTAACGACTCCTTAAACTCTTGAGTTCTATACCTGTAGTGTAAATACAAAATATATGAGAAGATATGAAAAAAAAAATTTAATCCAGACATATATTTGCATTTCTAATGAGTTTGCAAAATTCTGGATCATCCAGTCCTGAGATAGTTTGGGTTTTTTGTTTTTGTTTTTGCTGAAGAAGCCATATGTGCAAACCACAAAAGTAAGCCCTGAGGGTAAGATGGTTATGGCTGCCAATTCGTAATATTATCAAAACTGGGTGAGTGGAAAGATGATCAGTGCCAAAGTGCCTCAGGGAAAATCAGCAATCACTACCAAGAATAAAACTTAAAACAGGCAAAAGGAGTGGGATTACTCTGTGTACCACCATGCAAACAATAAGGTCAGGTTTATGTCTTTCTGATTTGTGTACAGATTTATTATTGTTCTCTTTTTATTGGTAAAAGTATTTTGTTGAAAACCCTAATAACGTCTCACTAGTTCCTCTGCATCATAAAAGTTTATACGGTTAAAAATGTAGGATTGTAACGCTCCTCAGAATAGCCCTGTGATGGACTTGGGACGACCAGGATGCAACCTCTTGATCAATGTTAGCTGAGATAATCTCCAGCCTGAGTTGGATGGATGGTTCTCAGAAAATTTTAGATGGAAAAGGTTGCCCTGATTCTTAAGCCTTAAATATGAAATCCAAATTTTGTTGATAATTTTCTTTTCCATGACTCATTGCAGGTTGTGAACACACATACTCCAGGTAAGAAGGTGTGGCTTGGTGGACTTGGGCCAGCATGGGCAAGTGGCATCAGTAATCTCTCTGACACGTATGCTGCTGGCTTTCTGTAAGTATTGTTATCATCATACTACCCTTACTTAAAATATTGGAAGCAACAACTGGAAAATCTTTCATATTTGCTAGTTAAAAGTATTTATTCCTAATAAAATACTGAATATTTCTGATGTATCACATATTTTTCTCATATTACAGGTGGATGAACACACTGGGTATGGCTGCACTGAATGGCATTGATGTTGTGTTGCGTCACTCATTCTTTGACTATGGATACACACATCTTGTGGACCAGCATTTTAACCCTCTACCTGTAAGTCTCTTTATTTTATTTCAAAAAAGATTGAAATGTCTGTTCACTTTCTTAGTGCTGCAATCAAAATGGCCAAGATCTGACCGGACTACTATGCAAGAGTTTTCCCTTATTAGACTTGGTGTGTTGATGGCACCTCTTGCTCTTTCCCGTGGGAGCTATTAGCTGAGATGAAAGGTGTTTAGTGGTGATGAGTAGTTAGACGCGGGGGCAAAATGCCATGTAACCTTAGCCCTTTATCAGTAGCACAGGACAGTGTCACTGCTCCCCTCCACCCCCATCATAACTTTGTGCTTCTCTGTGTGGGACAGTCTGCTGGTGAGAGATCTGCAACCTGAGAATCTGATACACAGGCATGTTAGTCAAATAGCCTGCAAACCTGTGTGGAATGAGACTGCCCAATGCCAAGTTCCCTGGTGGTTTGGTCTAAAAAAAACCCCAAATAACAAAAACGTATTATTGTTTCATTGTTAGTCACTTGGTTGTGCATTATTAGAATATGAGGGGAAAATAATATTAATACGTGTAAGAGGTATACCTCTGCAGTCATGATGTTTGTTTCTTATTAAACCCTCTAATTAAATTATTTTTAAAAGGGTGCTTTGTAGCATTGTCTTGCTTTTTAGCTAATCTCATTTTGTTACAAAAAAATCTGAAATGTCAAGAAGTGATAAAATGCTACCACGTGCCAAGTTCATAAAAAAGATTTATTCAGTTAATAAAAAGGGGTTTATATAAAGCAGAGGCAGTGTAGGGTGAGAGGATTATATTAATGACATGGACAGTAAATCATTCTTCCAACAATAAAGGAAAAAATGATGGAGTCATTGCATTTATCAAACATTTGTTATTATTTAGGACTTTTATTCTTTTTCTTTACTTAGAAAGGTAGTCTAATGTGTATTGGCAGCTCCAAAATACATTATTAGCTGCTAATGTTATTGGGCTCATGAACCAATTACGTCTGCAAAACATTTTTCAATAACGCCCTCATTAGAGCTCACTAGCGGGCATGCACTTACTTTAACCTCACTTCACCTATAAGATATTAAACAATAAAGATGGCTTCATTTTTTCCTCCCTCTTTGTCTCCATTATTTTTCTGGGAATGGGGATCTCCCGCTAAGATCACAATGCTTTTAACATGGCTGGATGTCTGAAGGCTGCACCAGCCTACCTGCTGAGAGAATTCACTGCAGCGCCAACCTGTCCACTGCATGGGAAATTTATGACCTGGCCCCATCCCCTATAGGATGACTCCACCATTGGTAGAATCTAGTGAAAGCCCCAAGCCCACTGAATGGCTCAACTGCTTCATCTTTTTTCCACACTTTCCCCCCTCCCCTTCCTACTTTTTTTTAAAGCATACTCTTCTTTCCCAATCATGCTTCTCTTTCCTGTTTTGTGTTGTTTTGACTCCACATGTGTCAGCCATCCCCTCTAGAAGTGAGTAGTAAACGCCTAAATTAAAGAGATGGCTGATTTTGTCTGAGATCCATTCTTTAAACAGAACTCTGTCTGACTGGCAGTAAGTAAGGAGATTGTTGCTCACGGTTAAAGAAGAAAGAATTTTTATTTCTTACATCAAAACCAGGTTGATGATGCAGTGGGCTGAATCTAATTTGTCCGTATTAGCTAACCATAAAGGTTTAATTGTTATCATCCTTTGTTACCTCTGAGCAGCTGACGTTTGATTGGTGTCTGGTGTTTCTATTTTATTTATATTGGCATGTTACCAGTTCTTGAAGTAATTGTTGTTCCAGCAGTTGATGTTTGTCTGTATATCTATCCAAGGGGGGAAAGTAAAGTGCAAAAAAACTAAATTAAATTTAAAAAAGACACGGAAAAGGGTGAAAAAAGACGATGGCGAGCAATAGACAGGATAAGAAGGAAACAGTTACACAGCTGGAGGTGTAGGACCTCAACAGATATTTCTCTAAAATATTCCACATTAACAACCACTAATCATTGCTGTGGTCATCACAGCCACAGATTTAATTATATTGGTTTATTGATGTTTTTTGTTACTTGTGTTTTTGAAATTTAAAAACAAAGCAACAAGTTTGGAATCAATCTGGTTGTCATTCATAAATGAAACCCAAGACTCGTCAATGCTCTTTGTCTTATTCTCTGTGTAATAATCATGGATCATACATTCATTCATCCGTCCCTCTGGCCGTGGCCACCACTATACTGTTCTATACTGTGCTGTGCTTCTTCGATGCCTTGGCAGCAAATTAAGTTAAAGTCTGAGTGGAAAAAAGAAGCCCTTAAATGTTGCCATATGCAGGATTGCATGGGAACTTCCTGAGGAGCACATGTTGTTCTGGGTCTCTTGAAGAGGTGTTGAGTCTGTATAGTCTATAGAGTGGAACTTAGTATGGTGGACCACTCAACAATCATAATGAATACAGCAATTCATGATAGAGCATAATATTTTGTAAAAATGTCATATTTAACAAGTGTCAAATCTAAACGAGTCAGCAGTTGTTAAATACAATGTGACGTGTGTCATGTGACAGTGCACTCCAACTAGAAGTCCAGTATTTAGACTTGATGTTTTTGTTCACCACATCTCTCTTTACACACATGTTAGCCACTTACTGACACATTCTTAACTCTCACAGTTTGCGAAACCAAATCTGTTTCTACAATCACCAGGACATTTCATGGCTCGATTAAAAACAATAGAGATTTTGGAGCTGTTCTGTTTCTGGGGAATCCAGAGTTTCCCTCTCTCTCTTTTTTTTAATGAAATGTTTTGTTTTGTTTTTTTTCCATGTAAAACGTCTTCTCCACACCTGTTGCTTTTTACTGGTGTGTTTCAACTGTCACTACTGGAACCCTGTCTTGAAAATTACAATGAGGAAATTAACTAATGCAATCATTAAAAATAATGCAAATTGTTGTCTCTGTGTGTGTATGTGATGATATTTCATTTACAGGATTACTGGTTTTCTCTGGTGTTTAAACGTCTGGTTGGTCCCAAGGTTTTAGCTGTGCGAGTGGCTGGACTGCAGAGGAAGCCGCAACCAGGACGAGTCATACGAGACAAACTACGTATCTATGCCCACTGTACCAGCTATCAAAAGTACGTGCTTAACTACCTTGGATTATTTTGCAACCTGTTCCAGTTTTTGGTTTTGTTTTTGTTGTTTTTTGCTGCTGAGTGCTCATAGACTGTTAGTAAAGTCTAGCAATACTTTCAGGAATGTCAGACAGAAAACAGATGACTGTGGTTTAAAGAACACCCCCCCATGCCTCTCGCAAACACCTGAGGCTGGTGTCTGGTGAGGAAGAACAAAATCCCTAACTCCACCATTTGGCTTCCCATAAATAAGCAGACCATGGACACCCGCTCATTCACAGCTCAGAGACTATAAAACTTAACGGGTATCACTTATCAGGTGCGTGGGTTCTGTCTCCCTGTCGTCAAAGGGCTGCTGAAAGGTGTGCTAGGCCTTTATCCCATGTCAGATTGGCTGGAGGGGGATATTTGAGGGGGAGGGACAATAAGGCAGTCTGTGCCGCGAGGAGATAAAGAGTGCCACCATGGCCTGTTCAAGGTTATCATTTAACCCAGGCCAGTGGCTGTCAGCACCAGGGTAGACTTACGGCCATACTCTAGACGGTGCTCATTTACAGGTGGAGCATCTCTTAGAAAAATATCGCAGCACAGCAAAGATAGATGGTTGATAAATGTGCAAGAAATACTACAGAAGCGTGAGTTCTAATGGCACTCATGCAGATATTCTAAATAGTTTTCAACAAGTGTACTCACTCAGTCTCTTGGTATGTATTGTAAATTTAGGAGTAGAGAAATGCCCTCGGCATGTGGAGTCACTGAGCTCCACTCAAGATACCAATCAGCCCTAGACTCATATGTTCAGACAGTGAAGCACTAAAGCAGTCTGTCTCAAATCCAAAGCCACTTCAGTTGCCATTATTTCTGCTACTTTGTGGTTTTACACAGTCAGCCCTTAAGTGGGCAAACCATTGTAGTCTTGGTGGTTTGACTAAATTGTATTAGAGAGCAAAGAATATAAATGTGTCCAAGCAGTCTTTGCAGATTAAATATGACTTCCACTGCCCTTTTACCCCTTTTAGTGGTTTGAATGGCATTTTTTTCACTTTCCAGCGATGCTCCAACATCAAACAGCATCAACACATGTTTATGTTCCTGGTTTGGATCTTTAAGAACCTCATCATTTTAAAGGTCTAAAAGGTTATTATCTCCTACTCCATCTAACCATCTGAACCATGGTCCACATTTCTGAGAAACAAGGCTGTAGGAGTTTAACACAGAGCCAGATATACTGTGTTCCCAGTAGGAGTACGGGACTATTTCTCCTGGTATATATATTAAACATTAACAGTCCTGCCAGGTTACTGAAATTGCTAAACCTGTGCACAAAAAACAAAGGTAAACATAAAACCAAAATCCAATATTGCTTTGAAGATATGAGATTTAGGAGGTGGTAACTGGGAGCGATGTCTACCAGACGGTGAACACCAAGGCTGACATGTGGTATTCACTAGAGCTGTGTTGTCTTTGTCCTCATATATGGGCTCTTATTAGATTTTATCATGTTTGTCTTATCTGTCTCACTGAGTTATTTACCTTTGGCCAGTATTCCTATCAAATTGTGTCCCCGGTGTTTTGCTCTAAGGAGAGGGACTCAAAGACTGTTGTCTGTGTAACTCAAGAAGTGTTGCCCTTTGTGTTCACACCCTTCATTTGACCCTGGGCCAGACAGCGGCAGGTTTCAATACTGGATATTGTACAAGAGAAGCGGATTTCTATATTAGATTGACTTTATTGGAATGATAAAGGCTTCAAAAATGAAATGCAGTTTAATATGTTGATGCTAAATATACAGTAGATGATGGGTTTAAGGCTATAATAAAGAGTAACTTGCTATGTAAAGGAATTTCCTTTTTTTATCCTGCTTTATCTTTCTTTATTAATTTTCCGAAAGCCTTTTGATCCAGATTAGATCAAGGAGTCGTGGTTTTATTCCATTACTATATGGGATGCAAATATCAAAGACTTTCTTCTCTTTGTAGTCATGTTTAATTATAGAGAATTTTATTCAACATGGCAATGTAATATATAATGAATCCCCATTAACAGATGTGGAGAGGCAACGTTTTCTGTTGTGCCCTGATCTTATTTTCTAAATGTAAAAGAAAATTAATGAGGCAGTGTCCATCTTTTTCTTTGTGACACTAGTCATAACTATGTCAGAGGATCCATAACGATCTACATCATCAACCTGCATCGATCGAGGAAGAAAATCAAATTGGCTGGAACGTTACGGAACAAGACTGTCCATCAGTACCTACTGCAGCCCTATGGCAATGATGGACTGCGAGCCAAGTTAGTATCTCTCTCGCTTCCTCTCTGTCTCTTACACATGTGTAGATATAAGCTTAAACATGCACACGTGCTTTAGGTAATTGTTTTCTATGTGAAACAGTTCTTTTCTATTTATTTATGTCGCTCAAAAAAGAGAAATGTGCTGCTGAGAGACAGTTATTGCTCATATAAAACAAAAAGAAAAGAAAAAAATGCTGATTATTTGTACACTGCTTGAGTAAACCTTGGTTTGTAAAAGGAATTACATTGTGCAAATATCTGAAAAACACTGAAATGAAGAATAGGAAAATTAGAATTTTATAAACAACTTTATGCCTCCAAACTTAATAGGGTGTTAAACATCAAAACTTCAAAGAGCTGCAGTGAATCAATTTACTTTTATGACCACCGTGTATAATTTATATGGAGCCAGCATGCTGAGTGAGTGCCACACCGCAAAACATGCAAATGTACACTTAAATGCAATTACCTTTTCCTGTCTTTATCTGGATTAGAGTTAGGTGAAGACAAGTATTCTCATAAAGAATAATGTAACAATTAAAGCTAACTGAAAAATAAAACTTAAGTTTGTTCAGATGGTCATTGTCATTGCACTGCTTTAATTTGCCAGCTTAATTATTGAAGGAAATTTTCAGAGAGCGCAGAGTCCTTTGCAAAGTTTTAATGTGTTTTCATGTCCTTTTTTGAGTCTGTTTTTATAGCCTACAACAGATGTTTTAGCAATAGATTTTTCATTTTGTATACATTCCATTTGGCTACAATATATTTCACTTTATGTAACAAGGTAATATAATTCCCATTTCCTTAAAATGTCTCTTAAAATAAAAACTTTATGGTTTCAGTCTTTAACTCTCTCCCTTAATTCCCTGGCCTGTTATTCTGACTCAGACTTAAGACACAAATCCTGAAATAACAGTCTAATGACCTAAGACTGTGTGTGTGCGTGTCTTTCTTTTTGTTATATGATACCCACATGCGGCCTTAATGAAAGCTCAAGCATGATCCTTCAATAACAGTGTAATGATGGAGGATGTTTTAGGTGTTAGAACAGGATCGCGAGGCAATTAATAGGAGAGCAAGCTAACGATGTGCCTGGCCTAAAGTGCTTTCATTTACCACATGGAGTGCAGGGAGATTTTTATGATGAATTTAGCAACACCAGATGTCTATAAATTGGTTTGAGTAGTGGAACTTTTTAAGTTTTCAGACCCATGTATGTTGAAGAAAGGCTTTGAGCAGTCCGGTTTGAATTACAACTTCTCATTAGTGAACATCATTTTATTTGAACTTTTCTTGAATTCAATGTTCATGTAAAATCTTCAAACCACTGCCCTTTATTCCTTTATTATTGTGAACTTTACAATCTCAGTGAAAACGTAGTCATAACAAGACAGAAAATAGTGTGGACAGACTGCACTTACATTAATAATAATTAGTATATTGTGTCCTGTATGGATAAAGAGAACCACTGTGAATTAAAAAGTAAAGTACATACTCAAGCTGACTGTTATTAGTTATAATGAAACTGGTGTTTGACTTTGTAAAATTCTGATTGGATTTGTTCACGTAAGTGGATTACCGTACTATGATCATGCCCAGTCAGGAGTCTAAAAAAAGAAAAAATAAATATTAATAGGTTTTACAGTAGTTGGAGATGTAGCAAGGGTTATTTTGATGAATGTGACAACCTAAATCATTACAATATAATACTTTAACAGAGTGTCTTGGAAAACTGTTTCAAATATATTAGGAGCATATTAGTTTTGTAGCCTTATGAGTTTTATCACAGTGAGCAGCTGCAGTAAATGCTGCTGAAGCCAAATATTAGGGAATACAGATGACCCAAAATGTTAACAGAGAAATAAACTTGGGTTTTCTCTTGGTATTTTCCACTCAACATGTCAGTTTTCACACTTTGCAGTTGTTTTAATTACAATAATGTGACAACAGCACCCCCTGCTGGCAGAATGATGAGGCAAGATACAAGGCCCATGAAATAATGAAGATCCCGAGTCTTTTGTTGATAAGGTGAAAAGTCTTACCATGGCCTACCAGTTTTATTTGTCAGAAGGCAGGAGAGGAAGACTTGGAATAGAAGGCGTTCGGTAAGTTTGATGATGTGACTGAAGCATGTTGTAACTCACTGAGTTAACACACCGTATTTCTTCTTCTCTTTGCAGACATGTCCAGTTGAATGGGGAAAAGCTGGTCATGATGAACAATGAGACATTCCCAGAGCTGAAGCCCAAGACACTGAGGGCGGGACGGACAATAGCTATGCCTCCCATGACTATAGGCTTTTATGTTATCAAAAATATTAATGCTTACGCCTGTCGGAGATAACATTGATCCTTTATCCCCATGAAGTATC
The DNA here is from genome assembly GCF_001858045.2 of Oreochromis niloticus. Taxonomy (NCBI): domain Eukaryota; kingdom Metazoa; phylum Chordata; class Actinopteri; order Cichliformes; family Cichlidae; genus Oreochromis; species Oreochromis niloticus. The sequence goes on from NC_031978.2 coordinate 18,253,194, forward strand.
ATCTGATACCACACCACCAACACCAGTTTCACTCAGATTTTAAAGACTAGAATACCACTTTGAGTAATTTTAACAAAATTCTCAAGTACTCTTACAAACAAAACAATTCCCTGGATAACAAAAGCTTCCATCCGCACTGATATATATTTAAATGATCAAGCAGATAAAAAAAAAAATAAACCCAGTCTTTCTAAGTCCAAGACACACACGCACTGAAAACATCCCATTGCTTTTTACCAGCAGTTCCTCAAATGCTACAAGACTGCAGTTGCAAAAATAAAAAAACACACATTTTTTAACCTTGTGTTAGAGAGTTTAGAGTTTTTAAAGTTTATTTACAGCCTCTATTTCTAATCTTTGACCTACAGAATGAGGAGATTTACACAAATCACTTTCAGTATGACTTGATCCTTTTCACAGAGAGAAAACATACCATGGTGTGTTTCTTCTTGACCCCATGCTGTCTGTGTATGTTTGTGTATGCATGTGTTTTATTGATAAAGCTACTGATGTGTCTGTTGAGGGTGCCGCTCAAACCACACTTTTGTTTCCTCTGCCATATCAAATGGCTGAAAATTGCAAATCTCTTTTTTTTTTCCCTCAATCTTTTTTGTGTGCATGCTTTGAGGATCTTTGTGCTTTTTGTTCTGTGCACTTCAGTTTAACTGCAGAATATAATAGCCAGGATGTGTCACTAGCTGTTTTGCTGTGATGCACAGATAAATAATGTGAACCCATCATTCACATCACCTGGATCCACAGCTAAATCAGACTATAGATAAAAAAAAATCAAATACAGATTTTTTTTTCAGGTGCATTTTAGCACTTCTTACTCTTTTCCTTTCTGTGATCTTTTGTTTTTAATCCTTTAATGCTGCTAGGTTTCTTTTTTATACTAAATATATATATATATATATTTTACAGTACATATTGTACAGGTTCACTGTCATATTATTAGAGTATGTATTGTACATAAAAAAGAGTGATAAAGTGTTTTAAGCTTGATATGTTTACTTATATTCAGTATACAACTAATTTATATTGCTTTGTCTTTATATTTCTATTATATAAGAGTTGTACTAAAGCCCCAATTTTAAAGCAAAATCTAAACAAAAGAACAAAAAAGAACCTGTAGGAATGTACTCATTCAGTAACAGGGTGACCAACTGACATTGATTTAAAAAAATAAACACACACATGGTGGTGGGTCTAATTAAAAGGGGGAAAAACAACACACACACAAATCCAACTATCTTGTGATGGTTTGCGGACTGACATCTGCATTTACTTTAATTTTACTTCAAAATATTATAACTTATGCTGAACAGTAAGACCGCAGTCAGTGAAAAGGTCCCCTCGAGAGAGCTAGTCATGTCGCCTTTTGAGCTTTAAACTGACACCATTAAGAACAATGATAAGCAAGTGCAGGTTAAGTGTCTAAACATGTAAAATATAAAGAATAATTATCCTCTGAATGTGTTTATAGTTAATGTAGAGATGTTCATATTTCATTTGGAGAGCATTATTTTATATATGTAAAGTGTGCCTATATTATTTTTGGTAAAAGCAAAAAAAGTTTACATTAATAATAAAGACCTAAAAATACCCAAGATGTTGAAAGCTTTCTTTATTTTCTTTTGTAAAAATGAGCAATTCACCACAGACTACACTAAAACAAAGAATGTAATCCTACTCAGATGTTAGTTTGTCTACAGGTCAGACTCCATAACCTTTGACTGTAAATTCATTATGGCATTAAAGAGGGGATTTGGGAGGAAGTTTTACGTCTGCACAAACAGCTAAGTCCCATCATGTGAAAGTGCAGTGAAACCAGACTCCACAGCGGTTCTCGGGACATGACGGAGATCTGCAGGAGCACATGGTGACGAGCAGAAAAAAGAAACAAAGAGATTGGAAGATATGATTTATACTTGCACTAGAGCACAAAGCAAAGCAGAAATGCCCTTGTACTGTGATCCCAATACAAAGGCACAGTATTAAAGTTTACCATCGTTGGTGCACTCACTCAATCAGCTCTTTACACACACACACACAGAGACTGTTAGACTCTGTGGCCTCAGTTGTGGAAGCAGCTGGAGCAAGTCTTTGTAGCGGGAAGAGTGCTGTCTTGTCACTGCATGAGGCAGCTGCTGATGGGAAACATGAAGCCAGGATGAACTAAAAGTCCAGACCTCAGCTTGACCCAGACAGGCTAAACCTGAGCCACACTTGGCTCAGTGTGCACTGATGCATAGACAACTGGAATCTGCTTGGTAGACTCGTATAGAAGGGAAATAAAGGACCATGGTTGAATGCCCGTCATCTAGGTTCCTTCGGGTTCTCCTACACAAGAAAAACTCCACCGAGCAAATTTGATCTTTCCTGACACGGAGTCGTTACCACTGGCACCCCTTCAAGAGCCTGATCCAAAGCATATACCTTGAATTAGATTTTGTGCCATTCATGCGAAATAGCTTCTTGCTTTCATGTAAGGAGCAGAAATGTTTGGTCTGAGAAATGAACTTCAGGAACAGCCTCCTTTCACATGTGGTTTATTTTAAACAGCCCGACATTGTTGACATGTAAGAATCAAACCAGACTCGTTAACACCTGGCCCATTTCATCTGGGATCTTTGAAGAGAAAATTTTATTCATTATACTGTGTTGGCCACACATATATATACACACAGGGTTAGATGAAAACATGCTTTATTTTCAAAGTAAAGTCAGAGAGAGAGCAGACATGCTAAAGTTGAGCAAGATAAGTCGATTAAATTGGGCAGCACGCTCCAGAAAATTGCTTTAAATCTCAGTTGCCAGTGCGGGTTAGAAATATCCTTACATCAGCTACCTATTGATATGGATCAAAAAATAAAACTGCATGCCTTTCTGATGAAAAGCATGTTGAATTTGTTAACTACCCGCAGTACCTCTGCCCTGAAAGAAATGGTTAAGCAATAATTGACCGAGGCAATGGGAACAGTGAGGCCTTAGTGAACTTCCTAAGACTCAGAACAGGATCTTATCAACCTGAATGGGGGGAAATGGTTTTGTTTGGCAAACTCTGGTTCATATAAACCCGTGCTTTGCGACAATAACGGCTGAACATCAAATCCTCAGACAAAATCGAATTCTGTTGTGGTTTAGGGGGACTGTATGGTGTCCAGCCACTTCTGCGTGACAGTCTCTCCTTAGCCGAGGTAACTGCTACCCAGGCCCACCTAACACTGTTTATACTCCATGATCCATTTTGAGACATGCAAGGCCCTCTTGCCCTGTTAGCAAACACTGAGGATTTCTAGATGTTTACTCTGTATATACAGGATACAGCTTAAGTAAGACTTCTGTGGATGCCGGATCCCTAGAAAACTGATGGACCAGATTAGATTTTGGCCCGCAACATAGAAGTCTTGGCATTTTGGACCATTTTGAGCCAAGCAAGGTTAATAAAACATAAATATTTATCCTACTATGGTTCTTTGCTCCACTCAGCAGCCAAGCATACAAACAGTGCTGAATATTATGATATAACACAGATTTGTTGAAGACCTTTCTCTGAAAAACATAATGGTATTTGTTGAACATGTTTTTATATGGAAGATATGTGTAATATGTTGTTTACTGCAAAGGTTTTAGGCACAAAAAGTGAGCATGCTTTCAAAAATAAAACCACATTGGTTTATTTTGTTTTTTTAGGTCGTACAATATGGATCAAACAGAATACTCAAATCAACATTTCGTGAAACCAACTTTGCATTCAGCCTAGGTTTTCCAGGTTGTTCAAAGCACCTCCAAGAGCTTGAAACTGTTCTTGTGCAGATTTAAGCTGTTCCTACAGTCTCTTTCTCACACTGACCCAATGGCATTGGCCCCAAAGTCAAACTGACCCAGTGGCCTGTAAAATTAACTCAGTCCAGAAAAGATGCCTTTCCTTTTTTGGTCTTGACCTATTTGGTAACATATTCTGTGTCACTATTTGCCATACAGATGAGCTGACATGTTTGTTAGAAACACTCCATCACGCTATAGGTCTATTCATCTTTATTCTCACTGGCACTAAGATCTAGTAAATATCAATCCTGTGGTAACTGGCGCTCCCGAAGTGGGTTCCTGCATGAGTGAAAACCTGATCTAAAGATTTAGACAACAAAGTGTCTGTCGTAGGACTTTTTGTGCCTACTGTGATAAACGGGTGGATGTTCACTGTGTTTACATGCTGCAGAATCAGTTTTGGACCAAGTCGAACATTAATCTATTCATCCATCATTCCATTCACTTTCTTCCGCTTGTCCAATTCCAGGTCACACGGAGGCTCAAACCTATGTCAGCTGTCATTGGGTGAGACGCTGGGTACACCCTGGACAAGTCACCAGTCTATCACAGGGCTAACACAGAGAGACAAACAACCATTCATGCTCATATTCATGCCTTAGACCAATTTAGAATCACCAATTAACCTGAGAAACATGCTTCTGTGGGAGTGTGGCAGTAAGTTAGAGAACCCCGAGAGAACCCGCTCAGGCATGGGAGGAAACTCCAGATGGAAAAGCCTGAGCCAGCAGATTTAAACTAGGACCTGTGAGGCAATGGTGCTAACCACCATGCCACCCAAGCCAGCAGACCACCTCCTAAAATCTTTGCTCAGCATGCAGAGTAAAGTCCATGGATATGGCTTTTCATTTTAGCCATTTATCAAAACACGTTCACATTACCACTATAGAAGGATGAGATTCAAAAATGCAGACTTTTGGTTTAATTCAAAAGGTTTCAAGGTTTCCTCAATAACCTTTAAAGAACTGCAGCAATTTTGAAACCCAGTCCCTGGTTTTCAGGGACTCACGAGCAATTTGGCAGATTAATATAATATTAAATAAAAAGCTTCACATTTTTTCATGTGACAGAGTTTTTATATCGACTGTCCTTCCTGACACAACACCAAAATTATTTCTGTCTCCTCCAGGGATTGAACTGGGGGGTCTTTTGGTTGCAAACCACAATACTATGAAGTCACGTATGAAATATAAAGCTACTTAGATGAAAATGTTTTGTGACTGTGTGCAGTGTGGAATCTATGAAGATCACCAAAGAAATAGGTTTGTTTTTTATGAGACTTTGCCAAGCCTTTTTAAGTTGTTGTTTTGACTTCAGGTAGCAAAATACACCTTAAAATGGTCAAGATCAAGAATTCGGATTAATATTCCACTTCCTGACCTTCAAAAACTCGTGTGATGCCATCGCTGTTTGTTTTAGATCTGTGCTCTAACGCACTGCTGCATTTGACTAAATCTGAGCACAAAGTTCAGAATTTATCAGGCTGCTTCTCTCTTCTGTCAATAAACACTTATTACACAGTGTGTTTAACAGGTGCTTTCCCCGTCACATCATTGTATAGAAAACATGATCAGCAAAGGTGGTGGAAGTATAACTTCTGGAGGAGGGGGAAAAAAGTCTTAAAACATTTTGAGCAACAACAGCACTCTTTTTAGATTTTTTTTATAAATATGTTTTTATGGGTGACTTTATACATGCAACTGTGACACCAAAGAGACCACTTAAATTAAAGAAAACTTTAGTGACAACGCTTCAAAATAAGTGTCTAAATAAGTGCTTTGAGACATTTCAGGATGGCTGTCAAGTGGCAAGACTTGGTTCTACAAGGGCTTTGTACATGTACATGTTTATCTGTCTTTCCAGATGAAATGTTGAATAGCTTTTTAGGTATGAAAAGCCTAATCTGGCTTTTCTAGGCTGATCTCTGATTTGCACATTATAGTGAATGAACTGAAAGGGGGGCTGGGGAGTGTTCTCAAACTGGGTAGATGTTGTAAAAGCCTTTTTCTTTACCATGGAAAGCATCCTGCTATCATCCAACACTGTTGTCTTGCATGGGTTTGCAGAACGGGTTAGATTTGGGGGTTTTTAATGCTGCTCATCAGTGTTTTCTTTTCCCCTCTGAATATAGCAAACTTCTTTGATTTCAGCACTGCTCGCTCTCTCGTGGAACTGTTTTGATTTTGCAGTCTAAGAACGGCCTGTTTCTCTTGCATTCACTCCTCCTAGGATTATATTTGGTGGACAGCAACAGCTTCCAAATGCGAAAGTCTGACTTGGAATGAACACGAGGACTTTTGATCACATAAATGTAAATTTCATACATTTGCCAAACACTGTGACCGCCCCCCCCCACTACAATATAATACATCCAATTAATTAATTTCAATATTTTTTCCTCTGTACACGGCAAAGATTTGCCATTTTCTGAGTAGCTTCCCTACAAATCCCCAAGCTTTACTACAACAGGCAAACTTTCAACAGATTTTCACTAAATGTCAAACCAAAATTTAAAAAAAAAAAGCGGGCACGAGTACGCTACTAATCTCAGTCTCAGTCATGCAGCTGCATGCCACAAATACCAAACTATTACACAGCATAGCTCCCCCAGTCATGTGGGCCACTTTATGCACCAGCACATGACTTTTTCCTGCCTCACTGATCATCAGGCTCCCCGAGGGCTAACCCACTTCAAGGAGCTTCCACTTAACACGAGCTCCTTAACAGCAGCAGTCTCGCGGCCCCTCTCCCCGATAGTTTGACAGCTCCAGCTCTTTTCACACCAGCAAACTTCCTGCCTGATTGAAGTCACATGACTGAGCGCTGGTGTGCCGCTGCAGCGCGGAAGGAAGAAGGCAGCTTGGGTTGAAACTGTAACCCGCTATGAAAACGTCCCCAAACGCCACGGAAAACTGAGGCGGGCTGATTGTTAGGACAACGGAGACACTGGGCTGGGATGCTGGAGTTATCCGGCGCAGAAAAGTGTGAGTGATTTGCGGTGACACGAGTTGTAACTTTGGTCATTACGTTTGTGATCAGCAGACTGTGTATGGAGGAAGTTAAAAGTTTTGTAAAAGAGGGAAGGTTTTTAGTAAAACACGGAATGTGAATGCACGGATCGGAGCTCCATGAAAAACGACTAACATAAGCTGCTCATGGTTACATCAGGTGTTTCTGACTGCACATTTTTAGTCTATGGGTTTGCAAAAGCTTTGCAAATCAGATTTTGCTGCCTTTTTAACTGTTTTGGCCCAACTGGCTATCACGAGATATTAATTAAATAAGCTTTAGATGTACAAAAAACAGCTAAAACCTAAAAAGAAAGAGAAGAAAATATTGTTTGTTATGTTTCAAAGCTCTGAGCCCCTAAGGATCCTTTCTATTTCAAAGCTGTTGTTACCCGATCTGTACACTCACTGTGTTGCTCTCACCACAATTACAAACATTATTTAAATCTTTTGTTGAGGGGAAGGACCTTTGTGAACAAGGGTGGACATTTTGGTATTTCTGCTCCTGATCTTACTTTTTTCCTGCCTCTGAGCCTGGATATCGTCTTTGATTTACTATCAGAGACTACCTACTTTAGGCCAGGAAGCAACACAGCCTAGAAGGCTTATTTCCTTGCTTTCGGTTACTCCTGTGGCAAATATATTCACAATAATAATACTGTTACAATGACTCAGTGTCACTGAGCTCATGGCTAGTCATGATCTTTATACCAAAGATGCTACAGAGATACAAGTGTCATTAATGTCTGTAATAGCAGTAGCAATATTTGTTTATTTAAAAATCTATATGGGTCAATATTTTTTTTTCAGCCCCATGAAACAATCCTGTTTTTCAAAATAAGCGTCATGACCCAGACTGACTAACTTCATATTCCCCTGTATTAAACTAGAGGCTTTGCTCTTTATTTGACTATTACCACATTGAATTGTGGTATTGAAGCTCCATTAACTGAGATTTTTCACTTGATGATGGTTTTTGCATTGACAATGCCTTCTTTATTCACACACATGCTTAACTAAGGGTGAATACACTCAGCGTTGAGTGAACTACCTGATCAAGTTTTCTGTAATGGGAAACGCACCATGGTTGAAGGGTGTTTCGGGTATTACAATGCCGACATCGATATACTTGCTAATAGCTAATATCGGCCCCACCAATATATCAGTCAGGGTCTACTTGGCAACCTTTTCATAAGTCACTAGTTCTCAAACATTTCCTATTACAGTCATCAACAATATAAGAACATATCATTCATTTTGCTCTATATTCTTGTCACCTGGTTGTCCATCAGGAGGCCAGTCTTGCACACTGAGAACTGCTTCTGTAAGCTAATCAAATATAAATGCATGCTTACACAGACATTAGTTTCTTTAGGGGAGCTTTCAGATCAATACTTGTGAAAAAATTATGTGATCTTTTTTCTTTTCTTTTTTTTTTAGATTTCTCAAACTTGTGCTCTAAATGCTGGAACAATAAAATGGAAATCTGAGGATTGAGTTCTGTTTAATCATGTTTCAAGATTTTAACATCTTCCTTGTGGGCATGCCTTAGCTGTGTGAATAGTATCAAGTCAGTCCTTTGTGCTTCACAAAATTCCTCCCCAGACTCTGTTTTATGTCTTTCACCTCAGTACTTTTAACATTTTTTTTTTTTTTTTTTACAGCCTAATGCATGTGGAGAAGTTGGAGTAAATAGGACACCGCATTAAAACAGGACAGGAACGCATCTGTAGTCCAGATGAAGTGCTTGCTGATAGCAAGTGAGAGTGCTGAAATGCTCTTCTACTGGACTGACTTGGAATTTCAGCAGAATATCCAGGAACAGTATGGAGCGTCTCAAGAGGAAGGCCACGGGGTAAAGTTGAAGAAAGCTGCAATCAGCAGACACTTTGCACGTGCTTTTGAACTTGTTTCCTGTATGTGTTAGAATGAGTTGATCGTTTGCTTTTTTTCTCTCCCAGTTTCCGGCCTTTGAGGACAGCATCAGCACTCTGTTTGCTCCCATCATCATCTCCTTCAGCACCATGCTGACAGAGGGTGACAGCTACACATCCTTCACGACAGAAAACAACCACATCTATGTACTACACCAGGTAGCACCCACCATACACCGAAAAAACTGTCTTCACCCACTGCACAAGTTCCTAAGTTATCTAAAAATTGTGCCATGACTCTAATTTCTCTTGACCTTGTTTGAAGCTTTCTGATCTGTAAAGCAATCAGGCTTCAGTAACGGCACAATCACCTAAATGCAGGCCTTTGTCTCTGTGAAGCGGCATGTTTTATCATGTGAGTCTTGTTAAGGCTTTATCCTCCTGCCGCGCATGATGCAGTTATCGAGTCCAAGCACTTGACATGTTTCAGGTCCACTCAGCGTCAGCAGCCTTTTAGCTCTTTCTTGTGTAAACCCTTTATCGCTTAGAGAAATCAAAGAGCAGAAGACAACCGCCTTCACTTTATTTTCCAGCTCATTCATTCGCTTGGGGCAAAACCACATTTATTAGGGTATTTTGTGTCTCCAGTTTGATGAGTGCCTGTACATTGCTGTGAATGGAGACGGCGAGGAAAAGGAGGAGGATCTAAGGAGGAAAATCTACGTGATGAATAAGATGATTGAAGTTTTGTTTGGCATGGTGACCCTCAGTGGGAACCTCCTCAGGAAAGAGTAAGACATTTTGTCTGTTTATCATTGGCTTTTAATACAGCGTGAGGTTTAGTATGAGCATATGTTGCTTGTCACCAGACTGCGCGCCCGGGACACGGAGCAAAGGCTGAGACTGTGGAAGCATCTCCAGAGTCTGCTGGAGACCTACAGCCACCTCCGAGAGAATGATCAGAGCTTCTTAGTGGAGGTGTGGTTCTTTCTCACTTAGTACAGATTAGAAAATAGACTTTTTCTTTCTTTCTTTTTTAAACTCTGAAAGGTTTTGTCTTTGTTCATATTGGTTCACAAGATTTCCCTCTCTTTACTGAGTGCCAAAAATATATATTAGACTTTTTTATTTTAATATCTTATTTAAAAATCACCATCATCACTCTCTTAGGCGGTGGAGAGGCTGATCCACCCCACGCTGTGTGAGCAGTGCATCGAGTTCCTGGAGCGCCGTTTGGTTCAGCAGATCAACAGCAGCGCAGAGAGAGGAGGAGAGGAGGTGCTGCATGCCTTCATCCTGGTTCACACCAAACTGCTCGCTTTCTACTCCAGGTACAGATGTTTCTATAAACCTGTCACATTATTTTTATAGCTTACACACTTCCTCGTATATCACCTGTACTTACAGGCCATATACTCATACATACCTTTTTTACTTTTTACAATTCAACATGGTAATGGATACAAGCATCTCCTATTTCTTTCTAGTCGCAATGCGAGTACACTCAGCGCCTCGGACCTCCTGGCCCTCATCATCATGGCACAGAATATGTATCCTAGCAACCTGGATGTGGATGACCCAAGTCCAGAGGTACAAAGTGGTGACAGCCTCTCAAACAGCACCGACAAAGCATGTTGTCACTGAGTGTTTATTCTCTGTTTCTGTGCACTTTGCCTGAAGGATATTGATAGTACATCTGGTTCTGGCCATGAAAGCTTTTACACCCCAGAGCCCTCACCTACAGACAAAGACTCAAGCGGTTCAGGTGGGTTGTTGAGTAGAGCTTTTGTGTTCAGATCATCAAACAGAATTGAACAGACAAGGATAAAACCGAGTAGATACAAAATGCAGATTCCTACTTCTCAAACTGTATCTGTGACCAGATGAAGTCATATTAAGTGTGCAGAGCATGTTCCTCATCATTTATTTCTTTATTTTTCGCATCACCAGAAAAGCCAGTGAGGGGAAGCACTCCTGTGTTTGAGTTTGTAGACCCAGACATCCAGGTGAGAATACATTAGAAAGCAAAGTAAACAGCCTTCTGTTTGTGTGTTACCTCTGACACAATGTGACTTTAAAAAAACACTGTATTCAGATGGCAGAGGACAGCTTGAGTGCTCTAGAAGTTTGTCCACCTGATCCAGCAACCCCTCACAGAGTCTTCTTAGAGGTCTCGCAAAAAGATGGCCTCTATCCCATGATGCCTCACTCCATGTACTGTTTCTCACTGTGGCCTGGCATCACACTAGTGCTGCTAACTAAGGTTTGTCAGTACCCACAAGCAAACAATGTGTGTATCAGTGACTCCATATCAAGTCACATACAGTCTATATGTACAGTAATTTGCTTGTTTACAGTATGTGTGCACAGACATATTGTGGTTTTGTGGCCAGTAGGGGGAGTATTTTTGACTTATTTGTAGATACATTTATTTAACCTCTGTGCTATGAAGTGTTCACAGCACCTAAATATATTTTTGCTCACTTGTTTAAACAGTTCATTTTTTTATATTGATCTGTGTCATCTGTGTCAGTTTCCACACAGTGGAGTAGCCATGTCTGTGTATACATTTTTGGAAGCCTTCGCCAAACTGGAGAAGCGCTTAAATGAAGGCCAAGGAGGTTCCACAAGAGGCCAGCCTATGCATGAAGTGCGCAGCAAGCTGGATAAGTTCCTTAAAACCCTGGCACTGAATGGGATACAGGTTTGTTTTTGTGTGTTGTTGTGCTTTTGTGTTGAGTGGCTGTATTCTTCTACACTTCCTCAGCACTCGTCTGCCTTTGCCACAAACACCCAAGTCAAAAAACTGACTTTAAAATACTAATTCCTTTAATCCTCCTTTGTTATCACAGAAACACAGAATGTTTGCACATGATCCAATCAAATCTTTTTTTTTGTCCTTTCTTCTTCTAACCAGTCCTCACAGTTGCAAAATGTCTGGACCGAATTCAAAAACCGGGCCTTCTCCAGAGGAGGGCCTGGGTTCAGCAGAGAGTAAGTCTCTTACCGCCCTCTGCTGGCCAAATGACAGCAAGACAGTTTGATGACCCTATGAGGCTTTAAATGTCTGTTTATGTTGCAGTCTTATCCCGTGGTGCAAGAACATGAAGACCCAACTGTGTGGCATATACCGACAGTGTTTTCTGTCTGACTCTGGTCCAGACGACACTCCTCGCCGTCTCTCCCCTGGCCTGCAAGAACGAGCCCAGACCATGGTGCAGTGAGTGTCTGTCAGCTACTATTTTCCTTGTTATATTTTAGGTTTGCCAACTCGAATTCATTTTTTTATTTTGACATCGTGCAGCCTCGTCCTTCATTGTTTTCTCTGTATCCTCTTTGTCTTCCTATCTTCTTCTTTGTCTCACTCTCTAAGGGAGAAACTGATGGACTGGAAGGACTTCCTGTTAGTGAAAAGCAAGAGGAATATCACCATGGTCTCATATCCTCTCAGTGCAGCAACTCTGTGACATCCTGTTTTGTCTAATTTCCGTGCAATTTTTTCTACAAAGCAGAATTTGCAATATTTGTAAAAGTCTATTTTGTATTTTTATGGTTTTTAACAACATGCATACACCTAAAAACCCCAAAAAACAAACCCGTTGTTATGCTGAGTGTATTAATCTTAACTGATTAATCTCACTTACCTGGAGGATTTCCCAGGCCTCATCCATTTTATCTGTGTGGACCGATCAAGCGGGCAAATGATAGCGCCATCGCTCAGCATCACAGAGCGAACCACGTCTGAGCTGGGGAAGGGACCAGTGGCTCAGTATATCAAAAACAAGGTCTCTAAAACTAGAACTACATCTTATTTATTTTGGGGTAAAGTATAGAAGTCAGTAGCCTCCTCCTCATTTCTTTCTATTTTGCTGGGAAAATAGGAAACGGGTTAATTGATTTATTGGAATGTGTCCAAACATAGATGGAAATAGAGTATATCAAGCATCTTATTCTTCAACACAGGCTGAACTTTCCTAAGCAAGCTTTTAAGTAATTTTCAGGAATAATTCTCCAGGCTTCTTGATGGACATCCAGAGCTTTTCTTTGGCTGCCTTTTGCTCTCTTTGCTGTCAAGATGATCCAACACTTTAATAATGTTGAGGTCTCAACTCTGGGGAGGCCAATCCATGGCTACAGTGTTACATTGTGTGTTTTTCTACCCAGTTATGCTTTTGCTGTATGGGCAGTGTGTTTGGGATCATTGTCATGCTGGTGTTGGCAATCAGATGGTATTTCATAGTGGATCAAAATCTGCCAGTACTGTCTGTGTTCATAGCTCAGTCAATTTTGACAAAATCCCATGACAGAGCCTCCACTGTCTTTTACAGATAACTGTAGACACTCGACTGTTCTACTCGTCTCATCTCTGTACATACTGATGATTATTTGAACAAAAAATTTCAAATTTGAATTTGTCACTCCATAAGATCTGTTGCACTAGTTCAGTCAATTTCTCTCTTCAATGAACAGTAGACCTAACGGTCAGATGCATTTCTCAGTTGCTGTGTCAGGTCTTTGCAGGAATGTTTTCCATTTCTTAAGGGTATGACTTTCACATACTGTTCATCTGCTGTGTTTTAGGCCTGCCATTTCTTTTTTGTCCTTCACTTGTTCAGTTTTCAGTTACATTTTTAAGGATATGACAAGTTTTCAGCTAATAGCTTTTTAGGAATCACATTGTTGGTTAAAAAAATACTATTTTATGTCTATCAAGCTATCTTATCTTTGGCATTTTTCCTAGACTCAACTAAAGAAATGTTAGCCAACTGTGTGTTTGTGGAACAGGCTGCTAGTAACAAAGTGCCAAAGGTAGTAAGGAATTTGAAGTAAGCCTTTTGCTAAGTTTTCTGTTACGTCTAGACACAACATTAATTCCCCTTTTGTGTTAGGTGCCTTTTTTATATCCCCCTGCAAATGGTCAGGTGCAAGGACTGGATTGAAAATTGGTGAAAAGGCAGCGAATATCAAAGAAAAACTTTGAAAGACCTTCAGAAAGCCTGGAGATCTATTACTCAAAAAATGACAAAGTCTGACTTCTTGGAAGCAAAACATGAAGAACTAGGTGGTTGCTCAAGATTTTCGCACAGTGTATAATGTCAGTTTATAACCATTTCTCATTACAGCGAGTCTTGTTAGCCAAACTGGTAACAAATTACTGGACACGATCAAGTGATATTTGTACACACCGAAACCTGTGAAACTGTGTTTTACACTTTGCTTTTTATACATCTGAAGTCAAACACGTACAGATAGTTTTGTTTTATGTGTGGTGGCAAGTTTATGTGTCGACTGTTTCCTAGTGTTTGTGATAACTTAGGCCAGCTATCTGTAGCCTCAAGTTCATCGTACATTAGGCTGTGCATAAGACAGTGTGTGGATAATCACGGTATGCATATTTTTGTCATTTCTTTTTTCTAATCCATACTGAAGATGTGGAGCCTGGTCAGCACAACACGGCACTATCTTCAGAAGGGTTACTCCACTCTAACATTACGTGATGGAGATTTCTACTTCTGCTACTTTCTGTGGTTTGAAAATGAAACTGTAAGTCACTGCTATACTTTGTTCTGTTATCCATAAAAGAAATTTAACAGCCTGAAACAGCAAAAAAGCTTATAATTCAATTTGTATACCTCCTCGATCAGGGCTTCAAGTTGGAGGCAAAAGACATACCCACCATGCCTGATGACTCCGCCCCCATCGGGATGCTTGCTCGGGATTACTACAGGTAACCAACCTAGTGTGATAGAAATATTTTTCTTTAATTTGTTCTCCTGACTAAACAAAGCGATACGTGTTGCAGGAAGCTGCTTCGGTACTACAGTAAGAATCACCCGGGCGAGCCAGTGAAATGCTACGAGCTCCTAACAGTTCATCTGGGAGTCATCCCCACTGAGATCATCCTCCAGCACTGCAGGCAGCTGGCAAGCAAATTATGGGAGCCCTCACGCAACCCACTGCTGTAGACAGACCCACACTCTCACAGTGGGTCAGAGTAGCCAAGAACAAAAAGAAACAACTCTTATTTTACATGTTGTGTTCTGCGTCTGTTTCACTGTCAATGTATTTTTGTATTGTGTTTAAAATCCTAAGACCCAAAATTATTTATTGAAAGCACTTTGATTTCTGATTAGATAAATCAAACCCCACTGTGCACTGTACACACCTTGTCTTTTATGAAGCATGTTCCACTTTCTAATTTTAGGTATTTTAATATATTCTTAAAAATATGTATTTGACTTATTTCCTATTTATTATTAATCTACATATTTGTATCGTTTTACTGAGGGGTTTTTTTCTTTTTAAAATTTGTGACTGATTTTTTTTTTTTTTGGCTTGTTTTTAAGAAATGCAGCTATTGTCCCTTTTTTGCCTTTACTAATGGCAGCGCTATAAAATGTATGAAGGAAACATAGTAATAGTAATTATGGTTTGTCTGTCTTCATAAACAGTAAATAATTTTTGAGAAAGAACAATCAGTAGTCTCATATTCTTATGTTTTATGTTTATTAAATTGTTGTAAACTCAGTTGAAATAGTACAGTGTGAACCCAGACCATCACGTTTCTGTGTGGTAGCACAATTTAGCTTCTCCTATCACAATTACAGTACAGGATCCAGTGATTTAACATGTTCATTGAATTGTAATGACAGAAATTAGCCTCTACCGTCACTTGGAGTTAAATGTGCTCATCAATCAGTTAACCACATGATACTGAGCATTTTAGAAGCCAGTCTGCAGTGTGTAGGGTTCTTCAGTTCGGTATATCACCGATCTTTGACTCATACCCCTCCTGTTAGGTCAGTCACTACTCCTGCAGCCACCAGGTCCTTCAAGAAGAGTTTTTCAGCAGTTACATCATGCACCACCTGCATATGATGATAGGAAAAAAAGGATTAGAGCGTGAAGCTCAGACGCCTCCTTGCCGCTGCTTTGATCATTAAGCTAAACTTACCTGAGACTTCATTGTGTCCATGCGTATGGCCTCATAATAATGAAGCCTGGCCTCAGGGTGCTGCATGTCATACCCAAACCCAGCCAGGCTCACCTGGTCGCACATCTGCAAAGCCATCACCACTCCAGTGGCACCAATTGTTGGCAATATGTTCTTGGGGAGAAAAAAAAACGACCCGTGACATAGTTTGCAACAGAAGAGTTCAGTCCCGTTTCGTTAGAATTACTCAGCATAATAGCAAAAGCCCTCCTAACAGTTGTGAGTTTATGATTTTAAGTGTAAGTAATTTTATTATTTGCCCAGTTATTAATGTCCACAGATTATTCATTCATAGAAACTCACATTTCTCTGGTTCAGTTCATATTTCTCTATAACTTGGCCCGTCTTGTGAATAATCTCTGGGTGGACGATCTTGAAGCTCTCTGGTGTCAGGGGGATATGATCCACAACTTCTTTCCAGAACCACATTTTAGACCAGAAGCTCTATTGAAAAATAAAAATAAAAGGAGATATAGGGTGTATGTGTATAGTATAGTGCCATTGCTACATGACTTTCTGTGATGCTTGTGTGTGTGATATGCCCTTTCAGTGTGCAGTGGAGGATCTTGTGATGTGGCCTTACCAGAGGTTGTTTGGTGATGACAGAAGTAACCCAGTCTAAATCTAGGCTCTTAAAGACCACCACAGCAAATATGCTAGTCCTTTTGTACTCATTTGAGGAGTGAGGCGCTCCCTCTGGATATGTCAGGCGGATGGTTGTCCTCGAACCAACATCTCTCTCAAAGCCGTGCACTGGAGCATTATTCAGCCTGGTAACACAGATGGAGCCTGTGAGATGACGACCATCACAACAGTTTAAAAATAGGCGCCATAGTCTGTCTTTCCACTGGTGTCCACTTGACACAGGAATGCATACCTGATAATGATGTCATACTGATCTATATGTGATCCAAGATGGCTCCCATGAAGAATCCCTCCACTACCCACCACCACGCATCGCATGCAGCTGCCTTCTCTCTTCAATGATGGAGGCAGGCCAGGTTGAGGCAGAGAGGCGAGCGCTACAGCGAGATGCTGTTCGATGCCCTGAAACCCAAGAGGAGGAGACAGAGTCCATGGCTCAGGCCTCTCCTGCTGTACAAACACGGGGATATCTTGGAGGCCAACAGGACAAGACAGGTGCTTGAGGTGGTTTAGACACCAGCGAGGCAGACAAGGTCCTGCCAGCAGAGAGGCTGACCGATTTAGTACGGCCTGAACAGAGGGAAAAACATTTCAGCCGAAAGAAAGGGAAAGAAACCATCTCAGATGCTTGCCAATATGTACAAAGATGCATCTGTACCATATCTTTGGGTTGTTGATAGTCATCCCTGATAGCTGCCACCTTGTCCAAGGGGAGATAAGCAGGAATCAGAATAGCCAAATAACATCCGATCAGCAGCATCAGGCTAAAGAAAAGGTTCTCCTCTCTTTACAGCAGATTGTTTTTTTTAAAAATGCAGCAAAAATATAGTGTTAGTTATAAATGGCACAGATAACAGGCCCACAAAGGAAACGCAGTACTACAGATGTGCTTCACCTGTTGAGAAAAACATCTCTGGAGTCAGTCTTTGGGACCACTTTCTTCCTGTGAAAGGCTGGTCTTGGGGTTGCCGCTTCTGCGGCCTCAGGCAGCTGCTGAGAGCTGTCGTCCAGGTCTGCTACACTCAAGCGATTCAGCGTTACCATGGCGCTCGTACTTTCACCTGAAACACACACAGTGCTGAACTCACGGCGGTGAACATAATCTCCACTTTATAACAGCAACGTCACGAACTAAACTCTCTCTATGGAAGATACAAACCTCTGTAATTATAGATGTTAGAGTAAATTTAACTGAAAAATGTGAGCTTACGCGCTTTTAAAATGGTTTTTACACAGTAAAGAGCCAAGATCAACATCAATTTGAGTAATATAAGCAACAGTACTCACAGCCAGGATGATAAAAGACAAGCTGATTGTTAACTGTGTCCTTGCCTGAGCTCCATGGGTGAGAGGAGAGGAGAAGAGCATAACAACATCTATTGTTATGTTCTGCTAAAATGGCTGCTGCTGCTTCCTATCTCTGTGAACTCTGTCACTTCCTTCAGAATCACTGGTTAAACATTAACATGTCACTCATTTGCAAACATTTCTGACTGAGTGGGACAAAGTGAGTGTGTGTGTGTCTATACAATTAAAATCTGCACAAAGACATCATGTGAAAGGGAGGAAGTGTCAGACATGGTAAATACAACACTGAAGTACACCTAAAAGGTTTTAAGCACTAAAAAGCAGAAGTGTTTGTGTAGCTGCTGCACAACCCGTTATCAAACAGCCCTGTGGCATGTACTGTATGCAGACAATGGCAATCAATTTACAAAATCCATGCCCTTTGCTGATTTATCTTTCCACTGCAAAAGAGCAAACAAAAAAACAAAGAATAACCGCTCATGCTGACTCTCTTGCTCAGGTAAAAACAACTAAAGACCCTCCCCCAGTGCACACTGGTCCTACCTGCAATTCTGGATGCAGTTTATCAAAATTAACCAAACAAAATAACAGACTGAGTGACCAATCGAGATATCACTTGACAGTGATCAAACCTTTATAAATAGCATAATCCCTCAAACCAGCATGTTTATGAGAGGAATACTGAAGTGAAAGAAAAGGGCATACTGTGGCAGCTACAGGAGGGAGTAAAACCAGGAGCTTATGCAGTGAATATACCCTCTGTGTATGACATGCCTAAAGGGTTTGAAGTCTCTTTCTGTGTGTGTGTGTGTGTGTGTGTGTGTGTGTGTGTGTGTGTGTGTGTGTGTGTGTGTGTGTGTGTGTGTGTATAGCATGTTTAGATATCTTTGTGAGGACCAAAAATTGGAATTGTACTACAGCTGTGGGGACAAAATGCCCGTCCCCACAAGTTTGAAGGCATTTTTGAGACTCAAAATGTGGTTTTAGTGTCACATTACAATTATGCTATGGTTAGGTTTAGGCATTCATTTTTGATGGTAAGGGTTAGGGTAAGCGACTAGGGAAACATTATGTCAACTAGATGTCCTCACTAGGATATGAAAACAAGTGTGTATGTGTGTGTGTTTGGGGGGGTTGTGTGTTTGTGTGTGTGGGGGGGCATGACAGAGGAAGAGAGTGAGCGAGAATGTAGGTCTGGCAAGTACACGGCAAGTAACACAATGTCCCACCATGAAGTCACTGAAGTCACTGAAGCCATCAAGCCACCGTGCCCAACAGCACTTCTCTATAAGCTGTATGATCTGACAGTTTTATTCTATTATATTTTAGATTATTGGTGAAGACTGATCACATTTAGTTGTTCAATATTACTTTATTATTATTGTATTTTTGCATATTTTATCCCAGGGATGGAAAAGGTTGCACAGTGGGCCGGTTTGATGGACCATGAGACAGGACAAGAAGAGAAAACCCAGGTAGGTAAAAGCTTTATTCCTGCTGTGGCTTTTGCAGTGATTCTTTTGTTGACTCCTAAAATGATAATCTCTCTCTGCCAGACTATATAATGTATTTTTCTATTGTTATCACAATATCAAAATTCCAAAAAGTCCTTAATGAAAAAATGAAAACATATGAGTAAGTGTTGCAGGTGTAGTGCTTGTTTGACATTAAATCTAATAACTAATACAAAAATGTGACTATGAAAAGCACATGAGAGGCATTTTATCTGAAATGTTTCTATTGCTATGGCCAAGCCTGGTTTGCACTATGCTGTGAATTTGTTTTGACATTAACACTGTCATTCCTGGCTCTCAACACCCCGTAGCTTGCTTGGCACCGCTGCTTCCAAAGCCAACATTCCCTCGCTGATCTAGGTTTTCAGACTGTGTTTGTTATTGTTCCCGTCATTTCGCAGGCATTTGAGAGAACGGGGAGAATCTCATCGAACCTGTGCAGCGAGAGTTTGGACCTGAGTGCAGAACAGGATAACTCAGAGCTGGGCAAAAGAAAAAAGAAGACCAAAAAAACATTCATGCCCAGGCTGTCTGTGGAAATGCAAGTGGTGAGACACGAGTTTCAGAAGCTGTGTCTTCATGTCAGAGATGTATAAAGTGAACCTCTGCCTCTCCTGCTCCTCTGTGTTTCTGTGTGGACAGATAGAGCCTGTGGATACTGCAGAATTCATGAATGCAGCCAGTGAGTGCAAACTGGATATCATAGACAGGTATCTGGCAGATGGTGGGAACCCAAACGCCCACGATGAGGTAGGGCTCTCCCTGCATCACAGTAAAACATGAATAAAATATAGCATGCTAAAATTTCAGCTAATAATATATTTACATTTGCCAGCTGAAGAGGACAGCACTCCACCGCGCCTGCCTGGAAGGACATGCTCCAGTTGTCCAAATGCTTTTAGGAAAAGGAGCTGATATCAACTTAAAAGATCAAGTAAGACGTGCGTGCACCCTGTAGGTTTGTAAAGATGATGATGGGATTGAGTGAGATTATCTTCTCAAACTAAAGCTCCTGGTTCTAGTGACCTGATGCCTGCACTACTAATTCGATGGGATGGGGGGGGGCTCCTACTGTGTTTCAGCTGGGCTCTAGGGCCATACACTGGGCCTGCAGAGGGGGAAACCTGACGGTAGTCGAAGTCCTGAAGAGCCACGGGGCTGATCTTAATGTTAGAGATAAGGTAAATGTAAATTTTAGTATGCTCTGCATTTGCACCAGACCACAGTCAACTGAACATGAGTTTGCACACATTCCCACAATCTCAGATTATATCACTGTCTGTACTGCAGTTGCATAGCACACCTCTGCATGTTGCCACGAGAACAGGCCACACCTCTATTGTGGAATACCTGCTGTCTTGTGGGGCCTTAATCAACTCCAGGGACAGGGTAGGTGGCAACTCCACTCCACTTCTGTGCTTCATGACCTCTGCAGTTTATTTAAGTCAGTAACAAAAATGCTTTTTTTTAAAACCTGGTTTTAGGAAGGTGACACAGCCCTGCACGATGCAGTGCGTCTGAACAGATACAAGATAGTGAAGCTGCTCATAGTTGCTGGAGCTGACACAAAAATAAAAAATCATGTAAGTTTTTTTTTCCATCTTTAATTCTCATTAGTGTGCAGGTTAGCATGGCTGTGAAAATGTAAAGAACCTGGTTTTGATTTCCATATGTGCAAATACAATGCTAGTTTGGTTATCTTATAATGAAGTGAGACAATGATGACAGTTTGCTTTTTGATTCATACGAAAGGCAGTTTTGATCCAAGTCAAGAAATGTAGTTCAGCACCACCTCATAAGCTGTCAGACTGGTGCTTTGTTTTTTGGTTTTTTTGGTTAGGTTGTTTTTTTAAATGAGCAAGATGTAAGGTGTGATCTTCAGATGTGCTTCTGTTTTCTTTGAACAGTGCTTGCAGTTTCCTGTCTTCATGCTAAGATATTAACACTGTGGTGCATATGACATAATGACAAGTGTCACGTTCAGCTTCATGCCAATGTCACACCTATTCATCTCTTTAACTTTTGCTAATTTGCAAACTAGAGGGACCAGGCCTCCACCGCCTTACACACACAAACCACTAGGATTATTCAATCCAAGCATTATATTTGTTATTACACTATTTTAAAGCATATTTACTGCCTGCATATTAAAAGCTAACATGGTGTTGCTCACATCTCAACCCTCTGCATGCTATATACCTCAGTGGTAACAAAGTGGCAGTGTGATTGCAGGAAGGACTGACAGCAGTGCAGCAGGTAAAACAATGGCAGTTTGACATCGTGGAGACCCTGCAGAGGCTCGAGAAACTGAGGAAGGTGGGAGTACTGTCGCCTGCTAACAACTCAGGGGAGGAGTGAACAGTGCAGCTGTGCATCTGTGCAAGGATCACCTCAGTTTACATTGCAACTGAGTGGTTACAGTTCTGCGCATTTAACTAAAAGCCAACAGATATCCCGGGATTGTTGAGGCTCTCAGTGAGCTAAAATCCACCTGGTTGATGATCCACCCTTGACTCATATTGTATATTATTTCTATATCACTTTCTATGAGTATCTGCCTCAGGTTCTCTCTATATAAATATATTCTGTACTTCTATGTAGTGCTGTGTAAATGATATTTGCATCTGTGTTTCCAGGACGTTACTGTAAAACCTCTAAATCAGTCTGAAAATATCAGTTGGGAATTAACACTAACATTAAAAAGTATCTGCTTATTTAAAACAGAAAGAAAGCAACTCACGAGTGAAGAAACAAAGCTAACCTCAGGATTTTGAAACGAGGTTTAAAAGTGCTTAATATTGTTACAAACACTCTGAATATTTCACATCTGATTTGAGATGCCTTTGAAAGTTAAATAAAGCTGACAGAGATAGGGACTGTGTAAAAGTTGTTTTTGAATATACATTAGAGGTCCTTCTTTTATTGAGCCAGTAGGCCAGGCCAGAGAACGCATTAGCCCTGTGTTTGAGACGCCAGCTGACAGCAGCAGAGATGATGGGTATGCCTCCCGCTAAAGTCAGAGATTCAGCAGGAGCTCAGCAACATATTTTCCTTCTATCATCAGAGGCTCAAATGTTCCTGAGGGACATTTGTCATTCACGCTGGGGAAACAATTTGCTGCTCTGCTTATACTGTAGTCTTTTAAGTACAGTAGCATATTCTAAAAATAGCCGGCACAGCTTCCTAAACAAATATTGTGGTACTGCTGTATTTCTCACAGTGCTGGTGTAAAATGTTGTTTTTTCATGTATCACTGTGCTTATTGTAGGCAGTGCATCAGATAAACGATCACACACAGACACATTTCCTGTTAAAAGCAATGCTGTGTAACTGTCAGGGACACTGGGGAAAACATACCACAAACAATAGAAGGTTATTCACACCGTGTGCAAGTGTTATCGTTTTATTTTGTCGACCTAATCTTAGCATGGCTTTTTCTAATCTGTGTATATCAAATGACAGTTTTAGAAAAGTGATTGTTTTACTTTTTGAGGTTTAATGTTCTCAGCTCCGTGTGAGTTGCATGCTGCTTTGTTGCGAGTTAGGGCTGGAATGATGTACAGCGAGAAAGAGGGGGATGGGGAAGCTGGAGGTTTTCCCTCTGTGTTGTTGCTATGGTGGAACCAAAATCCAGTGGAACCTGTTTGTGAGTGAAATGCAAACATCTCTCCCATAATTTACCCTTTACGTTAGAATCCCTGAGAAGCTATGATATAAAAACGAAAGCATTTCCTGTTTCTTTGTTCAATTCAAATACTGTGACACTCAATGAACAACATGTTTCGCTTTCAGCAAAAAGATCTTTATTAAACACATCCACTGGTTGCCACCTCTGTGAGACTTATTCCAGGAACGTTACAGGATATTGTGCAACAGTTTTCTCTGAGAGCACTCAAAGCAACATTAAATCGTCACTGAACACAAACCTAAGAACCGAAATGATGTTTTCCAGGCAAGTGAAAATCTGGGCAGGCACACTTTTAAAGCACCATTTGTTTCCATTTGGAAAAGGATGTGTGATTCGAGTGTATCCAGTTTCACTCAGGCAGAAGTGTGGAAGCGAAGAAGGCTTGAGGAAGTGTTGTGTCTAATGGAAAAGAAAAAGAAAACCCTCTACGAGATCTGCAGCATATTACACTGTTTACACACAGTTCAACCCTTAAAGTGTGTTTTATAAAGAGGTACTAATGCATTCACTGTACTGCTGTCTTTGTGATTATACTTTCCAGCATGCTGCCATACCAAAGGGGTGTTCAAAGCAACAATGCAAGACTGTGAACTGATTTTCTTTATACTCGATAACAGCAGTGAATGCCTGTAAATGTGTTAAACCATGCTCGAAACATCAGACATATTTAAAGCAGAATCTAATTTCAGTTTGTCCTCACAGATTGCTCTTTATTGTTCAGGAAAACATGAAACTTGACTGTTCTGGAGTTTTGTCTGTCTTTGGTTGAAGCGCTGTGTAGGCAACCCTAGACAAACCATCTCAACCAATGCTTTTTAAGGCCTATTAACTGTTCAAGTACACGGAAATAATCAAAAATCACAGGTCGGCTGTGATCAGCTATGAAGGTTAATAATAAATTCTTAACACGTTCTTTAACTACACTGTGTTAAATAATGCAGTAGTACAATTTTCCACCTGACCAATAATTCATTCCAGAGGTCAAACCAAACACAGTCACAGACGATGACGATCTATACATATCACAAAAGGACTACACACATTACAAAGTGAAATATATATCTGATTTATAAATCATTCAATTTGCTGCCTTGTTTAAGATTTAGGTCCATAATTGAGTGCATTTAGTTGTGATTTCCACTGTATGTGATGCGTTGATGGGAGACAGGACTTGCGACTGATGGGAGCTAAAACCTCAGCACCAACTTAGCGATATGTCTCGGAGCAATGAAGTCAAGAAGGGAAAGAGGGGGCGTTGTGCGTCTTTTGTTTTTTTAAAAATCAGACAACCTTGAACTACACTCTTGCACAGAAATGTCTTTAAGGCAAACGTGAATACTGATTTTCAAAAGGGGGAAAGTGGAAAAATGGATCCCTTTTTTTGTAAAGTTAGCAGCAGGATTTTCAGTTGAGGGACTGTTAAAGGTGGCAATTGGAGTGTTCTCAGAAACATTTACATTTACTTGTTTCGTCAGCACGCTGTTTGCGTCTTTTTCCACCCATCAAACATGTTGAATGCTTTTCCTTTCTCATAACACTTTTATAAAGCCAATTAAAAAATATTTGAAATGGTGCATTGTTTCAATCTGTGTTTTAGCCCTCGGTCTTTGTGACTGGCTTTGTGGGCATGCTGTCATGAATGTGAATCATGTTGCTGCCATGCTCTTGCACATGCAAGCACGTCCTTGTGCATGTGAATGTGAAGAACAAAAGCGGACCCACTTATAAAAGCACTGCTAGTGGCACCGCTAGTTAAATATTCAAAAGGTACATTTAGGTTTCTCTTTCCTGTAATAGCTTGCACCTTTTTAAGGTGAATTTATTCCACCTATAGACTTAATTTACAAACTCTTTAAAGAACCAGATGCCTCATTTTTCATGGTTTGATAAAAGAAGGCTAACGATTCTGTAGGAAAGACAAAAAGACACTGTTCAGAACACCAGAACAGCAGCATTCACTGTATTCATAACTTGAAGTTAAAGGTGTGCTTTGTGGTCTTCATATTTCATGTCAGTCTTCCAGAAAGTCATTATTTGGTCAACTTGCATGTGGATTCCAAGCCTCTGTTGAAGTAGAGCAAGGATCATGCATAACAAGAAAAACAGTCATGGTAAAAGAGGAGATGAAGACATTGAGAGAAGAGCTGGGGAAACATATTCAAGTACAATCCCTGACGCCCTTTCGGATGGTGCTGGAACCTTGAGTGTGACTGTGTCCTTCAGGGTTGTCAAAGCGCCAGGCTGTGAGCATTGGAGGCTGAAGCCTGTGCACGCTGCACCACTCCTGGACACTTTTCTCTCTTCAGCAGCTTGTGGTTTTGAAACAAGCCTTCATTTCGTGGAACACCATGAGTTCCATCTGGGAAAGTCAGTAGCCCTGGAGGGACAGACAGAGGACGCTATGACGCTATCACAGAGAGAGAATACTGACATCCTGATGGACAGACTTACCATAGCCTTCAACACGCCCGTCTTTGAATTCCCCTTCAAACTTCATGCCATCATATCGACTGAAGACACCCGTGCCATGAAATTTTCCGTGTGCAAATTCGCCTTCGTATCTGAAACGGTGAAAGCAGAGCATGAGTTTATTTTTTAATCAAGTACAAAATTTGTTCTCTTGTTGTTTCCACTCTTTTTGTTCACACACCTGGATCCATCTGTAAAAAGCAGTACACCAGAACCGTGGAAGAGTCCATTCTCAAACTGACCGGTGTAACAGGTTCCATCCTGAAACTTGAGCTGGCCATCACCATGTCTCCGACCTGGAAAGTTCCACAACATCAAAGTGAGCAGTGGCAGTAACTTCAAACAGAAGATACCATTCACTTGTGAGGAATCTAATTAAAATCAAACACCAGGTCTGTTGTGGTTCACTCCTACATAACAAATTGTAACATACTGATGGAAAACCGAGCCTACCGTTTGAACTTACAGTGTGGCCGAGGGATTTAAATTCACTTTTACCGTAGAGGTACTTCTCATGTCACATGAGTTAGTACGTGCCTGGATTTAAATACCCCTCCACCCTTGCTCAGAGAAAGGTTTACTACTGTCCCATCTGCCTCCTGTGCACTCAGAATTACAGCAGTCTAATCCAGCAGATTTTTAGCAGGGATTTCTACTTTGGGATTCAGATTGTGAAAACATTCAAGGAATGTACTTGCACTCCCCTCCTAGAAGCCTGTGATCCACTACTGAAGCTTATAATCACATCAGAGGGCACACACCTACAACTGGTTTAATCCACAAAGGCCACACTAAAAATGCAGGTAGAGCAAAATTTGTTTAATACAATAGCTTAAGTTGTGTTGTTTTTATGTAAAAGCAGCTGAAAATCATAACAAACCAAACGACAAGAGAAAATTAAAAACTCTGGGATTGTCTTATTCCTAGCATATTGGCTTAGTTTCTCAGAAGCAGCTGACAGAGGACACTAAGATTTCCAAAACAGGTCCAAAGTCTAATCCAGACAAAGCCAGAGCTAGCAACTCAGTCGCTGCTTGTCTTGGGTTACCAGTGCTTGCTAATTGGGATTTGACTAAATAGCTTGAGCTTGCATGTCACTATATGTAGCATCACTGCATGTGTGTTAGAGAGATTTAAAACAGAGCAAGCATCCTGTGATATTTTAGACAGGTGAAAATTTGGACAAATATATTTTCCCCACAGCTTCATGATAACCCTGCCTTTGGTACTTTCCTGTTATTTCCCTGTAATAACATTATTTATGTAAATACAAATCACTTACAAAGCTCTCTGTTATGTGTACTCATCCAGCACAGATGGGTGAACATCAAGCCCAGTGATGAAACTTACTTATTACCTTATGTAATGGATGCTGCTTTAACTGATGGTTTATAATTTACTAAAATTATTTAGAAGTTATTGAAATATCTGGAAACATGCAAGGAAATATACAGGTCTAAAAAGCTTGAAAGTTAGTATTTGCTATGCCCAACACAACCTGAACTCTCTTAGACAAGCTTTCTTTCCTAAGAGACCAATATCTCTCCAGGCCATTCAAAGTTCTTCTTTGGGGATCGGCTACCTTTTGGTCTGTTCTCTGTCAAAATTATCCCACATTGCTTTAATAATGTTGAGGTACAAGCTCTGGGGTGTCAAATCCATAAGTAATAGTGCTTCATTGTGTGTTCTTCTATCCAGGTATGCTTTTACTGCACTGCCAGTGTGCTTGGGATCATTGTCATGCTGAAAAAGGAAGCCTATCAGATGCTTTCTAGATGGTACTCCATGGTGGATTAAAAAAGTATATCTTTGATATTTTCCATAGATTCAGCTAAAGAAATTGGAAGAAATTGTGTTTTTGTAACATGCTACTAGTAATAAAGTCCCTAATAATACAATTTAAAATTGTTTTTTTGTTTTTTTTGGGGGGGGGTAATTTGTCTGTTAAGTGGTTTAACAAAAAAAAGGAAAAAAAACATTCCTCTGAAAATGGTCAGTTACCAGAGCTGGACTAAAATTTAGTGAAAAAGCAGCAGAAAAACTTTAAAAGACTTTTAGAAAGTCTGGAAAGCTATTGCTCAAGATCACTTTAAGAAATTACAAAATAGTCTGGCTTTTAGAAGCAAAACAAAAAAATGAGGAGTGGCTCAAGAAATTTATAGATTATTGTACAAACTAATACCACTATAATACCATACGTGGACCTGTTCCATTGGGGAATATGATTATGTGTTCAATTTTTGCGGGCCGTAACCTGAATCCAAGAATACCTAATCCAAACTTCACAGAACAAGGACTCAGCAGACTTTTCAATTGTGCTGATATCTCACCTTTCCTTAAGCTGATAGCTAAAGCAACAACACCTTGGAGACATATTCTAAACACACCACCATAGCTACAAGTGACAGCCTGTCTCCCTTGTATTAACATAAACATGTTTGGACATCCTGTAAGCTTTCTTTAAAACTGAAAAGTGGAATAGTCTTGCCTTCTTTCCACTCGCCGTGGTACTCTTCCCCACTAGCATAGGTGAAAGATCCTCTGGTCAGAGTCATGGTTTTCCTGTCAGCACACAAACACACTCTGAGTCACTCTGTGACTGAGTTAAAAACGCACACACATATACTCATGAGTAGAAATTCCTTTAGGGATTATTAGTCCTTCTGTCTATGGAACGGGAAAGTAATTGCCTCTTTGGTACACATATATACTGTAGGGTTGTAGACCTCAGTCATAAAGCAGACGTGATGAAAGCACAATGCTTCTAATAGTCTTTAAAGAATAAACTTACTATGATGATCTTTTTCTTTAATCAGTCATATTTAATAAAGAAAGACAAATAAATGCATTATCTAGCTTCTATTACAACCTCTAGACCTTAAAGCCTTAGAAAGCTTTCCAATTTCTTTAAATAGTAGGGGATTGTTTTAACTTCATACGTTTCCTATAATTAAATAGCTCACGGGGGAGGGGAGCTATTTGATGCACCCCGGAATGAAGGCTAACAATCAAAAAGGCTTTATCAAAAGACAAAGGCAAGTCACATCTGATCCCATAGCTGCAAAAGCACAACTCTGATTATAATACAGTGCATGCTGGTAGTGGTGACGCTGGGGTATGCCCAGTTGTGAGGAACGCCTTTTACAAAGGTTTAGACCCTGGAAGCGTTACTGTAGCATGGATGCAGACATACACCAAAGATGATTGCTATTTAATGGTTAATGAAGCTCTTTCTTTAAAAGAAATAAATGATAATGTGTACAATGTACAATGAGAGTGAGGTGTAATTTCATCCGTGATGTCAAACGAATAAATAATTGATCACACCAACACTGAAACGTTGTTGGAAATATCCAACTTAGGTTGCCAATATGTTCTGAGCAGTGCAGTTTTCACTTACATAACATGTTGCTGAAAAGGCTGTCGCTTTTAATGACAAAGCCTAGGTAGATCGGATGTAACCTATATCTCATCTACAAGGGGGGAAAGGCTGCACACCCGTTAACGCTAAAATTTACCTGCAGACTACGTTTGTCGTCTCTGAAGCATGGAAACCACCGTGCAAGAGCGGAGGGGCGTAAAAATATGAAAACACCGGCTGAGAGACGTTTGTCGCATTCAGGTCCTCCTCGTAAGCTTGATCGAAGCAGTTGTGCCAGACACGCTTTGGAAAAAATGCAAAAGTCGTCATTCTTTTGGATTACTTTGTTTGCACGTTGAATTATAAGGTGCGAAATTCCCATGTTTTATTTTTTAAACCCTATTTGGTTGCTATCAAATGTTTTGTTGTGGTCGATTTTCTGTTGGTGTTAGGCCGCCCTTCCGCTAAGGTTTAATAATTCCGGCAGCACGTGAACGTAGCATTACAACGCCGTTGGCATAGTGTGCTGCAGGTTACAGACAGTGGCAGACATATTTATCATAAAATGCTGCTGGGCATTTTTCTGAAGCTGTTTAATTATTTTTGTCATTATTGTCGGCCAATGCTGTGTTTTATATAGGACCAAGCATGCTATTACTACTAATACTACTAAATTCTTACTATTTTTTAAAATCTGATTAAGATGTCGGGATTTTATTTCAATTAGATGGTCAAACTCCCTGTCCTAGCTCATGGTACTGATGTATATTCCAGAGGTTTTCTTAATAATAACCTGTGTGTGTGTGTGTGTGTGTGTGTGTGTGTGTGTGTGTGTGTGTGTGTGTGTGTGTAAATATATAAATAGAATAGTCACTTTATTTGATATGTCTTAGTACTACTGGGCTGCACTCCTTTTTGCTTTCACAACTGACTCCACAACAATTGTTCATGGCATGTAATTTAACAAGGTGCTGGAAACCTGGGTCCATATTGACATGATAACCTCACACAGTTGCTGCAGAATTGTTGGTTGCTCATCTTCTATGATGAATCTGGCAGTCTATGGCAGTGAATCTGCCATCCCAGGGGCGCTCTACTGGATTGAGAGCTGGTGACTGTAGAAGCCATTTGTGCTCAGTGCCTTGACTCATTGTCAAGGAACCAGTTTGCGATTATTTGAGCTTTGTGACATGGTGCACTATCCTGCTGGAAGCAACAGTCAAAAGACTAGTACACTGTAGTCATAAAGAAGTGGACATGGTCATGAGCAATACAGAGGTGGTGTTTAAATAATGTTTAACCGGTAGTAAAACAGTGAAATGTGGATTATTAAATATTAGGTCTCTCTCCTCCAAGTCTCTGTTAGTACATGACTTAATAATTGATCAACAAATCGATTTACTCTGCCTTACAGAAACCTGGTTGCAGCAGGATGAGTATGTTAGTTTAAATGAATCAACACCCCCGAGTCATTCTAACTACCAGAAACCTCGAAGCACAGGCTGAGGGGGCGGTGTGGCAGCAATTTTTCACACCAGCCTATTAATTAACGAAAGACCAAGACAGACTTTTAATTCATTTGAAAGCCTGATGCTTAGCCTCGTCCACCCCAGCTGTAAAACTCAGAAACCAGTCTTACTTGTTATCATCTATCGTCCACCTGGGCCTTACACAGAGTTTCTCTCTGATTTCTCAGACTTTTTATCTGATTTAGTGCTCAGCTCAGATAAAATAATTATTGTGGGTGATTTTAACATCCATGTAGATGCTAAAAATTACAGCCTCAACATCGCATTTAATCTGTTATTAAACTCAATTGGCTTCTCTCAAAATGTAAAAGAACCCACCCACCACTTTAATCACACTCTAGATCTTGTTTTAACATATGGAATAGAAACTGAACATTTAACAGTGTTTCCTGAAAACCCTCTGCTGTCTGATCATTTCCTGATAACATTTACATTTACAATAATTGATTACACAGCAGTGGAGAGTAGACTTTATCGCAGTAGATGTCTTTCTGAAAGTGCTGTAACTAAGTTTAAGAATATAATCCACCCACTGTTATCATCTTCAATGCCCTGTACCAACATAGAGCAGAGAAGCTATCTGAACGCTACTCCAACAGAGGTCGATTATCTTGTTAATAATTTTACCTCCTCACTACGTACGACTCTGGATACTGTAGCTCCTGTGAAAACTAAAGCCTCAAATCAGAAGTACCTGACTCCGTGGTATAATTCTCAAACACGTAGCCTAGAGCAGATAACTCGTAAGCTGGAGAGGAAATGGCGTGTCACAAATTTAGAGGATCATCATTTAGCCTGGAGAAATAGTTTGCTGCTTTATAAGAAAGCCCTCCGCAAAGCCAGAACATCTTACTATTCGTCACTGATTGAAGAAAATAAGAACAACCCCAGGTTTCTCTTCAGCACTGTAGCCAGGCTGACAAAAAGTCAGAGCTCTACTGAGCCAACAATCCCTTTAACGTTAACTAGTAATGACTTCATCAACTTCTTCACAAATAAAATTTTTATCATTAGAGAAAAAATTACCAATAATCATCCCACAGATGTAATATTATCTACAGCTACTCTTAGTACCATCGATGTTAAGTTAGACTCTTTTTCTCCAATTGATTTTTCTGAGTTAACTTCAATAATTAATTCCTCCAAACCATCAACGTGTCTTTTAGACCCCATTCCTACAAAACTGCTCAAAGAAGTCCTGCCATTAATTAATTCTTCGATCTTAAATATGATCAACCTATCTCTAATAATCGGCTATGTACCACAGGCCTTCAAGGTTGCTGTAGTTAAACCTTTACTCAAAAAGCCATCTCTAGACCCAGCTGTCTTAGCTAATTATAGGCCAATCTCCAACCTTCCTTTCATATCAAAAATCCTTGAAAGAGTAGTTGTCAAACAGCTAACAGATCATCTGCAGAGGAATGGCTTATTTGAAGAGTTTCAGTCAGGTTTCAGAGCTCATCACAGCACAGAAACAGCTTTAGTGAAGGTTACAAATGATCTTCTTATGGCCTCTGACAGTGGACTCATCTCTGTGCTTGTCCTGCTAGACCT
The DNA here is from genome assembly GCF_001858045.2 of Oreochromis niloticus. Lineage (NCBI taxonomy): Eukaryota > Metazoa > Chordata > Actinopteri > Cichliformes > Cichlidae > Oreochromis > Oreochromis niloticus. The sequence goes on from NC_031978.2 coordinate 18,284,969, forward strand.
CAGTGCTGCGTTCGATACTGTTGATCATAATATCCTATTAGAGCGATTAGAACATGCTGTAGGTATTACAGGTACTGTGCTGCAGTGGTTTGTATCATATCTATCTAATAGACTCCAATTTGTACATGTAAATGGAGAGTCCTCTTCACCCACTAAGGTCAGTTATGGAGTTCCACAGGGTTCGGTGCTAGGACCAATTCTATTTACATTATACATGCTTCCCTTAGGCAGCATCATTAGAAGACATAGCATAAATTTTCACTGCTATGCAGATGACACGCAGCTCTATCTATCCATGAAGCCAGGTATCATAGACCAATTAGTTAAACTGCAGGAATGTCTTAAAGACATAAAGACCTGGATGGCCGTTAACTTTCTGCTTCTTAATTCAGATAAAACTGAGGTTATTGTACTCGGCCCTGAAAATCTTAGAAATATGGTATCTAAGCAGATTCTTACTCTGGATGGCATTACCTTGGCCTCCAGTAATGCTGTGAGGAACCTTGGAGTCATTTTTGACCAGGACATGTCCTTCAACGCACATATTAAACAAACATGTAAGACTGCTTTCTTCCATTTGCGCAACATCTCTAAAATTAGAAATATCCTGTCTCAGAGTGACGCTGAAAAACTAGTTCATGCATTTATTACTTCCAGGCTGGACTACTGTAATTCTTTATTATCAGGATGTCCTAAAAACTCACTGAAAAGCCTTCAGCTGATCCAAAACGCTGCAGCGAGAGTCCTGACAGGGACTAGAAAGAGAGAGCATATTTCTCCTGTTTTGGCTTCCCTTCATTGGCTTCCTGTTAAATCCAGAATTGAATTCAAAATCCTGCTCCTCACATACAAGGTCTTAAATAATCAGGCCCCATCTTATCTTAATGACCTTGTAGTACCATATCACCCTATAGAGCACTTCGCTCTCGCACTGCAGGCCTACTTGTTGTTCCTAGAGTATTTAAAAGTAGAATGGGAGGCAGAGCCTTCAGTTTTCAGGCCCCTCTTCTGTGGAACCAGCTTCCAGTTTGGATTCGGGAGACAGACACTATCTCTACTTTCAAGATTAGGCTTAAAACTTTCCTTTTTGCTAAAGCATATAGTTAGGGCTGGACCAGGTGACCCTGAATCCTCCCTTAGTTATGCTACAATAGACGTAGGCTGCCGGGGATTCCCATGATGCATTGAGTTTTTCCTTTCCAGTCGCCTTTCTCACTCACTATGTGTTAATAGACCTCTCTGCATCGAATCATATCTGTTATTAATCTCTGTCTCTCTTCCACAGCATGTCTTTATCCTGTTTTCCTTCTTTAACCCCAACTGGTCGCAGCAGATGGCCCCGCCCCTCCCTGAGCCTGGTTCTGCCGGAGGTTTCTTCCTGTTAAAAGGGAGTTTTTCCTTCCCACTGTCGCCAAAGTGCTTGCTCATAGGGGGTCATATGATTGTTGGGTTTTTCTCTGTATTTATTATTGTGCTATCTACTGTACAATATAAAGCGCCTTGAGGCGACTTTTGTTGTGATTTGGCGCTAAATAAATAAAATTCAATTGAATTTAATTGAATTATTAGGGGTAGTAAATCACTTTTCTTCACCACTGATCGGTTTGAACTACAGGAAGTCATCTTGACCATGTCTACATACTTAAATGCATTGAGTTGCTTCCATGTGATTGGCTCATTAGACATCTGTGTTAACAAGCAGTTGAATGGGTGTCCCAGACAGAGTGACCAGTATAAACACTGGTCAAATCAAAATCTGAAATATCAAAAATGCAGAGCTACCCTCTGTGGCAACCCATTATGATAAGAGAGCTGACATATATTCGTGGTAAAAAGTAAACACATTTGTTCAATTCTAAGGGTTTTATCAGGACATAGTAAAAGTCACCTGGTCCTCACCAAAGGGTGTACTGTGAAGCAGTGGGTTATTGAGCTATGTTGAGCTTAAAGTCAGAATTTTCCGTGTCATGAAAGTGGTTCTCTCTTTTTACTGGGCTAAATTATCATGGCAACTTATGCCAAACATATAACCTTGTTTGGGAGTGGCTTAAGTTTTGTTTAAAAATCATGTGGAAGTGTCACTTTTTCACATTTTTAAAAAAATTTATAGCATTCATTAAGTTTCATATAGATCCTCTAGGGATCTATATGATGTTAGTATGTACCCTACTAACATTACCAACAAAGCCGAGCTGTAATTCCAAAGCAAACTGTATTCAATAAGGGGTTGCAAAAAATGCATAAATGTATTTATACCTGATTGTAATCTACGGCTAGATCTGGAACTACTACAAGAGCACAGAAAACATACCAAGAACACCTATTTATGTAATACCTTATTTATGTAAGCCAAATTTCATTTCGGCTTACATAAATAATACTATAGTTTAAAATGGCATGTGTTCTCTTCTCAAATACAAGTTGAACTTGTATTTACCTAACTGTAAGACCTCAGGGATGTACTGTGAGGGCAGTTAAACACACCCTGGCTTTCTTTGCATTAGCTGGCTTGACAAAATCATGAACGTTAGTCAGATATAAGGGTTATCACAATGATGGTTCTCAACTTTCTTTGTAAACCCAGACTTTCTGCTTCAGACTCTAAACATGTTCATATAAATGAACTCTTCTTCCTCCCAAAATGATCCCTATGAGCGCTCTGTACTCCAGTCAAAGATGGTATTAAATGATGTTGAGAGAATAGTGATAAAAATACTATATAGAAAGGAAAATACAACAGAAAAATGTTACACTATTTCACCTGGCAATGCTCTTTATTTGTAACCTGACAGCTGTCATTAGGATTCATTCTTTGAGAATGATCAATATAAGAAATTGTGTAGCTAATCATGAACTATTGCTGTGAAGCTATTTTTCTCTAATATAGCTAAGTTAGATTTTGGTGGAGAGATGAAAACTTAAAAAACTGATAAAGGTGGTTGGCTTCAATGTCAATTTAAACTTTTTGTCAATTACTTACATTATTGCTTACTAAACCTGACACCCATTTGCCTTGTAAGTAATTCATGATTCTAGTATAGTTACTGAGCTTTAAGGACCAAATAAAAAAAAAATAGCAGCATATAAATTAAAATGTAAAATGTAGTCTATCAAGGAAAAGCACGCTTTAAAATAGAAAATATTTAACAAAGTCATTACATGGGTAATACAAATATTATAGATTACTTAATTGCATTTATTTAGTTAGTTACTGATTAACAGACTGATTTAATCAGACTATTAGTTTTGCATACTGAGAGTGAGTTCGCCTTTGACGTAGGGTGCGTGCGCGTTCACGCAGTCCTTCCTGCTTCCGTAGTGGTGCCGCCAGAAGGAAGACTTATAGAAAATGGCGAGCCTGTGTAAAAGGCAGCAATGCACAATCGACAGATACAGCATTCGGAAGGAACTTGACTCGTGGCCACACAAACTCATTCAATGTGTAGGTAAGGATAATGCTTGTTGCACGGCGCACAATTGCACGGCTTGAATTTCACTTCTGTTTGACCTTTATCGGTGTAAATAACCATCTATTACCGCACTCACTCGGGGCTTCTCCCAGCGACTTTTTGTCCCCAACTGTTTCCTTCACACGGCAGCCAGCAGGACTCGTTAGTTAAATGTCGCAGTTTGCGACAATGTTGCATTACTTGTTGGGTCCAATTGGTGTTTTTATCGTCCATAATGCGTCGACTGCAGACTTTAGGTATGTAGTGGCGGCGTTACGTTAGTTTGTTTAAAGGGCGTCCTGCTTAAAGGGAGTGTCGCTGTGTGTCGGCCAAAAGCAGTCGTTTTCTAAAATACGTCTTCCCGTTGTTGTTGATACTGTATGTTGGATGGGGGAGGGCGACATATACCCTTGAGGTGATGTTTTCAGTCAACATTTAGCCTACTTGCTTCTCAAATTGCTACTCGAGGATTCGCATTAGTGAATGGAGGAAGTGGCGCAGACCCCAATGCAGAATCTGTTTCCCTTTTCGACGATATAAACTTCTCCAACATTTGACGTTAAAACAGGTAATTACAAAAGCAGTTGTTGGCTCTAGGTTTAGCGTCCATTGCATTGTGTGTATCGTCCCGGGGTGGAGGGTGGGACCTCTAGTTTTTCCGTGCAGTAGTGAACATGGTAAACATTATACCCCTTTAAGATAAACATGGAAGCATAGCACCTTAATTCAGTTAGGAGTTGAGACAACCACGGCTCAGTTGAAGTATATAAACTATGCACATGAGTTCAGCTACATGTCCTGTGTGCAGTGTGTTACCTGTCACTAATATTCTGCAACCAAACATGGTGTTTGTGCTCAAAAACAAACAAGAAAACAAACACACAAAAATCTCCACAAACTCACATAGCCTGGTATTTCACCCTGATCCTTGATCCCCCTACTTTAAACTGTAGGGGCACTGAATGAACCATTCTGAACCTCTCTATCAAGCTTCATGGCTTTATACTTGCTAGGTTTTTTTGTAATGCACATAAAACAGATAAATGCTACATTCTTAGTAATAAAATAGCCTGTAAGAACAGACACAACTTGAAAAGCTGCACAAGGCATGTGCCTAGCGCCGTGTAAATACATCCAGATTAGCTCAACCAAACAAAATGCTTCAGTTTCTTTACAAATGACAAATGATTGGTGTGCACAGGGGTTAACTGTGGTGTCCGTTTCTAAAGTCCTCTGTGGGCAGTATGAAGTTACCTGGTTCCCCCTTTTCTAGATCACCATCTAATTATTGTTTCCCACACATAATGATAGGTGGCCGGCGTTTGTATTAGTAGTTTTACACTGTTTGACAGAGTGGCTTGAAGAAAAAGAAGGAGAGTCCATTTGAGTCCATTTAAATCCATGTGACTCGGTAACATAGCAACAGCCTGTGTGGACATTTTGCCGTCAGACACAGATTGATCAGATGAGAATCACTGAGTTGCTCAGTGAACCTGGTTGTTATCGTCAAATCAACGTGTATTTTGCTTTTACTTCGTGTAAGGACACATTAGAAGTGCTTTTACGTATATTCTGACAAGAATACAGCACGCTTCTTTAAGGGCTGTTTTTGGCTGGATAGAACTTGAAAATTTAAAGTAATTGAAATACTAATACTTAGATATTACTGTAGGTTGTGAGCTCCCTTTTTTGGCACAATTGTAAACAAAATTGAAAACAAAGACTTGAAATAGAATACACAGACTATTTTAAAACCCAGGACCCTACTTCTCATGTTCTCAAAATGTCACATTAAATTAATTTCTTGTTATGTGGCTGCTATGTATAGATCATGCTGAGATGCAACCCATGCACAGTAGTGTGTGTGTGTGTGCATAAAAGCTAATGTTTTAAGTTTTCCTGTCATTTAGGAATTCTAGAGTTTGGATTGTCATATATTTTCTGCTGTTGGCTTATTTTGCAGTTGGTTAAATTCTGATTACATTATTAAGAAGAGAAGAAAGGCTATTTAAGTTTAGCTGTTTTAGGCATTTGATGCTCTCTGTTTTAAATGCTAAACCTTAACATGAACTATTAGTTATAACACTGAAATGTATAATATGTGGAATGAATAAACTTATTCCAGCTGCAGTGCTAGGTGAGCGCCGTTTTAGTCATTGCTAAGAAAATGGAGAGAGAATAGTAGCTTTCTGACTATCTGTAAAGCCAGGACTGTTTGGTTATTCAGTCCCTCCTTTATGATTGACAAATGTCCCTTGTGTTTAGGCTATAAGTAAAGCTGCAAGTGCATGACAACAGCATCAGTCTGCTAACTGTAGAATGGCATATTCTGTCCAAGACAACAAGGACATACTTTTGTTTGGCTTTTTGGTGGAGAGAGCTGCACGCCACCACCCTGCTGTTGCTGAAATGGACATTTTGTCTTTGTGTATTTAATGTGAGCACTAAAACTGCAGGGCAGAGACAAGCACAATTGTCCCATAGAACAGCGGCAACAATTGTCAGTATGTTTGCCTATATATGTGTTCATGGGTCCCATCAGCCTCCAGATGCAAACTACGTGGCTGAAAATGTGTGTTCTGTCTGGATTTTGAGAAAATTGGACTTCAACCACACCAGCTAACATTCAAAAATGCCTGGAATGTCAGTTATTCATGTTTGCCTTTGACACTTGGGTGAGTGGGTTGAAAGATTTGCTCAGACAAATAACAAGCAAATCAATATTGACATCAGGCATATTGTCTTGTTTATAATGTAACTTGGGCATGGTCCGTTTTCTGCTCTAGCATGCCCACTCTGTTGGCCTATATCTTCCTAATTTGCAAAAAGAACTGGCTGATTTCTCGTAGCATTTTGCAAGACATGACCAACAGCCTCAGTGACTGCCTTTTGAGTGTGGGCTTGCATGTGTGCTCGGGCATTTGTGCATCTCATATTTGTTATTCAAAGTCATGCTTTGTGCAGCATTACACCATTTGAATGTCAGTTTGCATCATATCATATTAAGTATTCATAGTATTTTTTTTTTTTCTTTCCCCTGCTGTAGTTGTCCAAAGCTGCCAACTCATTGCCTGATCCAGCTACAGCATATTGCTTGTAATGAACAAAATCCATAGTGGCCAAGTCACGTTTCAAACACTGCTTTTACTCATGCCCTTGTAACTTTTAAGCTTATCTGTTGACCTACAGCGAGCTGCTTTTTTGTGGGTTGCAAAGTGAGGGTAAATGACTTTGATTTTGATGCATGCTCAATCATCCAGGTAAGTAAATCCCCAAAAGTTGATTCTGTTCATTTGGACGTAGCGTTTTCAGTGGGAGAAACGTTTCGTCACTCATCCAAGTGACTTCTTCAGTCTCAGCTGACTGCAGGTTTCCCCAGTCTTATAAACAGTACATTTGCATAATGACTGAAACTAGCACCACTGAAGGAACAATGGGCTGGGAGGTCAGTTCCTTGATCATAAATAATTATGATCAAGGAACTGACCTCCCAGCCCTTGTACTGTTTATAAGACTGGGGAAACCTGCAGTCAGCTGAGACTGAAGAAGTCACTTGGATGAGTGACGAAACGTTTCTCCCACTGAAAACGCTACGTACGTCCAGATGAACAGAGTCAACTTTTGGTGACTTAGCTTTTGTTAGATTAAAAGCTCGGCCTCTTTGTAGTGGGCACACTTGGGTTTCAGATCATCATATATGACAGTTTTATCTCTGCACTCCTCCGTCACCCCATGTTACATATTGAAAAAGCATTGCTCATGGAAATCAGTGACCTCCTTCATGCAAAATTATGTTCTTATTAGCATCAATCTGAGGATTCTTGTAATCTCAAAATATGAGTTGTTAAAAGATGAAAGATTGACAGTCAGTTTTTGATCATGTAGTATTCCCAAACTTTTTCTGTTAGTAAAACTGATGTTTCCCACTTAAAATGTAAATTCCAACTAAAAATTGTCATCTTCATCAACTGTATTACTGATAAATGCACTGGTAGTAGACAAGTTACCGATAACGTCTTGCAGCTATAATAGCAGGCCTAATAGCAGTTACACCAAATAAAATCAAGGAACAGCACATTATTGTTTCTATGAAGTGATTATAGCTGAAGCATTTATCAGTAATGCAGCTGATTAAGTTTAAGTCACGAAGGATAGATAAGACTTTTAGTATTATCCCAATAATTCTGCTGAAGTGTGGTCTGCATGAACTCATCAAATAGCAAGTGTTTCATTATATCGTGATAGGCTGTTTTCTGCAGACCAATTAGCTGCATATGGAGGTTTTCAGCGGCATCAGTGCTTAGTGCTTCACGTTTAAAGATTGCAGTTGTTTGTTCCCCCAGAGATATTAGGCCACAGCAGTGTACTCAATAAAGGGCATTTGTTTTCTGATAGTATTTCATTCATGTTACCTGCATGGGCCATTCTTGTTAGAGAGAGTAGGTTGTTTTTAACATGATCACCTACTGATTAGTTTCTTGAATTTTCCTTATCAAAAAATAGGGACTGTAGTGAAATGTGCAAGGCCCGAATGATTATGTCTCTTGGAAAGTGAATCAGTAGTCTGCGGATGTGGCCAAAAATGGTAGCTTTTGCAAGGTTTATGTTGGCTTCATAGCAATTTGAACCTGTTCTATGAGTTTGGAGACACCCCTTCTGAGATAATGTGTAGAACAGCTTGAGTTGGGATTTCCTTTAATGAAGCACTGTAAATATAATTAAACTCTGATTTTGAGGCTCTAACACATTTTTTGTAGCTAACTGGAAGCGATGGTTCTGTACTACAGTACAGTGTCACGTAATCGATCAAAATACAGTATTTCTTGAAAGATAGCTTAAAATTGAAACATCTTTAACCATCATCAGCTCACATGAGATATGTTAGTGTTGTAAGATTAACTTGAACTATACAACATTAGGGTCATTATACAAAAGAAGATTTCACTACAAAGTACATACAGTTTAGTTACTTACGGAGCCTCATTCTGTGTGTAGTAGCTTCCTGCTGTCACTTTACCTTTGCCTTATAGTACAGAGGGGTTTAGGCAGCAGTGGTTTGTGCTTAATGCACTCGCATATGCTTAATGCTCTCATAATGCACTCGTGTTTGGGTCACATGTTTATAATAAACTAGAATTTTTGAGTATTAAGTGACTCATAGATTTGCGTCAGGTTAATGTATATTACATTACTGAATTAACTACATTGTTATGAGCATGCGTGGTGTTGTGCACTTACAGTGTGGTGCAAAAATAACAAGGGGTTTGCTCACTGCTTTTGTGCATAGGCCCCTTAAAGGAAATTGTCTGAGGTATGCAGGAAGGACTCCTTTTTTCTTTTTTTTCCAAACCATGCATCAGTAAAGTACACCGGAGGTTAAAGTTAGGATTTAGTAGGGTTAAGTTGATCCTAGATCGGTGGGATTTCTTTTTCTAAATGCTTTGGGAAGGACATGGTGTCACACACTCCAAATCTTTCAGTCCCTGATTGGCTACAGATGTAGGTCAGAAGAAGGCTAAAGCAGATTGAACAGAGTTGCTGCTCACCGTGAGCCTGCATAAGCTCCATGAAAATACCTACAGAGTTTCATGGTAAACCTCTGTGGGTAATATTAGCTAAAAAAAAAACTGAAATACACTTCACTGCGCTTAAAAAAAGAAATGTCCTAATAATGATTCCCAGTTATTGGAGTCATGTGGGAACAGCTGTGTTGAAAGCGTGTTAAACCATTCCATAAAGCATGGTTGCAATTTACAGCTTTGTTTTTACACATTAATACATCAACTATTTGACATCTATTTAATGTGCATTATAATGGTAATATTTGCACAGTTTTAATTTCTTAGTGCAATTTTCTCCTATTCTATTTTCAATGTATTTAATGTTAGTCCTTTTTTATTCTAAACATTTCTGTTCTCATTTCCTTTTTCATTGCAGCATATCTAATCAATTAAGTGGTGCATTCACTCGGCTAGTTATTTGAGGCAAGCTGCAGTATGTATTTACAGTAATAAAAAAGGGGGGGGGGCGGGGGCTTGGCCTTTCTGGTGTTATTTCATTGGTGGATGTCCCTTCAGATGGGAAATGCACATGCAGCAAATCCTTCACATTAATGCAAACTAGTTAAGTGCAGGTTACGATAAAGTTTCTGGGGTTTTTTGTTTTGTTTTGTTTTGTTTTGTTTTGTTGCATGTTGGTAAGTTTAACTGTGGCTACACAAGACATTGGTTTGTTGGTGTTTTCCTGCTGCTTATTAGGCATTTTAACTGGAGCCATTTTTTATTTATTTTTTTTTATTTTTGAAGCTCTTTTTTTTTTTTTAGGGCTTGCATGACAATTCTGCACTCTTATCAATATTTTATCCCTGCTCTTCTCACGTTGCCTTGCCGGTCCCAAAATGGTTTGGTTTTAAAGAAGCTTGCGGGTGGGTGTGTTTTCATCAGCCACTGTACTGGTTTGCTTTGCTACTATAACAGTATAATATTGCCCCAAAGTCATAGTTTAGAGTGTGACACATTTTTAAATGCCCTAAACAGTATTCCTAAAAAGTAGTTTGATGTCATCATGCTGCACTGTCAAACGAAAGTGGATGACCTACTTTTCTCCTCATGCCTCTGAAATATTTCAGAAATAGGATTGGATAGCTTCAGCTGAAGTCCTGTGCACTAACCCAGAAACAGAATCATGCTGCAGCTATAGGCAACGCTTTGCTTCACTACTTCATCCTCCCCTCTCTTTATGTTTGGCTCTGCTGAAAAGTGGGTGGGTTATTTGTAGGGAAGCAGTGTAAGGCATTTTAACAGATGACAGCTTTTATTCAATTCACTGTGAGATTTGGAAGAGAGTGGATGGTAAGGGCTGATAATTTTATCACCAATTTCTCTGCTCATGTGTGAAGATGAAGTGTTAGTAGGTTTTTGCTATGATGTGTTGTCAGATCAGTTTAATTCATTTGGCCGATGTAACTTGATTGATGCTCATTTCATGCAGGCATAATAATTTTTAGGCTTTCAGTGGTACCGATTTATGTTTTTGTAGCAATGTGTTATGTGATGTATGTTTTTGTCACAGTGGTTTGAGTCAGTACTTTTGGCCTTAAAGTGTCTGGCACATATGGAATGGTGCACTCTCATTTAAAATCCAGTTCAGCTGACAGATGTTCTGTGTGACCTCTTTAGTGGTTGATTTAACGCATGTAGTGGTTTTGGATTGGTTAATCTGACCCTGCAGCAGTAAGAAGACATTTCATATTGTGTTAGTGCTCTCTTATGATTTATGTAGCATAACACATTAGTTCTCAGAAACAGTCTATACAACATAGATAGCTGTATCCCACCAAGTCCCTGAACTGTAAACAGTCATTTAGAGGACTGTGAAGATTTGTTTTTGGTTGAATTTATGATCTCCATCAATCTATAGGGTACTTTGACAGAATTACTTGGCAATCTTGTTACTGGCTGTTTCTTTTTGATGTTAACACCATACAGTCATTCTCAACTCTGTAGGTGCCTTAGTTGCTTGGCAACAGGATGGAGGGCTTGTATTTACTGTTGAAGTAAAAACCTGCGAGGCAAGCGGATGTGTGTTAGAAGAGAGTAAAACGGAGCAGTTGTCAAGTTGAAAAAGAAAAGAAAGGCAAAATCAAGGCATTTATTATTCGGCAGAAACATAACATCTCATTAGGACACACTTCATTTGTTAATTTGATTTATCCATTTTATTCATATGTGAAATTTTGCTTGCTGAGTGCCAGTAGACTACTTTCACATAAAATAACATCAGTCAATGGCAGTTGCTAATATTTGTCTATTTTATCGCAATATACTTTTCTTTTTTTAAATTTCATTTTTAATTTTTGACACAAACAGAGACTGACAAAAAATCCAAACAAAGAAAAAACAACAAAATCACAATTGTATCAGCATTAGCTACAAATAAAATCAACATTGGCTCATAAATGAATTAAATGGGTTCAAACTTTATTATTATTATTATTGTTGTTATTATTTTTAGGTAAACTTACCTTTTTGCATCATGTTAAGACTCATTTTGAACTTCCTATGTTTTTGACTTCAGCACAAACTCTTTACTGTGAGTGAACTTGTACACACGTCATGTTATTACTGCTGATAACAAATATATTTATTGGACTTCATGTGTTTCTTCAGGTTTTGAGAGCATTCTCGAAGGTCTTTTTGGTTCAGCGCTGGTAGAGGACCTGAAATTATTTAAGGGTAAGTGTCTTTAGTGACCATAATCATACGAGTGTATGAATGACAGTTTTGTGGTTTCAGTGTAATCTGTTGTCTTCTTATTATGACAGTGCTACTGCATTGTACCATCTGGTACACATTCACTAAAAACGAGACACTGTCACTGCCTGCAGGGGGAAAAAAAAAAAGATGGCTTATGTCTTTACAAAGTATGTGTTTTGGATGGCATGTGGCCAGTGTAAAAGTCTCCAGTGCCCTATAGACATTTCTACAATGTATGACGTTAGTGAGACAATAATAAGCATTATTTGGGTTGTGTAGTGTGTAGACATTATGCAGTAGCAGTTGCTGCTGAAAATTCAACTGAACTGATTAAATGAGTTCCTGATTTTTGTCAGTCTCACTAAAGCAAATCAGCACATATTCATTATGGCCCACTACTTCATTTTATTCACGCAGTTCTGTTTGGAGCTTTGTTTTTGGGTTGTGCACAAATGAATGTGAGATTTAAACATGAAAATGGAACATTGTAATTTTGGAACTATTATAAAAAGAACTATTTCTAATGAAGCACTTTACTCAAAGTAAATGATAAAGAAAATGATCACTGAATGTTGTTAATAATACCAACAGGCAAAACAGAATGTTATATTTTTTTTATGTACAGGTAGGTATTTAAGTTATTTTTGTTTAAAATTAGATTGCATTGGTAGAGCAGAACCCAAATATTGTGATATTTTTTTCCCACTGGGTAAGTATTTGGTTTTTTGGATTATATTTAACACACATATGTAAGCTCAACCTTAGCATCTGACACTTTTTTTATTGCAAATTTAATTTCCCCTTTTGGCATTGTTCTTTCTTTGAAAAAGAAAAAAAAACCCAACAACGTCATGGCATTACTTTCCTGCCACAGCCACTCCCCTGTTTTCGTCTACTTAGTTGAGTAGGAGAGACGAACACTAGTGGCAGTTGTGACTGAGCCGTTTGCACATGCCCAGTTTTCTTGTAACTTGTTACCCAACCTGTGACTGTACATTGTTGCATGTTGTCCGTCCTCGCACTTGCTATTTTGCCCTATCTCGAGCCCTCTGGCGTTTTGTTGTCTTTAACCTGTATGTATAATTTAGAGTTTTTTAGTATATTCTTTTGTTAAATTATGGTTGTGCTTATGGTTGTTAAGCTTAAGACCCCAAACCAGTGTTATTCGCTGCAGATATTTATAAAAAAAATTTGGGGGTGGGGGGATTTTAAATAAATAATGTTGACTTGGTAAGAATATATTGCTTAGTTGGTTAGAAAAGTGAAAGAACCATGATTTTTGTCATGTTGTATTGCTTGTCATTGTTTTTGTTTTTTTTATTGATTTTTTTTTTCCTGCAGACTTTGAGCCTGTAGCAGTGTCTGATTGGTCATTTGATGAAAACTGTCCCTTTTGCTGTCTGAGAAGAGACAAAGTCAAAGTAAGAGTTCTGTTTTCTTTCTTTCTTTCTTCCTTTTACGTTTTGATTTCCAGATTTTCATAGTTCGGAAACCTAAACGCAGACTTAAATCTGTTGCCTTTATTCTTTCAAACTCTGGCTTAGATGATAGATAAACGTTAGCAGTCTGCTATGGCTGGTTTAGTTTGAGTCACATCTGTAATCCATCATGTTTCCCTACAGTTGTTGGGCTAATTAATTTGATGTAAACACTCTTCTGAAGGATAAAAAATGTCTTTATATGAATCCTGTTGAATGGCTGAAGGTCTTCAATTTAACAGTTTTCCAATTTGACAGGAACATTTAATTGACTTAAACAACAAGGGGCTGGAAGATACATCGAAACCTCTACTGGTTAAAGATCAAATCACAATCCACAGACTAGAGAAACAGGCGGAGGAATTTCTCAATGCAGTCCTCTGCAGAAAAGGTGAGTCTCAGAGGTTTAGTTCTGAGTGGGTAAATCAGTGTTTTTCATTGTTATTACACCAAAAGCATAACACAAGGAACCTGCCTGCAAACACAGTGGTGCACATCATCCATCCCTTAATAGGCTTTTCTGTGAATGTGAATCATGTGTGTGTGTGTGTTTGTTTTCACTCACACTGCTTCTGCTCTTAGTTTATAACGTCTGTTTAAAAAAAAAAAAAAAAAAAAATTATTGTTATTTATTTTATTTTATTTTTTTTATTTCAAGGCTATAAATAAGAGGTTTTATCCTTACTGTTACAGTATTCTTAGAACATAGTTTGGATGTTTGTTGCGTGTTCATTAACCATGACTGATGACTTATTCAAGGAATGCTGACTGAAAAGTATTTATCTCTCTGTTTTTCTTCCTAGATGTGCCAAATTTCTCAGACCCACAAATTCCAGTAGTGGCTCGAGAGATTCTTCAGAAAATGATCAGACAGTTTGCTGCTGAATATACCTCAAAAACCAGCTCCCCTCAGGTCAGTTGCTCAGATTCCCAGCCTCACTCTGACCAAAGCCTGTCGACCCCACCTTTGCTCTCAGGAGCTCCTCCTGCTACAAGTCCTGCTGCCACACTGGCTGGGCCAGCACACAACCAGAACCCCGTCCTAAGCAAGCTTCTAATGGCTGATCAGGATGCACCTCTTGACCTCACCATCAAGAAGCCCGTGGCTGAGCCCAGTGAGCAAGGTAGTGTGAAACACATCTACCACAGGTGTAGTTTATTCATTACTGAGCTGGTGCACTGGCTGGATTGTGATCAGAACTTAACATTGAACCTACATTTCTTTTCTTTCCTTTTTTAAAATTAGATGGAGTTCTTGATTTATCTATCAAAAAGAAAAGCTATAGCAGCAGCCTGCCTGCCAATAGTCCCTGCCTTTCTCCGGCCACAACCATGCTGAAGGGGTAAGAACAGTTTCTTTCTCTCTTTTCTGCTGTACTAAGCCGGGTCCCTTTTTATCAGCAGCGGTAGTACTAGTAGTGAGTAAATGTGGTTTAGAAGTAATTTACTAGCTTGACTTTTTTGGTTCTCTTTAATTAATTTCTGGCAAGATACAGGCAGGCCTTATGGTAAATGTAGTTCACTACATGACTCGAAGCATTGCTGATATTCTTGCATCTATATACAGTGATAAACCACTGTAGCGGATTGCATAATGCATAAACCCACATGAAAGTGTTTTGGGGTTTTTTTGTTTGTTTTTAATTTTTTCAGAATAAAAGATAATGCGGACTGAATATTATAGGTTATACTGAACAGTATTTATAGGGGAAAGTCCCTCTGATGAACTAAAGAAGAATTTCAGGGACTTAATTCTTTCTGTCAAGTAAAATGAGAATGATTGATCAGTTATTTAAATATTTAATAATTATCTATGGCATTGCCTGAGCACCTATAACATGAGTTGTTTTAATATTGTACATTAACTTGATACATATCCTTGGATTCGGCTTACTCTATCTTCCATTTAAGATGTATTAAATTGTGAAAATCCAAATCAAAGGAATAATGTCCTAGAAGGACCCCACCCTCCCCCTTTTTTGTTTTTTTGCACCCCAGCAGTGTCAGGCTCTGGAAGCTCTGCAACTGATTTCTTTTTTTGGGGGGAGGGAAACAATATAACTTTAATTGAATAATTAAGAATAGTAATTTGCAGTTGTTTTGTTTTTTGTAACTTAGAGCTTGAGTTTGATAGATTGCAAGTACCCTTTGCTGGCTTACTCTTTTATTGCTGTGCTTGTTCAGTGGTAACGTCACGCATAGACTGTCAAGAGTTTTTTGTGCATTAGTTACTTTGTACGGCATAGATCTTGCACCCTGCATCTACATCTACATGCAGACTCCCTTACTGCAGTTACAAATAGTCCATTCTCCTGGGCAAGCTTTTTGAGCCACAGAAATGCCAAGTCTTCAGTGTATTTTACTAAATGCATCTTCTTTGTTTTTTATTTTCGTTGTTTCTTTGCCCTTTCCTTTTTTCTTTTTTCCCCTATGTTTTATGCAAAAATAAAGAAAAACAACAAAACAGCAAATTTAAAAAAAAAGTTTAACTTGAGTCTTTTTTGGGGTTTTGTTGTGTTTTGTTTTTTTGTTTTTCAAAAGCCACACACACATTTACACAGTAGGTTGTTCGAGTGATGTTACCAAAGCAAGGTCATATAATAAAGGAGTGGCCAACATCTTCCCCTCCCCACCCCATCCTCCCTTAGTAAAGAGAAAAGGGCACTGTGCAAGCTCTGCTTACACCCAATTTCCTTCCATCCAATCAGGCGATCCTTGAGAGCGGACGGGCATGTCGGGCTGTTTATGAGGAGCCTACAGGATGGGAGGAGGAGGGATAATTTCGGCCACTCCACCTGTTATAAGCCTTCTTCGTCTCTTGCATACTCACTGCGCATCAAAGAGGAACCCGATCTGGAAAGCGACCCAGAGTCACCCCTCAGCCATAACCAAAACTGCAGCCCCAATGACGTTTTCAGAAATGCCTCCGGTTCCTGGAATTCCAAAACTCATTTGGGAGCCCTGCTGAAGCTCAAAACCAGAAATGAAGCTAGTGAGCACCTTAAAGATATACCCAGGTTGTTGGAAGCTGCTGGACTTTTGACAAAGTCACTTGCCTGTGAGAAAGCAAACCTCCAGGAGGCCTGCAGAGACCAAAGCCTTTCTCTGTCTCATTCACCGTCCTTTGACCTAAAGATTCCCCAGGTCCGAGTTTTGGCTACAGGAACAGATTCGGCATGGGACTCCGTGTCCACTGAATATTCAGGTTCACTTTATGAGAATGGCCTGGGAAAGAAGCTTTGTTCCATTCTACCCAGGCAGATCCAGAAAACCACCAGCAGCAGCAACAGAGGTTTAAATAGCTCAGGTTCGGAGAAGGAATACTGGAGCTTTTCCTCTGACTGCCAAGCTTTGGGGGGGAACTACCCAATGGATTCGGAGTCAGACCTAAGTAACAAGCAGCCTAGGAAGAAGCGAGGGCGATATCGACAGTACAACACAGAGTTGCTAGAAGAGGCCATTGTGGTGGTGATGGGTGGCAAAATGAGTGTTTCTAAAGCGCAATCGATTTATGGCATCCCACACAGCACCCTGGAATACAAAGTTAAAGAACGTCTGGGGACCTTAAAAAATTCCCCCAAAAAGAAAATGAAGCTAATAAGCCAGGTGGAGGAACCCAGCGTTTCACTGTCCCCCAAACAAAAGGATCTCCAAAATTCCCAGCACAGTCTTTATGACAAAAAAGAGAGTGCTTCTGAAGAGAATGGGACTGATTTCCGTGACGGCAGCCTCTTATCAAACGAGTGATGCATCCATAACATACTAACTACGGTGTACTTTTTAATCATTGTGTTTGCCAGACTGTGGCAATACCCGTCTTTGTTGCATCTCTAATAGTTCTATTTATTATTAACTTATTTAATTTTTATCACTAAATTTAGCACTTATTACATTAAAAATGTTTGTATAGGGCGTAAACACACAAGTGTCTCCCAGTAGTGTATGCTGTGGCTTGGAGGGCATGCTTTTTATTTTAGAATTATTGAAATACAATAGCATGCTGGTAATTAAGTTTTAGTTATTGATTCAAATTAAGCTTTAAAAATTCACTCCTCGCTCTGTTCTTTACAGAGCCAAACTGAAGCTTGTACAAGGATGTGGCGCCCCATAGTGTTCTCTCTTAATATTGGTCATGTTCAAATGAAATATTTCCAAGTATGCAGAGCCTGTAGTTTGGGTGAAAACATATGAAGTAAATTAATGCATGGAACGACTCTAAAAGTCTCAAAGTTTACAGATACCATTGGAAGCAGAGAGCGGGAAGTATGGCCGCATACTAACCTATTATTTATATAAATGTATAAGATATGGAATATAGCGTAATATCATTCTGGACTTTATCTTCCTTTAAAAAAATCCTCACAAGCACAGTGGTTTTTTTTTCCACTACTTTTACTTAGTTCTGTACATTTTACTCTGCTATATGATTGGCAATAGTTTCCGTTGCCTTCTATACACTCAGGTTATGTTAAAATAATGCATTACTACACACACATCTACACAAACAGTTATACCTCAGCTACATACCTCAGCTAAATCATTGCCTCGGAAATCACCTGCAACAGTAAAGGATTGAATACCCAAATAAGCCTTTTTAATGGTAACATTCAGGATGTCATACTGATGAGTGTGTGTCCTTCTCTCGTCTTAATAACCTTATTTTCAGTAATCTGTAGTATTTCAGTGCAATCCTGCAGAGCATTACATTTCTGTGTGATTTCTTTTGGGGAGGGGGGTTGGTTGATTTTTTTTTTTTCCCTTCTTCAAACTTCAGGTATTCTACTGTGAGATGTGTCATAAAAATACTGCAGAGGCATGCATACATACAATATACACATACACCTATGGCAGATAATAAAAGAATATATATTTTTTGTCATTCTATAGTGAGGATGATAACTGTAACTTGTTAACGGTTGTAAACAATCCAGATTGGCTAATCTGGTTACAACCATGCCTCAGTCCATTCTCATTCTGTTTTTCAAGTTGCCATGGCAAAAATTCAATGAAAAAATACATTGATTGGCTGTATTCATTTATTGAATGTAAAACGTTAGGATAGGCTTTTTTTTTTTTTTTTGTTACCGTCATGGCTTCTGTCAACAGATTGTACATTTGCACGAGTGCACACATACTGGGATGTGTGGGGTTTTTTGTTGTTTTTTTAATTGATTAGATGATGGTGTGAAGTTGACTACTGTACCAAAAATGTGTTTATATTTGGAGAAAAACAAAACTACAACCACCAGCAATTTTCTTTTCTTGAAACTGAGCGGGTTGACAGTAGAGAGAGGTTCCTTAGCTGTTAGCTGCTTCACTAAAATTCACGCTGATGCCATTTCATTAAAAATAACAAATATTTAATTACGGTGCTGTTACCATGCAGAAAGGGCTGCATTTAAAAACCTCTACAGAATGCCTTTTTCATGTTGCTATTTTCATTGAATTTTTGCCTGGTTTTTGACCCAGCCTTGTCCATTAGTTTGATCAGGACACCTCATTGTGCATTATTGATTACAGCTCAGGATGCTAAACATTTTGGGCTCATGACCCATTATTTCTGTCAGGTTTCCATACAGGTCTAGCAAATTTTGGTAACGAGTCTTTGTTTGTTTTTTGTTTTTAAAGATTTACACTTTTAATCATATTTGCTGTCATATTACATAAACTTACACTACACAGATGTAGTTCAGGGACTTGCACACTTGTATTTATACCACTGTAACAACTTTACTGTAACTATAATTATAATATAGTATAATATATAGTAACCCTCTGTTGTTTATTCTCCACCTTTAGCTATTATTTAATAAATGTTTTTATGGTGTAAGGATATTAACCCCAGATTTAAAAAACAAACATGTAATACATCTGAATCGCCTGCCATGGTTTACAAAATAATACCCAGTAGTTACTTCAATTACAGATGTACATATACGAGTAAAATCTAATCACTGATTTGATTTCAGTAATAAAATTATTTTTGCACTGACAATCCTCCGGCATTGCCAAAATATAAAACTTTATTGTCTAATGCATTTCAGTTGATATACTAAAGTCATACAAGCGCTTTTGGGTTTATTGATAATTTATTGATTGCTTCTTACATTCTGTTGTAGCAAATCCAGTGGTTGACTACCTCATCTGGAAAGCCAATATCACCACTATCACTGTTCTCAAAGCTGTTTTATGTAGCAATCTCATGCACACAACACAATACTGTAAATTTCTTTCTGTAAAGGCAAATGATTTAAAGCAGAGTTGTAATCATATTGATATAAGTATAAAAGTTAAACTATATGTAAATATTTCTGTCTATACTTTTTTTCCTCCTATGTGTGGGTATGAAGCATTTTAGGGAACTTATTCTGGTCGTGACATGATACATTTCCCCTGCATTGAAGGAACTATGTTGCTAAAATGGGGTTAGAACCTACTTCGTCTTACATACTTTCCAAATTTTATTATATTGTCGATTTAGTATTTATTAAGCTTTTTTTTTTTAATTAAAAGGTAACGTTAACACTTAAATTGAGAATGTAAACAGCTTTAATTAAACTCAACGCTACTTAAAATAATAATAGGCCTGTGTGTATATATCTTAAAAGGTTTATCTAACTGTTATAAGAGAGAGCTGTGGAACAAGACTGTACTTCTTTATTATGGGCAAGGTTTTGCATGTGAGGACTGAAGTCGCTCTACAAGCTTAAATGTTGAGACTCTTCAGCTGATTGCAGAGTATCCTCATCCATACAAATATGTATAGATCTTTTTGATGTCACATTAATAGCATATAAATGAATGGCACTGGGTGTATTTTTGCATGATTGGACTAAATCATATTTGTCATTTGGGGATTTTGTTCTGTATGGTGCAGTTTATCTTTTGGGGTTGTTTTATTGAACACAAACAATGGGGTGTTAGTGTGTTTAATGTCAAGTAATCAGTGTAAGAAGTAGTTTCACTTCGAACCTAAAATATTTCTAAACCAGTTAAAAATCTGCTCAGTGGTTAAGGATGCTATAAATGCCCTTGTGTAGCAGATCGTAATTTTGAGATTATTTATCCTCCTATTGTATAAACATTGTGAATGAGTTTACTCATCCAGATTTTTCTGCTTGTGAAATATTGTGAGCTGGTATGTAATTTGGTTTGCTTGTGCTTGTTAGATTGGCTTGTTTACTTCACTTGAAGAAAGAGTACTTGGTGTTGTAGCAATGATCAGAGAAACAGAGTGGAAAAACCCTCAGGGATTAAACTCTTACCAGTAGTTATTCAGGTACTCCACTTTACTGCTTAGACTTTGCAGAAGGGGATGTGAAGTTGACGAGCTAAGCAAAAAATCATCAGGTTCTAGTTACAGCAAATGTTATTTTTTTAATCTCTAAAACTTATTTTTAAAGCTCTAAAATTTACTTTTGAGATATTTGACATGCTGTAAAAATCGCTTCATGGTTAGAGCCAAAAATCCTGCAGTACAGCTTTCCATCTTTGACTATTACACTACTACACAATGAATGTCAGGGATTCAAGAATAAGCCAATAAAAGTCCTAATAGTCTTTTTGCTTGCTGAACATTCATTATAGCCTTCAAACCCTCATTTTAGACAGTATACAATAACCTTTTGTGATATAAAGCTGAAATTCATTAAAAAAAACAAAGTCACCATTATGTTGTCTTGCTCATGCATGTAGTGCAGTTTACTGCTAGTATATAATAACCTGTTTGATCCATGAAATTTCACTTTGTTCCTTTTTATGTAGCTTCTAACACAGAGGACAGGCATAGCAAACCTGATTTGTTATGCAGCCTTAGCTTGCTGTGGCAATAGTTGTTTCAACTTGAACAAAAGACGTGAAAAATTCAGGTTTGTGACGTCAAAGTGAAAAGATGTTGTCCAATGTTACTTGGCAATGCAGTATTAGCTAAAGTTGTGTGTAAATATGATTTATAGTTTATTTTCAGACAAAATATAATTTAGCACAACTTCACATTTATTTCTGACATGTTCATTTTTTACCTGGCAGAATCTGCTGCAAAACTGTTGTTCTTTTTTTTTCAGCATAGCTTTGTAGCATATCACCTCATGAATGCAGACGTGGTTTCATTTGTTCCTATGTTTTCTTGTTTAAAGACCCAAAGTGCAGCTTCAGAAAGACCTTTTTTTTTTGTTAAGCAAAGAAAAAAACGTTTCATAGTCGCAGATATATTTTTGGCATAATGTTATGATTTAAAGGCTCTTAATGTAGTAAGGTATCAGGATTTTGTAATAGATCTATTACATAAATGTAACTTTTTTTGATTTGCATTGGCATAAGTAAAATTTTGGTATTAGAGTAACACGTTTTTTTTAATATCTTTAGTCATGTTTGATTTTTCTTTTATTGGTTTGTTTTATATTGTGAAAGGCGACTTGAGCATTTGTCATTTAAAAAGAACCAAAACAAAACTTGACACATAAACTTGACAAATCTGATATATTTGATTTTTGCCCCTAATGTAGTTGGTATTATAAGTAATATGTTTTCAACATGGTTTAACCAAATGGGCTACCATTGCTTAATGTCTTGTGCATGTATGATTATTTTTTTCTTAATGTAAAATGTAAAAAACAAAAAAATGTAATGGCTGTAATACTGTAATTGGTCAAGTTCACTGGACAAATTATTTGCTTCTAAAAAGTATCACTTATTCTTCTAATAAATATATATCAATAAAAAAATTATAAACTTTCGTATTATTTCACACAAACATAAATCCTCGCCTCTTCAAATCTGTTTTCAGTTTTTTTTTTTTTAACTACTAGAGATGAAAACTCACTTACCTGCACACCGCGTATCAGTCAAAAGAATGAACCAGTGTTGTTACAGATTGATGGAGAATTTAATGTTTTCTTCTTCTTTTCCTCCCAGTGAGTCTCCGGACCGCCGTCTCGCAAAGGCTAAAGACCTGCAGTCCACCTCCACTCTGGAACAGTTCATGGCCAAGCTCTGCCCCCACCATCAGAGACAGATAGTAGATGCCATAGGTTTTCTACAGACGGAGATCAAAGCACTTGAATCCTCCAGTACACATAAAGCCTCTAACTGTACCTCTGCTGTCAAGGGAACTTCTTGTTCCACTGCAAAATCCAGTGCAGTGACTCCTGAGAAGTCACACCCTGAGATAAGGTTTCCCAGTGAAGTCACTTCCAAGCCAGAAGTCCCAGGCAGTTGTGCAATGAAAAATGTTCCAGAAAATGCTGTGCCGCTGAAGTCGTCTATAACCCCTAGCACTGTTTCGGATCTTCCCAGCCCTGGGTCAGGGAGTAACCAGGCTTCGGTGACCCCCATTGCTCATCCAGTAGATGCAGAGAACAACCGTCATGGTGATCATGCACCTCTTAAGATCAAAATTATGACCTCTAATGATGCTGCTGGTAAGAAGCTGTGTGTGCTCAGTCCCACTGTTTCTACTCACTCTGACACTTTGGAGGAGAGACAGAACTCTGATTCATCCAACAGAACAGAGACTCAGACTGCCAGACTGAGCTCTTCTGTGAAAAGACATAATCAGGGTCTTGAAGCTAGGCAGAGGGTAACTATTGGACATCCCAAAGATACACCAGCAAAACTGTTTCCCGTCAACAGTTCTTCAGACTCTGTGCGGACGGCCAGGAAGACCATCAGGTCGTCCTCTGATCATTGGACCAAGGACTCTCCATCTAAAGGAATAGTTGACCCTGATCTTGGCCACTGTGACATTGTTTTTATTGACAAATCAATTACAGAGTGTGTTAAGGAGCCGCGGCACAGCATGGTACCACGCCGAAATGCCAGAAAAAGCACCAGAGGACATATGTGGGTGGGGCCAGATGAAATCTGGGAGTTAAAAACTGTTCGTACTTTGGCTGGAAGGGGTAACTGTCCTAACCCAATGCCAAAGCTGACACCATTGGTCACTCCAAAGCAAATACTTTCAAAGCCTGAAGGTGTGCCACCTGTGGATATGCCTTTTGTTGGATCATGCACGGAGACAATAAATCAACAAATGCCTACAGAGGAGACCGATGATAGTGTGATACCAGGCACAGAGGATATCATAGAGGTAGCAGCCAGTAGAGTAGATATTATAGTTGAAACTAGTCAGACAGATCAGTGTCAGAGCAAGGGGCAGTCTAGTCCTTCATCTCCATTAAGGACCCCAACAGAGAGCCAAGAAACCGTTAAGGACACAGAAGTAGAACAGGATGCAGTTGCAGATGTAGGGATGACTACAGGAAGTGACGAAAGTGTTGATCATGCTACAAATGAAGCAATAAAAGAAACTGAACCAGAGCCTCAAGAGGAAATGCATGAAAGTACAGAGGAGACAGTGGCAGAAACAGCCCTCGAGCCATTAGAGAAAAATACCATAGAAGAACCAGAGTCCCAGATTTCATCAGATAAACTGCACAGTAGTGAACCCGTTCCCCAGCAGAATAGCATCACATTACCCGTGAATAAAGGTGACGAAGGTAAAAAGGAAATAATGCCAGATGAGCAACCTCAGGAACTTCAGCTAGAGACACGAATACACAATGAGAACTGTGAAGGGACAGATAGCGCTAATACCACAGGTTCAATAGAGGAGATGATGACGAAAGAGACAGAAATCGAAACACCTGAAGCAGTTGAAAGTGTTATGCCTTTAGAGAGAGAAAATGGTAATGATAGTGACTATGATGTGTCCTCAAAGTCACTTGACGCACTCTTGAAGGAGTTGCCACCTTGGCGTAGGAAAAAAGGTAGCAAACCTTCAGCAACAAAGCCGCTGAAGCAGACAGAAGTGGTGATAGTGGGTCACGTTAATGGAAGACCCGTATCTGCCTCTGACAGAAAATTGCGTCGTAGACCAGGTAACGCCACGTCACCTTGTAAAGCTGCTGCAAAATCGAGTCAGAATGCATCCAACAATAGTTTTGAGGTAACTATTGTCTCTACCGCTAATGAAAAGAATATGAAGAAGCCGTTACCTGAAACATGCATACCTAAAGACTCAATTGAGACTGCTCCTGTCATTGAGCAGGTGACGGAACCCCCTTCTGACACACAGTCAAGCCCAAATTCAAAGCCTAAACAAATCCAGAAACAAAAGACAGTCCTAAAAGATGATCAGCCTACCGATGATCCTCAAAACCCTGAGCCCAAACGTCAGCTTAGATCTGCAAACCAGAAGCCACCTGAAACTCCAGTATCGAATTCCATTTCAAATCCTGTCACTCCCATTTCATCTCCAGAAGCACCCCCTGAGCAGCTTCTTTCCCTCCCTCTTCCTTGTCCACTTGCTGTTCCTGCATCTCCTCTAAACGAGTCATGTGATCCTCCAACCTCTGAACTGTCTCAACCAAACACAGTAACCGAAACTGTGGAATTAAACACTGAAAATACTGAACCAGTAGAGACTCCATCTGAAGAAATGGAGACGAATGTTGAAGAGCAAAGACTGCAGGCCAGGCAGAAACTAAGATCTGCCAAGGTTGTAGCAGATGACAGTAAGAAAGTGCAACTTAGCGGTGAGGTATCAAGTCCTGTAAAGGCAGAATTGCAAACACAGATTATGCCATTAAGAAGTAAACGGGTTCTTCAAAAGAACACAGCAAGCAATGTTGATGTGCAGCCAAATGTAGCAGCTTTAGAAGACGGGTCTGTAGAAGATAATGATTCATCTGTAACAGAAAGAAGAATGCCATTAAGGAGTGATGAGACCAGTAAGGCTGAAGTAGCCTTGCAGTCTGTTACTCAGTTGCCACAAGTGGACAACAAAAAATTAGCATTAAGATCACAAAGACTTATCCCTGTCCCCTCTACTAGTGCTTATACTGTAGCCACAAGACAAAATGATGTAGCTTCTCCTGTCAGAATAATGCCAGAAAGAATAACTAAAGCTCAGGTGAGGTCCCCCTCTGGGTCTGTTGCATCCGTGTCCCACAGTTCACACGGCCCTATCATTACTCCTAGGCACGAGCCCCCGAAACCAACGACTAACAAATTCTTTGAGACTTTGACCACAGAAGAAAGCCAACAGCTAATAACAAATCTGAATATTAAATATGATAAAATGCAAAAAGGTTGGGTGCAAATGGATAAGGAGGGTCAGCCAGCAGCAAAATACAAAAACAAAGCAGACCGGCAGGCAGCTATATGGAAAAGTAAGCGCAGGGCACGAAAACCAAAATCTGCAGAGCATCAGAAATACTCGCCAGTCCAAATGCTTTTTATGAAAGGTTTTAATCTCTCCAACATTTGTCGCTGGTTCCTTGAATCAACGGAAACAAAATCTCTTGTCATCGTCAAGAAGGTGACCACACGTCTTCCATCAGAAAGTCAGCTGTGCTTCCACAACTCAAGTGCAGCAGGGACGTCTCAGGGTGTATTTCCAAGCGTACAGGCAGAGCGCTTAAAGAAGCATTTGAAAAAGTTCGCCATTGCCTCCCCTGTAAAGAGCAACCCCAGGAGTCAGAAGCTGATTGCTAGAGCACTGGAACAAGAAGCAAATGCAGTCAAAGGGAAAGAGAGAGGAGATCTCTCCAGTAGTTCTCAGAATTTGACAAAGTACTCCTCTGCCAAAGCTTCTGCTCAGATAAGTGAATCCCAGAAATCCTCTGGAAAATCAAAGAATCCAGCTAGTGCAAGGATCCTGAGGAAATATTCTAATATTAGAGAGAAGATGCAGGTTCAGCAAACTACTAGTAGACTGAAAAAGGCATCAAAAATATTAAAAACCCGCAAGATTAAAAGACTTGCCACCACAAAGTCGTCCTCCAAGTCAAATCTGAAGCAGTCTCTTAAGGCACGGAAATCAGCATTACCTGTCAGCAAACGAATGAAGGAGTCATCGGCAAAAATGGAGAGACGAAAAATATTGGCTAACAAAAAAACGAAGCAAACTGTAAAATATAAAGCAGTGAGGGCTCAGAGCAGTGGTAGAGCTTCAAGAGATACAAGTAAGAAAGAGTTGCCTAAGAGATGTTCTCAGAGACTTGGGTCTCCTAAAATAGCCGAACATAACCCCGTCGACACACCTAAAGGCAAAGCGGACAACAAAAGGCACACTGAAGCAAATTCTGCAAAAATCCAGTCGAGGGAGTCGTCACAGAGTACACCTACTGAGGTCAAAGATGCAGAGAATGCTGCTGAAACCCCACAGCAGAGCACGGACGTCAAGGTGCCAACCTCACCTGACCAGGTGCTAACAAGATCCCAGAGAAAAATGGAGGCAGCTCTCCCTGCGAGCGGGAGCCCCAGTCATGTTTCAAAGAGGGCCGCGAAGTCCTCGACAACACAGAATGCGTCTCCCAGATCAGTTAGGAAAACTGATGAACCTACACTGACAAGAAGCGGAGCTTTAAAGTCTCCGGTAAAAAGAAGTCCACGCAGTGCAACAAAACTGGCAACCAAGAGGGCTCTGGAGCTTGCAGACACCCCAGCGAAGCGCACAAGGACATCACTCTCAAAATAAGATTGATGCAGAGAGACAGAGAGAGAGAGATCATCTTTATTTAGAGGATTTGCCTCTTTATTATCTTTTATCTGGAATATACTCCGAAGGACCAAACCCAGTCTATTTTGTGTACTCATCAAACTCTTCAGAGAATACCTTTTTCAGTAGGTAAATGTGAGAAAGGAACACATTTTGGAATTTGTTTATGGTTCAGTGTGAAAATGCAAATGTGACGTATTGTTCAGATTTCGGTTTGCGTTTTTAGGACTGAAAAGCAGTCCTGCGTGATGTCTGGCAGTTGTAGTTGCCGTTTGGCTTTATGTTTCAGCGCTCTTGACACGGCTGGAGATGACAACGGCCTAACAAATGTTTTCAGAGTTAGGAGAACAAGCGTCGAGCTTGAATTTGTTCACAGTCCTTTTGTTCCCTTTTTTTCTCCTTTGCTGTTTTTGTATATAATTATCGTTTTAGATGATAGCATGCACTGCGTTTAAGCTTCCTATGTAAGTTGGCAGTTTGTATCTCCAGCCTGTGTTCAAATCACAACAGTGTGAATATGTGACTGCTGTGACCAGGTGCCTTATTTATGAAGTGTAATGTAATAGAATGTGTTGCTAAATGTGAAATCTCCTGTCCTCTGCTTGTAACAGCTTTCAGTTCCCAGAGAGGCAGCCAGCATTAATTTGCTACACACAGTGTGTGCAAACTGTTTCCGTTCCGCACAGTATGTGCTTCACACTTCATCTGCAAATTCTCACGTTGATTAAGGCGTTCAGATTTTCATACTCCTCTCCCTCCTGAGATTTATTTTGTGCCCATTGTCCCACAGCATTAACATAAAATTATTCTTATTATAGTTGTATTAGATGTTGAGATCTGAATTGTTAAGAGACATGCGTGTTATATATGTGTCATGACAAAAGTTTGTAACTTTTTTTTTTTTTAATGTTGTTTGAGGTAGGTTTCGTCACTATGTACCTCCACGGTCACTTTTGACAATTGCACCCAGTGTTACCTGCACATTCTGGTGACTTTTGAGTATTTTACCTGCTTCTGCATGTGGTTATTCTTGTTAATGTTTAGTCCGTTTCATAATGCAGCCATGAAACCTCCCATTAATATTTATGCCCCTACTAAAAGCTGTACTGTAAAACTATGGGAGATGATTTGGGAATTCTAGCTTATTTGTCAAAATTCCTCCAAACAAAGGCCTGAACAGTTTGTGTATTTAATTGGTAAGTATGTATGAAAATAATTGCCTCTCGGCCGTTACTGTTGCATTATTCGTGTTTCACAAGCTGGATCTAAAATATTTGGGGTTGCTTGAGTCCCTTTCTGAGTTGTGCATTCAAGTGTTTGGCAGTTTTACTTTTTATGTTCTCTTTTTTTTCCCATTTCTTTGTTTTATTTTCACTGACAGTTAGATGTTCTCATAATGTGAAGTTCTTTTACTTCCATCATAGTAACTTACCTTAGTGTATTGTCAAAGGAAAAAATACCATTTTAGCACAGTTTTATTATTATAATAATTATTATGATCATTTTCTTTAAGAGGATAAATCATCTGTAAATGCAAAACAGCTCTACCATGTTTTTATTGTTATTTAAGAACTCCATTTAGGCTAATGAATTTAGCAAATGTAAAACAGCCCACCAAATACCAGACTTGAACATGTTTATTCTTTACAGTTGCTATTTAAAGATTTTCATTTTGTATATTAGAAAGAAATACCTGCTTTATTTGTGGTAATCCCAAGAATGATACATCTTTATGTTAAGAACTTTGTATTTTTGCTGGAGTTGATATAAAGATGTTTGAATTTTATGCATGTTGTTTTTTGTTGTACCAGTGTTGCTTTATTACAGCCTCAACGGAGGTTAATATCCTCACACAAGTACATGAAAGTGAAATGAATTTTGGGACCGGGGGGCACTGAACTGTGTATTATCAGTATTTTAAAAATATTTACAAATCATATTGTGAGTTCCTTACAGTCAGCATCCTGAATAGTCACGTGAACTTGGCAGTATGGTTATGGTTAGTGTAGTTAACTAAACTAAATACAGTTATTTTAGTAAAGTAAAATAAAAACTTGAAAACCACTGAAACAAAAATAGCAATTATTCAAAAGCTAGTGAGAAAATCTGAAATACAGTTGTGGCACTTTAGGACCTCGGATGCTTCCCCCTGATGGTAAATTTGTCAACTTTGTAGTTAACACGGCATTGATGGCATTTTACATAAAGGAGACCTGCCTGGCTAAAGGGCAATAGCCCCAAAGCCCACAGGAAGCTCCCACTGTGCTGTTGGACCGATTGGTAAACAGTTGGCCTCCATAACCTTTGTCAGTGTAGAAAACTGAAGGAACAACTTTTTCACTATAACCAATGTGACATGAAGTAGTTAATTTATTTACCCTTTTTTGGTGATATGCAGTTAGGTCCCTTTTCCAAATGAATGACACACCACCTTACTAAGTCAGTAACTGGTTACTACCAAATCTTTAAAAAAGAAAGTTCTGCCAAGTAGAGTCTACACCTACAAACAAGGCATAAAATCAAATCGGCAACTTCCTGTTCTCTTTTCAGCATCGGCCATAGCTTACTGCAGTCTCTGATAAACCCCAAAAACAGATGAGTTATAAATAAATCAAATATGTTTCCAAGTCATTGGGAATTATCAGGTCCAGAAGTATGTTTCTAAAAAAAAAAAACATTTTGCCCCGGTGCACCACCACACTGGATTTCACACAAAATAGATGTGATTGAATCTACAGGCTTGCAGCTCAAATGGTTTAACAAAAGTGTAGTATTAACTGTTTAGGAATTAGACATTTTTATATAGTCCCCCATTCTCACAGGCTCAAAATTATTTGGACAAACTAACGTAATTTTCAATGTAAGTTTGCTGAAAATCTTTGCAGTCAGTGACTTCCTGAACCCATGGACGTCACCAAATGTTTCCATCATTGAGACAGTCTGTCAGGCCTTTATTGTAGCCACATCAGCAGCTGCTTGTTTATAGGGACCTCTCTGCTTTCAGTTTTGTCTTGAGTAACTAAAAGCATGTTGTGTTTGGTTGAGTTAAGGAGAAAACAATACTTTTGCTGCCACTGGGAAACAAACAATCTCTCCCTTCTTGCATCAACATCCCTTTGGAAGTCATATTGAGAATTCCAGTGAAGTGCTGCCAAATGCAATTTCAAAACTTGGAACTGAAAATTGTGGTGTTGTACGGAGGCAAAAGTATATAAAAAAAAATGTGTCACTGTGTTTCAAATACAAACTTTTAAGATTTGCCAAGTAAAAGAAGGAAATGACGGAGACATTTTTTAAAAGCACACACATTTAAGTTTAATTAATGAAAAGAGTGGAGTTTTGGTAAACATTTTGTCGGTGGCACTACATACATTCAGCATTATTGAGTTTTCAGTTCAATCCCACCATCAGTCCTGTAACATAAACGCAAACAGACAGAACCCAGCCAGGGATATTTCTTAGTTTTTGCACCATTTCAATACAACAGAGACATTGTGTTGTTCACAATAACATTTATGTATATAGTTCATAGGATGGAAGAAAACTGTGTTTCTGGTCATGTGACCAGTAACTGAATTACATCTCAATATAGCACAAGCACCACTAAGATGTCTACCAGGAAGTTGAATGCACCAGTCCAGTACAGATTAGTGCAGAGGAAGGAAAGGAGACATGGAAAGAAAGTCACATTTGACTAAATGCGCACCTTTACGAGGCGCACAGCCTAAGTATTACAGTGACTGTTCATCAGTATCCTTTATGGGATCTTTAATGTTTTTGTACACCACTTGGATCACATCGACAGCATGTAAAACAAAGTTAACATGGGTAGCAATATGAATAGGAGCTCCGTGATGCGACACTGTATGAGCTGAGATCTGCAGCCTTTCACACTATAAAGAGACTTTTTAACAGTTAGATCAGCAAAACGGATCAAACACAATCCCGATCTGCAGAGAGAACAACGCCTCAACGCCATCCTGATGGACTGTCACGTATTCGACAGGATGTGGTTTCTATATCTTACATTGGAAACTAAATAACAGCTAAAAGTTACCACTTCATGAATAAGCATAGGTCATATTTATCTATACACATTTATACATTCAGGTATGACGTTCACTGTAATTGGCACCATTGCTTTCTTTTTTTGTTTTTTTGTTTTTTTTTGTATGGATTACCACTTAAAACTGACAGATACTGAAAATGTCCAGACCGTTCTCCTTTACTTATCTGTCAGTAGTTGGCATGTAATGCTTCCCACACAGTTGCCTTTTCAAAGCAATCTTGGATGACACACCTTGATAACATGATCATTGTCCACAGAGGCAACTTCATCCTGTTCCTTCTGGCTTGACAGCAGCTTATGATCGGTTGAGCTTGACTAATTTAAAACTTAAAAAAACAAAAAACAAAACCCACCAGCTCACAAATTCAAATGACAGAAATGCAACCCAAGCACTTCAATCCAAATGAACACGGAAACAATCAGAAGTCTTTTAAGTGTGGTGTGTTAATTTCAAGGGAAATTTGAGGTGGGGGGCATCTCTTAATCTCAGCTCTGAACTCTCCGGCCCCTGCAAGCAAACGAGGAATGTCTGAGTCAGAGAGGAAGGTCAAACACTGCTATGAAGTGATGTTACAAATACAGTTTTTTATGTAATTTCTTTTTTCAGTTACCTTTTTTAATCTTTTTGACATTTTTGATCTTCACTTTCTACAGGAAAACGCCATTAGATAAAATAAATAAAAACAAGCACAGACTCTCAATGAATTAATGTAATATTCACATGGAAGACAACATATACAATATTAAACATATTTCTAGACCAATACTGCCTTCTATACAAAAAGGCCAACCAGCTGCTGCATTTTTTTGGCCAATTAAATGTAATTAATCACCTTTTGGAGCACGTGAGATACAACAAATTAAAAAAATCAAAAAACACCTAGGGAACCAAATGAACGCCTTTCCACCAGTTCCAAAGCTTCAGGAAACAGACTTACTCTTTAACATAGAAAAATACTATACCAAAATGAAATACAAATATATATATATTAGAATCTGTTAGGCATTTCTATATAAAGGGTTGTAGGGGAGGGATGGGGGCAGCTAAAGGAGTTAGGTTACATCATGACACAAAAATATAACAGAAACAAATTATGAGAAATTAAACAAAACAAAATAAAAAATAAAATAACAGAACATGATTCTGCAACCTTTTTGTTTTGTACATTTATAAGGATATTAAGAAGCTCTACATATTTGTTAGCAAACTTCTCCAAACATGCAACAGTTTGCACAAGTTTAATACTGCAGGCATCAAAAGGAGCAGGACTGATTGGCCTCCTACTCACTGGGGTGGGGTGGGGGTGGGATTATGCAAATCATCCTAACCCTGAGGCAATTCATGCTGGGGGCTGATAAGCACTGGGCACTGTCAGCACCAGATGGGTTCTCTGATTGGAATAGTTGCACCGCACAAGCCTTCCCGTGTGGCGTTGAGACTGTGCGGAAAATGTGTGTATGCCATGCATGTGTGATCATGTACTTCAGAGACGTGCCTTGACTGCTGTTTTCAGTGCTGCTAGTCAGCGCAGTCTCTTGTTTATTTACTTTTTTTAATGGAGTTTCTGTTACGGTACCTCACAGAAATCAGCTGTGACACTAGACCACCCTAGCCTCGAAGCCACGGCGTCTGCGCCGCTCGTAATCGTACGTTTTCTTCCTTGCTGTTCACTTCTACGTGTGCGTGTGTGGATGGATGACTGTATCCTGGCGGAGAAACTGCTACACCAAACCAACAACAACTTCAACTCAACCCAAACCATATCCAGCCCAGTCCAGGCAACCCAGCCAAGCTCAACTCAAAACAGCTTTGGAAGGTCAAAATTGTCCAGCTCTCCTCTTAGCCTTCTGCTTTTCCCAGGCCGGACCCCACTGTTCTCTCTGCCTCCACAAAGTAAAGATGGTAGATGGTGGCTAGGCTGTCAGAGGCCTCAGAGATGGATGGGGAATTCACACTGGGTGACTCGGGTTGGAACAATGTTGCGGATACAATGGTTTGCTGCTGTTGTCGCATCTACGTTGTTGCCCGTGATGTTGGTTTCTCTGTTTTACTGTAGGTCAAACACCCTTAGAAGGGGAGGAAATATTCTATTTTACAAACACTGTTGTCCATAATATATAGATAGAGGTTTTATATATATTCTTTAATATCTCTCTTTCTTTCTCTCCCTCACTTTCCTACTGTCTTCTCTTTCCTTTCCTTCCTTCCTTCCTTTCTTTCCATCTTCTGCTCTTCGGCAGCAGCGGGGAACGGGAGTGAACTGTGCTACATGCAGCCCACGCAGCCGCACTTGATGGTCTTTTCCACCTCCTCGCTGAAGGTGGTCCCATCGCTGCATTCGAAGGTGTATTTCCGACGTTTCATCCTCTGGCTGGCGCAGCAGGTCCCTGTGTCGCAGGCTCCAGTGCACTCCACCCAAGAGACCATGCGTGTCGTCTGGCAGATAGCGTATCCCCGCTGGACCTGGTAGAAGTCTCGCACAGGTTCCCCTCTGCACTCAATTTCTAATTAAAAAACAAAGAAAAAAAAGGTTTTTAATATTACTTGTTTTAAAGTCTTGTTTTTCTTTATCACTGCAGACTAACATGCACAAAACCCACCTGCATCACAAAGTTCTCCGGTATAGCCACTTTCACAGTGACAGTATGCATCTCCTGTGTCTGAGATC
Source organism: Oreochromis niloticus (assembly GCF_001858045.2). Classification (NCBI taxonomy): domain Eukaryota; kingdom Metazoa; phylum Chordata; class Actinopteri; order Cichliformes; family Cichlidae; genus Oreochromis; species Oreochromis niloticus. The sequence goes on from NC_031978.2 coordinate 18,318,390, forward strand.
TGGCAGCGACCATGTTTGCAGGACAGGTGACGGCAGGGGTTAAACAGCTCCCCTTGCTGGTTACACAGGGCTCCGCGGTAACCCTCCGCACACTCACAGCGGTATGACTGAGAATCCAGAGGGATGCATTTTCCATGGACACACCTATTTAAGAGGCAATAAACTCAATAAATATAAAGTTTAGAAAACTTGATCCACCCTAAGCTATTCCATTTGCTGACATACTTGCTGCCCTGGCAGGGGTTGCTAGCAGGCTGGTCACAGTGCGCCCCGCTCCAGCCTGGCTGGCAGTGGCAAACAGGTCCTTGGACCCCATCAGGTTGGCAGATGCCATGTACGCAGTAGATCTTCTTGCAGGGCTCGCAGCCCGGTACCACGCCGGGCTTCATCTGGGTCTTGGTGAAGTCCTGAAGCTCGTTGTTTATGTACAGGTTCTGGATACAGCCATGGAAACTGGAGCTATTCTGGATCTGCCAGAGACGGAAAGTGCCCGAGTGCACGTCTACCGGCATGCCTGGAGGAAGGAACGAGAGAAAGGATGGTTATATAAAAGGACGTGCATACTGAGTCACACGCACAGACAGCTAACACAGGGCTGGTATGAGTGTAATGGAGACTGATATTTTCAAGCACGTGTGTCCAAGCAGTGTGTAAACCACTTCTCAGATTAGTATATACAACTGTTTTTTGTTGTTTTTTTAAACTAATTTTGATTTTTTACATTTGCACTACAAGACACATCATCCTTGAAATGGGGGACAACAAAAGGGAGAGAAGTATGGCAAAAAATGTCTCCTGTGGTTTGTATGAATGAAGAACAGCACTTCACAGCACATCACAGCAGGAAAAACAAACAGCACAAATTCTGAGCCACTCCTGATCCGATATCAACCCACAAATGGAGGCTGAAACGCAACAAATCTAAGGTGTAACTTTAAAGGTTAATTTTTTCAGTTTGAAAGTCTGATTCTATCAAGAGTGGCTAAATTACATGTAAATTACACAAATGAACACCATGTGCACCATGGGAAAAATGAAAAAAATGCATACAAAACTAATCTGAAGTCGAGACTGTGTGTGGTAGTTTGATTATGATTCTAACACTAGATGGCGTCGTTCACACACTATAAAAAAAGTGCTTGAAGGACCAAGTCTATAGAAGGATGCATTGTGTGTTTACTCTAAATTATGATCTATTATTTTTGAGGATTATGTTCCTTCAGTTGTGTGGTGGTTAACACATTTGCAAGGGAAAGGTTGCGGGTTGTACTCCAGCCTGATCGCATCTGGTGTAAAACTCTGTTAAATCAAAGATGCAGTGCTACCTGGCTCAGAAGAAGCTGAACGTAGCTTTACTTTTGAGAATTATGTTCTATGAGCTTTCTGTTCATGACTAAAAAAATGTGTGTGTGTTAGTATTCAGGAGGTTTATGTGTATTTTTTCTAGCAAACACAGTCCTGACTAAAGGTGGGATGGAGTGGCTAGAGGATAGGGTTTGGGTTGAATGGTTGAGGGAAAGGAGTGGTTCGGGTGGTGACAAAGCGAGGGGGAGGGGTGGTGATTGACAGTAGTGTAGTAGTTAAGAGTGCCTGGAGAGGAGGGAGGTGTGTTCTGGAGAGGGCCCCTACCCCCCACGTATAGTGGAGCCTCCCCGTTGAGGGCCGCACCGCCCCAAAGCTGTCCATTGTGGTAGGGAGACCCCCGTCAATGGACAGGTTCACCATCTGGTCAAAGGTCACCAGTTCCACTGTGTGGAACTGACCATCGTTGATAGTCTCAGTACTGGGAAAGGAAAACACAGATTGAAGATATACAGTACAGTCACTAAAGTGAACACAAAATGCTACGTGCTCATCAGGACTGAGCGAGCAGTGGCACCTTACCTGTATATGGCATGTCCTGGCTGACTGCCGGGGTCATAGCTAACCTTGACATGACCTTGATAGAGCTCCACCGCCATATGATCATTGTCTCCATTGTACAGCAGGATACCATTGTCCTCAGCTGTTGATACCTACAGAGAGATCATTTTTGCATTGGGTGTTTGAGTTATTCAGGCTTTAGCACAGAAAGGCAGTGCCAGCACACTGAAATGGTAGAAATGACTGCACATACCTGTAGTGTGATGTTAGCTTGAGGCCAGTTCTTAAGGTCAGAGAGCAAGAGGTAGGAGTCTCTGTCGATGAAGTTGACGCTGACCAGCTTCTCACAGCGTGGCCCTCCGAACTCAGGAGGACACTGGCAGAGGGCACGCCCACCTCGCTCCACACATGGGGCGTTGTTCTGGCAGTCGGCCCGTTCGCACAGTGACAGTAGAGATGGGGGAACCTCACATAACTGACCGCTATAGGAAGACAGACAGTGATTTTTAGGAGTGTGATCTAATTAAAGCAGAAGAAACTAAGAAGCCAAAAATAATGGCACACTTGTCCTCTCCTCACCTATATCCTTCAGGACAGATGCACGAATATCCACTTAGCTCGTCCACACACTGAGCTCCATTCTGACAGCGATGCTCCTCGCAGTCATTATAGTCTACACTGCAGTCATCACCAACATAACCAGGAGAACACACACACCTGCAATGCAAAAACACAAAACATAAATTATCTATTTCCCAACATACAGCTTCAGAATTGATTGATCTGGTGTAAGTAAAACATACTTGGGTCCGGAGGATGTGATGAGGCAGGTAGACTCGTGTTGGCAGGGGCTCCGACCGGGGGCACACACATCTTCCATTTCTTCACACATTTCACCTACAAAGAGGCAAAAGTTTTAGAGAAGGTGGTTAACGCAGAGCAAAAAATCTTGCAAGATTACAAAAGATCTTGCAAGATTTTTTGTAATAATCACATTTTTTTATACCAACCTTCTTTTTAACTGATATTTTGTTACTGTGCAGCTGTTTCTTGATCTTAACTGTGTTGCATCTACTAACCTGTGTAATAGGGGGGACAAAAACAGGTGTAGTTGTTGACACCGTCAATGCAGGTAGCGCCGTTCTCGCAGTCATTGTCATCGCAGTCATCAATATTGGTTTCGCAAGTCGGGCCCTCGAAGCCCAGTGGACATGTACAACTGTAAAAGCATACAAACCCATCTCATCAAGTTCTGTCTTTGATTAAGGTTTCATTCCTTAGCTTCACTGATTTCCTCACCTGTACTGTCCCTCTTGATTTGCATCCATTCGGCAGGTTCCTCCATTGGCACATGGGCTGCTCACACAGGCGTTCAGAACCGTCTCGCAGTTCTTTCCCTGAAACAGAGGCCAGACTAAGGGATCTGCCAAAAATGATGCTACTCACGTCGGTAACCTTTTAACTGGTATTCACAGGTGGGTGGTAGCACTGTGTAGTTCTTACCTTGAATCCCGGAGGACAGCTGCACCTGTAGATCTCCACAAGGTCGCTGTGACAGATGCCTTGGTTGTGGCACGGACTCGACAGACAAGGGTTACACTTGGCCAACACTGCTGTGTCCACATCACCTAGAGGAAATGCCAAAAAGCTTATATTTCATTTTTTTACAAGTACGAGTGACCAATCTAAGACGAAATTCCTGCGCTGAACACAATAACTCACCTGAACATTCAAATTTCTTTGCAGGTGTAGTCAGCAGAAGTTTGCCCTCCATGCCCTGAGGACCAGCACAGCGGGCGATGCCGGGCTCTTTGTATCCAGTCTTGACCCAGTCCGACAGCCAACGCAGGTGACAGTCACAGTACAGGGGGTTGGCACCGATTGCCCTGAAAATTCAGAGATCAGTCATTAGTAATCAGTGATTTAGGCCCTTTCAGTACAAGTCTACCCACTGTAGTGCACTCTGTCACCAGCAGGTGTCTCTACATTCTCATATAAAGTAACACTCACTTAAAAATCAACTTGATGTCCTAGACAAAAAAATCAGAGCCTCCCTAAGAATAAAACAGCTCTAAAGTTTAACGCTCAATGCCACTTTGGGCCATGCATTATCAGGAGGAAGGCTGTTCAATTATAGGCAAAGGTGTAAACAGAAGGCACTCTTAACTGCTTCTGTCATGGTGGTCATGAATCAATGGCGCTCTGTCCTCCCGCTGGATGCACAAACACTCCTGAATCGATGCTGTTCCATTACTGCGGAACACAGGCTCATCTTTCAGGCCGGGCCAATAGCTGACACCTGACATCTGCTTACATGAAAGCCACTTGACTGTGACTGTGGATCAATGGCTCCCCTCCATCCGTCACTTCGCCCCATTTTCATGAAGCCTCGACTCTTGCTCTGCTCTCCACGAAATGTCTTTGTTTAGTTCTCCCTATGCTTCTTTCTGCCAGAGCTCCAGTGTCAAAACTGGAGGACACCTACAGATTGACAGATCTATCTGTCGACATCTTCTTTTTTTGGCTGCTCCCTTTGACAGAGGAGGAGCCCTGTCCTCCTCCTCTGTCACACGACCCATGTGCATGTCCCGCTTCACTAGATCCTACCTCCTCCGTGGTCTTTCCCTCCTGCCTGGTAGCTCCATATTCACGATAAGTCTATCTATCTAATAGGCAGATATGTCTACTGATCAGCAACTGTCACGAAATGATGTGGCAATTTATGCTGGATGGCAAAAGCCATGCACAGCCAGACACCCAACTCACACAAAATTGCAGACAAATAAATAAACACTGGAGTCCACAGACCATGAAAGATATGTGTGTGCAAGTCAGTGAATGTGTGTGCTTCAAAGATGTCACACAGGGAGATGAGAGAGCAGAGGGGTCTGTGTGTTGCTTGAACCGCAGGACTGCGGCTGATTAAGGGAGGGCTCGTCTCATGCAGAGCCAACCAAAGAGGACAACAGACAGCCCACTGTGAGCCACTCTCTGGCTGTGTGTGCAGACGGCTCCTGTACCTGACAGTGTGTGTGTGTGTGTACATTTTTGTGTGCAGCTACATGTATGTACACTTAACATGGTAAATGCAGATGGTAACGCTTCTGGAAAGGGCCATACAGTTGTGTGTTACTACTTACAAATGGGAAAGTGAGGACACGTCATTAAAGATGCCATCGGGAAGCTCTGAGATTTCATTGCCATGAAGAGACCTTAAGGGTGAAGGGGAAGGAGAGGACAAAAAGAGAAAATTCATGAAGACATCTGAGCACAGAAAGAAAATCATACTATTAGAACAAAGTTCAATAGAAGATTTACTGATTGGTCAACTGCCAGAAAATCAACTAGTTTTTGATTTGTTAAAACACACTAGTATCAATTTTTTTTTAAAAAGACAAGTATTTGAACATTGTCCATGAAATGTCCCATTTCAGTATTTATAGCGGTGCTCCTGTGTCCAAATGGTAAAGCTATATTTTTTTGAAAGTAAACCAAAGAGTCGATATATTAATTGTCAGTGCTGGGTTGATTGCTTTCCAACAAACCAAAACCAGAAATATCAGGAACAATGGCGCAATGTTGTCTTGGCATTCTAAATGAGCGGGAGGTGGTTTGTGTTTCTGGTAGAGCCATGTGCAGCTGGCAAAGATACGAGGCTCTGTACGTCTGGAAAAGGCTGGTGTCAAGTTTCTATGCACGTCTGGCTGGCAGGGCCAACAGGGGTATAGAGTAGGGGGGGTTAAAGAGAGCTGTACCACATGCAGGACAGTGTAAGTGTGTGTGCAGACAACCAGGGACAATTATGTGCTTCATATTTGGGCACATGCATTAATATTAATCCCAGTGTGTTTTTGCATTATTTTGAATCTACTGTTATTTTCCTTGTTCTCGGACTGCTACCAAGGTTGACAAGCCTACACGGCTTAATGGCTAGATGATTGATGGTCGTTGTAATCCGCCAGGTCATTACCACCTCTAAACCTCAGCTGACCGCAAGCTAATGTTACCACAGCTCAGTCCACAATAACAGTACATGACACATCTGCTCTCTATGCCTGGATGAAGAGAACTGATGTATAAACAGACTTTGAAAGTAAACTGCCTTCTTTGTTGGACCTGTCAATCACGGTGAAACTGCGGAAGAGTCAGAGGAAAGGATGCGGAGAGGGAAGTTGGTCAGTGTAAGAATACTAAATACTAGAGGAAAAATATACAGTGTAACCTGCCTGAGACAACACGCTAATTGGCCTGTGTGCCGTGGAGAATGCTTATTAGTGTAGAGCGCGTAGGTGGGTTGTGGTAGTCGGAGGATACCGAGGGCGTAAAGCCAGCAGCAGTGTGCCAGTCAGGGAAAGATCTCATGGGAAAAAAGGAGCCATGGAGTCTCCAGGAAGAAACTTGATCTGCACTCCTGCTAACATTCTCTCTTTTTGACTTTTCTTTGCTACGGCTCTGTCAATTCATGTTGCTTATGCCAACTTATCTGCAGCCCGATTCCCAGAATGAAACTGATTGACAATGCGATGGCTTATGTCTACACAGAGTGTGGGAAGTCTGGTTCTGTGAGCCACATGTCTGTTTTGTTTTTGTTGAAAGCTTCACATTCATTGTTTTTTTTTTTCCTTCTCTTTTCTTTCATATCACATTAATTTCTTACAGGTTGCTACTCAAACCCCTGCGGGCCACGCCCTGGCGCTGTCTCAGCTCACTCACCTCACACCTAATACTCAGCAGGCCAATTAGAAGCGTATTAATCTGCAGCTTAAACCACAACCACCATACAAACACACACACACATGCGTGCACACTCACACAGCGCCGCTTGCAATCACACCACATCCATGCCAGCCTCAGACCCCTGGTTTGTTTGAAGAAGTGAGCGTTAATGATTCTTCTCCTCTTTTACTGCTGTGTAAAGCCAAAGGTGCAGCTTTATAAAGGCTCTGGCACCTCGGCGTGCGCGACTGCACATGAGCGCGACGCTTTTGGCATCTCATTGTGGTTTCCGTGAAGCTTCCAACTTTGAACTCTGAACTCTTTGTGGAGTCTGAACGTTTAAACTATTAAACTGAGCTCATTGTCGCTCGAGATTTGCTGCACCCCCCACTGTATTTCTAAGCAAAGAAAGAAATGCCACAGCTCCAATTGACATTTAATGGGAGGCTTATGATTGATCACACGGGCAGTAAAGACATCAAAGTTTTCTGCTTCACTTGGACTCCCGTCTGAGTAAGACAATAAGGTAGCCCAGACAGTCTGTGTGTATATAAGTGTGTTATTGTATATAGTTCTCAGCCTGTGTGGTGTGTGTGTACGTGTTGGTGGCACTGAGGGAGGGCCTCACATGGCGTCTAGCATACTTGCACAGGGGAATTTCAGAAGTAAAGGTGGCGTGAGTGAGTAAGAGCAGAAATAACGGACACACAGCTTCATTAGAGATCAAAGCTCTACGCCTGGTGTAGCGACGGCGGCATCAGCTAATGATGGCCGAGCTTCACTCTCATTCTGCGCTAAAAGGGCTCTTACGCTTTGTGTCTCGTAATGATCGGGGGCTTTAGTCGAATCCCACCGTAAAAAGAGGCTTTGTTGAAGCTTTGTTGTCACTAATAAAAAGTGTGCCTGCTATGAGCACACATGGAAGGCTGATAACTGCACTCCCACACACATACTAACAGGCACCAAGCCAGTAGATGACAAACATTTAGACTATGCATATACGGGCATCAGTGCGCACACAGACACACACACACAGACACACAAATAGACATCGACGTGCGCGCATAATCTCATATGGAGTGCTGCTGGGCCTGGTCTCAGTTTCTCCCTTTGCAAAACTAAACTGTACATTCGAGTTAAAGCTTGAGGCTTCGAGCTACTGTGTGCTTCCAAAGACTGGTTTCATTTCGTCATCTATCTGTCGAATGCATTTACGATCTACATCTCAGTTATTTAGCAGACCGATTCATCCGCAGGGAGCCCATGGTCACTGAGAGTGCACAATCAAAGACTTCATAACTTCATAAAAGCCCAGAGGCAAAGTCAAAACCATTACAGCTAGTGGGGCAAACATTCTCCGGCAATCAGAGTCAGGGTGATTTTGTACAGTGGGATGTGGGAGCATGTGTTTGGCCCTGATGGTGCAGCAGTGATGAGCTCGGGGCACTTGGAGGTGAACAAGCAGACTGGGCAGAAGTCTGAAGAGGAGGTGTGGTTAGAAGTGGGAGCTGGAATAACACTGCTATTTCCCCCCACAGCTGCCATCTAAACAGAGAAAATAGGTCGGAGTTTATGTGTGTGTCTGTGTGTGTCTGTGTGTGTCTGTGTGTGTATTCATAAGCTGTCATAACTGTTTAGACTGTGTTTCATTCCTCTGGAGTCAATCAAACATTCTCAGCATCTGCTTGCACCATCTCTGTAGTCAGTGCAGGCTGCAAAAATATCCTCCTTAATAACTCATTTAGCCTGAAAGTAAGTCCTGTCTTGTTTTAGAACACTTCTGTCAAAATGACTTCAAATGTTCTCAGTGAGCAGAATGAACACTGTCCTGAAACACCAAAGAAACATTTGATTTTTCATGAGGAAAAAAGTGAAACACTCTCATAGCACAGGCAGTATACATTTTGTATTTGAAAAAAAGCACATATATTACACAAACAGTACCTACATGCAGTTCATCTGAAATATGAAAATGAACTCACAGCAGTCGAAGTGAGTGCAGTCCGCTGAAAGCCATTTTGGGGATACAGCGCAGCGAGTTATAGCTCAGAATTCTGCAAAGTAAGATCGTCACAAGTGTAAAATTTAGGTAGAATTAAAAAAAAAACTTTTCTAGTTGCAGATAAATTAAAATGACAGTCAAGGCTGGTTAAGACTTACAGAGTGGTAAGCTGACTCATGTTAGCGAAGGATGAGTTGGTCAGAGAGTTTATCTTGTTGTTGCTCAGGTCTCTGAAACGTAAAAAACGAAAACATTCACTGTACTGATCAACACCAGGGGTGTCAAACATAAGGTCCGAAGGCCAGAATTGGCCCGGCAAAGACTCCAATCTGGCCCAATGGATGACTTAGGAACAAGTGAAAGAGGGCATGAATTTTGGACTTTAAGAGCCGATAAAGACCTCCCCCACACCTTTTATACTACACCAAAGTAATTAAGCAATAGATAATCAATTAAATGACAGTAAAGGTCTTTCTTTCTTTCTGTGAAAAAATACGTAATAAACTGGATATTTTTTGTAAATTAACAAGAACTTTCTGTTTTATAATTACAGAACAGTCTAGGCAATGAGCTACTGGATCTTTTGCTGTAACTTTATAAAGCTATTTCTTAGAATTGAGTCATTCTTAAGCAACATTTCTTTGTGTTGTAGAAAAACTGACATACTTGAAATTGCACTTCTTTTTATTGCATTAAGATATCTCAGGGATTAAATGTGCAGGTAAACACAAAGGCTTAACATCAAAGTGAGCTGTATGTGGCCCACAGTGTAAAATAAGTTTGACATCCTGGATCTAGACCTTGTGATTGAAGATGTACACAGACAAAAGACTTACACCAGCTGTAGGTATTTGAAGGCAGACAGCTCTTTTGGAACAACACTGAACTGGTTTCCATCTAGATACCTGGACAGAGACACAAATAGGTTAGTAATGAACCAGCAGGTGCTATCATTGAAAGCTAGAACTGCTCCAGCAGACTGCAAATATTTGCCAGCACTATTTCTTAATGTATTTTCAATCTAAGATTCAACTGAACCACTCATGGTTCTGGTAACCAGTTGGCTACTGTGCTGACTTAGCTTCTTGGGGTGAATTTTATGGAGGATCTACAGTAACCAGAATATTGGGATAGTGAAAAAATGAATAAAAGATAAATCATTATCAGTAGCTGATGATTACAGTGCATTTGAGCAAATGCAATCCCTCTTTTACTCTTCATACACACTATTTAACTGCATGAAATCAAAGCCTGCTCAAACAGGATTGTTAAAAACAGAACTTCAATTCGTCTACAAATGAAAACCAGAAAGCTTCTGGTGCCAGATTCTGCATATTCATGTATGGATATCTGCTTACAAGGATAACTTTTTGTTTAGAAGTTTTAACACAATGTTGCTTGTTATGACTAGAGGTCAAGCATAGCAAGCATTCCATAGACATGGTGTTTAAGCAGTCCTATTTCACACAGATACTGGGCTATGAATCACTTCTACTGTGAAAGAGTGACTAAGAAAAGAAGACAAATGTGTTACTTTCAGTGAATTCGATTTTCTGATTTTCCAGTTTAACAACAATTCCTAAATGTGACCTGGCACTTTTAAAGTGACGTACAAACCCTTGTGTCTGTGTGGGCTATGCAAGTGAGTGATGTATACAAGGCACACAGCCACCCTCCTGATTACCAACACAAAGTCCTACTAGTGGTGTGTCACTTTGATAAATGGCTGATTTAGGGCCTGGTCCTTCTGAGCAGAGCTGCAGGCTCCTGCTATTGTTCTTGACTGTACACAGGATGGGAAGCACAGGGTGCGTGGGTGCGGGGAGGTGGGTAGTTAGGAGGCCTTTGGGTTCAGTGGTAATGATAGGTAATGACGGTGCTGAGGACACTTGGGATAATGATGGAGTAGCAAACTCTCCAGATGACAAGATGAAAGCCCAGAACAGAGGGGTACACCTGGTCACACCTGCTGGGACAATGACAGGCCTTAAGGCTCGCACAGCGTGTGTGTGTGTGTGTGTGTGTGTGTGTGTGTGCCTGAGTTGGAGTTGGTCTGAACCACTTTAAGCATTATTGGAAAGTTCCAGACCTATTCCATTTCCTCCCCTTTCCATTGAAAACTGCTCATTAAAATGTCCTGTTGCTCCCCTATGCTCCTGTGGACAGGCTTTTGGCCCTCACACAAATATTCACGCACACACACAAACACACACACACACACACACTAATCCTTGGCTCTGAGTGTGAGAGTGACATCAGTGCTAGCCCTGAAGGCTGTGAGGAACATAGAAGAAGAATGTCTGAGAGAATAACTACAGGGTTTATTGACTCCTTTCCTATTCCCTAAGTGACGAGATGTGTTTTCTTTGCCCCTGCTGTTAACACTTATCTTTTTTAGAGGCCCATAAAGTCCACTTTACGTTTTTTTTTAATGATCTTCCTTGCTTTTAAGGAAAGATGAGGCGAAAATAATCCCTGAAAGTCAAGCTGATAAATATAAATGCAATTGGAAAAATTAATTCCAAAGAACTCACAGTTCAGTCACATTCCTGGGGATGCCTTTGGGCAGTGTGTGAAGGTGCTTGTTACTGCAGCGCACCACAGTCTCCAAGCATGTACATTCACTGGGACACTGGGGCCGAGGCACACAGCTCGTCTCCTCTTGGCCTGGGATAAAAGAAGAGAGATACGAGAGAGGAAGACAAAGAAAAAATGACCATGAGGGCAGACGCAAATGGAAACAAGCCAAAAAAGAGCTGTTTTTTCTGAACAAAAAAACCCCAAACTGTAGATAGAGTAAAAATACAAAGCAAACCGAAAGGCAGCACAACATCACGATAAATTAAACCTGACAAGGCAGTGAGAAAATAAAGAAAGAAGAAGTAAAAGATGTGAAAAGTACAAAAAATAAAGGACAGAAAGAGAAAGGAGACTCACTAATGTAGTATTGACCAGCAAAGGCAAAGAATGGAAGCTGCCTAAAGCCTGAAGACAGGTCTAACAATCATTCAGGTGCAAACAGGGGGACTGATCAATAAGGCAAACAGCTCAATAGCTCCACTCAGCATATCATTGATCAGCAGCTTAGGAACTGCTGAGTATCAATCTATTCAGTAAACAAAAGACTTACACAGCAGTGGCCATTATTTGAGATGATCTCAGACACTTTAAACAGCTCGTCTTTATAACATATTGTGGGTTAAAATCTTCATCAGTCACACCCAGGTTAGTTTCAAACACAGAGAAGGATTAACATATCATACTTAAGATGCTTTTCTCTTTTCAAGGAGGGAAAAAACTCCACTAACACGGGAGCTGTGGTATAACGTGAAGTAAAGCACTCAAAGCCGCCTACCTTCCTCACAGCGGAAGTCAGGCAGAGCTACATCCTGGAGCGGGATCTCCTTCAGGAAGGCAGGACGCTGGCAGCGAGGGTTACCTGTTACAATCTTCCTGCTCCTCAGCCAATCACCTAGCCAGGCCAGCCGACAGTCACAGTTGAAGGAGTTGGCCAATAAGTTACTGGGAGAGAGTGAGAATAAAACAGACTGTGAGAGCAATAAAACCTAAAGTGAAAGGTAGGTGTGTGAGTGTGGCAGGATCTTACAGAGTGGACAGAGTCTGGAGGGTGTCGAAGGCTCCGGGTGTGATTGTGGTCAGCTGGTTGTCGTACAGAGACAACAGACGGACGTTGTGAAGCCCTGTGAAGCTGTCATTGTGGATACAGCTGATCTTGTTGTTCCTCAGCATCCTGAGGACAAAAGAAATACACATTAATTTAAAAAAAACCCCATCAGAAACTTTTCCAAATATGCACAAGTATGGGGTTGTGACTCACAACATTCGCAGTCCCTCAAGGCCACGGAACATCCCACTTCGAACCGAGTCCATCTGATTGGCTGTGAGGTGAAGCTCATTGACAGAGGACGCGCCTTCAAATGCCCCATCCTCAATCTCTGTGATCTTGTTGTTGCTGAGGTTACTGTGTTTGTGGGGGGAAAAGAAAGCATGTCAGAGAATTAAAAGCAGCACTTACTCTTTAGAGAGTGACTGCTGAAAGGTAAGATGATTTCTACTTACATTTTCTTCAGCTGGGAAAGGTTCTTAAAAGCTCCAGTTGCTTCCAGAGTTGTAATCTCATTGTTGTTAAGGCGGCTAGTGGGAGTAAGATTGAAAGGTTTAATCATTCAAACGGAAAAATCCATTCAAATTCTCTTTAGATATTCACTGTGAGTTTTAAAATTTGATTCGTCTACAACTTCTGCGCACAACAGATTCTTCAAATACTTTTTTTTCTTGTTTGCTTACAGTTCGCTGGTGGATGCGGGTATGTGCTCGGGGATTTTGGTGAGCTTAAGGTTGGAGCAGTCCACTACATTCGACTCACAGCGGCACTTGGGAGGACAGACTGGATCACTGTTACATGCATTGTTCAGATGGCTGTCCTCTGTGCCTGAACAGGAGAAAAAATAGACATTGTTACGGCACAACATATGACATCAGTCACTCTTCCAAACCAGCACAAAGTGCCTTCAATCCCATGATGTTCGCAGTCACGCATGCGCCCCCTCAGCAGCTGTGTGTCAGCAGTTTGTCCTGTTGTGACCGAAGAGGAGACTTCCCTACTTTAGGGTACCTTAGGTGCCCTATAGAGCATCCTGCAACCCTCCTACCATTGATAGGAGAAGATGAATGGGTGAGTTACTTTAGAGAGAGGTGATGGAGCATTGGGGTGAAAAGAGAGAGGGTTTGGACAGCCAGCTTGAAGCAGACCACCCAAGGGACAGAGGATGAAGGAAGAAAGGAGGATGAGAGAGGCACAGGAAATGACAGGTGGATTTGAAGGAAAGGAGAGAGAGGAAACAGATGCAAAAGGAGGAAAAGAAGAAAGATGAAAGAGAAATGAAAGGTGAGGGGCGGACGTGCAGAGAGACGCCTGTCCTGATAGAGCGAGAATGAGGCAGCGAGGGGAATGTGGGACGTTTTCCTGCACCTCCTCTGTCTATGAATAGATGTTACGTGCCAAAAAGTGTGCTTCAAGTTACATCATGGCTGCTCAATAATGAAAAAGCACTGGGAGCTACTTAGAACAGTGTATGTTTGTCTGTGAGTGTCTATTGTGCCCCAGTGTCTGTGTATGTATGCATTTATACGTGCATTTAGAGCGTATGTGTGTATATGTTCCATTTAGAGGGAAAAAAGCCGGAACTTTTTTAGAGCTTTGTTTTGTGTCCCATTCCCCTTTTGCATGCTCACATCAGTGCACCATTCTGCCTGAGGTTTAGCGATGACGTCAGTGGAACCGCGTGGGGCACCCAGACCACAGTCATGAGCAGGAAAACCTCAAACAACCAGGACAAAATCCTACAGATGAATATCAAAAATCTGTCCAAACAAGACCTAATCCCAAAACCTCATTGCTGACTTTATTAGAATACCTTTGGACAGTGACAAAAAAAAAATCCCAGAAACCACTTCCTCTTGTTGTCTGTGCAAAAAACATTTTTTCTGGAGCTGTGTCACTTCTCAGTGGCTCAGCGGAGCGGCGAGTGCAGACAGACACGGTAATGCTGGTCATTAAGGAACTTTTCCCTCGCTAGGCCAGACACAGGAAAAGGCATTTCCTGCGATGGAGGAAGCAATGAAAATACAGCGCAGAGCTTTGATCTTGAGGATGTAGGGGAGCCAGGGGAGATTTCGTGAGCCTGAGTCATCGTCATCGTCACAAGTGCGTGGTGGTGACACTTTTACTGTCAGCAGATTTACACGAAATCAGAGAAAATAGAGGGCAGAGGGATGAGGTTTTTCCCTCTCTGAGGTGCAAAGTGACTCATCGCTGGAGTTGCAGAAGTTCTCATAAATCTCTGTAACTCGGCCCCATTATCAAAGTGTTACTGAATTCCCATGCTATCAGTGATTTGGACATGTGTGTTTCCATTGTGGAAGCTTCAATTGTTATCAGTCAGGGGAGGGTTAAATTCTTATTAATCACGTTCCGCTTTGATCCTCTTTCTGCTTATATAGGACTCCCATTTGTTCTCTAAGCCAGTGCAAAGCTTTATCTCAACTTAGCACACAAAGACACATTAATTTCCACACACGTACACACAGATATACAAGTGTAGACAATGAATCACCCAAGCATTCGCAACCCCACTAAGGCACACGCACATACACACACGCAGACTTTGACACACATCACTGCTCCTCCCGGTTATTTTCTTGGAAGTGCTCTTGTTAAGAGGTCCGGAAACATCCGCCGATAGGAATCTTAGTCCTCTGGTGGGCTTTATTTTCTTTAGCTTTTACTGATAGAAAGGACACACTTTCTTTCCCCCTCTGCCTCCTTTTTTGTCCCTCTCTGTGACTGACTGTCTGTGCTAATGCCAAAGCAAAGAGACATTTCCTTTGGACTATCTGCTGAGACTGTTAGGGAAACAAAGTTGAGAAGAAACAGATGCTCTCACACATATATATCACATTAAAATTCACACATAGGTGCAGTAACTCTTGGGCGCTATTAGCTATTCTCGTGCACTTTTATCTTAAGTATCTCAACAAACGGCAAATTTTACTTCTCACTTTAAAATTGCCCAGGTTTATTTTTTTGGTTGTTATTTTTGAAACAGTGAAGGGAAAACTGTTGTCCAGACAATATCTTCTTTAGGAAAGGCCTTGCTTATTTCAGCAAGACAATGCCAAACCAAATTTTGCACAACACGGCCTGCCCTGCTATCCAAATCTATCAACCAGTAAAACATTATGTGCTTTATGAGACAGGAATAATGACAAAGGAGGCCCTAACCTGCAGAAATAGTAGATTGGGAAAGAGGAGGGAAACTTTTTGCTTTTAAACCTACAGCGATTGCCGTCTCCAACTGGTAAATGCTTACTGCCTATTTTCAAAAGAGATGATGAAACACAGTTATAAGTGCTGACTTATTATGATTTTTTTGATATTTCAGAGCATGTTGCTAAATCAAATTCAGATTTTTCATAAAAATTGACATATTAGTAAGCAATGGAAAAAGTGATGCTGGTAGATGGCTGCAGGTGGAAAATTAGAGAAAAGAGAACGACAATGATAGGGGTGAAGGTTTACAAGCCACTCACCTGGGATGACGTACTGCTCTTTGGCTGTGATGGAGAAAAGAAAGAGGGACGGATGTCAGTGAGACCAGTCTGGTCTGCATAGCTTTGGCACTGCTATGCTTCATATCGGTCATATATAAAGTTTATATATGACGACACATGATTTAAGGTATATGACAATTAAACAGAGAAGCCTAGGACTATCTCTGTGTGGCAATATGGAGACACTAGTAACAATGTAAAAAGGTGGTAAATATTTGGCTGTTGCTAAGGAAGCGTGACATGAGGGGAAAGAAGGAGACAGTGAGAAAGAAGGAAAAAGTCAAAAAGGAAAAAAAAAGAAAGTAAAAACAAAGAGAAAAAACACATGGACTCCCTTCTCCACCAGATCGAGCCAAACAAATGAGTCTATAAAGAAGTGTGAAACCTCAGCAGGTCAGAATGCCAGACAGTGTAGCAAAGTGTGTACACACAATGGTGGGCACACGGTGGAGGGAGTGGGAATGGTGGAGTCTGGCTAGTGTCATGAGGAGGAGAGAGAAAATAAGGGGCCATGAAGGAAACATGAGCCCGGTGGGTAGTGAGCAATGAAGAGAGCAAGAGGAGACAGAGGCTGGTAGGGATGGGAGCCTATGACTGGCAAAGGGCAGGGGAATGGTGGGCACAGGCAGAAACTCTAAGCCCTAACACCAGCCTGGACTGGTGATCTCAGCTCACTGCGGTTTGAATGTGAAACCAGACTCACGACGTGGTATTATGCAGGGAAAGTGGAGAAAGAGCAAACAATCCCTCTCTCCTTGGCCCCAAGTTCATCTGGGCAGTTATTGATTGAGTAGCAGCAGCACAGCAAATGATAGGCAAAGTAAAACCTTCTGCTGGGACTGATCGCTCATTGAATGCGCTATCATGGAGGGATAAAAGTCACTCCCAGCAGAGAGAAAGACAGAAGGTAAGCGAGGAGCAGCGTGAGACAAGTGGCATAAAAACAACAAAGCCTGTCTGAGAAATAGAGAAGACCAGTAGGGATGAATTTCAGCAGAGTGACACGGAGCCACCGGCCTACCAGAGCAGCGGAACTTCTTGCTCTTTATTTGCCCGATGCGTTTGTTTGCGAGCCGCCGTGGGCTGGCGCAGCGGGCGCCGCTCGTCTCGATCGGGTTGGTGCGCAGGTAGTCGGCCAGCCACTTCAGATTACAGTCGCAAATAAATGGGTTCTGGGCCAGGTGACTGGAAAAAAGTTGAGAGAAAAAGACAGAAGAAGAAAGGGAATAAACACATGAAAACTGATGTTCATGTTTGGGCACAGACTCTCACCTGGAACCACAGAAACACATACCTGAGCAATAATTTAAGATCAAGACTTGAAAAACACATTTATTATCCAACTAGACTGTTTCTGTGTCATTTGTTCACTTTGGAAGACATATAATAGAACTAAATAGGGCTCTCTGAGTAGTGTTTTGTAGCGGGTTACATTTAGTTCAATTATATTTAGAAAAAGTCAAACATCACTATAGCACACTTCTTCAAAACTGGGCAACTCACACCAAAACACTGATGGATCACAGGAATTTCAGGCAAGAGGAAAAACAATCCATAGCTGATTTTGTTGTTAACTTCGAGCTGCATCCAGCTTACGTAGCCAGTTTGGGGATGCCAGAGACTGGTGGAAACGCTCATTGTGCACTTTCATCCCGTATTTTCAATGCAAGTGTAAAAACAAGCTTGAGACAGTTTAACACAGTGCTGTGTAAGTTTGTGTGTATGTGTGGTGAGACAAGCCATAGCACCATCATCATCACCACTATCAACCTCAACAGGTGTTTCTATGACAATGAGAAAACCTTATGCTGTATATTTTAGATGCCCATCTGGTGTCTGTATTGATAGCAGTGTTTGTGTTGCCTTGTTACTTAGGACAGAAAAAAGGAGACATTAATTTCAATGAATTGGTGTTGTCTCAGTAACAGTGGTGGAAAGACTGGGTGTGGTAGATGTGCTATTTTTGATCTCTATCTAGCTGGAAAAGCTGTGTGTGTGTGTGTGTGTGTGTGTGTGTGTGTCTGGGTGTTTGTGACGATGATAGATTTACTCACCTCTCTACCTCATGATTCCATTCCTGTGTTATTACACAGACTTGCAAGTAAACAACTCCTGTGTTGGCTCATGTTTTATGGTAACGGATCAGCATATGTCAGAGCGTGTACAGCAGCGTGTGTGTGTGTTTCACTCACAGGGTCTGTATTGCTCGTAGTGAAGTGAAGGTGCCCTTGGCGAGGGTTTGGATCTTGTTGTCATAGAGCGATAGCAGCGAGAGATTCTGCAGGTCCTGGAAGGCGTTGGCACGAACGCAGTGAATCTTATTGGCATTCAGCAACCTGAGAGAAGGGAGAAGAAAAGAAAAGTAGAAAAAAAGGAGGGAGGGAAGAAGGAAAAAGCAACTTGTCAGAATTTTTTTATGTATTCATTCATTATACATTCCATCTAGAAAACTATGCATAGGGACAAAGTTTATTTGAAGGTTATGACTTCTTTACTGAGTAGGAGTACAGGGTGCCTGGTATTGAATATATGCCCGCAGAGTGTCTTGTGTGTCTGTGTGTGTGTGTGTGTGTGTATGTCTTTGTAATCCACTTACAGAAGTTGTAATGCGTAGAGGCCGTCAAACACCCCCTTAGGCAGATCGGTGATCTTATTTCCATACAGCACTCTGCGAAATCACAACACAGACTCGCTTTAGTCAGAATATGACAGCCCAGTGGCTACTCATGCACAAGCTCAGCTCGGGGCCACTTACAAGGAGTTGAGGGACCGCAGGCCCTGGAAGGCATCAGGAGCTATCTCTGAGATCTGGTTGTTGCTCAGATCTCTGTGATGGAGAAGAACGCATTAAAATTAGTCAAGGAATTTGAGAATTTGGGAAAAAGGCCAGTTTCCTCTTTTTATGAAAAGCCTGACTCCTTTGAAGGTGGGGCGGATGCATGGCCCCTGCTTCTCGCTGGCATCAAATATAAGCAAATGTACTGCGAGCTGGATGAAGATGACTTCCAGCTTTCTCCCATATTTAATGGTGCGTCTCTTAAAGGGAGCCTTGGAGCCAATCAAAACATTTACTTGTATTATTTGTGGCAAACAACCATTCTTCTGCTGCGTTGCTATGTGTATGCGTGCATGTGCATGTGTGTGTGTGAGAGAAAGAAAAATTAAAAAAATGTGATGCAGGGCCAAAATCCAAAGTGAAATACGGTAGACTGCCTCTGAACATAGCTGTTGTTAATAGGATCCACAGGCCTCTCCCCACAGGATAACCACTAAGCCGGTGTGTCTATGTGTTTATGTGCGTGCATGTCTGTGTGAATAAATGCAACAGTAAACGAGGAACAGTGGGACAGAAAGGGAGAAAGACAGATGGAGAGACAGAGTTAATGGAGTATGTGGACTGAACTCGAGTCGACTGGATACCTTTGAAGGGAAATCATCATGTGGTGAAGAAGAGGGATATTTTCTCATTTGGGGGTAACAGTTAAATAAGTGCCCATTTGTCTTTTTGCAAAGGACTGAGGTTTCCTGGAAATGAAAACGCAGCAAAGGAGCCAACATGTGCACCGGTGTGTGTCTGTAAACTCAGACACTAGCGTGTTTGCGCATGTGGCGGTGAGTGAGGCCGCTTACTGCATCCCTGTCTAAAGGGATGGTTCATGTGTAGGTCATTCAAACTGGGACAAGGTGAGAGAGAATGTGTGGGGTTGACATTTACTGGAAGAAAAGGACATGCAGGGTCAGCACAAGCGGTGCACAAACCACGAATAGCAAACACTCAGACAAGTGCACAATAGCCTTTAAAAAACTTTTACTCAGCTGATTTTGCCTCTTAATTAAATACTGAACCTCCAGAAAAGCCCGGTTAAGATTATATGATGAATCTGAAGAGACATTCATCATAATGTATAGACGCTGTCTGCATACTGTGTACTCAGGGTGTAGGACATAGGACTGGCCCAGCCATTAAGAGTATATAGGCAGCTGAATCAATAGAGCCCCTAGGGTCAACAAAGATATGTGACCATGCATTGTTGTTGCTAAAAGCAGAATGAGCAGCAGTAGCAGGTCATGTATGTAAAGAAGTACAGATCAAGACCACTGATTTAGATACATTTTTGTCTCTGTTTTTGAGGCGTTCGGATTGGGTTTGGCACCTCCAGATAAATATGCCACTAATAGGGGTGGCTGTAACTCAGGAGGTAGAGCAGGTCATCAGCTAATTGCAAGGTTGGTGGTTGGGTGCTCCGGTCTCCCATCTTAAGTATCCTTGGGCAAGATACTGAACATCAAGCAGTGTCCAGTGGAGTACGAATGTATAGTTATAGAGACGCATACCGCATTCACTTGTTTGAATGAGGTATGTTGTACAAAGTGCATGAGTAGAAAAGCACTATATAAGAACCAGTCCATGTACCATTAATTTCCTGAAAGTCTGAGCTTAGGGTAGGGTCTCTTGTGCTTGTGAATCGCTCTGAACTGCATTTGATTTGTTTGAGAATGACTCTGTCATTAAATCTTCAGTGATTAGTTGCTTGAATAGGATGCAAGTTTCTCCTTTTGTTCCATTTCTGTACCAGGTTCAAGTTTTTATGGATTTGTTGCGTTTGTAATTCAACAAAAAACCCTGCTTTAATTTCTATGTATATTTTTAAATGGTTGTAACAATATTCAGTTAAACATAATGACTTTTCTTGTTGCTAATTTTGCTGTTACTGCAATGCCTTTTTAAGTTTAAGGGATTTATTCAAGCTTAACATAGACATTGGACACACCGGATAGTCTGGTTTGTCATTGCTGACATTTTTCCCAATATATAGTATAGCCTCAAACAAAAAAAAATAATTCATTTTAGTATAAAATATAAAATATTTTTGGGATTACCTTGGAGCTACATTAAGACAGCAGCTGCTTTGGTCTGTCTACTGCTCTCTGTTCACCTCATCTGAACTTCAAACTGTCCCCGGGGCTGGATGATAAAACCGTGAGAATTCCTTTAAGAAGGACAGAAAAACTCCCTGACCTCCGGTTTCCTCCATCTCCCCGCTGCTATGTCAGTCAGATCTGGTGGTGTTGGAGGTATGGGTTTGGCTGCCTGGTTGTGTGCTGGCTAGTTGGCCGGACAGCTGGCTCAACGGGTGAAAAACCACTCTGTCTTTAACTGCCCGCCTGTCACTGTTCAGAAAACGAAGCCTCAGCCCTCATTCCAACACACTCTCTGTCCCCTCATCATCATCGTCCCAGCCGGTGGTTTGCAGTTTGCCCACGCAGGCACACAACACACACACTCAGACTGGACACAACACTAGCCAGGGGAATACCAGTATATAGCAGTGAAAAATGAGAGCTGTTATTACGCTCATGTAGGATGTGAGTGCTTGCTTTCCATGCCACCACTAGTCTGAGAACAAGAATTTGTTCTTAAGGCACAGACAAAATAAATACTTCATGCTCCCTGGATGTGGAATGAGAAGACCGCCAATTGTCGCTTCTTTTTCCAGCCCTAAACTTCTCGTTCTCATCTGTATTATTTAGCCCTGAGGGTGAGTGTACTGATGTACTTACATCCTACGCAGTTTCTTGTAGGGAGAGAAGGCTCCGGGTGGAACAGACTTAATCCCATTCTGCTCCAGACGTCTGAGAGGAGAGGAGTGGAGAGGAGAGGAGAAGAAGATATAGTGTTATTTAAACAAACAATAGAGTTCTCCATGTTAACAGAGTTGAGTAATCACCTCTGACCCTTAGTGATTGGCCTGATTATATTAGTGGAAATCTATTCCCCAGCTGTAATAGGTCCAGGCATGTTGGAGTCATAACATCCTCAGAACCAATAAACAGTGTGAATGCTAAAGTGCTGAGGAATAGGACTGGAGGGGAAAATGCTTGGTCTTGTTTTGTGTGAGAGTGTTAAGGCCTTTTTTTTTTTAAACTAAAAGTCATATTTCTTTGTGAGATAGCATTTACAGTTTCCAGCACTTATGTTCTCATATGAGATCCTGAGATCAATAATGATCTCACTTGTTCTTGTTAAATTCGCTGTTATCCTCAGGGTGTCTGCAAAGTGTCTACTGAAACCTTTGCAGCAGGGTGAAATATCGCTTCTTTGAGTTTACTTTTTCCTCTGAGCCTAAGAGCTGCTGAAGTAAAGTTGACAAGGAAAGCGCTCGGAAAAAAATCTCACCATAAAACAACTGTCAAAGAATGAAATTAATACACAGACAAACATACACTTGGGCATGTAGTACAGAGCAGTAACCGACTCTAATCAGTCTCAGATGTGCCCAGGGAAATAGACATCCCATTAGAGCGGGTATGCATATGTGCGTTTCAAACTGCTACTTAGGACCCAGCTAAGTCCCAGACCAATTCCCTTGTGTAGCTGGCAGAGGGCTGTTTATCTGCAGGTCAGTTCACAGCTTTTAAAACTGTCCTTACCGAGGCTTAGCAGGGCCCAGAGGGAGCCAGCTGCAAGCCTGTCTGGTTGGTCTACCATTCTGCCTCCCAGCAGAGGGACTGGCTGCAGACCATGAGGCATGGGCCTGCGGTGGGCCGGCGGTTACGGCAGAATCTAAAAATCATTAAGATGCTATTTGTCACCGCAGGGAAATGAAAAATATTTAAAAATCTGCAAAACTCTTTGGCCAAAGGATGGCTGTTGATAGATTTAACCATCACCTTCTTAAGTATGTGACTTCTTGGCGTGCAACCATTTCCACAGGATTTAATTATTCCGTTAGAGGCATTTCAGATTTACTACATGCCTCTTAGGCCTTCTGCATTGCTATGTTTATTTCTATCCATGGGGGGTAAATGTTTTGTTGGGACATTAGCCACAACAGTTAACAGTTTGGGGTTTCCACATTTTTTATTTTTATTTTTTGGTAATCAAGAATCTTTCCCCTTCAAAAGGAGTGGCCTTTATGGAGAGATATAGAAATCCAACTGACATTCTCAGGATAGCAGTGATTCCAGACCACAGATTCCTGTGGTGGACATGCTCTCTCTGTCTGTTTTTGTCTGAATGTCCCAGCGAGTCTGTGGATTTAGAGAGGAGTGACAGCACTGTGGTTCCACTGCCCTCACCATGCGGCAGAGTGGTGGGCCAAGTGGCTTTAGCGCCTTCTCTCATCAACCAGTCTGTCTGACTGGTCCAAACCAGTCTGGCACTCTACATGATGTTTGTATGTATACGTTTGCCGTGTATAAGCATGCCTACATGCTGTGGTATCCCGGTGTGTTTCTCTGAGCCAGACAAGGATATACTCACTCTGCCTGCCTGACAACTTTTAAGCTCTCACATTGTCACTCCTTCCAGATCAATATGTGGAAGCGACTTAATCCCTGCAATCAACACAGGAGCTACTCCGTCCAATTGGCAGACAGGAAAAAAATAAGATAGAATCTCTCAGAGTTGCCAGCGGACAGACGATCAATGGTTCGCATCCAATTTATCAGGCTCAACATTTGTATGTGTGTCTGAATGTGTGTGCGTTCTCTTGTTTGTATCAGTCTAATCAATGTTCTTCATCCTTTTCATTAGGGCCTGGGCATGGTTTTCATTAAGGGGAAACACATTATGCCTTTGGGTATTCACCCAGTGAGTGCGTGAGTAAGAAGTAGATGGCAGAGCCATAGCGGTGTGGATGAAAGGCAGGGGGGAGAATTTTATGGCAGCATTCACTCATTGCAGACGGGGACTATGGCGCATAATAATCTGTTGTGGTATTGTTCAGGCTAACTGGGCCTGGTTTCACAAGACAGAGGACCAGAAACCAGCTCACATCCTCGGCAGCCATAAACACAACACTGGCATTCATTAGGGTAAAACGGGGCAGAGAGGTTCGCAATCCTCCGATTTGTACATAATGAGAGCAGCATGCGTGTGTGCTCGTGAGTTACAGAGGGCCTCATTAACAAGGTATTAGGCTAGCCTTGATATCTAGCAGCCGCCCTTGCTGTAACTGCAACTGATTTTATAATGAACTTCAAGCACAGATCAAACCTGCTGCACCAAGTTACAGAACGGACCTCCGCCTCAACCCCCTCCTTTTTAGTTATTCGCCGTTGATCTGTTTCCTTGAAATCCGGCAATGGGGGGAGAGAGGGAGGGAGGACGGAGTGAAATGTAGTGATAAAAAAAATCAAGAGAGGAGGAGACACGGGTACAGGAAAGAAAATTGTGGGAATTAAACCTGCAAGGTAAGGCCCTGATGGGCAGGACAGAATAGGGCACAATATAAAAGAGTGATTTACCTTTGTGGTCTTGTAAAAGATGAGTCAGAGCATAGTAGAGTTTATTAGCAGAACACAGTAAAGCACCAATTAGATGTGAAGGGCAGGGAAGGTTTTAACATGGCCTAACCCATCTGCTATCCAGATAGAGTCCACTCTCTATAAAACATGTGCATGATAGAGCTATCCTTCAGAAGCTTCCCTGGTCACCCATTAGTGCAGCTCACTGGTTATTAGTCTCATAGATCATATCAGTATGTATGATATCCCACTTGTGGAACATTACAACTGGAGGGCATGCTGAGGAGGTCTACAAACCATAAAACATTGCAAAACTGCATCTCAATTTTTCCATGTTTTACAGTTTGTAGACCAGGACTAAGGATCAGGTTGAATTAATTATATCCCAAAAGTAAAAATGCAAGATGCCTGAAGCCTAGCTTTTAGAAATGTCTCTGTATTTCTTGGGTGGTCATTTAATTAGACAAGAACAAGAAGTGTGGACCAGCATGTCCAAATTAGGAAATTCAGAACGCCACTGCACTAGAAATGGGTCAGGGTTGTTGGGGAACATGGGATCTGTGACTTCCATGGTAGCTGGGTATTTATAAACAGACCCCATGGGGAGGAGGAGACCTAGAAACTTGCTGTGTCCTCCTAACGACACACATGCTCCTTGGAAGAACATGCAATGCGACCGCTGGCTTGCTCCCTTCATCCTCCTTTTTTCTCACCATGCATAAATCACAATGTTGCAGTGCCATTTCATACAGATTTCTGCGAGTGGCATGAAAGCCTGATAAAGAGAATGAAAAAAGACTAGTTTGAAAAGTCTAGCCATGCATTCCTAGGAATTACAGTATCCTGATAGCATGTGGGCCGTAAACAGTTAATACTCAGACAGATGTTGGAGGGCTGATAAACTGAGGGAGGGATGTTAGTAAAGCACTCGCATGTGGTTCACAGCCATCTGAGCTGATAAGAGCACGCAGTCTCAATCTACAGTCGGCCGTAAGACTGTATGTGTCCTTCTCAGTGCACAGTAAAATGATGAATGCCCTGCCAGGTGATTCATGCTGAAAAAACTAACCCAGAACAGTATGTGTACATAAAACAAGCATGCTCATATCTCCCCCGGCCTAGTGAAACCCCTACAATTGAAGAAAATGTTGACTGATGCAAAGAGAATTAAATTAAGAATGTTAAGAATTTTTTGAGGAGTTTATAATGAATATTTTCCATGTCAGTCACTCGTCCATGAAAACACTCTGTAAAGAATTATGGACATTTGTGACAGCTGCAGTGCAGCAGTCATGAAAAATGTATATTTCTAAAGTTTTCAGGCAGTATCAGATTTTGCACTTATTATTTTTCAGACACAGATGCTTTTTATTTGAAGACTTTTTTTTCTTTTGTAAAAGCTTTTTTGTCACATGTTTGATAAAAAAGAAGTAGTGTGCTCACATTTCAGCCATGCTCTCGGGCAGGTTTGCTGGGATGGCAGTCAGACCTTTTCCTCTACAGTCCACGATGTTGTTACTGCAGGTACACATGGCAGGACAAGAGCCTCCACCAGTGCTGCAAGGCTGCGGGCTTGAAGACTCCTGGTGTCCTGAAGAGACAATCAGAGGGAAGGATATGCATAAAAGAGATGAATATGGAGCTGCTACAGGTGTGTGAGCACAGGTGAATTTGTTGGTTTCAGGATAACAAGATGTAATGGATGTAATTGCTGGAGATCTTTCTGTGGTAATATAAAGCCCCTCATGCTCCTAATTGAAGCTCAAACTCTTATGCGGCTGCTCAAGTCATCAAGCCTTTGTGTTTTATAAGCTGAATTGCAAATGAACACGCATTCCTAGGGATGAGAAAAAGAAATAAAAGAAAAAGACTTACATAGCTTTTAGAATCAGTGGGTAAGAAACTAGGTTATATATCAAAGCAGTGCCGAAGTAGATGTAGGGGAGAGAAAGCACTTGAATGAGCTGGAGTGGCAATTGAAGGTCTCCCAATAACATCCATTGATCTCTTCGCAAATATTCCTCCTGAGTCTGCGTTCTCTGGGAAGAACTGATGCCATTCTGCACATTCAGCTTTACAACCCCCCACCTCTCCACTTCTAAAAAGCTTCAACTTTTTAATTTGCATACAGAGCACACAACCCGTCATACTGTCTCTAGATACCTGTTCAAATAGCTATGGCACTGTCAACAGTGTGGTGAAGAGCAGGCGCTTGCGCTGCCAGTACAGCGTGTTTGGTGTGTGCGAACAAGATGTGTGTACGCAAGTCTAACCCAGATAAAATGAATAAAACAGACTTTTAAATGGCCTCATTTACACAGCATTACTAATCCAAGTTTCAAACCATGAATATTTGATCGCGTTCCTATCTATCACTCAGCTTGTGTGGAAAAATGCTGGCGAGAGAGCCAAGTGGGAGTAGACATTCAGGGAGAGGAAGACAGAGTGAGTGATGGTGAAAGTCGGTGACAGAGAAAGCATAACTCCAGAATCATTATGGTTTACCATAAAATTACTGGCGCGAGCGTTTGGACCATTTAGCTAATAAGACATGTTTAAGGTCAGACTTCATACATCTGGTCAATCATAATCAATTACCTGATGGGACGGAATGCTTCGACACATCTGGGAATCAAGTCAGCGAATATCATCGCGAGTGTGAATCGACACTGGTACAGTCCCTCAGCACATGCGATATGAGGCACTGTGATCAGAGGACGGCAGAGGTTTGACAGATCTGGGATCAGGTGTAGGGCAGAGAAAAACTCCCTTCTGATCCAACATGGCATATCTGACAGGCCTGGGATCAGGGGGAGTGCAGAGCACAGCTGGAGCGCCCTTAACAATGACAGCTCTGTGACAGGTACACTTGAGGTGAAGCTGTTTGATGTTTGCTCCTCCCCTGTCTTTTTCTCCTGCCTATCCCCCATTATCTCTCCCATTCGCCTTCTCTGCTACCCAGTTACCTTCCCATTGCCCTTCTTTTATTTGAAAAAATGGTAAATGGCCTGTATTTATATAGCGCTTTCTAGTCCCTAAGGACCCCAAAGCGCTTTACATATCCAGTCATTCACCCATTCACACACACATTCACACACTGGTGATGGCAAGCTACGTTGTAGCCACAGCCACCCTGGGGCGCACTTGCTTTCCTTCTTCCAGCATTTTTCCCCTGCTCCGCCTGTACTTTCAGACTCCCTTTTTAACATCCTAATTTTCAGCCTCTTTATCACTGCAAGCCATTAGCTTCTGTCCATGTGCTCACAAGTCTTTATATTTAACTTCTCTCCATCGCCTCCATGGCCTCTTCCTATTTGTCTCCTCAGCAGTTTCCCATTTTATAGGGTAATTCCTGTTTCACACTACAAGAGTTGTATTGTATTCAACCCTGAAGCAATTTATTATACTTTATTCATCTCAAACACAATATTTTTACTTTTGTATTATATTGTGAGAGCAGTTATGCGGTAGAATTAGTCATCCATTTTCTGTCATATATAGCATGATGTTGGCAAAAGCACCTTTTAACTTTGGGTTTGATCTGCTGCAAATGATCATGGGAGTTATGTGTAATGTTTGGTTTGAATAAAACAAAACACAGAAAAGCCCATTAAGACAAACTGGAGTAACTGTATCCTAAAGCAGAAACTGATGCTTGTGTAATTGGCTACAGCTAAGGGGAAAAAAGATTTTCAGCCAGATTTCAAACCTAAAAACCTTTTTGAAAGAAACTAAATCGTCTGGAGAACAGAAAATGCATCTCGCTGCAGAAATTTGTGAGATAATGCAAGTGAGTGACCGGTTTTGCACAGGAGTCCCTTCAAGCATTTAGAAAGTTAAAGAAGAAGTGTTTACTCTGTGAATGTTGTTTAAAATCCAATTTTCACCTGGATTTAGTACTTTTTAAAGCCGCTTTCCCATTTTTTTAATCATTAAGTATCGGTATACAGCACACAGCAATGTTTTTTTAAACTGTTAAAGAATGAGCCCCATTTTTAAAGGGGACTGATGATAAATCACTGCCTGGAAAAATATTTTTCCTCAAAGCGAAGCAGTAAATGTGTTACTCTGCTCATTACAGGCAAAAATTTACAATACAGTGGTGCTTTCCAGCCTAAAACTGGGACTGAAAGAAAGTGAGTCATAACACAGGGTGCTGCAGAATTTCATCATATTTCGAATCGATGAATAACACACTGTACCCCGTTTTCCTTCTCTTGCCTCTCATAACAGCAACACGCCTCTCTTCTCCATCTTCTTTTCTTCCAACACAGCGCCACCCCGCCCCAAATCCCCCGCAGGTGGCCTGGCCTGGTCACAGCTCACACTAAATACACGCACAACCACACAGTGCTGAACATCAAAAATACTAAAAAAAAAACAAAAACAGGAGTATGTGTGTGTATGTGTGTGCCAGCGAGCCAGTCCCTAATGAGTCCTTCACTGGGAGTTCAACTTCTGGTCACTCATCCTCTCAAGAAGAAACTGGGAGTATGTGTTTGTGTGTGTGCATCACTGTGTACTTACACACACAAATACATAGTAGCGGTAGATTTCCTGCTGGTGTTAGCAGGCACAAAAAAGATCAGCTATTGACACTCTCAAAAAAAAGAAAAAAAATCAATGTTTGTCCGTCTACAACACTCCTTTTACCTTTTTTTTAGGTATTTTTACACAACAGCAGCTTATATGTATGCTACATGAACTACAGCTCTCCATCATTCGAAACCTCAACTTTCTGTATCAGTATCCTACAAGAAACCAAATTTCCCTGACACCCCCTGCTCCCCTTTCGTATCTGGAATCGTTACACTCCCACGCTTTGAGTCTCTTTCCCTGGGCGATGAATAGTTAATGATCTGTGCTGTCACGCCGTATGGCTGCGTAAAAATCACAACCCATGGAGAGAGAGAGAGAGACAGAGAGAGGTACACACACACACACACACACACAAACGTAGACACAAACACCCCTCGCAGCTGGCGTTGCAAGTGAGATGGCCTTGTGGGGAGTGGAGGTTCTCATGCTGTTTTTCCATTGTCCGGATATGATAACCCCAATGCACGGCATGACACACCCACATGCACATGCTCTCTCTGTCTCCCACACACACATGCACGCGCATACACACACATGTGCACACACCACAAAAGAAACAGTGATTTCAAAGCCACGATTATCCTTGTGCTAGAAGGTGAGAAGCCATAAATAATGACAAATTGAGGAGAGAGGGTCTACTGTCAGTGGGGGCAGCCATCGCTCCAGCTGTGCACTGGGCATTTTCCTTGCACCAGCGCCAGCTCCTCAAGAGGTGGGCACTCAAGCAAAGGCCAGAAAAGAGCATGGGGTTGCCAGGTTGTCATGTGGCTGCCAGGTGAATACACACTGACACAAAAACACAGGAAGTAGACCAGGGGAGCATAAAATATTTACTCCACAGGGAGACGTTGTCATAAAGAACCATTTTGTTTGCTGCCATTTGCACAAAAAACAATAAATAACTTGTATAAAATGCATTGTTTTCTTGTCAAAAGTTTATTGTAAGTATATCTTACCTGAGCAGCTGAATTCATGCTTCTGTACTTCTGCCACATTAAGTCCTCTGAGCTCAGGAGGGGCAGTGCATTGTGTGAATAAGCCAATTGTAGGCCTCTGCCTGAGCCACTGGGCCAACCACGCCAGGTGACAGTCACAGTTCAGATTGTTCGAGTGGAGACGGCTGTTAAATGAGAGAGGAAACAAAGAAAAGTTGATTGATTGAAGAAGTTTTCCTTTTCTGTCTAAAATACCACAAGCTGAAGACATAAATAGCATAAAACGTGTCTATTCTTTCCTACAACTCATCACATCCAATCCCTGTGGCAAAACACAAATGGTACGCTGCACGGATGATTATAAATGACACTTTCTAAAAAAGAGGAACACTAAAGAGGTCTTTTCTAAACCTACTCCAAACACTGCATTCCTGCAGTGCTGTGCCTGTCCAGAATAACTCTTGCCGTGGTGAGGTGGACCTCTGGAGCATGTGTGTTAACTCGCAAACCCATGTGTGCAGACACATGGTGTGCACACAAACAGAAAAGCCATATAATACTACCCCACTGGGAGCCTAAAATGTCACCGCAAGAGCAGTGGAGTCACGGTCCAGAGTTTCAGCAGGCATAATTGTTTTAATTTGTGCATAATTTCAGATTTAGTAATCACATACAATGCACAATACACAATAGACTTGTGGGGCTATTTGTGTCTATCTGGACCAGTTGTTGTCTTTAGATGGAGGGAATAATGGCCCCTGGCATTGCTACAGACCCTTCTGTGGTACTCTGTGGTTATGGCTGCCACCCAACATTGACTGGAATGACAGAACCTGTCTACTCCCATTGAAATCACACAGGACTCAGCCCTTTCTCTGCTTTGCCTGTTTGTGTGTGGAATATTGTTTTACTTTTAAGGAAAATATCTCCGGAGCAGTAGAAAAGTATTGTGGTGGGATTTGTGAGACTTACAAAGTCCGTAGTTTGGGCATGTGGTTGAAGCTAGAGACGGGGATGCTGCTGATGTTGTTGTTGTTCAGTGTTCTGTGAAAAAGAAAACAACATTTTAGCATCAGTGAACTTTTTTGAATCAGTTCTTCTGTCCTGTCTCTTTGAAACTCATCCCCTGTCTCTCTTTCTTCTTGTGGCCCATCAGGACTCTAGCACCTTATTCCTCACAGATGCAGACATTCATGCATGCAAATATGCACAGACGCAGTCGCAGGCAAGCTCACAGTCCTGATCACAACACTTTCATCGAACTCTGGGCATCAGCTGCAGAAAGAGAATTGGGTCATTTCAATCAGCCTAATAACCCTTTGCAATATTTCAACCTGCTACCCCCTTTCAACGCAAGCTGTCCTCCTCCCCCCACGAAACCTATAAATACAGACCCTATCAAAACAACCCCCTATTCCTGCTTGTACCACTGTGACAACCCTACGACTATTTCCTCCATGTCATGACAGCAGCTGTCACTTTTTTCAAACCCTTCATACACAAACACACATGCAAAACAGCCTTTCGCTATCAAAATAACAAGCCTGTCAAAGTGCCCTTGTCCCCTTGCCTGAACTGTAAGTCTAAATTGTTTCAGGTGGAGAGCTCTAACAGAAACTGCTTGAACACTTTAGACAAGGGATGATTAATTGAATGTTCAAAAACTGCTAAGCATGGTCACCAATGCATGGAGGATTGAGTGGTAACTTGAATAGGATTTCTTTTTTTTTTTTTTTAGCAAAATGGTAGGAACCCCAAATGTCAGATGGCCTGCCCAGAAGTGGGTGATGTGTAGATGGAGGTGGAGTGGTGGGCGGGTGGGGGGTGTTAATGTGATCGAAGGGAACACTGCTGTCAACTGTGACTTAATGGAGCTTGGTCTCCATGATGCTGGTCCCCCTCGTGAGGCCCACAGGGGGTATTTTGGTATAAGCCAGGCCTGTGCTTTGTTAGTTATGCTTATTAGAGAGGCCAAAACAATGTCCTAATTTAACTAAGTGCTTTAATGGAACAATAGAGGGCTGGGTTGGATGAATAGCATCACTTCAGATACTTACAGCACTTCCAAGCCTCTCAGAGCTCTGAAGGCTCCGTCCTCTATGCAGCTGATGTGGTTTTTATCCAGCTGGCTGCAGATCACACACAAGAGAGAGCCTTTGTTACACGAGGCACATACAGTAAACAATCTTTCCGCCTCCCTATAGGCTATTTGTAATCATGGGTACAGTGAGCAGAACACTGATGGATTGTGGTAAATCAATACTGGTTTAGTCATCTCAGCTCTTGTAACCCCAAGAGTAGCACTTCACTAATTGTTTATCTGCATCGATACACCTCATAAATCTACAGTATGTGTCCGTGCGAAGATGCAAATCAGTGTTGCTACAAGACGCCTTTGGGGAGCTCTGTGTGTGTGTGAGCGTGTGTGAGGTAGTTAGTCTACTTAATCAGTGAGATGCATGGTCTGCTGAAATTACACATACCGACATGTACATAATGTTTTGCGGTTACCAAAGGCCATTAACCCGACTGGATAAATATTGGAAAATGTTCATTTACAGTAGCTTGTAATAAAATAATTTATTCTGTATAATCTTGCTTGACTCTTCATCGACTTGCCAAACTGCAATGTTAGAATCATGTTAATAACTAATTAACCAGTTATTTTTACTTCTTTAAGCGACTTTTAATCACTTAACTGTTTCCATGTATTTTTCAGTTTGTAAATGTGGTTATTTTTTCAGATGTTGCTAGACTTTTTGGTTTTGAGCAGTAAAGGCAATGCACTCATCATAACCTCATAACTTTTTTTAAGCTTCTATAGACCAATCCTTATTTAATAATGAAGATAATTGTTCATTGCAGGGCAGAGCACATCTACCCTGGAAAGAGTGAGGTACTCACAGGTTTTTGATGTCTGTAGCTCCCCTGAAAGCTTTTCTGGGAATGGACTGGATGTAGTTCTCGCTCAGATCTCTGCGGAGACAATAAGAAGGCATCAGTTAGAGACAATCCATCCTCGACGATCGCTTTGGTTTGGTCTTTTTTAGTTTGAGAGGATGTGTGTCCAATATAACTCAATTTCGGAAGCAATGTTAACATGTTCCAGCAATTTCCTCTGTGAACCTTTCACTTCTAGTGTTTAAGCATGCTTTGCTAGCAGCAGGAATCAAACTCTATTCAGTGTCGCTCCTTCTTTTAACACACTCAATGGTGCAGAACAGGAACGCTATGGGCATTTTTTTTTCCTTCTGCAAACACCCTGAGGTGTGATACCGCATGGCCAACTCATTCATAATGAAGATGTTATTTTTTTTGTTGTTGGCTGTATTATTCAGTGTTCACTCAGGCTATAATTTGTTCACTGTGCCCTGACCATGCACTGGTGTGAGGCACCAGTTCACAAACAGACAGTTGGGCAGCGACGAATGACATGTTGTTGGTGTAGCACAAAGAGCATTATTTTCCCATATAATATTTGGTGTGTGTGTGAGCGTGTCCGTAACTCGGTGATTGATAGAAGTGAAGAAAAAATGTCATGTTTGTGAAGTTAACAAAAATAGACCCGAACAGAGAGAAGAGCAGTATTTGAAGCACAAGACCTATTTTAATTGGCAGAGTCTTTTGCCTATTGTTTAAATTGTGAGCTAACCTGACTAAGAAAGCACGTAACCATCTTCTATACATACACTACTCAGGGAAACTCTTGGCTGATACCAGAGAGGCTCCTGCCTCATGCAAGGAAGGCTCCCACAGCCCGGACAGATGTAAACAGAGCACTTATGGTCACCCACAGAAGGGCTAAGGCACAACACCAGAATCAGACTTTGATGACTCCTGCTTAGTTAATGTTCATGCGCACCACAGCATGCAATCCTCTGATGCACACAACAAATATCCACGCTAAAACCCCCATGGGGTAATGCTAAAATGAGTTCCCAAGACACACAGTCTCACATAGTGTCCCCACTGGGTGATGCTTTCCAGAATGTTCCCGGGAATGAATATCGCACAGACATTGTTTCGGCAGGATACAAAAGAGGGGAGTAAAACGCATTACAGCGGTTGTGTTGTGCAATCCATCTAATGAATGGGTGGTTGTTTCTTTACGGTACAGCAAAAATTAAAAGAGTACTATGCAGGCCACTGCAAATACACCACAATTAAAATGGAATTTGTGTGTTTGATTCCATGGCATAAAATATTGAGGTCAGATTGAATTGTGGCAGTCTACTCTGACTTGTAGGGTCTTGCCCCGTGTTTACAGGCTTGCTCCAATAAAAGACGGCATTACAATGATGGTGCATGGGAATGACCATGTTAGGGGCACTTTTATATAGCGGATAAAGGAACAAATAAGCGGCCCTTTATATGGCTGCTATTCTGATCACACAAAAACCTGATGAGCATGTACAGATGTGCAAATGAAACACACACGTCGCTGGCTCGTGTTCAGACAGAACATAAATATTCCATCTAGTGGCGCATTCTAATTTTACCCTGTGAGGTTTCTGAGTTACATTCTCTCGGAAGATCTGCATAACATCTGCTTTCATTGAGATATAGGGCATCACAGTTAGCAGGCAATTTAGGCAATTACACAACAAGAATCTAGCTATTCTGTCAGTCTGCCATATTTTGCAGGATCATATCCCAAACACCAAACCGGCTTCGTGTCTCCTAACTAGCAAGCATGAGAGCCAGAACGGTTGTGCTCCCTCCAGCTCCTTTGTTGTTCTCTTGGCAAAACAGCCTGAGTGAAGAAATGAAAGCTGAGTCAGTCTGGCACCCGGGCTGAATTGGTGCCGCTTATCAAAGGAGGTCTACCTGGACCTGAACTCTAATTACTAATTAGTCCCCTCACCTTCTCTTCACCTTTCTGCAACAAAAGAAAACCACCAACACACAAAAGATGTCTCTTTTGTGATCTTCTGCATACATTTGGTTAATGACTTCTTGCCCCTGGACATATGAGGATATATTTTCTCTGTGTGGTGGTTGTATGTGTGTGTTCACTCCCAGGCTCCAATGGGAAATTTCAACAAATTGCTGTGCTCAGGCGGCATTAAATGCCGGAGGCAGTAGGTGCTAGAAGAGGAAGAAAGACATAAATATGGGGACAGGCATGAGAAAAGGATGGAAAGCTCTGATGATATGAGGACAATCCCATTTTTGTAAGTAGTAAAATGATAGCTCTAGGGTGAACTCGTCAATCCTGCTAGCATGCTAAAACACAATTGGTTAGAGTGATCTATAGACTACCAATTATGGTGCTGTTTGACTGGATTTGGTGCTGAGGTCGTGGGAGGTCACTTTAAAAATATAAGTCTATTCTGGGACAACGTGCACCCCCCCTCAAAAAAAACCATGACAACCATAAATGATGCTATCTATAGCGCCAGAAAATCTCATTTACTTATACTGCTTTTGTCCCTTTGCCTGTTTCTTTCTCCCCCTTTGTCACATCTAACACAATAATCACAGTGGTCATGGTTTGGAGTCTGAAGTCTTCTGTATTCTATAAGGATTTATCGACGGGTTAAACTCCAGAAAGCCAGAACAATATTAAATTTAGCAACTCGACATTTCTGCATTTACGCATTCCTAAAATGGCAAACAGGACATTTCTGTGGGAGACCATACTGTATTTTACATAGTCTGTGGTTGCCCCTCACTGGTATTTTCTAAGCTCGGGCCCAACTGTGTTGCTGCTGAGAATTTTGACATCTCTGATTAGTTGATTTCAGTTGAGCTGATTTCAGGGAAGCACTGATCTATTCAAAAACAGACATGATTATATGACAACAGTCACCACAAATAGAGATAATGGTCACCATGGTGTTTGACACAAAATCTAGTGACAGTAAATCTAATGTAAAAGCCTTTTAGCAAATACCACAACAGTGCGTCACTTGTGCAGCAGCCCAAACATAGTTCAGAACTCAACTTGGCAAAGTCAGGAATTACAAAAGACTAAAGAGGAACCACTTCCATCTTCTTTGTGCCTTGTTTCTTCATGAAATCATCTTGGATTTGAGTGTCTGGCCAGCGCATATGTTTTAAAATGTGAATCTGTGTACTGCATCAGACTTATCTAACCTCAGAGTCAGATAGTGGATTGCAGGAGCAGATAAAGTCAGGAGACGAAGGAGAAGCGGTTATAACCTCCAGGCTTCATGACACTCGCAGAGCTCTGTTCGGGGTAGAAGAAACCATCAGAGCCTCGCAGCAGTCGCCGCTGCCCAGACTCCTTCCATGCACTCATTACAATGCGCTGAAGAATATCCCGAGGCAGTCCCTCAGCCTCTACTCCAAGTCCAGGCCTCCATGCATTTTACAGATTGCAGCAATAACGTTAGACCTACAACTTTTTCTTTCCTTATTTCCTGCACGCAGCATGCCTTTTTTTCATCATAGGTGTGTGATCCAATGCTTGAGTGAACAAGAGTGAGTGATCAAAAGAGCCAAGACCTGGTATACATTTACCTTAATGCACTACATACCATGCAAGTGGGCAGTTAGTTCATTAATGCACCCCTGGCTCTTTCTGGGTGACGTTGCTCACAGTTCATTCCCATTGTTGCCGTAATGATGCGGTAAAACACATGTTTTCAGGTGTGTCTTCGCTGTATGAACTACAGCCTCTAATATACTGCGGTCAAGCTTTTTAAGGTTTCACTTATTCAGTACCTCGAACAATCTTATTGTTTAATCAGTGTAAATTGCTCTGATAATAAACTTAGCTACTGATATGCTGGTTTACAAGAATCCCCGCAGAGTCTATATCTGAAATAATTAGCAATGTTATCAGACATAGCTCAAGGCGCCTGGTCTGGAGATTAGCTCCACGCTGAAGGTAATGTCTGGTTCCTGTCTGATTCACATCATTAACCTCTGATCTCTATCTCAGTACACTACACTAACACTGTACACACCTTCATGACACACATACCTACTATGGTTTCATGTTAATATACGGATCAAAACGCCAGCGTAAAGACACGCTGTGACCCTTTTAACTCTTTAATCATTGTTTGTGACGGCAAAATGAATATCTAGGGATGCTGAAGCAGTTCAGCCACTTAATTAAAAACAAAGTATAAAGTTTCAGGCATTTCAGCCTTTGCATTTAAATTTGTTTGACTGAAACTGTGTTTTGATTTGGCAGAGTTCTACACTGGATGCTCTTGCTGACACAACCCAAAAGGGAATTAGTGTCTCTGTCTGGAATGGAAGCAGAAACCTTTTGCTTGCCAAGCCAGTGCGTTAACCACTACACTACGGAGGCACCGCCCTGTGGGGGACCATAATTACCCAAATGAACATTATGCTGTATTAAAGGTAGCTTTTTAAACCAATAACTCACCAAGAGAGCGTTGCACTAAATCAGCTGCGAAGTAGTGTTATAGCTCATAAACCTCTATTAATTTGGGCCTCTTTCGGAAATCCCTGAAGTTGCCCTCTTATGATCATGAGGAAGAATGCAAGTTTAAGGCACATCTGCGTTGGCTTCACTTTTAAGGCAGTCCAGCTTTTATACACATTTTGCGGCTGAAACCTGCAAAGCTTCTGGATATGTGGTGTGGGCGTAATTTATATCTCTTAATGACCTTTATGCACATAGACATATTTGCACATGAGCTTACATGTGAAAACAAATAACTGCCTCTGTCATACACTAAAGATTTCTTAGTTTCCTACTTTGTGCCTCCAGATTTGGCTGTCAAAAGCTTTGATACATGGGAGGATAAATCATATTTATGATATGTTAGTTTTAAAGCTTTTCCTTAGGAGAAATTTCCACTGCCTTTTAAGAAGATGTGTGCACTCTGTCGACTTCATTGATGCCTTCTACAGCTGTTGGTCACTATTAACACTTTACTTTTCTGTGCACTTTTTCTTAAACATTCTCAAGGTGAACTCAGGTTGTCTTTGAAAGAGATGTTCTCAAAAATATGCGATGAAATAAATACATTTTATTTGTTTGTTTGCTTGTCACTGCTGCATAACTTGGGGAAAACCAGCTATTTTCGAATGTAGACCGCTTCCCATCAAGAGATGAGATTTGTTTGGGTGATAGCTCTTTTAAATTTCACAGGCAAAGAAAATCACTTAAATGCACTGGATAGAAATCTTTTTTCACAGGCCAGCAACTCAGTAATGCAGAAAGGGATGAAGATTTCCTGTCGCTGCTTCACAGCCTTTCGCCCTTATTTCATCACTCTCTCTTCAGTCCACCTCTCTCTGCATTGTTCTTTTTCAAAGACATATACAGTCAAGCTACGAAAACATTTCAACCTATTTTAAAAATATCACAGTCAATGAAAAGAAGCTCCTGATCCATTTATTACCATTTTAATTTTAAATAGAGTATCTCTCTAAAAGAGTTCCCTCTATGGTCCCTGTGTAAGTGCATTTATTTTAGGCTGGGTGTTTGTTTTCTCAAGAGCTCGACTAGATTACATGATAAGAAAATGTTTACCCTTGCCAAATGCTCTTAATTTCATTCTACCATTTAAAGAGGGAGAAAAAGACAGAAAGACAGAGGGGGAATGTGTCTGATTACTTACTCATTAAGAGAGTTAATGAGGTGTGTGAGAGCTGTTAAAAGAATGGCAGTGTGCTGCCACTAAATGCTAACTACTTTCTTCCTCCCTGCATGGTAAAAACCCACAAGTAGACACACATATAAACAGCCACATAAACAAACTGTGGGGCTTCAAAAAGAAGTCATTGCACGTGGAAATGTACCAACAAATGAGTCAAGATAGAACTGCAAATAGAGAGCAATGCTTTCAGATAGAGAAACTAAGCCAAACATACACAAACTGTTTATGTCTACATATTATTTATTCCTCTGTCAGGGGCATAATTACTTTACTGTTTATTAGCAATTAAAGTGAAGGCCTGGGATTCAAACTGAGATGAGAAAAACACTAGAACTTAAGGAAATTGTGAAGTTGACTTTAATGTCGACACTCTTTTTTTTGGACCAGAGACTTGACCTGGTAAAATCCCAGGAACAACACAAGGAGGCGGCAGGCAAGCCACAAAAGGTGACTATGATTTTAAAAAGTTTAATTTGAAAAAAAAAAGAACCTTGAAGTTTGAAAGGTGTTGCATTTTGACAATTATCAGCGCTCAGAGGCCACAACACACAAAAATAAAGCAAAATATAAGAAAGGTGAGTCTGGAGAGTCATGAGTCTATTTTTGAGCTTAACAAACATACCTTGTGTGTTGAAGACGTAAACAAAAACTTTAATGTGTTGTCACGCTTCGTGTACTGTATGTGTAGACATGTCTTTGGCTGAGTTGAAAGAGAACAAAAATGAGTGAAGGTGTGTGTGTGTGGGGGGGATAACATAAAGACAATGAGGTGAGAAAGCACATAGATCGAGTCTGCAGGGCCTTTGGACCCTTGCCAAAACACAGGCATGAACATGTGAATTTGTGTGGCCCGGAGAGAGTGACTGAGAGTGACTGAGTGTTCCTGTGTGCGGCCAAGACTGTCTCTGCCTTCCTTCTCACCCTCATGCCCTCCCCCAATCCAGCTCTCACCACACCTTCACGTCTTGCTTCCCTTCCGGCTAAAATAAATGATCAACATGCCTCTTAGCCGTGCCTCCCTTCACTTTCTCCCTGCTGTCTGGCCTCAGTGTTTTGTGCCTCCGCAAAGGAGTAAGTGCAATCTGGACAAGCGAGCCAGACACCACCACCACTATCATCATCATGATTACCATTATCATCTGGAGGTCAAAGCACCGTCTTAAAATCTTTCATTCATGCTCACACAAATTATCATGCACACGCACACAGATGTGCTACACTAGCATGCTCGGTGTGTAAGGTGCCTCTCTCATCCCTTTGTGGTAGAGAAAGGAGGAGAGAGCTTAGTGGGAGGAGGACTGGTAAGCAGGGACGGAAAAATCGCTTCTTTTACAAAGAGAAGAATAACGAGGCTGCTTTAGGAATACTCTTACACAAAAACCCAAGAGAGAAAGTCTTGCTTCCCTACTCTTTCTCTCTCTTCTTGGACTAAATATAGGCTCTACAAAGAATCACAATGAAAAACAAATACTAGACTAATACTGAATGCAGCACATTTCAGTGGCATCTGTTTGTCTTTGTTGTCTTTGTTTTACTTTGAAAGCTAATGTCAACTAAAACTAGTACAAACAGGCAGGGAAAATAATTGATTGGAGCTACGTATCGCTTCCTCCTTTCCTCCGCAGTGTCACTTTCTCTATTTATTTATATGGACTGCAGGAAATATGTCACTGAGCAGCATTATCTCATTTCCAGCAGGCCAGTTGGACTGTCATAGCAGGCTTCTTGTTTATAACTTTAACCCTCTAAAGTCTTGCACTTCTGCACATGCTGAAAGAGGGGAAAGGGAGGCCGTTGTGGACGCATCTGGGGAGAGTTTATGATTTATTCTGATGCTGAAAAAATAGAGCTAGCCTAACACGCTCTGTCTCTCTCCTTCCCCTCACTCTCACAACACACACGCATACACACACTTCCTTAAACTGTCTCTTTTCGATGGGACCTAAAGGGGATTTCATGGATGGACTCCGCTCTAATCATCTGCAGCTCACCAACCAATGAGAAACACACAGCGCTCCCAGACTGGAACACTCAACAACCACCAAGAGAAAACACAATGTCAGTGGAACTTATCAAGTCCACATGATGGCTGACACACACACACACACTGAGACTCAAGACAGAGCTAGTTTAACTGTTATCCACATCTCTTCTTTCATTGTAAATGATTCATGATGTCTGTGTGTATTTGCAGGCCCATATGACCACATACATGTGGCTGCGTGCTCTGCAGCCACCCATGAAGCAAGTTAAAGGGTTTCTATAGCAAGAACGAGGGGAGAAAATCTATACTTGGTCAGAGCTCTAGATTCACCCTAATTTCCCCTACCATTATGTCTGCTTGAGTTTCTGAGTGTGTCCAAGCCTTTCATTGGCAGTCAGGCTGAATGATGGAACGGGGCTGAGCAGCATCGATCATGACAAACGCTTACAGGCACTATCAACAGACAGCGGGGTGTACGATAGCGATGCTTTGCGCAGGGGCACAGCCAAGCCCCGTCTCCATCCATCATGCTGTCTACCTGCTGGACAATAGGAGAACAATGTGAGAAGAACAGAGGAAAAGCCAGGAGGGTGAGGTAGAACCACCTCTCAACAGGTCCATTATCACTCCTATTACCTATCTGTGCATTAGCCAGCGGGCTCGCTCCAAGCCAGAAATAATCATCTCCATCTCTCAGAATAGCCTGGAAATCATTTTACTAGATTGGACTAATGTTTTACACAGAGCCGGGGTGGGAGTAAAGGGAAGGAGACAGCCATTTAGAAAAACAACAAAGTCAATCCGGTTGGCCTGTCTCACTCTCCCTTTATCACACACACATGAGCCTGTGCGCGCACACACACTGTGTGGTCTTGCTAAACTAGTTAAAGATGCCTCTTTGTGGATGGCTGGCTACCTAGAAAGTGGAAAACTGATCCCGAAGATCGGATGACAGCTTTTCCTGGAAGCGCTGGTCTGAGGTCAGTGTTATTGAGCCACTGTGATGACAGATCCACCGCACCTAACCACAGGCAGCTGATACCAGATCAGAGGACTGTCACAAAGATACACATTCAGGAGCTATTTCAATCAACACAAAAACAGCAAGCTTCAAGAGGTCTAATTGACTCCATGCAAAGACGATAATATTTTCAGGAGACTGAGAATAGAAAAAAAAAAAGCATGAGAGTAGATTTGATGAATGCTGACCAAAATGAACCCCTGCATAAATCACCTCCTCTTTTCCTCTGGATTTCTCTAAAGAACTTGTATACACCCTCGTCTATTCTCTAGAGTGACTGAAATCGAGAGTGAGATCTCCCAGTCATTACTTTAAGCATTTACAGTTGCCATCACACATGGAAAGTATCACAAAAAGAGACGAGAGGACTAAGCCAGAGGGAAGGTGAGCAGAGTAGCTACCTTTACGTTGTACTTGTTCTCCCTCCAAATCCCTCTGAAAGCTCAACTTAAAAACAGCCCAAAGGTACATGCCTAGATATACAAAGTCAAGGACACAGAGTCTAAACAGACTTCATTAAAATGGAAACCTGCACGCTGTACATTTAACCAATCTCGCTACTTAGTGGCTACACAATTACTTCTCTAAACTTTTAATCATTTTAAATATATTTTTATTACTTGTTAAATGGTTACATTTCGCAGGTGTGCACTGACTTAAATATAACATATGCTGTAAATACACATTATGATGTTGAGGGGAAAAACAGGCACTGAGTGGGAGGCAGTTGTTCCATAACACAGAGGAGAGGAGAAGTGATGGAACAATAAAGACTGCAGACTCTGGCTCACCGTGATGTATGAGACAGGTGCATTGTGGCTGACATCAAGTCAACAGTTCTCCCTGGGCATGCTGTATATCACCTTATCTTTAAGAGGACACACTCACATGCACACAAACACACACTCCAAGGCATACACATGCACAGTGCTTTGACTTCCATGCACACAATATCCTAAGGCAGCAAGACGGCAATGTAATCAGCAGTAAGTCAGGGGTCTCATCCTGATGTTTCTGCACCGAGTAATCCACAAAGCACACAACATAGGCACTCGGGGTTTGCCAAAGGCAAGATCACCAAGTGCACACAACACATTTTCACAAATTTAAGGTGGAATTAGACTCGTGCATGGTAATATTCATGGTAATAAGTTCCTCCAGTGTAGAGTTGTTGTTGGAATTATTGGTTAAAGGCATTCTAATGTCCTGACATCAGGCTTGCATCTTGATAATCATGACTTCATTCAGAGATGCCCATGATAAAGGTTTTCTTACTAAAGGATAGTTCTTACTACTGAACGATGTGCGCTAATAAAAAGGAAAAACTGAGGATTTCTTTTATTTCATGTTTCCACAGTCATCAGTCTCTAGCAGCATCAGAAACTTGGATGAGAAAAATAAAAAGCTCTCAGTGCAGCAGTTTGCCACAGCCTTGGTTTGTTACATATCTAAGGAGTAAAATGGGTATGGCAAGGCCTACCCACG
This sequence comes from Oreochromis niloticus, assembly GCF_001858045.2. Lineage (NCBI taxonomy): Eukaryota > Metazoa > Chordata > Actinopteri > Cichliformes > Cichlidae > Oreochromis > Oreochromis niloticus. The sequence goes on from NC_031978.2 coordinate 18,360,988, forward strand.
ACAATCTATAGCCCCACTCTGTGTGTAGACATCATTTCTGTTTGCTTTTCTGACTAGAAAAAACCCCCGAAACAAAACTTTTCAAACATCTAGAGGCAAAAGCATACACTTCTTCTCCTAATTTACCCTAACGATGAAGTAATACAGGACAGATGCCCAGAGTAAGTACACTGGATACATATAACACAATAACACCTGGGTGAGTTTCAGGTCAGAGCTACTCAGGGACTTTCCATCTCCTTCTGCTCAGACTGCACTGCCTGTCCCAGACATCTTATTACATAAGTAAAAAGCTAAAGGTTAACCATTGGTCAGCTAGCACTGTTTCTGTGTATGTGTGTGTGTGTATGAAGAGATCTGAGGAGGCGATATTTCCATTCTGTGACAGATGTGTGTGTGTGTGTGTGCGTGTCAGGGGTCAGCAGATGTATTCATAGAGGTATGAATAAATAACTGCAGGTTCTCTGAGACTATGGAAATCTTTCATGAATATAACATGATGCAGTCAGGACCCCAAATGGCTGTAGTCACAAATCAACAATGCACACACACAGACACACAAAGTCTATCAAACTAAATGTAAAATACACATCAAAATGTGATGTTGTTCTTTCTTTCTCTTTTGATTGAGCTTTCAACTTCATGGCTTCATCTATGTCTTGTGAATTTTACTGATCCTTGAGGTGATTTTGTTCAATTAATCGTTTGTTTTGATGCCCGTTTGAATTCACGCTGACCTTTTTTGTTTCCTGGGCTCATAAGGGGTTTTGCAAACACACTTTGGAAAACTGGGATTAAAACTGCAGTCAGAGTGCCTCAAAGCCTCTGGGCTTTCATTTTCACTTCTATCAGTGTTCTTCATTAACTTCACCGCATAAAGAAAGTCATTCCACAAGAGCTAACGGCCCAATACTTTGCAGATTCAATTTTGCTCAGGCAGCAACTCAAAACCCACATCTGGTGAGTGTGTTTGTAATCCTTGTGTTGGGATGGGTTCGCAGTCCAAACTAAAGGTGCAAGGCCAGAAACTGCAGAGGTGCTGGTTGCTAGGAGACAAAAAGGTACCCAGCTGGAATTGTGACTAAGCCTTGAGAGTAGTGTGTGTGTGTGTGTGTGTGTGTTCTGCTTGTAAGAGCATGGCTGGGGATGGCAGAGGAAGGGGCGGACAATGGAAATGGTCCCAGCTGTGCTGCAGTGGGTGGGAGTCGTCCTGAGAGAAAGAGCTAAACAATGGACATCACAGACTCCTCTGGATGTTTACCCTGTCTTCCACACTCCTTCAGAATACCCTCATCCTCCCACACTGACAGCCCACATACAGCGTAGACAACTGAGTGAGTGAGTGAAGCAAACTTTGCAACCAGACAGTGACAGACAAAGACAACAATTCCAGCTTGTGAATAGGATCATTTACTATGAATTGTTAGACATGTTTTCAAAAGAATTATGGCACATGTTAATGTGAATCGTTTCGGTGGATCTAAAGTTATTCCAAGTGAGGTTTTTAGATTAACCAGAGCACCACCGTAACTGAAAAACACATCGCTCTTGCTGTCTGACAGCCTACCTGCCTCTTTTATTCATTTGGTATGCGATATTCCCTGCTTGGGTTTCTTAAAATATTTTCGAACCATCGCATATGGCCTTGAGGTGTGTTCATTAATGAGTGACCGGCCTGGAGCTGCAGATGTGATCTGCAATGCTCAGGAGATAAAGATGAGGCCAGACTCTGCTTTCAGGATTAATGAACCTTTGCAGAGGTGCAGCTGTAGGCACGGGCTATTACCACAGGGGCCAAACGCGCACTCCAGCACGCAGACATGCTCTCACACAAAAATATATCTCCAAAATGAAAAAAACAAAAAAAAACCCCAACAATTTTTCCTTTTTCTTACAGTGTCAAACACAATGGAGGCTAAAGCACATCCGTCATCATCCCCAAACATTAGCATAAAGACTGATTACTCCCCAGGGCTGAGAGTCATCTGCTGAAGTAATGAAGGCATGCCAGTACAGTTAGCAAGCTGTCACTAGCCAGATGAGGCCAATACCTTCAGATAAATTACTGAAACAATGACAGTGATGATGGATAAGTGGGAATACAGTGGCTTTTTGTTCCATATGTGTGAGTGCTGAATCAAGTCCATTTGCTCTAGCTGAACTAACATGCCACTGTGCTTGCTTGTGTAATCATGTCTTTGGCAGCATGTGTTTTTGTGTGTTCTTGAAAGCAACTTCGGGATCATTTTATTGCCATAAGTTCTGCATGGATGCCGATACATAGCCCGGGGCTGAGAGCATGAATACTTGTGGCTGTGTGTTTGTGTGTGTGTGGGTGTGTGTGTGTGTTAAAGAGACTGTTAGCCCCCGAGGACGCTGTGTGTTACAAAGCCAGCCTGGCACTCACTAAAGGACCAACTGCCAGAGCAGGGGGCATGAAATTAAAACTCACCACCCAGGAAAGAAAGAGGGAGAAAAAAAATCAGAGGGAGGAAGTCGAGGATGAGGAGGAGGAGTAGGTGGCGGAGGAGAAACAAAGGATAATTAAGATGCAGGCCAGGAGACAATAGGCTGGCAATATAATATCGCCCAGGTCAAAGAGGGAACAAAAGAAATTTGCAACAGCAGAGTGGAAATGTGCTCTGCATTAATGATGTCTGCCGTAATCCTTCTACACGATATATGTGACACAGGAAAAAATAATGATGTGACTAAAAGAAAATCCCGCAACTATCGAGAAAACCACAAGAAAGACCGCAAACTGTTTGACGCTGACCCTTTAGAACTTGAAAACCACATATCATCACATGTGTCCACTTACCTTTTTTTTTTGCCAGACATACATTTGGTTTGTGTTTCTTGAGATGGCAATAGATCATCACACACATGTATACTCTGCTTCTATGTAGGCGCCCATGCCATTTTCACCTCTGACCTCTAAAAAGAACTAGAGGCCCAGAGAGGCTGTGATGAATACGCCAGACACAGGGAATGTCTGCATAAGAACATAATTGTATGCTTGCCCTGACTTTGGCTTTTTATTTTCTTTGGTGTGTTTCACTGCTTTCACTGCAAACTGTCCTGCCAGCTACCCAGCACAAAGGTACAGAGGTGTTTACTGAAAAAATAATACGTTGCACACATAAAACTGTTGAAATCACACACACACAAAGTTGGGAACATCCAAGCGGATGTCGTTATCCCACAGCTCCTATCTCACCCTAGCAATGACCTTTTAGCCCAGTTCTATGAGTCAGGCTGGGAGGGCCCTGAGCGTGACCGATCCATTAGACTTCTCTGACAAGGATGAGGATGACATCTTGAACCCGTAGAGGCAGGGGAGGGAAAAAGATGACGGACAGGAGGAGGAGGAATACTAAAAAGCTGGGAAATAATAGCCCGTGAGGGGAAGATGTCCCCAAAATTTGAGCAGTCGATGAATCACTCACTCAAAGTCTTTGTCTGACTTGTTTTAAGGGATTAACTATTTCTAAGCTGGCTGTATCAGCTTTCAGTGATTGCATTTACAGAACAAAGTGCCTGGCAAAGCATATAAGCATGTTTGAGTGAAACACAGAAAAAAAGACAAAAAGAATGGAGACAATTTTATCATGAAAAACAACACTTTTAGTTCTGTCTTGGTTATTAGTGCAGAGAAGTTGACTTGAAGGTTAAGTTTGATACCCACAACCAATCCTAAATGACTCTACTAGATTCTTATGTTGAAATTTTGGATATTTGTGTTATTGTAAGCAATGAACAATTTTGAAAAACATGCACATTTCACTATTTTTCACTATATTTGAAATTGTGCTTTGCTAAACATCTGCAATGGTGAGTCAGATAGGATTTCGAAATTGACAATAACAGCAAAGATGCCCCACTCTAGGCTGAAATGAGAGACCCTAGGAGGTTAGAGCAGCGTTAGGGGAGGGGCTGGGGGGAGGGAGCTGGAGAGATGGAGGGAAGAAGGACGATGGGACTTTAAGGATGAGCAAATGAGGGTGAAAACCCTGTCTGGAATGCCTTTGTCTGCCCGGGCTAATATTTGTTCTTGGATTTTGCCTTTTCCCCTTCTCTTACTTGCTGTTGACAGAAAGGAATGAAAAGGCAGATAGCCAGCAGGTTACCAAGTAGCGAGACTTTTGCTCTTGCATGTGTATGTCTATACATATGTGTGAGTAGCCAGCAGGTTCCCAAGCAGCAGGTGGTGAGCAGAGGCAGAAAGAACTGAGTTAAAGAATCTTGTCTGCTGCTCAAAGGTTGCCGTACTCTCATATGGAAGCACAAACACATGGCATAAACGTACCAAAAAAAAACATGTGCTTATATGTGAGGGAAGACAGGAGAAAAAAAAGGATAGAGAGATAGAAACTTTTTACACATAGTGCCAAGATCCTCACCACCTCCTTGCCCTCCCTCCACTCTTCTCCCCTCCTGGGAAGCCAGGGGCTTGAGGCTCCCCGGGTGTCTGCCTGAAGGCCATTCTCACAGCGGGCCAGTCACTGCACCGACACTTTGATGTCTTTGTATGAGGCTTCGTGCCTCATGTCCACGCTTATTAACTTCGTCAATGACAGATCAATGTGAGCCTGCAGTACGCTGCGCTGCCTCAAAATTACAGCCTATTTACCATTCGGAGTCTAGACTGGCCTTGGCATCGCTCTGAATAAACACATAATACACCAACGAAAGGAGAGAAGGCTCTCTCATGATAGCGCTCATTTAACAAGAGCAGCAAGGAGGATATAGCTCCATTTAACTCCGGCGTCCCGACTTCCTATGGGCTTTAGTGCTCACAGACTGCAGTCACATGTCTTTACATCCTGCAGGTCTCTACTTAATGATGAGGAGATTACTGCTGTTGTATGTTTTAGCACTCTAATGTCAGTCAGACAAATGCAGCCGACCAGAGAGCTGGACCCGTGAGAGCAGTTCAGGCTCGTCTATAACAGCACGACCCACATTGTCAAGATTTAGCACTTTGAAACCACTTCTTTGGTATCACCTCTCTCTTGTGTGTTTAGTTTTATCTTTCACTGAGCTTATTTTTAGTGTTTTGGGGGACTTTTTTATGGCCTTCTAGTTTAAGTGGCATATAAAAGCTGAGGTAGTTAAACTTTTTGAGGTCAAAAGAGAACAATCGGTTTGGTGTTTGTACTGTGTTACTTTTTCGTCTCTATTCCTTAGTTTGAGCAACATGAATGCTATCTCTCTCTCTCTCTTTTTTTAACTGATGATTTTATCAGGGGTCGTTTTGGGGGGTTTTCGGGTGATCAGCGGGGCATCGTACTTAGTCGGCTGCCGCCAGGACAGCTTGACTCAGTAGTTGTACAGCGAAACTTTTAAATAGCGCCACAATGTGGTGCCTATTTCCTTCTGGTTGTATCGAGCCAAAATAAAGAGCTGTAACATAGACACAGAGATTTGCATCAGTCTCACTTCCCACGTCTGGAAAATTTCAGAACCTAGAAGCCCATGCTAGCTAGGCTAGTCACTATATGCTAAAGCATATGTTTCCCTACCTGCTTGTTCATTTAAAGACTGTTAGGTGTGCTTTATTACTGGTATAAAACTTGGAGAAGACGCAAACCCATCCTCAGAAGTTTACAAGCTAATCTACTCCTAGTTATGTGTCAGTAAGGGTATCCAGTGTAAAAATCTTTACAGAATCAAACATGCACTGTTGGACTGACAGTAGCTAGTTGGAAATTTTTAATTATATAACTCAAACGTCTCTAAAACTATGATAACAACTGAGTCTTTTAACCATAAGACAAAAACGGCTGTAGGCTCATTGCATGTGCCACACATGTAATGCCCCACACGCACACATATCCGAATAAACATGCGCACAAACACACACACAGCCTCAAACACACAAACATATGCAGCCAGAGAGATCATCTGTACTCTAAATATTTAAAAAGCCCATTCCTTTGTCTGTAATTAAAACCACTGCAGCATTCCAGAGCTGTATCCCCTACCATCAACACATCTCTCTCCCTCCATCTCATTCTACTCTCTTGTTCTCGTCTTCCTTCCTCCATTTCGACCTTTGCTTCAGTTGCTTAGAAATGGGAATGTATGAAAATCTCCCAAAAACAATAAAACCGTGGGAATCATCTGTGCATCGACTGCCCTCTCCTTCACACCCACGAGCACTCCAACACCATCTCTCATTTACACTCGCAGTTCATCTAGAAAGGCATCGGTTCATTTACTGCTGGGAGAAAGTTAAAGGTCAGGTTTTGTCTGGAAGGTAGGCAGCCGTCTCTCTTGAGAAGGTTGCTTTTCCTAAGAGAAGTAATGATATGTTAGGACATCCCGCAGAGCAAACACAGGAACTATGAGTCAGCGCCACACACTGTTTGGTTACAAAACTCAGGGCTTCTGTCGTGCCCCGGCCTGCAGAATACTGGGGGTAAATCCTCTCCCTGCCCCACCGCTTCCTCTCATCAGAATTTGCCCAAATCCTTCTTTTATCACCGTGTTTGCTTTGTTGAGCTTACTAATGCTCTCCAGTCCCTCTCATAAGGTAGGTGTTTATATGCATATGTGTGTGTGTGTGTGTGTGTTTGCTTTGGCCTGCCCAGTAATGCTTCCCATCCCTTCACCATCAACATGGAAGGAATTCAGAAAGTAATGCGATGAAGGCCTGAGAGCGGGAACACACACTTAGAGGCTCACAGGACAGACATGTTCCTGGAGAGAGCAACAGTATATTGGTCCCTTCTAGTAGCCGCGCAGTATGTAGCATGAGATTGTGTATTTGTGTCTGTGTGGAGTTGTAAACAAGCACTTCTCATGAAGTGGAGATGGTCTAGGGAGAGCTGCTCTGATTTCAGACATAATTTATTTATTAGACCCCTGTGTGGGACGTACACACACAGTCACACATGCACACGCGGCGACAGAAAATCTGCAGTTTATTCCATCACGCACCAGCGATCAACCTCATTCCCTCACCCTTGTCTCTCCACCCCCCCTCCCTCAATCACTGCCTCCTTCCTTCTTTAAAATCGATGGAGTGTTTTGTCACCCAGTGCTGCGTTTCGTGCAATATTCATCTGAAGAAAAAAGCTCATCTCACACTCACTGAATTTTCATAAACCCTGCATGGCATTGATTGGTAAATGAAGGGCAACAGGCTTCACACACATGAATGTCTGGGTATGCAAACACACACACACTCACTCACACACACAGACACACAACAACCCTATTATCCAAGCTTCAGATGAAGGCTTTGCTTCGTACCATTGGAATCTGACAGTGATTTATGGATAAGGGGAGTCACACTACACCCTGATACACACAGCAACACAAAGCAAGGTTACTGGCCCAAACACGGGCACAAAGAAAGGTTACCGCACTACCAACAAAGCCATACTGACAACAGTGCACGCTGTGGTTCGGGGTCAACACTACATCAATGCAGCCCATTGGATGAATTCAGCTGGCCGACTAAATAAATGCATTGGCTGCTTTCACTAACTTGTTTTGATGAATTTCATGAATATGAACCTTTCAGCTCCCTCACTTAATGATTCCTTAATGACTCTTCCGGAAACTGTACGAGGCTTGGAAAAAGCACGAGCGACTCTCTCAATATCATAGTGATCCTAAGTTTATATGCCAGGTTCTGGAGTCATTTTCCGCTGCATTACCACTGTGGTTTAGTCGGAGCGGTGAACCCTGAGAGACCAGACACACCCTGCCTCGCAGTGCAGGTATGCCCTCTCCGCTGCCAGGCTTTTTTCCTTCCATTTTTTTCTGCATGGACATGTGAGATCCTCTTTATATCTGCTATCAGTTACAGCTCAGGTGAGGACATTGCATTCCTTCTGACTCATTATGAGTGTCGAGAACACAAGGCAGCGATTTAGCTAGTAATTTGCAACGATTTTAGCTTCATGGTTGGTTTTGGAACACACACATGCAGACGCAGCAGGAGAAAAACAGATTCCAGAGGGAATACTTTTTTTCTGCACAGCAACCACAGACCTTTTCTGCAGTGCATTGCAAAATCCATTCTGGGTGCTAGTTTGTCGCTACTCGCATTCTTGCCAGGACAAAACAGACAGCTCTGATCCAATTTCATGCAAAAGCAAAAGATAAAGGGAATGCAAAAGACGAACAAAAAAAGGAAATGCTTGCCTGTAGCAAGTGCTTAAAGTTAAATAAAACACAGATGACTCACAGACGTGGAACATGGAGAGTGAGTCATCCATAATGAAGCTTAATTTGGGAGCCAAACACTTGTTGATTGATGATCTAAATGCTTAGGATTTTCTAATGATATTTTCTAATGAATTCAAGAACAGGTTTGCCGTTAGTGCCACAGTCATACACGCTATAAAGATAAAAATGTAGAAAGTTGAATCATTTGAATAAGGGTTCATTTAAAAAAAGCACCTCCCTGATTTGCTCATTTCACCACTCGTGCTCTCGTGATGAGTCCTAAAGCTCCGGCAACAATAATATAGGTTTGCATGTGTGTGTGTTTAGTGGACCTTCGTGAAAGCCACTCCAGGGCTCTCCAAGGCCAGCCAGCCACGGCTAGCTCAACGATTGAGGATCGGCACTCGGGAGGCCGACCGACAAAAAGGCTCTCCCGCTCCTTGTGTGCTTTAAAGAATGAGAGAAATACACTGTTTAGAAGAGAGGGAAGACTGAGAAGGGGAAAGAGAGTGGAAGAGGGTGAGAGATGAAAGAGAGAGCAGGTGTGAGTGCCTGAAACAGTACTGACAACTCAAAGACAGTGGCCTATTCAGCGCTACCTAATTGCAGTCGCGGTGGCTGCTTGTTTCCTTAATTTCCCCTTTAGAGCAATGCAGCAGCTCTTGTTTTACACATTAATTATGTTTTCTGGGATCCACTCGCTGCCCCTCCCCCTTGCTGTTGACGGACAGCTTGGCTGCCTCCTGGCCCAGCCTGGCTCTGAGCAGGGGAGTGGGTGATTGAATAGGCTAATAAATAGTGAAGGAGGGATTGGTCACACCCCACCCTATTGTATCTGCGCTGTCACGCCTGACCCTTAACCAAACACACCCACACACACAAACACACATGAACCCACACACAAACTTTGATGGCCAACAATGTGTGCATACGTAGTCGCGCACAGACGCACACACCTTCACGTCACCTCGGTCAGCCCTGACCCTATAACGAATACCCAGGCTCCCCCCTGTATCCAAGGTGACAAAATGAGGCCCCAGCTATTGCCTAGCAACCAGGGAACAATGAGCACCAAGGAGACGGAATGGCGTGAGCAAAGGGCAAGCTATTCTCCGGGGGCTGAGGGTGGGATGGAGGGATGGGAGCCAAGGTGGGGAGAGGAGGCGACTAGGGGTGATGGGAATGGTGTTAGGACACATCTTTAACCATGTCACAAAGAGGGTGCCTGCCTGGGAAACAAGGCAGTGCTTCTCTAACCCCACTGGACATCTTCCTTCAACTCTGTTCAGCTCACTCTCACAACTATCTCTTACTTTTTTTGGTACGCAAACCTTTGCTCAATATTCACCCACAGTATGAGGAGACACTGGGACTAAAGCTAAAAAAATGAAATGGTGCATAACTGACTCGTGCGTTGATTTTAAACACTGAAAACATTTTTGTTATTTTACACGTGCTAACTTAGGACCAGCAGCATCCTCTGGGGCTAAAAATTAAAACCAAAAGGGGGACTGCACTTGAGAGCGGTTCCAAAAGACTAAACGCAACGGAAGAAACCACAGTGGGTGACACCATTGTCGTTAAGTCCATTTTATATGTACAGTTTTTTTGAAGGACTGATAACAGTTACACTCTAATAATAAATCTCAGAGTCATTTAACTGATTTGACTGACATTCCAAAATTCTGACTTTACTCATGTAAATAAATCTTTTTATCAGTTCTCTGTGTTTTTCAGCCCTTTGAGCAGCGAGGGTGCTAGCACAGATGTGTTGCTATTTTCCAGCTTTCTATATCCAGAAACATAGGTGAAGGTGAATAAAGGTGAGACTGCCGAGGGGGCAAATTGCAGCATAAGAATGCTCTGCCTATCCAGTCTCCATAGAAACTATTTAGATCTATACTATAAAAAGCCAAAGGAATGAGAAAGATTTAAACCAATTCAGAAAGCAGGCCGCAGAGCTGTAATGATTTCACTGTGATATTTATCGTATATCAGTGCTTGACTGGGTTTCTGCCATTACCTCCAGCCAAAGTTTCAGGAAGTAAAATTTCTCCTGAAACAGGTCTCTTTAGATCATCGGATTGATATTCCAGTTCAATCAACAAACCCAAAAGAAACACATTTTTCAATGAAAGATATTTCAATTTACTGGATGAATGGTTAAAACTTGTGGGGATAGGTTAATTGGATAATCTAAATTGCCACTAGGTGTGAATGTGCCAGTGAATGTGAGTGTGAATGGTTGTCTGTCCCTGTGTGTTGGCCCTGCGACAGACTGGCGACCTGTCCAGGGTGTACCCCGCCTCTCGCCCTATGACAGCTGGGATAGGCTCCAGCGCCCCGCGCGACCCTGAAAAGGATGAGCGGAAGCGAATGGAATGGAATGGTTAAAAAAAGTCTTAAGTGAGCCACGGCAGCAATGAGAGACGGGAAACAAATGGAGTAAAATGAGTGTTTAGGATGTGCAGAGGACTTTTGGTTGCCAGTTTGTTAGCTTGTTTATGTGAAAGCTCTTTGTTAACCTTCAATGATCTTCTCTCTTTTACAACATCTTTATGAAGTGGAACCAGGGCACAGCTCCTCTGCTCTCTCACAGTAACAATGTTTGATTCATACAAACTAAAAAATGCTTCCCTTCTCTGTTTTTAAACCATTATAAATTGGATATTGGACCTGGAAACAATGTACTGTTTCCTGAATGACAGAACAACATGCTACACTAAATAAAGAAATAATAAAAACAATTATCAACTGCAACTTTCATACAGAGCAACTATGATTAGCTGAGGACAGGAAACAGACTTAATCTACAAAAGAGAAGTAAGGCCATTCTATGGGCCTAATGAAGGTGTCACAGGGAAGGCGTGGTAATGGCCTGTGGCTAGGCATTACGGATTAATAGAAACATAACTGCTCAGTCTCTTTCTTTTTCTCTCTCTCTGACACACACACAGACATACACACAATAGATTTTGAAAGGATTTAAAGGGCTGCACATGAAGGATTTAAGGAATTGTGATGTTGCTTCTGGGCAAAGTCAAATCAAAGAACTTCAGACTTTGTTCCAATATCCTTTTGTCACAATTTTGTTTCTCTAGACTTGAAATGTTGACACACTCAGAAATCAAGCAAGGAGCAGTAACAGAAAATGTTCCAGGATTTGTGTGTTTGCCACTGTCAGGCCTAAGCCTTTGTCCTGCATGAGGTATCTGAACATCTCTGGCATGTAAATATCAGTAAAGGTCTCTGGAATAATGTATTGGACTACTGGAATACTGGAATGTTGTAACTTACACAGCCTTTCCTGGCTTGCTGCCTTCTTTGACAGTGGTGTGTTTATATCTGTGTCTGGCTTTGGACAGTCTTGACTCCGTGGGAACTGTTTGAATCTCCAGGTCTACACTTGGCTGAAGTTGCTTCACTACTCTTTTACCCTACAAGCCACAATCCCGTGGAGGTAATATCCACTTCACTAACACCAGTACCAACAACACCCCCTCCAGTCATCGGCTTGATCCCTACATGAAAGCTGCAAGCTCATTACCACAACCTGGGGCTCATCAGGGCTCCCATTCCCGGGGCCTTTTATAAGCCAGAGAAGATGGAGAAATGCAGCCAGGAGGGGAAATGGAAGAGAGAAAGAGATCTCTTATAGGGCTTGCCATCCAAGCAGCCAGGTGTTAAAGATACAGATAAGACTTTGGGAAGAAATCACAGGGGGGAGGAAATAAGGGGAAGAGGATAGGAAAGTGATAAGGAAGGTAGGACATGGTAGATGACAGAGAGGAAGTGAGATACAGCAAAAGGGGCAGGGAGATGATTGAAGAAAAAGCTGACAGAGAAGGCGGCCTTCTGCTCCTATCTCTGTGCACTGTTTCATCCTCTGTAGGGCCCCGGTGTCACTCAGGCCTCCTTCAGCAAAGTCCAGCTTTGAAGTGATAATGGGGCTTTTGGCTAATGCTCGACTGCAGGTGCCCTTAGTTCCCTCTCGCTCTCTGTCTCCCAGCACAGCCATATAGATGAGAAAAGATGAGAATCCTTTCAAAGTCTACAGATGAGGCCAATCTTTCTTCTCTGTGCCTTTTTTCCTTTCTCTCACATTATCTGCCAACCCCACTTACTCTATCCCCACACTATTTATTGCTTCCAGGCACTGTCCGTCACTTTCAGGTCCTTGTATTGCCCTCTAACTCATTTTACCCTCTTTCAACTCACCGCATTCTCCATCTTTATGCTTGATTGAATTGCTGCACTGCACTTGATCTGAGAGTAAGGGATTTTAAACTACCGCAAAAAAACAATTTAAAGTTCACTCTGAAATACAATCAACTTTCCGAGTTCCAGAAATAATTAATCAAATATAAGAAAATATAAACATATATATACAGTGCTTTCTCCTTCACTGTTCTCCTTTCTTTCATCCTCCGTGCTTTTCAAATGTGACTTCCATCTCTGTGTGACTCCCTCCCTTTCAATCAATACTCAGTGCATCTCTCCTCCCTCCACCCTCTTAGGTGTAAAATTGGTATGGCTACACAACAAATAAACACACACAGGTCTGTCTGCATCTCAGATATAACACTTACTTCTGGAAGCTTTGATTGGGCGGGGCAGGTTTGTGCATGTGCATGTATTTTCCTGGCTGAAACAGCAGGGAAGGGGAATCAATTCCATCCCCCAGCGATTTCTTGTTAAACCAGAGAAAGGTAAGACGGAAAGACACCCACTGCACAAAATATCATACTGTTTCTCACAAATATATACATATTTATACATCCACAATAGGCATACATATGCATTGCAAGGCTAATGAGATCACGGCTTCATGCTGCGATACCAACAGGAGAGAACTGTAAGAGGGAGCCACTATTGGAAACAGATATGCGTTTGTACTGGAATTCATATTTTCCTGCTTGCAATGCTCACCAGCTCTGCACTGCTCAATATGTCTTTTTAATGGAATGTAGGCAGTCTGTGTACCTAAGCAGACAAGTGTCTTTTGTTCAGTGAGAAAGCAGAATGGCTGAGGCGAAAGTACAGAGTACAGAGGCACACGACAGAAAGCTCTGGTTGGATTTTACTAATGAAACAGATGAGTCCTTATAAATATAATAAACAAAAGTAAACAAGTCAATTTTGTTTTTGTTCATGCTTATCAGTGTTGGGTATAATAGATTACTTTGTAACTCATTACTGTTGTCACATAATATTTTTCTATAACACCAATGTTACATTACTGTACAAAGTTCAGTAATCACATTACAGTTACAATTACATCATTGCTTGGGATTCCAAAGGTTCTTTAATTATCTGCATGATGGGCAGATGAAAAGTAAAAAAAAATGTATCAAAAATGCATTTTTCTTCCTGAACACTTGCAATATAAAACGCTGCTTTCAGTTAATGTGAAGGGATGAGGAAAATGGTGGCAATATAAACATTACTTCTTTTTTATTGCACTAAAGGATAAGAGGACAGTGATAGAGTGCATGCAGACTGCCTCCAGGATAGTAACTGTATTACAGTGCTAACAGAACATCGATGTTTTGCAAGCATCTGCACAGAAAGGACAAAACTAGCAAAGAATCCAGAATGAGGTTAAAGCTGAGTGTATGCTGACCCCAGTACAGCAGCCAGAGCCTGTTCTTCAACAGGTAACAAAGGCAATGACGAGCATTAACGCTTGTAGCACTGTAACCTCTGTTTATACCTGCATCTATTTCTACAGTAGAAACACATTAAAATCACAGAGGCAACATGAAGTCTCTTAAGGCTGGTTTTCATCATTGCTCTGTGTTATTAATGAAGAATGTACAATGCATTACATTTCTTGAGAAACGACCCGAACACTGATGTAACAGGTTAATTACATGAAGGCTGTATTGATTTTCCTATAAGTGCACAACTGCCAATCAGACTCAATCAAATTTAATCAAATTCAATCCAGAAAACCTGTTGTTGCATGCTTACATCCATCACCATTAGCACCATATTAGCCTCATTAACCCCAAAGCACACAAATAACCATCTTCATGCAGGGAAATACTCTTTATGGAGTAGCAACAGCAGCAGCTCATTAGCCTGTAGCATCTCAAGAACAAAAGAGTGTGTGCTAAGTATAAAACCCTTGAGAATGGACCTGCTCACCACAGACAGAAAAGAGACAGATCTCACAATTCACAAACACAGAGAAATATAGCCACAGGGAATACAAAGGAGTTCAACCAAATCTCTCCTTCCACAGGATAAAGGGATGTGTCCAAAGCCTATAATTATACATGCATACAAAACTAAACATCCAAAAATCTCTTTCCATCTATTATACCACCCTTTTTCCAAGCAACTGGATCATAAAATATGAGGCTCTGTTTGAACTATTTCACCTTCCAAATCTTTCTTTCTTTCTCTGTGTGTCTTCCGCTTACTCAGAAAAGGTAAACAGCCCAAGTCCAAGCCCCACAGAGCATTGGTTGCTACAGCAGCAAATCGGCAGGAGGTGGGCAAAGTATGTGTGCAGTGGCATTTGTGTGATTGTGTGTGTCTCTATGTGAGTGTGTGTATGTGTGTGAAGGCATAATTTGCCCTGCAGTTTGTTTGTTTCTGCTTTTCAAAATCATAGAATCAGAGACTGAGCCTGAGGCCACAGGATGGGGCTGGACTAATCATTTACTGTACGCGTGTGGGTTTGCACAGTGTGTGTATGTGTGGGTAGCTCCATGCTTCTTCCTGCTTTGCAGGATGTAAGGAAGGGTTTTCGAACGCCTTCACCCCTCCCCACCCATGGGATCAGAGGCGGTGTTTGGGTCTGCTTGGGATACGTCCAACACTGAGCACCAGACTCTCGCATCCAGACCCTAACAGCTCATAACTAGAGATTACACACAAATACTCTAGTCTTCCTGCTAAGAACTTCACACACGACACTTCCACATGATGATCCAGAGCTGATAGTGTTGATCGAAACCCCAGATCTTGAAATGAACCGTAACGAGGTGGACAGATGCACTGAGTGAGGGAAACACCCTCTGCAGGGAGATTGCACTCTATTACTTCTGTGATGAATGAGCTGGATTTCTCATTCTGATAGATGCATTCATACTCCATGCTGCTTGACTGTATGAGCCAATTTTGCACACACATGACTACTAAGCAACATGACCGCAAGCAGGACAACCCAACGAGCACTGCATTGGTTGTTATTCCTGGAACGGGACTGCAGACTTCCTCAAACCCCTGCTCTAAGATTCCAGGGAGTAAGTGCATATATGTGTGTTTGTGTGTGCATGAGGGTAGCCTTTTCTCCTCTGTGCGTCAGTTCCAATCTGGACCAGGCGAAGCCAGCCGTCACAGAGGCAAACTGCCGGCAACGGCACAGAGAGGAGGAGGAGGAGGCCTCTTTCTGCAGCTCTGCGAGTGAAATCCCCGTGTGTGTATACTCATGACGGATCTAGACCACACTGTGATGTCTTATTCATGCCGTATCAATTCATAATGACCAGCCTAGTCCCCAGTGTGAAGATGTGCGTGCACACGCAATCACATACGCATAAGAATGTGCGTGTGTGTGACTGGACGGTCACCACTGAAGAACTTGCGCATGTGTGTATATGTGTGTGTGTGTGTGTGCGCACATGTTTGCTTGTATGAATATTTAGAGCATCAGAGATGGTATGAGTGTGTATGTAGAACAGCGTGTACCAGACAGTGGACACACACACACACACACACACAGACCACTGATGTCCCAGTGCTTGAGTGTGAATATTTAACAAGCCTCAATCCATCTGTTCAATTATTCATGAGGAAGGACACAAAATCGTTAGTAAATATAAACACCGCTGTTTCTCTCCTGCTTTTGCTACATCTTTGCTGCTCTCCTTTGCACCTCTGACCATCTCTCTCTCTGTTCTTTAACTTTGTCTTTCTTCTGTCTGTTTTTCGTCCTCTTCTCATTCCTCTTGTGCTGTGGTTGTGAATATTTCAGATGGCAGAGTGGTTTTTAAATTACCCCCTTTTGGCTTCCGCTCTCCTCACATGGTTTGGTCTGCATTTCTCTCTCACACACGGTCCGACTCGTAAAGAAAACAGTGACAAGCCATAAAAGCCACTTTTACCATCTGACAAGGACAGGGGCAGGAAGAGGGACGGGGGCAAAAAGTTAAGGCCTGGGCAGTTTGGTCGCCAAGTCAGGTATTTCAAACTGCTTAAAAAATAAATAAATAAACCTCACCCATGCATTGAAGTTAAAATATCACCCAGCGTCACTCAAATTAGGAAAAGAAATGCAGATAAACACCTCTGATGGTTTTTGTTGAGGAGGTGAGTTCTTCCATGAATAATGAAAAAATGTGTCTTTTGTTATTAGTGCTCAAAGGATCCTTGGAGAGCATTTCCTTTGCCAAGGTCAATGCTCTTTCTGGCAGTTTTAAAGAAAGTGATGAGGATCTTCATCAGATTTGCTGGGTTCTTCAACACAGCCTGAACTCTACTGGGCCAGCTTTCTTTTAATTTATTTAAGTATTCTCCAGGAATAGTTCTCCAGGCTTTTTGAAGGACATTCAAAACTCTTCTTTGGAGGTTGGCTGCCTTTTGTTCTGTTCTCTATCAAGATGATGTCACCCTGATTCAATAATACTGAGGTGTGTGGGGTTTTTTATGTTCAACATGAAACCCTTGCCAATCAGATGCTTTTCAGATGGTTTTGCATGGTGGATCGCTGGCTTGTCTCTTGAGATAAGTTTTCTATGCCTGAATGAGCCATAACATCCTGTACTGGACTGAAAATGAAGTGAAAAAGGAACCAATGTCCAAAGAAAAACTTTGAAACACTGTCAGAAAACCCAAAGAACTATTGCCGAAGACCATTTGGGCAACTGAGTGAGTCAGGTGGAGATGCAAATGCTAGCAAAACAACCATTAGCAGCAGATTAAAAAAAAATAGTTGGATGTCCAAATTAAACTGTCATTTTCACCATAGAAGATCTCAATAGCATGCATGGTCAGAGGCTGACCAAGATGCATATACAACTAGTTAGAGCTACAATAGCAGTCAAACATTACAATCATTTTTGTTAAGTGTGTTCAATAAAAACGTACTACCATAATGACAATACTGTCACAATTCACATACTGTGCAAGTAACTTCATAGTGTATACAATGTAGTAGATGGAAATCTAGAACGGAAGTTTCGAAATGGATACACAGTGTGAAGTCTGAAGCTAGCTTCACTGAAGTCTGTGCTGTCATTATTTACTTAGTGTCAGACAAACCACAGTCAAGAAATCAGGATGTCTACCATTGATGGCACAGAAACCTTCTGATGAAGATGAGTTGCCATGGGGACTGCTGCCAAGCGGGAGCCCAAACAGTCCTCTAAGGAAGAGAGAGAGTCCTAGCACACTGAGGCAGGTCATTCATCAGAAGAGACAAAGAGAAGGAAACAACAAGACCAGCTTGAAGCATTAACAGCCTGCCAGATGCACACACACATGCATGCATGCATGCAAAGACGCCTACACAGCACAGTATTATACAAACACAAACCGTCACGAGGAGAGAAAAAAACCCCACACACATTCAGCTCAGTCTTTCACGCAGTCATACACAAAAAGTCAAAAGTCAAAAGAGTTAATTTGCTTGCTTTATGGCACAAAAAGTCTTGGAACACTGGAGTAAGTTTACAAGCCAATCAATCTGAAGCAAATGAAAAGGGGAAAATAGTGTATATGTGCTGAATGGTAACAAAGTCAAAACAAGTGGGAATACTGTGACAGAGAGATGATTTATAGGCTTAATGATAGTGCACTTTATTCAAGACCTTCCTACCCTAAATAATTCTTTATTTTCACTCTGAGCTACTGTTCCCTAAGCATCAAGCAATCAACAAACACAAAACACAGCATCCCTCCAACACAAACACAGAAGAAGCAGCTTTGCATCAACACATATCTGAAGCGGCTCTTTTATCTACAGTCAGAGCCACAGAAAGGACGTAAGCCCTTGTGTATGCATACCATCCACACACACAGATCTAATTATAGTGTTACTCTCTGAGTGTTTGTGTCTAATTAGTGTTATTTACATTTTCCCTCAGTTTTCTTTCTCTTGTGTGTGCACATTTGCCTGTGTGTCTCAGTGAATGTGTGTGTGTGTGCGTTTGGTGTTTGTGTATATTAGAGTACCCGTTGCCAGGCATTAACATTAAATTGAAGGATGTAAAAAAGCTTCTTAAAGACGGATGAGACACACCCCCTTTTTCAAACCTTTGCCAGGGTTTCCTCAGCTCCCCTGTAGTGCAGGTACTACCACACCCTTCCCACATCCCTCCACCTCCCTCATCTTTCCTGGGGAGATATACAAGGGAAAACCTTCCCTGACTATCTCCTTAACCCACAACATAATACAAAAAGTTTGTCATTATCGAACGCGACACCCCCTCTAAACAAACCTGTGTTGCTGTCCCAAGCGAATAAGCTTGCTCAAAAACCTCAAAATACCCCTTTGTCTCCTCCTCCCCCAGTCACCCATCGTCAGCCTAAACCAGATGCTATTCCCTGGGGCCAGCTATCAGACCAATTGCTCTACACGCCCCCGACTCTGCTCACCTATGCCACTTTTTTCCCTCCATCCTGCGGTCCTTCCTTCCTCCTGCTCTCCCACTGCGAAAGCACACTAATTACAAACATGGATGAGTAGATTACAGATCTGAAGCGCAGTGGAAGTGGGATAAGGAGTAGTCAAGGGTGGTGAGAGGGGGGCAACAGGTCGTTAACAGTGATGAATGCAACTCTATTTTCACTGTTATTGTTCAGTGATGTTCTGCGCAGCGCCTCTCACCTCCGAGCCACTGTTCCCATGCCTTCTTGTAGGGGTCATCCATCACAGGCAGCTTTAACTAACTCCGTCTCTCCCTAATCATCTCTAATCAGTTCCAATTATCTTTCCTATTTCCCCCATGCATCAGTGTCTCCAGGATCTCTGAGGCATGGGAAAAGATAGGAGGCAGTGTAGCAGGGGTCTGTATAAAGAGTTTGGCTCTCACAAGAGAAAGTACATAGCTCTGGAAAATCCACCTGTGCAGTTCTCTGTTTTTTAAATGAACCAAGACACATTATGCACCTTAAACCTATTAGCTTTGACGCTTTAGCAGAATTATAGTACAAGATAAAATCCAGTTATTTCTAAATGCTAAATATTTCTTTCTTTTACAGTAGGCTTTACTAGAGCTCTTTAAAAATGTGTTCTAGCAAGGGCGCTTGGATTAATTCATCTTCCCTTTGTAGTGCAAACTCATTACCCCGTTAACGTAATGACTCCATGGGATCAAGTGTTTAAAAACTTCCCACAAAACAACACTACACTGCTCATTTAACCAACAGCCTTTTATTAACCCGGTAGCTTTTCCTCTAAAGTTTAATGAGAGCGACAATCTCATCTGCTATCCCTCGCTCCTCTACCCCCTTTTGCCCTTCGCTCTGTTTGTCCTCTCAGCAGGGTGTCTAAGACAAATGGCCACTTTGTTATACAAGCTTTCCTTAAAACCCTCACTCTAGAATGAGCAAAGAGAATAATATAAAAAAGAGTAGAGCAAAAAAGACAGCAAGAGCGTAAAAGTATAGAAAAGCAGAAGGGGAGCAATTAATCCTGCTTCCAAGAGAAGAGAAACCATCTGGGTTTGTGCTACACCTGAGGGCAGCGGGCTTTCACATTAACCTCTTTTGTTGGGATCATAAAGGCAGACCCTAACAAGCCCCAGTGAGCTCTTTGAGCAAGTGCAAAGACTCGCACACAAATACATACGCAACCACAGACTCTCTTTGTCTGTTGAGCTCTCTCCCTCTCTTTCTCTGTCGTCCTCAGAAACACACATAAATGCACACATGACATAGCAGTGAAAGTCTTCCTCTGGGAGATGAGGACCTTTTAAGTCCATTAAAAGCTGCTGGCGGGAGCGAGACGAGGCTGTAACCCAACCGCATCCGACTGCAACCAGAACCCATGGTGTGGTCGGGAACACCACCCAGGAGTTGAGAAACACCTTAGGAAAAAAAAAATCTTTGTCTTCTACTGCTGCTCCTGATCCCACGTTACTAGCCCAAATTTTTTTTTGACAAGGACCAGAAGTCTTTCACAAAGATTGAATTATTGCTGATTCCTTGGCCTTAAATTTGTTTTAACTGTTAAAAAATGTCAGGCACTTCCACACCTGAAAAGCCTCAAGGTCAATTGCTGTTCTCTTTTGTCTAACCAAGGATAAAGAACAAATGAGTGTATACACAGACACATAGCGAATCGATTAAGCAATGTTAAACAAAGTCTCACTCTCCAGAACATGGCTGAGAACTCAGTGATAGGTTTAGAATAATGACCATGAAGTTAGACTGGATGTGTTAGCACAATCCTTTGGCTGCTGGCTACGCCAGCTGCTCCAGATGGACCAATCACACTGGTTCAAGGCCATCGGCTGGTCTGAGAGGCCTTGGTCTGCTCTTAGTCTACTAGACACACAACTCAGTGCTGCTCAGTGTGAGCAAACAACAAGACAACCAGCCTTGTACCAAAAGAGGAGGCCTTAAATTCCCAGCGGCTGGTTTGGGCATAATGATAGGTGACGTGGGGAGATAGTTGCAAGGAAGCGACAGATAGATTCAAGATGGTGTTAAACATCAAACGCAATATAAACAGATGGAGGGCTAAGGCCAGGATCATGGGTTAGTAGTACCACTATGAGTATAGAAGGAAGGGAAATGATTTTTCCATGTCCCACTGTTTCATTATTCCCAGATGCTCCAGGTAATCTGAACGCGAATAATAGGGGCTCCAATGATCAGTTAGCAACAGGGACACTGATTATACCAAAGAAAGAAAAAGAAACATAGAGCCTCTTTGTAGATGGGAATAAAAGTTAAGCATTACTGTGGGATCGTCTCACTGCATGAGGTGCATGAGTGGAAGGATGCGTGGGTGTGTGACTGAATGGGACCGGTCTTAACAAGAAGCAAACGAAAGTGTGCTCCACCTTCACCATTCATATGATGAAGGTGGAGCATGCTGGCGGACTCGCATGACATAAAACAATCTCATTAAGTAACAAAGCCATCCTTTCACCTGGACTTAGTTTCACAGTCTAATTTGTCCCTTAGCTCCAGCCTGATCAAATCTCTGTCACCCCTGGATCTTCTTGCAGACAGTCTGAAGCCCTTTTCAGACACAGGATACGTAACATTGCTGGCTTCATCCAGCCCTTAAACTGGTGCCATTCTGTCATTCAGACACTTTTATGTTATTTTTCAGACAAACCCACACGATGAGAGAGCCAAAGTACAACCACGATTTTTTCCATATGTGCAAAAGAGCTGTTACACTTGAGGCAGCAAGCATTGTCGGCATAGTGACTTTAATTTGGAATGCTAAGTTATCTTTGCCATTTAAAAGAGCAGGATCTGTGCTGTGAGCTGCAGAAGCTGTCCCACAAAGGACCGTTCTTCCGGATTTGGAATTTCAAAACTGCGTCATAGACAAATTGCAAATTAATGTGCAAGTTATTACTGCTTATAAATCCATTAATGTAGCTATGAAGCCAACTAGTTTAGATGTCCATTCTTCTCACCCAGTTCATTTTGCCTTACGGTCAACAAGAAAGAGTTCTGATGTGTATTTCAGCAAGTGCAATTGAAATCTATTTGTACTTTAATTGTGTTTATATGTAATCAAACCAAAGCCAGAATTCACCAGACTTGCCTAACTGAGCCATCTTTGGTGGTTTGCATAGTGTGCGCTGACAGAGAAGAAGAGGTAAATTAATAAAAAAACGAATGTACTTACAGTCGAGACAGGCCAGGGTTCTTCTGAAACAGCAACTCAGGAAGCTGCTGCAGTTGATTACGGTTCAGCCGCCTGCAGCAAGGAAAACGTATGATCAACCAGTGATTGTGTGTGTGTGTCTATGCATGTGTGTCCTTGAATGTGTAGGCTGTGAATAATTTCTTCTAGCTCCCGTAGAATCGGCTTAGCCACAGGCTATTGTGTTTCAGTGTGCTCTGCATGTCACATAAATATCCAACTGAAAGTTCGGGGGAATTGAAACTGCTAGTCAGAGACAGTGCCGTAAATTATCGCTACGCAGTTAAATTACTTTGTTTTGCCTTGCAAAACAGCATTCTGTTGACTTTCCCCAGAACAACAAAATAGCAACATTCCAATTTTTTAAAAAGTGAATCATATCCATTCAATTATAGGAACTAAAACATTTTATTCGGGACGATCTATCGAAAAAAGATGTTTCTAAATAAAATTAAGAGGAATGGATGAGCTTATTCAAGCCCAAGGACACACTGAGAGGAGTGGTGGTTGGCAAGAGACTCCACGTCAAACAGCTAACATCTAAGACTGGCAGGCTTTATGCAAATACAACAATTAAGTCAATGGAGAACAGACTGTTGCTAATCTGTTGAAAACCACAACTCTCTCCTTTTTGAATGGCCCATTTGAGGCCCATGGGAGCGAATGCAAGGACTGTGGCACAGAGACGCTGCAAATGTGAGAGGCAGGCCACTGCCATGCCTTCAGACAAATTCAGACAGATGTTAGGACTTGTGCCACACACTGTATACACTGAGAAGAGTGTTCGGCCAGCTGAGAGGGAAATTTAGTGCATAATGGACATTAATGGTCTGCTGCTGCTTCATTCACACTGAACTGTACCTGCTGGTGGGTTAGTGGCTTTTAAACATTAAAGAAACGAGCCACTCAATTTCCACATTGGTCTGGCACATGGAAATGTCTACCCAATGTTTGGGATCAGTTGAATATGGAGGAGGAGGAGGAAAGGCAAGCTGTGCGTGGTCTCAAGTTTGGTAACATAGACTGTTAATGTGGGTTTCAGATCAGGGGAAAGTCTTTTATAAGTTAACCACTATGTCTGCATTATGGCGTGGTCCATAAAGTCATCTGCTGTGCAGGTTTCCATGTGGCTAGCACTATTGATTTACTAATGAGCGGGTTAAGGAGTGGTTGATTGCGTTTGTCTGTGTGTTTTCCCGGCGAGTTTACAAGCTGTCAAGGAGTCCTGGTGCTGTCCAGATGAGCCAGGGTCTGCGGTGGGGGAGGCCTTTTAAGCCCACATATCCCACTGAGGGCATTCCTGTCAGGCAGAGCTAATAAAAATACTCGCAGCCCACACCGTACCCTCTTAGCACCATCCAACCACAATGAAAGGCCAGGATAGTGCCACACACTTGATTTCGCAAGATTTTATGTATCATTCCTGTTAGTCTCATTACCCCCAACAAATACAGAGAGTGAAAACACATGAGTATAAGGATGGGATTTTCATTTAAAGTTTAAGTGTGTTCAGGCTATCTAAAGACAACCATTGGTCATACTCACAGTCTTTCCAGCTCCTTCATGTCATCAAAGGCCCCACGCTCAATCACAGTAATCTGATTCTCCACCAGCTGCCTGCAGAAAAGAAGGGAACGAGAAGTGATGTCACGTTAAAGTCTGTAGGGGGTCACTCTGGCTTTAGAATTGTGTAATGGGCTTGGCTTTAGGGTTTAGGGGGCAAGGGATTTTGCAGTATGTACAGTATTTATATATTCAAGTAGGGTGCAGTATATTCAACACTTCGTTTCCACATACACACACACACACACACACACACACACAGAGGGCAGTGGTGTGGACTGAGGGGCACTGGGAATCTTGGCAAAAGGAGGAGGGATAGCAGCCAGGAAAGTTTCCAAGGTGGTTCAGAAAGTGTGTGTCTGGTGCTCTAGTGTGGTCCACTGAGTGTAGTAGCTGGGTGGAGAAGAGACGAAAAGTAGGCAGGGGGTCAGAAAGTGTGAGGTGAGCTCCAAGTTTTTGACATCTGACTGAATCAAGGGAAAGCGGGACGTGCGTGTGTGTGTGCGTGCGCCTGTGAAACAGCATAGCTGTACCATATCAGAGTTTTTAGGCACCACATCAAGGCTATTAGACATAAACAAGCAAACATGGATGCACACAAACACAGAATCCATGCACACAAGTTGGAACACATCCCTTCCTCAAGTACAATGCCAAAGCTAACACACAAAAAAGGGGCTTAGATAGTTTTGGAAGTGTTACAATAACACAAAATCAGGAAGCAGAGAAAAGTGTCCAGCAGCTTTAGAAGCAACAAGCGCTCTCCTTCATTACATACACAACTGTTCTGTGTTGAAGGTAACCTCTCATGTCTCCTGTGAGGCCATGGCGCACTGCAACTCAGCAGTCTGGGCTTCCTCCCCATCGAATATAAATGCTAATCACTTTTCACACTCCATAAACATGGAGAGAAATGTGCAATTCATCTCAGATCTCTTTCTCATGAATTTAGATGGAAGCGGAAAAAATGTGATGAGTACTTTTGAATTGAGAAAACTTTTTTTTTTCTTTTTTTGAGGCAACCTGCGGGTACATAACCTTCAATTTCTCTGATCTATTTTGCTATCTACTTTTTGTTGATTGTTCCTTTATTACTCTGCATTTCATCACAGAACAGACACACTGCAGACTTTGAAGAGCCAAGCACTCGGATAGGTGGATGTAAATCAGCTGTGTTGATTTTAGACTGACAGAAGAGATGGCAGCTGAGTGTAAAGATAAACTTCTGCTCCTTTTCTTCCTCCTTCTGAGGGCAGGATCAGAGGTCAACCTGCTGTTGCCCCACAAAGCCAACACATGTAGACACTTTTTTTTGTTGAACACACAGACTTTCTATGTACCAGCATTTTGTTTATCATGCTTCATGTATATGGAAGGAAATCCTGTGTGTGTGTGTATGTGTGCCTTACTGTGGCAGTGAGAGTGGATCACAAGCTTAACAGCAAGGGAAGTTCTGTTTTTGGTAGCCCTGCAAGTTGTTTCCTTCTTACTTGCTACAAGCAAGCTGTCGACACGAAGGCATTTAACCTCCACATGAGGGTAGGAGGTGGTGCAGAAAAAGGGGCATGCTTAGGAAGACAAGAGGGGACGAGAAACGGTGGGACCAAGAGACTTGATGTAGGGGAAAAAATGGGCAGGGGGGATGGGCGAGTAACCATGAGGATTGAAAACAGTCAGACTTTGCAGGGTAATAGGAATTATGCTGAGATCATGTTACATTTAAAACATGTTCGGGTCTACAGCGCTTCCCCTTTAGCAGCATTTTTAACACCTAGAGCAGTGCTTACCAGTTTGCATGCACATACACACAGAGAAACTTTTATAACTACTTTATTACCCGAAGTCACAAGTGCTGTTTAATTTCACAGGAGAGGGAATTGATGACTTCACCTGAATGTGTTCGCTGTGTTGAGAGCCCATTTAGGACTGGCGCTTGTGTGCACATTACGTGCTGATGTGAGGGAACAGAGGGCAAGTGAGCATGTGTGTGTCTAAGGGACGGTAAAGTGCAACTACAACAGGCAGAATACAGTGAGAGAGAAGTCCATTACATCAGTGGTTGCAGTCACTCAGGAGCTTAATGTACTTTGGAGTAGGACTCTTGATGAATGCATTGCCACTTCAGTGGGTTTATGCTAATATCAGCAGAAAGTCAGTATAGCTGCAAACTGCTAGGGTAGATACAATTCAGATATGCATGGCTAGATAAACTCAGCCACCAACATGCTCCACAGATACTCCTACTGTACAAACAGTTCATTACTGCACATAAACAGAAGGTGAGTACTTACAAAACTCTGAGGTACTTCAGTCCAGCGAAGTCACTCTTAGTGATTCGTGTGAGGTTATTCCCATTCAGCTCCCTGCAAAGAGAAGGATGCAAACAAAAATTAATAATTAAATTTTACCTCTGAAACTATTCTGTAATAGCTTAATGAGCGCATAGCAGCATAGAGGCTGTCACACTTGAGGGATTAAAACAACTGCGCACTTCTGACAAAAGTGACACACACACAAACAGTGCACTTAGGTTTTTACTAAAACATAATCCTGGTATAATAAATGTTGAGAACTTCTTTAAAAGCTAGTGTGTTTTTTGTTGTTGGAAAGAATCAAGGAGGCTCTAGGTGCTAAAAGGAAGTTCAAGCTAAGTTCCAACTCTGCTGGGAGATATTAAGACGTCCTTTAAAGCCACATTTGAGCTGCCTGTTTGTCTTTCTGTTCCAGCCTCCTCCAACCGAACACCGCCCCCCACCCCTTCCCTCTCTGTCTGCCATGTCCTTCTACAATCGGTGGGGATTAGCAGGAGCCAGCACAGGGGATTTGGGTAGGGCCACAAGGCCAGAAAGCTAAGTGCTTTGGATATAATGGGAGCAGCTCCCTGCTGGGAGCTGGCCATTGCTGCAAATAAACAGGAAATCAAGTAATTGAAGAAGTGATTTGAATTTGAGGTTTGTTTTCAAGTCCTAACCAGATGAACTTGACTCCAACACCCAAGGTTGTTTGGTGGATTCGTTGACCTCTGGTTTGTGTAAATGTAAGATTTACTTCAAACCTCAATAGCAGATTGTATTCTCCTGACAGAGGGAAAAACAAAGCAGGCAAAGCAAATCATATAAGCCTGGAAGGCAGTGAGAGTAATCAAAACACACACTTTGTGTGTTCTATTAACTTTCTGAGCATTATGTGTCCACCCTACACTGACCCCCAGGCACTCCTTCCCAAAGTAAAACCAAAAAACTAGTTCCAAATCTACACCGAAACCACTGCTCTCCCTTCCTCAGCAACTCTCTCGCTCTCTCGTCTAATGACCACTCGAGGGACCGTAGTGCTATGCGGTACGAACGAGAACAGTCATTATAGACAGATGGTGGATGTGTGTGCGTGTATACACAGGTGCATCGACAGGCGAAGCGACAGGACCACAGGAAAATAAATAATGGACTGGGCTTCATTAGCCTGGGCTCTGATACACACACATGTGGAGCTCATTACAGGTGCTTACGAGGATACGCGCATACACCCACACACATGCATTTTTGGATTTCCAGTGTCTTATCTTCAGGGTGATGACCACCCTGACAACATTAAATAAGAAAGACTAAGAGACAAAGATATGGGGGTTATTAAAGAGAGGGGTGACACAACAAATATACGGAAAACAAATGCTTTTCCCGCTTAGCAATGAAGTTTTGTTTTGTTATATAATCAGAAGCCTGTCAAATATCTGCATGTAAGCTGTTATAAAACATTTCAAAATCTTCTTATATTGTTTGATATTGGGTGGCTGGACTAAACGAACTCTTTCTGGAAACATCTTCAAATGCTGCAGTATCCCACAGGAAGTGCCATCTTAAAGGACACACCTGCTCAGCAAAGCAGTGACATTTAGGCAATGCTCAAATGCCACCAGCAGGCTATAGTGTTTAGTCAGGATAAATCCATGGATTCATACTGTTTATGACACAGGCTGACCTTTATGATTGACATTTTGAAAACATCAAGCAATTTTTTACAAAGTCCTTGAAATTGCTCAAATGACAGTCAGGTCTTTTAAAGTTGTCCCGACATTAATCTTTCCACCTTAGCTCATCTTCTTCAAGGACAGATGACTTATTGATGCTGTATTGACATAATCCTTGACAGTTCAGTGCCACACTGAGCTGTAAGATTGCATATTTCTTGCATTGTCCTAAGCATGAATTTCAAAAATATATGTACTGGGCAGTGTGTGTGCCTGATTTTTGGACGTCCGGTTGTTGTAAAGTCTTCTGGCATTCCCATCCATTTCTGTTTAAGGAGGGAGTAGCTATGGTATGTAAAAGAAAGACAAACACATAAGGAACAGCGGTATACAAATGGTCACGTTGTTCAGATCTACAGAAAGATTGCAGAATACGCCCTGCAGACGTGATTAAGCCATGACTCTGGATTCAGCATTGCTTGTCTCTGTGTTTATTCCACATCTAAATAATGGCACAGTATGCCAAAGTCAGATTTAGTGCCAGTTCAAGGAAAAGTCTGCTGTTTATTAGCTACAGTATCAGTCATTGCTGTTTCCTTTGTTTTCCAATCAAAGAGAGCTAAGCAATGGCTTTTGGCACTGCAGCAAAGGCATATTAACTCCCTCCATATACAGATGTTTTCTGATACTGACTTTGTGCGAGATTTCACATTACAGTACCGCAGTATTACTTTAGAGGCTGAAAATTATTAGGTATCAGACCGAGTTCCTACAGTCAAAAGATTTCCACTTCCCAGTCTCAGTCAAATCCATTCCACCCTCTGGAAATTCTGTAAGAATTCCCAATGCTGACACACTTCCTGAGGAGAAAACGGATTTATGACATCACAATCTAATCCGTCTTCATCTTCTGTCCCAAGCAGATTGATGCCTGAGAGTATTTCCTGGTGCACCTTCCCTGGGGTGGACATGTGGCAGCTATGCTCCATTGCCCTGTATCTCTATAAATTCAAAGGAGCTTGAAACACTGCTACAATGCTGAAAAACCCATTACGTTTATATCTGCCAGCTGCTGGGGTCCCTCTGCTGAGCCTTTTTCTGACCTGTTTCATTTTGAGCCACATTATGTGAAATGAAACTCCAAGTCAGAGAATAAGCAAGCACAGTGGCTCACTGAAGTTTTCTCACAGATTGATCCACATGTGCTCTTTTTCTTACACACATATACAACTACAATTTCAATATATGGGACCAAAGAATGCATTGAACCACTCCCACTGACGTGTATACGAACAGCACCACCGGGACAGGCAATTGTGTTCAGGTCAGAGCCAAATCACAACTAAATGGTCACAGGAGAAACTACTGTTGGCTGGAGAGATTTTCAGCAGCAGAATCGATTTATGCCAGAAACTCTTCAAAACAAAAACAAACATAGAACCACTGGCTAGCAAATGAGTCATTATGATGAGACAGTTACTTAAAACAAAGCAGGATAAGGCAAACAACTCCATTTAGAGTTCCCACATCTCACAGGTTTTGTTAATCAGTCCATTCAGAAACCATATTACTGCTACTAGGGTTGTCAAAAAAAACAATACAAATCACTACTGAAAAGGATTAGACGCTCATTTGCAGCAGTGTTAATACCAGCAGCGTGTTGTTTGGCTCCTCCAGCTGACACGCAACTTCACACAGTACTGCAGAATGGCAGGCACACAGCCCCTCCTGTCAATAGCACCTGTTCACAAGGCTGAATTTTGACACTTTGACAAATTTCAAGAGGTCAGAGGTCATGCCAACAACATTCAGGTGTTAAAAAGTTATCATAAATGTTAATCTAGCCAGTACCCATGTTAATGCTAGCTGTTCAACTATTAGCAATTATCTGATTAGCCACATTAGCCATCTGTCGTCATTAAGCTAGCAGCTAGCAGCTATGTGGAGGCTAGGTAACAAATCAGTTCTGCCCATCTGTATTGTTAATAGCCTGTTAATTTAGCTGGATAACACAATTATTTGTGTCACCAGAAAAAACAGCAGTACCTCAGAGAGCCTAAAAATAGTATCTCTTTTTTTTGACCACCTAAGAGAATCTTCATTTTTTTTTATCAGGCAACTTAGAAATAGTGTTGTCATTGATGTTATTGTTTTTATTGTTTCAATATTTTTTTTTAAAGCCTCTTAGTTTTTATGACAAACAATTAAGACGCATTTGTCTTATTTTTTCTCTCCAATCAAATTGGCATTGAGTTTGACAATTTCAGCTGCCACACTTTGGGCTTATTTTAATTTATTTTTCATTAATTTCAGTGTTAGTTTTAGTGATGTTCATGGTCATATTGTGGGGATATTTTTGTAAAGATCAGAAAAAAAAACTATGATATTAACATAGCAATAGATATCCAAGTTTAAAAAAAAAGAAAAATTTTTTTAATCAAGCCTTGATAAGCATGTTTTGTTGAAAAATTTGACCAAATTGAAGGTTTTTTCTTCACATTTTTTATTTAAATAAAAACCTTATTTATTTTTTATTATTTTAATTAAGTTTTTTTAAACTACATAAACTATGTGATATAACTTTGTTTGTTTTCCTTTTTTCACACCTACTATTAGTTGTTAATAAGTTTAAGTTCACTATAATAATCACAGTCCCATTGCTGGTGTTAGAGTCTGAGGAAGGTGGTTCATTTTAACAGTCATATACTTACAGGCACAAATTTTACTAACAGGCTAGCAAAAGTATTTCCGCAAATGAAAACTGCAGTCATTCTGTATCGCTGCTGTAAGCGCCACAGGACCATTTGTCCTGGACAGCTTTAGCCTGGCAGGGAGGACAGAAGCCAGCTGATTGAGGATTGGTGGCATAGCGCTGTCCAAACTCCTCTTGTGGAAACAATCTGATGAACACAAGCTTGAGGTCCCACAGCCTAAAATGTGGATGCTCATTAACCACAATCACACACTGATGATGCTCTTTGACCAGACCGCTGAGCACACATACTAATGAATGAACAGGTTGAGAAGCTGTGAAGAAGCAAAGCATTCCTCTTCCCGCAGACTTGGCAGCATATGGGCTCGACAGCCGTAAAACACGCAGGTGGAGACAGCAGGGGAAGAAAGACAGTCACTGTGAGACAGAAAAAGGAGAAAACTACTCTGACGGCGTTGTTAGCTGTCGAAAACCGACGGTGTGAAGCAGTGTGGCGGAGGGTTGCCGTTAGCCATGGGAGCTGTGAAGAGCTGACGGGCTGTCTGGGAAATGTCAGTGGAGAAATGAGGCCTAAATGGCTGGTAGACTACAAGAAGAAAGTGACCTACATACTAGATGGTCAAACGGGGTATGTAACCAGTCGACTGGGCACACAACAGTCTCATACTGAAAGACTGTGAGAATGAGAAGGAAAGGAAGAAAGACCACCATGACCAAAATAATACACGCTTAAACCCAACTGGAACACTTCTGTCCACAGTAAGAGGTCAGATTTCTGCTCAACTTGAACAAAACATTCCCTCTATTGAAATGTGGCTTTCAGACAAGCAGTTAAGGCCTTTAACTGTACATTTTTAGTGTGTGTGTGTGTATGTGTGTGCGTCAGTAATCGTGTAAGTCTGCCTGTGTGTGCAGTCAGCGCGTAAAGACCGTCTGAGTGTGTTTTCCTGGCTCCTGGGCTCCTCAAGGGCTATTTACAGTTTTCATTCTGCTCATTCAGGCCCCAGGAGCAAGATTACTGATAGGAAAGTTAAACATCAAGCGTATCTCACACATGCATTGCCGTCATACACACACAGAAACACACACACAGCTCCTTCTCATAGCCTTGACCACAGTACGGTCTCCTGCATCCTGTCTTGCTACAGGTAAAAGTCAAGGACTCAAACCCAAACATTTGACTTTTGCTGCTCTTTTCTGGGCCTTCACATGACAACAACACTCCTGGCAAGAAGATACTATGATGGGGGTTTTTTCTGGGGGGGCGTTCAGAGCAGTTGCTGCCCTAAGCAAAAATTTTACAGATGGAGAGAAAGACTGGGAGATGGAATTAAGGAGCCTGGGAAAAGACCAGGGGGTAAAGTAGCATACAGACAGCTTCTGATCAAACATAGATAACTTACGGCACTTTCTCATGCTGAATTGAATCAATTAAACATCTGTTTCAATGTGTGTTACGGCCACGGGCTGGAAAAGGAACACACACGGGGCTCTAGTAGAGGCAGAGACTGAAGGGTCTTTCATGGTTTTTACTGTAACCGTAGTTTGTTCAGTGACAGATTCTGAGGTTCTGTTGTGGCTTTGCATGCCGTATGAAGGCTTTTAAGCCATACGAATGTGTACTTTGACTAGAAACTATGGATGAAACAGCTGCACAGCCACATCTATTATGTTTCATTTGTTCCAAACAGAAGACTGACAAGATGTTTGGCTCACAGATGTGCACTGACTGGTAATTTGATGGACGCAGCATATGTGTTTAAATCTGATGGCCTCGAAGAATAAAGACTTGCCATACGTATGAGTCTCACCCCCGCAGAGCACACTGATATCAGCATTCCTCCAGCTCTTTGCAGAGGTTAGCCTATCAACAAATGGATAACCCCCACTGCAAAAACATAGCCATTTTAAATATTTTCAAAAGAAAATCCATCATCGTTTTGATCGTTTACTCGTTTCAGACGGTTACCAAAAGCTGACGGCTTGCAGCTGTGCAAATGTGAGGATTTTTCTTCAGTTCTCTGATATTTGATAGACAATAAAATGGAATAATAAATAAATTGAGAAAGAAACAGCTGTGAGTTGAAGCTCTAAATAACTCTCATATTTAATTTTAAAATATTAGTTCTAAAGGTGTGGATTCATTTTTTTATTTATTTTTAATAGATGCATTATTTATTTAGAATTATAAAATGAACAACTTGATAAATATCGAAGCTCTAATGTTGCGGTCCTGCGCCATATTGATCTAATTAGTGTGCAGACCAGTGCAGATGTCAAGCTCATGTGGAACGCTGCCCATAATTTGCTCACAGACTTCTCTCAAACAGAAGTGTCTCGAGCAGCGTGAAATGTGGATTATAATGAAGGCATATCCACAATATCAGCACTGATCCGCGTTTTACACACGAACACACATCACCCACCCCTCCACTTTCCTGCTTCTTACTGGCTAGTCAGTAGGGTTAAAAGGAAAGATGGTCTTCTGAGAGATGAAAGGTGATCTAGGTGGATTTTCCAAATTTGATTTTCAAGGTCTTCTGAGAAACTGGCCCTCATAGACAGGCATGCAGAGCAATCAGTAATGTACACTGTATATGTTAGGCTCGTGAAAAAGTGCATGCCTTGGTTTTGGTGTGTTTTCCTGATAGACACGTATACTCAAGTTATATCGATAGGGTCATTTCCGAGCTCTCGTGGGCTCAATTAAACACTTCCACAGAGTAGCTGTACTCATTAGGAGAGTGGGCCAGTGGGCCTGCGGTGTGTATAGTAACCCAGCTGGTGGCTTTGAGGCTTACGAGTCAGTCATCGCTCTCAGTCAAGCAACACACTTTCTACACATGTATGCAAAATGTAAAAATGTGACTCGTTGTTTATTAGAACAGAAACTGAAAGAGCACAGTGGACTATAGGAGGAACTATAGCTTGCAAAACCTCATGTACATTACAGCTCACAAAATCCTCGCTCAAAAGGCAGCTATGGAGAGAACGAGAGAGAGAGAGAGAGAGAGGACATCCACCTCAGTGTTCGGTACAAGAGGAAAGACCACAGCTGTGTTACACAGGCAGTAAATTGAAATGACAGAGTCCCAGGCCTGTAATTTCACAATGCTCCGCTGTGCATAAACATTCTCTGAATGATCTTCATTCCAGGCATTATCACTCCTCATGGGATTACCAGCTATGAGGATGGATATATTAGACTGTAAAAAAGACCTGAATGAAATTCAGTCTGCCTCAGGGCTAGACCTATTCTGCCCTGTATAGTAAATAACATAATCTAGTTTATTCATTCATTAGCTTTGTGGTTGAATTACATCTCTCTTAACTGCTCTGGTGTAGTAATCCTTTCATTAGTGATTACCACTTTAGTTACTGTGCCAGGCTTGGCTTCTTATCGTGCGTTCAATCCAACCCCCAGCTCCACCCTTCACCCCCATTTCTTTGTCTTTTTCCATCTTGCTCTCTCCACTTTAGTCACACAGCCAGTGTTGGCAGGTAGTAGGCAGGCTGTGTTCAGTCTTGTCAGGGTAAATTATGGATCAGGTGGCCAGTGAGCTGTCAGTTGTACCAGCTATGTGGTGATGCCAGAAACACTACAGGCATTCCCTGGCACAGGCACACACGCCTACCACCTCCAACCCCAAAATGCATAGATGTGGTTATCAAAGCGACCGGGCTGCTCATCTTCAACCACTACTAATCCTCATGTGTTTTCATCTAGCTATTGCTTATTCTCTGCTTGTGTGCACATACACACATGGAAGCACATGCTGTGGTTTATGCACAAACTAAAGCGAACATCAGATTTATCCAGGCTTGCACAACAGACACACAAACACACACATATGGTGTGCAGCCTCCAACTCCTCTACTCTGGAGGAGCTCCAACATGCCCCCGCATCTCAGTACAAGGTATCTTCTGGCACAGAAAATACATAATCAGTGCACAGACGTTTTGCAGTTAGATGAAGGCAAACACACACACACACATACACTCGCAAAAACACACGCAGCTCCTCCCCTTTTTCAAATCAACTCATTCACAGATGGGACACGCACTCGAACTAAAGAGCGGGGCTGTTAAGAAGACAAAACAAGGAGAGAGAAGAGTTTAATTTCATACCTGTCAAACAAAAAGCTTAACTAAGATCCTTTACTGTGCGCCAGCCAATTTAATCAGCATTACAGATGGAGATTTTCTCTCAGTGTTGCCTGATAAAAGGCCAAGAGAGAAGGGGAAGAGAGGCAAGGAAATAGACAGCGAGAGAGGATGGATGCAGAGAGAAAGCAGAGGGGGGAGGGAGCGGCCAGTGGCCCATACACGCCAGGGTGTGATTTTAACACGTGGAGCTCACAGTCTCATTACAGGCTTCGGTCTGAGGAGCGCAGGGGTCAGACCTGATCCAAACCCACAGTGACAAGTGCAAATGGGATTCTGCTGTCTGTCTCAACAGCCTACATACACACGCACAAACACTTTCTCCCAAAAGCAACCCCCCCCTCCTCTAACACATACACACAAACACACACTAAAGTATTGTATACTTGAGAGCAAGTACACCCATTCACACAAATGCAGCACAAAACCAGCCTTACAAGGTAAAGTGCAGATTTTTGTATGACGTTAGCCTTTTCAGTTAGCCTCCTAACACTAATACTGCATTCCCTTGTATTAAAGTTCAGCAGTTATATATACTGGAGCATCACACAATTAAAATCTTTATGATTCAAATTGATGAAAAGAAAGTGTCCGTTAGCATCGTTTGGTACAGACGAGGGCAACAAACTTCTGGGACAATTACATAAACTTGACAAAGTCATTACTCATTCTTGACCCCAGCGGTGGCTGCACAAGTTCATTCAGATAAACACACATTTTCCCAATACATACACATAAATCTCGCTATGCACATGGGACCATCATGTGGGGCTGGTGTTGATTTGTGCAATCACCTTGATGAATCACCCTTTACAACAACCCACAGAGGATTGTCTCTATTGTTAAGCAGAACCGCTCAACATGACCTAGACACACACGTAACCAGGGGGGGGGGAAAAAGGCAACAACGCAGGAATAAGTTACACATGACCTTTAAGTATGTTGTGTTTAAAATGCAACATCCTGAGTGAGATGCTACGGCGATAAAATGTGCAGCTGTACATGACCTATGAATGAACAAACAACTTTTAACACAAAAATACTCTTGAGCAGAGGGGCAGGGGATCTTTCCAGTGTGAATGGCCATTCATGTAAAAGGAAACCACAAAATAACCATGTTTCCTTTCCGGTTCACTGTTAAACCAGCATGTGTACAAATGCAACCCGGTAACATGCAGAGCGTGAAGCAGGGAAAAAAAAAGAAGGTGTTCTTAGAAATTAAATATGAAAACCATAAAATATGCAGCCGGCTCCCACTATGCCAACGCTGCCTCTGACACAGGCTTTCTCTCCTCTGTTCCCACAGCATGTTTTATTCAGCACTGATATTCTAAAAGCTGAAATAGAACAATCTATTTCCCCTTGCACTCCTCACTTCTGATTTGCTGATGAATATTTCAGAGGAATGTCAGAAAAGACAGAGAAACTCCACTCTGCGAGCCAGCATCCGCCTCACCTCTCCCGCTGTCTCCCATCCTCCCACCGTTTGACAAGACAGCTACGTGATACTAGTGCAAGACTCGCCTAAGTAGCCGATTTGCTTAATTTTCTCCATGATTTAACAATTTGCGGAGTGCGCGTTGAGGGGCTGGAGAAGGGGAGACGGGAGAATGGGGAGAGGGGAAAAAGTAAAAACTGCGATAGAGGTAAGAAAAGAAGGAAAGCGACACAGTGTGGTGCAGACTGGATGTCAAACCTTGTTCTTAAACTTCACGTCAGACTTTACTTTTTAAACTCTACATTTATATGAAAAAAAGTGAGGAGAAAAGGGGATTTAAATGTATTTTAGCTTCAAAATTGAGGAAAAAAATGAAGCTACATGCTGCAAGTGTAAACAAATAAGTAAATTATGGACACATGTGAAAGGCACACATCTGCCTCTGGTCTTGCCAGTCTCTCATGCCTATTTATACCTGACTGGAATGCCAGTTAGTGACTGACTGCCTGAGTGACACACAGTCTCTCTCTGACACACACACACACACACACACATGCAGCTTTACAGGCAGGGCTATTGTTCTGTTTCAGTCTAAGCAAAGTCATGTGCACTACTACAATGTACCAAGGAAATAGAAGGGAACCAGTAAGAAACGAAGATATTAAAGCTGCTTTTATACACACACACGGACATGCACACACACAGAGAAGTAACTAAAGCAGAGATCATACTCACAGTCTTTCAGTGTTGCGGGGGATATTCCTTGGCATGGTTTTGAGACCCAGTCCATGGCAGTCTACTGTGGTTCCGCTGCAGGTACACAGGGCTGGGCAGCCACTGGCATTGCCCACTATCAGGGCAGAGAGCATCGCCACCCACATCCAGAGTGGCTGCCCGGCCAACCTACCCATGCCTGCCTCAAACCAGCTTTCTCTAATGGCCATATTCACCAGAACGACAACCTGCTCTTCTTTAACAAGCCCTTACTTCTCTGTGTGTCCACCTTCCCCTCTCTATGTCTGCTTCCAAGAGTCTTGTTACACCTTACAAGTCCACTAGAATAAATTCATATATTTGATGAATATGAACAAGAAAAAAATTACACATGAGAAATGCTAATATTTTCCTCTCTGCTGTAAAGCCATACAAATCCTTTTTTGTTCTTGTAGAATTCTTTTGATGCTGGTTTGATATCCTCCACAGTTTGCAGATGTAAAAGAGAAAAAAAAAGAAAAGAAAAGAAAAGAAAAATAAGCAGTTGTTTCTTATGTTCTCCTTGCAAACTCTTCTCCTCTCTTGTCTTTGTGGAGTTGGTGTGCTCTGGTCTGCACACGTCTGCGTCTCTGTCCTCCTCTCACTCAGTCCCGCTCTGCTCTGCTCGCCTGAAGAGAGAGGGAATAGGCAAAGAGAGGAAAGAAAAAAATGCCAGTCTTTCTCTCTTACACACACACGCACACACACACACACACACTCGCTCACACACACACACTAGTCATCCATCACAAGGATCTACAAATAGCAGAGCCCCCGACTCCACCCCTACCCCTCCTCTCCTCACCCACTCCTCTCCCTCCCCATGCAACACCCCCTCCAGAACCCTGCCTGAACTCACTCTCATTCCTGAGATCCCCTTTTCATTCCCTTGACTCTATTCACAATACAAATCTACACCAAGTATCTTTCTTTTTCATTTCTCACTCACTCCACTCCTTCTTTTCTCTCAGGTTTGCCTCCAGGCGAACCCCTAGAGAGAGAGAGACCTAACCTGCATGACACTGCATAACCCCTGCCTGAAGGGAGAGGCTGTGGGGAGACAGTGGTCTGTGTGTGTGCGTGCATGCGTGCGTGTGTGTATCCAGTAGGGAAGAGAGGAATCAACACCTCGGTCCGGGGAGGCAAAAAGCCGGAATAAATAATCAGTTAGTGTGGGTCTTAACATGTACATCAAGCGTGGCCACACAGACAGAAGCAGCAGCAGCAGGGAACTGGAATAAAAAAACACACATATATTCAGTCTGCCTCCACAGATCGTGAATCTGCAGGGGAGGCAGACCACCGCCATAAAAAGTAAATCAAACACTATATTTTAACACAGCATAGCCACGGGAACAGAGAATATAATCTAATATATGCAAATGCAAAGGCAAACCACTAGAATCCCAATCTTACCTGCTCTGTTTTTTAAATTTGTCAGAGCAACTGGCACACAATCTGTCTCTTAATGCCAGGATCATGCACTGGACAAAAAGCTAAAAGAAATTTTAAAAAATATTTAAAATAGAAAAGAACATTTTACAAAAACAATAATATGTGGCATACAGTGGTGTGAAAAATGTGTTTGCCCACTTCCTGATTTACTAGTTTTTTGTATGTCTATCACACTTACATGTTTCAGATCATCAAAAATTTTTTAATATTAGACAAAGTCAACACAATTAAACACAAAATGCAGTTTCTAACTGAGGCTGTTTATTAAGGGGGGAAAAAATCCAAATCTACATGGACCTGTGTGAAAAAGTGATTGCCCCCTAAACCCAACAACTGGCTGGGCCACCCTTAGCAGCAACAACTGCAATCAAGTGTTTGTGATAACTGGCAATGAGTCTTTTACAGCACTGTGGAGGAACTTTGGCCCACTCATCTTTGCAGAATTTTCAGGTCGTGCCACAGCATCTCAATCGGATTCAGGTCAGGACTTTGACTAGGCCAATCCATAGTCTTCATTTTGTTTTTCTTAACCCATTCAGTTTTGGATCATCGCCCTGCTGCAAAACCCAAATGCGCTTCTGCTTAAGGTCAGAAACAGATGGCCGAACATTTTCTTCAGGCTGTTTTGGTAGAAAGCAGAAATCATGGTTCTATTTACTAAAGCAAGTCTTCCAGGTCTTGAGGTAGCAAAACAGCCAAAGATCATCACACTACCACCACCATATTTTACTACTGGTATGATGTTCCTTTTCTGAAATGTGGTGTTAGTTTAATGCCAGATGTAAT
The DNA here is from genome assembly GCF_001858045.2 of Oreochromis niloticus. Classification (NCBI taxonomy): domain Eukaryota; kingdom Metazoa; phylum Chordata; class Actinopteri; order Cichliformes; family Cichlidae; genus Oreochromis; species Oreochromis niloticus. The sequence goes on from NC_031978.2 coordinate 18,399,855, forward strand.
GGGACACAAACCTTCCAAAAGTTCAGCTTTTGTTTTGTGGGTTTACAGAATATTTTCCCAGATGTCTTGGGAATCATCAAAATGTTTTTTTGGAAAATGTGAGACAAGCATTTGTGTTTTTTTGGTCACCAGTGGTTTTCTCCTTGAACTCTCCCATGGATGCCATTTTTGCCCAGTCTCTTTCTTATTGTTGAATCATGAACTCTGACCTTAACCGAGACATGTGAACCCTGCGGTTCTTTAATGCTGTTCGGGGTTCTTTTCCAACCTCCTGGATGAGTCATCCATGTACTCTTGGAGTAATTTGGTAGGCTGGTCACTCCTAGGAAGTTTTACCACTGTTCCAAATTTTCTCCATTTGTGTATAATGGTTCTCACCGTGGAGTCCCAAAGTCTTAAAAATGGTAGTGTATTATTTAAGTGATTTCTTGATTCAGCACATCTGCCAGTAATCAGGCCCGAGTGTGTTTAGTGACACTAAACTCAGCTTTCTAAAAATGTGGTTAATCACATTTAATTTATGATTTAACTAGAGGGGCATTTACTTTTTCACACAGGACCAAGTAAGTTTGGAAAACGTTTCTCCCCTAATCGATGAAATCATTATTTAAAAACTACATTTTGCATTTCCTCAGGTTATCTTTATCTAATATTAAAATTTGTTTGATGATCTGAATCATGTAAGTGTGACAAATATCCAAAAAAAACTAGAAAATCAAGAAGAGGTGAAACATTTTTTCACACCACTGTATGTGGGAAATCATTTCCTTTGCAGGAATTAATAATATTTTTTACTTAGTTAAAACTGTGTGTACATATATCAGAGACTGACTGCAGTTGACAGTGTAATTGTAGCTTTCAGGAAACTCTCCAAATGCATTTCGACTTGGACTTCATGGAATTGCAAATCACTATTCTAGATTTTGATTGAAAATCGAGCTCTGATCTTAATGAGTTCAGACCATAATTGCTGGGTTCATTTATATTACAAGAAAGCATTACAAAAAATAAAGGTGACAACTTAAAATGAAATGTGAAACTCCCATGGATCAGACTTCCTCACTGTGCATGTCTCTGATTTTGCATACTGATCATCTACTTAATTAAAGACTCTTCATAAACCATTAAGCACCATTAATTAATACTTAGGCCACTATTACTGCATATCAGCTGTTCTCCCAAGAGATGGGCAGTGCTTTACTTCAAATAAATGAAGACAAAGACAAGATGCCTTTTAGCACCATTTATCACAAGAATGCCTCAAGAAGTGATTGAGTTGGTGTCTGTATTCATGTTTTTTGTTGTTGTTGTTTTTTTAAGTATTAGTCAAGAACTATCATTGCTATGCATTATTAACACTTCACACTTTCTTCCTTGGCTGACAACAACACACTTTTCAAAATATAAAAATACTGAAATCTCTACTATAGCGCATATCAGACACCTCAGCTGTGGCTCTGCTCAGCTTGAACCATGCAGTTTGTGCTTTAACTTTACAGATGGATTTGCTGGGGTGAGCGGATCCCTCCTAACACTAATATCAGCAAATTACACAGACATGACACCCCCATTCACTTTAACTGACAAAAGGCACAAAGACAATAAAGAGTCACAGATGATGTAATGATATATTTGTGTGCATCTGTCTGCTTTGATGCTTGTCCAGTTCAGAACGTGCACATATGAATGCGCACATGCAGGTGTACGCACTTACTCGAAACAATTCAGTAAAAGCTCCATCTGTCCCAGTAAAAATGTCAGTGCAGCATAGAGCTTCCTTCAATGAATGGTTAATTAAAGAGGAGACAGTGGTGTTTAGTGGTAATAGGGGGTGGTGGTAACATCCCTCCGCTCTCACAGAGCTTTGAGAGGAATGCACACAAATATGCAAAAGGAATAATTCTGCTGTTTACAAAGGCATAGGACGACATAGCAGCAATTACAATAGTCTGGCAGAGTTTGCAAAACAGAAGATGTTACCAAGAACTGACTAAAATGAGGAAACCCAATTAATGTGGAAGCATTCAGTGTTGGGTAAGTTACTTTAAATTAGTAACTTAGTTACATTACTAGTTACTTCTCTAAAAAAGTAACTCAGTTACTTCAAGTTACTCGTTACTTTCAAAGTAACTAGTTACTAGGGAAAGTAACTTTGGTTTTACTCAGAATTCTCTTGTTAATGTGTTGCTTCCGTAACTGGATACCCAGCCAGACTGTCAGTCTTCTAGCTTGCTTACTTGCCACGAGTGCACTGTGCCACCTACCAATAGAAAGGAAAAAATAATGTGCACATTTCCACGAGAGAAATCCCACGCCTGGACCGTCGTTGACCGCCGCCATGATTCTAGCCTGCTTTTTACATCCAACACAAAAACTGCAGTCGTGGTGCTTTTGATTGTACTCAGAACTTGGAAATTCTGCCTTCTGAATAGGAAGATGTAGGTAATATGTAGGTAACACCAGACTGCAGATGAGCTGCATACAGGGCTGGACTGGGACAAAAAAATCGTCCCGGGCATTTTGACTAGAGACCGGCCCACCATTATATTAAAAATCATAAAGCCTTTGAATGAAAATAAACACTGTTGTGACAGTGATGTACACTGTTCTGATCAATCTATCAATTGTTTGTTGTAAGACTCAGATAATTATTTTTTTTAAAGCGAGACATTTTAAATGAGAATAATAAAGAAAAGTATTTCCTTGTCCCCCCCTTTCCCTGTTAATGCCCTACCTGGACCCCTGGCAACACTTTGCTAGACCCGCCCCTGCACAGTTACCAGCTGTCAGCTACGTAGAAAAGGATCCTGGTGTTATTTGTCTCTCAGAAACAGTTCATAACTTCCCTTCAACTCATTCATGTCACCTAAAGGTAAACCTGTTTCTCCATCACCTGTTCAGCTCTGATGATTCAGTAAGGACATCTCCTGGTTTCATCTGCATGTTTCCCTCTCACCAGATAACCAAACCGATATCATGACCAGCAGCTTTACAGCTGTGGCTCCAGCAAACATCAGCTGATACTAGAAATTAATATTAAATAAATTCTAACAACAGCTGATCAAGCTTAAACGTGCTGCTGTTGTTTAACGCGACATCCGCTGGTTTCCTCTTTCTGGCGCAAAGTGGGCGATAAATAAACAAGAGAGAAAAGCTGATCAGCTGATCACTGATCAGTTTCGTGATTGAAGTAGAAACGGGAGAGGAGAGAATGAGAGAAGAAGAGGCAGCTGTGCAGCTTCAGCTTTGTGTCTTTTTCATTGTAGCTGAAGTCCGGGACAAACTGTGTTCCTTTTCACCTCAGTACGAAACGCGTAATATTTTCTCTGAATACCAGACGATTCTGTTTTTTACGGGACGGTTGGCAACTCTAATAATTAACCGTATGAACAAAATAAAGTTCAACATCAGTAACATAGCACCCACACAGCTGTATAGAAACTCCGTCATGCTAGCTACCACGCAGTACGAAAATGTCAGCATACCGAAAATAAACTCCACCTAAACTTGGTTTATATCTGACTCAGATAGACTGCAGGTCATAACTTCTTACCTGAAGTTCAGTTCACCTGACACGCGGACCGGCGGCCGCTTCGGGTCTCTCCTCTTGCCTCCCTTTTCCTTCATCCACCTGCTGGCCTCCACCACTTGTTAATGTTATTGAATCTGTGGAAGCTCCGCGATATCCACCACACGGAGTAACGAGCCTATCTAAATCCCAGTAACGAGTAACGCGTTCCTGGTTTTGGCATAATAACTAGTTACCGTGCTCGTTACCACAATAATAACGTAGTTACTGTAACGCGTTACTTAATAACGCGTTAGTCCCAACACTGGAAGCATTACATATGCTCAGGCACCCATGAGCAAATTCTGTGTTACTGTGAAGAGGCAACCAAGGAAAGGAAGTCCAAAAGGTATAAAAGGATAAAAAATGAATCAATTGTTTACTATTTCAAGTAAGATAAACATGTTTTATTTCCATTTTTGCAGTTTTAAAAGCCAGAGGTCAAAAAGCTTAGTACCGTGTGTGGTCAATACCCTCTTTGACAACTTGCAAATGCTTCATGGAGTCAGCCAAGAGTTCCAAGAGTTCGAGTCCACTGTGGATTTCGAGGTGTGTTTAGGATCGTTATCCTGTTGCTGAATAAATCCTCTTCTTTGCAGCTTCAGCTTTGTTTTTTTCCTTAACAGACACTATGCTAGAATTTGCTGCTAATTAACTGAATCCACTCTGGTGACACTGGCTCCAGCCCAAACACAAAGCAGTGATGTTTTCAATCCTGCATAGTTCTCATAGAAGGTTTTGTCTTTTACATCTCAGCCTGCCTTCATTATTTCTGTTACCTGTCATTTGTTGACATTACAGATTTAAAAACAACAACAACAAAAAAAGCAAACAGGTATTTTTGCACCTTCTCTTCTTCAGCATTTTAGGTGTGTTTAAAAGAGCTTATGGCTGGTGGGAGTAGGAGGAAGATTGAGGAGTGTTTTGGAAACTGCACCACCTTCTTTTCAATGAACAACATGTTGTTTGACACTTCAATCCTTTTGGGTGGAATAAAATTTTTGCGTTGTCCAACTCTCTTTTTTTCTCACTCTAAAATTGTGTAAAACAATACCACAATATCTTAATCTTAGCAGACACAGGCTTATTTGTGATTAGTTCATCCTTCACTCACTTTAATAACTGACAATTATAACAATTATAACCTTAAACAGGGGTTCCCACATCTATGCATATTTATGCTATTTTCATACATCTTTCACCCAAAACTACTTGAAATTTAAAAAAAAAACAAAAAAACTTTTCTACCGAGAAGCTCTTATGTAGTTAACTAAAAAGAAACCGACACATGCTTGAAAATAAAATATGAAGAAACCCAATTTAGAATTCAGAAAATTCCACAGCGTGCTTCCGACCAGTCATTTGTATTTCTCTCTAACACAGCTGTGCCTCAGAAAGGCATAAAAAAAAATTCTCTTTTAATTGTGTTTTCCTTTTAACGCAAATGATCGGTTAGTGAGTTTAGAATATGGACAGAATTAGCTCCCTCTAAAAGGCATTTTAATGCATACATTCAAAGCAAAATCACATCCACTCACAAACCCACAAACATATATATTTTGATATAATGTGAAGTTGATTACAGTACCAGTGAGTCATTTTACAGTCATCAAGCTCATTGCTAAATAAAACCCCCGTGGAGTTTTAGCTGTAAAACAATACACTTCCTATTGGGGATGTTGTCTGTTGTACATATATATATATATATATATATATAGGATATATATTTAGGATTTGGGGAGCATTCCCATACATGTTTACAGCATATACTTACAATACCAACCATACATTGACACCATAATAACAAACGGGCATTCCTGCTGTTGTGGAAAAAACATTTTCTTGCTACTCAAACTTTCACCCCATAACTGCATTCGCAAGTTGTTTTCTTCTATTTAAATTTATTATTGATCATTGGCCTAAACTTTTAATGCAGGTTTTCAGGTTATTTGGTACAATTAAAAAAACTCATATGTACTTTATTGACAACTTTCAGGACGCAGGATGTTGTGATGTCCTGTTAGAAAAGCACGAGTTTAAAGTATGGGGAAATCTTTCAAGTAGCTACTTATATATGAATACGAGTATATGGTGAGCATTATTGTTTTATTAAATATCTCAGTATTTTAATAAATACTGAGAGCTTACACTACAGACACAGCTGCAGCAACCTTTATACACTAGTGACTCAAAAGTGGATAACCTCTACCCATGAGTCTCTGCCTCACTGATTATTTACAACTAAAGGGCACCACCTTGTGGCAGAAAAAAATAAAAATAAATAAATAAAAGCATTGCAGAGGTTCAGGCAGAAGTACCTAAATTGTGACGATTAATAAAATAATCATCGTTAGAAAAAACGCTCACAATCATGTCTGTATGCTAGATGACTCAAGTTTGGGAATAAAAAAAAAAAAAAGAAAAGAAAAAAAAGAAAGAAAGAAAAAAGAGCCAAATATGGAGTGCAGCTTGATGTCTTTTAATTACATTGAGTTGCATAGCTTCACAGTAGCACCAGATTCACCAGTTTACATTGTCACATTATAGTTAAATTGTAACAGCAGTGAAAAGCGAGTTTCACTCATGGAGTAAGACAACAAAGTGGGGTTAAAAGTGGTTGTAGCCAAAACTCTCCCGAAAAAACACCTGGATTACCAGTTACAGCAGAAGGCAAGTAAACTATCCATCGTCATTTGCATTCAACCACTCACTAAAACTAAATAACGATAAATATAATATGAACAATAAAAACTGATTTAAAAAAAATCTTGCAGTATCGTCAAAGGTAAAAAAACAAACAAAAATAAATCATATAAAGCTATAAAATCAGATACGGTGCTGCATAAGAATTCAAACCGGATGTAAGATCTAAGACCAACCCCAGAAAACCAAAGTACAGTTTAAAGAAGCAGTAGCTTAAGGGATCACAGTGTCAAGAAGGATTTGTGCTAAAGTGAAACAAACAAATATTGACATAAAGTACACAAGCTCCATTGACCTTTCACTCAGCATCTCCCTTATTTTATCGACACGTAAAATAAGCTACTGGGGAAGTAAAACCTTTGGATATGTTCACTTTAAGGCACACTTTGGATTTAAATAACTTTGGGTTTCAGTGACCAAATCTAACTAATTATCTTACAACTTACAAGCAACTTTACATTTAAATAGAAACTCTGTGTATCACATTTTCCATCCAATGCCCTATACTAATGAGATCCTGATGGAAGTCATCCAGAAGTCCAATGAAAAATAAATACAATAATGCTTTTCAAATTAAAATCAGACATGTTTCACTCAATCACAAAGCTAAGGATCCTAATTTCACCAGTGCAATTACACTGCATAATAAGGAGCATCATCACTGAACAAGAAAGTAAGACGAAACTCTTGAAAAAAGGTGAAGTGAGAAAAAAAGAACATATCAGCGCTCTCACTCCAATTATTTCTGCTGAACTGAGAAAAAAAAAAAGAGAGAGGTCAATAAAAAAAAAAAGGTTGAGATTCTTTAACTCAAAGTCTAAAACTTTGTGACAAAAAACAGAGACAAAAAAAGATGATCTAAACATGGTATGTAAAGAAAACCTTATAATACACCTTCTGTTTACAGAGAACTTGAGATGATCATTTAATTACTTTTACATAAAAGTCAGACTGATGGTTCCCAAGTTGAGAGGCGCACATCCTTTCACACACAATTAATCCTGGTGGAGGAAAGAGGAAAAAAAAGAGAGAAAGAGAGAGACGATTAGGTAATGTTCAGTCCTTTCAGCTGAGCACAGGCATCAGGCATCATTAACAATCTAAGCACCGCCTGTGGTGAACCGCAGACTGATGGCTGAAATGCCAGAAAAGTTCAACACAGTAATGAGGAAAACTGCTCTCTAGCTGTAGCCGATGACAGTTTTAAAAGCAAACTGTGCCCAATAATTTCAGTGTGACATTTTAGTTGGTCATGGTTAAAATAAAAGAATTACTTCTTAAGTGTTTCACTCTACATTGTAATTACTACTATGAGGGGTTTATTACCAGCAGTTTTTTTTTTTTTTTTTTTTGAAGATTATCACCTGCACCAAGTTTATTTCCTGTCTGATCACTAGTATCCAAAGCAGCAGTCACTCAGTTGGAGGGAGAAGAAAAAAGGGCTAAAGACTTTTTTTTCACTCTGCAGGACCAGTTAGCTAATATTTTACAGCAGCAAAACTTATGTTAAATAAGGTACAGGTTCTCCCTCTCAGACTTATTTTGAAATGTGTTTGTTTGTGCACAGCTGGTTCCTTCTTTTACCTGTCCATCAGCGGAGCAGCTGGGTGGATGATTCTGTGGTCTGCCATTTTCTTTCTCAGCTAACATTTGGCTTCCAAACACTTTCTTCTGTTAGAAACATGAAAATTAAGAAGAAGAAAACTATTAAACAAGTTCAACAGATTTTTGTTTTTGTTGAATTTGCTAAATTTGTGTTCGACTAATTAAAACACTGGTTAATAGGATCACATGCAAATATATATGCAAAGCTTTGTGTCTATAAGAGGTTGGCAAGAAATGTGACGGGTAATGCAGACACACAAATACTGTCAACAAACCTTTATTATTCCACCCCAAGAGCGTGAACGCCAGTGCCTCCTGCTGAATGGTGCCCGAGAGTCTGCTGAGGGTGTCTGTTTCTCGATCTACACACAAAAATACACCACCTTAGGTGTTGGTTCTCCAAGCACCTTGTATGCATGTCTTTCTTATCACAGCAGTATTACACTGAGTTATACCTGTCTGATGAGTTTTTTCTTTTTGGCAGACTCTGGCATGCTGCTGACTTGCTGGTAAAGCTCTCTGAGGGCTGATTCAGTGTAACTCTGAGTATCAGATGTGACTGTTGTTATGGAGGGAGAAGGGGAGGCCACTGTCACTGCAGTCACAGGGCCCTCTTTGGCCCCAGAACAGAGAGTCAAGTCATCCTAAAAATGTCAGAACAAAGCAAATAACATTCAAATTTCTGTTTTCATAGAACAAAACAAATCAAACACTTTTTGAGAGATAACTGCACAGATTTTCTTGTTGCTCTAAGTGAGAGTTTACAAACAAACAGCTTTAAAATCTAACTACCGAACCAGTAATTAAAAGTTTTATTTCAGGCTCGTTTGAAAATTATTCTATTAAACGCCTTGAAGAAGACATCAGCCTCTCCAGGTTCTGGAGTTAGACATCCAAGTGTCTAAAATCAACCAAACACTGAAGTGACTGGATTCGGTAATTTGCTAAATGCAATGCAGTACTAACTCCCTTTTTTTCGCTACTAAGACAAACTCTGTTAGAAATAGAAAACAAAAATACTTACATTTAACTGAAGAGCTTTTGATCCTGTGAAGTACAAGCGGGCATATTCTTTGATATACGGAGGCGCCTTCAATGAAAACAGACGAAAATTAAAGCCTCTGAAAACAACTAAATATACTAATGTTACAGCTATTCAGACATAAAGCACAGTGCGTTAAGGCTAACTATGTTCTACTGAAATAAAATCATTCATCCTACATAAAGGGGTCTGATTAAAGTGGCCTGTGGTTTCATTTTAGTAGTTTAATCAAATTAGTATTGAATAAAGCATTTGTTAGATAAAAAATAATTAACAGCATATAAAATCAAAACTTGGGCATATCCAAAGGGAAATAAATCTGCACACATTAACTAGAAAACAGCAAATGCATCAGTAGCATGGAAAAGGCCAGGAAACCCATTTGTTTGATGGGGAAAAAATGTTAGTCAAGAATGTAGGATATAGGTGAACATATTAGTCAAAGACCAAACAAGACCCAGCTGTAAAAAAAAAAATACCCATAAATGAAATCTTCTCAATAGACCAATTAAAAAACCTGATCTTAATTCCAATCACAGCACACATCACAGCAAGTGAGATTTAAGATGGCCTTAAAGATACAAAGCATCTGCTCATGGCTGTGGGTCAAAGACTGGCAACAATTTTCAGAAATATTAAGTTTGATGATGATTATCTGTCCAAACACCTTTAAAATCCTACACTTCAGACACTCAGTTAAAAGGGCGACATCAGCCGCCTACTTCTTTCTTCCTATAAACCTGCTTGAACTCAAAACTTTATATTGACAGGAATTTGTCAAATACAATGTTTGCAGGTAAAGAGCCTGATGGCAGCTGATTGCAGGACATTTAAATGATTATAACTTTTCTTTTATATATATATATATATATATATATATGTAATTTCTGTGTTCTTGCTCTCTATCACGTTTGTTTGTACTTGTAACCCTGGCGACAATAGCCCTTATTATGAAACTTTCATTTAAGTAAAGAGAAGACATATTGTTATAATACATCGCATATGGTTGTGAGATACCGTCTAGGTGCCCGTTTAAATGACACCTAATAACCTTTAATTAATAAGACCTGCCTGGGTTTTGTTTTAAAAGGAAATAATGTTACATTTTGATTTTTCTATTGGCAAAAAAAAAAAAAAAGCATTTTGTTTATTTTTTCACAAGTTAAGCAACACTGATGCAATAAGTGATCAACGCCAGGGGAGCTTACCTTGAACAGTTTTTGTGAGTGTCTAATAAGGAATGCTATGCCATTATTGAGTTTTTCTATGTCTCCCTGAAGATCACTTGCCATTACCTGCAAAATTAAAAAAAGAAGAAGAAGAAGAAGTCACAAAGAAACACAAAAAGCTCTTATTATTATTATTTGTCAGAGTTCATTTGACTGCAAACAGTGTTTCGGAAGGTAGAACAAAATGAACCTAAGGTCTTTACATTTTTGGGCCAGATGATGTGTGGAGCAAACATCTTGGCTAAATTGATAGCAGACATCTTGTTGGAGTGCTGATTGCGAGCTGTGCTGTGCAGTAAATCCAACAGCAGCTTCAACAAGCTCCGGTTGGCAGGTGGGAGAAGCATAAACAGGAGCTGAAACGCCTCGATCTGGCGTTCCTTATCTGGCACATTTGTCTTATTCCCTTTATCATCAAAGCGAGTCAACTCTAAAAACAAGTGACACAAAAATATTACAAAGCAGAGGTTAGCGATATTTTTCCTGACCATGCATTAATCTGAATGACAAGGATCTGTGCATGAGTCAACCAGCACCTCCAATCTTCAGATGAGCATGATAGTGTCTGTGTGTCAGCAGAGGCTCTGGAAGCTCTCCCAAGTAGGCCTTGAGCAATGTTGCGGCATCATTGGGGTGGAAATCGCCCGTCTCTAGATCTATCTCTGCCCCAGTGTTCAGCATCTCCCTCAGGGCTGCCTGCCTTAAGCTGTGGCCTGGCACACGAAACAGCCCCTCCACATGAAGGTCTGAGGGGTGGGAGAGAAAGATGGGGAGAGACAGCCAGAAAGGGGGAGGGTGGAGGGTGTTTAGGTAGGCAGACACAGAGTGAAGGAGACACAGAGAGCCAAAGACACAGCAGTAAGGTGAGTGATGGAGTGAAGTAAATGGAAGGAGGGAGTCAGCAAGAGCAAAGTGCTTTCAGATAAATTATTGACTCAAACATTTTCATCCAGTGTCCACTTTCAGTGAATGACATCATTGCTTTCTAGAAATAAACCATGACCTCATGGCAATTCAATGCTTAAACTAAGTTACAGAGCAAGTAAAAAGTGTGATGCTTGACATATACGATTCAGTATAATCCAGTTATTTAAATCGTGTTTCAAAAAAATAATATTGTTAAGAATTTCTTTGCCTCTGGAGGTGACACATGCAAAGGTGCAATATCACAAAACACTCTGGATGATACGGTTTATTTAATGTCACGTTATATGAGCATGTGAATCAATACTCACTTTTATTCAGGTACTCGATGAGCTGATAGATCTGTGCGATTCCTTCTTCAGTTAATGGTGCACCAAAAACGACTCCTTTGTCTGCAAGAAATCAAATGACACATCAAGGCTGACTGTAGGCTTTTTGTGTATGAATGGACCTATTCTAGTCAAAATAGAGGCAAATTATAACTACAAGATGACTTGATGAAAACCAAAAGCACTTTAGTCTTCAGTCTTTATTGTTCATCACCTGATGAATAATTAGAGGAGAGATGATTTGCTTAACCAAAATAAACACTGGATTATTCTTGCTTGTCATTTGTGAGGGTTAGATGTTGCCTTCTTTTTCATGTCCCCCTAAACTCCCCATAAGCAGGAACAAGCAAGCTTATCATATTTGCTTATGGTAAATTATGTACTTAATTATTTCAGCCTTAGAAATAAAATTACATGACTGAGAAACTCCACACAACTCCGCTTTCTCCCTCAGGAAATCAATAACAAAAGAATATAAGCATGACATAAATCATATTTATTCAAAATACCGTTTCAAAGGCGGTTAACGTGTGTGCATAACAAAGACTCTTCTGGCCTAACCTTTCCGTTTCAGGAAGTTAAAGGAGCGTAGAAAGCCGCTGGACGAGGGGACTCTAGGCTCCGAGTCTCCAGTAAGCTGGGCAAACTCGTCCCCAGGCAGATCTATCATTCGAGTGATGTTGCTAAGTACCAGCTCCGTGAAAGCCTGCGGATGTTCATGTCTCAGCCGCTCCACGAAGAAGTCCGGGTTAAAGATGACAGGCTGGTTCGTCTTTTCCTGACTGATAAACACATTGCATTTGGTCTCCCTGTTAAAGGAAACACATACGCCATAGATTAATGTCCATCTTGAAATGATAAAACTTCGAGCTGGCCCGAGAATAAAGCGTTAAAAGTAAGACTTTGCGTGAATTATCGAATTAACGTTAGCTTATGTTAGTATAAACTGTTGCTAGGTTAACTTAGCTCCACTGGCTATTGCTAACAGGGAAAAAACAAGTCCCAATGCAAAGTAGTGAAAACAGAGTTTTGTTTTGTTTTATTAGTACTAATCCTCTGATGGACGCATAGTTTACTCAGCAGCACTGTAACTTGTTCATCTTTGTCAAATTAATGAAAAAGTCCTTACTTTCTTTCGAGTTTGTGATTGTTTGGGGAACCATTTTCAGCCGCCATCTTCATTTTGAATCCTCCGCTGGTTCATATTTAGTCCCGCCCATTGACTTGTGATTGGCCGAGATATACACACGTCACGTCGGTTACGTGTATTCCCCCCCCCCCCCCCAAAAAAAACCAAACAAAAAAACGCCACTCTGATTTCAAGCGTCAGGCTGCAATTTACAGTCTCCAATCACTCACTGTTCTGATTGGCAGAACAAACAGCAAGCTATGATACAATAGGGCTTTGGAGCGTGATGTCACTGGAGGTGGGCCACGCCCCTTTCCGCCATGACAGTAGGCTAGACACAGGATACAGCTTCAGCTATGGTTCGTACGTGTTGTGTTATCAGTTGTAACGTTTGATCACACGATCGTGAAGGCAAGAAGCTGGATAATGGGCTCTCTTTTCATCGTTTTTCAACCTGGAGGCAACGTGAGGGATCCCATGTATCCGATATTACTAAACAAAGACGTCAGGCTTGCACTGCAGCGGTGAGACGAGCGGATCGAGTTCTGTGCAATCCCCAGCTTTTTGCTGGTTTGGTCTCCGCATCTTCTTTTCGGTGAGTTCTAAATTAATTCATATCACTATTAAAATGCTTTTAGTGTTATTTTCAATGTGCTGAGGTCATAGATAATGAGATAAAACATGCTAATGTGTGATGCTGCAGAACCACGTCATGTCATCATGTCGACTGAGTAGCTTATGATTTAGCATTATTGCAGGCAAACCAGCATATGAAATGGATGTAACAAATCCAGACTGGGCACCAACACTGCTCATGGGCCTCTAAAAACATACTAAATTGCTCTCATTGTACACTAATCCGCACATAACTTCCAGATGAATCACACACCTGTCATGTGTCATGTACCCTAACCCTAACCCTGCAGCATCACACATTAGCATGTTTTATCTCATTATCTATGACCTCAGCACATTGAAAATAACACTAAAAGCATTTTAATAGTGATATGAATTAATTTAGAACTCACCGGAAAGAAGATGCGGAGACCAAACCAACAAAAAGCTGGGGATTGCACAGAACTTGATCCGCTCGTCTCACCGCTGCAATGCAAGCCTGACGTCTTTGTTTAGTAATATCGGATACATGGGATCCCTCACGTTGCCTCCAGGTTGAAAAACGATGAAAAGAGAGCCCATTATCCAGCTTCTTGCCTTCACGATCGTGTGATCAAACGTTGCAACTGATGACACAACACGTACGAACCATAGCTGAAGCTGTATCCTGTGTCTAGCCTACTGTCATGGCGGAAAGGGGGCGTGGCCCACCTCCAGTGACGTCAACTCCAAAGCCCTATAGACTGCAACATCATGATTAGGAAACAGTTATCATTTGCTGTTCCTGAACAGAATATGTATTCAAGGACGCAAGGATTAAAGATATTTTTATTTAATTCGAGCACATGGTAATGATGTGAAATTACATTTTTGAACTGTGTCCTGTTGGTTAAGAAGTCAGGACCTGTTTGCAGAGGGAGGAACTCACACCTAGTGTTGAGAGTTTTTGCACCACAGTCTGTGGATTGTGTCGAAGGCAGTGGAATCCAGGAAAAGCACATATAAATACAAATCCTTATTTTCCAGGTGTTTCAGGGCTGAAAAATAAGTGGTTCATTTGAACCACTGATGAGATGGCATCATACTGGTACAGGTTCACAGTGACATCAGTGGAGTTCTTTACATGGGACATAACCATTCTTTCAAGACACTTCATGACAGTCGGTGTGAGGAACACTGGTCAATAGTTATTCAGGGCTGTCACTGTGGACTTTTTGAATAATAGTGGCAGTCTTAAGACAGGCCTGTACTGTTGCCTGTGAGAGAGAAGTGTTCAGGATGTCAGTCAACACCTCTGACAGTTTATGTTCACAATCTGTCAGTGCCTATCCAGGAATATTGTCGGGGCCTGCAGTGTTATGGAGTGTTATGGAGTCAGTCCTCTGCAGGACCTGCCTCACTTCTGCTGAGGTCACAGTGTTGGGTAGCTCACCTGGTGTAAGGGTGAGTCTGGTGCACATGCAGCAGGTGATGGAGTTCTTGAGGTGGGTGCAGAAATTATTAAGATCCTTAGACAGAGATGGGTTGCTGGGGCATTGTACACATTTAGTGTTTTAGTCTGTGATGCACCTTTTGCAAGTGTGTGCGATTAAGGGGCAAGAAGTGCCCCTTAATCATCTGGGTATATGTGGCTTTTGTCCTTCTGATGTTCATTTGATGTTATGTTTCTGTGCATCTGTTGTTAGAGTAACCAGATGTTTGTAATGTTAACATGGATCAAAGACTATACAGTTACTAAACCTGGAAAGTAGTATAACATTTTGATACATCTAAAATACATACAGCAATTCAAAGTATGTAGGTTACAGGTTTGGCATACACTGTATTTATTTGGACAAATACGCTTTATTTTTTTGGACACAGTTTTGCAAACTTCTTAAAAAAATAAATAGAAACTTTTAAAAACAATCCTCTTACAGCACAGTTTTTGTACACTTCCTAACTACTTAATAAGTAAATTTGTTGTTAATAAAAGCCTTACGTGTACAGGCTCCTGTGTATATAGCAGAGCTAATGAGACTTTATAACTTCAGCCAGTCTCTCCAATCATCTGATTGGGGTAGCCAGTTATTTTAACACCAGACGTTGAGGTTTTGGCACCTAAGCTCTGGAACAGCCTCCTTCATCCTATTAAACCAGTTTAATTTAAAAGACTATTGAAAACTTATTTCTATAGCTTACCCTTTCTCTGATTTTTTTGGGCCATTATCTGTGGCATTTTGTTCTTCTAATACACGTGTATAGGAGTATGTATGCAAAAATGAATATAAGACTAAAAAGTAATTGTGTGTTTTTAAAAATTGATATAAAAATAAAGTATTTGTCTCATCTGCCTAAAGATAGAACCTAAATTCAGTTCTTTGCTTGGTTGTCTGTTATCTGATGATACAACGCTGATTCATCTCTTAATATAGGTACCTTTTTGTGATTCATATGTCTGTACTAAGTGGTTTAACAAAGAAGAAAACATTCCTCTAAAAATGGTCGGGTACAAGGGCTAAACTGAAAATAAGTGAAAAAGCAGCCAAATCCAAAGAAAAAGTGTATAATGACTAAATAGAACCTTTGTGCACTAAAATGTCATATAAATCAACATCATGCTGTGTCCAGGAACATAATACATCCACAGGTTATACTTGAGTGAGTCTATATTTATAGAATGCTGATCGGCGAGGTCTCAGTCAAGCCAGGTCTCCTGGTGTTTGGTTGTCTTGGCAACACAAACTTGACTTGTGTGCTCCAAAGAATAAAACATAAACATATTTGACAAAAACATATATTTATAAAGCATTAAACATACAACAAGGGTCTCAAAGGTCTGAAATATAGTTTGAAAATATCCTGCGTATTGTGAAATTTACAGACAAATTGACTTATGTTAAAAATGTAGGAATAGTCAAGCCAGTTTTAAACAGTTTTCTGAGAAGAAAACACATAATCATGTGTAATCAGCGATGCCGGAAAGCAGCACATGTATGACTCATTTAGGGAGTTACCTTTTCTTAAAAAAACCAAAAAAACAGTTAAAGTCAAGTGCAGCATCAGCTATGCATACAAGCGCATGAATCTTCTCCATGTTGAAAAATGAATATGTCACACCTGTAACAAACTTCAATATTAATCTTATTCAACATATATTTGAAACTTCTTTATAACAACAGACTCATAAATATCTTGTTTGGTAATCCTTTGCAAATGCTGTGTTCTAATTTTATACACAAATGTAAGACTGCACACCACAACGTGAGCTTTACACCAGTTGCTGTAAAATCATTTTCTTCTGTAGCTACACGAAAAGGACTCTGAAAATGTGAATTCCACATGTACTGTAGAAAGAGTCAAACATTTTACCATATTTACAAAAAGACTTAGAAAACCTTGAACAAGAGAAAGAAATGAAAGGAGGCAGTGATACAATAGCATGAAAGAGTATAGCACAGAATTCAGAGTGCTTATCAGTGCAGCTCATACTGAAAAGAGGCTTTCATGTTTATCACCATCACATCCATTCCTCTTATCTGATTTTTAGCCACTATATTGAAATTTCTTTTCACATTTTTCTTCACAGAATTTACCATCAATCCTCTCTCTGGCTGTCACGTTTGCTTCTTCTGTAGACCTCTGTCTCAGCCAAGACATGAGCCCATATGTCCAGTAGCAGTGAGGTCTGAGCTTACCCAGGGTTCTCCAGCACGCCCTGCGAAATGTGCGGGAGGAAATACAGAACAACAGGGGGTCCAAAGCACCGTTGATATACCACAGTGGGAGGGACAAATACGATTTCAAGATTGTGTAAATGGAAAGGACCGTGTCGGACCACACAACCACGTAAACCTGCATAAGTGATGAGGCGATATCAGGAAAGTTGCAAACAAAAAAAGCCACCACAACTGCACCTGAAAAGCAGAACAGAGAGAGTCTTGATAATTCAACATTCTGAAATGATTTTTAATAGTACACTAATGTAATTCATTTGCATATAAACTGGAGTAAATGCAGGACAGCAAGGCTGTTCATGATTGTTTCATTGATTAGATAAAGAAGAGCAGTGTCCTGTATTCTTCTGCCATTACTGAAGCCACTGCTTTATAGATTGACCTGGTATGTGTCCTTCAAAGCAGTCACAGGATTTTAAACTTTTTTATCACTCACCCATTAGTTTTAGAGCTCTCTTTTCATTTACAAGCAGTTTCCCATTCTGGTGACACTTGATTGCTCGTCTTCCTTCTGGATCCTGTGGCATAAGACCCATGTTTGTCCTTTGATGGCTATTTTTCCTCAGGTAGTGCAGGATGAGCATATAAAGAGTAAAGATGGACACTAGTGGGACCTGTTGTCGGAGAGGTGTGTTAGGTCCCTTTGCTTTACGCCGACACAAAAACATAACCTGTTAAATGGTACTCGTCTCACCAGAAAGAAGAACCCGGCTCTCAGAAGTAAGGCGCCTTTGTAGATATGAGCAGGATCTGGCTCTGTCATCTCACACATGGTAGAAACTTGGAAGGCATCTTCTTGAGTGGTAGCTGTATAGTCCAGGATGCAAGCGCGTGCCTGGTCATAGACCAGTGCAAAGGGGACAGCAGAGACCAGAGAAATCATCCATACTGACAAAAGGCACGGCACTCGAGACTTCTTTTAAAAAGACAAGAAAAGGGAAGGAAAATTCGTTTATTAACTCTTCTTTACATGATACAAAAATAGAGATGGCAACAGTAAACTTATTCAGTATGTTGTTCTTTCTCTATGTATTTTATTTATTATCCTGCTGGATACATGCTTTACTTTCCATTGATATATAAACAAAATTTTAAAGTTAATCAACTCTGAGTACAGTTGATCAATAATTCTAATGATTGTACTTTTTTTCAATATTCTATTTTACAGCAGAAAACTACCTGACATAAGACACTGTATTTTGGTTGTCCAAGTACTCAACCTGGAGGCTGGTGACAGACCACATGGTGTGGCAAATGGCTGCATAGCGTTCAGTGGTGAAGGTGACGATAACCCAGCTTGTGGTGGCACAGTACAATTGGCGGATCATGAAGTAGACCTTGCACACTGCTTGACCCAGACGCCATGGGTAGCTCTCCCAGTAATACCGATACAATGTTACTGGGATGGTCAAGAGCTGCAGAATGTCTAAAATTTAATACAAGTAAGTTAATTAGCAAATTTGGACAGAGATGGGTTTCCTGTTATCCAAGCTGGATGATACTGAATTCAGTCAAATTTTAATATATTTTAGCAAATTTATTAAATAAATATACAATAGCGTAAAATTAAAATGATGTTGTTGTTTTTTTTAACTTTTAAGACTCAATCATTGCTAAATAACAACAATGCCAGTGTTTTTAATTTTTAATATCACACATACATTTTTTAATAATGTAAAATTATTATTATTAAATAATGTTTGAAGAATTCTTGCTACTTAAATAACTTTATTGACATGACACTTCACACATAAAAATGCAGTCAATGTGCCTTACAGTAAAGAAGAGTAAAATCCCTAAATAATTTAAGGTAAGACTTAAAATGAAACCCACTTAAAAAATAGCATGAATAATAAAGACATTAAGAACATCTGCTGCATTGTTTACTCAAAGCATTATAAAGGCAATAAGAACATGTATGTATCATACTTTGCATTAGACTGAAAGTTGATTGTTGGGCTGGCACTGATTGTTTGTTTCTGGTGATATTTTTTATCAATTTGAATTTTTGGACAGTAAATGCAGATACATAGAAAAAATTAATTTCGCTTAATGATTTTAGTTTAATGCTGTCAATAGAGTTTCTTGAAAATGGTAACAGTGCCTACCTGATATAACCAGGCTGAGAAGGTAGAAACGAATGGCACTGACTTTCATGTGGGCATCCATGAGAAGGGTCAGTATGCTTACACCGTTAAATAAGACCTGCAGAGCATTTGGGGAGAAAATTATGTGCTGTACAGTGTGAAACACTGCATAATATTAGCTCTTCACGACTAGTAGCGTGGGTTAGTGATGCTGCTTTAGTTTTATTATAATTATTACATTCAGCATTGTGCATTGCAATTTAATAGCCTTGGGCTGCATGATGATGTATCCAGTAAATGTAATACTCATACTCCAAACAAGAAGATGATGCCGTAGAAGATGGTCATGGGGACAGCAATTCTCAGCGGCTCACTTTTGGTGACGCTAATGTCGAGTTGTGGTGTCGCACTTGGGCTGACGTTACAGCTGAAGAGAAATGAAATCTCCTCTGAGAAGTTCATAGTGAAGCAGCAGGAACGTACTAGAGAGATTTTATAGAGAAATGATTCGTAAATTCCACAACTAAGCTGGGGTAAGCGTACCACAAAGAAAATGCGTTTAATTTCCATAATGTCTCATTTTTTTTAATTTTTTTTTTTTTATTCTCAGACATTAAAGAAATAAATAAATACATGCATACATAGTTACATAAATGCACAATCATTCAATCATTAGAACAGTCATTAGAAATGCTTATTGGTATTCAGGTTGTATGTCATTTTGTTCAATAAGCCTTTTTTTTAAACAAATCCTGGAATATTTATTATTTCCATAATATCAAATATACAAATAAAAGGCATTTTCGTACTCGTCTCTCTAAAAAGGTCTTTACTGACTTTGCTTTAAGAAAGGAAGGAATAAATCTGCAGCTGGGACACTTTTTTTTTTTACATTTTAATTATGTTTCAGAATTATTGTCAGTGAAATAGCTGATGCTTGAGTTATTGCAGCAAACCATGTAATTACAGTTTTGTGTAGTTTCTCACTCATCACTCCCTGCAAAATGTTATACATAAAATTGGGAAGTGATGCCACAGATAAATCACCTGAAGCCACAGATAGATGATGGGGGTGGTGGAGAGGCTAACACAGCAGACGAAATCAGATTTTTCTTTTTTTTTTCCTTCAGCTTAAATAAACAAAGTGGTAGAATGTGTTTGCTAAATAATAAGAAGAGAGGGAGGGATTGTGTGCATATAATTGGGGAAGCCAGATTAATAGCTTTCTTTCAATTGCAAAATAAAATAATAATAATTTAATTTCCTTTAAAAAAATCATACTGAAGTCCATAAAATCTACTGTCACCTACAATATCTGTGTAAAAGACACTGAAGATAAAAAGAACCTTAACATTAGGAAATTGTAAGGCATTCATAAATGGATAAATTAATTAAGTAATGCTGATAAAACACTTTAACTAAGAAACAATTGCTGTAAAGGTCAATATTCTAAAAATATACAGATTAGAAAAATGTAAAGTATACTGTAATTATGTCAAACACATCTTTTCAGTTAAATATGACACTGACATAGATGCTCTTTACAACCTGTAACATGACCAATAAGCTAATATATCATTTAAAACCAAACTAATGAGTATTTTAGAGCTATAATATGCAACAGAAAGTCTCAGAAAGGTAAAGGCTATTTGATGAGTAGACTCACCTTCTAGGGAGAAGATGCAGGTTGAAGACTGGCAGCAGGCTTCACAGGCAAAAAAACAAGTCTTTGGTCCCTCCTTCCCTCAGTGAGTCGTATTCTTTCTCTCTGCCTCTTGCTCACTTACCATCTTTCTCGCTTCCTCCATCTCCCTCTCTTATGAAACACACACACATTCCCAGATGGTCACAAGACTGACTAGTAGAAATTTATCAGTGGCTAAAAACAGCTGCTTCATGTAAAATAGTGTGTGTAGAATAGCCACAAAACATTCAATGTACAAAAAGTATGTTTTTAATTCAATATGGAAAATCATTTATGTGCTCCAGTGGCGCAATCGGTTAGTGCGCGGTACTTATATGACAGTACATTGCAGAGCAATGCCGAGGTTGTGAGTTCGAACCTCACCTGGAGCAGTCTTTCCACAATTTTGTGAAGTGCTATCCTATTCTACATGCTGAAAAACCCCATTAATTAGAATAAAGTGCAACAAAACAAAAATAACTAAAGGCAGATAAATGGATCAATAAATATACGTCAAGTATAGTTTCTTCATATTTTAGAGACACATGTATTCCAATTCCCCTGCTTTGTTGTCTTGTGCAAACAACTCTTCTGATCCCCTTTGCCACTCTCCTTAATATATTGTCTCATATCACTTAATTACAGCAGTAGGTCATATCTGCTTTTGCATGCAAAATTACACTGTAACAAAAAAAGGGAAAATATTACACTCTTCATGCACTCAGCATGTGTAAATAGCACTATTATTATGTTATTAATCAAAACATAATGGAATGACAATTAATTTTGGCATGAAATTAAAGGAATTTCAAAGTAAAAATCTAAAAAAATTGTAGAAGGGAGTTTGCAACCAATACAGGATAGAGCAAGGGTGGCCAATTAATTTTTTAAAGCGGCCACATGAGAAACTAGGTCTGCTTCCCTTCACAACAGCCATCCTCATCAGAGCCTGTTTCTTATGTGGTCCCTTGGGAAAATCAGTTTCCCACCCCTGTATAGAGTGTTACCCAACATATGCTACAACAACTGCAAAAGAAGCCCAGACTAGTTTTTATATGACCTTCAACCTCCTGTAATCACACCTTACACTGACATTACACTTTTGTTTTGTATTTTTCATTTTTTTTGTGTTTTTTTGTTTTCCAACAGCAACAAAAAACAATCTCACAACACAATTAGTACATTTTATGGAACCTGAAACCTGAAATTGTTGGAGATAAATCATATATAAAACAAGTACAAAGTGTTAAGGGGTTCAAATATTGAGGCTGGGAACCAAAAACAACGATGGTCCAGAAGAGTTGGTCAAACAACGATTTTAATGAAACACACGCGTGGGGAGATGTACACTGCACACACCAGCTGTAGATCTCCGCCCAATAATACACAAGCAGCCGTTTTAAAGCATCAGGGTATGATTTATGACGCCCCCTCCTACGTCAAGCAGGTACAACACATGCATTTTCAAAACCACAAATATTCTGTTAGCAACTTTTGACACAGTTAGAAAAGAACATTTTCTTCGTCTCGAAGCCAGGTGTTTCCTGTTGCTGCCAGACGCTCGCTTATCTTCTGGAACATCAGCAGCACGTCTTAAGGCACACTGTCGCTTATGCAGGCACAATTTTGCAGTTGCAAGCAAAATATGATTAAACTTTCACCTATAAATGAGTTTACCTACGGTGTGTGTGTGTGTCTCTAGGCTAATTGGGTGCCAATATGTTTAAACATCTGAATGCAATATCAATGCTGTAGATTATGTTATTAATGCAATGGTAATGATAGTTATGAATAGTAACAGTAAAATAATTTCTTTAATCCCACAAAAGTTATAAATGCGTGCTGCTTTCTAGTGTTATCCCAGCGTCCTTTGCCATGGTGTAGAAATGACCTTCTTTTTCAAGCAAGTTGTTCAGCGAATCAAATTCCACTATTCTTCCAGCATCAAGCACCATTACCCTGTTGGAAAGAAGCACAGACTTTAATAGTAATCCAATGAGCAATGTCCATACCGTCTAGCATAAGGGAATGCTTTGGTTCCCCAGCCACCTCCTCCAACTTATCTGAGGAACACCAAAGCATTCCCAGGCCAGCTGAGAGACAGGATCTCTCCAGGATGTGCTGGATCTACTTTGGGGCTCCCTCCTTTTGATGTGGAGGTGTAGCAGCAGTACTCGGAGCCCCTCTCCAATGACTGTACTCTTCATCCTGTCTCAAAGAGAGAGCCCAGCCACCCTTAAGAGAAAGCTAATTTCCACCACTTGTAGACACGATTTCATTCTTTTGGTGACTACCCAAAGACTCATGACCATAGGTGAGGTTGGAGACATAGACTGACTGCTAAATCGACAGGTTCGCTTTAAAGCAAAGCTCTCTTTTCACTACTACAGACCTAAGTAGCATCTACATTACTGCAGCATCACCCCCAATCCATCTGTAAGTTTCTCACTTCACTTGTGAACAACACCCAGAGAAATGTATACTTTTCATTCTGGGAGCCACTCTTCTCTGGCCTAGGCTAAGCACAGACTTGGAGTGGTACATTCACACTACTTCACACTTCGCTGTTAACTGACAGGACTACAGAATAAAGATCTGGTCCACTGTTTCCCAAACAGGACGAAAACCACATTGGTCATCCTGAATCCAAAGATCCAAGAGAATTATGAACTCTCGTTTCCAGTACCCTGGCATAGACCTTCCTGGTGAGGCTGAGGACTGTGACCTCCCTTTAGCTGGAGTACACATACTGGTCCCCCTTCCTAAAGTTGGGAAACACCACCCGATTCTCCCTGTCTAGAGGCACTGCCCCAGAGCTCCACGTAACCTTGCAGAGATGTGTAAACCACGTTAGCACTACAACATCCGGGGCCTTAAAGAACTCATTCAGTCTATCGATCCTGCCACCAAGGAATTGTTTAACTACCTCAGTGACCTCATCCCTAGTGATGAACAAGTCATCCCCCTCCATTTCAGACTGCATGATAGTGGGATTACAGAGGGTTACAAAGTATTCCTTCTACTGCCCGAATATATCCTCAGTTGAACTCAGTAGCATCACACTCACACTATACACCGTATGAGTAGGGCACTCCACCCCTGAGGGTTGTCTGAGGGTTTTTGAGTTTTTGCTTCAGCTAGCTATGTTTCGCTTGGCCTGCCGCCATCTATCAGTTAGCTCAGTTCAGCTTGATAACTCCCTTCACCTCTGGTTTCTACCATTTGCTTTGGGGATTACCACCACAACACGCACCAACCCTCCTCCAACCACAGCTCCATGCACGAGCCTCAAAAATGCAGATGCAGAACATGGTTCATTCGGAATCAATGTCGTCAGCCTTCCTCACAGTGCTGTCAAAGCTCTGCCAGAAGTGGAGAGCTTTGACAGCACTCGGGGGCCTCCGAACGGGGCCTCCGACGTCAGGATTGTCCTGCATCATAACCCTTTACTTGATCCAGGTAGTGATCAGCTGAGAACTCAGCTCTTCTCTTCTGTTAAGTGTTCAGAATATAGCTGCAGATCTGATGATATGCTTAAGAAATTGATAACCAACATGGGACCTGGGGTGTCCTGGTTCCATGTGTACTAATGGACATACTTTGTTTAAATCTAGTGTTTGTTATGGACAACATGTGATTTGCACAGAAGTCTAATAACAGAACACCTTTTGGGTTCCGATTAGCCTACATGAGCATTAAAGCCTCTTAGTAGCATGGTGTAGTGACCAGATGGAGCACCCTTCCCAGCTACTTTGGTGCATAAGCACAAACAACAGCCAGAATCACTCTTCATCTGGCCTCTCTTAGGCAAAATATAGAAGTTCTGGGTAAGGTAAAGTCCAAGTCAAGAAAAAGGAATCAGTGAACCTTAAGTTTAGATTATTTTGTCAAATACCACTCTGACATAATATGCATGTTTGATCAGATCATTCATACAGTCATTGGTACTACATAGTGGGTTTATTTACTGCACAATGTTTCTCATTTTCTGTATGCTGGAAATAGATACAGTCAAATTTTGAGGAATTACAA
Source organism: Oreochromis niloticus (assembly GCF_001858045.2). NCBI lineage: Eukaryota > Metazoa > Chordata > Actinopteri > Cichliformes > Cichlidae > Oreochromis > Oreochromis niloticus. The sequence continues at coordinate 18,424,518 of NC_031978.2, forward strand.
TGTGTTAAAAGCCAAATTAATTGCGGTTGATTCCTTGTCATGCACATAACTTATGTGCATGACAAGGAAGGGTTGGAAAAGGAAAGAAATTTGACCCTAAAAGAAATAAAATAAGGTAGCGCACATCATCCAAAAATGTTAAGGGAAAAGCTATAACTCACCTAGAGCTGTCCATGATACTGTGCAGGCGGTGGGCGATGGTAAGGACTGTGCAGTCTGAGAACTCTTTGCGGATGGTGTTCTGAATCAGGTTGTCTGTCTCCAGGTCAACAGCTGCCGTGGCTTCATCCAGAATTAAGATACGTGACTTTCTCAGGAGTGCTCGAGCCAGACACAGCAGCTGCCTCTGCCCAACACTGGGAAGATCGTATTAAAGTCTTAATACCTCAAGAGGGTTTTTGTAGTGCAAAAGAAAAAAGTAAACCACAAATGACACTCATGTGTTCAAATAAAATTAAGGTTTATGTATGTTTTGCAGAACATTACATAAGGTTTAGAATAACGAACTGTACAAAACTTAAACTTATATACAACTTATACCCAGAGGCCGTATTGGTAATTTTATTACCCACCTGAGGTTTTCTCCCCCCTCTGCAACTTCATGCTGTAATCCTTCCTGCAGTCCTGATACATAGCTGTTTAGATGAGAGAGCTCCAGCACTCTCCAAATCTCCTCATCACTGAACTTGTCAAATGGATCCAGGTTCATCCTCAGTGACCCCGAGAACAAAACGGGATCCTGTGCAGACGGGATTACAAATATCAGTGTATTTTTTAATAATATCAAATTCTTTGACAAGGTTATTGTCTGTATTGATGTGTATACCTGTGGTATAATCGTGAGTCTGTTTCTCAGGTCATGCAGGCCTATTGTAGCGATATCTACATCATCAATGAGGATGCAACCTTCAGCAGCTTCAATAATTCTAAACAGGCAGTTGGTAAGACTTGATTTCCCAGCTCCTGTGCGACCAACAATACCGATCTGAATGCAGTGAGAGAAAACACATAAGATCAAAATAACAGCTGGTGCATATTTGAAAAAAAAAATATTAGACAATTTTTTTTTCTGGATATAAATCGTATTTACCGGTAATAGTATAGCACTAAATAATGCAATAATATGCAATTATACTCAGTCTGTACTTAGTTTGTAAAAGATCTTAGACATTTCAGTAATGTTACAGAAAGAAGCAACATTTTTCAGAGGCAGCAGACATTTTATAGTGCTTATAGTCATTACTGCTATTTGTAGTAATTCCATGATTTATGTTGTTGCAATACAGACAGTCTTTACTCAATTTTACTTTGACGTCAGTATTACAAAGTTGTCAGTGTTTCATCTCACCCTAATCGTAGACTAGTTACATGTTTACATATCATGGCTGATTATAATATACAGTAATACACATAATGTACAACTTAAAAGAAAAACTGATGGTTCACATTATTTTTACTGTTTAATTTTATCTAATTATTGTAAACACAGATTGATCGCTACTATTTTTTTGAGTAAATGATTAATAGATTGGTCTATAAAACCCCCCAAAGCACTAGAATGTCAATGTCTTAGAGCAAGAAGTTATATCAAATTAAAAATTTCAACTGAAACAGCTTTTCTAAACACAAATAAAAAAGACATTCAGGTGTATGTCTGTAAGCTACATTTTAGACACAATTGACCAATCTTGGCACAGCAAACTTACACAAGTTGTTAATGGTTAACCTTTTAAATTAAAAAAAAAATAGTGGGACCTTAATATATTATGGATTTTTCAATGAGGGAGAACCCCCCCCCTCCATGAAAACCAGTATATGCTTTTGTATCTTATGTGAACATTATAACAGATACAGTAAAACGCTTAACTTTATACATATTGACTCTTTTTCTCTAGCACACACACACACACACACACACACACACACACACACACACACCTTCTCAGTGCTGTCAATGTCACAAGTGATTCCATGCAGCACTAAATCCAATTCAGGTCTGTAACGGACTTTGTAATTCTCAAATTGCACTCTTCCTGCCTCTGGCCACATCTGTGGTGGTCGAGTGTCAGTTACCCAGTCAGCCTGTAACAAAAAAGCAAAAGAAGAACACATGTGTAATAAAGTACAAAAGTTGTCAAATTGAGCTAAGATAGCTCTTGAATATGTCGTGCATTAATATTCAAACCAATCTTGTTTGTTTGGCAATTATCTGAACTGTTATCAGTTATATGTAAAGAAACAGTGGAGAACAGTAGCTGGGAATAAAAGTTACTGTACAGTGAGGAAACATTGCAGTTGATGTCGCACCCAAGCTTATTAGATTCCTGTTGAAGTGTCAGAGTTACAATAAACCCACAGCCTGTAGAAATCTTAAAATTCATGTCCTATTTTACGAAATAACCAAAGTATAAATAACGTCGTATGGCAGCTTGGTAGTTAGCACTGTTGCCTTACTGCAAGAAAGTCCTGAGTTAGACTCAACCATCTGGCTGGGGCCTTTCTGTCTTTAGTTTGCATGCTCTCCCCATGTCTGTGTGGGTTCTCTCCGGGTACTCCGGTTTCCTCCCACAGTCCAAAGACATGCAGTTAGTGCGGTAAGGTCAGTTGGAGATTCTAAATTTCCCACAGGTGTCTTATACTATACAGGTGTCTGACTTTTGTGTTATCCCTGTTTCAGATTGGCGACCCATCCAGGGTGTACCCACCCCCACCCTATGGTAGCTGGGATAGGCTCCAGCATCCCCGTGACCCAGATAAGGATAGACTGAAGAGAATAGATGGATGGATAAATAATGTCTTGCTCACAAAGTATTTCTACATGCCTCGTTCTTAAGCTGAGTGTATTCGTTCACTCTCTCCACAGCTACAATATTGGTCTCCAGCTCTGAGGTCATCCTCACCAGCCAGTTGAGGATCTGGGTTACCTGCAAAACCCAAACAGGAGAGAGGTCTGTGTTTACATTATTTCTGCATTTTTAGTAATATCACATATATAAACACTGATGAAATAGGGATACATTTTGAGTGTTTTTGTGACTGACATTAAGGGCATATGATACAGATAGCCCAACCACATTGCTGTCAATAGAATCTCTGGAAATGACAGCAAACAGAGCAGCAAAAAACACCACCAGGTTTCCAACAAACTCCAGACGCATGGCCAGCCATCTGTCAAGAAAACAAACCCCACAAACATGCACACAAACAAATTTTAGGGTCTCATCATTTAGCATCACATGCTTCTCTGTGTTTGCAGGTACACTGTTCAATGTCTGACCTGTCAGACATGATCCGCAGGTAGATACTTTTGAGGTTTTCATCTATAGTTACTTCATTGTGTTTAAGAAACCTGTCTTGATGCTTGTAGGCTCTTATCACTGACAGGCCGGACACCGTCTCACCAAAGTGAGAGTATATTTGTGAGCAAGACACCGAGTCCAGCCGGCGCAGCTGTCTTGAAGTGGCAATATAAAAACGCTGGGTGTAGAGAGAAAGACACAAAATCAGTTTTAATTTCATCCATAGTTAGGATAGCTTTTTACAAATTTTCTTTACCTTGTTTAGCTTACCTGTACGAAGAAGTAGATCAGGGCCAGAGGAATGATAACTATGGCAAAGAAAGGAGTTGCCAGGCAGATTACAAATATTGTTCCCAGTACATCCAGCAGACACAGAAGGCAGGTGCACAAGGAAGTAAGAATGGCCTCATCTATGGTAAAAATGTCCTTTAGGATAATATTCGGAGAGTTAGTATTTAGTAAAGTCAAAGGTCAATTTTATTTATAATGCACATGGAAAAACATAGAAAGTGCATAACTAGCAAAATTATAAGAGTAAATAATACTAGAAGAATGAATTCAAGTATTATAAAAGCTAAAGTCAGGATATTGGAGAAAATGTCAATAATAAGTCAGTGACTAAACACTTTTAAAGTTTTGAGTTATTCCAAAGATTATAGCTGTTCCAAAGAATGCAGTCTTACAGCCACTCTAAAGACTTAATAATAATAATTAATTATTAGTCCATTAAGACCCTTTTGTTGTTATAAGTAGGATGTGAGGATACAAGAGAAATGAGCTCATTATTCCCTTTTTCTACAAGCAGCAGCAAACAGAGACAACAGCACTACAACCATATTACAGCATTACAGCAAATTGTTTTGATTTGGTACTGTGTAAATAAAATTGACTTGATCAGTATATTTAATATATTTTGTGTTTATACACCACTCTGCATTTAATTATTAATTATTATTAATCTCTGGCTCTCATCTCCCTTCTTTCACCCCCAAACTGTGACGGCAGATGGCGTCTCTGAGTCTAGTTCTGCCAGAGGTTTCTTCCTGTCAGAAGGAAGTTTTTCATTCCAGCTGTCGCCAAGTACTGACTCATAGGGAGTCATCTGATTATTTTAGGGTTTTTTTCCTCTATTATTGTGTCAGGATCCTGGGTCTCCTTACCCAGCGTTTTTAGTTCTTTGTGATTTTTGTATTTTGTACTCGTGTGATTTATTCTATGGTTTCTAGTTTTGATCCCTTGCCCTTCATGTTTCTCTGTGCCCCCTCTGTTCTGTGTAAGGCTGTGTTTCTTGGTCTGTGTCTTTGCATGTTTTGAGTTTCTTGTGTTTTCTGTCACTCTGTATTGTGAATTATGTTCTCATGGTTGGTCTTTTGTTACTCCCTCCAGTCTAGTTTCTTGTGTTCCATGCTTAGTATTTCCCTCTTTGTATTTTGGGTCTTAGAGTCCTCTGCTTTATGGTTGATGTCTCTGTGTTTCTTAGTTGCTGTCTCCACCATGTCAAGTTCGCGTCTCTGTGTTATACTTCCTGTTTTACTTTGAAGGTCTGTGAGTAGTAATATAATGGTACTTTTTTTTACAACACATCAGCAGAGAGGTAGAATTCATGGCTGTTCATAAGAGTTTAATTTAATCAAACCTCATTTTACGGATCTAAGTGGCTCCTCATCACTAGCCAATTCACCATTTTATTTAAATATCTGAATTTTCGGAATGATGATCCAAGCGGGACACAGAGGCTGCTAGTTTTAACGCACCAGAATGCAAATATAAATAAAAGCCTGACTATCCTGAGAGCCTTTCTTTCACACGGATGCCTGGATGTGCGTTGAGCCGACTACCCGCACAGAGTTTTTCTGACAGTCGCGCGTTGCTTATACAATAGAGAAAAGCAACAATACAGCGTGTTTCTCTGCTCCAAGACATCCGCGGGCCTTTCACATGGTAAGCATGTCTGTTATACCCAGCGCATAAATGTCTGTATGTCAGTGCTGATTATTCAAACACTGTTTAAAATGTGACACATATGTTGTCTGAAAACAATTCCTCTAAATTTGCAAAGTTACTGATTTAAAAATATATTTTCGAATTTTTAGTTGCATGTCAAACATATGATAGACTCTTGAGCACATTTATATAGCTACATTCACAATGGTATAACCATGCTAAATAAAAGATGCCCAAGCACCATTGCACTCTAATGCAAGCCTCTGAACTGTATGTTGATAAGTGCATGAAGTGTACCTCTACCTCTATAGCTAAAAACAGTTTGTATCCATACTTTGAGGATCTGCTGAATTGTTTTAATGTCACTTTTTTGACGAACTGTAGATGATGAAATCCTCTTTATTGGAGAAACTGTCCCTAAGCTATTGTTGCTCATACTTACTGAGTTCCCTAGCTACTTCTTTACTATGTCAGTAAACTTTTTGAACAATAAAAGGTATGGTAGATTTAAAGAAACGTCCTAATTGAAGCAAAGGCAAAAAATTGGAATGAATTTTATGTGACTGTTCATATTAAAGCCAACAACAAGTGAAAAATCCAAAAAAACGGCTCCAATCCTTTGTATTAATGATCTCCCCCTCTCTCTCTCTGTGTGTGTGTGTGTGTGTGTGGGTGTGTGTGTGCGTGCCCTCACAGAAGGAAGGTCACAGCAGGAGCTTTTCTCAAACGCATTTCCAATCAGTTTATTTTTTACAAGAAGTCTAGCTCATACAATGGTATAAATGTATTATTTGCGATACTTTATAAATATGAAACTCTAAAGATTTTGAGTTCATGCACATTGTGAAACAAGAATCTAAATATTTATGTCACAATGATTTCTATAAAAGCATGTTGTTCATGGGGATAATGTGACAAATCTTTTGTGCGCACTATTAATGATCAATGGTAATTGAAGAGGAAGCTTGAACCCAGGCTCTGGACATTTTCATGAGAAGTGACAGCGCAGACATGTGCTAACGAGAGAACATGTTTTATCATCATAAACACGGTGATATGAAGCATCGTTAAAGTGTCACTTCAGTAATGTTGACTCATGTTTTTAATAGATGACTTTAAAACACTAAACTCTAATTTCTGTGGTTTATTTTAAGTTTACAGAATATAACATGTGGTAAGACGATGAGTTTTACTTCTCACTCTCCGTGTTATGTGTATGTATTTATCATGTATGCTACTTTGCTCTGTGGACTGTAAAATGTTTCATTGTGTTCATGAAATAAACCAGACTTTCACTGTCAGCATCTTTTACTGTTTTTCTGCTTTTGTTCACTCCAAGTTTGACAAACCCTACAGACATCCAGAGTTAACTCACTAACAATGTGGAGCAGTCTCAGTGTATTTAGCTGCTTTTTCCCTAAACACAACCAACTGAGAGAAACGCTTGTAGTCCTCACTTTGGTCATTTTGAACGTTGAAGGAGATTTGTTCCATAGACACCTTTAGTGTTTCCTGCACTTAATCCATCACTACTATGTTCTATTTAAATCCAGATTCCTTTTATAGTTTGCAGTGAAATTTGTTAAACCGTTGCTTAATGGGACAGAAGTACAAGTCACTCTTTACTAACACATTTGTAGATAAGTTTATTGCTGAACGACACAGCTAGCAGTCTCACACACTCTTTAGGTTTTTGAAGTTTTGTGTGTAATGGTTTAGTCTATCAAACCTTACGCTTTTCTCCCCAGTATCACAACAGTATGACTCCCAAAGTACGGATCAGTAAACAACCAATGATTCTAAAGTCAGAACAGAAAGATACAGTTGGAAGATGCATGATTGCATTTTTATGATGCATAGTAAAACTACCCCCTCTTCTTCTTCACTGTGTTGTTGTTGTTCTTGTGTGTGTGTGTGTGTGTGTGTGTATGCCTTAGAAGTTAAATAATACATTAGCCACACTTAAAAAAACCAAAAAAACATTTGAATTTCATTTAGAACTGAGATTCTAAGTTGTAAGCAGAAATCTTATGCTCAATCAGAAACATGTTTCCCCACTTTCACAATGCTGAGGTGTCAAATCCACAACCCCCAACAAATGGTTTGTTACACGCGGGTGTGAAGGGCAAGCTTTACTTACACAGCCTCACACACAGTAGATTTTTAAAGTTTTTGGGTACAGTGGTTTAACCACTGATGTAACTTCTACTTTTGATAAAGACCACTCCACCTGCATATTTCTTAAGAAATTAAGCATCTTTATTAAGCTCTTATTTATAAATGTCTACACAATATTAGACACCGTGTGCTCTGTGACATTACAGTCTTCTACTTATGCTTCCATTGGTTTGCATTTTAAACTCCCAACCTTTGTTATGATTGTTATGGTTGTTATGAACGACTTATATTTCTAACATTTTGTGATGTAAAAGTGAACCACGTGGTTTTATTTTCTGTGTGATAGAATGAATTAAGACACGAGTTATTTAAACAATTCTAAATGACAGTGTGATGGCCATAGTACTTAGTGCGGGTCAAATATGTTAAGGATAATGTTTATCAATGTAAAATTGCAAAGAACCTTTGGATAGATTACTTGGATAACATCTTGTAAACAGTTACCTCAGGTAAAACTTTCCACAGTACTTCCACTTAAGTAAGTAACTAAACACATAAAGTCACCCTTACCAATAATCCACTGCTCCTTGAAAAAAGTAGCACAAACAGACAACTCACTCAGCAATGATGAGTAGAGCTACCCGAGGCCGAGACTCAAGCGGAAGAAAATTAAAAGTTTTGGTTTTTGTGGCTCGAAAAATTAAAGAAAGTATGTTTAATAATTCAACAAGACCCGCACTTTCAACACATGTACATTCAAATTTTGGAACAGGCTCAACAATGTTTTTTGTTTAATAGTTTTTAGCCGTTCGAAAAAGTCATTTTCTGGCTTTAACGTTTCCAGCTGATAAGGAGAATGGCTGCATTTCAAATGTGCGTCCAAAGGCTTTAAACATCCGCTTTGTCTGTAACGACAGTATCAAACTACCGTGCATTGTTTTTACTCAAATTCAACATTTTCAGATGAAAATTTGGCTGCTTTTTGTTTTTTTCACTGTAACACCCCCCTCAATGCCATTTTTAGGATATTCTTGGTGATCCCATTTTTTTCATATTTATGCTCTTGGGAGTAAGGGGAATCTAATACGCACGTTGTTACTGTGTTTTGTACTACCAACTGTGAGGGCTCTGCTTTTGCTTTGAGCAGTCTGTTTTCATTTTGTCTTGTGAGTGTGTGTTTTTCAAACAAGATCCTCGGCAGTTTGATTTTGTTACCACAAACTTTGTGTGAAGTTCACAACAGAGGTAAAGAGATTTAAACACCCCAGTTTAAGGAGGCAGGGGTTGGACCAGCTGCAGAAGGCAGGTGAAGCAGAGAGTGTCAGGGGAGATGTACAACAGAAGCAGAGGGAACATTTTACAAGATGATATATGGCAGTTTTAGATGATTAAGGATTTGTTGACAAGATTAAAAGACAAGTCCGGCAGAGTTCAACAACATTACAGTTTGATTAAATAAAAAGTTTTTAAACTACACAGGGTTTATTTTCTCCTCTGATAGTAATCATATTAAACATGTCAAGAAAGAAAGAGTATAAAGAAAAATAGTAAATGTGTGTCTAATTCAACTCTTCCTGTGAACCTTATATCATCCTTTAATATGTTTGGTGTTACAAACTTGAAGAAGCACAGAAAAGACCATCAGACATTAATCTAATCAGTTTTCAGCCTTCATTCATATTGAAATGTTGAAATCTTCCCTGCTAGACCGAAGTGCAGCGTTTAACACCGTTGACCATAACATTTTATTACAGCTTTTATTAAATGGAGAGTCCTCTTCACACACTGAGGTTAATTATGAAGCTCCACAGGCTTCTGTGCAAAGACCAGTTCTGTTTACATTATACGTACTTTAGAAGACATAGCATACATTTTCACTGCTATGCATATGATACCCACTTTTATTGGTTAAACTGCCGGGATGTCTTAGACACATAATGAGCTTTAATTTTCTGCTTCTAAGTTCAGATAAAACTGAGGTTATTGTAACGGGGCGTAAAAATCTTAGAAACACTGTGGCTAACAAGATCCTTACTCTGGACAGCATTGAGCCGCCTGTTGTAGTGATTTGGCACATTATAAGTAAAATTGAAACATACAATCCCATAGCACAACATCAACATGTATTTATATACAAAAATAAAAAAGCCTTTTTACAGAAAAGAATTGTAACTTCACAATTTATTGAAGTTACAATTCAATCACACTGTCATTTAGAATTGTTTAAATAACTCGTGTCTTAAGTCATTCTATCACACAGAAAATAAAAAAAGCCACGTGGTTCACTTTTACATCACAAAATGTTAGAAATATAAGTCGTTCATAACAACCTGAAAGGTTGGGAGTTTAAAATGCAAACCAATGGAAGCATAAGTAGAAGACTGTAATGTCACAGAGCACACGGTGTCTAATATTGTGTAGACATTTATAAATAAGAGCTTAATAAAGATGCTTAATTTCTTAAGGAATATGCAGGTGGAGTGGTCTTTATCAAAAGTAGAAGTTACATCTGTGGTTAAACCATTGTACCCAAAAACTTTAAAAATCTACTGTGTGTGAGGCTGTGTAAGTAAAGCTTGCCCTTCACACCCGCGTGTAACAAACCATTTGTTGGGGGTTGTGGATTTGACACCTCAGCAATGTTCCCTCTAAGCTGCGCACGTGCGCAATTGCGCACTGCCGGCACGGTCTCTGCGCACAGAAAATATGTGTTGCGCACAAAAAAAATTAACCTGAATTGAAATTAAAATTAATACTTTAACAATTCTGTTTTGCAGTGTTAGTCAGTGAGTGACTGGCTGCTCCCATATTGTATTAGAACGATGCCACCTTATCCCATAGTCCAGCCAATAATGCGATTTACATTCGTATATACGCAGCCAATCAACGTGGTTGACAGGCTATGACAGCGTCCTTATGTGCTGACACCGGAGTTTTAGCTGGCAAAGCGGCGTGGCTGATGTGGAGAGAAGCCACGTTAATGACAACGTGTACAACCATTGGAGATGTGAGCAGGACAGACGGAACAATTGACGGAAAAAGTGTGGACTTTATGCCAGTTTTTAAATTGTGTTGATAGGCCACGTAAAACCAGAGTTGTGATAAAAAAATATATGCAATGTTTGGTTTTCTTCCTGAATACTGTCGTTGTTTATATTTACTGCGGGAAGAAACGGTAAAAACGGCGTTTTATAAGAAAAAAGGCTCGAAAGCGCTCTCCACCTGTGAGCAAAAACAAACTCCGCCCCCCTCTCCCTTTCCTATTCGTCCAAAAAAGTACCATGTCGACCAATCAAAAAATGATATGGCAACGTGGCATCTAGTTGTTAAGAAACGGGGGGAAGTTTTAGGAGTGACGGCGGTGCTTTGATATGTGAGAGATTTGCGACGTTTAGCACAAATCTTGTGTAGTTAGTGTGTAGTGTAGTCAATAGTTTTGTTGTGTGTGTCAGAACAATGAGGCGACTGCTGAATGTTACAGGTGTTACAGCAGTGATACATCTCCTGTTGTCAGGCCTGCAGGTATCAGGCTGTTGTTCTCCTTTATCTCATAGGGGACGGAAATAATTTTTTGGAGTGGCACAAATAATTTGTGTGGCATCAGATTTGATGCAGAACAGCTGATTGTTCTGTAAATAGTTTGAAATGTTTATTTAAAAATGCCTTGGCTACATTTTTAAAAAAAAAACAGCTGCAAAAATCTTTGTTGTTTGCCAAACTGAGTTACTTTTTTGAAGAAGTAACTATATAATTAATTGCCCAGCATTGGTCTTTATATACTGTATTTTGCAGAAAGAGTTATAGGACTCTCTCCCAGCGCACAGACTCATAATACAAGTCAGAGCTTTTTTTAAAAAAAAAAAAGAAAGAAAGTTGTGTTTTCAAAATTGGAGTTCAAGTTATTTTTACTTCCAATAGTTTTAACATACTACACGGGTCAATGACTAGATTTTTTTTACATTTTCATTGTAAGTAGGCTAAAGCAGTTAATTAAAAGCAGTCTAACATAAATGTAAATGCTGTAATTTTATTATTTTAATAAACCATGTAACTTGGATGGATTAGATGCCGGCGCGACCACAGTGCACACGTCTGATGTCGCTCACAGTGGTCAAAGGGATCGCTCAGGGAGTTTGTGTGTTCGCTCAGACACGTGAAAAATTAGAGGGAACATTGCACCTCAGCATTGTGAAAGTGGGGAAACATGTTTCTGATTGAGCATAAGATTTCTGCTTACAACTTAGAATCTCAGTTCTAAATGAAATTCAAATGTTTTTTTGGTTTTTTTAAGTGTGGCTAATGTATTATTTAACTTCTAAGGCATACACGCACACACACACACACACACACACACACACAAGAACAACAACAACACAGCGAAGAAGAAGAGGGGGTAGTTTTACTATGCATCGTAAAAACGCAATCATGCATCTTCCAACTGTATCTTTCTGTTCTGACTTTAGAATCATTGGTTGTTTACTGATCCGTACTTTGGGAGTCATACTGTTGTGATACTGGGGAGAAAAGCGTAAGGTTTGATAGACTAAACCATTACACACAAAACTTCAAAAACCTAAAGAGTGTGTGAGACTGCTAGCTGTGTCGTTCAGCAATAAACTTATCTACAAATGTGTTAGTAAAGAGTGACTTGTACTTCTGTCCCATTAAGCAACGGTTTAACAAATTTCACTGCAAACTATAAAAGGAATCTGAATTTAAATAGAACATAGTAGTGATGGATTAAGTGCAGGAAACACTAAAGGTGTCTATGGAACAAATCTCCTTCAACGTTCAAAATGACCAAAGTGAGGACTACAAGCGTTTCTCTCAGTTGGTTGTGTTTAGGGAAAAAGCAGCTAAATACACTGAGACTGCTCCACATTGTTAGTGAGTTAACTCTGGATGTCTGTAGGGTTTGTCAAACTTGGAGTGAACAAAAGCAGAAAAACAGTAAAAGATGCTGACAGTGAAAGTCTGGTTTATTTCATGAACACAATGAAACATTTTACAGTCCACAGAGCAAAGTAGCATACATGATAAATACATACACATAACACGGAGAGTGAGAAGTAAAACTCATCGTCTTACCACATGTTATATTCTGTAAACTTAAAATAAACCACAGAAATTAGAGTTTAGTGTTTTAAAGTCATCTATTAAAAACATGAGTCAACATTACTGAAGTGACACTTTAACGATGCTTCATATCACCGTGTTTATGATGATAAAACATGTTCTCTCGTTAGCACATGTCTGCGCTGTCACTTGTCATGAAAATGTCCAGAGCCAGGGTTCAAGCTTCCTCTTCAATTACCATTGATCATTAATAGTGCGCACAAAAGATTTGTCACATTATCCCCATGAACAACATGCTTTTATAGAAATCATTGTGACATAAATATTTAGATTCTTGTTTCACAATGTGCATGAACTCAAAATCTTTAGAGTTTCATATTTATAAAGTATCGCAAATAATACATTTATACCATTGTATGAGCTAGACTTCTTGTAAAAAATAAACTGATTGGAAATGCGTTTGAGAAAAGCTCCTGCTGTGACCTTCCTTCTGTGAGGGCACGCACACACACACCCACACACACACACACACACAGAGAGAGAGAGGGGGAGATCATTAATACAAAGGATTGGAGCCGTTTTTTTGGATTTTCACTTGTTGTTGGCTTTAATATGAACAGTCACATAAAATTCATTCCAATTTTTTGCCTTTGCTTCAATTAGGACGTTTCTTTAAATCTACCATACCTTTTATTGTTCAAAAAGTTTACTGACATAGTAAAGAAGTAGCTAGGGAACTCAGTAAGTATGAGCAACAATAGCTTAGGGACAGTTTCTCCAATAAAGAGGATTTCATCATCTACAGTTCGTCAAAAAAGTGACATTAAAACAATTCAGCAGATCCTCAAAGTATGGATACAAACTGTTTTCAGCTATAGAGGTAGAGGTACACTTCATGCACTTATCAACATACAGTTCAGAGGCTTGCATTAGAGTGCAATGGTGCTTGGGCATCTTTTATTTAGCATGGTTATACCATTGTGAATGTAGCTATATAAATGTGCTCAAGAGTCTATCATATGTTTGACATGCAACTAAAAATTCGAAAATATATTTTTAAATCAGTAACTTTGCAAATTTAGAGGAATTGTTTTCAGACAACATATGTGTCACATTTTAAACAGTGTTTGAATAATCAGCACTGACATACAGACATTTATGCGCTGGGTATAACAGACATGCTTACCATGTGAAAGGCCCGCGGATGTCTTGGAGCAGAGAAACACGCTGTATTGTTGCTTTTCTCTATTGTATAAGCAACGCGCGACTGTCAGAAAAACTCTGTGCGGGTAGTCGGCTCAACGCACATCCAGGCATCCGTGTGAAAGAAAGGCTCTCAGGATAGTCAGGCTTTTATTTATATTTGCATTCTGGTGCGTTAAAACTAGCAGCCTCTGTGTCCCGCTTGGATCATCATTCCAAAAATTCAGATATTTAAATAAAATGGTGAATTGGCTAGTGATGAGGAGCCACTTGGATCCGTAAAATGAGGTTTGATTAAATTAAACTCTTATGAACAGCCATGAATTCTACCTCTCTGCTGATGTGTTCCAAACAAACGATGTTTTCTACATGTCCAAACTGTGTGCTAACTACCTCACACCTCTGTGTCTGGGATCCGAAAAAATAAAAAGTTAAAACGATATACCTTGCGGCAGTTGTGAAGTGCTGAGGAAAATACTGTGTGTCTGATGGGGTGTTTTTATATAGGTGGATTTGGTTTCAGTTGGCCTCTGAGATGCAGATATAAAGAGCAGGTTGTAAAGAAAAAAGTGGAAAAAACTATGGAGGTTCGGTTAGTCAGTAGGAGGTGTAATTGCCAGATAAAGGAGCATTTTGTAAAGAAAAAAGTGGAAACTATGGAACTACAGTTGGGATGTGTGAGTGCTGGGATGCTCTTGATAAGGAAGCCTCTTTTTTTATTGTTTTATGACTTCTTCTGGTGACTGTTGGGGGCCTAACTGTAACCCCCTCTGTCTAACTGTTGCAGAGTTAAGAATATGTAGTTTTAGAAGTATCACAAGAAAAGTTTATTTCTAAAGGAATACATGTTGTTTGTGGTATTCTGTTTAAAAACTATTAGCCTCTGTGTCTTTCAGAGCGCTAAAGAAAAGTAAAATGCTCCTAAAGCAGTTAAATAATCTATGTGTAATCAACAAGTCTTACTGTTGCAGTGTGTTTGTGACTAGTAGATTATAGGGTTATTTTATCATAGGGCTAATTATAGGGCTAGTTGCATTAAAGGAACATTGGGGGTTGATACAGTGCTAGTGTGGCTAGGTGTGAATATGTGTTTTTTAGAAGTATCACAGTTTATTTCTAAAGGAATACATGTTGTTTGTGGTGCTCTGTTTAAAACTATTTACTCCTGTGACTGTTCGGAGCACTAAAGAAAAGCAAAATGCTCCTAACTAGTTAAATTAAAAGTAAAATGCTCCTAAACTAGCTAAAATAAATCATCTATGTGTAAATAACAGAGCGCTGACACCTATACAATCCTTAAAAACAGTTTAATTAAAACACATAATGGTTTCATTAAATAAAACGCTATGACCCCTGAACTCACATGCACGTACAAAGCCCGTTCACGCGCACACGCACTCACATGGACGCGCAGGGGAAAGGGGAGGGGTGAGGGGTGTGTGTGTGTGTGTGTGTGTGTGGGGGGGGCAAAAAAGTACCATTATATTACTACTTCTGTGTCTTATGTGAATGTGTTCTGCTTTGCTTCCTTGTCTCGTCAGTTCTGATTTCTCCCAGCTGTGCCTTCCTTCTGTGTCTCATTCCCCTCGTTACCCCTCGTTCTCTGAGTCAGTGTCGCATCGTCCCTCATGCTGTGTGGATCTCCCTGTGTCTCCCTGTGAGTTTAGTTTGTGATTTTCCAGTTTAGTTTAGTTTGCTTTTGTATGCTTTTCCCCTGCCAGCAAATAAAGCTGAGTTCTTTGTGTTTAAACCTCGTGCCTGAGTGCCTGCATTTTGGGTCCAACTCCTGCCTGCCACACAGCGCTTCATGACATATTGTAGGATCTTTAACTTTACAATATAATGTACCTTTAGCGACTGTTATTGTGTGTCAGCACTAGATAAATAAAATTGAACTGTACTTAAGGAGGCACTGGGGAAGAAAGCCTCTTTAAAGAAAGACGTAAAGAAAGAACAATTTTAAGAATATTTAGGTTTGTATTCAAAAATTTGGGATAAACTAAACTAAAACTAAAAAATATAAGTGGTTACACAACTTGCAGCAAACACAAATAAAAGCTTTTTTAACGTTAAATTTAATGTTTAGTTTTTAAATTTTTTGCACTGTTATTTTAGAATGACATCATTAAAAACTAGTTATATTTTGTTTTTGTAATCATACAAGCCACAAGAAAATAAAACAAATATTGAAAACTATGAAAAGAATTCTTAAAAGGTGAACTACAAGACCCTACTTTTGCAAAGCGGTTGATCACTCTTCCAATAGGTGTGGTGTCAAAGAAAACCATAGGAACTCGCAGGATGTTGTTAAGAAGTCGTGAATGCAGGATACGAGATGCATTAATGGAAGCATTGGCTAGGAGCAGTGTGCTGAGGAACACAAAGAGAGCTGCAATAAAAACAAAAAAGTTTCTAAATAGTAGAACTACATTCTTAACAAAGACAAATCCACTGTGAACAGAACCTTGAACTTACTGTAACACTCAGGTGTGCTTTTTCCTGCCTACTGATATAGAATGGCTGTTATTATTATTAGAAAATAATATGTCTTTTCGCAAATGCTAATTATCACTAGGAATCTTGTTAATTGGAGTTCAGACAAGGTTTGGATGTTCAGAAATTCTTAATGACAAAGTTTAGCTTGTATGAAATTCAGGGTTGCAGGGGCTGGAGCCTATTTCCACTGCACAAGCTGGACAAATTGACAGTCTGTCGCGGGGCTATAATGGCAGTACAAATGGTATTTAACTTTTTTCATATTCAATTCTTATTCTCATGAAAAACATTAGTTCAATCAGTTCAATCATCAGTTCAATGACAGTCTTGGTTCTTTGTCCTTAATTTACAATATAAAGCAGCTGGAATAAAACATTTCACTCTGACATAGTAATTGGTCCCCCAATCACAATATGAAAGAGCAACCGGCACTATTTTTTGTTATCCATGCCACCATTGACAATTCAATAATAATTTATTGAATTTATTGAAAAGGAAAGACACCAACCTGAACTAAAATGATCCATGTAGCAAACAAAAACTGTTGTCAGCCGCCACCCTTATATCGCCTTTGGGCTGTTGGAGCCTTGACCTGACTCTTAAAATTGGGTAATTGGGTAATTGGAAAAAAGCACTATGCTGCTGAAAAATGAAAAATAGATATCTGCAAAATTCTGCCTAAATATGTATTTTACCTGGTTAATGCGTGCGGCGGGGCGTGGTTTGCAGCTCCGCTGCAGGGGAGGCGGACGCACCTGAGCGACACCCGCAATCACGCCTCGCTGCCTTTACGTCTGCGCTATCTGTGCTGTTGTGTTGTTGGTGGTGTATGTCGGGCTGTGAGCTGAAAAGCTACAGCCGGCTGTATGCGTACAGCAACCGTGTGTGAAAAGTGGTCAATAAAGAGATGCTCAAAAGCATGTTCATGGAAACATCGTCGGGTCTGCCGTGATTTGTTTACAATGGGACTTCTGCTCCTGAACCTCTGCGCACAGAGTCCGCAAATCGGGGATATACGAAGTCAGTTTACGCAGGACTGTAAGCTGTCGTCTGTCAGGCGTGAGCGGTGTTTGTTTTTAACATAGTTCACGTGGAGAATAGCTGCTGACATAATGTGGATCCGAAGATCCATAATTGGCTTACCTGGGGTTGAAAGTCTCGATAAATGCACGGCGTTTCGGCGGGTATACCGGCTTCCGCGAGTGTGACTCTTATTTTGAGCGATGAAAAAATAATAGAATATAATTTTATTTTTATATTTCAATATCACAATAATCTTCCAATTTAGAACTACGAGTTAAAAAGAACTAACATAAATAAAATACACTTCAGCTAAATACTTCTAATTTATTTTCCCAAACCACGCGGAGCCGCAGTATAAGGACTAAAGAGCCGCATGCGGCTCCGGAGCCGCAGGTTGCCGACCCCTGCCCCAGACCAAACAGCTCTGAAGCATCCTCCTTATTTTTTGTTTTCATTGATTAGTTTAGTTTTATTATAGTCCAAGTAATTTAGCTTGAGAAGATTCAGTTCAGCTTAACTGAATTCTGTATTTCAATAAATTCCTCCTAATTGTCTCTACTTATTGACATAAGAAGTTATAGGTGCCTATGCACTTTGCAGCATGGGTCCCTGTGACAAAGGACACAGTGCACAACTCCTCTAGTAAAGACTGGATGTTTAGGTTGTCTATAAAATGCTATAAAAATGAGTGGATTCTAAATAACAGGGTACAGAATTTTCCTGTCTTTAAGACATACAGTTCCTTAACTTTAACTTATTGAAACTTACTTACCTGAAAATATTTGCAAATAGAAAAGGATTTAGAGTTCAGTTACCCTGAGCCACTCCAAGAGCTCCGAACACTCCAACCCTTGTGTCCCTCTTCCAGGAAGGGTATGTCATGTTGTAGTACTCCACAGAATCACTGGTCCAGTCACTCAACCACAGATTTTGACCAATCAAAGCAACATTCTGGATGAAGTAAATCAGGAAAACCATGGCAGAATATCCCCAGCCCATGGCTCGCAGGTACTGCAGGAACACTGCAAGCTTCACCTGGAAATCAGTGGGAGACGGCACTCAGGAAACAGGCTATCATTTGTTGTAATCATATGCTAGTTGTACAAAAACATTTTGTTACCTGTCCTGTTTCCATAGTTTCCTTCTCTATAAGCTTCTGGCCTTTCTGTGGTTCATCAGCATTTGCAGATTTTTTAAGGGAAGTATTTCTTCTTAATCTGACACTAAAAGAAAATAGAGGAAAAAAATGAAATGGACATTCTGTTTCCCTGGTTTCATCTATAACTTTAACAAGCTCCTACCTGCCATGGCGCTGGCTGCGGCGGATGCTGTTTTCTCGCTCCAGTGTAAGAGAAACAGTGTCCTCCGAAGCACCGTCAGGTTGGGCATCGTCTCCATCTGGGATGAGCTCAAAGTCTTCTGCATCCTGGCCCTCTCCTAAAATAACAATATACATGGGTTTTACATATATGGCAGTAATTTATGGCACTTGGGTCAAATATGTGAACAACATCAAAACAAAGTATCCTTAAAAGATGACAAAAAGAAATTTAATTCATTCATATTTGTGATGTATAATTTTAGCATAGGTTTTGATGTGTGCAGATTATGTTGCTAAAAATACTAAAAAGGTTGTAATCACCTGTTTCTGAATTTCCCTGGTTGCTCTGCTCTTTGGCATATGTGTCAAGAAACTTAGAAAAAGCTCCTCCACTGGCACGAAGGTTTTCATAGGATCCAACTTCAGAAATGACTCCATTCTCCAAAACCACTATTTCATCCACGTAAGGCAGGAAGCTTATGCCATGAGTCACCAGGATACGAGTCTGTATGGTCAGAGATATATGACACTCAGGTTTGAATTCACCAATCAAATAGGGTTAGATAGGATTTACAAAAACACTAATAAGTATTAAAGAAAAAGAAAGAAAAATGCATAAATTATGTTTTAATTATGTTTATAAATTGACTGAATTGAAAATAATTGGTTTAATCATGTAAAAATCATTTATAAAACCAAACCTTTTCTAACTTATAATTCTATTTTCGAGTGGCTTTTATTCCTAACCTTTCATTATTAGCTATTCAGTTATCTTAGTCATTTAGTGTGATATTTAGCCTATTCATGTAACCTTTACGTAATGCTCTGGTCCTGGGTAAAATGAGGTAAAACAAATAACAGGTGGAATATCCTGTGCGGATAGTATTTCATGTCAAGATTCATCAGAAGAAATTAAATGGGGAGTGTGCGAGTTTCTTTTTCTTTTTCCTTTCCTTTCTCTTTTTCTCTAAAATAATTATCAAATGTTTAGCATATGTTGTTACACACAAACCTTGTTTTTAAGTATTCCATTGGGTCCAATTACATTTTCAAACAGATGCTTTCCTACATTGGAGTCCACGGCAGACAAAGGGTCATCTAATAGATAAATATCAGCCTGACTGTAGACTGCTCTGGCTAAGCTCACACGCTGCTTTTGACCCCCTGAGAGGTTGATACCCTGAAAAGAGAAGAAAGGAGGTAAAAGAGACACACTCTTTTAGCCTTTCCTATATAAGAGCTCTTCTGTTTTGTTACTTTTTTGTCATGTATTTAAGAAACAAATATTTTACATGTGTTTACAATAAACACCATACACAGCATTTGCATAAGGGAAAAAATATTTGTGTAACCAAAAACTTGAACCATTCAAAGTGTAACTCACTTTCTCTCCAATCTCAGTGAGGTCTCCTCCAGGCAGCAGCTCAAGGTCAGGGGCAAGAGCACAGGCCTGTATGACTTTTTTGAAGTTCTCTTCTTCATGTGGAGATCCAAACAAGATATTATCCTTCAAAGTAGCATTTTGGATCCAGGCTTGCTGTGGTACAAAAGCAAGAGAACCCTGGAAAGAAATAGATTATGACTCAATTACAGATGTCTCACTACATTGTCCACACGGTTTTATCCAGACCAAACAGTACAGTAGGTGAAAAAAAAAAAATCATTTTACTGGAAATGCTAGAAAACTCCACTGAACTCAATTTTTCAGAGAACAGTTTATTCTGTGGGTAAAATGGTTTGAGTTATGAGCAAATCATCTCCATTTCACAACATTTATGCAAAAATATACTTCTTTATTCTGCTGTTGCTGAATTAATCTCCCTCAATGCTGATGAGTTTAGACCAGATTATTAAAACTGCCTGGAATGAATTAGGCTTTTGCTGTTGTTTTGTTTCTGCATCTTTACTTTGTTTGTTCTTCAATGTTTAATTGTTGCATTCTTTAAAAAAATTTAAATATTGTATTGTGATTGTTAAATTCTTCTACGCCTTTTGTCCTTCTTGAATGTAACTACTGCTATGTAGACCACAAAAAGTTGATGCTGTTCATATAGACATAGTGTTTTCAGTGGGAATCTTTCAGTCTAAAAACACTTTGTCCAGATGAACAGAATCAACTTTTTGGGATTTCCTTATCTTGATGATTAAGAATGCATAAAGATACTGCTATATAGAGTAATTCTATACTTTTAGTCATAAAATAAACTCAGTAAATTATTCAATCAACATTGATTTTTCTGTATTTAAAAGCCAAAAAGATAAGGAACATAATTTCCTTATAGAATTATAAAGTATTCTGATTCTGATCATTTCCTGAAAAAGTCTTCCTTGATAAGAGATGAGGTAAGGCGCTGAAGTAAACACCAAAGCAAACTTAATTTGATTATACCACAGTCATGCTACATGTTCAGTTTTTTTAAAATAAATAATTATTGGTGTGAACATTTGTGTTATTTTAGTTAAGACCTAATTAGATGTTTTGGATTTTACACTGACAGACACAAATGAAAAAAAGCCATTACCCTAATGTTGATAAAACCTTTGGTACTGTGCATCTCTCCAAGGAGGGCTGACATAAGAGACGACTTTCCTGACCCAACAGCTCCCACTACGGCAACCAACCGACCAGGCTCAATGTCCAAATTCACACTGGACACACATAATAACTGTGCTCAATGCTGTGAACACATCAGGGGCAAATAGGCAGACTGGAAAAATTGAAGCAATGCTAGAAAAAAACCTGGTGAACATCTCACAGTTAATTAAGTTAACCAGTAACATGACTTGGTTGAAAAACAGTGATGTAAATGTGTAACTTTTTGATGAACAACACAGACATACTTCTTCAGGAGAGGCTTTGCATCTTTTTCCCAAGCAAAGGAACCATCACATACACTCACAGCAGTGTCTAAAAAATGAACACAGACCAAGACAGAGCTTAACAGATGATCTGCACATGTAAGAAACTGTGAGTAAGCTTCAGTCTTCAGCTGTAGAACAAGTGCAAATTCTTATGCTGAACATACTGAAACTGGGGTCTTGGTGCACAATGTCACTGTCGATGTCTTCCCCTGCCAGAAACTTCTCCAGGCGCTTCTTAGACACTGCTGTCTGAAAATTCAAAGAACAGGTTAAGTTTGATTTTATCACAGGCTTGATACATGTGCCTCATGTAGGTCAGTTCACTTACTTGCACAATGGAAGCAATGAGCATGGGCAGCATGGCAAGAGGAGATCGGAGGATGTTGAAGAGAGAGATGGAAGTAAAAGCTTTCTCGGCAGTTAACACATTATCCTTGCTCACACTAACAAATACTGCAAACGTGGCCAGAGAAACCTGCAAGTACAGACAGTTTAGGAAAAAAGATTGTTTACCATTTGATTCTAGTATCTACAATGACATCCCTTCACAGAACTCACCAGAGCTGGAGCAGAGCTGAAGAGAAAGATAGAGACGGATGTCAGGTAGGCAAACTTCTTCATGACCTTTAGTTCTTCCCCTCTAATGTCTTCCACCTGCTTCTGGAAGGATGGCTCCCAAGCATACAGCTTCAGAATCTGGTGAGAGAAAAAAGAAAAAGACAGGGAGGAGGCAGTGAGGCAGAAGGAAGGGTGGGGCAGCAGAGCACTTATGGTTCATGACGTCACTGCAGTTTCATGAAGCATCAAAGCCTTAGACGTAAGGAAGGCATCTACATACACCATGGATACACTGAACAAAAGAGCTCACCTTGATCCCATTTAGAATTTCATTCATGATTTTCATTCTCTTATCTTTAAACTTCATGTTCTCTATCTGAAAAGAGACACAATGTAGCTCATGTTAAACAGGCAATAAGGAAATACTTAAATAAAGTGTTTTGAACAGCAATTTATTTTGTGTAATTCATATGAAAATAAAAAACTAACTTTTTCACCAGCAAGAATCACGTGTTCAAAGTTACTGAGATCACTTTCTTCACATTAATGTTAATATTAATTAAACTCCAAAGAAATTTTTGGTCTTTTTATAGAAGGGAGACTGGTCTATGAGAGCAAATCTGTATGTTGACTGTGAGACACGTGGCTGAGCCTGCATGCTGCGTCACTCAATTGTCCAACTACTTTTGAGCCTCTGAAAGTGGGGGACTGTATAAAAATCTATTAAACAGTCAATGCAATACTTTAGTTAAACATTTTGAATAAAAGCTATTCAATTTATTGTGTGAACTATTTACAGCACTGTAAATAAACGCACTGTTCATCATAAAGAGTCCAGCGTTTGGGTCCTCATTCCTCACATCCTGACGGGCTGCCATGCAGACCATGACATAAACAATCAATCCAATACTTTAGTTAAACATTTTGAATAAAACATTAAAATTTGCAGTTTAATCTCATCTTGATTATTTGATTTAGAATCTCGCACAGAGGTTTACAGAAGCAAAGAAGATTTGGCAAGTTTTTCCCCTGACCTGTAGTTTTCTGGCCTTGGTTGCTATCAGTGCATTGGTTGGAATTAGTAACACCATGACTCCCAGTCCTGCCAACACAGATGGCCCTAACTCCAGCCACAGGAAAACAATGGATATGATGATCTGCAGAGGGCAGGACCACAGCAGGTGGAAAGAGATGGTCACATCATTGAAGCACTGGGCATCTGCTGACATCAGGTTCACCATTTCCCCTACTGTTGACTCCTTACGAGTATCATTGGACACCACTAATGCCTTAGAAAAGGGATAAAAAGGGCTTATTAATTAGAAAGTGGGGTGGAAATTAAGTAAGAGAAGCATATAACTGATATTTTTTCTTACTCTGTATGTTTTTGTATATGTGCAAAGCAGGAGATGGATCTTCATGTCACTTTAACGCCCCCCCCCCCCCCCCCCCCCCCCCCCCATAACCCTAGTCTTACCCTATATATTGAAGAAAGCAAAGCTCATTTTCTTTTAGAAATAATATAAATAGTTTTTGATGTGTCAGAAGGAGTATTTTCTTAATTGCCTGATTTCCAAGATTAGGTCAAACTTAATAAAACTTCATAAAAACAAAAATGATGTATTCTGATTGGCTATACAATCAGGGTCTTCACCAGTAGTGACTGAGAACTCACAAAATTAATCATTGAGATCATTAGTAAACGTATTGATGGAAACTCGAGCTACAGACTAACACAGGTGTTTTTTCTGTGGCAAGTATGTGCTGATAAAAGTTTTTTAAAACTGAAAAATCTGACAACTGACTTAAGCAGAAAATTATGACCAGTAATTCTTTTCTTCTAATGTGTAACAGTAATTTATATTATACAGCATTTGATTTTTTTTCACAACAATGTCAATAAATGGTGTTCTGTCACTCCTGCTTTTACCTTTTTATACACAGCAGCCATAAGTGCAGTGTGAACCTTCATCCCCAGCACATGGCAGCGCTGGAAATACTGCTGTAGGGTCAGAGACTGTAGCAGAGCCACCACCATCAGCAACACTGCATACAAATAGCCCTCCCAGGCATACCTGGATTTGTCCTGAGTGAACGAGATCATCAATCTAGGAAAAACAGAAAAAAAGCAGAAAACATGCTAATCTCCTGCTTCATCTTCAGCACTAATCTAACAATGTCCTCATTTCATCCTGGCACTCCTGTTATCGGTTATGAATGACTAATGTTGTTTCTTCTCATCAGATCTGAGAGAGGGTGAAAAAGGTTTAACATCCATTTTAAAAAAAACCCATGATTTATAGTTTTAATCTTTATTTTTATCTTCATTTTTTAAAATCTTTCTTTATTTTTGTTTAAAGATAAATCTAAATATAAGTTTGATCAATATGTCAAATGAGAAATGTAGTTTAAGTAGTGGAAGAGTCTAGATTTTGTGTCTGTAGACATGATCTGGCTTAGACCTTTAGTATTGTAACAGTTAAAAGCAGAATCAGAATTAATATGTCATTTAGCTGTTAGTTAATAGTGATAGTTATTTGCTAGAAAGGAGGAGAAAGAAGGGGAGGCAAACAGGCACTTGGCAGAGTATAAAAGAGAGCGCCCAGAAGCATTCTTTGTTCTTCCCCTCATCTGCTGTGAGATGAGCAGTTCAGAAGATTGGTTTTGTATTTTTGGGGACTTTTTTTCTGCTTGTCTGTGCCATGTGTTGGATTATTAACTTTGAAGAGGGTTTGACTTCCATTGTTGGTGGATTGTAACTTCCCAATTTTCCCTGTGTATTATAATTTTGAGAAGATTTGAATGTCCTTTGTATTCCCGGGGGTTAGAATATCCAGGGAATGCTCTCCTGTTGAATGATTTTCATTAATACAGAACACTGAGATAAGCATAACTTCAGACCTGGATGTGACTGTCTCCTCTCCAATGTTAAGAACAAAATCGGCATGAAGTCACTAAAATTTCCTGCAATTAAAGTCTAAATTGTGGATATTCACCTTTTAACCCGTTGTGAAACAGAACAGGTAAAAATCTGAGTATTATCCCATTTTACAGTAAATAGCTTTTACAGGTTACTTCAGCCATTAACGCATAACATACCCTTGAGGCCTACTGTTAAGCCCCCTAAAGCTAACCCACTTAAATACCAAGTGCACCAATAAAGAGGAGAGCTGCTGTAACTATGTGCCTGACGGAGGCCAGGACTGCAAAGCTACTCAGGTCCCCGGCTTTCATCAGAAAAGCAGGGAAGACATTCGTATGAT
Source organism: Oreochromis niloticus (assembly GCF_001858045.2). Taxonomy (NCBI): domain Eukaryota; kingdom Metazoa; phylum Chordata; class Actinopteri; order Cichliformes; family Cichlidae; genus Oreochromis; species Oreochromis niloticus. The sequence goes on from NC_031978.2 coordinate 18,449,681, forward strand.
TTTGAGACTATTAAAGCTGGGCGAGCCCCCTCAGCTACATCAGCCCCATCTGAACTCTGCATTGCCTGCAGGGTAATACTCATACAGCGATGAGAACTTCTTAAACAGAGAGCTGACCCACACTTCTTGTACTGAGGTGCTGGTCCCACACATTGACAATAGTGAATAGTTAACACAAAGGATTTTACAAGGTAATAGCAAGTAAAATTAAAGAAAAAAAAGTAATTTGATTGTCTTATTGAAAAATATGCTTTAGAAAGTCAGAACAGTGAACCATTAAAAGACCACTGTAGTCCACTACAGGGTACAACACAGCTGAGTTTCTGGTTTAAGTCCAGCGACATTGTACAAGAACAACATTGTTCTTCTCTTAAATCTGTTGTTTTATTTCTGTAACGTTCTCTAATATCTTACTCACTTAAGAAGCTGAGGACTGACGAAGGTTAACACATCCTGCAGAAGTTTGAAGCAGACAGATTCAATCAGAATCCTTTTAAAGGTCTTATAAATGGTGGTAATCAGCCATGAACTGGGATAGTTCTCTTCCTCCTTATTGTCCTTTTTCTTCTTTTCATCTTCCTTCTTCCCCCTTTCCTCCTAAAAGAACAGATCGATCATTCAAGCACAGTTGATGAGATTTGTTCAGCGACAACCTAGTATCTGGGATCTTTAAAAGGCGGTCATGGTGTTGGTGAAATGTGTTTGGACTGTAGCTCAATATTATGTACATGTCTGTGGAAGTGTTTTTGTTTGAATGCTCTCACCATCATTAGTACATCCTGACTCACACCTTTCCCCAGACCACTGGAAAGGCCACTTTGCTGTGGGTCTTCCTGGGCACTGTCTCTGGTTTTAGCTGATTTCTTTTTCATCTTGTTCTGGAAGCGGACCCTAGCTGCATCCAACTCAGGCTTCATGAAATGCTGGAAACGCTCATTGATGAAAGCAGTGCTATCACTCTCATTCAGATCCCACATGTCCTCCTGAACCAGAGGTTGTTTGTAGCCTTTTAAAACCATACTGTAAAAACAAAGAGAACTTTGAAGACACGGAGCACATATGTAGATGATGTTAAGATTCGTGCTATACTGACTTTAATGTTACCTGTTTAACCAGTTGAACGTGATTCTGCTCAAAAATGGTGCACCTGCTTCAGGATTCTGTGGATAAAACAAGGTTCAGTGTATCTTATTTAATCTATACTTATGAACTTCGCCCTCTGAAAACAAACAAAAAAAAATGAATAACAAATAAAGGGTACCTTTTTTATAAAGTCTTTAGCTTCTGGGGGGATATCAGCCACAGTAGAAAGAACTAGTGCAATCAGTTCAAGCCCAAAAGAAATGTAGAAAAGGCTGAAACGTGGGACATCACGGACCTCGCCCTAAATACCAAAAATGAGAGAAAGAAAAACTTTAAAGGGTCCCGAAGAAAAATGAAAATGGTGTGTTACTCAAAATATGGAGAGTTAAAAGTCAATCATATCAAGTTATTGCACCATGTCTGAGTAAATCTACTATTTGTCTTCTACTTTAATCCAACTTGATCACATGTCTTCACTCATACCAGTCTGAGAGCCTCTCGTAGGAGGGTCTGGAAAGGAAAGATGTCACACACTACAAGGAGTAACCAGAAGAGGAAAAGAGAGGCAGAGTCTATTGCTCCTTCCCGTCGTAATCCTTCATGGTAGAGCAGGACGAGGATCTAACAAAGAAGACACATCACAACATAAAAAACACATCCTTTCAAATTTAAATAATTAAATATAAAGGTTGCTCTATTTACCCATGTGACTGCAAATAAAACCGGATTTGCGTAGTATACACCAGCATTTGTTGAAGATTGGTCACTGTTTGGACCAAAATCTTCTCCTAGTGTGACTCCCAGGTGTGCTATGGCCGTCAGGAACAACAGGGACACCACAAGCTGAAGGAAGAAAACACAGACCAGACAGGAGAATAAATCATGTTATTCCATTAAAAATGTCTTTTCATAATGTTTTATATTAGATTTTAACCAGTACTGTGTTTTTAAGTTTTCATGGGAAAACAAACTGAGTTCTTCCCTTCAAGGTTTTGGAGAAGTGATAACAGATGCTTCCATTTTTGCTTAACATACATAGTGCTGGAATGACACATCTCTTTGCCCCTTTGCTGTGATCACTTGTCCTTTCCATGTTAGAACATTTCATACACAGTATAAGAAACTCACAGAGACAGGCCTCTTGGTGTTTTTGACCTTAATAGAAAATTTTCACCAGCTTCATTAGGTTCATTAGCTTCTTTGTACACCTTTGCTGTTGAATCTTTTCTTACATTGACCCTTTCAAAAATGTTTATTTTTTTCCACGTCATGTCCTAGAACACAGGTGCCGAACTCCAGTCCTCGATGGCCGGTGTCCTGAAACTTTTCCATGTGTCCCTGCTGCCACACATCTGAATAAAATTCAGTAGGTCATTAGCAAGACTCTGTAGAACTTGACTGCATGCTGAGGTGGCAAATCAGCAATTTGATTCATGTTACAGCAGCTCAAGAGTAAATGAACATGGTGCAATTAAAGTAGTTTTAGAAGTGCTTTTTTGTCTTTTTTTTTAATTATTTACTTGAGTAGGGTTAGGGTTTGCCACCTCGACATGCAGTCAACTGTTAAGGGTTCAGAAATTGAGGAGGAATCCAAAAATAATAACCACAGATCCTGCCGGGTGCAATTAGACGACATTTTAATGAATACACATGTGGAGCCAACACTGTTCAGATTCAGTGTTGAACTGTCTTACAATAGTCAGAACAAAGACTTTATAGGGTTTCTGTTGCCAGGCAGACTCAATACAGCATACGTCAATCCAAAACCACAACCGTTCAGTCAACCCTTGACACAGTTTAAAGAACACCATCTTCGGCTCGAACCCAGGTGCTTCCTGTCACCATCCTGCCCAGGCTTATCTTCTGGAACATCAGGCCCACGTTCTGCACAAACTGTCACTCATGCAGGCACAACTTTGCAGTTGCAAGCAAAACATAATTAAACTCTTACCTATATAAATGAGTCTACCTAATATGTGTGTGTATGTGGGTGTCAGCTTCTGCTGCCCTCTGTTTCACCCTTCACTTCATCAGCTAAACCTTGTAACCTTTCCACCAGACAGAAGGCCAGCACGTACACAACTGAAACTATGTGTGTGTATGTGTGTAATAATCTTGACTGATATATAAAATGTATAAAACAAATGTTTCAATCTAATACAACTACTTAAAGCTTAATCAAAGCTTAATCAAAGATATAAATGCGTAATAAAATAACCTGCTCAAAATACTTGCACTCAGACTCGGCTTTCAGTTTCACTTTTGCAAAGCCTGGCATTTCCTGTCTCCTTTTGCACAGAGTATATTTCCTGTCCCTGCATTTTGCACAGAAACATTTAAGATTATAGGAACATTAAAAAGCATTTAGAATTATAGATTCAACTCAACAGTTTAAAGTGGTTCTTCTTGGACCTGTCATAAAAGCTTAATTGGGTGCCAATATGTTTAAACATCTAAATGCAATATCAATATTAATAATTAATGGAATAGTAATAATGATCATAAAAAATAGCAGCAGAAATAGCAGCAAAATATCCTTTTAATCTCTACACAACGCATCAGAATAATATAGTAAAATAATGGAAAATGTGTTTGATGTTAAAAATACAGAAATTTTCTATAATTAAAATATACAGCATTTCTGTTTTGTTTTACAGGACAGTAAATTAAGTTTGTAGCTTTAAACTTACAAGAAATCTTATATACATTTACAGATTGTATATATTGAATATAATTTATTTATAGGTGTAAAAACAACAAAATCGCCTAAAAATAAGGTCAGACACTGTTGTAATACAATTATATCAGGCTTAAAATTGCATTAAAATACTGTTATTAGTTGTTATTAGTAGTTCATGTACTTTTATTCCATATTTAATGCAAAAAAAATTATATACTACCCATAAAATATACGTAAATTAAGTAAAGTACTTAAAACAGTGACTGAGATTATCATTAGATTATTGACAATTTACTGTTCATTTTTAATTATATCAACTGTAAAATGGATTTTTATATGTATCTGAACATAAAGATAATCGACTGACTTTTTGTTGTATTGTAATCACAATCCTCTCACTCACAGTACAATTGACATCTATTAAACAATTAGGAGTCTCTACTTTCTGTGCTTCAACATTTAACTGTTAACAAACAGACCACAACGCAAAACATTTTGACATGTGTAGACAGCAAAGTTATCTTTCAGTAAAGATGAACTGACAACAGTTACAGTTTGGATCCACTGTGAAACCCAAAGAAACAATTTTTCACCCTCAAAAAGGTGGCCAAAGACCACTGTCCTTACTTTTTTTTTCTAGTTATACTTTTTGGTAGATTCCCTTTCAAAACAGGTATCATTGGATGGTACAGCCATTCCATTCAGGTTGGATCGATAGTCCAGTGCAACCATAGGTGCAGTTGGAAAGAGGTTTTCACAGTCTGTAAAATGAGTAATATATGTATTGAGTGTATTTCATTGTGTAGCTGTTTTTCTGCATTTGCAAATGCATTTGTGTTAATGCAATACTGAGAAACCTTCATATTAAACTGAAAACTTGTATTATTGTAGGGTCTACCTTACAATATAAGGCGCCTTGACGTGACTGTTGTTGTGATTTGGCACTATGTAAATAAAATTGAATTGAATTGAATTGAATTGAAGAACACTGAATGAGCACATGGAAGGAACACTGAGGGAAAAACTTCAAAGTTCTACAATCAGGACTATGTTAACTTTGTACTTTCCATGTACTTCTATAAACGTCCCTGCAAAGTCACAGAAAATCTTAGTGGTGACGATAAACAAGACATTTAAAGCACTGTAACTTTTGAGACTTGCAAACGGCTACACAACGAGCAGATTGGCAATGCGCCTCATTTTAGTTAGGTCCTGATGATGTATAGATAACCTTTTAGGGTTTTCACTGAAACACCACAGCTATGACAATTTCTGAACTTCCTTAAAATGCTTATTCAAACTCACCTTTTTACCATACCCCTTGACACCAACAAGTCATATAATGAATCTGCTGAGAGAAAGAAAAGCAAGTCTGTGCGACTGGAGGGTCACTTGAATAAATGAACCTGCCTAAATGCAAAGAAATTTGTGTACTGTACGGTATCTATTGCAGGTAGCCAAAAAGTTTGAGTTTGCTATACTTGACTTGCAGATGCGGTGTGTACCGTTGTGCCCTGCAGACTGTGACTGCTCCTTTTTCCTCCTTTCAAATGAACTATTGTTGTTTTTACAACAAAAAATGTCAGAATGTTCTAGCGTCTACTACTGTGCTTATACAAAAGTACGCACTGGTCGGCCTTCTACGGTTCATTTGTATAAATGATCAGTTTTCCTCTGACAACTTTTTCTCTAGCTTTTGGAGAAAAATCTTCACCTTCACTTCCAAAAGGTAAAAATTCCAAACTGTCAGTTTGGAAGCATCCCATAATCCACAATGACCTCTCCATATAAAGTCTGTTTCCTTTCTGTAAAGCTAACTGCTATTAGGCTTGAATGGAAAGTGCCCGTCCTTCACCCCTTGTTTCTGTTTAAAACTTTAAAACTGTGAACTCTTCCTGAAGTAAACTTTTCACTTCTTACTGACATTTTTGTATTTTTTAAAAAACTAAGCAATTACAAATACATTATGATAATTTTAGTGTTACAAATTTTATTTAAAAAATAATTATATTTAAAATGACATTCAATTATACTGTATTTTCAGTTATACAATCCTGTGATTCCATAGGCATTTAACATGTATTGTCCAAACTCATTAATATATATTAAGAATAATATAAAATATCTATTTCTATCTTTATAGGTTTATTTTATATTTACCAATTTTGGTCAATAATTCTAAAAAAGTACATAACCAATATAAAATGCACCATCTGTGAAGTTAGCATAATTATACCCTATGAGGGTTGGCATGGATATTATTTACTCATAAAAGAAACACTTATACATGTTGTCATCATTTTCTTGGGATGAACGTGTGAGGTCAAATATTTTCATAAATTTTACTTTATATGCATTTTTATGGTTTTGGCTGCAGTATAGTGAACTATAACAAAGCCCGGAATAAGTATGCATCTCACATACCACCGTGACCACCGTGACATGAGGCTAGGCTAAAAGCTCTTATACAGAAATAGGAGAGGCAGGTTACCACCCCAGATGTGTCCTCGCCTGACCAGAGGAAAGCGGAGTGCCAGAAGGCTGTGACCAGCCTGTGGGCCAACGAGGGAAAGCCAAGTGTAAACCACGGCCTCTCCCCAACAGTTCTGACCAATTAAAAGCACAATTTCATATATAATTCTTTGTAATGTTAAGTGAAGGTCACTCTCTTTCAAGACGTTGGTTACAGCTAACTGCTTGCAGACAGTGGTTTTCTGAATGAAAGAGATCCATGTACATGCTTATGGTTTGAACTGCTTGAGGCAATAAATGATTTGAAACTTGGATTCAGACTACGTCAATCTTTTACCCAAGATAAAAAGAATGCGCAACAAATGCTTCCATCAAAACACAACAAATGTGTTAACTGACAACAAATCCATGTAAAAGTACAGAAACTAGTTTTAATGTCATTTTGTCATCTTTTACTGTCATTTTACTGTAATTTGATTCATATTTTATGTATTTAAAAATAACAGAAATTCTGTTTTTTCTTTAAATTCTGTAAAACTTTACAGTAAAACATATTTTTAACAGTATACAGTTATACATTTGAAACTAGAAGACACCTACCTAAGCTATAAACTGAAACAACAAAAAATTTTTTTATGAAGATGTCTTTATTAGATAGTATTTCTTACCTGTTTGCAGATGTAAAGCTTGGACAGTTGTTTTGTGTTTACTTTTGTCCTCTGACAGAGAGCCAGCAGGTGCCATGGGGCACAGAGCCACAGGAAACAAAGGGGGATCCATACAAGAACTGTCTGTTCCACACATAGTGGGAGGTCTGGGTCTGGTCGCTTCAGATATGAAACATTCTGAAGGACACATACAAACAAACACACATGCATAACAAAGTCCTGCTGCCCTTCTACACTGTTCCAAAGAATAGTAATGTCAAAGTATCTTACTGTATATTTTACAGTTTTGTATTGTCTTTCTAGAATATCATTAAATTTACATAAGTAGACTGTGATTTTACATGTCAAAGGTAAAATAATCACTGTAAATATAGTAAAACACAATTTACTTGTTTTTTAAATATATTTTTTGTACATATGCATATGTAGATTGTAAAAAGACATTCAGAAATGTATCATAATTTCACAAATATTTGTCTGTTATGTGAGAGAATGATCTGTTAAATTCAAATGTAATACTATGGAAAAATATATAAAATGATCAAAAATTAATGAGAATAATCAATAATTAAAGGAGTATTTGAATTATAATTTTGCTGAAAAGTTCATGTCATCTAGGTCTGATTCAATAATTCAGAGGTAACAAGTGAAAATATAATTAATAGGAATAAAACCTAAAAAATACATATAAAACATTGCACGGCCACGCTGTGCTAATTATATATTTTAAAAAATAAATGTAGAGGTAGGAAATGCAATTAATATAAATCTCAAAGTATTCACAACATTCCTGAACAGAAATAGGCCTCTGCACCTGGGGTGAGGGTGTGGCCATGAAAACAATGTGACATGCATCGGCAAGGTCGCAGGTATGGCTGCACTGTAGGAAAAAATTCTAATATAAAAGTATTTTACTGTGCATTTTACAGTTTTGTTCTGTTCTTCTAGAATATCATTAAAGTTACGTAAATAGACTGTGACTTCACATTTCAAATGTCAATTAACGTTAAATCACTGTAATGTACTAAAACATAATTTTCATGATTATTAAATATATCTGTTTGTACATATGCATATTTAGATTGTTAAAATACATTCACAAATGTATCATGATTTCACAAATATCTGTCCGTTATTTGAAAGACTGAACTGTTGAATTCAAATGTAATGCTATGGAAAAATATATAACATGATTCCTATAAGCTTTTGTTACATCACATAAGTATTATTATCATTGCGAGTTAGGGCGATCGTGGCTCAAGAGTTGGCAGCTCGCCTTGTGATCAGAAGATTGGCGGTTCGAGCCCCGGCTCGGACACTCTCGGTCGTTGTGTTCTTGGTCAAGACACTTCACCTACTGGTGATGGCCAGAGGGGCCGATGGTGCGATATGGCAGCCTCGCCTCTGTCCCAGGGCACGCAATCCATTATTATTTAAACCAACTGTTAACTGTATATTTCTGTACATTTACGTATTATGCTTCATATTGCCACATTCATTGACCTTGTTTATAGGTACTTTCATTGTTTGATCACGTTACATTGTTCCTAATTTAATGTCTAAAAGCACTTGGAAAAGGCAAAATCCCATGTAAAATTAGCGCAACGAACTCTATATTCAGTACTGAAAATAACCGTATTTTTATGAGAAAGGTATTTTCTGTTATTTTACGGTAGTATTTTGGTGTCCCAGCTGCCGGAATATTACTGTTGTTTTAGGATTTGTTTTTTTCCCTATTTATAGATAATTTCATTGTTTAATCACATTAACATGTTCCTAATTTAATGTTTAAAATCACTTGAAAAGGCAAGATCCCATGTAAAATTAGCACAACAAACTGTATTGTCATTACTGGAAATAACCGTATTTTTATGAGGAAGTTATTTTCTGTTATTTTACGGTAGTATTTTGGCGCCCCAGCTGCCGGAATATTACCGTTTTTTTAAGATGTTTTTTTTAACAGTGTAAGGCAACCAGAAAGTTTTCTTAAAAGTGCAACTGATTAACTTTCTGAAACCAGAAACTTTCTGAAACCAGAAAGTTAATCATCTTCTTTTCTGCATTTTTGGAAGATGACTTTCATAGTTGCTGTGACAAATAGAAATCATGACCTTCCTGTTTGTCCAATCTGTGTTGAACGGGCTGACACAATAACATGAACAGCTTTTTACAAGTACATCTTTCATTTTTACTGCCTTTTAATCAGCTTCACTTTTCCTAAAGCTTTTATTTCTCCAAAGCATCACAAGCAACCATGTCCCTTATAATAATACCATGTCCATGACATGGTATTATAAGGTGTTATTATGTCTGTTTGCTGTCATTCTCAACATACGTTCCACACTATTTACTTTGTATGATATTAATTATTTGTTTGTTTGAATTTACCTTAATTCTTCAGTGTTTCTGTCTGTTTAACTCACCCAAAAGGTGGACCCACAGTACTCCTCCAGAGCTGCCGCACACATGCTTTACAGTGATAGCTTCAGTCAACCTCAGCTGACCAGACAAGCCAACGCCTCTCACCCTCTGCCCCACTACTGCCGTGTTTGACTCAAATACTGCTGCTTTCTCCTCTGTCCACCCACACTTCACTGACAATTGTAGGATGTGGCTGTAAGGGACTTTGATCCGTGAGGTTTTTTTAAGCAGAAAAAAAAAGTTGCTTATTCCCTCTACAGAGAAACAACATTAATACAACAGAGATGTGCTGTATTAGCATAGAGAATACAACATTTTGAATCTTTCTACAAACAGTACACTAAAGCTCTTCTAGTGAGTCAGTGAGAACATTGAATCGATATAGCAAAATCATTTATAGAATGAAGCTTTGTAATTTGTGCAAATAAGCTCCAGAGAATGGAAAAAAAGAGAAGGACTTGCATAAGTCTTACCATGCACTTTTAACTGTGTTAAGGGGAAAACCTACTGAAAAGGGGAAGGGGAGGGAGCATTTAGGGATTTGGAGGGAGTGGGGTCATTAGATCCCTTTTCCTGGGGCGATTGTGGCTCAAGAGTTGGGAGTTCGCCTTGTAATCGTAAGGTTGCCGGTTTGAGCCCCGGCTTGACAGTCTCGGTCGTTGTGTCCTTGGGCAAGACACTTCACCCATTGCCTACTGGTGGTGGTCAGAGGGCCCAGTGGCGCCAGTGTCCGGCAGCCTCGCCTCTGTCAGTGCGCCCCAGGGTGGCTGTGGCTACAATGTAGCTTACCATCACCAGTGTGTGAATGGGTGAATGACTGGATGTGTAAAGCGCTTTGGGGACTGAGAAGGGATATTTTACTGTTATTTTATCATTACATCAGAATCATATAATAAGCATTGCATTAAAGCATTTATTGAAGCTATTGACATTACATTAACGTTTGTATTACAGTGATTGTTATAACCGCATGTTAATCTTCTATTTACAGGTGTTGGTATAATCATATAATCTTTCACTGCAGGTGTAACCATGATCATCTTTATACATATTGCCGCTTGGTGCTTATTACGGAGTTGTGCTCACGTCAGTAAGGGTTAAAAGCTACAGTCAGCGGGATGTCTGGCTGAATTATTGAGGGAAGTGACGTAGAGCGTAGAAGGCCGCACATGCTTACAAGACACTTACATCATGTTATTTTATGATCCTTTATTTAGACATATCTTTTGTTAACCTTTAAGTAGTGTGTATTGGCAATAATTACTCATTAGTTCATTTATGTATCATCATTAATTGTTACTTCATTAGAGAATTTCTTTAGGCTGTCGGCCTTATGTTACAACTTGTATTACAGGTATTGTCATGATTCCATATTAACATTTTCTATTACAGGTGCAGTGATAATTCTTTTGTATAAACATACATTGTATTTTTTGTGCTTGCCAATGAGGGGGGCTCGGTCAACTAGTGGAGGGTCGGAAACTTTGTTCGGCGCGAGGACTGAACAATCTATTGTGTTAAGGATCTTGAGCTATAGAAAGAACACGCTTACAAAACACATATACCATGTTATTCATCATTATCCTTTATTCATTTATATTCTTTTTATTAAGCTTTGAGTAGTGGCATTTGATTAGAACATTTATTCAACAGACTACATGTATGGTTTCAGTTAGGTTATTGCACACATGAAGAGTTGGCCTCTGTCCTTATAGACAGAGTGAAGGCTGAGGTCGAGCCACACGCACACATACAAGCAGCAGTTAAACTCATGTAGAGGGGAGAGTTCAAATATTTAAATAATAGTTTGCAAGGCCTTGTAGCTGTTTGATTATGCTTGCAGGAGAGACTGTTTGTTCCAGGGGATAAGCAGAGTTAGTTGATTACTGGGAAGGATCTGGCCCTCGGGAAGAAGAAGATGTTCTTTTAATGTGTTAAAAGTTGTCAACATTGATTGTATTGTACCTACTTTACGCATGAGGGGGCGTTCTAATACCCTGATTTTCATAAAAACTATTGTTGTGTAGTTTTCGGTGAGAGATCTGGTGCTGTCTGCGTACAGTGTCCCATCTCCCACACGTGTGCATTAAAATCATCGTTTGACTTGACCCGGCCGGACCAATGTTGTTATTTTGGTTTTCCTCCTGTATCCATCCCCAATATTTTGAACCCGTGACAGGTCCTTAGGGACTAGTAAAGCGCTATATAAATACAGGCCATTTACCATTTTCTACATAAATATTTTAAACCAGTAAGGTTTTGATAAATGATTGTTGTCTGACTTTAAAATAAGAACAGTACTCTCGTTACACTTTGTCATAAGTACATATACAGTTGTGGTCAAAAATATACATAAACTCATCATGGATATGCAGTGTAGGGCAAGTTACTTTGAAAAAGTAGTTAATCATAGTTACTAGTTACTTCTTTTAAAAAGTAACAGTTAGTAACTGAGTTACAAGATTCTAAAAGTAATTAATTACTAGGAAAAGTAGCTACTGCATTACTTAAAAAAAAAAAAAAGTTTAACCCTCTGGGGTCCAGAGTATAATTGGCCGTTTTTGACAACTTTTAATTTACCTCTACATTTCAACTTTAAAAACTATTTACTTTGCCTTGTTTGGTATCATTCTTTTCAGCACAAGTTCACATGTCTGAATTTACAGTTATGTTTTCATTTTGACATACTGTATTAACACAATTGATCTAAAATCAGACAAAACATAAAATCCGAGTAGAAAAAGTTATTTTTTACTGTAACAACCACAAACATGTTTAATGAAACACATTTCATAACTTTAAATGCAAATATAAATTGTGAATTTTAAAATCATATGCACAAGTTTTGCAAACAAAGTTTTTTTTGCAGCAATTTACTTTTTATCTTTTTTTTTTTTTGAAAAAAACCAAAAACATTTCAAACTATTTCCATAACAGTCAGGTGTTCTGCATTAAATAAGATGCCAAAAAATAATTTCTGTCCACTATAAAGGAGAACATCACAACCCTGATACCTGCAGATCTGACAACAGAAGATGTATCACTCCTTCTGTTTTCTACCTGGAGACAGCAGTCGCCTCATTGTTCTGACACACAACACAAAACTATCCACAACACTACACACTAACTACACAAGACAACACACTAACTACACACTCCAAACACAGCTAAACGCCACAAATCTCTCACATCTCAAAAATCGCGCTCTCTGTCTCTCTTTCTCTCTCTCTCTCTCACCGTCACTCATAAAACTTCCCCCACTTCCTAAACAACCAAATGTCATGTTGCCATATCACTTTTTGATTGGTCGACACTGCACATTTTTCCACTAACACGAATGGGGGGGGGTGTTTTGTTTCTTGTTTTGTTTTTTTTAGTTTACCACGACTACTATATGGGGGTGTCCAAATTCAAAGGCTGCATCCTCCTGAGGCCGCATTTGTAGGCTGATTACGTCACAGCGACGCGATGAAGGTTGTCCAAATTCGTAGACTCCTCCGAATGCAGCCGACAAAGAGGTCCTCCTTTTCCCCGAATTTGAAGGATGGGTCGGGTGTATCCTTCATGGCCCACTACATCCCAGATTTCATAGAGCGGCCCAGCGAATTCCAGTTTCCAACAATGGCGGCCGCTACTAAGTTTTAATATTACTCTTATCTTTCAGGCGAGAATGTAGGTGTGTAAACTTCCAATATCTGCTCGTTTTTTTTAAGTGTAATCCACAAATTTTCAATAGGGTTGAGGTTACGTCTTTGGGAAGACCATTCCAGAAGCTTAATATTAGCCTGCTTTATCCATTCCAAACAATTTTATTGGATGCAGTGGCCTAATCAGTATTAATTGACCTTATTATTTGATTTTTTAGTTCCTGGATATTTCATGCAGATGTATGTGGGCACCTGATCTTACACAGGCGAGATGTTTGCACGTTGCTGTCATACAGAAATACAAATAAGTGCACACACAAACTGATAAAATTGTATCAAAAAAAAAAAAAAAAAAAAGAGGTTTTTCTTTTTATTAAAGTCAGTTAAGCATGATTTCAGAAAGAAATTTTTCGCACATAAAATGTGTTACATATACAATATGTTTTCCCTATGTTGTTCCCTATAAATACGATACATATGTCAGTGTTTCTTTACATAAAAGTAAAATCCAGTCTTCACAATGAAACCTACAAATAAAACACAAAAAATTGTGGCCCTAAATCTTCCCTAAAAAAACAGTATAAATATAGATTATAAATGTGTGTTGCTTTCTAATGTTATCCCAGCATCCTTTGCCATGGCGTAGAAATGGCCTTCTTTTTCAAGCAGGTTGCTCGGCGAATCAAATTCCACAATTTTTCCAGCATCAAGCACCATTACCCTGTTGGAAAGAAGCACAGGCATTAATAGTAGCCCACTGAGAAATGTCCATACTGTGTGGCTTCGGCAGCCCCAGCTCAAAAGTGAAAACTGATGTGTAAATATTTGTGCTGTCTCTGTGAACAGTTAACTCAGGGGAGATACAAGCAGACACTGGAGGGAAAGGGTATGCTCATTATTCTAAGGAATCAAAGTTTAAAGGGTTACACAAATAGTGCTGCCTTTTATTACAAGGTTGAGGTCAGGACCAATCTGTTGTACTAGTAGTTGTTTCTAGCAGATATCCATTTAAAGATTCATTGAATCCAAGTGAAGTTACTAGGGATGTAACATCTTGACAAATGTGTATATGTAAGGCTAACTTTGACCTCACACATTTGGAACTTTTGTTACGTTAACTGCTGAAACACCAAAGTAAAAACCAAAACAGAACAGAAATGGAAAGAAAAATAATCTAAGTAATAAAAAGAACACACAGAAGACCTACAAATGCACAGTATCAGATAGTCAGCTCAACATCTTAGCCAAAATATAAGGTAAGGTAAGTTTAGGTTAAGGTAAAGTCCAAGTGCTAAAACTACTAATGGAAAACAGAGTCAGTACCCCTTGGTCTAGATCATTTGGTCAAATATTACTCTCATGTATGATTAGGGGGTGGGTTTAAAAAAAAAAAAAAAAAAAAATCGATTTCCTGATTCAAATCGATTTTAATTTGAGTAATGCAATATCAATTCAGTAAATCCTGAAATCTGTTTTTTAATATAAATGTATTTTCCAGAAACGCCAGCTTAAAGCTAACAAAACTATTTCAGCAATCGCCATACAGCTAAACCAGCAAATGATTAAAGAGCAAAGGGTGAATGGATTCCACAAAAAGATGTAAACACAAAGCGAGATCCGACGGCACGTACATGTACATGCTGTCGGGTGCTGAAAGCCGATATCTCATAGATTCTGAAACTACATGTTTCATCAATCTCCGACCAAAATTCACTGAGCCAACAGCAAAGAAGACCAAATTTATGCTTCATGTTAGAAAAACATTGTCATGAATTCCAAAAATTTCATCCAAAAATGTTAAGGGAAAAGCTATAACTCACCTAGAGCTGTCCATGATACTGTGCAGGCGGTGGGCGATGGTAAGGACTGTGCAGTCTGAGAACTCTTTGCGGATGGTGTTCTGAATCAGGTTGTCTGTCTCCAGGTCAACAGCTGCCGTGGCTTCATCCAGAATTAAGATACGTGACTTTCTCAGGAGTGCTCGAGCCAGACACAGCAGCTGCCTCTGCCCAACACTGGGAAGATCGTATTAAAGCATTGATATCTTAAGAGGATTTTTTTGCAAAAGAAAAAAGTAAACCACAAATGACACTCATGTGTTCAAATAAAATTAAGGTTTATGTATGTTTTGCAGAACATTACATAAGGTTTAGAATAACGAACTGTACAAAACCTATATACCTTATACCCAGAAGCCGTATTGTTAATTTTATTACCCACCTGAGGTTTTCTCCCCCCTCTGCCACTTTATGCTGTAATCCTTCCTGCAGTCCTGATACATAGCTCTTTAGATGAGAGAGCTCCAGCACTCTCCAAATCTCCTCATCACTGAACTTGTCAAATGGATCCAGGTTCATCCTCAGTGACCCCGAGAACAAAACGGGATCCTGTGCACACGGGATTACAAATATCAGTGTACTTTTTAGAAATATCAAATTCTTTGACAAGGTTATTGTTTATATTTATGTGTATACCTGTGGTATAATTGTGAGTCTGTTTCTCAGGTCATGCAGGCCTGTTGTAGAGATATCTACATCATCAATGCGGATGCAACCTTCAGCAGCTTCAATAATTCTAAACAGGCAGTTGGTAAGACTTGATTTCCCAGCTCCTGTGCGACCAACAATACCGATCTGAATGCAGTGAGAGAAAACACATAAGATCAAATTAACAGCTGGCGCATATTTGAAAAAAAAACAAAAAAAAAAACTACACATTTTTCTTTCTGGAAATAAATCGTATTTAACAATATAGCAATAAATAATGAAATAAGCAGCAAATATACTCAGTCTGTACTTAGTTTGTAAAAGATCTTAGACATTTCAGTAATGTTACAGAAAGAAGCAACATTTTTCAGAGTCAGATATTTTATAGTGCTTATAGTCATTACTGCTATTTGTAGTAATTCCATGATTTATGTTGTTGCCATGAGTCTTTACTCATTTTTACTTTGACACCAATATTTCAAAGTTGTCAGTGTTTGATATTACCCTAATCCATTGGGGACTCTGTTGTCCTACTGGGAGACTTCAGTGCACACGTGGGGAACAACAGGGAGACCTGGAGGGGAGTGACTGGGAAGAACGGCCTCCCGGATCTGAACCCGAGCGGTGTTTTGTTGATGGACTTCTGTGCAAACCACAGTTTGGCCATAAAGAACACCATGTTCGAACATAAGAGTGTCCATTACTGCACGTAGCACCAGGATGTTCTAGGCCACAGGTTGATGATTGATTTTGTAATTGTATCACCAGACCTGCGGCAATATGTTCTGGACACTCGGATAAAGAGAGGGGCTGAGCTGTCAGCTGATCACCACCTGATGGTGAGTTGGATCAGGTGGCGGAGGAGGACGCTGGACAGGCCTGGTGCACCTAAATGTATAACGAGGGTGTGCTGGGAATGCCTAGCAGAGGCCCCAGTCTGCGAGATCTTCAACACACACCTCCAGCAGAGCTTCAGGACATTGAGTCCGAATGGACCATGTTCAGCACCTCCATTGCTGAAGCTGCTGCACTGAGCTGCGGCCACAGGGTGGTTGGTGCCTGTCGTGGTGGTAACCCCCAAACCATATGGTGGACACCAGAGGTGAAGGGAGCCACCAAGCTGAAGAAGGAGTCCTATCGGGCTTGGTAGCCTGTGGGACTTCAGAGGCAGCTGATAGGTACCGACAGACCAAGCGGAATGCAGCTCGGGCAGCGGCTAAAGCAAAAACTCGGGTACGGAAGGAGTGCAGAGAGGCCATAGAAAAAGACTTTCGGACTGCCTTGAAGAGATTCTGGCAAACTGTCAGGTGACTCAGGAGGGGAAAAAGGTGCTCTAGCTGCACTATGTATACTGCGGGTGGAGCGCTGCTGACTTCGACTTAGAAAATTGTCGGGCGGTGGAAGGAAAACTTCAAGGAGCTCCTTAATCCCACTGGTATGTCTTCTGTGGAGGAAGCAGAGTCTGGGGACAAAGGGGATGACCTGCAAATCTCTGGGGCGAGGTCACTGAGGCAGTTAAACAACTTCTTGGTGGCAGAGCCCCTGGGGTGGATGAGGTATGCCCTGAGTTCCTGAAGACTCTAGATATTGTAGGGCTGTCCTGGTTGTCCTGGATTGGTAGATGGTTCCCATTTTTACGAAGGGGGACCGGAGGGTGTGTTTCAACTATAGGGGGATCACACTCCTCATACTCCCTGGGAAAGTCTATGCCAGGGTGCTGGAAAGAAGGGTCTGTCCGTTAGTCGAACCTCGGATACAGGAGGAACCATGCGGCTTTCGTCCTGGTCGTGGAACACTGGACCAGCTCTTTACCCTCTCAAGGACACTTGAGTGTGCATGGGAGTTTGCCCAACCAGTCTACATGTGTTTTGTGGACGTGGAGAAGGCATTCGACCGTGTCCCTTGGAGTGTCCTGTGGGGGGTGCTCCAGGAGTATGGGATGCTTGGCCCATTGCTACGGGCCATTCAATCCTTATACAACCGTTGCAAGAGCTTGGTCCGCATAGCCGGCAATGTCAGGCTCGTTCTTGTTTGGTGATGGACTCTGCCAGGGCTGCTCTTCTGTTCAGAATTTATATGGATAGAATTTTTAGGTGTAGCCAAGTGACGGCCCAGATAGCAAGACGACATTGAATCTATGTTGATTTTTCATCCAAACCGTCGTATATGGTCGGGGTTGAAATGCCAATGTTGTAACAACATTGAAATACTGTGGTAAACCGACGGTCTTACTATAGAGACGTAACGATGTTGATTCACCGTTGTTTTTTTGTCATTGATATTTGATCTATTTATAGTCGACCAGGTGACAACAACAACGTCGAGAAAACGTCTATTTATAGTTGACGATCATTCGGCTCCGGTCACCATCAAAAACCACCGATTTGTAGTTGAGCATTAAATTGCATTGCAACTGATCAGGTATAAAGTACCAGAGAAAGTAGATTTATTGTTCATTTGTTATCAATGACTTGGTCTAGTTCACCAGCTTTAAAAAATCGTGTCTACGTGCAATTTATGTATAGTTGACCGAAATTAAAGCAGCGATCACTTGGACTATTCCGCAGCACCCCTCTCACATTGGTACATCCCCCCGGTATTCATTGTCTTCTACAGTAGAGCGGGACATTTGATTTACTCTCAGCGGAATTGACCGGAGGAGGCATCAGGTCATGCACTGCACTGGCCTGCACCACGATTAGTATAAGGTAAGAATGAATGATTTTTTTTTTTTCCTACTCGTTATTTCCATGTTTGCATTTGAATAACAGTAAAAAACTCGTTAATGTTGTACATTAACGAGTTTTTTACTGTTATTTACGAGCCGGAAATTGTGTCTACTTCTTACAATCCGGCAACAAATAAATTGCCCTAACATTTTCGTTTCATAATTTCTTCGTTATATTGCCTTACAAAGCTAGCTTTAACGCTTCGAGTTTTCCTTTGTTCTTGCCGTGGCCTCGGCGTTTGACCCAGACTTTCGCTCTGTAGTTGCTTAGTACTACAAAAAATTCTAAATCTGTGATATATGATTGATAAACGTAAAGTTAACTGTATAAACGTGTTCAATGACTTTGTTACTTTTGATGATTGGAGAGCACCCGCTTCCATTCGCAAACGAAAACTTTAGACTCAGTTTGAATGCTCACGCGGCATGCCCACGTGACTGTACGTTGCACGGTCACCTAACTTTACGTTGCACGCGTACATGACTTTCTGTTTGTGCCTTGAATAATGAATAAGGCTACGTCCACACGTACCAGCGTATTTTTGAAACCGCTGGTTTTTCTATGCGTTTGCACCTTTTGTCCACACGTAATGTATGTCTGGCCGTACATTGTGTTTGTATTTCCAGGCACATTTCACGAAGCAGAACGCAGTCTTCAGAGATATCCACGTGAACGCTGTGATACGTCTGACCTTAAGTCCGAAAAAGAAAACCCGGACCAGTCTTAAAAGAAAGCACAAGTAAAACCTTTTTATTCACAAACATATCTTTGATTGTTAAGAATTTATGATCTTGTCTTTTATACATATCTGTGGTGCTTGCATACTGCAATATCACCACATAATATAGTCCAAAAAGTGGAAGTTTGTAAACTTTTTAAAAATGCAAAGTCGTGTACACTTGTGCACTTCAAAAATTCATTGTATACTGTACCTTCTTGCACGTCTCTGTTTCCTGTGTGTGTTGTTAGAAATCAAACTAACTTTAGGAAACAATATGCCAAAAGCATATTTACAATTACTTAAGACCGTTTTTAATTTCTTTTCTTTAGACCAAATCCCCTGTACACATATACAGACTCAGAGGATGAGCAGCCTACAAAAAAAACGGTTTCCCCAGGCCCCTCGAGTGAAAATACCAGGTAATAAAATACTGTCTAGTGTCTGTGTACATATCTGTGTCTGACACGAGGAAACTTTTTTGACAAGTTGTCTGTATTCTTAAATACTTAAAAAATTATCTTTTTCTAAACAGCCCTCATCACTCCAGTCTGCCCCCCAGCCCACTGATAGCAACCATCATAATGCCCCACCCAGCTTCCGGCACCTTTCGCCACTCCGGCACAAGCCGACACAGCTTTGCGATCTCGCCAGCATGCAGAGTCTGATGTCTTCCCTATGGATGGTATGCTTTTAAAAAAGTTTTAAAGCTGCATCACAATGTCATTGTACTCTTATCTAAAAAAAAAACAATTTATACTCCTGAATGTCATCTTGTTGTGATTTTTTTTTTTTTCCCTGTAGATTCCAGAGACTCTGTGAGGCCACTATTACAAGGCAAGTTTGAAAATCTTGGAATTTCACAGTTTACATGATATGACAAATATATGTGACAGGCAAAAACTAGTAAACACTTTTAGCAGTTACAAGAACTAACAAATGAATATCCAACAAAAGGGAATAGAAATACATTGTACTGCCAATACTTTGGTTTATTCTTTGTATGACTTGAAAATCAGGCTTTAGGGAAAACTAAATGACATGTTTCTATCATCAATTACATGAAGTAAACACACAAGCACTTGCATACACATTTAAGACATGAGACACGCTAATTCCATCTCATAAAATGTGTCTATAGGTGAGACGCTTTGCGTTGATTGGTGCTGCTGGACCACACTGGAGGTGCGAGTCCGCCGTGTAATGGTTTATGCCATTACAAAGGAGCTGGCCTCTGTACTCAACTGGGCAGGGAAAAAACCAAGGACCAGACAAAGCAAAAAAGGGCATTTAAAGAGACAGCGCTGTGCAGATGCATATTTGGTAAGTTTTAACATTTATTGTAGTTTTATGAGCCTAAAGTGAACAATAAAGGGATCAATTGATGTGCTGGGTGCGTTTCACATTTCCTATGTCTGTTTTTTGCTATATTACTTTGTCTTTCTTAATGACAAGACTTTCATGTCCGGTTAATCTGGAGATGGAGTCTTTGGTCTTCGGCTTGTTTTGTCCTCGGGTTGTACACTTTGTACAGCCCGAGGACCCCATGTTTTCTTTTTTTTTTTTTTTTTGTAAAGGATACACGGCACACCATGCTAAGACATATCACATTTTCAGCTTATAGCTCTTTGGGAATCAAATGCGGCAGTTTGCTGATTTCCGCCTGGTGACTTTCATGTTTATCAGCCTAGGAGTTTACATACTTTCTCCCTGCTGAAGACAATTAACAAGAGCTTATTCATGTGCTCTAATTCCCTTTTTTTGTCTTTGTTTTTTTTGTGTGTGTGTCTATTTTTGTCCTAGATGGCCTGGCGCAGCAGGTAGGGGCGAACTCTATGTCTGAGTTGGTCTTTGCTCAAGCAGTCCAGAAATGGCTCAGATATGCTCCAGATCGTACGGGTGGCGCACAGGACGCACATCATCCATCCCCATCCCGGAGTAAATAATAAAAAGTGACGTGAAACATAGAAATGTAAATAGGAAACTTTGTCTTTTAATAAAGTATTTTGCAAATGATACATGTCTATTGACCTTTTTTGTTTTTTTGTTTTTTTTCAATAAAAAGCAACTGTACGAAAGAGGTGGAAAATCAATACCATAGCTCAACAGTGTTTCAATGTCAACAGTGTTAGAAAATATAACATAGAATCAATGTCAGGTTTCAACATTGATTCAACATCAAAACCTGACGTTGTTTCAACGTTAAAAATGGGTGCAAGAGTGATGTTGGGTCAACGTCACACTTCAACGTTGCTTCAATGACGTCGCCTGATATTGACTCAACATTGTTTCAATGTTTCCTTGCTATCTGGGGGAAGGCTTTCACTTGGGTGGTCTCAGAATCTCATCTCTGCTTTTTGCGGCTGATGCGGTTCTGTTGGCTTCATTGGGTAATGGCCTCCAGCTCGCACTGGAACGGTTCGCAGCCCAGTGTGAAGCGGTGGGAATGAAAATCAGCATCTCCAAATCTGAGGCCACGGTCCTCAGCAGGAAAGCAAAGAACCAGGAAACACTGGAGAGATTATATCTCTTGGCTGGCCTGGGAACGCCTTGGTGCTCCCTTGGATAAGCTAGAGGTGACTAGGTAGAGGGAGGTCTGGGCTTCTCTGCTTAGGCTGCTGCCCCCACGAATCGGTCCCGGATAAGCGCAAGAAGATGGATGGATGGATGTATTGATAGCAATGCTGAATATTCCGGGGCCTAGCAAAAAAAGTCTGGGAACCACTGCCCATAGACTAGTTACATGTTTACATATCACAGCTGATTTTAATATACAGTAATACATATAATGTATAAATTAAAAGAAAAACTGATAGTTCACATTATTTTTACTGTTTAATTATGTGTAATTACTATCAATACAGATTGATCTGTGGCATCTTTCTTGATTAATTGATTAATAGATTGTCTATAAAACATTAAAAAAACCCCCCAAACAATAGAATGTCAATGTCGTACAGCACAAAGTCCAAATTTCAACGTAAATAGCTTTTCTAAACTCAAATAAAAAAAAAATGATGTGCAGGTCTGTATCTGGAAGCTACATTTTAGAAGTTCCCTCACATTTTTTTTTTTTTTGTGTTCCTCACAAAAAACAAACAAAAAAAAAAAAAAAAAAGTGAGGGAACGGGTGAGGGAATAAGAACCAAAAAGGTCAAAGGACATTAAATGCACATATATAGCGTCCGTTTCAATGAGCACCGAGGGGGGTTTGTGCCTCGCCTCCTTTCACTCTAGTGGCCTCCTTTCACAGTTGGCCAATCTGAGCCAGCAGAAAGCTTACACAAGTTGTTAATAGTTAACCTTTTAAATTAAAAAAAATAGTCGGACAATTTGATATATTATGGATTTTTCAATGAGGGAGAAAAAAAAAACTTCCCACTGATTTAATGTCCATCCAAAAACAACATCTTTTTTTCCTTTTTCTTTTTTAGCAGTATATGATTTTGTATCTTTGGTGAACATGATATCAGATACAGTAAAACCTATAACTTTTACAAGAACTTTATACATATATGGAGACTCTCTCTCACACACACACACACATACCTTCTCAGTGCTGTCAATGTCACAAGTGATTCCATGCAGCACTAAATCCAATTCAGGTCTGTAACGGACTTTGAAGTTCTCAAATTGCACTCTTCCTGCCTCTGGCCACATCTGTGGAGGTCGAGTGTCAATTACCCAGTCAGCCTGTAACAACAGAAAAAGAAGCAGAACGCATGTGTAATAAAGTACAAAAGTTATCAAATTGAGCTAAGATAGCTCTAGGATATGTCATGCATTAATATTCAAACTAAGATAGATAGGAAACAAAATTATACAGACACCATACATATAGACATGCATGCATACACCATTAAAATAAAGAAGAAAAAAGAAACTTAAAAAGATGTCACGCTTGGTAAAAAATTAAATAGCTCAAATGAAAATATTCAACCAAGATTAACAACTAAGGCCCAGTGTGTCACGTCTGGTGTGGCAGACGTGTGGAGTTTAGATAAGGACCCAAGATGCAGACGGCTTAAGTTGTGAGCGACCTTTATTAACCAAAGGGTGACATAAACAGGGACGAGGTGGACGAAAACCAGAACCTAAGAGTAACCTAAACTGGGAAAAACTAAGCAAAAACAAACCTGAAACCTTGAAACCTAGAGACATGAAACGGAGATGCAGGGAGAACAACGCGGGAGAATGCACAGGAAAGTGGAGGGGAACAACACAGACGAACCAGCCACGAGGACGGGTGAACACACACTATAAATACACACCAGTAATCAGGGGATGGGAAACAGGAGGGAAACACACCTGGGAGACATAACAGCTGACGAGGCAGGGGAAACGTAAACAGAACACGCTGACATAAGACAGAGACCTTCAAAGTAAAACAGGAAACACATATGCAAGGATACAGACTAGGAAACGCGGACTTAACACAGGAATAGATGGGCAGAACAGAATAAACACTAAACAGGAGGAACAGAACCAAAATCACAATAATAGAAAACAAAACGCTGGGTCAAAAGGACCCAGGATCATGACACAGTGTATATGTGCAATGTTATACTGTATTCTAAATCAGACAAATTTCAGTATGAACGTCTCATCATGGGACGTGCTAATCAGTGCAGCTCTGCTGCCATTATGAATAAACAACTCAACTCAAATAGAACAGATCGAGTTCAAATATGTGAAATCAAATGTCAGTGAAACATAAAATGAAATTGTTGCATCAAAATCTTGTTTGTTTGACAGTTATCTGAATCGTTATCAGTAGTATGTTAAGAAACAGTGGAGAAACGGCAGCTAGGAATAAAAGAGCAAACATTGCAGTTGACGTCACACCCAAGCTTATTAGATTCCTGTTGAACTGTCAGAGTTATAATAAACTCACAGCCTGTAGAAATCTTAAAATTCATGTCCTATTTAAGAAAACAGTAGATTTTGATTTAACCAAAGTATAAATAATGTCGTATGGCAGCTTGGTAGTTAGCACTGTTGCCTCACTGCAAGAAAGTCCTGAGTTAGACTCAACCATCTGGCTGGGGCCTTTCTTTGTGGAGTTTGCATGCTCTCCCCATATCTGTGTGGGTTCTCTCCCGGTACTCTGGCTTCCTCCCACAGTCCAAAGACATGCAGTTAGTGCGGTAAGGTCAATTGGAGATTCTAAATTTCCCACAGGTGGGAATATCAGTATGAATGGTTGTCTGTCTTTTGTGTTATCCCTGTTTCAGATTGGCGACACATCCAGGGTGTACCACCCTCACCCTATGGTAGCTGGGATAGGCTCCAGCATCCCCGTGACCCAGATAAGGATAGACTGAAGAGAATAGATGGATGGATAAATAATGTCTTGCTCACAAAGTATTTCTACATGCCTCGTTCTTAAGCTGAGTGTATTCGTTCACTCTCTCCACAGCTACAATATTGGTCTCCAACTCTGAGGTCATCCTCACCAGCCAGTTGAGGGTCTGGGTTACCTGCAAAACCCAAACAGGAGAGAGGTCTGTGTTTACATTATTCCTGCATTTTAGTATTACCGCATATATAAACACTGATGAAATAAGGATAAATTCTGAGTGTTTTTGTGACTGACATTAAGGGCATATGATACAGATAGCCCAACCACATTGCTGTCAATAGAATCTCTGGAAATGACAGCAAACAGAGCAGCAAAAAACACCACCAGGTTTCCAACAAACTCCAGACGCATGGCCAGCCATCTGTCAAGAAAACAAACCCCACAAACATGCACACAAACAAATTTTAGGGTCTCATCATTTAGCATCACATGCTTCTCTGTGTTTGCAGGTACACTGTGCAATGTCTGACCTGTCAGACATGATCCGCAGGTAGATACTTTTGAGGTTTTCATCTATAGTTACTTCATTGTGTTTAAGAAACCTTTCTTGATGCTTGTAGGCTCTTATCACTGACAGGCCGGACACCGTCTCACCAAAGTGAGAGTATATTGGTGAGCGAGACACCGAGTCCAGCCGGCGCAGCTGTCTTGAAGTGGCAATATAAAAACGCTGGGTGTAGAGAGAAAGACACAAAATCAGTTTTAATTTCATATTATAAGAAAGTTAGGATAGCTTTTTTACATATCTTCTTTACCTTGTTTAGCTTACCTGTACGAAGAAGTAGATCAGGGCCAGAGGAATGATAACTATGGCAAAGAAAGGAGTTGCCAGGCAGATTACAAATATTGTCCCCAGTACAGACATCAGACACAGAAGGCAGGCGCGCAGGTTAGTGGGAATGGCCTCATCTATGGTAAAAATGTCCTTTAGGATAATATTTGGAGAGTTAGTATTTATTAAAGTCAAACGTCAATTTTATTTATAGTGCACATGTAAAAACATAAAAAGGTACATAATTAGCAAAATTCTAAGTGTAAATAATACTAGAAGAATGAAGTCAAGTATTATAAAAGCTAAAGATCATATTGGAGAAAATGTCAATGATAAGTCATGGATGTTCATCAGTGACTAAACACTTTTAAAGTTTTAAGTTGTTCCTGAGATTAGAGCTGTTCCAAAGAATACAGAGTCTTACTGTCATGGTCCTGGGTCATGTGACCCAGCGTTTTGTGTTTATTATTATTATTGTTATTATTATTATTATTATTATTATTATTATTATTATGTATTCTGTTTGTGGTTTCGGGTTCTGTTCTTCCGTTTAGTGTTTAGTCATCCCTGCCCGTGTGTTCCCTCTGTTCTTCGTCTCTACCTTTTCTCTGAGACCAGTCTGTGTATTTCCTGTTTTACTTTGAAAGTCCGTGTCTGATGTCAGTGTGTTCAGTTTTGCACCCTCCCTGTTTTGTCATGTTAACTAGGTTCAGCCGTGTCTCCCTCCTGTCTGTAGTTTCCCTGTTTCTCTCTGTGCATTTATAGTGTGTGTCCTCTCGTGCTCGTTGCTGGTCTGTCTGTGTTGTCTCCCTGAGTTACTCTGTGTTACCTCCGTGCGTTTCCCCTTGCATGTCCTTCTGTGGATTAAGGTTTCAGGTTTGTTTTACTACCTTCCCCAGTTTAGGTTTCCTTTAGGTTCTGCACATGCCATCGCCACTTCTGTTTATATCCTCTCTGTGTAATTAAAGCTCACTCGCATCCAAGCTAGTGCCAGCGTTTGGGTCCTCTCTCACAAACTCCACACAGCTTGCCCCGCTAGCTGTGACACTTACAGCCATTCTAACTATTTAATAATTTAATGATTAATTATTAGGCCATTAAGACCCTTTTGTTGGTATAAGCAGGATGTGAGGATACAAGAGAAATTAGCTCATTCTTTCATTTTTCAACAAGTGGCAGAATTTAGTAGCCACAGCTAACAGAGACAACAGATCTACACACATATTACAACATTAAAGCAAATAGTTTGATTTGGGACTGTGCAAATAAAATTGAAATGAATTGAAGAGTATATTGATTTATTTAATATATTGTGTTTATACACCACTCTGCATTTAATTATTATTAATCTCTGGCTCTCTTCCACAGTGTGTCTTTGTCTCGTCTCCCTTCTTTCACCCCCAAATGGTCACGGCAGATGGCGTCTCTGAGTCTAGTCATGCCAGAGGTTTCTTCCTGTTAACAGGAAGTTTTTCAATCCAACTGTCGCCAAGTACTGACTCATAGGGAGTCATTTGATTGTTTGAGGGTTTTTTCTCGATTGTTGTAAGAGCTTTACCTTTACAATATAATGCACCTTTAGCGACTGTTATTGTGTGTCAGCACTAGATAAAATTGAACTGAACTGTATACTTGAGGAGGCACTTGGGAAGAAAGCCTCTTTAAAGAATGACGTAAGGAGAGAACAATTTTAAGAATATTTAGGATTGTATTACAAAATGTGAGATAAAGTGGGAAAAATTAAATAATACAAGTGGATATACAACTTGCAGCAAACACAAATAAAAGCTTTTTAATGTTAAATTTAATGTTTAGTTTTTTCAATTTTTAGCACTGTTATTTTAGAAATGACATTAAAAACTAGTTCTAGTTTGTATTTGTAAACATACAAGCCACAAGAAGATAAAATAAATATTGAAAACTATGAAAAGAATCCTTAAAAACTGAACCACAAGACCCTACTTTGGCAAAGCGGTTGATCACTCTTCCAATAGGTGTGGTGTCAAAGAAAACCATAGGAACTCGCAGGATGTTGTTAAGAAGTCGTGAATGCAGGATACGAGATGCATTAATGGAAGCATTGGCTAGGAGCAGTGTGCCGAGGAACACAAAGAGAGCTGCAATAAAAACAAGAAACTTTCTAAATAGTAGAACTACACTTTTAACAAAGACAAATCCACTGTGAACAGAACCTTGAACTTACAGTAACACTCAGGTGTGCTTTTTCCTGCCTACTGATATAGAATGGCTGTTATTATTATTATTACAAAATAATATTTATTTCCAAAAATGCTAATTGTCATTAGGAATCTTGTTAATTGGAGACCCGAGCAGGTTTGGATGTTCACAAATTCTTAATGACAAAGTTTAGCTTGTATGAAATTCAGGGTTGCATGAGCTGGAGCCTATCTCTGCTGCCACAGGGCAAGAGGGAAGGCACAAGATGGACAAATTGACAGTCTGTCGCAGGGCTATACTGACAATACAAATAGTATTTCATTTTTTTCATATTCAATTCTTATTCTTATAAAAAAAATAGTTCAATCAGTAATATATGTACTGCATGTACAGCTGAGCTCAAGAAGAACCAAGGTCCAAATTGACAGTCTTTTTACAATATAAAGCAGCTGGAATAAAACATTTCACTCTGACATAGTAATTGGTCCCCCAATCACAATATGAAAGAGCAACCGGCACTATTTTTTGTTATCCATGCCACCATTGACAATTCAATAATAATTTCAATAATTTCCCAAGGTATGTTGATATCAACTATTCTTCCATTAGATTTTTATTTACATTAAAATAAAATGTGCTGTATGTCAAATGTACAGACTGTTTTGTGATTTTAATATCATATGAAAAGAAAAAACATATTTGAATGGTGTAAATAAAATACTGTTAAAGAACAAATAAATAAGAAATGTTTTCCCTCCCTTTGTACTCCTCTAGATTTTTTCACTCATCTCCTCCCTCTACATCATCCCCAGGACTGAACAGCTCTGAAGCATCCTCCTTAGTTTTTGTTTTGTTTTTCATTGATTAGTTTAGTTTTATTACAATTTTTTTAATTACACTGAGTAGTTTAGTTTGAGAAGATTCAGTTCAGCTTAAGAGAATTCTGTATATAAATAAATTCCTCCTAATTATTAAAATAAGAAATTATAGGTGCCTATGCACTTTGCAGCATGGGTCCCTGTGACAAAGGACCTAACGCACACAGTGCACAAGTCCTCTAGTACAATAAAAAGACTGGATGTTTAGGTTGTCTATTTAGCGCTCTAAAAACGAGTGGATCCTAAATAACAGAGTAGGGAATTTTCCTGTCTTTAAGACATAAAGCTGCTTAATGTTAACTTACATGAACCTGAAAATATTTGCAAATACAAAAGGAATGACTGTTCTATTACCCTGAGCCACTCCAAGAACTCCAAACACTCCAACCCTTGTGTCCCTCTTCCAGGAAGGGTATGTCATGTTGTAGTACTCCACAGAATCACTGGTCCAGTCACTCAACCACAGATTTTGACCAATCAAAGCAACATTCTGGGTGAAGTAACTGAGGAAAACCATGGCAGAATATCCCCAGCCCATGGCTCGCAGGTACTGCAGGAACACTCCAAGCTTCACCTGGAAATCAGTGGGAGACGGCACTCAGGAAACAGGCTATCATTTGTTGTAATCATGTGATAGTTGTACAAAAACATTTTGTTACCTGTCCTGTTTCCATAGTTTCCTTCTCTATGAGTTTCTGGCCTTTCTGTGGTTCATCAGCATTTGCAGATTTTTTAATGGAAGTATTTCTTCTTAATCTGACACTAAAAGAAAATAGAGGAAAAAAATGAAATGGACATTCTGTTTCCCTGGTTTCATCTATAACTTTAACAAGCTCCTACCTGCCATTGCGCTGGCTGCGGCGGATGCTGTTTTCTCGCTTAAGTGTAAGAGAAACAGTGTCCTCCGAAGCACCGTCAGGTTGGGCATCGTCTCCATCTGGGATGAGCTCAAAGTCTTCTGCATCCTGGTCCTCTCCTAAAATAACAATATACATGGTCTTTTACATACATGGCAGTAATTTATGGCACTTGGGTCAATATGTGAACAACATCAACACAAAGTATCCATAAAAATTGACAAAAAGAAATTCAATTCATTCATATTTGTGATGTATAATTTTAGCATAGGGTTTGGTTGTACAGCTAACAAAACATGTGATGTGTGTAGATTATATTGCTAATATACTAAAAAAGGTTGTAATCACCTGTTTCTGAATCTCCCTGGTTGCTCTGCTCTTTGGCATATGTGTCGAGAAACTTAGAAAACGCTCCTCCACTGGCACGAAGAATTTCATAGGATCCAACTTCAGAAATGACTCCGTTCTCCAAAACCATTATTTCATCCACGTAAGGCAGGAAGCTTATGCCATGAGTCACCAGGATACGAGTCTGTATGGTCAGAGATATATGAGACTCAAGTTTGAATTCACCAATCAAATAGGGTTACATAGGATTTACAAAAACATTGTTAAGTATTAAAGAAAAAGAAAGAAAAATACATAAATTATGTTTAAATATGTTCATAAATTGTATTTATCAAAAAGAGAATATGTTTCAGTTCACTGACTGAATTAACAATAATTGGTTTAATCATTTAAAAATCATTTATAAAACCAAACCTTTTCTAATTTGTAATTCCATTTTCGAGTGGCTTTTATTCCTAACCTTTCATTATTAGCTATTCAGTTATCTTGGTCATTTAGTGTGATATTTAGCTTATTCATGTAACCTTTACGTAATGCTCTGGTCCTGGGTAAAATGAGGTAAAACAAGTAACAGCTGGAATATCCTGTGCAGATAGTATTTCATGTCAAGATTCCTCAGAAGAAATTAAATGGGAAATGGACAAGTTTTTTTCCCTTTAAATACTGATTTCAACTTAAAATATTAATTTTAAAGTGAAATGTTTAGCATATGTTGTTATGCACAAACCTTGTTTTTAAGTATTCCATTGGGTCCAATAACTTTTTCAAATAGATGCTTTCCTACATTGGAGTCCACGGCAGACAAAGGGTCATCTAATAGATAAATATCAGCCTGACTGTAGACTGCTCTGGCTAAGCTCACACGCTGCTTTTGACCCCCTGAGAGGTTGATACCCTGAAAAGAGAAGAAAGGAGGTAAAAGAGACACACTCTTTTAGCCTTTCCTATATAAGAGCTCTTCTGTTTTGTTACTTTTTTGTCATGTATTTAAGAAACAAATATTTTACATGTGTTTACAATAAACACCATACACAGCATTTGCATAAGGGAAAAAATATTTGTGTAACCTAAAACCTGAACCATTCAAAGTGTAACTCACTTTCTCTCCAATCTCAGTGAGGTCTCCTCCAGGCAGCAGCTCAAGGTCAGGGGCAAGAGCACAGGCCTGTATGACTTTTTTGAAGTTCTCTTCTTCATGTGGAGATCCAAACAAGATATTATCCTTCAAAGTAACATTTTGGATCCAGGCTTGCTGTGGTACAAAAGCAAGAGAACCCTGGAAAGAAATAGATTATGACTCAATTACAGATGTCTCACTACATTGTCCACACGGTTTTATCCAGACCAAACAGTACAGTAGGTGAAAAAAAAAAAAATCATTTTACTGGAAATGATAGAAAACTCCACTGAACTCAATTTTTCAGAGAACAGTTTATTCTGTGGGTAAAATGGTTTGAGTTATGAGCAAATCATCTCCATTTCACAACATTTATGCAAAAATATACTTCTTTATTCTGCTGTTGCTGAATTAATCTCCCTCAATGCTGATGAGTTTAGACCAGATTATTAAAACTGCCTGGAATGAATTAGGCTTTTGCTGTTGTTTTGTTTCTGCATCTTTACTTTGTTTGTTCTTCAATGTTTAATTGTTGCATTCTTTAAAAAAATTAAAATATTGTATTGTGATTGTTAAATTCTTCTACGCCTTTTGTCCTTCTTGAATGTAACTACTGCTATTTAGACCACAAAAAGTTGATGCTGTTCATATAGACATAGTGTTTTCAGTGGGAATCTTTCAGTCTAAAAACACTTTGTCCAGATGAACGGAATCAACTTTTTGGGATTTCCTTATCTTGATGATTAAGAATGCATAAAGATACTGCTATATAGAGTAATTCTATACTTTTAGTCATAAAATAAACTCAGTAAATTATTCAATCAACATTGATTTTTCTGTATTTAAAAGCCAAAAAGATAAGGAACATAATTTCTTTATAGAATTATAAAGTATTCTGATTCTGATAATTTCCTGAAAAAGTCTTCCTTGATAAGAGATGAGGTAAGGCGCTGAAGTAAACACCAAAGCAAACTTAATTTGATTATACCACAGTCATGCTACATGTTCAGTTTTTTTAAAATAAATAATTATTGGTGTGAACATTTGTGTTATTTTAGTTCAGACCTAATTAGATGTTTCGGATTTTACACTGACAGACACAAATGAAAAAAAGCCATTACCCTAATGTTGATAAAACCTTTGGTACTGTGCATCTCTCCAAGGAGGGCTGACATAAGAGACGACTTTCCTGACCCAACAGCTCCCACTACGGCAACCAACCGACCAGGCTCAATGTCCAAATTCACACTGGACACACATAATAACTGTACTCAATGCTGTGGACACATCAGGGGCAAATAGGCAGACTGGAAAAATTGAAGCAATGCTAGAAAAAAACCTGGTGAACATCTCACAGTTAATTAAGTTAATCAGTAACTTTTTGATGACCAACACAGACATACTTTATCAGCAGAGGCTTTGCATCTTTTTCCCAAGCAAAGGAACCATCACATACACTCACAGCAGTGTCTAAAAAATGAACACAGACCAAGACAGAGCTTAACAGATGATCTGCACATGTAAGAAACTGTGACTAAGCTTCAGTCTTCAGCTGTAGAACAAGTTCAAATTCTTATGCTGAACATACTGAAACTGGGGTCTTGGCGCACAATGTCACTGTCGATGTCTTCCCCTGCCAGAAACTTCTCCAGGCGCTTCTTAGACACTGCTGTCTGCAAATTCAAAGAACAGGTTAAGTTTGATTTTATCACAGGCTTGATACATGTGCCTCATGTAGGTCTGTTCACTTACTTGCACAACGGAAGCAATGAGCATGGGCAGCATGGCAAGAGGAGATCGGAGGATGTTGAAGAGAGAGATGGAAGTAAAAGCTTTCTCAGCAGTTAACACATTATCATTGCTCACACTAACAAATACTGCAAATGTGGCCAGAGAAACCTGCAAGTACAGACAGTTTAAGAAAAAAGGTTGTTTACCATTTGATTCTAGTCTCTGCAAAGCTCTCTGACAGAACTCACCAGAGCTGGACTGCAGCGGAAGATAAGCAGGGAGAAGGAGTGTAGGTAGGCAAACGTCTTCATGACTTTTAGTTCTTCCCCTCTAATGTCTTCCACCTGCTTCTGGAAGGATGGCTCCCAAGCATACAGCTTCAGAATCTGGTGAGAGACAAAAGAAAAAGACAGGGAGGAGGCAGTGAGGCAGAAGGAAGGGTGGGGCAGCAGAGCACTTATGGTTCATGACGTCACTGCAGTTTCATGAAGCATCAAAGCCTTAGACGTAAGGAAGGCATCTACATACACCATGGATACACTGAACAAAAGAGCTCACCTTGATCCCATTTAGAATTTCATTCATGATTTTCATTCTCTTATCTTTAAACTTCATGTTCTCTATCTGAAAAGAGACACAATGTAGCTCATGTTAAACAGGCAATAAGGAAATACTTAAATAAAGTGTTTTGAACAGCAATTTATTTTGTGTAATTCATATGAAAATAAAAAACTAACTTTTTCACCAGCAAGAATCACGTGTTCAAAGTTACTGAGATCACTTTCTTCACATTAATGTTAATATTAATTAAACTCTAAAGAAATTTTTGGTCTTTTTATAGAAGGGAGACTGGTCTATGAGAACAAATCTGTATGTTGTCTGTGAGACACGTGGCTGAGCCTGCATGCTGCGTCACTCAGCTGTCCAACTACTTTTGAGCCTCTGAAAGAGGGGGACTGTATAAAAATCTATTAAACCGTCAATGCAATACTTTAGTTAAATGTCTTGAATAAAACATTAAAATTTGCAGTTTAATCTCATCTTGGAAAGTATTTCCCCTGACCTGTAGTTTTCTGGCCTTGGTTGCTATCAGTGCATTGGTTGGAATTAGTAACACCATGACTCCCAGTCCTGCCAACACAGAAGGTCCTAACTCCAGCCACAGGAAAACAATGGATATGATGATCTGCAGAGGGCAGGACCACAGCAGGTGGATAGAGGTGGTCACGTCATTGAAGCGCTGGGCATCTGCTGACATCAGGTTCACCGTTTCCCCTACTGTTGACTCCTTACGAGTATCATTGGACACCACTAATGCCTTAGAAAAGGGATAAAAAGGGCTTATTAATTAGAAAGTGGGGTGAAAATTAAGTAAGAGAAGCATGATAAGTGATATTTTTTCTTACTCTGTATGTTTTTGTATATAAGCAAAGCAGGAGATGGATCTTCATGTCACTTAACCCCCCCCCACAACCCTAGTCTTACCCTATATATTGAAGAAAGCAAAGCTCATTTTCTTTTAGAAATAATATAAATAGTTTTTGATGTGTCAGAAGGAGTATTTTCTTAATTGCCTGATTTCCAAGATTTGGTAAAACTTAATAAAACTTAATAAAAACAAAAATGATGTATTCTGATTGGCTATACAATCAGGGTCTTCACCAGTAGTGACTGAGAACTCACAAAATTAATCATTGAGATCATTAGTAAACGTATTGATGGAAACTCGAGCTACAGACTAACACAGGTGATTTTTCTGTGGCAAGTATGTGCTGATAAAAGTGATTTGAAATGGAAACATCTGACAACTGACTTAAACAGGAAACTATGACCAGTAATTCTTTTCTTGTAATGTGTAACAGTAATTTATATTATACAGCATTTGATTTTTTTTTTTACAACAATGTCAATAAATGGTGTTCTGTCACTCCTGCTTTTACCTTTTTATACACAGCAGCCATAAGTGCAGTGCGAACCTTCATCCCCAGCACATGGCAGCGCTGGAAATACTGCAGTAGGGCCAGAGACTGTAGCAGAGCCACCACCATCAGCAACACTGCATACAAATAGCCCTCCCAGGCATACCTGGATTTGTCCTGAGTGAACGAGATCATCAATCTAGGAAAAACAGAAAAAAAGAAGAAAACATGCTAATCTCCTGCTTCATCTTTAGCACTAATCTAACAATGTCCTCATTTCATCCTGGCACTCCTGTTATCGGTTATGAATGACTAATGTTGTTTCTTCTCATCAGATCTGAGAGAGGGTGAAAAAGGTTTAACATCCATTTTCTAAAAAAACATGATTTTTTAGTTTTAAACTTTATTTTTGTCTTCATTTTTTAAAATCTTTCTTTATTTTTGTTTAAAGATAAATCTAAATATAAGTTTGATCAATATGTCAAATGAGAAATGTAGTTTAAGTAGTGGAAGAGTCTAGATTTTGTGTCTGTAGACATGATCTGGCTTAGACCTTTAGTATTGTAACGGTTAAAAGCAGAATCAGAATTAATATGTCATTTAGCTGTTAGTTAATAGTGATAGTTATTTGCTAGAAAGAAGGAGAAAGAAGGGGAGGCAAACAGGCACTTGGCAGAGTATAAAAGAGAGCGCCCAGAAGCATTCTTTGTTCTTCCCCTCATCTGCTGTGAGATGAGCAGTTCAGAAGATTGGTTTTGTATTTTTGGGGACTTTTTTTCTGCTTGTCTGTGCCATGTGTTGGATTATTAACTTTGAAGAGGTTTTGACTTCCATTGTTGGTGGATTGTAACTTCCCGATTTTCCCTGTGTATTATAATTTTGAGAAGATTTGAATGTCCTTTGTATTCCCGGGGGTTAGAATATCCAGGGAATGCTCTCCTGTTGAATGATTTTCTTTAATACAGAACACTGAGATAAGCATGACTTCAGACCTGGATGTGACTGTCTCCTTTCCAATGTTAAGAACAAAATCGGCATGAAGTCACTAAAATTTCCTGCAATTAAAGTCTAAATTGTGGATATTCACCTTTTAACCTGTTGTGAAACAGAACAGGTAAAAATCTGAGTATTAACCCATTTTAATGTAAATAGCTCTTACAGGTTACTTCAGCCCTTTACACATAACATACCCTTGAGGCCTACTGTTAAGCCCTCTAAAGCTAACCCACTTAAATACCAAGCGCACCAATAAAGAGGGGAGCTGCTGTAACTATGTGCCTGACGGAGGCCAGGACTGCAAGGTTACTCAGGTCCCCGGCTTTCATCAGAAAAGCAGGGAAGACATTCGTATGATTTTGAGACCATTAAAGCTGGGCGAGCCCCCTCAGCCACATCAGCCCCATCTGAACTCTGCATTGCCTGCTGGGTAATACATACAGCGATGAGAACTTTTTAAACAGAGAGCTAACCCAGACTTCCTGTACTGAGGTGCTGGTCCCACAGATCAACAATAGTGAATAGTTAACACAAAGGATTTTAAAAGGTAATAGCAAGTAAATTTAAACTAAAGAAAAAAAGTAATTTGATTGTCTTATTGAAAAATATGCTTTAGAAAGTCAGAACAGTGAACCATTAAAAGACCACTGTAGTCCACTACAGGGTACAACACAGCTGAGTTTCTGGTTTAAGTCCAGCGGCATTGTACAAGAACAACATTGTTCTTCTCTTAAATCTGTTGTTTTATTTCTGTAACGTTCTGTAATATCTTACTCACTTAAGAAGCTGAGGACTGACAAATGTTAACACATCCTGCAGAAGTTTGAAGCAGACAGATTCAATCAGAATCCTTTTAAAGGTCTTATAAATGGTGGTAATCAGCCATGAACTGGGATAGTTCTCTTCCTCCTTACTGTCCTTTTTCTTCTTTTCATCTTCCTTCTTCCCCCTTTCCTCCTAAAAGAACAGATCGATCATTCAAGCACAGTTGATGAGATTTGTTCAGCGACAACCTAGTATCTGGGATCCTTAAAAGGCGGTCATGGTGTTGGTGAAATGTGTTTGGACTGTAGCTCAATATTATGTACATGTCTGTGGAAGTGTTTTTGTTTGAATGCTCTCACCATCATTAGTACATCCTGACTCACACCTTTCCCCAGACCACTGGAAAGGCCACTTTGCTGTGGGTCTTCCTGGGCACTGTCTCTGGTTTTGTTCTGGAAGCGGACCCTAGCTGCATCCAACTCAGGCTTCATGAAATGCTGGAAACGCTCATTGATGAAAGCAGTGCTATCACTCTCATTCAGATCCCACATGTCCTCCTGAACCAGAGGTTGTTTGTAGCCTTTTAAAACCATACTGAAAAAACAAACAGAACTTTGAAGACACGGAGCACACATGTAGATGATGTTAAGATTCGTGCTATACTGACTTTAATGTTACCTGTTTAACCAGTTGAATGTGATTCTGCTCAAAAATGGTGCACCTGCTTCAGGATTCTGTGGATAAAACAAGGTTCAGTTTATCTTATTTAATCTATACTTATGAACTTCGCCCTCTGAAAACAAACAAACAAAAATGAATAACAAATAAAGGGTACCTTTTTTATAAGGTCTTTAGCTTCTGGGGGGATATCAGCCACAGTAGAAAGAACTAGTGCAATCAGTTCAAGCCCAAAAGAAATGTAGAAAAGGCTGAAACGTGGGACATCAGGGACCTCGCCCTAAATACCAAAAATGAGAGAAAGAAAAACTTTAAAGGGGCCCGAAGAAAAATGAAAATGGTGTGTTACTCAAAATATGGCGAGCTAAAAGTCAATCACATCAAGTTATTGCACCATGTCTGAGTAAATCTACTATTTGTCTTCTACTTTATTTCCAACTTGATCAAATGTCTTCACTCATACCAGTCTGAGAGCCTCTCGTAGGAGGGTCTGGAAAGGAAAGATGTCACACACTACAAGGAGTAACCAGAAGAGGAAAAGAGAGGCAGAGTCTATTGCTCCTTCACGTCGTAATCCTTCATGGTAGAGCAGGACGAGGATCTAACAAAGAAGACACATCACAACATAAAAAACACATCCTTTCAAATTTAAATAATTAAATATAAAGGTTGCTCTATTTACCCATGTGACTGCAAATAAAACTGGATTTGCGTAGTATACACCAGCATTTGTTGAAGATTGGTCACTGTTTGGACCAAAATCTTCTCCTAGTGTGACTCCCAGGTGTGCTATGGCCGTCAGGAACAACAGAGACACCACAAGCTGAAGGAAGAAAACACAGACCAGACAGGAGAATAAATCATGTTATTCCATTAAAAATGTCTTTTCATAATGTTTTATATTAGATTTTAACCAGTACTGTGTTTTTAAGTTTTCATGGGAAAACAAACTGAGTTCTTCCCTTCAAGGTTTTGGAGAAGTGATAACAGATGCTTCCCTTTTTGCTTAACATACATAGTGCTGGAATGACACATCTCTTTGCCCCTTTGCTGTAATCACTTGTCCTTTCCATGTTAGAACATTTCATACACAGTATAAGAAACTCACAGAGACAGGCCTCTTGGTGTTTTTGACCTTAACAGAAAATTTACACCACATGTGTTTTAGCTTCATTGTGTAAATTGATGTACACCTTTGCTGTTGAATCTTTTCTTACATTGACCCTTTCAAAAATGTTTATTTTTTTCCACGTCATGTCCTAGAACACAGGTGCCGAACTCCAGTCCTCAGTGGCCGGTGTCCTGAAACTTTTCCATGTGTCCCTGCTGCCACACATCTGAATAAAATTCAGTAGGTCATTAGCAAGACTCTGTAGAACTTGACTGCATGCTGAGGTGGCAAATCAGCAATTTGATTCATGTTACAGCAGCTCAAGAGTAAATGAACATGGTGCAATTAAAGTAGTTTTAGATGTGCTTTTTTGTCTTTTTTTAAAATTATTTACTTGAGTAGGGTTAGGGTTTGCCACCTCGACATGCAGTCAACGCATCAGAATAATATAGTAAAATAATGGAAAATGTGTTTGATGTTAAAAATACAGAAATTTTCTATAATTAAAATATACAGCATTTCTGTTTTGTTTTACAGGACAGTAAATTAAACTTAAAATTAAAGTTTGTAGCTTTAAACTTACAAGAAATCTTATATACATTTACAGATTGTATATATTGAATATAATTTATTTATAGGTGTAAAAACAACAAAATCGCCTAAAAATAAGGTCAGACACTGTTGTAATACAATTATATCAGGCTTAAAATTGCATTAAAATACTGTTATTAGTTGTTATTAGTAGTTCATGTACTTTTATTCCATATTTAAAGCATAAAAATTATATACTACCCATAAAATATACGTAAACTAGTTAAAGTACTTAAAACAGTGACTGAGATTATCATTAGATTATTGACAATTTACTGTTCATTTTTAATTATATCAACTGTAAAATGGATTTTTATATGTATCTGAACATAAAGTTAATCGGTTGACGTTTTTGTTGTATTGTAATCGCAATCCTCTCACTCACAGTACAATTGACATCTATTAAACAATTAGGAGTCTCTACTTTCTGTGCTTCAACATTTAACTGTTAACAAACAGACCACAACGCAAAACGTTTTGACATGTGTAGACAGCAAAGTTATCTTTCAGTAAAGATGAACTGACAACAGTTACAGTTTGGATCCACTGTGAAACCCAAAGAAACAATTTTTCACTCTCAAAAAGGTGGCCAAAGACCACTGTCCTTACTTTTTTTTCTAGTTATACTTTTTGGTAGATTCCCTTTCAAAACAGGTATCATTGGATGGTACAGCCATTCCATTCAGGTTGGATCGATAGTCCAGTGCAACCATAGGTGCAGTTGGAAAGAGGTTTTCACAGTCTGTAAAATGAGTAATATATGTATTGAGTGTGTATTTCATTGTGTAGCTGTTTTTCTGCAGTTGCAAATGCATTTGTGTTAATGCAATACTGAGAAACCTTCATATTAAACTGAAAACTTGTATTATTGTAGGGTCTACCTTACAATATAAGGCGCCTTGACGTGACTGTTGTTGTGATTTGGCACTATGTAAATAAAATTGAATTGAATTGAATTGAATTGAATTGAATTGAATTGTATTGTACTTTCCATGTACTTCTATAAATGTCCCTGCAAAGTCACAGAAAATCTTAGTGGTGACGATAAACAAGACATTTAAAGCACTGTAATTTTTGAGACTTGCAAACGGCTACACAACGAGCAGATTGGGAATGTGCCTCATTTTAGTTAGGTCCTGATGATGTATAGATAACCTTTTAGGGTTTTCACTGAAACACCACAGCTATGACAATTTCTGAACTTCCTTAAAATGCTTATTCAAACTCACCTTTTTACCATACCCCTTGACACCAACAAGTCATATAATGAATCTGCTGAGAGAAAGAAAAGCAAGTCTGTGCGACTGGAGGGTCACTTGAATAAATGAACCTGCCTAAATGCAAAGAAATTTGTGTACTGTACGGTATCTATTGCAGGTAGCCAAAAAGTTTGAGTTTGCTATACTTGACTTGCAGATGCAGTGTGTACCGTTGTGCCCTGCAGACTGTGACTGCTCCTTTTTCCTCCTTTCAAATGAACTATTGTTGTTTTTACAACAAAAAATGTCAGAATGTTCTAGCGTCTACTACTGTGCTTATACAAAAGTACGCACTGGTCGGCCTTCTACGGTTCATTTGTATAAATGATCAGTTTTCCTCTGATGAATTTTTCCTTAGCTTTTTGAGAAAAATCTTCACCTTCACTTCCAAAAGGTAAAAATTCCAAACTGTCAGTTTGGAAGCATCCCATAATCCACAATGACCTCTCCATATAAAGTCTGTTTCCTTTCTGTAAAGCTAACTGCTATTAGGCTTGAATGGAAAGTGCCCGTCCTTCACCCCTTGTTTCTGTTTAAAACTTTAAAACTGTGAACTCTTCCTGAAGTAAACTTTTCACTTCTTACTGACATTTTTGTATTTTTTAAAAAACTAAGCAATTACAAATACATTATGATAATTTTAGTGTTACAAATTTTATTTAAAAAATAATTATATTTAAAATGACATTCAATTATACTGTATTTTCAGTTATACAATCCTGTGATTCCATAGGCATTTAACATGTATTGTCCAAACTCATTAATATATATTAAGAATAATATAAAATATGTATTTCTATCTTTATAGGTTTATTTTATATTTACCAATTTTGGTCAATAATTCTAAAAAAGTACATAACCAATATAAAATGCACCATCTGTGAAGTTAGCATAATTATACCCTATGAGGGTTCTATTTACTCATAAAAGAAACACTTATACATGTTGTCATCATTTTCTTGGGATGAACGTGTGAGGTCAAATATTTTCATAAATCTTACTTTATATGCATTTTTATGGTTTTGGCTGCAGTATAGTGAACTATAACAAAGACCGGAATAAGTATGCATCTCACATACCACCGTGACCACCGTGACATGAGGCTAGGCTAAAAGCTCTTATACAGAAATAGGAGAGGCAGGTTACCACCCCAGATGTGTCCTCGCCTGACCGGAGGAAAGCGGAGTGCCAGAAGGCTGTGACCAGCCTGTGGGCCAACGAGGGAAAGCCAAGTGTAAACCACGGCCTCTCCCCAACAGTTCTGACCAATTAAAAACTCAATTTCATATATAATTCTTTGTAATGTTAAGTGTAGGTCACTCTCTTTCAGGAAATTGGTTACAGCTAACTGCTTGCAGACAGTGGTTTTCTGAATGAAAGAGATCCATGTACATGCTTATGGTTTGAACTGCTTGAGGCAATAAATGATTCGAAACTTGGATTCAGACTACGTCAATCTTTTACCCAAGATAAAAAGAATGCGCAACAAATGCTTCCATCAAAACACAACAAATGTGTTAACTGACAACAAATCCATGTAAAAGTACAGAAACTAGTTTTAATGTCATTTTGTCATCTTTTACTGTTATTTTACTCTAATTTGATTCATATTTTATGTATTTAAAAATAACAGAAATTCTGTTTTTTCTGTAAAACTTTACAGTAAAACATATTTTTTAACAGCATACAGTTAAACATTTGAAACTAGAAGACACCTACCTAAGCTATAAACTGAAACAAAATTTTTTTTTTATGAAGATGTCTTTATTAGATAGTATTTCTTACCTGTTTGCAGATGTAGAGCTTGGACAGTGGTTGTGTGTTTACTTCTGTGCTCTGACAGAGCGACAGCAGGTGCCATGGGGCACAGAGCCACAAGAAACAAAGGGGGATCCATACAAGAACTGTCTTTTCCACACATACTGGGAGGTCTGGGTCTGGTCGCTTCAGATATGAAGCATTCTGAAGGACACAAACACACATGCATAACAAAGTCCTGCTGCCCTTCTAAGGCAACCAGAAAGTTGTCTTAAAAGTGCAACTGATTAACTTTCTGAAACCAGAAACTTTCTGAAACCAGAAAGTTAATCATCTTCTTTTCTGCATTTTTGGAAGATGACTTTCATAGTTGCTGTGACAAATAGAAATCATGACCTTCCTGTTTGTCCAATCTGTGTTGAACGGGCTGACACAATAACATGAACAGCTTTTTATAAGTACATCTTTCATTTTTACTGCCTTTTAATCAGCTTCACTTTTCCTAAAGCTTTTATTACTCCAAAGCATAACAAGCAACCATGTCCCTTATAATACCATGTCATGGACATGGTATTATAAGGTGTTATTATGTCTGTTTGCTGTCATTCTCAACATACGTTCCACACTATTTACTTTGTATGATATTAATTATATGTTTGTTTGAATTTACGTTAATTCTTCAGTGTTTCTGTCTGTTTAACTCACCCAAAAAATGGACCCACAGTACTCCTCCAGAGCTGCCGCACACATGCTTTACAGTGATAGCTTCAGTCAATCTCAGCTGACCAGACAAGCCGACGCCTCTCACCCTCTGCCCCACTACTGCTGTGTTTGACTCAGATACTGCTGTTTTCTCCTCTGTCCACCCACACTTCACTGACAATTGTAGGATGTGGCTGTAAGGGACTTTGATCCGTGAGGTTTTTTTAAGCAGAAAAAAAAAGTTGCTTATTCCCTCTACAGAGAAATGACACAGAGATGTGCTGTATTAGCATAGAGAATACAACATTTTGAATCTGTGCCCGGTTTCTACAAACAGTACACTAAAGCTCTTCTAGTGAGTCAGTGAGAACATTGAACCGATATAGCAAAATCATTTATAGAATCAAGCTTTGTAATTTGCGCAAATAAGCTCCAGAGAGAGGAAAACAAAGTGAAGGACTTGCATAAGTCTTACCATGCACTTTTAACTGTGTTAAGGGGAAAACCTACTGAAAAGGGGAAGGGGAGGGAGCATTTAGGGATGGGGAGGGAGTGGGGTCATTAGATCCCTTTTCCTGTTATTTTCTACATAAATATTTTAAACCAGTAAGGTTTTGATAAATGATTGTTGTCTGACTTTAAAATAAGAAAAGTACTCTCGTTACACTTTGTCATAAGTACATATACAGTTGTGGTCAAAAATATACATAAACTCATCATGGATATGCAGTGTAGGGCAAGTTACTTTGAAAAAGTAGTTAATCATAGTTACTACTTACTTCTTTTAAAAAGTAACTGAGTTAGTATCTGAGTTACAAGATTCTAAAAGTAATTAATCACTAGGAAAAGTAGCTACTGCGTTACTTTAAAAAAAAAAAAAAGTTTATCCCTCTGGGGTCCAGAGTATAATTGGCTGTTTTTGACAACTTTTAATTTACCTCTACATTTCAACTTTAAAAACTATTTACTTTGCCTTGTTTGGTATCATTCTTTTCAGCACAACTTCACATGTCTGAATTTACAGTTATGTTTTCATTTTGACATACTGTATTAACACAATTGATCTAAAATCAGACAAAACAGAAAATCCGAGTAGAAAAAGTTATTTTTTACTGTAACAACCACAAACATGTTTAATGAAACACATTTCATAACTTTAAATACAAATATAAATTGTGAATTTTAAAATCATATGCACAAGTTTTGCAAACAAAGTTTTTTTTGCAGCTATTTACTTTTTATCTTTTTTTTTTTTTGAAAAAAACCAAAAACATTTCAAACTATTTCCATAACAATCAGGTGTTCTGCATTAAATAAGATGCCAAAAAATAATTTCTGTCCACTATAAAGGAGAACATCACAACCCTGATACCTGCAGGTCTGACAACAGAAGATGTATCACTCCTCCTGTTTTCTACCTGGAGACAGCAGTCGCCTCATTGTTCTGACACACAACACAAAACTATCCACAACACTACACACTAACTACACAAGACAACACACTAACTACACACTCCAAACACAGCTAAATGCCACAAATCTCACATCTCAAAAATCACGCTCTCTGTCTCTCTTTCTCTCTCTCTCTCTCTCTCTCTCTCTCTCTCACCGTCACTCATAAAACTTCCCCCACTTCCTAAACATCCAAATGTCATGTTGCCATATCACTTTTTGATTGGTCGACACTGCACATTTTTCCACCAACACGAATGGGGGGGGGTGTTTTGTTTCTTGTTTTGTTTTTAGTTTTTTGTCATAAGCAGAGAGAGCTGGGTAGCGCTGTACTTAGGCAGTAAACGTAATGAAAGTATCCAGAAAAAAACACGGCGTATATCTTGTTTATCATGACTCTGGTTTTACGTGGCGTATCAACACAATTTAAAAACTGGTATATAGCACCTTGTTGCTTTGTCACCTTGAAGTGGTCATGTGATTGGTTTACCACGACTACTATATGTGGGTGTCCAAATTCAAAGGCTGCATCCTCCTGAGGCCGCATTTGTAGGCTGATTTCGTCACAGCGACGCGACGAAGGTTTTCCACATTCGTAGACACCTCCGAATGCAGCCGACAAAGAGGTCCTCCTTTTCCCCGAATTTGAAGGATGGGTCGGGTGTATCCTTCATGGCCCACTACATCCCAGATTTCATAGAGCGGCCCAGCAAATTCCAGTTTCCAACAATGGCGCCTGCTACTAACTTTTAATATTACTCTTATCTTTCAGGCGAGAATGTAGGTGTGTAAACTTCCAATATCTGCTCGGTTTTTTTTAAGTGTAATCCACAAATTTTCAATAGGGTTGAGGTTAGGGTTGGGAAGACCATTCCAGAAGCTTAATATTAGCCTGCTTTATCCATTCCAAACACAATTTTATTGGATGCAGTGGCCTAATCAGTATTAATTGACTTTATTATTTGATTTTTTAGTTCCTGGATATTTCATGCAGATGTATGTGGGCACCTGATCTTACACAGGCGAGATGTTTGCACGTTGCTGTCATACAGAAATACAAATAAGTGCACACACATAAACTGATAAAAGTGTATCAAAAAAAGTCAGTTAAGCATGAATTCAGAAAGAAATTTTATTTTTCACACATAAAATACATTACATTTACAATGTGTTTCCAAAATCCGGTCTTCACAATGTAACCTACAAATAAAACACATACACAAAAAATTGTGGCCCTAAATCTTCCCTAAAAAAACAGTATAAATAGAGATTATAAATGTGTGTTGCTTTCTAATGTTATCCCAGCATCCTTTGCCATGGCGTAGAAATGGCCTTCTTTTTCAAGCAGGTTGCTCGGCGAATCAAATTCCAGTATTTTTCCAGCATCAAGCACCATTACCCTGTTGGAAAGAAGCACAGGCATTAATAGTAGCCCACTGAGAAATGTCCATACTGTGTGGCTTCGGCAGCCCCAGCTCAAAAGTGAAAACTGATGTGTAAATATTTGTGCTGT
This sequence comes from Oreochromis niloticus, assembly GCF_001858045.2. Lineage (NCBI taxonomy): Eukaryota > Metazoa > Chordata > Actinopteri > Cichliformes > Cichlidae > Oreochromis > Oreochromis niloticus. The sequence continues at coordinate 18,494,572 of NC_031978.2, forward strand.
CTCTGTGAACAGTTAACTCAGGGGAGATACAAACAGACACTGGAGGGAAAGGGTATGCTCATCATTCTAAGGAATCAAAGTTTAAAGGGTTACACAAATAGTGCTGCCTTTTATTACAAGGTTGAGGTCAGGACCAATCTGTTGTACTAGTAGTTGTTTCTAGCAGATATCCATTTAAAGATTCATTGAATCCAAGTGAAGTTACTAGGGATGTAACATCTTGACAAATGTGTATATGTAAGGCTAACTTTGACCTCACACATTTGGAACTTTTGTTACGTTAACTGCTGAAACACCAAAGTATAAACCAAAACAGAACAGAAATGGAAAGAAAAATAATCTAAGTAATAAAAAGAACACACAGAAGACCTACAAATGCACAGTATCAGATAGTCAGCTCAACATCTTAGCCAAAATATAAGGTAAAGTAAGTTTAGGTTAAGGTAAAGTCCAAGTGCTAAAACTACTAATGGAAAACAGAGAGTCAGTACCCCTTGGTCTAGATCATTTGGTCAAATATTACTCTCATGTATGATTAGGGGTGGATTTAAATAAAATCGATTTCCTGATTCAAATCGATTTTAATTTGAGCAATGCAATATCGATTCAGTAAATTCTGAAATCTGTTTTTTGATATAAATGTATTTTCCAGAAACGCCAGCTTAAAGCTAACAAAACTATTTCAGCAATCGCCATACAGCTAAACCAGCAAATGATTAAAGAGCAAAGGGTAAATGGATTCCACAAAAAGATGTAAACACAAAGCGAGATCCGACGGCACGTACATGTACATGCTGTCGGGTGCTGAAAGCCGATATCTCATAGGCAAGGCAAGGCAAGACAAGGCAAGGCAAGTTTATTTATATAGCACAATTCAACAACAAGGTGATTCAAAGTGCTTTACAGAGACATTAAAAACAAAAACAAATAAAAAGCATGATTTAAAATTGATTAAAACAAGCAAACAAACAAACAGTATATAAAATCAAATATCAAAACAGTAGATAAAATCAGAACAGTAGATAAATCAGTAGTTAAAAAGTAGGTTTTGAAATTTAAACTTAAGTGTGGATTTGGTGCTTTATTCAAATGCAGCTGAGAATAGGTGAGTCTTCAACCTGGATTTAAATAAACTGAGTGTTTCAGCTGATCTGAGGCTTTCTGGGAGTTTGTTCCAGATATAAGGAGCATAAAAGCTGAATGCAGCTTCTCCGTGTCTGGTTCTGACTCTGGGGACTGATAACAGACCGGATCCAGATGACCTGAGGGATCTGGAAGGTTCATACTGGGTCAGGAGGTCACTGATGTATTTTGGTCCTAAACCATTCAGAGCTTTATAGACCAGCATCAGAACTTTAAAGTCTATCCTCTGACGGACAGGCAGCCAGTGCAAAGACCTCAGAGCTGGACTGATGTGGTTGACTTTTTTGGTCTTAGTGAGGACTCTAGCAGCAGAGTTCTGAATGAGCTGTAGTTGTCTGACTGATTTTTTAGGTAGACCTGTAAAGATGCTGTTACAGTAATCAAGCCTACTAAAGATGAATGCATGGACTAGTTTTTCCAGGTCCTGTTGAGACATCAGATCTTTTATCCTTGAAATATTCTTGAGGTGATAGTAAGCTGATTTTGTTATTGTCTAAATGTGTTTTTCTAAGTTTAGGTCTGCATCCATCACTACACCCAAATTTTTCGCCTGGTTTGTGGTTTTTAGGTGTATAGATTGAAGTTCTCTGGTGACCTGTAATCGTTTTTCTTTGGCACCAAAGACTATTACCTCAGTTTTATTTTTGTTTAGCTGGAGAAAATTGTGGCACAACCAGTCATTAATTTCCTCAATGCATTTACCAAGAGCCTGTACAGGGCCTCGGTCTCCTGGTGACATTGTGATATGTATTTGTGTGTCATCTGCGTAGCTATGATAGTTTATTTTGTTGTTCTTTATAATCTGTGCCAGTGGGAGCATGTAAATGTTAAACAGAAGGGGTCCCAAGATGGAACCTTGGGGAACTCCACATGTGATGCTTGTCTGCTCAGATGTGAAGTTACCTATTGATACAAAGTATTTCCTGTTTTCTAAGTATGCTTTGAACCAGTTTAGTACAGTTCCTGAAAGACCTGCCCAGTTCTCCAGTCGTTTGAGTAATATGTTGTGGTCAACTGTATCAAATGCTGCACTGAGATCCAGTAAAACTAAGACTGACATTGTTCCACTGTCTGTGTTCAGACATATGTCATTAAACACTTTGGTCAGAGCGGTTTCAGTGCTGTGGTTCTGTCTAAAACCTGACTGGAAGGCATCATAGCAGTTATTCTGTTTTAAGAAGTAATTGAGCTGTTGAGAAACTTTTTCAATGATCTTGCTTAAAAATGGGAGATTTGAGATCGGCCTGTAGTTATTTGTGTCTTGTCAAGATTGTCCTTTTTCAGTATAGGTTTTATTACAGCAGTTTTTAGTGATTCTGGAAACACACCTGATATTAAAGAAAAGTTGACGATCTGTAACAGGTCATAGATACTGAAACTACATGTTTTGTCAATCTCCGACCAAAATTCACTGAGCCAGCAGCAAAAGAAGACCAAATTTATGCTTCATGTTAGAAAAACATTGTCATGAATTCCAAAAATGTCATCCAAAAATGTTAAGGGAAAAGCTATAACTCACCTAGAGCTGTCCATGATACTGTGCAGGCGGTGGGCGATGGTAAGGACTGTGCAGTCTGAGAACTCTTTGCGGATGGTGTTCTGAATCAGGTTGTCTGTCTCCAGGTCAACAGCTGCCGTGGCTTCATCCAGAATTAGGATACGTGACTTTCTCAGGAGTGCTCGAGCCAGACACAGCAGCTGCCTCTGCCCAACACTGGGAAGATCGTATTAAAGCATTGATATCTTAAGAGGATTTTTTGCAAAAGAAAAAAGTAAACCACAAATGACACTCATGTGTTCAAATAAAATTAAGGTTTATGTATGTTTTGCAGAACATTACATAAGGTTTAGAATAACGAACTGTACAAAACCTATACCTATATACCTTATACCCAGAGGCCGTATTGGTAATTTTATTACCCACCTGAGGTTTTCTCCCCCCTCTGCCACTTCATGCTGTAATCCTTCCTGCAGTCCTGATACATAGCTCTTTAGATGAGAGAGCTCCAGCACTCTCCAAATCTCCTCATCACTGAACTTGTCAAATGGATCCAGGTTCATCCTCAGTGACCCCGAGAACAAAACGGGATCCTGTGCAGACGGGATTACAAATATCAGTGTACTTTTTAGAAATATCAAATTCTTTGACAAGGTTATTGTTTATATTTATGTGTATACCTGTGGTATAATTGTGAGTCTGTTTCTCAGGTCATGCAGGCCTATTGTAGAGATATCTACATCATCAATGCGGATGCAACCTTCAGCAGCTTCAATAATTCTAAACAGGCAGTTGGTAAGACTTGATTTCCCAGCTCCTGTGCGACCAACAATACCGATCTGAATGCAGTGAGAGAAAACACATAAGATCAAAATAACAGCTGGCGCATATTTGAAAAAAAAAAAAAAACTACACATTTTTCTTTCTGGATATAAATTGTATTTAACAGTATAGCAATAAATAATGCAAAAATAAGCAAATATACTCAGTCTGTACTTAGTTTGTAAAAGATCTTAGTCATTTCAGTAAGGTTACAGAAAGAAGCAACATTTTTCAGAGGCAGCAGATATTTTATAGTGCTTATAGTCATGGAATTACTACAAATAGCAGTATTTGTAGTAATTCCATGATTTATGTTGTTGCCATGAGTCTTTACTCATTTTTACTTTGACGCCAATATTTCAAAGTTGTCAGCGTTTGATCTTACCCTAATCCATTGGGGACTCTGTTGTCCTACTGGGAGACTTCAGTGCACACGTGGGGAATGACAGGGAGACCTGGAGGGGAGTGACTGGGAGGAACGGCCTCCCGGATCTGAACCCGAGCGGTGTTTTGTTGATGGACTTCTGTGCAAACCACAGTTTGGCCATAAAGAACACCATGTTCGAACATAAGAGTGTCCATAAGTGCACGTAGCACCAGGATGCTCTAGGCCACAGGTTGATGATTGATTTTGTAATTGTATCACCAGACCTGCGGCCATATGTTCTGGACACTTGGATAAAGAGAGGGGCTGAGCTGTCAGCTGATCACCACCTGATGGTGAGTTGGATCAGGTGGCAGAGGAGGACGCTGGACAGGCCTGGTGCACCTAAATGTATAGTGAGGGTGTGCTGGGAATGCCTAGCAGAGGCCCCAGTCTGCGAGATCTTCAACACACACCTCCAGCAGAGCTTCAGGACATTGAGTCCGAATGGACCATGTTCAGCACCTCCATTGCTGAAGCTGCTGCAATGAGCTGCGGCCACAGGGTGGTTGGTGCCTGTCGTGGTGGTAACCCCCGAACCAAATGGCAGACACCAGAGGTGAAGGGAGCCACCAAGCTGAAGAAGGAGTCCTATCTGGAGACGAAGGGGATGACCTGCCAATCTCTGGGGCGAGGTCACTGAGGCAGTTAAACAACTTCTTGGTGGCAGAGCCCCTGGGGTGGATGAGGTATGCCCTGAGTTCCTGAAGGCTCTAGATGTTGTAGGGCTGTCCTGGTTGACACACCTCTACAATGTTGCGTGGAGATCAGGGGCGGTACCTCTGGATTGGTAGATGGTTCCCATTTTTAAGAACTACAGGGGGATCACACTCCTCAGCCTCCCTGGGAAAGTCTATACCAGGGTGCTGGAAAGAAGGGTCTGTTCGTTAGTCGAACGTTGAAAACAGGAGGAACCATGCGGTTTTCATCCTGGTTGTGGAACACTGGACCAGCTCTTTACCCTCTCAAGGACACTTGAGTGTGCGTGGGAGTTTGCCCAACCAGTCTACATGTGTTTTGTGGACGTGGAGAAGGCATTCGACCGTGTCCCTTGGAGTGTCCTGTGGGGGGTGCTCCAGGAGTATGGGAGCACCCATACTCCTGGATTGAATGGCTCGTTCTTGTTTGGTGATGGGCTCTGCCAGGGCTGCTCTTCTGTTCAGAATTTTTATGGATAGAATTTTTAGGCATAGCCAAGTGACGGAAGGCTTTCACTTGGGTGGTCTCAGAATCTCATCTCTGCTTTTTGCGGATGATGTGGTTCTGTTGGCTTCATCGGGTAATGGCCTCCAGCTCGCACTGGAACGGTTCACAGCCCAGTGTGAAGCGGTGGGAATGAAAATCAGCATCTCCAAATCTGAGGCCACGGTCCTCAGCAGGAAAGCAAAGAACCAGGAAACACTGGAGAGATTATATCTCTTGGCTGGCCTGGGAACGCCTTGGTGCTCCCTTGGATAAGCTAGAGGAGGTGGCTGGGTAGAGGGAGGTCTGGGCTTCTTTGCTTAGGCTGCTGCCCCCACGAATCGGTCCCGGATAAACGCAAGAAGATGGATGGATGTATTGATAGCAATGCTGAATATTCCGGGGTTAGACTAGTTACATGTTTACATATCACAGCTGATTATAATATACAGTAATACACATAATGTATAAATTAAAAGAAAAACTGATAGTTTACATTATTTTTACAGTTTAATTATATGTAATTACTGTCAACACAAACTGATCTGTGGCATCTTTCTTGAGTAATTGATTAATAGATTGTTTTTTAATGTTTTATAGACCAAACAAACAATAGAATGTCTCACGCTCACACACACACACACCTTCTCAGTGCTGTCAATGTCACAAGTGATTCCATGCAGCACTAAATCCAATTCAGGTCTGTAACGGACTTTGAAGTTCTCAAATTGCACTCTTCCTGCCTCTGGCCACATCTGTGGAGGTCGAGTGTCAGTTACCCAGTCAGCCTGTACCGAAAAAACAAAAGCAGGATACACGTGTAATAAAGTACAAAAGTTATCAAATTGAGCTAAGATAGCTCTTGAATATATCGTGCATTAATATTCAAACCAAGATAGATAGGAAACAAAATTATACAGACACCATATATACAGACATGCATGCATACACCATTAAAATAAAGAAGAAAAAAAACTTAAAAGGATGTCACGCTTGGTAAAAAATTAAATAGCTCAAATTAAAATATGCAACTAAGATTAACAACTAAGGTCCAGTGTACATGTGCAATGTTATTCTGTATTCTAAATCAGACTAAATTTAGTATGAATGTCTCATGATGGGACGTGCTAATCAGCGCAGCTCTGCTGCCATTATGAATAAACAAACATGTGAAATCAAATGTCAGTGAAACATAAAATGAAATTATTGCATCAAAATCTTGTTTGTTTGACAGTTATCTGAACAATTATCGGTAGTATGTTAAGAAACAGTGGAGAAACAGCAGCTGGGAATAAAAGTATTGTCATTGTACAGTGAGCAAACATTGCAGTTGATGTCGCACCCAAGCTTATTAGATTCCTGTTGAACTGTCAGAGTTACAATAAACCCACAGCCTGTAGAAATCTTAAAATTCATGTCCTATTTAAGAAAACAGTAGATTTTGATCCAACCAAAATATAAATGATGTCGTATGGCAGCTTGGTAGTTAGCACCCACACACCCTATGGTAGCTGGGATAGGCTCCAGCATCCCTGTGACCCAGATAAACTAAAGAGAATGGATGGATGGATAAATAATGTCTTGCTCACAAAGTATTTCTACATGCCTCGTTCTTAAGCTGAGTGTATTCGTTCACTCTCTCCACAGCTACAATATTGGTCTCCAACTCTGAGGTCATCCTCACCAGCCAGTTGAGGATCTGGGTTACCTGCAGAACCCCAACAGGAGAGAGGTCTGTGTTTACATCATTCCTGCATTTTAGTATTCCCGCATACATAAACACTGATGAAATAGGGATAAATTCTGAGTGTATTTGTGACTGACATTAAGGGCATATGATACAGATAGGCCAACCACATTACTGTCAATAGAATCTCTGGAAATGACAGCAAACAGAGCAGCAAAAAACACCACCAGGTTTCCAACAAACTCCAGACGTATGGCCAGCCATCTGTCAAGAAAACAAACCCCACAAACATGCACACAAACAAATTTTAGGGCCTCATCATTTAGCATCACATGCTTCTCTGTGTTTGCAGGTACACTGTTCAATGTCTGACCTGTCAGACACGATCCGCAGGTAGATACTTTTGAGGTTTTCATCTATAGTTACTTCATTGTGTTTAAGAAACCTGTCTTGATGCTTGTAGGCTCTTATCACTGACAGGCCGGACACCGTCTCACCAAAGTGAGAGTATATCGGTGAGCGAGACACCGAGTCCAGCCGGCGCAGCTGTCTTGAAGTGGCAATATAAAAGCGCTAGGTGTAGAGAGGAAGACAAAACAAAATCAATGTTGATTTCATACTATAAGTTAGTTAGTTCGGGTAGCTTTTTTACCTTGTTTAGCTTACCTGTACGAAGAAGTAGATCAGGGCCAGAGGAATGATAACTATGGCAAAGAAAGGAGTTGCCAGGCAGATTACAAATATTGTCCCCAGTACACCCAGCAGACACTGAAGGAAGACGCGCAAGGAAATAGGAATGGCCTCATCTATGGTAAAAATGTCCTTTAGGATAATATTTGGAGAGTTAGTATTTATTAAAGTCAAAGGTCAATTTTATTTATAATACACATATAAAAACATAAAAATTGCATAACTAGCAAAATAATAAGCATAAATAATACTAGAAGAATGAAGTCAAGTATTATAAAAGCTAAAGTCAGGATATTGGAGAAAATGTCAGTGATAAGTCATGGATGTTCATCAGTGACTAAACACTTTTAAAGTTTTGAGTTATTACAAAGATTACAGCTGTTCCAAAGAATTCAGTCTTTCAGCCACTCTAAAGACTTAATAATTCAATAATTAATCATTAGTCCATTAAGACCCTTCTTTCACCCACAAATGGTCCAGGCAGATGGCGTCTCTGAGTCTAGTTCTGCCAGAAGTTTCTTCCTGTTAAAAGGATGTTTTTCATTCCAACTGTCGCCAAGTACCGACTCATAGGGAGTCATCATCATAGTTTTTTTCTCTATTATTGTAGGATCTTTACAATCTTTACAATCTTTACAATATTATCTTTATAATACAACATCTTTAGAATATTATTATATTATCTTTGCAATATAATGTACCTTTAACGACTGTTATTGTGTGTCAGCACTAGGTAAATAAAATTGAACTGTATAGTTGAGGAGGCACTTGAGAAGAAAGGTGTCACGGCCTGGGGGATCGGCGAGACGCTGATCGGCCTTTTCTTCCTTTTCTCTCTCTCGCGCTCTCTCTCTCTCCTCCTCTCTGTTGCCGGGGCGGAACTCATTGTGGGTTCACGCCCTCGGTCCACGCCCACGGAAACGAACACACCTGATGCCCATCAAGGTGAACGGCATTTAAGCCAGAAGGTGACTGCTGGTCGTCGCTGGATCGTTGTCTACAACGCGTCAGTGAGAGTCAAGCTACAGCTCAAGATAAGTCAAGTGTCTTTTGTGAATATCGTACTCATTCCTGTTTCCTCGTCTACAGACCCCCTGGATTACCTTTCCCGTGTGAATCTGTGTGTCAAGTGTGAAGAAAGGAACTGCAGTCGTGTATGTGGAGAGTTGGAGAGCGAGTGATTCCCCCCTCGGATTTCCCCGGAGCCCCGTCCCTCACAATGTTATATATAGCACTGCCCTGCACTCCCTGTATATACACTTGGTGAACTCTGTAAATAAATCCTTGTGTTCAGCTGATTCAGGAGTCCTGCGTTTGAGTCCCCTGCATTGAACCTTAACAAAAGGCTTTTTAAAGAAAGATGTAAAGAAAGAACAATTTTAAGAATATTTAGGGTTGTATTGAAAAAAAATTGGGGGAAATTAAATAATACAAGTGGATATACAACATGCAGCAAACACAAAAGCTTTTTTAACGTTAAATTTAATGTTTAGTTTTTTAATTTTTTGCACTGTTATTTTAGAAATGACATTAAAAACTAGTTCTAGTTTGTATTTGTAAACATACAAGCCACAAGAAGATAAAATAAATATTGAAAACTATGAAAAGAATCCTTAAAAACTGAACCACAAGACCCTACTTTGGCAAAGCGGTTGATCACTCTTCCAATAGGTGTGGTGTCAAAGAAAACCATAGGAACTCGCAGGATGTTGTTAAGAAGTCGTGAATGCAGGATACGAGATGCATTAATGGAAGCATTGGCTAGGAGCAGTGTGCCGAGGAACACAAAGAGACCTGCAATAAAAACAAGAAAGTTTCTAAATAATAGAACTACATGTTTAACAAAGACAAATCCACTGTGAACAGAACCTTGAACTTACAGTAACACTCAGGTGTGCTTTTTCTGCTTTTTCCTATTATTATTATTATTATTAATGTTACAAAATAATTTTTATTTTTGCAAATGCTCATTATTACTAAGAATCTTGTTAATTGGAGACCCGAGCAGGTTTGGATGTTCACAAATTCTTAATGACAAAGTTCAGCTTGTATGAAATTCAGGGTTGCATGAGCTGGAGTCTGTCTCTGCTGCCACAGGGCAAGAGGGAAGGCACAAGCTGGACAAATCGACAGTCTGTCGCAGGGCTATACTGACAGGAGAAATGGTATTTAACTTTTTTCATATTCAATTCTTATTCTTATGAAAAACATTAGTTCAATCAGCAATATATGCTCTGCATGTAAAGCTGAGCTCAAGATGAACCAAGGTCCAAATTGACAGTCTTGGTTCTTTGTCGTTAATTTTCAATATAAAGCAGCTGAAATAAAACATATCACTTTGACATAGTAATTGGTCCCTCAGTCACAATATGAAAGAGCAGCCAACACTATTTCATTGTTATCTGTACCAGCATTGCCAATTCAATAATAACTTCAATAATTTCCTGGGGTATATTGATATCAACTATTCTTCCATTAGCTTTTTATTTCTATTAAAATAAAATATGCTGTATGTCAAATGTAGACACTTAAAAAACACATTTGAATGGTTTAAAAAAAAAAACTACTGTTAAAGAACAAATAAATAACAAATGCTTTCCCTCCCATTGTGGTCCTCTCTATTTTTTCATTCATCTCCTCCGTCTACATCAGCCCCATCATTCCCCCAGACCGAACAGCTCTGAAGCATCCTCCTTATTTTTTGTTTTTCTTTGATTATTTTAGTTTTATTATAGTCTGAGTAGTTTAGCTTGAGAAGATTCAGTTCAGCTTAACTGAATTCTACATATCAATAAATTCCTCATAGTTTTCTCTACTTATTGACATAAGAAATTATAGGTGCCTATGCACTTTGCAGCATGGGTCACTGTTACAAAGGACCTAACGCACACAGTGCACAAGTCCTCTAGTACAATAAAAAAGACTGGATGTTTAGGTTGTCTTTAAAACGCTATAAAAATGATTGAATCCTAAATAACAGAGCAGGGAATTTTCCTTACTCTAAGACACACAGTTCCTTAACGTTAACTTACACGAACCTGAAAATATTTGCAAATAGAAAAGGATTCAGTGTTCAGTTACCCTGAGCCACTCCAAGAGCTCCGAACACTCCAACCCTTGTGTCCCTCTTCCAGGAAGGGTATGTCATGTTGTAGTACTCCACAGAATCACCGGTCCAGTCACTCAACCACAAATTTTGACCAATCAAAGCAGCATACTGGGTGAAGTAAATCAGGAAAACCATGGCAGAATATCCCCAGCCCATGGCTCGCAGGTACTGCAGGAACACTGCAAGCTTCACCTGGAAATCAGTGGGAGACGGCACTCAGGAAACAGGCTATCATTTGTTGTAATCTTGCGCTAGTTGTACAAAAACCTTTTGTTACCTGTCCTGTTTCCATAGTTTCCTTCTCTATGAGTTTCTGGCCTTTCTTTGGTTCATCAGCATTTGCAGATTTTTTAAGGGAAGTATTTCTTCTTAATCTGACACTGAAAAAAAAAAGAAAAAAGAAATGAAATGGACATTCTGCCAAAGATGCTATTTGAGACAAGCTGTTTCCCTGGTTTCACTTATAACTTTAACAAGCTCGAACCTGCCATGGCGCTGGCTGTGGCGGATGCTGTTTTCTCGCTTAAGTGTAAGAGAAACAGTGTCCTCCAAAGCACCGTCAGGTTGGGCATCGTCTCCATCTGGGATGAGCTCAAAGTCTTCTGCGTCCTGGTCCTCTCCTAAAATAACAATATACATGGTGTTTTACATATATGGCAGTAATTTATGGCACTTGGGTCAATATGTGAACAACATCAACACAAAGTATCCATAAAAATTGACAAAAAGAAATTCAATTCATTCATATTTGTGATGTATAATTTTAGCATAGACTTTGGTTGTACAGCTAACAAAACATGTGATGTGTGTAGATTATATTCCTAATATACTAAGAAAAGGTTGTAATCACCTGTTTCTGAATTTCTCTGGTTGCTCTGCTCGGTGGCATATGTGTCGAGAAACTTAGAAAAAGCTCCTCCACTGGCACGAAGGTTTTCATAGGATCCAACTTCAGAAATGACTCCATTCTCCAAAACCACTATTTTATCCACGTAAGGCAGGAAGCTTATGCCATGAGTCACCAGGATACGAGTCTGTATGGTCAGAGATATATGAGACTCAGGTTTGAATTCACCAATCAGATAGGGTTACATAGGATTTACAAAAACATTGTTAAGTATTTCATTTCATTTTATTTCATTTATTTATTTATTTCACACTTGGTACAACAGTTCAAACAAACCAACCACACTTTCTATCAATAAAACACTAAAACCATATGTGAAAAGGAGCAGGAAGAAGAAAATATTCTTATTAAAACCTGCCCCCTATCTACAATCCAACTTACATTACAAGTGGGCACCAAAAATCAGGGAACAAACTAACATTAACATTTATCTCCGGTCCTACCACAAACCAAACAACAAATTTACCATCAGAATATACAAATTTACAATCAAAATATACCACTCCACATGGTAACAAGGAGAAAAATAAAATTAAAATAAATAAAACAAAAAATTATAATGGATCCTTCTTCAATGAACTCCAATTTCATTCACATTCTTCATATTGAGTTATCGTTTTAAGCATGTAACACTTTTTAAAACAATGTAAATTTATACAATTCTTTAAATTATAATGAAGAGAGTTCCACAGTCGTATACCCCTAACCGTTGGACTCATTAACCTTTGTGTAGTCCTAGCTAACTGATGCTTAAAATAAAATTTCCTTCTGCTGTCTTCTCCCCCTGAACACAATAAAAATATTCTTTCTAACTTAAAGGGCAAAATATTATTTTTAGCCTTAAACATAATTAATAGTGTCCGTAATTTCACTAAATCTCCTAATTTTAATAATTTCGATTTTATAAATAATTTATTTGTATGTTCTCTATATTTCACATTATGAATCATTCGTATCACTTTCTTCTGTAATAAGTATAGAGGTTTTATAGTATTCTCATATGTATTCCCCCAGACTTCAATACAATAACTAAAATATGAGAAAAACAATGAAAAATATAAAATGCGCATTGTTTTATAGTCTAATAAATCTCTTACATTTCCCAAAATATAAATGTTTTTAACCATCTTCTTTCTAATATACTCAATATGTGATTTCCATGTCAAATTTTCATCTACTATTACACCCCAAAAAACGAAATTCAGTAACTCTTTCAATCAATTCTCCATCAATGGACATAATGACTTCATCCTCCTTTACACGATTGCCAAATATCATGAATTTCGTTTTTGTCAGATTCAAAGATAATTTATTTACATCAAACCATATTTTTAATCTTAACATCTCAGAAGTCATAATTTCAACCAAATCTTTCAAATTCTCTCCAGAGCAATAAAAATTTGTGTCATCTGCAAATAAAATAGAATTTAACCTTTTTGATACGTCACAGATATCATTAATATATAAATTAAAAAGTTTAGGTCCCAAAATAGAACCTTGAGGAATGCCACATACAATCTTCAATCTTTCAGAGGTGTTACCGAGATAATGCACATATTGCGACCTATTTTCTAAATACCTCCTTAACCAATTCAATGCCACTCCTCTCACACCATAATTATACAATTTAGAAATCAAAATAGAATGTTGTAACGTATCAAAAGCTTTTTTTTAAATCAACAAATACCCCAACTGTATATTTATTATTATTGGTTGCAGATGAAATATCGTCAATGAAAGTCAACAATGCTAATGCCGTTGATCTATTTTTACGGAATCCAAATTGATTTTCATTTATTAGTTGATATTTTTCAATAAAACTATCAAGTCTTTGCACAAAAAGTTTTTCAAGCACTTTTGAAAACTGTGACAAAAGAGACACTGGCCTATAATTGTTAAAACTAAGCTTATCTCCTGATTTATATAAGGGTATCACTTTTGCCACTTTCATTCGATCAGGAAATACTCCTGATTGTAACGAAAGATTAAAAATACAGCAAAGAGGAATACTTATACAATCTAAAGTCTTTTTAATTACAACCATGTCTATACCATCACAGTCAGTAGATTTTTTATTTTTACAATTTTCTACAATTGCTACTATTTCTTTTATGGTAGTATCAGCCAAGAATATAGAATTAACCATTCTGTTTTCTCCTTTCCAGGCTTCCTCATATTCTGAATCGTCATTTTTTCTAATTAAATTTGCTAAAGTGGGTCCAACATTTACAAAAAAGGAATTAAATTCGTTTACTACTTCAGTCTTGTCTTCGACAACTTGATTATTCTTAATAAAATAATTAGGCCGATCTAAGGGTGTGTTCTTGTTACCCAATACCTCCTTAAAAATATTCCAAATGCCCTTAATATTATTCTTGTTTTCCTGAAAAAGTTTATTATAGTAGTCTTTCTTGGCTTTCCTCAATATTAATACCAACTTATTTTTATAAACTTTATATTTCATTTCTGCATTCTTAGTTCTCTGTGTTATATAATCCCTATATAAATTATTTTTCTTTTTACACGCATTTGCAAGACCCTTAGTTATCCAAGGTTTCATATTCTTATTCTTTTTCTTATACTTAAATGATACCAATGGACAATGTTTATCATACAAGGCCAAGTAAGTATTTAAAAAAGCTCCATATGCAACGTTGACCTCATTAACATAAACTTCCTTCCAGTCCACCTCCATGAGATCTTGTCTAAACTTGTTAATTGCCTCGTTATTTCTTAACCTTCTATGACTCACGAAACCAACTTCTTTCTTTCTTTTCATATTTAAATCAAAAGTAAAAAAGACTGGTAGATGATCGCTTATATCATTTATGATGAGGCCACTCATAATATTACTCTCCAAGCTATTAATGAAAATATGATCAATTAGTGTTTCCGATTTATCCATTATTCTACTCGGCTTTATAATTAAAGGATAAAATCCTTTACCAAGTAATAATTCAAAAAAATCTGACGCAGCCTTATCATTTGCCTCTTTACAAAGATCAATATTGTAATCACCACACAAACATAAAGTCTTATTTCCCTTAGCCTTTCTTTAATCTTTCTTTAAGAGTAAGATTAAAGAAAAGAAAGAAAAAAAACATAAATGATGTTTTAAATATGTTTATAAATTGTATTTATCAAAAAGAAGATATGTTTCAGTTCACAGACTGAACTGACAATATTTGGTTTATCCATCCATCCATCCATCCATCCATCTTCTTCCACTTTATCCGGGTCGCGGGGGCAGCAGCCTAAGCAGAGAAGCCCAGAACTCCCTCTCCCCAGCCACCTCCTCTAGCATTTTCGGGGAAGACCAAGTCGTTCCCAGTCCAGCCGAGAGATATAATCTCTCCAGCGTGTCCTGGGTCTGCCCCGGGGCCTCCTCCCAGTGGGACATGCCCAAAACACCTCACCCAGGAGGCACCCAGGAGGCATCCTTGTCAGATGCCTGAACCCCATCAACTGGCTCCTTTTGATGTGGAGGAGCAGCGGCTCTACTCTAAGCCCCTCTCAGATGGCTGAACTTCTCACCCTATCTCTAAGGGAGAGGCCAGCTACCCTTCGGAGGAAGCTCATTTCCGCCGCTTGTATCCGCGATCTCGTTCTTCGGTCACTACCCATAGCTCGTGACCATAGGTGAGGGTAGGGACGTAGATCGACCGGTAAATTGAGAGCTTCGCTTTTATGCTCAGCTCCCTCTTCACCACGATGGATCGGTGCAACAATTATATCCGCATCACTGCAGCCGTAGCACCAATCCGTCTGTCGATCTCCGGTTCCCTTCTCCCATCACTCGTGAACAAGACCCCGAGATACTTGAACTCCTCCACTTGGGGCAGGAACTCGTCCATGACCTGGAGTGGGCACTCCACCCTTTTCCAGCTAAGAACCATGGCCTCAGATTTGGAGGTGCTGATCCTCATTCCCGCTGCTTCACACTCGGCTGCGAACCGTTCCAGTGCGAGCTGGAGGCCATCACCTGATGAAGCCAACAGAACCACATCATCTGCAAAAAGCAGAGATGAGATTCTGAGACCACCTAAGTGAAAGCCCTCCGCCACTTGGCTGTGCCTAGAAATCCTGTCCATAAAAATTATGAACAGAATCGGTGACAAAGGGCAACCCTAGCGGAGCCCATCATCCACCAGGAATGAGTCTGACTTATTGGCGCCTATGTGAACCAAGCTCTTGCAACGGTTGTATAGGGATTGAATGGCCCGTAGCAATGGGCCAGACACCCCATACTCCCGCAGCACCTCCCACAGGGCACCCCGAGGGACACGGTCGAATGCCTTCTCCAAGTTCACAAAAAACATGTAGACTGGTCGGGCAAACTCCCATGCGCCCACAAATATCCTTGAGAGGATAAAGAGCTGGTCGAGTGTTCTGCGAGCAGGACAAAAAATGTATGGTTCCTCCTGTATCCGAGGTTCGACTAACTGACGGACTCTCCTTTCCAGCACCCTGGCATAGACTTTCCCAGGGAGGCAGAGGAGTGTGATCCCCCTGTAGTTTGAACATACCCTCCGGTCCCCTTCCTAAAAAATTGGGACCACCACCCATGTCTGCCAGTCCAGGGGTACCGCCCCTGATCTCCACGCAACATTGCAGAGGCGTGTCAGCCAGGACAGGAATAATTGGTTTAATCATTTAAAAATAATTTATAAAGCCAAATCTTTTCTAACTTGTAATTCCACTTCAAGTGGCTTTTATTCCTTACCTTTAATTATTAGCTATTCAGTTATCTTAGTCATTTAGTGTGATATTTAGCCTATTGTAACCTTTATGATCCTGTGTAAAATGAGGTAAAACAAGTAACAGGTGGAATATCCTGTGCAGAAAGTATTTCATGTCAAGATTCATCAGAAGAAATTAAATGGGAATGTGCAACTTTTTTTTCCTTAAAAATAATCATTTAACTTTAAAATATAAATTTTGAGTGAAATGTTTAACATATGTTGTTACGCACAAACCTTGTTTTTAAGTATTCCATTGGGTCCAATTACATTTTCAAATAGATGCTTTCCTACATGGGAGTCCACAGCAGACAAAGGGTCATCTAATAGATAAATATCAGCCTGACTGTAGACTGCTCTGGCTAAGCTCACACGCTGCTTTTGACCCCCTGAGAGATTGATACCCTGAAAAGAGAAGAAAAGAGGGGAAAAGAGATACCGGGATTTTCTTTAATGCAAGGAAGCCTTTCCTATATAATAAGAAAAGCTCTTCTGTTTTGCCCCCAAAGGTTGATTCTGTTCATCTGGACGTAGCGTTTTCAGTGGGAGAAACGTTTCGACACTCATCCAAGTGACTTCTTCAGTCTCAGCTGACTGCAGGTTTCCCCAATCTTATAAACAGTACATTTGCATAATAACTGAAACTAGCACCACTGAAGGAACAATGGGCTGGGAGGTCAGTTCCTTCATCATGATTATGCAAATTCTTATGACCACTGATTAACAACCAATGATCAAAGCTCACTGATCAAAGACCACTGATCAATGGCCACGAGTACCATTCACAGGGAGTAAAATGGCCTCCTGAAAGCCATTAACCAGGACCTCAGTGATGAGGATGTACACATCCTGGACAGGGAGGAACGCTGTTTTGAGCAGGGAGTCAAGGAGGCCATTTATCTGAAAAGGGAAAGACCATCTCTGAATCAAGGAGGGGGCCTAAAGGTACATCTGTCACCATCTTACAATGCTGTGATTGCAGCCATTCCCCAACTCTCTGTGAATGGTACTCATGGCCAGTGATCAGTGGTCTTTGATCAGTGGTTGTTGATCAATTGTCATGAGAATTTGCATAATCATAATGAAGGGACTGATCTCCCAGCCCATTGTTCCTTCAGTGGGCTGGTTTGATTCATTATGCAGATGTACTGTTTATAAGATTGGGGAAACCTGCAGTCAGCTGAGACTGAAGAAGTCACTTGGATGAGTGACGAAACGTTTCTCCCACTTAAAACGCTACGTCCAGATGAACAGAATCAGGTTTTGGGGATTTACTTACCTGGATGATTGAGCATGCATCAAGACACTCTTCTGTTTTGTCATTTTTGCCATGTATTTAAGAAACATCTTTTTACATGTGTTTACAATAAACACCATACACAGTATTTGCATACAGGAAAAATATTTGTGTAACCAAAAACCTGAACCGTTTAAAGTGTAACTCACTTTCTCTCCAATCTCAGTGAGGTCTCCTCCAGGCAGCAGCTCAAGGTCAGGGGCAAGAGCACAGGCCTGTATTACTTTTTTGAAGTTCTCTTCCTCATGTGGAGATCCAAACAAGATATTATCCTTGAAAGTAGCATTTTGGATCCAGGCTTGCTGTGGTACAAAAGCAAGAGAACCCTGGAAAGAAATGGACTATTACTCAATTACAGATGTCTCACTGCATTTTTGTCTTATCACAAAAAAATGTTTATTCTAACAGTTTATTCTGTGGGTAAAATGGTTTGTGTTATGAGCAAATCATCTGCCTCCACTTCACAAAATTTGTGCAAAAATATACTTCTTTATTCTGGTGGCCAAATAATCTCCTTCAATACTGATGAGTTTAGACCAGATTATCAAAACTGCCTTGAATGAATTAGGCTGTTGCTGGCTTTTTTTTGTTTCTGCATCTTTGCTTTGTTTGTTAAAGTCTTTAATGTTTAATTATTGCATTCTTTAAAAAAAATAAAATATTGTATTGTGATTGTTAAAGTCTTATACGCTTTTTGTATTCTAATCCTTCTTGAATCTAACTACAGTATTTTTCGGATTATAAGGTGCACTTAAAATCCTTCAATTTTCTCAAAAATCCACAGTGCGCCTTATGCATGAATTCTGGTTGTGCTTACTAACCTTGAACCGATTTTATGTGGTACATGGCTCTTTAAAATCTGTCAAAATGTTTTAGTATGACTTTGGTAAGCTACGAAGCCGCACCGCTTGATGGATTGGAGCATTATGGCTACCATAGTCAGGAGCCTCGCGGAGTAATACGTACTGTGCTTCAACATAATATGACTTTATTGTGTGTGTATAAGGACCCCAAAATAGCACATGTTAAGAGACATGCTTATGAAGCATATTTCAAACTCAAGGCTATCAGTCACACAGTAGATAGGAATAGAGCAGCTGAGAAGATGAAGAATTTGATGGATTTGTGGAAGAGGAATGAACTAAAAAAGTGAGTTTATTGTTCTGTATTTTATGTGTTACAAGTGAACAATGTTGAGAGTCATTGTGAATGAGCTGAATAAAGTTTGACTTATCTGACTGTTTAGTTTCTGTCACGGTTCTGGGTCAGTTTTGACCCAGTATTTTGAGTTTGTGGTGGACCACTGGAGGGCTCCACTCACACCCAGTCCTCAGGAAGTGTTGTTGTTATGTTTTGGAGGGAAAAGAGTTCAGTTCTGTGGTGATGAGAATAAACGACGAGTGTTAATCGAGAGCTCTTGTGTCGTCTGTGTTTACCTCCACATTGGTGACCCCTGACTCGAACATGCTGCAGTCCGATGGTGGCACCGACTCCGCTCTGGATGCATTAGCAGCCGCCAGCCCTCTGCCTCCGGCTGCGGCTGCGTTTGCTGTGCCGCTTGAGCTGCCGGACTTTTGGCTTCACGATCCCCCGTCGTGGTTCGTGCACGTGGAGGCTCAGTTCGCCCTTCGTGGCATCTCGGCTGACGACACGAAATATCACCAGGTGGTGGCCTCTCTCGACCCGCTAGCCACCCGTCGTGCGTTGCCTCTCCTCCGGGACCCACCTGCCCGAGGGAAGTACGCCGCCCTTAAGGAGCTGCTTCTTCAGCGCTATGCCCTCTCCGACGCAGAGCGAGCCGAGAAGCTCCTCTCCCTCTCAGGCCTGGGTGGCGGTACGGCTCTCGAACTGATGGAGCGCATGCTGTCCTTTCTCGGTCCGGACGACGGGGGATTCCTGTTCGCCCACATCTTCCTCCGACAGCTGCCGGCGGCCGTGAGAGCCGGCCTCGCCAACTCTCCACTCCTGGGCACGAAGGATTATCGCTCCCTGGCTGAGGACGCGGATCGTATTCTCTTGGCTACCCGTGCTTTCCACGATCACGACCTAGTTCCAGCCTCGCCTCCTACTTCCCCGCTGACCTGCCCCGACGTGTCCGCTCCTTCGCTGGCGGCAAAGGTCGCGGCACAGCCACACCGCGGACGGGACCTCTGTTTCTACCATCAGCGTTTTGGCCCCAGAGCGCGCCGCTGTTTGCTGCCTTGTGTTTTCCTACCCTGGGACATGGGACCCGACAGCGCGCTGTAGTGGCCGCGACCGCTGGCGACAAAGAAAAGCTGCTCTTCATAGAAGACTCGCGCTCTGGGAGACGTTTCCTGGTCGACTCCGGCTCACAGAAGAGCCTCCTTCCCCGTCCGGCGCCGACAGTTTAGCAGCGGGCTGCGGACCGCAGCTCATTGCGGCTAATGGCTCTCCCATCGCAGCGTTCGGGGAAAGGTTCGTGACTGTTTGTTTTCATGGTCGGGATTTCCAATGGACCTTTGTTGTTGCCGCTAGCTCTGTTCCTATTTTGGGCGCTGATTTTCTTTGTGCTCACGGACTGCTGGTCGATGTCGCTAACAGACGCTTAATCGACGCCCAGTCTTTTTCTTCAGTGCCCTGTTTCACTCGCGCCATCGAGCCCCTGAATCGGGCTAATTTGGTGACTTCTGGGAATGTTTTTCAGCGTTTGCTCTCTGAGTTCCCTTCACTGACTGTTCCTAATTTCTCAAACACGGCAACGAAGCACGGGGTTGAACATTATATTCCGACGGTCGGTCCCCCGGTGTTCGCGCACGCGCGCCGCCTCGACCCCGCGAAACTCTCCGTCGCTCGGGAAGAGTTTGCCGCCATGGAGCGCCTCGGCATTGTGCAGTGCTCGAATAGTGCCTGGGCCTCTCCGCTACACATGGTGCCCAAGTCCGACGGTCGGTGGCGGCCGTGTGGGGATTTTCGCCGTTTGAATAATGTCACGGAGAACGACCGTTACCCCATTCCCCACATACAGGATTTTTCCGCCCACCTCGCCGGCACCTCGATTTTTTCTAAAATTGACTTAGTGCGGGGGTATCACCAGGTTCCCGTGCGCGCCGAAGACGTCCCGAAAACCGCCGTTATTACCCCTTTCGGCCTGTTTGAATTTTGCGCATGCCGTTCGGCCTGAAAGGCGCCGCCCAGACTTTTCAGCGGTTGATGGACTCTGTCTTGCGCGGGCTGCCTTTCGTCTTCGTGTACCTTGACGATATATTGGTGGCCAGCTGTTCTGAGAGTCAGCACGCGTCACATTTGCATCAGGTTTTCCAGCGCTTGGCGGCACACGGCCTGATCGTCAACCCCTCCAAGTGCCAGTTCGGCTTGCCGGTTCTGGATTTCTTGGGCCACCGCATTTCCGCTGACGGTGTGGTTCCGTTGCCGGACAAGGTCCGGGCCGTTTCGGCTTTTCCGCGTCCCGCGTCCGTTAAAGCGCTGCAGGAGTTCTTGGGGATGATCAATTTCTACAACCGCTTTCTCCCCAGAGCCGCGCACCTGCTGCAGCCTCTCTATGCTGCCTTGAAAGGTAAAACTGCTAAGGACCCGATTGATTGGCTCCCTGAACGCATCCAGGCGTTTTCTGATGCCAAGGCCGCGCTGGCAAACGCCGCCCTGCTTGCCCACCCGTTTCCATCGGCGGAGATCGCGTTGACCACCGATGCGTCGGACGTGGCGGTGGGCGCAGTTTTGGAGCAGCGGGTCTCCGGTGTCTGGCAACCGCTTGCCTTTTTCAGTCGCACGCTTAGGGACAGTGAGCGCAAATATAGCGTTTTTGACAGGGAGTTGCTGGCCCTGCACCTTGCGACCCGGCATTTTCGTTTTTTTCTCGAGGGTCGGAGTTTCACCGCCTACGTTGATCATAAACCCTTGACATTCGCGATGTCCAAGGTCTCTGACCCGTGGAGCGGGCGCCAGCAGCGCCAGCTGGCAGCCATTTCCGAGTTCACAACTGACATTCAGCACGTGGCTGGTAAGTCCAACTGCGTGGCCGACTGTCTATCCCGCGCGCTGGTTTCTCCCGTTTACGTTGGCATAGACTTTGACGCTATGGCCGCTGATCAACGGGCGGACCCGGACGTCCTTGCCCTTCGGTCTGAGCAGACGGGCCTTGTACTGGAGGACAGACCCGTGTGGAACGGCGGGCCTAGCCTGCTTTGTGACGTTTCCACCGGCCGACCACGCCCTGTAGTTCCACTTTCGTGGCGTCGTCGCGTTTTCGACTCCGTACACGCCCTCTCTCATCCAGGCGTCCGGGCCTCGGTCAAGCTGGTCAGCTCTAGGTTCGTTTGGCCGGGCCTTCGTAAATCGGTGAAAGAATGGGCAGCGGCGTGCATCCCATGCCAACGCGCTAAGATCCATAGGCACACACAGGCGCCCCTCGAATCCTTCCGCGTTCCAGGGAGGCGTTTTGATCATGTACATGTGGATCTGGTTGGTCCCCTGCCGCAGTCACAAGGTTTCACGCACCTTTTGACTGTGGTGGACCGCACAACCCGTTGGCCTGAGGCAGTGCCTCTGGCGTCCACTACAGCTGCAGCAGTGGCCAGGGCATTTTTGTCAACGTGGGTTTCGCGTTTCGGTCCCCCCGCCGACATCACCTCAGACAGGGGCCCCCAGTTTGTTTCCGAGCTTTGGTCTGCCATGGCTGACGGCCTGGGTGTCAAGGTCCACCGAACCACTGCGTACCACCCGCAGGCCAACGGGATGTGCGAGCGTTTCCACCGGTCGCTTAAGGCCGCGTTCCGTGCTTCTCTCACAGATGGCAACTGGGTTGACCGCCTCCCATGGGTTTTACTGGGGTTGCGCTGCGCGGTTAAAGAAGACCTCGGGGTTTCCCCGGCTGAACTTGTCCTCGGTCAGCCCCTCCGGGTCCCCGGGGAATTCTTGCCCGAGAGCCCACCCCCGTGCTTCGCTCCCTCTGTGCTGTCTCTCCGTCCCCCAAGAGACTCGTTTTCTCTTCCTGGCCCAGTGCACCATTGTCTGCCCGACACCTTTGTTCCGAGGTCGTTGGACACTTCGCAGTTTGTTTTCGTCAGGCATGACGCTCATAGGCCTCCGCTGCGTCCACTGTATGACGGCCCCTTTAGGGTTATTCAACTGGGCCGGAAGCATTTCCTTTTGGACTTTGGGGGTCGTCAGGAGACTGTTTCTATTGACAGACTTAAGCCGGCACATGTGCTGCAGGATGATCAGTTGGTGCCGGCTCAGGCCCCCCGCCGTGGCCGCCCGCCTTCCACTGGACTGGACAACCCTGCTTCTTCCTCTGGGAGCACCCCCACCTGGCAGGGCCGAGCTATCTTCAGCTTCTCCTGGCCGCCCATGCCAGCCTGGTCCTCAGGCACGTTTCCCCTCAGCCAGCTCTCCACCTCCCCGGTTCAGCCGTTCTGGCCGTTTGATTAAGGCAAGGGTTCTGGACTAGGGGATGACCCTACTGGGTGTTCGGGGGGGCATGTGTGGTGGACCACTGGAGGGCTCCACTCACACCCAGTCCTCAGGAAGTGTTGTTGTTATGTTTTGGAGGGAAAAGAGTTCAGTTCTGTGGTGATGAGAATAAACGACGAGTGTTAATCGAGAGCTCTCGTGTCGTCTGTGTTTACCTCCACAAGTTCTTATATTTTGGTTTATTTTTGCATTATGGATTGTTTTTGGTTTCTCTGGTGCTTTGATTATTATAATAAATCTATGTTTTAGTTATTCTGGTGAGGGATTTGTTCTTCGGTTGTGTCTCTTTTTTAGTATAGTTTGAGTTCCATGTGTTATATTCTGTCTGCCTCTTAGTGTCGAGTCTGCGTCTTTGTGTGGTGGGTTCTTGTTTCCTGTTTTATTGTGAAAGTCCGTGTCTTATGTGAGTGTTTTCAGTTTGCCTCCCTTGTCTCGTCTTGTCAATTACTTCCAGCTGTGTTCCCCACCTGTGTGTAATCTCCCTGTGTTCTCTGAGTGTATTTAAGTTGTGTCTTCTGTTGTTGTAGTTGCTGGTCCGTCTGTGTATCTACCGTGTTTCTTCCGTGTGTTCTCCCTGCTGTCTATCCTCATTTGCCCACCCTCCTTCATGTTCATGTGTTGTAGTTTAGTTTTCCAGGTTCAGGTTGTCTTTAGTTCTGTGTTGCCATGTTCAACTTGTGTTTATTTTACAATAAACCCCGTTCGCATCTCCACTAGTGCCTGCAATTGGATCCTCCTTTATTTTTCTCCACACGGCTCACTCCACTCGCCGTGACAGTTTCGCTTAATCCGTTTTATAATCCAGTGCGCCTTATGGTCCGAAAAATACGCTACTGCTATGTAGACCCCCAAAAAGTTTATGCTGTTGATGTAGACATAGTGTTTTCAGTGAGACTCTTTCAGTCTAAAAAAGCTATGTCGAGTTGAACACAATCAACTTTTTGGGATTTCCTTATCTGGATGATCAAGAATGTATAAGGATACTGCTATGTAGAGTAATTTTATACTTTCAGTCATCAAATAAAACCCATAAATCATTGAATCAACATTAATTTTCTGTGTATTTAAAAAACAAAAAAATAAGGAACATAATTTCTTGAGGGAATAATAAAGTATTCTGATTCTGATAATCCCAGAATAAAGTCTGCCTTCATGAGAGATGAGGGAAGGCGCTGAAGTAAACACTGAAGCAAACTTAATTTGATTAAGCTACAGTCATGCTACATGTTTTTGGGTTTTTTTGTTTTTTTTTAAATAGGTAGTCATTTGTGTGAACGTTTGTGTTTTTTCAGTTAAGACCTAATTAGATGTTTTGGATTTTACATGTTTTTTTAACGCACACTACAGATACAAACGGAAAAAAAGCCATTACCCTAATGTTGATAAAACCTTTGGTACTGTGCATCTCTCCAAGGAGGGCTGACATAAGAGACGACTTTCCTGACCCAACAGCTCCCACTACGGCAACCAACCGACCAGGCTCAATGTCCAAATTCACACTGGACACACATGATAACTATAGTCAATGCTGTGAACACATCAGGGGCAAATAGGCAGACTGGAAAAATTGAAGCAATGCTAGAAAAAAACCTGGTGAACATCTCACAGTTAATTAAGTTAATCAGTAACTTTTTGATGACCAACACAGACATACTTTATCAGCAGAGGCTTTGCATCTTTTTCCCAAGCAAAGGAACCATCACATACACTCACAGCAGTGTCTAAAAAATGAACACAGACCAAGACAGAGCTTAACAGATGATCTGCACATGTAATAAACTGTGACTAAGCTTCAGTCTTCAGCTGTAGAACAAGTGCAAATTCTAATGGTGAACATACTGAAACTGGGGTCTTGGCGCACAATGTCACTGTCGATGTCTTCCCCTGCCAGAAACTTCTCCAGGCGCTTCTTAGACACTGCTGTCTGCAAATTGAAAGAACAGGTTAAGTTTGATTTTATCACAGGCTTGATACATGTGTGTGATCTAGGTCTGTTCACTTACTTGCACAATGGAAGCAATGAGCATGGGCAGCATGGCAAGAGGAAATCGTAGGATGTTGAAGAGAGAGATGGAAGTAAAAGCTTTCTCAGCAGTTAACACATTATCATTGCTCACACTAACAAATACTGCAAATGTGGCCAGAGAAACCTGCAAGTACAGACAGTTTAGGAAAAAAGATTGTTTACCATTTGATTCTAGTCTCTGCAAAGCTCTCTGACAGAACTCACCAGAGCTGGAGTGCAGTGGAAGATAAGGATGGAGATGGACTTTAGGTAAGTAAACCTTTTCATGACATTTAGTTCTTCCCCTCTAATGTCTTCCACCTGCTTCTGGAAGGATGGCTCCCAAGCATACAGCTTCAGAATCTGGTGAGAGACAAAAGAAAAAGACAGGGAGGAGGCAGTGAGGCAGAAGGAAGGGTGGGGCAGCAGAGCACTTATGGTTCATGACGTCACTGCAGTTTCATGAAGCATCAAAGCCTTAGACGTAAGGAAGGCATCTACATACACCATGGATACACTGAACAAAAGAGCTCACCTTGATCCCATTTAGAATTTCATTCATGATTTTCATTCTCTTATCTTTAAACTTCATGTTCTCTATCTGAAAAGAGACACAATGTAGCTCATGTTAAACAGGCAATAAGGAAATACTTAAATAAAGTGTTTTGAACAGCAATTTATTCTAATTCATTTCAAAAACAAAAACTAACTTTTTCACCAGCAAGAATCACGTGTTCAAAGTTACTGAGATCACTTTCTTCACATTAATGTTAATATTAATTAAACTCCAAAGAAATTTTTGGTCTTTTTATAGAAGGGAGACTGGTCTATGAGAACAAATCTGTATGTTGTCTGTGAGACACGTGGCTGAGCCTGCATGCTGCGTCACTCAATTGTCCAACTACTTTTGAGCCTCTGAAAGTGGGGGACTGTATAAAAATCTATTAAACAGTCAATGCAATACTTTAGTTAAACATCTTGAATAAAACATTAAAATTTGCAGTTTAATCTCATCTTGATTATTTGATTTAGAATCTCGCACAGAGGTTTACAGAAGCAAAGAAGATCTGGCAAGTTTTTCCCCTGACCTGTAGTTTTCTGGCCTTGGTTGCTAGCAGTGCATTGGTTGGAATTATTAACACCATGACTCCCACTCCTGCCAACACAGAAGGTCCTAACTCCAGCCACAGGAAAACAATGGATATGATGATCTGCAGAGGGCAGGACCACAGCAGGTGGATAAAGGTGGTCACATCATTGAAGCACTGGGCATCTGCTGACATCAGGTTCACCGTTTCCCCTACTGTTGACTCCTTACGAGTATCATTGGACACCACTAATGCCTTAGACAAGGGATAAAAAGGGCATATTAACTAGAAAGTGGGGTGAAAATTAAGTAAGAGAAGCATGATAAGTGATATTTTTTCTTACTCTGTATGTTTTTGTATATAAGCAAAGCAGGAGATGGATCTTCATGTCACTTAAAAAAAAGCCCATAACCCTATATATTGGGAAAAAAAGCAAAGCTGACCTTCCTTTAGAAATAATGTAAATAGTTTTTGATGTCTAAGGAGAATTTTCTTCATTTCCTGATTTACAAGATTTGATAAAACTTAATAAAACTTCATAAAAACAAAAATGATGTATTCTGATTGGCTATACAATCAGGGTCTTCACCAGTAGTGACTGAGAACTCACAAAATTAATCATTGAGATCATTAGTAAACGTATTGATGGAAACTCGAGCTACAGACTAACACAGGTGATTTTCTGTGGCAAGTATGTGCTGATAAAAGTTCTTTAAAACTGAAAAATCTGACAACTGACTTAAGCAGAAATTATGACTAGTAATTTTTTTCTTCTAATTTGTAACAGTAATTTATATTATACAGCATTTGATTTTTTTTTTCACAACAATGTCAATAAATGGTGTTCTGTCACTCCTGCTTTTACCTTTTTATACACAGCAGCCATAAGTGCAGTGCGAACCTTCATCCCCAGCACATGGCAGCGCTGGAAATACTGCTGTAGGGTCAGAGACTGTAGCAGAGCCACCACCATCAGCAACACTGCATACAAATAGCCCTCCCAGGCATACCTGGATTTGTCCTGAGTGAACGCGATCATCAATCTAGGAAAAACAAAAAAAATAGAAGAAAACATGCTAATCTCCGGCTTCATCTTCAGCACTAATCTAACAATGTCCTCGTTTCATCCTGGCACTCCTGTTATCGGTTATGAATGACTAATGTCGAGACATGAGGGACAGAGAGATTAAAGACCCCCTGCCTTTCTTCTCAACACATCTGAGAGAGGGTGAAAAAGCTTAACATCCAGTTTTTCTAATGTGATTTATAGTTTTAATCTTTATTTTTATCTTCATTTTTTAATCTTTCTTTATTTTTGTTTAAAGATAAATCTAAATATAAGTTTGATCAATATATTAAATGAGAAATGTAGTTTGAGTAGTGGAAAAGTGTAGATTTTGTGTCTGTAGACATGATCCAGCTTAGATGTTGTAGTAATGTAACAGTTAAACCCAGAATCAGAATTCATATGTGATTTAGCTTAGATCTTGGCCTACAGGTGCCAGCAATGTGAAGGATGTCTCTTAAATGTTCAAATGTCATGAGATTTTCTATGTTAAGAATAACAAAGAAAATGTAATGAAGTGATTTTGAGGTAAACTCTGATAAATCAGATAGATAGTGTGTGGTTGGACATCAGATGATCTTATGTCAACAATGGGCTTGAATGACTAGAAAGGAGGAGAAAGAAGGGGAGGCAAATAGGGGCTTGGCAGAGTATAAAAGAGAGCGCCCAGAAGCATTCATTGATTTTCCCTTCATCTGCTGTGAGATGAGCAGTTCATTGATTTTGTATTTTTGGGGACTTTTGTTCTGCTTGTCTGTGCCATGTTGGATTATTAACCTTGAAGAGGGTTTGACTTCCATTGTTGGTGGATTGTATCTTCCCGATTTTCCCTGTGGATTATAATTTTGAGATGATTTGAATGTCATTTTTATTGTTGGGAGTTCGAATATCCAGGGGATGCTATCCTGTTGGATGATTTTCATTAATACGGAACACTGAGATAAGCACATCTTCAGACTTGGATGTGACTGTCTCCTCTCCAATGTTAAGAAGAAACTCAGTATTAACTCACTCAAATTTCCTGCAATTAAAGTCTAAATTGTTGATATTCACCTTTTAACTCGTTGTGAAACAGTACAGGTAAA
Organism: Oreochromis niloticus; assembly: GCF_001858045.2. Taxonomy (NCBI): domain Eukaryota; kingdom Metazoa; phylum Chordata; class Actinopteri; order Cichliformes; family Cichlidae; genus Oreochromis; species Oreochromis niloticus. The sequence continues at coordinate 18,522,765 of NC_031978.2, forward strand.
AATCTGAGTATTAACCCATTTTAGAGTAAACAGCTCTTACAGGTTACTTTAGCCATTTACGTATAACATACCCTTGAGGCCTACTGTCAAGCCCTCTAAAGCTAACCCACTTAAATACCAAGCGCACCAATAAAGAGGAGAGCTGCTGTAACTATGTGCCTGACGGAGGCCAGGACTGCAAGGATTTTACAAGGTAATAGCAAGTAAATAATAAAAAAAAACTTTAAGGAGAATGAAATGGATTTAAAAAAAAGGTTTACACAAATTTGGGAAAACTGTTACATCTGTGACAGAAAATTGTATAAATTCCTTTAAGTAATTTGATTGTCTTATTAAAAAATATGCATCAGAAAGTCTAAAAATTGGATTATTAAGAGACCATTGAAAACCACTGTAGTACAACAAAGTTGAGTTGCTGAGGAAATGGTTCAGCTGCATTGTGGGTAACTGAATAACAAGAACAACATTGTTCTTCTCTTAAATCTGTTGTTTTATTTCTGTAACGTTCTGTAATATCTTACTCACTTAAGAAGCTGAGGACTGACGAAGGTTAACACATCCTCCAGAAGTTTGAAGCAGACAGATTCAATCAGAATCCTTTTAAAGGTCTTATAAAAGGTGGTAATCAGCCATGAACTGGGATAGTTCTCTTCCTCCTTACTGTCCTTTTTCTTCTTTTCATCTTCTGTCTTCCCCCTTTCCTCCTAAAAGAACAGATCGTTTAAGCACAGTTGATGAGATTTATTCAGCAACAACCTAGTATCTGGGATCCTTAAAAGGCAGCCATGGTGTTGGTGACATCCGTTTGGACTGTTGCTCAGTAGTGTACATGGGTGTGGAAGTGTTTTTGATTGAATGCTCTCACCATCATTAGTACATCCTGACTCACACCTTTCCCCAGACCACTGGAAAGGCCATTTTGCTGTGGGTCTTCCTGGGCACTGTCTCTGGTTTTAGCTGATTTCTTTTTCATCTTGTTCTGGAAGCGGACCCTAGCTGCATCCAACTCAGGCTTCATGAAATGCTGGAAACGCTCATTGATGAAAGCAGTGCTATCACTCTCATTCAGATCCCACATGTCCTCCTGAACCAGAGGTTGTTTGTAGCCTTTTAAAACCATACTGAAAAAACAAACAGAACTTTGAAGACACGGAGCACATTTGTAGGTGCTTGTTAAGACTCCTATACTGACTTTAACGTTACCTGTTTAACCAGTTTAAAGTAATTCTGCTCAAAAATGGTGCACCTGCTTCAGGATTCTGTGGATAAAAACAAGGTTCAGTGTATCTTATTTAATTTATGCTTATGAACTTCGGCCTTTGAAAACAAACAAAAATGAATAACAAATAAAGGGTACCTTTTTTATAAGGTCTTTAGCTTCTGGGGGGATATCAGCCATAGTAGAAAGAACTAGTGCAATCAGTTCAAGCCCAAAAGAAATGTAGAAAAGGCTGAAACGTGGGACATCAGGGACCTCGCCCTAAATACCAAAAATGAGAGAAAGAAAAACTTTAAAGGGTCCCGAAGAAACAGAAAACAGTGTGTTATGGAAAATATGGAGAGTTAAAAGTCAATCATGTCAAGTTATTGCACCATGTCTGAGTAAATCTACTATTTGTCCTTTACTTTAATCCAACTTGATCAAATGTCTTCACTCATACCAGTCTGAGAGCCTCTCGTAGGAGGGTCTGGAAAGGAAAGATGTCACACACTACAAGGAGTAACCAGAAGAGGAAAAGAGAGGCAGAGTCTATTGCTCCTTCCCGTCGTAATCCTTCATGGCAGAGCAGGACAAGGATCTAACAAAGAAGACACATCACAACATAAAAAACACATCCTTTCAAATTTAAATAAATAAATATAAAGGTTGCTCTATTTACCCATGTGACTACAAATAAAACCGGATTTGCGTAGTATACACCAGCATTTGTTGAAGATTGGTCACTGTTTGGACCAAAATCTTCTCCTAGTGTGACTCCCAGGTGTGCTATGGCCGTCAGGAACAACAGGGACACCACAAGCTGAAGGAAGAAAACACAGACCAGACAGGAGAATAAATCATGTTATTCCATTAAAAAATGTCTTTTCATAATGTTTTATATTAGATTTTAACCAGTACTGTGTTTTTAAGTTTTCATGGGAAAACAAACTGAGTTCTTCCCTTCAAGGTTTCAGAGAACTGATTACAGATTCCTCTCTTTTTGCTTAACATACATAGTGCTGGAATGACACATCTCTTTGCCCCTTTGCTGTGATCACTTGTCCTTTTCATGTTAGAACATTTCATACACAGTATATGCATTTATAAGAAACTCACAGAGACAGGCCTCTTGGTGTTTTTGATCTTAATAGAGAATTTACACTACATGTGTTTTAGCTTCATTGTGCAAAGTGATGCATACACTTTAGCTGTTGAATCTTTTCTTACATCGACCTTTTGAAAAACATTTTTCTTTTTTTTATTGTTATGACCTAAAACACAGGTGTCGAACTCCAGTCCTTGAGGGGCAGTGTCCTGCTGCCACACATCTGAATAAAATTTATCAAGACTCTATAGAACTTGACTCCATGCTGAGGTGGCAAATCAGCAATTTGATTAGTAGCTGGATAGTGTAGTGGTAAGACTACACACCTTTGAAGTGTGAGTCGCAAGTTTGATTCTCCTCCAGTAAGGGTCCTGGTTAGACCCCCCCTATGTGAAAATTTATGTTTTTACAACAAAACATGTCAGACTGTTCTGGCCTGTGCTTATACAAAAGTAAGCACTGGTTGGTCTTTTAGAGGTTAATTTGTATAAATGATCAGTTTCCTCTGATGAATTTTTCCTTAGCTTTTTGAGAAAAATCTTCACCTTCTCTTCCAAAAGGTAAAAATTCCAAACTGTCAGTTTGTAAGCGTCCCATAATCCACAATGACCTCTCCATATAAAGTCTGTTTCCTTTCTGTATCGTATCTGACTTGAAAGCTAACTGCTATTAGGCTTGAATGGAAAGTGCTCGTCCTTCACGCCTTGTTTCTTTTTAAAACTAAAATGTGAAATCTTCCTGAGTTAAACCCTTCACTTCTTACTGACATTTTTGTATTAAACAAGCTAAGCAATTACAAATACATTATGATCGTTTTAGTGTTACAAATTTTATTTTAAAAAAGTGTATTTAAAATGATATTAAATTATATTGTATTTTTAATTATGATAATTACTGTGATTCCATAGGCATTTAACATGTATTGTCCAAACTCTTTAATTTTTAAGAATTATATAAAATATGTATTTCTATCTTTATAGTTTTTATTGTATATTTACCACTTTTGGTCAATAATTGTAAAAAAATAGATAACCAATATAAAATGCAATGGATATTATTTACTCATAAAATAAACATTTATACATGTTGTCACCATTTTTTGGGGATTAACGTGTGAGGTCAAATATTTTCATAAATGTTAATTTATATGCATTTTTATGATTTTGGCTGCAATATAGTGAACAATAACAAAGCCTGGAATAAGTATGCATTTCACATGCCACCGTGACCACCGTGACATGAAACCAGGCTGTTATACAGAAATAGGAGAGGCAGGTTACCACCCCAGATGTGTCCTCATCTGACCAGCGCCAGAAGGCTGCGACCAGCCTGTGGGCCAACGAGGGAAAGCCAAGTGTAAACCACGGCCTCTCCCCAACAGTTTTGATCAATTAAAAGCACAATTTCGTGTATAATTCTCTGTAATGTTAAGTGAAGGTCACTCTCTTTCAGGAACTTGGTTACAAATAACTGCTTGCAGACAGTGGTTTTCTGAATGAAAGAGATCCATGTACATGCTTATGGTTTGAACTGCTTGAGGCAATAAATGATTCGAAACTTGGATTCAGACTACGTCAATCTTTTACCCAAGATAAAAAGAATGCGCAACAAATGCTTCCATCAAAACATAACATATGTGTTAATTGTCAACAAATCCATGTAAAAGTACAGAAACTAGTTTTAATGTCATTTTGTCATCTTTTACTGTCATTTTACTCTAATTTGATTCATATTTTATGTATTTAAAAACAACAGAAATTCAATTTTTCCTGTAAATTCTGTAAAACAGTAAAGCTATAAACTGAAACAACAATTTTTTTATGAAGATGTCTTTATTAGATAGTATTTCTTACCTGTTTGCAGATGTAGAGCTTGGACAGTTGTTTTGTGTTTACTTCTGTGCTCTGACAGAGAGCCAGCAGGTGCCATGGGGCACAGAGCCACAGGAAACAAAGGGGGATCCATACAAGAACTGTCTGTTCCACACATAGTGGGAGGTCTGGGTCTGGTCGCTTCAGATATGAAACATTCTGAAGGACACAAACACACATGCATAACAAAATCCTGCTGCCCTTCTAAGGGAACCAGAAAGTTGTCTTAAAAGTGCAACTGATTAGCTTTCTGAAACCAGAAACTTTCTGAAACCAGAACGTTAATCATCTTCTTTTCTGCATATTTGGAAGATGTCTTTCATAGTTGCTGTGACAAACAGAAACCATGACCTTCTTGTTTGCCCAATCTGTGTTGAACGGGCTGACACAATAACATGAACAGCTTTTTACACTTGTCTTAAAGCTTTTATGTCTCCAAAGCATAGAAAAGAAATTCAGATCTTCAAAAAAACCACCACAAACCACAAACTTCAACACTATGACATCAATATGCCCCTGACATGGTATTATAAGGTGTTATTATGTCTATTTGCTGTCATTCTCAACATACATTCCAGACAATTTACTTTGTATGTTACTAGTGAATTTACCTTAATTCTTCAGTCTTTCTGTCTGTTTAACTCACCCAAAAGGTGGACCCACAGTACTCCTCCAGAGCTGCCGCACACATGCTTTACAGTGATAGCTTCAGTCAACCTCAGCTGACCAGACAAGCCGACGCCTCTCACCCTCTGCCCCACTACTGCTGTGTTTGAGTCAAATACTGCTGTTTTCTCCTCTGTCCACCCACACTTCACTGACAATTGTAGGATGTGGCTGTAAGGGACTTTGATCCGTGAGGTTTTTTAAGCAGAAAAAAAAGTTGCTAATTCCCTCTACAGAGAAACGACATTAATACAACAGAGATGTGCTGTATTAGCACAGAGAATACAAGATTCGAATCTGTGCCTGGTTTCTATAAAAAGTACACTACAGGCTTTCTAGTGAGTCAATGAGAACAACCGATATAGCAAAATCATTTACAGAATCAAGGTTTGTAATTTGTGCAAATAAGCTCCAGAGAGAGGAAAACAAAGTGAAGGACTTACATAAGTCTTACCATGCAGTTTTAACTACTACTTTTAAACCTACTGAAAAGGGGAAGGGGAGGGAGCATTTAGGGATGGGGAGGGAGTGGGGTCATTAGATCCCTTTTCCTGTTATTTTCTACATAAATATTTTAAACCAGTAAGGTTTTGATAAATGATTGTTGTCTGACTTTAAAATAAGAAAAGTACTCTAGTTCCACTTTGTCATAAGTACACATACAGGTGTGGTCAAAAACATACATAAACTCATCATTTATATGAATGTCATTGTATTTTTTGCCCTTTAATGATTTCTTTGAAGTCATCTTTTTCCAGGATGAAATGATTGTACAGCAGACATCCCGAGTCACTTTAAAAAAGAAAAACTGGGTGCACAGGATGAATTTATTTTGGATTTTGTCTAATCAAAACAGTGTCAAACATATAAATACGTGTCCATCAATATTTGGTTAAACGTCCCTTTGTAAGTTACACCTAAGAGAGACATTTTTGGTTGCGGTTAACAAGATTCTGGAGTAATTATGGCTGGATATTTGACCATCTTCTGGACAGAATTGGTAGAGTTTAAATTGGTGAGTTTTCTAGCATAGACCTGGTTTTTAAGTGTAATTGACAAATTTTCCTTAAGGTTGAGATTAGGGTTGGGAAGACCATTCCCGAAGCTTAATATTAGCATGCTTTATCAATTCCAAAGCCAGTTTTAACAGATGGATGTAAATGGATGCAGAGGCCTGATGAACAGACTGATAACATTGTATCAAAAAAGAGGTTTTTGAAATTAAGACCAGTTAAGCATGAATTCAGAAAGAAATTTTATTTTTCACACATAAAATGTGTTACAATTACAATGTGTTTCCAAAATCCGGTCTTCACAATGTAACCTACAAATAAAACACATACACAAAAAATTGTGGCCCTAAATCTTCCCTAAAAAAACAGTATAAGTAGAGATTATAAATGTGTGTTGCTTTCTAATGTTATCCCAGCATCCTTTGCCATGGCGTAGAAATGGCCTTCTTTTTCAAGCAGGTTGCTCGGCGAATCAAATTCCAGTATTTTTCCAGCATCAAGCACCATTACCCTGTTGGAAAGAAGCACAGGCATTAATAGTAGCCCACTGAGAAATGTCCATACTGTGTGGCTTCGGCAGCCCCAGCTCAAAAGTGAAAACTGATGTGTAAATATTTGTGCTGTCTCTGTGAACAGTTAACTCAGGAAAGATACAAGCAGACACTGGAGGGAAAGGGTACGCTCATTATTCTAAGGAATCAAAGGTTAAAGGGTTACACAAATAGTGCTGCCTTTTATTACAAGGTTGAGGTCAGGACCAATCTGTTGTACTAGTAGTTGTTCACTTTTTTTTTGCTAAACTAGCAGAACTATCTAGCAGATGCCCATTTAAAGATTCATTGAATCCAAGTGAAGTTACTAGGGATGTAACTTCTTGACAAATTTGAGGCTAACTTTGACCTCACACATGTGGAACTTTTGTTACGTTAACTGCTGAAACACCAAAGTATAAACCAAAACAGAACAGAAATGGAAAGCAAAATAATCTATGTAATGAAAAGAACACACAGAAGACCTACAAATGCACAGTATCAGATAGTCAGCTCAACATCTTAGCCAAAATATAAGGTAAGGTAAGTTTAGGTTAAGGTAAAGTCCAAGTGCTAAAACTACTAATGGAAAACAGAGAGTCAGTACCCCTTGGTCTAGATCATTTGGTCAAATATTACTCTCATGTATGATTAGGGGTGGGTTTAAAAAATCGATTTCCCGATTCAAATCGATTTTAATTTGAATTATGCGATATAGATTCAGTAAATCCTGAAATCTGTTTTTTAATATAAATGTATTTTCCAGAAACGCCAGCTTAAAGCTTAAAAAACTATTTCAGCAATCGCCATACAGCTAAACCAGCAAATGATTAAAGAGCAAAGGGTGAATGGATTCCACAAAAAGATGTAAACACAAAGCGAGATCCGACGGCACGTACATGTACATGCTGTTGGGTGCTGAAAGCTGATATCTCATAGATTCTGAAACTACATGTTTCGTCAATCTCCGACCAAAATTCACTGAGCCAGCAGCAAAAGAAGACCAAATTTATGCTTCATGTTAGAAAAACATTGTCATGAATTCCAAAAATGTCATCCAAAAATGTTAAGGGAAAAGCTATAACTCACCTAGAGCTGTCCATGATACTATGCAGGCGGTGGGCGATGGTAAGGACTGTGCAGTCTGAAAACTCTTTGTGGATGGTGTTCTGAATCAGGTTGTCTGTCTCCAGGTCAACAGCTGCCGTGGCTTCATCCAGAATTAAGATACGTGACTTTCTCAGGAGTGCTCGAGCCAGACACAGCAGCTGCCTCTGCCCAACACTGGGAAGATCGTATTAAAGCATTGATATCTTAAGAGGATTTTTTTGCAAAAGAAAAAAGTAAACCACAAATGACACTCATGTGTTCAAATAAAATTAAGGTTTATGTATGTTTTGCAGAACATTACATAAGGTTTAGAATAACGAACTGTACAAAACCCATACCTATATACAACTTATACCCAGAGGCCGTATTGTTAATTTTATTACCCACCTGAGGTTTTCTCCCCCCTCTGCCACTTTATGCTGTAATCCTTCCTGCAGTCCTGATACATAGCTCTGTAGATGAGAGAGCTCCAGCACTCTCCAAATCTCCTCATCACTGAACTTGTCAAATGGATCCAGGTTCATCCTCAGTGACCCCGAGAACAAAACGGGATCCTGTGCACACGGGATTACAAATATCAGTGTACTTTTTAGAAATATCAAATTCTTTGACAAGGTTATTGTTTATATTTATGTGTATACCTGTGGTATAATTGTGAGTCTGTTTCTCAGGTCATGCAGGCCTATTGTAGAGATATCTACATCATCAATGCGGATGCAACCTTCAGCAGCTTCAATAATTCTAAACAGGCAGTTGGTAAGACTTGATTTCCCAGCTCCTGTGCGACCAACAATACCGATCTGAATGCAGTGAGAGAAAACACATAAGATCAAAATAACAGCTGGTGCATATTTGAAAAAAAAAATCTACACATTTTCCTTTCTGGATATAAATTGTATTTAACAGTATAGCAATAAATAATGCAAAAATAAGCAAATATACTCAGTCTGTACTTAGTTTGTAAAAGATCTTAGACATTTCAGTAATGTTACAGAAAGAAGCAACATTTTTCAGAGTCAGCAGATATTTTATTAGTCATTACTGCTATTTGTAGTAATTCCATGATTTATGTTGTTGCCATGAGTCTTTACTCATTTTTACTTTGACGCCAATATTTCAAAGTTGTCAGTGTTTGATCTTACCCTAATCCATTGGGGACTCTGTTGTCCTACTGGGAGACTTCAGTGCACACGTGGGGAACAACAGGGAGACCTGGAGGGGAGTGACTGGGAAGAACGGCCTCCCGGATCTGAACCCGAGCGGTGTTTTGTTGATGGACTTCTGTGCAAACCACAGTTTGGCCATAAAGAACACCATGTTCGAACATAAGAGTGTCCATAAGTGCACATAGTACCAGGATGTTCTAGGCCACAGGTTGATGACTGATTTTGTAATTGTATCACCAGACCTGCGGCCATATGTTCAGGACACTCGGATAAAGAGAGGGGCTGAGCTGTCAGCTGATCACCACCTGATGGTGAGTTGGATCAGGTGGCGGAGGAGGACGCTGGACAGGCCTGGTGCACCTAAATGTATCGCAGACTGGATCTCGCTCCAGTCTGCGAGATCTTCAACACACACCTCCAGCAGAGCTTCAGGACACTGAGTCTGAATGGACCATGTTCAGCACCTCCATTGCTGAAGCTGCTGCACTGAGCTGCGGCCACAGGGTGGTTGGTGCCTGTCGTGGTGGTAACCCCCGAACCAAATGGCGGACACCAGAGGTAAAGGGAGCCACCAAGCTGAAGAAGGAGTCCTATCGGGCTTGGTAGCCTGTGGGACTTCAGAGGCAGCTGATAGGTACCGACAGACCAAGCGGAATGCAGCTCGGGCAGTGGCTGAAGCAAAAACTCGGGTACGGAAGGAGTGCAGAGAGGCCATAGAAAAAGACTTTCGGACTGCCTTGAAGAGATTCTGGCAAACTGTCAGGCGACTCAGGAGGGGAAAGCGGTGCTCTAGCTGCACTATGTATACTGCGGGTGGAGCGCTGCTGACTTCGACTTAGAAAATTGTCGGGCGGTGGAAGGAAAACTTCAAGGACCTCCTTAATCCCACTGGTATGTCTTCTGTGGTGGAAGCAGAGTCTGGAGACGAAGGGGATGACCTGCAAATCTCTGGGGCGAGGTCACTGAGGCAGTTAAACAACTTCTTGGTGGCAGAGCCCCTGGGGTGGATGGGGTATGCCCTGAGTTCCTGAAGGCTCTAGATGTTGTAGGGCTGTCCTAGTTGACACACCTCTACAATGTTGCGTGGAGATCGGGGGGGGGGGGGGGGGGGGGGTACCTCTGGATTGGTAGATGGTTCCCAGTTTTAAGAAGGGGGACCGGAGGGTGTGTTTCAACTATAGAGGGATCACACTCCTCAGCCTCCCTGGGAAAGTCTATGCCAGGGTGCTGGAAAGAAGGGTCTGTCCGTTAGTCGAACCTCGGATACAGGAGGAACCATGTGGTTTTCGTCCTGGTTGTGGAACACTGGACCAGCTCTTTACCCTCTCAAGGACACTTGCGTGTGCATGGGAGTTTGCCCAACCAGTCTACATGTGTTTTGTGGACGTGGAGAAGGCATTCGACCGTGTCCCTTGGAGTGTCCTGTGGGGGGTGCTCCAGGAGTATGGGAGCACCCATACTCCTGGATTGAATGGTAAATGGTAAATGGTAAATGGCCTGTATTTGTATAGCGCCTTTATGGTCCCTAAGGACCCCAAAGCGCTTTACATATCCAGTCATTCACCCATTCACACACACATTCACACACTGGTGATGGTAAGCTACGTTGTAGCCACAGCCACCCTGAATGGCCCATTCCTACGGGCCATTCAGTCCTTATACAACTGTTGCAAGAGCTTGGTCCGCATAGCCAGCAATGTCAGACTCGTTCTTGTTTGGTGATGGGCTCTGCCAGGGCTGCTCTTCTGTTCATAATTTTTATAGATAGAATTTTTAGGTGTAGCCAAGTGACGGAAGGCTTTCACTTGGGTGGTCTCAGAATCTCATCTCTGCTTTTTGCGGATGATGTGGTTCTGTTGGCTTCATCGGGTAATGGCCTCCAGCTCACACTGGAACGGTTCGCAGCCCAGTGTGAAGTGGTGGGAATGAAAATCAGCATCTCCAAATCTGAGGCCACGGTCCTCAGCAGGAAAGCAAAGAACCAGGAAACACTGGAGAGATTATATCTCTTGGCTGGCCTGGGAACACCTTGGTGCTCCCTTGGATAAGCTAGAGGAGGTGGCTGGGTAGAGGGAGGTCTGGGCTTCTTTGCTTAGGCTGCTGCCCCCACGAATCGGTCCCGGATAAGCGCAAGAAGATGGATGGATGGATGTATTGATATCAATGCTGGATATTCCGGGGCCTAGCAAAAAAAAGTTTGGGAACCACTGCCCATAGACTAGTTACATGTTTACATATCACAGCTGATTATAATATACAGTAATACATATAATGTATAAATTAAAAGAAAAACTGATAGTTCACATCATTTTTACAGTTATGTAATTACTGTACACAGATTGATCTGTGGCATCTTTCTTGAGTAACAGATTAACAGATTCAACGTAAATAGCTTTTCTAAACTCAAATAAAAAAAATGATGTGCAGGTCTGTATCTGGATGCTACATTTTAGATACATTTGGCCAATCTGAGCCAGCAGAAAGCTTAAACAAGTTGTTAATAGTTAACCTTTTAAATTAAAAAATAGTGGGACAATTTTATATATTATGGATTTTTCAATGAGGGAGAAAAAACTTCCCACTGATTTAATGTCCATCCAAAAACAACATCTTTTTTTCTTTTTCTTTTTTAGCAGTATATGCTTTTGTATCTTTGGTGAACATGATATCAGATACAGTAAAACCTACAACTTTTACAAGAACTTTATACATATATGGAGACTCTCTCACACACACACATACCTTCTCAGTGCTGTCAATGTCACAAGTGATTCCATGCAGCACTAAATCCAATTCAGGTCTGTAACGGACTTTGAAGTTCTCAAATTGCACTCTTCCTGCCTCTGGCCACATCTGTGGAGGTCGAGTGTCAGTTACCCAGTCAGCCTGTACCGAAAAAACAAAAGCAGGATACACGTGTAATAAAGTACAAAAGTTATCAAATTCAGCTAAGATAGCTCTAGAATATGTTGTGTATTAATATTCAAACCAAGATAAATAATAAAAAAAATTATCCAGACAACATATATACAGACATGCATGCATACACCATTAAAATAAAGAAGAAAAAAAAACTTAAAAAGATGTCACATTTGGTAAAAAATTAAATAGCTCAAATGAAAATATGCAACCAAGATTAACAATTAAGGCCCAGTGTGCATATGCAATATTATACTTTATTCTAAATCAGACAAATGTCAGTATGAACGTCTCATGATGGGACGTGCTAATCAGTGCAGCTCTGCTGCCATTATGAATAAACAACCCAACTCAAATAGAACAGATCGAGTTCAAACATGTGAAATCAAATGTCAGTGAAACATAAAATTAAATTGTTGCATCAAAATCTTGTTTGTTTGACAGTTATCTGAAGAATAAAAGTAGCTGGGAATAAAAGTATTATCATTGTACAGTGAGCAAACATTGCAGTTGACATCACACCCAAGCTTATTAGATTCCTGTTGAACTGTCAGAGTTACAATAAACCCACAGCCTGTAGACATCTTAAAATTCATGTCCTATTTAAGAAAACAGTAGATTTTGATCCAACCAAAATATAAATAATGTCATATGGCAGCTTGGTAGTTAGCACCCACACACCCTATGGTAGCTGGGATAGGCTCCAGCATCCCCGTGACCCAGATAAACTAAAGAGAATGGATGGATGGATAAATAATGTCTTGCTCACAAAGTATTTCTACATGCCTCGTTCTTAAGCTGAGTGTATTCGTTCACTCTCTCCACAGCTACAATATTGGTCTCCAGCGCTGAGGTCGTCATCACCAGCCAGTTGAGGGTCTGGGTTACCTGCAGAACCCCAACAGGAGAGAGGTCTGTGTTTACATTATATCTGCATTTTAGTAATATCACATATATAAACACTGATGAAATAGGGATACATTTTGAGTGTTTTTGTGACTGACATTAAGGGCATATGATACAGATAGGCCAACCACATTACTGTCAATAGAATCTCTGGAAATGACAGCAAACAGAGCAGCAAAAAACACCACCAGGTTTCCAACAAACTCCAGACGTATGGCCAGCCATCTGTCAAGAAAACAAACCCCACAAACATGCACACAAACAAAATTTTAGGGTCTCATCAATTAGCATCACATGCTTCTCTGTGTTTGCAGGTACACTGTTCAATGTCTGACCTGTCAGACACGATCCGCAGGTAGATACTTTTGAGGTTTTCATCTATAGTTACTTCATTGTGTTTAAGAAACCTGTCTTGATGCTTGTAGGCTCTTATCACTGACAGGCCGGACACCGTCTCACCAAAGTGAGAGTATATCGGTGAGCGAGACACCGAGTCCAGCCGGCGCAGCTGTCTTGAAGTGGCAATATAAAAGCGCTAGATGTAGAGAGGAAGATAAAACAAAATCAATGTTGATTTCATACTATAATTTAGTCAGGATAGCTTTTTTTTTGTTTTTTTTACAAATTTTCTTTACCTTGTTTGGCTTACCTGTACAAAGAAGTAGATCAGGGCCAGAGGAATGATAACTATGGCAAAGAAAGGAGTTACCAGGCAGATGACAAATACTGTCCCCAGTACAGACATCAGACACAGAAGGCAGGAGCGCAAGGAAGCAGGAATGGCCTCATCTATGGTAAAAATGTCCTTTGGGATAATATTCCAAGACTTAGAATTTATTAAAGTCAAAGGTCAATTTGATTTATAATGCACATTTAAAAACATAAAAAGTGCATATCTAGCAAAATTATAAGAGTAAATAATACTAGAAGAATGAATTCAAGTATTATAAAAGCTAAAGTCAGGATATTGGAGAAAATGTCAGTGATAAGTCATGGATGTTCATCAGTGACTAAACACTTTTAAAGTTTTTAGTTATTCCAAAGATTATAGCTGAGTCAAAGAATGCAGTCTTTCAGCCACACTAAAGACTTAATAATTTAATAATTAATTATTAGTTCATTAAGACCCTTTTGTTGTTATAAGTAGGATATGAGGATACAAGAGAAATTAGCTCATTCTTCCCTTTGACTACAAGTGGCTGAATTTAGTAGCCGCAGCTAACAGAGACAACAGCACTACAACCATATTACAGCATTACAGCAAATTTTTTTGATTTGGTACTTTGTAAATAAAATTAAATTAAATTGATCAGTATATTGATTTATTTCATATATTGTGTTTATACACCACTCTGAATTTAATTATTAATTATTATTAATCTCTGGCTCTCTTCCACAGCATGTCTTTGACTCGTCTCCCTTCTTTCACCCCCAAACTGTGACGGCAGATGGCGTCTCTGAGTCTAGTTCTGCCAGAAGTTTCTTCCTGTTAAAAGGACATTTTTCATTCCAACTGTCACCAAGTACTGACTCATCGGGTATCATCTGATTGTCTGAGGGTTTTTTCTCGATTGTTGTAAGATACCATTACAATATAATGCACCTTTAGTGACTGTTACTGTGCGTCAGCACTAGATAAATGAAATTTAACTGTATACTTGAGGAGGCAATTGGGAAGAAAGCCTCTTCAAAGAAAGACTTAAAGAACGAACAGTTTCTTTACATTTTCAAGCTACAGATTTTGCATAGGTGCATGGACTCCATTAGAGGTTGGATGGCTGATAACTTTCTTCAACTTAATGAGGAGAAAACTGAAGTCCTTTTGTGCTCCTAAAAAATTTCCACGTAGGGTTATGGAAAACTCAGGGTCACGTTCTACATTTGCCAAACCTTCTATCAGGAACCTTGGTGTAACTTTTGACTCAGCTCTGACTTTGGACATTCATGCTAAATCTCTGGTCCACTCCTGATTTTATCACTTGAGAAATATTGCTAAGCTGAGTCCCATTGTATCACGCTCAGAACTGGAAATTGTCATACATGCATTTGTTTCATCTTGTTTGGAGTATTGTAATTCTTTGTTCACTTGTTTATGGAAAGCCTCTTTGGAGCATCTGTAAATTGTTCAGAACGCTGCTCCAAAGCTTCTGACCAAGACTTCTAAGTACTCCCATGCCACACGCCTGCTGATCCAGCTGCACTGGCTCCCTATTAAATTCAGAGTCCACTTTAAGATTATGACTCTGACATTCAGGGCTCTGCATGGAAAAGCACCAACATATATCAGTGATCTTTTACATCCATACATGCCCAGCAGGTCCCTGAGGTCATGTGATCAGGGCTTGCTGGTTGTCCATCATACGAGGCTGAAAACAAAAGGCGACAGAGCTTTTGTAACTGTTCCCAGACTGTGGAACTCTCTCCCTTTGAACTTGAGATCCGTGGACTCAGTGGTCTCTTTAAAAAAACAGCTAAAAACTCATCTTTTTAAACTTACTTTTGCTTGATTTTTGTTTTTATGTTTTAGCTTCTCTGTGAAGCACTTTGTGATTTTTATCTTGAAAGGTGCTATACAAATAAAATTATACTTACTTTTACTTTACTTTAACAATTTTAAGAATATTTAGGGTTGTATTCAAACATTTAAGCTAAAGTGGGAAAAATTAAACAATACAAGTAGATATACAACTTGCAGCAAAAACAAATAAAAGCTTTTTTAATGTTAAATTTAATGTTTAGTTTTTTAATTTTGAGCACTGTTATTTTAGAAATGACATTAAAAACTAGTTCTAGTTTGTATTTGTAAACATACAAGCCACAAGAAGATAAAATAAATATTGAAATTCATGAAAAGAATCCTTAAAAACTGAACCACAAGACCCTACTTTGGCAAAGCGGTTGATCACTCTTCCAATAGGTGTGGTGTCAAAGAAAACCATAGGAACTCGCAGGATGTTGTTAAGAAGTCGTGAATACAGGATACGAGATGCATTAATGGAAGCATTGGCTAGGAGCAGTGTGCCGAGGAACACAAAGAGACCTGCAATAAAAACAAGAAAGTTTCTAAATAATAGAACTACATTCTTAACAAAGACAAATCCACTGTGAACAGAACCTTGAACTTACTGTAACACTCAGGTGTGCTTTTTCCTGCCTACTGATATAGAATGACTGTTATTGTTATTAGAATATAATAATAGGGCAATAACGACAGAAGAAATTGTATTTAACTTTTTTGATATTCAATTCTTATTCTTATGGAAAAAAAAATAGTTCAATCAGCAACATATGCTCTGCATGTAAAGCTGAGCTCAAGATGAACCAGGGTCCAAATTGACAGTCTTGGTTCTTTGTCCTTAATTTACAATATAAAGCAGCTGGAATAAAACATTTCACTCTGACATAGTAATTTGTCCCCAGTTTACAACATGATAGAGCAACCGGCACTATTTCATTGTTATCCATGCCAGTATTGACAATTCAATGATAATTTCAATAATATCCTGAGGTACATTGATATCAACTATTCTTCCATTAGATTTCTATTTATATTAAAATAAAATGTGCTGTATGTCAAATGCACACACTGTTTTGTGATTTTAATATCATATGAAAACAAAACAAAAAACATATTTGAAAGGTGGAAATAAAATACTGTTGAAGGACAAATAAATAACAAATGTTTTCCCTCCCTTTGTACTCCTTTATATTTTTCACTCATCTCCTCCCTCTCCCTTTTTTTATTTTCCATTTAAATAAAATAACTGTTGGTGATAAACTCAATCTCAGGTGTTGGCTTCTCTTAATGTTGCAATAAGATAACTTGAGCCTTTATATTTAGTAATAGTGAGTTAAATAATCACTGTAATTAATCATCTCTTTACTTCCTGGATGTTTGGCTCCTAGTCTATATTGTACAACACTTCCACTTTCCCACGCTGTCATAGTCATGACATCATCATCATCATCATCATACTGATGTCACTGCTCTAGTTCAATTATCTTTCTGCCCACCTTCTTCAAACATATCTTTCTACTCTCTCCCCTAATTCCTATTATTGCTGGAAATCCATTTTGCTAAGATGGGCCATCAGAGTTTAATCATTAAATAGCTTAACTGAATTCTGTATATCAATAAATTCCTCATAATTGTCTCTACTTATTAACATAAGAAAGTATAGGTGCCTATGCACTTTGCAGCATGGGTCCCTGTGACAAAGGACCTAACGCACACAATGCACAACTCTAGTACAATAAAAAGACTGGATGTTTAGGTTGTCTATATAGCGCTCTAAAGATGAGTGGATCCTAAATAACAGGGTACAGAATTTTCCTGTCTTTAAGACATAAAGCTGCTTAATGTTAACTTACACGAACCTGAAAATATTTGCAAATAGAAAAGGATTTAGTGTTCAGTTACCCTGAGCCACTCCAAGAGCTCCGAACACTCCAACCCTTGTGTCCCTCTTCCAGGAAGGGTATGTCATGTTGTAGTACTCCACAGAATCACCGGTCCAGTCACTCAGCCACAGGTTCTGACCGGTGAAAGCAGCAGTCTGGATGAAGTAAATCAGGAAAACCATGGCAGAATATCCCCAGCCCATGGCTCGCAGGTACTGCAGGAACACTCCAAGCTTCACCTGGAAATCAGCGGGAGACGGCACTCAGGAAACAGGCTATCATTTGTTGTAATCATGTGATAGTTGTACAAAAACATTTTGTTACCTGTCCTGTTTCCATAGTTTCCTTCTCTATAAGTTTCTGGCCTTTCTGTGGTTCATCAGCATTTTCAGATGTTTTTACTGAAGTATTTCTTCTTAATCTGACACTAAAAAAAATGGGGAAAAAAAATGAAATGGACATTCTGTTTCCCTGGTTTCATCTACAACTTTCACAAGCTCGAACCTGCCATTGCGCTGGCTGCGGCGGATGCTGTCTTCTCGCTCCAGTGTAAGAGAAACAGTGTCCTCCGAAGCACCGTCAGGTTGGGCATCGTCTCCATCTCTGATGAGCTCAAAGTGTTCTGCGTCCTGGCCCTCATCTAAATTAACAATATACATGGGTTTTACATACATGGCAGTAATTTATGGCACTTGGGTCAAATATGTGAACAACATCAAAACAAAGTATCCTTAAAAGATGACAAAAAGAAATTTAATTCATTCATATTTGTGATGTATAATTTTAGCATAGGTTTTGGTTGTGCAACTAAGAAAACATAATGTGTGCAGATTATGTTGCTAATATACTAAAAAAGGTTGTAATCACCTGTTTCTGAATTTCCCTGGTTGCTCTGCTCTTTGGCATATGTGTCGAGAAACTTAGAAAACGCTCCTCCACTGGCACGAAGGTTTTCATAGGATCCAACTTCAGAAATGACTCCATTCTCCAAAACCACTATTTTATCCACGTAAGGCAGGAAGCTTATGCCATGAGTCACCAGGATACGAGTCTGTATGGTCAGAGATATATGAGACTCAAGTTTGAATTCACCAGTCAAATAAATGAAAATATTAATATTTATAAAGTATATAAACACATCTACTGTATATCTCCCAGCCTGATTTTAAAACCAGTATAAATTCAGTATCAGATAAGAAGTGTTGCAAAAGCAGTAATAAAGCATATTAAATGAATTTAAAGCAGGCGCTAATAAAGTTCAAATGAGATAGTAATTAATAATAGAGCAAAGATATCCAAATTCTGTGAAAAAGTTTAATCACTTTAATGATTTTTAATAGACAATTATTAGAAGAATTAAATATAAATTCAACAATAAGAAAAATATTGAACTGACAGGATTTACAAAAACATTGTAATAATTAAAGAAAAAGAAAGAAAAATACATAAATTATTTTTTAAATATATTTATAAATTGTATTTATCAAAAAGAGAAAATATTTCAGTTCACAGACTGAATTGACAATAATTGGTTTAATCATTTAAAAATCATTTATAAAGCCATGTTTCCCAGTGTTTTGTGTTTAACTTCTATTTCCTGATTATTGGTTATTCATGGTTTTGTTCTCTTGATGTTATTTGTTATTCTGGTTTCTAGTTTAAGTCACTGTCTTCTTTGTGTTCCATGTGCCATGTTCCTTCAGTCTGTCTCTCAATGTCAAGTCCGCATCTTTGTGAATTGTCTCTTGTTTCCTGTTTTATTTTGATAGTCCAAGTCCTATGTGCAGTGAGTTTAGTTTAGCTTCTCCTTGTCTCGTTATGTATAATTAACCCCAGCTGTGTCTCCCTGCTGTTTCTCATTCGCTGATTGCTCCTGTGTGTATATAAGCCCTGTGTTTTCTCCTTCTTTTTACTGGTCCATCTGTGTTCCTCTGTGCTGTTCTGTCTGCTTGTTGGTCTTTGTGTTACCTCCTAAAGGTTTCCCTTTAGGTTCTGCGCATGCCATCACCACTTCTGTTTGTATTGTCATTGTGTAAATAAAGCTCACTCTCATTTAAGTCAGTGCCTGCATTTTGGGTCCTATCTCACCTCCACACAGCTTGCCTTGCTAGCCGTGACATTTTCTAACTTGTAATTCTATTTCCGAGTGGCTTTTATTCCTAACCTTTCATTATTGGCTATTCAGTTATCTTGGTCATTTAGTGTGATATTTAGCCTATTGTAACCTCTACGTAATGCTCTGGTCTTGGGTAAAATGAGGTAAAATACTACAAATTAGACATCATGTTTTCTAAGCAAGTAACAGCTGGAATATCCTGTGCAGATAGTATTTCATGTCAAGATTATTCAGAAGAAATTAAATGGGGAGTGGGCGAGTTTCTTTTTCCTTTTTCCTCCTTTTTTCCTCTAAAATAATTATCAAATGTTTGACATATGTTTTTAAGCACAAACCTTGTTTTTAAGTATTCCATTGGGTCCAATTACATTTTCAAACAGATGCTTTCCTACATGGGAGTCCACAGCAGACAAAGGGTCATCTAATAGATAAATATCAGCCTGACTGTAGACTGCTCTGGCTAAGCTCACACGCTGCTTTTGACCCCCTGAGAGATTGATACCCTGAAAAGAGAAGAAAGGAGGGGAAAAGAGACACACTCTTTTAGCCTTTCCTATATAATCAGAAGAGCTCTTCTGTTTTGTTACTTTTTTGTCATGTATTTGAGAAACAAATATTTTACATGTGTTTACAATAAATGCCATACACAGTATTTGCATACAGGAAAAATATTTGTGTAACCAAAAACCTGAACCATTCAAAGTGTAACTCACTTTCTCTCCAATCTCAGTGAGGTCTCCTCCAGGCAGCAGCTCAAGGTCAGGGGCAAGAGCACAGGCCTGTATGACTTTTTTGAAGTTCTCTTCTTCATGTGGAGATCCAAACAAGATATTATCCTTCAAAGTAGCATTTTGGATCCAGGCTTGCTGTGGTACAAAAGCAAGAGAACCCTGGAAAGAAATAGACTATTACTCAAGACAGATTTGTCTTATCATAAAAAACTGGCATTCACAAAATTTCATCCAGACCAAACACTACCATGGCTAGATGGAAAAAAAATCAATTCTTTTACTAGAAATGTTAGAAAACTCCACTGAACTCAGTTTATTCTGTGAGTAAAATGATTTGAGTTATTCCCTGTTCAATATGGATAAAACTGTTCTTTGAACAGGTGGATTGCCGAGTGGACTTAGCATTGTTTTACATTGTCTTTCTAAAAAATTGATCACACCAAGCTGGAGTAAAGACACTTATGTAATGAAAAGACAAAAAAGAAACTGGAATTTAATTTTATAAATTAGAAAACTTGCTGAGCAAAAAATTCTCATTCTTCTTTTGGCTAATTTTTTTAGGGGTTGCCACAGCAAATCCTCTGTCTCAATTTCACAAAAAAACGTGCAACAATGTTTCAATTTGTAGAAAAATATACTTCTTTACTCTGCTGTGGCTGAATTAATCTCCACCAATACTGATGAGTTTAGACCAGATTATCAAAACTGCCTTGAACGAATTAGGCGTTTGTTGTTTTTTGTTTCTATATCTTTGCTTTGTTAGCTAAAGCCTTTAATGTTTAATTATTGCAATCTTAAAAAAATAAAAATATTGTAATGTGATTGTTAAAGTCTTCTATGCTTTATTGTTTATTTTATGTGTTTGTTTTTGTTTTATTTTACATGTTTTTTAACGCACACTGATAAATACAAACGGAAAAAAAGTTATTACCATAATGTTGATAAAACCTTTGGTACTGTGCATCTCTCCAAGGAGGGCTGACATAAGAGACGACTTTCCTGACCCAACAGCTCCCACTACGGCAACCAACTGACCAGGCTCAATGTCCAAATTCACACTGGACACACATAATAACTGTACTCAATGCTGTGAACACATCAGGGGCAAATAGGCAGACTGGAAAAATTGAAGCAATGCTAGAAAAACACCTGGTGAACATCTCACAGTTAATTAAGTTAACTAGTAACTTTTTGTTGAACAACACAGACATACTCTTTCAGGAGAGGCTTTGCATCTTTTTCCCAAGCAAAGGAACCATCACATACACTCACAGCAGTGTCTAAAGAATGAACACAGACCAAGACAGAGCTTAACAGATGATCTGCACATGTAAGAAACTGTGAGTAAGCTTCAGTCTTCAGCTGTAGAACAAGTTCAAATTCTAATGGTGAACATACTGAAACTGGGGTCTTGGCGCACAATGTCACTGTCGATGTCTTCCCCTGCCAGAAACTTCTCCAGGCGCTTCTTAGACACTGCTGTCTGCAAATTCAAAGAACAGGTTAAGTGTGATTTTATCACAGGCTTGATACATGTGTGTGATCTAGGTCTGTTCACTTACTTGCACAACGGAAGCAATGAGCATGGGCAGCATGGCAAGAGGAGCTCGGAGGATGTTGAAGAGAGAGATGGAAGTAAAAGCTTTCTCAGCAGTTAACACATTATCGTTGCTCACACTAACAAATATTGCAAATGTGGCCAGAGAAACCTGCAAGTACAGACAGTTTAGGAAAAAAGATTGTTTACCATTTGATTCTTGTCACTGCAAAGCTCTCTGACAGAACTCACCAGAGCTGGAATGCAGCATGAGGTAAGAATGGAGAAGGAGTGTAGGTAGGCAAACTTCTTCATGACTTTTAGTTCTTCCCCTCTAATGTCTTCCACATGCTTCTGGAAGGATGGCTCCCAAGCATACAGCTTCAGAATCTGGTGAGAGAAAAAAGAAAAAGACAGGGAGGAGGCAGTGAGGCAGAAGGAAGGGTGGGGCAGCAGAGCACTTATGGTTCATGACGTCACTGCAGTTTCATGAAGCATCAAAGCCTTAGACGTAAGGAAGGCATCTACATACACCATGGATACACTGAACAAAAGAGCTCACCTTGATCCCATTTAGAATTTCATTCATGATTTTCATTCTCTTATCTTTAAACTTCATGTTCTCTATCTGAAAAGAGACACAATGTAGCTCATGTTAAACAGGCAATAAGGAAATACTTAAATAAAGTGTTTTGAACAGCAATTTATTCTGTGTAATTCATATGAAAATAAAAAACTAACTTTTTCACCAGCAAGAATCACGTGTTCAAAGTTACTGAGATCACTTTCTTCACATTAATGTTAATATTAATTAAACTCCAAAGACATTTTTGGTCTTTTTATAGAAGGGAGACTGGTCTATGAGAGCAAATCTGTATGTTGTCTGTGAGACACGTGGCTGAGCCTGCATGCTGCGTCACTCAATTGTCCAACTACTTTTGAGCCTCTGAAAGTGGGGGACTGTATAAAAATCTATTAAACAGTCAATGCAATACTTTAGTTAAACATCTTGAATAAAAGCTATTCAATTTATTGTGTGAACTATTTACAGCACTGTAAATAAACGCACTGTTCATCATAAAGAGTCCAGCGTTTGGGTCCTCATTCCTCACATCCCGACGGGCTGCCATGCAGACCATGACATAAACAGTCAATCCAATACTTTAGTTAAACATTTTGAATAAAACATTAAAATTTGCAGTTTAATCTCATCTTGATTATTTGATTTAGAATCTCGCACAGAGGTTTACAGAAGCAAAGAAGATCTGGCAAGTTTTTCCCCTGACCTGTAGTTTTCTGGCCTTGGTTGCTATCAGTGCATTGGTTGGAATTATTAACACCATGACTCCCACTCCTGCCAACACAGAAGGTCCTAACTCCAGCCACAGGAAAACAATGGATATGATGATCTGCAGAGGGCAGGACCACAGCAGGTGGATAGAGGTGGTCACATCATTGAAGCGCTGGGCATCTGCTGACATCAGGTTCACCATTTCCCCTACTGTTGACTCCTTACGAGTATCATTGGACACCACTAATGCCTTAGAAAAGGGATAAAAAGGGCTTATTAATTAGAAAGTGGGGTGAAAATTAAGTAAGAGAAGCATGATAAGTGATATTTTTTCTTACTCTGTATGTTTTTGTACATCAGCAAAACAGGAGATGGATCTTTGTGTTACTTTTTTTTAAACCATAAACCTACTCTAACCCTATATATTGAAAAAAAAGCAAAGCTGACTTTCTTTTAGAAATAATGTAAATAGTTTTTGATGTCTAAGGAGAATTTTCTTCATTTCCTGATTTCTAAGATTTGGTAAAACTTAATAAAACTTCATAAAAACAAAAATGATGTATTCTGATTGGCAATACAATCAGGGTCTTCACCAGTAGTGACTGAGAACTCACAAAATTAATCATTGAGATCATTAGTAAACGTATTGATGGAAACTCGAGCTACAGACTAACACAGGTGATTTTTCTGTGGCAAGTATGTGCTGATAAAAGTTCTTTAAAACTGAAAATTCTGACAACTGACTTAAGCAGAAAATTATGACTAGTAATTTTTTTCTTCTAATGTGTAACAGTAATTTATATTATACAGCATTTGATTTGTTTTTTCACACCAATGTCAATAAATGGTGTTCTGTCACTCCTGCTTTTACCTTTTTATACACAGCAGCCATAAGTGCAGTGCGAACCTTCATCCCCAGCACATGGCAGCGCTGGAAATACTGCTGTAGGGTCAGAGACTGTAGCAGAGCCACCACCATCAGCAACACTGCATACAAATAGCCCTCCCAGGCATATCTGGATTTGTCCTGAGTGAAAGAGATCATCAATCTAGGAAAAACAGAAAAAAAGAAGTAAACATGCTAATCTCCTGCTTCATCTTTAGCACTAATCTAACAATGTCCTCATTTCATCCTGGCACTCCTGTTATCGGTTATGAATGACTAATGTTGAGACATGAGGGACAGAGAGACATTAAAGACCCCCTGCCTTTCTTCTCAACACATCTGAGAGAGGGTGAAAAAGCTTAACATCCAGTTTTTCTAATGTGATTTATAGTTTTAATCTTTATTTTTATCTTCATTTTTTATCTTTCTTTATTTTTGATAAAAGATAAATCAAAATATAAGTTTGATCAATATGTTAAATGAGAAATGTAGTTTGAGTAGTGAAAGAGAATCAGAATTCATATGTGATTTAGCTGTTAGTTAATAGTGATAGTTAATTGCTGAAAGGAAAGAGAAGGGGAGGCAAATGGGACTTGGTAGAGTATAAAAGAGAGCGCCCAGAAGAACCTTTTAACCCGTTGTGAAACAGAACAGGTAAAAATCTGAGTATTATCCCATTTTAATGTAAATAGCTCTTACAGGTTACTTCAGCCCTTTACACATAACATATCCTTGAGGCCTACTGTTAAGCCCTCTAAAGCTAACCCACTTAAATACCAAGTGCACCAATAAAGAGGAGAGCTGCTGTAACTATGTGCCTGACGGAGGCCAGGACTGCAAAGCTACTCAGGTCCCCGGATTTTATCAGATAAGCAGGCAAGACATTCGGATGATTTTGAGACCATTAAAGCTGGGCGAGCCCCCTCAGCTACATCAGCCCCATCTGAACTCTGCATTGCCTGCTGGGTAATACATACAGCAGTTAGAACTTCTTAAACAGAGAGCTGACCCAGACTTCCTGTACTGAGTTGCTGGTCCCACACATTGACAACAGTAAATAGTTAACACAAAGGATTTTAAAAGGTAATAGCAAGTAAATATAAAAACAAAAAACAAAAAACTTAAGAGAGAAGAAAATGGGTTTTTTTATGTTTACCTAAATTTGGTAAAACTATTGCATCTGTAAAAGATAATTCCATAAACTCCTTTAAGTAATTTGATTGTCTTATTGAAAAATATGCATCAGAAATTCAGAACAGTGAACTATTAAGAGACCACTGTAGTCCACTACAGGGTACAACACAGCTAAGTTACTGGTTTAAGTCGAGCGGCATTGTACAAGAACAACATTGTTCTTCTCTTAAATCTGTTGTTTTATTTCTGTAACGTTCTCTAATATCTTACTCACTTAAGAAGTTGAGGACTGACGAAGGTTAACACATCCTCCAGAAGTTTGAAGCAGACAGATTCAATCAGAATCCTTTTAAAGGTCTTGTAAATGGTGGTAATCAGCCATGAACTGGGATAGTTCTCTTCCTCCTTACTGTCCTTTTTCTTCTTTTCATCTTCTGTCTTCCCCCTTTCCTCCTAAAAGAACAGATCGTTTAAGTACAATTGATGAAATTTATTCGGCAACAACCTAGTATCTGGGATCCTTAAAAGGCAGCCATGGTGTTGGTGACATCCGTTTGGACTGTTGCTCAGTAGTGTACATGGGTGTGGAAGTGTTTTTGATTGAATGCTCTCACCATCATTAGTACATCCTGACTCACCCCTTTCCCCAGACCACTGGAAAGGCCACTTTGCTGTGGGTCTTCCTGGGCACTGTCTCTGGTTTTAGCTGATTTCTTTTTCATCTTGTTCTGGAAGCGGACCCTAGCTGCATCCAACTCAGGCTTCATGAAATGCTGGAAACGCTCATTGATGAAAGCAGTGCTATCACTCTCATTCAGATCCCACATGTCCTCCTGAACCAGAGGTTGTTTGTAGCCTTTTAAAACCATACTGAAAAAAACAAAGAGAACTTTGAAGACATGGAGCACATATGTAGATGATGTTAAGATTCGTGCTATACTGACTTTAATGTTACCTGTTTAACCAGTTGAACGTGATTCTGCTCAAAAATGGTGCACCTGCTTCAGGATTCTGTGGATAAAACAAGGTTCAATGTATCTTATTTAATCTATACTTATGAACTTCACCCTCTGAAAACAAACAAACAAAAATGAATAACAAATAAAGGGTACCTTTTTTATAAGGTCTTTAGCTTCTGGGGGGATATCAGCCACAGTAGAAAGAACTAGTGCAATCAGTTCAAGCCCAAAAGAAATGTAGAAAAGGCTGAAACGTGGGACATCAGGGACCTCGCCCTGAATACCAAAAATGAGAGAAAGAAAAACTTTAAAGGGGCCCGAAGAAAAATGAAAATGGTGTGTTATGGAAAATATGGAGAGTTAAAAGTCAATCATGTCAAGTTATTGCACCATGTCTGAGTAAATCTACTATTTGTCCTTTACTTTAATCCAACTTGATCAAATGTCTTCACTCATACCAGTCTGAGAGCCTCTCGTAGGAGGGTCTGGAAAGGAAAGATGTCACACACTACAAGGAGTAACCAGAAGAGGAAAAGAGAGGCAGAGTCTATTGCTCCTTCACGTCGTAATCCTTCATGGCAGAGCAGGACAAGGATCTAACAAAGAAGACACATCACAACATAAAAAACATATCCTTTCAAATTTAAATAAATAAATATAAAGGTTGCTCTATTTACCCATGTGACTGCAAATAAAACCGGATTTGCGTAGTATACACCAGCATTTATTGAAGATTGGTCACTGTTTGGACCAAAATCTTCTCCTAGTGTGACTCCCAGGTGTGCTATGGCCGTCAGGAACAACAGGGACACCACAAGCTGAAGGAAGAAAACACAGACCAGACAGGAGAATAAATCATGTTATTCCATTAAAAAATTGCATTAACCTCCTAGGACCTGGCCTCCACATATGTGGACATCACATTTTGGGTTCTCTAGACCAAAATACTAATTTTTTTCTCTACAAGGGCCTGATATCCACCTACGAGGACATTATGCCACTGTTCTATCGAAATTTAAAACGAACGTCCTCATATGTGGATCTCATTTATCTCAGAAAGAAAAATCAGGTAAAAAAAAAAAAAAAAAAGGTAATTCTTTGTTTTTACATTCATCAAGTCCCAATCAGCCTATATAGCAAAGAAAAACTGAAAATGCATGACATGAAAGAGTTCGGGTCTTAGGAAGTTAAAGGACTGTTATTAGGTGGAGTTCATGTACTGTTATTCCATATTGCATATATGCAAAAGATTCTATAATACCCATAAAAACATATTTAAACTAGTTGAACTAAGTAAAACCGTGATTGAAATTCTCATTAGATTATTAACAATTTACTGTTCATTTTTGATTATATAAACTGTAAAATGGATTTTTATATGTATCTGAATATAACGTTAATTGATTCACCTTTATGTTGTATTGTAATTGCAATACTGTCACTCACAGTATAACAAGCTGCAACTGCACTGTGTGAATGTACCTTGGGAAGACTGTCCGAGTTTGACATTTGCCACATTTAGAGTAAAATGGCAATGGAAGAGACAGTGGCAATACACAGGACAAAGCTGAAGAGAACTGAGTGCCACTGGACTGCTGCAAGGTGGGGGAGAGGAGACCACGGGAGGGGGAGGACACATGGAGGAACACTGTTGTTTTAGTGTGGGAAATGAAATTGGGTTAAGGAGCCTGGAAAGAAAAACCAACTGCCTTGGAGTGTAGAACTGAGAAAGCGTCTGGAGCACCGCAAAGAGGAGAGGTACACAAAAATGACAAAAATAAGTATAAAATGCATTAATCCTACTAACACACACACTCATGCAATGAAGCTCATGAAGATCAGATAGTATTTTAAGCATGCGTTTCTGTTATTATCATCTTATCCGGTTCACTTAGTGGGATGAGAAGTGATATATAAACTAGCAGACTATTATTATATTGGGGAAAGATGATTGAACTGAGGTGAACAGAATGCTGTAGAGTAAGTGCTGACTCTAACAGATTATTGAGTTTCTTGTTCCTGATGTGTGGGGGATGTTTAACCATGCCACACACCTGGTTACATGGGAAGAAACTCAATATCTAATAGAAAATTAATGTTGTGTGAAGTGTGTGGCTGGTGGATGAAAGTGTTTTGAAATTCTAAATTCTAAATTTAGAATTCTTCATTCTAAATTCTTCTTTTTTCTTTTGAAATGACGTCATATTGCTGAAACTTAAGTATGCGGCACAAGAAGTTCTGCTATCAGCAATAAACTTGAGGGGACTGACTGACTGACTCCACCCAGACAGTGGGGAAAAGGGTGGATGTATGTTTTTTTTTGTTTTGTTTTTTTGGGGTTTTTTTTACAGGAGCAGGAAGATGACAGCGCCATACTAGGGTCGCATGAGCTTGTGGGCCATGCAGACTTAACCTTTTAGTTGCCAAATTCAGTGTGTACTTACCAGCAGTGTGTTATTCATGACATCATATTTACAATACAAAGGTCACTGTGAGAAAGTGTGCAAACAGATGATGAAATGCACTGTGCTAACATCCATGTCACTTTTTCCACAGCAGAGGTTTAATCATATGATTTAATCATGTGATTTACAGCAGGACACACCACTGGATGTTGTTTTTTTTAACATAGGGTTACAGGCCTGGAGCGGATCTACTCCAGGGGAGAAGCCCTGGAATCTTTTTAAGAGACAATGCACATATCTTCTTGTGCTTCTCTAATTGTGTTAAATTGACACATGGCAAGGAACATGTGGCAAAACAGGGTTTTCTGGGGTAGTTTTCATTTTAAAATTACAGGTGCAGTGAAACCAGTGGAGTGCGATAGTGCATATTTTGGTATCGATCCAATACCAAGTAAATAAGGGCCAGTATCGCTGATCGATACTTTTAAATAAAGAAGGTGGATGTGTCATTGAATTGCTAAATCTCAATTAATTTTCATGACCTTAAGTGTTTTTTGTGATGTTTCCTTTTTTTATTATTAAATAGTTAAATCCCAGGACATAATTAGGACAAATTTTATAATAAATAGAAAATGCTTATAGAAAGTGAATATGATCAATTTTTTTCTAGAAAAATCTTAAATAAAAAGTGCAAACCAGTAAACAAATTAAAACAAACAAGTACTGTTGAGAAACTATACTACAAAAATTACAATTAAAATTCTCAACAACAACAAGAACAGGTAAAAATATAAATGATATGTAAACAACTTAACAAGACCCAACGCGTCTAAGTCGCTTCTAAGTCACGTCATGTGACGGCGCAACATCTAAACACAAGAGGGGGAGCAATGTGTGCCTGCTCTGCGTTGATACAGGTGTGGCGAGTCTGGTGACCTGACTGTTTCATCTTTGCCGAAACCACAGCATTGCAAACAAGAGTGGAACGTAAAGTAAAGAATCAATCTCACCATGCTAGTAACGATCCGATACCAATGCTGACTTGGTATCGATACAATCGATATTTGGATCGATCTGCCCACCACTCAGGGCTGTGCTGGGTTCGGGAGAGCCTCTGTCAGTCGTTTGCCCCGCGATGGCTGCTCTCACCAAGCTTGGTTTTGTTGGTTTTTATTGAAGAATGCTAGCTACTGCTCACTGTTTGTCTGCAGGTTTTATTATACTTTTTGGTAGAGTCCCTTTCAAAACTGGTATCACTGGATGGTACAGCCATTCCATTCAGGTTGGATAGATAGTCCAGCGCAAAGGCGCAGTCTGTAAAATGAGTCATATATGTACTGATTGTGTATTTCATTGTGTAGCTGTTGCTCTGCATTTGTGCATTTGTGAACTAGCATGAAGTGTGGAAAGAGGGGAATGTTAATGCAATACTGAGAAACCTTCATATTTAAGTGAAAACTAATCTTCAGTTAGGATGATTACAGTCCATAGGGGAAGAATGAACAGCAAAAAGCTTTTTCAGAGAACTTGGAGCTCATGAAAGCAGGTTAACAAATGACCTGACAAAGAACAAAGGAATTAGGTTATAAAAACCACACATAAGAATTAAGGGAAGCAGACATAGCTGGAGAAAAAGGCACAGCTTAAAAAGAAAGCAAAACTAATTGCAAGATACAGGAGACAAATGACTAACATAAAAACACAGGGAATGAGAAACAATAATTTGAAACGGGGAGACAAGAACTTTACAGAATGAAGAACACTGAATGAGCACATTGACGAAACACTGAGAGAAAAATATAAAAGTTCTACAATCAAGACTATGCTAACTTTGTACTTCCCATTTAGTTCGATGACTTTTTAGGATTTTCACCAAAAGACCACAGCTATGACAATTTCCGAACTTCCTTAAAAAGCTCAGAAAGCTTATTCAAACTCACATTTTTACAATACCCTTTGACACCAACAAGTCTGTGACAGGAGAGCGATGGAACCGCCCACATCTTAATGCTTTTAAACACTTATTTACGCTCGGTTGCTGTACACATCAACACACACCAACAACAATATCCTTCAGGACCGGCTGCTTGTCCAGTGGAAACAGTGAAGCTGGTCTTCTCGACCGCATGGCAAGCGATGGTGGCGGACCACAGGCTTGGTCATGAACCTGGGCTCACAGGCAGCTGGGCAGGCATATGACGCGCGCAGGAACCCTGCCCCTGCCAGACACCAGCCGCTCTCACCCGAGGAGTGGGGACAGGTCCCAACAGTTTTGACCAATTGAAAGCACAAATTTACATATAATTCTCTGTAATGTTAAGTGTAGGTCACTCTCTTTCAGGAAATTGGTTACAGCTAACTGCTTGCAGACAGTGGTTTTCTGAATGAAAGAGATCCATGTACATGCTTATGGTTTGAACTGCTTGAGGCAATAAATGATTAGAAACTTGGATTCAGACTATGTCCCTCTTTTACCCAAGATAAAAAAAAATGCGCAACAAATGCTTCCATCAAAACACAACAAATGTGTTAACTGACAACAAATCCATGTAAAAGTACAGAAACTACTTTTAATATCATTTTGTCATCTTTTACTGTCATTTTATTGTAATTTGATTCATATTTTATGTATTTAAAAATAACAGAAATTCTGTTTTTCCTGTAAATTCTGTAAAACTTTACAGTAAAACATTTTTTTTTTTACAGTATACGGTTAAACTTTTGAAACTAGAACACACCTACCTAAGCTATAAACTGAAACAACAATTTTTTTATGAAGATGTCTTTATTAGATAGTATTTCTTACCTGTTTGCAGATGTAGAGCTTGGACAGTGGTTGTGTGTTTACGTTTGCGCTCTGACAGAGAGCCAGCAGGTGCCATGGGGCACAGAGCCACAGGAAACAAAGGGGGATCCATACAAGAACTGTCTGTTCCACACATAGTGGGAGGTCTGGGTCTGGTCGCTTCAGATATGAAACATTCTGAAGGACACAAACACACATGCATAACAAAATCCTGCTGCCCTTCTAAGGGAACCAGAAAGTGCAACTGATTAGCTTTCTGAAACCAGAAACTTTCTGAAACCAGAACGTTAATCATCTTCTTTTCTGCATATTTGGAAGATGTCTTTCATAGTTGCTGTGACAAATAGAAACCATGACCTTCTTGTTTGCCCAATCTGTGTTGAACGGGCTGACGCAATAACATGAACAGCTTTTTAGACTGTTTACATTTGTCTTAAAGCTTTTATGTCTCCAAAGCATAGAAAAGAAATAAAGATCTTCAAAAAAACCACCACAAACTTCAATACCAACTTCAACATCAACATGCCCCTGACATGGTATTATAAGGTGTTATTATGTCTATTTGCTGTCATTTTCAATGTACATTCCAGACAATTTACTTTGTATGTTACTAGTCTTATATGTTTGTTTGAATTTACCTAAAATCTTCAGTGTTTCTGTCTGTTTAACTCACCCAAAAGGTGGACCCACAGTACTCCTCCAGAGCTGCCGCACACATGCTTTACAGTGATAGCTTCAGTCAACCTCAGCTGACCAGACAAGCCGACGCCTCTCACCCTCTGCCCCACTACTGCCGTGTTTGACTCAAATACTGCTGTTTTCTCCTCTGTCCACCCACACTTCACTGACAATTGTAGGATGTGGCTGTAAGGGACTTTGATCCGTGAGGTTTTTTTAAGCAGAAAAAAAAGTTGCTAATTCTCTCTACAGAGAAACGACATTAATACAACAGAGATGTGCTGTATTAGCATAGAGAATACAAGATTCAAATCTATGCCTGGTTTCTATAAAAAGTACACTACAGGCTTTCTAGTGAGTCAGTGAGAACAACCGATATAGCAAAATCATTTACAGAATCAAGGTTTGTAATTTGCGCAAATAAGCTCCAGAGAGAGGAAAACAAAGTGAAGGACTTACATAAGTCTTACTTATGTAAGACTTTTCCCCCCTAACACACTTTTCACTTTGTTAGGGGGAAAACTTACTGAACAATGGAAGGGCAGGAGCATTTAAGGATTTGGAGGGAGTGGGGTCATTAGATCCCTTTTCCTGTTATTTTCTACATAACTATTTTAAACCAGTAAGGTTTTGATAAATGATTGTCGTCTGACTTTAAAATAAGAAAAGTACTCTAGTTCCACTTTGTCATAAGTACACATACAGGTGTGGTCAAAGAGGTACATAAACTCATCATTTATATGAATGTCATTGTAATTTTTGGCTTTTAATGATTTCTTTGAAGTCATCTTTTTCCAGGATGGAATGATTGTACAGCAGACATCCTGAGTCACTTTAAAAAACAAAAACTGGGTGCACAGGATGAATTTATTTTGGCCTTTCTCTAATCAAAACAGTCAAACATACAGTGGCTTGGAAAAGTATTCGGCCCCCTTGAACTTTTCCACATTTTTTCACATTACAGCCACAAACATGAATCAATTTTATTGGAATTCCACGTGAAAGACCAATACAAAGTGGTGTACACGTGAGAAGTGGAACGAAAATCATACATGATTCCAAACATTTTTCATAAATAAATAACTGCAAAGTGGGGTGTGCGTAATTATTCAGCCCCCTGAGTCAATACTTTGTAGAACCAGCTTTTTCTGCAATTACAGCTGACAGTTGTAACCCACATCAGATTTGTGGGTTGTGCTGCTGCATAAGGTTGGAGGTGTAATTTTCCCTCCCTGCCACTAGGAGGCGAGTATGCCTTGAGATGACTTTCTGTCAGTCAACATTTCCTGTTGTGGAAGCCATTACTCACGAGGCAACCGCCAAATTAGCTGAAAGATCCTGGATCTGAAATCTGTGAAATACGGCCGTGGGAAGCTGCGTCAGCCGGGCGAGCTATCTCACCACGAGCTCCGATTGGTTTTTGACCAGGACCGGATCAATTGAGATCTGAACCCTGTGGGTTCAGTGGCAAGCCAATCCCAAGAGAGTGACTGTAGACGGACCAGAGTACGGTGTGGCCAGCCGTGGGATCCATCTTCAGCGAACCTCAGGACTATAACTACATTCCTTGACACAGACAAGACTAACACTTTAAAATCTACCCGGGTAGTGTTAGAACCAGTGGACAGAAACACACACACACACAAGGAACTCTAATTTCTCTTTCCAAAGAGAAGTGGACTGAGCAACAGGAGCGGAAGCTCTTTAATTGAAACTCTTTGGAGAATTTCCTTAAAGAGGATATTTGGTTTTGATTTTATTTTGGGTCCTTTAATGTGCGTTTGTGCACTGTAGGAAGCCGGCTTTAGACAGGCAGGGTTTGTAAACTTACAACTTTTCAATACAGTTCTATTCAAATCACATCTTATCTATCATTGTGTGGTTCCTTCTCTGCTGATCCTTTCAAGACTCCATAGTCGTACTTAGAACCTTCTGATACTAGTCCAAAGTTGTCAAGACAATAATTTAATATCTATCTCATATTATTTAATTGTAATACCTGTTACAAAAGTGGCGAGCCAGCCAGGAGCCTAGTTAAGTGTCAGCAGTGAAACATATCTCAAGTTTGGGGAATTGTATGGAAAAAAGTTGTTTATATGTATGCTTTAGCGTCATTGCCAAAGATGGAGTTCATAGCTAACTCAGGTATCAAAGTCCCAAATGCAGTGATTGTGAGTGGGTTGCTTGGATCGCCAGTAGATGAGGAGGTTATAGACTTTCTGAAGAAATATGGTTCTTTTAGGCTTGTTTCAGTAACTGATGCTGAATCAGAGTTTTATAAAAACCTGATTATTGAGTATCAAGATGGTGCCGCCATTGAAGCCTTATCTCCTCTTTTGCCTTACACACATGAACTCAAAGAAAACCCAAGTGTCAGGTATCTCGTTCAAGCATTGGCTAGCATTTACACTACAAAGGTTGGCTGCAACGTTACCAAAACCTACCTCAATGAGATAAAGAAATTGGCAAAATTAAGTGGGAAAGACTACGAAGAAGTGCTGAGAGACATGATGTCAGAGATCAGTGAGGCAATTGGAACAGACAGCATTGATGAGGCATCTGTAGCCAAACCGTTCGATACATCTCTTGAAACAGTTGAAACCTCAGATCACCGGATGTTCAGAAGTCCCTCCTTGATGGATTCCGGTCAAGATTGCCCCGAACCAAAGCCACCCACCATCCTGAGGCAAAACCTACCCATCAGGGAGAGTGACCTGCATCCACCTGAAGTTCAAAAGGTCATCGTTGAACACATTGTAAGGAAAAGTGACTGTAACACATATCCACATTTTCCCATCAAGCTTCACCCTTTTTCAGGCAAAACCCCAAGGCCCAGTAATGAGACCGACTACGACACATGGCGATCACATGCTGAGCTTCTCAGGAAAGATTCCACTCTGTCCAATCTTCAGAAGTCTCGGAAAATGGTGGAGAGCTTGCTCTCCCCTGCAGCAGATATTGTCAAAAGGCTAAGTCCTGAAGCTACCCCTGAAACTTACCTTCAACTGCTGGATGCAGCCTTTGGAACTGTTGAAGATGGCGAGGAACTTTTCGCCCAGTTTATGAACACTCTTCAGGATCCTGGTGAAAAGGCTTTGTCCTACCTCTGCCGCCTCCAGGCTGTTCTAAACCTTGCTGTTAAGAGGGGAGGAATTGCTGCTGAAGAAGCAGACAAATATATTCTCAAGCAATTCTGCCGCGGTTGTTGGGACAATATCTTGCTCTCTGACCTCAACCTAGAAGAAAAGAAAAGTCACCCTCCAGCATTTGCAGAGCTCCTGTTACAGATCCGTACTGAAGAGGACAGACATGCAGCCAAAGTCACACGCATGAAGAAGCACCTCGGCTCAAATCGACAGCGGGCCGTTACTAGCTCGCAAAGCACATGTGCCTGCAGCCAGCAAGTAGTGATCCCACCCGAGTCCAACACATTGGCGGAACTCAAACAGCAGGTCGCATCTCTCCAGAGCCAGCTTACCGCACTGATGTCAAAGAAACCCCAAAAGACCTCAAAACCCAAGGGGAGCGCTGAGCACACATCCAGCCGACCAGTACCACCTAAACTTAACCCTAGAGCACCAAGCTGGAAGCCATCCAACCCAAAACAGAACACAAGGCCAAAGGCCTGGTATTGTTTCAAGTGTGGTCAGGATGGCCATATTTCCTCAACTTGCACTAACGAACCAAACCCCACCCTCGTTGATGAAAAAAGGAGTCAGTTAAGAGAAAAGCAGCGCCTTTGGGACGCAACAGACCATCTAACTCCCAATGAAAATTTTTAGATGTAGCCTCAGTTGTAGGGCAAACTGAGGCTGAAGCAGCTCACCAGCGCCCTGTTAATAAAGACGCTACACCTAAATTAAGTGCTGCTTTGAACCAGTGTAATGTCAGGAAACACCTTTCGAAGGTTTCCCCAAAACTGATAGGTACAAAGAGTACATGCCAAGTGATGATCCAAGATAAACAGTTTAACTGTCTGATGGACACAGGTTCACAAGTGACTACGGTTACCAAGTCCTTCTTTGATCAACATCTGTTTGAAACACAGATAGAGCCACTGTATGATCTATTGGAAGTTGAAGGTGCCAATGGGTTACCCGTACCTTATTTGGGCTACATTAAAATCACCATCACCTTCCCAGAACAATTCCTAGGGAAGGAGTGTGATGTCCCAACCTTGGCCTTAGTGGTCCCAGACAGTGGAACATCTGGCTTTCATGTACTAATTGGTACTAACACCCTTGATGTGGCATATAACATGCACAAAGAGAAAGGTCCAGTGATCCACCACACCTCAGCAGATGGCTACAAGACTGTGCTGAAGGTATTACAGCTGCGACATGAACAATGTCACGACAGTAACATTGGAGTGGTGAGGATGCATGGGAAAGAAACGAAGGTTGTTCCGGCTGGAGAAACTGTTGTATTAGAGGGAACCGTAGCAGTCAAGGGATTCCAGTCGGAGAAGTGTGCCATCGTGGAGTACCCTACATCATCTCTGCCTGGAGGACTTCTAGTAAAGACCTGCCTCCTCAACATACCAACCAGATCCCAATGCAGGCTACCAGTCGTGATTTCTAATGCGTCTGAGCACGACATCACTATTCCGGCCAAGAGCGTGAATGCTGAGCTCAATGCAATCCAGGCTATCCTACCGCACAAACAGAGTGCGACGGAGGGTCAGGAGCCAACCAAGCTACCTGGATCCAAGTCCCCTGATCAACCTAAGCTAGTCTTTGACTTTGGGGAATCTCAAATTTCTCCGGAGTGGAGAGACAGAATTGTGGAAAAGCTGAATGGCATGCCTGAAGTCTTTGCCATGAATGATATTGACTTTGGGAGGACAGATAAAGTAAAGCATCACATCAAGCTGTCTGACCAAACACCATTCAAGCACAGGGCCCGGCCAATCCACCCAAACGATGTGGAAGCCGTCAGAAAACATCTTCAAGAGCTTCTTGATGCTGGAGTGATTCGTGAGAGCGAGTCTCCATTTTCATCTCCCATTGTTGTGGTCAGGAAGAAAAATGGTCAAGTTCGCCTCTGTATTGATTACAGGAAGTTGAACCTGCAGACAGTGAAGGACGCGTACGGAGTCCCAAGGATGGACGACACTTTTGCAGCACTCTCTGGTTCCAGGTTGTTTCAGTGTTCTCGACCTCAAGTCTGGTTATTACCAGATTGAGGTTGATGAAGCTGATAAGCCCAAGACTGCCTTTGTCTGCCCGCTTGGTTTCTGGGAGTTTAATCGCATGCCTCAAGGAGTGACGAACGCCCCAAGTACCTTCCAGAGGCTGATGGAAAAGTGCATGGGCGACATGAACCTGAAGGAGGTTGTAGTTTTTCTGGATGACCTGATAGTCTTTTCGAAGACTTTAGAGGAACACGAAGCCAGACTCATCAAGGTTCTCAACCGGTTGAAGGAGTACGGGCTGAAGCTGTCTCCAGAAAAATGCAAGTTCTTCCAGTCTTCGGTTCATTATCTGGGACATGTGGTGTCGGAGCGGGGAGTGGAAACAGACCCAGAGAAGATAGCAGCGTTAAAGACCTGGCCAGTTCCTCAACGCCTAAAAGAGCTGAGAGCCTTCCTGGGATTCTGCGGGTACTATAGGAAGTCCATCAAAGGCTATTCAAACATAGTAAAGCCTCTGAATGATCTGACATCGGGGTACCCACCTGTTCAGAAGCATTCCAAGTCAAAAGACAAGAGTGGCCAGTACTACCACCCAAAAAAACCATTTCTGGACCGTTGGACACCTGCCTGCCAGCAGGCCTTTGAAATGATTATAGACAAACTGACAACATCCCCAGTGGGATCTGCCTTTGCAGATCCCACATTGCCCTACATCCTACACACGGATGCAAGCTCCACCGGCCTCGGGGCGGCCTTATATCAGGAGCAGGAGGGGCAGCTGCATGTTGTTGCCTACGCTAGCAGAGGGCTATCACGTAGTGAATCCCGCTACCCTGCACACAAGCTCGAGTTCCTGGCATTGAAGTGGTCTGTGACGGAGAAGTTCAGTGACTATTTGTATGGCAATCAGTTTACGGTGGTCACTGACAGCAATCCTCTCACTTTCATACTCACTTCTGCCAAGCTCGATGCAACCAGCTATAGGTGGCTGGCTGCACTCGCCACCTTCTCTTTTAAGCTCCAGTACCGCCCTGGGAAACAAAATGGAGACGCTGACGCATTGTCGCGACGCCCTCACGGCAATCTGCGTGACGACCTACCATCTCAGAAAGAGTGGGACAGGATACATCGTTTCACTCAACATCACCTATCTGACCCAGGAGACATTGAAGTGGTTAATCCAGAGGTCGTTCAAGCCATTTGTGAGAGACAACTTATCTATTGCGCCGACAATGCAATGGACTGTGATGGTAGTATCTCCCTGGTTGAAAGCCTGGCCATTTCTGCAGATGCGGTGCCTGACAGCTTTGGACATGAGGACGGGCTTGGAGGACTACCCATCATCCCAAACCTTTCAGAAGAGGAGCTCAGAGACAAGCAATGAGCTGATCAGTGCATTAAGCATGTCATTTCCCAGATTGAGCATGGAGTGAAACCACCACCTAGTCTAAGGACTGAGCTTCCAGATCTGCCTCTCTTGTTGAGAGAATTGAACAAGTTTGTGCTTCGAAATGGCATCCTCTATAGAACACGCCTAGAAGAGGGACACCCACAACATCAGCTAGTCTTGCCTGAAGAACTTCGAGACGTGGTTCTGAGAAGCCTGCACGATGACATGGGTCACACGGGAAAGGAACGCACCGTGGATCTTGTCAGAGCCAGATTCTACTGGCCAAGAATGGCTTCGGACATTGAGAAGAAAATAAGAACGTGTACCAGGTGTGTGTGCACGAAAGCTCTACCTGAGAGAGCTGCAACTCTGGTGAATATAACGACTACGCGACCACTCGAATTAGTATGCATGGACTTTTTGTCTGTTGAACCGGACAGAAGCAACACAAAGGACATCCTCGTGATCACTGATCACTTCACCAAGTA
This sequence comes from Oreochromis niloticus, assembly GCF_001858045.2. Classification (NCBI taxonomy): domain Eukaryota; kingdom Metazoa; phylum Chordata; class Actinopteri; order Cichliformes; family Cichlidae; genus Oreochromis; species Oreochromis niloticus. Next base: position 18,561,208 of record NC_031978.2, read on the forward strand.
TGCTGTAGCTGGACCGACACAAAATCAAAAGGCTCGAACAGTTGCAAAGTGGTTGTGGGACAATTTCATCATCCATTATGGATTCCCAGAGAAACTGCACAGTGACCAAGGTCCTGATTTTGAGTCGCGGTTGATCAAGGAACTCTATCAGATTGCGGGCATCCGTAAAACGCGAACAACACCATACCACCCAAGGGGCAACCCGGTGGAACGCTTCAACCGCACTCTATTAGACATGCTTGGCACTCTGGGAAGTCAAGAAAAATCCCCACTGGAAGGACTTTGTAAAGCCGTTGGTCCACGCGTACAACTGTACCAGGAGTGAGGTGACTGGGTTCACACCATATGAACTAATGTTTGGACACCAGCCAAGGTTGCCTGTCGACCTCACATTTGGGTTGCCAGTGAAAGAACAGCGACACAAGTCACATTCCCAATACGTACAGGACCTTAAATCTCGTCTTGAGCAGGGCTACGAAGTTGCCACAAGGACTGCTGCCAAGGTAGCTGAGAGGAATAAGATTCGGTTTGATAAGCGAGTGAGTCCTTCTGCTTTAGGCGTTGGCGACAGAGTACTCATCAGAAACGTGCGTATTCGAGGAAAGCACAAGCTCGCTGATAAGTGAGAGTCCACCGTCCATGTGGTAGTAAAGAAAGCTGGAGACCTCCCAGTCTATACAGTTAGACCAGAGAACGGCGAGGGTCCCAAGCGCACGCTGCATCGCAACCTCTTACTCCCATGCGGATTTCTTGCTGCACCAACGGAGGAGCGTGCTCAGCCCAAACGAGCTAGAAAGCCTAGGACACGTCAGAATACTCCTAACAGCACAACGGAGCTTGACCAGTCTTCAGACGAGAAGGACATTGTTCCCATTGCTTGGTTCGAAATACCACCACTCTCTGAGACGACTGGGGGTGCTGCAACGCAAAATGCCCCAAGAGACCTAGGTTCTAGTCACGCCAAGAATAACCCGACATCAATCTCCGCCGAGTCAACGGATGTTCCATAAGTTGCCAATGTTATGCCTGATGTCACATCAATTTACCATGAAACAGATCAATGTGGCGATGAGCAAACTCCAGATGATGGTGAGACCTCACCTCCTGCTGCGGACGTACCAGCACCTGAACTCCATGAAACTGTGGGAGAAGCAAAGATGGATGATAGTGCATCCACCGAATCTGAGGGACAAAAGATGCCGCTGGATGGCAGTTCAGGAGAAGAGGAGTTGCTCAATGAGGTCAAGGACTTAAGTGAGGACCAACCTAAAGAAATCCCAGTCCTCCCGGACAGGTTGGAGGATGTGATGAATGATCCTGGAACTGGAGGACAGGAGGAGAGTGGTGAAGTAGAGGAACGTGCTGACACTGATATCCATGTCAGGAGGTCTGAGCGGGATCGTCAACCACCAATGAGGCTCGACTACACTGAATTGGGGAAACCAATTGTCACTGTGGTAAAGTCTTTCTTCCAAGGGTTGACCGATGCATGGAATGACATGGTAAATGAAGGTGAAGCACCTGCTTCTTCTCTTGCCTTTCCCCGCAAGAAACATTTGTGTGAACCTTGTCATGCACAGGGACGTGCAAGAGTTCAGGAGGGGAGAGTGTAACCCACATCAGATTTGTGGGTTGTGCTGCTGCATAAGGTTGGAGGTGTAATTTTCCCTCCCTGCCACTAGGAGGCGAGTATGCCTTGAGATGACTTTCTGTCAGTCAACATTTCCTGTTGTGGAAGCCATTACTCACGAGGCAACTGCCAAATTAGCTGAAAGATCAGGACCGGATCAATTGAGATCTGAACCCTGTGGGTTCAGTGGCGAGCCAATCCCAAGAGAGTGACTGTAGACGGACCAGAGTACGGTGTGGCCAGCCGTGGGATCCATCTTCAGCGAACCTCAGGACTATAACTACATTCCTTGACACAGATAAGACTAACACTTTAAAATCTACCCGGGTAGTGTTAGAACCAGTGGACAGAAACACACACACACACAAGGAACTCTAATTTCTCTTTCCAAAGAGAAGTGGACTGAGCAACAGGAGCGGAAGCTCTTTAATTGAAACTAATTGAGAATTTCCTTAAAGAGGATATTTGGTTTTGATTTTATTTTGGGTCCTTTAATGTGCGTTTGTGCACTGTAGGAAGCCGGCTTTAGACAGGCAGGGTTTGTAAACTTACAACTTTTCAATACAGTTCTATTCAAATCACATCTTATCTATCATTGTGTGGTTCCTTCTCTGCTGATCCTTTCAAGACTCCATAGTCGTACTTAGAACCTTCTGATACTAGTCCAAAGTTGTCAAGACAATAATTTAATACCTATCTCATATTATTTAATTGTAATACCTGTTACACAGTCTTTTAGGGTATGTCTCTACCAGCTTTGCACATCTAGAGACTGAAATTCTTGCCCATTCTTCTTTGCAAAACAGCTCCAGCTCAGTCAGATTAGATGGACAGCGTTTGTGAACAGCAGTTTTCAGATTCTCGATTGGATTTAGATCTGGACTTTGACTGGGCCATTCTAACACATGGATATGTTTTGTTTTAAACCATTCCATTGTTGCCCTGGCTTTATGTTTAGGGTCGTTGTCCTGCTGGAAGATGAACCTCCGCCCCAGTCTCAAGTCTTTTGCAGACTCCAAGAGGTTTTCTTCCAAGATTGCCCTGTATTTGGCTCCATCCATCTTCCCATCAACTCTGACCAGCTTCCCTGTCCCTGCTGAAGAGAAGCACCCCCAGAGCATGATGCTGCCACCACCATATTTGACAGTGGGGATGGTGTGTTCAGAGTGATGTGCAGTGTTAGTTTTCCGCCACACATAGCGTTTTGCATTTTGGCCAAAAAGTTCCATTTTGGTCTCATCTGACCAGAGCACCTTCTTCCACATGTTTGCTGTGTCCCCCACGTGGCTTGTGGCAAACTGCAAACAGGACTTCTTATAGTTGTCTGTTAACAATGGCTTTCTTCTTGCCACTCTTCCATAAAGGCCAACTTTGTGCAGTGCACGACTAATAGTTGTCCTATGGACAGATTCCCCCACCTGAACTGTAGATCTCTGCAGCTCGTCCAGAGTCACCATGGGCCTCTTGGCTGCATTTCTGATCAGCGCTCTCCTTGTTCGGCCTGTGAGTTTAGGTGGACGGCCTTGTCTTGGTAGGTTTACAGTTGTGCCATACTCCTTCCATTTCTGAATGATGGCTTGAACAGTGCTCCGTGGGATGTTCAAGGCTTGGGAAATCCTTTTGTAGCCTAAGCCTGCTTTAAATTTCTCAATAACTTTATCCCTGACCTGTCTGGTGTGTTCTTTGGACTTCATGGTGTTGTTGCTCCCAATATTCTCTTAGACAACCTCTGAGGCCGTCACAGAGCAGCTGTATTTGTACTGATATTAGATTACACACAGGTGCACTCTATTTAGTCATTAGCACTCATCAGGCAATGTCTATAGGCAACTGACTGCACTCAGACCAAAGGGGGCTGAATAATTACGCACACCCCACTTTGCAGTTATTTATTTGTAAAAAATGTTTGGACTCATGTATGATTTTCGTTCCACTTCTCACGTGTACACCACTTTGTATTGGTCCTTCACGTGGAATTCCAATAAAATTGATTCATGTTTGTGGCTGTAATGTGACAAAATGTGGGAAAGTTCAAGGGGGACGAATACTTTTGCAAGCCACTGTATAAATACATGTCCGCTAATATTTGGTTAAACGTCCCTTTGTAAGTTACACCTCAGAGAGACATATTTGGTTGCTGTCAACAAGATTCTGGAGTAATTATGGCTGGATATTTGACCATCTTCTGGACAGAATTGGTAGAGTTTAAATTGGTGAGTTTCCTAGCACAGACCCGGTTTTTAAGTATAATCCACAAATTTTCAGTAAGGTTGAGGTTAGGGTTGGGAAGACCATTCCCGATGCTTAATATTAGCATGCTTTATCCATTCCAAAGAAAATTTTAAGAGATGGATGTAAGTGGATGCAGTGGCCTAATTAGTATTAATTGACTTCTTTATTTGATTTTTTAGTTCCTGGATATTTCATACAGATGTTGTGGGAATGATCTCACACAGGCGAGATGTTTGCATGTTGCTGTCATATAAAAATACAAATAAGTGCACAATCATAAACTGATAATATTGTGTCAAAAAATTGTTTTTTTTTTTAATTAAAACCAGTTAAGAATGATTTCAGAAAGAAATTTTATTTTTCACACATAAAATGCGTTTTCCCTGTGTTGTTCCCTATAAATACAATATATATGTCAGTGTTTCTTTACATAAAAGTAAAATCCAGTCTTCACAATGTAACCTACAAATAAAACACATGCACAAAAAAATTGTGACCCTAAATCTTCCCTAAAAAAACAGTATAATTATAGATTATAAATTTGTGTTGCTTTCTAGTGTTATCCCAGCATCCTTTGCCATGGCGTAGAAATGGCCTTCTTTTTCAAGCAGGTTGCTCGGCGAATCAAATTCCACTATTTTTCCAGCATCAAGCACCATTACCCTGTTGGAAAGAAGCACAGGATTTAATAGTAGCCCACTGAGAAAAAAAATAGATCGATTTCCCGATTCAAATCGATTTTAATTTGAATAATGCGATATTGATTCATTAAATCCTGAAATCTGTTTTTTAATATAAATGTATTTTCCAGAAACTCCAGCTTAAAGCTTACCAAACTATTTCAACAATTGCCATAAAGCTGAACAGCAAACAATTAAAGAGCAAAGGGATTCCACAAAAAGGTGTACATGTTGTCAGGTGCTGAAAGACGATATTTTATAGATTCTGAAACTACAGATTTTGTCACTTTGACCAAAATTCACTGAGCCAGCAGCAAAAGAAGACCAAATTTATGCTTCATGTTAGAAAAACATTGTCATGAATTCCAAAAATTCTATCCAAAAATGATAAGGGAAAAGCTATAACTCACCTAGAGCTGTCCATGATACTGTGCAGGCGGTGGGCGATGGTAAGGACCGTGCAGTCTGAGAACTCTTTGCGGATGGTGTTCTGAATCAGGTTGTCTGTCTCCAGGTCAACAGCTGCCGTGGCTTCATCCAGAATTAAGATACGTGACTTTCTCAGGAGTGCTCGAGCCAGACACAGCAGCTGCCTCTGCCCAACACTGGGAAGATCGTATTAAAGCATTGATATCTTAAGAGAGTTTATGCACAAAGCACACAAGGAACTCATGTGTATATGAAAGTTTATACATGCATGGTTTTTGAAAATTGCATTAGGTTTAGACTAATGAAGTGTGGAAAAGGTATACATCTAACAATGTTTGCAGTTTATGTGCCAACATTCACTAGGTTTGAGTTTCAAGTCATCATTTTCAAATGACCACAGAGGCCATATTGTTAATTTTATTACCCACCTGAGGTTTTCTCCCCCTTCTGCCACTTCATGCTGTAATCCTTCCTGCAGTCCTGATACATAACTCTTTAAATGAGAGAGCTCCAGCACTCTCCAAATCTCCTCATCGCTGAACTTGTCAAATGGATCCAGATTCATCCTCAGTGACCCCGAAAACAAAACGGGATCCTGTGCACATGGGATTAAAAATGTCAGTGTATTTTTTAATAATATACTTAATTCTTTGACAAGGTTATTGTCTATATTGATGTATATACCTGTGGTATAATCGTGAGTCTGTTTCTCAGGTCATGCAGGCCTATTTTAGAGATATCTACATCATCAATGCGGATGCAACCTTCAGCAGCTTCAATAATTCTAAACAGGCAGTTGGTAAGACTTGATTTCCCAGCTCCTGTGCGACCAACAATACCGATCTGAATGCAGTGAGAGAAAACACATAAGATCAAAATAACAGCTGGCGCATATTTGAAAAAAGTTTTCATAAACTGTTGTGACAACAGGTTAAGAAAAGGCATTAAACATGTCATGTTAAAATAAAAAAAGGCAGCTGGTATTTTATGGATGGTATAATTAATTCTGCTGACTGTTGATAGTTCCACAACATAAGATGCTACATCTTGTTCTTTTATATGTTGTTCCAATACAGACTGTCTTTTCTAATGTGTACTTTGACTTCACTGTATTCAGGGTGTTCACATTGTGTTCACTTCACATTATCAGTGTGTCATTTGACATTTTATCTTAAAGATAGGCTAGTTACACATTTGGATAGCACAGTTGTTTATAGTATAGAGTGATGTACAACTAAAGACACAAGCTGACAGTTTACATTATTTTTTACTGTTTGTTTAAAATTAATTATTGTCATCACTGTATGTTCTGTGGCTTTTTTTTCTTGAGTAAATAATTAATAGACTGGACTGTAAAACATCAAAAAACTAAAGTACAGAATGTCAGTGCTTTACAGGTCAAAGTTACATCAAAATACAAATTAATCTTTTTCTAAAATCAACTAAAGTAAACTTAAAGTCTACCATCTGTAAGGTACACTTGAGAAATCGCTATTATTTTTAAAGGCTAGTGAAAGAGAAAAAAACAAAGCAACCTCTATCCAACAAACAACATTTTTTACAGTATTTGAATCTGTATCTTGTGTGAAAAACACATTAGATATTGTTGTCTATATCTTGATCTATTTGATAAGAGGTTATTCTGTAAATCATTAACATATTAATAAATCCTGCATGAACTTTATACATGCATGCTCTCTCTCTTTCGCTTTGTCTCTCTTTCAGATATGCACGCACACACACACACACACACACACACGCACCTTCTCAGTGCTGTCGATGTCACAAGTGATTCCATGCAGCACTAAATCCAATTCAGGTCTGTAACGCACTTTGTAGTTCTCAAATTGCACTCTTCCTGCCTCTGGCCACTGCTGTGGGGGCCGAGTGTCAGTTACCCAGTCAGCCTGTAACAACAAACACAAACAGAATAAATGAGTAATAATGGAGACGTTATCAAGACTAGCTAAGATAACCGCTGGAATATGTCTTTTCTTTAATTGAAGCACTCACATATACATACAAAGATATTATAGTAATATCAAAACCTACATAAACATGCATTAAGCAACAAAATTGCAACATTATACTTGAATTTGAATTGCCACATATTTAAACACTTGTAACCTGTTATTGTAATGTACATAACAAAGTCATAATAAAACAAATGTTGCCAATACAAACAAAGTCAAATTTCTAACATAGTTTTTTAAAATAAAAAGGCATGTTATACAAGTCTGACCTATTAAAAGATTGACATTATTTGACCTTGAAGAGGAGATCAGCGTTCCAAAGTAACTTGATATTTAGAGTCCCCATTATTCATTCCCTGTATACCTAAATGTTGTCAGTACAATCAGTGGCAGTAGCTGTGGTGTTTATATGGTAGTATTATATGTTGACCATATACACCAAAGATTCTAAGACTTTTTGTCCATTTTCAACCAATAAATCATTAAGTTGTCCTTGAAGACCTTGGTGGCCGTAACCAAATTTGAGTGGATTGTTAACATGATCCCACTGTAAACTCAAACAACAAAGTTTAATCAAAATTCAGTCAATACTTTCCAGCTGTCGTGTTTACAGACAGAACGGCAAGCATGTAAATGCTACCAAAACACATAACCTCTTTGGCGGAGGTAACAATGTGTCACTATTCAAGATCAGCAGCTAAAGCCCAGTGCACATGTGCGATATTGTACTAAAATGTATTATTATTATTTTTATTATTGTTGTTATGTTTTTATCCCTGTTGCATTGTGGGGCTTACAATGAACTAACAGCCTGAAGGAATCTTGAAATTCATGCCTTATTAAGATAACAGTAGAGTTTGATCTAATAAAAAGAACTGTCATTAAAAAACTTCTACATACCTCATTCTCAAGCTCAGTATATTCACTCACTCTCTCCACAGCTACAATATTGGTCTCCAGCTCTGAGGTCATCCTAACCAACCAGTTGAGGGTCTGGGTTACCTGCAGAACAGTGTAGAATAGAGGTCAGTATTTACATTATTGCTGGATTTTAGTATTACCACAAACATAAACAGTGATGAAATAATGATAAAAGTATGAGTGTTTTAGTGACTCACATTAAGGGCATATGATATAGACAAGCCAACCAGGCCACTGTCAATAGAATCTCTGGAAATGACAGCAAACAGAGCAGAAAAAAACACCACCAGGTTTCCAACAAACTCCAGACGTATGGCCAGCCATCTGTTGAGTAAACAAACCCCAAAAGTATGCACAAAGAGAAATGTTAGGGTTAGTTTTATGAGCAATTTACATCACATGCTTATTTGTGTTTGCAGGTACACTGTTCAATATCTGACCTGTTAGACACAATCCACGGGTAAACGCTTTTGAGGTTTTCATCTATAGTTACTTCATTGTGTTTAAGAAACCTGTCTTGATGCTTGTAGGCTCTTATCACTGACAGGCCGGACACCGTCTCACCAAAGTGAGAGTATATCGGTGAGCGAGACACCGAGTCCAGTCGGCGCAGTTGTCTTGAAGTGGCGACATAAAAGCGCTAGGTGTAGAGAGGAAGACAAAACAAAATCAGTTTCCTATTCTTAGTTAGTTAGGCAAATCTTCTTTGCCTTGTTTGGCTTACCTGTACGAAGAAGTAGATCACTGCCAAAGGAATGATGACTATGGCAAAGAAAGGAGTTGCCAGGCAGATGACAAATAGCGTCCCCAGTACACCCAGAAAACACAGGAGCCAGGAGCGGAAGGAATTAGGAATGGCTTCATCTATGGTAAAAATGTCCTTTAGGACAATAGTTGGAAAGTTAGTATTTATTAAAACACAAGTCAAGTACATTTCTATCAATAGTGCATGTAAAAAGATCAAAAGTAATTTTAAAAACGGTGAGATTATAAGTGTAAATAAAAGGAAAAAAGTGTTAAATAACACAACAAAACACAATACCTGCTGAAATTAGGAACTTGGTGCAAATGTCAATAAAAGGAGGTGTTTTTTGTGGGGGTTTTTATGGTTTATTCACCAACTTTTTTGTGTACTTTGAAATTTGAGGCAAAATTGGTATATAAATATATATCAAAAGCTAATATAATTTTTTTTTAATTTAGCTCTTAGTATGCAGTGGGTGAGCTATCTCTGTTGATAAATAGAATATAGTAAGATCAAACTGGTCAAAGACTGCTCAGCACACTGGAAGAGAGAAGGTTCTAGAGCTAGATGAAATCCTAAAAGCAAAGGTTTTGTAAAAGAGTTTAAAATAAGTACAAGGCGATCATAGTGGGTGGGTAAAACAAGATAAGAACACAAGACCTTTGGTTTTTGTTAGATAGGTTAGATATAAACCCTGTTATATAAACTGAACTATGACTTGTGACACTGCTTTCAAGCTACTCAGAATACATTAAAATAATCTAATCCTGATTTTTTTTGTACTCTAGTTTCTACTAACACCTGTACCAATTCCAGACAGACCAGGGTACATTTGTGTATACTTGAGGAGGCATTTGAGAAGGACTGTATGCAAAAGTTTAAGCAGAACTGGGGAACATTCCACTTCCACTATTAATTTTGAAAAATGGAATTAATAAATAATTGCATCTTGTACTTGTAAACATAAAAGCCACAGGATGAGAAAATAATGGAATGATTAAAAAGTGAAAAAAGGTGAAATACAAACGCTACCTTTGCAAAGCGGTTGACCACTCTTCCAATAGGTGTAGTGTCAAAGAAAACCATGGGAACTCGCAGGATGTTGTTAAGCAGTTTTGAATGCAGGATACGAGATGCATCGACAGAAGCATTTGCTAGGAGCAGTGTGCCGAGGAACACAAAGAGACCTGCAGTAAAAGTAAGAGGGTTTCTAAATTACTCTATACTCTTCACAAAGACAAATCCACTTTGAATGGAACATTAAACATAAGACTCAGGTGTGCTTTTTATGCCATTTGCAACAATTACTTGTGCAAATTCTAACTGTCTAATGTTAACTGGATTGGACCAAGTTTGAAAAATCAGAAATTCCTAATGACAAAGTTTAGCTTGTAAAAAAGGGACAAATAAAATGACGAGGTACAAAATTTCAATGTACACCTGAGTCTGTCTGTCTTATGCAGAGACAGTTACCTTTGTACATCTTAAAACTATTAACATGATCCACTAATTACTGCTGAGGAAAGTGCTGAAAATATACCCCTGCCTTTAATATTTCAGAGAATAATTACTGTAGCTGTGTTCTCTTTTACTCTGAAGAAAAAAACACACACTCACAGACACCCACTCTAAATCCTCTTTACACTAATTACCTGTTAGCTAAATACTTAAGAGTTCCTAAAATTAGGCACCACGTTAGCACCAGCATTATTCTGAAATGTTGAATAGGGCTACATCATTGTATCTTTTTCATTATGCTTTATCCATCACTGAAATCTAAATGAGATACTTTATGGTTTAAGTACTTGAAGAACTGCAAGCCTTCAAGTCCTACTACAATTTGCAAATATTATGCACATCACTGAATAATATTTTAAGTCCAGAATGTGCCAATAACTGTCTGCTGGAAAAACCCAAGTATATCAAGCATATGGTAAGCATAAGACTCTGTTATTGAGAAACAGAGTCAATTTAAATCATTATAAAACATGTTGCACATCGACTGGACACCATGTTCCTTTATTATTTTAATATCCAGTCAAACTGAAAGAAAATCTTTAAGCAGTATAAAAAGAATACTGTTAAAGGACAAATAAAGAAAGAACAAGAACATGCTTTAGGAATTATGTGTTACGTGCTGTCCCCTTGTGTTTGCTTCCACTTTCCTTCTCTCCTCCTCTGTGCTCCTCTCTCACCTTTTTCACTTATGTACTCCTTCTTTCTCAGATGTGTCCGCCCCTGAGCTTCTATTTAAAGGAGGATAGAAAAGGCTCTTGCTGTCCTTCACTCAGCCCAACCAGCTCTTTAGCATCTTTCCCAACCCATCTTTCCCAGTTTTTTACACCATGAGTAGTTTAGCGAAGGAAATTCCAGGTCTCTTGCCTCATTGTGTTGCTTCCACATCTTTGTTTCTTTCGGCCAGGCCTCCCGACCATTAGTTTATTTTATTTTCTGTTTAAATAACACAGCTGTTAGTGAGAAATTGAATCTCGGGTGTGGCATGCTCTTTATGTGAGTTAGATTATTAAATGAGAAAATGAACAGACATACGGTCTGTATAGCTCGCTTAATAAAATATCATATAGCTGCAAGAAGCCAATGGGGATCAAGAAATTAAGCTGGGGACAGTTGTCATGGCAACTTGATCTGATCATAGCATGGCTGTAGGAAAAAACAGTCTTTGATAGGGGCAACAAGACCACAGGATTTAAAATTGAATACCAAATGACTCATAGCTTTAATACCCCGACTATGATCTGATTGCCTCATTATTACATTACTGAAAGCTTTGCATTGTTATGGACAGATTGCTCAATAGAATAAAATCCATAGACTGATGATAAGCTCACTGACACGGGTTTTTAAGAATTAAGAAAATCAAATATAACGAAATTCACAGGAAGTCATTTGGCTCAGAAGTTACATGTTATACGTTGAACTGATGGGAAGGCTTAAGTGCTAGAGGTGAAGATTTAATACAAATCTCTTGATTTGCTTAAATAAATCCAAATATGATAAAGAAAGAGTAGAAATTATTATGACTGTCCATGCATGTGTTAGGATCCTTTAAGTTTGATGGTTTTGGCTTTGATTTTTATTTTGGTTTTGTGAAATGTTTTATGTTCTAGTCCTGTGGTATTCTGTCTTTTGAGTTTAAGTGTACTTCCCTTGACCTCCCAAGTTTTGTTATTTATATTCTTAGTCCTTAGTTCTGTAACTGTCTTAGTCTCCTCTTCTGTCCTTGTTCAAAGGTTTTTGTCAAGGTCATAGTGTATATCTGTTTATGTTCTCCGTTTGTAATATTTTGCTATCCTCTTCCTCTTCTGTGGTCCTTATCACGTCTCCCTTTCTCTCTCTGTGCTCTGTCTTTGTGGTTGTTCTGTTGGTTGTCCCAGGTGAGTCTTTCAGTCATGTCTTTGCGTTCTGTTACTCTGTTTCTGTGTCAAGTCTGGGTCTCTGTCTTTGAGTTTGTTATATTTTGTGTCTTATTTTAATGGTCCCTTGTCTCTTTTGCATTATGTTCAGTTTTGCTTTCTGTCTTTCGTCACTTAGATTCCTCCCAGCCCTGACTCCCTCCTGTGTACTTATTGTCTGAGTCTCCCTCTGGTAAGACCAGTAAGTGTCGGATTCCCGTTTAGCTTGTGCTTTGGTAGTTTTGTATTTTACTCCCTGAGCTCCCGGTAATAAAGCTGTTCAGAGATTAGTCCTGTCTCTGTATCTGCAATTTGGGTCAGCTCTCTGCCAGCCACACACTGACACATGACAGCATGGGCCCCAAAAACTCTGATTGCTGTAAGTCTGTAAAGCTCTGCTATATCTAAATGACTCTGTACAAAAACAAATCTGCATCAGGACAAAAATTATGTTGATGCATAATGTGTTTTTGTCATTTTACCCCAAAGTTTATGTCTGAAGTTGTCTTTTTAAGATATCCCTGACAAATCATTAAAATGTACTCATTTATACCCATCTAGTTCTTAAACATGACCTCCTGGTTAAAACTATAGTACATATAAAAATGTTTAGGTTGATATAAACCATGATAATAATGATTGGATCCCACATTTTACTGTGGGGAATTTTCCTGTATCCAAGACATACGGTTCCTTGAAGTTAACTTGCATGAAAATATTTGCAAATAGAAAAGGAACGACTGTTCAGTTACCCTGAGCCACTCCAAGAGCTCCGAACACTCCCACTCTTGTGTCCCTCTTCCAGGAAGGGTATGTCGTGTTGTAGTACTCCACAGAATCACCGGTCCAGTCACTCAGCCACAGATTTTGACCGACGAAAGCAGCGGTCTGGATGAAGTAAATCACAAAAACCATGGCAGAATATCCCCAGCCCATGGCTCGCAGGTACTGCAGGAACACTGCAAGCTTCACCTGGAAATCAGTGGGAGACGGCACTCAGGAAACAGGCTATCATTTGTTGTAATCATGTGATAGTTGTACAAAAACATTATGTTACCTGTCCTGTTTCCATAGTTTCCTTCTCTATAAGCTTCTGGCCTTTCTTTTGTTCATCAGCATTTTCAGATTTTTTTACTGAAGTATTTCTTCTTAATCTGACACTAAAAAAGGTGAGAAAAAATGATTTGGTAAAGCATGATTAAACGATCATATATTGTCCCTACATGCTGCACATACTGACAAATACGCTACTTGAGACAAGCTGTTTCCCTGGTTTCACTTATAACTTTAACAAGCTCCTACCTGCCATTGCGCTGGCTGCGGCGGATGCTGTTTTCTCGCTTCAGTGTAAGAGAAACAGTGTCCTCCAAAGCACTGTCAGGTTGGGCATCGTCTCCATCTGGGATGAGATCAAAGTCTTCTGCGTCCTGGCCCTCTCCTAAAATAACAATATACATGGGTTTTACATATATGGCAGTAATTTATGGCACTTGGGTTAAATGTGTGAACAACATCAAAACAAACTTTTTGTCATTGTAAGAGATGGCAAAACAAAATTTAATTCATTCATATTTGTGATGTATAATTTTAGCATAGGTTTTGGTTGTGCAACTAAGAAAATATATAATGTGTGCAGATCATGTTGCTAATATACTAAAAAAGGTTGTAATCACCTGTTTCTGAATTTCTCTGGTTGCTCTGCTCGGTGGCATATGTGTCGAGAAACTTAGAAAAAGCTCCTCCACTGGCACGAAGGTTTTTATAGGATCCAATTTCAGAAATGACTCCATTCTCCAAAACCACTATTTCATCCACGTAAGGCAGGAAGCTTATGCCATGAGTCACCAGGATACGAGTCTGTATGGTCAGAGATTGCATTGCAGATAATTTCCAAAAGGTCCATTTATGAATTTTTAAAAAAAGTTTTGTTTATAATGTTATGTTATAAACATTAATGTTCTGATATTTGTCACCAATGCTAAAAATATACCTTTGTCAACACCATAAATTATACCACCATCAAATAATAGCTATTTTAATATGAAATATTTAAAGTTGATCACAAAACGAGCAGTCAAGCACCTTGTTTTTAAGTATTCCACTGGGTCCAATAACTTTTTCAAAGAGATGCTTTCCTACATGAGAGTCCACAGCAGACAAAGGGTCATCTAATAGATAAATATCAGCCTGACTGTAGGTCGCTCTGGCTAAGCTCACACGTTGCTTTTGACCTCCTGAGAGGTTGATACCCTGAAAAGAGAAGAAAGGAGCAGAAGAGAGAAGAACAGCAGAGACAAAAATAGGTTAAAAGAACCACACAGAGCTTAATTTTAATGGAAAAAAACTTTTCCTTCAGCACCAGAACAACATTTCAATATAGCATTAACCCTGTAATGTCAAGTGTATCATATTTGATACATGAGTTTTTCAGACCTCTACATTGTAAATATAATTTTTTTTCCCTTCTAAAAATATGACCACTAAATATTTTACATACAATATAAAACCATACACACAATCTCTATAAAGATAAAAATGTTTGTGTAACCTAAAACCTGAACAATTCAAAGTTCAACTCACTTTCTCTCCGATCTCAGTGAGGTCTCCTCCAGGCAGCAGCTCAAGGTCTGGGGCAAGAGCACAGGCCTGTATGACGTCTTTGAACCTCTTTTCCTCATGAGGAGATCCAAACAAGATATTATCCCTCAAAGTGGCATTTTGAATCCAGGCTTGCTGTGGCACAAAAGCAAGAGAGCCCTGGAAAGAAACACAGTGAAACTCAATTGCTGACGTCTAACCACACTGTTATCTTACCATAGAAAATTTGGCATTCATACTGTTTTTCATCCAGAACAAATGCTACACTTGCTAGGAGGAAAAAATATCTGAACTAAAGATACTTGTGTAAGAAAAAAAAGACATACAAGAAACTGGGATTACATTTCTCAACCTTTTAAAGATTTAAAAACATCCCCAGAACTAATGGGTTTCCTTGAAATCTTAAGGTCTGTACATTTTAATAATTTATGTTTTGCTTTTTTAAATATCTTTGCTCTCTTTAATAGTTTAAAAACTTTAAAAGTTTTTTGCTGTTGATTGTATTCTGTTTCTTGTTGACTATACTGACCGTGTACATCAATTCCATACTTTTACTCATCAAATAAGCCCAGAAAATCATTGAATCAACAATGATTCAATGATTTTGGTTTTGTAAAATGTTAATTTCAGGCTCTTCATTTGATACACTAAAGAAAATAAATTTCAGTATTGCTCCACTCATGCTTTGTTCTGAATTTTGTATTTTACATATTTTTTTGTTTGTTTTATTTTTTTATTGATAGAAACGGAAAAACGGCATTACCTGAATATTGATAAAACCTTTGGTACTGTACATCTCTCCAAGGAGGGCTGACATGAGAGACGACTTTCCTGACCCAACAGCTCCCACTACAGCAACCAACTGACCAGGCTTAATGTCCAAATTCACACTGGACACACATAATAAATATGGTCATTACTGTAAAAACAGTAGAAAAAATACAACCCTGTTTTGTAAATGCTTGGAACACAGCGTACCTTAGCCTTAGCCTTAGTTTGAATTTAGCCAGACAGGAAAAACTTAGCCAATGCTAACGAAACATCTGAAGAGGTTAAATAGTAACTTTTGTTGAACAACACAGACATACTCTTTCAGCAGAGGCTTTGCATCTTTTTCCCAAGCAAAGGAACCATCACATACGCTCACAGCAGTGTCTAAAAAATGAACACAGACCAAGACAGAGCTTAACAGATGATCTGCACATGTAATAAACTGTGACTAAGCTTCAGTCTTCAGCTGTAGAACAAGTGCAAATTCTAATGGTGAACATACTGAAACTGGGGTCTTGGCGCACAATGTCACTGTCGATGTCTTCCCCTGCCAGAAACTTCTCCAGGCGCTTCTTAGACACTGCTGTCTGAAAATTCAAAGAACAGGTTAAGTGTGATTTTATCACAGGCTTGATACGTGTGCCTCCTGTAGGTCTGTTCACTTACTTGCACAATGGAAGCAATGAGCATGGGCAGCATGGCAAGAGGAAATCGTAGGATGTTGAAGAGAGAGATGGAAGTAAAAGCTTTCTCGGCAGTTAACACATTATCCTTGCTCACACTAACAAATACTGCAAATGTGGCCAGAGAAACCTGCAAGTACAGACAGTTTAGGAAAAAAGGTTGTTTAAGATAAGATAAGATAAGATAACCTTTATTAGTCCCACACGTGGGAAATTTGTTTACCATTTGATTCTAGTCTCTACAATGACATCCTTTCACAGAACTCACCAGAGCTGGAGCAGAGCTGAAGATAAAGGTAGAGACGGATGTCAGGTAGGCAAACTTCTTCATGACTTTTAGTTCTTCCCCTCTAATGTCTTCCACCTGCTTCTGGAAGGATGGCTCCCAAGCATACAGCTTCAGAATCTGGTGAGAGACAAAAGAAAAAGGTCTTATGTGTTTCTGTACTTTTGATTTTGTGGCTCAAATTACTGCTTGCAGTTTCATGAAGCATCAAAGCCTTACATGTAAGGAAGGCATGAATACACTGAACAAAAGAGCTCACCTTGACCCCATTTAGAAGTTCATTCATGATTTTCATTCTCTTATCTTTAAACTTCATGTTCTCTATCTGGAAAGAGACACAATGTAGCTCATGTTAAACAGGGAAAACAGAAAATTAACAAAAATACTTTGTACTATAAATTTCAGAACACAGTTAAATTAAATAATTTGAACAGCAATTTTCCAACATTTTTTTAAATGTTGCCAGTACTGCATATACACCAAAAGATTGAAGATATCAATAATGCAGACTTTCAACTTTAATTAAGAAAATTAAACATTAAGTGTTTGGAAATTAAAGCCATTGTTATTTATTGTAATTTAAAGTAAACAAAAATTTCAAATATAAGGATTTTTTTTTTAAAATAAATCGACAATCATTTTTTTAGTCCATGGATGCTGAAGTGTATAACCCATGGACATCACCAAATGCTTTATTTCCTCCCTTGAGATTGTCTGCCAGGCCTTTCCTGCAGCCATCTTCACTTTTTTATTGCACTGCAAAAACTCAAAATCTTACCAAGAGTATTTGTCTTATTTCTAGTCAAAATTATCTCATTACACTTAAAATAAGACAGAATCAGCTAAAGGGCAACATTTCAGTAAGCTAAAGGAACTTGTTTCAAGACAGTAAATCTTAAAACTAGACAATTTTCACTTGTTCCATTGGCAGATTTTTTTACTTAATACAAGATATTTTAGCTTGAAATAAGTGAAAAAATCTGCCAATGGAACAAGTGAAAATTTTGCAGTGTGTTTGTGAGTCTGTCTGCCTTCATCTTTGTCTTCAGTGGGTGAAAGCATGCTCTATAGGGGTGAAAGCAGGTGACTAACTCGGCCACTGAAGAATAACCCATTACTTTGTCTCTAGAAATTGTTGAGTTGCTTTGGGTCATTATCCATTCGCACTGAACCGGTGTCAGTCAGTCAGTTTTGCAGCATTTCTTTGAATCTGAGCAGACAGCATAGCCCTGTATACCTAACAGTTCATCCTGCTACTTTCATGACCAGTCACATCATCAATTAACACATCAATAAACAGTAGCAACCCAGTCCCACTGGTAGCTATACATATCCTTGCCATTGTCTCCATCATGTTTAGCAGATTTCTGTTTCTCTACTTCCTCATTTGATTTGCCATTTTTTGTAAACTCTCTTAACAGTAGACTCTGACAATCAAAGGAGCTTGCAAAGAAAAGTGTCTGGACTTCTTTAAGTTGCTTGAAAGAAGTCCAGACGCTTTTCTTTGCAAGCTCCTTTGACTACGATGACCTGGATGACTGAGAACCTTCACAGACTCTGACAATCATACACATACCTCCATCAGAATGTTCTTGACTTGGTTAGTTTATTGAAGCTTTTTTTTCTACCCAAGGAAAAACAAATGAAGCTTATATGGAAGATTATTAAGGAACATTTTTAGTCACACGTCTGTCTGCTTCCCAGGTGTTTGGTGGCTAATCAAAGCTTTACATCACTTCCACTTTCTCACACTGTCCAGCTCATTGCTGACATCACTGGTCTAGTCCAATCATCTTTCAACACCTCTATGACTTAGGTTCCACCCAAGCCTCCATCTTCATCTCTACCACCAGCTTCTAGACCCTGGTGGGTCCTGCCATAATTCCTATTACCACTGGGTTTCCATTCTTCTGTGACTGACTAATTGCTGAATAGCTTAATGAAATCCTATATATCAATAAATAATGTTCAGTTTCTTCTAATGAACTCTGCTTATTGAACGATCATTTTAATACTGCTATGCTTACTCTGGGCCTCTGAAAATGGGGACTTTAAAAAAGGTTGTAATTCCTGAACAGTTCATGCAGAAACTTTGTTAACACTCTTGACTTAAACCTGAAAGTCTGCTGTTCAATAAATGGTAAAATGGTCTGTATTTGTATAGCGCTTTACTTAGTCCCTATGGACCCCAAAGCGCTTTACACTACATACAGTCATCCACCCATTCACACACACACACATTCACACACTGGTGATGGCAAGCTACATTGTAGCCACAGCTGCCCTGGGGCGCACTGACAGAGTCGAGGCTGCCGGACATTGGCGCCACCGGGCCCTCTGACCACCACCACCAGTAGGCAACGGGTGAAGTGTCTTGCCCAAGGACACAACGATCGAGACTGTCGGACCTGGGGCTCGAACCGGCAACCATCCGATTACAAGACGAACTGCCAACTCTTGAGCCACGATCCCCCCAATAACATCTCAATTGTGGATTTAAAGTCCACTGTGGTGGTGTACAGAGGTAAAACTACAAAAATGTGTGTCATTGCTCAGAAACCTATTGAATGTACACACAAAGGATTTGGCAGCTCTGCTAACCTGGATTTTTCTGGCCTTGGTTGCCAAAAATCCATTGATTGGAACCAATAACACCATGACTCCCAGTCCTGCCAACACAGAAGGTC
This sequence comes from Oreochromis niloticus, assembly GCF_001858045.2. Lineage (NCBI taxonomy): Eukaryota > Metazoa > Chordata > Actinopteri > Cichliformes > Cichlidae > Oreochromis > Oreochromis niloticus. Next base: position 18,580,256 of record NC_031978.2, read on the forward strand.
CTAACTCCAGCCACAGGAAAACAATGGATATGATGATCTGCAGAGGGCAGGACCACAGCAGGTGGATAAAGTTGGTCACATCATTGAAGCGCTGGGCATCTGCTGACATCAGGTTCACCGTTTCCCCTACTGTTGATTCCTTACGAGTGTCATTGGACACCACTAATGCCTTAGAAAAAGGATATAAAAGGCATATCAGCCAAAAAGTGGGTATTGCGTAGCATTCGATTTTTTTCACACTAAAGTCAAACAAAGGTCATTCTATCACTCCCGTTTTGTTTTTTGTTTTTTACCTTTTTGTACACAGCAGCCATAAGTGCAGTGCGAACCTTCATTCCCAACACAAAGCAGCGCTGGAAATACTGTTGCAGGGTCAGAGACTGTAGCAGAGCCACTACCATCAGCAACACTGCATACAAATAGCCCTCCCAGACATGTCTGGATTTGTCCTGAGTGAAGGAGACCATCAATCTAGGGGAAAAAAAGATAACTTATAAATATAGCATCTCAACACTTGCTACTATATTTCCTTCACTTATTTCCTGCTTCCATTTTAACACTTATTTAGCAATTTTCTCTTTTCATTCAGGCACTCCTGTTATCAGTTGTTTAAACAGATCAATGAATAGTGAATAGTTAACCCAAAGGCTTTGACAATGTTGATTTTAAAAAACCTTCAATGACAGCTAAATGGATTTATTAAATGGGCAACACAAGCAACGCTGTTCTTATGTGTTTCTGTACTTTTGATTCTGTAATATTTTGTAATACTTTACTCACTTAAGGAGCTGAGGACTGACAAAGGTTAACACATCTTGCACAAGTTTGAAGAAGGCAGATTCAATCAGAATCCATTTAAAGGTCTTGTAAAGGGTGGGAATCAGCCATGAATTGGGATAGTTCTCTTCCTCCTTCTTTTTGTCCTTTTTCTTTTTCTTCTTTTCATCTTCCTTCTTCCCCCTTTCCTCCTAAAAGAACAGATTGTTTAAGCACAGTTGATGAGATTTATTCAGAAAAAAACATAGTGATGTTGATTAGTGGTGTGTAGCTCAATATAGTGTACATGTGTGTGGAAGTGTTTTTGTTTGAATGCTCTCACCATCATTAGTACATCCTGACTGACTCCTTTCCCCAGACCACTGGAAAGGCCATTTTGCTGTGGGTCTTCCTGGGCACTGTCTCTGGTTTTAGCTGATTTCTTTTTCATCTTGTTCTGGAAGCGGACCCTAGCTGCATCCAACTCAGGCTTCATGAAATGCTGGAAACGCTCATTGATGAAAGCAGTGCTATCACTCTCATTCAGATCCCACATGTCCTCCTGAACCAGAGGTTGTTTGTAGCCTTTTAAAACCATACTGTAAAAAACAAACAGAACTTTGAAGACACGGAGCACACATGTAGATGATGTTAAGATTCCTATACTGACATTAATGTTACCTGTTTAACCAGTTGAATGTGATTCTGCTCAAAAATGGTGCACCTGCTTCAGGATTCTGTGGATAAAAAAAAAGGTGCAATATATCATATTTAACCTCCTAGGACCTGGCCTGCACATATGTGGACATCACATTTTGGGTTGTCTAGACCAAAATACTAAATTTTGCTCTACAAGGGCCTGATATCCACTTACAAGGACATTATACTGCTACTGTTCTATTGAAATTTAAAGCAAATGTCCTCTTAAGTGGATCTCATTTTTCTCAGAAACAAAAATCAAGAAAAAAAAAAATCTGGTAATTCTTTGTTTTTACATTCATCAGGTCCCAATCAGCCTAAATAGCAAAGAAAAACTGAAAATGCATGACATGAAAGAGTTCAGGTCTTAGGACGTTAATCTATGCTTATGAACTTAACCCTCTGAAAACAAACAAATAAAAATGAATAACAAATAAAGGGTACCTTTTTTATAAAGTCTTTAGCTTCTGGGGGGATATCAGCCACAGTAGAAAGAACTAGTGCAATCAGTTCAAGCCCAAAAGAAATGTAGAAAAGGCTGAAACGTGGGACATCACGGACCTCGCCCTGAATACCAAAAATGAGAGAAAGAAAAACTTTAAAGGGTCCCGAAGAAACAGAAAACAGTGTGTTATGGAAAATATGGAGAGCTAAAAGTCAATCATATCAAGTTATTGCACCATGTCTGAGTAAATCTACTATTTGCATTCTGCTTTAATTCCAACTTGATCAAATGTCTTCACTCATACCAGTCTGAGAGCCTCTCGTAGGAGGGTCTGGAAAGGAAAGATGTCACACACTACAAGGAGTAACCAGAAGAGGAAAAGAGAGGCAGAGTCTATTGCTCCTTCACGTCGTAATCCTTCATGGCAGAGCAGGACAAGGATCTAACAAAGAAGACACATCACAACATAAAAAACACATCCTTTCAAATTTAAATAATTAAATATAAAGGTTGCTCTATTTACCCATGTGACTGCAAATAAAACTGGATTTGCGTAGTATACACCAGCATTTGTTGAAGATTGGTCACTGTTTGGACCAAAATCTTCTCCTAGTGTGACTCCCAGGTGTGCTATGGCCGTCAGGAACAACAGAGACACCACAAGCTGAAGGAAGAAAACACAGACCAGACAGGAGAATAAATCATGTTATTCCATTAAAAAATGTCTTTTCATAGATTTTAACCAGTACTGTGTTTTTATGTTTTCATGGGAAAACAAACTGAGTTCTTCCCTTCAAAGTTTTGGAGAACTGATAACAGATGCCTGCCTTTATGCTGAAAATACAGAGTGCAGGAATGACACATCTCTTTGTTCTTCTGGTGTGAATCTCTTGGCCTTTCCATGCCAGAACAGCACATACACAGTATATGCATTTATAATAAACTCACAGACCTAATTGGAGAATTTCCCCTGGACGTGTTTGTACAAAAAGATGTACAAACTTTAATTGCTGAACCTTATCTTACATTTACCTTCTGAAAAAAAGCATTTAAAATGTGGACAGAAAAGACCATTTTTTTTCCATGTTAAGGTCCAGAATGCAGATGTGTGGTGTGAACACGAAAAACATTTGAAACCAAAAAACAGGCAGCTGGGTTATAAAATTAAGCATTTGTGTTTTTGATGGGATGTCTTAATCAGAGAGTATTTCTTACCTGTTTGCAGATGTAAAGCTTGGACAGGTGCTTTGTGTTTACTTTTGGCCTTCTAAAGAGAGCCACCAGGTGCCACGGGACAAAGAGCCACAGGAAGCCCAGAGGTATCCAGACAAGAACTGTCTGTTCCACACATACTGGGAGGTCTGGGTCTGGTCGCTCCAGATATGAAGCATTCTGAAGGGCACATACAAACAAACACACATGCATAACAAAATCCTGCTGCCCTTCTAAGGCAAATCTCATCAATCTCCTACCAATATTACACCACAGGGACAGACTCAGAAATGTAATCAACAGCGATTAAATCCTAAGTCCCTGCTAACTGCTTGGTGCAGATGTGTAATGTGCACTTCTGGACTAGAGAGTGATGGAAGGAGCTGAATAATGAGGACTGTAATGTGTCACGAGAACAAAAGACTCTGAGAGTGTAGGCGTTTCAAAGTTTTCTAAAAGCATGACTTAGCTTTTCAAGTGGTCCTCCGTCAACCAGTTATTAGGAGAAGCCAAGTTCCCTAACACAGTCTTAATACCAGCTCTAAGATGAAATATGGGGGGTCTAGCGGCTGTGTGTGTTTTTATTTTCTGGACTGCATGGTTTGATATTTGTTAGTGTGAAGGCCTTTTAATGTGTGCAATCGTGTGTATGTTTTATAAGCAACATGGATTCTTTAATAAAATTCACTCTGAGGAAAATAAAATGTACACTGCGGCAGTAAAAGTTTTGTTTTAAATATAGCCTGCCTTTCCGTTTATCACAGATTAAAACGTTTAATGTGTACAATTATTTTTTAAAAAGGCTAGAAATGGTGAGTGGTTTAACTATCGTCAGACCAAACAGTTCAAACTGGAAGTATAACATGGAAGCTTGTGTGAAAAAAGCAGCAATCCTTATCATCTGAGAAGCTCGGACAAGAAAAAATGGAACATTGTGTGTTTTCTTTTTGAAGGTGGCTAATAGCGATACATAATAACTCTTTTAATGGCTAATGTATTACTGTATTAACGAACTTGTCTTTTGAAGCAAACATCATGTGACTGAACAGACACATATCTGAATGTACTTTAACAAGTGCTTTTATTTAAGAATCTATAATAACACAGAATTAAAGCTGTGGCTCAGTCACAGGTTACGTCATGTCCTAGTGATTACTGCCCTGTCACATATTTACTATGTGTAAAGCAAAGGAAATGCTGATGCTGCTTATGATAAAATTCTGTATAAAACTTAATCATTTCTTTTTCTGTATTCTTGGAACATCCCCTTCATGCGTCCTATGAAAAATAGGAAGCATGACCTTCTATAATGATAATAATGAACAGCTGTTCATTATTGTGTAATCTTTCTGACAAAGTCTTCAATGTATGCTGCCTTTTAATCTGTCTCAAATGGGTTAGATTTTCTCTCTTGTCATACAGTAGCATAGAAAGAAACACAGAAAGGACTCCAAACATCTGGCTACACTATGACATCAGCAGGTTTCTGGCATGATGTTTTAAGATATTATTGTGTCTATCTTTTGCAATTCTCAACTTATTTTCCAGACAATTTACTTTGTAGGTTACTAAACATATGTGTTTGCATCAGCTTATTGAGTGTTTTTTAATCTCAAGAGGCTAAAAACACTGGAGGCCAAAGTAAATCAATTTACCTAAATTCTTCAAGTTTTCTTCAATTCTTCAAAGTTACTTTTTTACTTCTTAGTTATTTCTGTTTGTTAAACTCACCCAAAAAATGGACCCACAGTACTCCTCCAGAGCTGCCGCACACATGCTTTACAGTGATGGCTTCAGTCGACCTCAGCTGACTGGAAAACCCGACTCCTCTCACCCTCTGCTCTGCTACTGCTGCGTTTGACTCAAATACTGCTGCTTTCTCCTCTGTCCGCCCACACTCCACTGACAATTACAGGATGTGGTTGTGAAGGACTTTGATCCATGAGGCTTTTAAGCTGAAAGAAAAAGTTGCCTGTTCCCTCTGCAGAGAAAAGACAGTTATAGTAGATTGGTGTAAAGAATAGAAGAAGAACTGATAGTCGTGTCCTGAATGCTGATTTCTTTCTTTTTAGGCAGACGTTCTTTAGTTGGATAACAGTGTCTTCAAAAAGTCTACTACAGCTCTCCTAATGAGCCAGTGAGAACATTCAACAGATTTAGCAAAGTCATTGAGCATCGAGCTTTGCACCAGCACAAAGACACTCCTCCACACTCACGTGTCTGAAGTTCAACATTTCGTGCAGATGGGTTTCGCACAAAAGAGAAGGTCTTGCATAAGTTTTACCATGCAGTTTTTGCAGTGTTGGGGGACAGCCCACCAAAGGGCATGTGTTTCAGGAAAGGGAGGGAGTGGTCTCATTAGACCCCTTTTCCTGTTATGTTTCCACTTCTCCTCAGCACGTCTTCAGTCTCTTCTGAACCGAGACTCGTTTGTGGAACAAAAGTCAGATTCAATCGGATCAAAAGCAATTTGATTAGATTTGGGTAGTCATGCATTTGAATGAGGCTGCTGAAGGTTGAAGCTGCTGAACTGTAAACAAGCTGCAGGCTGTCAAACTGCTAACTAGTGGAGCTGTTTCTTTCTCGTTTGCAGTATTTGTGTCCCATTCTGATCAGGGTGCATGCTCCAAAACCAAAGAGCAATGTAAGATTGACGATAGATTAACTTTCATTGTCTGTGCTCTGCAGAACTTCTACTAAAAGTTGAGAGCTTTTAGTAAAAGTTTGTGCTTCTGTCAGTTGTGTTGATGGACTACTTTTGTAGGAGAGAATTTATTCTAGGCACCAGAGACTCAATCACCCATAAAATGAAAAGAATCATCACTGCTAATAAGAGTGAGTCTGTCTACATAGGAGGGAAAAAAATGCAACTGCTTAAGATTAAGAAGAATCAATAGGAGGTTTTGACAAATCAATAGAAGTTATGTGTTATGCAAACCTCAGACACTTCCCAAGAAAGCAAGAGAAAACACAAAATCACTTTTGAACTTCACCTCTGTACATACTCCTAACCATGCTCACAACTAATGGCAGACCAATAAACAACTTGGTAAACAAGATTATCAGTGAATTTTTCAATGGAGATTTCCTAAATTGCAGTTGCAGTTAAATGAAGAATCAGCATGACACAGGGAAAGCACGTTAAGCAGGGAGGTTATTAAAGTGCGTGACAACACACAAGTGTGTGTGAGTCTTTAACTGATTGCCATGGTCCTAAAACTGGTTAATTATTAAAATGTCCGGTAACATCACATGACTCATTGGGTGTAAAGCATCAAGGACAGCTATGTTACACGTGAAAACAACTCATGTACGTCGTTATCCAGTGTTTATCCAATTACAGGACTTGATTTTAAGATATCTGTACAAAGGGTAGGACACTCACAGCAGGAAAAAAAAGATACAGCTTTTTCAGAGAAATGGTAAAGCTGAGTGTAACAGTTTTTAAATATGATAAAAGTAAAACCCGGAGATGTAGATGAATATTTGAATAAACAAACTCTTCTCTGACTTCAAAACTTTTCTGGTTCCACTTATATATGTACATATATACACACATATGATTGTTTTATCTGTCATCAAAACTCAGAATAGCTTTCCTTTATACTGACACTTAGACTAAACTATTACCAAAAATGTATTTTAATATGAATAAACACTCGGTACTGCCCTTATAATAGAGGATAGAACGTTTTGTTCACTTGTCAAAAACTTTATCTTTTTATTTTTTGTCTCTGACCAGACGCCAGCAGCTGATAAGCAAAGATAAGCCAAACAAAAACTGAATAATAAAATGTCTGTGCAGTGTGTCAAAAGTCAAATAAAAACAATTAAAGAAACTAGCTTTTAATATTTCAACCAAGTCAAATTATTTTAGGGAAAGCTTATCGTATTGTGTATAATGCAAAATATATATTTTTTTAAAAGACAGAAGATGTAATCTAATATGAAAATTGAGGCACATCCATGAGGTAGGTTCCTGAATTAATTGAAAAGTCAGATGTCCTGGTTTTCATCACAGTTCTAGTTTGGAGATCATTGCAGTGTTTGGATATAATAACAGACTGCAAAGTGAACAGCACATTCATGGTTTTAAAGCTTCATAACAACCCAGTCAGAGCTGAAAGTGTAGCATGCTTCTCTTAAAACATACAAACAGACCTGTATAGCATGACTTGTTGCAAGTTGCTACGCGTTAGTATAAGTTATTAAGGCTTCAGTCATGTTTCTAAAGTGTTGTGAGAGTCAAAATTCTTCTTTGTTGTTGTTTTTCATGTGTTTCCACATCATATTTTGTGGCTTCACAGCATAGTGCTTAACATATTTAACACAGAATTGTATTTAAACACAGCTTATAAGTTATATTTTGATTGTATTTATTTACTTTTTTGGCTCGCAGCAGTTTGATGTTTCAGATATTTACAAAGTCAATTCAACCTGGCGTGATGAAATATGACTATTTAACTTCTTAACCTTACACCCACTGACCTTCAACACAAGTGTTAATAAATAACACAAAGTAAACCTAACTGTTGAAATGTCTTTTATTGCATCAGGACCAAAGTAATCAAGTCACATTGTTTTTATTGAAAAAAAGAAGAAGAAGATGAATATGAACAGAGAAAAAACAAAAACAGGAAGTCACAACTCTGCATTATGTATCACTTTAAATGGGGAGTTATGTAAAATGGATATTTTGTTTTGCCATTTTAAAAAGCAGTTATCTTTCATTAGGAAATAATACATATTTTCAGTGTAGAAATCAACTGTAGTTGGACATACATGGGGGCATTACTGTGGCAATGTCATTTGTCAGTGTGCAGAGAGTTGTGAATCTGTTTGACCTGGATATGTAGTCTGTTTTATGAATGCCTTTAAAAAAATAAAATAAAATAAAAAATCTGTTAAGATGTGAGACCAGAGGTTCATGACTGTGTAAAATAACAGTTTGTGCATACACAGATCATCAAAACAAATCTAAAACTACAATGAAAAGTTTTTACCTGTGTAAAAGACTCAATATGTGAATTATACACTAACAACAAAAAAAAGAAGAGTACAAATGGCCTTATTATTATTGAAAACTTTACAAACTACACATTTTTTCAGCTTTTTACCGCTTCTTATACTCCTCACAGCTGAGTGGCTTTTTAAACATCTCATATTTACAGAATCTTTTACACATACACCCAAAAAGTGAACTTTTACAGATTTGTGTACACATCTCCTGTATGTTTAAATTATTAACACATTTTAGCAAACCTGTTTTCCAAATCCTATAAATCAGACTGCACATCCAGACACATGAGCAGTTCTCTATGCACATTATTGGATGATATCACTAAAGAAGTGCTCCCATATATAGACATTCGCTTTACATCATATTATTCACAGATACTCTGAGATGCACTAATGTCTTTTCTCTCCAACCCTACAAGGACTGATTCATTGGTGATTTTATATCTTAAAAGAAAAAAAACAAAAGGCAGAGCTTTCTGGCGATTATGACATTTATTTATGGAATTTAATCAGTACACATCAGTATTATTACTCATGATTACTTTTGAGGTATATTTTTTCAGTCTATCATGACTGTTACACAGTCACAAGGTATTTTTGGCTATTGCGTTTAGAGTTCGGACTTTGCTCACATCTGCCACCTTCAGGCCGTACTCGGGTGCTGAGAAAGAAGCTCCCATTGAGACGCAGGTGTTCCTGCACAACGTGAAGAGAAGAGAAGAAGAAGAGATTTATAAAGAAAAAAAAATGATTAGATCGACATGAAGTTGCAAGAAGTCTCCTAGTGCATGCAACCAAAGGGACAAATCCCACCTCTCGCCTGAGACTGGAAAATAAACACACCTGAACTTCATTGCAGATTCTCGGCTGGAGCGGGCTGAGCAGTGAAACTCTTGAGCCCCTGACCCCTCTAATATTCTCTGCAGGTTCCTTTCTGTGATACCTCCTCCTGTTATTAAAACAAAAACAGTGGCAGTGAATAAATAAATAAGGTTGTAAAAATACGCACATAAATAACAAAGGAGCAATGGCGGAGGCACTAACCTGGCATTATGATAATTCTGCCCTTAGCCTGTTGAGTAGAAATGATGTGAAAATTAAAGGTTTTATGAAAGATCGAGAACAATAACCTAGCAGCTATTAGAGTTTCATATGTCTGGATGTAAAGAAAGACATTCATATGGGTCCACGTACTTGATCAACAAGCCGTTTAATGAGAGGCAGTCCCTCCAAAGCGGAGCTGTCACAGCCACTAGTCAACACACGCTCGAACCCTAACGATATCAGCGCCTCCAGAGCTACTGCTGGGTCATGAACCATGTCAAAAGCTGCAGTAGGATCATGATTAGTGTCATAATAAAAGCCCAGGCTTAATAATATATCATTAAGACGTTCTATACCTTTCCGGAGCTATACCTGATAATAGCATTATGCAAGGCTTTTATTCCATTAAGAATTTGTGATGCTTTTTAAGTGTAACTGTAGCTGAAAAGACTTTTAAAAGCTTAAAGGTGAAAAGCACTTTGAAGGAGAAACTTTTACCTCGGTGGAAGGTGACAGGCAAGGGACGGGCAGCAGCTAGTGTGCAAAAAAGTAAGAAAACAAAAGAAAGAAATGGAAAAGTACAAAATGTCAAACAAAAGTGCAAAACTGTGAAATACGACTTGTATATTTTCCTACCTTTATGAAAGCCATCACTCATAGCCAGCTGTACTGCTATACTCTATATCAAAGATTGTTGGCTTCACTTTTTTGTACTGCATATTGCAAGTAACAATACAAGGATGGTGACAAAAACTTGAGATAATATACAGTGTCTGATTTTTGGAGGTTAGCCCTACCATGTTCTGAGGTCTCAGTAGGACCTTTGGAAATATGATGACCTCATGGTGCTGGTTGATTTTGCTTAACATGGGTCACAAATATCTTGTGGAGATGTAGTGCATTTCCTTCTCTGGACAGCTGACATATGACGGGCTAAATAAAACCTTGTGTGAGATTAAAACTGGACTACCAAGCCTGCTTCAACATGTATCATCATAACAAGCTGTGTCCCATAATAAATTATCTATATTTGCATAGTAAAAATACAAATATTGGATACTCAAGCCTACTAGATCAAACTCTCTGCACTCCTGACAACCTGTAAAATTTTCCTCTTTCACAAAAACAAAATTACTGAAACAGCCTGGTGTCTGTTTCAATGTTATCCCTTGACTAATGGCAAAAATACAGTGTCCATCAGCTGATTGGATGATTTGAACTTTTCTGGTATGCTTTTACATACATGTGAATGGGTTATTCAGACCAAAACAATGTAATTTAATGAATGTTTTGGAGGTAAGTGAAACAGTGTGCAGGAATTACATTCAATTGTTTTGCACACTATCATGTCTGCACCTCCTAATACAGTTTCCGGAAGATCTTTTGTTGATCCCTTAATAAATAATTAACTCAAGTTAAGGTCAAACGCTCATGTTTAGACTGTAATTGCTTTAGGCCTTGTAAAATTATTGGTATTCTTTTTAAGTGAAAACGTGAAGAATGAAGGGTACAGAAATATTGGCTCTTGTGTGTTTTGCCAGCTTTTTCAGAACTTTACAATTTAACAGCAAGTTCATGTTTATTTTTACTTTTTGTGGCTAAATAAAAGGTACCACACTGAAGGAAATGGAAGGAAATCTCATGTGACATGATTAATATAGAGACACAGTCCCGATCAAAAGTTTAAGACCACTTGAAAAATGGCAACAATGGCCTGTTTCAGTTTAAGCGTTGTTTTCAATAAATTGTAATCTCAAATAAATGTTTTGTCTCACACCCATTTCTTCTTGTTGCATGTTGAAGCTCTACTTGGAAGCTTGTTAAGACCCAACCATGCAAAATACGATTTTTTTTTGTGCTATTTTTCAACTTTTGATCGGGACAGTATTATTGTTCTGTCTTATCACTGAAAAGTGACCAAAAATCTTGGACATAGCAATTAAATTTCTGTGGCTTGTACATTACTGTGATAATATTTTGCATTTCTGACTTGCATTTCATTTTTAGGAAAGAATATTGAAGTATTAGAAACAATCTGGGGATACTATTTAGAATAAATCACAAGTCTCTACAATATAAACCAGAAATATTTAATTTTAAAAGAAGGCATGTTTTTGTGTACTTTTTCTAACGGTTGATGGTGTTTCCTCAATCTATCGAACTGATAGCTATAATTCTCATAACTATTGGTTTATTTTTAGTGTTACTCTATATATTCTGTCTGGCCTTTTCCTTTTAAAGCATTACCAAGTGCTTTCATCCTATGGGGGGAATAAACGCGCTATCTGTGTTTGGATTGCCTTAAACCAGATACAATCACCTTTGATGGCTCTAAGGTCAGCATACAGCAATGGTGCCTCTCCAAAATGGCGAACATTTGGTCCGACATTTGGAAATGTAGTTGGCACCTTGTAGGTGATTGTTCTTTCTTGAAATGGGTTTTTAAAAAGGCAACCCACAGCTAGCAGCCGAGAAGGAGAATAACATGTGAAACGTCTGAACAGCAGCACGCTTCTACCCGCACTCTACGTCTGTCAAGTCAGATTAACATCCATTTTTGACTTGCTGTGCAGTAATAAAGATGGATTTTGTTCACCATGAAAAGCGACTTTCATCTCAGCACACCTGTTTATTTGTCATTTCTTAGCTTTCCACGTGTGCAGCTGGCCTTTTGTAACCTTGTTGCTTGTATGGCCACCGATTTACTCATCATGTTGTCAGACCACCACTAACTCATACTAAATATGGCACCTCTCACAACAACATGCTTTAAGTCATGTGAGAGCTCTTTTGTGAATGACATAACACTGAAATAGCAAACAGCTCCTTATTATAAGTGACTTATTATTTTTCAGCCCTCACAATTTTGAAATAATTTATGAAAGAGCTATATTGCATCTTTTGTTGGTGATGTGAATCATCCTTAGATTTAAATGTAGTGACTGAACGCTTACACATGATTTTGCTTCAAATTGAATGTGAGAAGGAACAACCTCACATCCTGCATCTTTTCAAATGTTTCCCTTCTGATTTAGTGGAACTTACATCACTGAGAGCATCCTGCTCATTGTTATTTAGAGTTCTGTAATTGCTAACAAATCAGGCCAAATATATAAAGAGACCATACCCAATAACTCCATGCAGAGCTCTGCATCCACCCGTCCATCTTCTGTCAAGGCACCCAGAACTAGTCCATCGGCTCCTTGGCTCTTCATAAGCTCTATGTCCTTCCTCATCACCTCCACTTCCAGGTCGGAGTACAGGAAGTCGCCCCCACGAGGGCGTATCATTACATAGATGGGAATTTTGACATACTGCTTCACTACATGTAGCAGACCTGCAGTAAACAGGCGGAATTATGTGTCATGCAACAAATGCCCAGGCTTCGTATATAAAATAGGATAATGCTTAGTACAGACTATGGACTACTGAAGTCATAGTCAATTGGGTTCAAGTTATAAAGGCATTATATGTATTAATATGAAACTACAAATCAGAGGGTGGAATAAAATTGTTCAACAGTGGTTGCAGTATTGGATTAAAGAGTAGGTATGTATATTACACATTCATAATAAACTGGTATGGTACAATATAGGGGAAGCAGTGGAAAAGAGAACGTCAAAAGTAATAAAAACCAATAATAGACATAACAGCTGACATAACATCCAACATGTCTATGACTTTATCCCACCAAACTGAACCAGTGTGACCTTTAGAGACATGATGACAGCAAACCTGCAGAGAGGGCGGTAAGAACGGCAAGGATCTACACACTTTTCTTCCATGAACTGGGCTGCAGTCATATAGAAAGAAACTGCTTAGGAAGGTTTCTAACCAATTGAAGTGTGTCTAGGTGGCATAACAAGAGCCAATCGAGTTCTCTAAATACTAAGAAAAAGTTTGTATTCTTTTATTTTACCTCCCTTAGCAGAGGCCGCACTGGAGCATGGTTTATGAAAGAAAAAGACATAATGACATCCCATAATTCGAAGAGATGCACTACCTGACTATTTTTAAAAACAAACATAGCCATAATTAACAGTTAACACATTAACTGTGTATTTTTATTCTATTTTATGTCATAGTCTGCTGATGTTTAGAATTTTTAAAGGCTATATAAACCCCCAGGTGACCTCTAAACATCATACTCCTACTTTTGAAGTAGAGCTGCGTGTAAGAACAGTCAAATTCTATGTGCATCCGGTTCTTTTTTCCTAAGTCCTTATTAAATCTCTTTTTCCATGGAGGTCATAGTAATGTGATCGGGAAAGGGTAGGAAGTCTTTTTGACCCAAGCCTTGTCTGTTAAATAGTATTTAAGGATTTTCCAGAAGATGGCAGTAATGCAACTTGGCAGGTTCCAGTTGACTAAAACCTGAAAGATGTGCTGGTGCCTGATGCGACAGCTTTTTTTTTTTCTTTTCTTTTTTTGCTAGGGGTATATGCAGATGCTAGAAGAAATCCTGCTCACCTAGACTCGGAGTGAGCCCACCCTCCAGAAGACTAGAGCACAGCTCAAGTCGACCCGCACCTGCCAGGACAGACAAGTTCAGATTACACCTATATAGACTTTTACAGCCTGTAATCTTTGAGGAATTAAATAACACTGCATGCCAATTTAATACTCATGGCAGAGATATGTCTGAGCTAGCACTTCAATATTATGCAACCTTTAACTCTGTTTTTAAGTAGAACTGCCTGTGCATGACCTCTCTAGCAAGCACGCCATAGTGAGTTTAGTAGTACGGCATGACAGTGTTCACTACTGTTCACTTTACTGACCTCCTCGTTCAGCATTGACAGCAGACTCCACCGAGTCCACGCACACCTCCATTAAAAAGCACTCTGCCATACTGACAGTCTAATAAGAGACAGAAATACAGTTAGTGAGCAAACAAGATTACGTGAAAACTCCTCAGTTAACACGTTCATTCATCTTTAGGTTTTAACTACTACTACAGCTACCTGTTAAATCCACGTCTTATCGACTCATGGAACCGTATCAGTCGTTTATAAACGATATGAAGTCAGGTCATGTTTTGTGAGACTTACTTCAGCTCATACAGCTAGTCCGTAGATCACCGTTTTCCGGGTCGTTGAATTCAAAACACGCGATTAGACGGGTGAGAATATATAAACGTTTTAAGATGTATTACTGGGCGATATGAGCCGTATATCCGCCCATGCAGGATACGCCTGAAAGTAAAACAAGCCCCCCTCCCCCCAAACGTTCTAGTCTGTGGAATATAATTTTGAAAGCCAGGTATATTTTTTAGATGTATATATATTTAATTTATGTTGAGTATGTTTTATTCCTGACAAAGAAAAAAAACATGCATTTTATTTAGTGAGTAAATTTCTTGTGACGTCAGAAGGTCAAAGTTGAAACTGGCTGTTAGGAAACCAGCCGGGTGACAGCACAGTAACAAACGTGCTGAAGCTTTTGCAGCACTGTTGGATAACTTCAGCACTAGCGACGAGTCTTAGAGCACAGAGATGTTAATTTCGTCGTTGCGGACAACGATTTTTTGCGGGTGCAGAAGTGCTGGAAAGGGCTTTCAGTACAGCACCGTGAGTATGACTTGTGTTAGCCGCTAATTTTAGCCAATAGCTTAAGTAAGCATCATTGATAAGCACTGGGAAGGTCACACGCTGCCAGTAATATACACAATATGTCACATTACACATCTGTCAGCTCCTCTTTGTTCAGCTTTGTTTTTAGTATTTGTTTGAATTAGTTAGGACAGGTAACACTAGCCGTCTAGGTGTACTCAAGAGTAGTCACGTCCGCCAGTTAACTTACATCACCCATGTCTAGGCAATGTAAACTCTTAGATAAGCATTTGAGCTGAAAAATAAATTCAGAATGGAAGAACTGATATCATAAGCCCTTTAAGAATGCTTTTGATTTATCAGTAACTAAATTTCCAGAAACGATTGTGATATCAAATTCAGCAAAACCGACTTACTGCCTTTTTTTTAAAGCTTGAAGTAAAGTAGGTTAATTAGGTCTTACATGTCTAAAACTATAGAATCACCTTACATGGGTTGTGCTTTCGTAATTTGTTAACATGCTGCTTATATGTGTGTGGTGCACTATATAGGAGGACAGCTAGACACTGGTGAGGTGTGGGGTAGCAGTGACAGATGGGTTCAAGGTGGTGGTGTCACAGCATCCAAAGCCACAGTGAAGAAGAAAGTGCAGGCAGTCGTGGATGTGGGTGGAGACCAATGCCAGGGGTGATTTGTGACGGATAAGATAAAACTTTATTAGTCCCACACGTGGGAAATTTGTTGGGTCACGGCAGAAAGTGCAAAGTTACAAGCAGCAAAAATGAAGAAAAACAGTTGAATAGAATGAGATAAAAAGAATAACATGCAATATAAAATAGAATAAAATACTATGTTTCGTCAGACAAATTACACTTAGTGGTATTGCACGTGTGTGTGTCTGTCTGTCTGCATATGTGTGGTCATCTGCAAAGTCTTTGTTGTGGAGTCTGACAGCAGATAACAGGAACAGCTCCGGCTGAGCAGACAAAATTAAAGAAGAAAGGTTGAGATGGGTTGGACATGTGCAGAGAAGGGATAGTCGATGTACTGGATGAAGGATGCTGAGTGTGAATGACATTTAAAATGACATTTTTTTTTATAATAAGGTAAAGTTGAAGCTTTAATGCTTGCGTTGTCCACCATCATTTCAAGCCCGTTCTCTCCTTTATTTACATTAGCGTTCACCGCTTCGAAAATGGCTCTTGAAGAGAGGTCACAGCACCGTCACAGTGGAGGGAGGAACGTCCACTTCAGCAGCAGCTTCTGTCCCCAGTGCAGCCTCAAATCGCATAGTGGGTCGATGGTTACTTGGCTGCAGTGGACTGGTGGTTGGGGCTATTGTCTTGGGTGGTGTCACAAGGTACATATATTTTAAAATTAGCATTTCTGTATGTACTACTTACTCACTGAAGTACTGTTAACAGGCATTTACTACATTGCTGTATTTATTTTTTAATTAGACTGACAGAATCTGGGCTTTCCATGGTTGATTGGCATCTGGTGAGAGAGATGAAACCACCACAGTCAGAAGCAGAGTGGGAAGCTGAGTTTTCAAAGTACCAGCAGTTTCCAGAATTCAAAATGTAAGGTCCCGTTTTTCAGAATCACAGTACATAAAGGCCTGATAAATTTAATTAAATGTGTCTCTGTGTTATGTGTTGTTCTGGTCTCGACATGCGACAATTAGTTAATTTGGTATTATTATGTGTTTTGTTTGTTTAGATTGAACCATAACATGACTTTGCCAGAGTTTAAGTTTATCTTCTACATGGAGTGGGGACATCGTATGTGGGGCAGGCTGGTTGGCTTGGCATACATCCTCCCCACTATTTACTTCTGGAAAAAAGGATACTTCACTCGCTCCATGAAGGGAAAAGTGCTGGGTCTTTGTGGATTTGTCTTCTTCCAGGTAAGACACAGCTGTGGAAATGAGAAGATCACTGGAAATAATCATTACCTCACGCCTGATTTAGACCTCTGCGGTGCATCTTTGTAGAGCCTACATCATAACCTGCATAAGTAGCCATTGGTAAACTTATTTGTCCCTCAATGCTTTCTACCTCTTTGTGCGTTCTCTCACTTACATTCTGATACTTGCATCTTGTTTTCACACTGACATTGCTGACATTTGTGAGTCCTTATATTTTATGCTATAATTATCATTTCGTATATTGAGAAGTTAATCTCTCACTGACAAATTTAAAAACACTGGCGTAAAAGTAGCCAGAATTGTACAGAAGGAATCAGCTGTAGTGAACAGGCCAGTCACATTAGTTGTGGTCTGCGTCGTTAGTTTCAGATGGGTTTTGGATTTACGTCAGAGCTACAGTGTAGACTTAAAACTGAAGCATGAATTCCCAGTCACTTGTAGCTTTTTTTTTTTTTCCTTTTTCTTTAAATGGGTTGATTGTACTAATATTTAATGACTGTCACCATCAGGTTTATTATAAATGTAAAGTAAGGAATGTGTATACATGTGTTTGTTTTGTCAGGGCCTTCTGGGGTGGTACATGGTGAAAAGCGGGTTAGAGGAGAAGCCCGAGTCTCATGACATCCCTCGTGTCAGCCAGTATCGTCTGAGCGCTCATCTCGGTTCTGCCTTGTTGCTCTACTGTGCCAGTATGTGGACAGGGCTTACTCTGCTGCTGCCAGCTCACAGGGTACAGAGGGACTCTCTTACCTACAGAAAAATACAAATGATAAATTCTGGAGAAATGTAAAGTGAAACAGTCTTTTTCTTTTCTTTTTTTTTTTAACTTGAATGATGGCACCTTTTTCACAGATGGCAGAAACCAAAAAACTCATGCAGCTCAGGAGGTTTGCCAAGGGTACTGGTGGACTCGTGTTCCTCACTGCTCTTTCAGGTACTGCTGGATCTTAAGTGAATTCAGTGTCACAAATGGGGTCACAGAATCTGTCTACCAAAGTGCTGCTTTCAGTCTCAAGCCACTTTGGGGAAACAAAGTGAACTACCTGTAACTACAGCAAAATTGCACAGAAATTTCCTCAAAAAAGCAGGATGTTAATAGTGAAGACAGCCATCATAGAAGCATAGGTGTTCTTTAAAGTGGCACTTGTTCTGACAGAACATAGGAAGCTCTTGGTAAATGGCAATGATGCTAGAGGAGCAGTTAGAATTTGACATGTGCATATGGTTTTCAGTCCCGGAAGAGTAGGAGTCCACAATACATCCTCAAAGTGTTCTGCTTATTTGCGTCTGTGCAAAGCACAATATGTTACATAAAATTCTTGAACTGTAAATTCACAACAAGACTGACTAATGAATACAAGAGTGACAGTCACTCAGTCATTCACGGTAACTCACAACTGACTCCATTAGAGTAACTCTAATTGTATATAGTGTAGCATTTCCTCTCTGCACAGGTGCATACTATGCCAGTCACCTCACTGTCTGTATGAAGCTTCACACTTTGACTCTGAAACTTATGGTTAAAGGAAAGACATTTGGGCTGGTACCCCATGTAATGTTTTTGGGATAAAATTTGAGTACTGTATCTTGGCTTTTGGTAAATGTTGAAACAAAAAGCTTATTCACCTGGTTTGATATTAATTGAAAGGTCTTTAGTAAAATTGGCTCTTAGAGGGCAAATGGGTTGAGTGGTTGTGCAGAAAAGTAAAGCTATGTAATTAAAGGCATTACAAATGTGGTTTAATCTCTATTCGTGGAGATGTATTTGAATCATTTATGCATGTACCTTTACACAGGTGCCTTTGTTGCTGGTTTGGATGCTGGGCTTGTTTATAACTCCTTCCCTAAGATGGCAGATAGATGGATTCCTGATGATCTGCTGGCCTTCTCTCCGACCCTCAAGAATTTCTTTGAAAATCCCACCACTGTGCAGTTTGATCATAGAATTTTTGGTATGCTATTATAGCTAAAAAATGTTGGCATTACATTGTTATTATTCTAATTAAACACAATTTTTCCAAGTTATATAACTCTTTTAGATTGATGTGTAATGAAATGTTAATATGTACCCCTCAAGATGTCTTTTTCTTTTCCCAGGGGGATTACTTCTCTGACTGCAATTACAGGCCTATATCTGTTCTCAAGGAGAATGATGCTTCCCAAGAGGGCTAAGATTGCCATCAGCCTCCTGGCAGCAATGGCCTATACACAGGTAGGCTGGAAGACACTGTAATTGCTATACAAATAGGTCCATTACCCTTCAGTATAAACAAATTGTGCTTTTGTGCTTTTCAGGTTGCACTGGGTATCGCCACGCTGTTACTTTATGTCCCCACTCCGCTGGCTGCAACTCACCAGTCTGGCTCAGTGGCTCTTCTCTCGCTGGCTATTTGGGTTCTGGCAGAGCTTCGCAGAATGCCCAAGTAAATTTCTGCTGTTTTACAGACAAAAACCTATCCCTGGTCGCTGCAGGTCAAAGTTTTAAGAGGCAGTAGTGAACTCGGCATTGAGAGGAAAAACATGAAAAATGAGAAGAGTTCTTTATTTAATGATGGACTTTTCTGTATATGCTGAAGCATCTGTCCAGTGGGGTTTGTCAGCCCCCACTTAAAAAGCTCAAACAATGTCACCACTGCACATTGCAATCTTTTTTTTTTTTTTTCCCCCAATCATGAGTAATAGAAAATACAACACAAGTTAAACTTTATTTAAATAAAGATAATATTCCTAAAGAGAAAAACAAAATCACATTCATTAAATTCAGTTTTACTTGAGATTTTTTCCACCGGTCATCCTTGCCCCACTTGCTGTGCTCATGATACTTTACACAGGAGAGTCATTAAAAAAAAATGCATCAAGGCCGTCATCAGGAATAGACTCAAATGACTGCAAAAGCTTGTTGCTGTCAGAAGAAACCAACTTGTGAAGTGTTTTGCTGTGCCGGAAATTTCACCAGAACATGCAAAAAACAAACAAAAAAAACAATAAAATTTTCAGCTTTAATAACCTGACAGTTGAAGGCTGTGTACATGGTTTGGAGTCAGCCGGTTATCTTCAGAAATGTAGACTGAATTACTGTTTTTGTTGACGTTCACACTTTTAAAAAGATTTTGGTTATGAAATTGTCACATGGTCGGGTGAATCTGCATAGATACTACTGCCTGTTAGTGGAAGGAGACCTGGCTCCTGGGATGGTTTGTGTAATTATGTATATTTAAGTTGTAAACGTTTCCTGTTGACATTATGATGAATCATAATTTGAAAATTATTATGGACATTGCCTATTTCCCTTTTTTTGGACTTGTCACAGATGTGGAAAAAACAGGAATTTATGATGACTCTCCCAAAGCACTGAAAGTGTACCAGAATGAACAAAAGCAGGTCCTCACTTAAGCTGATATACACTGTTTTTTTTCCTGCTGTGACAGGTCAAAATGTCAAACGTTATTGCTACAGGTACTTTATCTCACTGAAAGGACTTATTTTAATAAAGACAATTTATGTATAGTCTGATAAATTCACACGCCAGTCCATTTTGCATAGTAACTGTGTTTTTTGTTTTTTTTTATTATCTCTGTACAAAATATACACATTTTGAATATGTTATGCAACCAGTTTAGGCTAGCTAGACAGTCAGTACCACGGGTTAGTAGGTTTTCATTGTTCTAGACACAGTACATGCGGGTATAGACAGGTTTTCCTTGTGTTTGGGGAAAAGAACACAACTGTGGGCAGGAACAATCGGAGCCAAACCATTCTTCCAGAAAGTATAAATGTAAAAACTGCAGAACATAAAAAAAATAAGAAATTGCAGGGTTGGAAGTGCATATTTAACCAGGGCCGTTAGTGCACCCTTATAGTGTGCTCTGAGAGGAAGGAGACGTTGGGTGAGTGGGGAACATTATTGCTATTTCATGTTTGTTTCAGCTTTTAAGACACTTGCACCGATTTAATTACGGCCCGAGTGCCTTACATCATCTTACATTTGTGTTGCCTAGTTCTAGTGTGAAAAGAAGCAAATAAGTGGTTGCAAATTGCTCTAAAATAATTAATCTGAGCCTAATGGATGGGTTCACAACCTAAAATTGCACTTGACAGCGTGCAGGTAAACTACATGTAGTCTACCTCTTTTATCTCTGATTGCCCCTTGTCCAGCTTGATACCCAGTAACTCCCTCTTTCTTCACCCACAGGTGGGCTAAATGTCTTACCTTAAGTGGCTTTATGTACCTTTTTAATTGATATCTTCTCTTTGGTGTTAGAGGGAGAATAAGTGAACAATGGGGGCACAGAAAAAAGAAAACTGCTATCAAACCTTGTCTTGCACTTGCTATACACAATCACTTTATGCCTCCTTGAAATGGAAATAGTCTGATTTAATACAAAAAGGGTGTGGAGACTGTTGTTTTTTTCAAGTGGTAGAACCTGTGACAACCACATGACATTTCAGATTACAAGAAGTTCACAAATACAATCTGCAATCTAATAAACTTCTCTTTGAATGTATATTCATAGACTAGTACGATTGTGGTATGTCATTCCCATGTCGAGAGAAGCTGCTAGGGTTAAAACGGCTCATTAAATTATAGTGCAATCCCCACATTGTACAGCCTAATATCACACCACTGGGAATGCTAGAAAATGTACAACAGTCAATAGACAACTACTGTTAGGATTGTAATAGTTTGGAAGGCCGGGAATTACTCTACCAAAATCCTGTGAATGAAGGTGGGTGTTGTGTCACAAAAGTCTTACATTTGTAAGACAGATGACATCTCCTTCTGTTACACATGCACGCACACATACACAAAGGGTGAGGCACCTGTGAATGACTAGGACAGCAGACAGACGAGCAGACTTTGGAGTATCTCTGTAAATACATAATTAGATATTAGTGACATCATCATGCTATATTGAAATCAGTCCCTTGTGGAAAAGAATGCGTTCGGAGCTCCCTCCGTAAGACGGGATCGCTCGGATCACCAATTTGTTGGTTGCTCCCTCAGGAAGTGTCTTTTTCTCTCTTGTCCACCAGGTGGCCGTAGATTCATTTCTATTTTTATGGCCAGGAAATGAGCCATGAGTCTTACGGCTCCAGGAAGGTGTTACCCACATGCACAGAGGCAGGATCAGGTTCACAATGCCATCTCTCAGCCATCACGGAGGAAAGGGGAAAAGTGATCTGAGATCAGGGTTTAGGGAGAGCATCCTTCTTCTGAGTTCAACCAATAAAAGGCTGTGATAGTCCCTCCGTCAGCAAGAGCAATAAAAGTTCAAATAAAACAGGCAGGGGCTGGTTGGGTGTTAGGTGTGCAGGTGGCTGTGAGCCCACTGCTTGCTTTCTTTCTCTGTGTCTCTGGGATGAAACGTAAGGTTCTGCATGATGAGGATGGGCGCTGGGGACACTCCTTTGTTGCTTGGAGGAAGCCACTGGGGGGTCCAGTTAGAGGGAGGGGGCCCTCTCTGTGTCCTCAGGACTCAGCTCTCAACAGAGACACGAGCACAAGCTTGCAAGTCGGGAGACAGCCACACACACACAACACACATGCAGTCAGACTCTTTCTCTCTCTCTCTTCAATCCCGAGTCCTCTTACACACCCACGCACACGTACCCCTCTCTGGTGCCAGTGTCCTCACTGGTCCAGATGTTTAGATGACATTGTCAAACAGCTGCATGGACTGCATGATGTTCTCATCCTACACAGAGGCAAGAGATGTGCATAAGTTTATGTGCAATTTGTGGTTTTATGGAGAGTTATGTTCAGAAAATAGTTCTTGGTCAGGTGCAGTGATTTCCTAGAAAGAGCAAGACTAGATGTCTCCCCTGACTTTCTTTATGCTACAATTAGCTCACTCTCCAGTTGTAGTTACGTGATTAGCGTGGTGGGATTCTAAAGAAGTGCATTTCCTAAAATGTTTTCAATACTCCTTCAGGATTTGGAATGGTCTACCTTTTTGCAAGACTCAATGAATTCATCTATGGTTACCACCCCATCTTTATTCCGGTCCATTTTCTGAAATGAAAATACAACAACTTTTTGGCTAACAGCATCGTTGTTTTCCCAAAAACAATATTGGTGCCATCAATATTTCTCTGCTTTTAAACAATCATTAAATGAGGGGGAAAGAAAACATTGCTATGTTTGACCTGGAAGAAGCTCTCCACATGTTCTCTTGGGGCATCGTCCTGCATGGTGGGGTATGTGTATTTCCCCATCATGTCATAGATGGACTTCATGATGTCCAGCATCTCCTGTAAAGTGTATGGAGAAACAGAGAAAACAGTATTGAGAATTTCCAATAAAAATGATTTTTTTTTTTTCATTGTGTGATGGAAAATGTCATGGATAGATATTCTGACAGAAACCTCCATATACTTGCAAAATACTGATAATGAGTAATCATCAGCAAGTAATTCAAAGGGACCAAGAAATCAACAAATCCAACACAATCACATGTGTGTTACCTCTTTGGTGATGCAACCATCCTTGTTCAAGTCATAGAGGTTGAATGCCCAGTTTAACCGGTCATTAATGGTCCCTCTCAGGATGATAGACAGGCCAAATACAAAGTCCTGCGACATAAGCGGGAACGATTTCCTGCATTGTGTTATCTTTACTTAAATGTTGACACAGTAAATAAAGCCAAACCTTTATCACAGCCTAATCTGGGTGTACAAATACATATTTGTGTGGAAACACAAGTGATGACAAATTTCAGAAGAGCGCACGTTTTCCTTTATTCCTCAAAAGAAGCTGATATGTAAGAATAGAATAGAGCTTACCTCGAAACTAACCGAGCCGTTTTTGTTCGTGTCGAAGGCTTCAAACAGGAAATGTGCATACATACTTGAATCTGCAAAGGTAGAGACTTACAGTAACCCGTGTGCCCTCAAAACATGTCTTTGAACAGCTGCGATTAGCAGCAGTCTAAATATAGAGTAGATATAAAAATAATTTCAAATACAACTGGAGGCGAGTGGTTAACATTTCATCAACCTAAATATTGTGAAATGAAAAATCACTTTGCCTCTCCGCAGTGCACATACCTCAGTCCAGCCGAGTAGACTTAGAGTAAGATAATTATATTCGCTTCACTGTCATGACAAAAAGCTAAATTAACATTAACAACTGTTGTTTGAACTTTTATTTTTAATTTAATTTTGAAATAAATTAAACTACTGGCACTGTTGGACCTCTTCGTGCTTATTGTTGGGAGAACTCACCTCCCTGAGGGAAGAACTGGGAGTAAATGTTCTTAAAGTTCTCCTCATTTACCACACCACTTGGGCACTCCTGGGAAAACAAATAAAGAAAATAAATTTTTAAAAATGTAAACTCATTAATTCCCATCTTGCACAGGATATGCACACATGCAGCTAGAACCCCTGTTTTCTTACTGTCTTCTGTAACCAGACCTACATTTTTGAAGCCCCTGTAGAGGACTTGGAGCTCCTTTTTGGTAAACTTAGTTTGCTCCTGCAGCTTGTCCATGCTTTCAGGGCGATGGCACACAGTGGATAACTCAAAGTCATCTTCCACGCTGTCTGTGAGGGACAGATAAGTTTTAGTTAGCATCTACACCACATTAACCCCCAATGTAGCCATGACCTGGCCAAGATATCTAGCTGAAGTTATCAAATGGATCTTGAGCTTATCATAAAGTTTAAATCTTATACAGAAGACATGGAGAACATTACTAATTATTGTGATATTTTAATTAAACATAAACACGATTTTCCATACATGGCTGTGAGATTACTAGCGCTAGAAATTTCCACACATCTTTGTAGCATCTTAAGTATTATCTGAAAAGCTGAAGCAAACTACAGACAACGAGTGGCCTGTGAGGAAGTGGAAGAAGAGGTTTATCACTCATAAAAATGGAAGAGACATTTAAAAAGTTCAAAGTAAAGACACTGCCAGATATTTCTTATTCCATTTGCATTCTAGCTGGAACCTATTAGCTTTCACCTGACTTTGACCTCTGTACTGTAAACCAGGTATTTCTGGTATATAAAATACCAACACACACACATTCCAGTACCCAAATATATGGCACACGCCTCAAATCACAAAAAGAAAAACAGCTCTGACCCACAATCCACAACACCAGATAGTTGTAGAGTTTCTGGAGTCTGTAAGGGTGTATGTGGATTTATGTGTAGCCTGAATGTTTTGATGTGACTTTATCCACACAAGCGTCTGCGCCAGTCTTCTCAACTGACTAAAGAGGCAGGTAGGAGAAAGCAGAGATGTATAGAGTGAAAGAGCACTTGCTTTGACTGATTGAGGGGGTAGTCGAAGGCTTGCAGCACGGCAGCAGTTTGAGGAATCGCTGCTTTATGGTTTTTTTGCTTTGGCTGGGGGAAGGGTTACCTGAAATCACCAACCATAGCACAAGAGTTAGATACACATACACGCAAGTCTGTGATTTACACGCACACACATGCCTATAAAGTCATGCAACGGACAGATTCAACAACAGACGGATTCATGCTGCTGACTTGGCTTAGCAAAGGGAGACCACCAACTTCAAGCTGTAGATAGTACCACCTGCACTCAGTTTCACCCCAATAAACACACAGTTTACCCCATAAGACTGACTTGTATCACGGTGCCATATCCAGTACACTGACTTTAGAAATATTAGTGCCGAGTATACCAATTCAAAACATAAACCAGTATTGTACTCACATTCAGCTTAAACAACCACTTAATGGTAATGGAAAGCAATTTGCAAGAAGGGTGTACAGAAAAACAACCTCAGCCAGAGCCCATAACATCTACCAGAGATTGTTTTGTGTGTCACGAAATGAATATTAGTAGACGCAAAACACATTGGCACGGATAAACCTGGGTACTTACTGCAAAGAGGTCCACATATCCCTTTAAGGAGGACCCCAGCAGTCTGAGGGATGAAGTAGGACATGATGGACTGAAATCCAACACAACCACAGCACCCCCACTGATTTATCTCACCTTTGTTATGTCTCACACTGTTATCTCTCTGCTCTGTGGAGCAGGGGCTCTGGCCCTCCTGACAACATGTGGCTCTGCCATCATTTGCAACCAGAACAGGCAGAGCCCACTCTCCAAGCATACCAGATTCTCCTATCGAGCAGTCTCACAGAGGCTCAGCCATAGGCACAAGGGTCTGCTTGTGGGCAAGTGTGGGGTTTTTTTGCAAACAGGCTCATCAGCTGACAACAATGCAGACGTAACAATCAAATGCTTCACGACCAGTGAAATGTGCAAAAATAAGTCAGAAAATGTCCAGTGTAACCCACAAAAGATTAATCATGGAGTAAGTGGAGCCATAAAATGAATGAATAAATTAATGACCTTTATGATATTTTAATATCTTAACTTCCAGAAACCTTCAGAACAGCTATTAAATGGACCTTGAGATGAGTGTTTCATTACCTACTTGTAATTTCTTCATAGACTATTGTTAGTCTAATTAACAGTGTGTATCGCTCATTATAGTTCATCATATTCAACATAAATAGCAACTATAGGTGTCAAAGAAGTAACGACAGTGTGCAATACATCAATTTGAAAGAGACAGTAAAGAAGCATACCAACAATGTATGAACACTAGTTACGCCTACATTGTTTTTAGTGCTCCAAAATCAGACATTTTTTGTTATTATAACACTGAAATCAACATATCAGTACAGCAAAATGCTAAATCATAACATTTCTATGACTGGAAACTCTCTTGGGTAGCATTACAGATTACAGTTTGAACTGATCAGCATGCGTTATACTGATATGAAGGCCAAAACAGAGACACAAACAAACAGAAATGAACAAAAAAAACCGCTGTGATATCTACTGCCTGTGCTCCACACGGAACACTGAGTTTTAAATACTTGTGAGACCCATAAAAAGCCAAATCTGCTGGAGACTGTCAGTGATTAGATGTGCTTGTTTAGAGACACATTTTCCTGGCTCCCTTTTAAAGCCCTCGCTCCATCTTTGTTATTTTGTCTGTATTTTTGTCCTTTTCTGGCGTTAAAATTTCTTGTTGTGATGTCTCAGTAAATGTGCTTTAGATGTCATGGCTATGATTCTCCTGAAATAGAGGTATTTGATCTCAGAGGCATTAACCTGAATATGCACACATATCTATCTATCTATCTATCTATCTATCTATCTATCTATCTATCTATCTATCTATCTCTTTTTAATATCCTCCATACTAACAGAGTCCTATGTCAAAAACAAGTAGGTTACTCCACTCCTTGAGCTACTGAAGACACGTGATCAATTTGTTCTCTAGCCTTTGAAGTTGAAATTGTTTTTTGAGTGGCACTGACAATGAGACCAGAACTTCTTTCATTCTGGCCTGAGTAGGCAGAAAAGTAAAAAAAACAAAACTGTGTTCCTCGGTTATTGTGCAGCATCACGATGCTCTTACCCAGCATGCCCTGTAGTGATTGTGCAATTAGAGCGCAATAGTTTCCCTCAGGGCACACTGACAGACCATCACAACACTTCAGGAAGTAAGAGAACAGCTCTATTTTTAGTAAAATGGCAGCAGCACATTTTTGGCAATATTTAGTAACTTTTGAAGAAACTTCATAAACTCGAGAACTCTGAGGATTTTCTCAAGGAATGCAGAAAATCACGTGTAAGCCCTGAAACACAGGGAAGACAGCAAGCATCACGTATACACTGTACTGCTTAGTGTCTGTGAAAGTCCAACACTGGGACTTTTAGTTATGATCTCCAGGAGTGAAGCAGTGCAGAGCTACATTTTAAAAGTGGTTCGGTTAGTTCCCCAAGCACCTTTAGTTTTAAATGAGTCCGGGGACCTTTACCTTTACTTTCCACTTCTCCTTCGTCTTTTTCTTCTAAACTGCAATCAAGCTGGTTAGTAAGGTTGGAGGCAAAAGACCACCAAAAAACAAAAGAGAGAGAGAGAATGATGCTCAAAATCAGTGCAGCAGAGGAATTTCCCAAAATGCCTCCACTGTTACAGCCTTGCTGTCTGGTAAAAGCTTGACTGTTCCAAACAGCACAGTCCCAGTCTGCCATGCAGCCTTAAAAATGTGTGGCCTCAGGGTGCGCTGGTGGCACACATTTCACATAGCTGCAACCTGCTGGTTTAATTCCTTTATTGCATATAATACCCCTCTGTCTCCCTCCCCCATTCTGTATCTGCTTCACTACTGTACACCATCTAAAAATGTTAAAATGCCCTAACCTGCTCGCCCAGACGAGAAAAAAAGAGAAAAGGAAATCTGCACTCTTTAAGCCGAGGCGTAGACAAGCATGAAGACACCACCAGGGTGGCCTTTCTCAGACTTCCTAAAACTCTCCCTGGAGCTTTGCAGTGTCCTCTCCAGAGAACACTGTAAAGCTCTTCATGACGAACAAACTGAGTTTCACTTTAAATCAAAACAATGAGAATATTTTAAAATGCAGGTCCTCATCGCATTAATAAATGTCACGTACAGCCTGTGGCTGATTATAATGAACGAGCTACTGAATGGGCTGCAGTTCTAATACTTTGAACTTATATGTGACATAGAGAGACACAGATACACCAAGCATACACCAAACCTCATAAAAAAGATCTCTCTTTCTCTCTAGCTATCTCTCTCTCTCTCTCACACACACACACACACACACACAGACACACACACACACAGACACACAGACACACTACACAGGACTGTAAATGGGTGTGACAGACAGAACAGCTAGGCAGTGAAAGAATTAGGCTAAAACTACTTCATGTTAACCTCAAACACAGAAACACACCATGAATACACATGCAGACGCCTGCCTCTCCAGGTAAGTGTTCTCTTCCAGCTGTCCCCTGACTATATTTATCAATTTAACCCTTTCCGTGCCTCTGTTTTTCTTTTGAATAATTTCTCTTACCTGTCATAGAAATGTCGATGAGCCCCAGAAAGTGCATCAGTTTGAGGGAACTGCAGACCACCAGGAGGATACCCACAGTCTGCAGCCCCTCCACCTCCCACTTGTCTTGGAAGAACAGATGCATCCTTCCCCCCCTTCCTCTCCCTCTTTTCCTATCACCAAAAATCTTTCTCTTGCCTAGGGGCAACCGTGCCCCCCCCTCAGTTTCCAGCCCAGAATGCAATGTCTTTGTCTTCAGTCTCTCCTCTCAGTCTCCAGCTATATCCCGGCGTTCGGCCATCCTAACTCCGCACAGCTCCCCACCCGCTGTCTTCACTGAAGGTAGATTGTTATTCTCCTCGTTTCTTCTTCGAGAGTGGTAAGTGCGTGGCAGCAGGAATTTCGACTTGCTACTCCACCCCCACCTCCTCTGAGGCTGTCAAAGGTGGTTTAAGTTCCAGGTGAACTTCGGACAATGCACTGTGTGTGTCCTGGCAGGTTGGTGGCAATTGTTTTCTGACTCTCTCTGGTTTTCTTGCTACTGACTCAAACTCTCTGTTCTATCTGCCTGTCCTCCCTCTCTTTCTTGCCTTACCTCCGTCACTCTCCTAGTGCTGTGTCCCTCCCCATGCTTAATTGGGTCAGTGATGGAAGTGAAGGGAGGAAAGAGGGGGATGAGAAATGGAGGCAGGGGAAAGGATAGAGTAGTACTACTTGTAGGTAAAGAGGGGAAACAGAGAGGGGGAGACATGCGAGAGATAGATGAGAAGAATGAATGGAGAGATGAGAGGGGAAGAGAGGAAGGGAAAGGAGGGACAAGAAGGAATGGTCAAAGACAAATAACGATGAGAATAGCAAATGCAAATAAAACCCAAAACAAATAATCACTCCAAAAGAGGCAGCTATGGGAAATGGAAGGATAAATTTAGGCGGAGAAGAAGCAGGAAAAGACTTAACATAAGGGAGGAGAAAAACTGTGACGACAGAGTGGCAAAGCATCTGACCCAGCAACGACTGTGGACAAACTCACAGATGTGACAATCTCCCCTGAGTATAAAGTCAACACACAAACACACAGCCTGGAGGTGAAATCTGGCTATCAAATATTGCATTTGAACTCCAGCACAGCGTGGAACATTTCAGCTGGGATGGGATCTATTGCTGTCACATCTGGCACACTGACATCCAAGCACAGACAGACACACTGAACGGGAACTAGAAAAAAAACAAAAAACAACACCCTCCCCCCAGAAAATAATGGATTTGATGTACCAGAGTGGATAGGAAACTGATTTAGACACTTAACCTTTCAACAAGGTGCACAAGGCATGAGTGAGTACAACAGGTAATAATGTTATGAGCCTTCTAAAGCACAGTGTATAAGGGATACATGATCAAGGAAATTATATTTCTAAGTGGAATTGAGATATCCCAGCTGAACTGATATTGGATCCAGTCATGACCTTATTACTATAAGTGGATCTGTTATTGGCAAGATGCGGCCAATCCACACTAAAGTCATTTTCTTCGTTTGTCAGTGCAAAAATTGACTGTCTGTACTGCTAAACCTGAAATTAAGTAACACCTACAACTGATTACTGTGAGTGCTGGTAACAAGAAAGACGTACTGAGGCATAAGAATTGCAAAAAGTCCTCCAAATGAAATGACAAAATACGTAATTCATAATCTTGTTCCACAACAATGCATTTCTACATTTTCTAATAAAAAGCTCCTGTCAGCAGGGCAACATTATTATTTGTTTTCTTATTTCAGTAACAAATAACTGCCGCAAAAAAATTTGTTTTCTTAACTGCTACATGGTTCAGATGTTAAGAGGAAAAGTGCAATATATATTTAAATACAATAACTACTTACAGATAGAGAAGGCTCATGGTCATGGCTAGGAAGGAAGCAATATTAAGTTTTTATAGGAAACAGGATGAGAACAATGGTCTTGTGATACCATGAACCCAATCTCAATGTCCACACTCAAAGACTTGCAGACTTTGAAGTTCGTTACAGCTAAATCTGTGAGGCCTTAGGGCTATCCCACTGTCAAACAGTCAGGTGCACAAAGGCTCTTTGGCAAACATTTTGAGTCCTGTTTGCATACTGCATTTGTGCAGACTGTGCCTTTGCCAAGTTCATTGTGATTTCACTTTAAACACACTGTTGCAGAAAGAAAGAAGAAAAGCAAAGTTTATGTATTAATCTTTTTTTATTTTTCTTCTTTTTTTTACATTTTTGTTTGATGATGAAGTTTGAAAAAACTGATAAATTATTTACAATAGCTTCTTCTCTCCACTCTTCAAGGTAGGAGACAGGAAGATTTCAAATGACAGTTAAAGTACATAGTTGATAACTTGCGTTTCTTTGCCAAGGCAGGCAAGTGTTTTGGGAAAGTAATGTCATCTACTCACTAATCCATTCACTAGTGCTATACAAAAAGGCAACCGAGTTCATGTTCAGTGTCAGAAACTGGGCAATCACTGTCAACTAATGTTTCCATTATTCTAAAGCAGACATTTAATTTGTGATGTCAAGAAGGGAACAAGTGTTCATTAAAATAAATGTCTTCACAGGTGCTGTTCTATAAATAATCTACATAACGCATTGTACGCTCACTGGATACATCATTAGGTGCATCTGTTCAACTACTTTAAAATGGAAATATCTGATCAGCCAGTCACATGATAGCAATTCAGCGCATTTAGGCACATAGATATGGTCAAGACAACCTGCTGAAGTTCAAACTGGCCATCAGAATGAGGAAGATTTAACTGACTTTGAATGTGGCGTTGTTATTGGTTCCAGATGGGCAGGTCTGAGCTGTGTACTGGAATTTTACCACACAAACACCTCTAGGGATTACAGCAGGGATGCCAAACTCATTTTACACTGAAGGGCACATAAAGCCCACTTTGATGGGACTTAAGTGGGGTGGTGATGAGTGAAACTCACCTTTCAGTCTTCACCTACACATTTAATCCCTGAGATATCTTAATATAAGATAAAGAAGGGCAATCTTAACAGTACATCTCAGTTTTTCTACATCATAAATGTGTAAATTGAGAGAAAATCAGCAGGAAAAATCTGTAAAACTTCTAATAATGAAGTTCAAAAATGTATGCCCGCTTTCATATTTTCCAAAGCCGTCCAGTGGGAGTCGTTGCCAGGCCAATTGTTGCCCACAGGCCTTATGTTTGAAATGCTGGTTTAGACAGAATTGTCTAAAAAAAAAAAAGAGTAGATATCTAGAAATGCCATGTTGATACCAGAGGTCAGAGGAAAATGACCAGACTGCTTCAAGCTGATAAGAAGCTAAAGTAACTCAAATAACCATTTGTTACAACTAAGGAGAGCAGAAGAGTGAGAGAGAATGCAGAAGAGCATCTCTGAAGACTTAACACATTGAACCTTGAAGCAGATGGGCTACAGCAGCAGAAGACTACACCATGTACTACTATTGTCAGCTAGGAACAAAAAAACTGAGACTCATCAAAATTGGACAACAGATGGCTGGAAAAACATTGTCATGTGGTGACTCTTGGTTCCTGCTGTAACATTCAGATGGTTGGATCAAAATTTGGTGTAAACAACAAGAAAGCATAAATCCAGCCCGCCTTGCATTAGTGGTACAGGCTGCTGCTGCTGGTGTAATGATGTGAGGGATATCTTCTTGCCACACTTTGGGTACCTTAGTTGCAACATAATTCACTACCTGAGTATTGTAGCTGACATACCTTTATAACCACAGTATACCCATCTCCTGGTGGCTGCTGCCGCAGTCACAAAGTTCAAATCATCTCAAACTGGTTTCTTGAGCATGACAGTGAGTTCACTGGACTCATATGGCCTCCACAGCCACCAGATCTCCATCCAACAGATCATCTTTGGGATGTGATGAATGGGAGATTCACAACATGGACGTGCAGTCGATAAATCTCCAGCAACTGTGTGATGCTGTCATGTCAATAAGGACCAGAATCTCTGAGGCATGTTTCCAGCACCTTACTGAATCTATGCCATGAAGAATTAGAGCAGTTATGATGACAAATGGGGGTCCAGCTCAGTACTAGTAATGTTTAGTTAATGAAGGGACGGTGAGTATATTAACTTACAAAGAATACGCAACATAACTTCCTAAATACTGTGATATAAAACTTTCAAATACAGTCAGGAGTCAGAGTCAAATCAAGGATAAAAGTGCTACAGATCAAGGCTGGTCATACCTATCTGTCATTATCTCTTACCTACAGTATTATTATCCCTGTCATATAACAAGACTTTGCTTCTCTCCTCCATATTTGTTCAAACATGACGGCTCTGTGAGTCCAGGAATATTCTAAGGCACTGACTTTTGATCTTACTGGTGCAGTTGCTTCTAATAATGGTAACAAAGTTTAGCTTGCTTCACTGTTGCACTGTTTGTATCCCCGTATGCACTGATTTGGTGACTTGTAAGTCAAAATATGTCTAGACATCCAGGTAACTGTAAAATCAGAGCGGGCTAAATTTGGTTGAGAAGTGAGGTTTTTTGTAGACATCTGAAATGAATGCAGCACATCCTTTGTTTCACCAGCATTTCACATTATATGTTTTCATGTAGCGCAGAAAAAAATATGATTATGCTTTTATAATAAAAGTTATGCAGAACTCAAACAGGAGTTTGCATTTACTAAGCCAGGCAAAAGATGAGAGGACTCAAATGCAGGAAACCAGCAGATAATTTTAAAACTGAGAGCTTTTGACATGAAGAAGTGCTGATTTGATTATTGCTGCTGAAAAACTGGGAAAAAAATCTAATTAAAGAGCAGAAGTAAAACCAGCTGGGTTGAGTGATTGATGTGTGATTTCAAAAGAAAATAAAACGTAAGCAAACAGAACCAACTAACAGCAACGGCAACAAAAAAATAAGACTTCTCTGTGAATCATTTTTAGTTTTAAACTTTTAAAGTACATTTAAATGACAAATTCACACTTTACATGACAATGCCAGGAGACACTGCAATTGTTTCTTGTCAATGACGGCCCTTAGCGACCAATTACCAACTGACGCTGCCATCTCTCGAGCCAGGCCATTACCACGGCTTAAAACAGAATGGCTTTCACAACGTATCTAACAAGCTGCAACTACAATGGCTGGAAATGAAGCAAACTGTTAATTTTAATGAATTTTCACTTTCAGTTTGACACTGCCTCCACTCTAGCTGTAAATTTGGGAAGAGATTTCATCTTCCAAAACCATTTTCTTGGGTCCAACATAGACACCTGAATCACAGCTCCTTTTTCAGTTGATACTCATCCTCTGTAATTACAAAAATCTAGTTTTAAGAAAGGCTCAGAGCAAGAAAAAAAATTAAAAATTAGACTACTTCTTCCATCTTCTTCGTATTACTCCTCCTTGGGTCCTTGTATTGCCTATTCATTAATCCTCCCACAACGCTCGGTGGCCCGATCATTTTTCAACTGAGAAGCTGTTTCATGTCACCGTAGAAGATGAATCAATTACCTTGGTGAAGTGAAGGGGGTTAAATGGGCTGGACCCGGGGAAATGCTTGCACTGATTTTGGAAATCATTTTGCTAAGCTTTCAGGAGGCTTTAAGGTTTGAATGTGTCTCAGATGGCCAATGACTGAAAGCTATGATTGAAAGTTCACTCGCCTGCTGCTATTCCCTGGCCCCTAAACGCATCATGTCAGTGATACTCCCACCACCACCACCAATGCTCACGTATCGATGCTCAAGGAGTTATGCTTTGAGAACGTCTGGATGCAAATTTGACTAGAATTTGATACCTGTCCATGTCGTAGCTAGACGAGCCAATATTATCTTTGATGGGGTTATTTTATTTTTATTAGCTACTGATAGCTTCAGGATGAGGTGGAAAGTTGGATTTACATATACTTACAACATACTAATCTCCAAATCAGTCACACTGTGAAGCTTCTCTGCATTTAAAAGTTTGGTAAACAACAAAATCCCGATTAAGCTCCTCACACAATAATTGTCACTTCATTTTTAATCAGCTGAGGTCTTTGCAGTCGGTGTCCAACAGAGTGTTTCTGTTTGTTTGGAATCTGACAGTCTGTGTGATATAATTAGCAGGGTAGTGGTTATCTTAGATACTGCTCCTTTTTTTTATCCCCATCTTAACCATCCATCACGTCTGAAGGTGTTTAAAGGGCAGTTTGAGAAATCACAGATGAAAGGGTTTGGGGTTTTTTTTTTTTTTGCCTAAATTGGTTATGTGTCATACAAACAAGAAGGTTGAGCTCTAATGCATCCCGAGGGATATAATGACAAACATTTACTTGGGAGAATTCTAATCTACAATAAATGGTGACACCCTCACACATGCGTGCACACTTAGACTATAATAAAATGTTGGGTTAATCAGTCTTACTTGATTAGCCTCTGTGAGGCATAGTTTGCCCGAGGCCAGACACACCAAGTAATTGAAATACCTCCATATTTAGACGTCTACCTGGGCAATTATTCCTCTCAAAACTGATTAAAATGTCTAAGAGAGTGCAAGGGGGGAGGGTAATATGTGTGTGCGAAAGCGTGCAGCGAAGGAGACACAGAGGAGGTCATTGACAAATGGTGCTCAAAATTGGCTAGTGTGTTTCCAATTAGATAAGTGAAATAAGAGATCCATTTGCATAGATCATTAGCTTTTGAGGATATTTTTAATACGGCGATGGGGGACAAAAACAGATTCTACTGAAGCCGAGTCCTTTCAGTATAAACTACAGAGACCAGCTAATGAACAGTTTTCTTTAGAAAGTGCACACAACCCGGTGACACAGACGGATCAAATATGTTGTCTGTTTGGAGGAAATGAGACGTACTAATTTATGTTTTTGGGAAACATCAGCAGCATCCGAATGCTAAGTTTGGGAGTATGTCTTTTGTGTGACATTTAATGATAGGGACTAAAGTTAGGATCAACCAGAAAAGCTTGATCTGTTGCAGTTTATGTATAATAAATACATGATGAAAGTGCCAAAAACTACTGTAAGTATATAACTAGTCTTAGTTGTTAAATGATCGTGTGTAGGTTAAAAAAATTTAGCTGATCTGTTTACAGCTCATTAAATAAAATGTGTTTAAGGTCTTTAAGGCACAAAATTGACCGTTTTTAATTTTGACAAACTTTAGATTGAAGCTATTAAGCGGCACACCTGTAGAGGGCAGTGCAAGGTAAGACATGTAACTAGCAAAACAGCAGTCAACAATGCTGTTCAACTCTTGGTATGCTCTTTCCTTGTTGCTGTCCTTGATTTAATCCAGCTGCAGGGAGCAGTTTGAGAGAAATGAAAGATCACAAGCTATTAATGATTTCCAATGCCATCTCTCTCTCTCACACGCGCATTGCCTGCAAGATCCGCGGTTGATATTATGGCATTGTCTAAGATCAAAGCAGCAGCAGCCCAAACAGCATTAAAGTTGTACTTTGAACCTTCTGACACTCAGCTTTCATGCCTTTTTCTAATGCATCCTGTGTTTGTGAGTGGTGTAAAGCAGTCAATCTAAATTGGGTTTGCATCGCTGACAACAATCCTCTAAACCTATTTCTATCAAGTCATAAAACCTCTGCTCTGCTGTTTCCTGCCAGGAGCCAAATCAGGAAAACATCCTGTGGGTCGATACAACAGAAAAAAAAGGGGGGAAAAAACTTCAGCTAAGAGGGTTGGAATCTCAGCACTCCAAAGGTTTGGTTTCAGCTGTGGAAGGATTTGTTTCTAAAACGACCACTAAAACAAGTCTTAAGTTTAAATTAGTGCCACAGCAACAATATTACGGAGCAAAACAAACTACTTTCTCAGCCAAACAACACATTACTATGCTGGAACACAAGACAGTGAAACATGTACTTTGAGGAAAGCTCAGCCAGCGTGCAGCAACTTACAGGAAAGTTATCCCAAATGCTTACTGGTATCCTGCCATGAATAAAGATCAAATTGGCAGTTAAATCAATGGCAGAACGACAGCAGCCTGTAGCCTTCTTCTGTTGTTATAGGACAGGGTAAATAATGTCTGTCCAACACAAAGTGTTTTATACTCGTGAATCCTGCTGCCAGGTTTCTGTGGCCTTGTTAATACTGTAATGTAAGAATAATGGCCAGAGAAATTTAAAAAAAGAGAAGAATAAATAAAGAGCTGTGCCATCAGGCAGATATTTCAATCTTTACTCCAATTTACATTCAGCCCATTGGGGTCAAAACCAAGCAAGACACAGTCATAAAACTTTACAGATGTGTGGCTGAGACCTGAATTATTCACGACCATTTGCCCTGATGGTTACCTCTTATATTCTAATACATGAAAGGAAAGTGCAGCTTTACCACAAGTAATGTCTGCAGCTTAATTAAGTAGTTTTAGGAGTAATTGTTCTTACCATAACCACAGCTTACTGTCTTCTATCCCAGCATAAGCATTGCCATCTCAGAAACCTATTTCTTATATTTTAACAGCGCCTGTGTTGGCCCGCTATATGGCTTCTTATACCAAAGAGCAGGGATGTCAAATTCCTTTTAAGGTGGGCCACATGCAGCCCATCTTGATCTTGAGTGGGCCAGACTGTAGAAAATCCCATTTCCCATTAATTTCCAGGTGCATTTTCAGTTTTTGTGAGTTCTTATTTTATTTATTTATTTTAGTGTGGACACATTGTAAAGAAAACTGAAATTTCTAGAGTAAATGGTTAAAAAACAGGAACTTTTCTATGATTTAATTGTTTAGCTCTCATTTCATTAGTTTGGTGTTGTATGAATGGCCATGGGGGAGGTCTTTATCCCTAGTGCAAGCTTTAAAATTTATGAAAAATACAGTTAAAAGTACAAATTTTATAGCCACCTTAAGATTTTTCAAAGATGTCCAATGGGCTGGATTGTAGTCTTTGCTGGGCCATTTCTGGCCCCCAGGCCTTATGTTTGACATCCTTGCCATAGAGCAAGATACAGTCTATTCAGCTGCTGCTTATCAGCTGGCAAAGCTACCTCAACAGAGGATCATCATTTTGTACTTTGATTCAAAACAATGCTACCAGGTTTAGTCTGTCTGACAGATCTGCTACAGCTGGGTGGGTGAATATTTCATCAAATATTGCTGGTTTCTTTTGTGCCAGAGAAACTGCTGAAGCAACTCAGAAAAATCAAATTCATCTTGAAAACAGCACAGCCGAACATTAACGGGTTAAGCTGCGCAGCGGAAAATGGTCTTCAGATATGAAGCTAAGCCGCGCTAATGCAAATCTTTCAAATTATAAAAAAATGACAGATTTTTTTTTCAAGGTTAGGTT
The DNA here is from genome assembly GCF_001858045.2 of Oreochromis niloticus. Classification (NCBI taxonomy): domain Eukaryota; kingdom Metazoa; phylum Chordata; class Actinopteri; order Cichliformes; family Cichlidae; genus Oreochromis; species Oreochromis niloticus. The sequence continues at coordinate 18,618,096 of NC_031978.2, forward strand.
TGTGTGTGTGTGTGTGTGTGTGTGTGTGTGTGTGTGTGTGTATTCATTAGTTTGTTCTCAATGTTATCATCTTTCTCCAGACGTGTGTCAGAGGAAGACCAACGGAACGTCAACAACTTCTGTTCTTTTATCCACAGAGCACCTGCCATACAAATACAGTCTCTCATTTACACACACACACACTTACACACACACACACACACGACCGCCATAATGAAATCAGGGGATGGGGAGCCAGAGAACGAAGACAGACAGTGACAAAAGCAGAGAGGAGAAAGAAAAAATGAAGAAAAAAAGAGAGATGGAGTGAGGGAAGGATGCAGAGGAACAGAGAGAGTTGCGTATTAAATATCCCCTGTCTGATCCTCCCGTGTCCCAGGCTCTCATCTTCTTCCTGGCTAGCCATCAGAGGGGCAGAGACAGAAAGAGGCTCAGACAAGGTCAACAAGGACAGGCTCCTTGATCCATGCTGCACGTTTTTTGCAGTTTATAAAGTTTGCCACAATCGAGATTATCCTTGTCCAAACCACTGATAAAGTGTCTTAACTGCTATTGTTTTAAATTTCTCCAAAAGAGCCCAATGAAAAGTCCTTCAACAATTCACTGCTGCAAAATATATGACTTTCAGATAACATTTTTAAATGTGCTCTTGGTCTGATATAATATAGGGATGGTCCACAGACCCTTATACTGGGTGTGAAGCAACACAACTTACTCTTAATGGACTGAATGGACTGCAAACACACACACAAACACACACACCCATCTGCCCTCATTGTAATTGCCCCTCTGTTGATAGGTAAGCTAATAGAGAATGCAGCCAGCATGTGTGTGTGTGTGTGTGTGTGTGTGCGCATGCATACGTGCCTGTGCTTAGACACAAATAGGTCTTCTGCTGACCGCTAAGCTTTTTACCTGCACTTATCCATCTCCTTCATGCTGTCATCATACTTTCTTTCCATCAAATAGACACACACAACCAAGGATCCTAGCCAAATGGCCAAATATCCTCTTAAGCATGAAAAAAAATGATTTGCCTAGCCTCACTGTAGACAGGAAGAGGATGTTGTTGTAGAATGGACCTAAGATATAGTGTTTACCAGAGAAAAATATGCACATACAAATATCTGACCATTCAGAGTATTAGAAACCTATAGATTATTAAATAGATGATCCATTATTATATAGTTTATAATTATACATTTAGTAAATGTATATGTTTTATTGTTATCACGTCCATCTTCTTTTGAGAAAAGTGTACTAGAAAATACAGTATTTACAAAATTTTTAAAAAAATCTTTTATGTCTTATTTATATGATTTACCTGTTAGTAATGGTAATATTGCACTGAAATGTATGTAATTGAGCAATAAGAAGCAGGAAACTGGGTGACATAATGTGGAAATCAAATCCTATTAAGACGAATTAGTAAGTGCATAGTAACTTACTGGTAACAATATAATATCCTGCTTAAAATTTTTTATTAGTACATTAGTACAAAGGCATATAAACCTTCATGTGGTCAGGATATTAAAGTATAAAAGCTTTTTGTTTTTTCCAGTTGTAGGTCTTTTGATGTGAGCAGAGCAGTTTACTCTTCTATCTATCTATCTGGTGGTGACAGTGAAGTGCCATTCATATTTAATAAATATAGATATGTTTGTCTGGTCTGAGGTTTTCAGCTGTAGAAATATTTTTATGAAATTTAGGAAAAACGTATAGTTTTGCATTTTGCAGCCCTGGTTGCTTGTTATTACAAATACATTATCATGTATTTCTATATAACTATAACATTACTCAAAGTTTGCTTTATTATATTTTTACACGGAATTTACATGGTATTTCTTATAAACTACCAAACATATTTTCAGGTAATAATCCACAGTACTAATCATAATATTTACATGGTTATCTTCAATGAAAGAATGCTGGAGACAGAAGGTGGGATTAATTCCAGCAATAAAATATCCAGTACTATTATATGTAACCTCATTTTAATGAGGTCACAACTGCTTTAAAGTCAGGTTATAAAATGTTAATGCACAGATGTAACAATTTTTTGGGTAGCAGTTTGCAATAGTGATACCAGGATATATTACTGTACTCTTACTAAATTTGTTTCCACAATATTATTTTACATTCCACATTATTTTCTATGTAACCCAGTTACATAGATTTAGGTGTAATATTACTGAGTTATAAGTATTGCTGATACAAGATATTATTTGGTTATTGCTTGATATTATTTTGATAGTTAATTGGTAAAAACCTGCTACATTATTTCCATATAGTAACATTCCACCTGATTGCTCAACTATTAACAATAATAACAATAATAGTGCAACCATACTGCTAACACTATTACTTCTATTACTGCTACTACTAAAGATACTACTAGTACTACTAGTACTATTATTGTTATTATTATTATTATTATTGTTATTTCAGGTTGTACCCCACCTCTTACAACCCTGAATAGGATAAGCAAAAGAAAATGGATGGATGGATGGAAATAATAGTAATAATGATGATAATAATAATAATAATAATATAGGCTGTGGATCAGCCTTGGATACTGCCCTCTATAAAGATGCAGCCATGGTTGTGAGGAAATTAATATTCCCTTACAAATTATTTCTTTACATGTAAAACACTGAATGTTTTATTCAGGCTATGCTTTGTAACAGTTATGGTCAGTTGCACAGAGTAGGTGAATACCTGGATGATGATGAGTTTTAAAAGATTTTAAGCGACGCAGCTAACAGAGGAACTGCAAAATGTAAAGTCTACTCCAAGTCTTCTGTCCAAATTGAAGCTCTGCTGTGATATTTCCCCTTGGATCGACCACAGGACTCTGAACAAAACAGTCCTCACATTCTTACTCAATTGTGCGCACCTCACCTCAAAAATCATCACATATTCACTGAACCAAAGTGAAACTAAAAAGTAAAAATGACAATCTCCAGGTTGGTTTGACATATGGTTCACATCCCACTGTTAAATCTGGTATAAATTGATATGAGACATTAAAGTATCAAAGACCTTGCAGAAGTGATGAAGCAGCACTTCAATATGTCCCTGACACCCGCTAACTCACCCAACCCGGTGCCAGGCGAATTTATTTGAAAATCAAAGGCTAAAAGAGGCTGTGGTGCATGTGGCAAGATGCCACACCTTTCATTCATGAAGCGAGTGAGTATATTACAGCACAAACAGCAGGCCCTAGCTTACTTACTATATAAATACAGGCCATTTTACTTGTAGGATATTAGTCACTGATATTCTCAGAGAAGCAAATCGGCGATAGAAATAGGCAGAGTAAATAAACTTATGTTTATCACAGGTGAATACTTGCACAGAGATTTCTTTTGTTTCTTGAATAAGTTAAAGTCAACACATTCTACTCAAAGAAAAAGGTGAAGGTGGGGGAAACTGCAGTGTTGATAAAAACTCTTCTCAGGCATGCTGCCATCCAGCACAGACCAGCACATCCCTTCAATTTCCACCTCATAAACTTCCAAAGAACACACTCCAGCCATTAGCCATTAGCTTTAAATCTATCAGAACCTTGTAAACTTCCCGACCAGAGTGCACTTCACGCATGCTGCATGCATCCTCGATAACAAAAGAGTTTCCTCTCCTTTTCTCCACAAAAGTATGCGCGTTTAGTTTGTGTATACGCGTTTAATCACCGATGGGTCAGTAGCACAGCTCATTAAAGTAATGAGAGTCACACAGTCTCCTTATTTTACTGGTCTCGCTCTGTCTCACCAGAAGATGACTCAGTATGGGTACAGCAAAATGAGTCTGGCAAGAGGGAGCAGAAAAAGAATTTGAACCACAATGAATATTTTATTTCTTTTCTTCTTTCTTATAAAATATCAGTTTTGGAAAATGGGGAAATAAATTTTACCTCATTTCATAATCTCATTTTTCTCCAATATTTCGCTTAATATCCTCAATCCCCACTGGTAGCTTAGCGAGGGGGTAATCCTGAGGGAGACAGGTACTAATGAGTTTAAATGGAATGGATACTTGATCAGTGGACACAGTGCATGCTGGTACCATAATCTAACTGTACTGGAAGTTGCATTTGGCATGAACATAGCACGCATACGCTGAGACTGAAGCTGGTATATCACATGCTCATATATGGTTTGGACCTAAACTCTTCAGTGATTCTGCAGATAGTCTGACTGATGCATTCATTCTGCCATCTGGACTAAGTTCCTCCATTAAAAAATTCATTAGCTAAAGTACTCACAAGGGAGTTGGCACACACGCACACACGTATTTATTAAGGCGGCTACTTTCCATAAACCATGGTCAAAATATGCAGAAGACTGATGTCCTAAGTATAATGGAAGAATAAATGGGATCTCCACCGTGTCTTTCTGTGTGTGTCTGTCTGTGTGCATGCTTGGTATGTAGAGTGCTGTGTGTAGATGAGAGGTTTCCAAGAGGAACTTTATTGAGATGACAGAGCTGTTGGCACACCTTGACTACTGGGTGCAGTCCAGCTGGTGCATCAGGGATGAAGAGTGTCTCCCTACAGTGTAGCATCCAGAATAATACACCAGAACTTTTAATCTGTGAAGGTTTTAATATTTAAAGCACTCAAAAGTGGAGTAGAGGTTCTTTGGTACTAATGCTGAGAAGAAAATCTTGTTAGAGTGCTAAAGTTACTTGAACTGAACAGAGCGCTGTGGGCAATGTGCAGAGGAAAAAACAAGCAAACAAACAAACAAAAAAACCCCCAGATAATAGGGATGCGAATCCCATCTGTCCTCTTGTCACCAACAGATGAAAGATAAGGAAGTGCAAACAACGTAAAGTAGATTGGAACTGGAGGGGAGGGGGGGGGGGGGGGGGGACAAAACACAGGTCACCCTGATAAGACAGGCCAAACGGGGCCTTGGTGTGTGGTGACAGCTCCTGGAGGTGAGCCAGAGAATATATTGACCTTTTTTCTTCAATAATAGGCAGGTCCTTTTGTATTTTGTGTTGTAAATGTATCTCTCAGTAAATATTACATTTTGTTAAAGTGTTAAACACCTTTAGTACTGCTTTGGTACAAATGATTCAGCGATCAGAAAAGCACCAAAATTTGTTTAGTGAAAGACGGATCTGATTCAGGTTTGTCTTTCTCAAATAAACCCAACAAGAAAGAACACTGACTTGAAAATGTTCAAAGAAAATGTTCCATATCTCCCTTCTTTATCCAACTATACATTTAGGTTTTAAGCTAATGAGAGTACAAACAGTAAGGCTGACATTCCCTCAGTGAGACAAGTGCCTCTACACTGCACTCAGACCCACTCTTTCCATAGTGATATCGATTAAAGGGTAAAAGCACACACCCCTGGGGCAGAGAGGCCACACACACACGCGGCTAAAGTTACTCTGAATGTGTGTGTGTGTGTGTGTGTGTGTGTGTGTGTGTGTGTGTGTGTGTGTGTGTGTGTGTGTGTGTGTTTGGGAAATGAGAGAGTGTGTTGCATGGCCCACTGTTGCACTCGTAACCCAAACCCTTGGAAAGCATTGCAGCTCATTCAGAACCAGAAGAAATGCGTGGTGCAGATAAAACTGTTCATGCGCTCACTTATAAAACGATACTTGTTTGTACATCAGAGAACTCAATTTGTTTATGTTTATATAATTATTTTTAATAGACAAAACTCTGAAAGAAACAAACAAGCATTACCTTCCCCACCGACAGGTTCGAACATCCCAAACTGCTCTAAGACTTTGATGAAGAGACCCATGACCAGCAGCACCGCAATCACCTCTAACCCGTCCAGATTCAACATCTTGAGAGGCCGCCCATATGTCCAAGTCAGGACGTGTAAACCTGTCCAGCTGTCCTCAGCCTGAGCAGTTTGTCCAACTTTAAGCTCAGCAGAGTTGTCTTCCACCGTCTTCCTCACTTTTAGTCACTTTGATGAAGTCCAAAGTGTTCTAACTTCAGAGGGATTTTACAAAGTGAGGTCAACTATAACGATAAGCGGCTGATAGCTTGGCTTGATGGGCGTTTCTCTTCTGTCCCCCAGAACCTTTCCTCAGTCCACCCCTCTTATTCCCCGGTGAAGGCCATAACCACTTAAGCTACAGGCTGTCACACAGAAGTCCAGAGTGTCCCAACTGTTGAACTAAAGTTCTTAGGGGGCTTTTTCCCCCTCCCTTCTCTTTCTCTTCTTCCAGGCCCCCCTGCCTGCCGAGTGATGGAATCTAGGGATGCGCTGCGCCTGCTAGTCCTTTGGCAGTGGTTGTCAGGAAGCAAGTGTTGTGAGGGGGGAAGAGGGAGTGAGTGAGAGAGAGGCGGCAGATAAAGAGAGGAGGAGAGGATGAGAGGGAGATGGCATAGAAAATGAGAGGGAGAGAGACAAACAGAGACAGATACACACACACACACACACACACACACACACACACACACAGCAAGGCAAATTGTTTGGGGGAGATGAGAGAGTTGAGGTATACCCTCCCTCTCTAGCGACATTACCTTCATTGATTTGCCTAATGTGGTTTCCTTGGTAACTGGGAGAGAGTGTTTAAAAGCAGATTTAAGTAATGGAAAGAAAACATATTTATGTTCACCTTAATTCATCTCAAATGTGTGTTTTCACTGTAGAGATTGCAGCATCTGTTCTGCAGACGTTGTTCCTGTCGGTCGATAGAATGTCTCGTTAACTTTTTTAATGTGTAGCTACAAGGGCTCAGATTTCTGGCTCTGGTATAGAAATCCTTAATGCTTCTATGAGAAGAATGTCAGTGTAATAATTCAAGGTACATGCTGGGGGGGGGGCATGTTATGTACTTTACAAACATGTTATGTACGGCACAAAATTAGCCTACATGGCAGAAGCGGTTGAGAAAGTTCTGCAAGAACGTCCCATTAGATTACTGTTAGCTATTTCTTTGACTTTAACTGTACTCAGGTAAATAGTAGACATGCTATAAATATGCTAGCTATTGCTATTGTTGAAAGGAAATGTTTGGGCTTTCTCTACATTTTTTTCATTGGTTATCATGTTAGCTTTTTTGCAACCTGGGACCTCTTTTGCTAGTTTGCCAATTTTGATATCCAGGCTTTGACTTCCTGTTCTATCCACGGGTCACAAGTTGTTTGCAAACTGCAGACAAATTTAAAAAAGATAAATAAAAAGTCAAATCATCACCAGACAATAGCTGCAGTTTCCCCCCCCCTTTTTGGCTAATTCTGCCGTGCCTTTAATCTCCACACAGGGTCCCTGTTCGAACATGACTTTTCAGTAGAACTTAGATGAACAATTGGCATAGTTGCTCATCCAGCTCTCAATCCCCCACACTTCAGAGTTTACTGTAAATGTGTGAAGTCCAGAAAGAGATAAGATTGGCTTTATTTCACAAACTAATGAGGATTAAAATCAATTGAAAATGACAAATGTGAGCTTGTCCTTGAGCACATATTGGGTGAAGACCCACTAGGTTACCAACACTGTAGCAGGAATAGTGATTCTTGTAAATTGTAGATGGACAACAAATGAATCAGCATGGCATGAGCTCATTGGTCCTTTGGCCAGATGAACTAACCACAAAGCTTCCAGTAATGAAAATCTTGTCCTTTGTTTCGAAAATATCCATATTGACATATCTGTTGATAGAGATAAATCTTTCTATAGAATTGTTTTGACTTGTGGTCACCAACCATGAGTTATCCATAAGTTAATCTTATATTACTAATGGCTGTAGTTCAAATGCTTCACACACAGTGGAGGATTTATGACAGAAAAATGTGTAAAGTGAATGAAAAAAAACCATCATAAATGTGCGGTAATAAAAAAAAATTGGCAGACTAATTAGCTCTTACTGCCAAATATTTGAGATCAGTTCTTGATCTTTTTTTTTTTTTTTTAAAGAAAGAACAACATATCCTCTTTCATAAGGACTTGCTCAGTGATTTGGTAATTGCATCACCCCAAAATATTCAGTGTTTGTCAGTCATCAGCTCAGGTTTGGATACCTAAAGAATCAACTTGAATCTGTGCAGGCTGTTACTGTTACTCACCATCTAAGTAAATTCTGCCCCACCCTGAATAAGTCCCAGAGAGGGTATCGCTTCACATTATGCTGCAAAAATAACAGAGCTGGGGGGAAACGGTATGTTGCTTCTCTGTCTTATTGTCCCACCGTGCTTCCCATTCTGTCTCTTTCTTTGGAAAGTGGAAGGGATGAGAGAGGCAAGACAGCAGCAGCAATGTGCAGTGTCTGTTTTTACTTCTGCTCCTGTTTCTCTTTCTTGACATTCCTGTTGCTACATTTTCAACTGGGCAGTGCAGTGGCATACCTCATTACTGTCACATAAACAGCGCCATCGTGGACATGGTGGGTCACACAAGCATGCACATTTCAGACAAGGTCACAGGAAACCTATTCTTGGCTGACGTCGCTTTTTACATATGCAGTGTCAAAGCCGAGAGACGCTTCACCACCGTACCTGTTTTTTTTTCTTAATTCTACAGCAGCAGTGTATAATTTGTATTGAAGCAGAGCTCTAATTGCAGACATGGTAAATGTAAACAGAGAAATATTAAACCACTCGCTGACAACAGAGACAGAGCGAGGGAGAGAAAGAAACCTGAGCCCGACTTGTTGGTTAAAAATGATTTCTCTGCCCACTTATATATTGAAGAGGTGCCATTCAAGGGGATAGATGGGGAGAAGTGAGGCAGGCTGTTACAAGACACGTGGTGGCAGGGGGAAGTAATGAGAAGTAAGAAAAGACAGAAACAGAACAAGAGGGTACAAAGGAAGGACAAACTGAGGAGCAGGAGTGACTGAGGTCAGATTCCTCTGTGTAGCGAAGTGCAGAGGGAAGAAGTATCTATTCTTTATTACCCTCCAGCATCTCTCGCCTCCTGGAGGATTTTTCACCTCATTCTGGCTGTCACCATAGAAAATTGGACCCGCAGATGTGTCCTCTACTCCTCCGCTATCCTCCTACCCTACTTTCTCTGCTATTTCTCATCAAATCTACAACTCCGAAGACTTTTAATTTCAAAAGAAAGGACGACCCTCTCAATCAAAAAGCTCATTAAGTTCAAAAACTCGGCGCAACAGGTCTCCAAGCTCCAAAATTAGAAGCAGTTAGACTTCGAGCTCCATCACACTACAGTGCCATCTACAGCTTTGACATATGCAAATACTGTATACTGCATCAACTGTTTTGCCACTATTTTATGAATGGTCATTAGAATAGAAAATACCCTTAAATGTGTCTGAAATATAAACAGCTGTTTTTATGTTTTTCATGTAATGTGTGACTGCTTTCTTTATGTTACAGTATGTGAATTGCATTTATTGATATCGTTTTGCAATTAAGCTTCTGTATTAAACCAAAAAGTATCTAGATATGCTCACGCTTCAGTTTAAGAGCTGTCCAAATGTTGTGCATGGTGTTCACAGCCCAGTAAAACCATGAAATAAAGGCCTGATCCATGCAGAAGTAAAATAGTCTTCTTCTCTCTGCAGAAAGGCTAGTATTAAGACAATGTAGACACATTTTCAACTTTCAATTTATGAACTAAATAAACGTCACATTAAAACTTCAAGACAGTCTTTGAGAACTTTTATGCATGTACACATATGGCCCATTAACTTAAAATGGGTAAGAAAATGAGAGATCCCACAAATATTCTGTCACGTTGTAGTTTACATATGTTTATGCATCTTCAAATTATAATAAAAGTGGACTAAACTGGTTTGATATGAACAAGAATAAACTCCATGCATGACTCACTAATCCATATAGTTAAAAAAAATCTCTATCAATAACTGTTTTTTTCACTAACCATTTGAAAGGCAATTAGTTGAATCTGCAACAATGTTAGAGAGATTAATCTATAAGATGATACAGCTTCTAGTTTGCTACTATAGATATGTAAATCTATAGAATATGAATATCATTTATGAAATAGTAGAAACTACAAATAGTAGGGAGTTATGTGGAGGACTTTGCTTAACAAAAACCTAATTTCCATACAGTCTTGTAAGTGTATGGTGCCTGAGGTTACTTTGTGTGTTCCCTGCTGAGACATCGCAGACTAATGAGACCTTAAAAGCCAAACCTTATTTGCTCTCTTTTTCTGGTATGAACCATATTATGAGAGGACTGGAATCACTTAGGTTTAAAAATAAATCACAAACTTCCCAGCCTACTATTGATTTTTCCAAATTTCTTCTGCTGCTAAATATACCGTGAGAGATGTTGTGAGACATAAGCACTGAGGGGAAGCTAGACAACTGATAGGCGCTAAACTGTGGAGAGTGTTGTTCTCATTTGTACTGATAGGTTTACGGCTTTTCTAATAGACTCGAGTGAATTTACTGACGTGTGTCATCGGTATTTATGGATTCTTTCTATATGTCAAACTTAAGACTCAGGGGAGTGTTATGGATGCGTGAGCTGACATTTGAGATCAGATCATCTCGGGGTACATTGATTGAAGGAATGAAGATTTATGACAGGCTACATGCTTATATTGCTCTTAAGGGCTCTATGGAGGTGCTTTGCTATATTGACCCTATCATGTATACATGACTATTGATCTCTGCATTAATAATGCTTGACTTAATATGCTTAAGAAAAAATACACACACAAACTTTTTTTGTTTCCACCTTTTTTAACATGTAAATATAAGTATAAACATAAAGTATGGATGTTTAATCACTATAAATTTGCCTGTATAACCAAACACGTCATCTTTTCTGTAACTGTCTTATTATGTGACAGTATAATCAGTAAAAATACTACACAACATCATTGAACAGGTCTGACTTGGGGGGGGGGAATATGGACGTTCTTAAATCCCAGATCAGCTAGACTGGGACATCTAGTGGGCACAAAGGGCAAAGATCAGGCTTTTTAATGCTAAACCAGACACTCATGCGGACTTTTAGGCATTAAGGGAAGAAGCATCACATTCAGTTCATTCTCCATTCAGTTACATTATCTTACTGTATAACATCCATGTAGCTAAATAATCGTAGCTTCTCCTTCTTTTTCATCCATTGCAATAATTAGCCCAACTGACACGCCCCTCACTTCCCTCATACTGTTAATATGTTATGCATGTTAGTAAAATTATAATACGTCAACAATGAATTACCAACAAATAGACTATTCTCCAATGCAACAATACCTCGCTGATTTCCTAAATCTCATTTTTGTTTTGTTTTATCTGTAACATTTTGCTTGTCATTAGCATGGAGACTAAATATGAAGTGAAATATCCATTCACTTGCCATTCCTACTAAATCTGCCATGTTAAAAGGGAATTCCAGTGAGCCAGAAATGCAGTTCCATAAGTACCAGAGCTGTAAATGGCCTGCACTTATATAGCACCCTATAACGGTAGCTATGATCTTCAAACCACTTTTAAAGTGTTTCTCATGTAACAGATCCTGGATTTTGGTGGGTCCTTTAAGTCTTTCATTAACCCTTCAATAAGTTTATGATACAGATTTCAGCTTGAAATAGCACCTTTAACAAACCAACAAATTTAGAGAATGGGATCTACAGAAATCTTTAAATCTTTCTTAGAGTGACACTCACCTTTCTTCATGAACAGCCAGTAAGACAGAGGGAATATGGAAATGAGGATGAATGCATAAAAACCTCCAATGCCCTCCTCGGAGTTGCTCATTATGACCAGTGACTGCAGAGCCCACATACCCAACACAGGTGGGCAATGTTTGGCTTTGTATTATGAAACAGCTGTTTTTTGTGGTAGCACAGTCATGTATCTCTTTCTTTCCTGTGGGCGTGACATAATGGTTTTTCCCATGTACTGTGTGCACCTATACACGAACAAACATGTCATCATACACCACCTGTTTTGATAAGGCATGTTTTTTTTCACCCTCAGGTTTCATGTACTAATGAAAAAGGTTAAAAAAAAAGACACCTACTCTCAATTACCTATTCAGCAAGAGTGAATGAGTCTCTCTATGTCTTTCATTTATGTCTAATATGTGCACTGACAGTGTGTTTTGTAAATTACCGTTGATGTATTATTCTCGTTATGCCCCGTGGCAACGCACAATGGATGTGGAACGGTGACAAAACTCTGCCAGCACAGTGCACAGGAAACAAGTGCAGCAACAGAAAATGGCAACACAGCTGATTGAAAACACAGAGATAAGAATGTAGGAAATTTCCAATTTTCAACTCTCCATGCAAAAACAAAAGTACAAAACCAGTCTGGTGCGCGCTGGTTAGAAATAAACAATGTATTATTTATACCATATCGTATTGAATGCAGAATGAGTGAATTTTCAGTTTCACAGTGCCGGCGAGCAGGTGCTGGATGGTGAGAAAACCTACTGGGAGAGAAGAAAGAGAATGGGAAAGAACGTTGTGGGGGGAAGAAAGGTAGACTGTGAGAGAGGAAAGAGAATTACAAAATATCGCAAAAGTGTGCCTTACTACTGGAAAGTGTGGGTGTACTGTGAGCTCATGGACTGCAAGAGGGAATCACAGCACAGAAACGTAAAATAATCAGCCACACACCTCCTCACTGGACGTTTTCAACAAAACAAGCGCAACTTCAAAAATCATCCACTAGAGGTCAGTGCAGATTAAAGTATTTATAGATATTTCAAAGCAAAGAATGCACACATGCCCTCTTGCACATAAAATAAAAGCTACAACACACTTGAATGTGTAACGAATGTTCTGGTAAGTGGATTTTATATGCCCTTCAAATGTTATTTACACACGCACTAACCAGATAAAAGCATGACGTTTTGAGTTGCTGCCAAATCATTAACATCACCTCATTAGCTTAACCTTAAAGTCAGCCATGTGTACCACATTACAAATAGGAAGACCAACTGTTTTTCCTGTAAATAACTTAGACTCACAGCTTTAATCTACCATTTTAAAAATAAAAGACCTGACCAGCAACAAAACGCAAAATAAATTCCTAATTACAGCAGGTTTAATACCTTCTCTGATATCTTCCCTGTTAAAGAGGTTGACTGCCAGTTGAATTCCTTTTTCATTACTTTGACTGACTCATACAGCCTAGGCAAGGACAAATATAATATAACCCATCTGGTGATATCTAAATGAATGTCTCATGGACAACAGGACAATAGGACAATGACAGCAAGCACGTGGAGCTGATGCCACGCTGAATCAGCAGCTAATCAAAAGGCACAAAATGATCCAACCTGTACCAAAGGACAAACCTGCCTGTACTGCACACGCAAAGCCCTGCAAAGTCACAGAGGGGGGATAGCGCACTATTGATGACCACGGATAAAAATGCATTAAGCGCAATCACATGCAAACACAGTGGATATTGGGAATCTTTACGTGCACATAGAGCATCTTTGTCTACGAGTCAATACGTGCAGCCGGTTGTTTACATCGGGAAATCACATATAATGTAGATAACAGACGAGAGGGGACGAGAGGAGAGGAGAGGAAGCCATGATTGTCTCAGACAGACAGGCCCAGTCAAATGCTCTATTGTGTTAAATCTGTCAACTGTCACCAAAGAGAACAAGCAAGAGAGAAATGGACTGACAGAGGGTGAGAGACATAGAGAGGGAGAGAGAAAGAAGCTGTCGTCATGGACACAACGCACAGCATCAATTCCCCAGGTCTGGGTTGAACATAAAGCCACACACAAACCGGCATACACACACGTACAACCATCTATTTTCACCCTGCCCCACGTATCCCTTAAAAAGGACACAGACAGGCATCCAATTTTATCTCTTACATTGTGCCAGTGAATATAGCACATACGGTAACACAGTCAGAAGCATGTACACAATGCTGCTTGTGCTTCATCACACACGGCTTAGTTTGTGAACCGCTGTCTCTCTGATATTACATTGTGGACCTGACAAACCATATTAACATGGCTGGGAAAGCTATGGCAAGCCATTAGCATTCTGCAGAGCAAACACACATACAAACTCACGCATGCAGACTGAGTGGTTATTTCAGAAAAGAGTTGAGCATCCCTTCCAGAGAGTAATTATTTCTAATCCTTTTTCCTGCTACTCTCCCATCCTTTGAGTAAATATACTTTACTACAGTTGTCTGAAGAGATGTCCAAATCCAGGCTAAATAAAACCTTGCAGTGTGAATGGTTATACTCCTAATCAGCCATTGTTTTCTAGATTTCTATGTTAATCTTGATCTCATTTATTTTCATGTGACCCGCTGTCTTCATAGTTAATTTGATGACAGTGCCCTAAAGTTTTAAAAGGCAGCCAAATTACCCCCATTTTCAATATGTAGACATGCAGTTGTCATTTGTCCCACTATCTTCTTCAGTAACTGTGAAAGTCAGTTCTGTTGATCATGGACTGTTATGTAAACTAACAAGTACACGATGTAAGGCTGTTGAACTTGTGAGCTCAACCAGTGCAATTACATTTAAAATCATTTTCAAGTAACAGGATTTTTTTTCAGTAACAAATAGTCCCAACCATTGGGCAAGTAAAAGAAATTAGATTTTTTTATGAGAAGGAAAAATCTGAATTCTTGAGACCAGCCACACGTTATCGGGGTGAAAAGTAAAGTGCCTCAAAGTGCTTGCTCAAAAAAATCTCCTGTTTCCTATGAAGTGTAAGTTTCTATAAGTCTGTTCATTGTGATATGATCGTTTATACTCACATCTTCTGATCACTTTGCTAATGCTGGCGTTTAAAAATAGTCCTGTCATTAGAGTAGAATAGAATGCCATTTATTGTCACTATACACATGGATACAGGGATACAGAGCATCTCCTACTCAGTGCAGGGGTGAGGTGCATAGTTCTGTGGCACTATACATATGAACATTATTCAAAAATATCAAATGTACAAATATTGGGGAAGAAAATAGTGTTATATATTTACAGTGTGGATTTAAGTAGATTTCAGGTTCCAAAAACAGGACTGTCTCCCTAATCAGGGTTTAAGTGCAGAGGCACGTGTCATAGTAAAATATGAGAGCTATACATAGATTAGTATGTAATTACATCTTCCAATAAATGTATGCATTCTCCTAAACTTGTGTTTCTGAGGGCACCAGTGTGTGAAAGCCACCTTGTTGCCACACAATCTTGAATACAGCGTTTTATATATGTGGCTAGAGACCCGCCACATGTGTCTCATGCCAATAGAGAGGAGACGAGAACATTAGTAGGCGTTCTAGTGTCGTGGAGGAAAAGTTTAATTCATGCCTGCATCTTCTGTTTATGTTTTTTAAATAACCTTTTTTTATCTTTACAGCTACTTTCATTAAAAACTTACTGGCAGGCCATTATCTGTCTTCAACCTTTAGTGGAAAATATATTCAACTCATTGGACTGCTTTAATGCTGCACGTAAAGTAAGAACAAACTTGCATGTAGGTGGAAAAAAAATTGTAGACAATGTAGACTTTTCAGCTATCACATTAATCAGTTAAGCATTTTAGAAATGTACACCTGGAAATTCTTCCGTGTACCACACAGCATAACATGCAGCACTTCAGTTGACTTGTGCTGGCACTGAATGAGACAAATGAGTTAACTCCAACTGAAAACCTTGAAGTGCACAGTGAGTAATCAAGTATTTCTCTTGACTATGAAAAATAAGCTACAGAGAGGACACAGACACAGTCACCTGATAAATCCATGCTGCCCCTTTTTCCCAAAGGCAGGTAGGAGCACAGGTCATGATGCGATGCACACGGTGGAGTGGGCCACAACAGCTATAAATAACTCCGAGAAGAATCAGATTTGGAGAACCGGAGGTGGGAACTGATGAGATCACACATACCCATATGTGTCGGTGAGCGTGTGTGTGTGTGTGTGTGTGCGTGTAAACATGCAACCGCACAAAAGGCCTGGATCAGAGGAAATGGAGATGGAGTCAGACTGACATCATGCAGACTCGCAGACAGATGAGCAGACAAAACAACGGAAAAGCAGCAGAACACAGATCAGGATCAGGCTGAAAGCATCACTGTGACTGAGAAGTGACACTGAGGTTACTACAGCTAATAAAAAACTGTAAAGGAGCTTACTGTAGTAATAAAAAGTATTACATTCATAAATGAAATCAGTGTTTATTGAACAACAATGTCCCTGTATTAACTGCAAATCAAAGTGGAATTGTACAAAGACAAGCTTATAGTTTTTTAAAAGTATACACTTCTGTATTTGAAGTGCATGAGTGAATTTGATAACACTACCACGTTTTCAAAAAGTTTGGACAGGGACATGTTTGCCACTGCATTGCATCACTTCTTTTATCGATGTCTGGAAACTGAGGAAACCAAGTGCTGTAGTCTTGAAAGTGAGACATCTTCCCATTTTTGTTGATACAGGATTTCATCCACTGAACAGTTCTCCTTTGCCATATTTTTCATTATATAATGCTCCGCGTGTGACAGGTCTGACCTGAACTTAAGCTGGTGCAGATTGTGCTTTCGCTGTGTCTTGCTAAAACTCAGAAAGGAATTCCTGAATAAGACATCATCTCAAACACAGCATATCACTCCAAACTCTTTATATATTGTTCCACATTAATGGTAGAATTTCAATTTCTGATCATACTAAACACAACACAGTTTTGCAAGCTGGACACAGATGAGCGGTTGCTGTTTTAGATCTTGTCTTCATTTTTTTCTCTGCACTGCAGTTTTAACCCGTGTTGAACATATATATTTTATATATCTTTTTCCTTCAGCTACCTTTGCAGCATGTTTGCTTTTTCAACAATTTTGTTTTACATTTTTGCCTCTTTTCAAACTTTTTGAAATGTGCAGGCACTAAAATGTTATTATTTCAAAAACATATACAATTTCTTGATACATTTCTTCTCTTGGTCGTATGGAGCTTCTAATATCACCATAACTTATTTATTCACTAAACCTTTAAGGACATCATGCGTTTACAGAGTAGTTTCCACAGTGACTAAACAAGTCAAAGATACCTGGTTTGATCCTGGGAAGCGACAAATGTCTTTGGGGTTGTTCACTCAGAAAACGAGTAAAGGAAGTGTTGCTAAGGCATCCAACAGGTGCCCATCAGGCTCACTATAAAAGAGTCCTCAGAGGCCGAGGCTCTCTGTTTAGGATAAAATCGTGTAACGAGTTTATTGTTGGACAATTTTAGCAAACAAAACAGACCAACAAGCATCAACCTCTTTGGGGTTGTGTCAGAAAGGGGATCCACCATATAAAACATCTTAAGACCCCTTAAGAATAAGCAGTCAGAAGTGTCTTCTTTATATGTCTCTATATAATAACACATGATGGGTTTTGTCTGCGTTCCATCTAAAAATGATTTGAAGGAGTTTGGCTTTCACAGTGCTACTAAGCCTTAAAGCCCAAGAAGACATTTAGGAGGGAGAGCTCGCAGTATTTTGTTTTAAGATGAGATTAAAAAATTGTGTACTTTATGGTACTGCCGACCACTAAGGGTGTAAGAGTCCCAGACATGATCAGACTTAATAAATGAACCACTTTTCACTGTCCTCCTTTATTTATACTGAACCTTGGTCCACTGCAGTGAAATGCCAGAAATTACACTGGCAATAATTTCCAGTAGGAAAGTAAAAATAACAACAAAAAAAAAGAACTTTCTGCAATTTTTTTCTTCATTTTTGAGCATCTGCGAGTGCAGCATGTGATCAGACAAAAGTTTTGTAAAGTTGTATCGGAATATGTCTTTGCTGAACCATGAAAATATCCAGCTATAAGACGACCACCTAGAAAGACACAAATGCACAAACACCCACCCATGCAGGCTCAAACACACACACACACACACACACACACACACACACACACACACCTAGAACTGACTGACAGACATCAAACTGATGCAGAGCTAAAAGATGACAGACAAGTGCCACTTGAGAAAATGACAGGCAAGTGAGACATTTACACTGATAGAGAGAAGAAGAGGGACACTGAGCACTGTCAGTCAAGAAGACTGGTGAGGAAGTCTCTTAGTGGGGTATGATATATTTATTTGTCTGTTAGTTATTTATAAAATGCTTTTTTAGTTTTATTTTCTACCTTTATTTGTCTAAAAGAGTCACAAATGCTTAAGGCTTTTTAAATTAACAAAAAAAGTAACTCTTTAATCAATGTGGAAATCAAGACTGTGATATAACTCAATAAATCAACCATCAGTTTGTGATTGTTTTACACTAGTCAGACAAGGCTGTGGAGTAAACATGCATTACACTTAGGGCTGCCACGATTAGTCGACTAGTCACGATTACGTCGACTATTAAAATCGTCGACGACTAATTTAATAGTCGACGCGTCGTTTGAAGCTTTGTAAGATCCCAAAAGACGCAGGAATAAGTAGTAGTATTTAAGAGTGTAATAACGGACTGAAACAGAAGATGGCAGCACTGCATGTACAAGGATGCCAGCTGCCGTTAACCCCGAAGAAGAAGAAACTGTGTCCCAGAATTCATAGCGCGGCCCAGCGCAGTTGTCAACAATGGCGGCAGCTAGTTAGTTTTAATATTACTCTTATTATTCTTTCTGGGTCACAAAATAAACGTTTAACATATTTTCAGGTGAGAATGTAGCTGTGTAAACCTCAAATATCTGCTTAGTCTATCAAGACACCACATATTTTCAAAAGCGCTCCGACGTTTTCGGAGACGTCTGTTACCCACCAGCTCGATAGCGAGCCGGGTTTCTAGGCTCATTAGAGTCGGCGAGAACACCGGACCCCCGGCAAATCGTTTTCAAACTCACCGCCGTCTTTCGCTGCTCAGGTTAAACATGTAATATAAGTCACTTAGATAACTTAAAAATGTTATTGTTTGGCTTTTTTTTTGTATTTTATTTGTTCCTGAGTAAATTGGTTTGGCTGAGAAATAAAGTTATAGTTTTTGCACAGATGAATAAACGTCAAGCAGACAACTGATTATCAGAAGTGTGAGATGCTCGAGAATATACTCCGGTGTCCTGTTATATTTTAGATAGCAAGGAGCAGACGGCTGAGTTTATTAAACTTCACTGAAACAATCTGCAAATTTCATTAAAAGTGTAATAAACTATCATCTTGTCTTTATTTTTAGTTAGCACATACCTTAAACACTTCAAGCTGTAAGCTAATGATAGTTATATAAGAGCAGACGCATGCTGGTGCAATAAGCTGTACATTTTACGTCCAATGGATGCATGATCTGATTAGTCGACTAATCGCAAAAATAATCGGTGACTAGTCGACTATCAAAATAATCGTTTGTGGCAGCCCTAATTACACTAAATGTTAATGTGCTCTGACATTCTGTGAAATTGATTATTATGGGCTGATGCTAAAACAAATTAATCTAAAAAAGTCTAAGCACAGAGACGGAGAGCGAGAGAAACATGATGTGTGAAAGATCTGTGCACAAAAATATTTAAAACTTTTAAGCTTGAGTATCACTTCGCTCAAACACACTCTTAGTGTCAAAATGAATTCTTTCCTATCTGCCCCACTTCAGTCAACCTCCAGTTCTTTCTTCCCATCCATCCACTCTCTCCTTCTCAGCCTCTCGCGCTCTCTCTCCCTGTCATATCGACTGGAGGTCAGCAGCACTCTCTCAAGGTCGTATCTGTCTGAGACCGACCCTCCTCATGCCCGGATGGCTGAGTGGAAGCGACAGCTCTGTCCCAGCTGGGGTCCATCAGACTTTTAGTGCCTCTGACCACCAGTCTCCCTGGTGGATAGCCCTGAAGTGCACCCTTTGTCCTCAGCGGCTGCTGTCTATTACAGAAAGTGTCACACAGAGACAAAGGAGGGAAATAGAAGGTTGGCTAGAGGAGGGATAGAAGAAATCCAACTAAATATTCCTTTAAATGACTCAAAAACAAATTTAACATCACATAAAAGAAAGATGCATTTCAACTTTGAAATTCATCCTTACAGACTCAGCACCACTGAATACTTATTATTATTGGCATCACTTTCCAAGCTCACTGATACGTGCACAAAGCTGTTATGGTGCCACCTCTTTGGTGGATGAGGTAAAGTTGTCATGTTTACTTAACTTTAAATTAAGTTTTTGGAGAAAATTTACATGATTTACAAAAATCAACTGATAATTAAAAAAAAATTAAAGCAAAAAGGCCAATTAATGTACCTGTGCTCAGATTCCCTTTGATTTATCTCACTATATGTTACAATAAACATATTTCTGGGGGGCTTCGAGGTGAATATTGATTCTCTTAGATCTTGTATTATGGACAGTTTTGTGATGTGTATTCATACTTTTTTTCAGACATTTTATAATATATTACTATTCAACAGGTTAATAGCAAACTTTAAAAACGTTCCTGGTGTTCTTAAAATCGTCAAATTCTGCTGCAACATCAGGTTTCGCTAAAAATAAAAATAACACAAAATTCTGTCCTTATTGCTACTTTAATTATACTTTGTTCATCTGTATATTGAAGAAAGAATAACACAAATGTTCAGGTGGATACTTCTGTACACTACATGTCTGTGAAGGTTCTCAGTCATCCAGGTCATCGTAGACTAAGGAGCTTGGAAAGAAAAGCGTCTGGACTTCTTTGAGTTGCTTGAAGACGTTTCACCTCTCATCCGAGAAGCTTCTTCAGTTCTAAGGGTCAATGGTGGAGAGTCCCAGATTTAAACCCAGTGGGAGTTTCCCCCCAAAGGGGGACAAAGGACCCCCTGATGGTCCTCTACCTAATCACATGAGCCAAGGTGTGAAAGTGGGTGTGGGTCCCAATCAGCCAGGGTTTCGGGTGAGCTCATTGTGAAACCTGGCCCCACCCTATCATGTGATTTCCTGAGGTCAGATGGCCCAGGATGTGAGTGGGCGTTAAGGCGTCTGGGAAGGGATCTCAAAACTGGATTATAGATGGCAGACAGTTGGTGTCGTAAACCACCGCCTCTGTTCAAAGATGGTCGCTCACAGTGGACAGAAATGGCTTCTTTCACTCCTCTTTCAAACCATCTGTCCTCTCTGTCCAAAATGTGAACGCTGGCATCCTCGAAAGAGTGACCTTTGTCCTTTAGATGCAGATGAACTGCTGAGTCTTGTCCCGTGGAGGTGGCTCTTCTATGTTGTGCCATGCGCTTGTGAAGTGGCTGTTTGGTCTCTCCGATGTAGAGGTCTGGGCATTCCTCGCTGCACTGTACAGCATACACCACATTGTTAAGTTTGTGTTTAGGAGTTTTGTCTTTTGGGTGAACCAGTTTCTGTCTGAGTGTGTTTCAGACCCAGCAACACACTCAGACAGAAACTGGTTCACCCGAAAGACTGGTCCTCCAAGGGACAAGACTCAGCAGTTCATCTGCATCTAAAGGACAAAGGTCACTCTTTCGAGGATGCCAACGTTCACATTTTGGACAGAGAGGACAGATGGTTTGAAAGAGGAGTGAAAGAAGCCATTTCTGTCCACTGTGAGCGACCATCTTTGAACAGAGGCGGTGGTTTACGACACCAACTGTCTGCCATCTATAATCCAGTTTTGAGATCCCTTCCCAGACACCTTAACGTCCACTCACATCCTGGGCCATCTGACCTCAGGAAATCACATGATAGGGTGGGGCCAGGTTTCACAATGAGCTCACCCGAAACCCTGGCTGATTAGGACCCACACCCGCTTTCACACCTTGGCTCATGTGATTAGGTAGAGGATCATCAGGGGGTCCTTTGTCCCCCTTTGGGGGGAAACTCCCACTAGGTTTAAATCTGGGACTCTCCACCATTGACCCTTAGAACTGAAGAAGCTTCTCGGATGAGAGGTGAAACGTCTTCAAGCAACTCAAAGAAGTCCAGACGCTTTTCTTTCCAAGCTCCTTAGTCTTCTGTACACTACTATAATAATCTATTGGTTACTTATGAGGTTCTCTTCTTTGTATGTTTAGTAAGCCTGCAGTGAAAGCATGCAATTTAACCTCAAGAAATAACGCTGTCCTAAAGGTAAAGGACCCAGCGTACATGTGCATGCAGCAGTGGGAGTGAAGCTGAGAGATCCCCGAGGCATTTAATAGCTATAGTTAGCTTAGATTTATCCACTGCTCTGATAGCTATAGTTAGCAGTAAATTTATCCACCTGCCAAGGGAAGTTGTCAACGAGGGGTGGGAAATACACTTTCATTGAGTTAGTTAGCCTTTAATGACTGAGGGACTGGCTGCAAAGAGCTGATTAGAAAATTAATTATTTATCAAAATACTCCTAAAAATTTCTCCTGAAAACTGAAAAAGTGAGAACAAGTCATTAAGGTGTAAATTAAATGATCTGAATTCCAAATCAGGCCTTCATGTATCAAGTCGTTATGTGTGAAGCCACGTCTGTAGCTTTTCACTTCATTTATGTACACTGTGTCTATTCATCGATTCATCAATCCCATGGGCAGCAGCAGAGTAACATGAAAAGTGTCCCTGCTTAATATTGGAAAAGATAACTACTAAGCATCATTTAGACTTCATTTTTTTTCTTTTTTTCTTGGAGAATAACTTACATTACTAAATAATGTAATGAATTATTCATTTCCAATGTGAATATTTCCATTCACTTTAACACTGCGAGTTTTGAACTACTTCACCCTCTGCTGACCTCCCTTCTGTCCTGGCCAGCATGGCTGTTGACAAAAACAGGACAAATGACCATACTATGACCATACCTTCAGTCTAATTCACTGCTAGCTGCTGAAACCCTTGTTACACTAAGCTCTGTGTTCATTTCAGTGTATGATAATGTCACAGTTAAATTTAAGCGCTTTGTTTTTTTAAATTTTTAATGTTCTCCTAAAGAGGGTATTTCCTGTTATTGCTGAGATTTAAGTGCAGTAAAGGGTATTATGGGATTTCCCTAGGGGGTTACACTGAGGCTCAACAACACAATCTGTCACTCTGTTATACATACAAGCCAGTGTACCTTTAAATGCTCATAAATTCAACAATCTAATCTCGATAAACAGCACTGACTTTCTATATGAGTGTCAAAATCCATCCATCCAACCATCCATCCATCTTCATCCGCTTTATCAGAGGCCGGGTCGCGGGGGCAGCAGCCTAAGCAGAGAAGCCCAGACCTCCCTCTCCCCAGCCACCTCCTCCAGCTTATCCGGGGGAACACCAAGGCGTTCCCAGGCCAGCCGAGAGATATAATCTCTCCAGCGTGTCCTGGGTCTGCCCCGGGGCCTCCTCCCGGTGGGACATGCCCGGAACACCTCACCCAGGAGGCGCCCAGGAGGCATCCTTGTCAGATGCCCGAACCACCTCAACTGGCTCCTTTCGATGTGGAGGAGCAGCGGCTCTACTCTGAGCCCCTCCCGGATGGCCGAACTTCTCACCCTATCTCTAAGGGAGAGGCCAGCCACCCTTCGGAGGAAGCTCATTTCTGCCGCTTGTATCCGCGATCTCGTTCTTTCGGTCACTACCCACAGCTCGTGGCCATAGGTGAGGGTAGGGACATAGATCGACTGGTAAATTGAGAGCTTCGCTTTTACACTCAGCCCCCTCTTCACCACGACGGACCGGTGCAGCGTCCGCATCACTGCAGCCGCAGCACCAATCCGTCTGTCGATCTCCGGCTCCCTTCTCCCATCACTCGCGAACAAGACCCCGAGATACTTGAACTCCTCCACTTGGGGCAGGAACTCATCCCCGACCCGGAGTGGGCACTCCACCCTTTTCCGGCTGAGAACCATGGCCTCAGATTTGGAGGTGCTGATCCTCATTCCCGCTGCATCACACTGCGAACCGTTCCAGTGTGAGCTGGAGGCCCTCACCTGATGAAGCCAACAGAACCACATCATCCGCAAAAAGCAGAGATGAGATTCTGAGGCCACCGAAGCGAAAGCCCTCCGCCACTTGGCTGCGCCTAGAAATCCTGTCCATAAAAATTATGAACAGAACCGGTGACAAAGGGCAGCCCATCACCCACCGGGAACGAGTCCGACTTATTGCCAGCAATGCGAACCAAACTCTTGCAACGGTTGTATAGGGATCGAATGGCCCGTAGCAATGGGCCAGACACCCCATACTCCCGCAACACCTCCCACAGGACACCCCGAGGGACACGGTCGAATGCCTTCTCCAGGTCCACAAAACACATGTAGACTGGTTGGGCAAACTCCCATGCACCCTCAAGTATCCTTGAGAGGATAAAGAGCTGGTCCAGTGTTCTGCGACCAGGACGAAAACCGCATTGTTCCTCCTGTATCCGAGGTTCGACTAGCGGACGAACTCTCCTTTCCAGCACCCTGGCATAGACTTTCCCAGGGAGGCTGAGGAGTGTGATCCCCCTGTTGTTGGAACACACCCTCCGGTCTCCCTTCTTAAAGATGGGGACCACCACCCCGGTCTGCCAGTCCAGGGGTACTGCCCCTGATCTCCACGCAACATTGTATAGGCGTGTCAACCAGGACAGCCCTACAACATCCAGAGCCTTCAGGAACTCGGGGCGGACCTCATCAACACCAGGGGCTCTGCCACCAAGGAGTTGTTTAACTGCCTCAGTGACCTCGCCCCCGGAAATTGGCGGGTCATTCCCCTCATCCCCAGACTCTGCTTCCTCCTCGGAAGACGTGTCAGTGGGATTAAGGAGGTCCTCGAAGTATTCCTTCCACCGCCTGACAATTTTCTCAGTCGACGTCAGCAGCGCTCCACCAGCACTATACACAGTGAAGCCAAAATCATTTGACATAATGCGTTTCACTAAACTTCCAAAATGCTCATAGTTTTTTGGTATAGATGTAAAAAAAACACTCCACATATTAATGTCTGAAAATAAGACACAACTGCCCAGAAACTACTCTGCTCAGCATTAAAGTTCATTTGACTACAAACTACACAGTCATGTATAATTATCATCATGGGAAGACAGAAACCAGAGGAAACACAAGAGTTAGAAGGATAGGAGACACACTGAGGGACAAAAACACAATTTTTACAAGATGTTTGTGTTGCCTAGAGATAATACAGACACAATTTTGTGTTGAGCAGGATTGGAAAAATACATTGAGGGAAGTAAATAGATACAAATGATTGATTCCTGTTTTCACTTGATTATGAGTGAGCATCTCTCAGTCCCATCCAAATATGCCATCTATGTGACAAAATGTACTTTTGGAGCGCAGAAGCATCTTAGCCATATTTGTATAATGCAAAAACACATTTTGTTATGCATCATTGAGCACAGTAGGACCCCGGTGAGCTTGATATACATTCATAATGGATAATTTATTACAGTAATGTATGCCTCAGCCTAGTAGCTACAAAATCTGCACGTTCAACAAGTATCGAATACCACAAAACATAACTAAATGCAGCAACAGTGTAAGTGTTTATTACATTAAATAGCCATTAACGAGCCTAAAATAGCCTCAATGGCCATTAGCCATATAGGCAAAAACTACTTTCTAATCTTGCTGCTCATACATGCCACCTCTGCCTCTCTACCCAGGAACTGGAACTGCTGCTGACTCCCACTTATCACTGGCTGTCTCTTTCTTTTACCACTTCTGCCAGTTTTTGAGCACTTTGTCATGTCACCACCTGCAGTGATTAGTTGCAGGCCTACAACCAGGCTGTGATAGAAATTGGCACTGGTGATCCGGACTGTTTGCAGACTTGCCATACTACCATCCTGTGCCATACTACTGATGAAGGTTTGGGGGTCAGGGGAAGTGTGTCAAAGGCTGCCCTGCTAGGAAAGCTGATCAATGCGTTGCTCGACACATAACTCCCTCCCATGATGTCCGCTGGCCTCCTAAGCCATCCATTTCCTTCTTGCTGCCACATACATCCATCTTTTGTTCTTTTTCTTTAACAAGCAATGCAAAACCTAACACGTAAACTCTAGATGAAGAATGAATTATGAACGTCTGAGAAGATGATTTAAAATACATTGTTGGTTCGGTCATGAAATAAACTCTAATCCAAGTTTTAGAAAAAGAGGATTAAAAATGAAAAAGCCCTTTCCTACAGTTCCTCCTCTTTTTGCCTACACACTGCATTGAATTTTCCTTTTCTCCTTTCTCCAACAGTTACTTCTAGTTAACCCCCCCTCACTCTCATCACCCCTCACTCAGACTGCTACTAATAGCGGTTTATTTTTAGCACATGTGAGGTGTGTGTGTGTATACACATGATGGATGAAGGTGATGTTTCACACCTTCCTCATGAGGGGGAAAAAGACGGCGGTGGCGGTGGATGGGATGAGTGGAGGAGAGGTTGAGGGCGAGGCAAAAAGCGAGCTCGTGAGAGGACACATGCAGAGACAGCTCTTACTACACAAAAAGTGAAGGATTGAGAGAGACATGGCTCACACCTAAAATCCCCACTGGTGCGGCACACTGATCTACAAGAAGCTGAAGATCAACAGGCCACGCTGAACCAGATAATAGTCTTCCTCACAGAGATGAGGGATGACAGGAGCAGCCTTATGGACCGTACCGTCCAATTAAGAAACAGTGCATTAGCTTAGGGCAAAAACTGAAATTTAATCACATGCCAGTTCCTGCTTCTCGTCTTTACGGTCAAATCTCAAGAGAAAGTTGGAGAGCTGATCAGAGGTGAGAAAACTCATAACCTACTCTGAATTATGCTGGAAGTGGATATCGAGGAGAGAAATGCAGATGGTACATCACCTGACAGGCAGAGCAAGTGAGAGCACTGACTTAATCAACGTTTGACGGAGCGAAATGTGAACAGCATGGAGCAGATTAGGGCTAAAACAGAGGGACGGGTGCCAGTAAAAACAAAGGATAAGAAAGCAAGCAACAGATACACAGAGGGATTATTCGGCATACACAGAGAGCACAAATAACTACAAACCAACTGTCGCTTTTCCTTTAATAACTTGATCTGGAATGCCACTGCATGTGCATATAATTGGCAGCACGTGTAAAACAGAAATGTAATTTTTAAATATAGCTCTTCAAAAGGGAACTTTTTTTCTGCACATGTTTCGACCTTGAACTTCCACAAGGAGTTTATTTTTAGGCCACCGTTTAATCTCTTTTCTGAATCTGCAAGTCAGGAGGTGTCAACAGCAGACAGAAACAGAAGCGAATAATCAGCACAAGCAAGTGAGAATTTTCACGTCTGGCGACAAAACGAGCCTGATCTTAAAATGGGTGCGAGTGCTGAGACGTGATAGAATATGTTCTTTCTTTTTTTAATTTTCTATTTACCCCTTATGATTTTTGTCGCTGTCTATCTTTCTTTCATCTCACTTTCTTACAGACCTTTTTTTTCCCAGTCAAATGACAAAAACACTTCTCACATCATGCACAGCAGTGAGTAAAATAATAATACCCTAAATGAAGTGGGACAAAATCTTGTCAGGGTCTGGATATATCTCTTTGTTTCTGCCCCACAAGTTATGTCTTCTGAGATCTGATGCTTAAGCACTACTTCCTGCCGCGTTTTCGTATTACCTATTATATGAGGCACGACCACGCTCTGCCTGGCAGAGGGTCTCCTTCACCCCACAGTTAAGCACACAAACAGGGGACTTTAGCTTGGAGTAAGATATACTTGTGGTAATGAGCAATTCCCTTTCCACTGTGAGTGCCATTACCACACGCTGTAATATGACTTAATGCTCTCTATACACATAAATATAGCAACGCTAAACCCCCTATAAGCACGTGTCACAGTTTGCCGTCATAGGGAGCCCATGGTTTTATTTATTATGTCTAAAAGTGACACACTGTGTCAATTTTTTATCAAAAGTTGGGGAAAGTGATGGACACGGGTGTAGCGACATTTTTCAAAGACAAAAGGGATGGTGTTAAACGTATAAGGTATAAATCCAAACCAAAAACTCACATAGTTCTCATCTAATCAACATGCTGACCAGTTATGACTTATCTTAAGCCTTTAAGTGTTGACTACTGGCTATAGTGGCTGCAAACAAGTCAGCCCGTGCAACTGCGCGCACATGGCCTGCTACCAGAATAACAGTATTAAAGTTTTCATAATAAAATAAAGAATGCATTGAAATTCAGCACCATTGCATGCACACAAATACACATGAAGCAATGCCAAAGCTCACACCAAGCATATTTTATTCATAAGTGAAAGGTTGATAACAAAATCTCTTTGGTCATGGCCACAAGTGGGTTGCAAAGAGAATCAGCTTCAAGGTATGAGAGCTGAAAAACAGAGTGTAAAGAAACGTGTGTGTGTGTGTGTGTGTGTGTGTGTTCCTCTGGGCATGCATATTTATGCACGTTCTCTTGGTGTAGAACTATGCATGCCTCTGCACGAAAAAAAAGGCGGAAGTGGCACGTAGAGGAAGAAAATCAGACGTTATTAATTAGACAGTACAAAGTTGTAATGGCTTTTCAAGGAAGATTAACACCAAGTTTCATTTGGAAAAATGTCAGAGCCCCTAACAAATGACTCATACTCTGGAAAAGGAAATGAATGTGACTATTTCTTGGTCACATTCATTGCACAGGATGCACAGGAAGTCCTTGTGAAAGTCTCCTGTAGTAAGAAAGGTGCAGTGGTGGAGAATGCAGTGTATGACATTAATAAGTTACAGGAAGCTGGTGTCTGCACGCGTATGATCTTGATCACCTTAAGAGAATTAATTTGCAGCAAGGTGAGGTATGTGTTGCTCCTCAGCGCACCAAACACATTAATCTTCAGACATGAAATATTGATTTAGGGCTGTTTATTACAACCTCAGGCAATTTACAAGTCAAAACATCGTGTTTGTGTACAGTTACTGTGGAGTAAAGCCGTTAGTGGGCAAGAAGTCATTTTTTAATTTGATGGGAACAAATTTGTTGTTTAGCTGAAACAGAACAACAATGCCTTCAGCTACAATTGAATGTATTCCTGTAAACAAGCTGAAAATACACTGATAACTAAGACAAAGTAGGTTGTTTAACAGTGTGATCAGTGAGCTAT
Source organism: Oreochromis niloticus (assembly GCF_001858045.2). Lineage (NCBI taxonomy): Eukaryota > Metazoa > Chordata > Actinopteri > Cichliformes > Cichlidae > Oreochromis > Oreochromis niloticus. The sequence continues at coordinate 18,646,992 of NC_031978.2, forward strand.
TGATAAGGCAATAGATCTAGACGCTTGGCAATAGATCTAAAGAGGGTTTTTTTCCCTTTTTTTAGAGAACACACAGCTATTGGTACAAATAAAAAAAAATTAAAGGTTTAAGGATTTTCTTCTACTCACTACTTCTTCACAAACCAACACATTTGCCTTAATTTTGTTTTCTAGATCTAGAGACTATTCGGTGGCTTGCTGGTAACCTCTGCACCAAAACCTCCTTGTGATTGTTTTAGTTGTAAGCAGATTGCCGTGGTCTCCTATAGGTTGCATGGAAGACACCGGCTTGTCTGGAAACACTAGCAATTTCCTCTTCAAGTTGTAGTGAAGCATGAAAAAGTGTAATGCCAAACTTTTGTAGGCCAATGCTCTCCCTTTCTGAGTTGCATCATACCATCCAGAGATTAAATGTAACTAAATGATCTTGCATAAAAGTTAGATTTGCAGACAAGTCTTCCATGTAAATTAATGACAACTGCAGCAACCTACTAATGACCAAATCAATTTGCATGTAGGTGTTTTGGTACCTACATGCATACCTCAACTTCTTGCTAGCGACCGCCAACAATCTCCAGCAACCTGGTGGTTAACAGGGATCAATGACTGGTCTCTAATCTTGAGCGAACTGCCAGAAACCTCCAGCGCTGTGCGTTCCTGTCATGTAATAAACACAACAATATTGTGTGGGTACTCCTTAACTTGAGACCTCTGGGGCTATCCTGTGGGACCACAAAAGGTTGGAAAGCCGTACTTTGGATTATGTGGGTTGTATGCTGACACCTTTGTGGAACATAATGTGAAATCTCAGTCACATAGGGATCCAGTTCAATTTGAAGGCCATCTCAGGACATTCCTCATCTATAAGACTCTTTAGGTTGCTGATAAACAGGGATGAGAATTGATAAGAACTTAGATTCCAATTCCATGATCGTTGTCACTTATCGATTTGTTTCCTTTATGATTCTCTAATCAATTCTCATTGGGTTCTCATTGGCTCTGCTTTGGGAGTCACCCCCATCTCTAAGCAGCATATCAAAGACATTACAGTTATGCAAATTAACTGCATGCTGTGCGGTCAAATGTTTGTGCACGTTGGTATTTCCCCTCTTTACAAGAAAAAAAATCATGTGAACGGGCCTGCTTAATGTATGCATTTTTATTAGGTGGTGCAAATAGGTTAGATAGTATTTAAAACATTTTAATTGCACAATACAGAGCTTGTCCCACTATTAGATAAAGGAACACAAACAAAGCTCCAGGGAAGAAGAGGAGAAAAGGACACACAGAAACACACGGACACATACACGCACACTAGAATGGCCTTGTTTACCTTGGAGAAGCTAATGAAACAAGCTAATTAGTGGGAAACGTGGAGTTAAAAAGGAGGGTGATTAAAAATGACTGTCATCACTAATGCATACACCAGCGTGGGCTAACAACACACAATCAGCTTCCTGACCCTTGTGTAGGTCTGTGGTTGAAGAGGCACAGGACTGTGATTAATTGACAGAACTAATTATAGACACATGAGTCTTTTCAGAAACATGCTGTGTGCTACCAGTAAGGGTATAAGCATAAAAAAATTAGAGTTTTTCCAAACATGGTCCAGCAAACTTATTCACTGAGGTGGAATAAAAACACCTATTAACCAGGGCTTTCTTAATGTCATCAGTCCTTTTCTGCATAAGTTAAATCGCTGCTAGGTTCATACACAGTTTGATAGCAGTGCAAAATCTGTCTCTCCATGCCTGACTTAAATGGCATGTCCCTCAGCACCTTGGCACAGCCAAAAATGCTACAATGCCCAAATACCAAACTATGAATGGCCTTGATGAAATCCCAATGTAGCACAGCCATTATACAGTTCAGCCCTTTCTGGCTCCCACTGCAATGAAGCAGACATCTCTCTTTTTCTCTCTCTCTCTCCCATTGGAACAGACACGCAGGAGCCAGTAGTCATGGTAACTCCATTCTGGGTAAACTTAAGGATGTGTATGCACACACACGCACACACACACACACACACACACACACACACACACACACACACACACACCGATTTTAATAAATACTTCATAGATGGGAGCGAATGTGCTTTGATACTGCAGTAGCTAGTTAGCTGGTTAAATAGTTAGCAGCTTCTTTTGCCAGGAGACTGTCAGACTGCATCATTTCCTAAAGTTGCTCTGTTTCTGTTTGTGCCTGTTTCAGGGTGCATGCACCAAACACATGTCTACTTCCGGACAAGTTTTGAATATCAATGAGTACAATTATTCCAACCTTTTCGTAACAAGGATGTAGACGGAAAAAAATAAGCACTTAAATGAGATTTGTTTCATTCCTTCAAACATTGTTACACCACTCTGAAAAGCCCTGGCGATACTGCTGTAGCAGAGCAAGTCTATGAGGGTAGTGTATGAGCCTGATTATCTGTTTACACATGGGAAGGGAATGTGGGTATGGGCTTGGAATGGTTACCACTTTTGCTGCTTGAGCCTATGATGGCTTTGTTTTTCTGACCATTGCCCCTAAATTGTATTTTGGTCCATGTAATTTCATTTTTTATAAACTCTGGTGGTAGTCTTCATTTCACGTTGTGTCTTATGAGTTGAATTTTAGCAACAAAAAGCGAATGTTTGTGCATGACTGCTGGAACAATACAAAGTTTGATGTAGTGTCTGTGCTGTAGTGCTTTGTTGGTAATTACTTTAGTTACTTTAGCAGTGTCTTTTTTTTCTTGCTGTCAACACATCCCAAGAAAACATCAAAATCACCAACGTGTTAGTCCATCTGTCAATGCTTTTCTATTTCCCAGCAATATCTGTGCCATTCATCCCCAAGCTTGTTTGTGCAAACTCAAAGGCGCAAACAGTATAATTAACAGCCACTACAGAAACTTTTACTATAATATTTGCCCATGAAGGGCCTCCAGCTGAGGACGTCAAGCAGACAACTAAGTAACAACCAGGTAACATTGCAGATACTGGCACAAGCTTTATTTTCAAGCTTTTTTTCTGATGATGTAATCTTTTGCATAGACATTTATGCAGCAATTATTAAACCTCAGAGTGTTTGAAGCATCCCTCAAAATCTTTATCAGCACAAATATTTGGTATAGTTTCATTTCCAGCAAAGTGTTTTTGTTGTGATGAACACACACTCACACATGGGTTACAACATGTGCATTTATATGTCTGTGCTTTCTCCACGCATGATAAGCGGCTGCATTCAGATCACGAACATGAAGCTCTGCAGTTGTCAAAGTCTGAAGAGATAACGAGGAGAAAAAGCAGAGGTGGAGATGAGCAACCCGGTTGTCAAATTAGCATTCACACACTGCTCTATTGACAAGGTCATCTAAACGCAGCTTTACCTCCACCCTCAGGATCAACTGCTGGGATTCAATAGAACCACCCTACTCTGTTGTGTTTTCCCCAAGGCAATGTGAGCTGCTGCTCAATATCACTCGCAAGAAAAAAAGGAAAATGGGTGTAAAGCTTAGCAGCAGGCTGTCAATAGGCAACATTATAAAGGGTGATTTCTGGAAAGGACACTCTTTAGCCAGCACTAAGCCCAGGAGGACAAAGAGTACGTGGATGCTAAAGAAAAAGGACCTTCTCAGTATGACGAAAAGAACTTGACTGCGCTTACATAATTTTATTCTAATCTCGCTCCCCAAATTAGCATTGTAAAGTTCTGTGCAACTGTGCAGAGAAAGCTAGAGAGGGAAGGAGGATGGGGATGGGTTAGCTGAGAGGTGGATGAAGGGCTGGGTAAAAGGCAGTGTGTGTCTTTCTTCCACTGAGAGTTTCTCAATGGAGGTGGAATGCCACATGCTTCCAGAGAGCAATCTGTTTGACTGCTAGAGAGCAAACAGGAGGAGACAGAAGGACAGAACTGTGAAGGCAGGACGGAGGAAAGCAGGGATTGAAAAAGCAGATTGAAAGAAGGGAAGAGTGAGTTCATTCAAAGCCAGCAGCTTTCTAATTCTCACTGTGAATTCATTATTGATTCTATTATTATGTGTTTGAATTGAACAAGCTTAAACAATGTATGCTCACAGGAACATACAGTACACATCATTGCAGAGGAACCATCTTAAGGGTCTAAGCCTTGCATGATCTTGCTGTCTAGAGAGGAAAAGAAAACACTTAGATGTACTATATACACATTCAAACCCTGCAAGTTCACTGACATGCTTTTAAATAGTCATGTTTAGGATTTATGCCACTGAGGAGTGCATTTACTCTTGTAGAACAAAATCTGAGCCACACACACAGACTAGTGACCTATTTGCAAAGATCTCAAAACACACATCAGCACCTCTGCTATAAACACAGCAAACTTTAACTTTAGACCATCTCCACCTGGCTGCTGCGCTCAGCAGACCCAGCAGCGAACCTCTGGGTGTGGAAGTGGAAGTTTTTGGATGCCTACCTTGGGTGAGCGTTCCCATGAGAAAGCGATAGAAATAGCGAGCCACCTTGGTGAGCTGCCTCTTGCACCTTTTCCTGCACTGGCTCATCTTGGTGCAGCTGAGGAGGTGGAGGTGATGATAGTGATGGTAGTATTAGTCGACTTGTCTGCCAGGGGAAACGAGCTCTCAAGGTAGGAGGGGAGGCACAGAGCACTGTGAGTGAGTGTGTGTTTAGGTGTGTGTGTTCATGGAAGTCTGACTGCCGCTGCTTCTCTTCTCCTCCTCCTCCTCACTCACCGCTTCTCTTTCCTCTCTCTGTCTTGTCTTCTCCCCTTTCTCTTCCTCTCCGTTCTTCTCTCCACCTGTAGGGCGCTGTCAATCAGCCGGCAGCACTCTGTCTCCTCCCCCTCACGTTCTGAGAAGCCCTTTTCTGGCCTCTCATTGGTTGGGAACAGAGTGTGGCGGAAAATTACGGACCAGCGCACATGTGAGAGAGTGTGTGTGTGTTTTTCTCTTTGTGTGTGTGAGAGGAGTATACTATAAGGAGGCCGGCTTGACTGGCAGGTGGTGGTGCTTTTTTTCTAGCTGCTTTTGCCACACATCTTATTGATGCTATTTATTTTCATGCATCTCCAGTCATGAAACGTGAGAAGACAGCCTGGGAGAGCGTGTGTACATCTGTGTATGTTTGAGCCGCTAGGAGGTTGAGTAAAGCGACAGAGAAAACTAAGCAAACTCATTAATTAGCATCGCACGTCACACTCCTCTATCTGCTTTCCTGCTCATTAATGATATTCGTAACAGTGAGAGGTAAGTGAAGAGGGCAGGAGCAAAAGGGAAAAAGTGAAGTTACATGAAGAGACAGGTAGGGAGGTGGAGATGGGGCAAATAGGGGAATGCATTAATAATATCTTCACTCCCTTCTCAGCGTGGTGCAATTTTAAAAGAGTGGAAAAGCTTGACGAAGGAGAAAGAGGCTTTTTGGACAAACACCAGCCCTCACCAGCAGTCGATGAAAGGATTATTATCTGGCGGCAGAGAAGGAGGAGAAGTGGGGAAGAGAGAGGAGGAGCTTTTAAATCCTGCGGGATTGAGAAAAGAAATGTATTTATGTAAAGCCTTTCTGTCTTCATCCTTATCATTCTGGCTTCCCTCCTGCAGAGTCGCTCAACAGGGCGACACACTCAACTCGTTTTCCCCGGTGTCACATATTTATTGTTTTGCCCTCTACAACTCCCACATTAGCCTGCTAAACTGCTGCCAATCCACCTTTATCCCCTCACTTTCTCCCTGATGCTGAATTAAGAGTGATTACAGTTACCTCAGCAACCCCAGACTCCTTGGATGTCTGTCTGTTCTTCAGGTCAGAAGAAGGAAAAAAAGAGAAGAAAATCAATCAAATGTCAGATGCTTCCTCTAAATGCCTGTGTCTTTTTCTGTCGGCTCTGTGATCTTGTCCTCGTTTAAAAGTCAAAGAGAGAGGTCAAAGTATAGAGTACAGGTGAGCATTTGACAGTGAGAGTCTAGAGCAGCTCTGACAAATAGTGACATAACCACGTAGTGCAGAAGGACCTGTTTCCCAGATTCTGAGCAAATGGACTTAAGAACATGTGGGAGAGCAGATGGAAAAGACTTTAAAAAGGTTTTTGGGACTCAGTATTAAATGGTCATATAAGGATTCTTACTACTTATTGGTTTTGACTCCTGGCTTCTTGGTTCAGTGATCTCTAATGGTTCAAGTAAGGATTATCTCTCCTATTTCTGAGTGTGTGCGAGCCTTCATAAATAACTGCAGACAGTGTGTGCCGACCGAGGTATACCATAAGAAGTTTGTGTGTGTCCTTAAACTTTCCAGTCTTGGTTCAACAGTGCTCTTTTCAGTCACAGGTGGCACAAACAGCTACTGAAAAATTTAATAATCTCCAAGCTCTGGATTAAGTCACAGTAACTGCCACCTCAGGTTTGCTTGCACTGACTGTTTATTTTGGTTTCTTTCTAAAAAAAAAAAAAAAGTTTGAATAAATACTTTCATTTATGTTATTAGAAAGAACAAGCAGTGCGATGGTAAAGTACAAACTGTGTCCAAGAAATAAACAACTGAATGAAGGTCTTTACACACTGGACAAGTAAAATGCATTCATGTAAATATTTCATCTGATAAAAACATGTTTCAGAATCACTTGTAATGCAGCCGTTCACAGCAACCACGTAATTTTGCAGGGCAAATTTGCAGCATTAAAATTTTTCAAACCAAGCTTGCTTTTTTTTTTCCCCCTTTAGACATTTTCAGATCCGAATAAACTGATCTGACCAATCAGACCACTGCATTTGGTAACAAGTATGCTGTAACTTAAAATGCGCACCGGTGGCAGAAATAGTAAAATAATACAAGTTTACCTCAGACACACAGCTAGGTCTACTGGCTCTCTAAAATTGTTTTTCTGCCTCCTCAGATTTGGTCCCAACTTTACCAAAAAGAGCTAAAACTGCCCAACTGACATCCTAAAATATACCCCCTGGATCAAAAAGTTCTCCCTGCTGCTTCCTTATGTAAAGATTGGATAAACTCAGAATATCAGTTAATTCATTTTCTTGTTTAGAAACATTAGGACCAGCTCATCATTGCTTGATATTGACTTCATTTTTTCCATGTTTTTAAAGACAAATTTTCTGTGAAAAGGCAATGCATTCAGTGAGTATATAGACATACACAAGTTTGGATCTAAAAAAATTCAGAATTTCACATGTTTTCTTAAAACATCTTCAGTTTGTAATGACCTTTATACTTCTAACACAACACTGACTCTTTGCAAGCATCTGCACAGATAGTAAACTAACTCAAAGCTGGTGAAGAACCCAGTTAAATCAGAGTGCATGCCAACCCCAGCCCACCTGAGCGGGATCTTCAACAGGTAACAAAAGCTGTTTTAAGCAGTCAGGCTTGAAGCCTCTAGTCATTTCTACCTCTACATATTTCATAATCTGAATCACTGTGATGATCATTTTCAAGTAGTTTGGATAGGTTTTCATGTATGTACTGAAATACTCAAAAGGAAGATCGCATTTGTGCCCTTCACTAGTGAATTCACTAATGTGGATTTGTGTTGCCATGTTGGACTGTAGCCTCAGGTTTATATTGTTAACTGGTAATTGTGTGACAATGCACTTCAGCTCATGCACGGAGTAATGCAAAACCAAGCAGCAAGTAATGTTACCTTCTCTGGAGCATAATTAAGTAATGGGCAGTGTTATTCTTAAAAAAAAGTAACAAGTAATGTGCAAAACATTACTTTTTGAGTATCAAACCCATCACTGGCTGTGAAACATTAAGTGATCCAGACTTAAGTCTGTAATTTCAGAAGCAAATGAAGATACCAAACACATATCAAGTATTGACAACAGCTAAAGTAACCAAAGAAATTCTAGTTGTAAAATTGTGAAAATGGTAACATGTTAACATCAAATCTTTAGAAAACAGATAAAACATCTGAGGTATCAGTGCTTGATTCTGCTACTGTGGGGAGGGTTTGTTTTGTTTTTAAACAGAGCTTAAATGTGTTTTGCAAGCTCTGAAAATTTTGTGTGGCAATCTGCAGTACTTTACACGTTAGGAGTGATTTTGACAATGAGCAAAACTTTGTTCCACCCCTATGTATGCTGAAGGCCTGGAACTCAGACGTTTTCATTATATGAAGGTCAAACTTTGCATAGCTTCACTGAATAGACTAAAGTTGTTGTCTGGGTAGATCAGCTGATTCTGAGGGGGTCAGGTGAGCAACACTCACTGATTTCCCATGAAATAAGATTATCTTCAGATAGTTATTGTATCTGAGCTAAATGATGGTCAGCAGGATTATAACCAATAAGATGACGATGATCCTTTTTTGTCTTAAATATAAACAGGCAGGCATGTGATGATCAAGACTCACAATGTGGACAAAAACCCAGGCTTTCATGCACACTGCTCCTCTCTCTAATCCTATAAATAATAGAGCCGGCTAGATTCTAGGAAGAAAGAAAGCAGCCTCTCATACACGCAGTTTAGCCTAAAAGTTAAAGAAGAACTGAAGCGACAGATTGAGTGATCAGTGTAGCTTGAAGAATTAAACATTAATTGCTCGATGTAACACACCATCTCCCGCCGCACATACACATACATAGACATACACATTCAGGGTTGCATGATCTGATAATGACAGGTTAAAGTTTAATAAAGCCAGCTTTTCTGTCAAGGGATGAAGGAAGGAAGAAAAAGAGACTAATTATGATTTATATGTCTGGAATTTTAAAGTAAGGCAAAGAGTACAATAACTTCAGGCAGTTCTAAGGAAGAGCATAAATAATGTGAAAGATACTAAAAGTAAAATAAAACTAATTAAAAATGCAAAAGGGCTCTAAAAGCAGAATAAAACATGTGTGCATTAAAGTACACTGTGTCATTTTCTTGTAAACAAACAAACAAAAATAAATGTACTTCATTCACTGTTAGTTTCTACAATAGATTATGCATATCCTCATAATCCTGTACGTTAACATCCATGTTTACTTGTAAGCAAGCGAGCCTTTTTTCTGCAGCTATGTTTCTCGGCTTGTTATCACCACCTGTTGACATCATAGAAAAACTTCTCCATCGCTGTAGTAGAGGTCAAATACTCCAGATGGTTACCTTTTATAGGTACCATCAGTCAGACACAAGGACAGCATTTATGTTTGTAATCTGATTTCACCGCTGACCCAATCAAAGTGAGAATTTTTCAACCTTCTGGGCCTTATGTCTTTCATTTTGCTGCAAAAAGTCTTAAATGCTGCTTAAATGCTCTTAAAAGTTAAAAAAACAACCACAACAACTTTATTGTGTTGTGCTGCAAAATAAACCTATTGTCCTTATATGAGGACATACTTTTACAAAGACAAATAGCTTTGTTTTCCAAGGTGATTACATCCAACTAATCTCAAGTACGCATCCCAAACAAGAGCTCAGGTCTCAGGCAGATAATGAATTGATCTTTTGTTGAGTCAGTCACAAATCCTATTTCCTTTTCTTAGTCTTTTAGTTACTGGAATATAGAAAATTGTAGTTACCATTCACACTCAATCCTGAACATGAATTTGTCTGAAATTGTGAAGCAGAGCTGCATGACAAATCAGGAGTTGATAGCAGCAGTGACATTTTGGAGGGCATTAATGGGCTGTTTACCAATATACAGGAGTCATTGATATTGTTGCCTTTAAATCAATCAAACAGGGCTTGACATAGAAAGTTTTGTACTTATTAGTTTCACTGTGGAGGAGAAGTAACATGTTAGATTTCTTTTTTTCTTTTTTTTACACTGGTTTGCTATTTTGGCTGTAAAATTTTGAAACTTCTGAAAACTTTGTGTGAAAGGATTGTGTACATCATCTAACTTTGTCTCAGAGTTTCACCTTGGCTGTGACAAAAACTAAACATTAAAGGGTAATTTACCTTCTGTCATAATCTCATTTTGGGATCCGTGGTTCTTATAGAAAAGCTTCACTTGGTCCTACACCAAAAGCTTTTATCTCCAGCATTGACAGCAGGGGTGAGGTACAGCCTGTCAGACTCTCTGCTTGTACCTGACAGCTTTATTGAAAATGTATAGAGGCTTCTCTGCAACACTGAGGCACCATCAGCTGAGCAGCAGTAAAATTTCATAATATCTACTGTATACAAAAGCCTGTTATCCAACAGGAAGATAAAGAATTTCTATTGGGGATATGAAGAAGTAGGAGGAAGGGTGAGGCTGCTCAAGTATAAGAGTTCTACATCCATTGTTCATTTAAATCCCGTGACATGTGTCCAGCGTTTGTGCCAAGACTCAGCCGCCTGTTCTCAGCGCATGTACATGTGCCTTTTTGCATCTATTTTTTTCAAGTGTTTACTTCCAGGACTCTGACTCACCACCAGCACCAAGATGTCCAGGGTGTGAAAGCAGCACAGCCAAACACCGGCAACAGTCCATTAGCAACTATTACCATAAAAAATCAACACAAACAAAGAGCAACACTTCACACTGCTGGCCCAATTATCAGCTTCAGTCAAATTCCAGTAACTCTTAATTATATTCTTGCAAGGACAAAAAAGCAGTTACTGTCTCAACACGTCAGTAAAATAACCATAAAATATAAAAATCGGCAGACGGCGAAAGAACATTGTGGCAGACAGATAGAGGGGTCAGAGACATAAGAAGAAAGATGAGTTCAGAAGCATGCAGAGTTCCTGCACTTAACCTATTGATGAAGCTACAGATCTAGGCTAGATGTTCATTTGAATGAACTGTCAGTAGGAGAATTAACATAACTGTGTGACTGATCTCATCCTTTCACATCCTTTCTGTTTATACGCTCAAAACTTAAAAACTATTGTATTTAGCTTCATAGTGAATAAAATAAAACACTAAGAAAAATGCTATGCAGACTTTATGAGTGTGTGTGTGTCACAAGTGACAACATAATGATTTTCCACAGATTTGGATTTGGTGCAGCAGTCTGTGCAGGCTTCCACATGAGCACAAAGGCACACAGGAATGTTGGAGGGCAGATGTGACACTGACACTCAAGTATCTGGCAAAGACACACACACGCACGCACGTACACATTCTCACATGCATTTGTTTTTAACACTATTTATGTGGCAGGCAAAGGCACCAGCTGGTGAAATCCACTCAACACTCTATTCACTGAGGACATGTGACGGTGGAGGGAAGGAGAGGAGAAAGAGAGAGGGAGTGGGAAGAGAGGGAGGAGCAAGAAGGAGGCACAGGTGGAAACACTTATCTTCAGGGATGTGTGGTTAAGGCTTAAATGCAAACAAAAAAGCAGGGAAGTTTTCACACACACACACACACATATATAATCCCAGACACACATCCTGTCCTTCAGGTTTGTAGAACCCCATCTTCCCAGAATCCTGTGTGTCCAGCCTCCAGGCTCGCGTCTTACACTGTATTAAAGATGTAAATGGATTTATTAACAAGCATATCAAAATGCATCCTTCATATCAAATCATCCTCAGATTACTGAATACACAGCAGCTTATTCTGCTTGGTAATCAAAACAGATTATGACGGATACACATGCAAATAGCTAGAAACTAATATTATGTGATATAAAACTGCCCAGACGGTTTAAGGTTAAACAGTATATAATGCAGAATAACAGAACAGTTAAATGAGCTACAAAATCATTCGTATCCATGGAGATGAAAGTTACTTCCTTATAGAGTAGTGACTGCATCCTACAGCCTGTTTATTTATACCCTCCCCTTTAATATGCTGTGAGGACTCTCAAGGGCTGCAAGGATGACTTAATGCAGAATGACAATCCACAGTGAAGTACAAGTTGGTGAGAGTCATTTGGGAAAGGGTCAATATGCACACATATAGAAGCTTTAATCTATAATTGAAAGTTTACCTCAGATAAGCCAAAGCAAAGGAAAGCAGGAACCACAGCAACTCGAGCAAACCTTCAAATATCACACACTCTTGATTTAAGCAGGACTAGCCTGCAAATATTTTTATATGGTTTTATTATTACCCCTCTGTGGCATGAATTTTAGTGTAAAAAATATTTCACCCTATTTTTTGAAAGCTTGTGTGTCCCTGTTGATGTAACAGTCAAAAAATTTGTACTCCTCACCTCTCCTTACCAGAAACTGGTTTATTGCCTCAGGGAAACACCAAAAGGTACCAAAATCTCACAGTTTTCCATATAATCTCATTTAACAAACATGTAATTTTATATTTTAATATACTTGTGTTCCCAACTCCAGATGAACTGTGCACACATCATTATGTACATACACACATTATTGCTCACGTATGTCTGACCCTCGACTGATCCCTGATCCCTGAAGCTGACTCTGGGGTCTGCTCTTACTCACCGTCACTCTCATCACCTTCACTGTCCTCACCCTAACGGTCCAATCACATCATTTCCTCAATGCATGATTTGAGTACTTACATATCAAACTACTACATCCTCTACTGCTTTGAGTGTTCTCAAAACATTAACACAGACGTTCTCCTGAGGACCCCAATCCAAGCTCAGCTCACCTTATTCAAATGATCTCCTGGGTATTAAATGATGCAACTGCCTAATTACACGATGGTCATTTGGATTAAGTGTGTTGTAGCAGGGGAACACCTAAAACCTAACACGAGTGGTCCCAAGGACCAGAGTTTAGAAGCACTCCTTCAGCATTATTGCCTGAAGAAAACTGGTCTAACTGCATAATGTTGCCCTGAGGAAACAAAAAAAAAATGTTGTAATAGTAATAAATGAAATCAAAATCTGAGTTTAATCAACCAAATCTGTTCCTTCACATATTCATGAACATATTTTTATATTTTTTTAGTTATTTCAATTTAAACACATATTAAAATGATGTTAGTCTAAGCAATAACTGGTACTGGGTCCCATGTGGATTAGGTTCCTGAAGGGATTGCTTCACTCACAGGTCAAAGGTCAAGTGTTCTGATGCGTATTGCATCATTAAATAATAAATAATACCATGCCATAGATGATTTTAGATTTTAGTGCGCACACTGTGTTATTCACAGAATCATAATCAACAGATTTGTTTTGTTCTTGCTAGTAAGATGTACTGACTTACATACTAACAGCTGTTCTCAGTGATGCTGGCATATAAGTACAGTTCCTACATACATGAAACTCCCTGATCTATGATTATAAGAAGCTGTCATCCACAAATATTTACTAAAATAGAGCCCATCTGGAGATGGGAACACACCAGATTGTTGTTTCAGGCCAATGATTACTGAGTACCTATTACTACTTTATACAATATTTTGTCCTCTCAAGTCAGCATGTGTCCATCTTTAAACTCAACTTGTGATTTTGTCTTGAACAGCTGTTATACGGTCATGCTGACAAAGCCTGCCAAAGAACAATTGGCGTACACTCACATGGTGAAAATGATTTGTACCCCTGTGTCAGCTGGTTACTATCATACGATCATACAGCAGGTGAAGATTTATAAAAATCGGTCAAGTCCCAAAAATGTATGGGTGTTGGGTGCTGCGCATATACACAAACATGCATACAAGCTATAAATATGTCACAACTAAATTAAACAAATAGAATAAGACAACATTTTTTATGCGTCTGTCATGTTTGAACGCTGTTACCCATCTCCTGAGCTAGTGCTGAGGTTTCTTTAACAAATGCTTCAATAGTGCAGAATCTGACTGTCCTGTTGCAGAGCAAACACCAGCACATAATCATTATGGTGTTGCTGACATCTGCAGGCAGAAAACTGCACAGCCACAGCACAGAGCACCCATCAGCCCTCAGGGCAAACAGATGGACTGAGAAGGCAGGCACATGGGAGAAGAAACTTAAAAACTTCACAAACCCATACACACACAACTAAGTTTAACGAAGACCAGAGAGGAAGAGAGGCTATTAATGAAAAGGAAACACTTTAAGTAACTAATGATGCATGGCTCTTCCAGCTGGAAAAGAAATACCACGGTAGAGCACTTTAATTTGATCACTAATGAATATTCATCAAAAGCTGTTTTAAAGATAAGAAATATTGATAGTGAAATAATTATTCCTGTGTGCATGAGCAAATATTTGCTCGTGTGTTTGTAGGCATGTCGAGGCTGAGTTGCCCCGACATAATTTAAATGGCTTCGATATCCCGGATCTGAGTCCCTTTTTTAATTATGCGAGATGCACTTTCATTGAATTAAACCACATAAGGAAAGGCACTACATCAGCTTTGGAGCAAAGGCTGTCATAAAGATAACAACAAAACAAAATAAAAACTATTAAAATATACTGAAATAACATTCTGATCAATGTACCACTGCACAAACATTTTTTTAGCTATGATATTTTGACAATTATATATACACTTTCATTAAAAAATAGCCACAATTAAATTTAGCACTAGAATAAACACATTTCGTTAAGATGCTTGTACTTAACAGGGTTGACCAGTAGAGGGCAGACAGAGCTCAGTAAACTCACAGACATGGTCGAGCATATCAAAGCTACTGCATATCAAACACATTATATTATATATAATTATATCATATAAAAATAATCATTACATTCATTCTGTATTTCAATTTTGGGGATGATAACAGACAAAAATGCAAACATTCAACACTTCTCTTATCTAATCTCCACAAATGTGCACATATAACTAAAGACATTTTATAGCTTATTATCTATTGGATTGATGTCTCCCATCAATTTACTGCCTGTCTGCTTTTATAAGCAATTAATCATCTCGACTTCTGAAAATACAGTAGCGGTGTAACTGAACCATTTCAAAGGCAAAGGCAAAGGTTAACTGTAGCTGAGATATTTATCTACATCAACCTACAGCAGAGCAGCAGCTTCTGATTTAGGAATTAGACTTTTGCTATGCTCCCTGCTCTGGGCATCAGCTTCATCTGTAAATCTGCATCAGTTCAGTGACGGTAAAAAAGGTGGAAAGGTCATGAGAGGACATGCTGATGTGTCATATGAAAAAGAATAAAATCATACAGGAATCAAAACACCGCTACATTTGTCAAAAGCTAATCTTGGTGTTTGCTGTGGTTCAGATGAAACGGAAACAAAACAATAAATAATAGATTGAAGACACAACTCCCTTCCACTCTACCCTTCTCTGTGATTACATAAACATACTCTCTTCCACTGGTCCAAGTGTTTATACCCTTTGGGAGCTCACAAATTCCCTTAGATAAAGTCAGGAATGATGCTACTACAGTAAGATGGAGAGGGTACTGACCCATGGGAGACAAGAGTGACAAATAAAGCAATGTAATAAGGCAAAAAATGGATTGCTGGGCCACAAAGGCCATAAATAAACCTAAGAGAAGACCCTGTACCGTTTGCATTTGTTTTATTGCAAGACACCAACCAGTCAGTCATCAGTCAGTCAAGCCTAACATTTCAAGACGGGAGCCACACGCTGCTACCTGCACCTGCGTGAAGGTATTAAACATCACTGAGTGACAAAAGGTCTCTGATAAACTCTTGCGATTACTCCACCTTTGCCACATCTTGCTTCCCTCTTATTTTACATGTTACACCGTGTATTTCTGAAGCCGACGCTATCTTTCTTTCTCTGTCACACCCAGCCTCTTGGCTGCTTGACTGCTGTTCTTCCCCCCTGTCTCTCCATGCCTGTGTGAAGGCAGGCAGCAGGTGTTTTGTGACTGGAAGATCAGAGAGCCTCAGAGAGATGGAGCCCCTGTGAGCCAGGCTGTGTAGGAGGAGGAGAGAAAGTCTACACTTTCATTTTCAGTCTGCCTTCTCACTGCTACAGGAGAGAGCTCTTATCCCTCCCCCAGACCAACATCACCGCCAGTACAATACAACTGCATGTGTCTTATCGATATTATGTGCTCCTAAAGACTGAGTGAGGAGCCTTTTTTTTTTAGAGAGAGAGAACGGGAGCTACTTACTGCTGGGGTAAGGTGTCTCTAGGGAAAAAGTCAGCGTGGGTTGCACACATGCATGAACTAACATAGCAAATGAGGGGGAGAAGGGCGAGGGAGGGTTGGACGAAACAAGACGAATGCGAGCCGTTTCCGCAGGTAGAGCCAGTGAAAACATTTGGAGTCACACTAAAATACAGGATGACTTTGATCTCATTAAATTTATCACTTTTGAGGTCACCCAATTTCACAGCACTCCACTCTCTGACCTAAAACTAGTTTCAGGGATGCTGACTCAGGACACTGCTTTACTGCTTTACTCACTCATTTTTTTTGTTTCTTTTTTTTCTCCTTTTTTTACTATAGGTTTTTGAATTATAATACATTAGTATCCATGTAGTTGCAGTAACGATTCCAGAGTTAATGGCAGGAACGCCCACTGAAGCACATCGTTTGTAAAAACCTGCTTCTTTTTTACTTTGCCTCTTTCTCTCTCATCTGCTCACTTTTTCCCAAAGCAGCAGCCAAAAGTGCTCAACTGTGCCTTCCTTGTTCGTGTATTCTACATTTTAAAGTCAGGTGGGAGGCTTCCAGGTTATGAGTAAATAACAGAACATAACATATGCTTTGGTGTAAAAGTGTCTGACTGTCCTACTTTTAAATACAGTTAGATCCAGAAGTTATTAGACTTTGACATTTTTTGTGTCACACACTTTCACCTTTGCTCAATTTAGCAAAAATAATGCTGTTCAGGATAACTGTTCAGGTAGTACAACCGTTTTGGAGTTGATTTAAAGTAAAACACTTGCAATTGGTAGCTGTTCAGTGGAACTCTTAATATGGGGTTTGAATAGATGTTGATGCAAGTGTAGGAGCCAATAATTGGTTGAAAAAAGTAAAAGTAAAGTTCAGAGACAGAAAAACTTTAGGAGTGGCAAAATGAACAATGCATTCTTAAAAAGAAGGATGAATCCTAACTTATCATCATTATCCAAGTCTACACTGAAGAGACGCTGTCATGAGTGGATATACAGAGGGTTAAGAACAAGATGCGAACCACTGGTTACACTTAAGAACAAGAAGGACAGATTAGACTTAAATAATCTTTGAACAGATGAAACCAAGTGGAACTTGTACCAGAATGATGTGAAGAGAAAAATACACAGAAGGAGAAAAATAACTCACGATTCAAGGCATACCACAACATCAAACATGGTGGGGGCAATGTTATGGCATGGACATGAGTGACTCCCAGTGGAACCTGGTCACTAATGTTTATTGATGATCTGACCGCTGATAGAAGTAGTAGAATAAATTGTGAAATGTACAGAGCCATACTCTGCTCAAATTCAGCCAAATGCTGCAAAACTGATGGATGGTGTTACACAGAGGGAATGGAAAATGACCCAAAGCATACTGAAAAACCAACCCCAGAGTTTCTGAGGACCAAGAAATGGGATATTATTATATAAGTAAAAAATAAGGGCGAAACACTCACTACAGAATGTTAGCATATTATTATGTTAGCAGATTATCACACCAGAGGGGACATCGCACCACCTTACTTGATCTCATGGGGGGTGAAGATGTAAACAAAGAGACTCTGGTGCAACAATTTATTGTAACATTAGCAATACAGCGCATAAGCAGAAGGCCTAAATGAGTCTGTATTTGATGCAGTGAGCAAAGGTTGTCTCTGCTTCCATGAGAGCTGGATTGAGATTGTAAAAATTTATATCTGTTAACACTATACTAACATACATCAGCCTCAGATTGATATTGTTTGGAATTATGTTTAGTTGCACTTCGTCCTTGTGACATATGAAAAAAAAAAAATGTTTTGCTCCTGTTTAGCTGTTTAACACTAACAACTACAGTAGCTTGTTTTACTGTATTTTGCGTCTGCAAATTTGAAATACAAAAACATACAAAAGAAAACAACTTGGAGCTGTAGCATCATTAATCAGACAATGTAGGCAAGAATATCACAGTAGGTTTATAGCATGCGAAAAAAGTTTTGAATGATAATTAAATTATAGTGCTGAAATGCTGAAATGTTTCTGTGAATTTGGAAAACTAAAATAAAACATAAATATAGAGGAAATGTCCTTAGTTTTAGTATTTGTTAGTCTGGTACAATTTGTTATTACAACTTTGCTGATGAGCATTTAGTGGACGTGTTTATTGAGACTGGATGTCTGCAAGACTGTGAGTCAACTGCTCTCAAACAGCTCCCTGTTTTTATTGTAATACATAATGATTCTTAGTTTTGAAAACCAGTATACAGTATCTTTTTTAAAACTAAACTTCATTACACACAAAGTGAGTTGCAAAAACTCAACACAAAATTTAAAATTTTTCACATCCAGCTTGTCGTGTAATGTAATGTAATGTATATATATCGCACGTAGCATGGTTTTTTTGGGGGGGGGGAATTCCTCCACAAATAATTAAAAAATGAAGTCAACATCAAGCGATGATGAGCTGGTCCTGATGTTTTAAGAGATTCTGGGTTCATCCTAATTTTCATGAGGAGACAGCAGGAGGACGATTTTCATGGTTAGATCCAGAAGCTGAAGCTGAATCACGGATGCTTTCGTAGATATTTCAGGATGTCAGTGGGGTATTTTGAGCTCCTGTTGGCAGATTTGGGACCACATATGAGGAGGCAGAGATATTATTTCAGAGAACTGATTGACTCTAGCTGGGTGTCAGAGATAAAACAGTATTATTTTACTTTTTGTATATCGAGTACTGAGGTGCATTTTGAGCTCTGAGTGCACTTGTTGCCAAATGCAGCAGTCTGATTGGTCAGATCATGTTGTTTGGATCCAAAAAAAAAACCTGGAAAAATTGTGCTTGGTGTATAAAATAAATGTTGCAAATTTGTCCAGCA
The DNA here is from genome assembly GCF_001858045.2 of Oreochromis niloticus. Lineage (NCBI taxonomy): Eukaryota > Metazoa > Chordata > Actinopteri > Cichliformes > Cichlidae > Oreochromis > Oreochromis niloticus. Next base: position 18,665,749 of record NC_031978.2, read on the forward strand.
AAATTACATGGACGGTATGAACGGCTGCATTAAGAATAGCAAACCCACACTGACAACTAACTGAAACTAAACTTAGTTAAAAAACAAAAATTAAAAACAGTAATAACTGTTGTGTAACCATAGGCAGGATAAAGACATAGTGACTGTGATGTCACAGTTTTAGGCTCTAGCATCGATGACGTGGATGAGTTATAAAACAAATTCACCCCACTCAAAGCTGTTATGATGGAAGGAAACTATCCATAGAGGCCTAAAAAAAGATTTGTCATGCTGTTAAGTTGGGCATTTTAGCACTGAAGCCTATGAGGACTGACTCTCTTTTGGAGCCAGCATCAAGTGGAACCTAGAAGAAGTACAGTTTTTTCCACTCCAGTGTTGGTTTCATTTTTCACCTCCAACCCTTTAGTCGTGACCCTCAGTTGAATGTATCCAAAATTAGCTGAGATAACAAATTCAGGTACAAAATAAGAACTGCTACGCCCAGTGTGCTGGTGGAGTAATAACTTTTTTGTAAGTGACCGCAGTGAAATCAAAATAGCTGCTTGTGTGGATTATGCTGATGCGGACATACACATTTGTAGTTTTCGGGTATAAGCCTGAGCACCTTTTTGCCACAGAGCTGCTCTATCCACTCTGCCATTCTGGTGCCTAGGTTTCTCATTTGTGAGTTTCCTCTTCATTGCCTGCCTCTGTTCCCCTCATGGCTTCTCGAGAGCCATTAACCAAGAGGCTCAGTCTGGTGTGTCTGATGAGGACAGCTGCTGGGTTAAACAACCCATCTGTATCTAAATGATATAATCAGTTCTAATAGAACAGGGACAGATCAGTCCCATAGCTGTCAGCCATCAGGAGGACAAGAGGTCACCTTCAGCACAATTTAGGCACAGTCCACCTGATTGGGAATCCACAAAGAGACTTTGCCTGAAGCTGTGAAACTGTGAAACTGTCTATTTGTGCAAGTGCTCCGTGTGTGTGTTTGTATCAACGTGTGTGTGCTCGTATGAGCTATGCATAAAGTGGGAAGAGTGTCATTTGTCTTTCAACAAGCTTACAGAAACTTTTTACCCATGTTCGATGCAGCAGGGCAGCCACAAATTCTGCTCAGAAAATGAAGAACTGGATGTGGGTTATTGATGAGAAAGTATTTGTGCCCTGCACCTCAAGGGGATAATTCATCAAAAAGTGTCAGTCCAAAGGTTATACAGGCATAAGAGCATGGTAAAGCCGCATCTAAGCAGGGTTGTTAGAGTGACTGCCCCGAGACAGACAGAGAATACATTAATCCCGAAACAGCCATATATCCTGGCAGAGTCTCCTCAAGCAAGGCCCAAACCTACACCTTCCCACTCACTGACAAAAAACAGCACCTAAAAAAAAAAAATGAGCAGAAAATGTCAAATACCTCCCACTCTCTAATTTCTTACCCTTTTTTTTCTCTCCAACTTGACAGTTCTTCCATTTACGCTCATGTTACATGTTTCATGAGCCTGATTTGATCCTCACTGAGAGCACTAATAGCAGCTTTGATCATGACAAGTGCAGCACTTATGCTACACTACTATAATCACTAACTCTCCCTAATGTAATCCCTCACTTCTCTTGACACCATCTACACTTTCTTAAGGAGGCTCTCTTAGTCTGCCTATCCAGCAGGGCTGCTGCTGAACTATCCACCCCCCCTCTCAACTCAATTTTCAGAGCTTGCTCTCATGTTCTTGCTGGGCTACTTGAGTGCTTCCACTCTGCTATTTCTGCTGAATGAGTGTGCGTGCAGAAGATCCCGCTCTATGTAATGGTGTGGTGGATCACAGCATCTAAAACAGAAAAGAATGAGGTTATGGAAAATGTTTTTTTCTCTGCTTATCCATCTCTTTCTGTGTCTCTAGTTCTCTGCCATGTGAGCACAGATCTAGAGGTGAATCAGGGTGAACTGCATCCCACTTACAACAACACAGTGATGAAAGCCTAGACACTCAGCAGACTCTGGAGCATTTAGACAAAGCTGACAATGTAAACGCAAATGCACTCTACACAAACATCTTTCAGGCAAAAAAGAAAAAAATGATGTTAGAGTTGGATTGATTCCTGGAGGGTGCTGAACGTGTCGCCTGAAAGTCTTCCCCTAACAAGCAGCTCATCTATCCTCCATCGCTGTAAACACAACTGTTATGTAAGACACAGAGGACAGCGAGTCTGTGCGCGTGTGGAGGAGTGTATGCTAATGTTAGTACTCGCGTACAGTATGTGTGCTCATACGACTTGCTTGTTTATGTAATGAATGGTAACTCCAAAGAAAGGAGCCCGAACTGGTTGAATTCACACCATCAACCGACAGCTCTTGGGAAATCAGTGGGTGGATGGGTATGGATCGGTGACAGTAGGCGAAGGAGGGCAGACAGATTGGATAGGGTTCACTCGCGATCACACTTTAATACTCTTATTCACTCCGTGTCTCTCTGAGGAATTCTTTTTCTTCTTGTCTTCAAAGAAACTGCAACTGGTCTGAGTGATTAACTTTTTTTTTTTCCAACAGTTACCATCTCTTTGGACCTGAGCGTAAAAAAATCATTATCAGTATGTACTGGGGAGGTGGGGATAGACTTCAGATAGTTTCAGTGTGCTTTTGCAACAGGTTTAGCAATGAAAAATGACACGATCAAATATTTTAATAATCACAGTGCTGCTCGCTTATAAGAAGGGCTTCAGGCACTATCAGAATAGATGGTGTTGCACCTGGAAATGTGGGCAAAAACTGATCATATCCATTATTAGTAAAGAATTGTAAATTTACAGTTAATTACACTTCATGAAAGTGTTATTTGATTGTTAATGATAATTAAATATGTAACGATAATGTGACGTATCATGGCTGATAAGGGGGACTAACATAACATTTTACTACATTGTATTTGTTCATGTCTACCAGATGTTACTGGTGTTTGGTACTAAAGGCTTCATTAGTGATCAGTTAGCCTATCTATATTACCAGGCTTTCAAATACTACTGCCCTTCCATAGATGCTGGATTCTCAGATACACGATATTGTGCAAAAGTCTTGAACCACCCCTCACTTCTTGATAAGTTACTAGGAAATTGGGTAAAGGTGCAGCTGTTTATTGAAACATATCCAAACATGGAAGTACATAAGGCAAAAACAGAGTGTATACAGTTCAAGCTTGGAAGTCAGTATTTGATATGAACACCCTGACTCTTTAGCACAGCCTGGACTCTCTAGGGCAAGCTTTCTGGTAATTGATTTAAGTAGCCTTCAGGAACAGTTCTCTGGGCTTCTTGGAGGTTCAAAGCTTTGTTTTTGATGTTGTCTGCCTGTTGCTCCGTTCTCTCACACTGTCTAATTAATTTAAGTATTATGTAGTATGCTTTTACTACATCTGCAGAGTGTGTCAGCTCCTCATTCCTTATGGCACGGTTATAGAGAGTATCCTGTGGGAACAAAATCTCTGGACTTACCTCTTTGCCTCGCCTTGGCCCTTTTGACAAATTAATCAGTACTTATACTCCTGTGACCTCACCATTGACAATAATCCAGTTAAACTTTTTATCCAGAGTCCTGCATTTGAGACCTTTCCAATTCCTGACAGACTGATCTGGGAAGCCAATGGACTCAGTGGACTCTATCCCGTTCAGCATGCTTTTACCAGACAAAGAGCCTTGCTCGGAAAACACAATCAGGTGTGACGCCAGCTCTCCAGTTAACAGGATGTATTACTTCAGCAAATGGAGGTGAAGGATATTTTTACATCCTGTGTGTTCACAATTAAAATCAGCTGCAAAATCTCCATCGTCTTCCCCTCAGTCTGTCATAGCACAACCAGGGCTCAAATTCAGCCTGTGGCCCCTCCACTGACACCATCTGCTGAGCCTCCAGATCCAGTTCCATAACTGCTTATTTATTTATTGTGGGGCAGAGCATTAAGGTGGGCTCATATAAAAGCAAATGGAAAACTTTCTTATGCTAATTTTGTTAAGTTTAAAAGTGTGTTTGACAAGTTTTGATGCATGCTCAATCATCTAGGTAAGGAAATCCCACAAAGTTGATTCTGTTCATCTGGACTCAGCATTTTCAGTGGGAGAAACGTTTTAAACTAGCACCATAGGCCAGTGGCCACTCTTTCAAAGATGAGGATGTACACATCCTGGATAGGGAGCAAAGCTGGTTTGAGTGGGGAGTCAAGGAGGCCATTTATGTGAAAAGGGAAAGGCCATCTCTAAATCAAGGAGGGGGCCTAAGGGTATATCTTTCACCACTTTACAGTGCTGCGATTGCAGCCATTCCCCAACTCTCTGTGAATGGTACTCATGGCCAATGATCATTAGTCTTTTATCAGTGGTTTTTGATCAATAGTCATGACAATTTGCAGATTATAATGTTATAAACTGATCTCACAGCCCATTGTTCACCAGTGGTGCTGGTTTTAGTCATTATGCAAATATACTCTTTATAAGGTTGGGAAAACCTGCAGTCAGCTGAGGCTGAAGAAGTCACTTGGATGAGTGATGAAATGTTTCTCCCACTGAAAACGTTACGTCCAGATGAACAGAGTCAACTTTTTGGGATGTGTTTGACAAGGGAACAAAGATTGTTTTGGTGGCCATCATTAGTTAAAAGGCTTTCGCACAGTACAGAATGCACAAGGTGTCCTCTGGCATCAGTAACAAGGGACTCTGAGTCATAACAATAATGAGGCTGGTCTCACTCCCAGCCTTTCAGTTATGGCATGTTTCAACACGCAGGGTCATGGCAATGAGCAAGGATTTATTAACACAGACCAGGACACTGTCTTAAACCTTTCCAAGTAGTGCTGAAGCTTAAACATCGAACACCAAACACTGAGTGAAAGGGAAAGTAAACACAGACTGAGGCAGAACATGAACAGTGGTTTCCAGGTTCACAGTGTTGCGATCTACAACATCACACTTATCAAACAAGTGTCATTAAATAGCCGTTTCGACTTTTTAATAGCCGTCCAATTTATGTTGATGCACAAGATTGTTATTAACCATACAATGTTTTATAAACATCAGCTGCGACATTACATACCATACAGATGCAATTTATGGATGGTATATTAAACAATAAGGAAACATGAATCATTATTCATATTGTATCGTCGTGCAGTGTCACCTTACAGAGAAAAAGTTCGGGGGGATTTCTTTGTGTTTGAAAGATATGAAAGTTATATTAACGGGTAATCTGTATTGATGAGTGTGTGGCTGCCTGTCATTCTGTCAGCCCTGTGTATCCATTATCCATTATGTGCCCTCGCACTCACCTCATGACAAGCAGGGATAGGCTCCAGAGAATAAGATTAATGTTTGTTAACAGTGCACAAACTATCAAAATTTCCATTAATTATTGCTGGTTATTAGTAAATTTGACCATAAGTCTAATAATTAGATCAAATTTAGTAGAAATATATGATTACGTATTCCTTTTATGTCCTGCTTTGGGATTTAAGTTTCAGACACTTGACCGGCACATCCTATAAATGATACTTTTTTATATATTGACACTTTCAGCACTAAAGCTATAGTGTTACATAGAAAAGCATTTTAATAGCACAACCAGGCCTCAACATAAACACTAAAGGCTTTTCACTAAGCTTGTTTTCAGCAAGCAAAATGAAAACTAGACCACATTAGGATAAAATAAAGATCCGATTTACATGTTTCTTACACTTTATTTGCCAGGCTAACAATAAATTTAACCAAAGTTTATTTCCTCGATGATTTCAGTGACCAGCAGTCCACCTGTCAAGCAATACTTTTCGAGGCTCCCCGGTGATATCCTGATCTCTGCAAAACCATAAAAACAACAGCTCAATTCCAAAACCACAAAGAAAAGAACAGCCCTTTGTCTTTTCATTAGTCTCTGTGACAGACGTGTATTTGATGTCTTACAGGGATAAAGAAACAAACAACTCTGTAAAGGTCTTGTCAAAGCAAGAGGTAATGAAAAAAGTCTGACTCTGTATGTTCACGAGTGTCTGCGTGTTTTACTGGAACATGGCAATGACTCATGCTGTTGTTGTTACAGCTTCTTTCCATATGCCCTCCATGCTGTAACAATAATGCCTTCATTATAATGTATTCTTCTGATTTATTATGTCTTCCCACCAACTGTCTTATAACTACAGCTCCCTACTCTCGCCCCACTACCAATGCAATTTTCTGCTCCAGCAACAATTAAACATCTGCCTTCCGGCCTTGTTCTGGGTTGTTTTCTTATAATACCTTGCCAATTATTCAAAGGCAGGACATATGTTAGTGCAACTTAATATTGCAAATCAATAAATAATGAAGCGAAGAAAGTCAAACATAACATTATTCTGATTTATTCATTTACTTATGGGATATTGCTCCAGGTCAGTTAATTGCTTTCCCTGCTGATGGTTTTTCTATTACATTGTCAATCTTCAATATTCTTTCTTTGTCAACACTGTCATATAACACCTTTCTGCACTATTCCTTTATTGTTTTCTTCTTAAATATAAATCCTGTTTTTCTTTCTCCTGCTGTTCACCTTCTTTTGTTCTGCATGAGTGACAAAGAAGGCAGTGCTTCAGAGGATGAAACATGCAGGGCAGCAGTTGAGAAAAGAAAACTCTCAGTGCTTCAGAAGTTTTCTTTATCCATAATATATAGTGTAGCTGATATTAAATGCAGCTGTGCTGGTCTTTGTTCCAGATTCTCTAAATCTGCTGGTTTCAGTGTGAACTCCTCTGCTGAAAAACCTCCCCCAAAGTACTCTACAATGTGAAAAGGCTGCAGCTCCTAAAGGATGCTTTGGGATTTTTTCCTGTCTTATGTTCATTTATCCATTCCCCCTCTTATCGACCCATCTCTGCCAGCCATTTTTTTTCCCTTTTACACCCACTATCTCTGACTCAATCTTTTCTCTCCCACCCTTTTCTTTCTGCTTTTTAATTGTTGACACACACTTTGGAAGGATGGACAAGGACAAGGGAAGAGGGAGATGAAAATGCAATGGAGGAAATGCAAAAGCAATTAGAGACAGAAAGACACGGGCGGGCATTCACACAGTGCTCCAAAAAAGAAAACCATGAATGATGCACTAAATTACACACGCAGTTTGAGCAGTCTGTTGCTCTTATGCTTTATCTCATTCCCCTCTTTTGTTCTTAAATTCTTCAGCACATACAAATGATCTCTGCCTGCTTCTCTCTGCAGAAAAGGTATTCTAAATGACACACACTCATGCTCAACCAGATCAAGAGAAATGATCCTTCTGATTCATGCACAAAGAGGGCCAGGAGGTGGTGAGGAAAAGGCTCACCCACTCATGCAGACACACACAAAACATCCTAAGAGGATGTCAGAGAGTTTTACATCGTGGTTGATTTAACCAACCTAGAAATTAGCATACACAAGAATGTGAGTTTTTCTTTTTCTTTTGCATTGGCAGATTGCCTGGGGAGAAACAAAATACTCTGACAGCCTGACAAACAAGAATGGATATGGTGAGCTATCACCGCAGAAGCAACTTCTATTTTTGTAGTGCTGAGGCGACATGTTTACTGTGATAGATGGCCAAGGACAGATGACCACAGCACTTTATGATAGTACACCTACAGCACAGAAAAACAACATATTTCGTTATTCAGAATGAAAACAGTGGAGCTCAGAATGACAACAACTGTCATTGCATGTGATAGATGCTTTAAAGACTTCCCTGCAAGCTTAAGCTTTACACAGCCACTCCCCAACAGGTATATGACGATAACAAAATATTCTGTTAGAATATGATCTCTCTTTTTTATCATTGTCCAATGCCTAGATATTGCACTATTTGCCGTTCACGACATTTATTCCCCTCAGCCTCACTTGTGTTCTGTGATAGTTTTAAAATGCACAGTAACAGTAAACTACAAAACAAAGTACCTATTTAGCTCAAGCATCTTCTAATTTTAAACAAGTAAACAGTGTAGTAACAGCATAGAGTAATCTTGTTTTCTTTATCCATTGACTTTCTAATTATTATTTAAGAATTCATCCATCCATCCATTCTCTTCTGAGACAGACAACCACATTCCCACATTTGGCCATTTTCCTAACCTCACTATGTGCATGCCTGTGGGAGAAGTCGTAGTACCCACAGAATACCCATTAAATATTGGATTTCAGATAGACATGCAGTTCTGGACATCTAGGTCCACAATTTGGATGTCCATCCAAGATCTAACTTGGATGGACATGTGATGTTTAACATTTTAACTTTGGACTTTGCATTTGAATTTTTTGCGTGTGATGTGGACGTCTATGACAGGTGCAAGAAATTTTCATGATTAATAAATGTAATATTGTTTCATTTACAAATATCAAAATTGTTGGTATCAACATGATACATATGAATACGGATTGAATACAATTTATCATGTGTTAGCTTATTGATTTATTCAGTACATGTGGGGTTTTTTTTTGCTATTTTACATTTTCCTGTTTTTCTTCAACTGGTTTATTTATTTTAGTTAATCAACTTCTATGTTTGTAACCAGGTTAAAACCGTCATTTATTAAAATATGTTGAAATATTAAAAACATTGAAATCCATGTTAAAATGTAATGGTTAAGTATTTAGAAAGTATTTGTTATTTTGGAATTCCTTTCAAAGGGAATACAATGTGTTTAAAGGAGTATTTCCATTCTATATTCATTTTTACAAGTATCTTGTTTTATTCTGAAGAGCTTTGTAAGAGGAAGTACATGTAGTTGTGATCACTACCAGGACTGAAGTTGTGAGGAGAAGTTTGTGCCAGTGTGTATGTACGAACTAGACGATCTTCTCGACAGTCTTTGTGGATGTGCAAATTTTTCAAATTGCCTGTGAGAAGCTGGAGACATTTCTCACTTTTGTTTTAGCGTGAAGCGCCCATGCCACTCTCCATCATTCCCACATAACTTTTTCTTCACAGAAAACAAGTCCTCCACCCTCTGGAAACATGAGACTACATGGCCTGTAGAAACAGCATAAAAATGACGTCTAACATGAGTCGAAGTTTAACATTGAAAAGATGTCCACAACAACACATTTTAGTCCGTACACGGAGGTCGTACAATCGACAACACTAGATGTTCAGTAGAACCTGAAAAAAGACATTGCCTGGCATTACCAAACAACCCCTCCAGTGGATCAAAATTGGACATCCAAAAATGACATATGTGAGACATCACTCCAATATCACTTTGCACAGTGGGGAAGAAACCATGCAGACGTAGGGAGAACATGCAAACTCCACATAGAAAGGATTTGAACCCATGATCTTCTTGCTGTTGCAAAGGTGCTAATTCATTGTTTTAAAAAAGATATTTTCCATCTTTAGTTATAAAAAGGATTTTTTTTAAAATCTATCAACAAGCAAAAAAAAGTTGACAGAGTATATTTACTTACACTGACCACTTGTACCACTTGTAGGTACAATTGGCAGAAAAGCCACTGAACCATAAGGAGGGGAATGGCCAGACTACTTCAAGCTGTTATGAAGGCAACAATTAAAATAACCACTTGTTACAACTAAGCTGAGCAGAAGAGCATCTCTGAATGTATGATACGTCAAACTTGGATGCAGATAGGCTTCAGAAGCAGAAGATCAGACCAGATCTCACTCTTTACACCACACTCACCAAAACAGAACAACAGAAGATTGGGGGAAAAAAAACAATGTCAAGTCTGATAATTCTCAGTTTCTCCAATTTGGACGGTAGGGTCACAATTTGTTGTACGTAACATGAAAGTATGGTGGTATAATCGTGTAGGAGGTGTTTTCTTGGCACACTTTGGACCCCTTAGGGTCCATCTTGTTAAGTGCACATATATTTGTTTGATATTATTACTGCTGACTCATAACATGCCTCAATAGGGTCTAACTAGCTAATCGGGAGAGTATGAGTTTCTTTTAACTTTATATGGTTGCAGCCCTCTTTTCAGCCAAAAATCTGCTGATGCTGAATGAAAAGGCTGTAATGCTGACACAGACAACTGGTTGTCATCTGAATGATTCGAGTGTGACATCTATTTCTAAAGACAGAAACAGACACCCCTTCCAATCTTGAGTTATTGGAAGCAACTCAGACACATGTCCAACAGGATCTGACTGCTCACACACACACACACACACACACACACACACACACACACACACACGTGTGTCTGTTTGAACATAAATCACGCTCATAAATCCTGAATGAAGTTTCTATTTCCTCCTATATCTCTCAGGAGACAAAAGCCAAACACACTTCTACAGTTGGCAGTTCACTCAAATCGCACACACACACACACACACACACACACACACACACACTTATCTCACACTGTCTGCAAACACACAAACTAGTAATAAAAAGAGTGGACTATCAAGGAGAAAAGACAGCAGGGAGCAAGGAGAGGATTCAGTACAGAGGGGCTGACTAAACATTTTACTGGCCATAAAAAAAATAATGTCTACTTTTAAGGAACACCTCTTCATTATGAAATGCAACCAGCCTGTGAGTATGTAGAGCTTTGTCTGTGATATTCATATGTTCAGTCCTTTAAGCTGTGAAGTAATAATAAAATAATAAAAGTTTACAGATTTAATGTTTTAATGACAATGTGAAAGATCATGTCATGTCAGCTGCACTATAGTGAAAGAAACACTGTGATACTTGACAAGTAGGGAGCACCGATATCACAAAGGCTCTTTGTATGGAGCATGTAGGTGTGCAGTTTTGTATCTGGGTGTCACAAAGATTATAATTTAAGAGGCAGGAAGCAAAGAGCACAAGTGTGACATTTTAGCACAAAGGCCATTCTGCCACCTACTGTTTCTGTGTGTGGGACAGATTTTCTCAAACGTTGCCGACTTGTTTCTTTGGAAATCAACTCCCTGTAGATCAGCTTCCAGCACACTGACTGTAGAGCACAGCTTACTGTACTATAGTGTAGGAGGTAAGAGAAGAAAAGAGAACAGAGCCGCTACACGCGACAAAACTTGTGCATGCATGTACCGGATTCTCAAAGCTAATTACATTTTAAATGTGATCTGGCGTTGCCTGGCTCAGTGGGTTTGATCATTAATATTACTACTAAATACTCATAATACTCACAAAAACAGCATGCACATCAAAGTAGCCATTCTAAAAGTATTCATATGACTAAACACTGTAAAATTCTTAAAGTTGTTATAACTAACAAGAATGAAAAAATAATGAAAGTAATGAAAATACCATTTCTTTCTTTTGATAAAAATCACCCTTTTTGACACCATCCAAGTAGGAGTTAAGGAGTTCAAGGAGGACCTTTGTTGTACATTCTGCTACACATATAAACTGATACACATAATTCAGTCAACACTTACACCAAGGAGCTAACCATTTATACCAGATCTGAGCATTGCATGGCCCCCGGGCCATATCTGTCCCTTCCATTGTGCCTGACTGGCCCATGTGAAGTCAATGGAAAATTAGGTTTCAAGCATCAATAAGTATAAATCATGCAGCATGTCCCATTTCTGACTCCAAATACTATCTGATAGACTCCCTATCAGAGAATGGTTTACTGTTTTATTTATTTATTTAGCGTTGCACTGTGATTGGTGCTTTTATCTTGAAGGTAACAGCTTTTTTTTGTACTTACCTACATGTGTACAAGTGAATGCAGTGAAGTTGTTGTAACAGACATTTGTGAACGATGCGAGTTTGCTAGCCCTGAAAAAATGACTGATGCAGAATGTGGAGTTTTTAAGCAAGAAAATGGACTTCAAATTATATATTTACTAAAGTCAGACATAAAGCTGTGTGTGTTTAGTTGTAGCGAGCACATCGATGTATTTAGGGTTATACTGTGTAAACTTTTCACCACTAGATGTCAGTAGATTGCTGAATGCAGTCTGTTTTCTTACCCTTCCCAATTCAAGTGTGTAAGCCTAGCTATGACAAATATGTTTTAGTCAGCCATAAGAGTTCAAGAACTATAAATTTAGACTGCTCCCCATAACAGCTGAGTCCAGCTGGCATGTTTCTACTACTGTTTGGATCAGATGCAGATCTTCCCTAGATTTTTTTCCCCTATCTGTGGAAGGCTGTCAGTCCACTCAGCTGTCAAAGCGTCCACCTATATTTACTCAGGAAGAGGCTGTAAAACTTGTGTGTCCATCCTTGTGTGAAAGGAGTACAATACGGGTCAGTGAGTCAGAGAAGCTCACTTCTGACCAATCACAGTGATACTGAGGTGAGTTTTTAAGGATGTGCTGAACTGCTCGTTTTTTCCTCTGTTAGCTGCTTTTTGCCGATGTTAGTGAAACTTTCTTTGGATTGGATGCAACTTTGTTGGACTTTGACGATTAGGGAGCAACCTCTCATACTATGTGAGAATGTAATTAAACTGTTTATCAGAGGGTAAGTGTGATTTTGAGGACACTAGGGTGACCATATTTTGATTTCCAAAAAGGAGGACACTTAGCTCAGTCATTAAGAACTTGCTTAAAGAAACATATTTAACATATTTAAACGATGCCTTCTCTATGCGGTTAATGAATTATGAAATAAAATATGTCATATAGGCTTTTACAAGTCAACAAGTGCACAAGAAAAATAACATAAAAACCTCTGGAATTAAATAATGGTACATTAATAATGCCTCATCTGCATAAGAAAAATTACCAGTACTGGGTCGGTATGAGGGCTGGACTGGGACAAAAAATTGACCAGGGCATTTTGACTAGAGACCGGCCCATCAGGTATTATAAGAAAAGCCATAAAGCCTTTGAATGAAAACAAACGCTGTTGTGACAGTGATGTACACTGTCTTGTTGGTATATGTATGATTTCTATACATTTTACATCAGATGAAAACTTTGGTTGTAAGATTCAGATAATTATTTATTAAAAGCTAGACATTTTAAATGAGAATAGGAAAGAAAAGTATTTCTTTGTCCCCCCCTTTCCCTGTTAATGCCCTACCTGGCCCCCTAGCAAAACTTTGCTAGACCCGCCCCTGCACAGTTACCAGCTGTCAGCTACATAGAAAAGGATCCTGGTGTTATTTGTCTCTCAGAAACAGTTCATAACTTCCCTTCAAGTCATTCATGTCACCTAAAGGTAAACCTGTTTCTCCATCACCTGTTCAGCTCTGATGATTCAGTAAGGACATCTCCTGGTTTCATCTTCATGTTTCCCTCTCACCACATATCCAAACCGATATCATATCACTATCAGTAACATCATAGCACCCGCCCAGCTGTATAGAAACTCCGTCATGCTAGCTAGTACGTATTACTGGTTATTGTAACTGACTGTAAAAAGTCAGCACAACGAAAATATGCCCCGGTATGTCCGATGGCCAGTCCAGCTATGGTCAGTACGAGGGAAATTTCTTTTGCAGTTCGTCTGAAAAGAAGCACTTGTGCTTTGGGATCTTTTAAACATCATTAGGCGCGTTGCTGCGCGCTGTCAGTCCTGTTGGAATATAGGAAAACCCGGACTTTTTTATCAATCTCGAAAATCCCCCCGGACGCCCCGGACAGAACATGAAAAGTGGACATGTCCGGGGAAAAGAGGACAGTTGGTCACCCTAGAGGACACTCGGTCCTAACATTTTCTGGCATGTTGTTAGCTCTTGTTCTTGTTTAACCTGCTTGTTGTCCAGGGATGAGAGGGTCTCCCAAGAACAAGTAATTGTGACTATATCAGAAAAAAATAGACATGTTTAGGTACATTTTCATGCGCTAGAGCCCTGACTTCAGTTCAGGAGATGAGGCTTGAAATGAGGAGGAAGTGAGGATGATGTTTTATCCAGATGACAGACACTTTGGCTCGTTCCTTCATGTTTTTGCTTCATATCTTGAGTCCGAAGGTGCAGACATGAATTATAATTTGCCTGCGAGTTCTCTTCTCCTCTGCCTTGGTGTACTAAACATGTGGCCGGTCTCTAGCCACATATGTAAAAGCAATTAGTTGGAAGAGGATGGTCTTCCAAGCCACTATATTAATATTTGGCGAGGGTGCATGGTGGGGTATTACTTTATGACCATCAATCTATGTATATTTATGAGTAAAATGTCGGGTTTTTTTATATTACATAACCTAAAAAAAATAAATAAATACATAAAAAAAAAATCACATTATAATGCTAAAATAACCAAAAAGTGATAAACACCTGTCCGCTGTCCTTCACATTTCCACTTCAGACACTGAGCCTGAATTGAATGCACATTTTCAAGCCCAAAAGACTGAACAAGAAAAAAAACATATAAACATATAGTCTTACCTGTACCAGTTTTATAAAGAGATTTACTGATACTGTTTGGTTTCTGTGTCATGTTTGCCTTGTTTAGAGTTATTGCTTTGATTTCGCTCTTTGCATTATGAATCTAGCTATATTTTGTTTTATAGAGAGTTTTTTTTTCTAGGCTTGCTGCAAGAGTCTTCTGTTCTTGCGTACTAGCTGGTTTCTGTTTATGGTTATTCATATTTCAATCCATGCTATTCAGCTTGTTCTTGCCTCCCCTCTTGTCATGTTGATGTTCTCGCTGTGTTTTAGTTACTTTCAATTTTATTTTTGTGAGTCTCTTCTGTTTAGTTTTACTTCCTCCGTTTTGTTTTCTCCAGTTAGTTCCAGTTACGTTCCCTGGTGTTTACTATCGCTCAGATTATCTTGTGTGTGCTTTGACAGCCTTTGTCTTCCCTCATTTTTTTTGTCATCGTGTTTGTTCCAAATGGTCTTCCCTTGTGTGTCTCTATTCTGTTTTCTGGACTTTACTGCCTACTGGACTTTTGCTTGCTGAAATAAAGGTTTGTTTTGTTTTGATAAATTCTGTGCTTGAGTCTTTTGTCATTTACACAGGAATATTTGTCAGATAAAGCTCTTAAATCAGAGCAACAAGGAAATTACGCTGAGACAGCACATTTAGAAATCTACAATATATTGTGTTGTCAAACAAAATAAAAGTAAATAATAGGGCAAGTTAAATATAACAAGAGTTATACATCATGCTAGTGAACAGTAAGTCACAACACTGATGTGACCTACAAATACTTAAACTTCTTCAACTACACTTTTTTTTAACATAACCATTCAAGTTCCATCAAATATTTATTTCCACTGGATCATTTTCCAATTTCACATAAATATTGTACAAGACACAATAGAAAAGAAAATGAGAGTTTTTATATAACCAGTGTTGGGAGTGTTGCAAAAAAAGGAATGTATTACATATTACTCATTACTTTTCTTAAATTTACATTACTAAATTTCTCCCCAGAGAGAGTAATTTGCTACACTACTCATGAATTTACTTTTGCGTTATTCACAACAAGGCCCGAAAGACACTGTCACATAATTACCACTTAATATAAACTACAGGCTACAGTCCAACATGCTGACACATACCTATCCTAATAAAGACACACATACAATCTTGCTTTTACAGTTCAATTGTGAGCACAAAGCTGGCAACACAAAGCAATGATGAAAACCTGCCCAAAGAGACTTCTAAGAGATCACCACACTGAGTCTACAAAAAATATGTACAGATAGAAATGGAGGCAACTGCTTTTGCCTCCATTTCTGCTTTTGCTGCGCATTGAAGATCAGACTCTAGCATCTTTGCTGGGGTTGGCAGACACTCAGCTTTAACAGCACCCTGGGTTCTTAGCTAGCTTTGTGTTAGCATGTTGTCTGTGCAGATGCTTGCAAAGACCTGATGGGTCACCTAACAAAGTTGCTTCTGTTGACCTTTCATGCAATAAAAATTAAGGTTACTCCATATTTCCTCTCTTCAAAAGTTATAGACGCCTCACCTATTGCCATCCTCTATGCACATGGACCAAAGGCAGCTAATTGTAGTGCAAGTGCATTGTGGCCTGTGTGTTTGCGGTGTGGACCCAAATGCAGACACGGGAGAGAAGAACTGAAGTTTAACAAACGGCGAGCCATTTATTTGAGGCTGATGTCCAAAAACATTAAAACAAGGCAAGGCAAATCAAGGGAGAACTAAACAAAAACCTAAACTAGGAAAGAACTAAACTAGTTATGGAAACAACGACGCAAGACATAACATGAAAACTGAACAGGAACATGCAAAACATGAATGTGAAAAAGTAAAAACATGAGCATGAACCTAAGCAGTAGTAAGAAAAACTCTGTGACCTGACGTACAGACAACCCGACACTGAACAGAGGACGACAGAGGATTTAAATACACAGACAGGTAATGAAGGAAGTGGAAACACCTGGGGAAACAAAGCTGACACAAATTAACATGACGCCATAGGGGAAGCAAACTTAAACACACTAAGCATGGATATACAAGACTTTCAAAATAAAACAGGAAACACACTGGAACGTAGACATAACAATACAAGCTTGACAACAGAACATGGAAACACGCACACGACAGACTGGGGAAACACAGAACGCAAGGAAAGACACATGGGAACAGATAATGAAGATGAAAGCATGGGCATAACTAAACGTTAAATGTAGAGGGCAAGAGACTTACACAGAAGACAGGCAGAGACTCATAAATACGGAGACATGGATGAAACAAACTAGAATAAATCACTCAACTAAACCCTAAATAACAAAAGAACTTAACATTAATCCAATCCTACATAAGAAAAACAAAAATACAAAATAAACTCAAACATGGAGCCTACAGATAGCTAAGAAACAACATAGTTGTAACTGTAATGTGATTTATGAATTTAGTAACTCATTACATTAATGTGTTACTGAAAAATAATGTGATTAAAATCGTGTGCTATTTTGTAACTACTTTGTTGCACCAAGTTATTCTTAGATTTTTTACAACAGCCACAATACATATGTTGACTAAAGATAGATATCCAGAATGAAGATGTATTTTGTTTCAATCTCTTCAATGTTAAAATGCCCAACTTAACAGCAATAAAAAGTCTATTTATAGCCTGGTAGAAAAATGGCTTTGTTTCTGTGGGATATTTGCCCATTTATAACAGCTATACAGGGTTTATTTATTTAATCAACCCCATATCGCCGTATTTTGCTAAGGCTTAAGTTAGTGGTTTGGCTGCTTTGTTTGATAGTTGTGCTGAGAGGCAGCTGTAAACAGCTGGTGTCTGCTTGGTTCCACCTCCTCTATTTAAGTCATTGAACTGGACCTTTACACTGTGCCTGAGCTATTGAGGCTCTTAAATGAAATTATCTGACAAATAGTAATAATAATAACAATAATAATAATAATAACAACAACAATATGGCCTGCTTTGTAATACAGCCCACTAAAAAAGTCCATCCATCCATCTATCCATCCAGCATTAATTAGCAGATAAGTGAGACTGAGTAATGCACCCAGACAGTGCAGTTCCTAATCAAAGTTGGTAGTATTTCCTGATAACTAAGCACTTCACCCTCTCATCCAAATATGGTCACTTTTATTGTGCCATAAAAAAAAAAAAATAGCTAAACCTAGAGGTAGATTTTCTTCTTTTTTTAGTTTCAGTAGAATTTCCTCCAAGTGTCTTCATTTTCACATCAGATTTTCTCCTTAAATAACCCCTGACAGATTTCAGCTCCTGCATACCCCAGAGAACTGCAAGCCAGATCGCTGTAACAGCCCAGCAGGTGTTCAATAACAAAGTGAACTGCTGTGGCTGTGACTGCACTGTCCTTTAGAGAGCTTGAAGGAGGCACATCTGTTCTGTTCTGCTGGGTTTCGCATGGATTGAATCAGCTATTTGGATGCATGTTAAGAATATGATCATCTAGCTACTGACTCTACAACCTATTGGACAGCTAGAATTCAAGCCAATGAGACTAGCATAAGAATCCAATCTAAAACCATCAGCCTGATGTTGTGTCGTTCCTGCTGTATTTATCTGCGACACCTTAAAGGCGGGTCGGTGAAAATATTGTCGGACATAAACCGGTCCGTGGCGCATAAAAGGTTGGGGACGGCTGCTCTATAGGATGGTGCTGCTCAGCTTTAGAGATAGGGTGAAGACCTCAGATATCTGAAGGGATTTCTGAGTAGAGTTCCTGCTCTTTCACACTGGTGCTGGTTTAAGCATCTAAATAGGAAGCCTTCTGGAAGCCTCCCTTTGCAGTTTTTCCACACCACTCTTGATTGGATGTGATCCTCTGTTTGTTGAGCAACTCTAGGTGTACCTGTTACTGATGGACTGCATTGCTGTTGTTTGCATTGCTCCCTCACTCATCACACAAGGTTAATTGTTGGAATGACCTTTATCTTAGAAACACCTCAGAGACATTAAAATCCTGGCAATACTGTCAACATGGAGAGACCACAAATACACACAGTATGTCTGATAGCATCCTAATACTAATATTTGTTGTGGAGCAATGAAAAAGTCCAAGAGATGGAATTAGATTGTGTGACGTGTCAGCCAGAAAAAGTATTAAATATTGCTGGATTTTGGCCAGCTATTGGACTATGTGTGGATTAAATGTCTCTCTGAATACAAACAGCGATTACTGAGAAAAGTGTTCATATCAAATAAAAATTCCAGTAAAACAAAAGACAGGTACTTGATGTCCAAGAATACAATGAAAAAATAAATATTAATACACATCCAAGTAGGTTTTAGAATCACAAGTTTAACAAAAACAGTGCAACACACCGTGGCTACATGTAGTAGTAGTAAGAAACAAAGGGAATGAATTATGTTTATTAAACAGAGACTCCTGTGGATAGGAACCGCTGCCCCTGGTATTCAGGTAATTCGAAAGCGACGTGAAGAGCAGCATAAATAAAGGCATTTTTGTCCCCTACACTGCCACCACTACCTGTTAAGACTTCACTTTTATTAGAAAAGGCCAGAGCACAGCGGAAGTGATAAGAAACTGTCAGAGGATTGTGTGGGTTTAATTAGGGAGGGCTGGGGAAGCATGTCTGAGGAAAATCTTGAAAGACAGTCCAATTACTAACCTACGTCGGTGAAAAGTTGCTTTTTTTAATCAATCTGTTACATCCTACTGAACACAATCCAACGGAGTGTTAAAGTTGCTTTAGGCAATATCTGGTCACTCGGGGGCAGCATGGCTCAAATAGTGCAGCGGGTTATCCACTAATCATAGGGCTGGAACTCCAATCGTCCATGAGCCAAAGGCTATTTGGACAAGATACTTTTAGAACAGAAGTTAAAGCAAAAAAAAAAATTAAAATAAAACTAAAAGAGTGACATTTACCATTTCATCTTATTTAAGAGTTTCATGGGCTGCCCCCTAGTGGCAAGAAATAAGCCTAAAATATCTCAGTTTGTAGATTGCTAGATGCTTATCTTTTTTCCCCAGATGCATTCTGTGATGGATAGATACTCCACTTTGGTTTAGCAAAGCTTTATATTTAACAACTGTTTGTTAACCCTGAAAAGTATCATGCTGAGCTGCAGCATCGTTATGAGCTCCCCTCCTTTAAATACAGTCACATGAAGCAGTATCGATATAGATATTATGCTGGTTTTGACATAGTGACTGACTTACATTTACACTCATCTGTCTCTGATTAAGTTCCTTTAAGGTGTTACAATGTGATAAGCTCTCAGCTACTCATTAATGCAACTACGGCTGAGCAACAGTTGCAATATAGACAGGGAGAGACTGTGTACTCATGTCAATTATGGCAGGCTTAAGCAGGAAATCTGCTATGGTTTATCATTTTCTTTTTTTTATTGCTGCTGGATGAGCTACAGACAGCTAACTATCAAAACCACCAACCTTTCGATTAGTAGATGACCTGCTCTACCCCTGAGCTACAGCCAAAAACAGAGAAGGAACGAGACTGTGCTTTTGTCTTTGCTCTCTGCTTACTCTAAAAACAGATAATACAGACAATAGCAACATGTACAGCGTGTTTATATGTGCACTGGTACAATGGTGCAGAGTGCAAAACTGTTGGAGTAAATTATGGAATAAATAAGTGATCTATAATTGATTATATACTGTTTATATATGGGGACAGTAAATACATAGAGCATTTGGGTATGTACAACTAACGTAGCATATGCAGCACGCTTTGGTTCACTACCAGGTATGCTGGATGTTTTAGTGGAGACAATATGTGAGTGATCTAAGTGTTTATCAGAGTGATGGTCTGTGGAAAGACACTGTACAGATGTCTGGGTTTTCTTGGTGTACAGAGCTCTGTAGCGCCTACCAGACGGGGGGAGTTGGAACAGGTTGTGTCCAGGGCGTGACGACTGAAGTCCTGAATGGAGGGCAAGTTTTTTTCTTCTTTGCCAAAATCATCTCAGTGATTGGCTCGAGCTTCTGACCTCTTGCACAAACACACTGGCATATGTGCTACTTGTTGCTGCCAGAGTTATCTCTGTTCCACCTCCTCTGTGTTGATTTCAAAGTAGTTGTTAGGAAAGAAGTAAGTAAAGATAATTGGCTCATACAGGGGACAACCCTCCAGCAGTTATGGCACCTCACACACACACACACACACACACACACACACAGTACAGGTGGTTCATTAAGATGTTTAAGTGAGTGAGGAGAATGGGGGAATAGAGGCTGGCTGTAATCATTAACAGCCACAGGCAGGTGGCATTACGAAGTATAGCAAAGAGAGCATCTAATGACAATTTAACGGGGAAAGACCAGCTGAAATCAGGTGGACAATATTTCCTCATTAGTATTTTTTTTCCCCATAATGTCCACACAACTTGTAGCCATGAAATCTGGATGAGCTCCATGGATGTGTGTGTTTGCGTACTATCTGACAGTGTTTGTGTGTCATTGTGCGCCTGAAAGCGTGGTTTAATTGTTTATGAGGGTATGTGAAGCATGCCAAATCACTGTCCCCCTGTCTTTTAGTGCTGGGAAAGCTAGAGGGAAGAAGAGACCCCTAGATCCCCAATCCAAACCACAGCTGGCGAAGGGCGATAAGACAAACAGGCTGCCCCATCAGGGCACAGCTGAATAGGAACAGAGGAGAAGAAGATGAGCGGAGAGGAGAGGAGAGGAGGTGAGGAGAGAGCGAGGTGTACAGCAGAGAAATGTCACAGTTTTGTAAGATCTACACAGGGATGTCTACATGTCTGTGTGTATGTGTTCATGTGGGCGGGTGTTTGAAATCGTTCTTTCATATTGCGCCATTAGCCAGTGCCATTACACAGTCGTATTTCCCATCTGTCTATAACTTTTTCAAAGAGCGACACTCAAAAGGCCGAATTTCAACAAGGTCAGAAAGACACAGGCAAAGCGACAGAAAACAAAATCTGGCAAGAAAAATCCCCCCATTTGTCGAACAATTCAAGTATGACTCACACATAAAAGAAGTCGATAACAAGAAGTGGCTCGATTGCGTATAACGAACAACGTGTCCTGGAAAAAAGGAAAAAGAAAGAAAGAAAAACAGGTACGGAGGAAGATGGAGAAAGTACAATGCACAAAGTTCATCTGAAGTTCAGTTTGGCAGTCTGACAGAAATTTTCACCCATGTTAAGGCTTCATTCATCTCACACAATTTGCACGTCAGTCTATGACGAATGTGCATTCTAAATCAGATGGCTTCAGTGATGACTGTGTGTGTTTTCAGGATGTTGCAGGTAAACACATAGGTAGCAAAGTCGACAAAAGACGATGATGTTGAAACAGAGGCTGAAAACATAACCAAGCGCAATTTTGCAGGTTATGTCTTAATGCATTTGTTTATGTGAACACAAAATCTCTGTCTGCACCAGAGCATATCTCCAACATCTATAATACAATGGGAAAAGCGCTCCCACTTCAGCGAGTTGAGTGGAAACCTATACTTTGACACTCCGACACAGCAGCTGTCTCCTTGTGACAGAAAACATTCATAGTCGTGCAGGCTAGAGGGCGAGGAGGATGATAGAGGAGGTGAGGATGAGAGAAGAGGCGAAGGGATTATTGTCATAGCTTTCCTATCATTCCTGCCACAATGCAGGTTGCAAATTCAGCAGAAGAGAGAGGGATGCTGAAGGAGATGGGAAGCAGAGGGGAGGAGGATTCCCTACTGCACTTTGACTAACAAATGCAAGATAACTGTTGTTATCAGCATTTCAGAGGCTTCTCAAATTCTTAAAGATGCATCATTTTATTTTGGAACCACAAGAGAACAATGACCATTACAGTATCGATCACGTCCTCTCACCGTGTCTTTCTCTCCTAAACGTCAGACTTTCTTCTTATCGCACCAACCATCAGGGTAGTAAGAGCAGCTGCCGAAGCCTTTCATCACTTTCCTCCTCTCTGCACACACCCACACATTAAAAATGCCATGAGATACTGCTTTTCATTGCAAAGGTGTTTTTCGAATTTCCAGTGATAGCTTCGAAATTATGCTCAGTCTGTGTATCTTATCAAGCATGGCGATTTTGGCTGATCACACTGACTACCCAAAGTACCAGATTCTATAGTCTACACAAGACATTAAAAGAAAACATTTTTAATTGCATGAAAATGTCACAAATTATTGTGGTAAATTAGCTATGAACTAAGGTGTAATGAATACAGGATCACTAATGATAAGCGATCCTATTCATTATGGAAAGAAAATGGCATCGTGCATAATCAGTAATGAGCAGTAAGAGCAAAGCGTATAAACTCGTCATTTTAAAGTTTGAGCCATTAAAAAGGCAACGAAGTACCAATCATTGCTTATTAGAGCAGAGCGGTAGTGCAGTACTCATTGTTCCATTCTATCTTTAGTCTGCCTATCAAACTCAAAGCTAAGTGAATGGGGGAGCAGGAGCTTGTTTAAGAAGCTACTGAAACATAGCGGGACAAATTCATCTCTGCTGCTATAGCGTGAAGCAGGAGAAACAGACTCGGGAAAGTGGAACACACACCTGTCTGTTTTTTTGTTTCTTCTCCGTCTCTGCTGAAGGCATACCACACATACTGTACTCAAAATCTGTCACAAGCTCTGCTGTGTGTTTGTCTCTGTCACTGTCTCACTTAAAACACAAAAGATGGAGAACTGAATAAGAGGACAACGCATAGTTTCCCCTCGCAGGTGGAACAGAGTGTCTGTCACTGACTCAAATGCACAAATATACAAAACAACCCAAATGTACAACGCATGCAGTCGGCAGTGAGGCTTATAGTGGCTGCACACGTCAGCGTGATTCATCCTTAATGTAAAGTTCCCATAGAGATTTCATAGAAAACATTCCTTCAAGAAGAGAGCAGCAGGACTAGTAGTAGTACTAAGGTTGGGAGCAATTTGACAGCTTCCCATACTTTCCCCAAAACACACTCCCCCTAAAACCCACAGACCTCAATTTACTTCTCTACCTCCCACACATGGCCTATATTTGGGTAACAAAGCTAGTATATTAGCAGCTGCCCAAATACATTTTGACCCACTTTACCAACAGTGGTGGTTCATCAAGACATAATCAGTTATCTCCAAATCCCCAAACTGAAGCAAAAACAATTGGTGTATAGTGCACCTCATTATCCATTGTCAAGCAGCATGATGCAAAATAAGCAGAATTTAGCTCAAATGAGAGTTTGACAGTAATTTTTGAAAATGCCTTATAAAACCTAACAAATCGTTTCTATATTTAGGCTGTTAACTCCAACGCTGACTCTTTTCTGGGCTTCTGCAATGGAACTGAGTTAGGTTTAGAGCAGTTAAGAGAAAATAACTGACATTGTTACCAATATAATTTAGACTAGCACTGGGGCTGGGACTGGTATACTAAAATATTTGAACAGAGTGATATAATCAGTCACATACAGTTAGTACTGGATTTAAATCCTCCTTCGCTGGATCATTAAGCTTCAAGAAAAAAAAGACAAACACAAACAGTTCATTAGGAATGTCAATTACATTTTATGCAACAACCAGGCCCACCTCATTATTTGAGCACTTCATTCAAGGACAAAAGGGGGAGGGAAGCTAAAAATATTTCCCATAAGCGTTATATTCATACAAAGCCAGACTAAGAGGTAGGAGAACAGTGATAGAGCATCTTTCCAGCTGCTTGGAGGTGATGACAGAGAGCAGCTGTGGCATTATAGTTCTGAATCAACAGATCAGCAGGCATCAGTCTCACCTCCAATGTGGGTCCGTGTTTCTGTGTGCGTGTTGTGTCTGCTGCCCCTCAATTGACTGACAGCTGGAACCTCATTCTACTCCTTAAATGGATGCCGCATTAATCTATAAAACTTTTATTTGATTTTCTGGCTATTGAAGCAGATACAGTACAAGACTAGATGATGCGAGTGCCTTCCAGGTTTGAAGTTATTTCATTTTCCTCGAAGAATTGACCTACAGGGTCGTTTCTGAGCTTATTAAATTGCTTCTGCCCATGAGTGTGGCGATGTGTGTTTGCCCTGATCAAATCTGATTACACCTAAGCCTTTCTTTCTAGGATCCTTGATAGAAATGAGTGTGCATCGGATACAAAATGATCTGAGGCCGGGCAACTTGTTCCCGTTTTGAGATTTTATACGACGATCACAAGATCAGTCTCTCTCGAGTGCGCGTGTGGGCACTTTCTCTCACTTGTAGGAGACTGGGAATCTTTGATCTCCTTTACTCAGAGCTCTGACATTTTTAGTATAAGCCCTCAAGTACAAATTAACAACCACTGAGATGCAAATTGAATAAGCTGTTTTTAAAAGACCACATCAACTTATTTACACAGTTTAGTGTATCATTATCATATGATAATCATGATAATGATGAAAATGGCTCATAATTTTATCTACATACTCATTTTTCAAGCTAGTGCAATAATTGATATTAACATCTGATTATAAAATATTTTTTTACATAAATAAAATGCATACATTTTAAGATCCTATTATTTTTCTTTAAATTGATTGTGAGAAATGACAGTTGCACAAGTTGGAGACCAAAGTTATTGCAACTGCATGCAATACACTGGTAATCTTGTTGCCTTTAGATGGTTGTTTCTCAGATGGGGACCAGGTCTGCAACCACTCACAGTCAGTTGTTGTCCTCAAAGCAGCTTTGGTGTGTCAAGAGATGATAAAATACGGTAGGACTGAATGAGTCTGCTATCCATGTGTGATTGAATGGAGTCAAGTTGGCAGTTACATGCAGTTTTTTGTAATAACATGGTGATGGAACTGTAATAAACCAGCCAAAATGGCAAATCTGTTGCTGTCTGCATAAACAGAAATGTATATAAACTTACTTACTTTCAGAGTCAAGCCAGAACCTCTTAGATGTGAAACTCATCAAATACAGAAATTCCTCCACAAATAGTAACATAGTTTTTGCAGGACCATGATATAACTGCTATAACCGCTATTGCAAAGACACACATATCAGATGTGTTCATTGCCACAGGCTGACTCAATTGTGCCATGTTGGTAATCGCAGCATTTGCTAATCTCTCTGACTGCAGTGAGTCTGAGTCGGACTGCAATTGTTTGGAGACAGCTTGCACCCCAAGTTGCAATTTAAAGGGATCAACCAAGATGTTGATGGGGTTGTACGCCCAACCTCTGGGCAACCAGTTGGTTGCTCCAATTACATCCAGTTGGTATCCAACAGCAAAAATAATAATGATAATAATAATAATAATTTTTAGTTTTTTTTTAAATCAATCACTAGGCAACCACTGATTTATCATAGTCACTAAGTGGTTGCTGTCCTATTTTTTACTTTTGTGTGACTGAACCATAAGTGAATTAAATGTCTGGCAGTTGAATAAATCTCCTGATTATTTTCTGTTTTAAAATAAACATGTTTTGTGATGTTGTCTTAAATACTAAAATAAAGGCTAACCAACAAACAAGAGCAATTTGCATAATAAAAATCATGACGTTTTGTGGATATATAACACATTGTGCACACTGTGTGGATGTATGTGTGGTGGAGCCCATAAAAATCAGCACACTTAAAAGTGTGATAATGACGCAGTTTCCACGGCTGGTGGTCATTGTAAGCTTAATTTTCAGGCCTAAGAACACCTGCTGTTTCCTTGTCAACTGAAATTTAGCACAATTTTAAAAAGCTGAAAGCAATGAGTGCAAATTATGATCTGTAACTTTTTTCTTTCAAATGGAAAACCTAACACAAACAACAGCCCGGTAATTACTGGTGTCTGGTCTTACAAAACAATTCTAAAAGCACGTTAGGATTCACAAACAATTTGATGAGGAAAATTGCAACAATTTCCAAAGTGTAGACAAGTAAGACAGGCAGGGCAAGAGATACACAATTAAAGAGAAATAACAAATAACTAAAAACTGATTAGAAATGAAATGTTTCTATGTAACATCATATGAACATATAATCATACCAACATTATTGTGCGATAATTTTTCACATATTCTTCACATTGGCACCGCCCACTCTTAACAGACTGTTATGTAAAAAATTCAAAACTTAGCATTAATAATAAAATGAAGCTTGTCACATTAGAAATGGTTCATCCTGGAAGTATCCCAGATGGCCTGTTGATATTGTGCTGCATATGTCACTTCTTAGCACAATACATACAGAATTTTCTTCCATTATTCATCTGGAGAGATTTCCTCCCATGTACTTTAAGACTGACTCATCACTCACAAATAATGTCTGACAGGCAGAAAGATGTCTGTGTTTCACTTCTTTAACTATATGACCTTAAACAGAATTCACTGCACTGCCCTTATTCAACTAAACGGCTAATATGAATAAATCTCCCTTAGTGACAAACAACCCCTGCACACACACACACACACACACACACACACACACACACACACACACTTCATGTAATATGCCCAGTACACTCACAACTTGTGCTCACCCAAGCACAGGGACTGGAGATGAAGCCATTAACTTTATATCCACTTTAATCACTTTTCCCACCTCTGAGAATGGGAGGAGAGGAGAAAGGAGGAGGATGGAGAGGAGGAGCGAAGAACAGAAGAGAGCAGAGTGAGTGGAAAAACCTCATTACTGGTACAGTGTCTCATTCATAAAAGTAGAGGGGGGGGGGAATAAAAAAAGGGGAGGTGAAAAGTGAAGACATGAGAAAAAAAACTCATTTGTCTCATGTGCAGTAGATGCAACTTGAAAAGGAGGTCTGGCAACATTTCTGCTTTAATTTCTATTTAAACATCATCTCTAAAATGTGGATTTACTGTTGTTTTTAGCATGTGGATATAGGGAAAAACTCACCTTCAAGCTAGAAAGAAGCAGAAAGATGCCTGTCTGTAACTCATTTAATTATATGACCTTAAGCCAAATCAGTGATGTTAGGCTTCCACCAAGGAGGACACTATAAACGAAAGCCATAATCATGTGTTCAAAAATAATAAATAACACCATCCACACACATGTCCAAGTATTTGAGTAACAACTGAGTCACATTAAATTATATGCTCAGAGTAATGCTTATTAGACCTCTGTAACACACTCTCACATTCTGAAACAGCTGGTGTGCACCTCCCTCGCGAGTTTTTCTACTGAAAATTGAATTGCAAATTGTCCACTGGCTGATTAAAGGGGAAGGCAAAGTTTCTCCACAATAGCCTAGAGGCCCAAGGAGTTGCCAGACCTGCCAGTTCATAAGCTGCTGGTGCAACTGAATTATGAAAATAATTTCCAGTATCCACCTTGATCTGTCCGAACCAGAAATTAACAACTTCTTCCATTGCCCATGCTCCACCTTTTCAACAGTTTTACTTATAAAAAAAAATAATGGTCCAAGTAGTATTTCTGTCTGCTAACAGACTGACAGACAGACGGCTGAAACATGACACACATAACTCCACTTACTGGATTTGAATTTTGGTAATGTATTATTATTACTGACTAGAATTCATGGGAAATATTGAAATAAGTCATTATTGTACAGCTAATTTATTTTGTAGACATAAGGTTATTGATAAGTAGCCAAGTAGTGGCTATAAAATAATACAATTCAGTGCTTTCTTCCTCATATCCTTTGAGTCAGCAGCTTCAGGTTACATGGAAATTAATTAAAACGGGAAGATCCAAGAATGATTGGAAAAGTATTTCCCATATGCATATGTAAGAGTCATAATCGAATACAGATGTTATATAAACAGGAAAAGGGGATTTAATATAAATATACCGTCAAATAACTTTCCTGATTTTTTACTTTGTATTCACAATGAATTAACAAAAATGTTCCTGTTTATTTACTGTGCATTAATTACTAGATTTTTGTATTTTCCTTTATAAGTTACAGGTAGTGAACTTATTTTACAGGCTTAGAGTGAACACACTACAGTAAACAGGATGATTGGCACATTAAAGGCTTGTAAGAATTATCCACTGAATATAAAGTTATGGCTTTAATCACCCCAAACTGTGCTTATCCTCCTAAGTGCGAGTCAGGACAGCCCCACCATCAGTAATGTCTCTTTTGATGTCAAAATCCAGCAGAGCGTCTTTTTGCCGTCAACACAGATGAAAAAAATAAAAACAGCCCCATATTTTAGCGCATGAATTTATTTGGGCCTCATTAATAATCGTTAGCCTTCTTAATGACTTTTTGAGTTTGCAGCAAGTGTGTGCTCTACTTCTCCTTCAGTCACCCCGATTTGGAAGCATCTTTTGGCTTGAAACAAAAAAAAAAATAAAAAAGAAAGAGCGAGCAAATAAAGCATCCTTCAGACAGGCACTTTTCTACAACTCTCTACAAATATGATTTTTATTATGGCTTTTATTTAAACATGCAATATTAGATGCAAATGATTGTAATCATTAAGCAGTTCATTTCCTGCATTCAAGAGTTTTTGTTTTTTTTAATGCAGTAGTTTGCGCCTTTCCCCTCCATTAATTTAAGGAAATGTTACATATCAGAGGAAAAACAAGAAAAAGAAAACATCATGCAACACCTGACAGTTTTAAATTATATTTGAGTATCACTCTAAACAATTAAATAATCATACTACTATTAAATCCCTGCTTAGCCAGATCACATATGTACATTTTCTTTTCCTTTTTCACTTTTGTCCAGACTGGAAATTATTCAAATAAGTTTACCAGACAGTCTAATACAGTAGGTTACATCTGTGCCTTTATGAAGAATGGAAACCTGATAAACCAGTTCATTCAGTACATGAAATACTGAGCAAGCTTTTTCAGCCAGCTCTTATATTCTCCACTTTATTTCAAATCTTACTTTCACTGAAATGATCCTTTTATGCATTTTCTTCTCAGAGTCCACCTTAAGCTTTTTCAAATGGTTTAAAATTAATTAATTAGTTAATTTAAAGGTCAGTAAATGTATCATATGAACATTAATATAGGTATTTAGACAGTTTACTGTAACTTTTAGCAAGCTGACTATGGAGATACTGGCAGATGAATGTTTATAACTACTGAAAAATAATAAAGAAGCTTTTTTAGGTGTTATACCGTATACAGCAGAATTCTTCTGGCAGGTTGTCAGAAGTGTGAACGCTAGTGTGACATCAGAATGTCAACTTAATAAGTTAAAACTTTTGATCATCATATCACAGCAAAAAGATGCCACTGTGAGGGATGGAGGGGCATGACTCTGAAATCATAATATCTGCTTGTTCCAGCCATGTAGCTTCATCATCTTCACTGCAATGTTCACTGCACAAAGAAAAGGGCTCAACAGGAGTTCAGATTCAGAATCAGAATGAGAGAAACTTTATTAATCCCACAGGGAAATTGTGTATGGAAGAATCAAGAGGAGCCGACTGATCGATGCTGAGGTACTTTTTGTATAAATAGTTCCTGTTGGTGACAACAAAGGTTTTACTCAAAGAAAGAAGAAGTGCTTTGTAACATGTTTACCATTTCAACCTGCAGGCTTTTACAGATATCACACTGTTTTGGTCGGCACTTGCTAATGGACTGCTTGGGATCCTTGAACTAAGCTGGTGATAAGGACATTAACAAAGTATCTATTAGAGGTATCTGAAAGAGCTTTGGATGGAGCTGAAAGGCAGAAGGATGCTTGATGTTTATTTCCCCCGATTTTGCAGGATGAAGGCTCCTGGGACACAGAGTGTGGGTGGCTGTCTGAACACCAACACACAAGAATATATTTACAATTAGGAAATGTACAAACATTCTCATTTGAATTACTGCAGACAGGAGACTGGAGGCTTAAAGGTATCTGCCGCTTTGCAGGATAGTTTTTAGAATGGAACACTAATCATTTTTAGCTGGTGTGAGAGTTTGGGAATGGCACTTCTTGTGCAGGGGGAGACTGTGTAGGAGAAAGAACTGCAGATGGAGCAGGCTAGAGTTTTGTGATGAGTCAAATGTCTGCTAATTAGGGACAGGTCAGTCTCTGATTGGATTTTTCTATACATGACACAGAAGGATTTATGGGATTCATAAGTCTGAAACTCGAGCCAAATAGGTGTCAAGCTCATCTCTGCATTCCAGATAAACTTCACATAAGGTGTCTCTAAAGGCACCAAAGGTAACACTGAATTCTGCCAGAAGGTTGTTTTTAATATTTGTCTTTTATAACTTTCAGAAAAATATCTACAGTCCATAAATCTTTTGATACCAGCTTTAAAGTTGCATAGCAGTAACTTCACTAGATTGAAAAATGCAAAAAAAAAGAATGGGGATAAGTATTAGTGTGATTATTATAATTTCTGAATGAGGAAGTCAGGCGTGGCATAGAAGTATTTGACGGTTGTGGAGGACATGTATGAGGGTAATGAGACAGTGGTGAGGAATGCGGTAAGAGTGACAGATTGGTTCAACGTGAGGGTAGTATTACATCAGGGATCGGCTCTGAGCCCCTTCTTGTTTGCAGTGGTGATGGACTGATTAACAGATGAGGCGGGGCAGGATTCTCCGTGGACGATGACGTTCACAGACATTGTGATCGGTAGAGAGCGGAGGGTGGAGGTGGAAGAGAGGCGCGAAGTGGAGATATGCTGTGGATATAAGAGGAATGAAAGCGAGACAGAATACACGTGTGTGAATGAGAGGAAGACAGGTGTAACAGTGAAGATGCAAAGTGTGGATGTAGTGAAGGTAGATGTTTGAGAGGTGAGCAGTGAAGGAGAGAGCCCAGGCAGGTTGAAGTGGGTGGAGACGAGTGTCAGGGGTGATTTGCGACAGAAGGATAGCAGCAAGAGTGAAAGGGAAGCTTTACAAGATGGTATGAGACCTGCTATGATGCATGTCTGCACTGACGAAAAGACAGAAGGCAGAGCTGAAGATGCTAATATTTCTGTTGCGAGTGACAAGGACAGGCAGAATTAGAAATGAGTACATCAGAGGCACAGCTCAGGTTGAGCAGTTTGGAGACAAATTTAGAGAGGCGAGGCGGAGATGGTTTAATGGTTTGTTGGTAGATGTGCAGAGGAGGTACTGTATATTGGACAAAGAAGATAGAGGGTTGGGGTTCTGATTACCTCTGTCTTCATGAGATAATGTTGCTTGTTTTTATTGTACCTCTCTCTTGCAGCTTTTGGGTACGATGCTATCACCAAGGTTCTGCTTAAACTGGATGTCAGTTTTGGTGTATTGCTCTTCCAAAAAGCTTCTGGTCTTATAATACGTGGGAGCTGGAGGTTTGCCTATCTGCTTAATTCTTAGAGCAACCCTTGGGGGACTGAGGCTCAGTTTCAGGAGTGATGTCAAGTTCTTCCCTGACAATTGAAACTTTTTCACCCTAACCCCAACACTAACCCGAAATAGAAAAATGAAAGTTATAGAAATCAACAAAGGAAGATGGTAATGTCACACTAACCAAAAAGGCAAAAAAGATCTGAAGAACCAGAAAACTAAATCAAGAAATGACCTGAGAAACCAAGAAAGCTGAAAAGGATGGGAATGCATGGCAATAACAGCATTGATATGTCAAGAGATGAGTGATGGGAAATTTGCAGTTCTTACAGATTGCCGTATTTGGAAGGCATTTAGCTTAACTATTTGGCTCGCAGGCATTTTTTCTTATATTATAAAAAGGTAGAATTTGATAAAAGTCAGGAAGCTTTTTAGGAAGGAAACTTTTCTCACCCGTTTCTCTGCCTTTCTTTAATATTTGAAATCATCATCATTCTTTGTCCTTCTCTCAGTGCTTTCTCCTGTTTACAGCATGAGGTTCAGGTCCAGCTTTTCTAATGTCAGGGACTGTTGCCCTGCTCCAGTCGGTAATGATCCCGTTGCTGTCACAACTGTCACTCCAGCAATCAATCAAACCTGCCTGTGTGTGAGTTTGCGTGCCTCTGTCTATGTGTGTGTTGATTAGTATACTCCATTAACTCTTATGAAATTCTGGCGCCAGGCCATGGTGCCTGGGGAAAAGCACTTATGGAACGTCAGGTTGCTGTGTGAGTAATCGGTTTACCAGTGCCAGAGGGAGATAGCAAGGGGAAAATAGGATTTTCAAGCCCCACAGCCAACAAGCAAAAACCTGGAGCAAACAGTGTGCAATGGAGATGATTAAAGCAAATGGATTTTCAAGTATACAAATATGTTGTTAGTCCTTTAAAGTCTCCACCTTTGCAGGTTACAAGTGCATAGCTTTGTGTGTATACCTGATAGTATAGGCCGGTTCAAGACACAGACGTGGTTCTGTGAACATGAACATGGAAATCTCAGCTCAGCATTTCACCCTTTCCTAACAACCTCCTCTCACACATGGCATACTTTCTGGAATGCATTCGATGTTGTTTCCTCGCACATGTCACAGTATGCATATTTAACTCACTGAGATTTTTGGCTGACTTCAGCATCTCTCCTGGGATGAGATAAAGACCAAGCTGTCAAATAGTGTCCCCTCTGACAACCTGGCCCCAGGCTGACAGAGAAGATATGATGAAGGTGGCCATTTTGGGGCCAGAGCAAGGGCAGCTTAGGTCTGGCAGGGAGCTAATGATGCTAGCTTAATGATTTCTGCTCTGCTGTCAGATGACAACACCTTGCAATGTAACAAGCAGATACAAATTGGATTCTCGTCTCCTATAGTATTTCATCCACCTGCATCATTTATTCTTAATTTGTTTGTCCTGCCAGCACCGAGTGTACATTTCTGTTTTGATACAGGAATGAGTCATTTTCTTCTGGGATTTCAGGGATCGGATCATTGAGTGTGTTTTCATTTGGTGCAGTGTGTTGTCTTGAAAGATTTTGCTGGTTTACGGTCTTTTTGTGGTTTATAACTTTACCATTAAATCTCAGAGATTGCCTTAAAACCTCAAATGAAAAAACAATATATTTTTATTTAGAGTTTTCAGTAAATCTGTAAGAATTTTATTCAGTATCTCAAGTCAAAGAGTAACTCTCCTTCTGGTTTAGAACAGCAAAGCATGGAGCTTCTCATTGGTACCGAGCAAAGCAACAGACAAGATGCTCCATTAAACTTGGCTTGATTGGGCTATCAGTTAGAGACTGTGTGCACCGAGAGACATTGAGTTTATTCTGACTGCTAGGCTAACTGACAGATATTGACCAGCTTTTTCCCACTGTGGTTCCTTCGTTTCCCACTATGTGTTGCTCTGCTTGAATGTGTGTGCGTGTGTGTGTGTGTGTCTGTGCTTGTTATTGACTACAGCCTGTCCAAAGTTCTGTCAAAACTAACTGATTGATTGTAAAACCAGCAGAATTATTCTCCCACACTACTATCCCTCAGGACAAATTAGTGTGTGTGTGTGTGTGTGTGTTTCATCTTTATGTGTGGTGTGTGAGCGTATGAGCATTTGCTTTGACAAGCTTCCCCTAATCACCTCCACCTCTCTTCTCATCGCTCTGATTGTACTGTCAATCACACCAACGTTGTTTCTCAGAAACTTCAGTAGGATATTTATCAGTAAAACCTAAATTAGTTTTACTTAATTTTTCCTTGTTTGAGCCATCTCTGCTTTTCACTGACTGAAAAACACACGCGCACCAGATCGGCAGATAATAATACACATTATCTTCTTTAAAATTCAATTTTGCACACATGCACCGTTTGAATGAGCCACCAGATTACTCTGAAGTTAAAAAAGGACATGGGGGAAGGCAGTAGCACACATCCTCTCACTTCTCCAGACATCCTTTCCCCTGAAAGACTCAGTCACGCTTACCCTTCAGACATCCTCTACACAAATGTCTACAGGCTCACACACGCACAATATTCTCCTATCTTCCATCTGATATGCGCAGGATGATAACCCCTAACAAGAGAGAACGCTGTTATATACATGCATACAATAGAATGAGATCAAGGGCAATTCTGTGTATTATAATCTGTAATCTAGATTATAATATACAGAACTGCATTGTTTGCTTATTCGGCGGTCTCTCTGACTTCCTATACCGATGAGTAAGTTCCTGTCTAATAGAGAATGGCTGAGCTAACGGACAGAAAATAATTTTAATGCAGATCAGATGTCATGAGTGACACCACAGTGAGGCATGAGGGCGACACACAGTGAGTGACACAGGGTTCTGTCACACTCAGAGACACTTTCTGTCAGTCAATCTCTCGCTTGTTGATAAATATCCCTGACAAGGTAACAGCATTGGACTGATTTGAAGGGGGGGGGGAACAACCCTCTGACTTCATACGCTGGATTAAATATCTCTTTCCATGTTTTTTCCTCGTTGTCTGTTAATTCCTTCATCCTTAGCCTGAGACGCGCATTGACCATTCCCATGCAAAGGCTGCTCCTTCATTCAACCTTCCCGTCTCCTGTTGCTTTGTTCTCCATCCTCTGAAGTCTTTTCCTCTCCTTTCCCCCCTGTAGGTATTTATAAATGAATGTGTTTACAGAGCAGAGGAGAGGGGGTTGGGGAGTGGAGGGGGAGGTGAACAGAGCTTATTTTAATTAACAATCGCCTGGCCCTCCGTAGATTTGGTCAAAGATTAAAACTCGTTAGGATTGATTCTTGCCTCCAGCCTTATTAAGCTATGGCCCCGCTGTGGCTTGACATAGTTGGAGAGGAGGGAAAGCAGGATCAGGGTGAGGGAAAGAGTTTGGTTTGAGGATAGCTGTAAAGGGATGGATAGTTGTAAAGCTGACAGACACGGGAAAAGCGAGCAACAGAAACTAAAAGATTATTTAGAAATAAAAATCATAAATTAGGATGATAACATTTCCATTGCAATACTCAAACATCTAATTTACTTTTCATTAAAAAGCACAAATTTGAATGTCAAAAAGAACTCATGTCTCAGGTGGGCATTTTTCACATTACTAGACAAAAGCGATTGTTAGGAAATGTGCATTAGCAGGATTTGATTGGCAGAATAAGCTTTTATAATAGGGCAACCAACGCCTACAGAGTGCCGAAGAGCACTGCTTGAATTTGCTTGGCAAATGCATTACTGTCTGAAAACTAATTCATCATCTTGCACTTTGCTTCTGTCCTTCCCTTGCCACTTTCCTTCCTTCCCAGCTTTCATTATCACATCCTTCTCTCCTTCCCTCAGCAATGTAACCAGTGTGACAGATAAGCCCTAAGTGAACCACTCTGAGCATTTCTTTATGTAAGCATACGGTCAACTCACGTCGGCAATTCTGGCAATTCCACGAGGAACCTGGGCTGAGGAACCAGGGTGAGATCCCAAAAAAAGACAACTAGTGTCACACATTTCCTGGCACATAAGATGACACATTAAATCAAGGCTTTTAATTAGTGCCACTGGCCATTACAGTTCTAGCTGCAGCAAAAGCTGCCATGCCTAGAAGGTGACTCTAGGCTAAACTCCCTTTGACAAGCTCAATTATGAAGGCAGTCTTTCCCCTGAAATCAGTTTGGTCTGACAGTTGTAAATTATGATTTTCACCATGGGGGCTTTGGCTCCGTCAGGACTCTGAGTTATGTGTCATGAGGCTTCCAAACCATCTAATAACTTTTATGTCAAAACCTCTACCCTCTCTCACGGCTATCTTTCTTGATCCGAACAAAGCCCATCCTGACTTTAAGCCTGGCACGGCTCTCAGTGCTAGTGCTTTTAACATGACTTATTACGAACAGTGTGTGTGTGTGTTTGTAATAAATAATCTGTCCAGATTAAGTGTGCAATTTGTAAGACCATGACTTTTAAAGGTTAAAGAATTAAACACTTCGAAATTGAACTATTATCAACAGAATATTAGCAGATAATTTATGTAAAAACAAGATACACTAATCGCGCGAAACATTATGATCACCTGACTAATATTGTGTTGGCCCAAAACAAACAACTGCGATGCACTGTATATTCTGACACCTTTCTTTCAGAACCAGCATCAACCTTTTTCAGCAATTTGATGTACGTCTACATCTGTTGGATCAGACAACATGGGCAAGCCTTCGCCACCCACGCCACCGCCCCATGACCCTGTTGCAGTTCACTACTTCTGTTAGATTCTGACTACTGTAAATGTTCATTTGCTCTCTAATATATTCCACCCACCAACAGGTGCCATGACAAAGAGGTAATTAGTGTTTATTTCTTCACCTGTCAGTGTTCATGTTACAGTATGACTGATTGGTGTATATGTGTACTATGCTGCTCAGAAATCTACTGAAGAGAGTCAGTGTAGCGTCAAGTTAACCCCAGACAGAAATGAGACTAAGAAGAAGCAGCGCAGCAGATCTTTTTTACAGTATTTTGACCACTTGTCAGTCACGGTGAAAGACAGGCAGTATATGAATGGAAGGTAACAGTAAAGGCAGGCAACAGACACTGGGCAGCAGGCTGAGTGAGAGAGAAGATCAGTTTGCTGCAGTTACTGTATGCTTTCTTTTAAACTCCAAGGGAGTGACCCCTTTCCTGGTAACTCTCTGCAATCACCTGAGACTGTGCCAGTTGTTTTGACGTCTATAAGCTATAAATTAATTAAAGAAAAAAGGATCCTAACCCTGCTGTCTGCTATTGACCTGTTCTACAGTAATGCATTCTACATATTGCACCTTCAGTAAGAGGCTAAAAATTGCTCCTTGTGGCAAGCTAAGCTGGTGTATTTAAAATTAATAGTTCCCTTTTTGTCCCTTTTGTAACTGTGTGTACATTTTCCTTTATACGTGTGTGTGAGTAAACGTTCCATTTTGTGCTGACTGTTGAAAGGTGGGCTATCGGCTCAGATACCTAAAAATGGAAGATGATCGTTTTCTGACATGTTTGTCACGTGTTTTAAATCCTCTGAACACAAACACATGCATACAA
The DNA here is from genome assembly GCF_001858045.2 of Oreochromis niloticus. NCBI lineage: Eukaryota > Metazoa > Chordata > Actinopteri > Cichliformes > Cichlidae > Oreochromis > Oreochromis niloticus. The sequence goes on from NC_031978.2 coordinate 18,702,825, forward strand.
TATTTTCTATCTGTAGGTGTCATTCAGGAAAAACAAATTCCATCACACAAAAAAAAACCCACATCAAGCGCAGAGAAAATCCAACCTTTTTCATAATACAAAAATCTGATTCTCAGAGTCCAAGGTGATCCCTTAAACCCCATCATCCAGACATGCTGTCAAATGATGCACTAATAAAAAAATGTTCCCCTTAAACTGAGGACAGGTTTGAGAGACAGAACTACAGATCATTGATAATAAAAGTGTGAGTGGCAGGTTGGATGTGGCAGATGATCCAAGCATGAAGACAGAAGGCATGAAAGAGGATGAAGGAGGAGCAAAAACTAAACATTTTGCTAAAATTTTTAATACATGACATTTACCAACCTTGTCTTCCACTTCAGCGCACCGACTCACACACACTAACTCTATCAAATCACTAGCTTTTTGATAGTATTCTGGATTTGGGAGGGAGCCAAGGGAAGCTTTAATAAGTTGAGATAATAGCAATATGCATATGCGAAGACATTGTATGTCTGTGCGTCTCTGTCTGTCTGTGTGATTTCTCATGTGTGTCTGTAGTTGATATGATTCCTCTTGAGTGTGGATTGTGAGGTGGAAGAGGAGATTACTGCACCACGCTTCTATAATTACCTCTCATCTCTCAGCCAGTGCTCTTACACACAACGGGGAATGCCAGGCTACCGCACACTCCAACACATGCACACACGCAGTGGGGTGCACTTCTGTACAATGCTGCAGGCTGAGAGGGAGTTATTTCTAGAGGGCTACATTTCACTCAAATTGTGATTGGAGACCGCCCACACTGCCTTTAAGCAACACAGGTCAGCTTCGCTCCAAGCACGCAAACACACACACAGAGACGCACACACACTCATCCCGCTGAATCCCGCTCAGCAGCTACTGGTAAGTAAGAAGAATGACTCACCTGTAACCGTCCTTCCCACACACACACACACACACACACACACACACAAAAAAAAAAAAACACCTAAGAACCCATTTTCACAAGTCATGCACACACATCACACTGTAGACTTTTTCTGCTTGGTCCCAATAATGAAGAAAAGTCTCCTATCATCTGTTCGGTCTCTGCTGCACACGCTCATGTGCACTTTGGGCCACTTTGTGGTCATCTGCTTCAATGATATATAGAAAAAAATCCCACAAACTAAAGAGCAGCTGTATTATACATACAGCATACAAGTTGCTTCACATTTTCTTGGCAGGAGCGTCCCTTAATCACCATGCAAACTATCAGGACTAAGTATGACTTAAAGTTGACAGCGACTTGCAAAGATGAATTAACCATGCTATTCACAGCTTTGAAAAAGTCGTTAATAACTATGCCAGAAGTAAATTGCTCCAGCACAGTGAATGACTTAGTACCGCTCTCTCTCCACCTTTGCTCAACTATTAAAATAGCAATATGACTTCTTGTGGACAGTCAGACACAGGGGGCCATTTTAACAAGCCGAAGTGAAAAGAGAGGAGGGGATAAAATGATGGATCTTCTGAGAGCTTAGATTAACATTACAGAGAGTTTCATGTCCTGCTCTGTTACATTTCTAATCTGATTCTTATCTACATCAAACTCACATATGAAAATTCAAGGCAAAAAAAGAGAGAAAGAAATGCTCAAAGAGGAGAAAAACAAGAAAGCTGATGGGTGTTTTTAAATTCAGCAGGAAAAAAATAGTTGCTTTGAACTTTCAACAATGGCCAACAGAGAAAGTGTAGCTGCTGCTTCTTAACTCGCCCACGCATACTGTACATACCTGCACACAAAATATTCACAGCACGCACACTGTTGCAGACACTAACATCAGGACCGCAGCAATCTTTTCCTAATTTAGGATGCATTAAAATTGTGACAAAGCATTGCTTAGCTGCTAATGCGTGGAAGAGTGCAAACGAGATTAAAGTGTCCCCTTCGAGCCCGAGGCATACAGCTGTCTGGACAGGGACAACTTCCCTTCGCAGGCCTGAGATGTGTTCAGGCATGAATGCGAGCAATTTATTTAGGCAGCTGGCACTTAATAAGCAAAACGGTGCACACATAAGCAGGGAAATGCTGTGAACACGCTGACTATATTTTGACAACTGACGGCAACAGAACATCTCGCGGGACTGCTTAGCTCTCAATGGGCACACACACACAAAGCATAGGTATGCGCAGGGATGCTCGCTTGACACTCGATAAATTGGTTCATTATATCGCTGTAACACTAATGTGTGCCGAGTCTCATCTGTGCTGACAAAGTGCTACTAAAGGTGCTGTCTCTAGCTCACACGCATACATGCACACACAACAGTTTTGCTTCACTGTAGCTGGCACTATTGGCCCAAGTTGTTTACGCATAAATTAGCTCCATAAGAAAACCAACACTGATATCCTGATATTAGCCGCACTTGATAAAATATCAAGTGGTCCATTTTCAACAGGTCCAGACTTGAACACAATAAGAGCACCGAGACATCACAGGTTCCCATCTAAAGTGATAAAACACCAAAAAGAGAGAAATGTGTTGGAACTCCATAATCTGGCAACTGGCTCCGGTCAGCCAAGTGTTATATACCCGCAGCGCTTTTAGCACCAGTGGACACAGAGTAAGGTGGTCCCCCCATAGCTGAGCCAAGCCAGCAAAATCACACAGTTGATCACACTTAACATTCTTGCAGAAACAGCCCATCATTCACCTACATTACGCACCACATTACGCAACTACAGCGACATGCAACATTGATACATTTAATGCTTTTTTGTCTTTTCAATGCACTGTTTCAACTTGTCCATTCTGTCACTCTTTTAGCAGAAAAGCAAAAAACAATAAAACTACTTTAAAGTACTGATAAAAACAGTTATCAAAGTATGAAACGTGATATGCAGGAAGTGGATGCCCTTCGAAGAAAAAATTTCAATTTTTTTTCAAAAGGCAAAAAACATAAAATATTGAAGCTATTCATTCATTTATTTATTTATTTATTTATTTTTGAACAGTCTGGTGAACGGCGGACAGGTTGCAACATTTCAAAAGCACCTGAAGTTCGTGGTTTTTCACAAAATATCGACCTGCAGCAAATCATTCAGCATCCACCGGTGTTATAGAAGCCGGTTCACTCACCCGTTAGCTGGTCATAGGATCCGTCCAGTTCTCTGGAGTCCGACAAGCTTTGGTCACGGTTTTTCGCCTTCATATTCCCCGTGTGCGCCGGAATGTGGAACTGTGGGAAACAGCTGATGATGTGTTGACGATTCTTGCGAAAATAATTGTGGTTTGTTTTTCGCCTTTGCTGAGGATGGCTACAAGTATAATGACATTAACAAGTCATATTTGCTTCGTCATAAAGGAAAAGGGAGAGCCCCGCGTGTGCCGTTAATTCGCGTGTCTGTTCCTGTGTGCGCTCTCGGCATCCAGAAGCTGAGTGAACCAAGAGCGCTCCTGGTCGCTCCTTTCGCTTGGGCTGGCACGCGCGAGCACACACTTGGCTGTATACACGCGCACACGCAAACAGAAAGAGAAAAGAAATATCAGAAAGATGAGATTTGACTGGAGGTCTTAAAACATGTAAAAGGTGAATAAAGTGTGAATATGAAAATACGGTGAATCCAGTTTCCCCCCTTCTCCCAGCATTAGAGCCTTTTTGGCTTCATTCATGCAGCATCTCAGTGAGTTGGTCCTCTGCCTGAGTCTTTACCATTAATATCACCATCACATCCTCTTCAAATGTTCTCCAGAGCCAGAGCCAGGTCGGATGTGTACAGAGACATCAGCAGGAGCAACAAGGAGCTCAGCGCTGCTGCCAGGCAGAGGTTCTGACTATATCTGATCTATAAATACTCACTGGCACTGGGAAGCCTTGTGTCTATGCTTTTTCTTCCTCTCTTCTCTCCTTTTCAGTGTCTTTGCCTCATTTTGCCTCACTCCTGCTCACTTACCACAGTATGACATTTGGTCACAATCTGTCAAGCAATCTGTCTTTGATGCCACAGTTTTCCACATTATATCAGGGGTTGCATCAATAATGATCTGTATCCTTCTAACCACGCGTGCATTCATTGGCTCCATGCATGAACAGTTGCAGCGTCATCCTGTGTCACCTACTCTGCGTTTTAGGCGATTTAGATGTTTGTGCCACTTGCACAAAAGAGCGCTGTTAACTGTAGTGACCTAGGTGCTACAGATCCCATTCACTATTATGTTTGCTCATCCAGCCTGCTCTCAGGGGAAATCCTTTGACATGTGAATTAGAAAAGTGTCACTGAACGGTTGTTTGCATGACTTCAGCTTCATTTGGGCTGGCTTAAGTGTTCTGTCTGCAACTGAATATACACATTATATGTGCATTTATCCCACGCAGTGTGCACATTGTGTCTGCAAGCAAATTGTTAGGGCATGTACCTCTGCACTTGTCTCATATGTAGTGTAATGTGACGGTTATGTAGAGGAGTGCTGCTGATGATAGCTTGTTTCTGTAACAGATGATTTTGTTCCACATTAATTTTGAGGTAACTCAAGTCTTTGCTATAATTTATTCTTGTTGGACTGCCCTTAAAAGTTGGTGATTTTAGTTTAGCCCTTCAATTCAGAAAGCAAATTTAAGAAAGTGCTACTGTCTTATTATGGAATTAAGGCGTTTTTCTAATCAAAAATAAATAAAGTATTTGTAGAGTACAAAAAAGGACTCCATTATTAGTTTTGTTTCCCATTAAGGCGTTCAGTCTATTTTTCAGCTAGAACTGCTGGCTGACTGGTGCACTGAAGTGAAAGTTTTTATCACCTCCAACTCAAATTTGAATAGGAATGGAGCCAACTCCACCCCTGCCTGCAGATTTAATAACATCCATATAAACTTTGTGATCACTTCTAATCGCATTGACACAGTTTCGTGGAAAGTTGTGGAGAAAAAAAAGCAAAATGAAAAAACTGGAGTATCTTATCTCTTATTGAGATCCTCTCTGTGGTTTTATAACACATGTCAATTTCTGTGTTCTTGTGTGTTTACAGACCAAAAGACACATGGGGTGACAGTTGCTACCTTAATAAGCACTGGAAAAATAAACATGTCTTTGGCCCTGGTATATTGAGGTAGCTTGTCTGGGCATGTCTTTATTTTGTTCCTCTACTCTTTTTGCCACTTGTTATTTTTTTAATACATCTCCAACAACAGAAAGAGACCTTAACACTGCTTCTTTTACCTTTGCTCATTTGGTCAAACTTGGGAGCAGCAGGTGCGTGAAAACCTCCTCATATGTGGCGCTCTGGCTACTCATTACCTTGCAGATGCCTGCATGGCTGTTTTATCTGTTAGCATTTATAATTTCATTGTGAAGTCCACCTGAAGGGCACCAAAACACCTTGGAAAAGAGGTGAGATGAGGTCATGAGCAGTTGGATGTTCCCCCCGTTAAGCTTCATTTGAAACCTGCATGCTACCAATAAACTGAGGGAGCCCAGCAATAACCACAAGGCCTGCTTTTTCTGTCATCTAATACCAACAAAATATTTCACAGATACGGACAATTGGATAGTGATTGGATTTCTGTGTGTGGTAAATGAAATGAGACAAGGAGAGGTGGATTCTAAATGAAGCCGAGGAGGGGTGTGCGAGAATGAAGGATAGGGGAAGTGGGGAGATCGATTCATGGCCAGTTAGAGGGGATTTTAGTGATTCAAAGTTAAAATAAAGAAAATGGGCAAGTCGCTGATGAGAAGGCTGCCTGTGACTGCAAAGTTAGCCATGTAGACAGACCTAGATGTGAATGTGTGCACGTCATAACTGTGCAGTGACCCAGAGACAACCTTGTTGTATCCCAGAACAGAATAGCAGGAACCAGGCATGATGCCAGCTGGGTAGTGAGGTCTGCTGCTGTTTTGTTAGCAAGTTGTTGTTTGCATCTATAATTTTAACACCAGAGACCATCAGGGACAAACAAGAGTTTATGCATGCTTCTAATTCAAGATAATTTCCTGCTCCTCAACTATAAGGAGACGGCATTTTTCATTTGCCATTTTTGTGAAAGGCTATTGAACTTCCCTGACACAACTCTCGGGATTATATCTACATATGCTAAAATGTACAATAATCTCCTCTTATGTCACAGCCCGATGTCAGTGTGCATGTGAAAGAAGCTGCACATTGCAAGATAGAAAATTCAAATCCAACCCGAATTAGCTGCTTAATCCGAGCCAACCCATAAACCCCCAGCACCTTGTAACCAGATTTTTCACACCTCAAAGGCTCAAACAGGTTACGGACTGTGCTTGGTGTCTGCATGTAATTGATAAAAACTCAGAAGTAGGAAAGCAGAAGAGGAGAAGAAAGAAATGGCTGTTGAGATGCACCCTCTGGCTCCCCCTGCAACCCCAAGGTCAGTCCCCTGTCCTTGGTAACTCTTTCATGAGCCAAACTGCACTGTGAATATTAATAGCAAAAAACTCTGGGAACCCCAAACAAAGATTCATGCATGTTACTCAAGAAGAAAAGAAAAAAAACAAAACAAATAAGAATATAACAAAAAGCACTGTGACAAAAACTATTGGTGTTTTTTCCTCAAAAACAATATTAAATATTTGGAAGTATTTTTTGCAGTTTCGGTAGGCTAATGGGAGAAAAAGGGTAACGATTCTTTGCCTGAACACTTCTGCAATTCAGCACAAAAAAATGGAATAAGAAGGATTAGCTTAGAAATAGCTGTCACTGAGTATATTTCAAAGCCTGTAGCTTCTCACAGTAGAAAGAAAACCCTCCTTGTTAAGCAGCATTAAATAGAACTTCAAAGATCTAAATGACACTTCCCTTCATTATTCACTGCAGCCAGCAACCTCCAGCACAGAGCTGACAGTTTGCCCTCAGTCATGCAGCCAATACTGAGTGAGTGATTGATGACGTCCAGTGAGACACACAGACACACTCATGCATGCATGCACGCACATCCTCCAAGTACAAACTGAAGCACACTTATATTTATAGCAATATACACTTTCACATTAAATCATAAATCGGAAGAAAATATACAAGCTGAATATTTTTATTGATATAGACTGTATGATTTGTTGAGAAGATAATGACACAACAATGGTCAGTGAAAACCAAAATCATCAACTTTTTGAATGATTTAAAATCATCAGTAAAGTTTATGACCTCTAAGTGCCTGAATGGACTCACAAAAACTGGGCACGGTCTTGACAGGATGGCAGATGGTGTCCTGGGGGATCTTCTCCCAGATCTGGATCAGGTCATCAGCGAGCTACTGTATAGTCTCTGGCACTACTTTGGGCTGATGAATAATGCGATAGAGGTTCTCACTTGGATTCAGGTGTGTGCAGTTCTGGAGGAACCAGAGTACTTGTGCAACCTGACTGGACTGTAGGTACCATCTGGTGCCATCAGTCACAGAAACACTACCTGAAAGCAAAACTATTCACTTTTTGGGGTGTTGTTTTGTTGTTACCTCTCAAGTGCTCCTGTTGTCACTTTCATTAGTAATTGAAATGGATTCACAGCAGCTTTTTCTTCATAACCAGACAGAACGACAGATTGAAGTTTAACTGACTTTGTGTTATATTGTTTTGGGGTTTTTTAAGAGTTTCTTGACTTCTTTTGGCTGTGGGTTTTCCACAGTGCCTGCTCTCCTCCTCTGGGTGGAGCCTTCATTGTATCTCCCAGGATTCCCACCTGAAGCCAATTTGAGCAGCTGTAATTATGACCAACGTTCTCTACCAGCCTTTGTCAGAGTATCTGCTAACTTCGTATCACAGAAAATACCTACCAAACCTTGCCATAACCTCTCACTCCTGGATGCTGGTCTCCTCTGCTCACTCACAGCTGGTAACATTGCTTTGCATGCTCTTTAGCTTCACCTGCCTTCCTCCCTGCACCTCTGCCTTGGATTCCTTGGAACAATTCTCCACTGGACTCACCCAGGCCACTACCTCATGGCCACCCCCCTCTGGCATTACTTCACCTGCTGACAAATGCCCTAGACCACCAGCTCTACAATCACAGTTTGCTTGTCAGAACTGTGCGCCTGTATCCAGTCACATTTCAGCCCGGAGCCCACTGTTCATATATATTGCATTTAATTATTCCCAGTCTAGAATCCCATAGCTCATGTTAACTATTCATAGGTTTGTTCACAGTTTAGCTCATAGCTCATGCTAATCACTCAGTCTTGTTCAGAGCTTTAGTTCTTTATTTCCAAGATGCCTTTCATATGTTTCACTTTGTAAATAAAGCACTCAGTTCATGCTACAGAGTGCCCGTGCTGCATCTGCTCTTGGGTTTACTTCTCGTCTCTGACAGCCGAGCCGTGACTGTGGCCCAAATTGTTTGTAAATTTTTTTTTAAACAGATATTTTTAAATAAGATCCACAACTTCTTCTGAAGGCCTTCGAGAGGTCATTAGACGTATGTGATAACAGGAAAGCGAGCACCTAATCAGGAGCCCCTAATTCAAATTTCATGGATTTCAAGGTGTGATAAATGTAGGGGTGTACTCGGGTTTCCATGTGATTGTTTGGTAATTTATTGAAATTATGACGTTCAGTAGAAATATCACATCATTTGTCTGAGCAAGTCACTTTTATTTATAAGAAATGTTTATCCAGATATATCTAAGAAGTTAATTATTGCCATGAAATGTATTTATTTTTATATATATGAAACCTAAATACAGAAGCTGAAAATTCCAGTTGTTTCATACATTATGCATTTTTATAGAGTTTTAATAACCAGGGCAGTAGTCCCCAAACCATATACTGTCATCTAAACTTTAAAAGAGTTGCAGATTCTCTTGCTAGCTCATTCCCAGTCCTTTAGTGGTTTATTCTGATCTTCTTAACCTTGTACTAATAGTTCATTCTGTTTTCATCAAACATGCTCTGGGCCTAATCCAAAGTGACTGTGTGCTCTCACTCACTGCGTGTACCCACCGTGCTCATTCCCTTCTCTCTCTGCATCTTCATCCAACCCCTCCTCTAAGCCGCTGATATGCAATTATGCAATTCAGAAAAAGGACAAGTGTGTGACCTTCAGAAAACATGAACTGATTCCCTCTCCACGTGTAATCACACTTGACTGTAATCGTTTTTATTCTGTACTATGACGCTGTCCCAGTAAAAGAAGAAGAGTGTAACCCATGACCCACAGGTTAGTTTAGTGTTTCAAGGAAGGATTCAAATCCTGATCGTTTTTGACAGATGTCAGCTGGGCTGCAGCTACCGACGTCACCTTTTGCCTGAGGGATGACATCCCCCGAGACAGAGTGGCACACACATGCAGTCGTGCCATAACTTGTCTGTCATCTCAGTGGCGCAGTGTGGGTGTCTGGGAATTTATAACCAACCTCTTTCCTTGCTGTCTTGCTATAATGTAACCCTGCTTTTGCTTTAGGTCTAGAGCACCACAGAGACCAGCTGAATAATGTTGCATATCTTTATGTTTAGTGGCCCCCAGGCAAGAAAACCAGGCGGAATAGAGGCTTGTATGAATTACTCATGAGTGTAAAAGTATAAAGTGCATGCTTTCGTTCTTTTTCTTGCTCTCTTTTTCTCGAACTCACTGTCTTCATTCATTTTTTTTTCCCCTTACAAGTGTTTTCTGCCTCTTTTTACAGTCTTCTCTATTCCTGCCATGTGTCTTTGTGAAGTCTGTCCCAGACACGTCCTCTCTGACCAGACAGTGGAGTCATTATGTGAAAAAGGTAGGCAAACAGACTCACACAGCCACACACATTAAGGCTGGAGCATATTATTCAGAGGTGCCCTCTGTGATTGGTTAATCAGCAGACAGTTGGTGTTTGCCCAAATCGTTCATCTTTTATGTGCCGTGTTCCTTTTTCAAAGTCATTCGAGTCATTTTTAGAAGGAGCTAAGTTCATAGAAAAAAATATTTTCGTTTTTATTTTATGAGGCAACCCTAAAGTTTTGGTGCTAAGTTGTGAAAACAAAATTGCTAAATACATAAAATTTTGGAGGATACAGAGGAGAGGTAGAGGATATATTCAGCAATGGATGCTGATAATGGAGCTGAAAGGCAGGACTTTAAAAGGGAGGCTACAGAGAAGGTTCATGGATGGAGTAACAGAGGACCATGAGGAGCTTTAGTGTGACAGAGGATTTAAGAGAGAGGGTGAGATTGAGGCAAATGATCCAGGAGCAGCTGAAGAAGATGAAGAGGACATATTTTGGAGGATGTTGATAAATAACATAATTACAGAAGCATTAGGTTTCCTCAAAAAAAAAAAAAAAAAAAAAAAAAAAATATGTTCTGACTGAATGCCTGCTCCTCTATCTCACCATGAAATGCAATGTCCCTCAGTCACAAAAGGTTAGCAGCCTTGGCTGAACATCGAGCCCTGTCTTTCTTTTCCTTTGTTACCGTCATCCCTCTCTGTGCTTTTTTTTTTCCTTCTAAATGTATTCAAGAGGCACGCTGTCCGAAAAGATGCACATGCATAGGAGCATTCACTCAGGTACACATGTCGTTCCTGTGCTACCCAAGCTAAAAACAAGTGGTATTAAGTGGACCAAGAGGCTGTTGTTTACACCAGAAACCTCAAATTGATTTGCTTATTGGATACCTGATTGCATTGCTCTCAATTTAACCATCCAAGATGAAACACCGCTGAAATTCAAAGTTAATAGGCATGATTGGAAGCACACAATAATCACTTTATAATCACCTGATGTTTTCTATTCAGGTGTAACAGTCAATGTTTAAAGTGATTCTACATTGATTTTTTTTAAGAGCACTGGCTGGTTTCATGTTCACCTCATAGCGCTGATGAGATACATGTCCTTCCATCAGAGAAATGTAACCCCAGCTCATGTATTCAAGCAATAGCAGCAACCAAATACACTGGATCCACATGTCTATAAGGATGTAGTCAATCATACCGAGAAAGAGAAAGAGGTGGGTTTAATGTCAAGATATTGATTAGAAAGTGAATCCACAAACATCTGTTACCTATTCAACGGTTTTCCACAGCAATCTTATTATCACTTCCTATTTCCCTGATGTGTCATTGATCCGTTGCCTCAAATGAATTGTCTTAACGTTATAAAACCCATTCATATTTTTCATCAGTGTGCCATAAGTGCAAATGGTTTTAATGTGTTGGACAAACACTCAGAATAACAAATCGCCCTGGCTTCGGTGAGGATGGCTAAATAGCCATTAGTAGGGGAGAAAAGCCCATAAAATCATCCTCTGATAGATCGCTTGGGTGTGCTTGGCTGAAGCAGGCGCATGGGTTTTATAGGCACGAGCAGGGGAGGGAAAAAAAAAAAAAAAAAAAAAGCCACTAAGGGAGACGAATGGAGAGCAAAGACCGGTGAGTAGATGCGGGATATGATGGAGAGAGCAAACAGGAAAAATGTCAATATGCCGAGCAGACAAAAGGATGGAGTCTGGCGGGCCGGAAACTCTCTACCCTGAAATGTGTTGTCCCATTAATGTCGCCCAAGGGCTGTTTTCATGCTGCAGCCAAAGTTGTTGATAGTGTGGTGGAGGGGGAGCGGGTTTGCATTCCTGCTGTTATAGCTCAGTCTCTCTCCACTTGTCTCCGCAGTGAGAGACATGAGCAGCAGGCATCTGAATTACCACTACGTGGTGAGATGATTTCCTCTCTCGTGATGCTCTTAAGAGCCCCCCCCCCTTTTTATCAGGATGCTCTTTACAACATTGCCGGCTCTCTTACTCATTGTCAATCTAATTACTCTGACCATCTGTAAAGTGGCTGCGTGATCAGTCTGCCATGATACCAGCGCAGAATGAAAAAGATGAATGGGAACTATAGAAATTAGATTTGACTCCATAATATATTAGATAATTCTAACTTCAGCATGAAAACTTAATGGTCAGAACAGCCTTCTGAGTCAAACCCAGCGACACAGATAATGCTCGAGTTAAGTGATTCAAATGCATCGTGTCAAATCAGCCATTGTTTAGTGTGTGTGTGCAGTGCGCCATCTGTTTGTATGTACCATTTGTGAACGTGCATGTGTGTCCTAGGGGTGTTGAATAAGTAATGCAGAGGCGCCTAATGAAAGATAATGTCTAGTTAATGATCTGTCAAAATGAAGTGTTTGGTTATTGAAGAAGGGATCATCTCAGGCTTTAATTTCCACCCTGTGACTCATATTGGAGGATATTACTTCTATGTACACACATATTCACGTGTACATATAGTACACACAAACAAAAGGGAAAAAAAATACAAATACATTTCAATGCAGAGTGCATAATGCTCAGGCTTTGCCAACGAATGTGCGGGTTTGTTTGTGCCTATACGAGAAGTGCCGAAGCATCTCATCAACCACTTCAGCTGCCTGCGGATTAACAGAGGAGATGGAAAGAGAGCACAACAGCCAAACCACCCATAAATGGCCATCTAGCCAACAGCTATGGAGGAAGGATTAGCCTCTGCTTTATTCACCAGACATAGCTGTCAGGAAGAGCCCTTACTGCTAATCTTGGCAACAGCTTTCCTTCTCAGTGGGACCAAGCAGCTACAGAATAATTCTGATTACTTGAAGTAATGAGTGTTGCTGTGATTTACTATAAAGAGACTGAACCGAAACAATGCACAGTCAGGCAGGCCACGAGTGAATGGACTCTTGAATGAAAGACGAGCTAAGGGACAGCACACGTTAAAGTGGATAAACACTGATAAGGTGATGAGTGAAAAGATGCACACGGCTTTAAGCAGGGAAAAGAATTCTCAATGAAGAGGTCGGACACAGGTCAGACAGATGGGAATGCAACAAAGATTGACTGAGCTTCTCTGTGTGTGGCTGGTTATATTTACTAATTCATCAAAATTTTAATCTCTACTTATATCAATATGTAATTTCAGCTGTTAAATTAGGCAAAAATTAAATGCATGCATTTCCTAGAGAATATGAAATTTTGCTGCTTCTGTTTTGTGAACTAAAATGTCATTAATAATAATAATCGCTTTGTTTGAATCTGTACTGTATTTCATCTCCTTTATGGGGGACACTTCCAGAAATAAGATTCCAATGGGACGCAGGCTTCCCAGTTTAAAGAATGATGACAGGCGACACACAGAGGTAATCTCTGACACAAGCACGAACAGAGCTAATAAACAACATTATGAGACTAACACGTAGTAGATGGATTAAATTGGAGGGAGAGACAGAGGGAATTGGTGGACTGCCTCAATTGAAACAGGCTTTTTCAGGGAAAGCAAACAGGATGTTGCTGGACAGAAAGGACAACTCACAGAGTGGGGAAAAATGATGGAAACCAACGCAGGCACAGGACAGAGCAAGATACAGGAGATTCCTTTGATTTGCTGATCAAGATAAAAGTCATGCATCTTCTAAGACTAACAGAGACAAGGAAGTGGTAACTATATTAGGAAATGGCAGTTTTTGTGTATTACAGCTGGGTACATCAGCTTGCAAAAGCTCATCTCCACATGTAATAAGTAACAGACTAATAAAGTACTAAAATTCTACCACTCAAAACTGGAACACAGACAAGCCATATCATATACTGTATCAGATAACTGCATGAAATGTTCTCCAAAAGGCACCAATCCCACAAAAAGGGTTTAGAGCGTGCAGAGATGAGAAACCAATGAGTCATGGCCACCAGTGTCGGTGTCCACTAATACTAATCGTACAAACTTTAAGCTGTGAAGCAGTTTATATCAGAGAGTTATAACATCCAACATCACCAATCTGAAGCAAAGGAAAGAATTTGTTAGTCCACCAAAGCTTTTATTTAGCAAGAAAGCTGCATGAAAATGAAACACTGCTTCTTAAACACAGCTGCATAACCAGCTTTGGATAAACCTATTTTCCCAGCCTTGTCCAACATCTAGTTATTGCCTACCATGTGACTCCAGAATCCAACTCCTGGGGTCTGGTTTAAGCACAAATCAGTCCGTCTTCTCCACAGAGATTAGCGGTATTGCATCCTGTGCTGTTGCTGCTGCATAACTTCTTTGGCTGTCTTTTTAAAATCACTAGCTTAAAGCTAACAAATGTATGTAGATTCAGTTAATTTTACTGTATGTTATGCTCGTCTCACTGGGTTTCCCATGGTCATTTTAGAGATGTTGCTGCTGCTCTCCAAAACAATAGTGCCAGACACAAATTACTCCATGTGAAGTTTTCATTTTGTTTGTTTTCATTTATGACAACATATCTCAACACATACTTATAAAATTTGGTGAAGATATTTATCCGGTTCAGTTGCCACACCATTAATCCTAATGACTTTAGAGACTTTTCCTTTGGGAGATTCACATTCATGCATTCTGAGAAAAAAATATTCAAACAAACTGCCATAAAATGTGGTTCAGACATTCATTCCCCCTTTAGATGAACTATAGTAACTCTGGTCATCTTTTGCTGTAGCAGTTTTTGGTGGATGACCAAAAGTCAACAGCATTCGTTCAAGCTATGCTTCACACAATGTACTATTATGATGAATGGAAAATAAATGCAGTGAATACATCAGTATCTTTACATTTCCTACTTTTTAATTATTTAACAAGCTGAGATTTTTATATCTTTTGTAACTGATAATATGCTTGTTTTGTCCATTTAAAAGGAAAATTGGAGCAACATCTCTAAAAGCTCGTTTAGTGCTAGGCAAAAGTGTGTGTGTTGAATTTTTCACCACCTAATGTATGCCAGCTGTCTAAGCTTCGCTTCCTCTTGTGGTGCCTGAGACACAAACTCCAAACCATAGCTGCTCATTACTGATTGCTTCATTCACACTGACCACTGGCCTCCTAATCAAGTGATAGACTTCTGGGTTCTGTACATACATAAAGACTTATACTGACAGACAGGATATTAAATCAGGGCTGGCAGAGCACCTGTTTGTAGTATACTTACTGTGATTGATAAGACACACGGTGCAAGTCTGAGGGAAGCTGTCTGATCATTTTAGAGTAAAAGACATGAATTTTGTTTTCCCCTCTGGTTATTTTTCCCTGAGGCTCGACCACAAACTTGGGTTTAATAAAGATAGGGAGCCACGTGTCACGGTCCTCCAGTGCTCCTGTGCTGGCTAGCTTATTTCTATGTTTTCTCTTCTCTTTATTGCTCGCTTTCTCTCTTACTATTTGTCACCAACAATCTGTCTCAGTGCTGGTGAGTGTGCATGTTTGTATATTAATCACACCTGTGTTTTCAGGGGCGGGTCCTCCTCTGGTTTCCCAGCCTTGCATTCTGCACACCTGGAAGTAATGAACTCACCTGTTAGCAATTACCTGACTCCCAGTCTCCTACTTAAGAGGAGGGACGACACTCAGTTGATACCTGATTGTTGTTTTTGCCCTGTGACTTTATCTTAGCTTCTGTTCTCCTCTTTGCAGAAACCTGGAAGTGGAAACCGTGAGTTGCCGAGAGAGAGATTCCTGTGGACGTGTCTGTGGGAGCCCTGGCCCTCGCTAACTGAAACTTCTTTGTCTTAAGCCTTGCACCTTTAATTATTGTAAATAAATGTTTTGAACATTTGTCCCAGTTCTGCACATTGAGTCCAGTCTGGACCACTTTTAAATGTTTGTGTGGAAACTGTCTTTTCTCATAAATGCAGCTTTTTCTTTTTCATCATGGAAATTTATTTATGTCGATGTTTTCTGATTTCAGCCTGCTTCACATTTAATCACTATTCTTTAAACGACACAGCTCGAAACTTCCCCGTGGTCTATTGATTCACAGACGAGTATGCACTGTGATCAGTGTGCTTTGCTATCCATAAAGGCTCCATCTCTGTGTGTTGTCCCACTTAAGATCGGCATTTTACTTTGTGTGGTCAATAATATTATAAACTAGTGGCGTGTCATCACTTTAATTTATGGAGACTGTGTCCCTCATCGACACCGGGGAATTTAAATGGATTCCCTATCCACTGCAGTGCAACCCAACTTCTGCCCCAAGGCTTCCATCTGTCCTTAAATGCCACCACACTGTGTGTGTGGGCTTATAATGACCTAGCAGTAAAGAATGCACATGGGATATATGTGACACCACTGGCAAAGCAGAGGAGCCATTTCATTGCATCTCACTGACTCTCACAAATCATTTGCAGGCTGAGGAGGTCTACTGCATCCTGAAGAGCTGCCAGCAAAAGATTTCTTAAAACAAATCTCATGTAAGTTGAGAACAGTTAATATTTTAATGATCTAACCTTTCTTAGAGTGAACTAAATCTACAAGGATTCCACTTATCCCAGCTATTTTCTTTTGTTATTTCTAGTCTTAAACAAAATCCAGTCAGATGCTCAGATGATCAGCATTCAGCTCAGCACCCTCCTGTACCTGTTGTGAGGGAGCGGTGCAAGAGCCAAGCTGGCTCAGGCTTCCTGCTGTTTCCTCCCACAGGGCCAGTGGCGTGTCTAGAAAATTTTTGTTGGGGGGGCCAGGTAGGGGCACAGATTTGGAGAAGGGTGGCAGATGTAATTTGCAGATAATGTTAAAAAAAAAATTCTACCAACTGTTAACCATAATTCAATAACCCTGTAAACCTAATAACCGAATGCGCTTTTAACTCTTATTAGAATGAGGTTTTAACCACTACGGTGCAAAGTTTTTAGATACTGCGCTGATGAAGTAGAAAAGATACAATCAGTGCTTTGTCAGTGTTTATTCAGCAATCAAGGACAGCAATATTTGCATAGTATTTTTACTGACATATAGTGCACATATGTTTTGGGCAAAAATATTTTTGAATATTAAAATACAAACATTTTTAACATACAATTGCCAAATTAGCCAATGCAAAACTTTATCTGCCTCTTAAAAAAAGAAGATAATTTTCTTACAAACTGGTGTTTGATTTTGAAACAGGAAAAAAGTGGGGAAACAAATGAAAAGACTAACATTTGAATGAAACCTGAAAGCAAGTAAATACTTTCTATGCTGCCTTATGGTAAACTTTGGTAATATTGATGTATAAAGAACAACACTGGCTGATGATGAAATACAGTCAGCTGGCATGGTGACACTGCCAGTATTAACCTGCAGGGCAGGACTGGGACAAAAAATTGGGCATTTTGACCAGAGACCGGCCCACCAGGTATTAAAGCCATGAAGCCTTTGAATGACAACAAACGCTGTTGTGACAGTGATGTACAGTCTTGTTGGTATATGTATGATTTCTATACATTTTACGTCAGATAAAAACTTTGTTCGCAAGATTCAGATAATTATTTAATAAAAGCTAGATATTTTAAATGAGAATAAGTAAGAAAAGTATTTCCTTGTCCCCCCCTTTCCCTGTTAATGCCCTACCTGGCCCCCTGGCATAACTTTGCTAGACCCGCCCCTGCACAGTTACCAGCTGTCAGCTACGTAGAAAAAGGATCCTGGTGTTATTTGTCTCTCAGAAACAGTTCATAACTTCCCTTCAACTCATTCATGTCACCTAAAAGGTAAACCTGTTTCTCCATCACCTGTTCAGCTCTGATGATTCAGTAAGGACATCTCCTGGTTTCATCTGCATGTTTCCCTCTCACCACATATCCAAACCGATATCATGACCAGCAGCTTTACAGCTGTGGCTCCAGCAAACATCAGCTGATACTAGAAATTATTATTAAATAAATTCTAACAACAGCTGATCAAGCTTAAAGGTGCTGCTGTTATTTAGCGCGACATCTGCTGGTTTCCTCTTTCTGCAAAGTGGGCGATAAACAAACAAGAGAGAAAAGCCGATCAGCTGATCATTGATCAGTTTCGTGATTGAAGTAGCAACAGGAGAGGGAGGAGAGAGAATGAGAGAAGAAGAGGCAGCTGTGCAGCAAAGACACAGAATAACTCCACCTTTGTGTCTTTTTCCATCCTAGCTGAAGTCCGGGACAAACTGCGTCTCTTCTCAGCTCAATACGAAACGTGTAATATTTTCTCTGAATGAGGGACCATTCCATTTTTAAGGAGCCGTTGGCAACTCTACAAACTAACCTTATGAATAAAATAAAGTTCACCATCAGTAACATCACAGCACCCGCCCAGCTGTATAGAAACTCCATCATGCTAGCTAGCACCAGTACGAGTTATTGTAACTGACTGTAAAAAGTCAGCACAACGAAAATAAACTCCACCTAAACTTGGTTTATATCTGACTCAGATAGACTGCAGGTCATAACTTCTTACCTGAAGTTCAGTTCACCTGACACTCGGACTGGCGGCTGCCTCGGGTCTCTCCTCCTGCCTACCCTTCCCTCATCCACCTGCTAGCCGCCGTGGAAGCTCCGCCATGCTCGATGGCCAGTCCAGCTATGTTAAACTGTTAATCTTTCGCCGAAAAACTGTTTTCTGTGGTGCTGTCTTTCGTGCTTGGCTCTCCTACCTTTGCTAACATGATGCTCATAGCAGAAGCCGATGCTGCATTCACGTACACTCGGATATCTGAGCTTCACTGTGAAAACATAATCGTACATTTGATATTTCATTGGATTTTATTGTTTTGGCTTCGGGGTGGCACCTGGGGTGGCCAGTCTGGTTGGGGGGGTGGCCTGTGCCCCCCCAGGCCACCCCGCTGGACACGCCACAGCACAGGGCAGAGTTATCATCAAACAGGGACGCTTCACTGGAGTTCACCCGATCTCTGTCACCTAACCACTAGCTTAGTGCCACATGGCCACACAGACTGAAGATTAGGAGACAGATCTATATGGAAGTAGTAGATGTAGTGTTAATCAAAACACAGGAAAACAAGAAAAGCTAGCCCCAAATATACCCTCTATAATTATGCTGTTGCTTATTTCTTTGTTGTGAACACACACAGCTCGGTTCATATAATTTTGGACACAATTTTTGTTATTTCAGTTGGTTATTTGATGAATATTGCCTTAAACTGTTGACTTTCAACTTTATTTGAGGGACTGGATAAAAAGAAACCTAATCTATTATCTATTATTGAACAATTCTCTATTTTTAAGGTTCAAAGATAGAAATAGAATGAAAAATATCATCTAAGATTGCACACAATGTGGCGACCATGTCTACATCACCAAACAATGTCTTTACTGCAATTGTCTCTCTACCTACCTAGTTTTTCCCACAGTGAGATAATCAAGTTGAAATCAGGTGAATGACTCACTCCACTTCTTTATCTCCAAAAACATTTATGGTGTGCTTTACGTCTTTGTCCATCTAAACTTTGAAAACTGTAAAATGAATTTTGATGTATTTGATGAATATGAGCGCAAAGTTCAGGTGTGTAAACTTCATCATTTGTCTGCCATTTATCCAGGCAATGGATGATCACCTCATCACACTGACACCACAGTGTCTTATAGATGATTTTGCACATTTTGCATGTCAAACCTCATCTTCCTTTTTTTCTTTCCCGTTCATTTAGTACAGGCTAATCATAGTATCATGTGTCCACATAGGAACTGTGATCTGCTCTGAGCCCCTTCTTGTTTGTGGTGGTGATGGATGAGTTCACAGATGAAGTGGGGCAGGGTTCTCCATGGACTATGATGCTCGCAGATGAGATTGTGATATATAGTGAGACCAGGGTGCAGGAGGAAGAGAGCCTGGAGAGGTGGAGGTATGCCCTTCAGAAAAAAGGAAAGAAAGTCAGGAGAAGCAAAACAGAACACGTGCATGAATGACAGGTGTAAAAGTGAAGCTACAGGAAGATAGGTAAAGAGGTAAAGTTAAAGGTAGATGAATTTAAATACCTGGAGCCTCTGGAACAAACGGTAAATGTTCCAAGTGTTTTGTTTTTGTTTTTTTAATTTATGTTTAAGTTAGGGTTGCTGTAAGCTAAATTTAGGTTACTCATGTCAGTTTGCTTATGATAGTTTTTAATAGCATTAGCTAACTTCTTGGCTAATGCTTCCTGAATTGCCCAGACAACTGGATTGGTCAGTTGCAATGCTCATCCTGGAGCATGGAAAAGATCCTACGATTATTAAACACTGCTGTCTTCTGTGTATGTCTAGGCCGTTTATGTTGCCAAACATTTTTCTCAGAATCTACCAAACTATTGATTTTTCCACTCCTGCTGCTCTCTTTGATGGATTTTTGGGGGGTATTTTTTTCCAGCTTCTTTTGCTTGCATTGAGGATACCTTTGATCAGGTGTTGTGGTTTCACAGCTACATCTTCCCAATGCAAATGCCACCTTTGGAATCATTTACAAATCTTCTACCTGCTTTAACATCAGCAGTCTACACTGGTTTTACCAGCATAGCTCTACATGCCATGATATAGATATATTACAATATATATTAGCAATAATATGGATATGTAAGTATATTACAGAAATGGGTATGTTATAATGTACACGGTATGAAGTATGTTATGAATATGCTATAACTATAAGTATGTACAGGCTGTAGTGAGTACAAGCTATATACAGGCTATGAACAGGATATAAATATGAAAAAAACTATACAGAAATATGAGATATACAGAAATGTGAACTATGCAAGTTATAAACAGTTGTAGGATTAAAAATTATTGTATGTACAGAATGATTATTTACACAGAACTATACAGTAGTGCAGTTAAGATAAGTGAGATATGTGGATAATTTCTACAGAGGCTGTATAAAGTGCTAGTGGTTGTGAGTGGTGGTTCAGTCCATGTTATTATTGTGTGTTTGAGGGTACAGTTCTCCATTGTGTGTGTGTGTGTGTAGGTGGTTGTGGGTGTGTGTATGTTCAGTCCATGAGTTTAACGTGGGTCAGATGTCAGGAGGCAGAGTTCAGGAGTCTGACAGCTGTGGGGAAGAAGCTGTTCCGGTACCTGGTGGTCTTAGTCCGGAGGCTCCTGTAGCGCCTCCCAGAGGGCAGGAGGGTGAAGAGTCCATGTGATGGGTGACTGGGGTCTTTGATGATTTTCCCAGCCCTTTTCAGACACCGCTTCCTGTAGATGTCCTTTATGGCAGGAAGTGGTGCTCTGGCGATGCGCTGGGCAGTTTTCACGACCCTCTGCAACGTCTTCCGGTCCGAGGCAGAGCAGTTCCCGTACCAGACTGTTATACAGTTGGTCAGTTGGTCAGGATGCTTCTCTGCTGGAATACTATTTAAACATTATACATTTTGCTGCAGCTTGAAACAATCAAATCTAGGGTTTGGAATGCGGATTTCAAGTTTAAAGATCACACAAACAAACATGTGTCTTACATGAAGATGCAGTGATTGAGCATAACAGATTGGAGAAGATTACAGCACCTGGTATTGCATAAACATATTATTTTGATTTTGTGCAAGGCTGATGATTATTTCCCATTTTAATATTTTTAATGATAACATTATTAGGTTTTTAATGTCCCTTATTGCAGAATAAAGATCTGTTATGAAAATTTGGTTTTGTTTTGGTTTTATCTTTAGCTCCATTCTAAGAAAATGACCAGCTTCAAGAGTTGTCAATGTAGGACACATACAGTATGTCATGCTGAAATGTAAAGCACTTACAATAGAAGCCACTACAAGGAAATGATTCCAGCCTAATTGATGCAATTTATGGCATTTTTTTCTATGCTGACTGATATGCTGCTCAGTGTCCTTTGCTCCCTGCTTTTAAATGAGATGTCACTCTGAACATAAACACAAGCTACATGTGATGTCTCTGATGTGTATCTGTTTCTACCTGTGCTGATGCTACCATGACTAAAGTTAGCAAAGCAGCAGTAAATATGTGAATCAAGGCAGAAGGATATACTCAAAACTGAACAGAATCTTAAGAATATAAGACCACGAGCACTGCAAATGTAACAAAAATATGTTGACATCAAATGATATGTTATTTGAAATCTATATGACACAAGGACACATCTATTTTTTTTATTTTTCCAATTTATTTTTTACCCAATTGTCCAAATTAGTCTGTGATTGGCCTTAGTGTCCCAGAAATCATATTTATATACAACTAAATATGATTCAGCAAATATGTTTTAAATGGGTGATTCCTCACTTGATGACGAATCATCCATTTCTATATTTGCTGAGTCCTAAATTTGATGCCAGTGAGCTGTTGGTGTTAAAAAAAAGGTCCCCAAATCCCCCATGAGCAAGCACTTGGCGACAGTGGAGAGGAAAAACTCCCTCTTAATAGGAAGAAACCTCTGACAGAACCGGGCCCAGGAAGGGGTGGCCTTCTGTCTCGACCGAGTGGGGTTCAAATGCTCACTGGCAATTTAGTTGTATATAAATATGATTTTTAGGACATGATGTTGGGGCCAATTAGGTAAAAAGCCTAACCAGCCAGTTCCGCTTCTGCTTCTTCTTCTTCTTAATTGGCCACATCTCTGGCAGGCTCTTAACCTCAGTTTCAAGTTCAGCTACCTTGGCAGTAAGTGTTTTCTGTTTGTCTCGTACTTGTTGCAAAGATTCCTGTACAGACAATGTAGCTGACTCTTCTTTTTCCATCTTTTCTTGTTCTGTGGTGTCTTTTTCTTTCGGAGGTTTTTCTTCCAGCGGTTTCTGCAGAGATGTTGAAGTTGATGGCACCGAGTCCTCTTTTTCCATCTTCTCCTCTCCTCCAGTGTGTTTTTCTTTCAGAGGCTCGGATTTTTGCTTTTCATTTGCATCGGCAGAATTCTCTTCTATTTGCTCCTGCTTGATTTTAAGGGAGGGAGCTTTGGCTTCTTTCAGCTCTCGCTCAAGAGTCTCTACCCTTAAATCATGAAGGGCCTTGTTAGAGCAGAGCTGGGATTTGAGGTCACTGATTTCTGTGTTGCGTGCCTCCTGCTCCTGGCTATGTTTAATGGCCTGTTCTTTGAGCTGATCTTGAGCTGCTAGGAGCTGTTTCTGGAGCATCACTATCTGCTCTTGTTGAGTCCTACATTTGAGCTCAAATTCAGCCTCCTTAGAGGACATCAGGCCAACAGAGTCCGTGTGTGAAGCCTCTGCGTCTTGAGTGGCAGACTCCACAACACACTGCTCTGTGGTAGGGTGGCTGATTTGGTCCTGCAGGCTTAGCATCACCTCATCAAGTTTGAAAACTACTTCATTGTCATTTGTGAGAACCTCTGTCTCACTGGTGTTATTTGGCTTATTACAAGAAGCCTCCTCCAGCTGCACTATGAGGTCTTTAATCATTTCCTCATGGTTTCTTTTGTTCTCGTGGATTTGTGCATGAAGGTTGTTCACCTGAAACTGGCAAAAAGAGGCCCTCTTGTTAGCAGCTATCATTTTCCAGTAAAGGCTGTTCTGATAGCTTTGGGAGACTTGCAGTTGGTGTCTCAGAGCAGTAATCTCTTGCCATGGATTAAAGTGGACTCTGTCCTGATGGGGTCTAAATGTGGGCTTGGGCTGATACTGCCAAGTCCCTCCATTAGGCACAGGGTTTTGTCCACTGGGGTTATTAATGTTTCCCTCTGTCTCCATCTTCATGTCCTCCTTTGCTTTTGAAATAGTGACGGGTCCAGGGTTTTCCCTTTCAGAAGTTGCATCAGTGTCTTCTGACATTTCTGGGGTATCTGGCAATTCTTTATTTCTCGGGTTTGTTCCATCAGCCCTGTTGTTTTGAGCTTCTAGAAGAGCCCGAGTAATTGACCGAGTAATTGGTCTTCTTGGTTCCACAGCCACTCTTTTCTCTTTTTGCTTTTTGGTTTTCTTTGGTTTTACAACCATTTCCTTTTGAGCTTGTGGCACAGGAGACTTTTCAGGATTTGGTCTTCTGGCTTTTTCAAGCTCATTTTTTGGTCTTTGCAAGATTGTTATTTTTGGTGTGACGACCATTTCTGTTTGTGCTTCCGCCATTGTAGATGCTTCAGCGTTTGCGTTTCTCTGCGTCTGCCTTGTCTTTGTTTTAACAACCAGGTTGTTTGGTGTTTCTGCCATCCGAGATCCACTAAAGTTGGTTGAATTTGTCCCCTATTTATGGATTTTGCCAGTAGAATGTGCACTGTGACATCACGGGCTGTTTCTTTGAAGTGCTGTTCCTTTGAAGTTCCATGATTGGAACAATTCAAAATAAAATGCCCACAAACCTACTGTAAATGAAAGGCTTTTATTTTGTAGCACATTCCGAATTAACACATTAAAAACTACTCTACAGGAACTGCAGTAAAAAATAAAACAAAACCAAAATACAAGTGTTAAAAAAACCTCACCAAAGTAGAAGACGACTGTTTAGTGGAAGAGTATTCGACATTTTAGAGATTCTCACGCATAATAACTTCTTTCATAATTAGGGCAGGTAGAAAATTTTTGTATGTCCTGAAAGATATTTATGAACAATATCCAATGAGAGTTACTGAACGTCTGTAGGCAGTGAGATCTTGGTGGTTGCCAAGGCGACAGAATGTCATCTATGTTTTGTTTTAAATTCCGGTTCATTGCTGAATCTAAGAAACAACAGGCTATAGAGGGAGACTTTAATAGAGGTTTACTAACCCTTACTATACTCAAAAAACAGATTCAGGTCCTTCTTTCAAGGAACACATACAAATTGTGTTAGTTGTTCATAAATGTAATTAAAAATTACCAAATTGATTTGATTTTCTTTGTGTAAACTTAAAATTATTTTAAACCAGCAGAGGCTGATTCTGAACACAAAATGAATGAGATTGTTGGGGCACTGGGCGTAGGGGGAGTACATTTTTGCACATGCACATTTGTATACTCAAAGAAAAAAAATTCAAGCCTCTCTTTAAGCCGAAACTTTTTTTTTTAATCTCACTCAACATAAATGTAGGAATCCAGCGTTACTGCAATTATTATTCGTGTGGTGAACCTAAATTATTTTCTTTCAAAATGGTCTTTGTTACAAGAACACAAAGTTATTAAGTTAAACAACGGTCCACCCTCTTCGAAAATTTTGCGCTCTTTCAGGATCACCTGAATGAATGCAGCTGCTGTTGGCCTCTCTGTACTTTTTGGATAAAACTACACCTTCAGATAAGGTAACATATTCATTTTTCATATAACCAATTGTGTATTTATCTATGAGTTGAATGTAGAGCACTGCTATTTATCCTAGAAGCTTGTAACAGTTGTTTTTTGAACTTTTGGTGGTGCTACCATTCTCTTAGAATAGAATAGAATTCAACTTTATTGTCATTGCACTTGTTTCACAGGTACAGGGCAACGAAATGCAGTTTGCATCCATCCAGAAGTGCTTTAGCCATGTCAAGTTTAAGATAGTAGAGAAAAAAAATAGAAAGTTAAAGATTCCGCAAATGTAACTTAACTTTTAGACAGTCATTACTTTCAAAAGATGTTTTATTCCATAGGAGAATTTCTTATTTAGCACTTAAAAATGACTTTTCAGTAGTTCAAGTTTCCCTGTAAGCCATGACGTTCATTAGCATCCTTTAAGTCTGGTGTCATTAGTTGCATGAAATTAGCCATAGCTGGTCCTTTAATGAAGCGCCAGTGTGACTCTAAACCCTGTATTCTTTACTAGCTCTGTATTCTTTAGTCTTTCTAGCACAGATTGTGACAGTTTTTACCCAGCAGACAATAAGAAGATGTCACACAGTATCAGAGGTGGTGTCTGTCCCACAATCAGACGCACACTGTCAGTTGTTAAAAGCTGCTCTGGTTGATGTGGCAAACAGCCTCACACACAGATGGCAAAATCAATCATGAAAATCTCTAGAAACACACACACACGTATATGTATATAAGCACATTATTTATGTGCACATATATATTTTTGCTCTTAGCATAAACAAACATTATTTTGACTAACGTCAGACTAATGATGCAGTACTTTAGACAGTACATGCAAACATAAGCATTCTAAAATAAACAGTAATGAGAGTCAGATGTATTATTACCCAGGGCAGCCATTAGGCAGAGATTTGTGGGAACACTGTTGTGACGAGGGGCGGTCTTCACAATCAATACACCAATTCCACCATACTCCCTCCCATTAACTCCAGATATTTACGTCTGATTTGAGGAGCTGAGGTCGTTTGTTCTCATAATGCAGATGCAAAACAAATAAAACCCCTGCACAACAATGTCCAAGCCAAAGATGCAGCCGAAGAGACCAATTAAATATCCTTGTTTATTTTTTTATTTTTTTTAAGTGTAGAAATGCAATTCAAATTCAGTGCACATTAGTGCTATATACATCTACTACATGATAACCCTGTGAGCAGACTGTAAAGAAAACTGGGACCCTTAATAAATTCAAATGAATTAAATATATTGAAAATAAATTAAACAATTCAAAAAGCAATGAGGCAAAATTGTGCACAGCACCAGTCAAATTTTCCAGTGGAAGCATTTCATGAAGACATTTTTTTCTCCTCTCCTCTCCTCTTTTGTTTTTTGTTTTTGGTGGTTGGATGTGTATAAAGGGACATTTAAAAAAAAAAGAAGAAAGATCTAAGAATCCACCAACTTCACGACCCTGATTTCACATGTCTTGAAGGATGCATAGGCTCAGTGAGAAGAAGAAAAAAACAAACAGGAAGAAAAACGAAAGGAGAAGGATGGCTGGCAGGGGTGAGGAAGAAAGACAAAGTGAGAGAGCACGCAAAAGCAACAGTAGTGGTGTGATAAGGGAGTAAGCAGAGCTCAAGGCTTGAGATGACAGGTAATCACTCACACACAATATGTTCTGACAGCACAAGAAACAAGTCAGAAAAGATCCCCCACGCAAACAAGCAGTACCACTCAAAGTGACACATGCATGCAGGCATTCCCACACAGAATCACGCAAGACAGTCCTCATCGATTGTAAATCAGAGACTGGCAATATCAGACAAAAAGAAACACCAACTTTCTCCTTACAAGTTGATTGTTGGAACTCAGAGGATCCCAAGTGTTTAAAGTGTCTGTTGACTATTAATGTACAGTATTTAATGGTTTGCTGGTTCTTTTTTAAGTAGATACTGATGCATCAGGTTCACACGATAAAAGATTTGAAGCAAGCCAGGCAGAGTATCAGGATACACATAATTACAGTTAGGCAGGGCTTTCACTTGGTACAAATAGGCAGCGAGTGTGTCTACTTATTGTCTTTGCATAGCACAGAGCCAACAAATCCAGAGTGTGCTCAGTGCCCTAGGCAGAGAAGCAGATGTGCCATCCGCAAGATGAATCTACTCCACAAATAAATCAGACCTTCATCGAGTTTTCTCTGGAGGATTAGATTTGCTAGGGCACACCTGCGTACTTACACATAAAGACACATACAGTAGCCACAGTACAGTATTTAACTAAAAAACACTCATTTAGTGGCCAAAAACACATACAGACATGCAATCAAATGCTCAAGTACATGCACACACACTCACACACACACACAGGGACACAAAGGTGCAGACATTACATAACACAGACTCCCCTTCTAATCCCAGGGTGGCTGGAGTTCCTCATTCTCCACCTCAGCAGAGAAAAGTGATAAGGGAAAGAAAGGCTTCAGTGGATGAAATTCTCTTATCTAGTGTGAAATCTCTCAGAAAAGTGTGTAGATTAGTCGCCCTCTGTGCCCATGAGCAATGCACCGCTACATCCGCGCTTGAAGTGATGCTGAAGGTCAAACTTTAACAATGTGAAACACAGGCCCGGCTAGAACTAATAGATATGCATCAACAGTATGAGCTGGTGGCATAGATGGAAGATTAAATGATTAAGTTGGGGACAGAGCTTAACCTGGAAAAGATTAGGAACTCCAGAATACATCCTTAATTTACTTTTGTTTGAGTACAATACCCCTGGAAGATAGCATTTAGGAGATTACATTTCAAAATGTAGACTTAATAGTGATTAATTCCTCAAACCTAAAAATAGGTTGTTTGAAAGCAGACTGGACTACAGCACATGCATACAGTATGGGTTTTTGATTGAGTTGTTATTGCAATATGAAATATATTGTATAACCTAAAAAAAAAAAAACCCTAAACTCTGAAAATGTGAGAGGACACAGAGAAAACAGGTTGACAAACAGACGAACTGACAAAAGGCTGCTGAGAGAAACTTGCTGACTAACAGAGCACAGCTGAAACTAATCAGGGCCAGGAAACACAGCCGTAAAGGCGACAATTAAAACAACGAAAGGTGTACAAGTGAAAAAAATAACCAGAACACACAACTGCTGAGGGAACAGAAGAAGAAAAACAAAACAAAACAAAACAAAACCCTATGAACATAATACTTTCTAACCACGGAATATTATTCTTCGGTTCAGAGTGGAAAAGGATAAACCTCTTTCCACCTATAGTACTGTGCACAAGTCTGTAGCCACACAGTTCTTTATATTTTTCATCCAATGAGCTAGACTTTGCTGAGGGGTTTAGTTTAGTCATTTTTTCCCCTTTATTCAACAGTGGAGCAGAGAAGGTAGACAGAAAAGTGGGCAGAGAGAGAAAGTGAAGACACGAGGCAAAGGGTCAGACACAACACGGGCCGCTGCACTTCTGCCATTTGTTATAAGGTCACTTTCTCTCCTACTGAGCTAAACTGGCACCTTTTTTACAGCTTTCGATCTTGAGTAGTAGTTCTCCTGGCCTTCTGAAGGTCCTCCAAAGTTTTTCTTGGGACACTGGCCCCTTTTGCACTCATTTTCAGTTCAGTCCTTGCACCTGATCATTTTCAAAGGAATTTTCTTTTTGACCCATGAATGATTCAAGCATAAAAAAGGCCCCTAACTCAATGGATGAACCAATGTTGTGTCTGCACGTAACAGACAAATTACCAAAAAAACTTTTTAAATTGAAAACATTTAAACCTTTTTTAAGCACTTTGTTGGCAAAGTTGTAAAAAGATACAAATTGTTACTATTTATTTATTTGATTTTAATTCATAGTTTGACAGGCATCACATAGGTTTTTGATCCAACAAGATGATTTCCAAAAAACCAAAAACTTGCATTGAACAAATGGAGGGCAAAAGAAGAAGTTATAGAGCTAAAAGCTGTCTACAGCAGATGAATAGTATCTGAAAGCGTTGTCCCTAAGAAATTGGAAAAAGACCTGACACAGGACATGAGAGATGTATCTGGCTCTTCAGTTGATCCATCCCATGTTCACCACAGTCTCATCAGATATGGTTTCTGGGGAAGGGTGGCTGTCAAGAAGCCACCCTTCACCAGTATAGCACTTCAATATTATTGAAGAAATGTAGGATCATCTTGACAGAGAACAGAACAAAAGGCAGCCAGGAAGCAAAAGAAGAGCTTTGAATGTCCTTCAAGAGGCCTGGAGAACTATTCCTGAAGACTACAAGACATTACAAGAATGCTTATCTAAGAGAGTTCAGCCTGTGTTGAAAGATAAAGGTGATCATATAAAATATTGCCTTTCAAGATCATTAGAACTGTACAATCTCTGTGTTTGCCTTTTATACTTTCCATTTGTGTTTTGCACGTCTTTCAACAGCCTGTTGCACTTCTTTCCCTGTGGTAGGGTTGTGGTTTTTGGCTCCGCTGCAGGGGAGGGGTGGTGCAGCAAGCTTGAGGGGCAGCACCAGAGAGGCTGATGGGGCAGCTGCACCTCATTATGTAATCACGGCTCTCCTTTTTTCCCGTGACGCCGGTACCTGGGGAGATGTGTGTGGTGTTGGCTGGGGAGCTGTCCTGCTAGAGCCAGTGCAGAAATGGTATTCATTACTAATAAAGATTGTTGCGAACCACGTCAGTGTGTCAAGTGTCATGACTGGGATTACATTCTCATTTTCCTAACAAAATTTAAAGAAATGAGGAGTGGGTCAAGACTTTTGCACAGTGCTGTATGAATTGAATTTTTGTTTTTAAGTTTTGCCACACATCTACAGCTTCCCCACTGACTGTAGTATCAACAGTAAAGTGTGTATTTATATCAAAATGTTCTAAATGTTCATAATTTCTGCCCACTGTCTCATCCCTGTGCATGTCTTATTATCTTCATCCCTTTTATCTCCTGCTAGGCATAGTAACCCTTGCCCACTTAAACTCTTACCTAGCCATTAGTAATACTATTACTAATCCAGGAAAATGAAGATGTGTTCAAATATCTCTTATCATCGATCAAACTAAAGTGTCACACAAAAAAAGCCCACGAATCTATTGTTAGATTGTAAACAATGAGTTGTAGGAGTAGTGTTTAATCATAGCTGAGCTAACAATGCAGCAATGGTGCTTTTCATGCAGTTTATATTTAGTTCACTAGCTGCAATGAATCAGCCACCTCATAAGTATTCTGGCTGCTGCATTCAGTCAATGATGAGGAACTCATGGAGAAAAAAAAATGCTTTATTCAGGAGTCTTTGATGTATGCAGCCACTTCAGAGAATAAGGTGTAGTTTCAAAATAAACCTAATGACTGCTAACAACATCCGTCATTTCTTCTAGATTTCTAAAGGCACAAGTTTTAAATGAAATGTCCAAGTTTAGCTTTATTCTTTGTCATTGAAACTCTCCAAAGTCCTCCTGGGCTACAATTTAATTTCCACAACAAAATGCATTAAGAGTGAAACTAAACTAATTAAAGTCAGAAAGACACAAAGCAAGAGTGTATTAGAGCATGATACAAATGGTGCACAGCTGCAAAAATAGAAAAGTAAAGCAAGTCCTCGAGATTGAGTTAGTTTCATCAAAAGCTGGACAGCGTTCCCTTTGGCGGTGACCCTGGGTCTGCTGTTGATAGACAAGGGAGAAGAAAAGAATGGGTCTGAGCAAATGAAAAAGAATGGGGATACAATACACGGAGCAGGAGGGTAAAGAGAGAGAATGGAAAGCAGGAGTTTAAGGTAAAAGAGTGTGTCAGGAGGCATGAGCAGGTGGAAGTTGAGGTTAAAAATGAATGGCACACAAAAGAAAAGGAGAAGATTAGAAAGAGGCAGCAGAGCCTTCCTGATATATTTCCAAGAGGAGGTAAGTGGAGCGAGATTAAATATTTTTCTTGAGTCTATCTTACACACAAGTTTGGTATCAATTTGCAGTCAACATCATTCTTTATGCGCTCTGAGTTGATTTCCATTATTTTTAAGAAGAAAATCCCCCCCAAGCAAAAAAAGGTGAAAATTCTGTATTTCAATCCATAAAGGAAAGTTGAGTAGGCACCATATATTGCTATATTTATTTTCTGTGACTTCCACTGTGATTTCCTTAGACGCATATGCAAGACTAGATTAATTGTGTTGCAGCATAACATCTTGCACACCTGCTCTGCAATAAACAGCAGACTTCATAAAGAAATACAACAGATTTTTTTTACTCATGATATCAACAAATCTGGGTTTTGTTTAGTTACCAATGCACAACCAAAAACTAACAAGCAATTAACACCAAAATACAAACAAACCAAAATTTAAGACCAACACAAAGTCATCAGAAGTGTTCAGTCCTGCGAGCCTCACCTCAGAGTTCCTGTACTTTTGATAGGTACTACACCCCAAGTGGTGATTATTAAAGGGGTGAAATTATTTCCCTGAAATGTAATTTAGACCCTGCTGTAGTTAAAATGCACATCCTGCAACCGCTCCCATACTCTCTGGGGAAATTTCCTCTAGTGGAAACGTGGTTTAAGCTACACAAAGACCTCATCAGTCTCCAAAAACCAAAGCAACCCTGAAGTGGAAGTCCACTATCCTTTTGGCATCAACAGTTCTCCTCTCACTCCCTCTTATCCCTTGTTCCTGTCCTCCCCCTCTGGGAAGCCCATCGAGTTGAGGCATTACAACCCCCCACCTTGATAAACGAGCTGTGGGAGGAGAAATCTACAGTTGTGCAGAGCAGAGCAAAGTATTATACATGGAGAGAATGGGGTTATGGATAAGGCAGAGTGGAATGAGAGGAACAGAGAAGAGATAGCTGCTGCCTTCAAAGATTAAAGTGGTGGCTGGTCACTGGCCTGTGAAATACAGACAGCGGGGTTTTTTTTTGAAGCAGCAGCTCCGCTAGCCAAGATCTCCCCGGGTATAGAGAATCCTCTTGTCTGCTACTGGCTATAGTTCCAAAGGATGTGTGTCCCTCCTAATTCCACTGTAAATCTGAGAATTGTGAGCAAAAAAGGGATTTTGAGGGTAGTTTCCTAACAAGGGAAATCTCAGGGGCGTCTTCCATCTGTTCTGCTGACTATTTGTTATATGTCTCAATATTGCCATTACTTTTTTTTGACATAACAGTGGAACAGTACTGCAGTGCTGTCACGTTTAATGTCAATGCTGAAGGGGTAGAAGAGCTGTCTCTTGCCTAAGGTCTTTCTTGCCTCATACAAGAAAGCACTGCATTTCAAACGACACTGCTGGACTAGCGATTGTGGCTCAAGAGTTGGGAGTTCGCCTTGTAATCGGAAGGTTGCCGGTTCGAGCCCCGGCTTGGACAGTCTTGGTCGTTGTGTCCTTGGGGAAGACACTTCACCCGTTGCCTACTGGTGGTGGTCAGAAGGCCCGGTGGCGCCAGTGTCCGGCAGCCTCGCCTCTGTCAGTGCGCCCCAGGGTGGCTGTGGCTACAATGTAGCTTGCCATCACCAGTGTGTGAATGGGTGGATGTATAAAGCATTTTGGGGTCCTTAGGGACTAGTAAAGCGCTATACAAATACAGGCCATTTACCATTTTAGTCGGTGAGGATGTTATTGTTTGTTCATTTCAGTCAGTTTTCTTTCTTGCTAACTAAAGTAGAACTAAAGTAGCTGCTTAATTAGTTCAGCGACGTCTTGATCAGGTTAAAAAATATCTCACAGCATTCATATGAGCTACAAGAGACTTTAGTAAAACTGTAGCTAAAATGCTTTTGCATGTAGCAGCAAAATCAGTTAAACTGGATTTTCAGGCTAATTCTACATTCAAGGATAATAAAAAAATCTGCTCTAGTTTTTACTAAACAGCAATATCACAGACATCTTTAAAGGACTGGATAAAATCTAAATTGTTTTTGGCACTGTTTGCATCAGCATCCTACTAAAAGTACATTTGGTCTTTAACTATTACATTGATTTGCATTATGAGGACCAATAACGCTTCGCTCTTCCTCCTCTTGGTGACAATCTACAATGCAAAGTTATCAGTCATGCTCAACCGTACTCTGCCATCTCACCATTGCCCAAAGGGAAAACAGGGCTCTCCCCCAAATCACATCTCTACACCCCCTTGAGAGTTAAAATGGCGTGTGGTAAATGTGCAGGGGCATGTGGTAGAGCCATTTACACATGGCATTTACTCAATAAATGTGCTCACTGGCCTTTGGATAATGCACACTCAATGATTTTGGCCCTTTTTTCTGGCAAAGGAAACTAATTTATCAGAATTATTTGGAGCACAATGGCAGATACACTCATTATATGGGAAGTCAGACTGGTCCGAATGGTGGACGACTGCTTTTTGAGACGAGAACAGGAAGCACATTTTTTCTAGCTCTGTTGGGAAACTTTCTCTGTGGATCCACACAGAATGGCGTCTTTGTCATGGAAGCTTTTCTCTTATATAAGAGAAACATGGAATACAATAGCTATAACCCAATTTCTCTGACAGCACTTTTCACACATCCTTTTTTGAGGTCATCGTCCATGACAGCTTGAGTCTTGGCTGTTTCTCAATAGTTTATTTCTGCAGTAAAGACGCTGGGAAAAGCCACAAAGATGTCTTCAGTCATCCTGAGTTTATGTCCTCTGTAGCAGCAAAACACAGAAAATGAGCTTCTTGGCAACCAAAACAGTTTTAGTGCCAGCTAATTCACAGTATAAACACACTATAAATGGACCTGAGGATCACCAACAGTACAATGTAAACATCCTGCTTGAATTAAAACAAGTTGTGGGTCTAGGGTCTGAATACAGGTGTGAATACAACCCCAGTTGCAAAAAAGCTGGGACACTGTGTGATATAAAAACAGAATTTGAGGATTTACAATCCCCATAAACCCTTATTTTAGTCACAATAGAAGATAGAGAGCATATCAAATGTTTAAACTCAGAGATTTTACTATTTCTTGAAAAAATTAGCTCATTTTGAACCTTTTTTTGAAAGGTGTTGATGCCATCAAATTAAAAATGAGCTAAAATATGGGTTTATGAGATTTGCAAATCATTGCATTTTGTTTTTATTTACATTTATATACACAGCATCCTAACTTTTTTGGGAATTGGAGTTGTACACAAATTATGACAGGCTTTTAAAGAATCAAAGTGTTATATGTGGGCCGCTAGAGTACTTCATTTTAACTCTGATTTAAATGCTTCAGTTGAGTGCTTTCATTCTGCCCTCTCCTGCCTGAAGCAAGTGTGAACAGGCTACAATATGAGCTGGTATTGATTGCTCCCAAAAAACAAAAAAATCACTCAGGTGGGAGGTTTTTAAGAGTTTTTCCTCTACCAGATTTACCATTGGCAAGTACTGTATTTGCCTCACTGCTTTGGGCTGGCATGACTATGTGTCAGCAGAGTAAGAAATAAAAATTTGATATGCCCAAGAAGAAAATCTTGAATGGAGATTTATTTACTTTGCTGAGGGATTGCACTGTTCACCCTGCAATGTCACCATAGACCTAAAACTTATTCAGTAAGCAAACATCAACCTCTTTTTTAAACTGACACAAATTTTCCATTGAGGAACTTTGCTAATGAAGAGAGCAAAAGCCTCCATCTATGACTGAGCAGTTTTCAATTGGAGAATCCAGTTTCTTAGCCCAGAGGCAGCATGTCTGGTGAGGAGTAAGACCAGGTGCATGCTTGTCATTTCTTTTTCAACACTTTTGGGAATGAAGTGGTTCCCCAGAGCTGTTATTGCAGTCTGCTTGTTCTGAGATGTCTGAGGTAAAAAAAAAAAGAAACACTGTGGTGGATACCAGCATAAGCCAGCACAGAACGCAGGTGCTAGGATACGCCAACACAATCTTCACTAATCATCTGGATCACTCACCAAATTTGCCTCCCTGTAACTTCATCCACTTCACAAAAATGAAAATGAAGTTGAAAAATCAGCTGATGAAATCCAGCTTGCATGGCAAGTGAGTGAGAACCTCTCAGGCACACATACAGAGATTTATCAATAACAACTACCATGCAAAAGGATGAAATCCTTTATTATTAACACTCAGTGTAAATCTTCACTCTACATCCATTGTCCAGTTCATAATACTTCTGTTACAGACACGTGATCCTTTGCTTTGTTTGCTTTCTCTTCCAAGTAATTTCCTTTAAAATTTGATGTGTGAAAAAAAGAAGAGAAAGGCAAGAAAGCATCATTGATTTCCTTTACCTTCATCTGCACACTAAAGGAAATGAACTAAAAGAAAAAGAAAGACAGTTCTGATG
Organism: Oreochromis niloticus; assembly: GCF_001858045.2. NCBI lineage: Eukaryota > Metazoa > Chordata > Actinopteri > Cichliformes > Cichlidae > Oreochromis > Oreochromis niloticus. The sequence continues at coordinate 18,737,962 of NC_031978.2, forward strand.
GAATAAGAGAGTGTGTTTGAAGAGGACGTGAGCGGGAATAAGACAGAAAAACAAAAGTTGTATAAAGAAGAAAAAAGGGGACATGAAGAGAATCTGACAAAAGCTCGTTCTTCCCGTCGCATCTCAGTGCAAATACAGCACAAAAACAAAGAGAGCAGCAACAAACCTTTTTTAGTCTCTTATCGCAGGGGAGAGAAAATTGGACACAAAGTAATCTCAGTGAACCTTTATTTTACTTTGTTACGGAGAGGAGTCTCCAAAAAGGAAGTAAGCCTCAGCTTCCTGACTCAATGTAAAGGATGAGAGAATGTCATCTGTGTGACGCAGTAATCATCTCTAATTACTGCTGCCAAAGCTCAAATCCCTGCTATCACAGTGAGGCTTAGCTATACTTATCACATTCTCTACTAATTGGATCAGTTTGATTGAACGCGAAGGGTTATCATTTGAATTTATCATTTGACATTGAACATGCAAAGCCTACAAAAACATACATCAGAGTTTGGAAACTTTTATGTGCATTTATATAAAGACGCAATATATATGAGGAAAACTAATAAGGAAATTAATACATCATTACTAGATAGTGAAGAAAAGTGCACCCTTCATCATTTCTAAAGATTTTGCTTATCGGGACATAATAAAAATGATCTGATCCTTAGCTGGTAAAATCTATTGAACATAATCCAACTGCTTACACAATGCAAAGGAGGAAAGACATCAGCACTGATCTCAGAAGCAGTTGTTGTTGCCCATCAATCTGGGAAGTGCAATTGGGACATTTCCAAATAAACTGAAGTCTGTCATTCAGCAGTGAGAAACATAATTCACAAGTGGAAAAGAGTTACATTTCTGATTCTGCAGGCCTCAGCTAGTATTATTCATGACAGTACAATTTAGAAATAGGCCGAATCAATGTGGCTTGTTTCTCTGTACAGTGGCATGTTTAGAAAAACATTAACACAAAGATCCACTGTCAAGCATAGTGGAGGAGGGGTGATGATTTGGACTTTGTTTACAGGATGTGGTCACTTTGTAGTTATTCAGTTGACCATAAAATCCTCTTTATTATTCTAGAGTCAAATATGAGGACATCTAAAGCTTGGCTGAATCTGTGTCATAGAATAAGACAACAATCCCAAATACATAGCAGATTTATAACAGAATGGCTGAAAAAGAAAAGAATCAAGCTGCTGCGATGGTCCAAAGACCAGACCTCAACCTGAATGAAATGCCGTGATCTGCAACTTTGTACAGAAGAGTGGGACACAATTCCTCCAAAATAATGTGAAAGGCTGATAAAGTCTTTCAAGTACTTCAAGTTATGGCTACTAATGGTGGCGCTACAAGCGACTGAATCATAGAGACTTATACATTAACAACTGTATCTAGTTTTAGATGCCTTAGAGATGAGAATAAAAAGCTGTACAAATTCTCCTAAAACGTCAAAACAAATATGTACACAGTTTTACTTTCAAACTGAGTTTTTAAATAACTAATCAGAGCTGGTGTTATAGGTTAAGTTATCATGAAGGATCTAAAGATCCATGGCCTTGTGTATGCAATACTGCACAGTTTTCATACTGTGAAGAAGGTCGCAAAACGTAAAAAAAAAAATGTGAAAACAGAAAACAGAAGTCAGAAGACTCCAATATTTGGTGGTTTGTCCTCAGAATCAGTAACAGATAAGACTGACTGGCAGTCAGTGCAGTCAGCTCAGAGGCCCGTGCACTGGCCCTAATGAAAAGGTGTGAAATCAAAGTGGATGTGAAAAAGCGAGTTACTGCTGCTATGGGTGGGAGCAGAAGAAAAACTGGAGCTGAAGCAATATAGCGAAATGGGGCTGCAGTTGGAGGAGAAACTCTCCTATTTAGCATCCTCCCAACATGATAGGGTAACTCAAACAATTGATGTATATTAACAAAAACGTTGCAGCTGTTAAGATGTTAAGAACAGATTTATGGCTGATGACCAGGCTGGACGTGCTGAGTTACACAATATATTGCCAATTTATGCCACAGATTGTAATCTAGAAACTGGGGGTTCATGTGCCAGAGACGCTACCTAACTACACTACAGCCTAACCAGAGTCAATCCAGTCATTCACGAGAATTTCTGGCTTTATTGATGAGAGGCAGCAACTAAGACAGAATCACAAGGTAATGGTGAATACTGTGAAGGCTATCTATAGAGTATAAGGGGAAAAGAAGGGTACCTTTGATGACATATGCAACCTATTAAAAGGACTGGTTAAAAATACATGCTAAGTCTGAGCTTTGTGTATCACATGCAGATGGTACTGTATAGTTGCTGCTTGGCTAAATATAAGGCTTATGCACTGCTCTGCTCCTTTTAGTCATGGATGTCTGTGCGCCTCAGCAACTCTACGGTCTGACGTGCGTTAACATTTCCGTGTCACATACAAAGAGAAAACTGCCCACTTTCTTGGTTTGGCACGGTGAGTAAGGCATGTAATTTGTGAGAAATTAGTTTCACTCGGTTTTCATTGTGCTCAGTAATCCAAGCGATGGAAGATGGAGAAAAATAATTTTCCCCCAGCGTTCCAAGAGCTATCAACTGAAAATAATGATGCCAGCGAGGTTCTGGCCTTTCTGATATTAGTCATTATCTACATAAACCCCATGTTTGCAACAATTTTGTCACATTAAAAGGATACCTAGAAGGTGAAACACTATAAAACTGTGTTCTCTAGAGTTCAGTGACTGGAATGGCATGCACTGAAATTATCAAATGTTTTGACTTCCTGACAGCTGTTCTTCAGAACATACTACAACATATTCCTCAACTTCTTAATAAAATGTGCCCTCTGTAAATAAATCAAAGAAGGCCTTTTTTAATAATCTATAAGATTTACATCATATGAGAGCTTGCCTGGAAAGGTGTTGAACCTAAAGATTCTGTTGAATGAAAATAGAAACCTAGTAGCTACAGTCACTGTAGAAGCATCAATATTTCAACTTTTTGCATGCACTTCATGCAAAATGAACGACTTAGAAGCTTTGAAAAACACATAAGCATGTAATGGGGTTTTTTCCCCATACAGCTATTTTTTTCCGTTCATTTTACTCATTGAAGGAGGTGGAGGCAAGTTTATGTATTTTTAACTGTACAACAAACTCTTCTGCAACCTTTTCTCTCCATTCACTCCCTCTTTCTTCTTACAGGATCTAATTTGGGGTTGTGAGTAAATATCAAAATTTGCGCAGAATTTAAGTGGTTATCCTGTAAGCCTGAAACACATTCTATAAACATCTACAGGAGCTGTTAACCAAATATAGTGTAAAATACACACACACAAAAAAAAATCAGCTGAACTGATGGTGGGTTCCTTACTTCTCTCTTACCACAGTTCTTATTTAACTTAGCCTGACAAGACCTCCTCCCACAGCATTTACTCAGCTTTGGACTCACTCTGGAAGGACATGAAACTTTAAAATAGAGTACTGTTAGTTATAGGGAGAGAGAGAGAGAGAGACCAGGGAGCTTCTGCAGCTTCATTTCTTGAAGAGAACAAAATTATGAATAGCTGTATTTTTTGGTGATTTATGTGCATTCATTCTAAGGGTCTGACATCTCTCCTCCATTTAAGGAAAAGCGTGGGGACAATACACATCGTTTTTAAGGTCTTTCCTTTAGCTTTGTTCATGTGGCACCAATCTGAGCTCAAAGATTTTTTTTAATGTGTCAAACAGCATGGCAATTCCGGCTTAATCCTTCTTGCACTTGTCCTCCAGCGGAGATTGATCCTTTTATCAACAAAGGCTTAAGCTTTTGTCTCCGGTGACCTATCTGCTTTACATCCTTTGTACATACAGCATGTACAGCTTGCAGGTAGGCTCTTGGTTTGAATACCAATAAACTGTTCAATAACACAGCCTGCCTTCAGTGCATCAAGTAGACACCTATCACATTTAGTTTTCGATCTAAATGCAAAGACAGAACCAATCTGATTTATTCCAGAGTGTGAAACTAGTCTGTCGTCATTGCTGCGGTTTCTCACGAGAATACCAAATGGAGCAACGAGTGGAAGAGTGGAAGGACAAAAATGAGACAATGTACAAAACAGACAAGAAGAAATTAAAAGACTGTGTGTGTGTTTGCATGTGTGTGTGTCGGTAAGAGAGAGAGGGTGATGACAAGAAAAACTGAAGAATGGCATGATGCACCCACACCAATCTCAGAGGTAGATGGCTAATTAATCTCTCAGCGGGAGTGAAATGCCAAATTCTGAACCTCAGACCCAAAACAACATTGGGAAGCGAGAGGAGGGGGTTGACAAAATATCAACTGGAGGATGGGAACTGCAGGATATAATAAGGAATTATAAACCTGGAGAAATAATAAGCACTTGAGAAAAAAACTGACAGCTCTTGGATTTTTCAGTTGCTCATGACTTGTCAAGGCCGCAGATTGATCACGATGCTGGGAAGGAACAGTGGATATCTGGATAATCAGGAAGGATGGAATGATATGTACCTGAGAGAGTCCTCAAGTTGAGCTATGAAGTATCACTCAGCTATGAACTGTACTCAAATCTAGCAGCTTATCAAAGTCAGTGGTCAGTAGATTCTCACTAACTTTGATAAGAATCATCGACTTTACTGAATGACATTACAACAAATTTCCAAATTCAGTTTAAAATTGTTGTGATATTTATGCTGCAATAATAATATTCTAATAATGGTACAGAAAACAATGAAACAGTATGAAAAGATTGGTCACTTCAGAATGTAGTTACATTTTTACCATCAGACTACTGTCAATAACTCATAATGACAGGATGTAATAAATACTAATTTTAGATTTTTTTTTCCAATTTAATAAAAATCAGAAACTTAAGCCTCTTATTTAGATACAGATGTTGGGGTTCAGTATGTTAGTTGTACTATGTTGATTTTATTTTTTTGTTTCTTTTTGTTTCGTCTCTCTCCCCTGATGCCAACCTGTGATGGCTGCCAATCCCTGAGCCTAGTTCTCCCAGAGGATTCTTCCTGTTAAAAAGGAGTTTTTCCTTCACAAAGTGCTCACTCAAAGCGGGTCATCTAACTGATGAGATTTTCTCTGCATTACTGTAGGCACATTATATTACAATTTAATGCGCTTTGAGGCGCCTGCTGAGTGTCAAACCCGCGGTCTGGGAGCCACTTGCGGCCCACGTCACCCCTACTTGCAGCCCGTATATAGACGTGAAGAAATATAATGCAATTTGGCCCTTGAAGTGACTTTTTTTATTAGGGAGGATTTGTTTGTTGTTGAGTGCAATGTTAAAATAGGTTCTTTAAAAAGCAAAAAATTATTTAATATGAAGGCACAATGAGCAGTGAGTACAAACATGTTTGGGATTGGCTGTGTTAGTTCAGTGAGAAAGTTATTGTAAAGGAAACAATTTTCACTAGCAGTCAAAAACTAATGTGTACACTTATGTCTGGAACTATTTGGGGTGTACCACGTATGTAGTTTCTATCATTCATACAAAATCCTATATATTTAAGAAAAGTAGCCCTCCAATGAGATAACAGCGTAAGCAGTGGCCCACAGATCATTTAAGTTTGAGACCTCTGCTCTACAATTTATAAATTTGGAAAACACACACACACAAACACATACATATATATTAAATCCTTCTCATGAATTTGCAATTGCAAAAATATGGAAAAACTTTGGAAATGTGCTTCCAAAGGTTTTCCATATTTGTGCAATTGCAAATTTATGAGAATGATTTCAACCAAAACTACAGTTTGTGTGTGTAAGTTTGCTTTTACAGCTGAACTCTTGCTACAGTCTCACTCTCGAGATTTGTTTCCAACATGATCTCTTTATATTTGATTGCATTTATTGTTATGTCAGTTATGACTGCCCCCCTTTTTTCCTACTCTAGAGAAACACCTCCATACCATGAACTTGTCACCATCATGTTCTACAGTAATAATGATATTTGACAAGTGGTGAGCAGTGCTTGGGGTGCTATGTAGCCCTCCCTCTTGGCTGAGTATTTTCTTAAGCTCTGTAATAGTGATTGTTAATTCCTCCATGCTTAGTTACTTTTATTATGTAAATGTAAAATAAAAATTCCCAGTGTTTCTTCCACATCTTCTCAATGTACCCAGGAGCACAGTCAGAGCTTTAAGCATATATAAATAAATTGATCTTTGCGTCACCATAGCTACCATGAAGGTCAAACATTAAATCTGAAGCTACTATATCTAACATAATGAAAACCAAATGTAAACTACTCATTTTGAACATTGTTTTCCTGAGGTGTCTTCTCCAAGTAAGTTGAGAAGTTTGAAATATGAATATATTTTTAATGAATGTGTGACTATATCGGACCGCTCTCCTGTGGCCCCACCAGTCGCAGCAGGAGCTGTAGAGGTTTATACTTGTATGCCCTCGGTTTGGTGCCTGTAGGTTGGGGTTTTCACAGGTGACAAATACGGTTGCTTCCCTATGTTTGCTTCCCTATGTCCCTATGTCTTTGAGAATAGGTCCTAACTGCTATTTGTACTGGATGGGGTGCTTGGAGGTGCCCCTACTTGGGACTCCAAAGCCCTTCTGGAAGGGTGTGACTGGGAGAAATGGCCTGTCAAATCAGTAATTGCAGTTAATGCATAACAAGCACCATATCTGAACATAAGAGCGTTCATAATTATACTTGGCACCAGGATGCTTTCGGTCACAGGTCAATGATCAATTTTGTGATCATATCATCAGACTTCATGCCATATGTCTTGGCCACTTGGGCAAAGACAGGTGTAGCGCTCTCACCTGATTACCACCTGGTGGTAAGCTACATCAGGTGGCAGGGAGGATGCTGGATAGGCCTTTTATATGCAAACACCTAGTGAGCGTGTCCTGGAAGCACCTGGCAGAGGTCTTCAACCTGGAAACACTTGGCAGAGATCTTGGATTCCCACCTCTGGCAGAGGTTTGACAGCATTCTGCCGACGCTGTATCGTCCTGTTTTGGTCCTGACTGTGAGAGAAATGCTTTGTATTTATTAGTCAATCTACAGTCCTACCCTCAGCTATGGCCACAAACTCTGGGTAGTGACCAAATGAATGAGAGCTTCTTCTAAAGGGTGGCTGGGTTCGCCCTTAGAGATAAGGTGAGGAGCTCAGTCACATAGGAGGAAATCAGAGGAGAGCCTCTAGTTCTCCACATTGAAACAAATCACTTGAGGTGTTTGGGCATCCAACCAGGATTTCTCCTTGACACCTCTGAAAAGATCTTCCAGACATGTCCTACTGGTCCTACTGGTCAGATGAGCTTGAAGAGGTGGCCAGGGGAAAGGAAGGACTGGGTAACTCACCTTAACCTACTGTATCCACGATTCAGGCCTGAATCATAGGCAGGAAACTGATGGATGGATGGATGGATGGATGGATGGATGGATGGATGGATGGATGGATGGATGGATAGATATATATCCTGGAGTTTAAAGAGAAATTCAGTAACACTTCTAAAGTAATTATCTTTATGGCTGGAGTACTTCTGGCTACAGCTGCGAGTAACAACTGTAATTTCTGCTGATGAAATAGTTGATCAATGCTGGCTTAAACTGCCTAGCCAGCTGTCCATTTTTTCCCTTTTTTAATCATTTCTCTTTAATAATAAAAATAAGCATAAAGAAATTAAAGAATCTCTTCATTAGCATGAGAACATCACCAATCTTGAACTGAATCCAAAATGGAGTAAGCTATCAAAACACAGCCTGAATTGAAAAGGTAGATTCTTCTTCTTTTTTCTTTTTCTGCTGAGCTGCTGTGTTAAAAGGCTTTAAATTTTATTCATGTTGTTGTTCTGAACTTTTATAATAACCTGAAATATAGAGCGGGAACCTAAAAATAGAACCGAGCTGAGACAGGAAGGAGAAACGTAAAAGTCTTATGAAGTATGTTAATGCTCTCAGCTGCTTTTCCACACTGTCTTGCTCTTTGGTTTTCATGCACATCAGCTCTCTACTCCATCCATGCACACATGCGTGTATACAGAGACATGTGAGAACTCACACATGATGATAGGAGCTTGATGCTTCATCCATCTCTAGGAAGTCTCTGTACAAGCACAAAAGCAACAGAAAACACACACATACACAATGACATGCACATAGTGTCAAATACAAGTCAGATACATCAAACTTTCCTACTGTGACTAGAAAAACACACCAAGGGCATTTCTCACTGGGTTGCTGACTACTCCCCAGATAGTCACTGTACTCTGAGGAAACTGTTGCTACACTTAATGAATATCATCCACTTAAACATGCATGCAGACATGTCTGCACAAATGAACACAGATGAGCCTCGCTGAAGTTGAGATTGTCAAATCAAACCTTAAAAAGGTGGTCCATGGTAGCACATGTACTAGAGCACACACGCAATATACAAAAATGTGTAGAGAACAAGACAGAAAATATTTAGGCCTATTAATGTTAATGCTGTGTATTTATATGCAAAGCAATCTGCGCTTTGATCACAGGAGAAACATTGACAAATTGCATCTTATAGTGTGATAGCATTTTTCTAATTACCTGAGGCTATCACTGTAGATTGTGATCCATGTATAATGCACACACTCAAACACGCACACTCATTAGCCACTAGAGCTGTGAGCAGGCTATCACTCTACCCCATCAGCTGTAATAGGTTTTCACAAACAGCATCACCAGCCAAGCGCGCGCACACACACACACACACACACACACACACACACACGTACACGAAAGACCAGTCACACCTGAGGGGATTCATTCTGCTGTTGCTATTTTTGGCTGTGAATGAATCGCATCTCTCATAACTTGCATTATTCAAAAGAAATCCAAAATTCTTCTGATTGAGAGAGAGCGTAGAAAAATGCCAATGGGTTCTGGGATATGCAAATGGTGTCTCTTCAGAGTAGTGCTTACACACACACTGGCACACACACACAGAGCAGTAGAGCCATAGGCTTAGCTGTCCCTATGACAAACGAGGCTCTGAGCCCACAGCTATTCAAGAAAGGTCTGTGGCCAGACTACAGAGAGGGAAACCCCACCACTCCCCTTCCCAGTCCTTTCTCAACACACACACTCTTTTGCTGACTACATTCATTTCTTTTCTTTCTGAAAATGTGCTGTATTGACGTGACAGATCAAAATCATCAGGAGAAATGAACCTGATATTATATTACCTGGATCCATCATATATACACCCATTTATCATTGTAACTGTGTAAATGTGCTGCAAGTTAGGGTTTGAGTTTGGAAAGTTCATCAGGCTTGCTAAGGTCTGCATAGGCTTAAACTATTAAAGGCCAACAAGCACATTAGATGTCTGCACACACTTTGAGATCTTCTCTTTTGAGATCTCAGCAGACAGATAATTTATGTTGTGCTGACTGAGCAAAATTATAGTTTGCAGTTTCCTTCTGCCTTACATATTGATTATGTAAAACATTATGTAATTACATTGATTATCTCTTTGACTCTCTCTCACTCTCTCTTTCTCAAGTCCAGAGCTGGGCAATTAATTTGAGTGGCCACATGAGAATGCTATGGAGGGCCACACCAATAAGCTAAACTGAATTCTGTTTAATAATAATTTAATATATTTAAAACGGCTCTTATGCTACAATATATAAATGGAGAAGTAAAATAGTCATAATAAAAAATGGCAACATTTTATCACTATTTAATCAGTGTTCATATTTTGTCCCATTTCAGCTTCCTCCATGAACAAATCACTCCCTGTCATAGTCCCTCTCACTGAGCACATTGCTGCCAGCTCCTCTATGATCTCAAACTCTGTTATCTCACATAGAAAGATAGCTGACTGGGCTTTGTCTTCACATCCAGAACCAAAGAGAAAAACACAAAATAGACCACTTGGTCTTTCACATCGAAAGAGCATCGGCAGAAGAGGAGAGGGCCACATTCTCAAATGGCTATTTTTGTCTCAGTCTTTCCCATCAGAGAATGTCTTACTTGTAGCAGCAATCTTCGGTCCTTCTTTGCCGTTTCTGTCTCGTGCTTTTCTTAGATCACTTGTATGCCCAGTAACATCAAGTCTAACACGAACGTCTGTTCCAACACATTTACAGTGAAACTATATTGGCTTACACACACTTATGTATGTTTTTCTTTTTTTAAAAGCAGTCACCTTCAAAATAAAAGCAACAAAAGCTGTGCTGTTGTTTTAAAGGAAATTGGGAATTTCCTGGAAAATAGTGGTTGGTGGCTTTCTTCAATAAAGTTCTTTAATAAAAGCTTCTCCCAAGACCCAAAATAAAATGTGACATATTAAAATGAGCACAGTCCATCTAATTAGACTTATTAGCCAGTGGCTGTTACTTGCAAACATGTTAAAAACATTTCGAAACAAAGTTGCTACAGAGCCACGAATCGATAGACCTGACAAGACTTAGAGCAACTGTCTACTCCACTATCTTGGAAAAAAAAATGCGACTGCGCTTCTTGTTCCACTGTTTCTCACATGAGCTCATTTCACATAAGGACAGAGCTGCAGGGGCCTGCATTAAATGGAAGACTTAAATGTCACGTTACTGGAGTGACTTCTATAAAATTCATCACTGGATGTTAATGGCTTAGAAATGTCACTCATGCACACTGCTTTCCAGAGGACCAAGGAAATATGTCTGAGAGGAAATGGGCACTGGCACTTTGAATGGAACCCATAAACACAAAGATCGCATCTCAGCTGCCGGTGTGCTTATCTGCCTGAAGTGTCTCAGGGGGGTAAGGACTGGAGAAATGCCTATATGCCTATATTTATATGGATGACAGCCTGTTTTTTTGCATTTGTGTGTGGTGGCTCCTTCAGGCTAACCGACACTGATTGTGTTCAGTTGTCACTGCACTTTTTTGCCTTTAGTGAGCTCTCTAACATTTATAAGGGTTAAATTAAATTCAGGTCTGCTTTACTTCTGCTTCTAGGACTATAGATCTATTGATTTTATTCAGTATTTAGAAATCTGCAAATTATACTGCAAATAGTGTGCATCATATTTCCCCAGAGCAAAAGGTGACATTACAGCCCAGCAGCCAAAGATCTGAAGGGGAAACCAACAAACAAATTTTTAAAAAATACTAAATCTGAACTTTTTTCTATATTTCACTCATGACACAAAACAGTCAATATTGATTCTTTTCATGGAGCTCACACTATTACAGAGCATTGTTGTCAGCTAGTTTTCACAGAGACACATGTAAACTAAACCAGAAGAACTATATTGGACCGCGTGGCTGGTGGGTTTGAGAGAATAGGTCATGATGTTATTTGCAGCTTATGTTACACATTTGTATCTAAACGCAGAGCAACAAATGTGAGTTATTTAGTTCACATTTAATATTTCCTTTTATTGCCAATGTGTGAATTAATTGTAAAATATAACATTTTAGTCATCCATATGTGTATTTTTTTCAAGCAAATTAATATTAATATTGTACAATTTTTACCTTTCCTGGTTGCAGTTAAACTGAAATGAATAAATAATGAAACAATATTCACATCTCGTTTATATACTGATGTTTTTGAGCATTTATACAATTCAACTTCCAAGATATTTTTTTCTTGTTGAACAATAGTGGCCATCTATTTTGGTAACGCTGAACTGGTGTATAATTCATGCACACTCTGATCTCTATTCTTCCTGCACACAGACCACACCTTTTCCTCTGCCTTATGAAATATCCATAAAGGTTTTTAAAAAATATATTGAAGTCGAGACTTGAAATATGTCATGTTCTGATTCTTCTTTGTTTATTGGTTATGCGTTTTCCCAAACAAGATGGCTTTCGGTGTTTTATGTTTTGTGTCCATTAAAGGACGAGGAAGGAGACAAAGAACATGCTGCATTAGCGCTGACTAAAGCAGATTTTGGCAAACCATAACTGTTATTTTGTCAGTGTCATGATATTACAAAAACATTTTCACAAATATAAAAAAATAAGAAGACGTAAGAAAAAATATAAAATGAAATCAATGATCCATGAAATAAAAAAGAAAGATAGAAAATTCAGAAAATAACACCTGTCTTTTATTTGGTGAAAAGGGGGAAAAAGGTTAAAACGAGGAAAAACAGGACGTGTCACAAAAGCACCGGTGACATTTTCTGAAGACAAATCATCCCACTTTTCAACCCAGCGTTTTATATTACTGTCCACCTTTCAGCGTGAAGTGAGAAGAGCCCGAGCGAAAAGATGAAATACACTGATGTGATGCAGCATCAATAAACAAGTCTGTCCTTTAGAGTCAAAGCAAAGCAATTTAGTAAAGCGTTCTCATCCCGGAGCATCAAATGACAGTTTTGGAAGTTGTCACCTGTGTGTTTATGTACAAGGTATCATTGAGCAGGGAGTGCAATAACAGTGCCAGCCGAGAGCCAGCGGTCCCCCTCTGTGTTTGGAGGTTAGAAAAGTAGCAGTGGAGAAACTCGTAAATTTATCAGCCCAGAGGCCATGAGCTTACGTTCCATTTTGATCATTTAGTTTGAATTATTTCCACTTTTTACTTTTACTTTCACTCACTGACTAAGTGTAGGTACAAAATGTTACTCTGCTGTGGTTTAGGTGCTAAAATATGCATGATTTGGTTTTAAAAGCACTTAATACTTGATTGCAGGTTTGAAAAAGCTGTGGTTTGGACTGAAATAAACCCCTTTGTAATGCTTGGCTTTGAAAGAACTGCATTTAAGTGAAAGCAGGCTTTGAGGATGTACGGGGTTTTTGTCTGTGCCACATTAAAGTCACCTGTATAATATGTAACATTTCCATATTAATAAATCACAAAAGTAGCCGGAGTTATAAATCATTTTCACTTCTATCAAACAGTTCCAGCAATATTCAAACGCAGAGAAATGTACGATCGTATTCAGTATCCAGATAGTGCTTGAAATAACACTATAACATTATTATGAATATTATCGAATGCAGCTGTGGTTTATTTCTCAAATGAATTCATCCCATTACATTAGCTACAGTTGCTGTATGAGTCATCAGCTTTTCACTTGGTAAGTTAGGAATTAATATTATGTTTAAAAAGCAATAACATACTTTATTTCTACTGTAGTTTTCTACACCAGAGGTCAAGGAAGCATTTACAGCCATTTTATTAAAAATAAAATAACATTAAGGTCACATAAATCACTAAATTTCTTTAACTCGCTGCTCACTTTAGGTATCATCTACCTTGATCTCAGCCTATTCCCACCTTCCTCTTCTTCTCTGTGGTTTCCCTTCTTCTCCTCCTGCTTCCATCTTCATTATCCTTTGTCCAGTATTTTCACTATCCCTCCTCTGCACATGTCCAAAATATATCAGCCTTGCCTCCAAACTTCGTCTTCAGACCTCTTAACCTGAGCTGTCCTTCTGATGTACTTATTTCTAATCCTCTCCATGCTGGTCATTCCCAGTGAAAATCTTTCCATCTTCCGCTTGGCTTTCCATCTTTTAGTGCCACTGCCTCCAAAACATAAATCCTAATAGGGCGTCACTATCGTCTTCAGTCTTGCTGCTGTCCTTCTCATATATTAAACCGAGTAAACTACTAGCACCACTATGTGTGAAAGACGTTGTAACTAGCAACTTTTTGTCGTCTGTCTATTAAACTATTAGTGTTTCTGATATGATTCTAATTTCACAGTTTCATGCCCCCCCCCCCCCCCCCCCCCCCATAACTATTCTGTTATTGTCCCATGTGTTATCATCAAAACACCAGAATGAAATACAGCTCCAGTCAATTCTCTAGATAATTCCAAAGCAATCAAAAAGCAATTTTTCATCACCAACATTTTTAAAAAGTACTTTCAAAGGGCACTATTCAAATATTTGAATACTCAGATTTGTTTTGGTTTTATTTTCTAAAACAAAACAACCAGTCACAGTAAGCAGGCATTAATATTCTCATTATTCTTTTGTTTCAATTAGCTTATCTGTAGTCACTGAAATTCACTGAAGTCTTCATCCACATTATGATTTTGATTCATGATGGATTATATCTGAACAGCAATGTGATCTCATGCGCTCTCTCTCTCTCATACACACACACAGTCTAGACCTACATGTTGATGTCATGTGCTTATAACTGTGTGAGATCAAAGTGGGATCAGTAGGAGGGCTGTAGTTGATAAAACAAGGTGTATTGTGGGGGCTTTGTACATATTCTCCCTGTGTCTGTGTGGGTTTCCTTTTGATGCTCTGGTTTCCTGTCACCGTCCATAAACACACATGTTAGGTTACATGCTGATTCTCATTTGACCCATGATGTGAATGTGCATTATCATGGTTGTCAGTGTCTTTCTGTAACCTGCATTTGGCCCTGTGTTAGCTTTGATGGGGTCCAGCCGCTCCAACGGCTCTCCTCCTTCTATCAAACTGGAAAAGCAATTAAGAAAATTGATGGATGGATGTGTTTTATGGGATGTCAGATTAATAAGTCTTAATGAAAAACATGTGATTGAAGATAACTGGTTGGTTTGTTACTGAAAATGAATGGTGAAATGAATGATACAGCTTCTTTTTTTTTATTTTGCTACCAGTGGCTGTACCTTTAGTAAATTTAATCTTCCTTTTCTTACCTCTGTATTTATGTGAAGAGGAAAAAATAATATTTCTGCTAGTTGTATTTTTAATATTTGGGTGTTTCGGGGGTTTTTTTTTAATCTGACCTTATGCTTTTTTCTCTGTGTTATACAACTGTGTTTACTTGGTGGGTTAGTCAAGAAGCAGAACTCAACGAGCACATAAAAACCTTATGTTGAAGAAGAGCAGTGTGTCAAATATTAAGAAAGCCCCAGAGTGACATTAGACTTTTAACCAAAATAAGCTAAACTACTGTTTGTTAATACCCAGTAACAAACTCTGCTTGCTGCGGTGTAAACATAGAATATAAATTTCATAAATAACACGAATAAATGGTTTTCACACGAAGTGCATTGGAATGCAGATTATATAAATCCAATGCTACTGGTTCACCCTAACCGAGCACCTAATTAACATTTGGTAGAAGAGTGGTTTTATAGACCTACAGTAACCTAACCTACAGTATTTGTTGTATTTTACTGATGCTGATGTTCGCACAGCATTTTACAACCCCTGTGAATGAAACCTAAGCATTCACTTACATACTGGAAAACTTAATCTTTGTGATCCAAGATCCAATCTGGTTAAATGTTTCCTCCTTGACAGACTCAAGAGGCAACTGAGAGAACAACTGTCTCCCCTTATCGCTTGGTCTCTTTGAAGGAGCAGACGCTCCTGAAGACTGAGCCTCAGATATTATGAAGACAGCTCCTGTGATATGATGAGGAGTGACATTTAGGAGTTAATGTCTTTTCTCATCAGCTGTTTCTTCACCCGGATTGGATGGATGTGCCAAGCTGTTTTCCATACTTTACAGAAGAAGATGGAAAGTTTGAGTCCACAGAGATGTCTGAGACCTTCTTTAAAGTCTTCAGAGTTGCTACAAAAATGTGCAAGAAAAGTACTAGCAGTTGCTGCTGGTCCAGCTGGTCCAGCTGTTGTCAACATCAGCTGGATGAGCAGGTGAGCACTGCTGACAATGACCAAAGAAAAAGAAGGTGGTTGAGAAATGACAGAGCTTAATGCTGGTGCAGGTGAGAGCTGTCGTTCTTTTCAGGGTTAAAGTTGGATTGGAGTCCACATTCTCAGCAAAGCAACCCGGAGATTTTTACTGTTTCTTTGCAAAGTTTGTTTTCAATGAAACTGAGGTAAGTTAAGGCTTACAGAAAGGGTGAAATCTGATGCAACAAGACAAGAGAGATGTGGTGTGTATGCAGAGTAAATCTCACTAACTTACAATTTCAGCGCTGGCAGGACCACCAATTAAAAGTTCTGTCAGAGACACAATATCAAGGGGACCTGCCATTCATTATACACACTGAGTCTTGACTTCAACTATATGGGACATTTCAGCAAAAGTGAAAATGGTTTATATTCAGGGAAAAACAACTTTTCAAAACATTATTTTTTGAAAATAATGTTTGCGGCTCCTCCGGAGGTTTCTTCCTCTTAAAAGGGAGTTTTTCCTTCTCACTGTCGCCAAAGTGCAAAGTCATATGATTGTTGGGTTTTTCTCTGTATGTATTATTGTAGGGTCTACCTTACAATATAAAGCACCTTGAGGCGACTGATGTTGTGATTTGGCGCTGTATAAAAAAAAATAAAATTGAATTGAACTGAAATTGAAAAAGTAAACAAACTTTTTCAGGTTTGTCATCAAGTTTGGCCATTTTTTCTATTGTTTTTTACATCCTTTGATGACTGAAATTATCATTCTGGTCAGAGCTGGATGATTCACACAGTGTGATAGTAATGAAAAACAAAAATAATTTCCTCTCTAAGCGATTAAGGCAGCAATCCACAGCCTGTAACCAACAGCACTGTCTTTCACCAATGATTAGTTGAGAATGATACAAATGTTATATTAACCAGTAGTATATTACATATGGTTACAAAAACTACAAACTGGGGCCGATTATGTATTGCCTCTAAAAAAAACCCCACTTTAATGTTAAAAGCGAGTTAAAATAGTAGTCTGTGAACACTGACTTTAAAATCATTAAAGAAGCCTCAAAGCAAATGAACTTTTTGTCTCTTTTATTGATCTTGTTTACGCACAAAAAGAATCTTGTGCAGTTTAAGTAGTAATTAAGTGATTTTACAAGCAATCAGCTAACAAGGTCTGTGCACTGTATTAAGAAAAACAACCAGGATGATCGAAGAGCTGCCAGGAAGAAGATATTAATACAGAAATTGAAGCAAGATTTTTAAAGGGCAGAGAGAGGCAGGCTGGCGTGAAAGTGAATGTGGAGAAGGCAGTAATTACATAATAACTATGTTTGAAATGGGGAATTGAAACTCAGATTGTCCACTGAGTCTTTCTTCATTTCACTTTTTCATTGTATTCTGACCATCAAGGACTTTTTTTCTGCCCATTAGATCCAATTAAGACCTCCTTCACCTGTCTCCCTGCAGGCTGTCCCGCTTTCCTTTTTTTCTCGCATCTCATCCATGCAGATCTTTATGCTTTGCTCCTCCCATCTATCCGACTAATCTGTCCTCTCATTCATTCATCTATTCTGTTTTTTCAAAGCTGGGTTAGGGAAAGGTGTGGTAAACTAATACTTAAAAAATATTCAGAGTGCAGGAAAGAAAAAAGCCAGAAAAAGAAACTAGCCCACACTATAACCTTTGTCCAAGTGGCGTCATGCTGAATCAAGTATGCTAATGGTCAGCATGCTGATTCTTTGGCAGTCCTAAGCAGCTTTCTCCTTCAGTTATATTCCCTTCTCTTTCGGTGTCACTCTCATACTGAGTCTCCATGCATTACACAAAATTTAACCTCCACCTACAGACATCAATCTCTTTCTCTACCTGACAAACTCTCACCCACATGCAGGCCCACCCATACACTCTCTGACATGATTCCAGCTACAACAAGCACTTGAAAGAGTCCACGAGATAGAAGAGGGAGAGCTTTATTTTTTTTAACTTTAAAAATATACACAGCACACACCACAGGCACAGGAGAAGCTGTTGTCTACCCTCTTAAGATTAGCTCCGGTGGTGTTGGTTTCATTTGCAAATGAAATTACTTTTATAAATAAGAACTGTAGGTGTGTAGTCATAGCAACCTAACACTTTGCTGAGAGAGGATACTTTTTGTTTATCTGGCACCAACATTTCTCCCTCTATTTTGTTCTGAAAGTGTTATTGCATATGACTCATTTTTTTTATTATTATTGATAGCCTATATTTAGATTCAATCTGTCTCTTTTGTTTTGGATATTAGCCGTTACTCAGCATGTTCTGAACTTACTGAATGTATCAAGAAACACTGAACAACCTTAATCGATCTCAGCTAAATGCTGTCTCAAAATTACTGCTGTGGTTAGTGTGTCTGATTAGTATACCTTGTTGTTCTTTAGCCCCAAACTCCAATAAGAACATCTTTAAATGCAACAGCTTGCCTGAGGGTGTAGGTGTGTGTAGGTGTGTTCATTATTAAGTGCCACATCCAGAGCAATAAAAAGAGTGGCTGCAGCTGATAGCCGATTTAATACCACCTGGAATGGGTAGCTTGTTGACACAGAAATTTATGAACGTTTTAATTGAACCCAATTCTCCATCTGCCTGCAATGCTGCAGACTAAATTTTACCTTTAATTGCAATGGATAAAGCATCATAAAAGCTGATGTAAGTGTCCGCGATCATTCTGCAACTTACAAAAGCCACAAGTACAAAGGAATGTAGTCAAAAAGTCAACATAAAAGATTTATATTCACTGTACTTTTTATAGAGCCGCGTTTGTATTCTTTACTATGTGCATAAAAGTAGCGGGAACGAGGCTGTTTAACACGCAGCATTTTGTGCATTTATAATTCATGCACAATATATTCAGAGCTGTTGTTTAAAGGGGGGAGAAGGATGTCACACAAGACGTCTATGGTCTCTAACTCTAAAATCTTTCCTTGTTTGCCACAGCAGAAAGAATCTTATACATAGCACTGGCATTACCTTGTAAAGTAGATATAACACTAGGATTTTTTTTATTTTAATACTGTTTGGGCTCCATCAGTTTGTGGGGAAATACAGAATACTTACCAGAAGTTTATTAGATACACCTTGATAGTACCGGGTTTGACCCACTTTTGCCTTTGGAGCTGCCTTCTTTCTTGATGGCATAGATTTACAATGTGTTGGAAACATTCCTCAGATATTGTGGTCCATAATGGTATGATGCAGATTTGTCAACTGCACATCCATGATGTGTGAAGGTCAGGTGCCTGTTAAGCCACATTTGAGTACAGTAAACTCACTGTCATGTTCAAGAAACTGGTTTGACATGATCTGCATAGCTCGCTTGCAATAAATGGTTATTTGAGTAACTATTATCTTCCTATCTGCTCAAAGCAGTCTAGGCATTCTCTGATAACAGCAAAGCATTTTCACCTAGAGAAGTGGCACTCACTGAATATTTTTTCTAAACCCTAGAGATAGTTGTGTGGGAAAATCCCAGTAGATCTACTGTTTCTGAAATACTCAGGCCAGCTTTTCTGACACCAACAACCAAAATCACTTAAAGCACCTTTCTTACCAATTCTGATGCTCAGTTTGAACTTCAGCAGGTCATCGTGACCACGTCTATATCCCTAAATGCATTAAGTTGCTGCCATGTGCCTGATTAGGTGTTAGCATAAACAAGGAGTCGAACAGATGTACATTAAACAATTAGACAAAAATTAGATAAATGAATACTTGAGCAGCAAATATGCATTTTTGGTGTTTCCTTTTTGTTGTTCCCTAGCTACATGGCAAGACTCACTCAAAAGAGTAATGCTGAAGCAGTACAAACAATGACCTTAATGATGCTAAAATATCCTGCAGAGCTGAGATCACATGCAGAGCTGGGAGATCATTCTCAGTGGGTGTTATGACTATAAGAAACATCTGTCACATTACATGCACTCACACACAGATCTACTGTGGAAAAAACATATTGATTAAGACAGCTTTATTGATTAGGATATACCTATATATTTCACAGTGGAGATAATAAGCTGTCTTCAGAATCACAAAGGCATGATCAAAGTCAGATTTTCCTTTCTAATATTTTTTTCTCTAATTGACTCAGATAAAATGCTGACTCAAAGGCTACTCACAGGTTATATGGGAGGATGCAAAATGTTTGTTATTCAAAAAGGGACACCACCGGGACTTCAGCAGTCAGACCATGAGACTGACAGATGCTGAATCTCTTTATTTTCCTCTTCTAGATGCTTTTTTTGGCACCGAAGAAGTCAGTAAGTCATTTGTGAATCATATTGTGTGAGTCAGTGATTTTGCAAACAGAAGCGCACGAGGCATTTGTTCTGAAGGCCATCTGCACCTCCATCAAGCTTGATAAGCCCCCACTGATACCCTTTGGCAGACAGGACATAGGCAGCAGGTGCAGCTTGACATCCAGCTCTGGTAATCACTCCATGAAGGCTGGCAGGGTGGCCTATAGGGAGACACCCAGGATCAAGCCCCATGTTAGGACACTTTCACCTCTGGCAAGACACTGAATCCCTACCAGCTCCACAGATGCAAAAAATAAAAATAAAAAATGCTTAAAAAAGAAAGAAAGAAAGAAAGAAAACAACTTATCCTACAGATAAAGAAGCACGACATAATTAGCTGGTCGCTGGGTTTCATAATTTGCAAATCTCAGTATGACTTCAGGGGTATTATTCTTATAAATCATGATTATATTACAAAATGCTATTCAGTTCTTTTTTGCATGGGTTGTGCTAACTGGATTGTGAACTTAAAGTATAGTTGTTTCGAACAGGTAGAGGGCTGCTGATAAGGGGGTTGTGTGGATTTGAAAGGCGGCACATTGCTTCTCTGTGGGTAAGCAAGCACAGAACTGAGTGGTGGCTTAGACAGCGCAAAGGCGAGCTTCACAGCGGGGGTAAAGGTGCAGGTGGAAGAAGTAGACACTCTGGCAGTCAGTACACCTTTCATCTTTTTCTTTTCACTTGGTAACCAAAGAAAAGTTGAGCAGGACCCAGGTGGCGCAGGTACTACATACTGTACAGGTGGACACGTGGGTGCAAAGGAAAGTCATCAGGACTGCATGCATGAAAGAGACGGCTCCTAGAAGGCGTAGCTGTTACAAAATAAAACAGTAAAATAAGGTAAAATAGCAAAAGATTTTGCAGCTTGTGTTAAAATACTAATGTTATGTAATTTTAAATTGGGAGAAGGGGGGGGGCAATAAAGGTGGACACATATGCTCCACTGGAGTTGAGCTCACTGTGCCTGACAACCATATGGGACAGATGCCACTGTACATCACATGTTCAGATCAAAGAGAGACACTGTGTGTGTGTGTGTGTGTGTGTGTGTGTGTGTGTGTGTGTGTGTGTGTGTGTGTGTGTGTGTAAGTGTGTGCATGGGAAGAGTGCAAAAGCGAAAGACAGAAAGTAAAGTAAAGTAATTCGTTCTTTATTGAAAGGTGCATCCCAACAACACCTATGTAGACATCTTAGGCTAGTAATTAGCCACGTTACCTGCAAAGATTGACATAGTATTAGCAACTTAAGATTATTTTGGTATCAACTAATCATCCAATTTTTTATTCGATTAGTCAATTAGTCAACGATTATTTGAATAACTCTTATCTTCCCTTCCTGTGGGCAAACCTCCTGATCTGGGTTCCAGTGTCTCACCTGGCCAAGTCTGCCCACCTGTGAATATCACACTGTTGTCTCGTCCCACAGCAAATTAAAATAATTACTCAGGAAACATATGAATTTGAAAATAAACAAATGTATTTTTAACATTACTCAATAGGACCGTAAGAATAAAAATGAAATAAATCCAAAATATTAGGTAATACAAATTAAAGTGCTAGTAGCATATAAACCAAAAAAAAAATTTGTGCAAATAGGAAACTAAAATAAAGAAATTACAAGTTTATAACAGGTTTCAGTCCAAAATAACAAGTTTCCAAAGTTTACAGATGATTCAGTTGATAAATTCATGATTGCAGTGGACATGCTCTGGGGTCAGGCTTGCTCATATCTTTGAGATGATGTTCCCAGCTGCTGACAACCATCCATAATTGATATGGCTGGCGCTACTTTCTTCTTTGTTATTATTGAGTGAAATCTTGGCAGACGATATTGGCGATACTGCCCCCGTAGGTTCCTGTAGTGTATTGCAGTTACAAAAACACATTTACATTTTATAGGATATGTTTCAAGAACAATAAATTTTATAGTCGATGTCATCAATTATGTCAACGAATCATTGCAGCCCTACCCAAGAGACAGTTTTGATGGCAATTAGCTTCAAATCAGTAATGTCCACATATCCAGCTTTTATTACATCCATGAGAGACAAGTGGCAAACGGATTAATACCTCCATCAAGAAAAAAATTATTTTCCAGACTAACTGAATAAAAAATAAGGCAGAGGGAAAAGTGACTCCCATGGATGAAAAACAAATGCATGTTCTGGATTCTGCTTGATGTGTCCTGTGACAACATCTAGCACAAGTTTTTTAAAGAGGTCAGCGAGGAAATCGAATAAGGTAGTCACTGTTCTACAGTCAAATTGAAATACATTTTTTTTATCTTTTCCTTTTTGAATTTGTTTACATAGTAACAAACAAACAGTAGTATAATTTACATTAATTTTGTATGATGTGCTCAATGCACCGTACAAAATAACCAGAGACGACTGTTTTCTCAATCTATTCAAACCCCTCAGGCACTAACATGCCTTGTACTTTAATGTCTTTCTATATTACAGTATATTGTTTGTCTGTATTGTTTTTTTCTATGTATTGTGTGTTTGGAGTTGTCTCGCTGAGATGAATTTGGTCATTATCACTCTATTCTTACCATCATCTAACACATAAACTGTTTTCTGCCCTGCTTTACTTTGCTGCCAGAGAGATAGAGAAGTTAGTCTAGACTGCAAGCTCTTTGGCTAAATTTAGAACTTTTAGTGGCTCTGAAGTCAGTGGATCACTTATAAATCTTGCATGGAAGGGATGAAAAATATACAATACTGTGCAAAAGTCTTGACCACTCCTTATTTCTTTTTCATTTTGCTTTTTAAGTGTTCTTGAGCAACTGTTCTCCAGGCTTTCTGGAGGTCTTTAAAAGTTTTTCTTTTGGCTGCTTTCTCACTAATTTCCCCTCCAGTTGTTGCACCTGATCATTTTGAGGAATGTTTTGTTGTTGTTGTTTGTTTGTTAAGCCAACTAATATTGACTCGTGAATCTTTCAAGCACAAAAAGGGCACCTAACACAAGAGATGAGCCAGTGTTGTTGTCAACACATAACAGGCAAGTTGGGAAAGAACCGATTTTAAATTGTAGCTTTAGGCCCTTTGCTACTAGCAGCCTTTGCAAAAACACATAATTTGTTCCAAGTTCTTTAGTTGAATCTACAAAAAACGCCAAAGATCACAGTTTGACAGGCATAAAATTGTATTTTTGCACCAACAAGGTGATTCCCAAAGATCGATTACCTAAAATCTTTGAGCAAATTGAACAAGTGGAGGACAAAAGAAGTGGCAGGCCTAGAAACCTATCTATAGCAAATGAACAGTATCTGAAAGTCATGTCCTTAAGAAATAGGAAAAGACCTGACAGAGGACCTGAAAGGTGCATCTTATCCATCTACTGTTCACCAAACCTTCATCAGAAGTGGAAGGGTGGCTGTCAGGAAGCCACACTTAAGGAAGGACATGGGGAGAGAGGGCTGGGGTGTGCAGCTCAGGTTTTATTGTGTAGCTCATAGTTTGATCTTGTCAAAATTGATTGAATTATGAGCGCAGAAAAGTACCATCAGATTTTAATCACTATGCAATACCGTCTGCAAATTATGTGCAACAGCTCCCTTTTTTTAGCATGAGTACAATCCCAAACACATTGCTAATACATTAAAAGCATATAAAAACACAATGAAGCATGGATTGGCTCCAGAGCCAAGAATTCAGTTGTTTGTTGTCCGCTGTTTTGACAGCAAACGGAACAAAAGACAGCCAACAACCAAAGAAGAGTTTTGAATGTCCTTTAAGAAGCCTGGAGAAATATAAAAATAATATATAAATAAGCCATAAGACTTAAAGAAATGACAAGAAAGCTTTCCCAAGAGAGTTAAGGCTGTGGAGAATGGTCATAATAAATATTGTTATGCTAAATCTTGTTGCGTTTCAAACTCTGTTTTTGCACTAATGCTGCATTTCCATGGATGTTTCAATAAATCACCTAGTTCCTCATTTATCCATAAAAATATACAGAAATGATGTGTGGCTCAAGATTTTTGCACAGTAATGAGCGGCAAGTATAGCTTTGATGAGCATCAGACTGAGTCTAGTCAAGAACGTGAACACGCTCTGCATGTAGCCGGTACTTCCCACAATACTAAAGCTGAATAAGGAAGGAATTGTGGTATATGTCTTCTTCCCTCTCTGTATTTTTACCTACTTATCTTTCCGCCAACACCAGTGAATACAGAAAGCCAAATTCTGCAATTAGAAGCAAAAAACCCATGAAGACATTAACTTGCCTTCCAAATGGCCAGGGACATTTAAACTAAGCTATTAACTGTTAACTGACTGTTAACTGTAAAAATCAGAATCATTGCCAAAATAAAATGCATTGACTGATGGGCCATGACTACGGCTCAATAGAAATTTCTCAGCATCATTCCACAGTGTTTAATAAATCCACACAATAATCACCAAATTTCCTGGAATTGTACTTTTTTTTCCAGAAAATTATTTTTGTAAAAGTAAACACATTCGGTAATTTACATTAACTGTTCCTCACCTTATGCCTCGGTGACAACACGCAGAGGCACAGGGGCATATAAGTGGAAGCCTGTCAGCAGCACACTCCCACCAGGATCTCAGTGGTCATTTGTGGGAGATTTGTGATTTCTCCACCTGGCCAAGAAACCCCACACACCCTTTGCCACCTTTCTTTCACCTTCTGCAAGAATTGAAGGAGATTAAGTGTCTCTGTGGAACACCGTGCCAAATTAAACATCTTCTCTCTATCTGTGTCACTTTCCTCTGCCTTTCTCTCCTTGAGCCCCCCACCCCACCAGAGACACACTCTCTCTCTCACACACACACACACACACACACACAAAGCTCCCACCACCCACACTTGTCTGACCACTGATTGCTTTTTCTCTCCTCCACAAATCTCCTCCTTCAGTACAAAACTGCTTGTTTTGGTAGGTGCTAATGCTTGCCCTCAACAGCCTGGGCTTAATAGCCAAAGACAAAGCTGGGGGATTTAGCCTGTGATATAAAACTTAACACTGAATGCACAGAAAGTCGTATTTATAAAAGTGTGCTTTTATTTCGATTTTTGGCTCTTTTTTTCTTTCGTTTTTCAACATAGAACGAAACAGAAGAATAGAAAGGGGTCAACTACAGGATAAAAACATAAAAAGACTGGAGTGAGAGAAAAAATAATAACTCCCTCGGTTCTTTCTGAATGTCACCTTGCACACAGTTTAACAAATACAATAACAAAACATTTCTGAGAGAAAATAATCACTGCTTTGAATGATGAAGCGACTAGCATGTGTCATTTCTCCACAGACAAATCAAATCAAACTCATTCATCAAACTGAACATGTATGTGCGCGCGTGCTGAGTGCGTGAGGGCATTTAACTGTGAAAGCATCCAATATTATAAACTCTAAATCGCCCATCTGTCCACCCCCAGCAGTCCTGTGCGCTTGTGTAAAATGATCAATCACTAGAGTTCCTAGTGGGATTCTAATTTCAAGGGAGATCTGAGCGATCAATAAGCATCCGAGTGAAGAGAGAAAGAAAGATGAAGATAATTTTTTACAAAGTGCCATAAAACCATCACTGGCTTCCGTGGATAATCAACTGCACTCAAAGTGTGCTTTTTCAATGACAGCACAAAAAGTGGTTTAAGGTTTTTTACAAACACGCACGCACTATCACACCAATCTCATGCAAGGGATCAAACTAGGGCTCAGGTACAGGATGCTTCATAATGTGGACAAAAGGATTGAAACTGTTGGCAAGCAGGAGTTGCCCACCGGAGACTCAAACCCTAGACTTTATATTTCAGAAGGAGAGACTGCAGTCAACAAAATCAAATATTTCGGGGTGGGGTTTTTTTGGCTACCTAGATTTAAAAAGTGGGCAGACACTGGTGAAGTAGTTAGCTTTGTGGAATCCAAAGAGTCAAGGATGGGGCCTCTCTGATTGGAGTTTGGATGTTCTCCTGTCACTGTGTGGGTCCTCTACAGGTACTGCAGCTTCCTCCCACAGTCCAACAGCAGGCTTGTTAGGTTGATTGGTGATTCTAAATTAGATGTAGGTGTGAATGCATGTCATGCACTAGCCTTGGAATAGACCAGCACCCTCTCTAGGTTGTACTCGGCCATCTTGCCCTTGACAGTCAGATAATATATATCATAGATAACCCTTGTATATTATCTGCAATGTCGTATATCAGCAAACTGGTTCAATCACTCTTTTTGAAAGTTCAGAGTAGTTTAAATCTCAGCCAGTGGTTATTTAAGCTGTTATCGCTGTATATTGTTGAATTTCACTGGCATTCCAGTGTCTCCAGTTGTCAAATTGGCTGCAGCTCTCGAGGAACTAATTGGAAGGTTGGTGATATGATCCCCATCTCCTTCAATCCACATGTAGGCGTATTCGGGTCCAAAATATTGGAATCCGAATTACTCTCATTGCATCCATCGTTCTACTGGTGTGCGAGTGTTTGTGATAGTGAAAGAGCATGTAAAGGTGTGGAATGAAAAGCTGTGTGAATGCGACTTGTAGTGCAAAAGCATTTTGAGTACTCGGTAAGAGTCAACAAACACCAGTCAGTCTTCATTTATGTACAAACCTTAAGGGTTCAGTGACATCTATGGATGCACAATATTGCAATATAATTTCCACAGCTTTGTGCTTGGGCCTCTATATTATCATGAAAAAAATATATACACTAGCTACTGGAGCCATGATGATTAGATTTAACAGTGATGGAGGTTTGGAGATTTGGGCTTGTTTGGCAGAAACAGGACGTGGGCACCTCGTAGTTACTGAATCGACCATGAAAATCAAATGTGAGGCCGTTGGTCGGACAGCTATAACTTGGTCAAAATTGGGTTACACAGCAGGACAATGATCCCAAACACACCAGCAAATCTACAACAAAATGCCTGAGAAAAAAAAAAGAAATCACGGTGTCGCTGTGACCCACTCCAAGTCCAGACCTCAGCCCAAATGAAATGCTGTAGAAAAAATTATTGCCCACACACACCTTGAGGTGACCATTGTTGTGATTTGGCAATATATAAATAAAACTGAATTGACTTGAACAAACTTCAATGGACTGAAGCATGTTTTTAAAGAACAGTTGACCCACATTTCTCAACAATGATGTCAGAAAAAATTAAGTTATCAAGAGAACTTAATTTTTTGGTTTCAGTCATTATGCAAATGTACTGTTTATAAGGTTTGGGGAAACCTGCAGTCAGCTGAGACTGAAGAAGTCACTTGGATGAGTGACGAAACGTTTCTCCCACAAAACGCTACGTCCAGATGAACAGATTCAGCTTTTGGAGATTTACTTTCCTGGATGATTGAGAATGCATCAAGACGTTATCAAGAGAAAGATTACTCCAAGTTACTGCTGCTAAGGTTTGCTCAACAAACTAGTAAACGATGGGATGTACTTCATTTTTCACAGGATTCTATGCAGTCATACGATTTAATCACTGCAGCAACTTTTGGAGATTCAGTTGTCTGTTTTAGGTCACGTGGGCATTCAGCAGATACATTTTACAACAGCACCAAAACATCTGCAACTCCTTTCTCTGTTTGAGCTTCTTCACCTCATGTCTTGATATTTATATTTGTCTCATAACATTAGCCACATATTAAAAAGGAAACAAAATGAGAAAAAAGGAAGATAGACAGGAGCAAATAGATAGAGAGGGATTAGAGTATGATCATCTTTTGCCCCTGAAGGAGAGAAATAATCAAAAAAGCGATGTTTCTTCATTAATAACTTTAACTTGAATGAGGATAATACTTCGATTCTCCCAAGCTAAGCTGGTGGAGATACAAGCAGTCGATCTAGGATGATCCGATTCAGACCACTTCATAGATCAATGAGGTGAACATCTTTCAACTGAGTACTTAACACTAAAGAATGAAATAAACAAACCAGTTCTAGCTTTTATTTTAACACGATGGATTTTTACTATTTTTAAACAATTTTAAAACATATCTTAAAGATTATGTCTCATACCTTTGTGATCTCTTTAAATTAATCACAGAATCTCAATATTACAAACCAACTCATCAAAATCAGATCTTTAATAATGATATTTTTGACAAAAAACTTTCACTATCAACACTCAACAATAACTTTTTTTAACAATATAAGATCTAAGACTACGTTCACGGTGTAATTCTTTATAAGAGAATAATAAAATATCGAGAATGTTTTAAATTAAATTGGTATTTGAAATTGGAATGTAAAAGGTTTTAGGACTCTATGAAGGTTTCTGACCACAAGAAAGCACTTAAAACCTTAAATGCTAAATAACACCTGCTCTGATTGCTCCTGTTGTTCTGTGCCTTAATAATTTGAACTGTGCCTGAACAAATAACACAAATAAATTAATACAGCCAGTCAGACTGTAGCCTTGGGTCTGGCAAGAAGACAGAATGCAGCACATTACAAGCAAACAAACTGCTTTGGCAGGGCTCCTAATGTATGAGAGTGCCATGATATGCTTTGGTGCCCTCAGGATACGTAAGTAATTCACACAGATGTCACGTAGGACTCATTCCTGCCTCTCTAACTTGTGCTCAGACAGACACTCAAGAATATGTAGATACTTCCTGGAGAGTCAGCCCAAAGACTTTCTTCACACAAATCACACATTTTGACTCACAACATAATTATTACATACATGAGTGACAGAGAGTCAAGACAGTCATGCAGCTAAATGAATGAAGGGGACAGTTTTATCTTCGTCTAGGTCAGTGTGAGTGCCAGGAAGCTGCAAAATCTGTATGGGGTAGAAATGCTGATCATATCATTACAACAGCTTCTAAGTAACGTGCACTGTGTGATACAAAATAAAAGTGAAAATGTGCAAATGACAAAAACTTCTACTTTTCTTCTTTGCTCAGCAACATGTGTGAGAGCTTAACATGTAATTTTTACAGCTTTTAATTAACATAATTTCCAAGTAGGCATTAGTGCTGTGCCCTGTTCAGAAATGGCTGCACCAACACGAACAGCAACTTCTCATTTTAATAAAGGCATACATCACATTTTGGGAAGTACGGTAATTTGCAGTAAATTCCCCAAATCTGTGTTTCACTGTGTGACTGGCAGGCAATCAGTTCAAAACTCAAGGAGGTCAGTGCATCCAACCAAGAATTATTTTCAGTGAAACATCAAAGATGTGTTTCCAAAATGTCCAAAATGTCAAATTATTAATAAGAGACATATCAAAACTCCCAAGAAAAAAGACACAAGTTAGAATGTGTTAGCCCTGTGGCAGATTACCCCTCTCTCACTGCAACACTGAGTTGGACAAGCAAAAGAAAATAGACGGATGTTTGCTCATTTTACAGCAATGTGAAAAGGAACGTTATCACCGGACCCTGTGCAGTCCTGTGAAACACTAAGTATCCCATTATTGAATTGATGGGATTTATGAGGATAAGTAGCAGCCAGGTGCTGCTATTCAAATGCATTTGATTAATTGATCATTAACAAGTGTGAACACCATTATAAAAGCAGATGTTTTGTCAGTTTGTTGGTCTCGTGCATTCAGGTGTGTGTTACAGTTTTTTTTTAATTGGTTTGGCGCAGTTTCCACAAGCAATTGGTACATTTTTCAAAACTCTTCGTACTTATATCGCAACAGATCATCAAAAGTGCACCTTTTTCAAACATTTCAGCATATTTCCAATTGTGTTAGTACAATACACATAATGGCAAAATATCCTTTTCACTACACAAAATAAGTGTTTCATCTAAATAAATGTTTCGTTCACAGTTACTGCCTTTCATAATGTTATCCCTATAAAATTTTTGATTTGCATCTCTTATCATTCAGTTTAATACATTTGTCTGTCATTCAATTCAACTGATCTTAATGTTTAATCAATGAATCATTCATTATGTCCATGGATTTTCAACTTGACTGATTGTTGTCTGGTCATTTGTAAGTTACACATTGCTGCAAGAGCTTTCAATCTAGAAATACTAATTGCTAATTGTTTCCCCCTGATGATCACAATTAGTTACCATATAAGTAGAACTGTGTTTGAGACTTTGCACTGTTCAAATATGGAGCAGGATAGACTCGTAGGGAGAGGAAACCTTCATCGAAGAGGTGGTGGTGCTCCTCGACAGAGAGGTGGGCACGGACAAAGAGGAAGAGGTGGTGGTGCTCAACGCACCATCATCTCTAATGAAGTCCGGGCCATCATTGTTGACCATGTGGTTAACAGAGGCTTTACCATGTCTGAGGCTGCCAGGTTGGTACAGCCTAATTTACAAAGGTCAACTGTCAGCTCTATCATCCAAACTTTTCGCCAAGAAAACCGGTATGTCTGCTATAGCAACTTCACTTCTAAAAAATAGTACCCTATTGTATAGATGAACAACATGTAATTGTCAGTTTACAGTAATGTGATTGGTAATACTTCAATATTGACAGTATATGATTGTCCTCAGAATTAACAGGAGACAACCTGGTGGTGGTCGCCCACGTGTTTTGACTGACCAGCAGGAGTTGGCTGTGGTGGACATGGTCAGGGCAAGGAATGACATACGGCTGTCTGAAATCAAACAGGCTATTGAGAACAGCAATGACACCTTTGCCAATGTGCCATCAATTAGCCTTCCAACGATTGCCCGGCTTTTGAAGAAGCACCAAGTTTCCATGAAACAAATTTACTTGGTTCCTTTTGAGAGGAACAATGTCCGGGTGAAACAACTGCGTTCAGAATATATTCAGGTACAACACTAAACTGGCATGCAATTACTGTAACAGTACTGACAACTATTAGTTGTAAAAAAAAACTAACTAAATTATCATTTTAGAGGGTGATGGAGCTGGACGCTGCTGTGAATCATCACAAGTATATTTTCGTTGATGAGGCCGGTTTCAATCTGGCAAAAACTAGACGCAGAGGACGTAACCTTATTGGACAAAGGGCTACCATCCAAGTCCCTGGACAACGTGGGGGAAACATCTCAATGTGTGCAGCTATATCTGAAGATGGTGTGGTAGGCTGTAGACCAGTTCTAGGGTCATACAACACTGAACACCTGATAGTTTTTTTAAATGAACTGGAGCAGGCCTGTCAGGGAGAAGACATCGTCTATGTTGTTGTGTGGGACAATGTCAGCTTCCACCATGCACAGCTGGTTCAGGAATGGTTTCAAACACATCCTCGCTTCATGACCCTCTATCTTCCACCATATTCCCCTTTCCTCAACCCAATTGAGGAATTCTTCTCTACATGGAGGTGGAAGGTGTATGATCGCCATCCCCATGAGCATGTCTCCCTTCTTCAAGCCATGTGTGAAGCTTGTGGTGATATAACTGCTGAGCAATGTCAAGCCTGGATTCGTCATGCCAGGAGATTCTTCCCACGGTGCCTGAACAACGAAGACATCCACTGTGATGTTGATGAAAATTTATGGCCCAATGTTAATGACCGGCTTGATTAATTGTGTAAAAGTGATGAGAATAAAATAAAATGAAAATATATTTTGCTTATGTAAATGACTTGTTTTTTTTCTCCCTTTTTCATGTGTGTGTGTGTGTCTGTGTGTATGTATATGTATATGTATAGTTATATAATTTTTTTTATGTCTGAACATAAGTGTAATATTTGCTGTGTACAGTTTTACAGTTCAGTTACACTCATTCATCACCAAGGACAATTTGAATCGCTTACCTTGTATTATTTTCTCCTGAATGAAATGATTGGTAAAAGTACTAAGTTGAAAAAAGAGCTTACTGTTTTGTTTGGGTGATTAAAGCAAATGTTCTCAAACTATATCACAGTGATCATGTGTTCTGATACAATGATTACGTGGAATGTAAATATGTGCAAATGCAATGAAATCATGACATCTGATTTGAAAGAATGACTAGTGGTGTTACAAATGTGATCAAATGTGAGTTTTGTACTGAGAGATTTGAAAATGCACACTTTAGTTATGAAAATAGTGCCAAACCAATTAAAAAAAACTGTAACACAATACCACAATCTCCTGAGCAAATTCACCCAAAGCTCGGACCAAGCAATGCTCAGGGAAATTGCAAAAAACCCAAGAGCTCCATCTCCGATTCTACAGGCCTCAGTCAGTGTGTTAAATCTTAAAGTTCAGGACAGTACAGTTAGAAAAAGACTGAACAAGTATGGCTTGTTTGGAAGGATTTTCAGCAGAAAGTGTTTTCTCTCTAAAATATAACATGGCAGCACAATTTAGGTTTTCTAAGTTGCATCAGAAGAAACTACAAGACTTGTGGAAAAATCTTATTTGGACAGACAAGACCAAAGCATAGATTTTTTGCTAAATTGCACAGTGCCATATTTGGTTAAAGGCAAACACAGCAAAATAAAGAAAACGCCTCATACAAACTGTCTAAAGTTTGTTCAACAAACTAGTAAATGATGCGGTGTACTTCATTTTTCACAGGATTCTGTGCAGTCCTGTAAAAACTCTCTTTTTCATATGACTGCATTATTGTTTTCATAAAGAAAAAGACTCATGGATTGTTTTGAGTTATGGAGGCATGTAAACCTGTCTAGACCAAAAGGGATGACTTTGCTTCAACACTCTGTTACAGCAACTTTTCCACAGCGGCTTATTGAAAGCTCTCTATATCATAGTTACTGATCATTGTAGCAGAAACAAAAAGTAATATACAAATCAGTGACTGGTGAAATGGCATTGTTTGATGAGACTTATTATAACTTTAAAAGAAACAGGAGTAGGAACAACATAATAATTACAGACAATTAAAAGCACTGCATGCCACCAGTACAATTGCAGGGATTAAGAAAGTGTTTTTAAAGAAAGGTAGGTGTGCGTTGTGTGTGTCTCCCTTCATGCATACCACAGACCGTGTTCGTGACTGTGCTCTTTAGATGTGTGCCTAATCGCTCAAACACAAAAGAGGAAAAGAGGGAGCTGCTGCATTATTAAAGACACATGCATCTATTGCCTCTGCTGACACGTGCATAGCCCTTTGTGCACTTGTTTGTGTTTGCAACTTAGAAATTTAGAGCATTATATTTCTAAAAATGGCTTCCCTTACTCCTGTATAATAACACCGGCTTCAGTTCAGACCTCTTTAAATCTGTCCCCCTCACTTATCTCTCCCACTCATCTCAGCAGGCTAGGACATGCGGTATGAACCTACACACCCTCTTACCCACACACAAAGGTCACCAAAGCACCAAACTCTCAGACTTATGACTTCTCCTGTATAATTCATGGGTCCAAATAAGAGCACATGAAATAATCATGAACGGGGGCCGTATTCACAAAGTCATCTGAAACTAAAAGGTGGCCCTAATTGGCCAATTTAGGAACAAATTCTAAAAGTAATGTGCTTTTCAGTCATGATTTTAAAAGCCTCTCTAAAAGCAATTCTTCAAGCACTGAAGCAAAAAAAAAGATCTCCCAGAAGAGGTGGAGCGCTGGTTAGGAGAGGATAAAATCATTCTTTACTACAACATAAAAAATGTTGCCAGCACTTGCTGAGCAATAAATGTCTTAATCCATCAGAGTAACTCTTCAGCAGCTATGGCATCACTTATAAATTATTACATCAATCCAGCAAATGTTGATCTTAAAATGATTTTTGTTCCCTGGTATTATTTGTCTGTGTGTTTTATCTCATTTAAAGATTAGCTGTGAGGAGAGATTAAAGCTATTATACTGATAGACCTTTCTGCAAAGGTACCTCTGCCATCCCTAAAAATATTTCACTGTAACAGCCATGTTTTTAAAGGGGAGGGGGGGTATTTTTAGTATTACGTATTTTAAGGGGTAAGATAAAACATTGTGCGAGTAGGGACTTGTAAGCTTATTACAAGGTTGCTGTTTACCTATGGATCCTGCAAACAGGCTTAATATCACGGGGACGTGTTTAACAAGCTGGGAATATTTCCCATGTTAAATGAACACTAAGGCTGTAGTGAAGTCACTGGAAAATGCCATATGTGATGTTTTGGGGTTGGACGAGTGAAAAAAGAAGAAAAAAAATGGAAAATATCCCCCATAAATGAGAGAATATATACAATGTATATATTATGTAAGCATTCATGTAGCATTAACTTTATTAACTTAATTCAAGATGAAAAAGGTCTTGCATGATGTCCCATGATGCATGTACTTATATGAATAGTTTACCACCACCTCTTGTTCCTTCCTCCGTCAAGATGATCCCGTACTGATTCACGAATGATCAAACTCTCTTAATACTTTTCTACATTCATGATTTCAACAATTTTGACAAGATCCCCAACACCACTCGCTGAAATACAGCCCCGAAACCACGACAGAGCCTCCACTGTGTTTTACAGATGACTGCAGACACTCGCTGTTGAACTCACGCTCCCGATCTCCTCTGTACACATTGACAACAATTTGAAGTAATAATTTCAGATTTATGTTCACTATTTAAGGCCTTGGCCACTCTGTCCACTCACTTCTGTCCAGTTTTCGTGTAATTTGGCAAACCTCCGCCTTTTCTTCCTGTTTCTCTTCCTTAAGAATGGTTTCTTGACAGCAACCCTTCCTCTGAGACCATTTCCTTTTTCTTAAGGACATGACTTTCAGATACTGTTTATTAGCAACACTGGTTCATTCTTTGAGTTAAGTGCCTTTTTCATCCTTGAATGATTCTTAGGTTAGTGTTAAGTGGCTTAACAAACTAACAAATATTCCTTTAAAAATGGTCAGGTACAAGGACTGGGAAAAAACTGAAAAAAAGAAAAACTTTGAAAGACCTTCAGAAAATCTGGAGAGCTACTCCTCAAGACCACTTGAGCACATTACAAAAAAAATCTGACTCCTTGAACACAAATAAGCATATAAAGAAATGAGGAGTGACTTCAGACTTTTGCTCAGTACTATAAAGGCTTTTTATATTTGACTTTCTTGGTTTTATTTATTGCAAAATTGGTACACTAAAACCAGATTTAGAAAGCATCATGACTTTCAAATACATTTAAAAACTTAATTAAAATCTAAATAATGCAAACAATTACTTTTCTTTGAAAATGGCGAGCTTAGGTTGAGCACAAACTAAGAAACACTGTCACTCGTGAGCCGAATTCAAAATCTTTTAATTTGCATCCCATTTCCTGGTAATTGATTTTCATTGCTTCATCAAACTCATCAACAGTGCCACATGCTGCCTCTCTGTTTTCCAGCTGTTCTCCTATTGTTCTTTGTACACAATATTTGACTCCGTCTTCCTAACTTTGTTAATTCTGCATGTGCATTCTTCCAATCAGATTAATGAATATTTATTCTCAGTGAATAAAACTGCAGCTTTTCTTTCAATATTGTTTATCTTGGAACATGAAACATCCATAGAGATTTGATTAGAGCAAATCCAGGTTTTTAATTATCCCAAACATGTCGATAATGAAGCTGATTCACTCATATTAGTGAGTGTTGGAGAATATGGCTTCTCACAAATAAGAAGAGGACAATATTAACCAAAATGCAAACGAAGGGTAAAACGCCAGCTATGTAGATGTCTTCTAATATAGTCTTCAAAGGATGAAGCATCTATTGATGTATAACTTTTGGAGGGATTTTTTTGCTTCCCCTACTTGCTTATAAAAAAATTCCCAAGACAAGAAGACAAGAAAATTCCTCACAATAAAATAAAATATGGATGAAACACAAGTTCAATCATACAGTAAGTTCAAATACCCACATAGTCACAACTGTTGAAATTTTTCTCAATGTGACTTCTAATTTTGTATTCTTTCTAACATGTGAGCAGTCCTATGAGGTGTCCTTAACATATACAAAAGAAAAAGTCCACAACGGACCACCCACTCTCATTTAAAGAAAAAAAGCCTTTAAGCCTTTGCCATTTTAAAGCTTATCTGTGTACATTTATTATACCCACCCAAACCTATGCGCTCTGACTCTGTCACACTCTGCAGCACTTCCACCTGCAGCTCAGAAGGTTTTCATACATTATTCTGTGTTCGTCTCCACGCCTGCTCGCTGGAACACTGAACTCTAAAAGCAGCAAGGAGCTTTTCATGGTGGCAGTTTCACCCCATCCAGTCCTAGCCGCACAGCGAGACACAAACACAACACGGTTTTTAGAGCAGTAAGCAAGGTTAGGACAGCATGCTAAACAACCTGCAGGACTTGCTTGAATCCAAGTGAATCACCGGTTTGATTTTGTCACCTCACTGAAGCTGAAAGCATTACTATATCTGAAAATGATTCTGCTATTATGAAGATATAAATTATTTTTAGTCCTCGGGGTAGTTTTTGAAAGCCCATTATTTTTCATTTTTCTTTTTCTACTAAAATATATTGTCTTTTCCCCCCCTGTGTACTTGTGTGTGTGTGTGTGTGTACATGAGTGAGTATAATCCATGAAGTGAGTGAAAATAATTGAGAGGAATTGTGAGCTGAGGCAGATTATTACAATTCACTTTCTTAGGCACACTGAAAAATAACCCAATTATTTTCTGAGGTTACTACTGGTGTTCCTTCTCTTTTTAATCACAACCTATGCTTGAAGACAGCCCAGCTCCAAAGCAGCACAAAGATAAAGTATCATAAAGAGAGAGGCAGAAGTTAAGTAATTCAAAGTCCTCTAATGAAAGGTAAATTTTGATTTACTGGTATTGTCAAGAATATTCACACTTTTCAGAAAACTCCATGAAATGTGCTTGTGTTTAATATGTGAGATGTCTTTCTTTTGTTTGCTCTTTTAATAGCCTCCTATATAATGATAAAGATGTCTTTTCGCACTCACACAAGAGAGAGAGAGATAGATAGATAGATAGATAGATAGATAGATAGATAGATAGATAGATAGATAGATAGATAGATAGATAGATAGATAGATAGATAGATAGATAGATAGATAGATAGATAGATAGATAGATAGATAGATAGATAGATAGATAGATCTGCACAAAATGTCAAAGGTAAGATAATTTTGTAGGCAAAATAGTATTTTTGCACAAAGAAGGTGATTTGCAATGGTGAATTTGGTGAATTGGAGGCCAAAATTTTGAAACAGCAAGCCTAAAAAATATATATACAGTTTCGGAAAGGCATGTCCTTAATTAACAAAAAAAAAACAGTCAAACAAAGATCAGACATAGGACCTGGGAGATGCATCTGGTCATTCATCTGAGACATACATTGTTTACTGAAGCCTCATCAAAAATGATCTCATGGCCCATTTCAGCTAAATGATAGCGCTAAATCCGCCTCCATGGTTAGTATTTCCTTGCGTAATCTTGTGCTCTTGTTTCTCCAGTTGCCTGTGCCTCCGGTTCATTCTCCATTTACCTCCGTTCTTACCTGGATTTCCTCTAACACTGGTTCTTCCCTCCAGCTCACTGCCTACCTGAATCTTCCTTCTAGCATCCGCTGCACCTCCTGTGGAAAATCTGGAAAGTCCCCCGCCTGCCCTCCTGCTCCCTGGCGCCATCCAGCGCTTCAGAAAATTGTGTCTGGACAATCGCGTTTCACTTGCTGCTCACCATCACCACCAGAGAACCACCCCTCCCACGATAGCCTCTTTAGCCTGCCTGCCATTTAAGCAATATTCTTTTATTCACCTCGTCATAAAACTCACCTATAGTCACTTGTGCTGGAACTAATACTGCTCTCCTCCCGTTGCAGTAGATCCAACCCTGTGAAGTTTCCTCCAAGTCACTCTGCCATTGATAATTCCTGTGTGAAATAAAATCAGTTAAAGTTTGAATCAGTCGTGTATTGAGTCTGCTTTTGGGTCCACCTTCGCGCCTCCCTTTCTGCCTTTTTTGCAGTTTTGTATCATATGTCTCCCTCTGTTTTGTCTTTGTGTGTGCTTTCTGTCTCTGATATTCACTTTCTTTTGCATTTTTGCATCCCTGGTTATGATTGTGTTCACCCTCATTAGTTTCCCCTCTGTCAGCTATTTTCAGCTACGCCTGACTCATCCTACATGTATGTCTCGTCTCTCCCTCTTTCAGTGGTCAGTTTGTCTGCCTTTGCACACTTTGTGGTTTATGTGAGTCACCCCTTCTGCACTTTGTGATTTTCCTGATAGCTGTAGTCATTAAAGCTTGTGTTTTGCTTGTTAAACTTGTTTCCTCATTTGGGTTCTTCTCATTTTGAAAAAACATCATGATCATTTGAGGTTAGTGAAATGGGGTTTTCTTCCAAATAAATCTAAATGGAGTGCAGTGTTGAGGTCACCACTGAAGAAAAGTAATGCAGTATGTTAATTACTTTCTGGAGAAAGTAATTTGTTACACTAGTCATTACATTTTCTTGTAAAATGTCCTGAAAGGCATTGTCTCATTAACCATATGAACCTATAGGCTACAGTCCCACACACCAATACAAATCCTTCTCCTCTTGAGGGCACACATGCTCTCTCTTTTAGTATTAAAGTATGAACACAATACCAAAAACACAAAGCAAAGATGAAAGCCACCACAAAGAGACTTCAAAGCAATCCTGTCCATGTTAGAAACGGAAGCTGCAAGCCTGACTGCTCATGTGTTTGTTACGCAAGTTCAGGGTCTGGCTGCTGGGCTGTGATTGGCATACCCATAGATTTATCATCACTCTGGGTTGTTGGCTAGCTTTGCATTAGCATGTTGTCTGTGCAGATGCTTGTAAAGAGCCAAAGTTGTGTTAGCATTACAATGGAACTGTTTCCGTCCTGCACTTTACCATCGTGCTTTTGCCCTCTGAAAAGCTGTAAACGCTCTTCCTCCTGCACACAAACTGAAATCTACAAAGGAGTATTTGGGCCTCATTAAGAAAAAAATATATCATTGTTTATCTTGATAATAAAGTCAATATTTAGAGATTAAAAATGTTTCAAGACAAACTTCCACAGCTGCCATACCTCCTGCAAAATGCATTGCATAGATGAGTTAGTAAAATCATACTTTAGTTACAAGGCAATTACTTTTAGCATATAAACACAGTGTGTAGATAATCATGAGGACGTTGAAAAGACGGTACGGAAACCTGCGTGTGGTCAGAAGGAAAAGCCACACAACCTTGGAAGAGTTGACTGGATTTGTACAAAACGAAATAACTAGCTATGGACAGATGCAAGGATACCAGTGGTTACACCCTCATGTAATATAGAGGATGATTATTATATCACAAGACACAATAAAACAGGTGGTTTGGAGGGGTTTTTTGTTTCAGTAACTCATCTGAACAATCCATTATGTAGAGGGTAAAGGAGCCGAGGCAGTTGTTTGGCTTGAAACAACAATAGTAATATCCATTTTGACTTTTTTTCTCAAAATAGTAGTAGTGGTAGTTTTTGTTGTTGTTTTTTCTATCCATGGGATACCCACATAATTTAAGAACCTCTGTAATGCAAGTAACTCCATAATTGTAACATTCTTGTAAATACCAAATTTAGTACAGTAACTCATTGCATTACTGCTTTAATGAAAAATGTAACATGATTACAGTAAGGTGTTACTGTCAAACGATGAGGAAGATTTTTAACAAATGTTATGTTAGGTCTGGAAGTAAAAGAAGACATCCTTTGACCACAAAAGACGGAAATGTATGAGATGAATGTACAAAAACAAAAGACTGGAGTGTAAGTAGATATTTTGATTTGATATTTCTATTTCGTTAAGCATGCCAGCAACAAGCCACATAAACACTATTAAGCTTGTACTGTCATACACAACAGTTTTAGTGTCCGTGCTCTTGTTTTGGGAAAAAGCCAAGCACAGCCTGAGAACCTCCTACGTTAACTCGGAGTGACACTAATTAATGGCTGCTCTAATAGCTCCTGCAAAATCACTTGGACAGTAAACAAGCTTTCAAGGTGAAACAATGACACTAATGTAATTTTTAGCAAGCGGGGGGGAAAGAAGACAGCCCCATGATGTCTGAACATTAAGAAACACTGTACCTGTCATTTCAAATGCGGTCCCCATCTGCTTAAGTATGTTCTCTATTTGCATCAAGGACCCTTTGGCCCTTATGAGCATAATAAAAGGAGCATGAACCACAGCGCAGTTAATGTGGTGTAGGAATAGATGTGCCAATAAGGGAGGCCCTGGTTCCTCATTAAACTAAAACAGACTCCCTGCTGTATTGGGTCTGACCCAAGTCACCAGTGTCAACAGAAGAAGAAATATAAACTTTAATAAGTCCTAACAGAACCTTGGAGAATATTGTTGTCCATATGTGAGGGAATACAAGACAATAAGGAAAAAGAAGGCGTTCATGATTGTGTATTATCCTTTGCATGTTTACTCCTGTGCATCTTTGCAGAGTGGGATGGATGGGGACATTATCTGTGTTCAGCAGTACAGAATGGCTGTACTATCATTGGAAAAGCACTGATCATTATTTTATCTCCCACAATGTGCCTCAAATTGCTCCTCTGATGCCACTGAGAATAGACCACAAACAAAGCTTCATGTAAACAGAGAGATGTGCAGAAGACGAGTACCTATAGGACATTAAAACCCGTCAGTCCACTTATTTTCAGATTTCACAGAGTATTAAAGAATGTAATCCATGTTATACATGAGTCTATATTGAACCACTAGACAAAAGCCTTCATGCACGCTTACCTTTAAGGACACACAAGTATATACACATTCACCTGACGCTCACCAAAAGCAATTACCAAAAATAGCTCTGGGTCATGACCGAAAGAATTACATTGGAGAAACAAGTGGCGGAAATGAGATTCCTCTGAAGGGTGTCTGGGCTCTTCTTTAGCAATAGGGTGAGGAGTTTGTTCATTCAAGAAGGAAGAGCTGTTACCACATCGAAAGGAACCAGTTGGGGTGGTTTGGGCATCTGATTAGGATGCCCTCTAGACATCGAATGCTTTGGTGTCCTCCTCGAGATAATCTGGAGGAGGTGGCTTTTACCTACAGCACTATGCCACAGTCTTCAGTCACACCTCATTTCTTCATATTTTGCTTCCAAGCAGTCCGACTTTCTTGGGGTTTTTTTTTTAAGTGATCATGACTCATGAGTGATAGGTGTCCAGGCTTTCTGAAGGTCTTTTAAAGTTTGTCCTTAGATGTTGGCTACTTTTTCATTCATTTTCAGTCCTCATCATTTTCAGACGAATGTTTTTCTCCTTGTTTGTTTGATAAGCAACTGGTATAATTCAAGGGTTGAACCAGTGTTCTGTCTGTTCATAAGAGACAGCTTAGCAAAGAATCCACTATAAATTAGTCTGGAATAAATAAATGAGACCAAGGATTCAGCGATTTTTGGGTGTTTGAGGTTATGTTTTAGAATTATCTCTGATTGGGTATTGGTCCACTTTTTTCCAAAATAGCCACTTTGATTTGTCTAACTAGAAATGAGTCATCCATAATGTTATTGGGCAAAATAGGAGCAACAGTAATGAGAGAAAAACAGAATACAATAGCCACACTTGTAAAGTTTCCATATAAATTTGGGGCAAACACTGAACAAATGTCAAGAAATGGGCAAAAACATACCCACTACTGTTATATGAACATTAGAAATGAGGTGCATTGACATTAATGTCCCTAATTCTCTGTTTTTTCTCGTCTAATTTGTCGATTGTTATCCTCTTGCCAGATTGTCTTGGAGCAATTTTGATGTAGAACTTTCATTTAAACCACATTTCAGCTATTTATTTGTTATTCACGGCACATCACATTTCTGTTTCTATACCAACTTTTACACATCAGCCACACTTAATGTCTTTTTGTTTAATTTTCAGCGTTTCTGCTCAGGCTCTTTGATGTGCAAATTGAATATCTGCATAAAAACAGGTCCATGGAAACAGACTTTACAGGTGAGTAAGCGGGAATTTGCAATGACTTCCTGTATCAGTGCATTGTTAATACCACACCTCTGTTGTTCTGCCTTAAATCTGCTGTGCTACACTGAATGAGGCACCATGTAACATTTTTTTCAGTTTGTCTCCTTTTTGTGTGAATTTTATGTTTGACCATGAAGAAAGGGTGTCCCTGGGTGACAACAGCTCAGTTATACATAGAGGGGTTTTTTTAATGTGTACACAATGCTGCTATTGACAGCATTTGTGTGTCTGCTTATGACACTATAGAGCTAATCAGAGAAGATACACAATGTTGCATTTCCCAGGCTTTTCCTAGTATCAGTCTCTTATCACAGCACAGCCACAGGTACACATGTTGTATGGGAGATGTTGCAGATTAATAGATATATAAAGATTTTTTTAAATAAAGCAGGACAAACTGTCTATCCAGTCATAGCTATATCTGCTCT
The DNA here is from genome assembly GCF_001858045.2 of Oreochromis niloticus. Taxonomy (NCBI): domain Eukaryota; kingdom Metazoa; phylum Chordata; class Actinopteri; order Cichliformes; family Cichlidae; genus Oreochromis; species Oreochromis niloticus. Next base: position 18,780,066 of record NC_031978.2, read on the forward strand.
GACGATAGCTACCACTAATATCGGGAACAGATAACAAATTGCCACGTAAACAAGCCTCAAATCCTGAGCCAACACTGTCTCCCAATAAGTCCAACTAAGTCAGACAAAACTGTTTTCATTTTTTAGAGAAGAAAGGCTCATTCCCTCTTTCACCTCTTGCTTCCCTCTGCCGCTCTCCACAGGATCTGTTGCAGTTCAGTGCTTCTCTAATGATCTCCAGGCAGAACAGAAAGTCATCCATAAGCATGCACACGGCCATAGTCACACACTCTCTCACACATACAGACACACATAGATATCTTGGTATCCTCAGGGATAATTGGAGAGAGTTCTCTTAGCTCACTGAATCCCAGCATCCTGCGTCTGTGTCTGTGCAGCTACATTTAGTGCTCTCTCTATGGCTGCCTGTACGTATGTGTGTGAGAGCGAGGTGGGGTGGCAGTGAGTTGGGATAGACTTGACAGGTGTTTTTAAGGATGAAGTGCAGCAGACAGCTTGTCAGTTGGATGAGAAGTCCGTATTCTGTGTATGCATGGATTCTTATGTGTGTGCATGCGTGCGTGTGTGTGTGTGTCGGTGGGTGGATGGGTGTGACATGTAAAGTGAAGCGTTAATGCTTGGTTGAGCATGTCGAGGGCCTCTACATGAAACTGCTCACAGCCCAGAAAGAGAAAGACAGAAAGATAGAGCAGGAAGTGGGAGAGAGAAGACCAAGGTCCATTATAATCCAGTAAAATAACTGTTAATCACTTTAAAGCTAAAGGAAAGTAAACTATATAAAATGTTGCCTGATTCTCCCTTGGCTAACACTTTCAGTCTTTAAATCATAATATTGGTGTTAAAAGTATAAGAGTCCAAATCCAATTCACAGTGATGTGAGCCGTACTGTATAAAGTGGCCACTGACCGCAGCTCGCAAATAAGGAGGAAATTCTGTATAGTTAGTCCATATGTGTATTACCCTGGTGTTTTTAACCGAATCACTGAAATATATAAAATCATTAGCTTACTTGCACTCAAAAGAGCTTTAATCATTGTGGCTCATTAGCCACTAAACTGACCTCTAAGGCAGTTCTCGTTCTCCTTTATATACTCACAGCTTTGTTGATTAAAGCAATGTTTTATCTGGCCATTATAACTTGGTCCTCTGCCTCCACATCACTGAAATTATATTCATTTTGCATTACAATAAAAAAAAGTCCATTACATCAAATCACACTTATTCTCAACCTTTTAGCTAAATATTTACATTCTCTAATATGTATATACTATAGTAGTTTTTATAATACATTCAGACTGCTTACCCATCCACAAGGTATTCACAGGAGAGCATGCACATGCTGCACATGAAGCTGTTTTATATGTGCATTTTACATGACATGAAAGATAATGTTTGATCGTGATCAAACATTAGAAACCAAAGCATTTCCCTTTGGTGAACTTCTCTGATGCTCTCTTTAAAGAACATAAGACTTTGTGCCCATCAGTACAAGAACATGTCGGTGAAACTCTTTTTTTCTTTTTCTTCTGGCACTTAAAAACGAGCCAGAGTCAGGATCAGACTCCGATTGTGATCTAACCTCAAAACCCAGATGCTACCCTGAGGCATGTAAGCCTCACATACTGTGTATATACACTAATACTGATTCTATCCTCTTAATCTAACTCTTTCTGTTAAGTTGATAGTACGTTGTAATTAAAAGAGAATTAATATCGCTTATTTTCCTGTCTTTTTGATTTTCTGCTATTTTAAAACATCCTGACACACACCAGCTTATCATACTGATGTCCCACCAGATTATTTTTGTATTAAAGCTTTCAGACAGTTAGATGTCTGATTAAGATACTAACTAAATCCTCCAATAAGCCTACAAAAAACTTGGCTCTGTCACACATGTTTTGATGTTTGATGCATTATACTGAAGACAATAAGCAGCTGTTATCAGTGTCATCTCTGAGTGTTTACATCAAGTGATTAATAATAAGATTCGACTGATCGTAGAACAATTTAAAGGCATACGCGAGTGTTTTATTACCTCAAAGGACAGAGATCAATAAATGGATTCAAGTGCTGCTTTTATACGCACATCTTCCAAAACAGTAAATGGCAAATTCCAACAAAAACTGACGTTTTCTCTGCATTTTACGCTGAAGGAATAATATTCAGTTGGCTGGTGATGACAGGGAACCAAACATGCACTGAGTAAGCTTTGGAAAACCCCTCTCATATTAGTCACACAGCATTTGAAATCAATCTGGCCCATAACTTGTCATCTCCCCAGATATTAGCCTAGTGAGCAATCAAATCCTTCAGTCCCAGTTTCAACAGCTAATGCCATGGTATTAGACTGCAGCCCACGTTTACCCCGCTCTGCCGATGGCGTCACTGCCAGCTCATTGTCAGACACTTTTCCAGCACAGAGAGCAGTGAAATCCCTGCCACAGAATCAGGGGAAACAACACCTACTTGTGGAAAGTCCCTCAAAGCCACCACATTATCTTCACAGCAAATATTAGTTTTTGTTAGAATAAATTTCTGAATCATTGAAAATGACAGGAAGGTCACCGCAATGGATGGCATCAGTATACAACACTGTTATACGAACTACACATTGCACCAAGGAGTGTCAGTTACTGTGATACCTCTTGCCTTGATTAGCCCAAGCATTTGAATATGTAGTCAGTGTGCATGTCCAGCTTATATGTAGTACATTGCCTATATAATTACATTATCACCAGTAAAGTGATTGAGAGGATGATTTATCTTTTCTTTTTGTTTGTATGTTTTAACAATTTAACGAATGAAAAGTAAGTTTAACTATAAAAATCATATGCTCTAAACAGGCTGTTGTATAATGGCAATTATTTATAGAAGGGAGATGCACGGAGTAAATCGAATGTATTACAATGTGGGACAAAAAAAGAGTTTTTGTGGCCACTTTGACTTGCAGGCAAATGCCAGTATCTCTAAAGCATATTTATGTTTTTATTATATAGGTAGCACTTTTAATACAATTATTGAACATTAGAAATACTAGAGTTTAGTATTTGTGAGCCATTATGATCTAGCTTGTATTAGTTTATAAGTCTGCACCTCATCCTCCCATCCAAATATGCTTACATTTAGCTCTAAAAAACAAGATGGCAACAGCTAAAATTATATTCGAAGCTTCAAAGCCCAAAAACTAACATGTGACGTCACTGTGCCCATCTTTTAATTACAGTCTTATTTATATAATTTAATATACTAAGCGTTACTAGAGCTCTCATCAAATAGTTAAGAGCACTTTTTTATTCATGTACTTGGAAAAATCTGAAGATATCGTAAGCACCACAAGCCTGCCTCTGTTCACTGTCTGTGTTCACTGTGTCTGTGTGTGTCACAATTTGAGCTTAATCACAGCATCTGTTGCTGTCATTGCTCTTGGATATAAACATCATCAATCACCAACCATAGTGACATTATATATTCGGGCTCCGATTTGTCAGATTATTGAAAAAATGTTATTGCATACACCCAGCATGCCATGAAATGTGGTTTTCTGGTCCTATTACAAAAATGATAATTCAGGTAATATCAGTTAGATCTTTTATCAAGATTATGAATGTGTCTGTTAGATTGGAGGGTGAGATTATATGTAACAATGTGGCAGTTTATAGCAGCCGTGTATTGCTGCTTTTGTCTTTTCCGTTACCTAAGATACTGTCTGAGTCACTGTTGCAGCTCGATGGAGATTTAGAAAGTGATGGCTATCAAGTGAAGAGGAGGTAAAAACAGCTATCTCAAATGTGTCCGACACCCACTCTCATCTACTCCTCTTACTAGAACTCCATCCTTTATCTTTACACTTCAGAGGAAAAAGAGAACAATGTGGTCTAAACCTTTGAGTGTTACACAGTGTTATTCTAATTCTTTTATTCCCCAAATGATTTCAGTAATCGATCCTGGAGCAGGAGCCTGTCGTCGCTACCATAGGGTGAGAGGCAGGGTGCACCCTGGAAAGACAGCCAGTCTGTCACGGGGGGAACACAGAGCAACAGACAACCATTTTCACTCACATTCACACCTATGGACAACCTAGAATCACCAGTTAACCTAACCCCACTAACTGCATGTCTTTGGACTGTGGGAGGAAGCCGGAGTACTGTGTAATTTGATAATGTGTAAAATGTAAATAAAAACATAATGCAAATCTCATAAACCCATATTTTGTTCACTATACAGCATAGAAACATAGCAAACCTTCAAACTGAGAAAGAAAGAAAATATGAGCTCATTATGAGCTCATCATTTTTGAGATGTATTGGGAACAATACATCTCAAAAAAGTTGGGATATGGCCATATTTACCACTGTGTAGCATGCCCTCTTCTTTTAACAACAGTCCATAAACATGTGACAACTGGTGAGACCAGCTGATGAACATTTGGGAGATGAATACTGTCCCATTCCTGTCTGTTATAAGATTCTGTAGGTGAAAAGGTCTGGACTGCAGGCAGGCCAGTTCAGGATCTGGACTCTACTGCTACAAAGCAACAGTGTTGGAATAGACGCAGTGTGTCATCCGGATGTCTTTTTAAATTAGCTTTGTCCCAGAGAAGAGGGACGTGTTTCTAAATCATGTTAGTGTATGGATTCGTCTTTACATGATAGAACTTGTAAAGAAGAAGCCACACTGTGCTCCTGGATGATGATTTCAGGAAGTGTTCCTGAACCCATGCACTGATTTCCACAATGGAATCATGCATATTTTTATTGCAATGCTCCTTGAAATCCAACAATCATGGTCATCTAATACTGATTTTTAGCCTTTTACCGCACTGTATAGGATGAGATATTCAAAGTCTTCACAATTTTACACTGAGGAAGATTATTCTGAAATTGTTCTACATTTTGTAGATGCATTTTTTTTGCTGATTGCTGAACTTCTTCCTACCTTTACTTCTGATAAACTGGGTTTGTGAGATTTGCAAATTATTGTATTATGTTATATTCACGTTTTAAACAGCATCCCAACTTTCTTTGGAATTGGTGTTGTACAAACATCTGATGCACCATGGGAAAACCAGCCAAAGCAACAGACTGAGTCAAACAATAATGAAATTAAAAAAAACTAGGCTTCAAATATTTATTGTATTTGTTATCTTAACTTAACTTTCTGCAAATATCTCTCTAAATTACTTTTATTGAAAAATTTCTGATTATAGAACGCAAATAGACCTGCACAGTATTTTTGCCTCAGTATCTCATCCAGCAAGGAAGAAAAGGGGAAAATCCCTACTCAGTCAGCACCACATGCCTAGGGGCGTGACCTGGCCGGTCAGCCAGCAAAATTTTCCTCTTTAGTGATGCTGGTGACTTTCCCATCTTTAGTCTCAGGCGATAGCGCTGTGGGGATTACCATTTCTTGTAAATGCAATGGAGTTTTAAGCAGATTAATTAATAATAATCATTTACCAACATGCTACAAGTAAGTTTTTATCTATTTAGTATTACTATTACTATCTATTCATTACTGAATCACAGTAATTCAAAGAACGGGCGACAGATTAGTATGGTATATTCAAGGAAAAAGTAATAGAAAACCTAAACAGACGGATGAAATATGTCTCTTGAATGTTAATCTACAATTTTTAACAATTTTAACAAACATATAAAGTAAAAAAAAGTAATTCTGGTTTTACAGTTTTACATTCTGTGTCACGTATATTTAAAAGAGTTGTTTAACATGAGCACTAACAAAGGTGTTCTGTTAAATGTTCACATGTTTTAGAGAAAATTGGTTATGGTTCTTTATAACGATTAGTCTCATGGGTGAAACGTAATTTTTCCTCTGCAATGTCATCCTTTACAAAATGTATAGGAGAAACAGGATTTTCCGGTGACCAAGCAAAAGCTCTTCATCTCAAGCTTATGCTTTGTATTCACTTTAAGTTGCTCCTGTCTACAGCTTCTTGGCGCAGAACAGAAATAGTGTGCGTGTTTTGTATGTGTGCCCGGTTGTCTGTCTGCTGGCCCTCCACGTGTGCATGCTGGTTTATTTGCCATATGCCAAGGGCTCTTTGAAACAGAGGCACCATTATCCATTCATCAGGCCTGCAGCATGAGTGTCAGCCACTTTCCCTGATCTACAGTCTAATTTACACCTCAGACACCGGCTCTCCTCCCTCTCGAAGCCCTTGTTGACCCAAAACAGGATTCACAACTATAAATCTACGAATGCTGCACCACTGCTAAATCCAGCTGGTCAGTATGAGCCTCATTTGAAAGGTAGATGTTTTGAAGCTATGCACTAACCTAATAAAGTAGATCAATGAAACCAGAGGTGACGATTTAAAAGTTAGTATTTAGTGCAAATTTCTATTTTAAAGTTTAAATCAATAACCAGGGGGGTTTTCAGAGAAAATTGGGCTCTCAGAAACAGCAGCTACAGTAAGAGACAAGTCTTACACTTTCTTTTATCCCTTACTTATTTCTTTCAGCACTTGTATTGTATCAGAGCTGTAGGACCAGATATTGATTGTATGCTAAGGACTAATGGGTATGACAAAAGCAATACGAAAAGGCTTGGAAGAGAATGACAAAACATTAAGAAGCAAAGTGGATAAAGAAGGAACAAATGAGAAAAACGGGCATACTGACAACAATATTCTGAAAGAGCAGAAGAAGAGGTCGCAAAAGAGGAGGAATTAGGGACAAGTGATGACAGATCAAAACCCAAGCAATGACATAATCGCTACTTGGTTTCAGTGTCTTACTTTGAGGAACATACATCCACTACAACTATAGTGAATTCAAATACAAGAGACAGTAAGCTAAGCATTGAGAAGTACCGGCTAGATATAGTCGGGCTCACCTCTACGCATGGCTTGGGCTCTGGAACTAGTCTCCTGGAGAGGGGCTGGACTCTGTCTCAGTCTGGAGTTGCCCCTGGTGAGAGGCGGCGGGCTGGGGTGGGTATTCTAATATCCCCCCGGCTTGCTGCCGGTACGTTGGGGTTTTTCCCAGTGGATGAGAGGGTTTGTTCCCTGTGCCTCAGGGTCGGGGAACGGGTCCTGACTGTCATCTGCGCTTATGCGCCGAGTGGCAGTTCAGAGTACCCAGCCTTCTTAGAGTCCCTGGGGGGGGTGCTGGAAGGTGCCCCACCTGGAGACTCTGTTGTCCTACTGGGAGACTTCAATGCTCACGTGGGTAACGACAGCGAGACCTGGAGGGGCGTGATTGGGAGGAACGGCCTCCCTGATCTGAACCCGAGTGGTGTTTTGTTATTGGACTTCTGTGCAAATCACAGTTTGGCCATAACGAACACCTTGTTCGAACATAAGAGTGTCCATAAGTGCACGTGGCACCAGGATGCTCTAGGCCGCAGGTCGATGATCGATTTTGTAATCGTATCACCAGACTTGCGACCATATGTTCTGGACACTCGGGTAAAGAGAGGGGCTGAGCTGTCAACTGATCACCACCTGGTGGTGAGTTGGATCAGGTGGCGGGGGAGGACGCTGGACAGACCCGGTGCACCTAAACGTGTAGTGAGGGTGTGCTGGGAACGTCTAGCAGAGGCCCCAGTCCGCGAGATCTTCAACGCACACCTCCGGCAGAGCTTCAACAACATTCCGAGGGAGACGGGGGACATTGAGTCCGAATGGACCATGTTCAGCGTCTCCATTGCCGAAGCTGCTGCATTGAGCTGCGGCCGCAAGGTGGTTGGTGCCTGCCGTGGTGGTAATCCCCGAACCAAATGGTGGACACCAGAGGTGAAGGGAGCCACCAGGCTGAAGAAGGAGTCCTATCGGGCTTGGTTAGCCTGTGGGACTCCAGAGGCAGCTGACAGGTATCGACAGGCCAAGCGGAATGCGGCTCGGGCAGTGGCTGAAGCAAAAACTCGGGTGTGGGAGGAGTTCGGAGAGGCCATGGAAAAAGACTTTCGGACTGCCTCGAAGAGATTCTGGCAAACCGTCAGGCGTCTCAGGAGGGGAAAGCGGTGCTCTACCTGCACTGTGTATAGTGCTGGCGGTGCGCTGCTGACGTCGACTGAGAAAATTGTCAGGCGGTGGAAGGAATACTTCGAGGACCTCCTTAATCCCACTGACACGTCTTCCGAGGAGGAAGCAGAGTCTGGGGATGAGGGGAATGACCCGCCAATTTCTGGGGTCGAGGTCACTGAGGCAGTTAAACAACTCCTCGGTGGCAGAGCCCCTGGTGTTGATGAGGTCCGCCCCGAGTTCCTGAAGGCTCTGGACGTTGTAGGGCTGTCCTGGTTGACACGCCTCTACAATGTTGCGTGGAGATCAGGGGCAGTACCCCTGGACTGGCAGACCGGGGTGGTGGTCCCCATCTTTAAGAGGGGAGACCGGAGGGTGTGTTCCAACTACAGGGGGATCACACTCCTCAGCCTCCCTGGGAAAGTCTATGCCAGGGTGCTGGAAAGGAGAGTTCGTCCGTCTCAATGAACAATGCGGTTTTCGTCCTGGTCGCGGAACACTGGACCAGCTCTTTATCCTCTCGAGGATACTTGAGGGTGCATGGGAGTTTGCCCAACCAGTCTACATGTGTTTTGTGGACTTGGAGAAGGCATTCGACCGTGTCCCTCGGGGTGTCCTGTGGGAGGTGTTGCGGGAGTATGGGGTGTCTGGCCCACTGCTACGGGCCATTCGATCCCTATACAACCGTTGTAAGAGTTTGGTTCGCATTGCCGGCAATAAGTCGGACTTGTTTCCGGTGGGTGTTGGGCTCCGCCAGGGCTGCCCTTTATCACCGATTCTGTTCATAATTTTTATGGACAGGATTTCTAGGCGCAGCCAAGTGGCGGAGGGCTTCCACTTCGGTGGCCTCAGAATCTCATCTCTGCTTTTTGCGGATGATGTGGTTCTGATGGCTTCATCGGGTGGGGGCCTCCAGCTCGCACTGGAACGGTTCGCAGCCGAGTGTGAAGCAGCAGGAATGAGGATCAGCACCTCCAAATCTGAGGCCATGGTTCTCAGCCGGAAAAGGGGGGAGTGCCCACTCCGGGTCGGGGATGAGTCCCTGCCCCAAGTGGAGGAGTTCAAGTATCTCGGGGTCTTGTTCGCGAGTGATGGGAGAAGGGAGCCGGAGATCGACAGACGGATTGGTGCTGCGGCTGCAGTGATGCGGACGCTGCACCGGTCCGTCGTGGTGAAGAGGGAGCTGAGTGTAAAAGCGAAGCTCTCAATTTACCGGTCGATCTACGTCCCGACCCTCACCTATGGCCACGAGCTGTGGGTAGTGACCGAAAGAACGAGATCGCGGATACAAGCGGCAGAAATGAGCTTCCTCCGAAGGGTGGCTGGCCTCTCCCTTAGAGATAGGGTGAGAAGTTCGGCCATCCGGGAGGGGCTCAGAGTAGAGCCGCTGCTCCTCCACATCGAAAGGAGCCAGTTGAGGTGGTTCGGGCATCTGACAAGGATGCCCCCTGGGCGCCTCCTGGGTGAGGTGTTCCGGGCATGTCCCACCGGGAGGAGGCCCCGGGGCAGACCCAGGACGCGCTGGAGAGATTATATCTCTCGGCTGGCCTGGGAACGCCTTGGTGTTCCCCCGGATGAGCTGGAGGAGGTGGCTGGGGAGAGGGAGGTCTGGGCTTCTCTGCTTAGGCTGCTGCCCCCGCGACCCGATTTCGGATAAAGCGGATGAGGATGGATGGACAGTAAGCTAGGATATGTCCTGTTAGTATAGTGATTTGTTTTTGCATTTATTTGGTTAACATCGATATTATTGGCCAACAGGAGCTATTTGCTGATTTATCAGTATTTGCATTTATTATAGATGATACATGAAAATTTAAAAAGTAAAGAAGAGATGAAAGAAACACCCTTCAACTCTATCATAAATGTTGACATTGCATATTCTGTCCACCAGAGGGCACTCTGCACTCCCCTGTTGCTAACACGTTTGGAATGACATGAAGAAAACAACCAGCTGTTCTGAGAAGAGCTTGGCAGAGTGCACAAGAGTAAATAAATAACTACAGATAACAAATGTTAGGGAAATCCATTTATATTTTGTGTGTCTAAAAGAAAAATATCAGATGATACATCCAATTTTTAAAAGGCTAAATAACAGTACGGTAAAAGTCCAGAAATATCTTTCTGTTTACTGTTCATAAAATTTACCCATCACATTAAATAAAATGCTTACCCAGTGGATTCTAATATGGCACTAACAAGTCCAGTCCAACCATCTGTATATGAGGTCAGACTTGAACATCAGGATGCTGAAACTAGCCTACCGAATTGGAGGTCACTTTGAAAGTTACATTAGCACTTTTTCCATAATTAAGTTAAATTAAAAAGGGGGGAAAACTCTCACTTAGTACAAACACAGAGTTTAGGTTTGTTACCCAGCCCTGGCAGAAAGATTGGGTTGAATTACAGGCTTTAGAAACGTTAAAGAATAAAATCAGGACAGAGGTTGAGATAGTTTCTTCTCACCTGAAGCTCCGCAGGCTAAAAGTTCAGAGGCAAAACTAAAGAGGCAACACGCTGACAGAGAGAGGCAGGAGAGAGAAGGAGATGGACATCGATTGAGGTCCAAGAGCGTTCGGCATCCCTTTCTCTCCACAAATGAGTCTCAAGGTATCTGCCTTCTTCATCCCCTGATGCCTCCCTCCTCTCCCTCTCTCCGCCTTTAACCCCTGCGTGATCAGTCTGCTCCCGGCTTCTCTACTGCCCACAGGAAATAATTATATCCATAGTGAAACTCTCCACCTATCTCTTCTGTCCCCTGAGAAGCACGTTCTTCCAATTAAGAGGTGTGCTGCATCTCTGAACTCATTCCTCTTTACTCCCATGGTGTCTAGATTTTGCAGTGTCTACTGATGGAAGCCAATTAAGAGGAAACGGCCTATACACAGGTAACGTATAGGTGTGGACTGAATTTGAATATTGTTACTGCTAAGTGTTGTTGACCGGTCTACAGCTTTTCTCAAACACTCTAAAGAATCTTTGTGGTTTATAATGTTTCTGACAATGCCCACCTAATGTGTGGTCATATAGCACTTTTCTTTCTATATGGCCTGTGGTTAAGTCATAATGAATGTGCAGTGTAATGTTGAATGTCTTCCCAGGGACCTAATTTATCAAGCAAAGGCCAACAGTGTCAAAGCCATTTCCTCATGAGATGCAGCCAAACAGCAAATAACTAAAAGAGTGTTTAATGTACACTGTGTGGCCATATGTACCTGAATTCCTTCAACCATCCAAGATAATGCAAAGTGTCAGGTCTACTATCCCTGCAAAATACTGATTTATCTGTATTTATGGGGTGCATACTTAATGGTTTTATACGGGAGCAATTTCAACACTGATGTGTCCAAATGACCCTGGAATATGCTTTTATCTGGAGCTCCAGTGTAACTGCAATTTCCATTTTCACTTCTATTTTTAAGGAAAAAAAAGGCTTTTTTGTAAGAAATGGTGATCATCATGTGAATTCCCTGCAGTGGTGCTTTTAGCTTTACTTTAAAATCCACAGACTTTAAATGGCAGCACACAGCAGCTATATTAAAACATATCGTGAATGACAGATTAAAGAGCATTTCTAGAATGTGCAGACTGGTAGCATACATGTATCCCCTGTGGAACTTCACAACCAGCAAATGTGCTGTAGTTCATCGTTCCAGTCTTGTTATTTTTGATCTTTCCCTGTACTAAGTGCTATGCTGTAAGCTTGCTGACACCTCACATACAGTACAAACAAACCCACAGACTATTTTTTATGATATATATGCCTCTGGTATTTGTCCTGCTGACGTTTATGGTATGATTACACAGCACCACTTCTTCTGCAGCAATAGTTAGCTTGACAACTATCCGAACACTGACAATTTCTTGTAATTTTGCATCTGTACAGCACCACAGTGGATTTAAAATCAAAGAATGTATGACTTTCATCTTTAAGGTGTTTAGCAAAAGTATTGCACTAGCTGTTTATAAATTAGAGCTGTTTGGGTTTGTTTTTTTTACTTGAGGGGTTGAAAATTAATTGGACAATTGACTGACAAGCAGTTTCTTGGCCAGCTGAGACCTATTCCCTTGTTATTCCATGAGAAATTAAGCAGATAAAAGATTGGGAGTTGATTCCAAATGTTGAACTTCTCTTTGGCAGCTGTTTGCTGGAACTCTTAAAAGGCGGTTCAAACAGTTGTTGATGCAGCTGAAGGAGACGATCATTAGGCTGTAAAAATTTTTTAAAAAAGGAAAAAAAGCTAAAATTAAGAAAAGAAAACCTTTAAGAGTGGCTAAATGAGCAATCCTGTACCCATTCTTAAAAAAAAATTAATGCACTGGCCAGCCCACAGCATCGCCTAAAGGCCTGAAAGACTACAAAACACAACTGAAGTCAATGGTCACAGAACTATTTCCTTTTTAAAAAAAAAAAAAAATTTTTTACAATACCTAACCAAGTTGAAAACACCCTCAAGGAAGCATACATATCATTATCAAAGTCAAAAATCAAGAGGCACCTTCATGAATGTAAACACAAAGGCTTTACAATGAGGTGAAAACCACTGGTTACCAAGGGCGTCGATTTGGCATGGACGGAGGGGACACGTCCCCACCAATATCCAGCGATTATTGAATTGTCCCCACCAATAATTTGATCGCTTCTTGTAAAAAAAAAAAAAAAAAAACCGATAGAAAGAAAAAAAATCGATCTGTCAGCGTCTCAGTCACCCAGCGGTGCAGAAAGAGTTAAATTACATTCTCTACTGGAGTCCGACCTCATGTGACAAATATGGCCAATGTGATTGGCTGAGCTTTTCAGGGAGCTCTGTTTAGTTTCAGCAGCGGCAAACCTGCGCTGCGAGGAGGAGAGGAGGATGGCAGCAAAGAGGAAGAACGTGCATATAAGAAAGTATTTTTCAAAGAAACCTGTAAGTCACTTAAAGCCAAGTTCACTCATGAAATGTGTCCGTCATAATAACGTTACAGGCTATGCTAGGCTTTGGCCCACATCAGTCTAAAATTGTATGCAACCATGAATTACGTGTTTTGGACACTAACTGCACAACAAGCAGCTCTATTAGTTCTCCCAGTCTCAGAGCAACATGTCTAATTTTGATTGAAACTGTAAGAAAAAACGGCAGCCTCGAGCAAGCCAGGATATTAGTTTAAAGAGGCTGTTAGAATTATATGTCTCTACGTTAAAATGTTGGTGACACAATAATTTCATCCTAGTGGCACTGACATATTCATAGGGTTAATTTTTGAGACAAAATATCATGAGGTAGTCATGATTTTGCAAATATTCCATACCACTTATTGTAGTGCAGTTTGCACTACAATTGTTTGGCTGCTGATGTAAATTGATTGATTAGTGTAGATTTGACAAAGAATCTGAATTGTCTCACTTTTTATATGGCACGAATCAATGTGTTATTTTATCAATATGTCCTAGTGCAGTCAGAGGGGAAAAGCCAGGGCCAAAGGTGAGGCACATCAAGCACAGAATAATAATTTTGTGGTCATCTTAGATGAGTTTTATGGACAAAAACCACCAGTTCATTTAGTGTTCTCTTAGTGCTAATGTATAAGAGAAGTTGGTGTACTATAACTGAAGTAATCGTGTTAAGATAAGATTACCTTTCATTTTGTCACAGCAGAAAGTGGACAGTGCAAAGTTATATAGCAAAAATTAGAATACAATAAGAATAATATACTGTACACAACTGTAAAGAATAGAATAAAATAGAATAAAATATACATTAGGATAAAAATAGAATACAAATGTTATATACACCTGAGTAAAAATACAACTTACAACGTCTTATGTGTGTTTGATCAGCTGCAAAAGTCTTTGTTGTGGAGTCTGACAGCAGTGGGGAGGAAAGACCTGCGAAATCGCTCCATCCCACATTTAAGTCCTTAAAGTCATATTCTTTTATTGTCTTGACTGTATTTGAAGCTATTTTTATTTTTGTATGATACCTGATTTATGTGGAATATGGCTGAAGTAAACTAAAGTCTAAAATACTTAGTCAGTCATTTGTTTAATAGTAATTTAACATTATATAATTCACATATAAAACTATGAATTGTAATTTTACGTGTTTTAATAGCATGTAGAATAGCATATGTAGGCAAGTATATTTGTCCTTTTTTATCAAGAAGCAAAGACGAAAAGGAAAAAAAAGAAAGAAAAAGGGCGGGGTTCGGTGGTTGAAACACCCGTCCCCACCAATGCCAAAACCAAATCTACGCCCTTGCTGGTTACAATCAAAAATTGTAACCAGTGGTTTTTGAATTGGGTCATTAGTGTTTACTGATGATGTGACTGCTGAGAGAAGTAGAGGGATAAATTCTGAAGTGTACAGGTCTATACTCTCTGCTCAGAGCGACCCAAATGCTGCAAAAATGATTGGATGCCACTTCACAGTGAAAATGGATAATGACCCAAAGCATACTGCAAAAATAACCCATGAGATTCTCAAAGCAAAGAAATATGATATCCCTCAATGCCCAAGTCAGTCAACTGATCTCAGACCAATACAGTTTGCATTTCTGTTATTAAGTACTAAATTCAATGAAGAAAGACCCGCAAACAAGCAGCAACAGCCACCTTCAGAGGAAACACAGCATTCAGTGATGTCCAAAGAGTATCAAGAAATGCTGTGATCAGTCACCCAAGTATTAAGAATAGTCCTTCGTTTGTGCTTTTAATTTTGAGCGTCTGAAAATGAGAGACGATGTACAAAAATATCTGTTTTTTGTTTAAGAAAAGCTGAAACTCTGAAGGTTAATCACATCTAGATTTAAAATCCACTGTGGAGGTGTACAGAGATAAAATTGCAAATATTAAAGGTCATTGTTCAAAACTATGTTGGCCCCACTCTTTGTGCCAAATTCTCAGGGTAAGCAGACACCAGATGTTGCAGTAGTTCGATGAAGTGGCTATAATAGCCATAATAATAGTACCAATCCATCTAGCAAGATTTAAGCAACTGGACTGGAAGCACCTCCTGCCTCTAAACCAGATTTTCACACTGCTCCTGGTCAAAAGGAAAACTGGCAGGCTGTCACTCACAGACTCACAACTCCAGTTTGAATGAAGTATGGTTATCTTTTTAGGAGGAATTCATGCATAGTCAGAGGAGTGAGGGAGGAATGATGTGATATCACACAAAGGAGAAATCAGACTTCTTAACCTCCCCAGGAAGCCACAGTACAGCATGCCTAAGCTGGTAATGCTCAATACCACGCTTGATTAAGGCCAGTGCATAATGCTGTCGGGAGTTTTAACCCTGCACCCAGTGAGACAGTTATGATGTAAACATGCCAACCATTTGGGCACATTAAACTCAACTGTTTGAGTTGTAGGTAAAAGTGAAAGTGGGAAAGGCAAACATGTTGGTAGAAATCTAAGTGTAATGGAGTAATGTAACAGTATTGAAGTGTGTTTCAACATGGATCTATTTTTTGTTCTTTTTCCCAATAATATTTTGTTTTTTCAACAACATCACTGCAATTACTGAAAAAAGAAAAATGTGAAGCTAACTTGGCCATTAAAATGTTCCTAATAGACACTAAAATAGATAGAGGGAAACTATTAAAGTAAAAAACAATTGTATGACACAGATTAGGAATTAATTAAAGGGATTCTAAATGTAATTAGCAAGGGAAAAGTCAGCAAGTTTACCAGGAAAATCAAGGTTTTTTAGTTGCAGGCTGACGATGATCTGATGGCAGCTGTCTGGCAGCTTGCTGGATGAGGAAGAAAACTGCATTATGCAGACGTCTAAGAGCAGAACATACAGTTCAATTAAGAAGCGCAGCGAAAAGAGATGGGAGGGAAAGAGAAGGGAGACAGTGCATGTAAACAGATGTTGCTGGTACCGCTTCTCTGTCTGGGCCATTATTACCACCTATAAAAGATTACAGGCATATAAAGGAAATTGTTGAAAGCACACACAAACAGTTTAAAATGTCACCGGGTTCTAATGACGAGGCACGGCATTATAATTTCACAGCTCATCACCTGACCCTCGTCACATATTCATCACAGGTTTTGCTTTTCTCTCCCTGTAAGAGGGCCACGCTTAAGAGAAAACGTGCTCAACACACGTTTCGCACACAAATAAAGTCAGAGTCGGCTCATGCTGACACGCTGTCAAATTCACCTCAGACTGTAGCAAAGGTGAAGGTCTTTTAAGTTACAGCATCAAGGTTTTGTGGATACAGGTGTAGCTAAATTAGGCCAACAACAGGGAGAAGACGCTCGGTGTGATCAAAGGCTAGACTGATACCCGTTTGAGTGCTCGACGTTGCGGGGACGAGGCGGATGTTTTTGAGAGACAAAAAGAAGAAATCTCATCTGAGAGTTTATCTCAACAGCAATTATGTCTGTGCTTCGGACAGAGATGGAAGCAGAGGGAAAGACAGGCAAAACTAAAGTTGTAGAGGAAAGAGAGAGCCAAGAGCATAAATACCAGAGGTTGAGTGAGACCTTGATATAATTTGAGTTTGATTAATGAAGAGGCAGTGAGGTGAAATGAACAGGAAATCAAGGAGGACAAAGCCGAATCCTGTTCTTTGATCTTCTAGTCTCTTCCAGTCAGACTTTGTGCACTCAAAGCAGCAGCGAGCGCAGTGACTCACACCTGTTTCTATAGCTATGAAACACAAAGGAAATGGAGTTAGGTTACTGGATTGTCACAATCACCGACTGAAGGAGGAGCTGATGGTGAAGTATATATACTCTGGCCCCTTAGATACACGTTACAGATACAGTTCAGTCAGTGCTCTGTACACTGTGATGGCGTGACCTTCTTTTATCCTCTCATGACCAGTTTGAGCTGCTGCACCATCAATGCACATACTGCCAATCCATGGTCACAGACAGTATTGCAGCTGCAATGACAAGGGTCATTTTGTGTGCTTTTTTATGAAGACTAGATGCAGAGATAAGAGACAAACAGGAGAGGAAAATAGCTCCCAAAAGAGGAGCACAGCCCGCAATGAGCCAAGGGCCATGAATCCGATTAATAGTGTGATGTGAGAACTAATGCTACTGCTGCTCAGAGTCGGGGTATGGATCATTGAGATAAGAGCCGCAGCTAAATGTGGAGGGACAGCCAATTGTAAATGGTCTGTTATCTAATCAGCCAATGAGGCGGAGTGTCTTTTATGAGCGACAGTGCTACAGATATGTCAGCACTGCCACAACCTCTCGGTGGAGTCTGTTTTAGGAACGTCAGAAGTTTCATTTCAAGGATTTTGCTAAGATCAGTTTTCTTCAATAGGCCATAATCAGGCCCAATAAACATTTTGGCACTAACAAAAAGACAAGAGGCCAAACTAAGGGGGGCAGAGTTACAGAAGAACAGACGTGTGCAGAGGGGAGATAGTGGATAATGTTGAAGATGGAGCAGCCAAGCAGGCGGAAAAGAGGAAGACTATGGAGAAGATTCATGGAAGTAGTGCAGGAGGAAATGCAGAGGGTATGTGTGACAGAAGAGGATGTAGGGGATAGGGTGAGATGGAGGCAGATGGTCTGCTGTGGTGCAGGGTGTAGCCGAAAGAAGAAGACGAAGAAGAAGACAGTCCCTGATATAGATGCTGCTGGGAAGTGCTCTGATGTTTGAATGTAATCCTGCTGAAAATTTAAAGAAAAATAAGCTGTAGATAGAAAAAGATTTGCCTTTCAAGGGGGACTATTTAAAAAAATCCATATGAGGAACATTTTTCTTACAGATTTATGGCAGTTATTAAATTTTCTAGTTCTCCAAATGCATTAAAACTTTAAATATTTTAGTAATGCCAAAAATCCTTACATTTAGCTTCTTGTTTAATATTCCGCACAATCCTATGTGACAAGGAGGATTTAGATCCCTTTATTCTTGATTATCATTTGTACGCATATTTTTTTTTAAAATGATGGACGACTTCATCTCCCACAGCAGGGCTGCATGTCAGCGCAGAGGGGAATCAGTGAGAGACCCCTGAAGCTCGAGACAAAATTCCCCAGTGAAGGTAACTAAAGAGAGACAGAGAGGCAGCGCACATGACAGCTTTTCAACAGCCAGAGCAAACTGACAGTAATATCCACGTGTTCTCACAGCAGACAGGAGACTGACAGCTGCAACTTTCATTTGAAACAGATGCACGGAAGTAGCATCTCACTCAAAGCCCAAGCAGGGCGACAAATATCTCTCCTGCACAGGCAATTTTTACCCCTAAATTGATCTCAAATGAAACCTAATCTAGACTGAAGTGAGCTGACAGGCATCTTCTGTACCCTGAGCACCAAACATTTGTAGCCACTGGTTTTCTTTTCTGCACCTTATAACTCAAAAAGGAAATCTCCTCTGCATCCAGCCCTCTTTGCGTCTCCAGACAAGCACTTTATCTTCCTGTCTACAGCACAGCAGACTAAACACACTCTCTAATAGAAGGCGTTTTTTTTTTTTTCCTTTGGTCCAAAGCAAGCCTGTCTGTAGGCGACTAGGCTTAAATATACTGTTCCAATAACGTACTGCATCCATATACTTTATCAGCAATGACACAGAGACATAATAGGACATAAATACACAGGCGCACAGACTACTATGAATGGGTAGCCTGTCTCCTTTAAAGTGGTTTCTGGCACAGCGGAGGCAGCCTATAGGAGCTTAAAGCTTTGAAAAGGCGACCCTGAGTTACTGTTCAGCTAGGTCAAGGAGTAGGTTTTAGAGGTAAAAGCCAAATATCACACTTTTCCTCAAACTTTGTCACCTCATAGTTTCAGACACTAACAGAAGAATATGTGAATTTGAGTACGGTGTAAAGATGCAGCTTTGTGACTAACACATCGTTGTTTTGGATCACCTGGTTGGTCAAACGTAGGTGGAAAAGTAAAAAAATGTCTCTCATCCAGCCAAATCAGGATTACCGCAGGTTTTACTGGAAAGCTCGAACTGCTTGGATGCAGTGACGTAAAATAGAAACAATAAAAGTCATGAGATTTAAGAGACCGGTTGAGCTAACTGCGGTCGAGAGAAGACAGCCTTGTGATGCTGGCTCTGTGCAGACATGTGATATTAATTGAAAGACACAGCGAGTGCTGTCTGGCGTGCTTCAGAGTAAGATTCAGTGCATTTGGGCACTCGGGGTAAGAGTGAGAATAAGAAAAACATCATCCATATACCTCAGTGGGCACTTTTCACAGATATTCTTTTCATTATTTTGTACTCTGAGCTTTAAAGTCACCCAAGTGCAGCGATTGAAGATCAATACTGCCTCCTCCTGGATATCAGGTGAACTACTGCACATGCCAGAACAAAAACTTTTATCTAGTGGTTTAAAATTTTGTAAAGACTGACCTGGATTAAAATCTCATAAATATGATTGTGCAACAGATAGCTCGATTTAGGGGCAGGCAGTGGAAGTTTCAGCATGATTTAATTATGTTATTGGTATCACAAGGTTTCCTGTTGATTTGGTTAATATTATCAAACACAAACAAGCTCAACAGGCCTTAATTTTATCATAGAAGCCCACATTTTATCACAATAGTGAGACTTCACTCAAGCCCGTGTGTATGTTTTGTCTCTGTGGACAACTTGACTAATTTATAAAAATAAAAGCAGCAAAATTTAGAGCTGCTTGAACACTCAAGGAAATTATTGTAATCAGCACCTTCTTAGATTTGTTTTTCTCGCTAAAATGCTGCTAAGATAATCTTCAGCAAAGCTTCAGAGCGGGCTAACTTGATAGCTCCTAAAATTTGCTAAGGCAGTAAACATGGCCTCAGTAACATGCAGACATTCACTTCCACTGAGTCACCGCTGAGCCTTTCACTCCCAGTGTAATAAACTGTATTTTCTATCCAAGCCAAAATTGTTTTTTTCTACCTGTGTGTGCTATGTTAGCTGTTTTTGAAATACCTACCAGGCTGTGTGTTTACAGACACTAAGCCTGGCCAACATCACCTTTCAAATCCTCCTGCAACCACACATGTGGTATTCGAGCTGGCTCGGCCTTTGGATGCTGATTTAAGTGAGTCACTTTCTCAGGTTTGTATGAACTCTGGTGAGACTGTTTATTGGCCGGCGGTCGCTTTTCGCAACCTTTTGCCAAAATGAACACGGATGTGCTGGAGCAGTTTCTCGCTTTGTGCCAGTTTAGATGGACTCTTGCCACCAGATCCATGGAGGTACATTGGTTTCCATAGTTACATCGTACTGATTTAAAAACAACCTTTTAAGAAAGCGTCCGAGCAGAAAAGCATTAGTTCTTCATGTGTGTTTAAGCTATTTCCAGCACCAGCGTAGCTGAGCAAATTCCCTGCCCTTATTTTTCTTAATGCACTGCAACAACATGTGGAACCACAGTCCTCCTATAGGAGCAAGCTGTACCACTTGACGGCCATCTTGAAATGCCCCCAGGCACATATGTGGATAGTGATTTTGATGCATTGTTTAAATAAACTTCAGCATAAACTGGGGCATAATAATTGCATGTAAACAAGCACCAGTCAAATCTGCGGAAAAAAAATGCTTAAAAGGTCTGCACCTTAATTCAAAAATTAAAGTTTTTAAAAACATCAACCACCAAGTTTCTATTTGTGTGTCTCTCATAATGTTTCTTGTGGAAGTACTGATTTCCAAAGGGCCATGTACTTTTGATTTGCTTGACCTTTCAAAGGTAGAGGTTAAAGTCTGCTACCAAGCTGGAACAGAAAGCAATTCAATCTCTTGCTCAAGGTGACACTTCAGGCCAAACTGAACATTGTCTGAATGTTATTCAGACAATATCGAACTGTTATTGAAGCTCCAAAGTTACTCCATTGTTTCTCTGTTGGGGGAAAATGGATGTAGCTGCAAATCATGTATACAAACAACAAAGTAAGCAAATGATTCACTAAGACTAAGACTACAGAATGAACTGTGTGAGTGCAGGGTTTGTACTAGTGCACAAACCCTGCTCAATTTAGTTGCCAGCTATGTTTCCAGTGCTGTAGTTAGTGAGAAAAACGTACTGTCCAATCACTACGACAGACAGACAGACAGATAGATAGATAGATAGATAGATAGATAGATAGATATGGTCCCTTGGGGAAATTAATTGCCCACCCCTGTGTTATAAAAATATTGAAGTAATTAATAATACAATAAATTCAGAGTAAAGTCATATTATAACACTGCACAGCCTACTAGGTGATATCAATATGTATAACATAACGTAACAAAATAAGACGAAACAAGTGCAATAACTAAAGTTACAGTTCTTACAAGTGTTTAAAACTATATGCAGAGCATATTATTATGGAAGCTTCACAGTCCTGGGTAATTGTTTCCATATTTCGACTTAACCTCCTAAGACCCGAACTCTTTCAGGGCATGCATTTTTAATTTCTCTTTGCCATTTGGCCTGATTGGGTCCTGATGAATGTAAAAACAAAGCATTAGGTGATTTTTTTTTTTTTTTTTTTACCTGATTTTTGTTTCTAAGAAAAATGAGATACATATATGAGGACATTCTCTTTAAATTTCGATAGGACTGGCAGTATAATGTCCTCGTAAGTGGATTAGGGCCCTTGAATAGCAAGATTTATTATTTTGGTCTAGACAATCCAAAATGTGATGTCCACATATGTGGATGCCAGGTCCTAGGAGGTTAATAACTCGAAATTCGAAGTTACTTTCTCAGAAGTTTGAGTTAGTAACCCGAAATTGTACTTTCCTTTTCCATAGACATAAGCAGTACGTATCACAGTTTTTGTGTTTGTGTGTTCCAGCTTTCACATTCAACACATTCTAATAAGTTAAATTAAGTGCTGTCAGTAATATTAAAGAAGAGTTTACAAGCGTATGTACCGGATCTCCTCACCATTTCCTGTACTATATGTATCGCTTTTGCTCTGCTGTCGCTCTTCTCCCTGCTCGCTCACGATCTTTGCAGCCGTGGCTCCTCCTCTTATGCAAAACAGCCCGAGTATCCGGAAATTAACAATCCCGTGATGTCAGGGGGAGCGTTAGCATAGCAGTGGAATGAGTAGAGCGCCTTTCTCGATTAAAACTTACTCAGAGGTCAGTTTTAGCGAACTGTTTGCTGTCATTGTCGTCGACAGACATGGCGTTACCGGGGGCGACGGCTGTCGAAGGACGTCTGCTCACGCACGGACCTTGAGGGTGAAGATTAACGGGATGCCATTCAGTTAGCTACTCTGGACCCCGATTATGTGCCACAGAAGCTAGCAGGCTAGTTAATACGCTGTGGCAAAGTATTTACGGGCAGCTGCTCGGTGTGGAAACGGAGGAATATGGCGGGGTTGGTGTTGAAGCAGCTGTCAGATTTCGGGGACTTTTCTCACGGTAAAGAGCTGACAGAGATACTCAGTCTGAATAACAACGAGCAGATAAACAGTGTTCGCATGAGCCCAGATGGACGTCACATCCATGTCGTCCTCCGCAAGCCTAAGGTCAGTCTTGTGACTTTTGACAAGTATGAAAGACCCCAGCTGGCTCCCAACCAGAAGAAACTGGATTTGTGCGTAAACGTGCCCATCGTGGATATTTTCTATCTGGAGCATCACGGCGGCAGCAGCAGCGGTGCAGCAGTTGTGGCAGTGGTTTATGAAAGTGGGAAAGTTGAGTTTTGGAAATTCCAGGAGTGTAAGTCTGGCTGGCATCTCCTGCAGACATCACAGCTGTGCAACAGTCCCCGGGCTAGAGTGGTATCTGTCTGTGCTTGCTCTAATCTTATCATCTGGTGCGAGGAGCGGCCGCCGTCAGAAAGCTCCCCTGTCCCCAGCGCCACAAGGAATAAGTTAAGATACTGTGTTTGCAGACGTGACTTTGAGGTGAAAGAGACGGCTGTCAACTTGGGAGGGGTGAAAATCGCCCTCCACAATAATCCTGACTTTACTGTGGTCAGCTCAGGGGAATATGTGCACCTTCTTCCTGACTTGAAGTCGAAGCCACTGTTGAACATCTCCAAATTCTTCCTCTCCTGGTCCCCTCGCTATGACTCCTTTACAGTCAGCACCACATGTAAAAACACCCCCCTTAAAAAGCTTTCAGCTAAAGAGTCTGACTTTATGAAGCTGGTAATCGATTGCTTAGGATATTTGTCAACTCTTGAACCACCTGAGATCTGTAGCTTCTCACCCACAGCCTGTGGAGGCCTCCTGCTGCTGCTCAGCACAGGCTGGCTCTGTCTCCTGCAGAAAGACGGGGTCCTGCGGCAAGTATACAAACTAGAAGACAACTGTTTGGTAAATTACAGCACTCACACTAGCCTTGGTATGTATGAGGACACCCTGGCACTACTTATGGGGCAAAACCTGCATCTGATAGACTTGAACTGTGGCAGAGAGCTGGAAAAGATTGTGCTGATGAGTGAAGCATTATTATATACAAACAGGGCAGATATGTGTACACCTCACCTGCTCTCAGAAACTGGACTTTTTGTAGTGGTGAGCAGGGGGACGGACTCCAGAGACTGCAGCTTCAGAATAAAGTCTCCTGGTTTCAGTACAGTGGAGAGTATTCATCCTGGAGCCCTCCTGGTCGAAGCTGTCTTTGAAGAGGCCTGTAAATACTACCAGCAGAGGAGCCTGAGCAGCACCCCGCTCACAGTGGACTCGCTGAAAAAAGGGGGGAGATTCCAGGCTCCCATCTCTTTAGCCTCCATCCTCTTCAGCTACCTCTGCACAGGCTTCAAGCAAAAGGGAGCACAGCTGTCCCAGAATGGAGGAGGTGGATGTATTGCAGGGCAAGACAAGCTAATGGGTTCTCTTGAGGCCGAGCTCAAGGCTCTGGTTTCGCTGGAGGAAGTGAAGGGGACTTTAGTGAGGGGTAGTGTTAAAGAGGTGGAGGCAGTGTGTGAGAGTCTAGTTGAGAAAGAAGTATTGAGGCTTCTGTCATCTCCTGAGCTGGATAAAGAGGCTCTGCTGTACCTCAACTCCATCTTCAGCATCTTTCCCTCCGAGGGTTGGAAGGCGGCGCACTCTGCTCTGCAGCTACACTACAACGGTGAGGGATTTCTGTCCAGCAGAGCTCCCCCCGATGTGTGGAAAACTGTTCTCAGTGCTGGTCTGTCATCCAGCCCTGTAGCCTCCCTGTCATTAACCAACGGGGGACCAAAACACAATTACAGCCTTAAGGTCGATTACTTTACAAACTGTAAAGCAAAATCTACAAGCTCCACTTCCTCAGCTGCCTTGCCTGTGTTTGAGCTCCTCTGCAGGTCAGTTTTTCATTTCCAGCCCAGCTGGCTGCCCAGATTCCTCGAGCTCGCCCAGAAGGAGCAGGGCTCGACAGGGTTGGGTCTGGGCCTGGCGGCTTCCTCTTGGAGTTTTTCCGGGGGGAGAGGAGGGGACTGCAATGAAAGCAACGTGCCACTATATAAACGAGCACTGTACCTTCTGTCCAGCTTAAACCCAGACAGAGACCAGCAGCAGGACTTAGAGGTGGAGCTGCTGCTGGTGAGTGGGCGACCCAACGCAATCCTACAGGCTCTGCGGATCCTCATGAGCAAGAAGCAGTGGTATCGGGTCACCCAGGTGGCCCAGAAGTGCTGTAAACAGAGTCCGCTGCTCAACAAGGAGATTTTCACTATTTTGCTGTGTGAGGTGGCCCATCACAGAGACCTGGATCCCTACCTGGACTTGCTGTGGACACTTTGCCCCGAGGATTTCACCGTCACCACCATCCTGAACTTGGTCCTTAAAAACCTCCCCTCTCCGAACACTCCCTCCCACTCCTCTTCTTTCCTGGCGTCCAGTTCAACCTCTTCTACTCCTCCTCCTTTCACAGACCCCCACAGCACTCAGTTGACCATTGGACTATTGAAACCACTGCTGAGAAAAGTGTTGCAGAGGGAGACCAAGCCTAGCCAGCGCTACGTGGACATCCTCCAGTCACCGTCATTCCCCCCTCCGGCACTGCCTCGCCAGCCCACTGAGCGGGGCGGCAGTGTCACAGACCCCCGTGCAGACTCTGATCTGTGCAACAACATCACCCCAGCTCTTCTTGCAGAAACCCCTGAACAGCAGACCTGCACTCAAACAGCTATTCAAAGGCAGAGGGTGGCTCTACCTGCTAACACAGTTTGAAGAAGAATGAATGAAGAACAAAAACTGTCTTTATACTCCCTTCAACACATAATCTGACCAAAGCGTAAATCAGAGTGTGATGACAATCATATTATAAAACAGAATAATATCAGTATGTTACAGGTACTATCACTGTAATGCAGATAGTATCGTATTTGATTGTATGTTTTGTTTTGTTTTGTTTTGTTTTTAAACAGTTGAAATGTGACTACTAGAAAATATTAAATGACTACTGAAGATCCTACCAGTGTAATAACTGCAGGTAATTTTAAATGTTTAAATAGGGATGCACTGATCCGATACATCGGACCATTAACTGACACAAAAGGCAGGATCGGGCATCTGCGGCAAAGATTTCACATCAGTGTATATCTCAGCGTATTTCTGTGTGCATGAACATTTTGCTCTAAGGAGCTTATTGCGGTCAATACGGTTAACGTCATCTTCACTTGGCCTGTCTGTCTCCTTCGCCACACAAGAGCAGAGGAGAGAAAATCCAGTGGAGACTTTGACATGAAGCTGAAATGAAACAGCTGCACATAAATCAGTCGTATACAATATTAAAATACTTCTTTTTTTAAGATATTTAAGTTTATTCAGCTTAGTTTCCTAGAAAGAAGGAGTCCCTGTTTTTATGTTTCATTTCAATAACTGAGGTGTGCATTTCCTTCATGTTGCTTTACATATAAGTTAATGAATCCTCTGCGTGACAAGTGCAGCTTAATAATTTATCGTCGATACTCTGTATCTGCAGATATCGCAAAGAAAGAAAAGTCGGATCGGTGCATCCCTACTCTTTATGTGTATAAACTGTATCTACAGTGTTATTTATCTTTTCAGCCTTAACTGCACGTCGATGAGAATGTTCTTGCATTGCGTAACTTTAACCTGTATGAGAATGCTATCAAAAAGTAGCAGTGTTAACACAATATAGTATGTAAGTGCTCAGTGAAACACAGAGCTGGTTATTCCTGAGCCAAAATGGCATCTGCCTCCACTTTATGCTCCACCCCGCTCTCAGATTGGCACTGATTAAGTCCTGAATGCGGATGTTCTTGTATTATATCAGAACAGCAAAAACAAAGCCACTAACTCCTGTTGCTGGGTTTTATACAAAGGTGTGTTCCCTTTTTTAAAAATAGATCTTGGCTAATTATAGCCGAGTATAGCTTCCTTTTACTTGCTCAAGTGCGTTTATGCAGTGAGTAATCTAATAGTCTGAATTCAGACAAGCTGACCTTTGTGGGTTGTTTTAAGCTAGGTATGGTTTGGCAGAGGAGGGAAGAAGGAAGGAGATCAGGGCTTCTTTTCTTTGCTTTTGGTTTCACATTTATGCTGATGGCTTCTGTTTGGTTTTAAGTTTCTCAAATAGTGTAAAATCTGTAAACCAAAACAATCTACGTGACTTTCCTTTGCTTCCATTTTCCATTCCTGTCACCTTTTTTTGGGTCACTCTAGGCTCCATCTTGTCTCCTCTGCTCCCTCTCAGCCGACTCCTTGGACATACCAAACAGAGTAGCCAGTAAAAGCAACTCACAGTTCAACTTTCAATTCAATTTCAGCAGTAATTCTGTTAAAATTCAAGTGCTTGTGGGACAGATTGTGACTCACACAAGCACCCTGCTGCTTGCATAAGGTCATGCATGTCCTCCTTTATGAACCCGGTGAGGGTAATGGTATTAGAGATGATAGCCCCTCGGTCTTATTGCCACTGCGGGTTATGCTCTGTCACCAGCTGCACTTTTATATCACAACAGTCAGTATTGGTTGTGCCTCTGCTTTGGGTTTTTTTCTGATTAAGTGCCATAAACAAGGGTGTATTTGTGTTCCCGTTGTGCTTAATGCCTTCTGTTGGAGCAGCCTATTAAGCTTGTTATAGTCAAAGTTAAGTCTCTGTCCATAATATTTCACTCTTCTGCTTATTTATTATGTACCAATCTTTGGAAGACTACTAAAATGATAAACCAAGGTCCTGTTTGGGTGAGGTTTTGAGAAAGTCAGACATCTCTTAGGTATTCAGTGACAATCAGACTCTAAAATGCTGCAGAAAAACCTGCGTGCCTTTTACGGTGCTGCTTCTAATTTACAGGGTAGTGTCATAGCTCAGTTGTCTTTTCAGTCTTAGTCATATTTTGAAGACATACGCATTTTTAAACTTTGATCAGCTCTTGGTGTGAAAGGGCGACTGCCCCTAACAGCTTCCTGATTTCTTTCTCAAGTCCATTTAATCAAGCGACAGTCATTCCAGGCTCTGCACAGCCAACAGACGTGTTAAAGCGTGCACAGCTCATCTAACAGATATGTTTCGACTCGTCTCAGATTCACTGGGAACTCCCTGACTTCCCCACAGAGGCCACTGAGCCTAATGTCACAACTGTTTCTGATGTTAATATTCACTCGCCTTAACCTTTGCTTCAGGTTGCTGTTGGCAAAGAGAAGCTCCTCCTGCACTTGCCCAACAAAATTTCACATCCACATGACAACTTTGTGTACTTTCGGTGATGCTAATTCTTAGGCAGTATTTGTTGAAGAATGTGTAAGTATTTATGAAAAGATGCTGTATGCTATTAAACTGAAGATGAAACATGAATTTGCCGTCTTGAGTTTTATGTGTAATTTCCTGCTCATTTGCATTTTAATAATACGGTTTCTTTTAACGGCCTCGGGAGACGTGCCGCTTGTAACATGCAGTGTTGTTGACGTTGGAGTTTTGATTGCACTTTGGTATCTTGTAAAAGTTTTGATTTGTTGTTTTGTTTTAGATTAAGCCATGCTGCTACAGAGCTCCGTGATGAATAGGGAAGTGATAGACAGCAGGCAGTTAAAAATTTGTGTATCTGTCAGGTCATTTTAATGCACTTTCCAAAACATGTCATTGGTATCTGCCTGCCAAGTCCTCCTTCCCACAGATTAAAGTAGTTCTGGTTTGTCTAGATCTGTCTAGTGCAGAGTTAACTCAACATGCCAGATGGTCTTGTGATCTTGTGAGACGCTGCTTTGCAAGTTAGCTACACAACAGACAATTGAAATGTCAAGACCAGTATGTCCTTACTTGTTTTTGGTTGGGGTTTTTTTTTTTTTTTTTACCTGTATTTACAGTTTAACCCAGCCTGAAAAACAAACGCTGTACACGCAGTTATTTGATCATTCATTTGATCCACTGCCCCATTCCCGAGTTTCACCATATCCCTTTTCTTCCATGGCAAATCCACTTACAGCTGCACTTGTGTGTGTGTGTGTGTGTGACACAGAGGAAGTATTTAGGTGTGTAAATATGCTGAAATATTTCCACATTCAAGGCCTGCATGAGGAATGTTTGTTCCGTTTAAGCATTCTGAATAGAGACAAACCATTTACAGTGCTTGCAAAAAGCAAAGGGAGGACAGGGTGCATGTGTGTCCCTCACAGCAAATAGGTGGTTTCCTCATGAGGATGTGAAGGTTTAAAAAAAAGTGCTAAAGACGCAGAGGGTAATAGGAGTCAAAACAGTGGAGAGGGAGGTGCAGAAGCCTGCATAACATGATACCTACCATCCCTCGGCCACTTATTTCCCTCCTCCTGTCTTTCTCCTTCACTTTATCTCACTTTTTTTCATCTAATTGATTTTTGCTGACTCCACCGTCTCTTATTACAAGGTGCCAGTGCTGTAATGCCATCGATTCACTTGTTCTAATTATAGATGGCATCCTGTAAACTATAATTCATCTAAACAGATGCTGGCAGGCTCTCCCTGCTGTTCTGTCCTTTGCTCGCCTTTGAGCAGCTGACCGCATCCTGCAGAGCAACTAAAGTGAATGCATCAGTAGAGGGATGGCCACATTAGAGCACTTTTTAATCAGAAGTATGCAGGGAGTAAAATGTTTTTGATCATTTTCAAACCTTTTAGCAGGTGATAAAGGTAGCTATCCACTTTGACATGACGCAGAGACCTAGAAACTGGAGTGAGTGTAAATGCTGACCTCTTAGTTTTTAATTATAAGCTGTACACTGACCTCATTATTTGAAACTTTGAGCAGTGAAAAAATGTTTATAATCCTTGTCTCTGAAACACAGTGAGCAAGTCGGGAACCTTAGCATCCATCATTCTGGACAGTGATGCCATAAACCACTTTAGGTCCATTTGTTCAGTTCATTTTTATTTCAAACATATACATTCACCATCATTTCATAAAATCTTTCCATGCAGTTGTTTGAAAAGGAGTAGGCAGAAGTATATACTTATTTAGCCCTACCCCCTCAGGTTTACATCATCATCTAAATTTGAACAACAAAAATGTATACAATGCCTTCAACTTAGAACATAACATCACAAAAAATATTTTCTCCTATTCATTCATGTCAAGAAGGTGAAATTATAGCAATGCTCTATTTGCAGGACTCAAATCACCAGTAGGACATCTTCAGCTTATTCAAAATGCAGCAGCCAGAATCCTTACAGGTACATGGAAACCTGACCACATTACCTCAGTACTGAAGGCATTTCATTGGTTCTCAGTGCAATATAGAATCACCTTTAAGACCTCTCGGGTCATCAGGTTCAGATCTTGTAACTGTTCTCACCTCGCATCTCAGTCTGCTGAGCGTGCTTTCAGTTACTGTGGAGCTGTCTGCCTGCTGATCTGAGATCAGTTACATCTGTGCATACGTTCAAAACCAGACTCAAAATCTTTTTGTTCCCACAGGCCTACAGTTAATGGGTGTTGTTTTGTTTTCACTGCCTTTAGGTATTGTAAAACTACAGTTTTTATGTCCTAAGTTTTCATGTAATGAAATGTCTGTGTTAGCCCTTTCAGAGACTGGTCACCCGTTCAGGGCGTGGTAGCTGTAATAGGCTACCAGATCAACTGTGACCATGAATTTGATAAGCAGAAGAGGAAGGATGGTTTTGAGTATAAGGCTTGCAAATTCAAAACCCATCCCTTTACCATTTCAAATTTGGCTTCCGTGTAAGGCCTCAACAGCACCTGCAAGCTAACAAGTTTGCGGATGACACACTGAGTAGAAGGAGACAAAGGTCTGTGTATCTGCCATTAACCAATTCCTGGTTCTCAGAGAACATGATTTGCATCATCATTTTCATATTTGAATTCATGTATACCAGACATAAGGTGCTAAAGACGGGAATGCATCAGAAAATATCTATACTAAAAGAGGTATGCAGCTGCACAAGCATTTGTTTCTTTTAATTCAAGCTTAAAGTTAACAGTGCTGTGAAAAAAGTACTTTCCCTCTTTCTGTTTTTTTTTTTGTTGTTGTTGGGGGGGGGGTGCATAATCGTCAATTTTTAACATTAAACATTTTACATAATTAAGGGAAAAGGTTATCCAAACCTACCTGGCCCTGTGTGAAAAAATTATTGCCCCCTAAACTTGACATCTTGGCACGAATAACTACAATCAAGCATTTGCAGTATCTGCACATGAGTCCTTACTTCTCATGGAACAGAACTGAAGCCGTCCAAAATTCACCTTTTCTCATCAGTCCATGGGATATTTTTTTTACAAAAATCTTGAGGATAATCAGGATGTTCTTCAGCAAATGTGAGATTTACCTTTATGTTGAACTGAGGCCTGCAGTTGTTAAGATGCTGCTCTGAGTTCTTTCTGACTTTCTGGATGAGTTGCTGATAAGCTTTTGAAGTAATTTTGGTAGGCTGGACACTCCTGGCAAGGTTCACCACTATTCCAAGTTTTCTCCATTTGGGGACACACTGTGACTTCCTGGATTCCCAAAGTCTTGGAAACAGGTTTGCAATTCTTTCAAGACCGATACATGTCAATGACTTTGTTTCTCAGCTGTTTTTTTATATCTCAGCATCATGTGTTACATTTTTGTAGATCGTTTAGCCTTTTTACTGTGTGATTATAGCTAGTGACATTGCACTTAGCTTCCAAAAAATGTGGTTAATCACAGTTAATCTGTGATTTCACATGAGAGGCATTTAATTTTTTACATAAGGCCAGGTAGGTTTGAATAGCTTCTTTCCCCTAATGAATGAAATCCTCGTTTAAAACTGCATTTTCTATTTACTCCAGTTATTTTTGGTTAATATTAGATTTTGTTTGATCTGAAACATATAAGTGTGGCAAATATGCAAAAAAAAAGAAAGAAAACAGGAAGGGGCAAATATTCTCATTTTCCACACGGCCTTTAGATGAACTAAGTTTGACACCCATACAGCGTGTGACTGCTTCATTGCAGTCACACTGTTTCACTCCCCTAAACCTCAGTCCAGGTGCCAAAAAAGCTTCCTGTGCTTAAAAAAAGCCTCAATCGAGCCGTTTCTAACATCTTCAAATGAAAGTTAAACCATAGCATTTTAGTTTTCAGCCAATATAAACCAGTTTCACTAATGGTAATCCATCCTGTGTCACACGAGTGAGTAGATGTCTGCTTGAATGGTCACAAGACACACCAACTGTTTGTGAAGAGAGTTAAGAGAGTCAAATAAGTCAGCATAAACATAAAAACCACAAAAAAAAAAGAAGAAAAGAAAAGAAAACTTGTTAAACTAGCAGTTTATAGAAATATTACCTATGGTTGCAGCAGAACAGATGATATAAAGTGCTGTGTAGCAAAAGTATTGATTACAAATCCATAAATCTACATCTATCTATAAATCAGCATCAATTCAAAACATCTCTCAAAAATCAGTTTACAGCAACATAATGTTAAAAAAAATGAAGTGGTTCTGTGTAGTTAGCAAAAAAAAAAAAAGTGTCGTGGTGACAAAAGTTACTTTTCTTGAGATGCACTTATTTAGTGATTCATGAGAGGGAAATGTGCTTTTAATTTTCAGCATTAGTTCAGTTACACTTAATAACTGAGTTAGAAATGATTAGGCACACCTTAGAGTCACATTCATTGAGCAAACTGCACACCGGCATTCATGCAAATGTATAAAGCAGCTCTGTTCACATATGAAATGCATATGAAACCTGTATAAAAACTTGAAAAACCATAAAAACTCTAATTGTAATACAGGACTTTAAATTTGCTATGGTAAAAACAATCCCTGCAGTTTCCCTTTTGCCCTGTGTACCCCTGAGTTATTTTAAAGATGCCATGTGAAACATTATTGTATATGCAGTGTAGGGCATTTCATAAGTTGCTTTTGAGTTTCCACCTTGTGGTGAAAACTGGATTTTTTTAAAGTATGTAACCTTTTTCAGACTTTTCATCAGAGTGACAATATGCCACATCTGTGCCGGAGTGCACCATGTTTTTAGTTTGTTAAGCAAAGCAACATTTGCGTCTGCAGTCTTTTAAAGCAGCGCTGCGCGAATGCCGTCTTTCTCATTGTTTCATCTGCGCCCGCGGGATGTGGTTCACGGTAACGTGGTTTCTGAAAAGACACATGAAGAGTCAAAGTCAAACGCATACAACCGCCATTAAATTAATCTGTCACGTCATTTTGACCGGTGCATTTTCGTAGCTTTTTTTTTTTTCTTACTCAAAGAAATCAGATTCCTTCATTCTCCTGTAGTACTTGGCCAGCTTGATAGAAAAGATGATGCCGGGGATGAAGAACATTATGCACCATCCCAAACTGAACCAGAAGGCATTCTGAAGAGAGAGCAGACAGCTTAAGACCATGCAGGCTTCATACAAATATAAACAAAAACAGAAATTGAAAGTTTAGTCATTTATGTTAAATGTATATTCCTCTCCAGGGTGTATTTTGCTAGGTGGAAGATGTGATCCTCACCAGAGATTCCACCATGTATGTGCAGACGATGACGTCAACAGAGTCTAAAGCTCCTGCCACCGGCCCACAGCGGCCCACCTGCTGCATGATCTGAGAGAAGATTGCATCCAGATTACTAACACTAGAAAAGGTACACTCAGGCACCTGCACAAGCACAGGGCGTTTATTTCAACAAGTACAGGCAAAGATTGAGTTAGACTTTACCATGAGTTTGGCCCAGTCAGTGTAAGCAGTGAAGTAATGCAGCTGACAGTCCAGAAACTTTTTGCTTTCCTAGGTGGGAACAAAAAAATGGGGTAAATTCCTCGTGTTTTCTCCCTTCTTTCCACTGACAGGTCATGAGGAATCAGTGAAATGCCAAAATGCCAAATCATCTTAGCAAATGAACTCCTTTTAAAAGCCTCTGAAGATGACCATATATTACTGCATTAGGATTATGATGACGTATGATGTGTGTAAAGGTGTAAACAGTGCATTTTATTCAATTTAGTCAATTTAATGTGCTTAACATATTACATTAAATAATTAGAGGTTAAGTTTGATGAACGTCCGCTATTTCCTGATACTGTTTTGAAAATAACATGGTATAACACTGATTTACAGTCAGTCCTGCTCCCGTAAATACTTATGAGATCATCAAATATGTATCATACTGTGATGGGAAAATCCCTGAACAGGTTTTTTTTCTTCTGTTTTTGTCCTCAGTGGAGAAGAGCAGACTTTAAACTGACTGCAACAGCCAGTTTAGGAAAGTCAGCTGATATTTACAGATAATATATGATAATTATAACAGTGTCAGCTCTTATCTCTTAAACTGAAGAACACTGTCGATGATTAACGACAAAGAGATATAAGTGGAGGATGATTAAAGTTGATGGATTTAATGCAGAGTGGGTCTGTTTGTTCCACTTTCTTGTGACACTGAGTTAGGAAGCAAATGTGTTTTCTGCAGGTTTAGTTTGCGCTATTTTTTTAAACCTTCTTCTATGACACAGTGAAAGCAAACGTTTTTGTTTTTAAGGCTCCTAAGACAACTTTCACATGACAAAAGACGGCGCTTAGAAATAATAAGGCAACGAGGTGCTATGTCCACCCTAACCCCTGTGGTTGTGGAACTAGTAAGCACACTGCTTCCACTACAAGCAGCACATCAATACTCACTGCACCTCCCCCCTGTTCCCAGTGGCTAAATAACTGACCGACCACATGGAGCACTTTTCTTCCAGCTCATGTGACTCGTGCCTGTACTCACATTCTTTACAATCTGAGTTGCATTTGTGTTGAGAAAGTCTTGTGCTGCTTGCACATTGCTCAGCACCTTGTCCACCGTTACCTGAAAGAGCCAGAAAGGCAAGCATGAGAAAAAATAAAAACATGAAAGATCAATTTAAAAAAATAAGAAGATGAGAATGAAAAAATAGAGAGAATGAGCTCTGCTTTTGACAGCTCCAGGCATACTCACATTGACTGTGACTGTAGTGTTTTCAAGGCCCTTGAGGCTTGAATTCACATTTGTCTATGGGCAAAAGCAGTCGATTTCTCTTTTTGAATTCCGATAACCAACAAAAGAATAAAACAACTCCCAGAATAAGGAGAGAAAGAAAGGAAAGACAGAACTTACCAGCTGTGGCTTGATATTTGTGTCTATGTCAGCCTGGATCCTCCTGACAATATTAGCCTCATTTTTGAGTTCTTGTTTAATATTATTATCAGTCTACAAACAGGCCAGAGGTTGGTTTGGTTAGCACATAAATTAAAGTCACATTAGTTTGTAGTAAAAGTGTAAAAGATTCCACTAACTTGACGATCAGCTAAAGTATCAAGGTCATTTGCTGTTGTATTCAGATTGATGCTGGAAATGGTGTTCATCTGAGGGAGATAAGTAATAAGTGCCAGACTGCATTAAATTGTACACATGCAATCATATAATGACAGTTAGTGATCGACACATCAAAAGGCCTACCTGCCGCATGACAGCAGTGAAATTAAAATTTTCAGTGGAGATATCTTGCAATTGTTTTTTAATGTCATCGCTCAGAAAAGTGACCGAGGGCAGAGTGATATCTGTGTTCTCAAAGTCCTGTTGGACACTTCCCGTGTACTGCGGGTGACCAGGGAGAGAGAAAAAAAAATGTATTTCATCATTTTGATCCGGTCAGCGTAAGAAAACAATCTGGTATGCTTAAGTCACATAGGGTTGTCTTCATTTGTTTGAAAGGGTGGCAAGGAAGCTCACCTTTGTCACATTTAGCAGGTCGCCAAGGTTTATGATTTGGGACAAATTGAGTGCTGTCCACAGAGCCTGGTTTTCCTCACAGTTTCTGGAAAAAAAACCAAATGCAGTAAGTGCAACTTTTTCATACAGTTGCTAATCAGAATGAAAGTTTTAAAGAAGCACATTTGAATTTATTTTCCTAAACAGATTGACATGTTTGGGGGACCAGGCTAAATGTGTAGTACTGCCAAAGACACATTATTTTGACTCTGTACACAACTGCTGTGGATTTTAAATAAAACGGTCAATATGTGATTGAAGCGTCGCAGGGTTTTCAAAACAATTACGCGTTAAGTTTTCAGGAATTACGCCCATTTTAACACACAGTCTCACATTTTGAGTCATAGTGCTATTACGACTGAAACAGATTCCTTTCTGATACCTCAGATTTTCTGGAGTAGCAGCTGAGTGTTTTTAGAACAGCTTCAATAACATTAGTCACTGACTCACTGTCATAAGGCTCTTATGTAGGCTGTGACTTTAAGTGCACAGACTCTCACTCTGGTGTTATGACATTAAAAGGAAATTTACCGTATTTCAAAATTTTGCTTATTGTGCTTTATTCATACATCCCGAAGTTTTTCTCAATACCCACAGTTTGCAGTTTTTACCGACTCCAATCATTTCGTAATTTCTTTTTTTATTTTATTGCTTAAGCATTTTTTTTAAACTACATGGAACATGTATATCTGGCATTACATACCTATAGATATCAGAGATACTGATGTTGATTTTCATTCCTGAAGACGAAGTTATTTGCGGCACTGGAATCAAGCCAGAACTATCTACTAACTGTAAACAGAAGAGGACATATATATATTTATATATACATATGTATATATATAGGACCATGTCAGTGTAGATGTATGTGCAGGTACATGTGTGAGTGTATATCACTACCTTTAGCAGCTGTCCATTGGTCCAGGATCGGCAAACCAGTGTGTAAACATTTCCACCCACCAAGAAAAGTATCAGCACTGCAATCATGAACAGCCAGGAGAAGAGGAAGCTGAAACCTGCACTCCTGCAATTACATCCAGGTCAGAGGTCAAAAAAGAACCAGGCCTTTGGGCATTATACCAACATTCAAAGCCAGTACTCACATCATGAGGAAGATGCCTCCACAGTCCGCTGTGCAGGAGCGCTTCATAGGGTCTTCTTTTGGTTTCAGACCCAGAGGGCCCAGGACCAAACCCAGGACGTTGCACACCACCACCAGGAGGACCACACAGCATAGGGTCACACACACGCTCCATCTGAAGAAGTATGCACACGTGATGACTGAGTTGTGGGTATTTCTGTCACTGATCACGCCGCAAGTTTGCACTTCAGGGGTTCTTACCTTATAAACTCGATGTTGTTGATTTGTGGCAAGATCTTCTGGATTTCAGTTTGTGTCGTGTTCAGTGTCCCAGACACATCCGTCAGCGCATTTAAAGGGAAGTCTTTTTTAAACTGACTGATTTGTGTTTTTATGCTGTCCAGCTGTTTGGTGCTGCCTAATAAAACACACAAGCTCAGTAATGCACACACACACATGCAGTACGCATATTTAAAAAATGGAGTTAGTTCAGAAAGTTTGTTACAAAGGCTGCAGCGTTTACTCACTTTGAACTATACTGTTGGTTTCATTGGTCACCGTCTGGGGGATGTTATTGAAATACTCCTCCACCTGAGTTATCATGTAAATAGTTTAAATATATTGTTAATATGCCTCCATTAAAAATAATATGACTATTGAATTTGCCTTTCTTTCAGTGAAAAGAAAAGTTGTTTCTATTGGTCACACAAATGTACATCACAGCACCCCAGCACTGCCCTTTGCTCAATGCAGCAGCAAGCCTTTCATTGCATGGTGCATACCAATGTATCTGAAGGTCCCTTTATCCTATTTCACTGTTTCAAGACTCCCTTGTGAGAGCCAGAGCCAGTGTGCTGGGAACACTGACATTTCTCGTGAGAAAAAACAGACACCAACAAACAGATGTGTTCTCTGAGGCTGTTCTGTCTGCAGATGTCACTCACCTTGTTGATTTGGGATGTGAGATTAGCTTGGTTGGCTTTATCCACTGCGGACTGAAACTCGCTCAAGCCGCGAGTCTAGAGAGAACAATGAGACACAAACAACAAACCTTTTTTATCAGCAACAACATGTCGGACCTCAAACTAACACAAGGTGGCAGCAAACTGCTGCAAAACCAACATTTGTGTCATGGAGCAGATGGACGGAGGACAGATCAGCTGTTCAGACAAAGTCATAAATGATTATGTGCCACATTGTCTCGGCCGGCATCAAACAGTGTTTGATTGCATAAAATGATTCTTCCTGGTTCTTCATGATAATATATTATAAAACCCACAGACATGCTGATTCTTTGTCTGTAAATCGGTCGAACCTGACTCATGTTTTCCTTGAATGACATTCAGAAGCTGTTTCTTTTTTCTTTTTCTTTTTTTGCCTTTGTCATTCAGAACCAATTCATCCATTCAGAAAGAAACAACAAAACAGGAATGAGTCATCTTGTTAACACAAACTCTGTACTTACATCAATGGTGGTATCCACTGTTAGTGACTTTAGCACCTCGCTTAGTCCGGTACAGTCCTGGCATTTTGGATCGGATAAAGTCTGATTGATGCTGTTTTTCACAGCAGTGATATTGGCCTGGACGCGGTCTGCGCTGGACTGCAGCTGGACCAAAGACGAGTTCATCGTCTTCAGTTGACGGCTGGTGTTTTGAATCTCTGCTCGTATGAATCAAATACACAAATATTAGTCTCTGTGTCTATTTATAAACTACATAAATATTCATCTAAAGCTGTTTTTATATAGGGGGGTCCCTGCTACCTTCCTTTGAATTTAAAAGCTATATAAGAAGCTAAAATTAATGGGAAATACTCACAAAAGCCAAGACAATGAACAACAGGAACATTTGTTTAGGGAGCTTTTACCCACCCTCTTTTTACAATCCTGTACTAAGCCTACTCTCTGTTACTTTGAGAGTGGATGTGCTCTGTAAAGAAGTGTGTCAACAAATGATTCAGCTACTTTGCTAAAAAGAAATGCTGGAAATCCCCATAGTGCAAAGGTCAGAGTCAGAGACACTTTATTTATGCCCAAGGGGCAATTAAGATAGATGATAGGATCCTTAAAAGAGATGTGTCTAGACTAATATACTAAAATTAAATAATTATAAATTAATAAACAAACATATCTAGGTTCCTTTTATCCTATTCAGAGCCTCCGTGTCTCTGAGCTGACATCCTGGAAATGTTTTTAATACAAAGAGTCTGATAAAATAAGCCGCTGAGAACCGGAATGTCCACAGCTTAGGTTTCAGCTTTATAGGATAAACCTTTACCACTGCTGCTTGTTGAAAGCCACAAGAAATTTTAATGTAGAAATGTAATGTAGTAATGTAGATGCTTTAGATAAACTATAAAGGTTTCTAACAAAGAATAAGCTGACTGAGGAACACTCCAGACACCATTATATACTGTACTGTGTGTACTGTGTACTGTGTATTTACTAGTTTTGATGCTTTTTTAACCCAAACTGTCAGCAGACGCACATCATTAGAGTTCATATGAGGGTTAGAAGGCAGTGTGATTGGGAAATCACAGCTTTTAACCTATAATCTCTAAAAGTCTAAAGTGAAGTTAATAAGGAAGTGCCTTGAGCCAGAATTCTAATGGCCAGCGATGTTTCTCGTTTCAAAAACAAGTGAGATTGTGTGAACTCCTATGAGAAAACTTTCCAGTGTTCTGATTCCTAGTAAAAATGTGAGAAGTCTCACACAATATTTGATATTTTTGTGTTCAACCAATTTAGAGTTAATAGGACAGATTTTTTTTTTAATTGTATGTAGGGTATGCTTTTGGGTGTGGCTTCCTTGTGACTGTCCAAGTTTCAAAATGTCAGCCTGTAAATTAGTACGTGACCAGAATTATTATACTTTTGTGTTTTCTAATTAGTTTTCATTTTGATGTCCTTTTGAATTTTTGTTTTTCACTTTTTTAGTGTCAGTTAGTTTCATTTTTCTCATTTTTATTAGTTCCGGTGTTAGCTTTAATCTTTTGAATTATTACTCTATGAGGGGCATGTGTCAAGGATAAGATTCAAGAAAATCAGTACAAGTATTACAATGAAAACCTTTTAAAAGCTAGTTTCACTGCTAGTTTTGGTTTTAAGTTTAGTTTTAGTTCACTATAACAACCTTATGTAACGTAAATCTTTTAGGTAGTCAAAGCATTGCACTTGCACTGTTTTTCGTTACTTCTGTGTTTGTTTTTTCTTAACTTAAAAAAAGAAACAAAAAAACACTAAATAAGTAAATAAAACAAATGCAAAGGTTTAGGGGAAAGCTGGATACTACGGATGTCAAGGTGAAAAGTATTTACAGTAAACTGTACACTGTTTTTGGGGGGGGGGGGCTTTGTTATCGCAGATCTCATGACAGGTATGTACATAAGAACTTTCATTATCACGCTGATGCAGGACTGAGCATGCAGATATGGCTCATACCTTGATCCAGAAGTGTAACGGAGCGCAACGCTCTGTGCAGGGTACCATTGAATTTACTCTGGATCGCTGATCCCAACTGGATTCCGATGTCTAAGACATAGAAAAAAAGTGTTTTGAAATGGTTAAACATGTGACCAGGGTGGGAAATGTATTGCAGCAGTTTGGTTGTACAATCTGCCGCTCTTTCTCTGCTCTTTCATTGTTAGTTCCTTTTTCTTACCTTGCAGGTTTTTTTTAACCTCATCCACAGTTTTGTAGCTCTCTTCCACAACATCGTTAATTTGCTGGAAATGGAGTAAAAAACGAACTATTTCAAACTGTGTACTTAAGATATGGTTCACAACACAACAAACAGAGATGACTGATTACATTGGCTGATCATACATAGCAGCTTTTGCAAGTGACGAACAACAAACAGCCCCATTTTCCATCCAACCTTTTCCCAGTCTCTTGTAACTTCAGATAAGTATATTGACAATGTGGAAAACAGCCGGTATTTAATCAGTGCACTGACTTCAAAATTGAGGTCTGTTTGCATCTCACACAAAAGCTGCAGACTGATTGCAGGAGAGCAGCACTTACTGTGAATAATCCGTAACAGGAACTAACAAAACAGTTTACGGTTAAGAATAAAGTTCAAGAGCAGTTAGTCAGCCGGTACCAATAAATGCTGTCACAGTGCTGTCAGTGTATTTCCACATTTCCAAAATGTTCTCTTGCCTGAGGCACATTGGTGAGGAAGGTGTTGATATTTTCAATAGTGTTTATCAGCTCCACTGGCCCCTTGTCCACGCTCACTTTGAAGGCTTCGTTACTTCTGAACATGCAGACATTCCCAGCTCTGCAAAACACATACAGACACAAACACAATTAAATTCATGTCACCAACGTATTGTTGATCTGAGCGATGCAGTGAGCCGTGTGCATTCAAGCTGTCTTCACTGCTAATTTCAGATAACACATCATCATTACGCTGGTCAAAAACTCCCAAGAGCAGCCTACACACACTCACAAGATAATGATGGTGGTGGCGAATGCACACCAGTAGAGCGTTCTCCTGCGGCAGTGAGTGGAGGATGACTGCTTCTGGTACATCTTCCCACCGCAGTTGCCACAGCAGCGGCAGCAGGCCAGGAAGAATCCAACTATGGGCATGAGGACGATGTACAGGATCCCGATGGCTATACACACCAAGAAACCCACTTCATGCACCAGGATCTGAACACGTAGCATGCCCACACACATACAAATGATATGTATTAGCGTTAAGGCATCACAAATATCAGTTTCAAAGCCAAGACGGCAGAACTGCAGCAGTTCTTTGTGACAAGCTGTGACGTCATAACCTGGTGGTGACAGTTCACAATCAAGTGGATCAAAGTGCTTTACTACATTTAATGGCCTTGAACAAAACACAAAGGGATGCTTTGAAACAGTCTCATATTACAGCCATCAGAGCTCTAATGAGGGTGTGGCCTTTTCTATTATTATTAGCACAAAGTTCCCGTTTACAGTAAAATATGTGGAAATCATGTACAGTGACTTACATCTTTGATGGCTGCTTGATCTGGCAGCCCACGTTGGAACTCTTTGACTAGCGTGACCACCAAATCTGGAAAGAAATTAAAGAGAAACAATTTTTTTTTAAGTACATGAGTGACCGATACAAATCTGCGCTGCTGGTTTCTGTCCTAGTCATCCACATAATTTGTACAAAGGCTAGAAGGACAATATGTCTTTCGCTCTGCACAAGTGTTTATTCTTTCTCATTGTAAAGGTGGAAACCTGACACCTTGCATCTTGCGGTGACCAGGAAACCTGGTCATTTAATATCTGTCAGCAACAACAACAGGCACAGGTGACTGAGAGGACTTGTCGATCAGGTGACCAGATAAATGTAAAATGTCCTTTAGTGTGTTGAAATGAATTTGCATTTTTTTATAAAACATTTGCCCATTGATAACCACTGGCTTAATCATTTTTTCCTAAGTAAGAACCCTGTTGAGCATTTTATCCTTATCATAACATTATTTTTTTTTTTAAATGAAACGCTGTTTGTTTAAGCCCTGGTGACCTCATGAAGATGGAAAAATCAGAGGACTCTTTATAAATGATTAAAGTGGTCAGTGTGCGAAATCTACTCAATAAACCATATCTAATACTAATACTGACAATCGTCGCTTTTAAATTGAGTCTGAACTGGTCAAAGGCAGGCTTTTGTGTAAACGTGCCTTCTTTTTATAAATCAATACTACATAGAACCTATTACACAGGTTTATGGAGCAATTGGAACAGACAACAGATTTGACACACCCCTGAGCCAGGATATGGGACCCTACAAACAACAGAGCGCATAAAGGTTAAATATTCACTCTGCAAAATGCAAGAATGCCCATTAACTTCTTACTGATTAACCAATTCCGTCATGTTTCTGTCTAGTTTCTTCGTAGCACAGAGCAGGAGTGCAGGGTAATAGTGTCTCACCTTTAACCAAACAGGGAAATTTTGCCACATGCAGAACATGAAAGCCAAAAGATTTTATTGTGATTTGAATAGTTTCTGTCTGCTCTGTGCACCTGTAGTTCAGCGTGCTGCTATACATTAGAAGAAGGCCGTAAGGCTCGGTGATGATACTGACCTGTAGGAAAGGCGTTTGGCTGAACTGTGTGGAGAAAGGATTGGACTATGGCTGACATAAAGCCTGTTTTTGAATTATTTTTGGCTGTGTCGTGGTAGTGAGGCTGGGTAAGATTCTGTGAGGCCACATCTGCATTACAACTAGTCTGAGAAAGGACAGGCTGGGTCAGGCTGACCCCGAGCAGCACCACTCCTACTACTCCGCACAAGTTCCTCATGTTCCCGTATAACCCCATGTTTGCAGGTGAAATCAGTCAGAGAAGGCAGGTCCACAGAGAGCTCAACTCATGGCGCAAGCTCTTCCTTGAAGCATCTGAAAACAGCACAATGAAACTGATAAATCCACGGTACATCCGCACAAGGCAGGAAAATTAGAGACTGAAGAAGAGACGCATAAAGCCACAGACTGAGTCACACAGACAAAAAGACAACAGAACAGTTTGTTACAGCCAGGATACGGGAAAACAAAAAAACACTGCTGGCATTTTGTAAAATGGGAAATTTGAATGCAGCGCATGTAGGTCTCTGATAAGAACAGTGCCCTTTAGGCTTCTGTGTTATACTATACTTATCAAGAGACCCACAATTGTGACCCAAAGGAGTGACCGTCATAATCACAGGAAGAGTTGGTAAAAATTAGATGAAGCCTGAATACTTTCATGGAATCGGTAACAGCTATGTTTATAGTGTAAACACACAAATAGGTATGTGACTCACATACCTGTATCCTCGCTGTTTATCCCGAAACCATGTTCGTCACTCATAGCACGAGACAGTAAATGCATAGAACTCAGATCCAACGTTTGAATATGACTGTAATGTTTGTGGAGGTGGAGCTCTTTTAAGCAAATTATATTATCATGATAATGCAAAGTTCTCTTTTCTTGTTTTGAAATGTGTCACTTTTATCAGTCTGCTGATATTTGCCTTACATACTGACACTTAACTGGGAAGAGTTTGAGCATGTCCTCCACGTCTAAACAGCAGCTGAGGTAAGAATGTGAACAAAGTGCAGTCAGAGTGAAGAGAGTAAAAATCATGAAGTAACAGAAGCGTAAAGAGGAGCAGAATGTGGAAGCAGAAGACAAAGAGAGATCATTTCGATCTTGTCATTTGGAAAACATACCTTTCTTGGCTTGAGCGTTGAAGGACTGTGGAGCTGCTCTAATCTCTGGTGAATCAGGAGGAGACTCTCCAGTCCCGCAAAAGAAATGTGATATGCTCCAGTCTTGTTGTCAAGTGGACTGTGTGCTGACTTGCAGAGAACTGGCACTGAAAAGAGAGGGAGGAAAAAAATAGATTGAAGGAGGGATAAAGGGAGGGTCGACGCGTGTTGTGTCAGGGGGAAGGAGGAGTTATAAAAAGGGTAAACAAAAGAGATTTAATGTGTTTCCCGTTTAATTTAGTTTCCTGTATTTTCAAATGCATTTAAGGGTACAAAGCAGGGATGTCAAACTTGTTTGTTTTTGAAATGTTTTCTTACATGTATAGTCGTAGTTAAATTTGTGGCGTGGTTTTATGTCCTAGAGAGGCGAAAAACTAAAACCAACAAAACAAAATCATTTTCAAGAAAATGTGTTGAAATTAGGAAATTATTTATCACAGAAAGTCATCTTTGGCCACGCAGTTCCCTCCCAAGTGAATCAGTTCACATCTGCAACATGAACCGCAAGGTGTGGCTTCAACAGAGGCAAGGACACAGCCCAAACATGTAGGAGAAGATGGAAAGGACACGCTTGGGAAGAGAAAGAAAAATGACTAAAGCCTGCCAAGAAATTCTCCAAAATATTTCAACATCGAGCATATTATTGGCAGCAGCTGAAAAATTACTTTCACTTTGGTCAAAAGATATACTGTGTTGGTAACAAGTCAAGACAGGACAATTTTTACACATACAGAACAACAATTGACAACAAACTACTTACAGTTGCACAAGAAGGAAGTCCCACTACACACCTGCATGGGTAGAATTCCCCGCTGTGATCTTACTGTTAATGTTTTTGCATGGAAAGAATCAACAGTGTTTTCTCAAACTTGTCCACATTTTGCAGGAAAAACATTTCCCTCTCTGTGTAACAAGCATTCACGGAAAGAGGAAAGGATTGTAAAATAGGTATGCATTTAATTTCCCTAATGGAAATGGAATTCAAAGAGTTTCTGTCATTTTGATTTCCTTTTTAGGTAAACTTTAACAATCATTTGCTGATTGTTTATAGGTGTTTTATCACCTATAACCTCAAGTTTTAGGTTTTCTGGTTTATAAGCCTGTCAGGTGGCTTCTATACAAGAAGGCCATCAAGACCTTGCAGTGCTTTGACTTGCTGATTATCCTTAATGATTGTGCGCTCTTGAAATAACATCACAGGTCATGTAATTCTCGGTTAAACAAGAACTGAGGGGGCAGATTAACAATATAACAATACTTTTCCCATTTTCATCAATAAGGGCAGCATATCGGGGAATTCATTTCCAAGTTCCATTCGCCAGCAAGAAGTCAGTGAATGATAAAATCCTTAAGGCAACACTAGTGACTCATCCTGTTTATGTCAATGCTCATGATCCTTCTCCTTTCAGCTTGTGAACATAGGGATGATTCTGTGACTAAAGAAGTTTTTGTTCGTTCAGGATAA
This sequence comes from Oreochromis niloticus, assembly GCF_001858045.2. Taxonomy (NCBI): domain Eukaryota; kingdom Metazoa; phylum Chordata; class Actinopteri; order Cichliformes; family Cichlidae; genus Oreochromis; species Oreochromis niloticus. The sequence continues at coordinate 18,824,891 of NC_031978.2, forward strand.
ATTGCGACAAAACTGAATGTACTTTAAAAAATTAAATATGTAATCAACACTCTCCGCTTTGCCTGTTTTACAGTATCTTAAGTTTATTTTCTGCTAGTTACCAATAAAGACATGCGCCGATCTTTGCTTAATTGGTAACCTATGGGTAACTATGGCTACATATACGTAATAGCCACACAGACTTTCTGCATTCAGACAGCATTCATCGTTTTTGTCTCTTTTTTTTTTGCCAAGAAATAGTGAAGAAGTTCTTTTAAAATGGAAAAAAAAAGAGATGACTCACCTCAGGAAATGCAGCTTGGATAATCTGGCATTTATAAACTCAAAACAAGGGCTGCTGTGTCTTGTTCATATTAGTCTTCACACTGTCTCAGCAAGAAAATTCACAGTTTGTGCACCCATTCTGCTTGCCTGTATGTTGATTTTCTTTCCAGAGGCTAGTGATTTTAAAGAGTATCTATTACCACAGAGAGATTTTACATATCTATAACCTGTGAATAAACAATAGTCGGCCGCACCCACCTGCTTTTCAAATCTTCTGTTTACCAAGGGAGAACAGTCAGGAGAAAGTAGGCGAGACGGTATGTTTGAAGGAAACAAACACATTTTGATTCTTAATTTTTTTTTTAATTTCAGACAGTGGATTAACTAAAGGGCAGCTGTGTAAGATGAATAAGGTTTATATTGAACTGTACATCATGCAAAGGGACTCTTTCAAAGCACAACAACATAAACTGTAAATGAGCAAAATAAATCCTCCTTTAAGGATTTACTGAAGTTATTTGTTGTGGGTGATTCTCCGACATGCAAGGCCGCAGGTATACAGCTGATAAAAAACAAAACAGGAAGCTATGGGAAAAAGTTGCTGAAGGTAAGTTATGAAGACAGGTGATGATCGGTGAGCAGTATGGCTTTATGCTGAGAAACAGCACTACAGACGTGATGTTTGCTTAGAAAATTTTTAATGGGGAAGTATAAAGAAATGTCAGAGGGAGTATTAGTGCATTACTGGATGTAGAGAAAACATTTGAAAAGGGTGCCAAGAGAGGAACTGTGGTACTGCATGAGGAAGTCAGGAGTGGCAGAGAAGTATGTGGTGCACGACATGTATGAGGGCAGGGAGATAGTGGTGAGGTGTGCGGTAGGAGTGACAGACGGGTTCGAGGTAGGGCAAGGATTACATCTGGAACCATCTCTGAGCCCCTTCTTGTTTGTGATGGACAGGCTGACAGATTAGGTCAGGCAGGAGTCTCCAGAGGGTATGTAGTTAGAGTAGGGAGCAGGTGGAAGAGGGGGAGGTATGTTCCTGAGAGAAGAGGAATGACTAAGAAGAAGCAAGATAGAACACATGGGTGTGAATTAGAGGGAGAAAGGTGTAACAATGAAGAAACAAGGAGCACAGGTAGTGAAAGCAGATGAGTCTAAATACCTGGGGTCACCCATCCGTAGCAATGGAAGGTTTGTGTTGATTAGTGAAAGGAGGATAGCAGCAAAAGTGACACTAACAAGACGGGAGGAGGAGCTGGAGATGGCAAAGTTGAAGAAAGTAAGATCAGGTCAAGTGGTTTGGAGACAAAGAGAGGCAAGGCTGAGACAGAGGGATGGTGGATACTGGAAAAAAGTATGTTGACACTGGAGTTGCAACTCAGTGGGGGAAAAAAAAGGGGAAGACCACAGAGAACATTTATGGCAGATATGCAGAGCTAGTGTGACAGAGGGGAGGATGTAAGGGACACGGTGAGATGAGATGGCTGCAGATGATTTGCTTTGGGTGCGGTCACCTATGTGTGACAAAACGCCAAAGAGCTTCCTCTATCGCCAGCAATAAAGACAACCACATTTTTCCGTGAAAATTCATCTTTATTGATACCATACATGAATTATCAATGACAGAAACCTGGCAAAAAAATATAGATATAAAACCACCCCCATGATGAGGTGCTACAGGAGCCAGCTATGGGTGCATTGCCATTTCATCTCTGTCTCATACGCCCTTATATTTCCCAAACAGAAAACACAGGGTGTTAATAAGTTGCTCCTAGATTCAATTCTGTGTCTGCCCGCTGAACTGAAACACCACAAAAGTAGACTAGGGGTGCTGGAGACGATGAATAAGGATTTCAACACAATAGCCTGCAGCCTAGTGTAGATTTACAGATGGCTTTTCAGCCAAAAAAGATGGAGGAATTTCTGACAGGCTGCGCACTCGTGTGCTCTGTGAGACCCCTGCTGGACAGTCTACAAATTACCATACAACAGCTGTTAGCTGGCATCTGGGTGATGTTGTTAGGCAACTTTTTCCCCATTTCTTTGCAAACCCTGACAACACAGCTTTAAGACCGACTTCCCCAAGGGTAAGATCCGATGTCAGTGGTCAACCTTCCTTTTTTGTTAAACTCATCTCTCAGATATTAACATTTATCTGAAAAACAGACATCAAATAGCCTAAAAACAAGACCATAAGTATTATAATTAAAAGGTTTTGGTCAATCCTATTAAATTTCAATAAAGGTCGCACCATTGTGGCACATTTCCAGCATCTAAGGAACTTGAGGCATACAACTGGATGACTTGGAGGTCAACACTTTCTGTCACCGTTGCCATTTACTGGTTTTCAAATACATCTGACGCTTCCACACCCTCGATGGCATTTAAATTCCTCCTCGATAATACTGAGCCAACAGAACGATGTGCAAACTGCATCTCCGTAAGAAACGCAACAGAATGACCTCCGTTGGCATTAACTGACTCAGCAGCCCCACAAATTCCTCCATATATCATCATGAATATTGTACAGGTGGGTTCAACCTAAACAGAACATCAGTACATAGAAAAATAAATACAGTTTCCTAAAATGCGGGCAAAATTCGTTTTTTAAGTCAGTGATTGTACCATTAAAAATCACGTTTAAAAAAAAAAAAAAAAAAAAACTTTTAAGAGGCTTTTCATCTCTTTACATTAGATTGAGTATCTCATAGTTCTAGGGAGGAATACATAGAATAACTTTTACAGAAATTACTACCTAAAAATATACAAGCACAGACACAAACATGAGGAGTAAAGCCAACAAATGATTCATTATATAACATAAAACAGCGCCGTTTAAACAGTATAAGAATCTTTACATGTAGCTCCTTGGTCTGCAGCTTTCTTAATTGTACTTAAAAACATTTCTGGGAAGCTTAAGTTAATACAAAAGTCTTATTTCTTATTTTACAACCCCATCAAAACTTGTTTTTAAAATATTTGAGTAGCAAATTTGATTTCTATCATTATATTCTTTGAATAGAGGACCCCCACCCCAATATAGAGATCTGAAGACAAAGCAAACAGTTCTGCGATGATAAGACAACAGATGTGAACCAGGTGCTCGATGGAAATTTACCTGGGGAAACTGGTTTCCAGTGTGCTACTCTGAACTCGCATCAGATAGTTAAGCACTGGCCCTGTTGTCCCCAGCCTGTTTTAGCACTGAAGCCAATGGGCCAGATGACAGCTGGATGTCTGAGACACATGGATGACATATCAAGGATAGACTTACATGAAAGTTATTTACCATCACAATAAGAATGATCTAACAGCAATATTTCTACATTAATATACTGCAGGTTTCAGATGTTTACAGTTCTTACATTAGCAATAATAGAAAAGGAAAAAAAATACACCGTCAATTCATAAGAAAAATAGATTGCCGTTAATAGTGGAAAACAGTGCAAAGAATATTCTGGGGTGTTTTTTGTTGGCTTGCTTGTCTGTTTATTTTTAGAAATTGTTTACAAAAAAAATTGAAAAACAAAACAAAATCAAAACAAGTCTAAAACATAGAAAATAAAAACACACTTCTGTTAGCGCCTGGTGCTCTGGTCCAGACACGCTGCATACCACCTTTCTCCAGTACCTCAATGTTTTATGCTGAAGGTGTAAGGTGACTGTGTTAGTGTGTGCACACTGGTGTGAGTGTGTGCGTGTTTGCATGTTTGTGTGTGTGTATGGGTGTGTGTCTGTCAGTGTTTGTGTGTGTTTAAGATTTAGCGTAGTGGTTCTCAACTCCGGTCCTCAAGCTCCGGCACTGTACAGGTTTTTGTTCCAACCAGGTCCTACAAAAACAAATAATTGAGTTTTTAAAAACCGAACGTTGAATTTTGATACTAAGAGTGCACACAGTTTTCTGCAGCCTGCAAAAACATATGTCAAATAAAAGCTAAGCATTCCTTCCCTGTGACATGAGCACAACAGAAACAGCGAGGTGCGAGGCTGACGGGAACGCACGGTTGAGAGACCCGAGGTTGGAACAAGAACCCGCTGACATGGGCGCCGCTGCGAGCACTCGGACAACCGGACACGCCAACTCTGGCTCAAACATTGTGGTGAGCGATGATTGCGGGACGAGGGAGGTGGGGGGGTAAACACACATGCACGTACACTGCCAGCCCGCCAGACTCACCACACCACTAAGAGGACTGGTTGTAGCCGGGCAGACTACGGCCAAGGCTGAGCACCAATGATCATGTGAGGGAGCTAGAGTGGCTGAACTGGCCTTTGTGTGACGGCAATAAGCTCGATTGGTCCATCTATTTCACCACCCACTCTTCTTTTATCATGAAAGAACACAACAAATAAAAATTAACTCAACATAAGTGCTCGAAGCCGCCCTCCCTGACCCCTCTTGCTAGCATGTTGGCTCAGGTGGATCCCAGTAGGTTTTTTTGGGGGGGTGGGGGGAGGAAAAAGAAAAAAAAAAACAAAAAAAACAAAAAGAGTTAGCTGAGACCCCCTTCGTCTACTGGGACGACTGGGAGTTGTCATTCTTGCTCTCCTGACTGGAGGGTGCCTTGTTGTTCCAGGGCGAGTGTGCCCCCAGTGCAGGTGAGCTGTTGAAACTGTCCTCATCCTCCAGGCCATTCGCCCCATCGTACTGCGTGTTCTCCAGCCGCGTGATCAGACGCTCGTCCTCGTCACCAAACTCCCCTCCCATCAGAGTGGGCTCGCCCACCATCATCACATCCTAAAGGGGACAGCAAGGGCCGGTACAAATTATCCCCATAATACAGGGGGGTGCGCGGAATGACTGCACGCATGGGTCACTAACCCTGAACTCAACTCTGTAGTTGTTCATTTCTTTTTGGTTTTTGCTTTGGGTGCAATCTGACTGGGCTCAATTCCAGCATTACATTTATTTGTTTTATGAAAGTCATTATACTGGAAATCATCTAAACTTTGGGGACCAAGGGAACCCAAGTATTAAAAGCTTTCCATTTTAGTGTCCACTTATTCTGAACCAAATCACAACAGGACAATGTGTGTTCAGGTCATCTACTCAGACATTTAAGTAGTCCATGTGGCCCTGACTCCCTGTTCCGAGAACCAGGGTCGAGAAGCCTTTCCTACTGGCCAGAAGTGGGCATCCCTGATCCTTGAGTGCTGCATCACGGGGGTTTTCATTCCACCTCGGGTCTCGTTCGCTCAGTCAAACAAGCAGTGCTGTGTGAAATCACGTGCTCTGATAGACTCAGTGGTAACTCTAAGACCGGGATAACACAGCAGATTTAGAGTGAAAGCCTAACTATCCCACTGGAAATCAGAGCAAGGTTAACCCTACCCCACAGACCCATAATATATTACGCAGAGACGGAGGTCAGTTGTACCTCCTCTATATGATAAACCGTTTAACCTGTGGCCCTAGAGGACCAGGGACTGCCCATCACTGGATCACATGAGGGGGTCTAAAACCTAAATCTATTCATCCTCTGTAGAATTACAAAAAAACAAAACAAAAAACACACACACACAAAAAAAAACAAAAAAAAAAACCAAAAACCACCCTAATCCCACCAAACTCCGAGTCCAAATGCCTCCCTGACCTACCTCCACCCAAACCTGGTACTACAACTAAACACGCTAGCAACCCCAGCTCCCACCCAATATACGCATACAAAGAATTTTCTGACCCCTCTGCCCTTCTTTCCAACCCTTCCACCCTTATTTTCCCATGCCTTGCTCAGCTGAAGTTTGGAGGTGCAGACAGAAGTCAAGTAGATGTAATGCTTACAGGTACCTGGCTGGAGAGTGAAAAGCTGTTGGCTGGACTCTTCTTTTTACTGTTGCTGTTGTTATTGCTGCCTCCGCCAGAGCTCACGGTGCTCCCGCCGGACACCTTCCTTTTCCGCCGCTTGTTTGGAGCTTGTCTGGCAGGCTCAGCTACAAGCACAGAAAGACATGTTTCACATAAATCTCTATAAATCGCTAGTTTCTAGGTCATTTACAGATAAGAAACTATCACGCAGCAGCTGCTGGATTTTAGTATGGGTGCTTCAAAGCTTAAATTTCATAAATGCCACTGGCTATTTCAAAGGCATTACCTGGAGGCGCTACCATTCTTTGCCACTTTTGGAAGAGGCAGGTCTTCAGGCAGTCTCTGGGGCTCAAACTATAGGTTTTATGCCTAGACATCAATTCTTGCATGGGTTCCAATATCACACATAGCTTAAGGGAAGATGAGAGAGGCCAAAGTTGAATGATGGATGTTAGATTGTTCCAAACACAGATAATTCACCAATATGTTACCCAAAAAAAAAGAAAAAAAAACAAAAGAACAAGATCAAGAAGGAAATTTGCTTACACGGAGGTAGTTGAGCGTGGAGTTAGACAGCCCACATCTGGTGATATTTTTAGCCAGCTGATCAAGCATCTGGGGATCCTGGAGGATTGGAAAAAAACAAAAAACAAAAAAACACAAGTAATGACTAATTGCACGCACTGTATGTGAATCTGAGTATTAAAGAGGGGCTTGTTTACACGGCAACTCACATGCATAGCCAAAATGCTCCTTGGTAGGACCTCTCTGTGTTGTCTGATGCTGAAGTGCCACGTCTTGATCCTCATCATGTCGTCAAACATAAACTCTAGGTACAGGCGGCCCTCAACACAAATCTAAATCAAACAGCAGAGATCATGGGTTACCATCTCAACAAAAGGTTCAGGGACAATTGTGCGTCTATTATCCACACTGGCATTACCTGTGTAAACATAGGTTTGCCGTTCTGGGTCACCATGGTGCACTGGTCACAATCGAGAGACACAAAGTTACTATGGAACGACTCCTTTGGATGCTTCAAAACATAGAAGAGCTCGGTGGCACCCCCCTCAAAGATACTTCTGAAGTACCGAGGAATCAACGTTCTGCCGATGGCTGCAGACAAAATGTGCCAAAGTTAAAAAATTAAAGCACGCAGACAGGACATTTAAAAAAAAAACAAAGCCGTCATCTGATTAAAAAAACCTTATAATACCGTACAACCCAATAGACCACTCTTCTCTTAGACAGCAGGACATTTAAAAGTACCATGGGAGGCATAGCCTTCAGCTTTCAGGCCCCTCTCCTGTGGAACCAGCTCCCAGTTTGGATTCAGGAGACAGACACCCTCTACTTTTAATATTAGGCTTAAAACCTTACTTTTTGATAAAGCTTATATTTGGGGCTAGATCAGGTGATCCTCAATCCTATTTAGTTATGCTGCAATAGCTCTAGGCTGCTGGGGCCTTGCCATAATGCAGCAAGTGTTTCTTCTTCACTTACTTCTTTTCACTCTGTGTTTATAAACCACTCTCCATTTAATCATTAGTTATTATTAATCTCTGGTTCTTTTCCACAGTGTGTCTTTTGTCCTGTCTCTCATTCCCACTGTTGCCAAGTGCCTGCTCATAAGCAGGTCATCTGATTGTTGGGGTTTTCTCTTTATTACTGTAGGGTGTTAAAATAAAACATATTCAATCACAAGCAGCTATCATTTCTTTGAAAACATATTTCTTACTGTATCGTTTTGGACCATCTTCCAGACAGAAAGTGATCGTGAGCATAGCATCATCTTCAAAAAACTCTGTGGTGAAGGCATCCCACCAGAGATTATCACAGTCCTAAGAGGAGAAGAAGAAACATTTTTCAGTTTTTGATTCCTCAAAACGTGCAGTGAGTTATGTTAAAATAGGTCATGTTCAAAAGGAAGAACAGATGCCATTTGCAAAAAACAAGAACTGGAAATTCATGTACCCGCACCTCTTCTATAACCTTTCTACTCCTCAGGACAACAGAATGAAACGCACACAATAAGCCCTGCGATTGGTGACCTGTCCATGGTGTACCTGAATGCATTTTCTTAGAGATAAATGTTAAAGCGGGTTTTTCTGGATAAGCAACCAAACCCAACAATTCACTTTCCAGAAAGTAAAACTCAATTCCAGTAGTTCTTCCAGCTGTAGATTAGCATGCAAGCATTTCCTGTAGTGTGCAAACAGCCTCACAACGTAATAACACATAATGGCTACTCTTTTGCCCGTTTAGGCATAGAAACAGTTGGCACTCCAATTATGTTTTAGCCAGGTTTATCAGATAATCCTATTAGAGTCTGGATGTAATTCAAGTCTGAGTTCTGACTTCATTTTCTCACATAATCCCCAACATGGTTACCTACACATAAACAGCTGTTGGGAGGGAAATCTAAAAATAGGGCAACAGTAAGTAGTTTACAGGATCTACAAAATGTAGTTCTACGAGGACTTTATTACATTTCCTGCTTGGAAATAAAAGACAGGCTCTGTGTTTTTGTGAAACAGTTTGGTGTTGGGTTGCTACTACACTGTGTGAAATACAAAACGATTCTCACCTCTGTCCAGTTCTGTAATCTTTTGTTCAGCTCATATATCCGGTAGTCTGTCTGGTTCCCATACGGTGTGGGTCTCCTGAAACAGAAAATGGGGATATTCAACACCCTGCAGTCGGAGCTGCTTCAGTGCACTTACACCTGTAGTGCAAACAAAGGCAATAATCCAAGAGCAGCTTCAAACTAAATGCAGCATAAATTTTTGAACAGTATATGCTATATAAAGGACTTCTGACCTAAAACAGAATTAAATGACGTTAATTATTTAAGCATCAATGTGCTCACCCCATTCCAGGCTCCATGTATGAGGGGGGGTACATGGGTGTAGGCCTAGGACAAAAAAAAAGATATTGATAATCTCAACCAAGCATGTATGCCTTTAATAACATTCTGCAAACAGATTGCATTTCATAACCTTTCCATATTATTAAAATTAAATAAATAAATCTAAAAACAGACATCTTATATTCTTAAGTAAACATCAAGAAAACTGATTTAATAATAAAAACAAGAAGCCTGCAAGAAGTCAAAAGATAAGACATCAAGAGGGTAACAAATGGCATAATTTACTGGCTGAATGAATTCACAAATTTCCCTTGAGAGCTCAGCTCAGACCTACCCCACATCTCTGTCCAGCATAGCGCCTGGGTGGAAGGGGGGAAGCTGCCGCCGTTGGGGGGCTCCTTAGGAGAGTACAGCTTGAATGACTTTGACGAACAGCCTGCACACAACCCCGCAGCAGAGTAGGAGAAGAAGGAAGAGGAGGGGGGGGGGGAAAGAGCAGAGAATTAAAGGAGATTTAGATTACTTTGGATTTAGCTCATTCAAATCGCAGCACCATCTAAGTAATCTAATGCTGGATGATTTTGCTGAGATTCGTTCAAATAAAAGCCCACTGCCAAAACAATTTCCTGCTGCTCTCATCATCTAATGCACCTTCAATCTGCTAAATGGACAAGAAAACAAATGATTGTTTTGGGGAGGGGGGTATATTTATTAGCCTGTAGACATCTGAAAACACAATCTGCAAAATGAGTGGAGACCAGATCCACTGGCATATTTTTTGTGGCACCTGTACCATTACTGGCGACCCTCCTCTCAACATACGGTCCCATGTGAACCTAAACCATGCCTCTCTACACTGTGTGCTCGTCTCCCCCTCTTGCTGCCTCTTCTATACCCATCCCCCCCATCCCTACACTGGCTGTTGTTAACCCCTGTTTGCCCCGATAATGCAGTCATGCTCAAACAATCTGGCAGTGCTGAGAAAACATCTACTCAAGAAGGTTCCACACAAACAGCTGCTTCAAGTTTTAGGGTCTCAAAAGATATTTTATACCCAGGTTGGAGGAAAACAACCCCTAGAAATCTGAGTCAGACTAGCCAGTCACAACAACCCTCCAGTTCCCCTACCCTTTGAAGCAGACACAGAAGTGGGGCGCCAACGTGAGGAATTTAAAGTATGTTTTGATAGGCAGGTATTAGCAACATTTAAATAACAGCAAAACCCATTTGTATCCAGTTGTTTAACAATGCCTGCACTGCCTGTAAATGTGGTATTCCCAACAGGCACCTGCATAATGTTAATTTGACCTACAATTTATGCACAACGGTTGGTCACTGTCTGCTTGGCATAGGGAAGAGGGGGCTGTACTTAATTAAAACCAGCAGGGGGAGAAACGTCGACTCCCAGCGCCATGCATGCTAATGCAAACCAAAACCATAGAGAGGTGTAAATGTAAGATTTTTGCCACTTTTTGTGAACTGATCGAGTTATCTACATGTGCACCAATTCTCAAATGGTGATTGTTAGGTTCAAATGGAGAGAGAGAAAAGCATTAATTGTCCTCCTTCACCACACACTACTACAACTCCTCCTCCATTTACTTTCACCCTTTTCTTCCTTCTTTCTGTATACCCTCAAGAGTCATGGTAGGTCATCTTCTCCTCCCTATTAGTATGAGGCTGATCTTGCTCAAGGCCACCCAACAATGGTTCCCTACACATTACCTCTGACCTATACACCCACCCCCAGCAAGTCTAGCCATTAGTCCCAGACTGCATTCAGGCCCATATGATAAGCCTTTGTTCATTTTGATGCTGATCCCACAGCTTTGCGCAAAACATAATGTCCAGTGTAACAAATCACATCTCTATTGTGAAAAAAATAACCTTTCTCAAACACAACCCTTAATGTGAAAACAGAAGCAGCTACAACAATGGTTTTATCAAATTATGCAAAGATATTTTAAAACAAAGGCCCTGAAAAAAATGTTGACACATGGAGGATCCTCACCTCTAACATAAATACACACACAAATATGAGGTTCAGTCAGCAGCACTAAACCTATCCTATCTACAAAACCCTACAGATCATTAGATCCTTATGCATGTAAACAACTACTAACACGAAAAGACAGGCTCAGAGGCACCTGAGGTTAAAGGATGTCACATACTGACAAATGACTACAGTCCTTAAGCATCCTTGAACAGAGTAACTTTAACAATGTGAGAGATCACGATGCATATTTAACTTCTAACAAAAGGTTAACTTAACTGGACTTTGATGCAGTTCAGTCCGCCCAAACTGCTTAATGCAAACAATAGAGCTGCATCCAGAGGATGGCCATCAGCCAATAAAACATCCAAAGCTATGTGCAAGACTCCTAACGTATTAGCACAGCTCTCTGGTGTCACCTCTTTGCCCCGTGTATTCACATGCATGTGCAGTATACCTGTAAAAATGCGCGAGCATCCACTTTAACAGCACGGGCCAGGCGTAAACTGAACCACAGGGCCGCGTTCATTAACATTAACCGTTTGCAGAAAACGGATGCCATTGCTAAGCTATTAACCCACTTGCTAAATATCACCGCCATCCGCTCCCTATCCCCCCGTGTCTGTTTACGATCAATTTCAGCGGATATTGTGAACCTGTGATGCTGCTAACCTGGTATAGCAGTTTGACTGAGTTACCTGCAGAGAAACGTCCACCTAAACGCGGTGCTGCTCAACACCTCGGGTCGGTGTTTCTAGCCAGCTAGCCTTGCTGCTAGCCGGAGCGGCTGGATGGTGAATTCTCCGCCGCTGATAATGTACTCCTGTGGTCCTAAACCAAACAGCAGACGACGGGAACTGAAACACTGCCGCTACTTCCCCGCTTCTGGTGAATTTGCAATTCCTGCTTATATGTTTTAAATGTCATTTGTCTGGAGGACTGTGTTCTACTACTACCGGACCCTTTGTTCCTGCCAGCCGAGACACGAACAAACAAAGGCCCCGCCTTCCTCCAGGCTCCTCCGCCCATCCCTACACACAGACCGGGACAAAAATCTCAGGCCTCCCTCCCTAATAGGGGCCCCCAATTTGTCCTGACTGGGACCCATCAGTAGACCAGTGGCCCCCAGTGTAGTACAAGGTGGGTCCCCATTGCGAGGAACAACCGTCTCACTTAATCTTATTCCACAGTCTGACAGCATTGTGGGCCATGCCGTTTCTGTGCCAGCCCTGCTCTGAAGTATAGTGGGTATGAATAATATTTGGGTCAGCAAAGTTTAGGAGGGTAAGGTAGCTCTTTTTTCTTCTTTCACTGATACAATCAAATATCCATCTGCACTTTGCCTACTGTATTTATTACAAGTCATAAAGTGTCATAGTCCATAATAGCATTGTAATAAGATGCCACACAAGTGAAATACACTGAAACATGTAGCTCACTTGCAAGTCTCTTTTTGTCCAAGTATTGCATCTCACATATTTAACTATCTTGCACTTCACTTTGTTAAAATTGTGTGTGGACGGGCTAGATAAAGATAATTAAATATCTTAATACTTGACCAAGTAACCACGTGTTATAAAAAGAAAAAAATGCATCATTATGTCTGCACTTTTTTTTACCTCATTCAAGCATTTTTAATCTAAAAAGTTACATAGACTTCATTACTGCTCAGTAAAAGCTGAATCTCAGATTTCATGATTAGATATGGCTGCAATAAAATATGTCTTTTTCCTACTTTAACTGTGGATCAAAGTGACAGGATTATGTCCCGTGAAACTGCAGTGTCTGAGATGATTTCTTCTCAACCTCCCACGCAGAGTGTCCGACCATTTATGAAAGCTTTGTGCGAGGGCACTGAAACAGTCAATCAGTCATAATGGTCACTCATGAAGAATGAGTAGTCCTTTTAGAGCATGCTGTAAAAGTAATACTGTGTTAGCAGTGCTGGACACATTTAAACTAGTGGTCATCCAAGTCCTGTACAATCTTAAAATCCCTTAACCTTTATTCTTTTCATGCAGTGTGAATCAAACATCCTATTTATACCATTAGATCAGTTATGACTAGCTACCGACATAGCGCTTTTAATTGTAGCTTTGTAAAGGCCTATTAAAAGTGATTGACTCGGCTGATGACTCAAATCTTTTCGACCACAGCTCTGTGCCCGTCATAGCCTCAGTTCGCGTAGGCTAATCTGCAGCCTCACTTTTAATCAATAACCACTCTAATGTTTACAAGCAATATATTTGAGGCCTAGAGAACCATTTGTGGTCTCAAAGTGCATTTTAAGCTCATTTGTTGAGGCTTTCACTTGAGCTGCCAGTCAGTTAGAATTCTACAAGCCGGGAGTGCAGCCTAGGGAAGTGAAGCTATGCTTTTTGAGATGTACAGTAACCACATCTGACCCACACCAGCGTCTCTCAGCGCACAAACCCTATGTTAGATATAGAGCAGAGATATGTAAAACTGTATGCAAAAAAAAAAAAAAAAAGCAGGCACTGCTGTACGCGGGTTTCAGAGAAGGATGCACTACCTGTGGTCTGATCTGTTAATAATACAAGCCCAACTTTAAGATGGCTTGTTGAACAAAACCATAGCTGGCTGGCGTATCAACACCTTGTGCAAGTCAGTTTTGATGGACTTGCACAGAGGTGTGAAGGACAGCATCTCCCTCTGCTGGCAAATGCTGATAAAAGAAAAAAAAATGTATCTCATGCTTCAAAGTAGAATGAATTTACTGTCCTGGAGTTTATAGTAATATTTGATTTTGGCCATAACAACAAATTTGTACATGCTCAGCTGTAGTTGTATATTAAATTCTATTATCAGCAACATACATATGCACAAAATCCATTAGTGTGGATTTCATGGCAATATGCATTACTGCATGCATTACTCTGAACTGAATCCTCTTTAATCTGTATTCGGTAAGAGTCGCATTTAGCACATATAGTCACCTGGCAGGCAGTGATAACATTAAAGGCAACATAGCACAGGAACTAAGTCCTATTTTGGTCTCAGAAAAAGAGGTTTTGAACTGCACAGGTATTCGTGTACAAACACCGATATATCATCTTTTATTTATATATATCCTCTCAAAAACCACAATAAACCACCTAATCTAAGCAAAGTTGGGCCGACTTGCATTCAGACTGCTTTGTCTTGCTCGACTTCTGTGCTTTGTTTCATTGTTGTAAAAAATAAAAGGTTTTTCCATTTTTATTTATTCATTGGTTATTTAACCTCTGGCTTGCTTAGGCAAATAATATACTAGGAAAAACTGATATTGATAAACAAAGTAGGTCATCACACACTAGCCACATGTAATTATGCCTCGAAAATTTTCCAGGCTCTTCAAATGCATTAGGACTTTGACCAAGCGTGTGACAAAAGAGCTTTTAGCAGCACTGAGGAAATCTGAAGAAAGCTGGTGAAGAAGAGGATGTTCCAATTCCTGTTGCTGCTTTTTTAGACACCGCAGTGGAAGTATAAGCCTGTCAGGGAAACTGTTGTGACACCTGACTGGTAGTGATAGCTACAAGGCAGGAGACTGTCCTAACACAGGCGTCACCCAGAGGATGCTGCTGTGGTTTACCAAGAGGAAGTTAACAGTGTGTGTTCAAGATATGGCAAAGGATAACAACAGAGCGAAAAACCTCATGTGAATGTCTGTGTGAAGGTCGGTGTCGTGAACACTTGCAACAACACAGATCTCGGACCTGCAGCCAGTCTGAATTAACAAATTCCTTGGAAAGAGTTAAAATTTTAGGTTTTAAAATGAATTTTACAGTCTCCCTGAGAATAAAATTCATGGAGGTAGTAAGTTCTCTAGATAAAATTTTAGCTGTTTAAACTTAAGAACTAAGACTGACTGCGATATTATTTAGAGACTAAGCATGGAAATCCCCAAAAGGGTATAAAGACACAGCATTTAATTGTAATGAAATATGTAAACTTAAAGCAATCCACAACATCACTTACTTTCTTACCCAAAATTAGAAGCAGAAGAAACAAATTACAGCAAAAATCCATTCAATAATGTCAGTGTTTCAATATTAGTCTTGATTTGCATAAAACTGATCAAATATAAGGCTTGCCATTCAGCACTCTAACCCATCTTGACACCAACAGTACTTTGCACAGGTTGAATAATTCATGATACATTTAATAAAAAAGGGGAGAAAAAACAAATCTGCTTGGATTAATAAACCATTCCTGGTGTTGAGTCCACATAGGTGGCACAAGGATACAGTTTTCAGCTCTCCTTATACTTTGTTTTTACAGCAGTCTGCTGTCATCTTCACTAGCTTGTACATGTTTTACAATTACAGGTGTGCTTCAATAGAAAAATAATTTCCTCCTCATTTCGATGTCTCCCTATCCTCCCCCTGTTTTCAGCTGGGTGGCACATGCCAGCTTTCTCTTGCCATCCTGTCAGCCTGCAGCAGATGTGACATCACTACTGCTCATCTCCACTCTGCTGTCCCCCCCCCAAAAAAAAAAAAAACATTTCTCCGACTCCCCCAGCATCTCTGTCTGTCTCCCACGCATTCCTTCTTTCTCTCTGCCTCTGCACACACAGCCATTTTGATCTAGCAAACAAGATCTGAGAGCCTCAGTAGAATAGAGAGAGGCGGGGAAAGGAAGAAGCAAAAGAATTGAGGAGAAAAAGAAAGCGAGGCAGGCTTTTCAGTGCAGTGAGATAAAGCTGAAGGAGTCACGTTGTTGTGTAACAGTAATCAAAAAAAAAAATCCTAGCTGTTTGGCTGCCATCTTGGCTCTGCTTTAAGTCACTTTTCTTCAATCAGGAACCACGTGACTTTCTGCATGAGGTAACGCCACTTTTACTGCAAAAGGCAGTAGGCGAGGGATGAAGGAGTGACTGAAAGGGAGAGGAAGAGAGGGTGAAAGAGGGAAAGGAAGAGGGGCGAGGGAGTGAGATGAGGAAGGCAGAAATGGGAGGGAGGGGTTAGAGTGGGATGGGTGAGAGACTGAGAGTGTGGTGAGCAAAGGGGAGCGCATGCTTGAGTGGGTGCATGCGAGAATGGAGGGGGGGGGTATCTTCAGCTCACAGGCAATCTATTTTTACCATTTAGCCTGAACAAAGGATGTGATTGGCTCCACTGTGTTAGGACGAATCTCCTTCATGCAAGGAACAAAGCCTTAAAAAGGTTAATTCACAGCAAAGTCACAACAACAGCAGGATGTCACAGGGTTGTCACCGAGCTAGACAGCCATGAGAATGCCGTTCTTTATTCTGGCTTATAAACAGCAAGTATGCCTAGTGAAAAAACAAAACACATCTGTGCAATTCTGACCAAATAAAAGTGAAAATGATGTTAGAACTATAGACAACTTGTTTTTACAATGTAGATTCACACAAGAATGATGGGGAGGATCTCCCATTCAGGAACATACAAGAATGTAAACAAACCAGCCTTCAAATATAATGATTTACAGCATGCAGACAGGGAGGGAGACAGAGAGAGAGAGAGAAAGAGAAACGGCAAACCAGCTTGGATCAACATGACTCTGGTTATTTGTGAGATCTACCAGCCTAAACTTGTCCTAGCAGGCTCCTCGTGATGGTGCACAAACGAGCGAGTGTACTTGCATCCTGTACTGCAAATTTTTTCCCAAGCATGCATGCGTAAGCCTATGTAAGTCTGTGACTGTTTAAGTGGTGGTACACAGCATGCACATGGCAGATCACTCTGGTGGACCGTGTTCTCCGTACATCCTTCAAAAAACATGTGGATGTCATTAAAAGTTTCTGCTCCACAGTACAGTCTGTTAACAGGGGGAACGAAGGAGGCAGAGTCACTGAAATGCTACAGGAGGGAGAGAAGAAGCTAGATAGTACAGAAACAAAAACATCTGAGAGAAGGGCATCAAGCAGAGGCCCAATATTACTCCATTTGATAGCTGATTGCCCATGAATCAGAGCAGCCCCATTAAAATGATACTGACACCCTAATTCAATCTGCCCTCTCCGAAATCCCCCGAGCAGATGCTACGATTCAATTTCTATCTGATACTCTTTTCCCATGTGATGCACGGAGCCCGTCCCCTGGCACCATGAGGCTTTTCACTGTGTGCAAGGCAACCATCTCTGTAGCCTGCCTGCTCTCAGTGGGATACTTTTAAAGAGAAATTGCTCCAAAGTCAAAAAAAGGATCAAACACACCATGAAGAGAACAGATTAGAAGATGTACTTGATAAAAACTGCCAAAACATTTTGCTTGCCAGAGACTGACATGTGCAGACAGACTCAGACTGTACTAGATTCTCTTCCTCTTGCTCTGGTAGAGAAACACAAGAGCCAACTGTAGATCCTGAATATCAGTAACACTCAATTCTGTGGTTATAATCCATACTTTAGGTAACCTTTAAAGCTTAAGAGTGCAAGTCTTATTTTCTGAAAGACATGCAGGAATGCAAAATGCAAAGTCACAATGACAAAGAGCTGTGCAATAGCCCAAATGTAGCTTAACTCTAGGCAAGTTGGTTAAGTCTTAAGTACCCTCATTAATAGTTTAAATCCATCAAGGGAGCTTTAAACCATTTTGCAGCAAGTAAATTAAAGTGCTTTTGCCTCATTCAGTTCTGACCCCCGGGACAAATCTAAAAATGTATGTGACACTAAGCAGTGAGTTCCAACAACTCTTCTAGATGTACAAGAGCCCTAATATCCGTTAAGCAGAACTACAGTGGCCTGATGAAGCTGAGAAAAGGAGTACTTATTGATATCTCAGTGTCTGTATGTGGTAAAACTCAAAGAGCCATTGATCAACCGCACAGCAGGCTAGTGTGACTGAGAGGCTCTGCTGAACAACTCAATCCTAAAGTGTGGTAGCCTCAGTCTATAACCTTGTTTTAGGACATGTGCTGCGAGTGAAGCATGGATTCACCGCCACACTGCATGCCCACACAAACTCACACTCACATAGCTTGACGTTGGCCCTAGGGGGGTTTGCAGCACTTTTACATAAGTCATCTTTTTGACAGCACCACTGAGCACAGAGACGGAGGAGGAAAGAGGGAGATCAGAGACAGGGAGAGATAAAGAAGAGAGAGTACTCACCGGGACATGCACAACCTCCAACAGACATCTTCTCACATGTTGGGTTCTTCTCTAAACGAAACAGCTGCACTCAGTCCACACGCTGCTCGCATGGGCCAACTCTGAGGAAAACAACACAGACAGAGGGGTGGAGAGATAAGAGGGAGTGGTACAAAGCAGGGCATGTACACCACAACTACACTCCTCTCTCTCTCCGTCAGAGGCAGGAAGTTGGCACTGGTGCTCTAGCTGCATCATTAATAGGCATATTGCAACACAAGTGGGAGGGAAAATAGAGAAAGGAGTGAAATAGGAAGAAAAGAGTGTGTTAGACTGGAGTAAGTAATATGGACTGGAGCGAGGGAGCGTGTGTGAAATGGAGAATGCAGGAGGGAGGCAATTAGAGCAAAGGAGAGGAAAAAGAGAAACTGCACAAGGTGTGTGTGTGTGTGTGTGTGTGCGTGCGCGTGTGTCAGTGATGCATCGTCTATTTTTGCCCGGTGCTGCTGTGGGAGATAAACATACTCAGTAGGAGCCCAGAGGCAGAGGGTCATTACTGCCAAACAAACACGCATGCACAAACACACTCTCACACACACACCATGCCTCATGTATGACAGATTTTCATCTCTCTTTCTGTCTCCCTCTCCTTCCTTTTGTTTTTCTGCTGCAGAGAAAACACGGGTGTTAATCACTACAGACAGTATCGATTAAAAATGCAAAGCCCACCTGGAGCGCAGGGACACCGGAGACCCATGGGAGGCAGGAGGCGCGTGCATGCGCAAATGCGCACAAGCCCACAACCGAGAGCCGAGTGTAAACAGTCTGACTCCATTGCAAACGGCTGTTCAGCAAACCCTACTTCTTCTTTTTTTTTTGCTTTTTAATCTTACTGAACTGTCAGTTTAATCTCCTCACTCTGTTGATATTACTTTGACCTTTCTGCAGCTTGATGTGATTGTGATTCATTTCCTCTCCCTCCTCCATTTCACTGGTTTCCTTTTCCTTTCATCCCACAACTTCTCTTGGCCCAAGCTTGCCTGCTCTCTGAGCCAGTAATCTCATAATCTCACACATCACTACACAAACACACAAGCACATAACCGACTCTCATAATTTAGATGTCTTTGTTGCTCATCTACTTCATCCTGTCAAATGGGTGAAAGTCTATGCGGTGAATTATCACTGAATTATTGAGACTAAATAGGAAACGGTGAATGTAGAAAAGGTTTAAAGATGATAGGAAATGAGCCTGGGTCATAACTGCGTCAGTAAATGTCGGGTGGAATAATTTTTTTTAAACAAAGATGCATGTGTCCCAGAGGCTATTTCTGCATTACCAGTCAGAATTCGGAAAACCATGGAAAAAGTTTGCACTTTTCTTTTTTTTTTTTTTAAGCAGCATAATGAGTTAGGGTGCACACAAAGTAGTGCAGAAGAGTCAAAACATAGATAGCAGTTAGATCAAAACTGTTTGTTATCAGCTCAAAAGGTTTGTTGATAGTGTGGGGTACATAACCACTGGTCTATGATATCTGTGTAGTCCCTGTGTTAACAAAGGACTCCCAAGTGAGTTGAAGCCTCATTTAACAAACCTCTGTTTTCCATTTTCTGTCACTCACAACCAATATGCCAACACAAGACAAACAACTGTCTCCACAGAAATGAAAGCTGACGGGCACATTCCCAACACAGCAGCTCACTGGCAGAGGCATCACAGTTAAATGTCATACACGGTGTCAGACACTGCTCTTAGGACCAAGACACAATGAACAACCCTGCGGGCGTCCTCGTTTCCCTTTACTTGTCTTCTCCCCTCCTCTTTTCATTTGCCCTTCTCACACACAGACTTTTTTTGGCGTCTTTTGTTTCAACGGTGTTTGTCTTTCGGGGTCTTCTCATCTCAATCTGCCGTTTCGTCACAGTTCAGTGTTTTTGTGCACCTTGATGGTCGCGATCAGTGGGTTTGACATCAAGAGAACATCCTGCTACTTGTGAACTCTGAGCAACACAAGATATGAGAGAACAACAGAGACATCCCCAACAATGCAAGAAAAACAAACAGAAATAAAGAGCGTGAGGGAAGAAAGAGCAGGGAGGGTGTGCGAATGGGATTTTTGGAAATGGCTCCTGTTTCCAGGAGTGATAATGCTTTGAAGCCGAGCGCTTCAGCACTAACTGCACTGTTGTTCATCCTCTTTCTCACTCTCCTCTCTGCCTCTCGCTCTCCCTGCTTGTGGAGATGCAGAGATTCCCGCTCTGTCAACACATTTCACAAAAAAGCTCTCTGAGAATAATGAAGTTCCCCCCTCTGTTCGCCTCCTTCTCTCCACTGTGGGAGCACGCAGCAGCAGCAGTTCCATAACACTATGTGACAGACAGCAAAGTGTCTGCACACAGACATGCTGCCAGGTTGGCTTACTGAGGCATGCGTCTCATCCTAGTGTGTTGTCTTTACACAGTGTAAAAACACTTGTTCACCTCCACTGAGCGCCTTGATTCTTCATAAATATCTATTAAAATGTTTGAAGGGCTCCTGGTGCCACCATCGCCTTCCTCTCACTCTTTTGTCTTCCAGGTGTTCCACCCCCCCGCTTTTCTTTTCTCCACTGTCTCTCTCACTCTCTCTCTTACAGACAAACACTCTTAAATGTCCTCCATATCAGTGCTTACCTTTGTCTTCCTCTTTCTCCTCTTACCACACTCGCGCGAAAAAGTCCGCTCAGGTCAGTCACGCAGAGGAAACCAAGCTGGGCCAGCAGAGAGAGAGAGTGAGGGAGGAAGAATGTGATGAGCAGATGCAGATAGGAGACACAAATGGAGGGGGGGGGGGGGGGGGGGGGGGTCTAGTAGTGTGCAAATTGGATGATGAGAAGGAAGGAAGGAAGGAAGGAGGGAGGGAGGGAAGGAAGGAAGGAGGCGGGAGGCGGTGGAAGAGGGGAAATGAGAGGAGGGAGGGGGTGATGGTGGTGGTGGTGGGGGCTCTCAGCTGCACTGGTATGAATATGACGCAGAGGCAGCAGCCAGAGCCACTTCTCTCCTCTCCTTTCCAGCCCCATCCCTCCATACCCACCGAGAGACAGGAGAGAGGGGGAGAGAGAGGGCACTGTATCCATGGCAACGGCAGAGCAGCGGTAGGTAGCAGTTAGGGAGTGTGCTGGGGCACAGTGGTGTTCCTTTCTTTCCCCGTCTCTCCAACACACAGACAAGCTCATAAGTCCTACAGCTCCCACAGATGTACAGTACACAGCCGCTGATACGCTGAAGGAAAACACAGAGGAAACGTGGGCAGCACTGACTCATTTGGACATGACAGATAATGAGAAGCAGACTGTTTGGGTCTGTTGTGTCTCAGCAAACTTGGAAAACTGGGGCCAGAGAAGGTTTATTATACTCTAAATGCAGGGGGGGGGGAAACAACTGTCAGCATCAAGTAATGAAATTGATCTTTTGTGTCAAGACATGGATAATATGAAACACTGCAAGTGCAATGAGGCCAGAGCTTTGCAGTGATGCCAACAAGTGAAGCTGATGACAATCAGCAAAATAAACAGATTCCCTGGCGTTCAAGTTGAAAGACAAACATGTGGCAAGCAGAGACATTACTGTATGAACAAATATGCAACCCTTCTTTCCGGACATTGTTTTTTCTGTCTATACCTACATCTATATAGCATATCATTTTATGTAGAAAAAAAAAAAGCAGTACTTCGAACTACTACTACTACAACTGTCAGAGACTGCATACCTTAACCAAGGCTGAAAATTCCCTCCACATCATGCACAAACACATTTGTTCAGTGTGATTTCCCAGGAACATCAAAACCCAATTTCAAATTGATATCCATGTTTTCCCCCTCAGCTGTAAAAGGCTGATGGAGTATTGTCGTCACCCTGCCGGGCAGGCCAGCAAACAACGCTGACACCCATGTTTGTGGATGTGAAACTCAAAAAAGTAGACAGTGTAGGAGTTTCAAACTGATACCCGATACCTGGTCAGGGTAAGAGGTCAAGTTTTCTGAAAATCTTGTGAACGTAGAATTTTAAATTAATACCACAGGAGCATCTACCTGGAGACAGAGGGGGAGCACTGGCGGTTGTCAGCATTTTTTTGTTTTAGAGGGATCAGTGTTTCATTTGATGGCCATCTTTTGATGGCATGTTAATGAAACACAAATGAAATACAACTTTAGTAATATTTGTCCAATCTTTACACTTGCAGGACATCAGACATACAGGTTTAAGGTTTCACACTCCAGCATCATTCATATATTGAGTTCATTTGCAGCCACTGCCATTACAGAGCAAACAATTACTTTGGTTAAATTAATTAGGATAATTGGTTTCATTACAATTTAACACACTACAATGTATTCTAACTGATGTGCGCACACATTTGATTTATGCTGTTTTATCACTGATTTATAGAAGGTACTTTTTTTTTTTATAACCTGTGTGAGTGTCCAGCCTGCTGCTCCAGTCCCTCCTAGTTTTAGCAGAACAAGACTGAGGGTGGAGCTAGTTGTAATGTAGAGGCAAATCATTATGGACTGAACCATCTGCTGTCACAGTCTGGGGGTGACAGGATTTATTTTAATTAATTTTAGTCATTTGGTCTGTATTTTCCCCCTTTGTATTTAAAATGGTTTAATCTGCTAGTATATAGGTTGAGTTTGTTAGCATGGGTAAAACAATTTTTCTTGTTTTGGGTTTTTAATGGTTGTATCTCTGTCTGGATGACCTTTAGCTGAGTGGTCTCTTACAAGGGGAAGAAAAATCATGATTCAGTATATGTGAATTGAAGTTTGGTTTGACACTGAAAAACAGAACCCATGGCATGAAATCAACACGGTAACCTAAATGACTCTCAAACATTTCTAAAAAGAACATTGTTTCCAGTTGAGTTTCCAAGCAAATATAAAAAGATCTGAATACATATGGCGGTTTTTTAAAAAACAGTTCAGTTGGCAGTGGCTAAAATGCAGTTTCTTGCTTCTTTCCCATCTGGCTCCCACAGTTTGAGCCTATAATTACTTTCAGTAACAGTGGAAACAAGGAAGTAGGGAGAGCTTTCCAGGACTTGAGGGCACTTATGTTGCTCTTTTAAGGTGAACTTTTTTTTTTTACATGGACACAAATATCAGATATGCTAACCACGGACATGGCAAAAGAACAACAATCTTTCCCTAAATAGACTCACCTACCACTTTGTTAGGTACATCTTGCCAGGTTGGATCGCCTTTACTCATTTTTCACAGCATAGATTTACAAGGTGCTGCTGATAGCCTCACACAGTTGGATGTTAAAGAAAGTAATTTGAGCTTTGATTTGGCACATTATCCTCCATAAGATAATGGGGTACATATAAAAGGATGAACATGGTCAGCATCAATGCTAAGGTAGTCCGCAGCGTTTTAAGGATTGTCAAGTGGTAGTAAGGTGACCAGGATGGATCCATGCTTTCATGCTGTTGATGCCAAATTCTGACCCGACCATCCAAATGCTGCAGTACAAACTGAGACTCATCAGACCAGACAACATTTTTCCAGTCTTCTATTGTCCAGCTTTGGTAAGCTCCTGAAAACTCTTGCCTCAGTCTCCTGTTCTTTAAGCAGCACCAGGTATGCTGCTTAAATCACCTTACTTTCCATTCTGATGCTCGATTTGAACTTCAGCAGGTCATCTTAGTCATGTCTACATGGCTAAATGCATTGCACTGCTGACACATCATTGACTAAATAACCTAATAAAGCGGCAGGTAGTTTACATCTACGTTTTATCGACATAACAGGTAACATATTGGGTCAAGTGATGGGGACAATCACTCAAATCACATAACTGATGAAGATTTTACAGTAAAGTCACGGGCTCTTGTCAGACTATTTTCTGATTTTTAGTTATGGTTTTTGTAACACACTCTTTAGAACAATCCACGTACAGAATCAAGTTTGCACAAAAGATTACCACTACGACAACCTCGCTCAGACTAACCGAACACCACACTGCAGAGACATAGTGCTTCCCCTCAGAGCTTTGGTGAAGTGAGTAAAAGAAGATGGTGGAAATCTTTTGTCATGCGAAGTAATAAATGAAAGGCACAAGAAGATAGGCAAAACAGAGGTAGAGATTAAACTGGGTCAAATACAAAAGTGGGGGTGATGTGTTTCTCATTAGGATTCCTATTGCATTGGCAAGGAAAAGCCATAGGCAATTCCCTGTGTCCCAAAGGTAGAAATGGATTAAAGGTGAGCCCAACCACAAGCACACATGCACACACTCTGTGGTCTTCCATTGTGGTTTGCTACTCTGTTTGTCTGTATTTCAGATGCATTCTCTTCTGTGATAAATAAAACTGCTACATCTTTACACTCTCATTGGTAAAATGTTTAAGTCTTCCTTTTTGAGAGGCGTCCTTATTGTGGCTGACCTGTTCAGTGCGAAACTAATGTGGTTACTTTGAGAGAGCATTCTTACCAACAGCATGCTAAAAGACATCACACAAATAGTTTGGGACACGTGGGGTGAAGGGTGGGGCCTCACTTAATCAAGCTTGTTCTGGCGCATCCCGTTGTTGCTCAGTTGAATCGAGATCTTAGGAATTTGCAGGTTAGCTCAATGCCTCGGGCTCTTTGTCTTCCTCCTCAGGTCATTTCTCAATCAAACCGGGAGGTGTTTCTCATATTTCTAATGCTCCATACTGTGTAAACACGACAGACAAGCAAAGTCACAATAAAATAAAATAGAGTATGAAAACATGGTTAATAGCAATGTAAACCATGTTAAAAACCTGATTTAAAAAAACATAGCAAAACAGATAATTAAAAACAGGTAATGAAAGAATAATAAGATATTATTTTAACAAAAGGCCAGGCTGAACTGAAATGTTTTCCACTCAATATGATATTGGGCAGTTATTTTGAAGGATAATGTGTATTAACTTCATTCTGATGGCCATTGGAACATAAATTCTAGAGCACGACTGATATATTGGCCAATAATAGTTTTCTGACAATATACCACCATCTTTGGCCTATAAATCAAAATTTTAAAAGTAGAGACAGGAAAATTGTCCTTCAACCATATTATCAATGTTGTTTCATAGTGTGTCCACCAGAGGGCACAAACAACAACCAGGTCATCCAAAGTAATTCACAAATACATTACCATGATATCTTAGTACAGGCTTGTAAATAACTATACATAACAAATGTTTAGGGAAGTCTGTTTATGTTTCTTCTGTCAGAAAGAAAAAAATATAGGCCAGTATATGATATTTAAATTATACTAGATATTGGCATTGGTATCGGTCTCAAGACTCATATTGTTTAGGCTGTAATTAAAAACTGCACATAGAGAATCAACAGTGCATCAGTAAGTCGGCATTTTAGGTTAGTATCTCAAAATTTCAATTTAATATTTCAAAAAATTTAAAGATACACAGTAAGTAAGCTGAAATTTTGAGATAATAACCTGATAATAACCTGATATTCTTCACTGGCAAAAAGAAGCCCGATTAAAACCTGCCTGAAAAGGTTCCTATCGTCATCTT
Organism: Oreochromis niloticus; assembly: GCF_001858045.2. Lineage (NCBI taxonomy): Eukaryota > Metazoa > Chordata > Actinopteri > Cichliformes > Cichlidae > Oreochromis > Oreochromis niloticus. The sequence continues at coordinate 18,850,438 of NC_031978.2, forward strand.
TGACGCATAAGTACCAAACCTCTCTTGTAGCAAAGAGAGACATTGTAGCACTTTGGACTGTTGCCACTGACTATTGACTATTCATTCATGAGGCTGAAAACGTGGGTAGCGAGCTCATATAATCTAGTTTGGAACTACAGGAACTACAAAGAAACGTGGCCGCCCAACCCCTGACCCCCTCTGCGTCATTTTGCCGGGAATGCTGCACCACGTGTCTCCAGCCGGTCTGCGTGCACCTCTGATTCATTACTTTTCATTCTGAAACGAGTCTGGGCAGGGAGTAGACCTCCAAGATGGCGGCGCGGTGGGGAACAGGCGAGGAGACTTTAACAGCGTGCAATATGGATTTTTTCCCTTTGGATACACTAGACGAGGTAAAGAAAATGTTTTATTCTTCATTTCCTAGCATCTGGGTCCACTGTTAGCAGTGTTTGGGTGACTTTTGGGGGGCAGAGTGCTCATCTGTACGGGATGTACTGCGCACGAGAAAGTGACACGTGGATGCAACTGTAGTATAACAACTATAACTCACTGAAAAGGCGCATCTTATTTAGTGATTATTGCAGCTTTATGACTCCGTGGTCTCATGTTTTGATAAATAATGCTCGTTGGTTAAATTTGCTTGCATTCATGGACGTTTGGTAATGCTAGCTGGTGAGTCAGTGTAGCTTGGCTGGCCGGCTGGCTAAGTGAATGAGGCAGGTTTTCTCTGACATAAAGCCAACAAGCGGTTAAATATCATCGTGACAGTTGTGCAGTGTTATCAGTAGTTGGCCTGATATTGCCTCCAGTTGTGTAGATGATATCAATATTACGCTTTTAATCTCATTTGCTGCACTTTTTACCCGATAGTCTTGCTCTTCATCCAGATACACACGTGGCAATAAAAATCGCATTAACCCTGACCGATTAGTTTACAGTCCTTCAACTTAATACATTATAGTATATATAATAACCACTGAAATAAGTGTTTTGTAAACAGAGTTATTTGCTCGACACTTGATCTGATGCTTTATTAATTTAGCTGTGCAGTTTACATGCTTTGCGCTAACATAGTGCAGTAAAGTGTCAACAGCTCAGGGATGATGATGATGGTGATGCTGTTTTATATTTAATATTCTACGTACTCTCACTCACACTGGCACTGCTGTTATATGCAAGTTTTCATTCAAACTTAACTCTGTGTACACATGTGGTTTAGTGGGAGATCACATGTTGGATTCCTTCACACATGCGCACGAGAGACAGTCAAATTAAAGCTCACACGCCGTTCCCTCGGAGTCCGCGAACTGTGGTTTTGTTAACACGTTGACGTGTTAATTTGTGCATTAAAGTGAAGAGTTTTGCTTTTTAGCCGCAGGAATTAAGCCAGCAGCAAGAAAAGAGCTGAAGGCCCTGCTTCTGGTTTGTTGTAGTGCAACACGTGGGTTTGGGTGGCCTCTGTCGTTGGACGGGGTGAGGCGAGGATCAAACATGTCTGCACGCTGTGTGCATGTGTAGATGGAAACACGTGGGGCTCTGTTAGACCACTGCATGGCGACATTAGGTTAATTTTGTCGGTTATGTTTCCAGTGACAGGAGGGCCCGTTTATAGAAGTTATTGCCATGTTTATGGTTCTGGAAGATTAGTTTTACGCCAAGTCAGCCAACATCACATCAAAGCATGCACATGCTAATACATTTTACACTGGTCAAACTTGTCTTTGTATTCACAGAACATGCTACTAGTATGTGCATAATTTAAGTAATGATTTAGGGTTGTTTTGTTTTTTTGGTTTTTTTTTTAATTCATACATTTATATTAATTGTAAAGCAGATCCAGTTGTGCTTATGTACAGAATAGCCTCTGCTATTTTGTTTTTCCTCCTACTTCAAGATGGAATTAAAAACATGTGCCCTCCTTTGCCCACTGGGGTTTCCTTTTCAGGCTCTTGTTTATAAATGCCTCACTTGAGCCACAGCCATGAAAATGAATGAGATTTGTTGACCTGTTTCTCTGTTTACCCTCTGTGCACACTGTTCTTTATGTGGTTTTTTGAAAGTTCACTTGTGATGGTGAGGCAGCCCAGTGGTCCATTAGTGACACTGCAATGGTGCCTTGCCTTGAAAGGTTTGGAGGAATGTGGAAGTTGTTTTTTTCACTTGTGCATATATGGGTTTGTTTGTTTCTTTTCAAAGCAACAGTTGGTTATTGATTTGACATTTGTTTGCTCTCCCCTCTTTAGACTGATGAGCTGAGCTCCAGAGAAACTCTGGAGGCCCTTCAAAGCTGCTTAGATCTGTCCTTCTTTGAGGACACACCGATAATAGAGGCAAGACTAACTTCACATTGTGTAGCATTGCGTTTTCAACTCCAAGGAGTTATACAATATTGTAAGCTCTGTATATTACACTACCTAATGTCCCAGACTGACCTAATTGTTTGTTTTGATCCTTACATAGTCTAAAGTCCCAGATCATGACAATGACGCCACGCTGCTAGCAGCCTTGACGGAGATTCTTGACAATGTAGAAGATGAGAACCTGTCTCCGTTTGACATACTGCCTGACTCAGACCTGCTGTCAGGTCAAAAGGGCAGGGAACAGTCTCCGGTTAGTGCCCAGCATTTGTACATGTGTCTTAAGTTATCTCTGCTCTCAACATTCCCCAATATGATCTTTGAGCACAGGACAGAGAGTGAACCTCTCTAATCTCTGTTATTCTGAACATACCTCTTTGCTAGTTTGTTAATGTTAACGTCAGTATTATTTTTTTTTGTTTGTTTGTTTGTTCACTCTCTAGCTCAGGAAATTACTGGGTTTATCACGTTCCCCTACAGAGAAAGACGCACCATCTAGGCCTTTATCAACTGGAAAGGTAGCGTCTTCCTATTTTATAGTAATATGAATAAGCTTGTACTGTAGGCAGATTTTAACCAGCTATGTTCCCATTTATACTCAGAGCCTCCCTAGGATACAGACAAACTCTCTGCAGAGGAGTGATGGGGAGGAAGAGGAAGACGGCTCCCTCACGCTGAGCCCAGTTGGGCCTGACTCATGTCCTGACGCTGACCTGCTAGACTTGGAGGGTCTGTCCCTCCTACATTCTCTTACCTTGGAGCAGACAAATGAAGATGTTGTCTCAATTAGCCTGGGCGACCTGGTCAGGCATATGCAACCCTACTGCTTGCCGGTATGTGTGGAGAATGAGGCAGGGGAACAGATTATGCCCGAAGGAGGCATAGTGCTTGAGGTTGTGGACCAGGGGGAAAATGGAGAACCCATCCTGGCCATCCCAGACATAAATCTTCCAGTTTCTCTAAAAGTTAAAGAGCAGCTTTCAGAAAAAGAGCAGAAAGTTTCAGATGAAGCAGAAGACAGTTCGGAGCATATAGTTGTTGATGATGAAGACGATGTAACGGTCAATGAAGCACCTGTGAAAATCACATCTCCAGAGACAACAGGAGTGTGTTTAGATGTAAAAGATGAGAAGACCGTTAAGAGCCAAATGGAAGAAATTAAAGAGAAAAGTCCATCCAGGAGGAAAAAGAAATGCAAGCAACAGTCCCATCCTCTTCCTGTGGAAGGAAGAGTCCTTCGGAGTAGCACCGCAAGAAATGCAGCACAGGAACTGCCCAAAGAGCCCAAAAGAAAATCTGTCAAAGAAGAAAAGAAACAAAAACTCCCAAAAGTTCCTCCTGCCTCAACCCAAGCTCCATCGCTGGTAAAACCTAAAGAAAAAGAGCTATGCCAAACTGAAACTCAACCTCAGACCTCCTCTACAGCAGTAATCAGTGAAGTGAATGTGCAACAAACTAAAGTTAAATCTCTGTCCTCTAGACAGGACACAGTACCGTTAAGTGCTAAACCTGGGAAGAGTGAAGACAGCTATTCACCCACAACAATGAGTTCTCAGGATTCCAGTGAAGCTTCACAACAGCCAGTCCAAGCCCCCACTGAGCTCGGGAATGTATCAGCAGCTCCCCCTGTTTCCCTCTCTCCGGTGTCTTCAGAGATCCCGACAGCTGCTCCTTGCTCTGTGACTCCCGAGGTGATGCCGAGTGCTAGTGAGGCTGTGACTCCAGCAGTCCCAGAGCCCAAACCCAAAGCACTTAGTTTAGAGGAGTATAGACGGCTTAGACAACAGAAAAGGCCCGCTCCAGTGGAAAAGCAAGGCAACAATAGCACCAAGTGGCCTAGCCTCCCAGAGCTTCCCAAAGAGCTTCCCCCTATTCCCTGCCTGCCTCACCCAAGCCCCAAGGATCCTCGACGTCCCATCACCCAGCCGCCGAAAAAGGAGGTGGAGGAGGTCAAACCTGCGTGGCAACCAAGAGGACCATGTGCACCACCCACCCCTGAGGCACTGCTGGTTCCACCTGCCTACATGGTTGCCCCTTCCAGCAAGGTTTCAGCTGCTACTGCAGTTCCTAAACCCCAACAAACACCCGAACCGCCCAGTCTGCCACAGAAAAACCCTATTCTGGTCCCTAATGTAGTTAAAGATTCAGCCATGCCCCAAAGCGTCACTACTCACCCTGCAGCACCTAATGTGCCTAAAAACTTTGGGGCTCCTAACACTCAGCTCGCATCTTCAGTACATGGGAAATGTTCTCCTGCTCTTACAGGAGGGATGGATGGAGTAGATGGAGTCCCCATCTCTAAGCCTGTATCTCCTAAGTGTGAAGAGCACACCAAGACCACTCTTAAAACCACTACAGATGAAATAAAACCCACTGCTGCTACTGGATCTCTTCCCAGTGTCCCCCAGAAGACCACTGTGGTTTCCCAGAAAGTGCCTGAGGTCACTGCTCTTACTTCCTTAAATAACATCATTGCATCTGATAGCAAGTCCTCCAAATCCACAGCTGATGGTACCCAGCTGTGTTCCACTCCAGCTGCTAGTCTCTCGGACTCCCAGAGTCTAAAAACAAAACCAGTTGTTGCTGAAACTAAAGAAACACCCACAATACCAGTGGAAGCCCAAAGAGCAAAGAGCCCCACACAAGAGCTGATTGAAGCATTCACAAGTGAAATAGGTGAGCTTAAAGTTAAATTTGTGTTTTAAAAGCTTTAGTTTGTTTTTAGGAATAGAAACATTCTCATACCACCTCTTCTTTCTTTTTTTGTTTTTAAGTATTATCTTTTTTTGACAAGAGTAATTCACTGATATGCTATAAACTGTTGTCAGTGCCACAGCTTTGCTGACTTGAACTCACTGTGCTTAATCTGCTCCAGATCCAATATTAGAAAATGAACATTGTCACTTTAGAAATCGAACCATTTGTGCTCTTCAGGACTGTTACGTACAATAATCTGTTTCCTGGCTGTCACCTTTTCAGCAGAGCCTTTGTCCTCTATGTCCAGTCTATTCTCTGTACCTCTGTAGTTATGCACAGTTTGAGTGTTACTGTGAAAAGAGCTTTTGTGTACTGCATTATAGTACATGTAATAGTTTAGGGGGGCTTTTTTGCCCACTTAAAGTGCCATGTTTTGGGCCTCTGCTGAACTACAGTTCTAAATAATACTTACTTAACTTAAAGTAAGCTTCAGTTCAATCTTTCACTTTGTTTTTTAAAACGAGCAGTTTTAACTCCTGAATCGTCAAGGTCACGCTCCCTTTTAGCCAGCTTTCTTCTGATTGGCTGCTTCTTGTAAACAACAGCTTTGAACAGCAGGTGGGTGGAGCTTCTGTGCTCACACCCCAGGTGGAGCCATATTAATGATGTCCACTATCAGTGAATTCATTCAGAGCCACGAGTAGAACAAAGTGTCTGAAGCAGTCTGAAGCCTGATCATTTGGGTTTACTTACACATGCTGACGTTATTAAACTTTGGCCATGTTTGAGCATCCACTATTGCTGGCAGTATATCTATGAGAGAAAATAAAGAAAAGCTCAGCAGTTTGCCTTTCAATAATCACGTAATGACCTTTATTTACAGGTATTGAAGCTGCTGATCTGACCAGTTTACTGGAGCAGTTTGAGGAAACCCAAGGTAATTAATAATGCTTCAGTTTTCTCTGTATCCACTCCATCTCAGAGGTTTCGTTTGAACGTTTTGCACACTCAGTTTTATTTTACTTGCTTGAACTATAATTAGATGGGTGTTTAGGCCAGTAGCTCAGTGTGTCACATAGTGAAGTACCAAGCTAAATGTGGTCAGGGGATCAGTTTTCCTGGTTTCGTAATGGTGCAATGTAGTATGCAAGCTTGCAGCCCATCTTTGGTTAGCAGTAGTGAAGTAGTGGGTAGGAATGGTGATTGACTTTGGGAGATCTTCCGAAGCTGTGTGCTTAACAGGGGTTCATGCATGAACTTTCTTTTTGTTTGCAAATCACATACAAGAACCATCTTGTAGTTGGTCTTTTACTATGGTAAATGGATGAATTCCAAGCTTGTGTGTTTCTACTCAAGACGTTTGTTTAAATTCAGAGATAGTGGGGCATCTCTGTTTTTATCTGTAACATTCCCCTTTAAGAGAGATGGATGCTGCAGGGGCCAGAGAAGCTGCTCTGTGCACTTGTCTGCTCAGCTACTGGAATTCTGCCCTGTCTGCAAATCCGTTTAACTCGCGCCCTTCTGTCTTTGTTTGGGCGGATGTACAAGGCCTGACTTATGTCAAGTGTTTTGGGGGGGGGTATGTGCTTTATGTAGCTGCTGACTATTTCCAGTCCTATGGAAAATAAACCCTGTACTAAAAACATTTCCACTGAGAGTTTTTAACCTCACTGCCATCTCTCCTGTTGACCCCTGCACTGATGCACTAACTTTTCTATTCCTTCCTCCTTCAGCCAAAGAGGAGCAATGTGTGTCGGAGGTCTCTGGTAGAGCAGCAGCTGTAGGAAACTCGAGGTGAGTTACCCTACAGCCCTCACGCTGCTCTGTGTGAGTGAGTAACTGTCTGTGAGAGTGAAAAGCATTTGATGTGTGTGACAGATTGTGTATGTGAGGAGGTGGTCCAAGTCCACCTCATGCCAAGACCTACCGCAAATCCTGCCAGTGTCTGGCAACACTAAGGGCCATCTCGGGCTGGGCTGAAGACCAGCCGAGGTTTGACCTACGCTGTTTACCACTGATATACTAACATACGCCTGTGCTTGCTCGGCAGTGTCGAACTGGTTCCAGAGAAGTCTGTTGTGAAACGTGTAAAAGCTAGTGACATCTCAAGTACTGCAGGTAAATGAGTGTTTTTGACTCGAACTAAAAAATGAGTTCATGAAGTTGCATAATTAAATACAATAAAGAAAAGTGACTGATGTTTACCTCTTCAAAAGTTTAATTTGGAGATGTTTTGTCTCCTCAAATGTTTCATTTATGTCAGTGTACACAGAAGTCTGAAGTACTCATGTTATTTTCCTCTGCTTCAGCTCTGACACCTCCAGCCACTCCTCCTCATCAAATGTGGAAACCCCTGGCAGCTGTGGCCCTGCTTGGGAAGAGCAAAGCCTCTGAAGCCTCCAAGTCGAGCCCCTCCAAAGTTATCCAGATAGAAGCTCAGCCTCTGCCCTCAGTCAGGCCACGTAGCAAACCCACGCTCGCTGCTGCCACTGTAGCCCCCGATTTGGCGTGTATGGATCATGACTATTGCCTTCCCAACAAAGGCACTCCCACTGCAGAGCCAGGCAAGCGTTGGAATATTAAACAGCAGTCTTTTATCACTATTAAACCCATCAGGCAACATACTCCAACCACTACACAGACAACCCCAGCTGCCCTGGCATCATCTCTCCAATCTACCATAAATCAGGTAGTTTTAACCAAAACACAAGTTTGTCCAATGAAGCCCCTGGAGCCCAAGGCAAATAGGTTGGACGAAAGCTCTGTTATGGAGACTCCAGATGCTTCTCCTACTCGGCTGGAGACTGAATTGAAAGAAAGGAGCCCGAGGAGAGGTCCGTTGGGAAGGTCGTACCGTCGCCATGCTGCTTCTCGCACACCCAGCCCCGGATGTAGTCCTGAAGAGAGGACCAGAGGCCGGTCAAGAAAAAGATCGCATCATTCTCCCAGTCCAATGTCCAGCTGTTCAGAGTCAGACTCCGATTCTTCTAGATCTCGGTCTAGATCACACTCTCCAACAAAGAAAAGGTTTGTCCCTTTGCAAAACGTGTTTGATTCAGATGCACTAAACCTCTTCACTGATGGGTAATGATTTCCCTTTTCCTTCTTTTTGATTTTTAGGTATCGTCACCAGAGCAGTTCCAGCTCCTCATCCCGTTCCTCCTATCGGCATTCTGTGTCCCGCTCTCCTCCCAGAAGGAGAAGGTATTCCTATTCTTCTTCTCGTTCTGGCTCTTGGAGTCGCTCCAGATCACGATCTCGGTCCCCTCAAAGACGGGATCAGTGGAGTAAAGGCAGACGATTGTACAGGTACAGTACTGTGACTTATCTAGGTAGCTGTTTCATTTGTGCCCTACATGTACTTTGATAAACCTTGAAATGACGAGTAAAGGCTTCATCTTTTCTTCTTCAGTCCCTCATATCGGCCCAGCTATGGTCATGCTCCAAAGCCAAATGCGGAGGAGGTGAAGCGACGCAAGGAGAAAGCCATTGTAAGTTAATTATTCCAGGTATAATTAAGTGAAGTGATTCCAGTAGTTATGATGTAAAGCTGATGGACTCTCTTCCAGGAGGAGCGCCGCGTTGTTTACGTTGGTAAAATCCGGGGAACGATGACCCAAAAAGAACTAAAAGAGCGCTTTTCCTATTTTGGCGAGATTGAAGAATGTACCCTGCACTTTAGAGACCATGGGTAAGTAAGCTCCTCTTATTATACATGCAAACATCTTACTTCACCATTTTTTTCTTAGTATAGAGCTTTTGGGAAGGTTTTGTAAATGAGAAACTTGCACTGTCTTTGAACCTTCTTGGTCTTGTCTATGACCTCTTAGGCCAAGCTACAGTGCTAAAGCAAATTCAGGCTTGTTCATAACTGGAGCTTCCTGGCATCACCACCAGGTGGCTCTTTTAAAAGCAAGTTACATGTCAAACCTATGTGCAAGTCCTGTTGCTGCCCTCTCTGCTCAAACTAAAAATGAGGAGAAGTTAAACTTTTGGTCATCTGCCACAGGGACAACTACGGCTTTGTGACTTATTACAACACCAAGGATGCTTTCACAGCAATTGAGAATGGAAGTAAACTGCGCAAGCCTGACGAGTTGCCGTTTGATCTCTGTTTCGGTGGGAGGAGACAGTTCTGCCAGAGCAACTATGCTGACTTAGGTATGCTTTTAAATTTCCAGATGCAAAAAAAAGTTTCTGCATAACTCTTTTTGGTTTTTTCCTCTTCTTATTTTTAATGCAATTCCGTCTCTATAATCATTTCAGATTCGAGTAGAGAGTACGAGCCAACGCCTGCAAAAGGCAAGTATCATGCACTAGACTTCGACACTTTACTGAGGCAGGCCCAGCAGAATCTGAAGAGGTAACAGGAGGCCTGCAGCAGGACGCAGCAGATATTTACCTCAGAGCTGACGATGGCTCCTCACCTGCAACACTGTTTACAGTTTAGTAGTTGCATTAGGGATTTGTTTTTATGTTATGTTGTTTCTGCAAGCTTACACCTTCTATTGAAGTGAAGATTTATAATGAAAAAAGGAAAAGGAGGCAAAAAAATTGAATAAATGGAATAAATACAACAATTTTTTAAAAAAGTTTATTTAAATGTACAATTGAACTTGAATTGTATGGAGAGGGAATTGTTTTTAAAAGGGTGGAATAAGTAGAATGGTGCTCCCTAATTATTGGGAGGAGGATGTATTGCATTGTAATGTATTACAGACCTCAATTAAAAAAAAAAAAGCAAAATAAAAACAGTTTTCTCCCTTCTTTTTTTCACTGTTTTTAGTTTAATTTTAATTTATAATTTGTCTGTGAGGTAATTGTTAATTTCATGGAATATATGATTGTTCAGACTCGGTGCTTTGGTTTCAGGGTCCGAGTGAATTCATCACTTCAAGTTTTGTAATTCTGAAGAAGAAAAGAGTTGAGTACAATAGCAGTGGCTCATTTCTGCCAAGTGTCCCAGTGGGCTGGTATACTAAATGAAAGAACCCTAGAACTGTTCAGCTAAATGTGCTTATTAATGTCACTGGTTAAACTTGAGATTTAACCGGTATTTCCTGCTGTGGTAATCATTGTGCTTTGTAAAACGGTGACATTCTCCCCCTGTCATAGCTTTCTGCAATACCCCAATGAAAAAGAGCCATGTTTAATATTAGGTGTCACACTGCCACAAGCCTGTCACATGGATTTTGTCATATTTTTAATGTGTGTGTTGCAAAGTTTTCCATTCAGTTACATTTTTAGGTCACTTTATACCATAAGTTAAAGATCTCACTGCATTGGGGAGAGAACCCAAACAATTTAATGAGTCTGCTATGACTAAGTGCGGTGACAGTGCATCACAGCAAGGGCTACAGCATACCTAGCCTATGGCACCCTAACCTGATCCAGCCCAAACTATAAGCTTTATCAAAAACAAAGGTTTTAAGCCACATTTTAACAGTACAGAGGGTGTCTGCCTCCTAAATCTGAACTGGGAGCTGATTCCACTGGAGAGGGGCCTTATAGCTAAATATGAAAGCTTGTTTCCACCACTGAAACAAAACGTAATACTTCGAACCCCATCCATAATTCCACATTTCAACTAACTTACTCCAAATATCAAGTTATTTTCTCAGAGAACGGAGTAAGACTAACTATTGCGATAACCTGAAACTACGGATGGAAATTTTTCTTCAGTGGTGGAAATGAGCTTCCATAGCTGAAAGCTCTGCCTCCTGTTCTACTTTTAGAAACTCCAGGAACCACATGTAGGCCTGCAGCCTGAGAGCAAAGTGCTTTATTAGGATAATATGGCACTAAGGTCTTCAAGATATGCATTTAACTACTGCAGAGACTCCACCCATCCTCCATCCATCTGTTTGACCACTGCCCTCAGGGAGATGCTACAGCTCCAGCCAAACCAGGACTAACACACTCAGGAACAGTTTTTTCCACAAGCCATTGCTGTACTGAACACACACATCAGCACCTCTCACAGGCATGCAACACACTCTCACACACAAACGCCACCACCACACAAGACAAGTGCAATACCTCAAAGCAACCTTGCACATCTGTATAAAGCTTTAATATGTGTATAGTTGGCATTTTTAGATTTGTTTATTGTTAGCTATTTATTTGTTGTTATTTATTATAAATGCTGATAGGAGAGTGTTGCTTCTAATTTGACATAGGGATCTTGATTTAACAGCTACCCCCTATTTTAATCATTTGTTATATTCCTTTTGATACTCTTTTTCTACTCTTTATCCAATTCTTTCATTAACTTTTCTTGGCTAGCATCAATGACTGTGTAAAAACCTGTACAATCTGTTTTCTGTAGTCACTGGCTCAAATCAATTCAGGGCCACTGAATTTGTTTGTCCTGACTAGTTGACCTAATCTTTCCACTCACCCCCTGGATATTGTAAAAACTCGCAACCCTGTTTTGTAGTCATTGTAGTAAAGCACACACTGGATTATCTTGACAATTTGGAACAAAGCATGCGCATTTTGCTGACACAGATCATAAACAGATGAACAGCACCTCCCCTCTGTTTGAAAGTGGTGTTGGAGCTTAGCTGCATTCCTAATATGGGTTGGAATTTCAAGATATTACACAGCCGGCGAGATGTACAACGCAGTCGACCAACAGAGCGAATAATTACCACCCTCTTGTGTATTTGATAAATACGTGTACACTTTGTATCCCCGATTGATAAATGAGAGAGACTGATGATGTTGTGGGTAATCACACATAAATCAATCTGTTATTTACCATCATTATTGCTACATATCTGACTACTATTAAGTGTATTGCGTAAAAAAGCGGATGTCGTTATCATTTTGATGTACATTTTGCCCACTGGTTACAAAGGAGGCTAATTCTATCGTGCCGTGAGCTGAGGTGTAGGTAGGCTATCTCTCTAACTGTGTAAAATCTTTGCGGTGTTTTGTCACGTACATCTAGTTCTGACTGGTTTGAACTGGTCTCGTGAGCATGCGCACTTGGTGTAAACAGGAAGAAAGGACGTAAAGTAGGTTAAATCCACCCATAAAGAAGAGAAAATGCACGGACAGCCACGAACGAGTGTTTGGTTTTTGTTTACATATTAGCCAAACTAAATGATGATTTGTATCACCTGATAGTAATTTCTATCACAGCTTGTAAAAAACGGTCGGGGTTTTTGTTTCGAAAAACTTGATAGATTTCTTGCGTTAGCTAACATTACGCTCAGAGTGACGCGGTTTATTTCCACCAGGTTTGCCTGGCAGCCTTCGTCTGCTGACCTACATTTGAAAATATTCCCTGGGTTCTTCGTAAATTTCGTGACTTTTGTATCGAGCGAAACCTCGAAAAATGGTTCAAAAAGAAAATACGTTGGAGACTCCTCAAGTGGATGGTGAGCCGAGCCCCAGCCCAGTCTCCGGAGAGCCTTGTGCAGAGGCCCCTGGCCCGGTGGAAGAGACTGTGATCGGAGTCGAAACGACGGGCCTCAGAAAATTTGTAAGCGGAGTCGTGGAAGGTAATGTTGGAGAAAGATTATGTATGTAGTTTGGTATCGTCAGATATATATATATATATATATATATATATATATATATATATATATATATATATATATATTATATATATATATATATAAATGATACATTTGTATATTAAAATGCAAATATGCGGATTAATAAAAAAAAATATATGACGCTTTTAAAATTTCATAGGCTTACGTGTATCTAAAACACGATCTAGTTAATCGCATACAATCAGAAGCTAGGCGTCGAAATACTGCAGTAATTCCGCTGTCTGTACATAATGAACACAGTGCTCCACTTCATGATTTTAAAATGGACGTCTTTATTTGGGCACATTCCTGAGTAATACAGAAGATCAGTATTAAGCAGATTCAAGCATGTCTGCACCAGGGGGCAAATTGTCGAAGCGGCTAAGCAGCTCGCTGTGGATGCAGGAAACGCACATCAGGACTGCAGGGTGCATGGAAACTGAATGTCGTGTTTTCTAACGCAGGCTTTTATGGGCGGCCATGGACAATGGAACAGAGGAAAGAGCTGTTCAGGAGGTATTGTGAATCATTTAAGATTGCACGTTGACAGCATTATAGCAGGATAACTCGGAATGTCTTAATGAGTCTGAAAAAATGATTTTCACAGGCAGCAGAAATGGGGACTGAATACATACCTTTACGCACCCAAAGATGACTGCAAACACAGAATGTTCTGGAGGGAGCTGTATTCGGTGGAGGAAGCAGGTGATTACCAAGAATGTCTTTGGGGAGAAGGGGGAATGATTGTATGATACTTTTAAAGTGAGCCAATTGCATATTAATTATAAATGCACAATGATTTACACTTTTGTTTTTCTCCTCTCTCCTAGAGCAACTCATGACTTTAATTGGTGCTGCTAATGAGCATGGGATAGAGTTCATCTATGCCATTTCCCCTGGATTAGATATTACCTTCTCCAACCAGAAAGAGGTTTCTGCACTCAAGAGGAAACTTGATCAGGTATTGCAGCATTTTTATGAAGAACACATTAAAATCCTTCTTGATGGATATCTACAACAGTTTTCTGTATTTTACTATGTCATTTCTTCCCTTTCAGGTTTCACACTTTGGCTGCAAGTCCTTTGCCTTACTTTTTGATGATATTGACCACAACATGTGCCCTGCTGATAAAGAAGTGTTCAGTTCTTTTGCACATGCTCAGGTTTCTATCACCAATGAAATTTTCCAATATCTTGGAGAGCCTGAAACCTTCCTCTTCTGTCCCACAGGTAACTTGTTTTCCTTGTTTTGTTTTGGTTTTTGTACCTGCCTTATTTGCTCATTTTGTGTGTGTGTGTGTGTGTGTGTGTGTGTGTGTGTGTTTGCTCTACTTGCTCACTTATTTTTCTCACTGTCAAATTCAGAGTACTGTGGAACATTTTGCTACCCAAATGTCTCTCAGTCCCCCTACCTCCACACAGTAGGAGAGAAGCTCCTGCCTGGCATTGATGTGCTATGGACAGGCAAGTCTAACAGCTTCCCTTGAAATTGCAAACCTATTCATACATGTCTATGTTGAAGACTTAAAAAGAATAATTATTTGGATATGTTGACTTTTCTGTAGGCCCCAAAGTGGTTTCCAAAGACATCACAGTGGAGTCTATTGAAGAGGTGTCAAAAATCCTGAGAAGAGCCCCAGTAATCTGGGACAATATTCATGCCAATGATTATGACCAGAAGAGACTTTTCTTGGGTCCCTACAAGGGCCGCTCCACAGAGCTCATCCCCAGACTGAAGGGAGTCCTCACCAATCCAAACTGCGAGTTTGAATCCAACTTTGTAGCAATCCACACTTTGGCCACCTGGTACAAGTCTAATATGAACGGTGTGCGCAAGGATGTGGTCATGAGTAAGCAACAGAGACTTCTTTCTTTTTGTTTGTTTGTTTGTTTATTTATTCTGCAAATTTCAAAGCATACCACAGACAGAAAAGATCCAGATTGAAATGAGTGGGTAAAACGCCTAATAGCACAAGACTCACCCTAGATGTGCTAGAGGGAATAAAATGTACTTCATTAAGCAATAAGGAAGGAGGGGAAAATGAAGATCAGTGTCAAATAATTTTATCAAAACCCTTTATGCCTTTGAGGCAAAGAAATAGTGGTTCCAAAATATATCACTTTATAGAGACTCCTTGATTTATTTTTTACATGTGGATAAAATGTGTATATGTAACAAACTGGGGCAGTTGTTCTTTTCCATTGTTTAAATATATGGTGTTTAGCCATGAGGGCAGAAAACAAGCCTAATATTTTGTAAACATGCCTTTGAAAGAGTACACAAAGTTAATTAAATGGCACAGGGTTTAGAAAATTTGGGTGGGGGTGTACTTATAGTTAGGAAATAAAACGCCTGATATAAGGTTTATCGAAACTAGGAAAAAATTTCTGCAGTCTGGTCTTAATATACTGTACATCAATTTAAGCTAAGTAATGCTTATACAAGCGCACATGGAGTGAAATGAATCCTGAGCATTGGATTTCTTAAACACCTTTCATTAAGTTTAAGCTTATTTTATGTTGATGCAGTATAATCTCTCAGTATGAAGTTACTGTTATCTTGCACTGAAATCCAGATTATTAATGGATGTACTTCTCTGCTTTTTTCCTCCCCACTTTGCCCCTTTACCAGCTGATGGTGAGGACAGCACCATTTCTATCCAGATTAAGTTAGAGAATGAAGGCAGTGATGAAGAACTTGAGACAGACATGCTCTATAGCCCACAACTTGCTCTAAAATTGGCTCTCACAGAATGGCTTGGGGAGTTTGGTGTGCCTCACCAATACAATAGTAAGTTTAATCTCCATAATGTAATTTTTTTTTTTGTTAACAGAGTTTTTAGCAGCATCACCTGAAATGCCTAAGAACCATACCGTATGCACTGACACTCTGTTCTCACAGGCCGGCAGGTGCCTCAGAGTGGTGCCAAAGGCACGGGCATAGATGTGTCATCCATGACTGCTCCCTCTCTTTGCTCCTCAACAACGGTCACAACTGTGTTCCAGCAGCCCATCATGTCTCCAGCAATGCCTCCTCTGTGCCTGGATCCAATCTCACTTCCTTTGGCAAAAAGACCTCAGGAGGAAGAGGAGGTGGAGTTTGCATTATGACACAGTTGTAGCACTTGTGTGACCTTAACAAGTACTTTTAGCAATCAAGTTTTCTGTTCATGCAGCTCATCACCCAATAAAAGAACCATTGGGTCATTGATTAAACGGCTAATAATTAAAGTATTTGTCCTCTCTTTATAGTCTGGTGCAATCCAGACAGAGGAGCATCTGAATGTTTCTACAGGTGCTTTAACTTTTTACTGGGCATGTGCAGGTGGAGGTGGAAAAGAAGGATTCAGATGAGGAGCCCATGGAGATGGTGGTTGAGAAGCAGGATGAGGCAGAGCCAGAAGCCGAAGTCGACCCAGAAGAGAAGCATGTAGGTCCTATTTTAGCTGACAAGATGGCCGAGGACCTCAAACCTATGGATACAGACAAAGAGAGTCTGGCAGAGTCCAAATCCCCTGAGGAGTCAATTCAGGAGGATTCTGGTAGTGATATCGCACCTATGCAGACAGATGATCAGCTCAAACAGGTGCTGCAAACATTAGTGAGTCATTTCTCCTTTATATCTGCATTTGAAGGCAAAAACCAAATTAAAATGCCTGCAAAGTCTCATCATTGCTGATTTGGGTCCACAGGAAGTGTTTGTACCAGGGCCCAACGAAAAGGCGCTGTTCACAGCAGAGCCTCTTACCCTGGAGGACCTGTGCTTGCTGGCAGAGCTCTTTTATCTGCCTTACGAACATGGACCCAAGGCCATGCAAATGTTAAAGGAGTTCAACTGGCTAAGAGCCAACAGCAGCGTCGTTAGTGTCAACTGCAAGAGGAGAGAATCTGAAAAGGTGGGTGAATTTACTGAAATGCGCACATGGAGTGTGTTCAGAGGAGGAGGTCCATTAGATGGCTAGTCTGTTATCAACTAACCACGCTGTTCATGGTGCAGAAAACAAAATGGTGGCTGTGTAGTACCCATACTGCCCATTGGGTGGTGTGGTTATGACAGCAAATGGTGTGCTTGCACTAGAGTTTAGTGCTGTGCTTTTTGTGTAAACTATAGCTTCCCTTTCTATGCAGCTTGTTTTGCTTTTAGTTACATATTCACACGTCACAGTGGAAAAGTACAGTTGTAAATAATTTCAACACTCTCATGGCCTATTGAGACGCTTGTATACGTCATAAGTGACATGAGTGCTTTTTTTTTTTTTTTTTTTTTTTCCCCTCTGAAAGAAAGAACTCTGAAATGGTTTAATGCTTGCCTTTTCCACCAGTATTTATCTTTTTCAAACACTGTGTTGAACACAGGTGACCGAATGGCAGTCACGGGCAGAAAAGTTTGAGGAGATGTGCTGCTCAGTCATCCAGATGTTCACACGGCTATCTAATACAGCTAACCGCACCATCCTGTATGACCTCTACCCTTACCTCTGGGACATCAAGAGCATCATTTCTATGGTCAAGTCTTTTGTCCAGTGGCTCGGTATGTGTAAGGGGAACCACGGGGTCCTTATTCTTAGAGAGCAGTAGTTTAGCATAGAGTCCATTCAAGTGTTGTAATCCTTTACCATTCTCAGAAACACAGTTGCATACAAATTACTAAAGCACATCATTAAAAAAATGAAAGAACAAACAGTGTAATGATGGATCATTTAGCTGCATGGTTTCCATTCTAGAGCTGGACTGTTATTGTAAGAATGATATGAAACAATCTGAATAACAGTAATATTTCTAATCTTCTGCATCAGTTAATGTAGGGTTAGTTTTTGGCAAATATCCCCAGCTGAAATTGGTAGCAGGTTATTAGATTAGTTTAGAAGTGGGTTATGTCAAATGCATCACATTTAAATGGATATAAATCTATTAATTGCTCTTTAATTTGTTGATTTTTTTTCTTCTTTTTTCTAATCTGACTGAATGCTGCTTGCACTGCTGCTGTGCTCCCTTTTTATTCCACAACAATTTGCTCCATGTTTGTCTAAACTGAGTATCTGTGGAGAAAAAGTCCCAGCAGGGTTATTGCTGCTTGCTGTGTATCCAGTAACATCACTGCTGCGTTCCCACACAGACACTTGCTTCCATTTCTCCGTCTGTGGGGATGGGCACAGGGGGAAATCCCAACCCCCTCCCTTCCTCCATGCCCTAGCGCGCACGCGAGCTTGGAGAGCAAGTTGACTGACTCACTGTGGAAGGCCATTCTGGTGCATAAACAAGGAATCAGAAATGTCTAAATTGTCTTTAATATGAATCACATGCATATATTACAAGAAGTCTTACACTGTTGCCTCACTGAGTAATCTCTACCATGAGGTTGTTGGATTTTTAAGCGACTGAATCATGTGCTCACTCTGTATCAGAGTAGAATGCATCACACTGTTAAAGAAGATATTCTTTCTTTCCCTCCCACTTTCATCTCTCTCTATCTTAAATTACTCTTTCAGGTGATGTCCTGTGATACAGCATGAGTGACATGGAGTCGTCTCATAACATCTCCATCTTTTTATGGAGTGTTTGTTTGTTAGTCTGAAGCACCAGCATGGCCTGTAGGTTACTCCCTGTAACCCAGTTTCATTCACAGGTTTCTGTCCTGTCCGGCTATATGGTAAAGCTGAGGTCTCTGGCCCACAGTACACAGCAGGCAGCATACCCACACTGGCAAATCCACATTAAAAGTCCACACTGTCGGCTTGACGCTTCAGTAAATGGTCTTAAACCCTCAAGCCTCACCAAAGAAGTTAAAGCCCCATAAATATAGTTACCTGCATGAAGTTCCCAAATATTGACTTCTGCTTTTGCTATTAGTATTCATTTCATCAGTCCCCATATTTTCCCCCTAGTGGAAGCTGTGCAGCCGGCACTTAGTCACAACCTCCCTGGTTATTGTACTGAGAACACTTACTAATAACTATTTTCTACTGTTTTCTCCCTTCACTATGTACAGATGGAAGAATCCACAGTACAAGTTTCTACTGCTATTGGATCGACAGTGGCCGATGTATGCACATGCAGGCGTTGTCTCTTATGTTCATGTATCAAATTGATCTTTGTAGTTTTATTTTAAAGCTAAAAATTTAAATGTAAAGGAATGATTTGGAGGAAAGGAAGCTGCCCTCTGGATGAAGTCACATTTTGCGCAGCGATTTTAAAGTCTGAATACTAAGTGTTAACTCCCAAATTTCTCTTTGGCAGCATCTCTCTAACTTGTTTTTTTTGTTTCTGTCAGTAGGCCTGTAGAATTGGCTCAGACCAGCCAGATGCACTCACTCAAGGGACCTTACACTTGGTTTTATTTATATTTAATATGTAATATTTCTGAGTGGACTCACCCTTAAAAAAAGGGCGGGGGGGGGCAGAAAGACAAAAGAACAAATGTTGCATGTTATTCTGCATAAATGTCACAGTGCTGGATCGGTGCAGTTGCACTACATAATCGGCTAGTCTTTTGTACCCTTTGTGGTTTTTAATCTGGATATCCAGGTTCCCAGTTCCTTCCTGTGGGTGCATCTGTATGCTGTGGTGTCAGTTCATCAAAGGAAATGTTTTAGGTATCAGGGAGAGATTCACATGTAAAGCACTGTTAGGTGTCCTGCACGCGCGCTGCATTTGTCTGGTCACATGACAGGGCTTCTTGTCAACCAGGGTTGGTTTTTTTATTAGCGACTTGAATCAGAAGCTTGCTCATTTGTCTTTATATTGATTGGGTTTTAATAATAAGCTGAGAGGTCCTTTAAGTCTGGAAATGCTGGTCATGCTGCCTCTCGTCTTCCTGGTTTTTAATGACTTGTGCTACCCCGTCATGTGACAAGGCAGATAAAATAAGAATGTGACTTCACACGAGGTGCTAATATCAGTGGGGTGACAGCAGCTAAAGCTTACTTTGGTAGCCCATAGACAGTTTTTATTTATTTTTTTTACCCCCCTCTCTCTGTATTGGTCATGAAGTCTGTCAGCTTCTCAAATGAGAATTACCCTCCTGAAACGCTGAAAATGAAAGACCTGCATCAAATAACTTGCCACATGGACACCATGTCACATGAAGCTTTTGGGTAACATTTTGCATTGGCACAGAGCATTTCCAAAGGTGCAGAGCAGTTTTTTTGTAAAAGTAATGTGCATCTTGCACCAGATTCCTTCTAGCATATATAAGCTTTAGATGCTTGAGCCCCATTTGATTGTAAAATATATTATCTACATATAATTTATCTTTTCCAAATTGGGTCCTTTTTTTATGTTTTAATGATTTTAAAAAATCATCAATATTTTGCTATTAGATACATATGACCCCCTTCATTCTCATCTCCCCACTCCCTTCATCTGTATCAGAGAGCCCCATCCTGTGGTAACAATGTCCGCTTGGCTCTGCTCCTAACAGGGTGTCGTAGTCAGTCCTCAGCACAGTTCCTTAGAGGAGACCAAGAGCCATGGGCCTTTAGGGGAGGTCTAGCAGGAGAGTTCCAGGTATCTAATGCACCGAATTTACAGCAATCAAATGGAAAAAAGAAAAAAAAAAAAAAGAGTGCTGTGAGCAAAGACGACGATGGTATTATGTGCGTAGGTTTGAAGGGGTTTGGTCTGTCAAAGGTGAGCTGATTGCAGTGAGTTATGCTCACGACATCCAGGCTCCATCCCCTCCACTTGATCTCCAAATATGTTTGTGCCCTGACATTACTTTGGGACACTGGCAGTATGTGTGAGGGGAGTGGGTGACCTGAATTCCATCCTGGGAGGGGGGAAAAAACAAACTTAAAGCCAGTGTTTGGCATGGCATCTTCTGATTGCGTTGCTGCTTCTGATCAATTTTGGTTTCTTTCAGCAACTGCCCAAGGAGATGCTGCTTTTCCCTGGCGCATGCAGCGCAAGCGAGTATGGTTAGGTTTTATTTTCATGACATATCATTTCTTTGCAGGAAAGCACAGCGCTCAAAGCCAGCCCTTTGCGAGCGCACGCGCAAGCATCGCAGCGCTAGCGAGAACGCAAGCGTGTACGCGATGAGAGAACTCCATGATTAAACACATCAGACCAGTCTAAAATGGTGTTTCCAGCCCAGACTCCCAATGGCAACCAAAATGCTGTTGAGTGACTCAGTTGGCAATCATTTAATTCCCCGTTTTGGGTTTTTGTTGCTTGGAGTTCTCTCGGTCTTTCTGCGCTAGCATCATTATTTTTCTCAACAGGAGGGTCCTGCGCAGCGAAGTATTGCGATGCCTTACAAAAGGGAAAGGAGCATCTCCTTCAGCCAGTAAAACCTTAGGCAGACCAAAACACGAGCCTTTTTTTTTTCTTTTTGTTATGTTTGCAAATGTCTGTTTGTAGTTGGTGCTGTGTTTCTTTAGCGAAAATGAGAAAGATGTGAGGTTTGCTCTTGTTGTCCACTGTCAGGTCAACAAGGAACAACACTTTATATACTTAAGTTGTCTTCAGACTCCAAAGCACTTTTCTGTCTTTAGTTCCTTTTGGGTTGATAGTGGTTCAACTTGGCAAACACACAGTGAGGCAATCAGCCAGACTAGCACGACACCTTTTCCCTGTGAAACTGACCCTCCTTATTTTGATATCCACAGCGATTGTTGCCAATAGATGGGGCAAACGATCTTTTCTACCAACCTCCACCTTCATTGCCAACTTCAAAAATCTATACCATAAGGCCGTACTTTCCCAAAGATGAGGTGAGATACTTGTGTTTGTTTGTTTTTTTTTTAGTTAAGCCACACTCCTGTAGTCCTCTTTATAACAGTTGTCAAGCATGGCAAAACTGTCTTAGTATTACCCTAAAAAGCTGGCATGTCTTGAGGGAATTTCTTTAAGTTTGGCACATGTTTACTTGTAAATTGTGTGTTGTAAATGTCACAAAACAGTTTGTCACCAGACCTCAGATATTCGTATAAGTATTCTGTCTTCTTCCCCTCATTTCTCATAAGTATGTGACAAAATAATGAAGTTGCAACATGTCCGTGTCTTAGACTTGGACATCCAAATGTTTTGTATGAAATTGATTTACTTCTGGAAAATCCCTTCTAACTAATATGTGACCATATTTTGTATTTAGTCACTTATTTAGTTCCTCTGAGTCTTTATTACATTATCTAGCAAAAAACCCACCCTATAAGCAGTTTTTGCCAGGCCTTCAGCACTTTTTCAAATTTTGATGACCATGAAGTTAGTTGCGTATGGACGACATGCGTTGAACACATTAAAACAAATGAAACAAAAAATGAGACGGTAACATCGCATTCACAGGGTATGATTTTCAAAAAAAAAAAAAAAAAAAAAAATTTAAATATGTGGGATTTATAAATATTGGAATTTTTGTCTTTATATTAATTGTAGTGAAAAGCTACACAAGTCTGGACCAACATTAATGTAAACAGCAAGCTGAGTAATTCGCAGAATCCATATAACTTATGAGCCACTTATTCAAGTAGAGTTAAAGTTGCTAAACTTGGTGTCAACGCAACTGTTTCATTAACAGCTGTTATCGGTCTCATTATGCAGACTGCAGTCTATAAAATATGTAAAGAGATGTACTGTGAAGGCATGGAGGATGTACCATTCTCTGATGACGATCCTGACCTCATAGGAGACAGGTAAGAAAAGGGACATGCATTTGTTTACAGTCAACACATTTCCCCATTCAGTGACTTATTAAGGCTTTAATCTGTGCTCACAGGTTAGTAGGCGGTCTCCTGACACTAAGTTCAGACTATGGGTTTGTGTTGGAGGATGATGAAGGGATCTGTGGTTATGCTCTCGGCACCGTAGATGTTAAACCCTTTATCAAGAAATGCAAGTTGAGCTGGATTCCCTTCATGCAAGAGAAATACCACAAACCTGACTGTGATAAGGACCTCACAGAGGCTGAGGTATGCTTATAATCCATTTCTTTCTATCATAATATTGAGCGTCATGATTGTGCGTCCTTTTGTTAAGATTACTAAAGCACTCTTTCATTATTGTAGAAGATGATACTGACTTTCCATGAAGAGGAGGAGGGTCTGCCGGACTCTTTCCTCTCCAACTTTCCCTCTCTCATCAAGGTTGACATTCACGCCAAAGTCACTGACCCCAGTGTGGCCAAAAGCATGATGGGCTGTCTGTTATCTTCTCTTAAGGCCAACGGTAGGTAGCAGCCAACCGTGTCTTTAGCCTCCTGCCTCATAACCACTCCGTAGAAGTATTGATTCATTAAGTTTATTTTTCAAGTTTTAGTAAAGTGGAAAACAAAGGTTCACTTATCTAGATGTAATGTGTGCATGGGGCCAAAGTCCAAAAACGACAAGATTAGAAGCCTACATGACTTTCCATTTTTATCATAAAGGCTTCCTTACCCCTTTTATATTTAATGTAAACAAACCAAGGGTAGTGAAGTTTGGTTCTCTTACCTGTCTCCTTTCTCTCTCAGGATCCCGCGGCGCGTTCTGTAAGGTTCGACAGACTGATAAGCGAATGTTGGACTTCTATAGTAAGCTGGGATGCTTTGAAGTGGCCAAAATGGAGGGCTTTCCTAAAGACATCATCATCATGGGCCGTAGCCTTTGAAGAAACATCCTGCGACAATAACGGACAAAGAGCGAGTTGACATAGTTTAAATGTGTTTGCTACCTTCATGAGAAAAACACTTTCATGGTGATTTTTATACCACGTTACCAATCTGGGCTCTTTTTAGGATTTGTGTGGAAGCACAGCGGATGCCTGTGCCCCCCTTAGATGTTTTGGCTCTACTGGATTCAGCACGTCAAAGGCCAAGGAGTGATCTGTAATCTCTTTCAGTCAGTAACACACAAGTGGGACTCCTTCTCTGATCCCACTATTCCTTCCTAGGAGGAAGGAAGGAAAGAGGAAGGAAGAGATGACTCCTTGAGCCCTTCTTAACCCACCCACCTCCTTTTTTTTTTTTTTTTTTTTTTCTTTTTTTTTTGTTATATCCAGTGGCCATTACATGAATTTTACCCGCATGCCTGAAATCAGCGTCTGTATCTGAAGTGAAGGCTGAGCTGTGAAATGAGGGTAGCCCGCATCTAATGTCGTAACTACCGCCACATCCTGCTTTCCCAGATGTGACATGGAGAAATGGTATAGTCGTTGGCTTAGGTGGAACATCTTTATGCAGGATGTGAAGTGCTGTTTGAGAGTTTGCCTTTCGTTTGCACATCATGGTATTTTCGGTCGCTCCAAATACTTGGAGATGGCTGCCTTTTAGGTAGTGTGTTTCTGACAAAATTGATGTGAAGCACTGTGTGTGTACACAAAGGGTGAACAGTTGTAGCTTTTTAAGGTTTTGCCAAGCCCTGAATTAAATGTTGCCACAGGCCAACAAAGAAAACGTCAAAGAGGAGGTCCTTTTGAATTACCGTTCTAGTAGTAGACATTTGGAAAGCAATTAAAGCTTTCATGTGTTCATTAACATGTTTTTCAGCCATTGCCTTTTTGTTCCTTGCCTTATTATTTTAGCTTTATAATTTCACACACGGCTAGAGATGGCACGTTGGCCTCGTTGTTTTTCAAATTCCAGAGATGTAGCCTCACACTCACAGTAACGCGTCTTGGTTTTTGCTCTACCAGATCCATAACGCAAGCACAAAAACCCTTCAGTAAACCTAAGCTGACTAAAAAGCCGATATTGTACCATTTTTAGTTGTTAAATTCTACATTTATCTAATATTGTTGAAATGTTTGTCTTTCCTAACTTTGCGTAGTTAAAATGTCAAGTTTACCACAGTTTGTTTCGTTCCTGTTTGAAAGCACGAATGTTTAAATCAACACTTCCTGAGAGTAGTACACCACGGGACCAAAATGTGTTAGGCTTTTTGTGTTGCTTTGTGTTTTTGTTTTTTGGGGGGGGGTTGTAGTTGTTGTTGGTTTTTCTTTTGCTTGAAATGATGAAGAATCTGAAATCTTCTTTTCTTCCACTGATATGAAATTGTTCATTTCACCAGACCTGACTGGCAAATTCACTTGTGTCATCCCTTAATGCTTTGTTTCAGCGTTGCATACCAGTAAATGTATTCTCAGCTGCGCTTCAGCGAGGTGCTCTTGGGATCACTGAGGTTGTTGAATGTTTTCACCAAATGTGAAAATGGCAATGGTTTCCACACTGTTTAGTTCAGTTGACAGGGTTTGGAGCAGAAATTTATTTACCCCCCCCCTCCTCACAAGCTCTTCATTGAATGTGTTTTTAAGTCAAAGCTATAATTTGCTTTTATGAATTTTTTTTTTTTGTTTGTTTGTTTGTTCTTTTAAAAAAGCACTTTCACTTATAGGAGTGTTTAACCAGTTAACTGAGGATCTGTGGTTGTTACTCAGTAGCTGCCTGCCAATGTGATGTTTTGAAACTGTGCATTCATAATGTGCATGAGTTGTAATGGATTTCTTGTGGCAGATGCTAGGAAAAAAATAACCTCATCTGATGCTACATAGAGGAAGAAGCATGCCACTCAGCCCTATGAGTATAATACTGTTGTTCTCGGACAGTCTGTAAACTCTGTCGATCATAAAGTGTTATTTTGTTTTCTTTATTGAAACTGCTGCCAGCAAACTAACGCTGGTTTAGTTAATCCCTCATCCTGTACAGCCGTCTTACCTGTCAGCCAGGTGTGAAACTCACCCACAGGATCTGCTCTCTGTCTGCTGAAACAGCGGTATAATTTTCACACTTGTCTTAAATGGTTCATTTTGCAGTTTGCTGATGCTTGAGCTTTCTCCTCTGCCAACTAGGTTTGATTAATATTTGGCTGTGAAAGAGAGAGGGCTCCAGTTGTAGATTTTCAGTTAAGGGGTGGGGGGGGTCATTAAAGTGACAGTTTTCCATTGTAAAGTTTGTATGTAAAATATATAAAATGGAAAAACTAATAAACGATAAGTGACTGTTGCTTTGTGTCCTGTGTGCCACTATTTATTTAGATTTTTTTTTTTTTTTTTTTTTAATACCTGTCTGTAGTGAAAGATTTCATGTAAGGTTTTTACAAGTAAAAGAAAAGTAATGTGTTTACAATAAAGGAATACTGACCTGTTCAGATGGGTCAGAAGTGACCTTTGGTTTAATATCCTTGTTAAAAGAATCTTTATTGCAAACAATTATGTAATAATCAGCAGCCAGTGGTTAGGTACACCTGTTCAACTAGTCATTAAGGCAAATATCTACTTTCATGCTACCTACTGAAGATCAAACCAAGCATCAGAATGGAGCTAAAAGATGATTTTAACTGACTTTAAATGTGGAATCTGTGATGCCATACAGGCTGAGTATTCAGAAGCTGGTGATCTACTGGGATTTTTCCTGCAGTAATTTCAAGGATTTATAGAAAGTGTTTTTTGTTTTGTTTTTTAAATCGGTGAGTAGCCGTTTTTTAGGTAGAAATGATTCGTTGAGGTCAGAGGAAAATGGCCAGACTGCTTTTGAACTGATATGAAAACGACCATAACCACTGATTTACAACCAATGTGTGCACAAGAGCATCTCTGAACACTGAAGCAGATGGCTTATAGCAGCAGAAGACCGTGCTGGGGTGCCACTCATGTCAAGTAAGGACAGGAACCCAAGGCTGCAAGTCACATGGGATTGCCAAAACTGGAAAAAACTTTCTGGATTTTTGCTGCAACATTTGTAATGGTATGATCAGAATTTGGCATTAACAAGCTGAAAGCACGAGCTCATTCCTGCCTTGTATCAAATACTCAGGCTCCTGGTGGTGTAATGGTGTGAGGGGGTTTTCTCTGCGTACTTTGGGCCCCTTAGTACCAACTGAGCATCATTTAAACACCACAGTCTGAGTATTGTTGCTGACCATGTCCATCCTTTAAGACCACAGTGTGTCCATTTTTGATGTCTGTTTCCAACAGGATAACACTCACAAAGCTCAAATCATCTCAAACTGGTATCTTGAACATGACACTTAGTTCACTGCACTCAAATGGCCTCCACAGTCACCAGATTTCAACAACAGAGCACCTCTGGGATGTGATGGAACATGAGATTCCCATCATGGATGTGCAGCAACTGTGTGGTGCTTTTCATGTCAATATGGACCAAAATCTCTGAGGAAGGTTTCCCCCTGGTTGAATCTATGTCACGAAAACAGCTCTAAGGGACTAAGTTTAAGCAGATATTATTAGCATTAGCAGATGGTATTGTTTACCTTATTATAATATTCTATATTTCACTTTATTTTACATTAAGTTCAATAGTTTTTAAGTTTATTAGCCACCGCTCTGAATCAGCTCAGGTAAATGAGAAGTTCATCACGTCTTTTACCCAGTCAGCGCCTGATTTCTGTGAAAGGAGGGAATTGCCGAGCCACGGGCGCGCACTGATGACGTATCAGGTACGCGTGTAGGCTGCGACGTGCTTGTTATTTATCGTGGAGAGCTCATTAGAGAGGAAAGCGCCAGCAGAATACTTAACTTTTACCGTTTCTGCAAAATGTCTTTCCAAGACGATGAATCCTCGGACGCCGGACTGAGCGGTCAATCCAGGCTGGAGAGCTTCCTGTTCAGTAAGGGCCTGTTAAACAGTCTGTCAGAGATGCTCTGTAGGCGCACACGTGGGTTTCTGCTGTGATGTTCCTACAGAAATTTCTCACTCCCTTTTTTTTTTACTGGGGGTTTGATTTTGGATTGTTTTGTTTTGGGGGTTTTTGTTAATAAAAACCGCTGTCATTTAATTGCTGGTCTTACTGTTATTCCAGATTGCGAGCTGTCCTCCAAAGTACCTTTCTACACTTTCCAAGGAGATGAGGAGGAGGAGGAGGACCTGGAGCACTTCCTTGAACTCAGAACAGTATGCACAGTTTTGTTACCATCATTGGGATTTATCAGCGGCACGAACACACCAGACAGATGTTGTGTTGTGATTGCTGCAGGTTTGCTTAGGTAACGGTGCCAAGGAGGAGAGCAATGTGGTGGAGGTGACAGCCATGAACCACCAAGGAAAGACGATCTCGGTGCCCATTGCCAACCTTCACATCAAGTGTCTCCCCATGGTGTGTAAACTGAGGCTGATGTGCTGCACAGCTGAAGTTTGATCTGTCTTAACTTTGATGCTTTGTGTCCTCAGGTGAGTCTGGGAGAGTTTGAGCTGAAAGCCCCAGTCACCATCCGACTCAAGGCCGGCACAGGGCCAGTTTCTGTCAGTGGGCTACACCTTATTGGTAATATTCTACTTTCTTTGTGCTTTAACACTTTAACACTGCCAGTACTGATATTCTAAGAAGCTCACTGACAATATCTCATCAGTTTTCAGCCCCTTCATTGTATTTATATCAAAATGATAGTAATCAGTGAATAATAGGAACTGATCCAATTTAATGCAGGTACTCTTTTCAAACTGAGTTGGCTGACCCAAATAAACATACAGCTGGAATTTTGTATTTTTATTTGTAGCTGATTATAAAAAATTGAATTCCTCTGCTTGACATTTAAGGAAGTTAATTAGAGTAATGCTTGGCTGCAGTTGAGTGTTTGACCTATTGGTCTATATTAGGGATGGGCAACAGTTTTTCGCAGTGTGACGTGGATAAAATAAAACAAAGACCCAGACATTCAAACGTTCCAATATGTCGCCCCTAACCCTGAATTATTCTAAACTACATGAATTTTGGTAGGCATAATATGTAAGAATAAGGTCCTTGTTTAAAAAATCAAGAGCTTTCTACTAGAAAGTTTGGATAAAATAGTCTGCTTAAATGCTGTATCAGCTTTTAATTTTCTATATTTTTTTAAGTGTTTAAGTGAAGGCGTTGTAATTAATAACAGGGGAAAAATGATTTGCACACAAGTGAAAGCAGTGCCGAACAACATCCGTAAATATGGGTTCTCATTTTTATTTCTTTTATTTATTTGGTGGGAGGCAGGGCTTGTTCAGTTTGCCTTAAACTCTTTCCCCCATGAAGATGACGTTTAACCAACTCCTCCGTAACTTTCACAAAGAGTTTTGACCTCTCAGTATGTATCGCTATCGTCATTTGAGGACTGTAACAGTAGTTTCCGGGTTTTTCCAAGTGTAGCTGCATAATCAGAGACGACCCTCACTAACTTCTGATGCAAACCCGTTCATTTTGTTTTATAAGCAGGCATGATAGATAACAGATTCAGGGGTTACTCCTAGTAGGCTTTCAAGGGGTAAAACGTTAAGGTCTGAGCTGGACTGTAGGCCATATTTTGCCCTCATCAGGTCTGCCAGCTTTCATTCCCCTGAAATTCCTGTTTGGTCAGACAGTCACCACTATCACCTTTATAAGAACATCAGCAGCCTTTCAGGATGGTTTTTTATTTTGGGGAATTTCTGCCAAAACAAACAACCTAATGAAGATCTTTAGCTCCAGCTTATTCATCGTACTTTTAAAAGAACGTTTACTCAAATTAAGTCCCCCTACCCCCGAGATGTTTCCTCTCTCATACAAGAGCCTTCTTCAGTTCTACAAGCTGATTGGGAATCCCAGGTATTTAACCTCCACTGGGGTTATCACCTTGGAGGCGGTCCTGACACTTTTACGTGAACCTGAAAATCAAGCTCAGTTGCCTTCGGCTTAATTGCTTAACACATATACTATTTTGAAAAAGATCTTTTGTACCTCACAGCTTTTGAGTAACTACAGTCTAAAGCGGCGGCATCAGGATCCAAACTCATTTAATCCTCAATACAGGTGAATGTCATGAATGTCCTCTGTAGTGAAACACCTGGAGTAACCTTGGTGCTCCCTCACCCTGGTAGACAAAAGGTTAAATATATCTCTGGGCAATAAAACTTAGTAACAGAAATGTGCCACTTACATCTTACAACTTTATTCCTTCTGCTGGTTCGAGTTAGTGTGTGCGTGAGGGTCAACCGTGAGGGCGCGTTCAATAAAGCGACCTTTCTGGCCCTTAAAAAGATAGAAAATGGTGAATCCTTTATCTTTTGTTCTTTCAATATGAAACAAAATAACAGAACATTAAAGGGCTGAGTCTCACGCTCGCAGTCTAGATGGTGATACCGGGATTCGGTGTAACACGGTGAGCTGACATTTTCTCCTGATCTTCTCAGTCTCACAGGTCGAAAACTCCGATGTGTCTGAGGATGAAGATGAGGAGGAGGAAGAAGAGGAAGAGCTGCCTGCTATCAAACCAGCAAAGAAGAAGCAGAAGCAGTAGGCGGCGAGTTCACTGATGGATTTTTTTTTTTCTTATTCTTTTTTTTCTGAAATAGCTCACTCTCTGATGCATTTTAAGAAATAACACTTTTTTTGTACCAGACGGACACATTTTGCAAAGTTCCCACTTCTTCCACACCGGCCGCATGAACGCTGTGTGTGGTGGCAGCTAATGGTGCAGTCGGAGGAATCACGACGGGCTCTGATGTTCTCGCCTCTCCTCGGTTTCTCACTGCGAGCGTTGCAGCAGTGTAACTCACTTGTAGAAGAACTGTTTTTTTGCTACCCACAGTTTTATACTGTATATAATTCAGTCGCCACTGAAGGTGGTGGAAGAGGTGTCTTTTTACCACCAGCGGATCCCGGTATTGTTTAAAAAGGCCGATCTGGTAAAAAATAAATAAAAACATTGTCGTGCACTTGTCAGACGGGAAAGAAAATGCGTCAAACCGAGTGGTGCAGACGGATGATGACGTGCGTACGTCTTGATTCGTAGGAGTGTCACCCGATTCCTGCCAGTTGTGATATCAGAATACTGTTTTTCTACCGGATGTTTCAATCCTAAATGTGAAGATTTGTACTTACAGTTAGAACAAGAAAGTAATTTTGTCCAAATAAATGAGAAATTCCAGCACAATAAATAAAATTCACAGTTTGTCTGTTTGTGGTTTGCTTTCTATTAGCTCAAAAACTTTGTACAATTTAGGCCAGCGCTTCTTTTTTTTTGTTGTTGTTCTCCAAAAGTTGATTCTGTTCATCTGGACGTAGCATTTTTCAGTGGGAGAAACGTTGCAAGTTTCAGGTTTCTCATGACCATTTGCGTAATTGTGATGAAGGAACTGACCTCACAGCCCATTGTTCCTTCAGTGGTGCTACTTTCAGTCATTATGCAAATGTACTGTTTATAAGACTGGGGAAACCTGCAGTCAGCTGAGACTGAAGAAGTCACTTGGATGAGTGACGAAACGTTTCTCCCACTGAAAACGCTACGTCCAGATGAACAGAATCAACTTTTGGAGATTTACTTACCTGGATGATTAAGCATGCATCAAGATGTTTTTTTGTTGTTGTTTTTTCTCAAATGTCTTTGTTAAAGCTCCTGAAACTACAGCCATCTGCAATATTCTTATTCAGCTCAGAGCTGAACCTCTGCTTAAAGTCTTGTCTAGCACATCCTAAAGATTCTCAGTGTGGTTAGCATCTGTGGTCCAGTCCATGTGTGAATATCGTGTCTCATGCTTACTGATCCTACTACTACTACTGCCCGTCGCCCCTCCCAGGGTATGGGCTGCCAAAGGTAGGTCTCCAGAGATTTCTGTCCTGGGCCATTCTTTCTAGATGGGTCCAGCCGTAGCCCATCTTTTCTGTTTCTGCCTCGAGGTCTTGTCACCAGGTGTTTCTTGGGCGGCTTCTCTTGCTTGCCTTGGGGGTTCCACCTGAGAGCCTGCTTGGTGATGTTGGTTGACGGTTTGCGTAAAGCAGGGGTGTTGAACTCCAGGCCTCGAGGGCCAGTGTCCTGCAGGTTTTAGATATCACCCTGTTTCAATACACCTGAATCAAATGATTAGTTCATTAGCAGGCTTCTGGAGAACTTCAAGACATGTTGAGGAGGTAATTTAGCCATTTAAATCAGCTGTGTTGGATCAAGGACGCATCTAAAACCTGAAGGAAACCGGCCCTCGAGGCCTGGAGTTCGACACCTGTGGTGTAAAGCATACCCTACCCAGCACCATCTTCCCTTCCTGATTTCTTCCTCTTCTGGGAGTTGACAGGTTCCTTTCCATAGTGTGATGTTACTGATTGTGTCTGGCCAGCGTATGTTGAGAAACCTGAGCTGTTGAGGAATGTCTGGATTTTTCTTTTTGAGGTTTTATTTGTCTTCCAGGTTTCAGCCCCGTAGAGCAGTACTGACTTCACATTGGAGTTGAACAGTTGGATCTTGGTAGTCAGGCTCACCTCAAAAAGTAATCAATCCCAAATATTCAGGCAGCTGAAGCTAGACCTCTAGTCTAATGGAGGCTCTTATCTACACTCTCCAGTAAAAAGAAAGGTGGTGGCATTTATTTTGCCAGACAGTGCATATTCAGTTCCAAAGTATATCTCTTTAACTGTAATAAAATGTTTTCAAAATGATCATATCCAAAACTCAATTTGGCAGAAAGGAAGTAAAAGAAACAAACAAGCAACAGAGAAATACAAAAGAGAACCACAAGCAAAAGGACGGGTCCATAAAAATTCATCCAACTGCAGTTAACTCTAGCCTGCGCAACAATACTCGCCAGGTTGTTCATAAACCACCAACAATAGAGAGATTGGGGTGTTTGAAGGGTAAGAATGAAAACAGTGAGGACAGTAAAAGTTTTATGAAGGCAGATACAGTCAGGTTACATCCTGAATTAGCTTCATATTATCTGCAAGCGTACTTTTGTGTAATGGCACGATCTTTGCAGGGTAGCTGGAGCCAACTGTTGAACCTGCAGGTCAGAGCCACCCCACTCAATCTCACTGATGCCCCTTGTGCTTAGAATATATCTGAATATACAGCCTTTGAGAGCTTCCTCATCACACATAATGCACTTTTGAAGGTGTTTCTTAAAATGCTTCACTGTATAAGAGTTTATCTGAATGATAACGGTCGTTTGCCAGTAAACCATTCAAAGTCCATTCAAAAGTTGTCAGTCAGCGAGCATAAAGATAAGACAAGAGGAAAAGGACATCATTGGTGAACCTGACTCAACTGTCAGCTGGACGTGCTTTGCTCACTTTATCAAGCCGAGCAGCACCTCTGAGGATGAAATATGAGGGCAATGTGAAAGTGCAAAAACTTGCAGTCCCTAAATTGGTCACTTGTATGTCTGTTGTTTTTTCTTTAATGTATTCAATACTCACAGACTTACTGGTTAAAATATCAAAATGAAACCATTTACAGCCCGGTATTTGCCACTGGATGTTTCTTCGTTCCTTTGATTTGTAATACCATGTGACACATCATCACTACACCCATCTAGTTAGAAAAACATCCATTCATGTGTTCTTAAGAGCTTTAAACAGAAAAGGTACCTGGACTTCTGTAAGTATGTGAAGACGTTTCACTTCTCATAAAAGAGGCGTCTTCAGATCTAAAAACAAAAGGTGGAGAGTCCCAGGTAGCAGGTTTGCCAGAGAATGACCCACCAGTGCCCTTCAAATCCAGCCATATCTTTAGAAAAAAAAACCTACATCCTGAGAAAAAAACTCCCAAACACAAGATAAATAAGACAGTGTATGCTGTGCAGTGCAGTGAGGAGTGCTTGGATTGCTACACAGGAGAGACCAGACAGCCACTCCACAAACACATGGCTCAACATAGAAGAGCCGCCTCAGCTGTACACCTGCACTTAAAGTATAAAGGTCATCTATGTCCTCCTTTACTGTGAACGACCATCATTGAACAGAGGTGGTGTTTCAAGACACCAACTGTCAGCCGCCTACAATGCAGTCTTTGAGAACCCTTCCTACGCACTTCAAACCCGAGTCAGACTTAGCCTCAGGTGACCTCAAAGGTCACATTATATAGTAGGGCAAGGTTCAGAGTGGTTTCACGCTTAACCCCCAGTGATGGTAATCACCAACGCCTTTTTCCACACCTTGGTTCATGTGATGACACACATGATCAACAGCAGGTCAACAACCACCTCCAAAGGGGACAACCCCCACTAAGGGTTAAATACCTGAGACTCTCCACCTTTTGTTTTTAGAATTGAAGAAGCCTCTTGGATGAGAGGTGAAATGTCTTCACACACTTAAAGAAGTCCATTTGCCTTCTTTTTTCAAGCCTTTAAGACTACCATGAACTGGAGAACCTACACAGCTATGCATACCGAGTGGTTACTTGCAAAATACATAAACTACTGTCCAAAGTTTTGCCAACTTATTTTTTTATAGTGAGTTGGAAATTGTAAAATCCTTTTAAACACAGACATCTATACTGATCATCTCTGCACAGTGATGGGCAGCAGTCCCACAGAAGAAAAGCTGAGGGAGTGATTGCTTACAAGCAGCACTGCCAGATGTCCGAAAGAGGCTAACGCCACCACAAGTTATGCTGCCACTACGGTGACTTGAGAAATGGGCACCTGTGCAGCTCCCTTGATGGCAGCTTTCTGCTACCTGCAGACCAGTAAAGCCATCTTTTTCTCTAGTCTGTGAGGGGGAAAAACAACACATGTACTAACCCCACATGACGTTACATTACCTGCTCTGGATTTTGGATGAGTGTATGTGTCACACCTTTTGGGAAGATTCACCAGATTCCACACCACTACAGTTTAAAAACCTCGGTGATGCGTCACACAGCAAATCAGCGTGTAACAGTCTTCCAACTAGTTAATGTCACCTTCACTCGGAGCAGGTGGTGCTGCTTCTTATTTTCTGACTCATAAACCACATCCAACTGGTCGGTGCTGAGTGGGAGTTTTGTGAACCTTTGCAGCACTTTTATTGCTTATCAGGGTTTTATGGTCCAGCATCTGCGTGGTGCATTAAACGCTCACTTTCAAGTAGAGGTTACAGCTGTGTCCAGAGCAGCGCTTGGGTCTGTAGCAATATACTGACTAACTCAGGGAGGGCAAATCTACTGCCGAAACCCTCCTTACCTCACAGACATTTGAGGGACAGTGGAAGTATATCATCATTTTTTTTCACTGAAACTATTTTTCGCGTACATTTAATATACTTGCATCCTATTTCACAAGGGATCACCACACCTGTGTTGCCACACCAAGTAGATCTGCATGTTTGACAGATCTCTTTTTTAGGCCAGATGCCCTTCCTGATGTAAATCCAGAGGAATTTCTGTCTCCTCCCAGGTAAATGTGTAAGCCACATGGCTGATTTGTGATTTTATTCATTGTTAGTCACCAGTGAGTGGAAAGTACCATGAAGTACAATGGAGAAAGCATCCAGCTTGATCTTTGCCAAAGCTTAGCTCACCATAGAAATGGCTGATGCTGAGTCACTAATTTCTTTCATTAGCTCATTGAAAGCTAATGAAACAGAAAACTGCTGGTGGATGACGCTGGGCCTCACGGGTGGGGAAAAGAGGCACTGATACATGTTGGGACTGAGCAGGTTAGATATGTAATTTGACTAAGTTTAATGAACATGATTTTTATAGGGCAATTTTAAAAAAAGAAAAAAAGTCATTGTGATGACATTTACTTCACTAAAATTTGACTTTGTTTCATTTGGCATTATGAGTTTTTTTCTGCTTATGAAGCAGGGCATGCAAAAGGCATCTGAGAACCACTGGCATATGAAGAGATCACACAAAATAGCATCAGTCTTCACTGCCAGAACAGGACTCTTTAAAATATGACGATATCCCACAAACGTGCAGTTTGGATCGTAGCTCTAGACCCTGCTGAACTTGGAGGTCCTGGACAAACCATGTCTGACATGCATTGACCGGAGAGGTCATAGTTCAGCTGTGCTGGTAATGACGGAAGCGTCATTTGTCAGCCCACAGCTGTTCACCATTTCTCTGACCCGATCCTGCATGAACTGGACGATTATTAACCCTACGAAGGCTCATTCATCTATGACGATAACCCAGGCCTAATCTGAACCATATGCTATCAGAAAATGTTAATTATTTATTTTGGTTGTTCTGCAAAGTGTTGTCAATCAGGACACAAAGCGACAGGCCTCCGAGGGCTAAACAGTTTAGCTTGTTTTTTCAAAACCACCGTATGAGAACTATGTAAAAACAGCATTAATGGCTAACATCTGTAGCCTATTCCTATCTAAAATATATTGTACTGTAAAACAATTACTAATAATGAAAAAAAATTAAATTAACATTGTAGCAAATTCATTGTATTTATGACTTTTTTCCAGTTTTTATGTAATATATATTAATATATTTATCATATAATATATATATGCATATCTAAAGTATATTTGGCTGTCAAACATGGATATACAGTAAAATAAATTAGCCCTTTATTGTGATTGCACATAAATATCTGTTTACAAATACTGAAGACACACAACAGAAATAAGAAGGAAAGATGTTTGAAAACAAAAATGATAAGGAAAATCCAATTTTCGCTTACTTGTAAAATAAAATATGTGTTCTGTTCATTTAGCTAATTAATTAAAAGTGCATGAATCTTTCCTCTTCACATTTTTGTAATAACGAACACAAAACATTTTGAATGTGCTGATGAAATGGAAGGAAAAAACATCACATTGACCAGAAGTAAGTTATCTTTTTCCAAAGCTAAAATTAGGAATACCTGCTCACAGGTATTAACACAAATGCCTATACCTATACTCAGGCTGTTCTAAGTATTTCTGGTCTTATCTACTGGGATTTTCCCACACAACCATCTCCAGAGTTTACAGAGAATGGCCTGAAAATGAGAAAACATCCAGTGAGCGGCTGTTCTCTGGGCGAAAATATCTTGTTGATGTCAGAGGTCACAGGAGAATGGCCAGACTGGTTCGAGTTGATAGGAAGGCAACTGTAACTCAAATAACCACTTGTTACAATCACGCTGTGCAGATGAGCATTAGTGAACGCGCAATGTCTTGAAGCAAATGGGCTAAAGCAGCAGAAGACCACACCGGGTGCTACTTCTGTTAGTCAGGATTTCAGCTGCAATATTCACACGATAGGTTCAGAATCTGGTATAAACAACATGAAAGCACGGATCCATCCTGTGTCCTATCAGTGGTTAAGATTCATGTTGTAATGGTGGGATGGATGTTTTCTTTGAGCTTAATTTAAACACCACAGCCTACCTGACTGTTACTGCTGCCAGTGCATCCACCCTTTTATGAGCACACTGTATCGATCTTCTGATGGCTGCTTCCAGTAGGTAATACACCATGTCACACAGCTTAAATCATCTCAAGTGGCTTCTTGAACATGACAGTGAGTTCACTGTTCTAAAATTGCCTCCACTGTAACCAGATCTCCATCCTATAAGCACCTTTCGTATGTGTTGTCTATTAAAAGGGAAGCAAAACGTCACTAGCGAGGTGTAGCTAACGAAGTAGTAGGTAACTGCATGTCTTCCTGAGAAACCAGCATGTACGGTAAAGTGAAACTGATGCTTGTTTGGTAAATACTTGGTTGAAACTCAAATTGAAAGTGAAATCCACAAAGCTCACATTTAATGCCGCCATTTGCAACAATGATGTTCAAGTTTTCTATCAGTAAAATTTCAGTACAGTACTTATTTTGATCATTTCCAATCCAACCTTTAAAAACCCCCCACAATGGTTCACTCCAAGAGTACACGAGTAAAGAAACTTTAATAGTTTCCACCTCTGACACTTGAGTGTGTCACCAGTGTAGCACAAAGTTCCTATGGCAACGACTGACATCACTTTGTACTGTCTCTAATTAATCCAGCTTGTCTCCGTGAAAGATCTCTGACACGTTCAAAAGCACTGATCTAACACGTCTTCATATATACATAGCCAAAAACAAATATACACACATATATGCACATCCACTGATTCTGCTTACCTGCATTTATACATCCTCCTTTGCTTATTTTTGCTATATTTTCCCTGTTTCACTCTAACATGCATTGTATGAATGTTGCCTGTTCCCCTTCAGCTCAAATTTGACAGAGGGCTGGTTTATGTTAGAATGATTTCCCCGAGCAAAAATAGACCTGCAGATCAATAAACATTGGCTACAGATTTTTGTCTTTGATGTTCGTGCACTTGTGTGTGTGTGTGTGTGTGTGTGTGTGTGTATGCACTGCTATCCTGGATTAGAGTTTTGGCACAGATTTCAAAGGTCTTATCAGATGAAGGTTAGAATTCTGCTTGGTTGATGAATTGCTGCTCTGTGTGCATTAAACTGGGCATATTCATATTCCTGTCAGTGTTAATGGAAGGACTGTTAAAGCTTTGTGTGACAAATGCATTTCTGCCGTACTGTAAGTTAGTACATAATGCATCCATGTCAGCCACCTCTAATATCCACCGCTGAACTGGAACAGGCAGGGCGGTTACACAAGCTGGAAGCTGTGCAAATGCATTTCTGACTATGTCAATAATACTAATCAAAGGTCTGAGTAACAGAGGAAGTCAAACCGTACCCAGCTGAAAAATTTCACTAGATCTGTTCAGCTGTCGCACACTCCATTGTGTTCACTGTGAACATAAAGTAAAATCATTTTAGAACATTTTCTCCTTTACAAACGTCATTGCACCCTTTGTGTGGGAATCCAAATTGTGGTCAGGTGCATCCTGTTTACTTTATCTGTCCTTGAGCTCTACTGGAGTCCACCTGCGGCAAACTGGCAAACTGATTAGCCATAGTTTAGAAAGGCACACACCTGTGTATATAAACCTTCCACATTTCACACTGCACAGCAAGACAATAGCAGCCATTATGACTGGAAACTGCATTGAGGCGCTGGTTCTAAATCCATTTATAAAGGTTTGAGAGGTTATTAGGAGAAACACCCAAGTAATGGGACGACCAGGGCTCTTCTTAGAGTCAGCCAGACTAAGTAGGATGTCTGAGTAAATATTTAATTGGTCTGGTATGTGACCAAGAATTCAGCACTTATTGCAAGAAGACTTCAGATGTTTTCTGTAGAGATCGGAGAACCTGCAGGAAGTTTGACCGCCACCAGACGCGAGCAGTTCTGAGTAAAAGACACATAACAGTCTGCTTCATGTGTCAAATCACATGTAAAGGATGTCTGAAAATAAAAACTCAGCAAATATGTCGAATCATGTTTGTGGGACACAGGCACTGCTGTTGGATGGTCTTCTTTGCAGCTGCGGTCATAAAGCCTGAAAGGAAGGATGAGGAAAAGGATTCTGGCTAAATGCATGGAGGTCTTGCAAGATACCATCGCCAGAGTGCATCGACTTTGGGAGAGTGGGAGTCGCCTTTCATGACAACAGTCACCCAGTGTTCAAAAGGTCATCCATCCCCCATCTTTTCTCTGTACTGCAACCAATCGATGATGAGGAATAGCCCAAAACATATAATAAAATGCTGGGAATACAAGGAAGTCTTAAGCCAGGGGGAGGAAGGTCAGCCATTCTGGGGATGACTGAACTGCTGTGTTATTTCCTTTTCTGGGACGGTTATACTGGTGTTTCTGGATTACAGTGGGAGTATCTGTGAAGCTCAGCAAAGACTCTCTCTGGTCCTGGGTGGGTCAGAAACCACACACACACACAAACACTAAGTTATGTATGCGCATTCATGGAAGAATACCTCCTAATAAATGAATAATCAACAGATATATGTTTACTGACATGGATTTATTGTCATCACAATCCTCTTGCTCTTACCAGACAAACTGTGGAGGTTGTAGATTTCTTTGACTCGTCATCACAGAGGTCACTTTGGCATCCCTTAAGCTGACGTCTCTATTATACCCAAAAGATAAGTGGTTTCAAAACAAGTCTCAGACTGTAACTAGTGGAGCACAATTAAACTGTTTAAAACATCTTTGGCAAGACCTGAACTTGTCAGTTTGTACACGTTTGTTATCCACTTTGACAGAGCTGTCACAGAGAATAAAATAAACCATCCTAAGCCAGGTGTGCAAAGATTGTAGCCTAGAAGCTCCAGTTACTGCCAAAGGACAAGTAAAAAGTACAAAGAACTGAACACTACTTATATGAATGATTTTTAGTCAGTAATACGTTCACTACCCACTCTGAAACGTGTGGTTTAGTGTGGCTTGACACAGAAAAGGGTGCCTGAATACTTTCCAAATCACTGTCTCACTTTCAGCCCGGGCTGTGATGCAAATATTGCAGTTATTACTGGCATTAGAGGTTGCAAACATTTGTCAGAGTATCAAGATCATATCATACGTAAACAGACCCTGAGGATCAGAATTAGTAATAAATGTTTGGGGAGAAAAGGAGGGAAACAGTTCCTACCTTGACTCTAATATCTCTAGTCACTGGCAAAAGCATACAAACAACAGCTGCACAGTTTCCTGCACACTGAGCACACGTACTGCAGGCTCATGTCCTGCTGCAGGCAGGGGCGTGTTGTTCTCATACATATACAGCCCCGACACACCTGCCACAACAGAGCACAGCTGTCAGCGCATCAGCCTTTACCCTATACGTGACCTCGCGGAGCTCACACACAAGCCTAATTATGCACATATACGATGCAACGCACTAACCGCCTGATTGTGTGGCGACACCTGAGCACACATTCACTTATAAAACAGGATTCAACTCGTCTGCACAGAGCCCGCACATAAGGCAGCGCAAACGAAGAACAAGCATACCATAGACGCTTTTCGTCCAGCCCCGTGCTTGCGCCTGTAGTTAGGACAGGGCAACACAATGCGCGAGAGAACAATTCAATAAAATTTCCAATTCTTTTATGAGAACTAACAAAAAAAGAAAAACAGCACACGCAAACCCCGCTCTATAGAATGGATCATTGATTTAAATAGGGCTCTATAAATAAAAATGATCATATGGATAAAATGCTCCTTTGGAACATCTGCTGTATGTTTTATTAATAACACACACACAGAGCGAGAAGGGACAGTGAACAAGGGGAATGCTAATTGGCTTACACACAAACACACACACATGCACATTGTCAGATTGCCACACTGTAACTAAACCTCAGCTCCTCTCACTCCTCTCCCTCGTGCATTTGCTGCTAAAGGGAGGCCGAGTTATCATGGAAGTGAAAGAGATTTCAAAGAAGACAAAAAAACAACAACTAAAAAAACTAAAAGCAGACTGCACTATATAGGAGGGAGCAAGGTTTTATAACCTATAAATAAGTGATGTGCCTTACCATTCCTACCCCCCTCGACCCTGACTTTGCTGCCCCCACCACCCCAAGCTCGCTCCTGCTATCTCACTAAATGGGGGAGGGGAAAAATGAAAGGAGTATGAGTGACAGATAAGTAGATCCTCATTAAAACTCTGCGCTTATATCATCCTCCGCCCTAACGCTCCTCTCCTCCTCCTCTGCATCGAGCTCTGGAAAATGATAGAGGAAGGGAGAAAGGAGAGGGGAGGTGCTGCTCATTGGTTATTCCTGTTCTCTGACCTAACTTGACAACCAGCTCCAATAACAAGACAAAGAGGGATGACACAGAGATTTTTGCCAGAGACCAGGATGCTGACAAGGAAGTGAACTGTCCTAAATTGGCAGATAATGGGCCTGCTGTGGGCCGCTCTGTAACCTCCTCCGCTGTGCTCTGCTCTGAATACAGTAGATCTCAAACATACGGCCTTTCGGTGTCTTTTTTTCCTCTCTCTGTTTTACAAGCTTTGCTGGTCAGCAGCAGGCTCGGATGTACCACCGTAACAGCTTCTCTTTATTTTTTGTTTTCATGTGTAACTCAGTGAGTCACCCTGGAAAAGCTCTTTACCCAAACAAATCGCACAATTTGCTTCTTAGGACAAATAGACTTCAAACTATAATCAGACACGACGTTTAAAATAACCAGCGCGTCACCTGGTTTAAAGTACACACCAGCAAACCCAGCGAATTACTTTTGAAAACCAGTGCTCAAAATACAATGAAAGGTCATGTAATACGCTTTTTTATTTATTCAAAAGATTTTGGTTTATTCATAATCTTCTATAAAAAAAACTAATGAAAAACCTGAATCTGGAAAAAAACAAAACATTTGCAGTCCAGTGTTTTTTTTTTTTTCTAAAGCCACGTGGACTTTGGAGTGCATGGAGAGGCTCCCTGCATGCTTTCAGCTGCAAACAGGAAATAATCAAGAGTTAGGAAATTGCAAGTACAATACAAGTGTGTTAACAGTCTCTTTAGGCACTGGAGTCTCTGGAGTCCCATGCCAGGACCCCCGAAGGATATGTCATTTCTTAAGTTTGAATGGATTTAAGACTACATTATTCACATTAGCACTTCCAGTCGAACTGAAACAGACAATAAATAATGCTTTCAAATTAGATCATTAGTACTGTCACTGTGATTCGGGGAGTAAACAGAGCTACACAAGTTAACAGGGCACGTTCTCCCCAAATGGTTTCATATAGATGTCAAGAGTGATTGTCATGAAGGTGTGTTGGAGATATAATCTGGGGTCGCATCTCTGAATCAAAATGGATAGGAGCAAAAAAACAAACATGGAACTTTTTGATGCCAAACGTGATCTAATAAAACAGAACGGATGCTGATTCGGGTTTATTATTTGGTCCCGTAATGCTTGGTTGAAGACTGGCCATACAGCCCATAGAATTCGGCATGTCTGGCTGACTGCGATGTTTCCATCAGTCCCCTCATGGGAAAATGCTGCAGTGGCTGACTTGCAGATAGAGAGGCATGTGGGGCAAACTCCTGAGAGGTCACAGAGGGGAAGGAGTCCGACGCTGGGTACGGAGGCCGGGCGCAAGCAGCAGGGGCCCTGGAGCAGCAGCAATTATTCAAAGTACACATCAGTACTTTCCTCCCTTCGTACACGGCTTGTTGTGAGGCACCACCACTTGAGAAGTGGGAGGATGGGAATATGGTTCCTGAGTGGTGGCTAGAGCTGGACCCTAGACCCACCATGTGATGGGCTGAAGTGTCTAGGAGCCGACTATGACCAGGGCCAGTGTGAGGATTCTGCGAGAGGACTTCAGAGGCATATACAGATGAAGCCCGGTGACCTTGGTCGGGCAGGAAGGGTTTTTTGCTGCTGTAGAGCAAAGGTGGAGGATTCTGGGAGTTTTCTGGGTTAGCCTCCAGGAACGCCATGCTGTATTTCCTCTTCTGTATTCCTGAACTAGTCCCCAACTGGGAGCTAGCAGAGCTGCTGTGAGACTGCACAATCTCCAGAAGAGGCGACTCAATGAACGGTTCTGAGAATGACAAGTAGAGGTGGGACAGAGAGATGAGTGCTAATTCTAATGATAATACGTCTCTGAAAAACTCATCTATAGTTATTTTTCTGTAATTTAATCCTACCCTCCAGCATTTTTCGCAAGTTCTTCTCTCTTGTTGACAGGTCGGACAGCAAATGATGAGAGTTGAGCTGGCCCACTCTGACTGGAGGGATAATGCTATTCAGATGTGAGTTTGACCTGTAAAAAGAAACACGACAGTAAAATCATTAGTATCAAATTGTTAGAGACACTCTGCACCTTGAGAGTTAAAAGATATAAAAGGGAAAAAAAAATCTTTTTTCTTTTTTAAAGTTGGCTGTGATTAAATTTGGACAAGATGATAATGCTGCGAAGTTATCAACACTACCTTAGCTAGCTTGCTTATTTCCATTGGTAGCTCACTGCATAATTAAATAGGATGCAAAGTTTGACTGTAATCATTGCACCAGTTTAATCATTATTAAAACTGATACAACTGCAAAATTGGCTAAACAGACAAACCTGTTTTTACAACAGACTGTAAAAGTTCTGGTGCCAAAGGTTGGGCATTTTAAAACCCAGTTTGAAGTGGCCATTGTAAGAGCTTTTTGGAAATATCCCCTTGTTAAGTCTAAAAAACCAGTGACTTTCAAGTCTAAATGCACCATCAGTTCCCAAAAGCAAACAAGCACTGACTCACCCCTAACGATAACATGTTGAAATTCTTAAGTTAAAAATAGTCCAAATTCTTTCAACAATAAAATGACTAGTGTGACTTTTCTCCCAGTAATAAGGTCTAGCGGAGTTAGAAGCTAATCTGCCTCAACACAAGATTTGCGAATCGACGTGTTGAGCACAGACCTTAGAAAGTTCGGCAACTTCAACTGACTAAGCACTGGTGATGTGAAGTGAAGATAAAACAATTTTCTACTTTGAGGCGAGGTACTGAAGTCACTACCAATTACTGCACAGAATGGTGGTTATTGACATGTAAGGTCAGTAAATACATTGGCCGGTTAGCTATGCAACCGGAACCTAGCATGTCTGCTAGCAATCAACCATCAGCTTTAAGTGCTAATCACTTCCTGTGTAGATGCAGCTTTAGATGTGAACTGTCTGACACCTACAAATGAGATAACATGTTTTTACTGAAGTACGAAAAAAAAGTACAGCCATGCTATACCTCTTGACATAATACAAACCGCAAACTTAATAACAGGGATGTTGAATGTTTAGTCGTAACCACTTGTAGCAGATGGCTGCCCCTCCCTTAGCCTGGTTCTGCCTAAAGTTTCTTCCTGTTAAAAGGAAGTTTTTCCTTCTTACTGTTGCAAAGTGCTTGCTAATAGGGGGTTCCTTCATTGTTGAATACTTTCTTGAGACAACTGTTGTTGTGATTTACATAAAAAAACCTATATATGAATAAACCATCTATTGACCTGCTACCTGTAGCTAGCCATGAGGTAGCTAGCTACAGCGCTATGGTTAGGCTAATATTAGCATATTAGGAAGATGTAAGATGAGGCCTAAATTGTTGTGAATAAGAGTATATGCTGAAAGTCCCCGAAAGCCAAAGATAAATGTCAACATATGGCAGAAAGAAGGCTGCATCGGGAAAAACTTTGCAGCCAAGTGAACGTCTGAGATGAACCCATCCACCTCAGACTGAACGTCCACACCAAAATCATGCTGTCCAGGAGACTGTAGATCCATTGGCTGTAGTGTGCAAGGTC
The DNA here is from genome assembly GCF_001858045.2 of Oreochromis niloticus. Taxonomy (NCBI): domain Eukaryota; kingdom Metazoa; phylum Chordata; class Actinopteri; order Cichliformes; family Cichlidae; genus Oreochromis; species Oreochromis niloticus. The sequence continues at coordinate 18,894,759 of NC_031978.2, forward strand.
AAACTTGCTAAAAACACTATGCATAGTGCTAAAAAGAAGTTGTTGCAAATAACATGTGGCAAGGAGACAAGCCCTTCTGCTTGTGATCAGGTTTTTGAATTAATTCATCACAGAGTATTTTCCATTTATACATCATAGGGGAAACACATGGGTTTATCTGTTCTACTGCTGTTTTCTCTGACCTTTGCTTATATTTGGTTTGCTTGACCTCTGTTGGAGTTTCTTTTGCCTGCTTTTATTACCAGTACACCCGCTAAAGCTACATTTAGCTAATTCCACTGAAAACAACGCAACAGTTGAATGTTGTACAAGGACATATTTGATAGTTTGGCTGCTTTTCTCACCATGAATAAAGATGACGATCAGTGCACTAAAAAGCTTGCATGAAAACATCACTGGGTTAGTCCAAAGAAATGAATATCTTAGAATAACTTCTTACCTGTCCATGAGCAGCTGATAAGGTTTTGTATTCTGAAATGAAAAAAAAAGTTCCACGGGTCATTCCCACACACCATCTGACTTCAAATGTCTCACTAACAGTTATTATAAGATGCATCAGTGTTTACTGCACATGCTTTCATATCACAACGTCATTTTATGTCCCTCAAAAGTATCATTGCCTCATGCAGATGCAAGAACTGTGAAAAGGGGTCATAGAGATAAAGGTTCATGTTCGATAAATAGAAAAAACAATTTGCAGATTTGTTGTACCTTCATGAAATTCAAACTGCCTGCTTTTCGGAAGAATGTGTGCACTGAGCTCAGGAGTTTTTCTGCTTCGTGGCGCCTCTCGTTGAGCTGCAGCACCTGCTGGGAGTTCTTCCTCACGTACGAGTTGTAGGTGTTCTCCAGCATTTGCATGGTGTCAGCCTGGTTTGCTTCTAGCAGCGCATGCATCCGCTGATACTGGGCTCTTGCATGCTCCTTCAGTTCAGACACTGCATCCTGTGGTCACACGATACACAAGTATGCACGTTTACACGCAGAAATGCACTTTTTAAATGACTAAAAGTACTGATGTTAACAAACAGATACTACAATTTTTATTAACAAACACACAATTTTATGGAATTTGTGATTTTCTTGTTCAATATGAAAGTGGGAAAGTCATTTGTTAAATCCATTTTCACTTTGCTGCACCTGCCAGTCATAGTTAAAGTTACATTTACCTTTGATTTCCCAAGAGTGAGAAACGGTAGAGTAATTTCATTACAGCAGACAAAACTATAGCACAAACCCCCATGCTGATAACATTCACATGACATTCGGAATTGAAAATGCACCTTCATCAGTGTCTTGTCTGACTCCAGCTTGTTGAGGTGCTCATCGATGTTCTGAACACGACCTTCCAGTCTGTCTTGCTGCCTCATTAGCATGGCCTGTGGAGAAATGACAGATAGGATAGATTAGATAGGCGAACCACAACAAGATGCCCTGAAAATTAAAAACAAAAAATACCCACACATTCAGAAACTCTGAAAAACTTGGGCCTCTGCTGTGACCTCAGCATACCTAGCTGCTTTTCACGAGGCATCGAGACAACTTTCTCCACAGTCAGCTGCCAGCGACATGAACATGCATTTACGCATTCGGAGAGCAGCAGCAAAGGCAAACACGGCTGCACAAATCATTCTCTGACTGCTCCAAAGTTTGACGCTGACCCTGCTGTGTCAAATGAGCTCCATTGTTGGGACAAGCTTACTTCCTCTGCGGGTACACAAGAGCCAAGAGCCAGTTAAAAAAAAACCCACTGAACATAATCCTTCCCTATTTACTGCAGAGGCTGGGAATCAATCTGCTGTCACAGACTGACAACTAACTAGAAACAGGGGAGGGCAGGTAGACTTTTTAATGAACTGTTTCTGCATTGGAAAGGCAGCATGCCCAAATAAGAGAAAACCTGCTGTCATGGCAACAAAGTCTTGTGTATGTACTCATATGTGAAATCTCATGTGTATGTAGGGAGCGGGGGTGCCTCACTACCCCCCCTGCACTTTCTCATTTTGCCACATGCATTGCTCCCATTGTTTGCATTGGCCTGTGTGTCAGTGACAGATTGTCATGTCTGTGTGCACAGCGCCGAGGTCTCCTCCCTCCCTCCCTCCCTCCCTCCCAATGAGCATGCACCCGAGAAAGGGAACGAGAGGAAAGGCGATGCTTGCACATGCCAAGAACGGATAGAAAGAGAGTGAGAAAGACATACAAAAAGAGAGCGAAACCAAAAGAAAGAGGAGAAAAAAAAAGTTTCACCCAAAAGAGAGAGAGATAGGGAGAATGAGGACATTCCTGTGGTCTCGAGTGAGTGAGTCTCAGGGTAGTCACATTGTGGTATCACAGCAACAGGCCTCTTCAGCTGCTTGCAACACTCACGTTGTGCTGTCTAATGGACATCCACAGGCTGGCCACTATAGTTTACCACAGTGAACACTTTCAACAGTCCATATAGCTTCAACAAAATAACCCAGAAAGACTGTAAATGGCATAAAATAGTAGCCAAATGTACCATAATAACTCACTTATGCTTGTTATCAGAACAGTTCTTTTGAGTGAAGAAGACTACTGATTTGTCCACCTAGGAAACAGCAGGAAGATGTTTATCTCCCCTAACTCTCAAAGGAAGCAGAGTGGATTATATGACATGTATTTTGGGCAGCTGACAGTAAATGCACTGACATGGGAAAGACCCAAAAGTGGTATTTCTACTGCTTCAGCATATTTTAAAGCTGGCCACAAAAACTGACAAAATTTCTATCCAGGCACTCATTTTGGGACAGCGTAGTAGTCCAGTGGTTAGCACTACTGCCTCAAACCAAGAGGGTCCTGGATTTGAACATGGGGCAGGGCCCTTGTGTGTGGAGTTTACATGCTCTTCTTGCGCTTGTGCAGCTTTTCTCTGGGCGCTTTAGCTCTGCACCCTAAGTTAATGCTGCCTATACTGGCCCAGGACACTCTTCCAAAACATGCTAGCTCTCCAGACTTCATTCTTGGTTAAATAAAGGTTTAAAAATATTACTAGCCACCAATTTTGCTCTGTTTTTAGTGTACTCCAACCCCTATTTGTCTGCTAACTGCTCGTTACTGTTAGCTAGTCTCTACATTTGTAAACTTTAATGTGACTGAGATACTCTGCTATTTGATGCAGCAGGCAGTGGACAGCTGGTTTCTCAAAGTTGTCTACAGCTGTCTCCTACAGCTGGAAAAGTCGTGGATGGGAGTGACACAAATAAGTAAAACCGCATCAATTAACTGAAAGATGCTCAAAAGCTCAGCTGAACTGAAGGAAGTGCCACTGACACTTGAGCTTCTGAGTCATTTCTATCAGCGACATCTCTAACATTACACAGTTTCTGATCCACGGTAGCTATAAAACTATCGATGAGGGAAGCTTTAAGTGCTGAGATGGAAAAACACTGCATTTCGTTCGTGAATTAACTGCTGCATCACCCTGCAGTGCTGACTATGTTTTTAAAAAATTGGTCCCACAAGTGAAATCAAGAATACATCTTTATGAGTACAGCTTAATGGGCTGTTATACTGACACCTATAGAGTGTGTATGTATGTGTATGTGGGGGAAAAAAAAGTGAACTGTTGAAGTAAGCCCTATATCATACAGCCATGCGGGTGAATGCAATTAACAGCTGCACTTACAGAGGTTTTTATATCATTCATGGAAAGAACAACAATAAGCTCAGCAAGGGCTGCAGCAAGCCCAGTACCACACACCTCGAAGACTATTCTTCTTAATTCTCCCAATTAATGTTGAAGCACATTTTTATTAAGGACTTTACAGTTTAAGCATTATTAATGCCTCGTGTTGGTTCATGTTCCAAATGACTTGTCAAAGTCCTTATCTAAAGCTTTTGGTGGTTTCACCATAACATGTCAAGTTCTGCTTTGTGCACCAACAATGAGATCACATATAGAAACCACCAGCACACTGTGAGGTGTTCAGTTGGTGGATTTTACATGTTCACTAATGAAATGTTGTTTTGAGAGTTTTTCTAAGATGCAGCTAGCACTGAGCGCTAACACTTTTCGTGTAATTGTCCTGTTCTCGTCACCCGAGAGTGGCAGCGCTTTACTTTGAAAATCAGCAGCGTAGTCTTTAATCCTGTTTCGCACAGTTGTAACACATCCTACACCTGTACTCCATCTCAACACCACATCTTGCTTACACAAGAGGCAGTTTAGCTAAACACTCCTCTTCAAACAACCTGATAGTAACCGTAACAGCTGACACTACCCTGCAAACTGGTGGACTTGTGTCAGTTGGCTGCCTGTGTTTCTTCTTTCCTTCACTTTTTCATGTCCTGCCTCCTCAGTGCCTTTGAACTTCAGACGGTGCACTGGTATTATTCATCACTTTGGTAACACGGCGCACACGAGCTCGGTGTGAATGCTGCATTGACAAAACAGGAAAGAGCACTTTGTTGGGTTATTAGTATCGTAAATGGTGCGTGAGCTGCTTTATGTGAGTTGGCTTCACATTATGGCAGCAGCTTTTCTGTGTCTTGATGCTTCTGCTCAACAACTGTGTCTTCCTCTTTTTGTCGTGTTTCCTCCAATTCCTTTTTTTGTCTTGTGTGTTTGAAATAGCACAGAGGGGCTGGGGCAGCGTAGCAGCATGAAAGCCTACCTTTATCAAGTTTAAGCCCGCCAATGATCACTTTCCCCACTGTCCTATTTAGGCATCCAGACACCCACAGGTTGCCAGGAAGCTCATGTTTAAATGAGGAGCCTCAGGCTCAATGAACAGAGAGCCTCTTTCACAATCAACTGACAACTATTCCCTACTTCTGATGTCAGTGGCCTGCCCTCAGCATTCTGGGTATCTGACTCACTCCAGCCCAGATACACGAAGCTTCAAACAGCAGAGCTTCCATGAGCGACGGTTTCCTGCTGAGGTGCCTGAGAAAGCCAAGGTGAGGTTGTGTGGGAGGGCTCCTCCTCCGCTTGTCCCAGGGAGAACATTACTATTATATTACGCTTCTTTTCTCATCTCGAAATTACCAGCATGTCTGCAAAAGGTTAATGTAAAAGTCTCCTTTGAGAGCCAAAGATAACTAAAACATACGAACATTGCTACGTCGGTTTTGCGTCTTTGTTTATCCCAAAAGCAACAAGAGTGCTGCCCGGGGAATTTAAGACCAAAATAGACGACAGCTCTGCGAAGGAGAACGACCTCTCAGTAAATAATGACGAGAAGACACTGTGGTCTCGTATTACTTTAACAAATGACCCAGCACACAAGGAGCCCAACATTTTTTGCTATTAACACTTTTTTTTTCAATAAATCACTGTGTATTATGTGCCTAAAGGTCCAGGGATGGACAGTGTGACTCCACGGTGCAATTTGCCCTGTGAAAATACAGTTGTGAAAGAACAGAAAGATGGCTGGGTGTGTGCATATGAGTGTGTAGAGAGAGCAGCTGTGGAAAGGGCTGAACAGACATCTTTTGTCCCAATAATAGCTCTGAACCAGGGTCAACTGATTTAGAACTTACCCTGGAAAGAAATATGTGTAACTTTCCCCAAGTGGAATAATGCCTTCACTAAAAAGTATCAAAAAGACGACGAGAGGGCAAACTGTAAAACAAATCTGCTTCTCATTGCCTCCATAGATAGGGAGGAGAAGGGAAGGAATGTGTATAAGGTGTGGGTGGCTGTTTTTACACCTTGCTACTTGCGTTAGACTTGAGAAAAGCAAAGAAACAGAAATAAAGTGAGGAAAAACACACAAGCGGTAGCAGCCATGGCATGCTGGCCCTCGTTTCTTTACGCATCCTGAGGCCAAGGCTGCCAAGACACGCTCATTATTTAATTGTTGCCAATTGGTAGCCAGATTAGGATCTATTTTGCTCTTACTCTCAATTCATTTCCACCTCTTCCTCCCTGCTAAATGTCCCTAAAATAGCCTTCAAACCCTGGAATCCTGAAACTGATCAGCCAACATAAACAAACTACACGCGTTTCCGCCCCTCACCGCACATAGGTCATCGTTTCCGGTGGATGCAGATTGCATCACAGCACTTATCCGAAGGGCACAGCGCTGCTAATGGGAAGGCGTGGCGGTATGGAGTGGGTGGTATGATCAAGGTTAAAAGCAGCGTGTGTGTGTGTGTGTGTGTGAAGTATGCCTATATATGTGTGTTTGTGTGCTATCCATGTACCCAGAGGGGTGGCTTTCACCTGTCCAGTCCTTTTACATCAGATTAAAGAGGAGGGAAAGAGAGAAAGCCTTTATAGAGTAGCGAACTGAAAGAATTACTCATGGATTGTGTGCACCAAATGAAATCTTTTCATTGCCCTGTAGGAGAGTGTGTATGTGTGTGCGTGCACATTTGTACCTGCATTTGTATGCGTTGCGTATCAACATCGCAGACTGTGTGTCTTTGGTTAGTGCAGTGAGAGATGCAGCAGAACGGACACAGAGCCACCTGCTCTTCCTCACAGTGGAGCAGCCTGTACTCCTCGTGACTGGGACAGGTCCAAGCGCTCAGCTCCTCAGCATCGACTAACAGGTGTCCCGGCGCCGCACACGGCTGCTGTAGGTGCGTCTGGATATGAGTTTGGCAGCAGGGCTCCTTACAGCGCAGACAGACTTTCCGCACGGGCAGCGGGGGGCCTCGTCTGCAGAGGACACAGTGCAGCACAGGGGGGGCTTTCTCAGTGTTCAAAGCATTGAAGCGCTTCACTATGTTGGCGAGCTTGAAGTTCTTCTCCAGTGTGGGCTTCTGGTCGTAGTCATGGTTGCACTCTGGACAGCGGACCGCGGCGGTGTCTTTGGCCCAAGCCTCGGAGATGCAACCCTTGCAGAAGTTGTGCTTGCACGGCAGCTGGATGGGTTCGTCGAAAACATTCAGGCAAATGGGACACAGAAGCTCCTCTTCGAAGCAGTTTTTCCAGCTTGCATCCATGACCTCGGCTGAATCCGAACTGATGAAAAAAACAAAACAAAGGAAAGGCTTAAGAACTGGTTTAAATTAACCACTGCTTTTAAAAAAATGAGCCTATTACAGTTTAATTTTTACTGCACTTATATTCAACTAAAATGGCACGGATTGGAGACGAGCCAAACCAACACAGGGCACTGAGTTACAGGCTTATTAGGAGTGCATTACAGTGGCACAGCAATTAACAAATGAAGCTTAAAGTACGTAGTAACAACCTGCTCTTCAGAGCAAAAGAGTGCCATTACACTGAAACCCAACACCAAACTATGGTTACATATATATTTTTAAATTACATTTCTTCATATTTCAGTGTAATGTTTGGCTCCGCTGGGGAACAGGACGACACAAGCTGTGGCGTTTTGAGAGCGAGTGGGAACTTGACACTGAACAACAAATGTGACTCTTGTCAAATAAAATGTTACACTGACATTTTATTACGCGAAGGCACTCCTCGGCTTTTCTTACAGCAACCCACAGAAACATAACAGATGTATTCTTAAAAGAAAAAGCGTAACGTTACCAACTATTTCTCTTCCATGTCGTCGGCAGACTCCGGTGCACCTATAATACCGTGGAGCTTGTCATCCAGTCCGCGGTGAGATCCTCGCTCCTCTTGCTTCAGATTACAGCCTTCTGTCGGTCGCAGCGCTCAAAGCCGGGATTTTATAAGAGTCCCCTGCTGGTTTTCTAGTCTGGTTTCGCTTTCCCGTCAACTCTTCTGAGTAATATTTTATGGTAAGTACAGGCAGGATAGTGACTCGTCGGAAGAGAGCGCAGTGCTTCCACACCGACCGACTGCCGACCTCCAATAACGTGACCCGTCACGGAGTTGATACACAGGCGGGGAGGAGCCGGTAGGAGGAAGGCGAATGAACGGCCACAGCAAACTCTACCGGACAGACTGTAAAAGACCAGGAGGCGTTTGTGTGGCTCTTCATGCTTTGAAGCAGAAGAAGAGTCCCTGGCTGGGACAAAGCAGAGCCCGACACCCCCACCCCCAGGGGCCCGTTACAGGGTTGGTGCATGTGGGGAGGAAAAGAGTGGAAAATATGGGAAGGTAATGTGGGGTAGATTTCAAATTAGTCACCCTTTTTAGGCTAAAAAAATCCATTTTAGTATTTTTTTTTCTTACATAGTGTTATGAAATGCGCAGTGATGAGTGTTAAAACTATGCAGTGACGCAGACATCCTGTAAAAGTGTAATATGAAGTGAGCGTGGGGGCCAGTGGCAGCACTAGGTTGACTAATAAGATTAGACTTCTTAAGATGAGTTTGCACAAATATTAACAATCTATTTAAAAGTATATTTTAATAGCACCAGACTGTAAAGCTTATTTGGAAGTAAGAATCCCAGCACTACTACTTGTGATATAATCAGCTGAGCTCCTGGGCCTCATGTTTCCTAATGAGAAAAACAAGATTTTATATTTTATAAGCATTAAGATTTTAATACTTTCGATGCATTTTAATGCACTTCCAAATTGAGAAGATTTTAATGACAAAGTGAAGATATTAATTTCAAACCCACCTAACTGGACAGATTGGACCCTTTGGAGTTCTGATTCTGGCCCACAATCCACATTTGACACCCCTGAACTAGACCACCAGAGCTTTTTACTCTTCTGGGAGTCTGAAAGTTTGAAAATGGAAACCTCGACATAGCCATAAATAATTAATTTACTTACTACCTATAAACCTTTCAGAAAAAGTGTAATACTATTGTTTTGCACGTTACAGGAAATCACAATAAAATAGAAAAAAATAAATAAAAATTAGAAAATAATGCCCCACAGTACTTCTGAATTAGTGTTCCAGCTTTATTTGTGTAAATACATACATACACACTTTAATGCACTTGGGATTACAATCAGCCAGTTCAGTCAAAAAGATAGTGCTTAAAAAAATTCAGTACAAAAAATCTAAACTTTATTTGTCATTCTGAATAAAAAAAGAAAAGGAAAACGGTAACATCACGTTTTATGGAGTACATTTCTGTAGGAAAACGCTGTAGTAAAAGTAGTCTTCTTTTTTTGGCATAAATATGGAGTGAAATAACAGTATCAGAAAAAGAGAGTGAATGCAGCAGGCTCGATTCGAAATGATGTGTCCAAACAATCCAGGAGCTTCAGGCTGCGTTGACAATCAACGGAAAATATGTTGGGATTTTTCCCCCCTCCAGCTAGAGGGAAAGGCACTGTGGAGGTTTACTCATTTTTAAACAGGTCCACTGATCCAAATTATATGTTACATATATGTAGGCACTGGACACTGCATTTGAGGAGGCCATGATCACAGATTACAGTCTATTAACATCTACAACAGTGACACTACACATGGGTGTTGTGTGAGAAAACGGGGGGGGTGCACATTCAACAAACCTAACTCATTACTAGAGTTATAATCTTGGCACAGAAGAGTGATCGAGGTGGTTATACCTGTAGCATTTGCCAGGTACTTAAAAGTGACAGTTAATAACAGGCTATGAGATAATGATTAACCGTCAGACTAGTGTTACCGAAACATGAAACATTTGAGACAGAAATGGTTAAAACTTTGGCGTGACCACAAACATCTCAGAGAAAAATGTCCAGCATTTGTAAATACTATACACATCAGCTCAGTTTAAAAACAACACTGATAAAAAATGTTTAAACTGGTTATTCTTCTTCCCTTTCGAAGGCCACTGGAATAAATAGAAGTGTTTTTGAGAACTGCTGCTCAGTTATTGCTTTAGACAGCATGTCAGGAGATCACAGGATGTATGCTCAACTACATTAGTGATGTATATTTTGGACTACCTGGAGGACTGACAGCATCCAGTTTGCCCAACAGGATTGTTCTAACAGGTCAACCATCTGGACTGGCTGGTTTGATAGTCTCAAAAGCCTCATACAGATATTGTAAACAATGGTGCTAGTCTGAGAATGCGGTAACAGTCAGAAATGTTTAGTTCATCTCTCAGATCATCTTTTGGAGTGAAACAGTTGAGGCCAGCCACAGTGGGAACAACGTATCTATAAGCTCTGACAGCCTCTGAGAGTCCAGGGAGGTCTGCTGTTTCTGATGGTCCACTCTGGAAGTGTTTACACGTCTTTTTCTTGGCATTTTCAAAAGAGCAAGCATCTCTGTGTCAGTCTCACTGGAGTGGATTATCAAATACGGAGTCTGGTAGAACAGAGATTTTCAGCTTCTTTTCTGGCCAGCTGTACTCCTTTGGCAACTTTGTCTGCAGAAAGAGAAAACACATGCAAGGTATACCAGGCGTGTAGTCACAGTGCCTAAAACTGAAAGTAAAAAGTAACCTGCAAGGGGTTTTTGCTTGCCTCATCACGAGTGTTGAGTTCCTGTAAATCCCCGAGCATCTGCTCCACAAACTCTTCAGTCAACAAAATCTATGAAAGGAGAACAGAATTTAGAAAATAAACTCATTAAACAGGAAAGCACCAGCCAGAGGTCAGAGTTTCCATGTGGGTACCTGAAGCCAGGGGCCATGAGCTGCATAGGGATGCTCTTCAGTAGCAAAAGCACCTTCAACTCCTGTAGACACAAATGTGATGGCCGTGTCTCCGTTGATACTTTTATATGTGAAGTGTCTCCCGTGGAGCAACCGCCCCCTGTAAAAGATCAAACACAATCCAGTATGAACTAACCACATGATTACACTCATAAGTTGTGTTTGTTTTCATTTATGTTTGCCATAAAACAAGATTTCTTATGTCATAAAGAAAGTGCTAGTAAGCTTTTAAAATTTATAAGCTTTAACCTTTTATCTTCTGAACATTTTTTTTGTGATGACTGAGGATAGGCAGTTTGCCATTTTGCATCAGAGGAAGCCTTAAAGAACTGACCTGTTGAAGATAATAAATCAAGGTCAAAATGCTTGAAATAACCACGAGAATTAAACTAAATCCTTTTCTAATTCAGGGAAATAATCGTAAACATTTAAAGTCACTTAATTATTTAAATGAATTTAAATTAAGAGAAACACTATGTGTATTCAGCAGTTTTCAATGGGAGGAATAGAAAAAAGAACCTATCACAACCAAAAGATTTGTTTCATTAATATCAGAGAGGACAGTTTGTAGGAAATATGACATAATCGCCCTTCATGGCGGTATCACATAACTGGGACATAACACTGTGTTCTCAACACATTTCTCCTCCTTTTACACAGAGCTCTCTCTGTACAGTAACTCTAAGCTTGTTCTCTCCTAAAAATGAGTTTAAAAATAAAGCAGGTTGAAACTGCTGGGAAAGAGACTTCCTATTGGATAGTCCGCTCAGTTGGCATTTTGTTTGGTTACACACATTCCTATAAATGTCACCTGTGCCCCCCCCCCAAAAAGTAAACCAAATCCAGATATTACTGGATTGTAAATTCCACAAGTCACAGAGTATATCAGAAATCTTATTGTTTCCTATTGCAAGTTTGCCATTTGTCACTTCAGCATTAGAGGGAACCGGTACGAAGGAGACTTAAATGGCATTTTCTTTGGTTATACACATTCCTATAAATGTCACCTATACCCCCAGTAAAAAGTAAACCAAATCCAGATATTACTGGACTGTGAACTCCAAAACTCACGTTAGAGGCAATAGCTGCATTCTTTTTGTCAATAACGGACTGCTTTCACCAAGTGCAGGCTCTCTTCCCTTTCTCATTTTAAGATTAACATTTTTTTTTCTCTTCAATGTAAGCTGGCTGAAATTTTAAGGATTTATAGACCATGTGACTGTCATGAACATATGGAGGTAACTTTAACATAGAATTTATATCTGCCAATCCGTATTAATGTACTATCTTTGTCCTAAATTCTCTTCCTGCTGTTTGATACACTTCTCACTGTGTAGGCGAGCAGGAAGGAGAGCCAGACATTCTCCACATGCTGTGTTGACAGCACTGATTCAGTTGCTCTGTCAATGTACACTAATAACCTCGGTTGACTTCTCTGTTTAAGAAAAGCCAGGAAATAGATGTAAAAACACCAAAACATGTTAGACAAATACAGAGGATCAGAGTCTACGTCCAACAGTCCACTGTTAACAAATACTAAATTCCTGAATGTCAGTTCTCTGATGTTACAGGTAACATTAATATCGACTTTAAGCCGTTTCATATTCTGCTCACTTATGATAACACTACGGCCACTAAAAAGCAGCTAACTTGTTATTTTCTTCAGACTTTGAAGTGATATCAAAGTACATATGGGAGGAAGTTCAACTGATATTTGAGGGTGCCTTTCAGAAAGCCTCCTCATTCACCCCTGAGGAACTAGTGGTCCTACATGCCATTATACTCGGCCACACCTGTTCAAAATAAATATCTGGGGTATCCTTTCGGTCTCACATACATTCAGAAAGGGTTAATTTGCCCGGCGGCTGTAGGAGAGGAAGAATGGTGCTTTACCGCAAGCAGAGGGGCAACAGTGTGCCTGACTCTTGGTTGAATTTCAAATGGACACTCTCCAACTGCCGTGTTCGGACCAACTCATGAGGAACAATAGCTGCTGAGCTCTCACTCTCCAAACTGTCCTTTCGACTCCTGATAAACACAGAAAGAAGAAGAAAATAATCTTAGTGAGGAAGTAGAAAATGGTATGTTCATTGATGAGACTGTTAGAACACAACTAAGAAGGAAAAGGCAGCTTTTTGGCTCACGCACACACACAAGTGCACACACACACACACACACACACACACACACACACACACACACACACACACACACACACACAAGTGCACACACACACACACAGATTTCGCAACTCTTTTCATGAAGCAGTTACCTGATACAGCAGAAGACCCAAAATTCCACAGAAAAACAGCAACAGAATAGCAACACACCAACATAATATGCTGGTAGCTAAGAAAGAACGGTGATGATAGTTCAGATGTCACTGGGGATTTGAGTCACAGCACAAGAGGGAGGGAGTTATCCTGGCGCAACCCTTGTGCTGAGCTGAACCCATGTTAAGATTGTGAGTGCTGGAGTGTAGGAGGAACACTCACTGCGGTCTCTCGTGGCTCTGCTTCTGGCTGTTGATAGGTGGTAGGGCTGCTTTGCTGTTAAACTCCAGTCCTTTTCTCAGAGTCTCCCTGATCTGCTCTGTGTCTGTCAGCCCACAAACAAAGACAGAAACAAGTATTATTTCATTAGGTTAGGCATTTCTGCTCAGCTTGAGTATCTATCGTATGCGCTTCTTTGGAAGTTGGCATACCTTTGTCTGAGAGCCTGCGTGGCTGTGATCCAATGCAGATTGATCGACTGTCTTCCTCATCCTCTGGCGGCCGACTCAGATCGTCCCACACACACTTGGCGCTGACCCCACTCAGGTTCGAGCCTTCTGTCTCAATACCCTGGTCCACTCTCTCCTGCTTAGATAGGCAAGGAATATACACAAATCGTCAACACAAGCTCACATAAAACACAACGTCAACTTCTTCAGAAATGAAAATGATGCATAAATATCTACAGGCAAAAAAGAGGTGATAAAACTTGCAACAGCAAAACAAACCAAAAACAACAACAACATACGGAAAGAAAAGGTTCCCTTTAAAGTGCTTTGTACAAGATTTTGCTTCCAATATCAACAAATCATTGACCAGTACCAATTAGCTCTTCAAATGGTTTCTTTTCAACCACTACTACTTCTTTTGGCTGCTCCCTTTAGGGGCCGCCCCAGCAGACCATCTACCAACATCTCACCCTATCACAAGCATCTTCCTTTGTCACACCAACCCTCTGCATGTCCTCCTTCACTACATCCATTAACCTTCTCTGTGGTCTTCCCATTTTCCTTCTGCCTGCCAGCTCTATATCCTAGATTAAAATGCTTTGTCCAATACATCCACTATCCCTCCTCTGCACATGTCCAAACCATCTCAGCCTTGCCTCATTAACTTTGTCTTGAAACTGCTCTGACATGCTCATTTCTAATCCTATCCATTCTGGTCACTCTCAAAGAAAATCTTAGCATCTTCAGCTCTCCTACCTCCAGCTCAGCCTCTTGTCTTTTTGTTAGTGCCACTCCCTCTCCACCAACAGAGTGGGTCTCTTGAACCCATCTATCACTCCATCTAGCACACCTCACCCCTGTCTCATTGTCTTCATAAATGTCCTGCACTACCTTCAAATACTTCTTCTCCTCTGCTGACGACCTGACACAGTACCACAGTTTCCCTGCTCACACCCTATTGTATGCTTTTTGTAGATAAGGCGTGTCAAACATAAGGCCTGGGGGGCCAGAGTCTACCTGACAGTGAGTTTGACATCCCTGCTCTAGAGCCACAGGACGCAAGACAGTGCTACTTGTTCTGATCTTCTATATAGTGGCAACAGGTTTCGTTTGAGTCACACTAAGCTTAACTCTTTACAGAAAAATTAAAAATATATAAAATAGTAGATTTTGATAATGCTTACGTTTCCATGACAAACATTTCCAAAAACAGAACACAAAATAAATAAATAATTAAAGACCATAAAAATGCCTCTTTATGTCATACTGTATAAAAGCAACATGGTGCAGAATTGAGTAAAGCTTACTTGTAGCTGTGGATCAATTTCAAAAATGGTCTCTCCTCTCCTCATGTCAGTGATTAGCCAGGGGCCACCGGCTCTGTGCACAGGAAAAGCATCACCATTAGTTCAGGTCAGCATTAACTCCAAGTTAAACACACCAAGTTAATACATTAACAAGTAACTATGCTCTTCACTTGCTGCTCACAATGTACTCAAACTGAACAGCACACAATCTACAACAAAGTGGCATTCACATAATGGTGTTTCTATTCAACTCAGTTCCTACAAGTTCAATGATTGACCATTTACAGGCAACTGTAAAAAAAGAAAGAAAGAAAAACGAGAAAAATACTGTGTCTGAGCAGGTCAATCATTTAGATTTTCTCTGCCGGATATGGAGTGAACTAAAAAGGGAAAAAATATGTGTGTAATGCTAAAGTCAAGTTATACTTTCCACTTCAAATGATGACTTTCATGAGAGTTCTACAGAAAAATCACACGTAGGGTCTGACTAATCAACACCTACGTGTAAATCCAAGCTAAGCAACAGAATAAAAACGTAAAACTAGCTTTGACCAGATCACCTGCTACACAGTTCTACTCACACTCTGACTCCACGCATCAGCTCCAGGATACCCTGTCCATTCCACTGTTGGGCCGCCTGCAGCTCCTCTGTACATACTCCCACAATCTACAAGAGACAAATTTTATGGTTTTTACACCAACTGTTGTAAAACACCCCATACATATTTTATTAATATTGGGTAACATTACATAATATTGAATAACTGCCAAAAAATCATCTGACAATTCAAGATGGATTTTTGATACTGTGTTCCTCTTCTCATTTGCCTACAGTCAACTGTTGCAACCGTTTACCGTCACAAGGGGGCGGTGTCACAAACAACAGGTCTGCAAGCTACTCTTCGTTGTTGGTCCTTCAGCCATAGAAAAACGCAGTAATATCAGCTAAAAAAACAAAAGAATAAAAAGCATCCATTGTAGCCACCTGTCTGTGGCTTTTTTTTAAATCTTTGATTTCTGAGCGTCTCCTGTTCACACTGAACTCTGCTGCCACTTTTAAGCCAACAACTATGTGAGCCATGAACAGCATCATCGACATTAAGCTATGTAAAATGTAAATGGACTGGTTCTTATATAGCCCATTTCTACTCTGCCTGAGCACTCAAAGCCCTTTATACAACTTGCCTCATTCACCCATTCACACAAGCACACGGAAGTGCTTTCTAGCTAACATTCACAGACATTCATTTTCCATCCGATGCATCTGAGAGCAACTTGAGGTTAGTATCTTGCCCAAGGATATTTGGCATGCAGACTGGAACAGCCAGTCGAACCACCAACCTTCCGATTAGTAAATGACCTGCTCTACCTCCTGAGCTACAGCCACCGCTATCCTCTGCTGTTGGACTTTTGAAGGACTTCACAACAATGTTTACATAGTTTGCATAACCCAGCAAAAACCTACTCAAAGAGACACAAACGCAATACCGCAAATCTTACATTAAATAGCTCGACACAGAATCGTTTGGAGCCTACTGTCAAGTGGATTACACTAGTGACAAGTGACATTAAAAACTCACCTGGAGAAAACTCACTGTGCCAAATGGCGTCTGAATTGGTTGCATCTGTGGGTCTTCTGTAAGCAACATATGCTGGATACGAGATTCACTGTTGTCTAGTGGACTGTGCCACGATACATGGTCACCACTACAAAATGTGTTTTCTGCATAAGTGAAGAGAAAAAAAAAGACATTATTTTTTAAATAATAACAAATCATTGGATTATAATTTGTCTAGCAGACGCCCTGTCATGGCTGCTCATACAATCTTACTTTCCTACATTTCATCATCTGACTGTACATAAACGTTGACGGAAAGGTCCAGCAACATGAGAAGAGGGGAGGCAGATCAGAAAAAGAGGTAGCGTGAGTAAGAGGAAAAACAGTCAAAATGAGACCCAAATATGGAAAGAAAACCATAAAAACTACATTTCCGTCAAAGCTAATCTGACTGTTTGGGAGGTAACATGCGCCCACGCCAGACTTGCTTCAGGAGAAACGAGAGGGGGGTAGATGGCCAGGAATCAGCATTCATTTAGCTTAGGGGCCTAGCCCACCCACACACAAATTGACCCCAGCTGGAAAGCAGAGAAGGACTGAGTAGAGGTGAGTCTGGAGTAAAAACTTTCTGCATGCTCCCTTCTTGTCTATCAAATTACATTATTTACACAAATGTTGGATTCAAAGGAACTTAGCAACAGTGTATACACCCATGCAGAGTACATATATTCACACTACCACAACTGTTTTGTTTGTAACTTGTGAAAACAATCCTACTAAAAACAGCAAAAGATAACAAAAGGGAAATTAGATGTCCTTTGAATACCCAGAGCTACAACACACATAAATGATGCCCAGAGCAGACTCCTCTAGTTAAGCTTGTTTACATGCATCACTGGGATTTCAAGCTACCTTTACAAAGAACACATTCTTTGGCACACCACAATGTTTTTGCTTGGCCAATAGAGAGTTATCACATTAAAACTTTGCAGATCAATCATTTGCTAGACTGCAAACAAACTGTGACAAATAAGTACACTGTGTTACAATTTGTTAAGTGAATGACCAAGAATTTACAGATGGCTGCAAAATGGAAAAAAAACTAAACAAAAACAAAACAAAACAGCAAAGTGTCTTGGTCAGATTTTGGGCCACCATGTGCCACCAACCAGTATCAGTGCACCATTACGTAGATTCTTCAAATCTCTGGAACACTGCCAGAGCCATGATATGCATTTCTTTTAACAAGCTATCCCCTCTTTCGGGAATAACTTTACCTTTCTGTTTCAGTGGCTGTCTTGATACTGTTTATTCAGATCAGTAATAAGAGAACCATGATATCAGCCCCACAGTGCAGTGGCAAGTGAAAGGTTGGTGGTTCAGTTCCAGCCATCTTTGCTTTTTGTCCACTGTAAAAGGCTACAGCGGCTATTTCAAACTCTTGCACACTGATCTGATCAGAGATGTATCCTATAGATCGGATGTAGCAAAAATGCAACAAAGATGAATGTTTTGATCTTTGCTGAAAGTTCTAAAAGGTATTAACTGCAGCAACATGCACAGTCATAACATTGTGTGTGTTAATGCAACTCACAATTTAGACTGTGTCATGTTTACAATATATAAACTTAACTAGGTCTGATTGCAGTAAGTCTGCAGTTTCAATCTTCATGGCGAACTGACCAGGGTGCACATTCAAATATGAACCCAACATGACACTATAAGATTAATGGAAGGGTAAGCATGTCCGAAAGAGGCGAAACACGTCAGTCTAAAAATCTCCCACAGACGCTACACTTGTTTGAGATATGGTAATAGTGAAAGGAATAGTATAACAGTCACGTTATTTCCATTCTCTTTGAGTGACACCTGGTGCTCTATGAATGGAAAAGACATCCCAAAAGACAGCACTCACGTCAAGATATAAATATGACATCACAGTACAACGATCTATTTATTTTTTTAACCACTTAACCAGTCTTTTGCTGATTATTCAGTTATTTTCTATACAATGTTTAAAGCAACAAAAATAAAACAAAATTTATTTATGAAAATACATTTCTTTTTTAATCTGAAAGGCATTCAATTTGATGAATTATCACAACTTAATATAGTTTGTTTCTGTTGTTTAAGATGGCAGCATGGTGGTGCCCTAAGCATGAATGTTAGTATGAAATGAATGGTTGTCTCTAGTATCAGCCCTGTACTACTTCACTACTACAAATATTTTTGCTGCAAAACTACCCACAATAAAGTTTTTGACCTCTTCCAATTCTTCTGTTTGATTGTCTTTTAATATGACCTTTATCCATGCAAACATTTTTTTAAATTGCAAAACTGCTTTGTGCCCTTACCTGACTGGAAGACATAGCGAGCCAAACCTTGCATGAGCTCAGCTGGCCATGTTGGAGGTGCGGTCTCCCCCACCTCTCTTTTGAGTCTAAAAGTGAGCTCAAAGCCAAACCCACTTGGTCCATCTGGCCCTGTAAATCTGACAAACAAACTTTATGAGAAGATGGACTGACAAAATGTCAGCACTTATACTTTTGTGTTATTCTTATGTGCATGAGGGGTGTGAAAAGCCAAATACTTATTGAGATGAACAAACTATTCAGAGTTCACAGTTGGTCAGGAGGGGACATTTAGTAAAGGGCTGATAACTAAAATATTGTATGGGTCAAAATGACTTCCCACATTCAATAAACGGTCACACAGAGGGGCGTTTAAAAACCAAGATTTGTGTTACTGACACACAGTACTTACTCATGAACACGGTTATCCCCATACAGGTCACTGAGTCCAAAGCTCACATAGTGCCAATGCTCCTGGACGTCCTGAGCTGGACAACCTACATTTCTATACATACTGATGTAGTCTAACGGATCTGGTCCACCAAGCCTATGAGAAGCAAAAAATGAGAAGCATGTACAGTTTTGTTATTGTTGTCAGTGGACACCCCAATGTAAAGACATCTGGGTTACAATGGAAGTCATTTATACGTATAAACGTAGTGAGACACATTTCAAAAGCTGGATTTAAGCCAGTATGGCTTAGAAGAGAAATTCTCAAACTTTCCGAATAACAGTAACTACAGTATGGCTTCTGGATGTTGGGTTAGCTACAATGTTAGCTTGGAAGCTAAGCTAGTTCTAGGCTAATATTTAGCCATTATTAGATTAAATGTATTGTACAAATTTAATGCCCGCACGCATGTCAGACGAGAAACAGCAATATGGGTTACTTACCAATATTTTACAATAGCTGTTACTTGAAGCGGGTTTGCCTGCTCGGGATAAAGTCGCCGACATTCCCCATAGATAGCCTGCAGCCCAGGAGGAAACAGCTGCACCAGCCCGTGGGCTTGTGCACCACTGGTAGGCCGTACCTCATCCATGCCACGACCTCGAATAAACCGGGTTACTCTATAGAAACAACGTATATACAGTTACCGATGGCAACTACCACTTGTTCAAAATTAGGCTAAACTAAACCATAAAAGCTTCAGACGAGTACTGCTGTGTAATAACAAAAGATAAACTCTTTTCTGTTGCCCCACTCGGTAGTCGCCTGTTGCTCATCCTTTACAAAGAAACTACCTTACCATTGGTTGGAGAAAGGCCATTGCGTCAGTGACTGGCAGCATATTGTAGCCAATGAAAATAAAGATAACGGTTGTGTGAATTTGTGGATAAATGTAATTGGCTGAAATGATACTTATCAAACAGTTAAGGGGACATGCACTTTCAGGGTTGGGGTATTAACGTTTTTAAGTAGGCAAATTATGGCTAGGTAGTTAAAAAGACAAAAAAACAAAAAACAGCCAACAAAAAAGTAGAAACTCATTCAAATACTTTGCTGAGAAAAAAAATCCTTTAACTCCCATGTGACGTGTATGTACAGAATATAACCAGCAAAAAACCTTTCAAATAGAGTATGTACTGTCTGTTACTTGTTAAATTATTTCCTTGTAAAAAGTCTTGCATTAAATTTTAGGATTTTTTTTTCAGTTGCAGTTAAATGTGTTAAATGGAAATAATTCAAACGTTTTGGGTTGTTTTTTTTGTTTTTTTTTACTGTTTAATCTGTATGTCCTGTAAAATGATAGTCTCCAAAAGTAATTAGTTTTGTGTGAACTAAGGTAAGGTAAAACATATCATATAACAGAAATACTGACGTGCCTTTAAAATCAACTTACGTGTTTAAAGTAGTTACTCGCTTTACGCCCATGCAATAACCATCCACCCACTGTTTAGACACTTTTACTGTTCTGATAAAGTGTTTACTTTATCAGTTAGAGTCAGAGATTTCAATCAAAATCAGCCTGAAAAACGTAATTACTTTGAAGAGGCCAACAAGTTAAGATGTGACCATGACTGAGCAGTCACTAAGACACTACACTGTGTGTTCCATGTTTTGAATAAAAATGCAAACATATCAAGGGCTATAACACAGCATAATCTGGACTATCTGTTATGAAAGTGCACATCTCCAGTGAATAGTAATTAAAGATTATTCAAGATTTTTCTCATTTCAGAAGCTTTCCTGGATTCTAAATGAATGATAACAAGAAGGGAGGGAAGTATTATTTCTTTTTGAAAAAAGTATGAATCCAAAGAGCTATTACATTTCTAAAGAAACACCAAGTTCATTACATAAGCATTTCTTTCAATAGAGTGAATGCATTAATGACAAAACACAGTGTTATAGCATAGTAATGCTGTATATAATAGTGATAAATAAATGTAAATACATTATCTAAAGATTCCTCATCACTAAGAGGTGGCAACCTTTTTTGCACATATGTTCTTTGTGCCTTATCACATGCAGTGTCACACTAGTAACTACTGCTACATATTATATAACAACCTAAAGAACTGTATCCTGTGATGCTGTTTAATCCAAGTGAAGTTTGGTTCAAATCTAGTATAGTATGTTCTCCATGATTTCAGTCCCACTCTAACCACTGTGGCACAAGTCCCAGAAACGAGTATAGCCTGAAGGACTCACCCCCCACCCACCCCCCACACACACCAAAATGGGAGATTTCTTCGGTGAGGTTGGAAATGATGTATTGTCCTGTCATGACGCTTCCAGACATTATCAAAAGACTTTGTGTAGAGTGTATGGCTTTTTCCAGACTGACTTTCAGAGACACATCTGGGAGCTGTTTTGAGAGAACGCCTCCATTGCAAATGGCACAAATTAAAACTAAAAAGGACGGTGCATTAACAAAAGGGGGCATGGTTTATGCGGGGCGTAGATAAGAAGAGGAAAAGATAGCTAATACACTTTCGTTTTGAATGTAGCTTAGATGTAATGATGTGGCAGCCCTGTGAGCACTATGATTCACTTGATATTTACTGTTTCAGTGCTGGTTACAAAGACCCACATCATAATGTCATTTAGTGATAATAGTATTATAGAAATTGCGTACTTCTTTCATTCCCACCAAGTGTAACACTACACTGCTTAATTTAACTTGAGTTGCCAACGCTGATACCAGAAATGAGTTGCTTTAAACCTGTTCTGGTGTGTCATAACTACAATATATGTAGGTGAGTATTCCCGTCCTGAACGACTACACAAAAACGTGGTGTTTTGTAAGTTATACTTCAGATTTTTGCACCAAAGGCAAAACTTACGTTACCGATTAATTAAGTCAAAAAGAAAGCACATATTTAATACTGACATACTTTTACCAGCTCTCGCAGCATTTTGGCATTATTAAGCTATAGCCATGTTGGAGTTAAAACATACATTTTTTTATGAGAGGCAACATACGCACACACATACACACAGATATATATATGTGTGTGTGTGTGTGTGTGTGTGTGTGTGTTTAACATTTTTAACTTTAACATGGCTGTAGCTTAATAATGCCGAAATGCTGCAAGAGCTGGTAAAATTATGTTAGCATTAAATACGTAGCAGAGCAGCTCTTGAACTTTCTGACGTACTTTTTACCTTAATTTTTCCTTTTAAAAAATTGCTATTAATTAATAAAATCCCCACAAATATGGTTGACTTTTGATTGGGTTTATTAACAATACATAATGACACTTTATAATAATACTGAGAAACACATTAGTCATTTCAAAAAGTATGCTTTATTCACAGCAATAATATGTGCAATTAAAAAGTAACTCATCATTCACAGGAATCTCCATACAAACGTAACACCAAGCATTATTTTATTGATTTCACACGGCGGTAACTTCGGCAGTCTGGTGCTGTGCTGTACGGCTGACAAACTAGTACCATGCCAGAAGAACTGAGCCCATAGATGACACCTGAAGATGTCACCATCTATGGAATTCAGTTCTCATAGTAGAGCACACATTAAAATCTGTTCCTCGGGCACTTCTGGATCCTTGAATGACTTTATTGATTTACACAGCTCATACTTCAACACTAACTCTTTTCACATCTCATTAAATCTCCCATTAAATAATGAAAAAACGAAGAAAAAAAAAAAGCCAACTATAAGAATAATAAAATTAGTTAACTCTAAAAACTTCACAATAAATGTGGGCTGCAGTTAAGTGACACATGTTGAGCAGCACGTTGGGGTTAGGTTACCGATCCCAATTTCTGAAGAAAGGCTGGGTAATGATGAAATGATAACGTCAGCTGTACTTCTTCCAGTGTAAGATTGAGCAAGAGGTCATTACTGTGGTAACTGAAGGGATTAGTCACATTTAACATTTGCTTAACAAAGTGGCGTATGAAGAAAAAAAAATGGCTGTTAATGTGCAGTGGTTAAGAGGTGTTTTTATATAAGTTGAAAATGAAAGTAAAGTGGGAAACAAGTTCCAAAAGAATGGAAACGATTCTGTGGTTAGAGAACATATGGAGAGTTTCAGGATCATTTGAGCAATCCAGCTGGTTTTTATTTTTTTCATCTGTGTTCCTGGAAATGCTTCAAAACTACTGAAATGCAAGTCTGTCCACTGGAAGCACTGAATCAGATCGTGGTGATAGTGCTCTGGTCAAGGCATGAAATGACTCATCAGTTACAGCAGTACACTCCCAGTAAAAGCGCTTTAGGACCGTGTGATTAGTGACATACAGTTAGTCGACGTATCTTTGAACCCTGCAAAGTAAGTTTGATATTAACTGACCTGCACTGTAATTGATTCTCCTCTTTTATTTAACAAGAGAAAAAGAAAGAAACCCCCCACCACCACCACCCAAGGCCTGGAGTCAATATTGACAGTGAAGATACAGTGAAGATAATTTGTCTGTGTTATCTCAATCACTGCAGTTTATCCATTATGATGGTGCATTCTTTTAAGGTACAGTACAGCACGATGAACTTTCGAAGGAAGGCCACACCTGAGTATGTTCAGGAAACTCATATCTTTCCGGCAGTTGGACTGGGAAACAACCGGTTCTACGGCCTATCACTAGACAAGGCCAATCCCCTATGAGATCATTAACTGTTTCTTAAAAGTCTACATCAAAAAATTTTCACAGTGTGGCAGGTTTAAAAGCCTTCATTTGCTTTTTGCTCAAAGAATGAAGAAGTTAGCATTTCTTTGACCTATTTAAAAAATTTTCAACACCCCCCACACACACCCAAAAAAACATGTCATTTTCTATAAGCTTTTTGAAAACCACACACTCGATTTGACCATACTGAGAGTTTTCTTTTAATATACTTACCTTGGTTTCATTGATTTCCTTTCCTGATCCTGGTTATGTCATAAACAAACCTCCTCATAAAGGCCTCCCAGGATTATTTCATAGTCAAGCTTTAAAAAAACACACTTTCGCAGTCCCATCTCACCAGAAAGAAAGCAGCAGGCTTCTTCAAACTCGGCAAATATACATTCCTCCTCAAATCACCTGCACATTCTGCTCGCTCCCCAATGTCCTCCAGGTCCCAAGGATGGATGCAGCATACTGTCTGACATTCAGAGAAAGAAGCACTTAAATATCTTGCCACCTTTCACATCACCCATCATCCTCCCTCCTCTCTGTTTTTCATACACTCCCTCTGTACGGTAAGCCTGACAGTCACTTCCCAGTAAGAAGGAAGCAGTGGGAGTGTAAAACACGCCCCCTCACAGTGAATCAACACATAATAGTTTCTGAGGAAAACCATCTGACTTGCCCTGCCCCCTTGTTCCCATAAAGTAAGCAGGGGAAAGGCTGTGTCTACTGGAGGGGCCAGGAATTCCCCCACAGGCCCTGAACAGCTGTCGAGATGAGAGACGATGACGAAGCGGACACAGTGGAAGTTTGCCGGCCAGGCATATGCAAACAGAAACCATGTTTGGTGTATTTTATGTTTCTCTGAGTGAAATAGCATTTAACACTACAGTATATTTACATAATAAGCCGCTGGAAATTCTGTCCACACACTGTGGGTGTTGAAATGCACAGTCATGTTAGAGCTGGTGACATTATGTTTCCTAGAAGTTTTTCTTTTTTCTTAATCTTTGCTAAATATTATTTTATCAGCGGGTCTCTCTACAGTGCTGACGTCACGGGTATGTTTAGGATGAGATTGATTCTTGAGAATGTTTGTGTAGCTGGAGTCATTTATTCAGGTGGGTCTGATAGGGCTGTATTATAAAAGAACCTTTGTTTGCTTTCCGATCATAGTCAAACACGACACACGTACAGGTTGTATTTAGTCACACGGATGAGACCGGGGCGGCAGGCTAAAATGACAATTTCAGAACAACACATCAGGCAGTGTTATTCAGTTTCATTGTCGAATGACCCTGTGAAAACCCTCTGACTTCCTCATCCTCTTATGTAGTCACCTCAAATGCGAGAAACTGGTCTGGACTTGAGGCATACTTCCCCAGAAAAAAAGCCCTTTTCGAAAAAAAGTAGACGGATTTCCTTGAGCTGGACAAAAAGGGGATTCCACACGGAGATGGAAAAATTACAGCAAAATTCCCTTTCTTGATTTTGGATGGATATTTGCCCATACTTCCTGCATAGGCATATGTCTAGACATTTTCAAAAATGTTTTTTTTAAATTTTGCACTGTTGCCAGATTATGTAGTGAACTTCACTGAAAGGAAACCAGTAAAATAAGAGCTACAGAGACCCCATAGAGTCCCACCATTGATGTTCAGTGACTCCAGAATCCACTTTCAAACTACATCCTTGGGCTGGTGGGATAAGTTGCAATTGACATTTTGTGCTGGACTTCAGAAACAAGCCTGGCTTTCATGCTGGTGTTTGAACACTGGGGAAATCACTCGCAAAGGTCACTGAGCCCATTTCCTTTCTTTCCTCTCCATGCATCTAAAGACCTGTAACAGCCCCTTTCAACTGCACTTCAGTTACTGGCAGACATATTCAAATTCCGATATAGGAAGTGAAAGAAGGTGTAGGTAACAAAAGAGCAAATATGAGCCAAGACTGTGTTTTTATTGCAGTTTTTCCTTGTTTAACCACGGCAGTTTTGACGTACCAAAATAAAGACAGGAGTCATAACGACACAGCTGGCTGATTCAGGACTGCACACAATAATCAAGCAATAGCCTTGCTCTAATTTTTATTTTCATTCAGTTTTTCATCAATAAATCAGATAAAACCGATGAGCTCCTGACATTCCTTACTCAAGCGTCCTTTGACTTTTTAAAACGCAGTACTACCACATGTCTCTGAAGTCCTTCTTCTCCATCCCACAGACGATCCACAGAGAAAACACCCCTCTGCTCCACAAATGTTTCAAAGAGATGTAGTCCACCACCTACACCAAAGTAGTGGGATTTGGTGGCGAGGTAGACCAGACCATCTGGTGCCAGCAGTTTGTGCAGGGTCTCATGTAGAGCAGGGTAGTACGCAGTGTTGTAGATAGTCTCTGATGTGAATATAAGATCATATTTGGGTGGTGGATCTGTCTTTAGAACCAAAGCGAGAAATGTGCTCCAGTCACCAGAGTAAAAATGACACCTGGTTAGTAATGGGTGCTGGGCTAAGTCTATGGCTTGCTTCTTAGGAGGTGGGCTGTTTTCTGTAATCTCCTTCTGCCCTTTTGCCTTCTTTTTAGAACCATCTTCCTCCTTCATTTTTTCCTTACCACTCCCTTCTTTGTCATCTTCACTGTCTACTTCATCATCCTCTTGGCAGTTTAGCATTACATTTGGCACTGTGAGCTGTTCAATGACTGTACTGTTATAATCTTGGAAGTGGACCTGACTGGCTCCCCTCTTCAGAGCCAGTATTCCCAGCAGCCCTGCGCCACAGCCCAAATCCAAAACCGCCTTCCCCCCAAAGGTCTCTCCATCTTTCTCAATCAACTCCAGAAGGTCATACGTGCACTCCCACACCTTCAGCCCTCCCTCGTACACACCAGAGATGAGGTCAGACTTCTGCTCTGCTGTGCGTGAAAGAATTTTTTCGCTGTCCTCTCTCTCTGAGGCAGTCTTCTCAAAAACGGTCTCATTGAGGAAGTGCAGAGGAGGAAGAGTTCCAACTGTAACCGTTTCAAAGACGGCATCCATAAGGAGGAACTGTGGATCGGATGGCGGAAAGTGCTCGCTGGCCTCTTTTACTGGTTGTGCTGGTTTGGCGCCGTCCTCTACCTGCAAACAGAAAGCAGTATGCACAGTTGATAATAAAACCACTCCCTCAGCAATGTATGTGGGTGATGGTCACAAGTTGTGACATGAATAGACAATAAAGGAACCACAAAGACAACATGTGTTTCATGTTAATAATATCAGTGCTTCAAGTATAATTAACATACGCAATAAAATGTGCCACTTGAGGCAACAACTTTTAGCACTGTCAGATTTAAATGACCACAACACCTTTGGACCTTTAGGTTTACGAGATTCATTAAATCTGTCACTTGTGACTTGTTGATTATCTAACTAGTAATTACCAAATTAAGGGGGAAAATAGTGTTAACATAAACTAAATTAATATTATTTATGAAAAGAACATAAGCAAGAGTTTTCTGTTATCCTTTCACAAAAACACAGCTTTATTTATTAAAGTTAGTGTTAATGAGTAACAAATATTTTGGTAAGTAGCATTCTAACGTTTTTTGTTTTCTGAAGTGGAGCACAGGCGGCACAGCAGCGTGGTGGTTAACTGTCTTCCTGTTGTCTCACAGGAAGAAAGTCCTGGTTTTGAAACTCCACACACATGGCTTTGCGTGGAGTTTTATGTTAGGTTAATTGGCGATTATAAATTTTGCTGTAGGTGTAAAAACAAGCACGCGTAGTTATTTTTCTTTCTATGTTAGCCCTGTAAGAGAATGGTAGCCTCTCCACAACGCACCCTTCCTCCTGCCCTCTGAAAGTTGGGATAGGCACCAGCCGTTCCACAACCTTGCTTCAAGCAAAATATGGATGGATGAAGTGGGGCATGCAGAAAAAAAGATGGAAATATGTCATAACTAGTGGTGATGTTAAAACCGCTTTGACAATTACACTGAAAATGGGGGATGGCTTGATGTTACTGTAAGAATGGCTAAGATCTGCACATAAATGTTGCGAAATCTTCTTTGGGACCTATAAAATGCAACAATGTCAGTTATTAAAACATAAAAGTCTGTTCTTTGGTTTAAAGTTAATTAGTCTATTAAAATGTTGTAACAAAGATTTACTCAATTCTGTGTGTGTGTACCAGGTGTAGTACGCTTTTACCACTGTGATTTGTTTTCTTGTAATAATGATGTAAAGGTCAGTTGACTGATAAATCACTCAAACACGAGAATGTTATGCATCAGCCATGTGAGTCACCGTGACTGAAATGACGTTTGCTTCTCTGGACTGGTAGGTGTAAATGCTCATGTAGTAACCCAGTGGAGCTGAACAGTTTAGATTAAAAATGCCAGTAAAGTCTGTTGCATACCTCAGAAGTTTGGTGTCAGACATAACAATAACAAATCACACAGTACTTCAAGAGTTTGGATTGTTTCCGCTTTAACATGCCTTATCCTGTAATGTTAACAAGCGGATTAACAGCCCACGCTCTCTAGTGGATGCACACAAAATTGAAAAGTTTTATTGCTTTTTTTAAAAAGCTGTTAGAAATGCTGTTAGAATTTACAGCATCATTTAATTGAACACCGTGTGTTTTAGTGAGGATGGATTTTCACCTTTATCACCTTTAACATAAGACAGGTTTATCTTTACAAATTAAAGCTAACTTTGGCTACTCCCTCGTCACAAGGGGTCACCGCAGAGTTTAGGGCTGCATGTTTGATTTGGCTTCTTTTTCTGTGGGATGTTTTAACTGGTAACCCCAAAGAGGATTTGTGCATTTCGCTGGAATCAAACCACCAACCTTTGGTTTGTTAAGGGAATGTGCTAACCATTACACTGAAGCCCCTCTATAGGTTTATCTTCACAAATTAATAATGTATTTTTTTTTTTAACTATTCTACACTTTGATTTAATGTTAAGTCTTATCTAAATATAACGTTGACAGAGCTGCCATGCAGATGAAAAAAATCCTTCTATTTGCTTGTCTTTAAAACCCCCCAACTAAGTTACTTAGTCTACATTACAACTGGTAAATGTTAGACAAAACTCTTCTGTGCCTCATTTTTCTACTTAAAGACTAGGAATTATTTATCCTTTTTAACAGTAAACTCGATGTAGTTTTAATCAATATTTTTTCATATCAACTTTAGAATATGTATTCACGTGTTTAGATTCAATCCATTCTAATGCACAGATCACAGAATATAGTTAAATGTAAGCAAACCTAGGCAGATTTTCTGTCTGCTGTACTTGTAGTCGATTGCTTTATTACAGATGCATTTCCACAGTCAAAAAATAAACTATAATGTCTAAGAACTTTATTGTTTTGCTCTCTTTCGAAGTTGCCCCGGAATTATTTGTGATCCTTTGATCCTTTTCACTAATAGGAAAGCAGTGCTGTTGTTACTACTTACATAAAGTAATTTATGACAGACAGTTAGATGCATTGCTTTGGCTCTGTAAGTTTTCTGCCTGCAGCCATAAATGTTATTCCCACACTCTCGCAGAGGGTCCAAGTCTAAACTTGCTTTACAGCACCGCAACTGCTAGCTTGAACGTGACTTCTGCTTCTAGTTACGCTGCAGTACTTTGAGTACTCTGAGTAACTTAAGCTATGGCACATCATAGGTAAGCTAATGTTACTCACAGATGCGGCAGCATGGTCTTTATTTCCGCGCTGCAATTCATTTCCATCCACATCTTCGGGGTCTGTTGCTTGTGCTGGAAGGTCAAAGTTAAAACAAAACGACATGCTTACTGACACCACTGTTCACTAAGTTTGAGGACAGAAGATTTGTAACACAGTTTCACACAGGTTCTACCAAAGGCTGGCTCAACATGGCATGCGTAGCTAGCAAGGCTGCTATGGATAACCCCCCCCCCCCAAAAAAACTACATGTCCCACAATTCTGAGAACCCAACCCCCCCCGTCCCCGTCCCACCAGGGCAACCCCCTGGTTTTATAGTTCAGTTATGCATGTAGCCGAATCGTTATACGTATGTGTACGTGTTATAACATAAAACACAGAAACTTCAGACACATAAATGTCAAGTTCTGAAGAAAAATAACTGTTGAAATCACTTCCTGACTCAGACTACCACGATGCCGTTCGGTGGTGTTCCAGCGCATGCGCATTAATTGGAGGAGGATTCGGCTCTTAACTGTCACAGGTCCGTGATCCTACTCCTCCTCGCTAATATGTGGCTATAATCCCGTTTTTTGTCTTCCTTTTGAAAATGTCGACGGGAGGGGTGGTCTCGGTGGGGGTCTCGTCTTCATAAAACAGTGAGTAAATAAGAAATGTTGTAAAATATCAGTAAAATATGATGCACGGCGCGAGACGAATATTTGAAAAGGACAGCAGTATGTGACATCCAAAAATAAGGGATTTGGGAGCGCTATGACTCACGGAGAGTATTCACAACAACATGTCTTATGGACACATTGAGTGTTACTTTATTCAGGGAGGTGACAGCTATGGTTGATCGCCATGCAGTGGTTTTTGGCTTGCTTGTCATTGCCTGCAGGTGACCCAAGCCAACTCCACAACAAAAATCATTGTCCCCCTCACCTTATCTAGCTGCCAAAAGCCTCCACCCAGACTCCACCCTGTCTGGAATGCAGCACAGCAAGACTGGTACATGTTGGAAACAGATGTTCTTCTGGTTTACCTGTGCATTTCTGTCGTATGTACCTGCAAATGCTCTGGCTCTTTCACTCACGCCTTTAGTCGTACCCAATGAAGTAGTTTAGGTGTCAGCTCTCTCAAACTGATATGACTAGCGGTCAAAACAAATTCACTGGGAAAAAGAAATCCAAGTTGACTAGCTCTGAAATTCACCTTTTGGTAAGTTTGACGTTGCTCAACCGAGCTGGTTAGGGCAGACGTGTTCTCTCTTTTTCAGCTGCTGTTTTCTATGTATTTATTTTTCTTATAGGTAAGAGTTAATGGAGTATCCTTGGGGCTTGGGTTGTTTGTTATCAACAAACTTAT
Organism: Oreochromis niloticus; assembly: GCF_001858045.2. Classification (NCBI taxonomy): domain Eukaryota; kingdom Metazoa; phylum Chordata; class Actinopteri; order Cichliformes; family Cichlidae; genus Oreochromis; species Oreochromis niloticus. Next base: position 18,925,276 of record NC_031978.2, read on the forward strand.
CATTTTCCTTTTGTGTTGCCAAATTCAGTTGAATTCCTTTTTTTATTATTCCTGTTGTACATATGAAATTTGTGTTAGACATAGCAGCATACACATTCCACACATTTTTTAAGTCTTGCACATATCAGGTTGGCAGAGGTGTGGAAGTGAGAGTTTACGATTGACTTTCATGAGCTCGTCATTAATCGTAATGTTTTCTTTCTTCTTGCAGGTGCTTGCATTTTACAAATGCAGAATGCGGTGGTGTTCGAGCTCTGCATTCCACCTGCTGCGCTGTGTGCGGCTGCGGTTGTGTAGCAGGCGGGGACGGAACAGGCTTCCTTTGTGGATTAGGGAAATATGGGCTTATATGAGACTGCTGGCAAAATCACTCTACGTTAACTCGCTCACAGACTCAGATGTGGTTTTTGACTCAGTCTTTGAACCAGTTTTCCTGACTGTGGATTACATCACCCGGTGGTTTGGTCTGGTGAGTGTGCTTTTAAATGGTTACGAGAAAGTTGTTGTTGTTGTTTGTTTGTTTTTTCTGGAGGCCACTGCAGTGATGGAAAATAAAGACATTAACCTTTTCGGAATTGGTAAAAATATGATCTTCCATACACAGGTCACAGTTGTTGATTGTGGGATAATAACAAGCAAACAATGACATTTTTTTGTGAATGTCCGATTTTGTTAACTACCGAAGCTCCTATGATCACGGTCCCCCTAACTTCAGATAATCATTAATGGTAGTGTCATATCAAATCTGCACAACAAACATTTCGCGGGGGCAATTCTTTCTTATTGGATGGCAACAGATCGGCATTCATTAAAATTTTTCACATCCGGGGTATAGACACTCCTGACCTAAATACAAGAGGGGGTAGGCACACATAATCTCTTTGATAGTAGCCTGCACCAGGGGTTTTGACAGTAATGAAAAAAATGTGTGTTCTTGGATGTAGCTTTAAATGTAGATCTAATATGATTTCCTGCAAAACTGCTCACATTGTCTGATCATTCTCTTTTCTTTAAGGTGTTTGTTTGCCTGGTGGTGATACTGACCAGCTCCATCGTGGTGATAGCCTATGTGGTCTTGCTGCCTCTGATCCTCAACACTTACTCTCCTCCGTGGATCGCTTGGCATGTTTGTTATGGACATTGGAACCTCATCATGATTGCTTTCCATTACTACAAAGCCGCCAACACCTCTCCTGGGTATCCCCCTACAGTAAGATATCAGCTACAGTTTTTTTTTTTTTACTTTGAACTGGAAATTTTGTATTTAAAAAAAAAAACAAAAAAACAAAAAAACTTTGATTTTGTCATAGGAAAAACATGACGGTCCAGTTGTATCAGTCTGCAAAAAGTGCATTATTCCTAAACCAGCAAGAACACACCACTGTGGGATCTGTAACAGGTGAGTCAGTGCATGTTTTTATCTGTTTTATTATATGTTTATAAGTAGGGATGGGTACCACGGTTCTGACATAAACGGTAGTAACCAGACCGAAAAGCAGCGCACATTTCGGTGCTTTATTTCGGTGCTTTTTTTTTTTCCCTGAGCCAATTCTAGCCAATCATTTTACGTTTCCGAGGATAGTAGGCGGGGCCAGGTACGTACGTTCTTTTAGAGCAGAGCTACAGATTAAAAATGCCCAAGGCGAAGCGGTCAAAAGTCTGGCTGTACTTCACAGCAAAAGATGCAAACTCAGCAGCCTGCAACAAGTGCTTTAAGCTGACACTGTGATACTGTCAAAGGAGGTAACACCTCAAATCTGATGAAACACCTGGCAAAGCATAGCGTTTTTTTTTAAAGCCGAGAAATGCGCCGTGTTTGATAGCTTGCTGCGAGACCTCACGCCGTGCACATCTACTGCGGGTGTGGTGCCTGTTATCGGACCCGGAGTTAGCAACATCCCCCAAAAACCCAAAGAGGAGAGTCCTGGCCCCTAGCCCTGTCAGTGTAGCAGAAATGATGACGGATGATGATGGCAGCAGTAGCCGTTCTCCTCTGCGTGAGTAGCTTCATGTTGTTCGTGTGTAACGTTGAGTAGGCTAACCACATTATTACATTAATGCATGTAAGGTGAACTAGCAAACACCGTTGTAGTTGCATGCGGCTGTCTTCTTGTTTGATGGCAGATACTCCCTTCACCCTGGCCAAAAAGGCTAAAATGACCAAAGAAAAAGTGGGAAACAGCTAAACATGAGAGGTTTTTGGACAAAGTTTGTGTTTTTTCCATTGTGTAAGCACTGCTTCCAGCCAAGAGTGAGACCATATATGCCCTATAGCTGCAGAAAAGGCTAACATTGTTATCTTTTTACAAAAAAAACAGCTGAACATGAGAGGTTTTTGGACCAATTTTGTGTTCTCCATTCTTTAAGCACCGGTTTGAGCACCGTTTAAACACCGGCACCGTTTCAAAAGTACCGGTTTGGCACCGGTATTGGATAAAACCTAAACGATACCCATCCCTATTTATAAGTATCAGGTGTTTGAATGTCAAAGCTACGGTATGTTGGTGGATACAAGGCCTTTAATGTGGCTACATCAAATCGCAACATTCAAAACTCTGCTTGTAATAAGATGTTTTCATTGACAGTTAACTTCTTGTATCTCTAGGTTAGTTTGTCTAGCATTGCTATCTTCATTCCAGAACATCTTATCATGCTTTAAGTCTTCCCAGAATATTATTTTGCAGTTTGAGATATGATTAGAATACATTCCCCTTAAAAAAATCACACAACTAAAATACCAATTATCAAACTAATGTTTTTCTCTTGCTTTTGCAGATGCATTTTGAAAATGGACCATCATTGTCGTATCCTTTGTGCTGAATTTATTCCAGCTGATTATTTCAGAAGTCACGTCAGAAAATGTATATGTTTATAGAGAGAGATGGACATAATTTTCCTTAATGTCAGCACCTCAGCCTGGTTGAATAACTGTGTGGGCCATTTTAATCACCGTTACTTCTTCTCCTTCTGTCTCTTCATGACCTTGGGCTGTGTCTACTGTAGCATCAGTGGAAGAAACCTCTTCCTAGATGCATACAATGCACTCGAGGTGAGATAGTCGGGCTGTTGCTACCTGTAGGTCTGCTGTTGTAGTTAGATTTGTTTTAAAGTCTCCATGTCTGGTATCTTTCTCTTTGGGGGCTTCGCATTTCTTTATTGACTCTGCTTTTTTCTGTCTTTAATGCTTGGGTTTGTGGGCTGTTCCATTAGCGCTTTAAACATTTGGAATTGGAAAAGCCCGGAATACCGGTAACAGGGATGGGACTGCTTATAGGGCTTCTTCCTTCTGGCCAGGTAGCGCTTCAAAAGCAAACACACAGCATTATTCAGTTTATTTTTTGTTTTGTTTTTTTGTCAGTTACTTATCTTTTTTTTTGTTTTTTGTTTTGGAAAGACCCACTATCAAACCCCTGCTCCCCCATACACATTTAAGGATAAGATGATCCATAAGAGCATCATCTACATGTGGGTCCTCACCAGGTAAAATGCGCATTTTATGTTGCTTTTCACACATACATGCAAGAAATCTTCAATAACTGACTTACAAGGATTTCTGATTTCTCGTTAAATGTAGTCATGTCATGTTGTTCACAGTCAGGATTGGAACTTTCTAGTTCATTAGAAGTAAAATTCTACTCTTCGAGTAGAAAAAAAATCTAAATACTTGGGTATTCATTCACAATAAGAAAGTGTGTACAAATAACAGGTAACAGCCAATCACCTGCAAAATTCGCTAAATTGCAATGCACTTGGATGTTCTACAACACGTCTAAGACACTGATCTGCATTTTATGGGTAGAAAAAAAAAGCACCAAGCATGGTGGAGTTAGCATCATGATTTGGAGCTGCTTTGTTAGGACCCAGACTGAGAATCCAAAACTGTGGCAAGAAAGCTTTTCTGGAGAATGTCAGGACAGAAGCCTGGCGCTTAGGAGAGGTTGGATAGTGACAACAAAGCAAGTACACATGTAAAAAAAAACAACAACAACAAAACAGTTGAGAAAAAAAACCCTGAGTGCCAGTTAAAGACCTTAACCAGTTGGGATGGTGACCTGGCTGTCCAGTTAAAACATGCAGAAATATTGACTGGTCCAAAATTGTTGTCAGTTTTTGCTAAAGCCTGATTGAAGATGAAGGAGCTGCTAACTTAAAAGGGGTTTTCAGCCTGGACTATGGCTTCTTCCTCAACAAAGGCATTAAAATGAGAGTTTTTCAGTCAAGTAATAGATTATATTTGTAATTGTGACTTATTTGAATACATAATTTTAATAAGCCATTCAAAAATCCTGGTAATTTCAAGGGGCTCACAAACACTTCCTTTTGAGCATTGAGCTAATGGATATTATTTAAAGATAAATACAAAGAAATATAAAAAAAATCTAACCATTGCTTTAGGAAGATAGCAGGAGAAAAAAAGAAAGTGTTATCGGTAGAAGGAATCTGGGTATGTAATCTCACACTCATTTTACTTCTTACTTCTTGTTCAAAGCAGTAGGGTATAAAGGTAGAGTTGAATCAGAACAGGACTGTTGTCTTTGTCATCCATGCAGAGGATAAAGTGAATTGTACTTTGTTGTAACAGCACAGTGGGAGTGGCACTGGGAGCTTTGACCATCTGGCATGCAGTTCTCATCTCCAGAGGAGAGACGAGTATTGAAAGACATATCAACAGCAAAGAAACAAAGCGGATGGCCAAATGGGGAAAGGTAGCCATGAACCTATAAAAATATAAATAAAGTGTGAAGGTTATGTTGTGATAAGACATGGGAGACTTCAAATCCTCAAAATATATATTCTTTTATTTGGTTAAAGTGACTTTGGTCATTTGTAACATGTTCCTGTTCTTTTGTTTTTCTGTCAGGTTTACAGAAACCCCTTTAACTACGGCAGGTTGAATAACTGGAAAATCTTCTTAGGTGTGGAGAAGAGAAGGTTTGTCTCTCTCCCTCTCAGATTTCTGTTTTCTAAGAAACAGAAATAAGTTTTGTTTTCTGCACCTTATGTGACTAATGTTACCTTGTGCTTCTTGTAATTTGTGCTTTTGTTTTTGTCTTTTGGTTTTAGTCACTGGGTGACGCGTGTTCTCCTTCCCTCTGCTCACCCCCCACATGGTGATGGCTTGACGTGGGCCGTCTACCCAGTTAAAAAGGATTTGATACCTGTATGACAGACTCTGCTAAGACATACCTGCTTGTCTAATTTACCAGTCTTTTCTCTGTCAACCTACTTGATCGGGTTTGCTTAAAGGATTCCTGCTTGGTGGCTCCACCTAAGTGAAAGGACTTGCGTCAATCTCCAATACCTCAAAAAAACTTGTTGTTGCATTGCTCTTGCTTCTGCAGTCTATATTGTTCAGCAAGGCAATGTGTCACAGTTTGTTCTGTACTGAGTTTTACTTAGTCTTACGAACTGGTTTTACTTGACTCTGAGCATGAGTTTGATAGTTTTATAAGCCAAATATACTGACTGAACTATCTGTTAAATAATTTTTTTTAAGCAAACCATCTCAGCTTTGACCTGAGCTGTTTTTTATTTAAAGAAAAAAAAAAAAGAAGTAGCAGAAGAAAAACACTAAGGTCATGTACACATCGGGTTTATCTTGGCACCTCCGCCTGTCTCGTTTGCACACCCTAGTCCGATATTATCATTTGATTTGAACACTCACGGGGAACTCCAGTACCATTATGATGTTATTTATCTGAATTTTGTACGTATTAAGTTAATCTTTACAACTTCCTTCATTAAATAAATTCTACATTGTTAATATTGTGTTTTTAAGGGGTGCAGTCACTGTTTTAAAACACTATACAGTAAATACTTAGCTGTGGATATATATCAACATACATGTCAGCAATATATTCAGAGGTTTTTTTGTGGGGGGTTTTTGCCTTTTGTATATTTTGCTTTAGGGTCACTTCCTAACTGCAGCTCTGGGGTTATGTCACAGTGTTACGCAGAGGGATGCAGCATGAAGGGGTGGATTATTTGGAAATGCTGGCCAGATTTGAGCTGCAGATTCATATGAAACCTATTACATCACAAATAAGCACACACTGCATTTAAGATCCGTCAAGATTTGAGCAAATCTAAAGGTCTAAATAAACAAGCTAGTGATAAACAGTCTGTTTATGGAAAACATTATAGTTGGGAATAAGTAAATATTAAACATTTTGTGATTCATGCATTTGCTTGGTAAAATGAAAACAGTGCTGGTGTCGTCAGTTATGGGGCGGGGGGTGTAAAATAAAGGCTGGCAGATAAAGAGAGCAGAGATTCAGGCAGATTTCGTCCTTATTGTAACCCTCGTTCACCCTGCTACTGCAAATCACACCCGCCCACCCACTGAAACACACACACACACCTGTCAGTACACAGTCTCCCAGCAGATGTCAGCGTTTAACACGTGAAATATGGTCTGACTCTTCATCGTTTAAAAGATCAGAATAATTGATAGTAAAGAGAAAAAAAAATCAGTTTTTAAAATTATTAATTATTATTTTTTTTATTTCTGTAACAAGTGATAATGTGAATTGCTGAGAAAAATTACTGAGCTAGATTTATGATGGCTGTGCGCCGAGCTTAGCATTGCATGTATGGTACAAATTAGTTGTGGGCAGTTTTGACAGCTGTATATGTGACCAAATGTGTTATCGTGAAGGTCAAAACAAGGTGAGGGAGATCATGAGATGAGTGACTTACATAATCTTTTAGCCCTCAGAGAACTGGATGCTCAGTTCTAGGTACTCAGTATTCAGGAATTATATGTCATGCCACTGTGGGAGACTGAACCTTGTCCAAAACAAAACCCTGATGCATCTCACCTCATCAGACACGTCAGGTTATTTATATTAGGTGTTTCTTTTTTTACTCTTTCTTGTGTACACTCTAAATGAGCTAACGGATAAGCTGTGCTTTTTGTGCCAGGACTAAACTTGGCATGGATTACCATGTGCCTAGACAAAGATACAGCATAATCAGGACCTTTTTCGCACACTGCTCACCATGAAATAAACCACTGATATAGACAGGAGACTACAAACTGTAGGAAACTCTGGAGCAGGCTGACATTTTTAAAGCTTTTGTGACCCCCCGTGATTCACTTGGGCGCACTGCTAAGAAAAACTGGTTGGGGATGTTCTCTGCAAATGTTAGCTCTCAACACAATATCTTCTAACAGAGATGCCTTTATATTTGTGCAGGTGTGTCCTACAGGTGTGGGTTGATGGGAGTCAGTTGGTTTTAGAATGAGGTTCACGCCCTGAAACTGTCACTGATGTCCTTGTATAGCAAATTTAGATATTTCAATGTGGACAGTCTGTGTGCTGTCACCTAAATCGAGGCAACAAAAAAAAATAATATGCTTGCGAGAGGTCTACACACAACTGTCTGTGAGTGGTTAATTTTAAAATTCAATTCAATTTTATTTACAGAGCGCCAAATCACAACAACAATCCCCGATTGTAAAAGTTAGAAAACGTAAGAATGTTACACAAATTTATACATTTTATGCATTCATCCATAGTTATTCATAACTACTAATTACTCACAACACAAATACAGGATTAGTCAGGACTTAACATATTCACATACCATATTTGTAGGTGACAGATTGTGCACGTTTATTCAATTCAATTCAATTCAATTCAATTCAATTTTATTTATATAGCGCCAAATCACAACAAAAGTCGCCTCAAGGCGCTTTATATTGTACAGTAGATAGCACAATAATAAATGCAGAGAAAAACCCAACAATCATATGACCCCCTATGAGCAAGCACTTTGGCGACAGTGGGAAGGAAAAACTCCCTTTTAACAGGAAGAAACCTCCGGCAGAACCAGGCTCAGGGAGGGGCGGCCATCTGCTGCGACCGGTTGGGGTGAAAGAAGGAAAACAGGATGAAAGACATGCTGTGGAAGAGAGACAGAGATTAATAACAGATATGATTCGATGCAGAGAGGTCTATTAGCACATAGTGAGTGAGAAAGGTGACTGGAAGGGAAAAACTCAATGCATCATGGGAATCCCCGGCAGCCTACGTCTATTGCAGCATAACTAAGGGAGGATTCAGGGTCACCTGGTCCAGCCCTAACTATATGCTTTAGCAAAAAGGAAAGTTTTAAGCCTAATCTTGAAAGTAGAGATAGTGTCTGTCTCCCGAATCCAAACTGGAAGTTGGTTCCACAGAAGAGGGGCCTGAAAACTGAAGGCTCTGCCTCCCATTCTACTTTTAAATACTCTAGGAACAACAAGTAGGCCTGCAGTGCAAGAGCGAAGTGCTCTAATAGGGTGATATGGTACTACAAGGTCATTAAGATAAGATGGGGCCTGATTATTTAAGACCTTGTATGTGAGGAGCAGGATTTTGAATTCAATTCTGGATTTAACAGGAAGCCAATGAAGGGAAGCCAAAACAGGAGAAATCTGCTCTCTCTTTCTAGTCCCTGTCAGTACTCTTGCTGCAGCATTTTGGATTAGCTGAAGGCTTTTCAGCGAGTTTTTATGTAGCTGAAACTGTAGATAGGTGAGTAACAGCTGTGCAGTGTTTTTACCAGTGGTGTTTTTCTTAAATTGACTAAAACTGCAGTTGTTTGTAATATAAATCTCACATTTTACGGAGACCACAGTATAGCATCAATTTAACCTAAGAATCATAAATAAAACTTCCGCCATTCATTTCAGAATAAAACTCCAGTTGAAAAATGCAACAATATATTGTGCAATAACCCAATAAATTCATTTTAAAGGTTTTGTCTTTGACAGGACTTATTTTAGAGACATTTTCCTGTCGTTTCAAACTCTAAGTGGTGGTTAAAAGACGGCTAAATTACGTTTTAGCCACCCTATTATCCCGAAGGAGCGGTTTAGCAGTTTCCTGTCTTGTTCTGACGCGACCGCTCTAAGTTACGCATGCGTACAGACTGCAAGGCTTTAATTCTGGATCAGTGTGGACGGATTGTGTTGGTAGGCTGTGTACATTATGATTTGGAGGAAATGTGGATACTGATCGCATATTTTTGGAGAAGCGGCTGAGATTTACTGAAGGCTCTGCAGAGGCCTCCTGGACACATCGCCTCTGCACAGACACACTGGGTCTGTGCCTGTCATCCTACTCGGCTGATCTCCTCTTCTGCTGATCGTCGCGTGAGGCTCTAACTTCACCTGAAGTTCGGATGTGGCAGGCAAACTGCAGACGAATGCATAATCTAGCAGACTGGATTTCCGGTAGGTAATATAAATATATGCATTGATTTGGATTCATTAAAAAAAATGTAACGGTGCCAAAACACAACTCTGGACGCGTGCGTGGGAAATAATCAGCTGGCATTAGCTTCAGGCGCGTGTCCCAGTCAGCTGGCGGTACACGTGACGTAAACACATCAGCTCGTCTGACCTCATAAGAACAAGGAGTGCTGAGCTGTCATTCCCTGATGGTGCTTTTCATATAAGGCACTTAATTTCCCATCATTACCAACAGTTTATTTATGTGACATTATTGCACGTTCATTTCAAAGCGTTTATATTCGAAAATATGTAAAATATGACAGATTTCTCCTTGATCTGAAATGTAGGGACAGTGATGGGAGGCTGTGTGGGGAGGAGTAGGATGGATGGACAAGGGAGTGCCCGAAGCTCGACAAGGAGCAAAAAACGCGGAGGTAAGAAGCTGGACATTGGCTTCGCAGATGTTAAAATAAGTGCAGCTTCATACTTAGGACATCATGTCCGCAAAGCACAAACCAGCAATGGCTTTCTCTACATCTTTGCTGACTTGCAGTTTGTGGTGATGTAACTCTTGAGCTTGAGAGACCCTTCTAATATTCCTCCTTGACCAGCACTTTTGTATTAAATTATTATTTTTCAATATTACCATCGCGGTAGGGAGATTACTGTGCAGTGATGCATTTAAGCACATCAGTAAACACTATATAATAATGACTGTCATTGAATTCAACCAATACAACGAGACACTTAATGCATTTTTATTTACACTTACATATACATTTATGTAGCTACTGCCAGATGGGTAGTAAGATAAAGGGTTAGGTGTTGCATCCTAGCTACGCCTTTTGTTAGTCTGAATACTTAGTTTCAGGTGTTAAATGTGTTGTGGCTTAGTCATGTGTCTAATCTGGGTTTAAGGACCTGGCCTGATAGGACAGATTATATAAACACTGTTCAATCCATTCACAGAGCCTGTGTGCTGTGTGCTGCGCTAGACTGCCATTCATTATGCATTGAGCAGCAGCAGGAGCCTCCACAGAGAGTTTTTCAATCAGAGATTGACCTACTTGGTACATGATGTGCTTTATGTGCAAAACACATTCATATGCAGAAGGAAATACATTACCTGCAAGACAGGCATGACCTCTTAGACATTTAGATCACCATCATAAGCTCAGTTTGGTGAAATTCAATGAACTGCCTCATTGTCAGTTGTGAGAAAGTAGCATCGTATTTCTATAATTATCACAGCCTTAGTAGCGAAAAAGAATCGCCTGTTCGGGACATTTCCTCGAAGTAGACATTGGCTTCCCTTTGAAACAGACTGTAATTGTCTGACAACAGTTTATTGTGTGCTAATAGGTTTAGCACTTTGCCTCGGAGTATTTTTATCCCATCTCTAAATAGAGCTGATAGGATTAGGGCTCTTGTGTAAAGACGCCACCTTCTGCCAAGGACACTCAACTTGCTCTCCTCCTATATTCTACCTGTTTCCATGAATTGATTCAAAGTTATTTTGGGGTTGTGGTGTGTTTGTTAGTAGAAGGGGATAAAAGTGGTGGGGGAGCAGTCATTTTTAAGCAACTGGGGAAATGTAACAATGATTAGCAGAGCTGTGAATGTTGGTGTGCAGAGCTTGGTGAACTAGATCAGGTGTTTGTTTCTTCAAGCTGGTCCGACCGAGCAGAGACTGTCCTCTTCCTCGGGATTGTTCACTGTAGCTCATCGTTAAGGACTTTTGATGTACAGCAGTTTGGCGCATATCAAACCTCAGAGACAGAAGAGCAATGGGAGTACCAAACTCAAGGGAATACAATTACTATCAGGTTCCAAATTCCCCTTTGAAGATTTTGCTTAAAAGTAAGTATAGATTTTTGTCAGGGGTGGAAAAAGTGCTTTCATGTTTTCTGCTTTTAATGCTTGTGCAACTTACTCTGGGTGCAATAAAATGTCCCAGAGGGGTATGTGTTATAGTCTTTACTAATGTTTTTGCTGTTATAATGCCATTATGTAGTGGTAATTGGTGAATTAGCATTTGAAGCGCAGCTGAAAAACTGATTTACAATAACAAATGAAAATCAAATTGTATCTTCAGTGCTGACTTTGACTTTAATATTTCATGATGATCCATTAAAGCCTGCTTTAATGGATCATCATTTTATTAGTTAAAACATTTAAGGTGTAAAAGCTGCAAAGCTTTTGCACCTTAAGTGTATCTTAAATGTATGAAGACTTTGTTGATCATTTTTTTTACTTGTGCAGATGTTGACATATCTGACTTTGTGTATTTTTCTATTATCTGTTAAACAGTTATTATGAACTTACTATTACATGCACATTTTACAGTAGGTAAATACAACACTGCTCACAGATCCTGCTTGTAGTATTTGTTTAAAATGGTACATAAAATCATACTGAATAAGCAGCAGGTCTACATTAGACCTTTTAATCTCATTCCTGTTATTGCAGAGATTTACTTGTTACTTTTTTTTTTTTTACTTCCACCTGCACATTTTTAGCTCAGGAAAGTCAAACTTGCTCACTCGCTTCAGTTTAAAGTGCTAATCTTTCCAGGGAGCTAGTCTTACAGCTAAAGGACATGCTGTCAAATCTGATCTTCCTCTACGCAAACACTAACACTGACAAACTTAGTACAGCAGCGAGGTGGATGAAACATTTTTATCTTCTGTAGGTCGTCATCACTAAGCACTGATTGCATCTGCTTCAATCTAGTAAAACAACCAAAGCAAAAATGCTTGTACATACTGTTATGTAACAAAATGTGAAACCAGGAAATAAAATCTGGGATGTTTTGTTCTGCACTTTCATTCTGAAAGTCTTAGACTTGCACAGTCCCCAAACTGTCACCGTGTACTTTCCCATGTCTGCTGGCAGGGTCACTTGTTAGGATTCCAGACAAACAATCTAATTTGCATTTGTTTGGCTGGCATGTTAATTCAGTTTTGCATGTGTGCCTGGCTGCATAATCGACATTACACGGACTAAAAATAAATGTTTTTGTAAGACAAGTAAAAGCAAAGAATACTTATTATTATAATAAAGCTGCAAACACTGGAACAGGGTGGCATAATTTTATATAGCAGTCTCTAGATTTTAGGGGCATTCTGCTCATGGGTTTAGAAGTGTGGGACAGTTCCAGTTTGCACATATTTACTAATGCATAAAGTGTACCTTATAAATAATATAAATGTCATACTTCTGCGTGAAAGCTCAGCCTGAAAGTTTGATATAAATGAACTTGCAAAGCTTTAACATTCAGCTGATGTGCTCAGGTTGGACATGTCTGTTTAATTCAATCCAAAGTGTAATGTGTAAGGAATATAAATAACATGAGACAGAATAAAGTAAACAACTTAAATGTAAACAATTTCTTTAATGAGTAAAAACGGTAATAAATGGCAGAATAACTTAATTAGCAGTTAAAAAGAATACATTTAATATAACTATATGTGCTCATTTTGTTATCTGTCTTTAGGATTAAGGTATCTATGTACAAATTTAATTCAACCACACAAATTTTGGGGGAATTCACCAACTGAAATTAGAAAATTTGTCATATAACTCAAAAGCATAATTTTACATTGGAATTTAGTAACAATGTTTTGAGGCCTTTTGTACTGTGTCGTCAGTGTTATAATATTTCAGCTGGTTTCTAGTTCAGTCCCACAGAAGATGTCTTTAAAATCTATGTCTATTGGGATGTGTTACATTGCTGAATGTTATTCAAGATTTTCTAAAGGCTTCCTTTGATCATGTTGGAAAATCAGATTTGAAAGGGACATAACCACGCTTTGCAGCAGTTTGTAAACACTCCGTAATTCGATAAAGTGACAATGTAATTGAGTTGTAGTAGCTTTGTGTTTGTATTTATGCGTCCGTGCAGTGACAGATCTGTGTCTGTTCGCTGCCTTTCATTGGCTAAAGGGTTGTTATCTTTCTATCCAATGCCTTAAGGGATAGGCACAAATAAATCCTGTTATGTGGGACCTGCTTACTGCCTATAATCCACTGGTGTTTGCTTGTGAGTGAGTGCCTGTCCGTGCACATGTATGTATTACTGGCCACTGCAGTAATCCACAGCACTATAAATAATCACTTTGATTTTCCTCTCTCTGTGAAGCAAATTGACTTTTTGGTACACCAGTACAGCAGCTATACCCCAATAGCTAGCAAAGAAATACCTGCAGTAGGTTAAGAAATACCGCTGCTGGAGCTCTGATATAAAGAAAAACAAAAGAAAAAGACAAAAAAAGTGCATTTTAGTTAGTGGCTATAGTCAGCATATGGAAAAACTGCTAAATATCACAGATGGTGATTGTGATGAGTGTGTGTGTGTGTGTGTGTGTGTGTGTGTGTGTGTGTGTGTGTGTGTGTGTGGGCGCGCACAAGGTATTAAGATGAGCTTTTGTCCCTTTTTGTGTTTACATGACTCAAACCAAGAACATCTAATGCATTCAGTGCATTTATACCTAAAGTCTTTTAAGGACACATCAGAGTGAAACAAAAATATTTCCTGACCTTGGCTGCCTGACGTAATAGTACAGAGCTCAGGCGTTTTTGGAGCAGTGATGACCTTATCCACTTTAGTACACATCTACGTAATAAGTAGTTTACTACCAGATACCTGGATTCGCACCATGTAATCTCTTTATTATGTAATTAGAATAAATTAGCAACAAAGTTTATAGTTTTGGGTTTTTTACTTTTTATAAACTAGAAGTTGTTTTCAAAAGCGTAGTCCGGATTATTTCTGGGTCACAGTCTCTTGGTCATTTCCTAGAGCAGTCTGTAAAATTAGATTAAACACCTTTCTTTTTTTACCCCTCCTCTCTTTTTGTTAAGGACGCAATGAGCCTCTAAAGAAAGAGCGTCCAAAATGGAAGAGTGAGTACCCGATGACTGAGGGCCAGCTCAGGAGCAAGAGGGATGAATTTTGGGATACAGCTCCGGCCTTTGATGGACGCAAGGAAATCTGGGACGCACTCAGAGCAGCAGCCCTGGCTGCAGAGTGCAATGACCTGGAGCTAGCGCAGGCTATCGTGGATGGTGCCTGCATTACATTACCACATGGTATGCAAACACACATACACAAAATCCCCTTTGAGATATGAAAGCATAATTTGGCTATAAATTATACGCTGTAAGTAGACTGGACCTCCCAGTGCAAATGCAGAACTCACTGTAATCATTTTTAAAAGTCAAAGTCAAAGAACAGTTTGCTGAATCCCATCCATCAACTGTGCAGAGATTACTGTTGTAGTAGTTACATAATAGTCGCAGTACTGCGTGACCGCTGTGAGTGGTCTGATGCACTGAAAGCCCTGATGGCGTTAGCTGGGGAAAAAAAAGCAGTCTTCACATAGTCTTCTCACATGAAGGACTCTGCTTTTAACTGCTACTATTGGAAGAAAACTGATGCAGACAGGATTTCTTAACAGTGGAAATGAGCGGACATGTGTAGCTCAGGGATAAGGTTGTTGTTGTTTTTTTTTAACTGGTTGTTTATCTGGGTTATTTCTCTTCTGCAGGCTCTCTCACAGAGTGTTACGATGAGCTGGGCAACCGCTATCAGCTCCCAGCGTACACTTTAGCCCCGCCTGTCAACCTCATCACTGAAACATCCAGCGACAGCAAGGTTTCCGAATCGACGCAAAAACAATCTCAGCCCTCTCCAAGCAGGGAAGAGTTCCAGCTGCGGGTGCGATTATCAACAGGTAAGACTTGGAATTATACATCTGTATATCTCTAAAAATCACGTTATGCATCGATTGTTGGAAATGAGATTTTTAATCTCAATGAGATTTTTTACCTGGATAAAAAGATCTGTGTCAACTCTACTTCTCCCTTAGGAAAGGATGTGCGTCTCACAGCCAGCATGGCAGACACCATCGCTGAGCTAAAGAAGTTACTAGAAGAACAGGAAGAAATTGATATTTGCCGCCAGAGGTGGTTCTTTTCCGGGAAGCTTCTGACCGACAAGACTCGCCTGCAAGATACTAAAATCCAAAAGGACTTTGTCGTCCAAGTGATTGTCAATATAAATCCCTCTGTCATAACTAACTGAGGCAAAGGAAGCAAGGTGAAGAAAAGATCATGAATGTGCCAGAGGTGGGCTGCTGGAACAGGAGTTGGTGACATTGCTGTCCAGTTGATTCTGCGGTGGAATTTTGTGTACATTTTTATATAAAAATATATTGCTTTTTGTATTGCTCCTTTTTCTATTTTTCCTTTTTCCAAATGGGGAAAAAAAGCACTGAAACACTTTAGGTGAAAAGTAGAGCCCTAAGATGCACATCCCAGTGTCCGTCTATTTGTGAAGCCATGAACTCACAGCTTTGTTGTTTACATGGGTTTCCCTTCTTGTCATGTCTGTTTGTTCTGGTGCTTATGAATAAATTAAATATGGTTCACCTCAAAATCTAGACAGAAATCTTTCTTTCTTTCTTTCTTTCTTTCTTTCTTTCTTTCTTTCTTTCTAACTATCTTTTACTATCATGTGTTTAGGTAGTAGAAAAGTTCACTGTTTGTTGTTTGCTCATGTGCACACTGTTTTCATTTCACTACTGTATATTCATGGTAAAGACAGGGAATGTAATGAAGGCACCTTTTTTAAAGGGAATAAGAGATGACCAGACTTGCTTTTTTTATTTTATCACTATGAACAAGATGGTGTAGTTTGATGTACAAATATGATGCTCACTGTACTTGAATAACTTAATAAATATTATAAATTTAAAGTTGTTCTTTTCATTTATTTATTGGCAACAAGATCTACAATTGGAACTGGATGTTCCCAATAAGCGTTGGACCTCCTTTTGCCTTCAGAACAGCTTTAATTCTTCATGGCATAGATTCAACAAGGTACTGAAAACATTCCTCAGGGATTTTGGTCCATATTGACATGATGACACAGTGGCTGCAGATTTTGCAGCTGCGCATGATGAAAATCTCTCAATTAACTCACTGTCACTGTGGTCATAATATGGTTAACGACAATACTGAGGTAGGCGCTGACATTTAAATGATACTCGGTTGGTACTAAGGGGCCCAACGTGTGCCAAGAAAATATCCCCCACATCACACGACCAGCAGCAGCCTGAATCATTGATACAAGGCAGGATGGGTCCATGCTTTTGTGCTGTTTACGACTTAAATCTCCTTTCATCCCCTTTCTGATGCTAGGTTTAAACTTCAGCAGGTCATCATGACCATGTCTACATGCCTAAATACACTGAGTTGCTGCCATGTGATTGGCTGATAAGATGTTTGTGTTAAAGCAGTTGAAAATGTGCACCTAAAATGGCAGATGGATGTAATGACTGGCTGTATTTTTGTATCATCGTCCTTTTTATATGGTTTTATATGCCACACCTGACAAAGCTATACTTAAATTAAGGTCACGGGTTTCCTTTATCTGCAGAAGAGGTCATATCTCTCTTTAGACGATGGCAGTCACGGTAGTTGCAGTCATGGACCGTATGCGCATGTTATTCACGCTGTCTGTGGTGGACAGCGCCATCTTCAGGAAACATAACTTGTGACACGTGAGCAAAGCTGTGACGTAGTTTGCTAGGCGACAGAATCGGGCACAGTTGGTGGTGTAACGTGATTATTTTCAGTCCCGAAAATGGTGAAATCGGGGAAACTTCGCTCTGGGACGGCGTCGAAGCTCAAACGGTGGAAAAAGGGACACAGCAGCGACTCTAACCCGCAGACGAGTCGCTTTCGTCAGGCTGCTAAAAGCCGCTTCTTCAGCCGACCCACTGGTAAGCGTTCCCTCTACACGTGGGTCTCCGGCTAGCGTTAGCCATTTAATCTTTCTAAGTTTCGACACAATCAGCAGCCACATTCAAGCTGCTGGCAGAAAATTTAACGTAATATCGCCACATCTATATCTTTTTGTCAGGTTAAATAACTTGTATGTCAGTTTAGTTTTAGAGCAACAGCTACTGTGTGTTTGGAGCTCAAAGTCCAAGCTATCATCTTTAGTTGTGTAAAAGTACCTTCCCTGCAAGTATTAAGCCTGGAAAAGATGTGCTTTACAATAAATGTGCAAAGTTTGTCAGTTATTAGACGCAAAGGTGGTTGTTTTGGCTCTGTAGCCAGCTGACTGTATGAGCAACAGCATGTTTAGGTTTGAACATCCAGCTGTGATTTGAGGGTATTTACATCAGCACACTGGGTGAAGCGTGCACAAGTTACTTCCCTTTACTTATCTGGTCTGCTTGATTGTGAGAGTCCAAAGTAACTAAAGAATAGTGTAGCAAAAGTTAGAATGGCTATTGGTAAGATATTGTTGTCATCAGTGGTAATCTGCTAAACTCAGACTGTCAATTCACTTTATTGATTCCTGATCATTTTTTTTCCTAAGACCAAAAGGTTGGCCTGTACATATTTTCAGCATCAGCTGTTTTATTATTGAATCTGAACATATTGTAGAAACAAAATAGGAAAACTGGTTGCATCGGACTGAGGTGTGCAAAGGCTCTAATGCTTTGGGAGTCTCTTTACTGTTTTGAAAATGTCTGAAAAAGCATGCATGCATGGAAAATTAGATGATAGATTTGGTGGCATGCAACTATGATTGACTGGACGATTTGGTAGTGGTTCACAGTTAGCATGCCTAAATAAAAAGCAGCTTGGTCTCCTCCTTTTTTGCGAAGGTTAA
The DNA here is from genome assembly GCF_001858045.2 of Oreochromis niloticus. Taxonomy (NCBI): domain Eukaryota; kingdom Metazoa; phylum Chordata; class Actinopteri; order Cichliformes; family Cichlidae; genus Oreochromis; species Oreochromis niloticus. Next base: position 18,943,188 of record NC_031978.2, read on the forward strand.
TAGATTTTTTTTCATTTTCAAGTCAACCACATGCTTGTGCAGATGAGGTTAGGTAGTTAGTCATTCAAAGGGAAAAACTAAAGGTCGCGCTTTCTTGCACATCTGTCTCCTTGTCTAATTTGGGGTCAGAATTTGGTGTAATAAGGTTTTAGAATTCAGTTTTGTTTTGTTTTTTAAACCCCACAGGAAAGAGTGATCTCACAGTCGATGCTCTCAAGCTTCACAATGAGCTGCAGGCCGGTCCGCTGGAGATCGGCACTCGTAAAGATGCCGCCATGGAAGAAGAGCCAGAAGAGGCTGTATCACAAAGAAGTTCGGGTACCTTCCTCAGTGGCCTGTCAGACTGCTCCAACCTTACCTTTAGAAAGGTGCAGCGCTTCTGGGAGTCTAATTCAGCTGCACACAAAGAGGTGGGCATCACTTTTATGATGGACCATTTATTGACAACATTTTAGTTTGTGTGCTGTTTGTATTGTGAGCAAAGCTGGACAGTGAGCTTCCCTGCAGCTCTAACTTTGTCTTCCACAGATCTGTGCAGTGTTGGCAGCAGTTACTGAAGTGATCCGCAGTCAAGGTGGGAAGGAGACTGAAACCGAGTACTTTGCTGCTTTGGTGAGTGCTTTTTTTTAAAAAAAAATATTCTTTTAGATTTTATGGTGTGGTTTGATCAAAAGGCAACGTAAATCTAGGTGTTGTTTCTCAAAATCCACTACATCTTATTTTCCTCTAAGATGACCACCCTGGAGGTTGTGGATACAGCAGAATCCCAGGCTGCAGTGGCATACCTCCTTAACCTTGTCATGAAACGGTAGGACCTAAATACTCAAATATTACTCCACTAAGTAGCACTGTTGCCTCACAATAAGAAATTTCCTGGTTTGAACCCTGGCTTGGGACTTTTTTTTTTCCTCTCTCTGAGTTTGCATGGTCTCTCAACCGTGGGTTTACTTAGGCTTCTTCCCACAGTCCAGAGACGTGTGTTAGGTTAACTGATGATATTCTCCACTCAACATCGATAAAAAGTAGAAAAAGTCCTTAAAGTGTTCAGATAAATAAGCGTGGCTTATAATGTCCACAATAAATTCCACTGGTGTGTTGCATTTTTCCATCTGCTTGACGTGTTGCATTCCTTAGGGTTCCTGCTCCGGTCCTCAAGTCGAAGTTCTCCGACACCACCAAGGCTCTGATGGATGTCATGTCCAAACAGGCCACATCTGACACTACCTCGGCACTCAGATGGGTAAGTGGGCTTGTTTCTGTGTCTGTTTGGCTCTTCTTTTGACAACTGCAGCAATACTTAGCTTTGTTATTTTTCTCCTCTGCAGATACTGTCATGTCTGGCCACTCTGTTGAGGAAGCAGGACGCATCTGTGTGGACTTACCCATCTACTCTCCAGGCTTACCATGGCCTTCTCAGCTTCACAGTGCACAACAAGCCTAAGGCGAGTCCCACCAGCCTGCTCGTATCTGATCAGCCAAACTAAACGGATGCTTTCAGTCTGTCTTGGATTTACTGCTCATCAGCTGTATTAAACATTCAGTGAAATACTAAAAGTGAGGACATTTGTGCCATTGAATTTTTTTTCCTTTCAGGTCCGCAAAGCAGCACAGCAAGGTGTTTGCTCCATTCTTAGAGGCAGTGACTTCCTATTTACAGAAAATGCTCCAGCCCATCATCCTGCTGCAGTTACCACAGCCAAATTCTGCATAAAAGAAATGGAGCAAGCAGGAGGTGAGACACCAGGTTTATTATGACCACGGGTTGTTCTCTATATGATGAAGGTTTGTGCGACTCTGTGTCTGTCCAGCAGGTTGTGGGTAATGTCTGTGTTTTTCCCCATAGGCAGTAAAGAGGACACAACCACACTCCATGTGCTTGGCCTTTTGAAGGAGCTGATGGGGACGTTTCCTCTGGGAGCTGTCAAGTCCTGTTGTGAGACTCTGCTGCGAGTGATGACACTCAGTCATGTGGTGAGAACACAAAAATATTCATAGGTGCTGCCAGATCCCCCTTTTTCATCATCATGGATACTCAAATATAGTTTTTGATGTCTCTGACTGTAGTTGGTGACCGCTAGTGCCATGCAGGCCTTTCATCAGCTGTTCAGTGGGAAGCCCAATGCTTCGACGCTCTCACCAGAACTCAACGCACAGATCATCACTGTGAGTGAACATAAACCAAACAAGATTTTTAAAGTTAGATTTTTAGTTATAAAGCAAAGCTTGGTGTGAAAACTCAACTGTCATCTCTAATCTCCAGGCTCTGTACGATTACCTGCCCAGTGAGAATGATTTACAGCCTCTGCTCGCTTGGCTTGCTGTCATGGAGAAAGCGCACATTCACCTGGCGAGGTAATAAATTAAAACAGTACAACAGATTACCATAACTGTGCATTTTCCAGTGAGACTGTTGGTCCACAACCTCCTTGTTGTCTAGTTTGCAGAGTTCTCTGAGTTTGGGTCACCTCCCTCGCCTCTTTTCTGCTGCGATGTCCTGCCTGTTGTCACCTCACACTCAGGTGGTTTCTGCAGCCACCAACACATTAAAGGTAAGGGACAATGAAGATGGGTATCTTAAGCTGATGATGATGTAAATGCTTGTGTGCACGCAGATGAAGATTTATTCCTGGTTATCTCTTCCAGACGTTGTTGATTGAATGTGTTGCCCCTCATATGGAGGAAATGGGCACCGTCACTGGCACAGCATCTTCAGGGAACCCCTCCTATGTCTGCAAAATGTTTCGGTATGTTTCCTAAGTGTTAAGCTTGCTAGTCTGTCTTTTTTTCCTTTTTGTTCTTAGGAACTACATATAAATGTTCATCATTATGATTGTGGCTGTGCATGTGTGTTTCAGTATTGTAGAAGAAGGATTGTCCTATCGCTTCCACGCCTCCTGGCCGTTTGTGCTGCAGATTCTGGGTTGCTTCTATCGAGCTGCAGGGAAACAAGCTCATTCCATCATGACTAAGGTATTGCCACAAAATTTTGCTGATCACTAGGCTATCAAAGTAAGATAAGTTTGCTTAACTGCATGTTTTGTGTCCTGGACAGTCTCTGCAATCTCTGGCAGACCTGCGCTCCACTCCTCACTTTGCCTTCAGTGGAGAGTTGGACCTGGCTGTAGGAGGAGCTGTGGAGAGCATGGGGCCCGAAGTGGTGCTCGGTGCCGTGCCTCTCAACATCACTGGCTATGAGTAAGGACACAAACACTGTGGCTTATTATTCTTGATGTTTTTATTGCTTAACACATTAACAAACTTTTTTCTTTGTCTTCAGCGATGACTTGGAGTTCCCACGCAGCTGGCTGGTCCCAGTCATAAGAGATCATGTGAAGAACACTCATCTTGGTTTCTTCACTTCTTATTTCTTCCCTCTGGCCTCTACACTTAAACAAAGAGGTAAACAAAGAGTGGGATGCTCCTTTGGAGGGTTAGGTAAAGGTGCGTTTCTGGCTTGTGTGTACTGATAGATCGCTCTGTGATTGTGTTGTAGCTGTAGAGTTGGAGCAAGCGGGGCAAAAACTGGAGGCCAAAGTCTATGACACCTTACAGCTTCAGGTACTTTTACAAACTCCATGTAAATAAGTAAATAGAACCACTTAATGAATTATTAAGATTTTTTTAGCGTGTGCTGTTTTCTTCTTTTTCTTTCTTTAGATTTGGACTATGCTTCCTGGCTTCTGTACGTGCCCCGTGGACGTGCTGACAGCTTTTAAAGGCATTGCCCGCACTCTTGGTATGGCTGTTAATGAACGGCCAGACCTGAGGCTCACAGTATGTCAGGCCCTACGGACCATTATCAACAAGAGCTGCTCAACAGGTAGGAAAACACATCTCACACAGTAAGAGAACAATATAGTCCTATCTCTACTCAATTATGGAAAAATTCATAATCCTGAGTATTTTGGTCAATATTAACATCGTGTTTATCCAACATGATTCTTCGTTAACTTTAGAAACAACATCCACTTATTGAACTTAAACTTAAATGTCTCAACAGTGGATCACCTTAAACTTTGAATATAATTCAATTAATAAACAAAACAACAAAAATGAAATTGAAGTGAGATGCAGAGTCATAGAGGTAAGATTCAGAAAAAGATCATGAAGCCTGTCACAGAGCTAGCACCTTTGGAGGCCAGTGCCACAGCGCTGGTGGCCAGAGCTTTCAAAATGGGAGGCCTGGAGGTTCACATGAAAAGACAAGACAGCGGGCGATTTGTATAATTCGAAGAGAAACAGTTCCTTAATACAAGAGCATCAGTTCTTTATGCCCTTTATCTTGTTTTAATAATTGAAAGATAAAAAGGTATCTGGGGGTTAAATCAAGTCACCTGGCACTCGAATCTTCTAAATTTGTTCATTTACAGTGTTTTGTGTCTGCTTTTTCACTGCAGAAGAAGAAAAGGCCGAAGTGGGCCGCTTCTCTAAGAATTTCCTGCCCATCCTTTTCAATGTGTACAGCCAGGAGCCTGCTATTGGAGAGTCTGGAACCTACAGAATGGCTGTGCTGGACACCATCAAAGTGTATTTGGGTATCACTGAAATGCAGGTTAGTACTGTTTATTTTTCTTGCATTCTTTCGCACTAAATTGCATGCAGTTACTGCCATATTGAACACTTTGAAGTGCTCCAGCCACTGAGAGCTGATCATGCACTATATGGTTAGGAGTACTGGGCCACCTACACTTTACACCATGCCATGAAGTGCCTGTTTTTGTGTTGATGTTAATTCCAGAGGTGGTTTGGACTCTTTTACAGACTATGAGCCTCAGCACTCAGTGTGTCTGCTCTGTAACCTAAATGTTTCCATTTCCAACAATGCCACTTACAGCTGATTGTGGAGAAAAGACATGTAATAACCTGACTTGTTGCAATGACACCTTGCTCGATTTCATTGAGCTCTTTAATATAACAATTTTTTTTTCACAAACTATGCTCGTGTGCCAATGGGAATGAAAACCCCTCAATTAAAAGATTAAGATGTGTGGTCCAGTACTTTTCATACAACATATTTCAGCGTATCTAATCTGGATTTGTACAGAAATTAATATATTTATAGGCAATCAAGGCCATCATAGGCCATATTTCTTATGCTGCTTTATCACTAATGATAATAATAAAAAAATATCAACCCTCAGATGATCTGCACATTCCTGCAAAAAGCCACAGAGAGGTTGACCAGCGCGGAGTCAAATGAGTTCATACGGTAGGTCATAAATGAGAATCTCTTGCTATAACCTTTTCTCCTTCTGAATCAGTGGTTTATATACACTGAGCTACATGAGCCACAGCATTAAGAAGTGAGTGACATTGGTCATCTTGTTAAAATGCAATAGTCTGCTTGGGGAACCTTGGGTCTTGCCATTCATTTGGATATTATGCAATATCCACTTAGGTATGGGTGGAAAAGTGCACCTGTGATTTCACTCTCTGATGCCAGCAGTCTCCTTCAGCAGAAAATTATACAAAAACCGATCAGGAACAGCTTGAGGAACGAAGCCTCTAAACGTCTAATTGATTCTTTTTGTTTTGGCTTTATTTGCATTTTAGGCTGTCAGTGATGGATCTTGTCGTTGCTATGGCTCCCTGTGTCGATGAAGTCACCATGACTAAAACCTTTGAGCTGATAAGGCCATATTTGGAGGTAAGAGCACTTGTAGTTTCTAATTTAAACCCATCAAACTCGAGTAGTATTGTTGTTAACTGTGTCTCTGTTGGTGCATTTTTATTTATTTATTTATTTATTTATTTATTTATTTTTCAGACAAAAGAGCCAAGCATGCAGAAGAAGGCGTACCGTGTGCTAGAGGAGATGTGTGGAGGAGAGAGAGATGCTTGTAGATCGTTTGTCATGTCCAATCTGGAAACACTCAAAGTCGTGCTGCTTGAGACTCTGAAAAACGCCTCTTCACCTGCAAAAAGGGTGAGTGTGCTCTTTTAAAGAGAAGTAAAATAAACGAGACACCCAAAGGGACTTTATATCTTGGTTTATACTGCTGTCTGGTTTTTATCTTCCTGTTTGTATTGCTTTTCCACAGCCGAGACTTAAGTGTCTGAGCCACATCGTAAGAAGGTTAAATGAAGATCACAAAGACTTTATCACCACGCTGCTGCCAGAGGTATTGTCACAAATAAGTGCTGGCAAACACAGAGAGATGGAGTATTGGTTTTTATCAGTTTTTATAGGATGTTGTGTCTTTCAGGTGATCATATGTACGAAGGAGGTGTCTGTTGGTGCTCGTAAGAGTGCCTATAATCTGCTGGTGGAAATAGGAAATGCTTTTGTCCGCTTCTGTGGAAATACTAAAGGTAACATACATACATATTGTTTCTGCTAAATTTGCATGGACCCAAATTTATCCACAAAAAAACTTGATTGTAAAGGTTTGTAATTAGTTGCGCTTCCATCTCTGATCCAGATGCCATGGAGCAGTATTTAGTGATGGTGTATGCAGGACTCACGGGCTCCATCACCATGATCACTTGCACAGTGTTGGCTCTCACACGCCTCGTGTTTGAGTACAAAGGTACGCCTGCCGACTTTCAGCAATTCAGTGGTGTTGATTTCAGGGTTTAGAGTCTCGGACTGGATTCAGTGTGCTTCCTTTTCTTTCCCAGACTCTATAGAGCTGATCACCATGGAGCAGCTGCTGCAAAACATTTGTCTTCTGCTGTCGTCTCATACCAGAGAGGTAGTGAAGGCTGCCTTAGGGTTCATCAAGGTCATCCTCTTCATCATGGACCCCAAGACACTGGCCTCGCATGTCACTGTCATGGTATGTACTGTACATTGTAGTTAATGGAGTTGCATTATTTTATTTTATTGAATATTTTGTTGTTTTCGTTCAGATGGAAGGCATTGGAAACATTAGGGATGACATGAGAAGGCACTTCAGAACAAAGCTGAAGAACATCTTCACTAAATTCATCAGAAAATTTGGGTAAAGGCACCACATTCTTATAGATGCCATCAGGGCTCTGTCAGCTAGCTCGAGGCTCTAATTGTGTGTTGTGTTGTTTTTGTTTTTGTTTTTTTCCCTTGCTGTGTGCTCAGTTTTGAGCTGGTGAAGAGTATGCTCCCTGCAGAGCACCACAAGGTGCTGACAAACATCCGCAAGGCTGAGGCTCGGAACAAGAGGCGGAAACAGGCCACAGAGGAGCAGGACGACTCTGAAAGTGAGCAGGAAGCACCTAAAGCAAAGGGTGAAAGGTAGGCCGCTGTTCCCAACATAAAACCCTGCCTTTCATCATGCATTTGCCCATCTCCTTCCTTTAAAAAACAAAAAACCTTCTGCCCTTTGTTTTTTAAGTATCGAGGAGATTCTCGCTGAGTCGGACAGCGATTTGTCAGAGGATGAAGGAAAACCTCGCGGTGCTCAGAAGAAAGCAGGCAAACAGCAGAAAGGACGGGCTTGGCTCAAAGAGGGAGAGGAAGATGACCCACTTAACTTCCTTGATCCTAAGGTTTCGCAGAGAGTGTTGGGTAAGGCCATCTATGTTTTGTTTTTAATGGGTGCTTTTTGCCTGCAGTTTAATTTCTGAACAAAAGTATACTGAGTGTTGTTGCTGTTTCATAGCCACAAACCCAGAGCTGAAGAAGAGTGCCAAGGCTGACCACGGCTTTAAAGTGACCTCAGACGGACGGTTGATCATTAAAGAAGATGAAGATGAGGATGTAAAGGACAAAGGTAAGTGGGATCTAGTGCTGATCTGTACATTGCTTAATGTGTGATCAGACAGTGATAGTAATTATACATGCCTCACAGATGGAGGCGAGATGGAGGACATCCTGGAAGAGGCTGGAGTCAAAAGTGTGAGTATTTAACCTTTAACCTACAGGGTTTGTCTTCTTTGGGACATTTCAGCACAATTTTATTTACTCTGTCCTTTCAAAACACCCTCAGAAAAAGTCACAGAAGAGGAAGTTTGATGATGACAACTTTGATGATGACATGGACATTGAACCCCAGTTGAAATATAAAGGTAACTTAAATTGAATTTTTTTAGCAACTTAAACAAGTTGCTAAAAAAAGTTTAAGCAATTTAAAACACATTATACTGATTTATACGTCTTCTTTTTTATGCAGCTGGAGGTTCAGGTATCCACAGACCCCTGGGATATGGCCAGGAGTTTGGAGGTGATTACAAATCAAAGGTGAGTCTGAGAGCAGAAACTGGACTGTGATGTGATCCTAGTTGTGAACTGTAGTTCTGAGTGGTTATTCTTTGGTCTTCATTTCTCAGAAAGGAAAAGGAGATGTAAAGAAAAAAGGGAAGCTTGATCCCTACGCTTACATCCCTCTGAAGAAGGCCCAGCTCAATCGCAGGTATGAGCAGCTGCTGTTACTGTGTAGATCTGTAAAACTCTGAAAGCTCTGATGGAGTTTAAAAATTTGGTTGGTAACATATTTTTATTTATTCTCTCAAAGGAAACGTGCCAAACTGCAGGGCCAGTTCAAGGGCATGGTGAGAGGAGCCCAGAAGGGGGCGCTGTCTGGAAAGAAAATGCAGAAGAAAAAGAGGAAAGCCTGAAAACAAACAGAGCATTTTCCTCACTGGACTCTAAATGCACTGTGTGCAATGGCATGTTCATGTATATGCCAAAAGTTTGACTTACACCTTGGGTGTGTGTGTGTGTGTCTGTGTGTGTGTTTTTGATGAGTGTCTACAAAGGTGAAAGCAGTGTGTTATTAGACTTTGACATCTTTAAATGGTCCCAGACGGCTTTCACAGCAGCAGATATGTTACAGGCTCCCCCTGCCTTAATGGTTTTTGTTATCCTTTGGCTGTGCATCAGAGAAATGTTTCTGCTGTGATGAACATGAGTATATTTATGTGCTGAAATATACAAACAATATTGGAAGGGTGACGCGTGTCCTGTTATGTGTTCTTTGGTCCCTTGAGGGTGCTGTAGGCTTCTAAATAGTTGAAAAGCTGCATTCATGGAGCTTTTGCAGCTTAATCTAAATGCACCATTAAGGTTGTTGCACTGAAACAAATAATGCATCCAGCCTGCAGTAGGAATATTTGAACCTGTTAGTGTTACTTGAGACAGTGAAGACATTGAATGAAACAATGTAGGTTGCTTGTGCTATGGGGATTAACATAAATTACCGTCATGTGATTCATTTTCCTTGGGTTGCTGTGAAATCAGTCTTAGCTACTCTAAGAAATTTATGCCAATAATTTGTATTTTAACTTTTTCTTTTACAATAACCCCTAATTCCCAGTGAAGTATGGTTTTAGATGTTTTCTATCAGCATTTATGTGTAAATATTTGACAAATGTATCACCTATTTTCAGAAATGTGAATTTGAATAGCACCTAAAGCAGTTAAAAATGTCAGAATTTAGGAGTTATTTTGCAGGTAGGTACACCCGTTCAAATATGCCAATTGCATGGCAGTAAATCAGTACACTTAGTTATGTAGACTTAGTCAAGATCACCTGCTGAAGTTCAAACCAAACATCAGGATGAGGAAGAAAGGGGTTTTAAGTGACTCGGACCGTGTTGTGGTTGTTGGTGCCAGATGGACTGGTCTGAGTATTTCAGAAACTGCTGATCAGCTGGGATTTTCCAGCACAACCTTCTGTAAGTGAAAATACTTTGGTTTCAGAGCTGTTATCTGCTTCAAGCTCATAGGTAGGGAACAGTAACTCAAATAGCCACTTGTTACAGCCGAAGTTGCATCATGTTGCCTTGAAGCAGAAGGGTTATAACAGCAGAAGACCAAAACAGGTGCCACTTATTTCAGCTAAGAATACAATTTGCACAGGCACACCAAAATTGGAAAATGATGAGTTTAGCTTTCTGCTGTAATATTTGGACGGTAGGGTGAGAATATGGTGAAACCACCATGAAAGCATGGATCCCATTCTGCCTCTGTCAAATTCAGGCTGGTGGTGCAAAGGTGCTAGGATTTTTTTTTCTTGGCACACTTTGGGCCCATTAGTACCAACAGAGCATGGTTTGATGTCACAGTTTATCCGAGTATTGTTGCTAACCATGTCCATTGCTTTGACCACACTGATTTCAGTAGCATAAACAATTATGTCACAAAGCTCAAATGATCTCAAACTGGTTTATTAAGCATGAAACTGTACCTGAATGGCCTCCACAGTCACCAGATCTAAATCTAATTGATCACCTTTGGGATGTGGTGGGTGAGGTGTGCAGCTGACAAATCAAATCTGCAGCTTCTGTGTGATGCTATCATGTCAATATGTGTCAAAATCTCAGGATTGTTTCCAGCACCTTGTTAAATATATGCCAAGAAGAATTAAGGCAGTTCTGAAGGCAAAAGGGGATCCAACTCAGTACTAGTAAAGCATATCTAAAAAAGTGGGCAGTGGGTGTATGTCACAGACAGCTTATTAATGTCTGGAGAGCAGCACAAGTGCAATTAGTTTAAGAGCTGCTTTAAGAGAAATGCATTACATCACCAAATGTTGCACCGGGCAATAGCCAATTAACTAATAACTGTGTCATAAGGTCCGTGTTGCACTGATCCCAGCGAGGCTGGAAGCTGATTTACAATACGAGTGCAGAAACATTCTTCAAATATACCATACTTTTAATTATTATGAAAGAATTTGCTGGCAGGAAGGAGATTTAAAAAAAACTCATTTTTATTAAAGACAGACATTCAAGTTGTTAATAATGAAATAATACAAATGATCATTTCAGTCCATAAATGCAGTATACAAGAGAACCCTGAAGATACAAATGTTCAGTGGTGTTGATAAGAAGACAAATACATCAGATGCCATGCCACAGTACTTCCTAAAAGCCACCCAGATGCCCCTTGCCCTTTAAAGAAAAAACCCATGAAAGTATCTGATACTAAAGAGAGAGCATATGCAGACAGGGCCTGTATTCTAATAAATAAAATGCGGTGTAACTGCCCTGCAGTTTCAATAAGATCACTGAACTTTAAACTTTAAGAAAGAGCTTCTTTGTTTGAAAAGTTAAATGATGAATCGGGGTGATTTTTGTAGACACCCAGAAAATAAAAAATACAAAATGCTAAATTTCAGACCACTTCCTCGCTCAGCATTCTTTCCCTTTGTATTTACCAGCACCAACTGTCATGAGCTAACTTTCAGCCACACACAAGAAACCCCTTTTTTATTGGATTGCACTTACTCTAAACCATTTAGTTCAACATTGCATCTAACACTGGACATACAGACTTAATCTTTAACTACATGCTTGTTTAGTGTTTTGTTTTTTTTCTAAAATGTTTACGCCCTTTTTTGTATAAAAAAAGAAACTTGAAAGTCAGTAGCTGATTTTAAAATCAGATAAATACATTTTGCTGTCCAGCAACAAAGCACAGAGCTTCAAGTTTGAGCTCCTGGCTTGTAAGATTTGAAGCCTTTCTGCTGCCTATGAGTCATCAGGGTGAAGAGAGGACATGTTTTTTTTTTATTGTTTTTTTATTTTTTTAATGGAATCGGCCGACCTATCAGCTTTTTATCGTGGGCTCTCTAATTATCATTAGAGCCTGGGTGGGGGTCGAGAAGGTGGGGGTCCTGGTGGACCCGGGGGTGTGCGAGTTGGGGGTGGACACGGAGGTGGTCGTACCATGGATGGGGGTGCCCTTGCAGGTGGTGTGGTGCTCGAGGGTGGTGTGGTACGGGGCCCTCTCGACGGGGGCTTCGTGCGGGGAACGGAGTAGGAAACCAGAGGTTGCTGTTCAAAAAGCGGAGGAGCGGGCGGAGCCGAGGGAGAGCAATGTGCACGAGGAGGGGCCTGGTTGTTTGGGGTGGACTCTCCATCTTTGACGCGCTGAAAGCGAATACAGCGGCCCTGCATGACAAACGGAGAGAGATGGTGGTTTAAAAAAAAACAACAACTGCTACACATTATCATTTAAAAGCAGAACGCAGATTAAAATACAGTGCATCTCTGTGCACTGGCACTAAGCTTTTAAGAGCCACCAGCCAAGATGGGTTGCGTGAGACTTCTCCCAGCTTTACTAACACAAGGATGTGTGTTTTAGGGCCTGGAGGGCACACAGAGCTGCTTGTGTCTGCTGTCCACACCTGCACTACAATAGCTGTGATTTTAGCAAAGACGCTGCGTTATCACACAGGCAAGTACACACACACAAACACACACACAGGACAGCTTTTTCTGTTTCCCCTCCTCTTCTCTTGCAGCTCAGCAGTGACTAGTCCTTTCTTGGCGTAGAACAGAAAGTGGTTTATGTCTCTTATGTGCTTGACTTGAAGGAATGTAAAGGAGGGATTTCAATATCACCACAATAGTTAACAGAAGCCATTTAGCATTTTAACATAATTTACAAGTCAGGGAGAATGGAACGCTTCTCTTATTGTCCTCTCTGTTCCCCTGCATAGCATCCCTCTGCAGACACACACATGCATGCTCACTTGTCCTGCTCAGTCAGTGTGTGAAGGATGGAGAGTAGGTCTCTGTGTCACAGACCCTTGGTGGTCTGATTATAACACCTTATTAAACAGAGAGGCCCTAAAGTCACACAGGGGCCATTAAGAGGGCCTCAGCAGCAGTAGCTTTGTAACTGCGGGGTCATTGTGTTGTATGTGTGTGTATGAAGGGTGTGTAATTGATTGGGGGCAGGCCGGGCGGGAGGGGGTGCTGACTGCTTTGGTGTTGTTGCCGGGCCGCTGTGAAAAGGCCAGTTTGTGAGCAGCAGAGCAGCAGCACAACACCAGAGAGAGCATATGGACACAATGAGAGCACAAGCTCATGAATATGAGTATGTTTATGTGTGTGTCTGTGTGCGAGAGAGAGAGACTGTAAACATGCATCCAGCAACATATGGCCTCGAATGGAGCCTCTGAATCTCATGAATAACAGAAAGAGAGGTGGAGAAACCTTCATTAAGGTGATATGGACATATAAGAGCTATGTGAGAGGTCAACAATGAGTCACTTGTGATGGTCACTCTCCCTGTTTGCCCCTGTGACTGTGTAATATCTGTCCCTACTTTATCACCCCTCTTGGCATTTGTTTACTTCTGAGCCTCAACTCCTTTTCAGGAGAAAAACAAAGCCCTGAAACACCTATAGCATCCCTGCTTGCACCACTCTTCTGACAGACACACACACAAAGCAGATTGTTTTGTACGCTCAAGGGGAACTCTCCCTCTCTCACACACGCACACACACACACACACACACACACACACACACACACACACCACCATTATAGTAAAGAAAACAGGAAAAAGAAGAGCGGAGACACATCTGACCTGACAGCTCTGCCTGTCACCTCGCATGACATTACAGCAATTCACTCACATAAGGAAAATGCTCCGTGCGAACTCACGAGAGTTAACGCACTTCATTGGGAGTTTAGGGTCGATACAACACAGCTCTGTAATGTCACATTTTGAAATCCCCCCCCACATAAATGATTATAAAAGGGCGATACTCAGTGCATTTAAATGATACCTACCAAACATTTTTGGTTACTGTGGATCAGTGTTTCCCAACAGCCCTATCATTTTATCTTAACTACCCTTCCCAGAAACAACTTACACTGGCACTAAGAAGTAGTTCCCATGAAAACAGCTGACAACCTTTTCTGTTGATTATTCATAATACCACTGAAACAGATGCTGCTGATTAAACTATTTATTTACATTTCAACTTCCAGTGTGCAAAATGAACTCTGTGATACTGAAACACTGTGTTTTCTGTTGTGGTGGAAGAAACTTAAGACATACACAGATGTGTGAGAAATTATTGAAGAACTTCAAACCCTAGAATTTACACTGAGGAGTTCGAGTGGCCCTATTATGCTTTGGGAGGGTATCTGTGCACTTTCCCTTTAGAGGAAAGAGTGACTGTAAAGTGTATCCTGAGTGGGAGTGTTCTCCTACTGGATTGTTTGATTTGGATGAAAATGGTGTGACCCATGAATCAGCCTAGTAGAATGCCTGTGGGAGATTTGCTGTGATGTGAAGAGACTTTATTTTTCATGTAACATATTTAAATTTGTGTAAACTAATACTTCCAATAAAGTGGTGGGAAGAAAAAGAGAAAGGGGAGGGGGTTAGAAGAGGAAGTGCTCATTTGTGCAGTCTGTTCATGAGAACAGAGAGTTGGTGACTGCCCTCTGGCCTGTACTGTGTGACAAGAGCCATCAGCGCCATCAGCTCCGGGGACAAAAGAAGGGAATCTCGTCTGTCACAATATGGCTCGTGGCCTTTCAACTCCCCATCTGTTTGCGTGATGCTTGCTTAGGAGAAGTGACATGCACGTTACAGTAGCGCGCGCACACAAATACACGGAAATGCACGCACACATGGCAGAAAAAGAGATAAAATGCAAACTTGGAGCGTGGCAGAAACTGGCAGGCCGCTGATGGCTGTTTGCAGAGGCAGCGAAGTAGGAGTAATGTGGGGAGAAAGCAGGACAAGACCTCTTGAGCTGCTGGTTAACAAGCTGGACTGGGAGGTGTGATAGTTAATGCTCTCTACTGCTGTACTTTTTGCCACCACACTGGGGCTTCTTAATAACCAGCTGTGCTGAGGTTTCTGGGTTTTTAAGAGCTGTTTGTTGTTTTTACTGTGTGGAAGATCCAAGCCTGAGTTTATCAGCGATGAGCAATCACTGTCGTCTTTCATGTCTGATATGGCTATCAGCACCCGTTCTAAACATTCTCTCTTCCTCTGTAGCAAAAGTGAATCCCCCCCACCCATTTTTTTCCATGTGAGAAGTAGCGTTTTTGATTTTTCTCAGTTAATGGCGTGTGAAAGGAGCTGGGTGGGGGTCATTGTTGAGTGTCTGTGAACCGCAGCCCCACAGAAAGTGTCTGACAAAGACTCGAGAAACATGACAGAGATGAACTGTTCTGCGCAGTGAAAAAAGAAAAGATGTGTAGGATGGAAAGACAAGATAAAACCAGCGGTGGCGACCACTTTTACAGACTTCAGATGGGAGCAGACACACACTCACACTGTTGCACAGTAAAGATGAATCATGTCATTGAAGAGCACAAATCGATAAATTTTACAGCGATGAGACCACAGCTATGAGAAGCGACAATGACACCATTTACAACGGAACAGATGTTTCACCATGACAACCAGTGTGATGATGAAAACATGTCTTTGGGGGGTTACGAGATGCCAGACGCGGGGGTCAAGGTTAGATAAGAGGGACCGCTCTGCTCTCCATCTCGTTCTGTCACACTCAGTTGCAGGAAACGTAGTGATGTCATGATTCAGGACTTTTCAGCAGTGGCAGTAATGTCCAGTAATAGCACATTCAATAGTTTCTTTTTTTTTCTCTAAAACATAAACAAAGTATGACACAATTTGTATATATTTGTTTACTATAATCATGACTTAACAGTAAACAGTGATGGTGAAACATGCTATTTGAAACCTCAACAGGAACCATGTCATTTTCTGCGAGTCAGAGGGAAAAGTACATAACAGCACAGTACGCCTTGTGTGTGAACAATTGCAGCTTTGACAAAGAGAGTCCGGTCTGTACCTCACTATTTCCCCTGTGAATGTTTTTCCACATGTGTGTGTGTGGGTGTGCGTGTTGAGAACTGGGGTGCTGTGTTAAAGATTTTCCTATGTCTTGATGGTGTCGTTATGCAGCGTGGCAGACAAAAGAAGGATGCAGATGCTCTACGGAAAGACAGAAAACCTGCTATTTAAAAGGCAAGCCCCCTAAATTACTCGTAATTAGCAAATTATAGCTTTGTGTCAGCCGTTGTGCATCTTTGTGGTTTCTTAAATTGCAGAAACGGATGAAAATGTAACTTGACTGTAGGCAGAAGCAGGCTCACCTCGTCTCCAGGCTGCGGTCTCATCAGAGATACCTGGTCATAGCCTCTCCTGAACAGAGCCCAGATAGCGTCTAGTTTCCCCTGGAGAGTCAGGAAAGTGAATTAAAAATGGAGGATTTATAATGAAACAAATATGATATATAAATAAGAACGATTTAAAACAAAAAAGTTAATCTAAATGAATTATTTTTAGTGTGGTCTGCCAAGGTCCACAGACAGAGAATGAGACTAATTATAATGTCAAATAATGTATGAGTTTTTGAAAAGGACCTTAATACCTTAATATCTAGTGTGTCATATTTAATACATGAGTTTTTGTGAGTTTTTGAGAACATCATCAGTGTGATTTTTTTCCTCCTGAAAACTTACATAAGTTGCAATAAATTGCAAAAGAAATGGATAATGTAGCAAATGTGATAAAGAAATTAAAACTACAAATTAATATTTAATTAAGCTTTAAAATGTGTCAGATGGTTCAATAAATACTCTATTTAAAAAAAAACTATTTTAATTTTCTGGCAATTATTTGCTTGTCCAGCTCTTAAAAGGGTTAATGTACCTGTTTATCTGTATATCATTTTTTTTTACTAGATCCTGAAATATACAATCAATTATCCATATGTTTTGATTTTTGTTTGTCATAAGATTTTTATTTAGGTTAGGTGCTGTATATTTTGTAGCTTTATATAAAGATAATTAGAGATGACTTCCTCTCCTGCATTGAGGTTGAATAAAGTAAGCTACAAACATAAACGGAACATTTAAAGAGTGTTCCTATGGTAAACTTACCTGAATGGGGGTGTACCACCTCCTCTGTTGTGGGGGTCGACGGGGAGGCTTTCGAGGCTTGGGCTCATAGGGTTCAAATTCCTGCTCTGGCATCTTCACAACAGCATTCTTAGGTTTGTCCAGCTTCGCACCTTCCTCTGTGGATCCTTTCTCCCCCCATCGCACCTTAAGTAGGCAAGAAAAATATAATATTTTTTTTCCGTTTGCCTTTTGCAAATTCTGAAAGTTGAGAGTGAGTGAGCGTACCTCCATCCGCTTGATGCCACCTACTCCTCTTCCTCCATAATATGAAGCATCCACTGTGGGCCACTTTTTCTTGGGCAAACCATCATCGTCATCTGACTCCTGTTAGCGAGGCCTCAATGAGGATACGGCTCATATGCTTAAACACTCTGTTATTACTATTACTTTACTATATTAACTGAAAAAATAAGAAACATTGCAATAGTCCTGAATTCTTATGCAAATCTCTGAATAGAATGAAAGAAAGGGAAAAGAATTGCGACAGGTTCATGTGACAGGTGACTTACAGGCTCTGGAGGAGGAGGTGGTGGAGGTTCTTTGATCACCTGAAGAAGAGAAAAATAAATTAATAATATAGTGTAAACAAAAAAACTTCAGTGTAGTCGCTTTCCTGAAAAAAGAGGTCATTTGGTCTGTCAAACTTACCACAGTGCAGCAGAGAGGCCAGAACCACCACATCAGCAGCAGAGCCAACAGCAGGAACACCACGAGCAAGGATATCAACACGATGGTGCCGTCAAACTGCGCAAATGCAGATAGATGGTTAAACAGGAATAAAACACAAGTGACGTGAAAACAAAGGGAAAGTGAAAAGCAAAAGTACTCACAGCCTCCTCTGATGACAGACACAACAGAGGAGAATTCAGAGGGAAAGGAGAGATGAAGATAAAAGAGCCAAAAGAGAAATAAGACAGCTGAAAGAAAGTTTTTTTCCAAAGAAAAAAAAAGGCAGCATGCCAGAGAGAAATATTACATCTAATGTTGTGAAGCTGTAGTGTAAGCTATACTGGATCTACTTACACATTCAGTAGTAGTGATGTGAACAGAGCTGGTGATATAGGAGAGGCCTTCATTCATGCTCACCTGCAGGTAGATCACCCTAAAGAAATACAAAAAACAACACAAGCCGGCTGCTGACAGAAGTGCTGACATATCACATCTGCTTGTATGAACACATTCACGGTGTAGCTTCAAGCTACTGTAAAAGTTTAACCAGGTGCCAAATACTTTCTTGCTTTGTCCATACTTGCTCCATTATAAGCAAAAACACAGAGCTAAAAGCATTCGAAGAGGTCAGCGAGGTCTCCACCCACGGGAGGAATCTCTTCTACGTGGACTGGACGCAGAC
The DNA here is from genome assembly GCF_001858045.2 of Oreochromis niloticus. NCBI lineage: Eukaryota > Metazoa > Chordata > Actinopteri > Cichliformes > Cichlidae > Oreochromis > Oreochromis niloticus. Next base: position 18,961,147 of record NC_031978.2, read on the forward strand.
CTCTGATGTGGAAACCACAGACAGCTAAAATGACTTCTAATTGTACAGCATTCAGCACTGATATGTGTAGCTGTTACTACTCAAGTACAGGAAGGTCGGACACAAGGGTGGGAAAAAGCAAATCATTTTAGATGGGAAGATGATAGGATAGAAATGTTGATGGAAATGAAACTGTAAATAAAATAAAACAAAGGCCAAGACATTTGAGCCACATATGCTGGCAGGGGGTTAAAGAGCAGGCTGCTGGAGTGTAGAAGAAGAATGGAGAAAGACTTCTTGCGCTTGTTCTAATGGTTTAGGGCGACAGAGACAAGGGGGGTATTGAGCTTTGGGTTAAGTTTGAGGAGGGGGCGGGAAGGCGGAGGTCATTGCAGGGTGGTGGGATGGCTGGGAAGACGAAACAGAGGCGGGGGATGGGAGAAGGAAAGCCTTTCCTCATCCACATCCCCTCAGCGCTCCACGCCACTGTAGCTCGTCTCATAACTCATGCTGACACTGACTTGGGAATAGGAAATTGGCGGTGCAGGTGCCACTAATCTTTTCTTCTGCGTCTTCCCTCCTTTTTCTGTCTCTCCTTCCCCATCCTGTGGTCAGCCCTCCTTTCAGGCAGGGGACAGGGGGCTATCAGCTCCACGCTGACAGAGAGATCTCAGCCCCTATCAATCATCAATCTGCCCACTATATATGTCTTTGCCCCACATATGTGTGTGTCTTTGTGTGTGCGCTCAGGAGGGGGAGCTGCATCCGGAAGGTTCCCAGTCAACACAGATTTGTGTGACAGGACCACCAGTGCCTTCATTCTAACCGACAGTGCGACTTGGGTGAGACAGGAGGAGAGTGAGGGTCTTTGGGTGAAGGGGTGATGCTGGAAGCCGGAGTCCCTAAGATCTCATGTAAAGCTGAAGACCTAAGAATTCCTCAACAGGAAGCTGTTCACATATCTAAAGTGTAATAACTTTAGATATGTGAACGAATAATTAATTTCATCACTGGTTTATAAAATTGCATAAAATGGTCTTTATAGTTTTAGTATAATCCATTAACATGAAAAAGTGTGCACCAATTAAGCTTTTTTTTTAAGCTTGTTGCATGTTATTATTTTATAATAACATGCTTATAACATAATAATCACATATCTACTGATGTTTAAGAAGCTGAATTTATTTTCCTTAATAAGTGATTTAAAAGAAATCCATCTATTCCAGGGTTGTGGGGGGGCTGGGGTAGCCTGGCTGGTAGACTATCCCAGCTACCATAGGGCAAGAGGCAGGGTACACCCCGGACAGGTTGCCAATCTGACACAGGACAAACACAGAGAGACAGACAGCCAGTCACACTCATTCACACCTATGGGCCATTTAGAATCACCCATTAACCTAACGTAACCTTTGGATGGTGGGAGGAAGCTGGAGTACCCGGAGAGAACACGGGGAGAACATGCAAACTCCTCACAGAAAGGCCTCGGCCAGGACTCAACTCAGGACCTTCTTGCTGAGGCAACAGTGCTAACAGTGCATCACCATGCTGCCCGATTTCAGTTCAATGTTTTTTTTTTCCCTTTTATTTTTTTTTTAAATGAAATGTTTGAAAAAATGTTCTGTGAAACTGAAAACTGAAAGCCTCACTCTACATTTCCACTTCTGTTGCACTGAACTCATCAGCCAGCTGTTGGCCTTCTCTCTGGACCCTTCAGCCACCCGCAGCTGACTTGCTCTTTAGTAGCACTCAGGGTTTTAGGCAGTATCGACTCGGCTCTAATGGGCCTCCGTTACATGGAAGGACGCCTCCTTCAGGCATCACTGCAGAGTGTAATGATGCTGCCTGTTTTGCTCTGCTCTCAGGAGGAGCAGCTCCACCTGCTACAACAGCACACCAGCAACAAAGAACAGACAATAAAGCAGAGATACGTACAGGGTATTTGCTGGACTTTACATTCTGTCATTATGTCAAACCCTAAACAGTTATATGCCAGTAATGCACTACTTTTGTTGTTCGGTGTAAAATATTGTTTGTTGTGTCAGTTTCTTGAGTTCTTTGGAGAAAAAATATTTCCTCCTTATCTCTGAGCAGTGGTTCCCCATCAAAGCAGTACTTTTCACTGGCGGATAAGAGAAGCTCAAATCATGCTAAAAAATCTGAGTGACAGAAACAAGACAGATGATGACTGGGAGGTGTCTGAGGCCACAGGCCTGAGTGTATAATTATGCACAAGACTGCAGGCAGAGGGGATGGAAGGGCTGCTGGGCCTTTATCCTCTCCAAACTCAACCCACAGCATCTCTCTGTCTGCCCCGCAAGGAAACTCTGCTCTGAATTACCAAAGGCAAAGCTGGAATCCCTCAGAGGAAACTTTACACTGCCCCGCTGACTCCACTCACACTTTCTCTCTGCCAAAGTGCCAGACAGAGATTAGGAGCATCACACACAAACACGCAGGAGTTGTGAGGTCCTCTCGAGCAGGCTCTCATTAAGTCATGTTCCTGGGCTCTACTCCTGTTGTCCCCTTGTGATTGGTGTCTGGCTTCGTTAGCTGTGACAAACATTGATTGATCACAGACACACAATGACTTTGGCCCTAATTTGTTCAAGGACGGCAGTCTTCTGTGTCCACACCAAACTTGAGAGCAGCTGGCAAATGTCCGCATTACAGCTGTACGGGGATAGTTCAGAGACTGGAGCCACAGCTGAGAAACAATCTGAGGTAAATAAGGGTGGAAAACAAGATGTGAGATGTGCTACTTACTTCCCCACTTCCTTTACCACAGGAGCAGGGCACAGCAGAAAGGTGTCCTCTATTCCAGCTGGTCTCTCATCTACATGGGGAAAAGCAAAAATCACACTTCGTAAAGAACTTTTTTTTTTTTTTTTTTGCTTCTGATACTTATAAGTTTTTCTTTCAATCATGCCAAAATCATGCCCAACATACAATATTTGGCATTTAAGCATTTTTTGCCCCATCCTTAAAATAGAACCACAAGAATGTTATAAAATGGCAATTCCACAGCTCACTGGATGGATTACAGCTGAAACTATTAGGGTGGAAAATTAGTTCTCAGTAGAACTTGATTTTTATCTTAGAAAGTGAAAAGCTTCTGGCAACAATCCTCAGAGAGGATTCTGGGTGGAACCATTATATCATGGATGGGTTCATCCGACTGCAGGGGTTCATGCCCTTTGTGTTTGGTTTGAGATAAAGTCCACTTAAAGGGTTTCTGGTTATCAGATAATTATCTGTAAAAATCTAAATAAATAAGTAAATAAATCACACCATATTTACCAGAAATTGCTACCTTTAGTTCTGACCGCTCGCTTTCACCATGGACCTTAACCTTACAGCCACCAAACCTCCATTTCTCTGTCCAACTGACCCAACTACCTTTGTGGTAATGACTGTTGACTGTTAACCCCACAGAGTCCAACTTTCTGTTAAAATGTCCTGAGAACTCTAAGGGAGGACGTTCAGTGGAAACAAACTTGACCTGCCATTGTGTGGCAGTGTGTGACAAACTGAAATGCAGGAATTTTTTTTTGAGAAGTGCAATCTTGAAATGCAAAATACCTACCCTTCTTTCCAGATATGTCTTCTTGTGACTTTTCCCCAGAAATAAAATTATGAAGAAATAACCATTGTGCAAGCATCGCCAGTGCACAAGTCCAAGCGGTGTAAATAGGGCTTTTTAGTGATAAAAAAATAGCAACAGCACTGGGAGCAGCTCAGAGTGATCCAAGAAGGAAGACAGAAGATGGGAGATCTGCCAAATCTGAACTATTCTAATATAAGATTCAATCTGGGAACAGGGTCCTGCTTAATGGCAAGCAGGAGAAAACGATGCATACTATTTATTATAGTGTTCTTGTGTACATCTGCAGAACTTACCCACAGTATGTGTATCATTTAATTTGAAGCTGCAGAGGACCTGGTTGATGTTTCTTGCATGGAGAAAGCCATTACCCCTAACAACCACCTGGAAACTCTCTGAGAGAAAAAATGGGTTCAGACATCAGGAACGATTAGTTATACAACCACTTATGAGAAACAATGGTAATGCATATATTTTTTAGCTGCACAAGAGTCATGAAAGATCAAATTATTGTTGATGGACTGCAGAAGAAGTATGCAGTCATTGTGGGCCAGACAGCCAGTCCCTTGCTCTGCTGGGCTCAACTTGAGCAGTGAGAACTTGTGCATGCCTCATTACTGCTTGTTTATATCTGTGTGCTTGTGCGTGTATGTGTGGAAAGGCCATAATATGCTCCAGTGGTGCTAATGCTAAAAGTGTTGCTATTCAGAAATATCTCAGACTGTGCAATAGCCAGGAGGTGTGTGCGTATGTGTGTGTGTGTGTCTTTTGACCTTTAATTTCCCCTAGGCACTGTTAAAGTGCACTGACAGAGGCTTGCCAGCATATGCTGGAGTGTCTATGTGGCTGCTTCCCAGCATATGTTAAAGAGCGGGAAAAAAAACACTTGCTTAAAAACATGCCTGCTGGGCTGACAACAGCACAGTACTGTCAAAGTAGGTCTGACCTTACCTATGGCACTACCACACGGCGTTAGCTCTTGTGTGTGCCTGTGTGCAGATGTGTGTGTGCGCTGTAATTCTGCTTCTCCGTGGAATGTGCAGGCATTTGCATGTGTTCAGTGTATGCATGAATGAAAGTGTGCACACATGTGAACTGAGGTTTCCTCTAGCATTATCCTGGCTAATCGAAGGGAACATTTGCCAGCAACATCTTTAACATTTAAAGCTCCAGCGTGAAGATCACTGGATAAAAACATCACAGGTTGCGGGGTGTATATGTGACAGTATTTCTTTAAAGGTCAGACAAGCTGCCATGAAAGCCATGAATACAGATACAAAGACAGAGAAAGAGCTGAGAAGACAATTGAAAAGCAAAGAAACACCAGTTTAGACAGATGTTTATGTGTTTACAGATGCTGCAAAAATGCTGAGTGCAGAATGAAGTCTGCAGACAATCCACGATTTACATCAGCAATGGAAATTAGAATTATACTCGCAAAATCATATTATAATGCCATGATTTAAAAACGCTACAAAAACTGCACCAAACTCCTTACTGTTCATTTTCATTCAGATAAAACTTTCAATGAATTTGATTTCTGCCAGTTTTACAAACAGCTGACCTCATACAGCTGTGTCTGTGCTTATTGACAGATTCAGTTTATCTTCACTTCGGTTTTATTTAAGAAACTTTATACAGTAAATCAATGACCCTGCGACATTACAGTAGGCAAAACCCAGTTCACTGACCAAAACCTGACCCAATCATATATAGGAAAGTAGTGGTGACAGTGGTGACATGATATAATATAATATAATATAATATAATATAATATAATATAATATAATATAAGTTGTGGTCTATGTGGTTTGCAGTCACAGCAAGCAAGCTACACCATGGCATAGCTCCCCCCCCCAAAAAAACAACATAGGAACAAATCAGGACCTCATTTATCCAAAAAAGTAAATATGAGAAGTCTATAATATTTCCTAACCTTATTTAAAAACAGATATTTTCAAATGTCATTGTCTGACTGATTGAAAACAGCAGTGTTTTCTCAACTAGAATTGTCTCAGTCACACAATCTATTATACACACACACCAGGCTTGATGTGTTAAAAGGTCACTCCTGTCAGACACATGGTGGATGAGGACTGGTGCTGCCCCACCATCACGTCCGACACATATGCTGCTGCCCTCTCCTGTCTGCTCTCTGCCTTTCCTGCATGGCAACGTGTCCATTTACATCCACACCTGAATGGCTGACAGGGATTTCGTTTTGTACGAATATGTGATTATACATACGAACACGCGTGAGCACTGTGCGTGTGGAGAAAAGGGGGTACAGCTTGTCCCAACAGTGGCTCTTCAATCACGTTAGTGCAAAAGGACAGTGAAGGACAGGGAGGGGCAAAGGAGGAAGGGACGGCGGGGAGAAAAGGGTCAGACGTTAATGAAAGCAGCAATCTCTCCTGTCATGTTAGATCTAAGGCCGTACTCTCACTGTCCGCAACGTGTGCTTGTGTGTGCGCGCTGGGAATCAGTGCTGTCATGTCTTATAGTGTGGCCCAACGTTCACTGTCCGGTCTGATGGCCTGTTTGCAGGCAGCTCGATCTGGTCACTTCACATCAATGTGAGGGACGTGTCTACACGCGTGCCAGGAGATGCGTGTGCGCTAGCAGACTAAAGACCATTTAAATGTGTGTGTTGGGGTAAAGCGTGTACGATATGCTATGTGACTACACGCGGGCCAAGAAAAATAACAATGAAAGAGACTGTCACAATATAAATGCGGGGTGTCAGTATGCATTCACGCTTCAATGCATGGCCTTGCTGTTCAAATTAAATTACATAGCTAAATGATAAAAACTGCTTTACTTTATAAGCTTTGAGTTTGGGGCAGGAGGGCTGGTGATTTCTCCACAATCTAAAGCCTTTTCTGGCATAATGTGAAAGCACTGGATGTCTGATTTCCATTGTATATGTGCACAAATCACAACAAAGGCAGACAAAGTGCACTATAAGCATGTGAGCATATTACAACTTAATTAATTAGGCCAGAGTAAGGCCTTGGTTAAAGCGGGTCCCTGCTTTCTTAGTTCACTGACCATTAGGCTGCTCATCAATCGAATAATAAATGAGGCTGCTGAAGGATATTTGGGCACACGTCGAGTGACACAAAGTCTCTTGCGCACTAACAGAAACTGTAATTATCATGTGAGAACAGCTTCTCCTTTTGTCCTTTTACGGCAACATTATGAATCTTCTCTCATCTCCTCTCTCCACATCCTCTCCCGTCCTTCATGTCTCATAATGGATGTTAATCTCCATCGGCTGTCCTGGTAGCAGGGCTGCAAATGCACTCCCTTAAGTGAGTCCTAATAAGGTCATGTCAAAGCTCATCCATCCTGCTGGCTACCCATAAAGGCTCTCTCTTAATGCCTCATGTCTTGCCTCCTACTTCCTTAAACTGCTGTCTAGGAGCAGAAGTGCTGGGCAGAGGAAGTGAGGGAGAGGACACGGTTTAAACCAACCCAAATGGCTATTTAGCATATACGATGTGGCAAACTAGGCCAGAGATGCAGCCATGCTTGAAGATTCACGGCTAATTCCTCTGACCAACACCCGCAGACCCCTCCTCCTCTTTTTTTTTTTGCACACATGCTGTGCTGAAGCGGCCATGCTAATTTCCCCCGGCCGTGAATGACAATACGCTCTCTGTCACTCTGCGGTCATAAGCATCCATGCGATTACTCAACCTCATGTTTCATTCCAGAGGCTTTGGATGACTGTCATCTGAAACAATCGCACACCGTGACTGCCCACTCTGTGAACTAGAAAGGGAAAACCCTGGCTCCTCACACCGCTTACCTCCTGCACACACGCTGGACGGCTCTGCAGCCAGAATCTCAATGCAGGACTTCTTAATTATCTGAGAGAGAGGGAATGGAAACAAAAAAAAAATAGTTACGTGATAACTCAGTAATTTAATATGATGTAATATGATTTTTATGGCTCTCTTTTGTATGTGTGTGACTGTTTATATGGTATACATGTGTTATGTGTGTGCCATACTGAGTCAATGATTCCTCTGAGGGCTTGGAAGCCTCCCCATACAGGAAACACATGTTCCACTGTGTCTGCAATAGTTGCAAGCTAGAAAAACATCCAGACATCCAGACAAAATAAGATATTTGCATTTTTATGTATTTGGAATATTTCTGATATCTGTCAGTGATCCTACCTGGGTCTGGTTGAATTCTTTGACTCCTACACAATAAACAATGGCTCCCATAGATCTGGCCCTCTGTGCCTGCAAATAAAAGAAAGAACAATTGCAAAGAGATTCTTGTGGTCTCGTGGAGCCACTAAAATCTCCCCAAAACCACTTTCTCAGATTTTCTCAGTTCACACAGCAAAGATTTAAAAACTGGTGTTGCACAACATGATGCATTCTCCAAAAAAGGGCATTAACTTTTACACATCAAGATTATTAATCATGTCTAAATAACTTTAGTGGTATTTATCATCTGTATTTGGGATAAATGTAACAATGACCATGGAGCACCCAAGAGAGCAGGTCTTTTGCATCCAAATGGCAGATGCACCAATCAAAGCTGGCGAAATATTAAAGTGGTTTAAAATATGAAAACCATAATAAGGGCCACCAAAGAAGAACAGCACTAATAACATAAAGTTAACAAACAGCTAACAGTAACAGTCCTCAGCCCTGCCGCAATATTTTCTCGACTTCCTCCAAAACGATTCTACTTTACAGCACATCTCACCTCTCTCTGTGCTGTGTCAAACTGCCACTCATTCAGCTCTCCGTCAGTTAAGGCGATGATGACGCTAGCAGTCCCTGCAGAACGCACAACTTTCACGTTCTCTGAAACTTTGCACTGCAATGTATGAAGCTTTCGGGTTGAAGCTTACCTTGTTTCTCTTTATAGATCTGTGCATTCGCCTACATTTAAAAAGAAAGGAATTCAACAGTAAGTTCAACAACAACCGAAACTCTCAGTTACAGATCATAGAAGACTTACAGCAGGTGATCATACAGTCTAACACCTTGATACTGAGGTAGAGTCAAGCCACAGATCTCACTTTGCACACTGTGGTCTGGCAAAGATGGGTGAATGTCTTTAAATGTTTTGCTTAAAAAACACATTCCTGTTTTCATAAAAGCAAAAAAAAAAAAATTAATAAAAGAGTAATTTCTTTTAGAATGCCTCTCTTAAATACTTAGCTCGGCACTTTCAGGAAGGAGCAAGTAATTCATGGTTTGAGACACACCTCATACTTATCTAATTGCTCTTGGTTCCAGCTGCCAGACACAATTAATGCTCAGTGGGTATTTTCTGGAAGGTTTATGAAGACTCAGATAGCGTAATTTAGACTGACTTCACCAGCGTACTGTGCTCTTAAACCCAGCCTTACCATCTCCAGGCCTAAGTTCATATACGTGTCTCCACCAGGGATAACCTTCCTCAGAGCCATTAAGCCTCCAGTGATGTCCTCCCTGAAGAATAAACAAACAGCCTTATAAAACATCCAGAAAGGAAGTCGCTTTTAAGAAAAGACATGGAGTAAATGGAATAAAAAGATTCAACTGAGTTGGAAAGTAACGTTTTGGCTCAAGTTTTACCCAAAGATAGTCCCACTTTTTGTATTCGTAAGGTTGCATGAAGCTGCATAAAATCTGTTAGCAATTATGCAATATCTTTTCTGATGATCTTGAAGGGTTACAAAACCAGTTTAACAGACAAAGATGAGTAAAGACAGCATTTGCGTACAGTACTTGTACGCAGATACAGACATAACATAAGGGATTAGTCAGTTACTGATGTGTAGAGTTTACCTGTTCTCGGTCAGTTTCATGATGATTTTTCCTTGTGTTGAGAAGACAATGAAGGACATTCTCAACATAGGGCTGGGAACACAAAGTGCTTTTGCGTTAATATGGACGAAAGGAGAAAACAAAATACTAAAAAACACATCAGTGACTAAATCCTGCTGGTACCTAATAAACTTTTCTGCCAGCTGCTCCACAAAGGAATAGATCTCTATCCAATGATGCTTCACGCTCCCAGACCTGGAAAATACCACAAACACAGACTTGTGTGATGTGATGCTGTAGCAGATTATTCCACCTAGATAGAAAAAAATGAAAAGAGAAAAGCTAAATTTGAGGTTAATAAACTGAGATTTATTTTCATGCAGTGATTTAGAGGTAGTGTGCATACGATTACTAAGGGTTTAATGATTTTTTAAAGAACAGCCGTTTATCTCTTACACAGAGAAGACCTTCTTCTGGTCACTTAATCACATTCCCTTGCTTTGGACTGTAACCTGTCGGCTGTGTGCTGCTGATTAGCCTGTTACATGCTGCTGCATACATGACAGTGTCCTTAATGAAATCGAGTCCCATGGGGCTGCTAATGGAGGCTAATTGCTGCTGGGCCAGAGGGTTGAGGTTAGACAGGGACAGATGTAGCAGTCTGCCTCTAGCAGGGACCACGAAGCAGGCAGCTGGCCTGTGTGTGTGTGTGTGTGTGTATAGTGGACATGCATGTGTATGTGGAAGAGTGCAAGTGTGGGTGTTTGACTGTGAGGGGGAACAGATGGTTCCACTGAGTGCAGCCAGCCCAACAACAGGTTGGGGATGCATGGAGTAAAAAGGCTGCGACATGAACAACAGAGGGACCCAGAAGTGACACTCAGCAGGGGGTAAAAGTGTGAGTGTGTGTGTGAAGGATGCAACATCAAACAGCTTGTAAACCAAAACTCTGCAAAGGTCAGGCCTCCGTGTGTACACACAACAGGGTCATGAGCAAAGTGAAAGTCTGAGCTGGTCAAATTTACGACAGCTATTTTACCCAGAACTGCCTCCTCCACTTTTCCCTTTCCCAAGAAGTGAAGGCATAAAAAAGTCCCCGATACAAAGGTTTACTAGTAAAAAAACCCCCATCTTAATCTTTTCTTAGAGCAGAGCTCCTATTTGGGAGCTATCTGGGTTTACTTGACCTTACCTGATTAAGTATAAAACCTAAACTTAATCTTTGAATAGGAAGTCATTATTTCATTATATTAAGAAAAAGTGTGTCCTCACATGGTACCAGTGGGTTTATTTTACAGGCTAAAGATATGAAGATATGCTTCATGAGGAAGCAGGGTGCTCTTTGTTACAAATACACAAAAGAGGTTTTAGTCCAGTGTGCAGAACAGGAGGTTATGTAACACACTGCCAAAAGTAAAAACTGTGTTTCATGTGTACTACTCATTAAACTGAGACTAAATCAAAGGCTTCTCTTGTTAGTTAACATTAACATTGCAAACTACAACCAATGAGAGGATGATTGGGCCTCATTTTTGTTACCAGTCCTTTTCCATATACAGAACTTCTGGTTTGTAAGTTGTCATTTTTTCTTTGTCATAATGAAAATATCTGCCAGGTCTCCCCAAATCCTTTTAGACCATTTAAATATAGTAGATTTTTAAAAAAGCAGTTTCTGACATTTTATTTGAAAACATATTGTTGATCCAACAATGTGCTTTTAAACTCCACAATTCCCCATCCACAGAAAAAGCACAACACATTCAAAGTCGTCTCCTGTGCTGAAAATTAAAGCAATCTTTCTACAATTTTAGCAATTACCCTTGAGTCTTCTACCTGCATTCCTAAGCCGTGAGATGCACAGTCTCCTTTTCCAAAACCAATCCAAAGCACTTGGATCGGTCAGCACAAAACTCTGTTCAGAGCCCAGCCATAAAACACAACACCTATTATTCCATTTGTGGGCAACCAGATAGTCAGAAAAAAATGCAGCCTGGTATTCGGTGCGGCTCAGACACGGAGTGCAGGAATGTAGGAAGCTGATGGTCGTTTTTCTAATGTTTATTTTGTGTATACTGAGATGCTACAGTGGAGCGTGCACACAGTCTCCCCTCAGCATGTCTCATAACCTACTGGAGAGTGTAGCAAAACCAAAACATGCAAACGTGATAAGCACTGATAAGTTGAAGTCCAGTTTAGAGATGATTTTGCCCTATTCTTTCTTAAATATTAGTCACTGTGTCGCATTTGATATCAGCCAAGAAATCAGTGCTATCTCAGGAGAAAGATCAACAGCTTCCTGAAGGCCTGCTGGAGCTTGCTAGACAGTCAAAAAAAGAAAAGGGGCGTATCAGAGGTTTGGCCATGCGTGACATGCCGTGCTCCCCAGGCTGCTCCTAAACTTTTTGAAGCAAAGGGTAAAGAGAGAAGAGAGGGGCTGACAGATGTTGCCGTGAACATTAAAAAGATCATCAAAAGTGTCGAGACCAAAGTAAAATGTCACTCAGCTCGTCCACCTCGCAGCTCATAGGTGGCGGTGGTGCACACGGGTCAGCCGAGGACATGCAGATTTTTTTTTTTTTAACCATTACCTCAGCATATTTTCAAATGTTATATACCACATTGTTTAGCTGCTTCACCACAAAATCACATCACTCCGTCTGTCGAGAACATAATTATTCCACTGAAATTATAACCTGCTAGTCTTTTACACAGCGAGGTCACAAATCCAACCATACCTTATGGCTTTGTTGTCATTCTCTCTCCTTATATCTGTCTACGTTGCATGTTTAGACTTGCTTACGGATCTGTGACCATGTGCATAAATCTCACCTTGCCGCTCACGCCAAAATAACAGAAACATGCCAATTACAATGTCTGAAATGACATGAGCTGGAGCGCAGGGTAAAATCATCAGGCCAGAACAGTGGCAGAAGCATCCACAGTGACCATGTGGCCTGAAAAAATGCTTTGAGTCACTAAGAGTCTGTAGAATTTCAGAAGATAAAGATATTTAAAGAGCGCCCTGATGTTCTTCTAACAGATAGTACTGATGTCAGTAATAGGGTAATGGATTAAATTCAGACTGGGGACCTTTGTTTGACATTCCCACTGTCTCAAACTTCATTTCCTGTCCACCCACCAGACAACTATGAGTTGAAAAAAAAAAGGAGGAAATACTTGGAAAGAGAAACAGGGACATTTTAGGATTTCTCTAAGACCTCTCTAAAGATGCAGGAGTACCACTTTACTTTAAACAGCAAAGTTTTTGCAGCAAACTTTCAAAGTGGAATTCTAACAAAACAGAGAAAAAAATGACTGAATTATCATCCTGGTGGATGATAAGAGCCAGGTAATGACAAAGAAGTTCAGCTGGAGGATGCGCCTTATGCAAGGTGTTTCATAACTTACACCAAAGCTGTGCATTTAACTAAAATGCATTAAGAAATCGTTTATCAAGCAGTAATATAACGATCAGCTGAGCCAACATCCAGTGTAAAAGGTGTATTAGAAACAATGTTTTTCTTGCGTTTGTTTTCAGTGCAAAACCCCACTCTTAGTCGTGACAGAAAGCCATTAGTTGATGCTTCTTCTCTTTATTGTGATGGAGCCAATGCTTAAAGTGATAACCGGCCCATATAGCACCGCTATGGGACAGCTGCAGCTGTGTCCGCAGGCGTCATCAGCCTGAAACTCTATCCATCCTGCTCGCCCTGCCCACATCCCCTCGGTAAAGCTTGGTCTTTTTGTCTCACCACTTTAAACCGAACTAAAAAGAAAAAGCATGCCCCGATGTCAAGAATATACTTCCAACTTAAATTTCAATCTGATTACTTGTATGTCCCGAAGAGACAAAACAGCGAGTTAAAATGATTTTAGGTATGTTTCTTTAAGTGAAGACATTGCGTTGCACAGATTTAAGATTCAATCTTGTGATTTGGTGCAAAAGCCAGTTTGATTAAAATGAAGACTCTAGGTATTTTTTCGACTTTACACGCTCACTCGCTTTTCTCAGACTCCGTTACATCAGGACGTCCGACTGATGCGCTCCGCGTTTCCAAACAACTACAAGGTTGCATGGCAATGCGCAGCGACCAGAAACTAACAAAGCAATAAATAATATCCGAGACTCACTTGTCCAGAACAAAATAGAGGTCGAAGGCGCCCTGGCAGGACCTCTCCTCCTCCTCCTGTTGCTCTCCCTGCAGCTCTCCTCTGACCGAGACATCGAGACAGAAAATTCCAACTACAGCCAAGACGAGGAACATGCGAGCCCGTGTTCTCGCCATCTTTCCCGGTTACTGTTGACTACTCCGGCACTACAACAACTAAAGAGCTTCACATCTCCCTATCATCCGTTTCCAGATGGACTCTGTGCACACACAGCCCCGTTTCCTGGTTACGTTTTCTTTCACGTTATTTTGAGTGCATTCAGTCTGGAAGAATCTTGTTAAGACCGAGCCGGCCTCTCCAAGTCTTCTCCTTCGATTGAGAGAGGAAGGGGGAAAAAAAGAGAAGCACAAAAGCTGGGCAGGATGAAGGAGAGGAGCGACACCCGAGGAGACACACAAAACTCCACTTTATTTTCCTCAAAAACTGTTACGGGGGCAGAGTGACCGTGTACATCCTCGTTTTGGGGATATTCTCTTTGGCTTTATCAGTTTGTCAAAAATAAAGTTTCTGAGGAGGGGAAAAAGTGTCATGTCCTACTAGTGTGGTTTGTTTTTTTGCGTTTCATAGTTGGAAACATCAGACGACCACAAATCAGATGTATTACACATAAATAATTAAATTTGTGTCCATGTCTTTTCTAACCAAAGGCCTAAAATCGAATATGGAGTCCTAGTCTATCAACACAGTCAGTGAATTGTATGGTGTTAATCAAAGAGTTCATAGCTTGTTTTAATTTGTGCCTTAAAGAAAATGAATCCAAAGAGCTGCTCAATACGTCATATCCACAGGACATGGTGCTGCTGAAAGGACGTCCAAGTGTTCCTGTGATTGTGATACGTTGCCACAAACGGAAGAAATTGGAATTCTAATCCAAAGTAAAACACTATTTTTAGTCTATAGTGTAAAAGTACTTTAACCAGACAGTTGGAGCGCGACCAAAGAGTCCCCCCTTCGAGGCTTCTGCGTCCCCACTTTCTCGTTACACAAAGTTGGCTCAGGAACTACCAGGACATTTACTCAAAAACCAAAGCTTTGATGCAGAATAATCATTAAATGCTCATTAGACAGAAACATTTAGTTTATGAATAATGCATTTGCCTGGTGGCAAACCCAGACCACCCTGCATCATGTCATGTAACAGCGGCCAATTTTACAATTTCCCACTGCCCACATTAGACAGTTTCCACCCATTTCTCGTAGCTAGACACAATGTCTCCAGAAACGTGACCAAGACCTCTCTGCTCAATCCCACATAGCGTGCATGTGCTGAAGTGCAGTCTCGAAGTATTACTCGCGTCTTTCGTTTAAAACCATGACATGACAGATTACCACAATGCACACATTATGATTTATATATGATTAATTGCATGCTGGCAAAAGAGCGGTCTGTCCCAGCGTGCTGCTTCCCCAGTTTGTGGTTTTAGTAACACTATCAAATTAACAAATAATCTGTAGAGACTTGATATGAAACATAAGAAAATTTGACTTTTGTCCATCAGCGGTGTATAGTGTTCACGTCAACTGTACAAGAGGGCATAAATGTGCGTTATTAACCAGCAATCACTGGTCTGTCCAAACAAACACCCACGTCTCCCCTTTCCCACTGAAGGGAACTGTAAACCAGACAAAGGAAAATTTACTAATAAAAGACTAATTTGAAGGCGCGTGTGAGTGAGCGTGTGCGCGAGCGCGCACGCGTTTGCATCAATGCGCCACGCTTCAGTGCGCTCTCTGAAGGGGATAAGTGGGAATGAGAGAGGGGAGAGACGACAGTGCGGAGGAAGATTCAGCCGGATAAGTAACTCGTCAGCAAGAAACGGGAAGGCTTCGTCACCGAGGTCCGCTGCACCTGCTGCAACTTCCTTGGCTCCCAAACGGCTTAAACATCCTCTTTCATGTCCGGCGGGTGAGTTCGCATGCCAACACAGGCATGTGCGTTTTTACTCTTAAATGTCAACATTAAAGGAAAAACCAAAAACCAAAAACTAAATCGGGGATTTTTAGATAGGTACCACATTCTGTCATGATGCTGCGCGGTTCAGCTGTCAACATTTTAAACCATAAAACCTAAAAGATCGCGTACTTTTAATTGCTCGGAGAGAGGGACAACAATAGTCACGCAATCTAAGAGCGTTTATGGTGTTTATAGGCTACATTATGGAAAACATACTGAACTTATCCTGCGCGTTGAGAAGGCAGCTGGACTCCACGGCAGATGTGGAGACAAAAGGAGTAACCGAGTGAAAAACTGAGACAAAGGACGTTGGAAATCATTTTGCCTCGACACCGGCTGCTCTTGCTACGCAGTGTTACCCTCGGTTTTACTAGCAAATAAAAAATAAAATACATTTGGGCTAATTTTTTTATTATTATTTTTTCATTACGATTTTGGAATTCTGTGTGGGCTTGGACCAGATCCAAACCGTCTAACTGCACATCGCACAAATCCAACCTTTTTTGTGTTTTATATAAAACACTTGTACTTTTTTGAGAAAAGATATAAATTATAATTACTATTTTAGGCCGATTTTAACAGGAAATATAATGAGATTGCTCTCCCCAGGTTATCTTGCCATTCTGTTAAACAACATGAATTTTTAACTATTTAGTAGTAACTTTTTCACCTTTACTAACAATAACTATTCCATTACAGTTTAACGATGGATCATACTTTCCTGCCTCGGTCCATCTGGACCGGCGACAGTAAATTCCTCCAGCATTCTTCGGATCTCTACACCAGCGTGGTCGTTACGCGCAGCATCCCTGCAGGCACGTGCTTCGGTCCGTGCGTGCTCCAGAACACTTTCTACGACTCTATCGCCTTCATAGCGCAGAAATCCTGTGACAAGGGAGCGAAATCCTGTGTATTCAGGGTGCGTATGACAAATTTGTGATAAACTGTCTTGCAGCTATACTTTGTAGCATCTTTACTGAGTTACTATATAACTCAACGGTGACATGATTCCAAAAGTAAAGGGTTTTTCAGATGTATATAGTTTTAAATGTTATACTTTACATCCAAGTTTTTGTGTTATTATTGGATTGTTTTTGACCAGCTGTATTTTGAGTGTTATTGTACTGACCAGTTAAAGAAAAGAAATGTGTATAAAATCCCCTCAGCATTAAAAGATGCAATCTGCCACCAATTAACTATTTAAATAAATTACAAGAAGGCTCTTAGAAAGACAGAATAAAAATCCTCTAAATCGGGAGACTGAGTAAAACATCAGGGGTTGCTATCAACAGGTCGATCCAGAGGCCATGCGTAATTCTGCCCTGGTGCTGTCTTGGTTGCGGCTCGTGCAAGCTGCGCGCAA
The DNA here is from genome assembly GCF_001858045.2 of Oreochromis niloticus. Lineage (NCBI taxonomy): Eukaryota > Metazoa > Chordata > Actinopteri > Cichliformes > Cichlidae > Oreochromis > Oreochromis niloticus. The sequence continues at coordinate 18,977,997 of NC_031978.2, forward strand.
CGGCGAGGAGCAGAACACAGAGGCCTTTTTGAAAGGGGGTCAGCTGTACGTGCGGACTACCCGGGACATCCGGCAGGAAGAAGAGCTGCTGATCTGGTACGACCACGAGCTGTCTCATCTGCTGGGCTTCAGTGACATAGCAAAAGGGTCAAAAGAAGGTGAGACGGATGCCTGTGCACGATTAAATCAAATTTTATGTCACTCCAAAATTATTGAAATGATTAAAAACAGTCACATCATATTGTCTTTCGTTTCTCTTTCAGAATTAAAATGTGGGCGATGTAACCAGGTCTTCAAAAACGAGTATCCCTTCCTGGCTCACTGCCGATTCTTGTGTGCTCACGTAAAGACTGACACCTGGAGCCGCGAGCTTTATGAGCACAAACACGTGGACATTAAGAGGCAACGCCGAGTGACAGATTTCCACAACATTGCCAGAGATTTGGAACACAAAAGAACTGGAAACAACGACGACGCGGAGACTTCCCCGAAGAAGAGAAAGTATGAGGAAACTCTTTATCCAAAATGGAGAAAAACGGTTCTGTTAGAGAAGACTAATATTTCAAATGATGATAATATTACACCACCGACTAAGAGTTACGACCAGCCAGCAGGAGACAGCCCTTCAGCTGAGGGGAAACTGAAAGCTGACACCTTTAAACTGGATCTTTTGGAACGTAAAAGTGAGGAGCTTGTTCAAGGTGATGAATCCAAGGGGACTTTTACGCACGACAGAGAGCTGGACGCGCGGATGGAGACAGGAGGGGAGGGCTCTAGCATGCATTTAAGCAGCAACAGTGCATTTTCTCTGGTGATATCGAACAGCCAGGGCGAACAGAAAAGCGCATTTTGTAAACCGAGTAAAAGAAGTTCTCCTGTTGACCCCCAGGCTCACCCCAGCAGAGGTTCAACAGCCCCCTCTAGCCGCCTGGAGGAGATGACGAACACATTTACCTCTAGGACGTCTGTGGGATACAATAATCTGATGCCATCCAACATCCTGAGCAGTGACTTACAGACTGTACATTCTCCGGTAGCATTAAACACTGCTTTCCATTACGCGCCGGAGCACTGGTCTAGAAACATAGGCGCTCAGCTGCAAACCACATCTTCCCTCACGATCCTTCCTCCGACTTTTACCACATTCGGCGTGTCGGTGCAGAACTGGTGCGCCAAATGCAACCTGTCCTTCCGCATGACCTCTGACCTCGTTTTTCACATGCGCTCTCACCACAAAAAGGAGTTCGCCGCAGAGTCTCAGGTGCGGAGAAGAAGGGAGGAGAAACTTACCTGTCCAATCTGCCACGAATACTTCCGAGAGCGGCACCACCTGTCAAGACACATGACATCCCATAACTGAGACAAGAGAAGGGAAAGAAACTCTTTATTTATTACCTAAATGCTTCTCATATTTAACAAGCTTAGACTCCAACCCAAGGCAAGACTTTAGTGTATATCTTTGAATGTAGGTAGCTGTATAATAACAAAACCGATACACATGCCCATCACAGCTTGTCCACTAGATGACGATAGAGGTGCGTGTAAACTGATCTCAGTGCAGTTTGTCCACTAGTTCAGTATGTTAAGTTATTTTGTGCCTTATGGAACTCAGGAGGGACAGAGAGGTTTCAAGGACAGCTCATGATTGTCACAAATATCTCAAAGCAATCCTCTTATTTAGGCCATTTGCTTTTTCCTCGATCTAAATTGTACAGGAGGTATGGGTTGAGTGTGTATGCACATTCGTTTTAAAATCTAAAATTATATAAAGTGGAAATAAAAGTGTGTGGTGTATTTTGTTCCATCATCATATTGGTTAAAATCAGAGTGTCAGTTTTTCCAGTTCCAACAGGAGGCGACTGAGACCACCATTTGCCCCGTATTGATCATTCAGTGTGTTTAAATATATATTAGACACATTTGTTGTTTAATGTATGCACCCGTATAACATTCCTGTGGCATTTGAGATCTGTATCCAGCATTTTAGTGTGCTATTTGAACAAATGAGCTGAAAAATGCCATACTAAGCAGCTCATTTAAACCGGATGCCCGCTCAAAAAAAGAAAAAAAAATCAATTATTAGTTTTATAAACTTCTGAGTTATCATTCATCTACAGACTTGGATGTAATCCAGGTAGACTGCACCACTTTGAACTTGTGATTTTATGTTTATCCACCAATCCTGTGCCGCTTACTTTCCACTAGGGACAGGCTGTGGACAGATGGACATAAATAGTTCTCTGTTGCAGGTAAATGAGGCGAGAAGAAGGCATGAAGTTCATGGAAAAGTCAAGTGTAGACCTTGTCCTGTCAGTCTATAACAAAAGCAGGGATGTAGTTCCACATGCATTGTTTTCTACCTTATTTGATCAAGCCACTTTAACTCCCCAGGAAAAAGATTTCCTTCATTTTTTTTTTTACAATCAGTGGAAGAACATCGTCCACCTTTTATAACAGGGACTTAAACCTGTAGATGACACAAAAATTGCTCAATATCCTCTGACAATTTTATTTCTTTGAATATGTATTGAGTTTTAAACCAGCACTTACATTTAAGTAGCCCAAATACTTGTTTCCCTACTAAAATAATGGTTGATAAAAGGTCCCAAAACTTATTTCAATCTGGTAAAAAATGGAGGTTTTAGAGTTTCTAAAGGAAAATAAGATTTCACAATAAAAAGAAACCTAGTCTATATGATTAAATAGGCAATTAAGAGACACAGTATCACTCTATTAAAGCCATGTTCTAATAAACAGCACTATTGCTTCTCTGAACTCAGTAACCATGTGAGGAAAGAGCTATTTCAGCCCAGACACAGAAAATCCTCTGTTGTCTAATAATGGCCGTATTGGTCTCCTTTAATTGAACAGTCATCATATGGAAAAACAAATATTGTTCTTGGTCCCCTGCTTTCCTCGTTTCATTTAGGCTTTTAGGCATTTTGCGCTCTGAACGTGAGCCTAGACTACTGTGGTTTTCTTGGTTGGAATTGACCATTGTAAGTACTCTCCTGTGACCATGATTGCGGTTGACATGGGGTTCACTTTCTAATAGCAGACTGTAGGTCCAGACCGTAAATGGGATCAGTTAAGAAATTTGGTGGGGAGGAACAAAAAAAAAAAAAAGATTTGAATTTGTTCATTATATTTAAGCCAGCCTACATTAAAGCTACAACTTCTATTAATGTAAACATGATTTATATAAGCCCTAATTACAGTCATCATCCTAATTTAAAAGGAGGTTAGGCGCTGTAAATCGTAACATGGTTTTGCAGTTACTGAACATTTCCACTTGTGTGGAATGGAGAAAACTGAATCACGCTTTTGTACGTCAGGCATCTCTCCCTCCCCTCCTGTGTCACACGCCGCCATCTTCAAACGTGGATTTAAAGATCTCCTCTTTTCAAATTTCAGTAAAACAGAGCTACACTTTTTATTTTCAAGTTTCATTGTACCACTGACCTCCACCTTTTTTATTGGCTAAAAGGAAATGTTCAGCTGCTTCTACAGGGTGCTCTAAAAAGAGCGGACACAAACATAAAATGCATGTGACTAAAAATATTCACAATCTTTTATAAAAGACGCATCACTGTCTAGAGTATCTGTTGGTACAGATTTTAATAAGTCTGTCATATTTGGGAATATCTGGTTTTACTTTGACATTAAAGGATCTTCTCCTGCTGATCACTGTAAAAGCCACATGAACTTGTTCTGATTCATTGCTTTAAGACAATAAAACCTTCCCAAAATGGGTGAATACTCTTGGATGGAAAAGGGAAAAGCTTACAATGGAAAAAGCCATGCTGGAAGGAGGGGTGGCACACTTATTATAGCTCCACTTACATGCAGCACAAGGGTTCGGACTCGCGTCCCCTTTCCCCAAAATTTCTCTGCCTCTGAGACAAAATTGCTGTCCAGTTGCAGAAAACTTCAAAGCTGCTTGTGGTTGCGAGCAGATGTGGAAGCTGCCAACTTTTGAGACTCAAGGCAATGTAGCCTAACGAGTTAATAATTAAATGGTTCCCTCTGTCATTTCAGTGTCAGTTTGACACACTGTTTTGGCACCACATGGGTCAGCTTCCTCCTCCGGTGAATAAAAGCGACAAGCAATTTAACTGAAGTGGTTGAGATCATCTATCTGTGACCATCTGTTTAAAAAGAACAAAAATAAAGCTGCAGAAAAGAAAACCATTTACTTGGAAACATTCTGCTTCTGAACATGGATAGAAGAGAGGAAGTGCATCGGGTTTTGAATTTCAAGTGTCTGACGTCCTAATATGCGCTCGCCTGCTTCCTCCATCAACCATTAACCCGCGGCGGCCGCATCAGTCACATTATTTGAAGAACAACAGACGTATGAGCCTTTGGTGAGGTGTAATAATGGGTTCAAGGAGGCTCTCGGGGAATGCTGGCTATCTTTGAGTGGAACCTTCCTGCTTTTGTGCTCGGCTATTTTGAAACAGCGGTGCCCTTTTAGGATTGTTTTGACAGAAAAGTTCACCCTGACGAATCAAGCATTACGCACGGTAATGTCCAAGAATAACAAACTGTGTGGAACAATAATGTTCCAGCAAGAGCATTTGGATTAAATTATGTCTTTATTCTAACTTATAGAATGCTACCTTTTCATAATTTAAACAATACACATGTACAAAACACAGTCTCATCTAATCATACATATAATCTAACCATGACAAATTATCTTTTTTTTAAACCAAGTTTCACATTTAAAATAGAAAAATATTTCTGGTTTCATTATAACATTCTTGAAGTGTTATGAGGGGGCGGGTGGGTGTAAATGAATTCCAGATGCTCTCCACAGTTCATTGGATACTTCCTTTTTAAGATATAAAGAGCAATAAAGTACAATATCTTGCAATGTCGCATGTATGTACAATGTGGCGTGTGATTAGTTTAAAAGTAGGAACAGCTATACAGAGTATGTAAAAATGCATACATTTTTCATCATCTCTACTGTTTGTATGTTTTCGCATAAGCTGCCTGATGACACAGTAACAGTCTCTTACTTAAAGTCTTTGCATCCAAAGAAAACGTGAACACAAACTCACTGTGAGCTGTTTGAAAAATAAGTACATTCTGCCATTAAAAACAACAAAAAAAATCCCTTAAATAGTTCTGTCCATGAAACATCAATATTATTTCAAACAGAATGAAAACTACTGGGCTTTTCATGTATTTCTTTTCTGTTACACATGTGGAGCATCGACTTTACATGTGTGACTCTGTTCCTCTTGCTTGCGCAGATGCCAGACAATGTGTCTCTTTAACTCTGCTGCCCCGGGACAGAAGAGATGGAAGTAATTTCACTATAGCCTATGTTCCTCGAGGAATAACGACAGCCAAAGTGACTCTGTTTTTCAATATCAGGAAACCGCTTAACAGAGGTATGGTTGTGTCCATATTAGTCCAGTTTTTCTGTTTCTCTTCAATCTGTTTCCAGCTCTTTTCTATCTGCAGGAGCAGGACTGGACAGTCATGTTAGGATAAACCTTGAGCACTGGGTTCCTGGATTCATCCTGGTAGAGCACAGCCAGGGGACTCATATTTTCTGGTACGCAGCAGGGCTCAGGAATCCCAGGGATAATTCCAACAGCCCGGACTATGCTCTGAATGGTGGCGTGGTTAGTTGGCCTCACCACCTGGAAAAGTTTGAGTGAAGGGAAAACATGCAAATGAGAAAATAAATATGAGATTAGAAAGTGCACATTAAGGTTATCAGTGTAGCTCACGTGAACCAAAAGAACCTGCATAACACAGCTTGGATGATTGTGCTCCTACCTTGGGCATGGGAAAGCCACATGTGCCAGCACAATAGTAAGCATCAAAGGCTTTGGGTGCTATGACCCACTCATTCCAGCCAATATCTGCGAAATCCACTCTGAGGTTCCTCCTCGAACAGCCCTTGTGCTGGGTTTTACTCCACTGCCGCCTCCTGGCTTTGCGCATTGTTTGTTCATCAAATCTCAGAACAGGTGACTGTGTATTTGTGCTTCCCTTGTGCTTCTTTCCGTCCTTTCCCTCATTTCTTCTCTCATGCATTTGCCCATCACTGACAGTCAGTTTGTGGCTATCTTTGAGATTTTCCACAGTTGAATCATTGGTTTTGATGGCCTGTGATGTTCTTTCTCCATCTTTCAAAACCTGAGATTCATGCGCTTTTCTAACTTGCTCCACATCTTTTTCCTCCTGGCTCTTCCTCTTCTTTTCCTTCCTTCCTGGTTTAGTCTTGTGTTTGAGTGTCAGGTACCATGTGCTCTTCCAAAGGTCATCTTTCCTGTATGAATCAGGTCTGTAGTCAACCTCGGGCAGCTCATTGTTCTGGATGGGGTCAGAGAGCAGATTTGCTTCCCTTCTCACGCGTCCTTTCACCTCTGGTGAGGAGTTAGGTCTGTGCAGGAGCTGAGAGGAATATGAGGGCTCTCCTCCCTCGTTAAACGGGTCATATCTCTGTAGGCTTGCAGCCACGCTATTGGGCTCGTCTAAGGCTTGGTCATTTGCATACAGTAACAGGTAAGGCATACTGCCAGCAGAGAGGATCTCCTCTGGTTTCGTCCCGTACTGTTGCCTTAACTCCAGTTCAATTGACACCAACAGATGACCCCTGTCCCGCGCCTCCTTAATGACCTGGGTCACATCTTTCATCTGCCACACCCCTCTCCTGTGGGGGTGGAAGGTCACATTGCCTAGAAATGACCCCATTGACCCAGATCTGACCTCTGACCCAGAGGAGAAGGAATAAAGGAGCAAGCTGATAGACAGAGAAGGGTGCACGGCTGAGGAGCGGCAGGTTGGGCTCTTGAAGCGTTTACAGAACCAGGGTTTTTGATGCGAGTGTCTGTTCAGCAGGAAGTGGAATGTGGCAGAGAGGATGACCTCTGAGTCCTGGAGGGTTGTAAGGTTTAGTCGGTACATCATCCTGTGGTCAGCAGAACCTGCAAAAATAATCAATCAGCCAGTCAGTGTGAGGCAGGCAGGTGAACAGCACTCTGCAAACTTTTGTTTTATTCCATTTCACTGTCTTAAAATCCAGAAATGCTTTTTGCAGATTTACTCAGAAACAGTTTTGCAGTTTTATTTTTTTTAATCACTCTTCTGCTTTTGTGTGCTGTTTTTTGGAGTGGATAATTTAGCCTAAATTAGTCTGACTTTCTGGATGTTTGACTTTTGGGACAATACAGATACTGTGATTAGAAAATAGAAACATCTGCCAGCGCAGGCAATGGCAACAGGAACTGAACCTTATTTGAACTCAGGCATTTGAGCTTTCAGTGATAATCTAGATAAAGTTTGATTGACTCAGATGGAAACGAACATTAATGAATTCCCACATGAAAAGGAAAGGCATTTGGAAAATGGTTAACATATTACAGCAAAAGCACGTATCTGTGGTAAAATCTAAAAGAAACGTGGGACAATTAAACACCTCTCTTTAAACTGTTGTGTTACATGACTGAGCTCAGTGTCTGGTGCACAACTTCATTGCTTGGTAGGATTTCAGAAGGTGCCCTTAAGAGGAACCAGACTCCGCGGATCTGGCTGGCCGAGGTGGAGGGGTGGAGGGGGCGGCGGCGAACAGAGAGCTACATATTCATGATGAACATTTACTTCAACAGCAGAGTTATTGTTCATTGTGTAAGAGTTCAGCGGAAGTATAGACTGACTGAAAAGATATACATTACCCTGGAATCGCCTGCATATGGAAATGCTTACCTCAGTTTCTCTTAAAGCTTCCCCTTAAGCTTAATACAGCCTGCAGTGTCTACCCAGACATAATCAGCTGTTTTAACAGATATTACATTGTTGCAAAAAAAAAAAAAAAAAAAAAATCTCCTACATCTCTGCTTGGGTTACACCAAGCCTTTGCAGTAAAAATACATTAGTGTTATGATATGTTATCTGAGAACTATGTAGGATATAGTGCCTGTGAATTGTGTTGATAAAAACAGCAGACAGAGAGGGACGACTGTGCTTTAATCCTCTTGACTCCAGGACGTCACTCTTGTCCTGTATTAACCGCAGAGGCCGACTGTCCCTTAGGTTTCACTGTGATATGTTTTACCGGACACTCACAGGGAATCACGTGCATTCTTGCGCGTCTGTCTGGGGTAATTGATCAGACTGTGCGCACAAGGGGCACAGCTGCTACCACAAACACAGCGTGCCCGCAGTGTCCCAAAATCATTTAAATGCATTCTCAGACTGTTCCAAAACAATCGCACCTATTTAAAGCATCTGGACGAGACACGCAACCCCAGAGTGTTTGCACTTCTAATGGTGAGGAGCAGACACTTCTCCCAACACATTTATATGTTTGTGTTGGATTACAGTTCCAAGAATAACCCACACCTTTATTTTATTTTTTAAATTTTTGATTCCGTTATGAAATATAAATTAAAGCTTTTGGAGCTCTTCTGATTAAGGCTATAGATTGAACGCTGTTATTTTCACACACCTTGGCTAGCTCTGAAACTCCTAACGGTGTTTCCCTCTTTCAGGCGGTTTTCCTTGTTGTATTTCTCGTACAACCTGTACATGTGCTGAGAGACCACTTCCTCCCCCAGGTCATCCGAGAACTGATTCGACGAGGGCTGGAGGAAATTGCCATCTTCGGTTTCTGTCCTAAACGATGCTGCGCCCAGGAAACAGTTAAACATCACCAGGAACAGGTGCGAGGAACTCATGCCGAGAGCTGCCATTTCAGTGTTGAAATGAAGACAAAATTTAAAAAAAAAAAAAAGTCCAAGAGGCAAACTGCGCAGTCCAAAACTATCCAAAGTCGCGCCAAAGCAATCCAGACTAGAAAAGCAGTGCGCAAATGCTGCACCTCTCCTCTCACTTTCACCAGCGCGTCTCTCTCTTCTCTGTCAGCTGTGCAGGACCTGGATGCTGAATGTTTTAGTCCGTGGCAACAGTTAGAGCTGCTACTTTTACACTTGAGTCTGTGTGAGCGCCAGAGGCTTGAGGGGGTTATACCGGAGCGGTGAGAGGCGCTGACGTATACTCATGTCAGCCAACGAGTACTCGGCAGAGCGCGGAGCCAGAAGTGGAGGTCATGATGTTCACCCCCCCACACACCCACGCGCACACACGCACTCTCTCAGAGGCTGATGGTGTTGTTGTTGATGATGTCTTCCTTATGCTCTTTTGCATTAGTGGAACACAAACACAGATCAAGTTTCAGGAGAAAACTTGAACCCAGTTGTTTAGCAAACTCAACAAACTGTGCTTTTTCTATTTGTGGGCGAAGTAATTCCACCTCACAATTTCCAGCTCACCACATTATTTCCAGTAACTGCTTTTGACACGCTCTCAGTCACACATAATTAGCATAGAAATACCTACAATAATAGTCTGACCAACCACCCAAGGGCTATTGTTAGGACAGGGATCCACATTTTATGCTGTGTGCTGTTTTTCTCCATGTGCGAGAGAGAGAGAGAGAGAGTTGGTAGTGAAAGGCTGTGAGATGAGACTCTTTTGAAGGACTTACTGTGATTTTATTCATGGCAAACAGAACATGGCCTCTGCTGGGGTTGGTGGATCTAAACTCAGCAAAGTCCTCCTCTGCTGTGTATGTATTTTTTTTATTTTATGTGTGTGTGCATGTGTGCATACAAGCTATTTCCAGTGTGTGTCTCCGCTGTCTGGAGTTCTGTACCAACAATGCTTGTTTTGTGGAAGTGGTGGTCTCCAGCAGAGAGGCTGTAACTAGCTGGGCCTCTCGGGTTATTCTCCACACACACAAAAACACACACACACGCACACAAGCGTGCACGATAACACGTAGAGAGAGCTACTTAGTACCTTTCTGGCCCCCAAGGGCCCCACAGGATACTCTTTTTCAATATGTTACACAGGAGCAATAAGTCCTAAAGTTGGACCCTTCTCATGATTTTCTTGAAGTGTGTGTGTGTGCGTTCATACATATTAGTGTGATAGCAGAGGAGCATTCTGTTGGATGTGGCATGCTTTAGACTTTTGTCATAGCACACAGATACATGAATGCTTTGCCTCTCTTCATACCATGTTGAGTTAAAAAAACAAAACATGATAAATGGCTGTGGTCATTTATCTGATTGCATGCAATCCCATTTTAAAGTGTCATCTTTAAAAAAAAGAACTGTGAGAAATCCAGTGAGGATTTAAAAGAGACGTTTTATGAATGACCACTCTATAAATCAAAACTCATGGCTATGCAAACAAAGTGAACAATATGCTTTTGCTTCTTTGGAAGTTATATCATTAAAAAAAGTTGCCTAACTGTAAACTGTCTTTCCCTGTTATTAACAAGCCATTAAACACTTCTTTCATTATGACAAAATGGGAGTGTCTTGTTGCTATAATTTAAACCACCACATGGTTATAAACAAAGAGATCTTTTGCATTTAAGACAAAATGAGTGGCTTGAGACAAAATACAGTTATTCCTACTGAAACACCTTAACATCTTGAAAATAACACAGAGAGAGACGGAAAGTGATATGTGCAAAAAGGGCGTTAGGTTCAAAATAAATGATCCTGTGGAGAAAAAAAACAGCCCAATCCAAGTTTAAGCGTGAGGAAGACAACATGAAATGGCTGTGAACTCTAACGCTGAATATGTAGGGCAGTGTGAGATTAATGTTGGGCATTACATTAATGCTGCTCTCTCCATCATGACTATGAGGACAACAGCCTTGCTATGTGAGAAAAACCCCACAGAGAAACCCCCATAATGTAAAACTATAGTTACACATAATTTCCATATAACTTTAGTGTTTGAAGCACATCTGTGTAAAGTAATAGGTTATAAATCTTGCTTATGATACTGTTCAAAGCCACATACGCGAGTAGTCAGACTCACACCGAGATCAGAATTCACACATTCACACATTTTGATTTTAATCAATATAACCAACTTACATGCATAACAGCCTTTATCAGGATAAATGTGCTGCAGTGATATGCAGTGAAGTGACCTTAAAACCAGAAGTAGCGTTAAAAACACAAGTAAAACTGCAGAAACCATAACACACAGCATGCATCACTGCACTGTCATGGCAGAGTGAAGACATCCCTGCATCTCCTATTATTGATCATTTCATTGTATTTTATCAGAGGGATTCCAAACTCCAAAATATGCAAACATTATTAGAAATTGCCAAATACTTTATGTATAACCTGGATTTCTGTAAAAACTTAATTCGTAGATGCAGTGATTCAAAGCTACTAGACTAGACTAGTTTTATAACCCAGGTCTGGAGAGAAAGTTGTTACTGTCTACTGATCTCTGCAGCAGCACTGAACTGTGAAGCCCCGCTCAGGCTGTGTTACAGGGCCACGGTGTGTTATAGTTTGTTCAACATGGAGGTCCACTCGTAGGGCCGTCCAAACCAAACAGAACTTGTGCTCTACTCTCAGTGGGGGTATGGAAGAGTGTGAGGAATTAACATGCCTGTGTGTGTCTGAGTCTGTGTGTGGTGCAAGGACTGATGGTGTATCTGGAAGTGCTCCTAGTTTAGCACCTTTGCATGTTGGGTGAGAGTTTCTGGTTCCAGAGAATAGCACTGGGGGTCTAATGGATGTTTGTGCATCAGCATGGGGAATTTGTTAGGGATCAACTATATGCTAGTCATCCTCTAGTACTGATGTTATGGTTTCTCAAAAAAACCCACAAAGTGATGTTTATATATTTTCGATGGGCGGGTTAAATGTCATGTCTTCCACTAAAATTAATAAAGAATGGTTAGTTTATGGCTAATATTTCTGTGTTGCATGTTTTGAGGCTTGACATGGTATTGATATCCCCATCCGAATGCTTTAAAGAAAATATTTCAGAAAAATATTCAACAATTTTGTTTAAATCCTTCAGTATCTATCCATATAAGTAGCTTTTTTTTCTTTTAAATTTCGTGCCAGTGTTATTATATTTTTAGGTTGTATGTTAGTCCATATCTCCTATTCTAATGAACACAATATCCCATGAACCTCTGGTGAATTTCTTCACACTTGGACCAAATGTTCTCTTTGACTTGAGGATGAACTGATCATAATTCATTCTTTTGTCATATCTTGACATTAATTCATTAATGATTCAGTCTAAAGGGATTAAATGACAAGTTACTACAGCCACAAACTTCAATAAAGGAAACAAACTAGTCTTATTTTTTTTTCTTTAATTCAATCTGTTTTGACATATTAGTGTATGTCCTTCACTGACATTCTCAGTCACCTGAGGAGTTGCTCTGTTGTTGTGCCTTATACATTGCACTAATACAGAAGCCACTGACATCAAATCATCAAATGTGAAATGTCCACCATGCTAACCTTGTTATTCATCCGTCCATCTGTGACCAAAAAAGACCCATTGGAGCACAAAGTGATCACAACAAGTGTGGCTAAACACAACTCACTTACTGCCGTGGCCTGCCACCAAACAAACTAAAGTGCAACAAATAACAGCAAAGCAAAATAACAAAGAGCTTCGATGGAAGGGCAGCACAACAACCCAGCTAAAACGCACTAAAGAGAATTTGCTCAGTCACAGTGAATACTTTAACAAAAAAACAAAAGAAGAAAAACCAAAAACGAACCAAACCAAAAAAATCCTCTGATGTTTAGGCTTGACAAAAGAGTCCAAAATATCCCGGACGAGCCCCCATTTATGTTTCGGCCAGCTCAAAAGCCACAGTGTAAAGTGGAGACAAACACCAGACTTTCTAAAAACATTGGTTCTATTTTAAATTACTTAATGATCTCATCTAAAAGTGACAGCCAAGAGAGCATGGCAAGATCTGGTGAGAAGAGGCGCCTCCCCTCCAAGCTGATCTTTGGCCTTTATCCACCTCTCATCAGGTGCAATTAAGCCCAGGCAAAACCCCAAACTCTTAAACTGCCCCTGCAAGGAAAGCAAGGGTTGTAATGGGGCATATAACTATATTTAACATCTAGTTGTGTACTGAATTTAGACTAATCAGTGCCTACTTTTATACATTTGCAATTGCATAGCTTTTCTGTGCTACTGGAATGAATATATTTATGAATTTCAGTATCAGCTTTATTGGCCAGCCATATATCTGCATTAATACATACAGAAACATTTACAGATTATCCAGGGTGATCATTTCTGGAAATATACTGTATTGTGGTCACTGTAAACAAAACCTTCTTCCAATGATGTGAACGAAAGGCGAGTAATGTCATCTACTTTGCTTAGTACATGTAAATGAGAGTGAGAGTCAGCATGAGTGTGTAATGTATGTGTGTGACTATGGAGACTGTAGTTATGCTACAGGGTGTACCTCTGTGACCCATTCACATGGTTAATAAAACATTCATAGAAGCAGAGGAATGTTATGGTTTGTGCATGTGTGTCTGTGTGTGTCTGTGTGCATGTATGTGTAGGCAATCGTTTGTATGTCCTTGTGTCTGTGATGTTGGGCCTCCTGCAGTGACCCCACGGAGTGCACCATTCTGTCTACAAACAAAGAGCCGGCTGTTTCCCCCCGACTTCAACTGCGGACTGCCACAGCACTGCTGACCGTTTACCGCCGAGCTAACCAAATATTTCCCTTTCTGCTCTGAATTTGTCTCAATAAATAGATTTGCGCTTTGGGGTTTTCTTTCTCCTCTGGCTCTTTGCTTTTGATACAAGACTCTTGAACTCACAGGTGGCCACATACATACAGAGACCAAAGTGGGACATCTTGTTTTACCCGAGGATAAAAAGTGGAGGACAGGACTTCACTTCTCATAATTTCACCTCTTTTGAGATATTGACAGTGTATGGGGAAAATGAGCCTAGAGTACACCAGACCTCTGTGGGAATATTGATTCATGTTTAATTGACATGTTTCAGATTCACTTTGGTTCACTTCTGTCTTCACAGCCTGTGGCTTAGAAAGACGTATTGTGCTTAAGATCGCACTGACTGACTATTTTCTCAGAACCTGACTCTGACCACTTGACAGGAGGGCTGATCGGTGATTAAGGAAAATAAATGGAAATGTGTGTGGTGCGTTTTAAACACTTGCAGGATTAATGTTCTTTCCCAGGTCTGACATGCAGCCGTGGTTCTGTCTTTTTCCACCTCTGAATGGCCACATTATTCACTGTTAGAAAGATCTATGCCTACAGTGTATCTCAACTAATATCTAATAGCTTAGATATAATAATGATAATAATGTTGTTAGTGTGTGTTTGTAAGCAAATATCAATTACCCAGTCACCAGTAATTGCCTCCATTCTTTTTTTTCCCCCCTGAGGCTGTCATTGTGTATTCACACAGTCTAAACTCCAGTTATTTTCCACATAGTGCAAAGCAAACAGCTCTGCATTCAGACACCAAGAGTGCAAAATATTCTAGAAAGAGTGTGATTTAAGCTGCGACTGGTGGTGTTGTGTTTACTCTGACGCCCATGATATTCATTACAGGCTGCGCTGTGTGCTGCTACTTCCTGAACACGTCCCATAGGTCCATGACCTTGACCTATACAGGCTGCCTTGAAACCCCATTGGGCTGTAGCCAGGATGGAGGAAATTGCACTGTGAGATTGATTAGCTAAATCCTTTAACTATTCGGATTTCACAATGGGGCCCGAGTGACTGCACCTTTGGTAGGTGACTGCATCAAACAAAGAAGGGAATGTCCGGCACCCACTGTGTTTTTGTTGCTTTATTCCAAAGTTCAAGTGATATTTAGGGTTTAATTCGATGTGTGTGAGTTGTAGCATACTTCTTAATGTTACAGCGATCTTAAACTTATGTGTAAAGCAAATCAAAAAGCACTTAGTTTTTTATGTAGTTCTTGGATTGTATTTTAAGTTTGTTCAGTCATGATCTATAAGTGCAAAAAAGAAAAGGTTAAGTACCTCCGGTTTATCCTGATTTTGTATCAAGATAAAAAAGGACCTTCCATCATAAAGACTGTTCAAATGTTTAGTGTTTCAAATGTAACAGAAATGGGATCTGCACTTAGATCTAATTGATCTGAATCCAATGAAAGTCAGTAGAAGCAAGACAGAACACATCTGTGTAAAGGACAAGGAGGCAGGTGGTGATGAAGGTGAAGGTGCAAGGAGTAGGTGTAGTGAAGGTGGATAAGTTTAAATATCTGGGGTCAACAGGGTAGAGGGTGGGCAGCAGCAAGAAGGTTTACAAGAGAATATTGAGACCTGCTATTATGTATGATTTGGAGACGGTGGCACTAACAAAAAGACAGGAGGCCAAGCTGGAGGTGGAAGCTCATGGGAGTGACCTGGTAGGACAGGGATAGAAATGAGCTTATCTAAATTGCCCCTTGGGGATAAATAAAGTTTTTTTTTAACTTTTGACTTTGACTTTGATCAGAGGGACACCTCAGGGTGAGATGGTTTGGACATATAGAGCAGAGAGATAATGGACACGGGATGCTGAAGCTGCCAGGCAGGGAGAAAAGAGGAAGACCACTGAGTATTATGGAGGTAGTGAAGGAGGACATGCAGAGGGCTGGTGTGACAGAAGAGGATGCGAGAGACAGGATGACATGGAGGGACCATTGTGGTGAGCCCTATTGTAAGGAACCTGTGGCTCTTTCATCCTTTGATGGTCTCCAACTGAACAGTTATGAGAAGGTTTGGATCATTTCCATCAAAACAGTAAATGAAGGAATATCTCTCGGAAGAATCTTCCATCTCCCCATAGACTTGAACAATTAATCTCAAGTTGCATGGATGCTATTCTGGTAGCATATAGTGGTCAAAAACCCTACTAAGACACTTTCTGTTGGAAAGTACATTTAATTTCTCTCCAGTATACAATGCTTTCCTTTACTTCTGCAACAAGAAGAATGTATTTCTTCAGAACGATGAGATGGAGCTGTACACGGAATGTGATATTTCTTGTAAATCTAAGTAGGACGTTATAATGAATGCATGCTCTTGGGATGCCTTCTGCACGGAGTTCCTAAAAAAGCATGTTTTCCTAAAGCTCCGTCCCACTAAAGGAAGCAGATACATAATATATGCTGGAAATACGATGGCAGGGCCTTTCTGTGGCTTGATGGATCTGTCAGATTGATCCATGCTCTAATTTGCTTCTGTCTCCATCATTTAGCAAGACGACGTGTGACACGTCCCAATAAAATTCTTGTAGAGCAATTACTGCGGTATCTATTTTCCATTAGCAGGGTTTAGGCCTCCTGTTGTGCTTCAGGCTCTTACTGCACATGACCGTTGCTCTGGTGATGTCAGGTCGGTGGGTTTAAAAAGTGAAAAAGCTCCTAGTGGCAAGTGACTGACTGGAGAAAGTGAATAGAGTTGAGATTTTAAAGAAATATGTTTTTCTATTTCTGAGTCATGTTGAATCAGTTTGAGATTTCATGATTCTGGCGTTCGCTGACATGAGACCAAACATTTCATCCACTGGGATCTTTTGTCTCCAGTGGTGCTACAGGTAGGGAGGCCAACAGACTAAACATACGCTGTGAGAAAGCAAGTCTCATGCACACTGACACTCGCTGAAAGCCTGCTGTAAAGTCAAGGCCAGAGCAGTGGTGGCCAGTCTCAAAGAAGAGAGAAGACCTTTTGTTGTACTTCGAGATTTTAAACAACCTTCAAGTTTCACCATATTATTGCTTACATTCAGGCATCAGATTACGGGGAAACATTTTAATTGAAACGTATAACTACCAGCACAGTGTGTAAGATGTTTTAGGAAGAGTGCTGCACAGATGCTGTTAAATAAACCGAACATCCCTTTTGCAAAGCGTTGTGTGACGTGACACTTTTACTGTCCTGTTTAAAGCCTAAAAGTCACTTTCCTGATTCTTTTCTTCAGAATATTATTATTGTGAAATCCTTTGTAGTTGTACTGAGTTATTCAAACATCATATCATAAAATCATCCAAAGGAAACAGGATATCTATGTATTATTCAGCTATGAGCAAATTATTAATAATACTTCCCCTTCACTTCTTTTCCTTCCATACTCTCTGTATATTTTTATTTTATTTTTTTTGCTCCAATTTTCTGTGTTTTTCTCTGTTTATACACAGTTTTTTAAAGAAAAAAAATATTACATCCCACTTAGAAAAACGAATCCCACAGTAATTGCCCCCATTTTGACTTTACTATGTGCCTCTGTGTGAGTTTTGTTTGGATGTGTGTGTGTGTGTGTTCATATACAACATAAATCTTAGTGATAGATTGTTTCTGGATGAAGCTCAAATGTGGCTTCTGAACAGGAAATGCTAAAATGGTGGTGGTAACTGATATGTCTGCTAGTTATGTGATTGCATCTGAGTGGTAGAGAGCCAAAAGATGAAATGCTTCACGTTGTTTTGGATGAAACACTGGCAGCTTCAGTTCCAGATGTTTAAAACCTGCATGCTTAAAATTTTACATTTCATGTCACCTTACGTTTATGGTTTGGTGCAGCCTACATCTCTTCATGATTAATGGTACACATCCATCTTATCTTAGACTTAAATATTATTATATAAATATTATTTATGAATGGTTTCGGATGTGGTGGACATAAGCCGTTAACAGCGAGTCTGCCTGTAAACTGAAACCTCAGTCTTGGTTCAGTCTTTCTGATTCACACGGCATTTTTCTGAAATGAATAGACTTCCCCTACTGACATGGTGGGAGCAGCAGGGTAGCGGTGTCAGATGTTACACTGCATGTGTGTATTCTGATTGTGTGCATGTACTCATGTGAGTGTGTGTGTGTGTTTATGTGTATTTACATTGCACTCGTTACTGCTTTCAATCCCTTGGCATTAGACCATGAGGTCTTCACATTATGTCTCTTGCTTAACCTCTCATATCATCACAGACTGGCTCCACAACCCTGCCATTCAGACTGAAAGCATCCAAACCATGGGATTTTAAAGGAAAACCTCCTATCAGGCCTCATGAGCCTCAGAAAAATAAAGATTTCACAGGACTCTCTGAAGTCATGGGGAAAAAAACTAAGTGCACCCTTCCTGCTTCCATAGGAATAAGGAGGGTAGGTAGCATCCAGGTGCTGATAATAATATGAATTTGATTAATAGATCATTAGTAGAAAGCAGACGTTTTGTCAGTTTGCTGATCTGAAGCATTCAGGTGTGTGTTAACACAATGTCAAGGTAGACAGACACCAGCAAAGATCTCACAGAAGCAGTTGTTGCTGCCCACCAGTCTCAGAATGATTATAAGGTCATTTCCAAACAATATGATATAAATCCAGCATTTCACACTGAGAAAGATTATTCACAAGCAGAAAACATTCACAGCAGTTGTCACTGTGTCCTGGAAAATTCACCCCAAGACCATCAGATTGTGCAATGCTCAGAGAAACTGCAGAAAACGAAGAGCTACATGGTATGTTAAATATTAATATTCATGACAACACAATTAGGAAAGACTGAATAGGTGTGGCTTATTTGGAAGGGTTGCTAGGTGGATGCTTCTTCTCTATAAAAAAAAAAAAAGGATACATTTGCAAAATTGCACCTGAAAAAAAACGACAAGACTTCTGGAACAATGTCGTTTGAAGACAACATGTCTGGCCATAAGGGGTGCAGCAGTGATGGGCTTGTTTTGCAGCCACAGGACCATTAATTTGACCATAAACTCCTCGGTATGTCAAAGCATTCTAGATTTAATTGTGAGGAAATTTGTCCCACAGCTAAAGCTCGCTCTAAACTAGGTTATGCAACAGGACAATGATCTCAAGCACAGCAGCAAATCTGCAACAGAATGACTAAAAAGAGTAAAGTTTGTTGCAATGCCCCAATCAAAGCACAGACCTTAATCTGATTGAAATGCTGGGGTGGGCTCTTAAGAGAACTGTGCATAAACAAATGCACTGCAATGAACTGAAGCGCTGTTGTAAAGAAAAGTGGGCCAAAATTGCTTTAGAATGATGTGAGAGTCAGATAAAGTTATGCAGGAATTAATTACTTCGAGTTATTACTGCTGAAGACGGTTCTACAAGCTACTGCGTCATAGGATGCACTTAATTTACATAGTGTTGCATAGAGCTTTCCTTTTTTAACACGACTGTAAATGCCCACTCCTCCTCCTGTACTCTCCTCTACCTCTTGTACCTCAGACATGAAGCAAAGACATGAGAGATTTGAACAGGAGATGTCTGATGTCATGGTTGGCAGCAAATAAACTTCGAGCAGGAACAACATTCTGTCAGTACAGTGATCCTAATGGAATGGGAAATAAGCTAATTTTTCTGGAAGTGGAAACACTGTGGATCTGTATGTTTTACCTTCTGGATGCATTGCGTATAAATGCATGGCCTCACTATTCGCAAGAGTTTTGTCCTGGAAAACTCATAAAATATCAATTAAATCATAGTTAAGTGGCCATGTGTAAGTGTCAGCAGTAGCTATGATCTCACCAGCACATCCATTTTACAAGCATAATAGAGGTGTGGGGCCAGATTTGGGAGATAAAGCTGTAAGGAGAGTGCAGATTGGTTCATGACAGTGTCAGTGGTGAGACATGTGGCACGCACCAGAGTACGTCTCCTAACACCCAGACGTCTGCTGTACCACATAGAGCCGATTGTTCTGCAGCCATGGGCTCTTCCATTCAGCGCTTCTCCAGTCCGTCCCAGGCCCAGAGAGGACTCCCCTATCCAGGGGTGACTAATGCTGAATGACAGGCAGACAGTGTTCAAAGCTGCTCCTGGAAGCCCTCCTGTCACAGTTCAGAGGGGGCAGAGAGGAGACGATAAGTGAAGAGACAGGAGCAGTATGCCCGATCTGGAGCTGGGCCAAGAATCAAGGATCAGACAGCATGGTTGGACTTTATTAGCTTCATCAGAGACAATACACTCTCCACAGTGGACCTCCACCATGGCCAGATTATCTCATCTCTTTTTATAGCTCAGTGGCTCGGAGCCACACCACACTGGAGTCCTGTAGCCATGAGGTGAAGAGATGCCTGGTTAATAGATGTAGAGTCTGGTCTTTGCACTTTTGTCTGCTATCATCTTCTTACACTGTTAGTAATACAGAAAGTCACACCAGGGGTAGAGTCAAAATAAGATTTCAGTTTAATTCATTGTTCTATATACATTGTAAAGTGTATAAAACAACAAGGTCTTCAGGGGAGAAGCAAATAACTATGTTCTCCTACATTTGTGTCAATATATGTCTATGCACTGCAGTCCCCAAAACACCCCCCCTGCATGTATTTTAATGTTAAAACTAACCACTGAGCAATGGATGAAGTAGACTCTGTCTTCCATCTCCCTTAAAAATGTTTATATTTTTATTATAAAGTACATGTCATGGTATATCCTGGGTCCTTTCATCCATGGTACCCGTTCTGACTGGAGCCAACAAAAACACTTTGCTTGGCTCTGACCTGCTCTTTACTGTTTCCCTGTTAGTACACTTGGTGAAAAGCTGGGGTATAAAGTCTTGTTTTCCAGACAGGAAGCACAATGCCAGCCTTTCGTTAATCTGTTTTGCAAAATGTTTGCTCAAAAACCTTTGTGTCTGCTTAAAAGAATAAAAACAGGATTTGTCACAAACCCAGAACATTGTTTTTGGGTGAACTTCTTCCCACCTCTGCTGACGACACTAGAAATTCTCTGTTGTATGAAGGAAATTAAAGCTATTGTGCAATCATGGCCTGAACGATATATTCCATCAGGAGAAAACTGCTCAAGGAGTTTCTCAAGTTTCATATTGCTTTGACACCACCTGATGGCTGTTGTTTCCACTACAAGGGTATGGTTAAGATTTAGGAAGTGCTTCGTGACCTCTATGGTCTGTGCCTCAAGGCAGCTTTTACACTGAGCAGCACCCAGTGCTATAGCTCAGTGG
The DNA here is from genome assembly GCF_001858045.2 of Oreochromis niloticus. Lineage (NCBI taxonomy): Eukaryota > Metazoa > Chordata > Actinopteri > Cichliformes > Cichlidae > Oreochromis > Oreochromis niloticus. The sequence goes on from NC_031978.2 coordinate 18,998,813, forward strand.
CATTAATTGCTTGTAGGAGCTCTGCGTTCAGAAAGCCCTTGATGTGATGGATGAATGAAGGGAGCAGAGAAGCACTCTGGGGCCGATTGTGTTTCTCTTCAGTCACCACATTGCCAATACAAACCTGGACAAGCAAAGACAAACAGGAGAAAAGCCAATAACACTCTCCAACCGTCAAAAGAAGGAACTGTCGGTACTAGAAATTGCATGTAGCTTGTTAGACCTTGGAGGGAGACAAATTACATTCAATAAACTACTAATAAAATTATTTAAAGTTGTCACTGGCAAAGCAGATCCACTTGGCACATCCTTTGTGTGCATGTGTGAAGTTGTGATTGACCTTCTTGCTTGCCGCTTTGTGCGCCGAAGGTAAAAGAATATCATTCTGTTTTGCGTCTCTCATCATATCTCAGTATGTCATTAGGATTGTTTATGTTTATGTAATTATTTCCTTTTTGTGGAGCCAGAGGGATAGTTCAGTGTTTTAATATTGCATTTGATCTGGGGATCTTCAAACATGTTCCCATAAATCCTGAAATGCAAATCATAGACCCGGAGGATTGCTGTGGTGCCTTGAGGTCTGAGTGCAGTTTTGATGGGGTGAAATTCAAAAGAATAATCATGGTTTTGGGGAATGAAAACTGAAACTGTAGCCAAGCAGGATCCTCTCTGAAGTGCTTCCGTATGCCTCCTGAGTCAAAAGGCCTATTTCATTGTTGAGCCACTCACGTTCTGAGTTCATATCATTCCTATTATTATCCATCCAAATCCACCTCATTAACTCAGCCTCTCCTTGTTTCGCTGAAATTGTTTCAGTGAAGCTCAAAAGTGGCTTGTTTAATTTAAAGCTCCATCCACAACAATAAAACACTGTTGCTGTGGCCTCCAGGGCTGCTTCTAAAATAGTACTCTAAGTGTCTGCTTTAATAGCAGAGATCAGCGGAAGAGTCTTTGAAAATAGATCTATCTCTGCTGTTTGGCCGACCACAACAACCAGCTTGAACAGAATGTGGTGGCTGATCCAAATGGAACCAAAATGTGTTTTAGAACATTTACCCTGCTGATGTCTGGTTATGATGTACAAAGATAGGGGACATTTTCTCTGTTTTTGCTCATTTTCTTCCAATTTTAGACAGTTTGGCCACCTAAATCACAATACAGAAAAAAAACATGAGAAACAACAAGGTTCCCACTTAATCTATTTGTAATCTAGGTGCGCTAATAGTTTGCCCATTTTTAAAAGAGATCTATTCTTTGAATTGTCCGGAGTAAGGAACTGGCTCTGGCGGATTTTGTACCCTTAAATCTAATTTCTTTATTGCCTTGTGCACTGCAACATACTGGTTATGAAAGTGGCCACAAACTACAGACTATGCAAACCCCAAAATATCTGTTTGGAAAATGTGGTTAGACTCTTTATTAGTCAAAACAATGAAGAAGCAATATTATCCTCACCCAAGAATGGTGATGATATAGTTCTGTGGCTCTTACTTCCCAGAATGAAAAAAGAAAAAATCATTTAAACTCACCCAATGTCACCCTTGAGGTCACCTTTCTGTGCCCCTCTGAACATTGATATTTCTACAGTGTCTACTTTATCCCAGGATCCAAAACTCATGGGAAGAGAATTCAGCACCTTCTGTGGTTCACTTTCTTGCTGATGAGTCTCTCACTACTACCTAAAGACCAAAATGGCCATTTTTCAGTGGAATATCCCAAAGTGTCCAAGCCTGAAGGCAATAAAGCTCATGAGGAGCATGACCAGGAGCCATATCCAAATCTGAAGGAAAACATTTTGCCAGCGCATAGTGTATATAAAGTAGAGCAGTGAGTCTGTGGTCACACCAATACAATTTTAGCTTATCACCTGGCTTTCTTATCAGATATGGCTCTGTGTGACTCCACCAAACCTCCTTTTTGAAGGGTGGCTGTTTTGACACAGTGGCTCCAGTCCAGTACAAATGGTCAAAAGTGGACTTTCAGGAAACATCTAAAAATGACAGCTGGAAGCAAAGACAGGAAAACAACTTTAAATGGTAGTTATGCCCCATTTAACTCGTATATTGTGTAATCAGTGGCATCTGGGTGGTTTTCTGACTCCACACAGATTATCAGAGGAGTTATAAAGGTGTGTGGTGAGATGCCAGTTTTGTCATGCAGGACGTTTGCAGCTTGGTTAAGGAATATTGGTCCTAAAGCACAACACACAAGTCTAGAATAAATAAAAGACCAGACACTTGGCATATACAATCTTAAATTAGTTGTAAAATTGTTTCATGGGATTTCTGAAATCTGTGGATGACACCATCGTAGCTATGTCCATTTTTATACCGTCTGTTGTCATTGTTTGGTCAGCTTTTACCTTTGTGTGTAAGCAAGCAAAGACATAGAAATGAACGAAAACAGCTTTTCATATTTTAGACTTTTAAAAATAAAAAGCATTTAAATTCTTCTGAGAGACTGCAAAAGCTGTAGTTTAGTCGTGCTGGTCAGTAGTGTGTGCGATCATTATGGTTAATGCAATATGTGGAGAAGCAGGAATAACATGTGTAACATGTGTACCTTATATACTGTAGGGTTTGATTGCTGGATGGCCATTGGGTATGCATGTAGATTTCAGTTCAGGAGACAACTGGAAGGCCAAGGCCATACTTGCAATAAACACAAGGAACAAAGGACCTTGCTATAACAGAGTGGTGTACCAAATGGCACTATAGGATCAAAGTTAAGTAGCAATACTCTTATCTAACTAGCAACACGGTATAACGCTAGTTTCAGGGTGTTATTTGTGCAAACTTGATAAAAAACAAAATAAATATTTGACAGAAAGCAAAGTATTTAGACACCAGGCAGCTATCAGTGTAGGCTGTTTAGCAGCAGAGTTGGTGAAAGGTCAGAGGAGTTTATTAACTCATATGGCACATGACCAGTGGTTTTTGACAGCTGTGACAAGAGTCAGTTGATCGTTTTTTGGACACTGTCGCTCCAAAATATTTGTCTCTTGCTGTCACTCTGGCCAAAGCCACATCTCAAGCAGCTCTCAGCAGCATTGCAGTACTATTATAAATAATCAGAGGGGTGTATGATGAGCACCAAAATGTCTTTCTTCTAAAACCTGGCTGCTGCACGATGCCCGGGAGGAAGGAAGTAGATTTTAAGGGAGATGACAGCTGACAGATGCATCGCTCTTGGTGGCCACTAGTGCTTTTTGGGGACTTGGATTGGATCAGTGGTTGATACTGAGCAACCACTTGTCAATGTCTCCTTCACGAAATACAGCTGAACAAGGTCCAGAGGGTGTGTAGTGCCCAGCCATGTGGCCTGAAGAAGATGAGAAACTTTGTCCTTCGTTTTCAAACTCCCACGTCCTTTATCTTAATTCTGCTCTTCTGCTTGAGAACTTGCAACTTTCTGTAAAGGCTTTCATGGTGGGTGGGTCATCGGGATCATATGCGTTCCCATGAGAATGGCTGATCGGCCCATTGCTCCAGAAAGGTGATGTAGTTCAGCCGTTTTGTTTTCTTGCTTTACTGCAGCAAGCCTCTCACATGACATGACCCACAGTTAATTTGGATTCCTGAAACCCCAAAGCCAGCACTTTATTCTTTCTTTGTGTTTTATGTCCTTTTTTTTCTTCTGTGAAGCTGCTTCGGATTGGAGGAGCTTTATCAGCCTTACTTGCCTGCTGGGATGATAAAACCCCGTGGTGCCGAGTCTAATGAGTCCAGCTTGTTGATTTATTCCTGCATTTAGACCTGCATGTCTCTCTCCAAATCAGTGTTTTCATTCTTTTCCTCTTTGGTTAGGTCAGCGACACAGGGAGGAGTGGATAAAGTTGTTTTTCTTTTACAGACATTCTGTGTTTCACTCAAAACACTCATACAACCTTAGTTTGCCCACTCTCACCAGCTGGCAGGCTCAGACTGTGGAAGAAGAGGGCTTTGTGATTGAGGGCGGCCTGCTGAGCATGCTCTAAACACACCCACGGTGCTTCAGGGGAGAGGAGCTGGGAAAGGAGAGGCCTAAGAGAACACAGAGGCCTCAAAGCAGCAACTAGTGACCCGGCCTGCTGCTAACACTTTACATTAGTGGCCCAAAACCATTACAACAGACTTGTAGAAACTACTGTAAAAAAAAAAAGTTATAAGTACTAAAGTACGTGGTGAACTGGCTGCCTCCAAGTCAGCTGAAGAAGCAGAGACAGAAAGAAAGCAGAAGGTTGAGGCTCAGCAGACTTCTATAATGTGCAGGGCACCTCTGCGTTTAAAAGCATAGCCAAATAAACTGAGTGCCAGAGCCAAACGTATAACTGGACCTCAAAAAGTCTGCATGCATAATTCAAAGATAAAAGCGCACCAAACATGTGAGAGGAGAAAGAATAATAAACTCCTGGCAGGAGGAGGCCCGAGCTGAGCTGAGAAAGGCCTGTCAATCGCTTTGTGTATGTGTTGGTGTGCGTATTTGTTCAGAGACAGAATAAGATTGATGAGGCTGTCGTCTTTGGTGGTATCATGGCATCATGGTAGCATGGTAACAGTGTAATAGCGTAATGGGGTGGAGATTTGAACTGGGGCGTAATGGCTCTCAGATGTGTGTGTGTGTGTGGCAGCACTCAACAGGTGTGCCCTGGCTTGTCATCACATCATAGTCTTTCTTTTCACATTCATTAGTGCTCTATTTAAAACTATTAGAAACCATATTGACCATGTAATGTGGGAACTGAGAAATTGATTCTGATTTGAAACCCAGAATTCTGTCTGCGAGTGAACATTATTAGATTTCTGTGAAACGTTGATGTGCAGCTGCCTCGGATGAAGTCAGTACAAACACATCTCATCAGCTGTACTCATCAGTTGACAGAGAGCGGGGGTTTCATGTTTCATGGCCAGGCAATATAGTGAGATTTTCATACACAGAAAACATCTGCCATTTATAGCTGGAATCGAGTTTAATGACAGCAGTGAAAGTGAGCAAAAACAATGAAGAAACAATGAGAAAGAAAGATGCAAAAATATAAAACTGAAGGGAGTTCCATTTTGAGTTTGGTGGTGGCCTCGTTCTAAAAGTCATCCAATACAAAGGTGATAAAAATCTTGCCTTTTAACCATGACATCAGCTGCCAAATGATCCGTGATATTCCATGACACAGTTCATTCTGCCAGTCTGCATCAGCCAGTCTGCATGTGTGACAGTATGGAAAGAATTAGTGTTGAGATGTTCGGCTTCAGCTTTAATATATTCCAGTCCAAAACTTTGTCCTTCATGAGAAGCTAGTGCCATTTTTTGTTTATCTAAAACCGAATGCTAGGAGTCACCAAATCAATGAAAATGTCATCCTTTTTCATTTGTCACCCTCCCACAACTTCACCAGTGCTAATGTATCTATTAGTTTCCATGCACTTTTTAAAGCTGTATTTCTGCCTTGATATGCATTCACACTGAAATGGTCCCTCTTCCCCACTTCTCTTGTTAAACGTTATGTTTCCAGCCTGTGTTCTCTCCTCAGGCTTTACCTGGTAAACAGCAGAAACACCTAAAATCATTGGAAAATGTGCGTCATGGAGTTGGGGAGCACCCCTTCCCTTTGCCCAGCCATTTTGCTAAACACTACAGCCAGATGGAAACCATAAACCAAATAAAACAATTCAAATAAAGTCAAATAAAGTAAAATATGGATCTAATGAGAAGCAAGAAGGAATATTAATAGTACGAACTTTTCATCACACCCTGGGCTGTCAACAAAACTCTAAAAACTGTAGGAGGTCCTCAAATACACTTCTGGGATTGTATGTGTCTGTTTTTGTTTATTGTAAATTATTGTATTTTGAAATTTAATGAATAAATTCAAAGGTAAGGAGGATTTACTTTTCTTGCTTCCACCCGGACATATCTGGCCAATAAGTGGACTGAGCATTGTCATGTGGTTTGTAGTGACCAGTTGTGGTCCAATGAGAGTTTTCTCTGTGCAAATTAAAATCAAACCACAGGAAAAAGCTACAAATTTATAAACTCATCACCTGATTCAGACCAGAGTAAAGAAACTATGGGTGTGAAACAGCCCCTGAGCTCTTTGAGTGGTCGGGAAAACGAGCACTTGACTTAGAGACTTGAGAGGGTTCAAAAGTATTATGGAGTTTATATTATTTCTACTGTAATCAGTAAGTTACTAATTCTGTGTACTTACAAGCCCAATACAAAATACTCATTAAAGTGATACTCATAAATGAGGTATATTCATAGATGGTACTATAGGCCACCCCCTGTGTTATTTTAGCCTCAGTTTAATATGCAAATAAGGACCCGGATTTATGAGTATTTAACATGCTTGCAATGCACTCTGAAAAGCTGTAGGTGTCTGGTGCTGCAGTCACTTGACGTTCTCAGACAATAAAGAAGAATGAATTAGAGTTGCATTGAAGTTCAGTGCTGCTGCACTTCTATGCTCCAGCTATTTGATGTCTTAATAGCATCAGTGAATGCAAACAACCTGCCGACTTCCTGCACGGTTTTATCTTTGTCCAAGAGAAGCAGAAATTAGCATAACTCACTCTCTCTGCATGTATGCATGTCACTGTCTATTAGTGCGTATGAGTGTTGGTGACTGCACGGGTGGAGGAAAAAGCTGTCGGGGAAAGCCCTGGTGAGGTGTCCCCCTCTAACTGTGGCAAGCTAGTTAGAATTTCCAGGCACTTATAAGAAACACTGTTATTTTAACACGCACATGCACACACGCACACACACGTGACCTTTTTTGTTGAAAACAAGGCATCAATGTTCTCAATTTTGTCTTGGCCTGTCATAGGTCTGTGACTCAATATAGATCACAAGACTGTCTACGTAGATGAGAGGGTTGAATAGTTTTTTTTCTCTAAAGGAGTGCGATAGGTGATTCCCGAGAAACTGAAAGAAGTGAATAAAAGCCTCTTTATGTGTTTTACAGCCCCTGTTATAAGGTCACAGGCTCAGAGTAGTCACAGCTCAGTAACAGTTAGACACGGTTGATTTCAGGGGTCTGATTGATGCTCTGCAGTAATGATCCCCATATCCCACACTGTGAGGTGCGAGCTTCACTAATTATTAAACAGAATGAAATATGGGTTTGTACTTTAGCAGTAGCATTAGAGGCTTTTGACCTGGGCCCACATGTTTGTTGTTTTATTAAATTTTCTGCTTTTGCAGAGGCTCCGCCTCATTGCATAAAGGTGTAAAAATGGGATTTTTATTGGTGTTACTCCCTTCTCACATAATAATGTATTTCACAAATATAGGAAGCATTTTTATTAGGGGATGCTCCCCTTACTTACTCGTCAGCAAACATAATGCTTTGCCTTAACTGGGTGTAGAAGAAATTTGATTGATCGTGTGTGTGGGTGGAAAGAGGAAGATAATGAATTCATCAAAGCATTTTTGGCTGTCAGCTCCGAGCTTTCTTGACATCTGTGAGAAAATGTCATGAAGTCTGGGTAAGGTCACGCACACGCTCACTCACACACAGAACACACTTACGAATAAAATAACATAAAATACACACTTTTGTATAAAAGTTTTTTACTTAAGCTACATGATTGATGACCGTTCATGCATTGTTTTCTTAATTGTGACAAATGCTTCTTTAAATGGGAATTAATGAGCTCCACCTTTCTTGCATACATGAACCTAAATGGCAATTTGCACCCATAATGCCTTGTTTGAAAATGAAGATATTTAATGGCAGCTGTCAAAAAATCCCAGAAGAAGCATGTGTCTGCCCCTGCTTGTGGTTTCCCTTTGCAGCATTAGAAATAAACAGTAAAATGCAATGTTTTTATCATTCTATGAATTAGCAGCACTGTTCCATTTTAGATGCGAAGAAAGTCCAAATGAAACACACCCAGCAGATACAGATATACACATCTCTATCTTCTCCTGTCTCTGGCATGGTCGTGCTTGCCTTTGCTTTGTGCTCTAAACATCTTCCCATCCTCAAAGAAAGCCTCTGATGGGCCTCTTTGACATGCATTGTTTGTCCAAGAAAATTTAGACCCCTAGCTCCTGGCCTTGGCCCTCATCTGCGATCCAGTCATAGGCGGGGCCGCCACTGTGACTAATGCCTAATAGATCAGCCTCTTTGAGTGTGTGCGTGCATACATGTTCGTGTGTGTGCCAGAGAAAGAGAAAAAGTGTGACTAATGTCTACAGAATGGTATTTATACATTAGGGGGCCATTAGTGGCTTAGACTCCTGGGTGGAACAGCAAGGGGTGAGACAGGCATTGTCGTGGCCCCCGTCACCCCTATCACACCCACTGCTATCCTTGCAGCACACACAGCCATTTTTAGGATGTTGGAGAAACAAACAACAGCTGCCTAAGCACTGGCACATACTAAATGAACATCCAGATAAGCACTTAGATGTTTAATCCGATTTTAGGTCAGAGTCTTCAACTGAAGACTCTTTTACATGGATTACATGTTCCAATACTACGCTTACGTCACACTTTTATTCATGTCAAGCTCTTTTTTTCTCAGAAACATCCATAGAAGATGAAAACTTCATTCATTCATTGCAAAGAGTCTTCTTTCCCTTCAATTCTGGGGGAAAATAACACTATCAAAAAGACCAAAATAGAAATATTACTAAAACAAATAACACAAGTTAAACAAACATTTTAAATCATATCAAGCGAGCAACATAACATTTCAAATGTGAGCAACCAAACCTGTGTTTTCAGGTCTTTTTGAGGCTACAAAACCAACCCCATGATATAGCGCGAGTAACACCACAGAAAGTAGCTAAAGTAGCTAAAGTTAGCTAGATAGCTAGGGCTAGCAAGCTGACCCTGTAGTTGCTGCTGTAAAAATAACATGCAGAGACGAGAAGATTAGTTTGTGCACTTAAATAACTTTTTTCTATGACTAAAGTAAACACCCGTCTGAGTTTTATGATGTTGATTTTATAAAGTATAGTCCCCATTAAGCCCAAAAAGGAGGACAATGCAGGGTATGCTTTATAGTTAGCCAACCCTAGCTTGTGGCAGCTAATTCGAAAATGCCAAGATGGCAAAAGGGACGATGCTCAGCTTGATGCTTCAAGGTTCTGCAGCAGGCACACAGCATGCTGCCTTAGTTTTTTATGTTTATTTTGTGCCTTCATTTAATGCTTTTGGTCACAATTACAGATAGAAAGAGTTAGAAAGAGGTCACTGGACTGGGTAGCTCTGCATGTTTTTGATTTGACAGTTTTACACTGGATGTCCTTCCTGACACAAACCTAATGGGGATTTGTGTCTCCAGCTAGAATCAAACCAGCAAACTTTTCCTTGCAAAGCAAATGTCTTACACAAATTCACGCAATTGGAAACATGTTACAGAACTATTTTTTTTAACTTCCTGTAAAAGAGAGTAAATTGCAATAACTAAGACTGTCTACTTTTCAGTAACACACAAAGCTGCATGCTAATATAAGAGTGCTTCAAGTTACACGTCTTCACAAGTCCTCTATATAGCATTCATGCATTAAAAAGATCTTAGTTTCTTACTGTATGACCTGAGAAGAAAAAGTTTTATGTATTGTTGTCTCTTTTCATGGTGTTTTTGCAGTCCATACTAGTTGTCACAAAAAAATATTATCATTCAGAGGAAGGAAAGGCCAGCAGTTCAAAATACTCTTCCAATGGATGCATCCAGATAAGGAGTCAGTAATTCCCCAGTGGAGCTTGGTTATGGTGGTGAAAAGCTGTGTACACTGATAACAGAAAAGAACACATAAATGTTGAATAACAGTATGAATGAAAAAACACAGGGAGGCAAAGAAACACAATATAAAAAAAAATAATTTGTGCATAAAATGAACATAGTTTCTTGTTTTAATTCTAAAATAAATAAGCTAATAGTTGCTGGCCTGACTCACAATAGACATCAGTTTGATCAGTTAACAGAACTCTGTTCTCAAATCTCAGTATTATATTTGATTGTTTGCTGCCATAGACTGGCTGCTGGACTGGTGATGGATCATGAGGTTGTTGCTCAAAAAAGTAATGTATTACAGATTACATGGTATTTTTTTCAAACTTTAAAAGCCGCTAAAAGACACCTCAAAGTGATTCTATTGTAGAAATATATATATAGGTATAAATGGAGGCTACACGCTAGTTACAACCATGAATGCTCAAAACTGCCTTTGTTACCTGCTGACAATCCAACGGTTGCTGCTTGGAGCCAGCATATACTCACTCTGACTTTTTCACTGGCTTTGTGGCAGTATCTTGGAAACATCTGCACAGACAGCATGATGTGTTGATGTTGTGCTAACATGATAAAGCAGTTGCTTCTGCTCTGAATGTTAGTAAATTTCATATCTCTGGTCCTCTGAAGTTATAAACCCTCCACCATGTTCCTTCCCCCTGCATACAAACTGAAATCAGCTGATTGTTGTCCAAGTGTACGAAAAGAAAAATCAGTTTGATGTTTTTTTTTCTTTCTATCTACTCATCATGCAGCTTATTGAAGAACTTTTGTAGCTCAAATAAATACATATATAACTTTAACATTATTGCTTTACCGAGTCATGTGATTACTATGAGTCACTCTGTAGCATTATGCCTGGTAATAATGGTGAAATGTGGTCTTTTTTATGGTGCCTTTCATCCAAGGGAGGGTCTGGACTGAATTGAGTGAGTGTGGCTTGTCCTTATCCTATCAGCATTAATGGCAGCGTTTACACATATATACTGGATGAGTTGAATTTAAAGTTGACCATCCAAATGTAGAGTAGACTCATAAGATTTCTAAATTAGGACTTTTGTTTACCTTAAAAAGCTCGTTGTGGTGCTGGACCCTGTCATTGGTCTTTATGTTTGATTGCAAAGACATGTGAGGATGTCTTAGAGTAGTATTATGCATTATGCACAGTGAGTTGAACTGGGTGGGCAGTGTTGGAAAACCCAAGTGTGTGTGTAAGAGTGAGGCAGTAATGAAAGGTGTAAAAATACCATGCCACTCCAAGATAAACCCTCTCTCCCACGGGCTGACATTTACAGAGCTCTGGATGGAGCGTGGGAGTACGTGAGGGGTTTGCCCTATGAGGGTGTGCCTGTGCTTGCTGTGCGTATACGTGTGTGTATGAGGTTTCCCTCCATCAGAGAGAAAAGGACCATTGATGCTGCTGATCCTATGTCAAGTGCAGCCCAAGGTCAGATGGAAACTCTGGAATTTTCCACCGGCATATAGCTGTTTGTGTTTGCGTGTTTTCAGTGTTTGCATAGAAATGTATGACGTTTTAGAGTGTGTTTCATTCATAACTGAGAAGGGAAATCTGTTTTCATACTGCAGAGTTTTAGAAGAGGGGATGACGCTGCCTGTTAGAGGAATGTGTCACAGCGATGCATACATAGTGAGATGTACTGTATAACCCCTCTTACACAGATCTTAATGAATTTTAGAAAAATGCATTGCAGCTTCTCACTGGTGTTTTGATGAAACCTCCACCAGTGTCTTTCTTAGGGAGTCAGAAAATGGGGTTTTCTAATGACAGGAATTCCTGTGTAAAGACAGGAAAGTTGCAGCCAGCTGTTTAAGTAAACAGTGAAATGTGGACTTTGATTGTAATCACCTTCACATCTGCTCATGTGATAAAAGTGTCTATAACAAGCAAATATGCATATGTGTACATATTATATATTTGAATTGCTTCTTGGAAGTCTCTTTCCAGCCACTTGCACTTGACCACTATGGACCTCGAAATTCTGTAAGTACCAAGAATCACTAAATGAGTTAAATGGACCCAACCTTCATGTAGTGGTTCATTTAGGGCCCCCTGTTACATCCCAGAGACCAAACAGCAGTCCACAATTTCAGAGCTAATGACAGAACATCAGCTGTTTGCTAAGCATGCCTGTCCATTTTTTTTTTTAATTCCCTGGGATTTTGTACTGTGAATTCATCCCAAATTTTTATTGCAATTTGGGGAAACAACCCTAGCTGTGGATGTGCCACTGCCCACAGCAAATTGAAAAGGCTGGAATTTTCCCTCTTGCACTGTTGTTTCCCGCCGAAAGTGAAATTCAAGTTAAAGGGCTGCCTATTCTGCAAAGTGTCAGGAATCCAGTGCACATCGTGTATGCTAAAGTGCAAGTAGTCAGTGCAAAAATAGCAGTGATCCCAACGGCTTAGGTGCAAAAGGAGATGGACCAACATTAAATAAGTTGAGGCTTTCTCTTTGTATGGGAGGAGTAGTAGAACATTGTTTAAAAATAATAGCTCATATATGTTCAGTAGTTCACCTTATAATGATTGTCAACAAAAAATACCTCTGGCCCCATGTCAGATTTTTTTTTCTTTGAAATGCATTCATTTTTAAGAAACACTCTAATGTAATGTCTTGTTGGTTTCCTTCTCTCAAACGGCCATGTTTGACATTTTCATGTCAAGCACAAACAGCCTTTAACCATCAACCTTTACTCCAACACTGCAACCCACACAGAAGACCCACAAACGCAAACTCACCAGAGACCTGTCAGGTCACTAAAATATGACCTTTGGCATGATACATCTGATAAAGTTCCCTGCTTTACATGCTGACAGCCTTTGCTGAAGTAATTTACCGGGCTTCAATAAAGGAGCACTCAGCTCTTTTGCCTCCTCTGGCTCAGTGGTTTGTGACAGGCGGGCAAGTGGAGGAGCAGCCCATTCAGTGACCCGCCATGGTTGATGTTCATCACAGTGACACTGACCTACTTAACTGCCATCTCCTCTTGAATGTCAAAGAAATCACTGCTTGACATTTGGAGGAAAGCTTGGTCAGTATTAGCCAGGAAGGACAAATAATAACCTGCGCACCCTCTGATAACGACTACTGGCAGAAAGGAGAAAAGAATGACTTTTTAGTGGGTAGCTGCATTGTCTGTGCGTGATTGGTGTTATATTTCAGAAGCTAGGTTAATTTGCCTGGAAAGTGCGCTCAGAGCATAAACACAGGCTTAGGCAGAGGCCATCACCGCTAACGTCTCAACTCGAATCAGACACAGATTGATGGTGGTGAGGCAAAAAAGGCACCTCTGCTGCGTATTTAGCAAGCGGCGAATGTGGGAAGCAGTGACCCGAAGCAGAGGTCTCATCAGTGCCTGTCCCTGTCTGAGCCCCCTCTGCCTGTCAAAGTCACATTTTAATCGCAAACATAATTTGAATTTACACTAATGAATACAAATGACTCCCAGGACTCCACAAGCTGAAAGTAATAAATTATTATCGATGCTAACAATCGCATTTCTGAAGCCCTTTTTCAATTAGCCGCCCCTGTGGAGACGATCGTGGAGGGCCCACTCAAATGAAGATAAACGATGCCCCTCGAATCGCCGTGCGCCTGCTCCCCTGATTTAATAGCTTTCTAATTCAGTAACATCTTCGACGTGACGAGGCATGAGGCTCTTTTCCCAACCAAAGCTTGATGAGAAAGTCACTTAATTGAAAGCAGGTGTTAATCAACCTTGCTCTGATGTGGCGTGTGATTTAGGAGGGAGTTTGACAAAGAGAACATCGTCCTTGCCACTCAGTGACACAGACCATCCAGTTCACAAAGGGCCCTTTTTGCTAGACTTAACAGCTTTTGGAGTATATCCTGCACCATTTAACCAAATATCCCATTATCACTGACTAAGACGTTTAAATGTGACCATTCAAATATTTTCAAACTTTATTTAGTAGATTATAAATTCATTTATTTTTGGCTACACAAGTAGCCCCCTAAAATTGCACTAAATTGTAATGTAATTTTAATTTCTTGTGGCACATATGTACCGTTGTTCCTTCTGGTAAAGCTCATCAACAAAACCAAAGTTTATGTCCACTGACAGGTGCTCGTTTACTCTGGCTGCTTGGAGAGGGCGCATGATAATTACGGCAAATTATGGTTGTGGAAAAAGGTCTTTGCCGAGCTCTGTTGATGGACTCGGGACTTGCTGCTCCAGAGCATACAAACCAACATCAAGAATGCAAAATTATTCACCTCCTTTAGCCTATAAGGACTGCTATGGCTATGTTGTGGTTTGCTTCTCATGTAGCTGTGTGGCTAAAAAAAGACACTGGCAGGCGTTCATGCTTTATTTTAGACAAAATACTCCACAATGCTCTTTGCCCATTTCCTAAAATTCAAATCACCTGGACCTTATTCCAGAATTATCCAGCAATTTTACATATGAATCAGTGGCCCTTGTGATATTGGAGACTAACTTTCCTTTCTTCACTACATAAAAGAACTGTACATTGTACAATAAGTCTTATAACAGCATCTTACAACTTCAGGCCTTTTATAACTACGCTTTTGTGTTGTCTTCTTGACTAGATGTGTCATTTTTCTCAAAAGAAATACATTCTGTAAAGCTGTTAGGACATTCCCTGCTCATTTTATTAGCTGGGCACATGAACCACAAGAAACGGAGACCAAGCTGTATTTGTACTTAGTTTGTCTTTTGTTGTATGTTTGTTGTTTTCACATTTAACAGGCACAATAGAACGGAGCAGGAAATGAAACAAATTTACTGGATTCCTCAGTGAATTAGATCATTTGCACAAAGCACCATAGGGTGTAATTATAGACCCCACTTGCATGTCAAAACAGAAAACCTAATGGCGAGCCCAGCTTACCCATTACCTAACCAACTTAAAAGGGGTCCCTTAATCATAATCATCTTCCTTTGACAAGTCTGTGGTTTTTGAAAATCTTGAAAGCCACAAAAGTGACAATCCGCTCCGAGAGCGGATGAATGGCTCTGTGTCTCTGTCACTGGGCCGTCATCACAGTGGAGCCTACGGGGTCGACTCGCAGAGGTCATGGTCAACAACAAATCAGAAAATCACATTTGTGCTCATTTATTTAGCCTGAAAATCAATTAAATGCCAGGTTTTGAAATCCAGAAAGACTCAGATTTCTTCTGTGATTGTAGCGTATGACAACTGATATCTGTTATGTGGGAAAGCACATTAGGTTGTTTCACTGCATTGATGACAATGCATCTGCTGTAGCACACACATGGATAAACATGAGTTTTCTTTTCAATGCTCTCACTCAGCATGTGGCTATTCAACAGAAACAAGTAAAAGTGACAGTCAGAGAGGAAGTGTCAGGGATGGCTGCAGATGTAACCTGAATTTTTTATATCATTATAGTAACGACTGCCCGGTCCTTTATGCTCCGCAACTCTTTTTGGCATCTTTTTGATGACAAGTGCCGGTGTTAGGTCACTTATCACTTGCATAGCATTCTTCTCGGGTACAAAGGGCAGCTGTTTTCAACCAGTTAGATCCAGTATGCTTTCATTATTCAGCGCAGAGGCAGTACAATGAAATTTGCTGCATCAATCAGGGCAGCACAGCACAACAACTAGCATTCAGAAGACAGAAGGCTAACTACACTACAGTACAATACCATACAACATGAACAATTTAAAGATAATGTGTCAAATAAGTTTATTATTCGTCTGTTATCATCATTGATAAATTGGTGGTGCATGTCAGTCATCATGTTACTCCATAACATCAAAGAGAATACAATATTTTTTTCCTCTCATTTTCGCTCAGTGCTTGTTGTTTATCAGTGCAGTTATTCTTCCTTCCAGCATACACAAGGATGTCATTAAGTCTTCCAGAACCACATTCAACCGTTGCGTCTTGACTATAGCTACTCAGGAAAAGAGATAAGGTGAATATGCAAAACCATGCCAAATATTTTTTTTCCATATCTTGCAAAAATATCCATCCAGTGTTCTTGAATTTCAGGACAGAATACGGTGAGTGTTATTCCTGTTTTAGGCACAGGGTGAAAGCTGAAACTTTCATATCATTTGTTCTGGTCTAGCAGTCAGGCATAGTTACACTCTGATGATTTTCTTCTGTGATACTGTAACACACCTCATTTCTTTCTCATTGGTGTTTACAACAAGTTCCCTGATTTGCAGCTGCTCAGGTGGTGGAGTGGGCAGAGGGTCAGTGGACTGATCCCCTGGCTCCTTCCATCCTTGTGTCAAAGTATCCCTGGTCAAGATAAGAACCCCAGTTATTTCCCTGACACAGCTATCAGAGTGTGATAAATTAGGAAAATGCACGTGGGCAGAGATAAAAGCACTGTAGGAATGACACCTGCATGAGAGGTGCTTTGAGTGTTCAACTTGAGTCGGAAGGTGCTGTATAAGTAATACTGCATTTTCCAAGTAAGATTTTTTGTTTTTGTAAAAATGCATTAATTCTTTCAAGGGACCACATGTGGTGTATTTAAATGCTTCTGTGCAAAACAGTTTGAATTCTTTGTGAGCTGAGCTCTGAATCTAAACTCTTAAAATATCCAGTGGATATCCTACATTATTTACAGTAAAAGTTATGACTTTACACTTCTACTTAATCTATGTTTGTGTGTAAAATGTTTACTAGATTTTAAAAAATCGTATTACTTAATGTGATGCATCATCCATTAAATGCCTTGATTTAAAGTTTTCACCCCATGTAATGTGTGAAGAGATACACAGAGGTGAAATATGAGGGGACAGCAAAGCTTTAAAGGAGGATGGGACTAACATGCCATGGTTAAGTGTGTCTGTGTGTGTATGTGCTGCAGTACATAACTTGAGTCCATTTTTTTTTTAAATCGCTACACAGATGGAAAGTGAACCGGCTTGTGTCCGTGTTACACTGTGAGAACACAAGATTTACTCATTTCTTCACATTTTTTATGACTTTCAAACACATTTTCTGACTCATTGCCTCTGTTAAGAATTTACTATCATTTTTGTTCCCAGTTTGAAATGTCTGTATTGTCAAACTCTTAAGAAGTGTTCCATAAAAGATATTCCACTTTGATCCTTGGCCCTTTTTCTTGCACTCATCTGTTTTCAGAATGACAATAGGACCCAGCAGCTTTATTTTAATGGCAGTGTTGAGTCCTTGAGCCTGTCAGTAATTCCTGCCTTGTGTTGTGGTTTGAATTTGAAACGCTGACTATTTAATAAAATGACATACACTGAATTGAGTTGCTGGTGGTTTTGCTATAACTCATAGCAATAAGAAGGTCTGAGCTGGGGAGTGAAAAGAAATAGGAGGAATGGGGGTGGGTAACTGGGGGATTGTATGTGTGTGTGAGTGGATCTGGTATAGATATAGTACACAAGAGCAGTGGCTGAGAAAGTGGAGAGAGGGCGAGCGAGTAAATCTGCTCTGTGGCTTCCCCAGCATCAGGTTTAAATGTGCGCAGAGTGTGCAACGTTTTCCGAGGGATTTCCATGCTGTCACAAAAGACCCCTGTGAGACCAGCTTATTTACCCTGCAGTAAAACCCGAGAGGGAGTAAACCGTGCAGTAAAAGTAGAAAAAGGGACACAGTGGAATTAGATTTAGGGTCGCCTCCGGCTCGCTGTTCTGTGTGTGCCATCAGGGAAAACCCAATCTGCTGCTCTCGTTCCGTTATTCGAGTTGAATTATGTTGTGTTCGGAGTCAAGGGGTAAAATGTGTTGTATAACACACAAACAAGTTTCAGAATAGCTTTTAATTAAAGAGAGAGGTATTACATTGTTCTCAGTTATTGGTTACATAGTGGCTGGTACAGTGACAAGATATTAATTTGGCATAAATAAGCAGTTGTGCAATTAGAGGTTATTATATTTCACAATGCTACGCATAAGCACTTGCTTGACTGTACAAGATGCATTTTCACAGATGAATGCAAAATGTGCTTTTCTTTTGTTCTTTGAAGAATAACTGTTTTCAAACATATCAGAGTTTCAAGTAGAACACGAACTTGCACATAACAGAGGGTTAGCTATCGTTGGAAACCAACCAACCAATCAACTAACCAACCAACCAACCAACCAACCAACCAGCGCGGAGTGAAAAGATGTTTCATACACAGTACAGAGGCTGATGGCTCTGCATGGCCATCCACATGGCAAAAGTACAGTACTGCATATGTCTAACCAACATGCTCCAAACAGTTTGGAAAATTGGGTAAGAGATTCAGACATTCAGTTTCCCTCCTCCTCAGGAGTATTGCTTTGTTACATTCAACATTTTGATCATGTTCAAGTCATTTTGTCAAACTCCAGGCTGTACTGTAAGAGTCTGCATGCAATAAGAGAGCTGGTGTGTGTTTGTTAGCAGCTACAGGAACAAAGCTCACAAGCAGTGACATCCAAAGGTTGAGGTTCAAACCAGCAGCTAGAAATCATTTTAGATTTGACTTTGACCGTTGCTTTGTACAATATCTAAAGTGGCAAAATGGAAAGTTTGTAAACCTCTGAATATTTTTTGCATTTTTGGCTGAGTTTGTATTAAAATAGCTACAGAATACAGAGAAAGGATGCTATCACGTAACAAATTACATGTAATAGCCCAGCAACTAATAATTTAAATTACATCTAAATCATTTTTGTACATTTTACAAAAAAAAGGGAATATTTAGTGTCCAAATTTTAGCAAAATAGTGAATTGAAAATTTATGAATTTTCAAAAATTTGTTATGTGGGGTCATTCTTTATCTGTATTTGGGATCACCAAGTTATGATAATGTTTAATAAAATGTTGTCTTTGTGATAGATATTGTATAAAATGAGCACACAAATTAAAAAAAAAAAAGACCGGAAGGCAGTGTGTGAACACCACACTGTTTCAGAAGTACAACTTAACGAAAAGGTGAGATGTGATGTTCCTCTGGTTTGAATTAACCAAAGTCCACCTTACAAACAGACCAAAAGCTGCTCGTTCACTCCAACCACTATCAGGTGCTCTCAAATCTGTTTCTTGTCCTCCGTCCCTGACCGCTTCAGACAAGTGGGCTGGGGTCAGTATGGAGCAAGTGATGTGTATCTTTCCAAGGCACTTGATGCTTTTCATTCCCTTAGATGATTAATTAAAGAAAATCAACATTGTTCTTTTACTAATACCCTTTTTTGCAGGGTACAAATGCACTTAAATGAAATCATAACACAATCTTGAATCAAATGCTACTCATCGAGGTTTGAAACAGACATTAACTTTGGTATGATGATCTTACACTTGTGCACTTTGATGACATTACTGCCAAGATGTAAATATTACCAGATTTAAAATAACATGCAACGTAAAAATGTAAAGAACATGGAGAAAAATATTATATTAAAAAAAACCCACAATGTTTGAGACAGAAGGCAAATCACTAAACCTGAAAAGGCAAAACAACCTCAGTGATCTAAAATAACGTGAGATAATCACAGCACCAAGAACACATACACAGACAAAGTCAGTTGAAATCATTGTAGCAAAGCTGAGAAGTACAGATTGCATATTATAGCCGGCTAAACTAAAGGAAGCCAAAGTAAAACTGTATCATCGACGTATCGCTCTGCTGGGCGCGACTGCACGTGGTCGAACATTCACAGCTTGTTTCTTACAGGTACGGTGGAAACATTCTCAAACTACTTTGTGGTTTCTTGGGTCTTCTGGTTGCCACTGGCTGCTGTGAAGCTCTAAAATCCCCTGTAAAACCTCCAACCAGACTTTGTAGCAGAAGAGGTACTGCTCCTGAAATGAGGGGGACAAAGGACACGTCTAATTTTGGTTACCATCTATTCCAACGCTTGAATTTTAACCCTTCTGCTGGCACTGACCTTGGTTTGAATCATCCCGTGTCGCTGAAGTCTCATCTCTTTCACAATGTTGCTTACATTAATCTAAAGGTAAAAAAAGAAAGCTGTTAAGCACAGATGAAAATGCATGCATGTTTTATTTCAAATAACAGTGATTAATGAAGCTGCTGGGTCGCACTTTGGCACAGCGGTGGTTTAAGAATAGCCAGTGATAATAGGATCTGCCCCTGCTGACCTATGTGAAAAATTTCACATCTGATAATTGTTTTTTATTTTTCCGGAATGTGATAGATAAGTGCCATCTTTAGAACTGTGCCAGTCGCATAACTAAAACCACTAAATGCCAATGAAAACCCATCAAAGTGGATTCCACTCACAGGCAAATCATTCTCGATGAGGCTAAGGATGATGTCAGTACAAATAAGAACTCCTGTGCGTCCGATGCCAGCGCTGCAGTGCACAGTGACGGGCCCTTTATGGTGCACCGCCCTTAGGTAGCGGATGAAGCGAACCAGCTGCTCGGAGGAGTGCGGCACACCGTGGTCAGGCCAGTGTGTGAACTTCAGGTGTCGAACAAAATGTGTTTCGCCAGTCTGGAATGGCAATTCATCAAATTTTTGCACAAAACTTGTATTTATTCATTTTTTTCAGGAAGTCAGAAAAGAAAGTGCCTATTTCTCACCTCACTCTCCACCATACGGATGATCTTGATGTGGAAGTATTCCAGGTACTGTTGGTTCTCGAGGTGAAGCTGGTACCTGCCTACATCCAAAGGCACACCCAGCTTCTCTGGCCAGTATTTGTGACATTTAATCCTTCCCCGCTCTACTTCCTGGGTCATCATGGAAACGACGTCAGATTTATTTTCCCAGATCATCTGCCAGAAGGTTTGCACAGTGGAAGGTAAAGGGCCCTGACAGGAGATGTAGAAGAACTCTTCATCGCCAACTTGCATGCGGATGTAGCTGGCATTGATATAGTCCTGGTTCTCTCCAACCACAACACGAGTTTTGTCATCTAAAGGAAGAAAGAGCAAAAACAACACAAAAAAATAGTCTCTGTGTGTTTTTGAGTTTGAGCCACAGACTTTACATGTCACTCAGTGGTTAATGAAGCCTTGATTTGAGCATTTTTATCACCAGCATCTCGATGTTTTGAAACCAGACGTGATGAGCGAGCGGTGCATCTGACTAAGAAGTCAAGGACGCTGCGAGTTTATGAGGTAGTGATTAATTCTATTGTTTATTTAACCACAAATCAGACAGCAAACCTCTGGAATTCGTGGTGATAACACAGCTTGTAATATTATTTGTTCCTGATGCTCCTTCGTTTATTAAAAATATAAATCCTAGATAATTACAACATCACATACTTGGCAGACTCAGAGACAATTATAAGTGTGGTACCAGTGAGTTATTGAGAAATAATTTGTTCTGTGTAAATTAAATTGCTTAATTGCTGTAAACAAACATCTTCACCCCCTTCTTTGTTAGAGTCAGCTTAAAGTGAGGCAATGAAACAATGAAATGCCAAGTCCCTGAGAATTCGTTTTTACGAGCTTTAAACCACCAATGAGAAAGACGGAACCCCCAAAAACGGGAACATAAAATGAATTGCAAGGTTTGAATAAATAAAAAAAATTAAACGTTTACACTCGACTTACAGGGTAGGATGTCTCTGTAGCGGTTCTTGTCTCTGTTCTCAGGAGCTTTTCCCACTAGACAGTTGTCAGAAGGCTTCAGATGCTCCAGAGCCTTTAGTATAAACATGGACATAATAACCATAATAACTTAAGATAATGCACCATTTTAATAAATGCTGATTTTCTACAGCATGGATGTTTGTCTGCAGCTCCACAGTGGAACCCATATTGTAGTAAGTTACATAATAACTTCCTTTTTATAAATCCAGTGTCATTGTGGAAGACGTAATTGGCACATTTTACAAGTAGTGCATACAAACCATGAACTCTTTGACCAGTTCATACTGGTCCAGTTGATGCTGGAGAATCTGGATGAGAGCTTTGACTCTGGAGCCTGAGTACTGGCTGGTCTTTGCAGGGGTAATAAGAGCTAGACTGGCCAGTTCCTCCTCTGATACTATGGGTGGGCCTGAGAAAAATATAGATTGAAAGAAGTGGAGACAAGGGTCACTTTAACCCTTTAATGCAAACATCTATGTATTTTAACTCAGACTTGTCATTACAGTACTAGAGAAACAAGCACCTGTTTGGGATGAGGCCATTTCCTGACCTTTGGTGCTGAATACATCGTCATCATCATCTTCACTGCTCCAGCCGTCTGACTGGGGTTTCCGGATGTCTTTGCAGGAGTGGTCCAAAAGTTTGCTCATAATTTGTTTCCTGGGGGAGTCAGGGGGCAGGGCAGGGGTGAGACCAGACCATTTTTAGTCTTCGGTAGGAAGGGATGAAATCATGCAAGGCTGAGCTTCCTTTCCCTGCGACTTTTCCACCTAAAATACAGTATAAACAAAAGGCTAAAATATATTTTTACTACTGCTGTACCTTTCTTTTTTTAAGCCTGCATGGAATAGTACTATACACTTCCTAGCTGTTACACTAACTGACATTTTCTTCTAATGGGGATCACAGTTCACAAGCATCAACGTTTATCCCACAGTCATCTTTTATGTATTGCTCTTTGCTGCCTCCTTATGGATAATGCTGGTACTCCAGCATACAAAGATGCAGGAGGAGGGGGGTTGAAGAAGAGGACACGAAATATGTAGACAATACAAGAGAGTAGTACTACCTGTCAGAAGCTCCATGCAACATGTCAGTGACACTGAGGGATGGGCAGCAAGCTTGATGAGAAGGGGTGCTGTTACAGCTCTCCTGTTCCACAGACAAAAAGCCAGAGGAGGCAACAGAGGGGAGGAGCAAGATGTTAGCAGCAGATGTTAGTAAAGATGTAAAGAAGGGTACGATTTAATTTTAACAGTTAATAATGTTGCAGTTAGTTTATATACAGTACTGTACAAAAGTCTTGGGCTGTCTTTTCTTTTTATTTTACTAGGAAAATGAGAAATAGGTGCAGTCAGGTATTGAAACATGAGCAACCACACATGGAAAATGCTGCATACAAGACAAAAACAGAGTTTGTACAATTGTAATGAGCTTGAAAGTCAATATTTGGTATCACCACTTTTATTCTTTAACACAGCCTGAACTGTCTTAGGCAAGCTTCTTGTATCTTTGGGAATAGTTCTCCAAGCTTCTTGAAGGACATTCGATGCTCTTCTTTGGATGTTGGCTGCTTTTGTTCTGTTCCCTACACTGCTTCAATACTGTTGAGGGTCTGGGCTCATCTGGGCCCATCTATGAATGACAGTGTTTCAATGTATGTTTTTTCTATCCAGGTATGTTTTTTCTGCACTGCTAGTGTTTTGGGGATGATGGTCATGCTGAAAAAGAAAGCCTTTCCCAATCAGATGCTTTCCAGGTAGTATTAAATGGTAATGAATTGTACTTTTCTGGAATTATAAGTCCATCAATTTTGAGAAGACCCCCCCCCAACACCCCCAAAGCTGAAATGCAGCCACAATGACAGGAGCTTTACCACGTTTTACAGTTGGCTGTAAACCTCTGCTGTGCTTCTTTCCTGACCTCCTTTGTACACACTGATAAAACTTTGAATCAAAACTTTCAAATTTGCGCTCATCATGTCATAAGACCAGTTGGCACTGATTTTCAGTCCACTTCTTGTGTAATTTTCCATAGCTCTGGCTCTTCTCCCTGTTCCCTTTCCTCAAGAATGGGTAAGTGACACTTATTCTTCCTTGGAGACGATTTCTAGGCAAGTTTCAGCAAACAGTAGACAGATCAACTGAGATGTATCTCTCATGTTAACCTTGATTAGGCACCTTTTTAAGGTTCACAGGTCAGGGTTAAATGACTTAACATGCAAAAAACATCCCGCTGAACATGATCAGGTACAGGGACTGGAGCGAAAATGAGTAAAAAAACAGCCAATGTCCAAAGAAATCTCTGATAGACCTTCAGAAAGCTGGAGAACGATTGCTCAAGACCACTTTAAAAATTACAAGAAAGTCTGGCTACTTTGAAGTTTAAAGAAATGAGAAGTTGCTCAAGACTTTTGCACACTTCTGTATGCTTGTTAGTGTCCACATTACCTGTTTACCTGTAGTCTCATCTGTTACAACTGTCAGTAGGTGAGGTGAGGGAGGGGGCGATGTTAGAACAACATCTGCTTCATTAACCACAGGGTCTGACGTTGCCTCTAAAACAGCAAACGTAGACAAAATGTCAACAAATAACAAGATTCTACACTGTAAAAAAAATTGTAATATAAAAGTATTGTACTGTGTATTTTACAGTTCTGTACTGTTTTTCTAGAATATCATTAAATTTACATAAATAGACTGTGATTTCACATTTCAAATGTAAAATAACATAAAATCACTGTAAATGTAATAAAACATAATTTTCTTGTTTTTTAAATATATTTGTCTGAACATATGCATATTTAGATTGTTAAAATACATTCACAAATGTATCATAATTTTATAAATATTTGTCCATTATTTGAAAGATTGAACTGTTAAATTCAAATGTAATACTATAGAAAAATATATAAAATGATTCTTATGAACTTTTTTTTACATCAAATATTTAGGGCGATGGTGGCTCAAGAGTTGGCAGTTCGTCTTGTAATCAGAAGGTTGCCGGTTTGAGCCCCGGCTCGGACACTCTCGGTCGTTGTGTCCTTGGGCAAGACGCTTCACCTACTGGTGATGGCCAGAGGGGCCGATGGCGCGATATGGCAGCCTCGCTTCTGTCAGTCTGCCCCAGCTGTGGCTACAACTGTAGCTTGCCTCCACCAGTGAGTGAATGAATAGTGGAATTGTAATGTAAAGCGCTTTGAGGGTCTCGAAAAGCTCTATATAAATGCAATCCATTATTATTATTTAAACCAACTGTTAACTGTATATTTCTGTACATTTAAGTATTATTATTCATATTGCCACATTCATTGACCTTGTTTATAGGTAATTTCATTGTTTAATCACATTAAAATGTTCCTAATTTAACGTTTAGAAGCACTTGAAAAAGGCAAAATCCCATGTAAAATTAGGGCAACAAACTGTATTGTCATTACTGAAAATAACCGTATTTTTATGAGAAAGTTATTTTCTGGTATTATTTTGGCGCCCCAGCTGCCAGAATATTACTGTTTTTTTAGGATTTTTTTTTAAACAGCGTACAGCTTGTTTTAAACATCTGCTTTCTACAAATCCTTAATAATAAGAAGGGGCCACACTTTATTTTAGAGTACCCTAATAAGACATAAGAAGCTGTATTTGTATCAAATTACACAGAGCTAGAAATAATGTTTTTATTAGGCAAATTTTACAAGCCATACCTTCATTAGGCATTATTCAAGACTTTGCATGAGCTTATTT
Organism: Oreochromis niloticus; assembly: GCF_001858045.2. NCBI lineage: Eukaryota > Metazoa > Chordata > Actinopteri > Cichliformes > Cichlidae > Oreochromis > Oreochromis niloticus. The sequence goes on from NC_031978.2 coordinate 19,023,834, forward strand.
GACACTACTGTTGTGCTGTAATGTGTTGCAAATTACCCTCTAAGAAAGTGTGAGCCTCTAATAATAGGAGATAAAGAGGGATTTGACTTTATGTCTCAATAAAGAGTTGTAATGACAGTAAATAAAGAGCCTAGTAGGTATCATAGCCTGATATTAGGGGATTGGAAAGTGAAATAATATTTTTAAAAACGTGTGAGAGTAGACTGTCAACAAATTACCACCTACACATTGTAAAAGTCTGGACACCATCGAGATTTTAAGGCATGATTGAACATGTGATCCACTATGCTTTAGATTTCTTCTAATGACCAACAAATGATCCAGTAGTAAGGTGAAAGTCAGAGACAATTTATAAGTATATCTTACGGCACTAAATCTGGTTTTCAAAGCGATCTTAACTTATGTGTAAGGCACTATAAACATACTATTTCTAATTGTAGTTATGCCTAATTAGACACAAAATATGGATTTTTACATCTTTTACCATAAAATTTAGCGCAGCTTAGGAAATGTATTTGTCAGAGAGCATACCAGGGGGGCGGTCCACTGGCCTGTTCAGCATGAGGTCAGGTGAAGAGCAATTATCAGGGTTGGACACAAGAGCAGGCTGCTCAGCTAAAATAGCTTCAGTTTGAGCTGACATGTTGGGCGGTGTAGGTGACTCGGAGTAGGTCAGGGGCAGGACGTCTCTGCAGATGGTGAGCTGCACAGTCCCTTCAGCTTTGCGTAGGATTTCCACCACCTTACTGTGGCTCAGTCCAGACACAATCACACCATTCACCTAGCATGGGCACAAAGAAAATCAAAGCCTCCCCCCCGACTACGGCGGTAAAAAAAAATTAATTCCATTACATACGTTGTGTTGTTACCTCTAACAGAATATCTCCCACTCTCAGTCGACCGTCCTGCTCAGCTACTCCACCTGAGCAAATTTCTCTCACCCTGAGCATGCTGCCATTTGTTCCCCCAACCAATGCAAAGCCGAGACCTCCTCCTTCTGGTTTAGTGAACTCCACTTGCATGATGCAATTCTAAGAAGACAAGAATTGAGAAATAAGGAAACAGATTCTCTTATCAGTTTTATAGCTGTGTATTTACAAGATTTACCAGATTGTATTCTACATAAAAAATTGCCACTGTGTCGTGTACATAAATGAAGAGTAAAGAATGCTTGTCAAACACACAGATAGTGAATACATTAGCAGATTGACACTAAGCAGACTCATGTTACAGTGTCCCCTTAGACGGACACTTGTTTAAGCAAAGCAGAAGGTGTACAGGAGAAAAGACTAGGCTATTGGACAGAACATACATTTGTTAATAAACTTACATCCTGTTCTTGGCCGAGAGAGAGACATCTGAATTGTCCAGCAGTCTGATACACAGCTTCAGCTGAAAAAAAGCCCATTCAGACAAAAAAAAGTGTTAACACGTACATTATTATGCTTTTAGAAAACATCAAGCAAGTTTAACAAAGGGAACTTCTGGAGTTTGGCTCTAAACCAGCAGTGGAACTTTCCTTCTCTACCGATTTGCATCCATGCGACCTTCTGCATCAAAATAAATTTCAAAACCAGACACATGGAGAAAAAACAGCAACACACACCAACCTCCCACCTCTTCGGACATTTTGAAAGAGAAGTGTTGAGCGGTGTATTTCTTCTATGACAGCAAAACAAAGCTGATCTTTTCAGACTGACCCTCTCCGCTTCATACACCGTCACCAGGCAACTGAGATACCTGTCCTATAGACCACTGGCTGTATGGTTCTGACTCTGTGTACGTGTGTGTGTGTGCGGCGCCTTTGGCCTTGCAGTCCAATACGCCAGTGGAGGGCCAGAGGCTCGCTAATTATTAATCCTGCTGTGAGAGCCCAGGATCTGTCTGTCAGCATTCAGATCACACACATGTAAACGCACACACTCAGCTGCAAAGAGAGCTATCTGTCAGCACCAAGCTCATGCTTCACCCTGACAATGGGACAACCATCAAAGAGATGAATGGTAACTAGTTACTGTGCTGATGATGAAAAGAATTTGGAGGAAGCAAAAAGAGAAATAAATGAATGCGAGAAAGAAAAAAACTCACCATCTTCAGTAGGAGAGTCTTTCTCTGGGGAGACTGGCTCTTCAAAACGAGCAAAGGACTTCCTGTCCTTTTTCCAGTCAAACAGACCTGTCGAAGAGAACAAAGAGATCAAGCATTAAAAAATACCTTTGCATTACACGCAAGTAATTGTTTTGCTTCCCAGAATTTTAAGGTTTTCTGGTAATGATTGAACCTAAATTATCATTGTTGAGCACAAACATATTTGGTTTCTAAGCAATGCATCATTGCATATACTGCATAGAAACCAAACTATCCTGTTTAGCTGTCCTTGGAGTCCCGATCAAGTGAAGCCATGCCATAAATTCTTTGGAAGCACTTACCGTTCCACTTACCCCTGGGGGTCACTGGCTGCTCTTCTCTGTAACAGACACAAGAACAGACTCATTCAAAGAAAGAAAGGCAAACACTAAAAACATTATCTCTCTAACCATTAATACCTGATGACTTTTAGTTTCACTTTACGTGGAGCGATCTCACAAGCTTTGACTGCATCCTCTAGTGTCATTCCCAGCGTGCACCTTCCACAGATGTACAGGATCTTGTCATTGGGTTGGACACTACCCTCCTCGCTGGCGGGGGAACCTGGCACCACCTCCAGACAGTAGATGCCCTGCCATTTACTACCAATGCCACCTGTCAGCTTTATTCCTGGAAAGGGCACGCACACAGATTAATTCAAATAATATATGATTGATGTGCTTCTATGCAGTAAGTCAAAGTTTATATAAAGTCCCACCCAGCTGTCCTGAAGGTGTCTTGTGTAGAACAATATCAGGCAGGCTGTCACAAGAGGGTGGAGCCACCAGGTTGCTCACTGCTCTTCCTATTGTCATACTCAGTCTCCTTGGAGATGACCTGAGAATAGTCATGGCAACGTCATCTGCCACACTGGTAACATCGTGGCCATTTACCTGGTAAAAGATGACAGACAATGAACAGTTGTCATATCAACAGGACACGCTTAATGATTACTTTAAATGTGCAGGCACAAGTTTTGGTGCATACTGTGACGAGCCTGTCTCCTGCCCTGAGTCGTCCATCTGCCTTGGCTGGATTGTCCAATATTTCCTGTATGTAGTAGCAGTTGTCTAGTTTGCTTCGAGTGATGGTGAACCCAAAGCTTCCACTTCTGGACTTAGTCAGAACCACTGACAGCTCAAATTCTTTAACCAATCCCTGTGAGAATAGAAATTAGAAGGTCATGATTTTAAGAAAAAAACAAGAAAACTTTAATTTTGAAAGTTGGTGTGGGGGATATAAAAAGCTTCAAAAGTCAGTGGTCCTAAAAAGAAACACCTGGATGAACATTTGACACTAATTAGGTTCATTAGCACCAGGTCAGTAACATGACTAAGTTAATAAAGATCATCTTAGAGATGCAGAGGTTCAGAGAATCTGTGGCGACGCCTTTTATATTTTCATGTTTTTTGGAGATTTTTATCACCATTTCTTCCAATAATGAGTAGGTGGCACTCACAGGGATCTTTTTCTTTGGAAGAAGAATCATATGATCCATGAAACATGCCTTTTAGGTTGGTCAGATGCTGCCAACACCACCCCTTTGATTTTAACATAGAGGGGAAACCCTGGGTTAAGTTAGCCAGTTGATAAACAGCGTGATATAACTGCTTATCCTGATTGCCAATGTTAGTGAATCCAGAATGGAAAGATACCCAGGGTATATCAAACTGTCTTCATAGTATAGGGCAGAGTAGCACTGCATTAAAAACAGGGCTGACTGTCATTCCTGTTTTTAATGCAGCCTGCTCCATGGGCTCAGGAATTCTTCCAGATATCATCCTCTGTGAATCCAGACTGAGTTCAAAAGCCTGCATCTCTGTTGGTTTGGGGTTACATTAGTGCCTATGGAACTGGCACCTTGCATATCTGGAAAGGCACCATCAATGCTGAAAGGTATATACAAGATTTTAGAGCAACATATGAACCCATCCAGAACACCTCTTTATTAGGGAAGACCCTGCATATTTCAGCAAGACAATGCTAAACACCATAAGCTACTATAACAGTGGAAGAATTGAGGTGTTGAACCAGCCTGACCTTTCACCAGTTGAAAAAATTAACACATCATGAAATGAAAAATACAACATAATAGCAGGCAAACTAAAATTGTTGAAAACACAGCAAAATAAAACTAGAACGTCATCGACTTGCCTTTCTTCGACTCTCTTCCTCTTCCTCATCATATTCGTCATCATCGTAATCTTTGTATTCCTTTTCTTTCTTTTCTGGTTCTTCTCTAAATTGGATCGGAGCAGCCGGGGGCAGCAGTGTGGGGGGCAGCACTGGGGCAGGTGGACTAGGACAGGGAGCCACAGAGATAATCTGAGCTGTGATAGGGGTCAGTGGTGGAGGTTGAGGTGGGGGCACCAGGGGGCGGCTGATCTTGGACATGGCTTTGTAGTGACTTGGAAGAAGTCCCTGCTGGATCGGGTGGTGCTTGGTTTTTGGAGGCTGTGTTGTGAGTGGCTGGGATGGGTGTACCAGGGAACAAGTGGTGGGGGTGTCAGATAAGAGGTTGAGGGCCAAGGTGGTGGGGTTGGGGTGTTGATACTGCAAGCTACTTGAGGTTTGAGAGCTAAAGTTGGCTGTTTGAGTGCTAGCGGTGGGAAGCATGTGAGGAGGCTCCAGTGTGGAGCTGATGGTCAGGTACTCTTCATCTGCCATGATAGTGAGTCCATTTCCCATGAGGCAATAGGTGACACTTCCATCTGCCTCCTCTCTGACTCCACTGCCGATTAAAAAAAAAATCTTATTTTGTGGTCTGCTTAAAATTAAGCCAAATGTTCATGTTCATCCTAACAATAAAACTCTGTCCCGATAAAAGACATCTGCACGAGTTTTAAAAATAACCACACAACATGCACATCAACACATGACAGCTGGCATCTGAAACATTACCTGGTATACACAGAGTTGGAGCCAGTCTTAGGACAGACATCAATAAGCATCACCGTAGAGCTTGATGTTGTTGCATCCTCCTCCTCCACATCTTTGCTCTTCTTTTCTGCTTCTGCTTCCTTTTGTTGCTCGAGCTTCCCAGCAGCTAGTTGTGCCTCTGTTGGGGCAGGTGGAGACCCAGAGCCAGGCGAGGTAGGTGAGGCAGGTGATGCTGGCGAGACTGGTGAAGGAGGAGATGTAGGTGATGTTGGTGAAGGAGGTGAGCGAGGGGGAGATGGTGGAGTCTGTTGTGTCTGCACTTCTGCCTTGAGATCCTCCTGGCTCTCTGGGAGTTGTGGAGCTGCAGGAAGTTCTGAGTTTTTCTCTGTTTTTCTGGTCGGCTCCTCCTCCTGGTTGGAGGGCTTTTTGAGGAGCTCGCTGTAGTCCTCCCCCAACCTGATGTCCAGAGACCGGGATCGAGCATCACGGAGGGGCGTAAGACGCTACAGTCAGACAGAAAGTACAATAGTTTGTCTAATAATGTCTACCTTGGGACTGAATTTACAGGGATTCATGAGTATATTAGCTCACCAGCGAGTTATTATCTCCATCATTCAGTGCTCCTGGTCCAGGTCGGCAGATCAGCAGATGAACCTCAGATGGAGCTCCACGTAGCAGAAGCAAAACCCTCTGAGACAAACAGAAAAGGCTGATGGGCTAAGAAACTTTGAATTGGTTAAAACATGAGACAGACTTAAAATGTGCACAGCTATCTGACCAACATATGTTTAAAAGCAACCCTGCTATTACCATTGTAACTTCTTGGCAGTACAGAGAAGATTAAATGACACAAGCACAATGACACAAACTGTTTTCTATTTCAAGTGGTACAAGATTAAAGGATTAGTGAAACAATGAAGTGAATGAGACTTGAGAGAGAACAAGGTCACTTGTGTTACTTATACACTCGGCAGTCCATTCATGATTATCCATTGTGCTTCCACAGGTTTACACAGTTTTAAGGCTACATTGGCTATCTTGCAAACAGGTTTATTTTGCTTTTTAGCTTCTTATGGTCCAATTGTGCACCCACATTCTTGTCCTCTTATAAATATAAGAAATTAAAAAAAAAAACTAAACAAAAATTACAGCTCTTTATATATATAACAAATACACTATCTGATATAAACATATAAATTCTACCTGATAAGGAAGATTCTTGAGAGGCTCTTTGTTGACCGACAGAATGATGTCTCCTTCCCGCAGCAGGCCACTTTCCTGCGCTGGCTGACCTGGGAACAGACGTTTGATGCGGACCACGCTGCCGCGGTCTGGTCCTGAGTGCAGCTGGGAGATATAAAAGCTGAAGCCGAGGCCAGACAAGCTCTTCCTCAGCACCACCTCATGTGTGTTTTCTAGGAAAGAGATGAAAGGAAATACTTGAGCATTAACATGTGAATTGTGATCTTTAGCAATGTGCTAAGAACATTTTTTAATTCAGTGTCACAAATGCATGTTTATTTCTTTTTTGTTATTATTATTTGGTAATGCATTTTTCCCCTTTTATTTTACTTTTTTTCCTACTATTACCAGTAAAGAAGGGAAGGCTATGTGCCAGTGAACAGGAAGCTTTAAGGTTTCAGTGGATGCAATCCCAAGGGACTGAGGCGGCATCAGCCCTAGATGACTCTGACAGCAACCACAATGTAGCTGTCAGATAACTCACAGTCACCTCTGGGCCATGTGTGCACGAGTGTGTGTCCCTGACACTGTCTATCTTTTCTTTTTATTACGAGGGTAAATGCCCCTTCGTCTCCCCTCTCACCATCGGTTACAAAGCTGTAGTCCTTGGCTCGACCACTCAAGGTCGTTTCCATGGAGACTTCAGTCCTGAGGGGCTGTGTGTGTGATGCACTGTGGACCAAGGCAGGGCAGGGCGAGTCAGGTCTAGGCTCCAGAATTACTGTGGGCTCCCTCTCGAGCAGCAGGCTCACCACCTATAGGGAGCAGATGACGCACATACTCCCCCTTAATATGTTTGATAAATTTAATGGAACAAATAGCGTCACAGCGGGCACAGAGAATAATGTGTAGCAACACTGGTTCCTGTCATTTTTTCACTGGATGCATATTGTCAACAGTGAATAACACTTCCTTAAAAAAAGTTAAGGTGGAAAGGTCTAAAGGGTCAGGACAAGTCCTTGTAATTGTAAATTCAAGAGTTTGGACTTTAGTGCTTTTGTCATTATGTTAAGTTTTATGCTTTTATAGTTAAGCTAATTTAACTAATACAGACTCATTAGGGAAGGATTATCATCATGGATCACGAAAAGATGGATTTAAAGAGATGAAGAAAAACGTAACCTCTGCGGAGGATAGTCACTTAGTACTGATATTAATGTAATCATATCAGCAAACGAGAACATTTGTGTGTGTGACTGTGTTTCATTGCATGAGCAAGTGTTCATGCCCATGTATGTATACCTCCCCAGTCCTCTTCAGGAACTCGACAGCTTGATGGTGAGTCACGCCCCTCAGGTTGGACCCGTCAACCTCCAGCAGTCTGTCACCTGTCATACGCACAAACACAAACCTCATCATCATTAGCAGCATCAGAACCTAAACTGTTTGTGATGTGTGTGTGTGTGTATGTGTGTGTGTGTGTGTGTGCGGTTGATGACATGTCAACAAACTTTAAGGTCTCTCCTGCTCACTGAGGCACAAAACACGACACAGCACAGAGGTTTACAAAATTTAAATAACAGCAACAGCAAATGTTTTATAATATAATTTCTCAAATACATTTTTATGCTCTTTGGGGTTGAGACATTTTTTATCTTACTGTTCAATACACGATCACTTATGTAATATGCTGCATATGGAAGCTTAGGAACCTTTGTGTCAGATTCATACTTTACAATGCTGTGATGATGATGATGTTAGGGTGACTGTTATTAAGGATATACTTACAATGTAACAACAACTGATAAACTGGAAATAATCATTGATAACTGTGCGAATTTATCCAGGTTTAGAAGTTTAATACGGATCCTGCACATTTTCACTATTTATTTTTTATAACCCTTTACCTTTTTCGACACCTGATCATATCTTCTAGTGCCAAATAAAAAGATTACCAATTTGAATGCGACCATCCTGCTCAGCAGCACCACCAGGCACCAGACTCTTGATGTAAATGCCTCCATCATGCACATTAGTGTTAATTCCTCCCTTTGGCAAGACAGAAAAAAAAAGGAAATTCATTTGGCTGACAGTAAAGCAGTGATCTTATAAAGTTTTTATATGATTTAAATCAATTCAAATTAAATTAGTCAAGATAAAGTATTTGGCATTACATAAAGAACATGCTGTATTTTTATAGCTTCCCTATCCAAAATGATTCAGTAAAGAAACCAAAGTCTACTTTCTTTTACAACTAGAGAACAGGAGGAAAACACTCTTCATTAAAAGGGAACATTTCACTCACAGCAACACTGATGCCGAGGCTTCCACTGCTTTTCCTCAGCTCCACTACAAACCGCTCGCCTGTTTTAAGGCTCAAGATAGAGGGCGACCGAGAGCAAATGTCCTGAAAAAGACGCAGAACGGAGGATTGATGTTCGATTACAAGAAATGATTTCATGAAAAATTACATACAGTAGCATGAAAATGTATTGTAATGTTTAGAGGTTATTTCTGCAAGTAAAACATGTGAAATTTAAACATTTTTTGATTTAGAGTGTTCGTACTTGTTACTTGATAGTTTTGCAAAATGTGGCAGTTATTCAAAACAATTCTGTAAATGTATGCAAGTTTTAAAATAAGTGTCTGTAGCCCTTAATATTATAGGTAACAGTGTAAATGTTGAAGATATAATGACTTTCAAATAAATTAACATCTGTACTGAACTGAAAATAAATAGATAGTTAAAGTATTCCTAAAAAAGAAAGGAATGAATGAGTGCATCTCCTTGGGACACTTCCGAATCCTGTGAATGACGACATCTCTTAGTTTTATCCAATTAATGTGAGCACTTAATCTGTTTATCGGTTACCATTGGACTCTTTTATCAGCTTTGACAGCACTGCTTCTTTTAAAAACAGTAAAGTCAATCATCTCTAACCGCTGTCTTCTGAGCACTGGTTCTAACCTGGGCATCGTGTATTCGCACCACAGGAATGTGAAGCTTCCTGTTGTGTTTTGGAGTTGCCATGCTGGACAATGTGATGACCTCCTCGAGTTCCTCCACTCCAGGACGGTACTCTGTGCCACTCAGGGTAGTCTGTGACCCGAAGTTCCTCTCCAACGCTAATCCAAGAGTACTCTGACTCAAAGAACTTTGTCTGTCCTTCAGCGACTCTGAGAGGAAAACAACCAGGTGGCATTAAAGACCTAAAACCATAAAATAACTACTACTCTGCACAGTATGATCTGATAATAATTTATAAATATTTGAAGGATGGACGGAGAAAGCAGTGGGCTGATCTTACGCTTAGGCTGGGACACAATGAGCTCCACCTCATCGGGGCTGTTCTGTAAGATGGCAGCAGCATCACTGAATGTCACTCCTTCCAAACTAGTCTTATTTAGTGAGATGAGACGTCCACCTGGAATAATCAGCAAATCACCTTCAAGTCCTTCTGACACATCATGTCCAGTCTAATTGTGTATCTTTCTCTAGAGATTTTATGATACATTTTCATCCCGTATCTATATTTTTTAATCTGCATCGTTTGAGCTTTGCACCTGGTTTGATTCGTCCATCTTTCTCTGCAGGGCCATCAGGCACAATGGAAGCAATGAAGATCCCAAGGTCAAGTTTGCCTGTATTGTCCTCTCCCACTATCACAAAGCCTGAAACAGGAGCAGAGAATATGAAGACTTTTACTAAAGAATCACTTGGCATTAATGTTATGCCAGGAATTTTATCTCTCTCAGCTAAATCTGCGGTAATAAACTCACCAAAGCCCAGTTTGGGATCTTTCTTCAGGGTCACGCAGACTATCTCTCTCTCTGGTGGGGTCCGGGTTGGTGTATCAACTGCAAAACACATGTTTTTTAATATGACATAAATGGGCAGCAGTAAACTATTTATGTTTGCCTCGTTATTGTGCACTGGGTCACAGGGGCAGGTCAAAAGTATGGTGTGGGTTTAGGTCATATAAACAGACCAAAACATTAAGACTTGTACGCACTTTAGAAATGTTCAAATCAACAAATCTGGAATTAGATCTAAACACATGAAGAAAACATGTGGACTCCACATAGAAGAGCCCCTACTGAAAAGAAGAATAACTATTGTTGTGAGGGGACAGTGACAGCCAGACAACCAGACTGTCACTCTAATTCAACTCTGTGACCATCAAATTTCAAAACCTAATATGACTTAGAAGCTACCAAACAGGTGTCAGGTGCTCCATGCTGATTTAGTGTGTTACTCAAAGACTTGTTGCATTTCTATTTTATTTGTCAGCTCACCTCGAATGGAGGATGAGGCATCAGAGTCCTGCTTCTGTAGTGACATACTGGACATCATCCTGGGAAGAAGCTCTGGCGTACTACAACATATGTTCACGGTAACATTTAGCTAAATCCACCTATATTGTTGTGATAATAACATGAAACTTGTAATCATTATTAAGGGCTACCTCCAACACTGTCGCTCTTTTACATCCCTGAGGTCTCCCATTTCGGGCAGATCCTTGTTCAGCTCTCTACTCATCTCTCTCCTCATCTCTCTCTGTTGGCGGAGCCGAGCCTCCAATTTGGCAGTCAGGTCGTCACAGGACTTGGAGAGGGAGTCTGGTTGACCGGGCGCCAATCCTACATGGTTCAACATGCCCTCTGAGCAGGATATCCGCCTTAAGTTCAGGTTACGACCCCTGTAGGCGGATATGTACTTTTCCATGTTTTCATCTGGAGAAACAAAGTAGAATCAGGTGCTGTTTACTCTTTGTTGTGCTTGGTTAAAACCTTCTTTTAATATTAGCACTGCTAAACCCTGAAACAATATTTTTTGCTCACAGTACTCATTTCTTTTTCCATTTACGAATAAATATGATCAGTTTTTCCTACCAATCCCATCTCCAGGAGAAATGAGAAAAAAATAATAAATCAATCTAAGACATTTTATCCTATCCAGTGAGAGAAGAAAAAAATGTTGTTTTTTTTCTTCTCTCACTTAATTGGGATCAGGCTGGACAAAGAAGAGCTCTTATTCTGATTTCTCTTTTATTTGTGCAGTTTAATCTTTAAGCAGTCAAAATATTCCCACCTGGGATTAAGGTGTGGTTTAGCTGTCGTGACGTCATCTCGCTGTGAAACTTGTGCTGTGCTGAGCAGAGGTTTAGGAGGTATTGTGCTATTTTTGAGCTTTCCGTTACAAAACCATGCTTTTTCCCACTGGGGCCACCACACTCTATAATCAGTTTACGTCGCTGAAAGACATAAATCATTATTTAGTTCCTTTGAGCTTCATAGCAATACTACAAGTAATGTCTTACACAGCTTAGAAAAGTCTGACTGAAAGGTCATATGTTTTTACCCCAGTGGATATGGAGTCAGTTTCCCTCCAGAGGAAGCGTCTGGTGACAGTCCGGACGTGATTCTTCATCTCGTACACGATGATTCCTTTGGCACAGACTCCCAAGACCAACTCTCCAACCACCGGCCTTTTCTCTCGCCCCACACGGTGGAACATAACTCCATACTCTGGTAGCTGTTGTGCAATCTGATGTGCACATGGTTTTCAGATTTTGTGGGACTCAAAATCTGGGAGTTTAGCTGTTGATCCTAACTCTCATATATACATGTATTTATAAACTAAGCAGAACAGTAAAACTGTCAAATTAAAAAAAATAGTAGTTGTAATAAAAAAGTTCACCCAGACTTATGACTATAGCATACATGCAGTAACTAAAGGACAATATAAGCTACTTTTTAAACGAGTCTGTGTACTTGTGTGGGAATAAATGCATTATTAGCGTGGTTACCTTTAGGTACTCCATTTCTGCCTCTTCTGGCAGCATCTGTGCATGACTTGTATGTAGTCTTGGCAACTCTTCCTTGACGCTGGGCAGGGCAAGCTTCTCAAGCATCCTCTTGGACACATAGTGCTCTGGTTGGTAATAGTTCTTGCCATATAACTAAAAACAGAGACACAAAAAGGATAAGGATACACACTGACAGATAATGCTGCGACTTAAAGACATGCTGCAAACATGATCGTTATGCCCTCTGTACCTCTGACATGTAATCACCAAACTCAGCCTGCAGCGCAAGAGCAGCCAAGAATAAGCCTGTCTCCTCATTACAGTAAAGCCTGTCCTCCAAGATATCCTTACGCAGCTGTAAGTAGTACTGGTGACGAGTCAGTTTGTGCCTAGGAAGGAGGAACAAAAAGAAGAAGAAAAAGGCAACAGTGGGTTTAACTAAATACATTTCTGAAAATGAGCTTCCTGCATATGAGTTAATTGTGAGACCGCTGCAGCACTTACAGAATGAAGGAGATATCATCAACAAAAAATTTGACTCGAAGAAACACCAAAAAGGATGATATCTGCCCTTTTTTCCAACTGTCAGGGGCAACTTTGGAGATTTTTGTTTCATGATCCAAAAAGAAATATTCATCATCTGCAGAATGCCAAAGAAAAGCTTCTTTAGCCACATTTGTCTGAAGTGACTAAAACATCCAATCGTGGAAAGACAGATTCAAAGTCATTTCAGTTTTTCTCTGGAAAGGTATTCAGATAAATTACATATTCAATTTTTTTTTACTGTCAATCCTTTCTCACAACCAGTGCACTCAAGATAGATCAGGTCCCATTTATTATGTGCTCTTACCATCTAGGAAGGCAAGACCAAAGTAAAAGTGTTCCACCAAGTTTGCGTGCGCGACCACCATGTCAAACACATCTCTTGCTCTGGACTTAATGTCACAGCGAACCACCACGTACTGTCCATTAGGCATCACAACAGTCACTTCTCTCTGAGACGAACATGAACGGCCCTTTCTGGACTGTGGCGTATACACACAAACACACAGACACACACGTACATGTACATACATATACAAATACTATACATGCAATTATGCAAATAGACACAGTTCAGCATGCGAGAAAGGACAAGCTAAAACAACATGAGCAAACAGAAATGTAAACCGAAATTGCTTATGGGCAAGTGAGCCGAGATTATTCATTTACCACAATAGATCCTGGAAGCTCAAGAACAATTTGTTGCTCATCTGGCATTCTGACGAACTCGGGACCCAATGCCTGGAAAATAAAATTAATTAAACAAATATATATATATATATAATCAGCAGAAACACATCTGACAGGTTGTCATTCCTCACTAAATGATCAACTGTCTACAGAGATTTTAGTTCACCTGCACTGACTACTCTACAGTTCACTGTCATTCTAATACAGCTACATGCACACAGATCCACAGCATGCACTTTTACTTCGTGCCCTGCAAAAACATTTCACTTGACTTATGTCACTGATACATACCAGTTAGTTTCTGAGCTTACCTTAGATTTTCTCTGGCTCAGGCTGAGCGAGGAGTCGCTGAATGTGATGGAAGGACTGTGAGATCTGCCTGATGTCTTCGGAGAGATGTCGTGATGGGGACTCCTACCGAGCCAACTGCAGTTGCTGTCCCTGTGACGAACCCCACGAGGGATTCTGAGGGGAGAGAGGTGGGTGGGGAAGGACAGATTGTGTAATAGCTGTGCAGGCGAGTTGGAAAAGTCGAACAACGAGAAAATGTCAGGTCCCCTCAAAGTCAGTACAGACAATAAGGACGGGGGAAATGAGGAGCGGAAAGATTTATCTGTGCTGACATGAATGCACAGATAGCATCCTTCTACACTCTTGGTGATTTAGTGATGGTGTGCATGTATGCATGCATATATACATGCCTTTCTAAAGAAGATTGGTACAACGATGTGGGAGAGCTTCTCGGTCTTTGTCTCCATGGTCTTTGAGGTAAACTCCCTATAAAACATATTAAAAATGGTTTTTTTTAAAAATAGCACACATATATAAGTTCTGACTGTAAAACGCATTAAACAAAAATACATACAAAACATAAAAGCATGCATAATTCAGGGATTACATCCAGACACTAAAGTGATGCATTTTGACATGAAACAAACTTCTTTGAAAGACATCCTGTGACTTCTGTTCAGGATTTGGTTTCAGCCAAACTTAACGCATACCTGACTTTGAGTCAGAGTCCGTTGAGTATCTTCTACCTTCAGCACTTCCTTCGCTGAAGTCTGAAAATGGCCCTCTCTTTCCTGTCATCCAGGTAAGAAATGAAAGATGGCAGCAATGTTTAATCTGTTTTTTCCTCTCTGCTGCCCTGAGACACTAAGATGTTTGAACAGACCTGCAGGAGGTTTTAGCTTGGAGCATCTCGCTCAGTATCTGATTACTGGCTCTCGCAGGATCCTAATCCTGGGCTTGCTTTAGGTTAAGATTTTAATCCTGTTGTCCAGTGTACAGTCTTGAGTCAAACCAACAGTGACTGCAGCTACTTCCAGGAAATATGTAGATGACACTTCTTAAAGGTCAAATTTATGTAGGATGCATTAGGATTATTTAGAAATTAAATGAAATGACTCAGCTTTTTATGTGTGTGTTGTATGGACCTAATTTAAATCAAACATTTATCTCAACTGTATCATGCTCACCATGAAGTCTTTCTCTGATCATCAGACTTCTGCCGCTCAGAGGGACATTGCTGTCTGGCAGAGACGTCTGGTCCATCTGGAGGAAAAAGAACCCCTGCTATTCACAGACACTTTCATTTTTTTTTCATTAGTGCGCAGTATGGCATTCATTTCACACACAGAATAGGCTGATGAGGACATAAAATACCATCAGACATGACCTTAGTGTAGAAAGTCTTTTTTTTCCCCGACTCACTGATTCATGAAAAACCTCCTCCACCAGCTGCCTGATGACTTTGGCGGGGGGCAGCAGGATGGAGGCTTTGACCTGGGATTCGCAGGCTTCCAGGATGGAGTTGAGGTTTACCCGGCGGTGAGACAGGTCCTCACACATGCTGAGGAGGAGGCTGTTTAGATGGTCACTCAACTGAACCGGCTGAAAATGAGAATTTAAATAATAATTACAACAGCTGAGCTGTGATGGTTAATGAGAAAGTAACTGATGATTTTATATAAGGGGCTATTACCTGATTTTGAGGTAGGTGAAAATCAACTGACCAGTAGAGAGTCATACCCAGTGAATACACCAGCATCTACGCAACAGATGAAACCAGGTTTACTTTTGCATTCCTTCATAATGTGTTATAATAGTGACAATAATTATATATGAATGAGAGTGAAGTTTTTCCAGTAAGAAGCAAATAAGAGTAAGAACAAGATAGATACAGTAGATCGAAGTGAGCTGGTTTGCACAGAGAATCTTTAAAACAATAAAAAGAAATATATTTCAAGTATGATTGATTAAATCGGGGGTATGCCGTATAGTGGATGAATAAAGCAGAAATGCATATTACTGAAGCAAAAGGCAGCAGAGGTTTTGAATTGTGCATTGTGCTTTCTTTTTTGTAGTTTTAAGGCATATTTCTTGAACATGAATTCTATATAGTGGTTTTCCAAATACGAAATATTGTTATATAAATGTATGATCATTTTCACATTATAATTTTTTTTTAATAGTTACTTTTTTGGACAATGTTAGTACACACGTAGGGCTCTCAACTGCAGATGTCAGGCCATGATTTTCTTTCTTCAGCCACTAGATGGCGCACTTACACCTTATTCGACCTTCAGCTCCAGACATCCTGAGATTTTCCACTCAATAGAAGATACACATCAGTTTATGACTGGATTGATTTTAACGTCGCGAAGTCACTGCAGAGTTTAAAGTCGTTAATAAGCTGTAATGCTACAGGCTCTAGTACTCTGCACTGTTTGAGAAATCTGCCTTCCACTTTCACGTGAGATACGGGTACGAAAACACGCGCACTGACCCTCTCTGTGGCAGGTTTGGTTGAGCTGGCACGGCCCTGCAGCATCTCTGGAGCGGCGAATGTGGAAACCTCATCTGATAGGCCACAGTTCTTAAATGCTAAGGTACCAGTGGCTGACAGCAGCAAGGAGGTGGGGCTTATGATACTGCACATATTGTTGTGACCTGAAAAAAAGGAAACATTTATGTACTATCGGCTTTACTGTAGTTTTACACTAAAGTCCCACTGAGGGAAGCAAGAATGCACGATATGTTTAAATGGTTTCATAGATTTTCCACTGGCGCAACATGATAGTATGGTCATGGCGTTATAAGGCATGATGTATGTGAGGCTAAAATAACAGGGAGTGAGGTGGGGAGGGTCCTAAATGCTTTACCCTTATAAGAGACATCCACTAAAGACTCTGCAGTGCCCAGCAGCAAGGACCAGACCTCCTCCTCCAGCAGAGGTCCCCCTCGTGCCTCCAGTACTTCAGCTAATGTTACAAACGTGCTGCTCATTCTGCACACACTCCACGTATGCACCTGAGGGGGAATGCACATGGAGAACATATGCATAATACACACCGTTACATATGCAAATTGCGACTCATTAAAGGCATTTTTGATAGTAATATTCTAAAGAGAGGGTTAATTTCCCTTGCTTTACATGCAAATCAGGTATGTATAAGAGGCTGTATGTAAAGTGAAAAATGCACACATGATACTTAGTTATTATTCTTTATGCCAAACTTGTTATATATTACCCTCAATATTTTTGGCTTTAGAGAGAGAGCTGTAAGAAATTCTGGGACATTTCATAAACACAAAAATCCTTTTCACTGGATTCAGATTACTTTAGTGCTTTGGTCTTACTGCCTCTCACTTTCTTTGCCACTCCCATCTTCTAATTGGCTTTTCTCTGACCTGGGGGCAGTCCTGAGGAAGCTTTCATTCTTGCACCAAAGCAAGTGTGTCATTATCCCAAGTTAGTTTGTTACATACTATGCAGTTACCACATCTACATACAGCACTTTGAGTGCTGCATATAGATGTATTTTTCTTACTTTGAGCATTATGGTGGTTGCTGAGCAGTTCACTATTTTATATAGATGAACATCCAGTTGGACTGGACCTAAAAATGCGATTGTTTGGGACGATTATGGTAAAAACAAGCAATGACGCTTATGGGTGGTCTCAAATGAATAAACAGTCTTACACGCTTTCTATGAAAACATGAGGAATAACACTGTGAGTAAAACAGGCATGTTGATTTCCCCAAAGCTAAAGGTTAAACTGAGTTTTCTCAGTGGCCAATGACAGAATCTGGTTGTTATTGGTGAATAATTAAGTCCAGTATAACCTGATCACCCTGCCTCTTATTCTATCAGATCGATTGGTTTTATTGTGACTCTAAGTTAGTCTAAATCTTTCAAAGCAGTAATATAATAGGCTTGTTTCTACAGATACAAACCAACCTAATTACTTTAGACCTGATTAAATCTCCCTCTTAAACTGAACTTATCCTTGGCTTACAAGATTAAATGCGTAGCAAAAAAACAAATACGCTAATCAAATTGTAAGGCTATGAGGTTTAAAATCTAAGATGATACAACTGTAAAATTATATTGACAAGAAAATCATAAAATCATCCTCCCATAGACTACATAATGATGCTTTGAATGAAGCTAAAAAGTATGAAATTTGTCTGTTCCCCCACCGATCTAGTCTTCAGTAAAAGTTCAGCAACTGTGCTTCTGTAGAGCTATTGGAGTAACTTTTGTAAAGAGGCACACTGCTACTGGAGCCTGAAGAAAAACCTGGTTATTGGATGGTAGTTATAGCAACAATAGTTTTATGTGTTACTAAATTTGTGAGGAAACTGTAAGGGAATCATGCTGTACATACAACAACATGGATCTGCTGATGGTCTAGGTCAAGTATGTTAACTCACCATCAACATCAAACTTTCAGTTTCTATTAGAACATCTATATTCCCATGCAGACAATGATAATTACATTATAATTGGAGAACATATAGACATTCATTTAAATTCATTATAATTGCAGCGTGCAAACACAGTGTTTTCTCCTTCATACATTATGTTTGGACTAAGATACGGAACATACTGTGATTTAATGAACCACTAGATGACTAGCCTTCCTACACTGTTAGTAAAACCTTCTTACTTAATCATGAAGCAGACAGACACTTGATATAGATTCACATCCAGATGCTGTGATATATTCTGGGGAATTTAGGACATCACGCTTCTTCAAGGATCTAGGTCTCATGCAACCTTCTTTCTGGCTACAAGGTGAGAATAAACCCTACCTTCCAGTACTGTGAATTGAAAGTATGATACAGTGGGCGTAAAGCTATCATGGTGAGTGTTTATATTGTTTGTTGTGATTACAGCATAAGCAGTCTATAACATACAACCATTTTCACCCAGACCATTTTTGTCCTTACAGGCCTCAACATCACAGCTACACATTTTATAGTTCGTTCTCTTTACAGTCTTGTGGCTGTATCTCTGGGGTTTGTACCTAAAGCAGATTAGTTATCTTCTCAAATCTGCAATCAATAAAATGCAATTAAAATATGAAGACACCAGTATCACACATGTGACAAACAGTAGTGTAAAATGAAGGTGATAAAGAGTGTTACCTGGTACCATATGTAGCCTGTGTCAGCGGTCTGATCCTTAGTATTATCTTCAGTACTCCCAGGGATCCAAAGTAATCCTCGTGATCATCGCATTGCTGTTTTGATGTCCTCGCTTTGAAGGCTGCTCGGTTCTGGCAGGCAATTCATCAATGACATTAACTATACATGGTGCATTCAATTGCACTATTACCACACTCACCACGCTGAAGATCTGAAACTTTTTACTGTAATTGGCGCTATTCTTGGCGTCTCGTCTTTAAACACTTGATTGGATTAGCCCCGCGGTTTGACAACGACGGGTCAGAGCCACCAATAGCCGGTGGGGTGAGATCAGCTACACCGATTTAACTAATCCGTCTGACGCCCAAAGGTGCGGTGGATCCCCGGGGTTGGTGCGCTACAGAGAAGCCCGGGTAGAACGGACGATCTCGGCCACGCCAGTGGGCAGGAGCTTGCGGCTGTGGGGCTGCTCCTCAACAATGATCATAACACTGCGGGCTCTCTTCGAACAGGGGGTAAGAAACCGTAGTAGCCTCGTCTTGCTGCGGGAGTCTGTACTGGGACGTTTATCCATCGCTGTCCAGGTCTTTTTTTTGCGCGCAGCTTGTCTCTGCAGGGCCTGTACCTACGCAGGGACAAAGATGAATAACGACCGTCCAGGGTTGTGAGGTGGGTGCTGGGAGAATTTAAACTACTCAGCGCTAAGTTAACATAATTTTATCTCATGTCCTTACTCAGTCACATGCCTTCGCAGGCTCCGTGCAGCGTACGCTGGTGTAGTGTACGCCGGTCTGGGTGAAGGAACTGATGGATGGACTGTAGATGGTACCCTTTTTCATAATATGCTGTGGATTTCTGCAGAGCCTTCATCCTCTACAAATTACCCAACAGCTTACAGGGGATAATAAATATTACCTTCAATTCAATATTATTTTTTCTGTTCCGCTACATCAGTGACTATTCCGGGAAAAGACGTGTCCAACTTTGAAATAATTTTATTGAAACCACTGTAATAAAGCTTATATATGAGAAATACTCACAGTTTAACTAAGGTAAAATAGAAATTTAAACTAGCATCATTGATGTGAGAAACCCAATATTTACTACGTTGAAAAATGATAGATAGATAGATAGATAGATAGATAGATAGATAGATAGATAGATAGATAGATAGATAGATAGATAGATAAAATTAAAGGAAATATCTTCAGTTCTAGACTATTCAAAATAAAATAATAACCTAACAGATTTGACAAAGGAGGGAAAAACAGTATAAAAAACTCTATGAATTCCCTTTGCTTGGAGCTGTTCCAGAGCTTCACTTCATACCTTCACGTCATACCCCTGTGAAGGATTTTGCAACAAGGTCAGTTTTAGGAAGAGGTTGGGATCGGTGTCAACGTTTTTTGTTTTACTTACAGGAAAACAAAAAACGTGACACCTATTCTGTCTGACCTGTGTGCTTTATGATTCACACAGCCTGGAACTTCCACTGTCTTTATGGCTGTGTGGGTAAATTGTATGACATTCACTTTGATTATTCACTTTTCATTACAAACTGAAAGATAGAAATCACATTTCTGCATTGCTGAGCTTTGTTGACTAGAAGTATGATCATTATTTTTACGGGGGCTCTGATTAATTTCCCTTAACAATAGAATATTTATCCATTTTCGGAACTGCCAGCCCTCTACAACAAGTTTACTGTGGGCATAACGAGTATAAAGTATGCAGAATAAATATATTTTTCAAACGGAAGTTGGCCAAAACTGTTTTCAAATAGCTGGATACATAAGCGGAAGCAAGGATGGATGGAGGAGGAGGTGGGTGTGTCTCTGTGCACGAGTGACGTCGTGTTGGTGGGACGCATGCCCCGTGCGCACTGCGAGTCCCGGCCTGTCAGTGGCAGTCAGATGGAAACGTAGGCAATAAATTTGGTGAGGTCATGTATTTTTAAGCCGCGCAGCCGAATAAATGATCATTCAGCGGCGGCATAAACAAATAGCCCGCAGCCCCGGAACGTTTCACCGCTGAACGAGCAGCCGGGGGATCGATAGTTTGATGATTTGATGACAGAGGTAAGAGGAGGATTCGCACCTCCGCTCCTCAGACGTGCTTATTGTTTGGTCGTGGGGGGAGGGTCGTAAGTGGCTACGTTCACGCCGCTTCACCGAGCGGCTGTTGTGTTACATTGTAGCCTCACTGATTAACAGAATCCCTCTTGTTTGTTTTAAATGTCGTCAAAGTCTAATAGTCCGTGTACGGTTCACTCACGGATTCAGGGAGAAGCCGGCCGGTGTCATCACCGACTGTGTCAAAATCAGGGCCTGACTGTCATATCGTCAGTTAATATGTTATTATCACCGCCAGCTATCTCTGCCATCGACAGGACAAGACGAGGGGTCGTGTGTCCAAGGTTAACACTCTGACATGGGTTGAAGATGAATAATAGCGGTCCTTCACTCGGTCTCTGTTATTAATGTGTAACGCTGAGGCTCAGCGCGGTCGTTTTCTTGTTGTAGTCTTTTCCCGTACATTCTCTGCGCGTGTGCGCTGGAAAGCAGGTTGTCTAAACTTTTGATTGAGCATATTTTAAGGTTGCTATATGACAGAAAGTATCCACGAGGCAAACTCTAATAAACATGTACATGGCTGACACATCCCTTGTGTCTGTTGATGAGTGATGCATGTAAGCTGGGACAGTGGGAGATTGTATCCTGCTGTGGTAAATTGCAAATGCTGGTTTTCCTGTGTTAATGTTTATATGTATCGCTAGGAGCTGACTGAATGAAGCATAGACTTTGGAAGCTATTTGTTAAATCAATAGAGTGAAGCAACTTTTTCTATTTATAGAAAATAAATGGTGAATCATTAGAAGGCAGTGAACTCTGTGAATGACCCTGCTGTATTTGTGCTTTTGCAGAAAGCCTGGAGCTGCTCGATGATTCGCAGCACTCTGCATGCCTTTAAATCCATCCAAACTCCCAGCCTCTTGAGTGCTGCATGAGACTACTAATGTGGCTGCTGCAATCCTTGTAAATACTGCAGCTGACACATAACTGCAATCTAGCAGTAAGGCAATTGATTTTAGAGGAATTTGCTGCTGCCACGTGCAGTTCTAGGCATCAATACCGGTTATTTCACATTAGGGACATTGATATTAACACAGTGTGTGACCAAGTATGAATATAGGGCACAAGAAGATAGCAAGTGCAATTTCCTCACTGTAATCATCTGGCCCGAATTATCATCACAGATAGCCATTACTGCAAAAAATAATGGCTTAGATCATCCGTCGTATGAGCAGCTAATAACTATTCATATCACGGCCATCGCTACATACCAACAGCGGTGCCGTTTAAGCCGTCATAACTTGGATGAGCACAATTGTCTTCCGGTCTGGAATATAAAAAGAAGCAGCATGTCTATTTTCATGTTGTGAGGGAGGTGGATGTTATGGACGTCTTTGTGACGTTGGAGGAACAGAAGGAGAGCTGACTCACTTCATTCTGGCAATTATATCCCTCATATGGACTGTGTGTGTCGGAAGAGTGGAAGAATGAGAATGGGGAGGGTGATTATGTCGCTTATGTAAGAACTGAAGAAAGTGAAAGGAAGCTGCTTAGTTTTTCTCCTTTTTTAGGTTTTAGGCGTTTCAGTTTGATGAACATCGTGCGCACCAGTCGGCGTCCGTGTGTTGTGTATTATCTGGGCTCGCAGTCTCATGGTGGAACCTGACCCAGTTAACATGTGCCCGTGGAGGACCTGCTTGTAGAACTGAGCTGGATTCCTGGGCTGGGGTCCAAACTCAGCGGAATTATCACCGGGCTTGATTTTCCATGTGATGGAGTCACTCTGCGAGTTGTGTTTCATATGATGAAGTAGACCTCCCCGGGGCCTGCTGTTCTGCCACCACGGCTGACGATATCAAATCTGCCGTCTTGGTGCGTTTCGAAGTTTGCTGAGATGAGGAATTGCAGCGCATGCTCTTAGTGTGAAATTCAGCGCTCTCTTTTCTCCTTTACTCCTAATCTGCTTTCTCTGGAGCAGGGAAGGGCAAGTGTGATATCTATTGTTTAGTTCTGGCTCTGCAAAATATTTAAACGCATCTCCGTCTCCACAGAGGACATTTTTGGATGCACAGAAGGCAGTAATCAAAGATTTCACCATGAATAAAAACAAGAGAGAAAAGGAGTTCTACAGCGTCGATGTGGGGGACTCAACATTCACCGTGCTGAAGCGATACCAGAATTTAAGACCCATTGGATCAGGAGCACAGGGTATCGTCTGGTGAGTGGTTCAGCCTCATTCGTATTCAGTCAACAGCTGCTTGGAGAAATAGCGGTCACTCTTTCCATTAGTCCACGACAATCTAATTTAATGACACCTTCTGTTACTGATGAAACTAAAATTCAATCCCACATCAGTTGTAAATTGTGCCGCTTTATGTTACAAGCTCAGACATCGAAGGTGTTGAACTTGAGTATCGTTATTTTTTTATCATGTCTTACACCCATTTATGCTGATTTATGTGCTCTTCAGCTCTGCTTATGACCAAAACCTTGAAAGAAATGTTGCCATCAAGAAGCTGAGCCGGCCGTTTCAAAATCAGACCCATGCCAAGAGGGCGTACAGAGAGCTAGTCCTAATGAAATGTGTCAATCACAAAAATGTAAGTGTGCAAAGTACTCAGATACTTTTCGCCAGTAGGAGACATTGTAATGGTTTCAGTGTGTTCGAGTGTGCATGCGACCCAAGTTGTATTTTATTTTGAAATGCCACAAAAATATGATTTTGATTGTAATGCAACTTTATGCCCGCAGATCATTGGTCTGTTAAATGTATTTACACCACAAAAATCATTAGAAGAATTCCAAGATGTGTAAGTATCAAGTAATACAGGCAGTATGCAATCTAAATATAATGAATCTTGTCATGTGTTTGCTTGAAATGCCTCTTTAGCTTAAACTGTAAACGGTTTCCGCTCCGTCAGATACTTGGTGATGGAGCTGATGGATGCCAACCTGTGCCAGGTCATACAGATGGAGCTAGACCACGAGAGGCTCTCCTATCTGCTCTATCAGATGTTGTGCGGTATAAAACACCTCCATGCTGCGGGCATCATTCACAGGGTAAGCATCAGCTGGCCATGAATACACACACTAATGCCAGGGAGTGTTCTGACCTGTTAAACCTGCTGTGATACTTGACACTGAGGTGTTAGGGCAAACGGTCATCCGGCACACCTTTAGGTGGTGAATGCAGTCTTTCAATACAGTTTTAATGACTAAACCCCAACAGAAATCTGATTACTTTATAAATATATTGTTATTATAGAGCATATGTTGTTATAGCTACTAAACGACAGAACAAACATTCCTAATAAAACATCTTTGAACAAAATCCTGATTTTCTATCAGCTCGTGTGAGCTGATACAGACTTCTCACCTCCTCTGACGATGGAAGGTGAATCATTTTCCCATATGGATCAGTGAGAAGCAGGTGTGAAATGAATGGATGCACTGTGATTTACAAGAGCATCAGTATTGCAAGAAACATGCAGCCAAGTGTGCTTGAAATTGTGGCACCGATACCAGATAATTGCCGCTTACTGAAACGAGTATTGATCAAACATTGTTCAAGAAAGAAGCATTATTTTCTCCTTAGCATGAAACATCAGCCTGTTGCCATTAGATTTATATGAAAGTGAGGAAAACATCTCAGTAAACACATCTTCCTTTCGTTGAAACGGAGAAGGAGGTTCTAAGCCATTTTGCTTGTTTGCTCCTCTGTAGGACCTCAAGCCCAGTAATATTGTCGTCAAGTCAGATTGCACACTAAAGATTTTAGACTTCGGCTTGGCTCGGACAGCTGCGACTGGCCTCCTGATGACACCATATGTAGTTACACGGTACTACAGAGCACCAGAGGTTATCCTGGGCATGGGCTACCAAGCCAATGGTGGGTGATTTCCTTTGTGCTGTATCTTATTAGTCTACACCGTGTGCTATTTTAGATTTTCAGTGTAAAAAAATGAACTTCCGTTGCACCATAGTATGAGGCTTTAATTGATATTCAGAGATAAATCTTGCTTGCTTTAAGCTGCATGAAGGGAAATTGCT
The DNA here is from genome assembly GCF_001858045.2 of Oreochromis niloticus. Lineage (NCBI taxonomy): Eukaryota > Metazoa > Chordata > Actinopteri > Cichliformes > Cichlidae > Oreochromis > Oreochromis niloticus. The sequence continues at coordinate 19,048,625 of NC_031978.2, forward strand.
TGCTAACTCACCTCTTATATATAACTAACCTGTTGCTGTGCATTCTCCTTACCTCTTATTGGCTTTGTTCAGTGGACATATGGTCTGTGGGCTGCATACTAGCGGAAATGGTTCGGCATAAAATCCTTTTCCCAGGAAGGGACTGTATCCTTGTGTCTTTTAAATTCTTCCTCACCGTTATTTTTAACAGTCTTTTTTAAAGTTTCTGTCAGATTTTTCTCCGGTCAATTTTCCTATCCGTTTCATCATCACGTCATTAACTGTCTGTTCAACAATGCTTTCTCCCACTCGAGCACACCCACATCCGGCTGTCGCGGCTTCACTTCTGTTCTAATCGTCGCACCTCTTCTGTTCCGTTTTACATTCTTCTCACTTTGTTTTATTTTTGTTCATTTGTGTCCTTTTTTTCCCTTCTCTTCACCGTTTTTGTTTGCATGTCCACCTCCCTGCCATCTAAATGTCCACCTCCAGTGGATGTATGGTCAGTGGGATGCATTGTGGCTGAGATGATCAGGGGAAGTGTGTTGTTCCCTGGCACTGATCGTATCCTTCCCCATCATTGATTTATCACTGTGTCATCACTTCATCTAGTGTGAAGAGATCCACCATCATCCCGAGAGTTTTTCACTCCGCCATTCCACCAACATTACCTCTGTCATTCCTTTGCTGCTTCCACATATCGAGATAAAATGCAGGCAAATCTAGATAATAAATGGTGGTAGCCGCCGAGAGAGTACACACTATAGTTATGTATTGGCTGAATAGGAAAAGAGTGAATAGCCATGTCACCATAGATCAAGTAGTCTAGAGTTGGTGTGCAGATATGTGAGTAGAGCTGTTAGTGTGTGCACCTCAAAGAAAGCTAAATGTCATGTTGCCCTTATGGTCTTTTGGAGCGTATGTATGTGGCCTTTTCCCTTAACATTTACACTTCAGACATCGACCAGTGGAACAAGGTAATTGAGCAGCTAGGCACGCCATCTCAGGACTTTCTAATGAAGCTGAACCACTCAGTAAGAACGTACGTAGAAAACAGGCCCCGCTATGCTGGATACAGCTTTGAGAAACTCTTCCCAGATGTTCTCTTCCCTGCCGACTCTGATCACAACAAACTGAAAGGTGGTGTTTCTTGTCATGACTTAAACAACCAATAAATGATTCATCAAATGACATCCTTGTGATCAATAGCATGGGATCTTAATTGCTATCATTTTTTTTGTTAACCCCCCACAGCAAGCCAAGCTAGAGATCTCTTATCCAAGATGTTAGTAATCGACGCCTCCAAGCGTATTTCGGTAGACGAGGCCCTGCAGCACCCCTATATTAACGTTTGGTATGATCCAGCTGAAGTGGAAGCGGTAAGTGGATCGCTGATACTGCGTGATTCTCGAATGTGTTACATGAGATTTTAATCACTTCACTTTCAGTGGAAACTTGGCATCACTCTTGTTCCACCAACGTGCCATTTAAACCATTTTCTCTTTCTCAGCCCCCACCAAAAATCCCAGACAAACAGCTGGATGAAAGGGAGCACACCGTGGAAGAGTGGAAAGGTTAGACAGCCTCCTGTCACTGTAAATGTTTGACTCTTAGTTTATTATTTACCTGCCACACAGACGCCACACAGAAATGAACCAGAAAGCTGTGATGATTGAAAGTGATACTTAGTATGATGACGCTGTGGCAAATTACCAGGTGGTCAGAGTTTGTGATAAGGATGTTATGAATGGTGATGAAGCGACCTAATCAATTTCTATTAAAATAAAGCACAAAAAAACATGTCCAAAGAGATCCAATAGAGCAGGATTGACTGTATAAATGCAAAGAAACATCAGATGAAGCTCTGCATCTTTGCCATGGCTGCCAGATGGTGTATGGAGTGACTTTAGACACCTTTTTAAAGCCTCTCAGTTAGTGTTTTCCACTGTGGGGAACCTGACTCTATTGGGCATGAGAGGACTTAAGATTGTGAGTAAATATCACTTTCAGTTATGCAGCAGGATGAGCTCATCCTTATCCCTGCCAGGTGATAATGACCCCTCAATCATTTTTAGAAGGGTCACACCAGCACAGCCAGTCCAAATTAGTAACATGTTGCTATTTGGACCGTACAGTATGCAGTACACTCCAGCTATACGGGAAAGCATATGATGATTCCTCTCTCCCTCCCACCAGCTTGAATGAAAAAATTTTCCTTTTTTTGCAGAGCTGATTTATAAGGAAGTGAGTGAATGGGAGGAATGGACAAGGAACGGAGTAATAAGAGGCCAGCCGTCTCCTTTAGGTGAGTGATCTTGAGAACTTAGGGAGATAAGAAGGTGGAAAGGATTCATCTGCAATATTTTTTTTCACATAATGTTTGTTTATCAGATAACAAGACAAGTTGTAGTTTCATAAGATTCAGACACCCACTCTCTGAGCATGACTGAGTAATGCACAAATGGTTTATTAGTAAAGCAAGGGAGACATCAAGATGGACTGCACTGATATATCTTGGCTTTCTAGTCTTACTGACCTCTCAGAGGGCTATACAGTACGAGATGAAGAGAGTGGGATGGAGTGGGATGACCCACTTAATCTCCCGAGCCAAAGTAAATGATGCACATCCTGCTTGCCCAGTCCCATCATAATATAAATCATTTGTGGCAGAAAGTAGCTTATTTTCTTGTAATTACATTGCTCGATTCTATAAGAACATATTTTTCTTGTATGTAAGTATCGAGACTTTGCACAAGTACGTTGTTTAGCTGTGTCTAAAATACCCTATTGACGTATGAATTCTGAAAACACCAGAAAATGTCACTAACCTGTGTATTTTTGACGAAACCTAGGCGTTGATGTGTGTTTTTCGCAGCACAGGTGCAGCAGTGATCGACAGCCCTCCTCAGCCCACATCTTCCTCTTCCTCTTCGGCCAATGACGTCTCGTCCATGTCCACAGAGCCCACTGACCCAAGCAGTGACCCCACCATGACCTCGGAAACAGACAGCAGCTTAGACGGTCACACCTCTTTGGGTGCGCTGGCCTGCTGCAGATAACGTTACACACGCAGTGCACATACATGCAAACAACGCGGAAATGTCCTTTCTCATCAGCGTGTGTGATGGGAGAGGGTTTCATGTTAGTTTGTAGAGCCGTGCTTTTTAATGTACAGATTGTCCCCCCCCCCCAATATAAAGCTGTAAATGACTGTGGTTTGCAATTGTATCATTATTACTGTATTTTTGCTGCAGAGAGTTTTGATGTGAAACTGTGATGTATGTTATGAAAGAGACGGATCTGATTTTTTTTCTTTTTTTAGCTAGTACTACAAATTCAGATGCCATACCGTTAGCACTACAATTATGTTGAGTATATTTTTGTATAGTTTTTTGTTTTTGGGTGGGGGTGGGTTGGGAGGGGCATTTGAATGAACACTAATTCTGTCTAACAGTAAACTATAGCACACTTCATCTTGGATCTTAATGCAAACCGATGATTTTATTTTGATATTGTTCCTCATCTTGTAGAAAGGGCCCCTTGGTGCATCAAAGTTACCATATTTATAGCAAACAGTCTAACGGTCAATGCCCTGACACTGTTTAATTTTTTTTTTTGTTACTATAGCGTACTGTAAACTGATTGTATTCTGACTAGTTCTTTTACTTAGATGTAATTTGTAGTTGACGGTCTGTTGGATGAGCAAGAGCTGGATGAAAAGAGAGCGAGTAGAAATGTAGAATGAGTCGATGATTACTGTGAGCGCTGTAACAACCCTACTGGCTAGAATGAGTGCTGTTTTGGGGACATCACCAGACACCAAGTCTAAATTAGTCACTTTATCCTACTGTCTGATATTATCTACAGCTCTCTGATATTTAAGATATTTAATTTAAGTGCCCTTACTCAATCCCATGATTTTTAGTTCTCTTCCATCGCAGATGCTCCTCTCTTCTGTGGTGCATCTTTCTGAGTTCTACCTCACACATGCACTCATTCAAACATGTTTGTGAAGAAACAGTATCTTGGCACACATCATTTTGAAAGAAATGCAAAAAAATATATATTTTTTTCTGTATTGTTTTCTGTATTTATTTATTTATTTGTTTATTTCAAGCTAGGATGCATTGTATGTAATGTACATTTAATCCAGAAGCACTATTTATATGCATTTTGTTTTCTGTGCAGTATAGTTCATGGATTAGTAAAGTTAGTGACAGATCTGTACATTTTACTGTAGATTGCACTGTATTTATGCTTTCAGAGAGTCGGGAAACAGACATTTGCTTTTGCCAGGATAACTTTTTGTGAGGCTCAAATTCCCAAAATGTCCTTTTTGCCTTTTTTTTTTCATGGTAGGGCACTCCAGGCAGTAACCTCTAGCATCAGCTCCCAAAATGCACTTTGGGGAATGTGACGCTGTCCTGACCCTTTCTTGGCCACAATTCAATTTTTTTATTTTTTTTTTGCTCCTCCTTCATTGTCCTTACAAATGAAACCAATAGAAGAGACTAAGCAGGATTTTGCCTCTGAGTAAATCTGATATTAGTGCAGGTACATGTGGGGAAAAAAGAGCCATTCAGCACCACTGGTACGACGCATTCTTCTGATTGGCCAAACACTGTCAGCAACGAGTTAACCTTTCATGGTGTCTTTTGGGAAGGTCACTTGCCTCACTAACAGACCAAATATATACATCAGAAAATGGAAAGTGTCAACCTTCAACTCCTGCAAATAAAAGAGTTGAATTTTAACGTCTCACATTATTCTTTCTTTTACTGAAAGCTTACATTTCTTTCTAGAATATCAGCATCAACAATAACATATCTATGTAAGCACTACCTCATAATTTTTAGTAAGGCCTTTTCTGGTTTCTTACAAGGAAATTTCAATTGCTAATTAAATGACCTATGGTGTATAACAGCAAGGAATGACAAATAAGAGGTGCTTGGTCCAGAGGAGTTCTTGTTTGGCACCGGCACTGGTCAGTGTAGGCACAAGAGAGCTGTACTAAAAGATGGCAATTAGTACTGCGCTAGAGGTATTTGGTCTTCAAAGCTTTGGGGCTGGTTGGGCGTCCCAGTAACTGAGCTCCTCCTCCACTGATGGACCAGATGAAGGCAGGCTGGTCTGGTCTATTTGGTCCGTGTTGCTCCTGTAGTCAGATCTCCGAGGGTTTTGAAGAATTCCTCCATCTCTTGCTGAAGGAGAATGTTGCGATTTTCTGCATCTTGATGTGCCCGCTCTGAGTTCCTGAGTCGGATCTCCAGCATGTGAAACTTCTTCTTCTCCTGGTCTAGCTCCTCCTCGAGGCGGTTTATCTGGGACTGGTAGTTGGAACAGGACTCCTCCAACCTCAAATGAAATAAATATAATTAATAATAACTTTTACATGTATTAATAATAATGAATAAATAAATAATACATTTTGATTTTGAATGGCTATTCTAAACAGAATGACAAATGACTAATTCTTACTTGCGGATATGGGCTTCATAGCTCGTCCTCTGTTTCTTCAGTTCCTGCTTGAGCTGGGCCACCTTGCTTGTGGCATCTTCATTTGTTTCTGCAAGATCATCATCTTCATTGCAGCTTGGACTGTGATCCAAAGTATTTGCACAGTCCTTCAACTGTGTGGGCCTCTCTTGACTCGGTTCTAATTTTGTTGCTTTATCGCTCCCTTCTGGTTCAGACAATGAAATTTCATAAGACGTCCAGATGGACGAAGTGTCAGCAGGTAGACTTAGACTGGAGGGGGCCACGTTGTCATAAGCAGACAGTCTGTGGGATTGGTGGAGAGCTCTGTGAGACAAGGATGTTCGAGAAGAGTCTTCATCAGAGTCTCTGTGAGAGTCTTTAAGAGTAGTTTCTTTAAGGGAGAGGGTTGAATCCTTTAGCGATAGAGTTGAGTCTTTTAGTCTCTCCCCAGATGAGGTGGTACGTCTGTGGGCTCGGAGGGATGACAGGCCATTCATTAACCAGTTGCTCCCCCCGGCAGCTGACACGTCCCCTGCAGATCCCCCTATTTTCCCTCTTGGCCCACCTGAGGTTGCACTGCCCTTGAAGGTGGACCTCCAGGAAGGCAAGGCTTTAGCCTGTTTGCTAGGGCTAACAGCTGCCTCGCTTCCAACTTTTCCTTCAGTCTTGATGTCTTCCTCTGTCTTGCTTTTGCTCTTCCCTTCAGTCTGACCTTCCTCACCCTTGTCCAGTGTAACAGGGCTCACTGCTGTTAGCTTAATGTCTGTAGAAGAAGTGGAAGATTGGGCTTTTTCGTTAGGCGTTTTGGAGCTTGTCCCTGAGGGATGTGGGTGGTCAGGGTCTTCTTGTGAAAGCCATTCCACCTTGCACTTTTGGCTCTCCTGGCGCTGTATGGGAACCTTAATCTCTGTTTCTGGCTCCTCACGTTGGTAAAGTCGGGAGTGTTCACTAATCAGCACAGTCATTAGGTGCTGCACCTGCGTACTTCCTGTTTAGAATGCCAAACAAAAATACAACAAATTTCTCAAGTTATCTTGAAACTTTGTACACACCGATTGAAAGGCAAGCTTTTGTTCACAAATTTGCATTAAATTAGCAAAGATCGATATGCTCTCTAACCCTCCATCATGGTGACTGGATCCTCCACTCTGGGTCGAAGGATATTAGGTCCAAACACAGTGGCCAGGTTCTGAACACTCATCTTATTCTCATTGGAGTGAGACTGCACCTCATCCAGAAACCTGAACAGACACAACCAAAAGCAAAACTTATTTTCATATAATCATCAGTGCTAAGCTTTGCTAAAGCTGGCTTTAAAAAAATAATCAGGTCAGATGATTGAGAGGTCTCATTGTGACTGGTGCGTGGGATTTTTTTCCATAATGTAAGGAGTTAGAGAAGATATGCAATTATGCACAGTGATGTCACTTCCCCTGATGAAGACAATGTGGGTGTAATGAATGTCTCTGGTTTGATAGGCTGACAAATCATCAGTTGTGAAGCCGTGAAGACAGAATAATAAGTCCCATCACAATGACATCAGCACTGATATATATAGGCGACAAGATACAGTTTACGTACTTGCAGATGTACTCAAGGAGGTTGTAGTTGACCTGAGGAAGTGATTTCACCTGTTTGCCGAGCTCTGTAATACCCTTGGAAAAAAGTAGATGTTCATTGCCAAGAACAGATTTTGAAATGTACCAGTAAAGTCTTAAGTAGACAATTCAATACCATTTCTTTATCTTTGGTAAGAAGCTGAGCGCAAGAGAGAAACTGTGTGTATTTGGAGAATGGGATTATAGGCTCTGGCAGCTCTCGTATGTACAGCTTTAACAGTGATGCCACTGTGTGGACGTCTGTGGAACTGAAAGAGAAAAGGAATGCACAATATAGAGTACTATTCCATACAGATAATGGCTTAGCATACTGTTGTGGATAAAATTCCCCGTCCCACTGCCTCACCTGTCAAACACTGGCTTCTCACCGCGGTCAAAGGCATCCTGCAGTTCTCTAACATGATTGGTCTGTCCGGGGGCCCTGAAAAGGCCCTCCTCCTTGAGTCCATTTTCACGGATGAAGCATACACACTGCTCAACCAGCACAGGGACTAGTCTCTGAGGGCCACATTGGGATTCATACAACATTGTCTCCTCTAGGTGCTGCCCAAAGACACCTTCAGTCACAAAATCAAGAAATTCATGTGACTAATAGCTCAAAATATTTCTTATACAAACCCCGTATCCATTTTTTAAGGCATGCAGACCCTTCTGTGTTCATGTGTGTCTATACAAGGACATTTTAAAGACTCAAACCTCCACCGAGTGGAGCCCATATAGCTCTACGTATGGCTCTGACCCATTCTTCCATGTCGCTCTGGGAGCTGGCCATCAGCAGGAATGATTCATGGCTTATACCAGTTCGATCCTTTTCTCCAGCCCCTGCTGAAAAGAAAGCCATGCTTCAATTTTGTCTTGGTCACTATGGAATAATGACAAGCACATTTCAAACCCACTATTAAACATATGGAATCAAACACAAGTGACTTTGCAGAATTACTTTGTTTACAGATCTCATTTGCAAACAATCTCCACCAACTGCTAATATCAATATCAGTATTCTCAATAACCTCATTAGCTCAAGCGCCCCTGTAAAGTACAAAGACACAATCATGCAGCTCTGCTTTTCTTCCTCTGGGTGAACACAGCTTGATGCCACCCGGGATGACATTTCAGTTTGACATTTAGTTCATTTCAGCACAGCTTTGATTACCCTATGTGGAATTCTCTCCCTTTGCCTTTGAAGAGGTGGAAATACTCAGCAGAGATAAAAGCATAAAACTTAACTCACATGTTTTAGAAAAAGCAATACAAAACACAGGATTGGAAAAGTGGATTTAGCAAGGATTGCACATGGCTCATTGGGCAGAATACATATCAGTACCTGCATTCATTGCTAAGTCCTGCACTGTGCTGCATAGTGTGTTGTGTGTGAGAGACAAACAACCCAGAAAGAGAAGGCTTCCCATGGGACACCAGCAACTGCACCATGCTTTTCACTCTTTTCTCTCTCTGTCCTGGACCTTTCCTCACGTGTGTTTTCACACTGTTTTTTCAACAAGACAGTCTTTGCCTACAAGATCACATGAGACTGAGGGCAGTGTATTTGCATATAATAAACCATTTATTACAAACTCTACATATTTATTGCCAGCCGTTTTCCTAAAACAAATGTGTTTTATATATTTCTGGAACCGCTTCCTAAATTTAATGTATGAGGAAAAAAAATCCACTTATATTGCAATGACAATTTGATATTCATGCTTCTGTAAAAAGAACTGAAACAACTGATTTTATGTAAGGTGGTAAATAAATAAAAGTACAGTACTGTCTAAAAAAATTAAAGGAATTTTGGATATTAATATTCAAATCCATCGAACAGCAGGAAGGTGGTCATGGTAAAAAGAAAGAGCAATCCCTTTTAAATTGAGATTTTATGTATCCACATATGATAAAAATAATCTGCAGGTCTTAAAATTATGTAAATACAACCTCAGATGAACTACAAAACTGTGTTGTTATTTATTTAACACATGCTAAGCCATAATGCAGAAGCAGTGTGTCAAAAGCTAAGTGCACCCTTACTACTTTGATAGGAATTAAGGAGGTAAGTAAGAGCCAGGTCCTGCTGATCAAATGTATTTAATTTACTGATCACCAGACAGTGATCATCTAGAAAGTAGATGTTTGGCAGTTTGCTTCTCTGGAGGATTCAGATATTAACCAACACAATGCCTAGGAGGAAATATGTCACTAATGATCTTGGAGATGCAATTTTTGCTGTCTATCAATGTGGGAAGTTGATTTCCAAACAATTTGAAATCTATCATTTTACTGTGAGAAAGATCATTCCAAAGGGGAAAACGTTTAAGACCTTTGCCAGCCTTCCCCAGAAGTCGAAGTCCCAGTAAATTCACCCAATGGTCGGACCATGAAATACTCAGAGAAACTGAAAACAAACAAACAAAAAACTTAAGAGATAAGACTCTACAGGCCTCAGTTAGCATGTTAAAAGTTAAAGTTCATGACAGTAGAATAATCTGTCTGAAACAGTTGCCAATAGAAAGCGTCTTAATTCCAAAAAGAACATTGCAGCTTGGCTTAGGAGGGTTAAAAACCTTCTTTGGACAGACAAAATCAAACATAGCATTTTAGCACAAACTGTCAAGCCCAGTGGTGGATTGTGATTTGGGCTTGTTTTGCAGCCAAAGGACCTGAGGTCGAATGTGAGGTCATCAGTCTGAAAGATAAAGCTAAGCTGAAACTGGGCAATTCAAGTGGGCAACGATCAAAACCGCGCCAGCAAATCTACAACAAAATGGTTGAAAATGAAAAGAATCAAGGTGTGAAATGTCCCAGTCAAGGTCGAGACCTCAACCATGAAATACTGTGGAGGGATCTTAAGCATGCTGTGGATAAATGAATGCCCACAAACCTCCATGAACACGAAGTTGTAAAGAAGAGTGGGACACAATTCCTCGACAATAATCTGAGACACTGATAAAATCATACGAGAAATAATAACGTGAAGTTATCATCGCTAAAAGTGGTTTTACAAGAGCATTTGAATGTGAATCACATAGTTTTTTATACACTGCTTTTGCATTTTGGATTAATTTTTGTTAAATAAAAATTTGTGTAATATGTAAGTGTTGTTGTTGTTCATTTCAGGTTGTATTTAAATAATTTTAGACCTTGTTAAGGATCAAATGATTTTTTTTTTTTATCACATCCTGATATATGAAGCCTTAGAATTGTCAAAGTAAAAACTGTAATATCTACACAGAGTACAGTGGCTCAAACATACACCTAGTGAATGCATTTAGCAATATATCACTATCAGTATCAAAAGTAAAAGTGCTCACTGTGTATGAAAATGGCCCCAGTCTGGGCTACATTATATTCTAATTACATTAATTATTAAGCATGCATTACTGGAGGATTTTCCTTTTACGTTTAGTTGCAGTGGGGCACATTTATTTACAGCTGAGTACTTTTATCTGTTAGAATTCATTGCACTTTAAGCTCACTGTAAGCATGATTTATGTATATCTATATATAGTGACATTTTGAACAATGACATCAGGGAGGCATCTTAATATCCTAAAATCGTTCTTCACTGTGACCATCTAAAACTACCAGATGGTACAAGAGAGACCAGCACAGGTTAAACAGAGGATATGCTTTGCTGCATGTATAGTCTGATCACAATTTTAAGCAACACAGAGAAAAGTACTGCTAGGTAAAACATAAAGTTTGACCTAAAAATCTAAAGGGAGCCAAGTGCGTGGTTTTCTATTTGGCACTCGGTGCTAAACGGATTGTTCAGCATCTCTTGAACAAGGCTTATTTACTTACTTGTTTCCTTATATAACAGAACTGTCACTGTGCCAACTCACCTGGAACAATTTCAAAAAGGTGGCGACCAGACTCGTCCTGATTGGCAGGCACCTCATTGACCTGACTACCCTGAAGAGGAATACAACCCTGCCGGAGAAAGGCGAGGAAGGTGTGAGATATCAGAGGTTCTAGACAAGGGCATGTAGTGAATGTTAAATATTATGGAGCGCTGAGTACACAAGACTCTGGGCAATTGTCCAACAGAGGGAGGCAATGATGATGGAGGGAGGAATGACTCAGGGAAACATCTCTTCATCTACTTATCCTACTGGTGCTTCCTGATGTACTAGCATTTTTGATCCTTTCAGCACAGATAGGGTCAAAGGTCAAGAACTAAGTGCTTCAGACACAACCACAGGGTAGGTAGTTACCACATAATCAGTGTATGTGTCAGGGCAGTAACAACACACTATGGCTTTAATGGAGACTGTGGGGAGGTCTTAATGGAGTTGATTTTCTGTGTGAAAGATAATGATATTTACCCAGCCATAGCTCGACACCAAGTATTTCATTTAGCAAGCAGTTAAAAAAAAACATGGTCACTTTTATTTCACTTGGCTATTTAAGAGAATGGAAAACACATCTGGTTTTATTTTAGTTGAAAAACACAGTTGAGTGATCAGCTTTGGGTTCTAAATACTAATCGGATCAGTTCAAGAAGTTGGCTCAGACGTTTCAGGGGGAATACGATGGAATATAACAGAGCAGCATTGCAACAGGTGACATCATGTCAATGCCTCGTATGTGCTATTTTGCAATACCTGTGCTTTGCTTTCATCCTGATCCTTGTAGAAATACAGAGCTTCACTCCTCAGGACAAACCAGCGCAGCTGCCAGTTTTTCATGATACTCCGCTGTCTCTTGAGCCAGCCCGCCTTCAGCGCTTTCTCATGATCCAGAGGAGAACAGGGCCTGGAAACCCTTGTCAACTCTCCGAGAACCATGCTTTTGGACCGCGCTGCATGGGTACACACATTGAGATCAGAAAAAGAGTGACAGAGACAATATTCCATAAAGACACAGGATAAGTAATTTTCTAAATCTTTCTTTGTAGTCTCCCTCGGGTACCGCTAAGCCCACAGCATGGGCCATGCATCAAGATTTCATCTGAATTCAGCCTACAAAGGGAATGCCTCCATTTCACTGCAAAGCCATCTTGTTTTCAGAAACCTATCTATTTCTGTTCATTTTTTTTATTTGTTTCAGATGTTAACAAGGGCATTCATTATTTCCAGTCTCATTGCTATACATAGACGGGTTTTGCTTTGGATCAGACTGTGCTTTGACTGACTTAAAATATGGATTATATATTAGCATCTGTATGCCAAAGGAATGGAGCAAAAACTGTGACAGTGGAGCGATCCCTGGGGAGTCAACCAGCGAGAGAAAAGAGAGAGATAAACACAAGGCACAGGCAGAGGGGAGAAGAGAGAAATCAATGGCATCTTTTTTCCTTGTTAATTGCATTTTGCTTTCTGCTGAGGACAGCAGGGAAGGTATCTTTAAGGGCCTGGACAGAGATCTCTCTTTCCTTTCCCTCTCCTGTTTCTTCTCTTCATCTCTCTCTTCCTCTCCCTCCCTCTCTCTTTCTCTCTCTCTGTTATCAGCTCTCTGTCTGGACTCCTCATTTCTATTTCTCCCCTTGCTGGACATCCTTCCTTTGCAGAGTCATGATTGCTGAGAAGGAAGAAGAATAACTGCGTGAAGCAGTCATTTCCAAAACGACAGCTGAAGCAGGCTGATCAAGGTTTATAAATACAGCAGATATAATGTCTCATACTTCTATATAAAAGCAAAACAAAACGTCAAGAAGGAACTGATTTTTATTATTCTGTCAACTATTACTTCTCACCTAACCTTTAACATTATCACTTAGGAGCTATTTTTATAAGCTCAGTGGTAATAACCAGTGATGGAAGAAGTTTTCAGGTCTGTTAGTTAACATAGCAACACCTGAATATTTTGAGATTAATGATTAACACAGTAAAAGTAGAAAGTAAAGCTAAAAAAATTGTAATACTGAAGTAAAATACAGCGTCTTACCCAACTCAGTATTTGAGTGAATGTAAGCCATGAACAGAACTATAGTCATACGCTCTGCTGCAAACATGTCAGCTACAGCCGCCCACTGTAGTATCAAAAGTAAAAGGGCTCATGCTGGTTAAGATTATTAATGATGCATTACTGTAGCGTTTTGCTGTTTGGTTTCATGTTTGGTTGCAGTGAAGCTGATTTAAACTATTTTATTCACCGCTGAGTAGTTTACAATTTAAGCCGATTGTAAGTGTTGTAAATGTATATATAAAGAGTTTAATCTAAAATAATAAGGACTCACTGTGGTGGTAGAAACCGTAGTAGTATTTGAATATATGTTATGAGGTTTCACCTTGTGGATAGCTGCTCCAACTTTTAAATGATTGAAATGTAAATTATTTATTTATTATTGAAATAATTCAGTCATTAGTATAAAATGTATTATATGTCATTACCATTTGAATGAGATAAGGGTGCAATAATACATTTATTAGTGATTATGATAAACACAGCTCAGGTCAGAATGGTCTTCCTCATAATTTTGAATCTATGGTATCTCAAAAGATACCATAGATTCAAAAGATTTACTAAAGCCCTTATGTTATCCACTCAAATGTTTCGGTAATTACCCAACTATACCGATAATAGAGGAGCTTCATCCACATCATTCACAGTTTTGTAAATGTCTTCCAGCATAACAGAGTAAGATCCAGACCCAGCTCTGTGATGCTGTTTGAATTTGCCCTAAAAGATGCTGCATAAAAGGGTCAGTGGAGAGCAGAGCTGGGAATCTAATCAAAGGAGGATACCATTACAGCAAATGAGAGATGGCAAGCGCACAAGACATGGCAAGCAACTACAGCTACTGCACTCTCTGACTGTATTCGTGAAGGAGAAAGAGGAGGCACTTCTCCACCCCATCATCTTTTATGATCCGATTTTTACGGCTGGTCTAGAACAAGTGATCAGCTGCCAGGGGAGAAACGAAGGAACATCTTCGCCTAAAGCCACAGAAATATGAGGCTTCACGAAGAAGATGTATCGGAACACCAATTACAATAATAATCATTTTTCCCTCAAATTAGGGTGGCAGCTGTCACAACTGCCCATGGCACCTGCAACAGTGTGCCAAACTGTGTGTTATCTAGCAACCACTTGCTATGAAGAGCACAGGAAGTATTTATGATAATCTCGGTGGCAGGAGCTGTTCCTCTGATTTACAGCTTCCATATTAATCTTCACAATATCATGTGAGAGGCACATATATTTGGTGTCCCAACTTCTGTAGTCACAAATGGATTTTACCCAGCATTAGAGGAACTATGTTTGAGAGTCAGCTGTTGTGATTTACAGGGGCAGAGAGTCACGCATTCCTCCCAATTGGATCTCTGTCACCTGCCAAAAACTGACAGCCAAATAGCTGGGGAAACCTTGAACAGAGATACAGTCATGCGTTCAGGTGCACACGTCAGAATACAGGTGATTTTGAGACGGATAATTATCTTCCCACCACTGCTGCTTACTACAACGTGCCTCATCTCTATCAGAATTTAATTTTCTAGGAATAAAGGTAGTGTAATCACCTGAGGAAGACATGTCGGATTACATCACCCTATAGTAGAGCCTGTTAACACTCAGTAAGCTCTCGACAGAACAGCTGAAGCCACTACACTCAGGATCATGCAAGAAAATGAATCAAATAGCTAGTAAAAATGTTCACTAGGATGCAAGGACACACTGCTCTGCATGTCATTATCAGTGAAAGCACTAACAATATTGATGATACACAATGAAAAAGACAGCAGACTAAGCTCTGCAGCAGCAGCAAGTTAAATAAAAAAGGAAAAGAAAAAAGAAGCAGAAAGCAGCAAGAAAGGAAGGCAAGACAGAAAAATGAAGCCTGGATGAAGGATGGAGGAAAGGGAGGAGGGACTGTGCTTACCCCGGCGTGCCTGTTTTATCTTGGGGCTCAGCATGGTTACCGTTGCTATACTGCTCCTTCTCACAGAGACATGACCGCATCCCTCTGTTCACACACTATTCCTCACATACACGCTCTACCGGCTCCTCTCGCTGTTGCCTCGCCCTGTTACTCCTCATCCTCTTCGAGCATCTCTCTCCCTGGCTCACAGTCTTGCACTCTGTCTGATTTTACACTCACACACACATACACACACACACACACACTTAACCTCACACTCTCCTCTGGCTCCCCTCTTCCCTTTACGTCTGACACCCCCTCTCTGTCCCACTGGCCCAGTACGCTGTTGTTCTCACATACCTAGAGCCCTGCCTACTCTCTCCCTCTCTTTCTCTTCGGTCTTTCTCTTTATCAGTCACTCTGCCTTCTGCTGCACACTCTCAGTATCAATTTCTCACCATCTATAAATACGTCTGGCTTGGTGTCCTCTGTCTTGTCATCCTTTTCTGTGTTTTTAGCTTTTCTATTGCTCCACAGTCTTCACAATCCCCACAACTGGTTGTGGAGATTTGATTATGGGCTCATGTGAACCCTGATGTACAACCTCAGATCAATATATTTGATTCCACTGACATCAGTCTCACCACTAAGTGTTATGATGCAGTGAAAGTAGATGTGACACTGCGATGTCGACGTATAGCTGTAAATCTCGGAAATTTTGCTGATATCTTTACGTGGAATTAAATAAATTCAACCCCTGTGACAAGCAGGCATTTAGAAATATAACATTTCTTTAGCTGTTTTATGACTTTAGAATAGACATTAAAAAAACAGCAATGTATGTGCAAATGTCTTGATATCCTTCTAGTTATAAATTCATCAACATCAACTTTTTTTCCTAAGGACATCTTCAGAACTTCACGATTTTTCTATTTCTTCAGACCTGAAGTAGCACCTAGCGCCGACTCCCCTGAGATCCTGAGTCAGCTGAGCACCTGGTGAGGATCTAAAAATGAAGCTTATTGACGCACGACAATCAGAGACAAGTTATAAAAAGGTTTCAATTTCCTCTGTCTGAAAATGTCATTAAAAATGTCACTTAGAGGAAGTCAAGACAAGAACTAGAAATCCATTAATAACCTTTAGATAAAACTGTCTGCTTGAGAGAGGAGATGGTGCATCATTCACAGCCACAAGTCAGTGTATGAAGTTTGCAAGGCAACATCTTGATCTGACAGCTATTAACAGATAAAGTAAAATTAAGTCACAATCACTCAGACTTTGGAGAAAAGTCCATTAGACTTTTCTAAAGCATTAGAGCAGTAGATCCACATAAAGCGGAAAACACTGAAATCCACTTAGAAAGCTTTTCCCCTGTCAGGAGATTAAACTGAGGCCAATCTTGCTGGGAGGCAACATCCCTAACCACTGGACCGCCCTAACATTAACATTTTAAAAGAATGTCTTTTTAAATCTCTGTGTTTTTTTTGTGTGTGTGTGTTTTTTTTTTAAGTATGTAAGCTTTGGCCGTATAATCCATCGCAGACATTTGGCAGAACAGATTTTGGGTGGACATATGTTCAAATCAAACAAAACTGTATTGTAAACACTCATGTTAAGCATCCTGTCTCCCTCAGGGTGAGATTTACAGTCGGACAGAAAATGCCAAACTACCTCAATCACTCAGTAATTTGTGTGGTAAAAACCAAACGTCTCGAGGGTGTGATGTTCTTGTTCCTGTTCAGCTTGTTCTAAGGTTGTAGTCTGTTAAAAAGCACCCAAATCATGAAATCAAGAGGGTGGATGAGATCAATATGGAGTACAGAGACACTGTAAGAAGAAAGAGCTGACTGAGATTTCTGTAACAGTCTGTTATTTAGAAATGACACTAAACATTAAGACTTTATGAAGGAGAAGCATTTGCAATAACATAACTTTGGCCATAGAAACAGCTTATACTCGCACAGACAGTACAAGGATCACACAGATGGATACAGAAACACTGATGAAAAAGACAAAACAAAATTACTGCTTTACTTCATTTGAGAGCTCAGATGAAGTTAAGCTTAAAATAAATAATCAGCTTGTAGTATATAATGACATTCAACACAAAACAAGTTAAAAACTAAGATTTACCTGCTAGTTCCTTTGCTTTGTCACTGATGTGTGGAGTCCTGTTAGGATTCATGGCACTGAACTTGTGTGCACCGCAGGTATCCTTCTCCACCGGGGCCATCTCTAGAGCCATAACACAAGCAAGCAAGCGCATTCAGGCTCTAAACAATGACCATACTGAAATCTCAGTCCTCTGCTTAATAACCAATCTCCAAGAAACAAATCAAATGACATTCACATGCTCACAGAAAAGGGACCACTATAGTTGCTATCAGTAACACCTCTGACTTGTCTCTCAGGAATGCTGATGTGAACAGACGGTGATAGAGGGAAGGAAATAGAGACTGTCATGCGAGCATTACTTGCCATGTCGTCTTGGATGGATAGATCGGACGACTCTCTCTCTCTGGAGCCAGACTGTCCGTGCAGCAAAAAAAAAAAGAAAAGAGTCACACTGTCTGAGGCATCTGCAGTGGTAGGTACGGCTTTATAGGGAAATAACACACAGCTGTGGGGTTCTCCCACTGTCCTTGTCCTCATTTTTAGTCTGTCTCTCTCTCTCAGGAAGTGAGCTGGCCCGATGAAGAAGTGAAAACTGCTGACTTGTGTACAAAAATAATATTAGTTTCTCCTTTAAATGGCATCACTGTACTGCTCATATCACTTACAACACAGCAAAATAAAGTGCTTTAAATGCTTTTCCAATATGTAAACCAAGGGGGTGATGTCAGGTCAGAAAATTATCTGAAACATATTTTCTTACAGCATAAAAACATCACATAGCAAAATAACTATGTCAGTATAAATAAAATAAATCGGGATATCAAGTGGCAACCAGCTGGAGATGAAATCAAGACAGGAGAAATACAGAAGTTTAAAAAGCCTTTATGTGATCAACTTGATCACTCCATATGTACAAGCAGCAGTATAGCAGACACTGAATTATGTCACACAACATGGCCACTCACACAGACCAGACACACCAGCCTCTGGGGTGTGTGGAATATCATCTATAATCTAGAAATACAGTCCTGAGGGACACATAGGAAATGAGTGTGTGTAATTGAAGGCATGAAAAAAGCATATCCCATTAACGAGAGCAGAGGAAGTGTCATGGCACAAATGACTCGGAGCAGGTTAGAGAGGTAACGACATTAGGTTGGGAACAAAGTCTTTTGGGTCGTCTGTTGTTAACCATTACCTCCAGCTAATCACTGGACTTGCTAATTTTATGAAAACACAGTAAACTTTGATCAGTTGTATGTTTTACAGTACACCGTAACAAACGTTTATTTAGAGCAACAATAAAGAATGACTTTTAAAAATGATTACTGGGATACAAAAACGAGTATAAACACAGATGCTCGCTGCTAAAACACAGTATTAGAAATATTGAGTACTTTACACAAACGATACAAAACAACGAGAAAATAAAAACACTGTTTCTTAAAGTATGAGTGCTCAGTGAGGTCTCTAAAAACTAGGCGAATGTCTACATTTGTGGTAGATACCCTGCAAGTCACTTTGTGAACTATTGTCCTGGCAAATCTACTCAATAGCCTATTTAATATCAAAATATATTAGATATACTAAAATCAAGTAGAAGATATGGCATTAAAGTTACTGAATCTAAAAAGGACATTATTACAAACAACCTTACACAGAGGAACTAAGAGTGAGTATTTGTACTTGAGCAATACTGGAAATGTTTTCAAATAAGCTGCACAAAGGTCAGAGTGACAGTTTTAAATGTCTATGGCAGTTTTGTCCTCTCTGGCTTGTCTGCTGCCCACCCGTCTCCGACCCTCCATCAGAAATGACAGCACTATCACCCAGCGCTGTGCTAGTGACCGCTGTCGTGCTGCGCTTTCGCATTGTTTAAAGTAGGTGGTCGTTCCAGTGGCGACGGCATCAAACTGCTCAGTCAGAAGCCACACCTCCCAGAGGAGTGTCAGTCCATTCATGATCATCATGACAACAACCCAGAAATCCTCTCCTAACAATGTGAGCCACAATGAGAAACTGTGGCTGCCTCCAGGCATCTTGCTGTACAGGTAACTTATTCCTGTGGCAACAAGAAGAAGGTGGGCAGCCACCATGGAGAGGATGAAGACCAGGAACAGGCGGTGGTTACCTCGGCCAATGCACCGGTTGAGGAAAAGGCAGTGATGGTCGTAGTCTTTGATGCACACTTCGCACAGCTTGCAGTGTTTAGTGTAGTCAGGCTGAAAGAGCTGTGATGAAGACAGGAGAAGGTCATCAAAATATCAGAAAGAAGTAATGCAGCTTTATGTATAGACTTTACCAAAAAAAGTTGTCAGGGCTTTAAACCTGTATTCTTTCTAATGACCCACATAAGGCCACTCAAAAATAATTGTCTGCTAGGTAATGTTCAACTAATTTACATTTTTCATATGTGTGACACAAGCTGTACGGAAGAAGGATGAGAAAGAAGATGACAGATTAATTTCCAAGTAAGAACTTTGAT
The DNA here is from genome assembly GCF_001858045.2 of Oreochromis niloticus. NCBI lineage: Eukaryota > Metazoa > Chordata > Actinopteri > Cichliformes > Cichlidae > Oreochromis > Oreochromis niloticus. Next base: position 19,068,099 of record NC_031978.2, read on the forward strand.
TCAGTGAGTTACATTTTATAATCTGGAAATTTAATTCTTGCATATAAAGTCCTATTTCATTTTACAGTTTTTAATCAGATATTGGCTCTATACGTGATGTGTTACTGAGTGGCTCAATAGAGCTGCGGTTACAGATTTGCCTAACAAGCAAAACATCAGCGGCTTGATCCCGGGAGGAGACACAAAGCCATTTTTGATTCCATCAGGAAGAGCATCTGGCATAGAAATCAAACATGTGGATCTACCTGCTGTGGTGATATTTGTTAATAAGGGAGCAGACAAAAATAGGCAACAAAACTGACGTATACTAATACGACTACTAGTCAGTTTAGTCTTTCTAAACTAGATAGCTTCAGTACTGTGGTGAAGTTTACATCAATTTATGGTGTTGTAAGGAGACATCCAGAGTAGATGGTGATGAAGTTTGATTAGATTCGCTTACTGAATTCTACCTTTTATACTAGCTTTAGGCTGTCTGAATCTGGAATCTATGTGCTAATATATCTTGTTCAATTTTTTCTTTTTGCTAAATCCACAGGAAACAGTGAATACTCGAGATTCAGTACATGTCACAGCCTGTAGACAAAGAAAAATGTATCAGATCTCACAAATCAAGTCATTATGTGACTTATTACCAAGTGATTCTTTTCCTCTCACCTCACTGCAACACCAGGTCTTAGGGTTCCCCCACCTACCAAATCCCTCTTTAATCCCTGCATATATTACCTGGCAGTTCTGATATCTGTGGTCTTAAACACACGTGTGTGAAGACCTTTTTGTAATGTGAGGGGAGTTACAATTAGCAGAAAGGCTATGTATAAATTTCTAGATCTAAACAGAAAGAGTGATAATTAGAAAAATAACTACATACAATATTAGGTGTGGCATGTAACACAAGTTACCAACATGCCCATACGAATGTCTCACCTCACAGTATGGACAGAACCTTTGTGGGCTCTGGTTCTTCTCAACCAGATCAGCGATACAAGAGAACCGAGGATCTGATTCTGTTCTGTCTAGTGTCCCAGGGTCTTGAGTCAGAACCTTACAGAATAACCCAAGGAGTATGGAAAAGTGGACCATCGACACCTGGGTTAAAGTACTGGTTGGCCACACACATTCACAACATTAAGGATAAACATTTTAATAGCACATTTTACATACATTTAAACCGACTCGGTAGAATACCAAATAAACTAGTTGCAGTTTACATCAATATTTGCTGGATTTCATATAAAATTGTAAAATGTATATATATGAAAATGTGAAAAATGTAACAGTCAGTAACCAAAGATTAGTGTAACCAATTCAAAATGGTAAATATGGTTAAATTCTCATCTTTTCCCTTTACTGAGTTACACCATTTTTTTTTAAGTGATTATAATGTTGCAGTGAAGTTGAGTTTTGACTTCTTCGCCACACCTGCCTCCATCTCACCATATCCCTATCCTCTTTTCCTTCAACCCTCTGCATGTCCTTCTTCATTACATCTGTGAATCTCTCCCATGGTCTCCCTCGCTGTCCATATTTAGCATCCTTCACCCAGTGTATCCACTATCCCTCCATCTCAGCCTTGTATCTCTAACTTTGTCTCCAAACTGCTCATACTCATTTCTAATCCTGTCCCTCCTGATCACTCCCACCAAACTCTTAGCATCTTCATCTCCCCCACTTGTATTTTTGTCAGCGCCACCATCCACAGATAATACATCACAGCAGGTCTCACTACCATCTTGTAAAGCTTCCTTATGACTCCATCTGTCACAAATAACCCTGTTCACTTTGATTACACCCAACGCTTTGGATGGTTGACCCCCAGGTATTTAAACTTTCACTACCTCTACTCCTCGCAGTTTCACTGTTACACTTGCCTCCCTCTCATTCACACATGTATTCTAGTCTTGCTTCTAATGACTTCCAGAGCACATCCACAGCTCTTCAAACTCCAGACTCACAATCACAATATCGTCTGCAAACATCATCGTCCACGGAGACTGCTGCCTGACCTTATCTGTCAACCTGTTCATCACCAGTGCAAAGGAGAAGGGGCTCAAAGCTGATCCCTGATGTAATCCCACCCCCATCTTCAACCCATCTGTCACTCCTACCACACACCTCAACGATGCCTTGCTCACTCTTGTCCTCACTCTCTCCAAGATTAGGTTAAACAAAGGTCCCCTCTATCCTACACATCTCCATATGTGACTATTTGAATATAAAATGTAGTCACTTCATCATACAGTGGCATTCTATTTTGTCATAAATAGTGTATGATTCTGATGTGTTAATCTATGCATCCAGTTGAACAATTGTGCTGAACTCCTCCAAGACTCACAGCTCAGCTAACGTAGGTGTGTGAAAAGCTGAATTATCAAGAATATGTATGAGCAAAAGACCTAATATATGCTAGCTTTTTTAAAGGATATTAGGCATCATTTTTCCATAGAAGCAGAGCAGAGAATGGATCAAACCAGCAATGAGGGTTCCCAAGTAGATCGGGTTAGGTAACCTAGAAAGAAGACATATGCTATGTGATATAATAGCAGTAAAGGATGATTATTTACATGCACTACAATTTTTGCCAAACCTTTGGTATGTGGTCATGCGGTGGTACTGCGTGAAAATGCTTCTGGCAAGCCATGGGAAGAGCAAACCACAGATTAAACCCCCATAGCCTCCCAACATGGCTGCAATCAGCAGGATGGCAGCTCCACTCAGCGATGGAAAAAACAGTGTCCAGTAGTATAAAACTGTTAAGAAAGAAAAACACAAAACACCCTTTTACCTGTTTATATGATCACATTCAGCATAAAACATCTAAAAATGCCCCATTTCAGAGCTGTAACATGAACTGGTTTGCAATTATTATCTTTGTGTTTTTATTGTAAAATGAATGAATAGAGTTCATATACAGAGCCATATGTACCATGAGACTCTCTGGGCCTGTGGTGTATTGGCTCATTAATGTACCGACTCAGTAGTTTGGTGAGTTGCTGATGTCTAGAGAAAAAATACAGCAGAGTAATAATCAGCATCATAATCCCAAGAGAAAGATTGAATCAGGAAAAGCAAACATACTGGATATTTCATAGGTACCAAAGGATGCTAGAATCAAATGCAGCGTCCTTCTAGTTTTATGGGGGGGCGGGGGTGTCACATATTTCTGGAAGCAGCAGATTCACCTAAATGTTTTGCCCTGTTTGCTGAGATCCAGTGGTGTGAGGCCGCTATGATTCTTCTGATGGAGCATCCCGCACCCTGTTCTCTGCAGCAGTATCCAGCACACTTCCACTCCACCCCTCTCTGCTGCGACGTGAAGCGCTGTCGCACCCTGCTGGTCAACTGCATCCACAGCACACCTCTGAAACATATTTGCAAATCCCAGAAAATTGACATAATTTAAGCCTTAATTTACATTTTAAACAGTTTAAAAGTGGATAAGTAAAAAACAACAACAACAACAACAACAAAAAGATAAAAACATCATCAGAATGCCTATTATTTTCAGATGCATTAAAACAGGTACAGGCATTGGTGGAAATCACTGCTCAGGCTCAGGAAAACAGTCAGTGACTAAACTTCAATGCTCCATCCCCAAAATGCAAGTTGAAACCATGCATTCACCATGCAAATATATACTCTGTGTGTTACATGCAACACACAGAGTGAGAGACAACCGGTCACACTCATATTTACACTATGAATAATCCATACTCTAAATGTTTGGGTTAAAGTAGCACAAAGATCAAAAGGTGACTAAAGCGTAAAGTCACAGTACATTTTTGTATCATAATTTTCATCATCCCGGCAGCTTTTAAATAATATATATTTGACTCAACATTTTTATTAAAACTTTTAGATTGGGCATTATCTTGTGTATTACTGTGTAATAATACCGTTGCACAACTAAAGAGGGTGAAAGAGGCAGACGGTGAAAACTGTATCATACCTGGTCCTTGAGCAAATACCGAATAACTTCTGTGTTTCCTGTGGATGCAGCCAGGTGAAGGGGAGTCACCTGGTACATGTCTGTGTCTGTGAACCTAAACATTCCTGTCTCCCACAAATAGTGCACTGCAATGCTGGGAAAAACAACTAACAGTTAGTGCATGCATAATACAGTACTTTGCAAAAGTCACCCCACATTTCTTTATACTTTCCTTCCAAGAAGCCAGACTTTATCATTTTTATAAATGTCTTGAGCAATAGTTCTCCAGGCTTTCTGGAGGTTTTTTGTAGTTTTCATTGAATTTTGGCTGCTTTTTCACTCATTTTCTGTCCAGGACATACAGGAATGTTCTGTCTGTTAATCCCCTTAATGCTGACCTGGACTAAAAATCAGTCCAACAGGTTTTTTTTTGGAGTGATCAATGCAAATTTGGAAATTTGGGTTCTATCTATTTATGTTTAAATCAGTATACATACAGTGAGTGTCTATAGCCATCTGTAAAACATGGCAGAGGCTCTTTCATGGTTTGGGGCTGCATTTCAGCCAGTGGTGCTGGGAATCTTGTAAAAAACATGAATGCAGATAGGTATGGTAGGATTTTGATCCACCATGCAATACCATCTGGACAGTAACTGACTGTCAACAGCTTCTTTTTTCATTATGACAATGATCCCAAACACACTGCCAGTGTATTAAAAGCATACCTGGATAGAAACACATATAGTAAAAGACTATCAGTGGATTGGGTTCACCAAAGCCCGGACCTTCTTATTAAAGCGGTGTGGAATTATTTTGACAGAAAATAGGAGTAAAGGCAGACAAGATCTAAGGAAGAGCTTTGAATGTCCTTCAAGAAGCCTGAAGAACAATTCCTGAAGGATTCTTAAAGAAATCACAAGAAAGCTTGTCTAAGAGAGTTCAGGCTGTGTTGAAGAATAAAGGAGATCTTACTGACTTTGAAACTTTTTAGAACTGTACATCCTCTATGTCAAGCTTATATACTGTATTGCTATTTCTATTTATGTTTATACACGTTTCAATAGATCACTGCACCTATTTCCCATTCTTATAGCAAAATATAAAGAAATGAGAGGTGGTTCAGGGCTTTTGCACAGCACTGTATATATAACTGCGTAGTAGCACATGGCAAAAATGACTAAGTTTGTGGTACGATGTTTCATCCACTTACATGCTCCCCCCAGTGACCGCATGGTGCAGTGATGTTTTTCCCTGTAGGTCTATGAGACGTAAATCGGCCCCGTACTGCATCATTTGATGTATGATGTAGATGTTCCCTTGCCTGATAGTTGTACAAAGTGCACAAGCTCAAATCACGCTCTCACCTTGAAAATCCAGGCTTTAACTAAATATGCAGCTGCTGCTCACCTGCAGGCAAAATGAAAAGCTGTCTGTCCTGCATCACATGTCAGGTTAGGATCAGCTCCTGCACTAAGGAAAAGGTCGACCAAGGCTCGGTTACCATGCAGAGCAGCACAGTGGAGTGGGGTAAAGCCACCCCAACCTGAATGATGACAAACACAGTTAAGCTTGATGACACTGACCTTCAACCCTGACTCTTTGACTAACAATATGAGACTGGCACAGATGCATGGACTGTCAGCCTGTTGACGCTGAAAGCCCTCTCAAGTTTGGGGGTTGGAGTCCCTCAGCACAATGTGACTTTGTGCTGTGTTGTCACAGGATCTGTCCATCTCTCCATCTCAGGATCTGTGCCAGACCATCTCACAGAGGAGCTGCAGCAGAGTTAGGTTTCTTTTTGGCATTGTGGCAAAATCAAACCAAGAGAGACCAGAGAATGATCAAATATACAATAACATCCGGTAAAACTATAGTTAGTTCCCGGTGGCACATTTGCACATTATTCCAAAGTTCTAAAGCCAGGGATGACAAAGAGTATAAAGTGGGTATAAGCGTTCTCTTTCTAAACAATGTTTTCAGCAGTTTTCTCGCAATAAAATGAGGAAATCAAGAAATCCCGTCGCGATAAGGTTGAATAATGACCTTTACAAAAAGCCAGATCTTAAGTTTGCACTGTATTGCTTCCTAGCTTACCTTTTTGCTTGAGTATGGATCGGTTACTCTGAACGAAGTGTATACACTCTTCAATATTTCCTCTCTGTATACAATCAAATATGTCTCCACCGCTGACGGAAGACACGGGCATCGGATGCATTATGATGGGTACACGGAGGCCACCTTCTACTGTTACCACCGACAGAAACTGCAAAGGAAGCAAAATCAACTCCTGGGAAGCGGCGCTACAACATCATAAGGTAAAGTGAGAAGGGATCTCATGTATCGCTACAAAGCAACCGAGATCTTACATTGTGTCAAACTGATTGAGGCAATCCACGCCCTGGACACCGCATTGGTTGCAAGGTGTCACGTGGACGCGCTTTGCCCAAAGCACGTGGTCGCTATAAATACCGTAACGCCTCCAAAGTAAGCAGTAGTGCTGCTGTGCTGCGATACCAAGTAAATACAGGGCTAGTATTACTGATACCAGTACCAATACTTTAAAACCATAATGACAGCTTATGTGGGGGAAAGCAGAATGTCGTGATTTTGAAAATAAATCACCAGATTTCCTATTTCACGATTAAGTAGCCATTCATTTTTCCTGACTCTTTTAATACGTCCCTTCCTAATTATCTCCCTTCACCTATTTTCTTGTGTTAATTTAGTCTTCCTCCATCTCTTCCTCACTTCTCCACAGATGGTGCATCAGAATCAGCCTCCTGTGACTGTGAGGCCTGGTTGTTGCTGGTACTACTGTTCATGGTGCAGCAGCCCTGATAGTTAACATGTTGGTTAATACGACACATTGTGCTGCATTTATTTTTCTTTTCATTGTTTTATCTCACCTTTCCAGCTCCACCTTTTACCCACTTCTTCCACACTGAACTTTTTCTACAAGCTGCATGAGTGCGCAGTAAAGGTAGAGGAGGGAATGGGCTCCTGTAAGTGCTTGTATCCACTGCACGGTGGCCCTTCAGGCCGGCCAATCGGCCCAAAAGTGCAGCGGCCTATTGGGAAAATGCCCTGTATGCCAGATTACCTGACTTAGAGGATAGAAACAACATATTGATCCAATGCCAGTATTGGTATCGATATTATCCTTATTTGGATGGCCCCGCCCACTTCTAGTAAACTGAAAGTGGCTCGGGGAACTTAACAGAATAGTGTAAAAGAAACACCACATTTAATGGAAGTGTAAGGCATATATGCATATACTGAAGGAAAAGAGAGCATGCCTTTTTTATTATTTGCCCTTTGCATTTAGTCGTGTAAGACTATGTAAGAATAGCATGGTTTACCCTGCTATAGGAGGTGAGCATGTTGGAGTCGGAGGCTAAAATAAGAGTCCAGCTTTTTAACCTCGGAAGCTCGTCGTCAGTTGCACATGCCGTCAGCTTACAAAGGTTGGTTAACACTTCTCGTTTTGATAGTGGTCACTATATGACGGCTTGACCCTACAAAAGAGAGGCTTTGATTGGGGAGCTGACTCATATGTGTGAAAACGGCAAGTGCATGTAATTTCCATCGCCACACTGTTATCTTTACGCTTTCATTTGCATTCTCTAATTCTGGAACCCCCTTTAAGTGCTGGCATTTTCACTTGTAATACTTAATCTCAGTACTAATACTAAGCGATGCGGAAGGACATTGCTAAGCCATTTTCTTTGCTACATCAGCGTCTCTGCTCTCTTTACTGAAAAACATCGGTTCACTAACTTATCAAGCTTGAAAGTCTGTGTAATTATGAGCCTTTTTTTTACTCCCAACAGCTGTTGACACGTTTCTGTATCGTCAATACTCACAAGATGGCGCCGTTTAGTCATTTAGCTAAACACTTCACAAATGCCGCACACTTCTGTTTGTAGAGTTTCTGCTGTGTTTATTGGCTTTAATTCACATTCACGAATTGTGGTGTGTTCAGCAAAGTTGCTAAAGGCTAGTTTCTGTATTTGAAATACTACGTAAGCATATAAATACATCAACTATCAACTTGCATGGGTTGCTCTTCTCATAGGTTGGTTTTGAAAAGTCCTTCCTTAGTTGACCTAAACACAAGCAGTCCAGCCATTCTACTTATTACCAGCAAACAAACAAACAAGCACTTTGTTTCCAATTGTTTCACCAGCAAGTCAATTCCTTCACGCCAATTCGTGACTAAAAGCCAGGTTTGTGGCTTTTTTTTGGTGAGTCATGGGCCATGCCAATGTGATTAAATATCACAACAACCTTACAAGACTGGTCTATAAAAAGAAAAGGGACGTTTCTTCGAGCTGTAGTGGGAGGGCCTCCTCTAACCAGCTAAACAACTGTTATTTCACTTCTGCTTCTCTAAGGAAGTAGGAAAGCACATGATTCGCACCAGCTGATTTGAGTTGCTCAAAGTTCAGTCTACTTGGTGGAGATTAGTAAGGGGCGGGTAGTTTCACAAAGGGGGCTGCAGAGTGTGCACCAGTCATGTCTTAGCAGGTTTCTTCTTGTTCATTCCTCCTGACATGGAACAGAAACAGACCACTCAAGTAGTTGGAATAACACAGCACAGATGACAACATCACCATAGTGCCAGGAAAACCCCAGATGGCTCTTACACAAACTCAGGTAAAAAATGATCTGTTGCATCTAAGTGTTAATGAATTTTGTAGGAAATATGAGCTGCCTTTTACTTTACTTACAGCTGTAACTAAATTTGTTGGCTATCAGTTAAGCCCTCTGATTCTTACACCATTGTTCGTTATGAGTACATGATTCAAAATGGAAAAAGGTCGAAATAGAGCGACTATAATATGGAAACAGAACTCTGGCTACGATTGCCATGCAGTACAATGGCATGAATGTTTAGCAGTAAAACTCCTCACCTCCTGATATCCTGTTAAGCAGAAGTGAAACACATTGCCTCGCAGTATTTAAATAAAGGGCTTGTTCAGAGTCACTTACTCCCAACAATGTTGTTCTGTTAATAGGATAACATGCTTTTGATTTTGGAAGTGCAGTTGTCTTGAATTGACCTTACGAGTGCTTATTGTGTCGTTTTCACACGAGCAATAACTGCTGCTGGTCATTCAACACTGCACTACCGGCCTATTCTTAGCAAAAGATCAGTCTTATTTTTTTGACAAAGCAATGGTGCGTGTGAAACGTGTCACACAGTAGCTCTCAAAGTACTGAAAGTTGGACATCCTTTGTAAAATGCAGACCCTTCATAAGGATGGTTATCAGTAAATGAGAATGGCACATGACTGCCAGTGGTTTGTCCTTCTGCCTATTTCTCAATTGAGACAGTGTGACCAGGGGAGGAGGGCAGAAGGTTTAGCTTGGGACAAATTAAATTTGGTGACACAAGTGAAGAAAATGTGATTAGATAATATTGTGAAGATTATATAACCTTGCGGTATCTAAAGATGGAACAGTCATATTTTTTTTTCCTTACCCCCTCCAGGAGCAAACCTTTAGAGGGGAGAGGATCAATAAGGAAACTGGAGAGCTGAGTGCTTCAGGAGAGTTAACAGTCTCTGTGGAGTTGAAGTCAGAGAAAGTGGAGGGCTCTTGTAGCAACCCTCAACTCACACAAGTGCTCAAAGAACATCTGCAGGAGCTGGGAATTCAAACAGCCTGTAGCCCTGACCACAGAGCTGTTACTCTGGAGCAAAGAAAGGACCATCTGCGGAAAGTCCTGCCTCTATACATACAGGTATAGACCACTATAAGCAAATAAGTGCATACTTACCACCACGCATTGTTCTTCTGTTTATTGTTTTCAGAATTATGTCTTGCACCTCAGTAGTCTACCAAGCATGTTATGTATTTCTGAATATTGTATAACACAGAACAAATTTTCTTCTTGAAAGCCTTTATTAGATTATGTCATTTCAGTTTGCAGTGGGGCCTAAGTTCAAATTTATAATCAACTTTGAAATGGGTAAGTAGATTGCTGGAGACAGTGTGGCATCTGGAAATGCTTCAAACCACAGGAATGAAGACTTAAAGCAACATTAGATGACAGTCAGATGTTTCAACCTTAGGTGATCTTATCACTGAGTGGTTCCCGAACTATTGTGTATGTTGTTTCTGTATCTTTAGACAGTAAAAAAAACCAAAAACTACTTTAAATTGGTGGCTTTATGCCTTACTTTGATTAACTGGTGAAAGAGGTTTTTCTTCTTTTCTCTCTCGATGCATCCCAGTTATGAGGAACCCTTACTTTTTTTAACTCGTGCATGCGCTATGTTTCACTATTGTGTTCTTATAAATGCAGGCATAATTAGTCTCCATGCAACCACACGCAACCTGATGGCTGTGTGTGGTTGTATGTGAAAACCCCATAACCTCATAAGTCCATCTTTAGCAAAGTGAATAAAATCTGATATACAGTGGCTTGCAAAAGTATTTGGCCCCCTTGAACTTTTCCACATTTTGTCACATTACAGCCACAAACATGAATCAATTTTATTGGAATTCCACGTGAAAGACCAATACAAAGTGGTGTACACGTGAGAAGTGGAACGAAAATCATACATGATTCCAAACATTTTTTACAGATAAATAACTGCAAAGTGGGGTGTGCATAATTATTCAGCCCCCTGAGTCAATACTTTGTAGAACCACCTTTTGCTGCAATTACAGCTGCCAGTCTTTTAGGGTATGTCTCTACCAGCTTTGCACATCTAGAGACTGAAATCCTTGCCCATTCTTCTTTGCAAAACAGCTCCAGCTCAGTCAGATTAGATGGACAGCGTTTGTGAACAGCAGTTTTCAGATCTTACCACAGATTCTCGATTGGATTTAGATCTGGACTTTGACTGGGCCATTCTAACACATGGATATGTTTTGTTTTAAACCATTCCATTGTTGCCCTGGCTTTGTGTTTAGGGTCGTTGTCCTGCTGGAAGGTGGACCTCCGCCCCAGTCTCAAGTCTTTTGCAGACTCCAAGAGGTTTTCTTCCAAGATTGCCCTGTATTTGGCTCCATCCATCTTCCCATCAACTCTGACCAGCTTCCCTGTCCCTGCTGAAGAGAAGCACCCCCAGAGCATGATGCTGCCACCACCATATTTGACAGTGGGGATGGTGTGTTCAGAGTGATGTGCAGTGTTAGTTTTCCGCCACACATAGCGTTTTGCATTTTGGCCAAAAAGTTCCATTTTGGCCTCATCTGACCAGAGCACCTTCTTCCACATGTTTGCTGTGTCCCCCACATGGCTTGTGGCAAAATGCAAACGGGACTTCTTATGGTTTTCTGTTAACAATGGCTTTCTTCTTGCCACTCTTCCATAAAGGCCAACTTTGTGCAGTGCACGACTAATAGTTGTCCTATGGACAGATTCCCCCACCTGAGCTGTAGATCTCTGCAGCTCGTCCAGAGTCACCATGGGCCTCTTGGCTGCATTTCTGATCAGCGCTCTCCTTGTTCGGCCTGTGAGTTTAGGTGGACGGCTTTGTCTTGGTAGGTTTACAGTTGTGCCATACTCCTTCCATTTCTGAATGATCGCTTGAATAGTGCTCCGTGGGATGCTCAAGGCTTGGGAAATCTTTTTGTAGCCTAAGCCTGCTTTAAATTTCTCAATAACTTTATCCCTGACCTGTCTGGTGTCTAAATCCAATCGAGAATCTGTGGCAAGATCTGAAAACTGCTGTTCACAAACGCTGTCCATGTAATCTGACTGAGCTGGAGCTGTTTTGCAAAGAAGAATGGGCAAGAATTTCAGTCTCTAGATGTGCAAAGCTGGTAGAGACATACCCTAAAAGACTGGCAGCTGTAATTGCAGCAAAAGGTGGTTCTACAAAGTATTGACTCAGGGGGCTGAATAATTATGCACACCCCACTTTGCAGTTATTTATTTGTAAAAAATGTTTGGAATCATGTATGATTTTCGTTCCACTTCTCACGTGTACACCACTTTGTATTGGTCTTTCATGTGGAATTCCAGTAAAATTGATTCATGTTTGTGGCTGTAATGTGACAAAATGTGGAACAGTTCAAGGGGGCCGAATACTTTTGCAAGCCACTGTATTCTCATGGAACTGAAGACTGTATAGTGTGCATTACCTTTCATTATTTATAGTATAAAACAGAGATCTAAATGTAATATTTTACTTAACTTAATCTCAAGTACTTTGCTGTCGAGATTTGCTACTGAGAGGCAAAAATCAGTTGCATTTTAACTTACTCTTACACTCAGTTTCAAAGTTATTTGGAGAGAGAACTCTTACTAATTAAATTGGTTACATCAAACATGTTGACAGTACATCAAATCCAAATCAATATTTCTGTTCTCAGTTTTTATTTAAAGGTTTTTGTAGAGGTATTGGGACTGTATTTTGTTGTATAGAGATGGGGAAATGGAGTGAACAACATGTAACTTAGTACATGGCTACATTTATAAAAATCAGGATCTGCATCTTCTTCTTTTTTTTTATTAGTCCTTTATTTATCCGGGTAAAAAAATCTCACTGAGATTAAAAATCTAATTTCCAAGAGAGACCTGGCATCATGGCAACAAAAGTCAAAATACATGTGATGGTTTCTATCCTCTTCGATTCCAGGCCTGTGAAGATGGTGGCCGATTTGAAGGTTTGGACCTCAAGGGGCTTGCAGCTCTCACCGCTGACACTGTCGTCAGCATTGTCCACAAGAGACTGGCCGATAGACCTGCAGGTACTGCTTATTACAGTAAATATAGCACAGTAAATTAAGACTTTGGGACTTTCCTCCACCTACTTCTGCTATTTCTGGGTGTTGCTATTTTTTCAGTCAGTTATTTTGGCCACTTGGTAAATGGAATGGATATTAAAAATCAAAAGCATGCAATACAGTGTAATGCAGACTGTTCTAAACAAATTATGAAAACACAGAAAGAGGCTACCACTTCTCTGGTTTTATATTGCTGTTTCTCTGTCTCTCTCCTGTCTTACTCCCTGTTCCAACTGTTGCCTGTTGTTTATGAAACTGTATATTTCTTTAGATAAGAAAGAGAAAGTTATTTGAGGAAGTAAATACTTCTTCTTTTTGACACGTGATTTAATTTAGAAAAAGGCCAGCATGGTCCCTGTATTAGCTTATTAGTGATTTACAGCTTCTCAAGTTTAACCTTCATTTCATTTTAAATTGATTTACTAGAAACTGTTGTGTATTAAATAAATTCTATTTAGTTATACTTTACTGAAACACTTCTAACTTTAACAAACAGATATTTTTTTTTAATTTGGATTTATGATTATGCCAACTTAGCACATGGTAAAGAACTAAATTGAGCAAAACCGCCGTATTTAACTGTTTTTGAGTTGCATTATTGCCTTCAGATTGTCACAATAAATCTTTTTAATTTGTTTGTTTTAAATCTCTCAGAGGAGGCCCGTGAAGAGGTGGTGCAGTTCTTCAAGAGGCCAGATAATGACACAAATCATGAAATGGAAGAAAGTTTAGGATGGCTGCTGTTAAAGTCTCTCTTGCTGCTTACAGCTGACAGCTCAGTGAGTCGTTAACAGTTTTAAAGCATAGTTAAGTTTCAGTCGGGTTACTACTCCATATTTTAGTTGAACAGGTGAATTAATTATGTGTTTGTTTTCAGGATATACTGTCATGTATAAATCAAGAACTCCCTGCTGCTTTGATGAAATGTCTGTACCTTCTAGTGTGCCTTCCATCTAAAAAGGAGAACATCAAAATAGAAGAAACCTTTCAGGAAACATTAACACAGGTTAGTAACAACTGACTTCTCCCTTTAGGGCAATGGGTTATTTTTATTTCTGTGAGTTTTGGTTTTTTGTTGTGAAAACTCAAATTTTCTTCTTTCCCCAGTTTTTGACTAACCATACTTCTCTCTTCTTTCTCTTTTAGGTTATTCTTCAGCTGTGTAGGCTGCCAGTCAATGTGGAGATACTGGTAGAGACTCAGGAACTGCAGTGTCTTATTATTGGTCTCACATCATTATGGGATCAGACCAGTGCCACCTGGAGGTATCAAGCCTCCCGCATCCTCAAAGCAGTCTCTGCCGTAGCAACAAGCAACACTGTCCCCAGCTTACTAGGTAAGATACAACAAAAATATTTGCAGTAATTAGTATTTTTGTAGCGAGTTTAGTCATTTAATTGATTTGCTTCTTACTTGTAATAGGCCTCATTACACTCTTAAATATTGTGTCAAAACAGGATGCATAGGAGCATGAGTGGGAAGTGATTTGTGCACTAATGAATTAATTATAGCAAGAAACATGATCAAACATCTCAACAGAGTTGTACTGAAAGTCACATGAAGCCTTAATAAGCACAAATAATTCATTCGAATGTTCCAGTGCACATGGGTTTACTCAGATTTATTTTGGATACCAAGATGCTATCAACACTTTTCCATGTGGTATTTTGCTCAATTGACTCTGCACCGCTTTGCTGTGGAATTAACATTCTACTGCAGTTTGTGGAACTTTGCTGAACTTTGCAATAAGAAAAAGATTTTATTAAGTCATTATTCTGCTATAAAGACGTGTGGTTAGAAAACTGTTTGTTTGAACTGTAAATTTTTATGGAAATGGATGTTGTTGTCAATTCGCTAACCAAGAACAATGTACTTTTCTCATTAGGCAAGAACTGTGTTCGCATCTGCATCCAGAACCTCTTGCACATCACTGGTGATGTCTCAGGATCACTGCTAGCTGAGGTGGCTGTGGCTGTGTTTAGCTTCATTAGAGACACCTATCACCTCAGTCCAGCCCTCTTCATCGAGTTTGACACAAACAATGGTTACAAGGCCCTCGAGAATATCCTGAAACGGTGAGAAAAAGGTCGCTGACACAAAAAACAATGAAACAGAAGCTGAAGTTAATGATACCCAATTAAAAACATATAAAGCAGACATACTTATCTAAAGACAATAAAATATGTTAAAAGAATTGTATTGTTGTTCTGTTGGTCTTTTTAAGCAAGGAGATGCACATTAGTTAAAGTTAAGTGGAATTTATTAGGATACAACCACTTCAAGTAATGAAATGTTTCATATAAAATCAATTTGATTGGCCAGCACAGAGGAAGCTTTATTTATCTTTAGTAAAGAGCTTATCTTTAAATATTTATTTCTACTTATCATTTCTTGTCTTTGTTGTCTCCTCTTGTTATAAAATCATTAGCTGTGAGGAGGGCGTGTCCTTAGAGCAGTTTCAGCCTGTGGAGGAGTTACTGGCTCTCATTGGGTCTTTCACTCTTCTTGGAAAAACTGAGCTGAAAGTGGCTCTTTGTGTCACCAACCCCCAACCTTCAGGCTTTAAATTTGACCCTCCACTCACTAAAGGTAGGCCAAGCCTTCATAATAAGCTCTCTGTTGTTATTCTCAGGACACCTGTCCCTAATTATCACTTAAGAGCTGATTGTACCTTGAGGATAAACTCTGTATTTGGAAGAGATGCTTCATATTCCAAACCATCTAATTAATATCAGTTGCATGGCTCAGCAAAGACAGAATCAGATTTCCCTCCCAGAAGAACCACACAGGTCATCCCTCCTTTGCACTTTTGCCTTTATATAACCCACCCAAACTACACTACCCACTTCCTATGATTTCCCACACATCCTGACTCCCCATACAGCTACCCCCACTGCAGCGCACAACGCCCCTCGGGTTAACAGGAAGCTGAGGTGATTATGTCTGGGATGATGAAGTGGAGGCTTCCCCTCTAACTCTGTTAGGATGCCCCACATCCATTCACCACTGGCCTAAAGCAACCAGTCATCTATCATGGATGCACACACACCTCTATCAACACTCATAAATAGAGTGTCCATAACAAACACGTACATATCATCCCAGCATACACACAGACACACACTCAACACCCATCTATCACATCAAGGAGTAGATCTGTTTCCAGCAGAGGGACCAGGGACTGTTTTATGCTGACCTTATTTGGTTTTGATGCAATTTTGTTTAATCGAGAAAATGAATCCTATTACTAACCAGCCTTTTATTTATTCATGATAAACATAAGTGTGTTTTGGCACCTAAATCTAAAGCCTCCTCTTAATATTTTGACAGTACAGTAAACAAACTCTATCAAGGTAGATCATGCTACTTTTCTTTTGCACCTATGCATGTGACACTATCAAATCTTTGCTTGTATAACTCAATAGGTTTGTGAGATTGAACATGTACTCTGTTGTTTATGTCTTTGTTTTCCTTTGACATTCACATTGTGACCATGCCAGAACAAAATTGGATAATTCAAGTTTTAAATTCAAAACATCTTTTAGCTAAATTGACCTCAAGCTGATATTGTTTTACATTACTCTGTGTCATAAAGTAGTACAAGAGTGCATTCCCTACCCATTCATATAGAACATATTTTCTCAAGTCTGATCAGATCTGAAAGCAAAAATCTTATTTTTAAAGGTGTTCTAGTCTTTGGACACATTTTAGTTTCCATACTCGTGTCTCCAGGTTTAGCGGTGAAGAACCTTCGTGCCTTCCACTTGCTGCAGGCCTCCTTGATGCATTCTCAGGATTCTCTGCTGGCCTGCCAGCTTCTTCGAACCTTACAGACAATATGGGAGAGAGACCCAGCCAATTTCTTCCTTTTGGAGTGGACTGTTCAGTCAGTGGCCCAGCTGGCTACTTGTGTGTGGCGTAAACCAGCTCCCGTCCAGAAACTATTCTTTTCCCTTGTAGAGATGGTATGATTTCTGATATTGACAGTAAAATACACATGCATCCTTTGTCATCAATGCAACAAGCGTACAGGGCCTGATTAACTATCTTTTATTTATTTTTTATTTTAAACAGGTGATATTTAAGTTGAACTACATCCCCCATGAGACCTTGCGTGCACTGTTGAATGTGTTGAAGCAGAGCTGGGCTGGGACTCTGGCCGGTGCGGTGGCAGGGATAGAATTTGGAGTGGTGGCTCTTAAGAGTTTTCACAAGTAAGCAGTGCAAGTTGTTAAAATATTTATCTTTTCAGTATGTTCCTGCTTGCTAAGTTATTTTTGGTCTTATTAGGGAAATTACTTTCAAAAAGAATGCAGCCAAAAAACAATTGTCTTTAAACCAAAATAGTCGGGTTATTCAGATCATTTAAATGTCTGTCTTTAAATGTCTTAAAATGATGTGCACTGCTATTTTAATTTCTTTAAATAAAATCTCTGTTTTGAAGGATGACTATGCACAGTGCAATGCTATCCGAGGCGCTAACTGACTTGGGTCTGCTGGAGCTGCTGCTTGGAGAACTCCGCAGGAGAGCTAAAATCCTGAGGAAGGCTGGAGTGGTCTCTTGCCCTAAAACGGGTATAAATAATTGTTTCAGTTTTCTCAACTTGTAATTAGTTGTACAAGTACTAAGTGCAGACAAAGGGTGCTTGTGTGACATAACGCCTGCCGTTACAGAAAACTTGGGAATGAACAGAACACTTGGCCATGAAAGAGTACTTACGAATACAAAGTGTGTCATTGTGAAATGAAACTCGTATGCTTCTTTGTATTTGGGCATGTCTCTTCGGTCTAGCAGGCGAATGTAACCTGAAAAGTGCATCTTTCATCCTGACTTTGTGCCCTGCGGTTTACACCTTCTCTTTAGATTCTCAGCAGCTGCCATGTGTCGAGGACGGCGAGAAACTGCTCACTACTTGCATGCTTCAAGTTGTGTCAGCCCTTACTTTGCGTTCAATCAAAAACACAGGTACATGCAGTCATTCTTTCCATATCCAGTCACTTGTGTACCAGCCATAATACTTATTTATTTTTTTCATTTGTCTTGAAGCTGCACACTGTTTTTACTAAATTTTTTGCACATGTATTCCAGTTTCAGTGCGAGACCTTGGTATGATTCCCTATATTAAGATCTTCTTGGATGTGGATCAGTATCGAGAGTCCACTTTGAGCATTTTGGAGCAGCTAGCTGAGATTAACCCAGAGGAATTCATGAGTATAGCCATCGGAGCTCTCTGCTCCTCCACACAGCAGGAACTTGGATTAAAGCAAGACCTTTTGCAGGTACTTTACATGGACCCTCCATCAGAGACACCCTCACACACACGCATCCAGTGATCTAAGTTGAACTGTGCATGTAGCCTCTATATTACATCATAACAAATAGTAATACACTTAAAACATAATAAGCTTGTGAATTTATTTTCTTAGCATGTGGGACTCTGATTCCATTATGGACAAATGCAGATTGATTTGCTAAAATGCGTTTAGCTGTTAACTCTAGACCGATTTGATTAGACCTGCAGCCTTGTGCTGTGGCACTCAGAAGATTACCACCTCTATCAGATCAGTGAATGGGACAGATCTGATTAGGCTTAACCAAGTTACACACCTACTGTATGTGTCCATTTTTATAGATGGCAGCAAGAAGACCACTTACTTGCTGATATTATGTGTACTCTGTGTGTGAGCGCGTGCACATGTGCTTGTTTGTGCACACATGCACGATTTTCTCTGGATGTGTGGGTATGTGTGTATGTGTGTGTCTGTTCTTTGTGCTAACATGGTTATAGCAGGTGGCAATCAGATTGGGTGCGACCTGGGCTGGCAAGTGTTGAGAGCCATTGTGATTACTCCAGTTTCAGTTAATCACATTTCCCCCTGCGTTCTGTCTCACACATTACCTACCTGATGGATTAGTTCTCTAAATTTGATAAAGGCTAATGTGATTTTGTTCACTTCCAAAAACTAGTTACCAGAAATGATTTATGATTTATCTATATGTTTCATCTATTTTTCATGACACTGTTTTAATTGAATGGGGAGATCTTTTAAAAGCCAAGATTTTAGGCTTAGTGTCTATTACATTGCTTTATCTGTCAATGCTCTATCAGAATCCACTGTGTAAATCTATTATTAAGCTAAAATGTGTTTTAGTGTACATGCAGACTGTCCAAATGGTCTCAGTTCTGTCTTTGGTATTTCAGTCTGTGTTGAAGGTCTTGGAAAGCCCCAACAGTTGGGATGCCTTCAGGAGGGCAGGAGGCTTCACTGGACTGTTGTCTCTGGTGACGGACATGGAAGGAGCCCTATCTGACCCTCCGCAGGGAGAAGTGTGGAAGTCACTGGGGCGTCAACCACTAGTTGACCACCTCCTCCTCACATTGCACATTTTGTCTGTGGTTGTGCATCTTCACACTGTAAATGCACATCATTTTGAGACTGGTGGCTTTTATGAAAAACTGGCAGAGGCTCTACTTCAGCTGGGCTGCTTCCATGCTGAAGGCTCTGGGAGAGAGAAGTGGGTTGGTGAAAAGTGCTCCTGTCCCCGGACTGCAGAAGAAAACCAGGCTCCTGGAAAGAGCTTCTACCAGTTTATTGATTTGGCAGAATCCCCTGTAGCTTCTGCCTCTCCCTCCATCACACCACAGCCCAATCTGCCTCTCACTCTTCGGACATGTATAAGGCTGCTCTCCTTTCTCGACCAGTTTGCCACAGGGACATACTCTCCTCAGAAGTTAAATTTGGGACCAGAGCGAGAGGATGGATGTGATGACGATAAAAGGAAATCAAATGGAACAGCAGCACATGAAGGAGTTTATTCAGGATCTCCTCTTGCCCACTTGGGATCAGGCTCACAGTCCATGGAGGACAAACAAGGAAGTTCCAGAAACACAGTACACAGGAGTCCCTCAGTTTGCACGGAGTCTCAGTACAGGTGGATATTTCATTTTGGAGGGTTTTTCTTAATATAAATTTATGCCTTCACATCTAAATTGTACACATAAATGTACTAATTGTCTGTGATGTCAAGTATTGACCTTTTTTTTTCTTTTTTTTTTAATCTCTTTTTTTATTTTTATGTTGCCTGGTTTATAGTAGGTACAGTTGTGATCCTGTTATTCTTCACCCAGGAGCAATCAGAGTTATTATGACTCTCCTTCCATCAGTTTTTACTCACGAGGACCCACAGGTACCTTTCTATACCTGACATTTTACAGTCTCTAATGTGCCATACTTTTTAATCCTCAAAGAGGCACCGGCATTAGAGAAATTTATTTTCCTCTTTCACAGCTCTCAATGGAAGTCCAACTCTCACTGGCACACCACATCCAGGCAATGGTCAAATCTGAGCGAAACCGTCAGATTATGTGCGAGGGTGGGCTGGTCTCCATCCTCCTGGCCCACTGTCAGAGCATGTTGCTCACTCCTGACCACCCACTACATCTACCTGTTACACGCATTTTGGAGAAGCTCACTTCCCAGTCCATCACTCCTTCAGACTTCAGGTCAGTTATGCACATTAACCGGAGTTTATATTCGAAGTATTTCTTTTTTGTACTGAACTTACAATATTGTCTATTTAACCTTTCCCTCCTCAGAAAATTCCTGTGTTTGGGGGACCCTCTCATGTGCTTGGGAGACAAAACAGCCAAGCAAATACAGTCAGAATGTAACCCAGAAACCAACGGACCTGTATCAAATGGTACACATGTGTCAGTTTTGTTTTTTTTAAATCAATAAATATTTCATTTAATCCTCTTGAGATTTAACTTTGGTTTTTAATACATGTAGCACATTAGATTTTGCTTGTGTTGTCTAAACCAGGTCACAATACAGGGGTAAAGACATTGAAGCGCAGCTTCAGTTTGTTGCAGTCTACAAACTCCATTGGTTCAGCAATCCCTGTCCACCAGATCCTCAGTCTTGTGTCCATGACTTCACCACGGACCTTTAAACCACACAGACTCTCTTGCTCACCTGCTTTTGTAGAGTTTGACATGAGTGAGAGTGGATATGGGTGAGTTCTTGCTTCACTGAGCTTCTGACTACTCTTGCAATATTAAATAGAGTAGATGATTAGATGTTTTTTTTTTTTTGTTTGTTTGTTTGTTTGTTTTTTTTAGTGAAAAGAGATAAGAATTTAAAATCATTACCTTAATAAAATATTGCAGTATAATTGTTGTACATAAAATTACCTTATAATTAAAATAAATAAATCAGCCATTTGCTAAATACTTATGTAACATTTTGCTTTGTAGCTGTCTTTTCCTTCCCTCACTGGCCACAGTGAAAGGCGTGACTGCTGATTCAGTCTCAACAGGTGGAATTGGTGGAGGCAAGTCCCCATATTTTATTATTGCAGATTTGTGCATGATTCTGAATAACTCTTTAATCAGTTCCCTCTCTTATTTTAGACTGCAGAAGTTTTCCACCTACAGCTGGTCTCTCATTTACCTGCTGGTTCCAGATCAACAGGTTCAGTTCAGCCTGCGATTCCCACCCAATCCGCTTACTGTCTGTGGTTCGCCACATGTCCCGCACTGAACAACAGTACATCTGTTTGTCCATCTCCTTCTCAGCCTATGACGGCTGTCTGGTAATCTCTACAGAGGAGGAAGCATTAACATATCTAGGTGAGAGTACTGTTTGGTCTTGGTATGAACTTGAATTTGAATTTATTTTTAGTTAAAAACATCAGTGTTTTTGCAGTGAGGTGTTTAAACTACAGAGACCATTATCCTCCATGTTTTTCAACAGATATGATGGAGCCGGAAGTTGAAGTTACCAGTCCCACATCTTTGCCTACGTCGCTGAGGTTCCGTTGCTCCAACATGCTGGTCCCAGGTCAGTGGCACCATCTGGCTGTGGTCATGGCCAAAGACGTGAAGAAGAGCTGTGTGACCTCGGCCTACTTCAATGGCAAAGCAGTGGGGACAGGAAAGGTATGCTGCTGAGAGGAGCTGAACTGATTCAAAGTCTTACTGTAGCATTCATGTGTTCATTCATGTGTCCATTTCCTGTCAGATGAAGTATATTCAGCCATTTCCTGGACAATATGTCTCCATGGACCCCTCAGCTGTGATTGATGTATATGGAGTAATGGGGACACCACCTCTCTGGAAGGAGTATGCTGCTGTAGTGTGGCGAGTGGGTCCTTCTTACCTTTTTGAAGAGGCTTTGAGCTCTGAGGCAGTGGGTGTTATATACACACAAGGCACCGCATACCTTGGCAACTTTCTGGCTTTGCGAAACACAAGTGAGTCAGCGTTGCACTAATTTCACACATCTCTTCTTTGTTCACTTTTAGTGAGGCATCCTAAATAGGCACTTTAGGTGTAGTCTGATTTTGTATTTTGTCATGAGTTTTCATCATGTGAGCCTACAGTTAAATACAAGTTTAATAGTGTCATAACAGTGCTCATTCAAAAAAAACATCATGGTAGATTATTTTAAATGATTACATCAGTTGCATGTAATTGCACAAGTAGTTTTTCTTAATATACAGAATTTGACAGTTTATTGTGATACATTTTGTGAATCCATTGTGCATTGTGATATACTTCACCTCACTGTATTTCACCTCTCTGCTTGTGTCCAGGCCTTGATCGAGATCATGACTCTGTCCCTCTCAGGCTTGTTCCTGAGGAGAGGATCTCATTTGGCATTAACCCAGCAGTTTCCACATTAACAACTGTTGTTCAGATCAGAGAGGATTACAACGAGGTGGATTGCAGGCTGATTGCTAAAGAGGTAAGGTGAGCCTTTTGTTGAAACTAATTGTTTGTTGTTTTAATGGATTGTAGTAATCCTTGTGTCTAATTGCAGATGGGGATAACATGTCGCGATCAGTCCACCCCTGTGTTCCTTGCTCAAAACATCAGCCAACACCTGAGTGGTACAGCTCGTACCATAGGAGCAGCACTGGTTGGACATTTTGGTAATTCAAATATTGTTCTGAAACTATTGTTCCCATTACCGACACATCATTTGTTTATTTATTGTTTTATGTTCGACTACTTCCTTCTAGGTGTGCGTACGTTCACCCCTAGTTCTGCATCTAATGGTTTTCTGTACGTCGGTGGACCTGCTGTTGTTCTCAGTCTGGTTGCAATGGCACCAGATGATAGCTCTTTGTATGCAGCAGTTAAAGTCCTTCATTCTGTTTTGGAGACCAACTCTGCCATGCAGCAGGAAATGAACCGCATAAACGGATACAAGGTCTGTCAGATCTTCGTATGCTGGAGTAACACAGTTGATTTATAAAAACACATAAATATCTGGTGTTTACAGTTGTTATCTCTTTTTATGTATGTCCTTGTAGCTGCTAGCTTTCCTGCTGAAGATGAAGAGCAGTCTGGTCAGCCACCGAACCTTTCAGTTGGTTCTGCATCTCACAAATTCGTTTGAGCCGGGCTATGGATCTGGTTGCCTACAGAAAACACCTGCTTTCCAAGCTCTACTGTGTGACCTAGATGTGGGTATCCAAATTTTACCCTGTTATTTTTTTTTTTCTTCATTTTTTTTTTAAGGCTACCGGGAAGCTTAATGTCTCTCTGTTTTTCAGGTGTGGCAGAATACTCCAGACAGTCTGCACCTTTCAGTTCTGAACTACTTTGCTGAAATCCTGAATTCCTCAAGGTAATTTCCACTGTTATCAGCGTGTAACCCGACCACAGTGTCTACATATGTAGTAGCTGATTTATTATTAACTTACGTGATCGACAAGGTACGGGGCACAAAAGAGGCTTTTGTTTAGAATTGATGACAGACTTTATCGGCTGTTCTGTCAACATTTATAACAGCTTGCCATCGATATCCTGGAACTGTATGACAGAAAGTCAAGGGAATGTTCAACAGAATCAGCGACAGAGGCTGAAGACAAGAGTGAATGTTTGAGTGGATTGCTGTATTAGATTTTCTGTCTGTGGGAACAGATTGTGATTGATATTAATACTGTTTGCCTTTCCTTCACGGTATCCTCAACAGTGACAGCGGGAATGCAGCTGTCATCCACAGCGTGGACATGTTACCAAAGCTGCTATTTGAGTTGTGTGACCCTGCTGTGACCATTCAGAAGGTTGTGGTTATTTCTCGTGTCATCACATCTCTCCTTAAGGTTTACTTAACCGCCACTGACATAAGCAGGTATAGACAGGGAACGCACTGTCAACAACAACTGTCCTTTTGTGACATTTTTAAAAAAGTATGTTATGTCATTATGGTTTGTAAGGGCTCATACTTTCTCTGGATTCCTTTTATTTGATTAGACTTGGGCTTTTCCTGGTCTACACTCTTCCTCCTTCCAGTAATGCACCTGAAAGCGGTGAAATATCTGATGCTTCACAAGATGTGCCAGGTACAGCACAAAAAAAATAAACCGTATCTCATAGTGTCTCATGTTTAACTCGAGTTGTTACTAGTACTGAGCCAGGCCTGTGTCCCCTATGCTGCAGCTCAGAGTACCGGCCCAGCCAGCCTCCTCTGGATCCGCAACCAGATGCTACTTTTGCTTTGCGAAATCCTCGAGTCAGACAACCTTTTAAACAAAGAGTGAGTCTGTTACCTTTTAGCTATCCAAAATCTGAGCATAAAGAATTTCTCCATTTTCTTGCTTAACCTTGAAATTTATTTATTTATTTTTTTTCCCCCTGCTAGTCAACAGAAGGTCGTATTTGATGCCTTGGGCAGTGATTGGTTCCTGTTCTTCCTTCAGCCACACCTTCATCCTTCCACATTTAAACTGGGTCTCGTTCTCCTCACACACTTTCTGTCAAGTCCAAGCCAGCAGAGAAGCTTCAGAGAGGGAGTTCTTCCAGGAACACTCATTGGGGGCATGGAAGAACCCTTTGCTGTCATGGGTACATAAAGTTTAACATTATATATACTTGTTTAATTATAAATTTAATTGCTTTTAAGTACTAATACAACCACACTAAACAGCAGTTTTTATAGAGAACGTTACTTATTAATTTTACATATATAAGTATTTCACCTAAAACCAACTAATATCAGTAATTTTTTGCCATGCTGCCAGACAATCTTCAAGCCAATTCTTGGTCTCGCGAGTGCCTCAGTACCACGTGTTCTGGTTTTGATGTACTGCGGGAGTTGCTGATCAAACAGTCTCATCTACCTCATGTGTATGAAGCTCTGGCTGCTCTGCTCCAGGGGAAGAAGGCCAGTCACACTGCAAAGGGAAATGTGGGTAATTTGTTGTTTATTTATTTTTAAATGTAGTAATCTGTCTTCTTAATCGCCTTGGTCATAATTTATGATATACTGTAGGTTCCTCTGGATGATATCCTGCAGCCACTTATTGACAACCAAGTGGACACTCCTGCCCAGCCCCTCTGTGTTGAAGCTGGTTTGATAATGGTGGAATTGGTCAAAGCTGTTGTCACTCAGGTAATATAAATAAGCATAGCGCTTCAGTTTTTCACCAGAAATGGATCATGTTTAATAACTTTGCTTTTGTTTTTACAGCCCTTTTCGCCATCGAAGTGCAAGTCAGTCACTGATGCATCATGGGAGTCACAGCTTCCAGCAAGTGTGATGCAGTTTCTTTGTCTCATTCATAACCTCCGGCCAAGAGACCCACTGTGGGCATCACCCACATTCCTGCACG
Source organism: Oreochromis niloticus (assembly GCF_001858045.2). Classification (NCBI taxonomy): domain Eukaryota; kingdom Metazoa; phylum Chordata; class Actinopteri; order Cichliformes; family Cichlidae; genus Oreochromis; species Oreochromis niloticus. The sequence continues at coordinate 19,093,397 of NC_031978.2, forward strand.
CGCTCGCTGGCGTTGTGTTCCCTCTGGATATTTCAGAGGTCTGTGTGGTGTTCTAGTTCCTCAAAACTCTTTAACAGTTCTCATCTCTCTGGTCTTATTCACTCATTTTCTCACGTCTTTCAGGGGGCCAGTAAGTGCAGCATAATGAGTGAAGGTGAGGATACAGTCAAGAGTCATCAAACCCAGAAACCAGTCCTTGATTTCATCCGTATTCTTCTTATGGACAGTCTACTCAATGTGTCTGCCAACACCAACGCTCATCCTTTTGTTCTGCTACTGGAGGTGAATTTACATGAGCACAAATGATTGTGTAATGTTTCGGCATAAAATATATAAAACATAGACAACATGTCCTTATCACAAACAAAAATATATTTCCATTGAAAAGGCCTCTTCATTTTACAATAATACTGTAAAACTCTCATTTGTCCAGAAGGTGCCACTCTATACTCAGTTACTCAAACAAGCATAGTCAAGGTATTCTCAATTAAATTATTCACCACTAGGAGGGCAAAACGCAAAGAGGGCAAGCAGTGCAGATTTCTACACGTTTTCAGCTAGACACTGCAAGTGCAGATGTTGATGGCGACAAACATCGAATTAAAAGAGAAAACCTTTACCTATCAACATGTTGTCTCATTAATTTCTAACCACTTAACTACTTAAATGTTGCAGTTTTCCCCTGATGGTGCGTCATTTGAACAGAGGCAGAGTTTTCAGAGTGAGTTGCTGGAGCTGGTCATAAACATCATCTACATGCTCAGCGATGAGGAAGACAACAACACTCATCTGAGTTCACAAGGTAGAATTACAATGCATGCTTTTTACAAATACTTGAATTCTGTACACAAAAGGTGTGTTTAATTTTTTAATTTTAATTTCCCAGACTCCAGTAGCGAGAGGCCTGAAGGACAGATGGTTACACTGATGGAGAATGTGGTGCTTTTCAGTCAGACTTTGCTACTGAAACTTTACATCGGAACTTATTTGGCAGACTCTGAGAGTTTGCTCAACTTCCTCGCAGATCAGATTGTGGTGGTGAGACAAATGCACATACACAAACATGCATGTAATGGTATGTGAATGTTTCCTCTAAAAAGTGTACATATTAAATTAACAAAACTTGCAAAGCTGCTCTATAAATTGTTAATTTAGAGACAATTTTATAATCAGTGGGAGCTTTAAATTATGATGGTGCAACATCTGCCCACAGTGCACAAATGACTCATTTTCTTTCGTTTTTATTTTAACTGATGATAAATGCACTGCTGTATTCTTCTAGGCTCTGGAGAAAGGCCAAACTCAGAAAGAGAAGATTGTGTCTGACCTCTATTCATGCACCAATAAAGTCCTCCTTTACTTCTTGTCTCAACCGCGACATTCCCAAGAAGAAAAGGAAGTGGTCATCAAGGCATTGCAGACCTTAATGGAACGCTGGGATGTTGTAATGGCAACTTACAATGGAAATGCCAACTTTGTTACTTGCCTTCTCCACTGTTTGTTACTGATCCGTTCTGGCAGGTAACAGAGAAAAACAAAGCCCACACATAAGCGCATGCACAGTGAAACCTGATTCACTGGTAATTCACACTCTCACACTTTTTGTAGCTATCCTGAAGGTTTTGGGTGTGTGGCACAAAAACGGAGCAGAAGTTCATCCAGCCTGTCTCTTACCAAAACTAAGCAATCCAGATCCCTCAGCAATGGAGGAGATGGTTTGACGGGTATATGAATTTTCCTTTACTTTTATCACTTTTGTCTGACATTTTGTCAATTTTAAGTCCACCAGGTCACTAGATGGTTCAGAATTTTTGGCGCTTTTGTGTTCCAGATGAGAGCCAGCTAGTGTCCTTAGTAGAGGCCTGCTGGTCAAAGGTCATATTGGAGAGGCAACACATGCTTGAAGAAACCTATAAGATAGAGATCTCAGCGAGCCACAAAGTGCAGACAGAGCCTGTCAGCATGACTGACATTAGTCCTCTTTGGGAGGAGATGGCACGCAAAGCCTGGCTTCTACACACAGGTTAGTTCCTGCTATGGGAGGTAATGCCTGACCATTAGTGCCATGATACTGACGTCTAAATCCTGACTTTCAGAGTATCAGAATAAGAAGGTGGCCAGCAGCTCTCAGAAGAAGTTTGACATCAGCAGTGCTCTTCGCTCGGCGTTGGGAAAATCAGTTCCAGAGTCAGTAACTGTAGAGGTAATTATGCACTTACGTTGTCTCAGTGTTTGGTTCTTCTGCACAGAGCAGGCCCCAGCTCTGTGACTGTTGTCCCCTGTGAGGATTGTGGGGTTGTTACCTTTCCCAGGTGTCTCTGCATCCTAGAGCTCTGTGCCAAACACTCATCCCAAAGTCACCACTATCCTTGTGCTGTGGGCCATCCAGCCCTGTGGGGGTGTTTGATTATTTCTTTAAATAGATTTGGATTATCACAGCTGATTGCCCCTGAGTGGGCATTGTAATTGATATCTGTTAGGCCAATCCATGGGAACACTCACTACAACACACTGTTTGCAGCTGAAGGTTAAAGACGCGTTTATTGTTGTTTTTCCCCCCGAAAAACACGTGGCCCACATCATTAGTTCCCCCACAACGCTTAAGACGTCGAGCCATCTGGAGCAGGGAGCAGGGACATATTACTCAGGCACACAGGCATGAAATTACCGCGTCTGTGTGTCTGTCTCACACCCTTAAAGTGTGTGTGTTCTTGCGCACGTCTCTTGCCCACAGAAATCGGGTTGGCAATTATAGTGGTACCAATCTGATGAAAACATTATTCATTTGATGTTATTCTTTATCATATCAGTCTTTGACAGGCTATCAGAGAGGGTGATGAATTGTTTTTCCATCTGAGATGCAGGAAAGAAGAGGGAGGAGAATTTTTTTTTTTTTCCCTCTCTGCAGTGAGTTGCACCACTTTGCTCAAAATAGGTTGCAGCATGCAGTGAGTGCTCAGAAAAAAAAAATTGAATCATCAGCTATGGTCAGCCAGTCAGCTCTTTTTTTTTTTTTTTTTTTTTTTTTTTTCATCCATCCTCATGAAGAAACAAGTGAGTCATTAATTAATTTCTGGATCATCAACTTATGACCTTTGTTTGGCATGTGACGAGCTTATGGGGAGTCTCTTTTCAGACACAGGATCCATGGTTGCATAGAGCGCTGAGCATAGTTTCTTGGGCTCAGAAATGTACATTTATTGAACAAAAAAAGAGTTTTAAAGCCCACTGTAGGTAATGAATGAGAATATAGAGACTGATAGGCAGACTGTGTCCTCAGTCAAGCTTCAGTGCAATCCTTCCAGAGATTTATTTCATCACCGAATGCAGTTTCCATAATCATATCTGTGTCCTCATATTAGAAAGATAATTAACAGCACTAATGATCACGTTAAGTTCATTACACATTCACTGCCAGCCCAGAATGAAGTTGACATTATGTTGCCTTATCATCAAAGGTGGCGTATTGTTGGGAAGTCATTAAAATGGAAATGAGTGTGATGTTCTGATGTTAATTGCAGAGGGAAGAGATGAGTTATGTATTTAATGCAGCATTTAAAAAGCCAATGAGGTTCCTATCTGCTAAATGGGGTAATTAATGCTATATATTACTTATGTTTGTCCAAATGAAGGAATGAAATTAGGAGATGATGACGCCGACTTGCTGTTTATCTGTCACAACATGGCTCTAGCTTGCAAACTTCATTATTACACTCTTTTCTGTCTGTAATATTTCTATAATCTCTCCTCAGATTACCCCTTTATTTCTTTTTCCCTACAACTTCTCATTTGAATAGGCAGTCAGTCATTTAGAGAAACACTTTTCATTCTCTGGCGAGCTTGTCAAAGTTTGTCAACTTTTACACTTGGGTTTTATTTTTATTTTTTTTTCCCCCCCTGAATTTTTTTTTCCTTTTTCCTGCATCTCTTGTATTGCAGGACTAGTTGTTTTTCCTTGTATTCTACTTGAAATCAATTATTCTGTTTGTGGGTTTATAGTGCACAAAATAGAATTAGTATCTGTAAATAAGACTCGATATAAAGACTTACCGCATTTTCATTCAGTCAATTAAACGGCTTTCCTGGGTCAGCTGTGAGGATGGACACATGTTGTTTCACTAGTCTCTCAGCGAGCACTGCTGTGATGATGGGCTTAATGAAGCAGTTAACAGTCAGAATATGATCCCAGTGTGTCTGCTGAACATGAGCATCCTGCAGTGTCAACACGGCTTTGTTTTATTTTTTTTCCCTCATTTTTCATTTCTATCCTCTTTTAATCGACACATAAACTCTGACTCGCACAATATAAAAGCATAGACACACACTTACCTTGCCCTTTACGGTGGTGTGGCTCAGCGATATTAATGTTTATGTTAATTAGATAACACCAACAAATGATTACATTTCCAGACAGGGTTATTGTAAGACTGTAGCCACTAGCTTATTTTGCCCAGTGAATGCAATTTAGAGCAGATGTAATTGTATGAATGCATTGTAATTGCATGAGGAAACAACAATACTATTATGCATATACAATTTATGTGAACATGATGTGTGCTGTGTGTGTTTGTACGATATGAGCTGGGGGAAGAGTGATTGTGCTGCCCCTCTTTTCATTTGCACCCATCAGGTTACTCTTGTTGCTTTGCAGGAGTTTTTGTCCAACATGGAATCACATCGACAGAGAGGCTACAACATGTTGGAAAAAATGAGGGCAAACCACTTACAGGTTTGATGGAAATTTTTAACATGAATACGCTGCAATGTATTTTATTACAAATTTAAAAGTGGGTCTTTAATGCTGTTTACCTCTGTGGCACTCTACCCCCCACTATTCTGCTTCGTTTCGCAGGTACGTGCCTCTGAGTGGGAGCATTTGAGCTTCTCGTGGCTGAAACTGGAGGCCGAGCTGCTGAGGGAAAGAGCCGTTTTCGGACCTGGCCCAGGAGTGCTGTTGAGCCAAGATTGGGTGCAAGACGCTGCTGAAGGACGCCATCGAACGAGATCACGTATCCGCAGAAAGACTCTGAGACAGTCCAAACGGGTATAACACTTTTGTGTGAAACACATTTGATGTTCAGATAGTGCACAGTCTAACCTGTTACAATGTCATGTTTTTACAACAGGTGCTAGGAATGCTGGGTATAAGGCCTGACATGTCCGAAGTTGGTAAAAACAGATCAGAAAGTGACGCAGGTAAAGATGATACCTGATTGTTTGTTTAATTTATTTTTTTGTATTTACTCATGATGCTCAGTGGGAAAATGTATTTTTATCCTAACAGAGCCTAAGCTCTTGTGTGAAGTTGCTGCTGAGGTTAAAGACGAGGAAGAGGATGGAGGACTTTTATGTGATCGACTGACTTTTTTCCCTGCACTGAAAGACACACCTGTTATCACCGAGGATCTACCCGACCCTTTAGCTCTTGTGCCCTGCTCCCTCACGCAAGACTGCCCGGACATACGTGTTATCCTGCAGGAGCTGCTCTCAGGAGAGGAGGTACTTTGAGTTGGAGTGTGTGTTGGTATGCTGGGCTGCAAACATGGGCCTAAAAACAAGCACAACTGCTTCCCACCCTACTAATATTCACAATCATAATTATCTGATGTAGACTAAGGGATTCCAATTGCCCAGTGCTGCTATCAGAATTTCATCTTTCCTCATTAGTATAATGTTTTAATGTTGAGGCCCAGCACAGCTCTTCTCATTCTTACAGTGAGTTAGAAACCAGTGCACATGTTGACAGGGACTCTCATCGCTCCGGCAACCAGCCGCGGCTTTTAATGTTTCTGACAGAAGTATTAATAAAAACAGTAGGAGGTGATGCAAGCTGTCTTACATCCGCTTAGTAAGTGTGTGATGTGTGCAAGTGTGTCCTGTTGTCTTGCAGTGGTTGAGTGCATGAGTCCTGCTGAGCTTCCTGTCAAATGAACACAGTCATTAGCTCTGAAAAATGCACACACATGCACAGACTTAACACACACACATGCAGTAACACACAAAGGGAGACCCACTCATAATTAGCTTGCCAGCGCCAATAGTGTGATTATGACAATAATGTGTGTGGGGAGAAATCAATGGTCTGACATTAGGCTCTTAGTCAATAAAAGTCCTCCTTTTCTCTCCTTCTTCCCATCATCAGCTAAATCACTCTCAGACTGATAATGCGTATCTGTCCAGCGCACAGTAAGGAGATAAGGAAACAAGTTTATTGTTATGTATTTAATCTTTGATAACAATAAATTTAACTATTTTTTTTCTGAAATATAGTAATTGTTGGAGACAGTAGGCTGGGTGCCAGTTTGCTTTCACTGTTGGAAACTGCTGCACAATCTGAACATGATATAACTCAGTGAAAGATTTCTCTACCATGTCACTAAGACTCACTCACCTTGACTCTTCTTAAACACTTAAGTGATATTATTCATCATAGCGTATCCCTGCGTGCGCATTCAGACAAGAGGTTCTGATCACTTATCAGGTTTTCTATTGTGTGTGTGGCAGTGATTAATTCTCCTAATAATGGCCAGGCAGGGCCTTCTCCTCCACCAAGGAAGTGTGAGTGTGTGTGTGTGTGTGAGTGTGTGTGTGTGAGAGAGAGAGAGTGAGTGACTCTGTGTCTGGGGGTAAGGAGTCTGATTTGATTAGTATAAATTGTGAGGAGCCTGCGGGTATGTAAGGGCCCCATATGGTTTTTGGGCGCTATGTCTCAGAGGGCCTGCAGAGGGGCCAACACATGGAGACAGCCAGGTGCATGCACTCGTGGTGAAATGAGGGGAGACAATAGAATTATCCACGCATTATCACAATGCAGTTAGCATTAGCTACAACCAGTACTGAAAGCAGCATGTGGGTTCACTTTGGCACTGGATGGAACACGCACTGCTGGAAAAAAGGGGGCCGGGCCTGTTAAACCCCATCAATCAGCTCAGATAATGAAGTGTTCAACTGTGTCTTTTTAATAATGATTAAAATATATGATTAAAATGATCAATCAAATAAGGCCTGAAGTGCCTGTGTTGCTGCCATGTCATGTCCTTAGAGATTGAGCGAGAGAGGCGCTGATGTGGATTGTGCTCCTCACATGGGGTTTAATGTACATCTCCTACTCTATGCTCAGTTCAGTTCAGTTTGAAAGGGTTTTACTGTCATGAAAGAACTAATTAATTGTAAAGTACTTTACCCAACAACAGTAATATGAACATTAATGCAACAACTCTTTCTCTCTTGCTGTAGGTGAGCTCTAAGATGTGTGTCGTGATGGTGAGTGGCCTCAGAATCACAGAGGGTTTGCTGCTGTTTGGGAAGGAGAGCCTGCTCTTGTGTGAGGGATTCACCCTCAGCCCTGCTGGAGACGTTTGTTGCAGAAAGCATCACCCCAGCAGGTATAACTGTGCATGTTTACAGTTCTGCACACCATGGATCCTCACTTGTCAGTCATTCATCATCCTGTGTGTCTCTTTCTGTCAGTGTGAGGGATTCCTTTATTTCTACCATGCTAAATAAAGACCTGCCAGCAGCCAGTTGCAGATGCTGGCTGTATGAGGATATCAAGGAGGCACGCTTCATGCGTTTCCTTTTAGAGGTCAGACACCCATACACTCCTACAGATATCAACCACATTTGATGTTAAACTTCCTCTTTTGACACACATTTTATTTGCTCTTGTATCTTTGTGGAAAAGCGAATTGGTTAGAATTTCTGTTTTAAAGTGGGGAAAAATATGTACTTTAAAAAAGTCCCTCTTCTCTGTAACTGTAAGGATGCTGCTATTGAGATCTTCATGAAAAACGGTCACTCAGCCTTCCTGGTATTCCTGAATAAAGACCATGTTTCTGCTTATAAAAGGTAACATATTTATATATACTGGATAATAAGAAAGTTTCATTTTCAGCATTCTGATCTTTGTCTTTGGTCTTTTTCTCCCTACAGGTTGAGCAGAGTAGTGCCAGCCTTAAAGGGCAGAGGAGTTGCAGAGGTCATTGCTAATGCCAAGTAAGAGTCATGCGTTTCTTAGAATCACCCATAGGCAATATTTCAATAAATTTCTTTTTAATCATCAGTAGAAACATTAAGCTTACAAAAAAATAGTCACATGACTTGCTTTAGCTACACAGTTTGATATAATGCACACGCCTATGAAATGCTGTGTGACTGACCTATCATTCCATCCTTTCCTGCTGTTTTGTTTTTAAAAAGTTTACATCAGGAGACCTGCTGGTCATTTGACTTGCACACATTCAAGCTTTTCTCGTAGTCTCCACAAATCCTGATTAACTGTAGCCACTGAGTTTGGTGCCACCAGGCCAGGAAATGCCCTTTTCTTTTTCTTTTCAGACACGCCACAATCTACTCCTCCTCCTTCTGCTTCTCTTCTCCTTCCTCTTCTCCCTTCCCCACCTCCTTTCATAAGCTTTTCCCTCTCTGCTTGACACCTTTTAAGGCAGGTCCTACACAAGCTGCTCTCGTGGACCAGATACACATCCTCCTTATGCTCTGACTTTTCCTTCAGTAATGTCTCACCTTTCCTTTGATGGTATGATAGAGGATTTCGTTTCACATTCACCTTCGTGAGGTTGCGTAGGCCTTGCAGAAATTGTGGTAACTTTTTAAAGAGATTATCAAACAGGCCCAATTCCTGAAGATTTTCTAAGGCCGCCAAAGTGGGAGGCAGGTCATCAAGCTGATTCATTCCTAGATTGAGACTCTTCAGGTTAGTCAGGGAGCCCAGGGTGGAGGGTAAACCTGAAAAAGTTAAGCAGTTGTTGGAGAGGTTTAGGTTTGTAAGTCCCCTAAGGTCGCCGATGGACTCGGGCACAGACACTAGCTTGTTACTGTGTAGATCCAGCCATCTGAGTGATGACAAGTTCCCAAAGTTTTCTGGGAGTTTCTCTATGAGGTTGCGGCTCAAGTCCAACTCATCCACAAAGGTTAGCTTGAAGAGGCACTTTGGGAATATGGTTATTCCCATGTTGCTAAGAACGAGTCTACGCCGTCCATCTGGGGTCATGCGTATAGCCGCCTTTGCAGTTTTGAGGGTCACCTTTGTCCCTTTTGCTTCCTTTCTCTTGGGCATGGTACTGCAATGCACAGAGAATTACTGAACAAGTCAGTTAAAAATTTCAACTTGGCCTCCGTTTTGAGATTATTTCACCAAGAGACCAATTTACAATAATTTATCTAATCTACACCACCACACAGTACTCTAGCAAACAAAAGGGTTGTGAGTTTATGCGTAAAGATGTGAGCGTGTGTGTGCGTTGTGTGAGGCTGATGTGATTTATTCAAATACACGGGCTTATGTATGGCCTCGGGCGGTGGGGAAAGCATGCTCTCTGAGGAATGAGAGCTCGAACAGCGTGTGTGTCTCCATGAGTGTGCATGTATCGCAGTGTTGTGACTGCACTAGTGCGTGCTCACCCAGTGTTGCCCATGGGGGTATTTAAGAGCATGACTCTCTAATTAAGGCTAATGCTGGGGAACAATAGGAGAGAGGCGACACTGGGTAATACAGCAAAAACAAATGAGTGCTGATGCTCCCTCACCATTCAGTGGATTGCGTTGCTTGGCTCTTCTCAGGCAAGAAAAGTGTGTGCGTGTGACATATTGCCATGCAGGTGTGTTGACAGACATGGATGCACTGTACTACTGTCTGTGTGTGTGTGTGTGTGTGTGTGTGTGTGTGTGTGTGTGCAAAGAATCAAATCAGGACTTTGATAAATGATAGTTGGTGAGTGTTGGGAGTGTAATGAGGGCTTCGCTCTTCTCCCCTCCCTGTCTAAAAGAGCAAGGTGTGTGTCTGTTTGTGTCTGTGTTACACCCCAAGGCCCTCTCTCGCCTCATTCATCATCCTCAGGATGAGAGAGGTTATCCACCGGTGCTTGTTCCCATTATAACTCCTATAGAAAACTATTGCATGAAATTATTGCCTGCAATTAGATAACACATACTGAGCCAAATGCAATGATTGATTTAGTGCAGTTTTACAAAATATTTGGTCAGGAGTTATTGGCGTTGGAAATGGACACACTTTAAGAGGCTCTTGATCATTTGAACTCATTTCCCATGTGCATCCTTATTTCATCTTTGAGTTGCTGTCTGTACTGTACTTTTAAGACTTTCATCCGCAGTTTATGTTTTAGGTGCAATATGCCTTTAATTGCCAAGCCAAATGAAAGGACGGACAACAAGAAGCAACTAATCCTTACAATACTTACAATTTAACAACAAAAAAAGCATGGCAGTACATCATATTGATCATAGGTTTCACTTGTAAATTACATTTACATACCATGCTAATGCTAACATATAATTCTAGTTATCTGACTTTTATTGAAATGTTTTAAGCATAACAACTTTAACTAAAATACTGTTTTCTGTGTTAGTCTAAGTTTGTTGTTGTTGTTTTGCTTCATGATCATCACTTGTTTCTGACCTGTGTGGCTGTATATGATTTGTTCTCTTTTTAAGTTCTAAATTTAGACAACAGTAGGTTATTTATAAGGATAGCTCTAGAGCTTGGATTTGTACCTGATCTTACTACTTTTTATCAAAATGGATGAAGGCAGGTACTTACCATATTTTTCTCTTTTGATTGTTGTTAATCAAGTGAAGAGCATTCCTTAAGCTTCTGTGAACTGGTTGCTCATGTCACAGTCTCTCACTTCTGTGCAAAAAAACAAAACAAAACACTTTTACTTTATCGAGATGCAACACCTTCAAAGTACATTTACAATGATCAGTACAATTTGGTTGGCATGTAAACGTTTTTGTGATTAATGAAAAGGAAAGACCATTCCTCTATATCAGAATTTTCCTTGCCTTCCTGATCCGAACAGGGATAGTCGAGGTTCTTCTTGTTTTATGACGTTACTTAGCAACTGTGCTGCTTGGCGCCTGGACTTTATTGCCCTGTTACTAGTCCACAGAGGAAGAGAGGAGATTTCAGGAGCAGTTGATCACTTTCCTTATTTAGATTAAGCACATTTAGGCAGGAGTATAATACTGAATAAAATGTTTAGCCACACTGTTATTTAGTATCTATTTTCTCAAGCCAGTCACACACTTTCTTGTAATTAGAGATAAGCAAACTGGTTTAGTTTTTTAAAAAGCAACTTTTATTCTAGTGCCTGAAGAAATGGGGCAAATTCAGCATATCTGTTCAAACATCAGTATCACCTGATATGGATCTGTCTGGAAATAAGCTGACATTTAGCAGTGAACAGCTAAAAGGCTTTAAACAGTTGTTACTTTTTGTGACTTTTCTGTTTCCTTCTCACAAAGAGTCGAATCAGAACCTAAACAGGACAACTTGACCTGTCTGCATTGATATTTCCCAGTCAGTTATCAAAAAATAACGATACAACAATACAATACCTAAATAAAGTAAAACAGCTGACACCAAGTTAGATATTAACCATTGTTTCTCATTGCTGAGAAACAGGAATTTCACAAGATGATGGTGCCCCTGTTGTCCAAGTAATCATCAACTTCCGTTAGGGGGAAAAATGGTGCCACATGTCAAAACATGCCCTTCAAGTCATCAAATCTTCTTTCAAACATTCCAGTTTGCTGAAGTAGCTCCAAGTCAAAGAACCTAGTCTTAATCAACTCGTTTCCTCGTCATGTGCTATATCCTTCACATGTCTGCTCACTATTTATGCTACATACTGCAGCTCACATCAGCCCCTTAACTGCTCCTGCAGCTGTGTACACAGACTCTGTTTTCCGAGTTCGCTCACTCACCTCAGCTACGCTGCTGTTGCTGAACTCTGCTGTGCATACATTTAAACTGTGGTTGCTAGGCAACAAAGCAAGCAGGAAAACTTTGTGCTGATAGGCACTGCTCAGTGATCAGCTTCTGTTGCTAATTCAAAGTATTTTCTCTTGTTGTGCTTTAGAAAGACTCCTGTGGTTGAAAAGACGGCCCTTGTTAAATGGCAGGTAATGCATGTTACAGTTTTCCATAAGTTGTTTGTACTCACAGATACATCCATTGCCAATGTTAAAGGAGCAGCCAACAAAGTGGAATAAATGGCATTGATGTAATCCACTTTATTCTGAATTGACTTGTTTCTAAGTTGTATTTTTTTCCTTGTCTGTGCTTTAGAAGGGGGAGATAAGTAACTTTGAGTACTTAATGCATTTGAATACGATCGCTGGGAGGACATACAATGACTTGATGCAGTATCCGGTTTTCCCCTGGATCATTGCTGACTACAAGTCAGAGGTAAAATCTCACACATGACCTCTTTGTCTTAAATATTGTCTCAAACTGTGGTTTTTCAAGGGTCCACAACCAAAAGCTAACGGGTCTGCAAAATGATTTGCTCTAAATTGTAACAATTTACTCTATCAATCAAATGTGCATCAATACAGATGGGGATTGTTAATTCTAATTAAAAAAAAAAAAAGCATTTTGTGTCCATTTTTATCCTTCCCTGCTGCGACTGCAACATGTCACGTCAGGTGTCACTCATTTCTCTCAGGGTAAAACAAAGCCTTCCTGCTGCTCTGTAGCTTGGCTTAGCTAGCTATCCGGTGAGCCTGGAGAAATATTTCAGTCGGCCCAAGTAATACTAAGTCCAGCTAAATTGGTGCAATAAATGTAAAGAGATCCTTGGAGGGAGGTGGGGACAAAGACATGTGTCAAATATATGATTTATCTGTGTCCTTCACAGATTCTTGATTTGTCAAATCCTGCAACGTTCCGGGATTTGTCCAAGCCGATGGGAGCTCAAACGGAGAAAAGGAAACAGATGTTTATCCAGAGATACGAAGAAGTTGAGGGCAAAGAGAGTGAAGGTATCCATTTGGCTAAATTTTATTTACTTGTACTTCTTTATTCATGTCACTGTTAGTATTTTTAAAGTGATTTTCTCTGTAACAGACCTGACAGCACAATGCCACTACTGTACCCACTACTCCTCGGCCATCATTGTGGCATCCTTCCTTGTCAGGATGGAGCCATTTTCCCACACCTTCCAGGCGCTACAGGTGAGTCCAATAACAGGAATTTAACAAAATACTATTTGGATGTAGGAAAAAGTAGACCTTGTTACTAACATGTGTGTAACAGTGGTTTAGATTAAAGCTGATGACAGACAAAGAATAAAATTCAAAAGACTTTTCATTTGACAGTCACATCTTTGCCACTTAGGCAGCATAACTTCACATTATTATGAAAGTCCAGAATTGGACCAATTGGAGTAACTCTAGAAACAAAAAAAACAAAAACAAAAAAATTAACCATTTTGCAGAGGTTCATGTCATTGCTATGGAGTTTTGGATTGAATTCAAGGCTCATATTAAGACTGAAAACATGCAAAATTTGTTGTGGTTGATAAGGTTACAGCATACATGAGATCATTAAAGAAGTTTTGTCTTAATTTGTCAGATGAAATGATGGGGAAAGTTGTGTTCAGTATGTTTTAGTAACCCACAGGGCTTTCTGCAAACCCTGTGCTTTCGATGCCCACTGGCATTCATCACATTGTCATTTTTATTTATTTTTTAAAATGTAATCTTGCTATTAATATGAAACTAATGTGAGCTATTTTCAGCTTTCCAGATCCCATTTTAATGCTGTTTTTGGTACAAAAACAGATTATAAGGACATTTTAATATATATGCAAATAATTACACATAGCGTCCAAAAGAAGCCAATGGAAATAGCCACAGATGTTACCAATTTACAACACAGCATCCAGTTGATTATAATGAAAAGGCATGCATATTTGATAGTCAGAATAAAACAATAAAGATGGTGAATTAGGAAGCCTTTTTGTCTTCTGAAGCACATAATGGGTGTGTAGTAATATCCATAACTGGATTTACATCTCTAACCCAGTTTACCAGTATATATGCTATTTTCATTCATTGAGGTAATTGTTTTACTCTAAATTACATTCACTCTCATGAGATTCGCATCATAGATGATGGAATTTTACAGAAAGATGAAAAGCTTTCTTCTAATGGTAGCAAATATTCTGTGCTTACATAATACAATAAAGAACATAAAATATGATTCTCTGCACTGTATCAGGCAGACTGCTTTATTAATATGCCCACAGAAAAGTTTATCTCAGTGATGTTCTGCGGGTCTGACAGTGTTTTGTCTGCTCTCCTCACAGGGAGGGTTTGATATCCCAGAGCGGATGTTTTACAGTATAAAGAAAGAGTGGGAGTCTGCCTCAAGAGACAACATGGGGGACGTCAGAGAGCTGATCCCGGAGTTCTTCTACCTGCCAGACTTCCTGATCAACTCCAACCAAATCCAGCTAGGTCAGCTTTTTGAATCCTCTGTGTACCTAATGTTCTTAAATGCAAACAAAAGAATGTAAAAAGTGATTATTTCAGACTTCCCTACCCTGTCTCTTGTGTTTTTTTGTTTTGTTTCTGGGAGGTCAGAATGTATACTGTATTTTTATGTCCTCAGTCATTTATGCTACATACAATCAGCATTCACTTTATCAGGTATACCTTGCTAGTACAGGGATGGACCTCGTTTGCCTTCTGTGCTACCTTCTTTATGGCATACATTCAACAAGGTGCTGAAAACACCAAATATTGACATGAAGTTGCTGCACAGTTGTTGGCTGCGCATCCTGTTCTGGTGACATTTGACTACAGTCTGTGTGCCCACATACACCAAATCCTATCATGTCATTGGCTTTTTGGATATTTGCATTAATAAGCAGTTGAACAGGTATATCTAATGAAATGGCCAGTGTATTTTCATCATGTTGGTGATTAAGCAATGATTCAAATGATTCAAATTAAAACTTTTTATTTTTATGAGAGGAACTCCATGTGGAGTAGATGTCCTGATTGGATTCTGAAGCACTCTGCGTTAATTTGCATATGAGTGATCAACGATATTGCAGAATTTGCTATAACTATTCTTCTAAGCTTCTGGATAATAAGCTGCATAAGTGATAACAGATATGAAGCATCCAAAGAAATGGTGTGAAATTTAATCAAATCATTTCTTTATAATTCTTTTGTTGCTTAACTGATGAACTAATTGGCTTAATTTGAATGAAAGACGATACAGTAGAAACTGCACATGTATCCCACAGATTAACTGATTAGGTTTTGCATACATTTGTTCATGGTAATGAGGGAGCATATAACAGATCACACCACAGTGGTTTGCTGGAGTGTTTGTTGGCCACCAATGAAGGTGTGGCACAGAATAATAAGCTATATTAATCTCTGGCCCGTTCCTATTACAGTCATGTCGTTGGTCTTTCTTTATTTGGCAATAAAAATATATAGTATGCCACATGAGGATACCACTTTTTTCCCTTTCTTTTTTTTAATCAGAAAGGCCTTAAAAATTTTGAGTTAATTTCTTTCCGCAAAACATTTGCAAAGCCAATTTGATTGTATATTATGTTTCTTGGCACATTTTCACCAGTTGGTGTCAGTCAGTGTAATTGCATGAAGCCGTTGGCAATATTGTGGATGGCATTATTCAAGTGTTAATGCATGTATATGTGTGTCTCTGCACATGAATGACACGCAAACAAAAACAGTATTCACTAATTAAAAACACTGCTTCACCCATGTCACCAGTGGCTCCTCTGGATTTCTTTTTCCTACACAGTTCACGTAGTAAATAATTCATATGTGTGTCTTTTTAGGCTGTATGGAAGATGGCACAGCTCTGGGAGATGTCGAGCTACCTCCATGGGCAAAAGGTGACCCCCAGGAGTTCATTAGAATCCATCGAGAGGTCAGTGACACCTAGACTTTCCCCTCCAAACCGCTAGCCTGGCCTGTTGTGTACTCTGACTTATTTACCCACAACACCTAATAATGATTGTCGGTACCGGCTGATGTATACAGAAGATTCACTGTATTAAGTATCTCCACAAATATATTCACTACATGTGTGGCACTGTAATAGTGTAGGTTGCAGTTTTTTTTTCATATCACAGATGTTGGTCAGTTCAGTAAATTCTCAGAAGGCAGTTTTGTCTTGCTGAGTTTGGTTCAGTTATGTTCTTGTGGTACCAACTGTTAGTCAAGTATAATGACCAGTTGTTTTCCTATACAGAAGATGCATAAAAAGGCATTTATCTGAAGCTTAGATGACAGACAATACAGGACAACAAGCCTATTTAACAGGATTCGGGGAACACATAAGACTCTCTCTTTTTCATAATGTCATTATTTCTGCCAGTTGTTGATTGGTTGAATATTCTCACTATCTTCCTTCTTCTTCTTCTCCTTTTTTTCCGAGCTTACCCTCATCTATCCCTCTGTGGGGTTATTGTACCCGTCTGTTCATTTTCTTTCTGTTTCTACATGATGACCCTCCCTTTTTCCATTCCTGGGGCATATGTGATGGTTATCACTCTGTAATCTACTGAACTACTCTTATTGCCTACCATTCTCATAAAATTAGTGACTTTAGAAGATTGTTTTTTTTTTTCTTCCACAGACAAATTAACTCAGGACAATATATCCTTGTTATGATACTTTTTTCTTTTTTTCCCACCTTTCTGTTCATCCAGGACGGGTTTATTAAAATGTGGCGCTAGGATATAGCTGGTCATAATGCCCACTTTTCCTCATTAACTCTTCAAAACCAATCTCTAGCTAATTCAACCCAAATCATTCTTTAATTGTAACATGAAGATATGCTCATAACATAGCTGTTCGGTCTCTTGCTGTCCTGGACTTCTAAATTGACTTTTGGAAGGAATTGTAGGGTACCTTAATAATTTGATTGGCTGTACAGTCTTAGAAGTTTTGTGCATTGGTGTCATATTAGCAGTTTGACTGATGGTTTGGGGACCACAATAATAACGAGTGCTAAACACTGCTGTTTTTTTTTTTTGTTTTTTTTTTAAAGACTGTTGTATGCATGTTTTAATAGCTTTATAATATTATTTGACTAGATGGTTTTAGTTTGTGCAACAATCTCCTGCTCTGTTTGCTTTAGGCACTGGAAAGTGACTATGTGAGCTCCAACCTGCACCTGTGGATCGATCTGATTTTTGGATATCGCCAACGAGGTCAAGCTGCAATAGAAAGCGTGAACATGTTCCACCCTTACTTCTACCCCCAGAAACGCTGGCAGGACACTAAAGACCCTGTCATCAAGAGCACAATCTTGGGATATGTCAGCAACTTTGGACAAGTTCCCAAACAGGTTTTAAAAAAAATGATGATAATAATAATGTGACAATGAATTAGTGTAATTGGAGTATATTTACTGTATTATGTATTTCCCATAGCTCTTCATCAAGCCCCATCCACCTCGCAGTGGCTCTAAGAAAGAAGGGTCATCAACACATCAGCCAACTCCATTTTATTTCAAACTGGATAAGCTTAAGACCCCTGCACAGCCATTCAGAGGTATAACTAAACACGAAGACGTTCCGAGAATATGCAACATATCTTAGAGGATTTTCTGGCTTCCTGCCCCTCAAAAGCTTTTTTTCCCCCTTCTTTGCTTTTCCTTTCTTTTCTTTCTTCCTTTGTAAAAAGTGAGGGTGGCTATTTCAACCTGTTTCAATCTTTATTGTAAGCTGCTTTGTTGCTACAGGCCTTGGTTTCATATTTGATGTAATTGCAGCAAAACTGTCAAACTATTCTAGTCTTCAAACTATGGTATAAGATAAACAAATCTTAATACAGCCTCATAAATGACACACATTAAACACTTTAAGTATTGCTATTTCATGCTGAGTAAACTAAATTGAATCAATTATAGTGATCTTTGCTGTTTTGCATTGTTCCACCTTTATTTTATTCCCTACTATTTGATGTTGGTTATTATACACCGGATGTGCCCAAATCTCAAGGGAATCATTGAAATGGAGTGAGAATGCCCATAGATTAATTTACACTACAGAAGGATAGAAGCTATCTGTTAGAGCTACAATATGGAGATGACTCTGCTGCTGAGCCCTACTTAATAATCGGAATATCCCTATAGGCCCACTGAGGGATAGGAGATGAATCTGCGAATGCTCAGGGAGAGATTCCTGCATATTACATTTCATATTAAATCTTAGAGTGTCTGATCTGATCAATAAGCAGATAGAGATGAATAGGACGAGGAACACTAAGAACTAATGCAGACAGAACTTCTTTCTGGGGATTATAGAAGCAGAACTGGCAATCGGATGTAATGATTTTGCCTCTTCCTGCATGAATAGGTCAGTTACAAGCGCAATCACTGCCTTACCCCCGGATGCAGGTTCCCTCCTAGGACCAAGCCTCAGCTCGTAACCTGAGGATGGCTGTTTTAATTGCCCAGTTTTTCTGTTCTCACTTTAATGAAACGCTTTACAAGTTTACTGAGATACGAAACTCCTTAATATGATGTTTTTGAAGAGCTGTTATCTTTATTACAGGTACACGTAATATAGAAAAAGGTCATCTTCTTTGCTTTCTTTTTTCTTTTCTTTTTTTTTTTAAGACTATAACATTTTTGTGTTGGGTTTGACAAGTTATATATACTGTTCTAAATATTACCGTAGAGCTGCCAAGAGGCCCGGTAGGTCAGATACTGTGTTTGGAAAAAGAGGTCTTGGTTCTGGAGAAAAACCGGCTCCTCCTGTCACCGCTACTGTGCTGCTTCTTCAGCTGGGGATTTCCTGACAACAGTTGTGCCTTTGGAAACCATGCCACAGAAAAGGTATTATGTACTGTCAATGCATTTTACACATTTCCATAACTACCTAACTTTTGAGCTTCTTGTAGTTGCATCAAATTGGAAGGAAGTGAGTGCAAATTAGGCAGGGACCTGTTATGCTAAGTAATTAACAATGTCATTAATTTACCCTAAGTTTCTTTTTTTTTTTTTAAACCTGCTGAGCACACACACTACTGTATTATGCGAGTCTGCTGGTTTCTTCACAACTTTATAAATTGTTTTGATTTGTCATACCTGCCAATTCCATCCCCTTGACTTGTGCCAGGGGTCTCCAACTCTAGTCCTTCAGAGCTACTGCCCTGCACCTTTAGATACATCCCTACTCCAACACAGCTGAATCAGATGGTTGAATTACCTCTTCAGCACCCCATCAAGTTTACTACTACTTTTATGTATTATGATTGTCATGGTTTTTATATTTAATACGTGCCTTTCTTTTTCCCTATCCCATCTCCTTTTTTCCTATGCTATTTTGTCAAGCACCTTGGTATACCCTTGGTTTTTCAGTGTGCTTTATAAATAAAGTTTATTATTATTATTATTATTATTATTATTATTATTATTATTATTATTATTATTATTGTTATTATGTTTTATTATTAAGTTTGGTAAAGGCCCATTTGATTTTGGTGTGTTGGAGCATGGATACACCTTAAAGCTGCAGGACTACAACTGTATTCTTTTGAGCAAGTTAAAGTGTGTTAATGTTCATTATTTTTCAGTTGATGCTCATTAAACTTGAGTTCAGATTTTATCATAACATAGTGTAATTCTGAACACTTTATGCATGTCGACTTCTAGACGTTTGCAGTGTGTGAGAGTCTATGTGACTGGGGGCAGATTTTGTGCGCCGCCTGTCCCAATGTGACCACCGTCATCACTGCAGGAACCAGCACTGTCGTTTGTGTGTGGGATGTGGCAGTCACCAAGGATAAACTCACTCACATGAAACTCAGACAGGTTGGTCTGTCCAAATGTTTGTATGCTCTTGAAATTTAACAATATTGTTGACAACGTATTTGTGCGCACAAACACACACACACACACACACGCACTAATACTGACCCCACTGTCCTTCACAGCCATTATATGGTCATACAGATGCAGTGGTGTGTCTCGCTGTGTCTGAGGTCCACAGCATAATAGTGAGTGGCTCTCGTGACCTCACCTGTATCCTGTGGGACTTGGAAGAGCTAAGTTATATCACTCAGTTAGCAGGACACACAACCAGCGTCTCTGCACTGGCTATCAATGATCTAACTGTAAGTCCACCTTCTGGGTTCCCTTCTTTCCACTGCTCTGTCTCTCCTTCTCTTTTCCTCCTGTCCTTTGACTTTTTTGGCTCACTGTCGTCATGTTGTTCCTCTTCACTCAGCTCGCAGCATGAGGAAGGGAGGGTTCTCACTGTTAACAGCATGAATATCCTGTTTGTGTGTGTTCTCCGGCTTTTGTTCCCCCTTTCTGTCTGTATGTCTGCACACCTGAACGTCAACACTATGTTAATATGTCCAAGGGAGAGATTGTGTCATGTGCTGGACCGCAACTCTACCTGTGGACCATGAAGGGCCAGCTGTTGACCTGCACTGACACTTCCTGTGGGCCTCAGTCAAACATCCTGTGCGTCAGCTTTACACAGCGACACGAGTGGGATTCCAGGAATGTCATCATCACAGGCTGTGAGGATGGCATTATACGGGTGAGTTTTGTTTTTGTTTCTTCATGCAGGTAAATAACATAATGGTTGTGTATATGATGGAGAATGCTTTTGTTTTTTGTTAATGCTATCACAATTCTCTATAGCTCCTAATAGATCAGTGGGAGTGTTTCTGTACAGTATTCAACTGTGGCAGTCATTACTTTGGTATTAGCCTCGCTGGTACCAGCTTGGGTGTCCATCAAAGTATTAATAACAGTATATGAGTTGTGTGCAGTGTGTGACTGTTTTTCGCTTAAGATTAATATAAGCATATGTTGCCTTTCTGCAATCAAAGCTGCAAACAGTAAATTGTGCTTCACTTTGGAGTGGGTGCCCTTGCCACGTGCACACTACGCACACATAAACAGTATCATTACTTTATTATTACGTTGAGTGTGTGTGCGTGCGTGCATGTTGGTGCATATATGAGTGTGTTTGTTATTATCTTGAATTATATTTATGATTTTGTTACTCGTTATGTGTCTCTCATACAGATATGGAGGGCAGAGTACACCAGAACACAATTACCTGGCCCTCCAGAAGAGCCTGTGTCCCCAGGGCAAGACCAAACGGAGAGAGACGGTAATGTTACTGGCAGAACGATGGGATATACATGCAGGTGTTGTGTTCATAATAAAATGAATAAGAGTGGTCGACAATAACAAAACTGAAACCAACTGAAAGGCAACTGCACAGAAAGACCACCATTATTTATAGTGTTTTAAAAAAAAAGAAAAAAAAAAAAAAGAAAAGAACCATTGCTATCTAATTAGATAAATTCTTAAGTGAGATGATTATTTTTAACCGCTCATCTCAGAGCTAGACAGTGTGGTTTCCAGATGAGAGCTTGTAATGTTCATCCTATCCCTCACTAGCATTAGGGCTAGCAGGAATTATGTTGTTATAAAGTTATTAAACATAGAGGCAGTAAACACTGATGAGTAATTTTGCTGACGTGTGTGAGCGTGTATAATTTAGAAAGCAATAATACCCAGATCCAATTTGGCATACGTTGGTTACAGCCTCGCGTCACCTCATAGGAGTATTATGCTTTCCAATTACATTGAGACAAGTTTTTACGTAACACTGAAGCATTTATATTTGAGGCCTTTTTCTCCTTTTTGCAGCCTGCTGACTGCAGATGGACACACTCTTAATACACACTGAATTTTTTTTTGGTTTTGGGGTGGGGGGACCACTGAGGTTCTGATTTCAGGCGGGGTGGACAACTGCCCTGTAATTCACTATTAAGTAGATGCTAATGTATTCTCATGAATCCACAGTGAGCAACTCAAGCCAGGCTAAAGGCTGGGAGAGACATCTGGTGTTACATCAAGAGCTGAACAGAAGTCAAACTGTGTCACAGCGGCGCTACAAAAATAATCCAGCCATCACAGCGCTGGCTATGTCCAGGTACAGTAAATAAAAAGCACCCACTCATAGGACTGCCAGCTTGGGTTTAGTTTCGGTTTATTACTGTACTTTAAACTTTATTCATTTCTGTGTTCAAAGCAAAAATAGTGTGAGTTTATATTTAATTCTATGCAGTATTTTAAAGCTTCTAATTCTCTTTGTTTGTATATCACTGCATGCTTTACAGCACAACACTGCATTTCCCTTGCTGTTTTCTTTGCAGGACTCATGCTACTCTGTTGGCAGGCGATGCCTGGGGCCAAGTTTTCACCTGGACGTGTGAGTGAAAACACAATTTCTGCACGCCCTTTATCCTCCCAGAAAGACTGTGATGGGAAATTCATTAGTATCTCAGGTCTGACTGCAACTGAGCAGCAGAAGTGCTGTATGTCGAGTGAGTGAATGTGTGTGTGTGTTTGTGTTTGTTTGTATTCTAAGAAAACAGTGTTACAATATTTGATGCATTTAGATGAAACACGACTTTTACCTTCTACACAAATATTTAATTTTGTATTTTTCTGTGTGTAAATACAGAATTTCAGTAAATTTGAATAAAATTATTGATAGACACTTGCCAAAACCTTTTTCTGCTGGTCTCCTTGATTTTTGACTGAATTCTGTGTTGGATTTTATTTTATTTTATTCGAGTTAAACCAGAAGGACACTGGCTAAATTTTTCCAGAGTTGGTGGAAGGATTCGTATGAGAGAAACACTCATACAGTCATTTAAATGGACCCTTACTGCTTAAGCAGAGCTTTCTAGGGCCCACAGCAGAAGCCTGTGGTCGAAATGGGCACTGTTAAACTGAACATGAGAAGGAGTGTGTGAATGTTGACCAGGAGTATGCGTGCTTCATAAACTGTTCCTGAGAAATGCAGCTTTTTCACTTAAACATTTCTGAGAGAAACTGCAAGTCAAGCAAACACTGTTGTGAAGAGACAAATAAGTCAGCATTTAATCATGTGAGCGTTGTAATATTTTGGTCTGGTAAATGTTTGTGGCAAGAAAATTTCAGGCTGTAAAGTTTGATGTGAATAGTTTGGGAAACTCAAAATAGTAAAGCCAGCAATGTGCTTTCATTTTGCTTTGTAATACGGTATTTATGAGGGTTTTTTGGACAGCCCTTTTTGTACCACTTACCCGCCTCAAATTTTCTGTGATCATATTAAGTATGTCTGTAATGGGCGATTTTAAATGTGTGTGGGTTTTATTAACACAGCTTTGTCTGTGTGTGTTTTTATCTTTATCCCCAAAGATATTCCCTTTTAGACACCAAAAAAACAGAGTATCTGACAAATTTCACAAGATGTGGTATGAAACTCGTCCCAACTTGCAGATGAAAAGTCTAATAGCAACACTTACATTATCACACTTGCACTCCAGTGAATAAGTGGGCATGTTAGGCTGTTGATTGTGGAGGTTTGTTTGCTTTCTGTCTTCTACTTGCTCTCTCATGCACATGCGCCACTCCTCTCTATCATAAAGGAAGAGGTCTCTCTCTTTAACCTTTGTGTGTGTGGCTAATTGTGCTAAGTGGAGTAGCTTAATAGAGTGGAAAATGGTCCTCATAATTTTCCCAGAGAGCTAGCAGTGACCTTCTCTAAAGACAACGGCTATCTCCATTCTCTCTACATCGCTGGTTTTATGATATGAAATGTCAAACCATTGGGTTCCTCAGAATAATTAAATCAAATAAATTATTGCACCTAGGCAGAACCATCTTGTAGCCTAACCCAATTATAATGCACTGTAAAGCTAATTATTAACCATGATTACAATTAGTCTAATTTGAATAAATGTAGTCATTAGTGGGTTCATTCTAGTCAGTGAGTATGAACTGTGGGGGATGATGGTCTCTCTCAATCTCTCCCACTCACCAAGGGAAAGGTGTGGATTTGCATCATTCTCTTCCTCCATCTTCATCCCATTTTTCTCACAGTGACCTTCACAAAATGGCCTGCACCCTTCACCTTTCCCCGAGCTTTATGTCTGCTGCTTCTAAGATTTATATTTGCTATTTATGCTTGTGCCACAGTGAGTACACTTTGAAATTAGAGGCACTTTGTGCTCTTTCTATTCTTTCTACTATTTTATTAGGAATCATGCATGTTTATTGTTGATAGATGAGAAGATTGATACATTTGTTAGCTTAGCATAAATACTAGAAACTGTTGGTCTGCCTTTTGTCTGAAGGTGGCAAAGTATTGGATCTATTACACCAGTTTATTAAATGTTTCATCTTATACATGCTATCGTGTTAATATAGACCAAAATCTCCTCAGACATGATAGCGTCACGCAGTCAGCTGCACATCCACGACCAGAATCTCCGGTTTCACCACATGCCCAAAGTACACTGTTGGGTTGAACTCTGGTGACTGTGGAGGTCATTTGAGTACAGTCGACTCATTGTCATTTTCAAGAAACCAGTTTGAGATGATTTGATCTTTGTACCATGTTGGAAGCAGCTGTCGGAAGATGGGTACACTGTGATCATAAAGGCATTGGCATGCTCAGCAACAACACAAGAAAATATCCTCCTCATTACACCAGCAGCATCATACTCGAATCATTGATCCAAGACAGGATGAAGCCATGCTTTAGTCTTTTTTGCACCAAATTCTGACTCTTCTATCTAAATGTTGCAGGACAAATTGAGACTCATGAGGCCAGGCAACTTTCTTCAAGTCTTCTATTGTGCAATTTTGGTTAGCTCCTATGAATTGCAGCCTCAGTTTCCTGTTCATAGCCAACAGGAGTGGCACCCGGTGTGGTCTCTGCTTCAGCATGTTGCACATACAGAAATGCTTTTCTGCACACCTTAGTGTGAAGCAGTCTGTCTGTTCTCCAACCACAATAAGACATTTTGACCACAAAAAGCGCTGTTCAACTTTTTTTTTTCTCTTAGCCATTCTCTGTAAACCCTAGAGACAGTTGAATGGTTTCAATATTGTGTAACTTTCATCATTAGATGCAGAGAGGAAATTTCCCAACTTTGAAAGATTATCAAACATTCCTGTTATGTTTGTCAGACTGTGCTGTATTGTTTTTATTCTCTGAAAACACACTTTGTATATGTGTCTAAAATTTCCAGATTCGTAAGCAAAGTGGAATCCACCCCTTCTTTAGAGAAAAGCTGCATTTAAAAACTGTATTTACAGAAATCAAACACTGTACTCTTTAGCATCTCTTAATATGATGTATTAGTACTGTAATCATAAATGCATTTAAAAACTGACTTTTACAGTGCCTTATTACACTGCAGTAAGAGAGCCTGGACAACAGTTTCTTCCCACACAGTCTCCTGAGTTTATAAAGAATAGTTAACGGTAAGAGCATTCTATAAACATCTGGCTCACAGGCCAGTGATGCCAACAAACAAAGAAACAAAGTTATGAGACCTGAAAGCTGCTGTGCTGGAACTGGAACTGAACACAGCAAGCACAAGCCTCCCATTTACCCACACATGTGGCATACTTGCATCCAAAAAAGAAAACAAATGCTAAATGTCATACTAACAGTTCATAAATATAGTCCTTCTGCTGCCACACTGTTCCGATCGGAGAGCTGGATCTCTGCAGGAGGTACCAAGCTTACATGTTTACAGGTATTTCTCCTGGAAGAGGATCTGAGCATAGACTGTGTCGGGGCTGGAGGGTGTGGGGTCGGGGGTGGAAGGGACCGGGGGCTCCTGTCTCGGTCGGACAAGCTCCAGCTCTGCATATGTCAGGCTCTCTTCCTGTGATATTCGAGGCTAGAGGAGAGAGGAATTGGGTAAAAGTAAGTTCACCTACAAAAAAAAAAATGTTTTAGTATATATGTGCAACAATTTCAGTTTTTACAACTGGAAAAACGGTCACAGACAACTGTAAGTTGTCAGCATTTCATCTTGTCAGCAAATTGTAGTTTTTGTCAACTTCCATGGTAAACATCTTTTCTGTTTCCCAGCAGCAGAATCTGTTTACGCTGTTTTCAGGACCTCTTGGAACATTTAGTTTACCCGGAAAACATTTGGTACAACAGGAGCCCTCTCCAAAATCCTCAGATCCTCCTGGCTGCACTAATCTAATCAGCATGTTCGTGCTAAAGAAAAGCTCACGTCTCCAGTGCTTCGTTTCAGTACAAAATTACAAGAACGCCATTAGACGAAATACTGATGATGCTTAGTTTGAGTAGTTTTCTTCTGTATACACTTGTTTGACACTTTTATTGAAGATATAAAACCAATGAAGCACTCTAAATAAATAATTGTGTTTCAGAAGCAATAAAGCTAAATAGAATTATCAAGCTCATAACTGAATGAAGACATGGCAATAAACTGCTGTAGACAATCATGCAGTCGTGAGACAAATTCCCTCTTGCATGCATCTCAATAACAACTGTGCTCACGGAAAAAAAAATCTTTTCGAAACATTAATAAATACATTCTAAAGGTATTAAGTACCTATGTTTCATAATTGATCTTCATAGTTTTAGTTCACATAGGTTGTGTGCTTGCAGGAGGAGACTTACAGTGGCAGATCTCCTTGGCTGAGTCTTCAACCTTCTGGGCTTTCGAGGTCTCTTTGCAGCAACGGGCACTGAAAACGGAGACAACCTTAATTGACTCAAAATAGCAGCCAGGAGGAATGAACTGGCAAATATTAAATTGTGGTTGAAGTCAAAATTGTCCTTCACAAACACTTTGTGTTAAACCTAATCACAGTGTTGTTTAAAAACGGATGTAAATGCTTTATTCTGCCGTTTTCAGTGACAGTGTTCATTTAATTCGTAACACACTCGGCAGGAATTTCACATTCTCTGACTGTTTTTGTGCTAGCTTAATTCCTGCTTTTCTCCTTGCTGAGAATTTACTGTAATTTACTGTTCTTTGCCAAATTCCTGCTCTTGGGGCTAGGGCCTCTCACGCCACTCTGTGACTCTGGTACCTTTAGTATGTTTCGTCTTAGGTTTAAAATCTGAAACCTTACTTTACGTTTTACTTTGTGAAGGACTCTGAAGGACATTTTACCTTTGGCTGGTATGTGCAGTGGAGGCTCTTCAGGTAGCTTAGGTGGCGCTACTGCTTGTGTTCGGTCAGTTTTCTGTCTCATGTCTTTCCTTTGTGCGCTTGGGGAGGAACTGGAGCAACTACTAGAGCTTGTTACAGTCTCTCCTGAGCTGTAAGGAGCAGATAAAGTTGATCTTAATACTGTATTTGGCTCCCCCCCTCTGTAGCTTTCTGATTTCTAAATAAAGAACATACTAGTACCTGCTTTCTGGACACTTGACCAGAGGGTAACTGGCTGTAGAGAAAGAAGCAATAAAGACAAACATTTTGATGTGACGGTTTGTTTTAAATACAAAGGTGGAAAACAAAGCCATAAATCTACAGTTGCTTTGGGAAAACAAGTGGTTTTACATTTGAGCCTGTGTCTTCTGTAGAAGTACTGGCAGATTAGGACGAGAGTGAATAGGAAGATGGACAGCAGGCCCAGTGAACAGATCAGCACAGCGCACAGATACACATCTAAAAACAGAGACATCAGAATAGAATAAGCTTTATTTAAGAAAGATGTGCAAATGAGACAGAATTAGGAATAGAGCTGAGAACGGTACCTGCAAACAAAAGCCACAATCCTTCACTGCTACCATCCTCGGGTGTAAAGTGCACTGCAGAAAGAGACATTTTAAAATGTCATCAGAAACTGTACATAAAAGATGGAAACTGTGCCCAGAGTATCTTTATATTTGCTGATGTCTGAGGGCTGCGGCCCTGTACAACAAACCCCAGTGGTTCTTGGAAATATCCAAACCACTGTCATAAAGAGAGAGTCTCCTTCACCATCAGCCAAACCCAACAGTAACACACACACACACACACATATATTAGCTGTGTTGCTGTTCTTGGACCATGTTTGGGGGTTCCCCATTGTTCCGCACATCAGCTATCAACAGTGTTCTCTTTGTCTTTATTAACTAAGGAAAAAAACAACAAGGGAGTTGTCACTGATTTTGTACAGGTCAGGGGTATTTAGGGAGAGGTTGAGGAGAGTGAAGACAGTGTCTCTGCTCTCCATAATGAGATTTTAATATGACTTTTCCACAAAGGTTGATGCATATTGTAAGATATTAACTCTAATTGACTTTTAGCCTGTTTCCAGACCACTGAACTACATGCAAAATTGTCAATGTGTCTTCACTGTTCTGTTTCAGTACCATCTTTCTAGGATGAAAAAATTAAGGGGAAAAAAAAGGAATAAAAAGTAAATAATCATGATTTTGTTCTTCTTTTGTCTTGAAATGGAAGAATTTTTTTTCACAAATATTTGTCCAATTCATCAAATATAACAGGTTGTTTTTAAAAATGCTCTTACCATATGCTATATTTGCCATAAATATAAGTTTCTTTTAAGACTAATAAAGGTGTGATGGGCCAGGCTATCATGTTTTTGCACTGTTAAGCTAAGATAAAGACTTGTAAAGCAGGCAAACTTTACCAGTCTTGTTCACCAGACAAGGCGACAGCTACAATTGGCTGGAATCTGGGCTGAGGTTAACCACCAGTTAAACCGCACATCTGATGAGAGCAAACACACTGAGGTCACCAGCTTCTCTGTAAGGAAGCTATTAAATGTACACGCTCACTACAAATGTTTCTACATCATACCAGTAGTGCTATGTTTATGTGAAATGTAAATACCCTATACCCCTGTACACCATCAGGTCCAGATTTAGGCTTATCTGTTGTCTTTCAGCTGTGAAGGTAAATGTGGAAAACATATCACCAACCACTGAAACTGGCAGCTCAGTAAACTTGAACACAGTGTCTAGAAAGTTTACCAGTTTAGAAAATCAGCACAAAGCAATCAAACTTTCTTATTAAAGGTCTGAAGCTGGGAACTAGATATAAAGAAGAGGTTGGAGTTTTGTGAATGAAAGTAGTTCATTGACCTCTTTAGGGTGTAGTCTTTGCTCTATGCCCTGCAGACTGAGATCTGCAGACTAAGGGGTTCCCTCAATATAAGTTTTTTTCCTTTGTTTACCCTCATAATGTCAGGTCTTCTGTTTCTGGTTCTGTGGTCAATGCATGGCGGAGATGCCTGAGGTTGTGTGGCTTCCTTAGTGGGACATTGCCCTGAATATAGGGCAGGGCGTTGTCAGGCTCTGTCTGACTCGAACCTCTGCGCTTTTTTTGCGTAAAACTATTGAAAGGTAAACTGAGTCACACACGGCCTCCTCAAAGTGTGGCAAAGCATCATAAATCTCTAGTGAACCCCTTCACCCAGTGCATCTCACCGATGATCGGTCCAGTGTATTGCACAGATAAAAATAAATATTGAAGAAATATTTATTACTTCATGTGATTTAAATGAGTTCTTAACCCGTTTCTCTTAGTTTTGTTTGTTGATTTCTGCGGGACCATTGGCACACACTGAATAAGCTGCAACTAAACTCTCCAGTATTTTTTTTAATTTTTTTTCCTGAGGCTTGCATAAAAGTAAACCCAAAATGCTGACATCAGAGTTTTTGAACCCTGCCAGCTCAACAACACCCTACCTTTTACTCCTTACACGCACACAGGCAGGGATATTGTTAAGTGTGGTCTGGCTGTGTGAGCTCATTGTTTTGGTATGGAAATGCCAGAGGACTGGGGTCGCACTCAAACATATAGGCATGACCGTCTGCAAATATTGTAAGTTAAAGTTAGAGGACGCATCCAACACATTTCTACATGATCTTTGTTTCTTAGTAGAGGAAAATCGTGGCCCTTCCTTAATTTGGTTGTTTTTATTTCCAGATGACTTGGTCGGCATATCTACTAAAACAAATGTGGGCTAAGGGAGTTCTTTGAAAAATAGCATTTAGTCTGAAAATATTATTTTTAATTATCTCCTTTCAGTTTGGCTCAAAAGTTGAAACAGTGTTACAGTTTTAATATGCAAATAAAACAAACGGATCATCAGCTTAAATAAAGGTAATCATATACATATGATTACATATGTATATGAGTATAGAGCAACAGCTAGGAACATTGACAAGTCTCAAGTCCTCAGTTCTCAGCATCCACCTCATAAGTCAGATGAGTCTGTGGGTCTGTATTTTAAGAAATATGGCACAGAGATGTGAGGGAATATATCTTTTTACCTGTCAGCTGTGTGGTGCTGGTACCATTGGAAGTGATTCTCCATATGTC
The DNA here is from genome assembly GCF_001858045.2 of Oreochromis niloticus. Taxonomy (NCBI): domain Eukaryota; kingdom Metazoa; phylum Chordata; class Actinopteri; order Cichliformes; family Cichlidae; genus Oreochromis; species Oreochromis niloticus. The sequence goes on from NC_031978.2 coordinate 19,123,358, forward strand.
TCTGTGTTTGCGGATCTCCTGAACTTTACAGCTGTAAAAACCCTGGTCCGACCCAGTCACGCTGAGAATCCGCAACTGGTACACCTCTCCCTCCGTTTTCTCATGCAGATGAAACTTTGGTTGTGGGAAACGGTAGGTGTAGTTCCCATACAGATTCCTTTTCCTTATGCCCATCTTTACAATCAGAAACTGCGGGTGGTCGAGTACGGGAGGAGAGTTGGGTGGAAGGGAAGCAGGAGGGACAGGAGTAGGAGCGGTTAGGGGAGAGAAGAACCAGCGAAGAATCAGGACACTGGTGGTCCTCTTCCTTTGAGACACCAGACAGGACAGTGTCAGGTTGTCGTTCTCTGTTACCAAGACGACAGGCCCAGGGGTCACTGTCACATTAAGAGCATGGCATACCTCTGTTGACAAAAAAAAAAACACACAAACGCCTTGCGTTATATATGTTCAAATGTATCCAGCTGTCATTTTAATTAGATTTTTTAAATATATCGTTTAGCTTCAAACTACTCAGTATGTTCCTTTTCCAAAAATGTTTGCTTCTGTTACTGTGTAATACTTTCCGAGTAAGATATCTAGATAAATGTGTGTCAGAATAAAATTAAATCAAACCAGAAGCCTCACAGAATGCTTATATGACTCAATCCTTCTTTATAAATTAGTAATAAACTAGAGTTTAAAGTGTGTTTGTATGCTGTCACAGCTTAAAACAATCACTGGTTCTATTTGTGCATCTTCCCATGATTGCGTGTGTATTCACTCTCTTTTAGCAAGGAAGCGTAAAAGCAGTGCGAAAGAAACAGCTAAAGTATGACTTTACTTTCCTGGATGTGCTCTTGTTTTAGTCTGCTGTGAGCCAGGGCAGAGAGAAAGGGGTCTGGACACAATATGTGTGACCAGACAGGCAAAGCGTAGCTACAGGTGGGAAACATTCATCCTCGGTATGGAACAACCCAGAACAGGCAAGGAGAAACATGGAAGGATAACAGGGACCATCTGGTCTTCCATGCTGCTTTTGCTTAATTTTTTCTTTTTTTCTTTTCTTTTTCTTTTTTTTTTTTCTTTTGGTGTTGTTTGTTGGGAAATCTCCCTTAGGCTCTCTGGGGCTTGTCTAACACTATTTAATGTGGCAACAAAAGCAGCTGAAGTACTTCAAACAACATTATGCACAGCTGAAAAACAATATAGGACATAAAACACGAATTGTAAGTCTACTTCACAGCAGTTTTTAGGACACAAATTATATGTAAAAACTATACTGAGGTTTTCTCTGATCACATACAACAAACCACCCTAACGCCACAACTGTTTGTTTTCTTGCTCTTTTTTTGTAAACAACTTTTCTGCACCACACTATTAACACAATAACAAAGGCACTTGCAAATTGTGATTATTGCAGATATGATGACCTCTAGATGATAACTGTAGTTGTATGCTTTCTATTATTTTCTTACCAAAGGTCCATAATGCACTGAAACTTTGACGGTGGTGTGTGATGACAGCTCAAGTTACAACTCAAACACATATGGCCTCTTTTATGCCTGCTTGCTCACTTTCTCATTGCTGTATGTTGCGGTAAAGAAGGCACACTTACCTGTGACCAGAGCCTTAGTCAGGACAAGGATCACTACAGAGAAGTACATTTTCCACAGTCAGTGAATCCATAAACCCAGACAACTGCACAGCAACTTACACAAGCAGCTACATTCAAAACAGAGCCTGACTGCACAACCCACCAGAGCCCTTACCCACCATTAACTCTTCTCCTCTTTCTCCTCTTTTCTGTGTAATATGAAACAGTAAAGGCTCTGTTCCCACTTAGAAACTCCCACTCTCTTCCAGTACTCTCTGCCTCCCTCTCCCTGTGGCTGTCTCTCTCACTCTCTTTCTCTTGTGTGTCCTGCAAAACGTAGGAAATGTCATTTCCTGTGTTCCGAGTGTGTCCTGGACCGTGGCCCAAAACCCCCAGAACTCCAAAGTGATGGTCAAGTCTCGTGGTTTGTGTGTGTGTGTGTGTCACATTGTGTGCAGTTCTAAGAAGCATACACAGTAAACTGCTGAAAATGCATTTCCATCACCTCAGTCACCAGGAATAATGCTCATCTTGCATCTTGGAGTAAAGGCCAAATGCTGATGTTTATTTTTGTGAGCTTCATATTTTTGTGTATGTATGCATGTGTTTGTGAATTTGTGTCGAGGCACATTTGTCCCCGTGTGTGTGTGTGTGTGTGTCTGTGCCTGTGCTGGGACCTCTCCCAGCTGCTGGACAGAGTGGCATGGGTTTGTCTCTGGCTGTGGTTGTCAGACTGTCCCAGTGGTATGAAGCCTGCTGCTTTATTGGGCAGGCTAAACTGCTGAGGCAGGGCTTCTGCTGGCGCTTTGAGCTCTGCCAAAGCCAAATGGAATTACACAACAGATTTAACCCTTAAAGTCGTATGTAGGATTCTCTTAAAAGGAACTGAGTCTGTGGGAATCTACTGGCTTGGGTCATATGCTGGTTTAATTTTGAATAAATCTTTTGGCATCATTTTCTTTCTTTCTTTTTTTTTTTTTTTTTGAAAAGACAGACAGCTGTAATATACGATTAAGCCACAGTACAAGTTTTATAAATTGAGGATCATGTGTCAAATGTGTTAAAATGATACTTCTGGTTTTGACTTCTTAACAACATCTTGTGTTCAGGGTCTCCCTCAGGTTTTTCTCTACCCAGGTCTTAAGTTCAGGTCTTTGCTCCAGCAGAGGAAGCACTCTGCTCTGCCCCACAGTGGTCAAAGCAGGTTACTGCTTCTCAGGGGATCAGCAGTATGGTTACGTTAAACTGGAGAGTATAGGCATGCATTCTCACCACAGCGGCGTACATTTAATTGGAGTTTGTGGATCAAGGGAAATAAAAGAAAGCACATTTTCACACTCTCGTGGGTATAATATTAAAAGATTTAAACATTTGGATCGCTTCATACAGTAAAAAGGACACAAAATAAATGCCATCAACAAAATGTTATTTTCCTTTATCTCTCAGGACATATTACTGCACATTACAATAGCACATTGTAATTGTCTTATGCAATCATAAAAAGACTCTTCATTTTGAATCACTCAGGCCCAGGGTACATTTCAAAAGTCAGAGCAGGATGTCATTATATTACATTATATTATGGCTGTAAAATAAAATCAGCCTCTTGCATGAACCTTTTTATCTTTTCTTTTTGGTTTATTTCTAACTTTTACAATGAGGTTTAAAATACAGCCACCGTGATGAGAAATGATTAATTGATTATCATCTGATTCAGCCCATGTCACGCTACTGTTTCACAGCAACCCAGAAACAATTTTTTTTACAAACATTCAGCTTAAAAAATAGACTACTGTATGATATTAATTCTTAAAAACAGCAACAGCCACATCACCATTTTTTCACTTCATACATGGCTGAATTAAAAAACTATGAGTCTCAAAATCTCCAATTTGTGCTTAAAGGTCAAGCAGGCTTGTCAGTAGCAAAAGTTTTTCCAAGCAACTTCTGATATACTGTATGATATATAATAAAAGTCAATTAGGTTGAACAGGCAGTGCTAATGATACTGTTTACACAAGAAGCATAGCTTAGCTTCTCACATTCAAAGTCAAATGGAATGGTGAACTCTGTAAAACAATAAATAAATCAACAGCAAATCTCCAAAAGCACAAACAATATAACAGTTTGCTATAGAGACTTATTAAAACTACAAACCAAAAACATTCTGAGACTATTTTCACTTGAAAAAGTCATTTGCAACCACTTAAAATCATGTATATTATGATCCATTCACTCTTTACTTTATTAAATATCTAATATCAGTCTTTACTCTCACCAATCAGACACCTCCATAAAGTCATCCAGTTCACTCATAGCTATTATATCACGAGGATGATGTTGAGAGTGGGCTGAGTTATCATTTTCACAAACTGAGCTTCCTGCAAGCTGGCTGTTTGTGTCACACTCTGGGAACGACTCATATGAGCCATGTGTGCTGTAAATTGTGTTATATGTTTTGTCTTTGTCATTAACCGTGTCCATGTACGGAGTCTTCTCTGGACTGTAGCGATGCCCTTCAGAGTTTTGTCCCAGTTCAAAAGCCTGACATCCAGGCTGCTGGTTCTGGTGGAGAGTTGCAGGAATCTGCGACTTGTTGGGATGCAGGGAGTTGATACTTGGAGGCTGGTAGTGTTGGTGATACCCTTGATAAAGCACAAAGGGTTTGCCAGCAGGAAAAGTCTGGGAGAAGGGCTGTTGCTGGGACTTGATCTGCATCTGAGGCTGTGGGCATGTTTGCTGGGGTTGAGGTTGCGAGATGCTCTTGCCAGACTCGCGCACATTCAGTTGAATATACTTTCCTGTCTGTGGGTCAAAGAAAGTCTTCTTTTTCACTTGAACAGGCAGGTCCACTACAAAATACTGACCAGAACCGGGGTCTTGCAGCACCTTGCGCTGGGTCAGAGGGTAGGCCTGGGGATAGCTTGACTCTACATGATACTGTGTCACTGGAGCTGGGTGGTTGGCTTGGTGGAAAGTGGGAGAAGAGGGAACATGAGCAACAGTCTTAGGAACAGCAGTATGGGAAGCAGGGCCAGTAGCATAATGAGACACACCAGGGAGGGAAACAGCGGCAGTATGAGGGATAGAAATAGGACCAGTGGCATGAGGGGAAGCGTGGAAAGAGTGGTGAGAAGACTGGTGTTCTGTATGGGTGGAAGGCAAGCTGGACCCCGACACAGGAGCATTAGCAAGGGAGACAGGTGAGGAAAAATGAGGGGAAGCCATAGCATGGCGATTAGAGGATCGTACCTCAGTAGCTGAAGAGGAACGAATAGTGGAGACATCTTTCTCAACTGCAGAAAGGCTGTCTGCGCCAACTTTGGACAACTCTTTCTTCATTCTCCGGGTAGTTAGCCTTTGAGCCCTCCGTAGGGCTTTCTCGCTCTTTGGGGGAACAGCTGGAGGCTTGCCCAAAGAACGGGACACATCACTGCTGAAGCTACATGCTGATTCTGGTCTTTCGTTGTCATAAAGACCTCGTATGTCTGCCAGGTCTGCTGCACTGGTGGCAAAACTTTCCACATCTTCAGACATATTGCTGATAAGAGAGCGTGAGTCATCTTCCTCCATAGCAATGCTTCTCCTGGAAAAGGGCCTATAATGAGGGATAGGGGCTGAGTGATCCTGTGGTGAAGATGCTGACTGGAAAGTTGAAGATTCACTGATAGCAGTGAGTCTATTTAAACTTGTGTGATGCTGGACAGGAGTTCCAGCACTGTGTCTTATTTTCTCCTGTTCTTCCTCTCTTTTCTCTAATCCCCTGTCACTGGGTGAACCCACCCGGAAATCTTCTCCAAAGCTCTTATAGAATCGTGGCTTAACCGATTTGGTGGAAGTGGAACCTCTGAAAGTGTTGTCCTTTACTCTGAACATTAAGGGCTTGACTCCTAGAGCAGGTGAGGAAGTGTTGGATCGGGGCAGAGATGGAGCTGGAGATGCAGGGGCATGGGGTCTATAAGATCTCGTGTGGGACCCATGGGACTCAGTTGACTCATTTTCTGATAGATTGTTTCTTTGTTGGGAGGGTGAAGGGGAGCATAGTTGCCTTTCTCTTTGTTTTGTCTCTGATTCTGTTGAAGTGATGGCATAGTACTGGAGAGCATCCACCTGTGCTGCTCTTTTTTGCTCTCTCCGAGTATCTCTCACCTTCTCACTGTCAGCTGTTAACTTTTCTTCTTCTCTCTTGTTAGCCTTGATGTTATTCTCTCTTTGAGCTAGCATGCCTTCTTTTTCCATTCTCATCTCATTTTTCAGTGCTTCTTGGCTGTTTTCATGAAGTTTAGGCCTCTCGTTGGCTTGCTTTTCTTCCTTTATGATGTTTACTCTTTCTACAGCTCTCATTTCTGCCTCCCTTTTTTGAGTTCTGATCCATTCTTCCTTTTTCTGCCTTAGTCTCTTTTGCTCTTCTATTTGTATCTGTTCGATCATTTCCTCTTCTGAAATATGCATAACTTTATCTCCTTCTCTTGGTTTTCTTTTCTTGTCTGCCTCGGTATTGGCAAGTATCTTCTCCTCAATCTGTCGTTGTTCCTCAATCAAAGCTGCTCTCCTCCTCTGTTGAATCTCTTGAACTGCTCTCCTTTGTTGCTCTCTTTGAGCGACTTTCATCTGTAGCTCTTCTTCTGCAGCTCTCTGTAGCTTTTCTTGTGTAGTTTTCCTCTGTTGTTCTTCTTGTGCAGCTCTTCTTTTCAGTTCTTCAGCAGCCCTCTGTTTTTCTTGTGCTATTCTCAGTTGCTCTTCATGCACAGCTCTTCTTTGTTGCTCTTCTTGTGCAGCTCTCCTTTGTTGTTCTTCTTGTGCAGCTCTTCTTTGTTGCTCTTCTTGTACAGCTCTTCTCTGCTGCTCTTCTTGTGCAGCTTTCCTTTGTTGCTCTTCTTGTGCAGCTCTCCTTTGTTGTTCTTCTACAATCCTCTGTTTTTCTTCTTGTGCTATTCTTAGTTGCTCTTCATGCACAGATCTTCTCTTTAGCTCTTCTTGCGCAGCTCTCCTTTGTTGTTCTTCTTGTGAAGCTCTCCTTTGTTGCTCTTCTTGTGCAGCTCTGCTCTGTTGTTCTTCTTGTGCAGCTCTCCTTTGTTGCTCTTCTTGTGCAGCTCTTCTCTGTTGCTCTTCTTGTGCAGCTCTCCTTTGTTGCTCTTCTTGTGCAGCTCTTCTCTGCTGCTCTTCTTGTGCAGCTCTCCTTTGTTGCTCTTCTTGTGCAGCTCTTCTTTTCAGTTCTTCTGCAACCCTCTGTTTTTCTTCTTCTGCTATTCTTTGTTGCTCTTCATGCGCAGCTCTTCTTTGTTGCTCTTCTTGTGCAGCTTTTCTTTGTTGCTCTTCATGCGCAGCTCTTCTTTGTTGCTCTTCATGCGCAGCTCTTCTTTGTTGCTCTTCTTGTGCAGCTTTTCTTTGTTGCTCTTCATGCGCAGCTCTTCTTTGTTGCTCTTCATGCGCAGCTCTTCTTTGTTGCTCTTCTTGTGCAGCTTTTCTTTGTTGTTCTTCTTGTGCAGCTCTTTTTTGCTGCTTTTCTTGTGCAGCTTTCCTCTGTTGCTCTTCTTGTGCAGCTGTCTGTTGCTCCTCTATTCTTCTGTACTTCTTTTCCTCAATTTCTTTCATTCTCACTTTTTCTTCTCTTTGTTCTGCTCTAATATCCTCTTCTTTCTGTTTGACTTTTCTTTCTTCATCTGATCTTCTCTCTGCTTCCCTCTGCTTATCTCGCCTCTCCTTGATGTTAATAGCTACGGCCTCACGCTCTTTTGCTCTCCTCTCCTCTTCCCTCTGAGTGGCTCTCCTCTCTTCTTCAGCCAGAGAAGCTCTACTCTCATCCAATATGTGCTTTATTTTCATGTCTTCTTCTCTTTTTATCTCTTCAGACATGAATGCTTGCTGTTCTTCTAATTGTTTTTTCGTACGCTGCTGCTTTGCTATGATTATTCCATGCTGAGTTTCAAGACTTTCTTCTTTTAGTTTTTCTGTCCTCTCATCGTCAGTCTTAGGCCCCAGGTCTTTATCTTGATGTTTTTCAAATCTCCCATCTTGCATTTGTTGGGTCAAATTTTCTTTCCTGTTGTGCATTTGCTCCATGGTTGGATGTAGAGAGTCGTTAACTACAAAAGATGATGTTGCTGGTTGCAAAGAATGACTGTTTGGCTGACAAACAGTTTGATCTTCTTGGCATCCCTTTTGGGAGCCAGCTTCAGATATTTGTATTGTCTGAGTTTTTGGTGAATGGTTCCTTTCTTTGTGTTGGGTGTATTTTGCTGCATTGTCTTCCGGGCTTTCCTTCACTTTAGTATCTTGTCTTTCTTTTTCTCCCAGTTTGAACATCCCTGTTCTTTGATGCTCTTTGTCTGTGATGGGAAATACTAGTACTTTGGGTACTTTATTCGCCTTAGCACCCATTTCTGTCTTATCTGGCAAACATTTCTCTTTTGCAGAGTTCTCTTGTGGGTCAGTAGTAAACACAGGACGTCTGCTATGACGGGTCTGTATTAGTGGAAAGAATCCTTCCTTTTTGTTGGGTGGGTATTCCTGAAAAGTATTTGCTTCTCTGTCCTCTGAAACAATTACTTTTAACCTTGCATAGTCTGCAATTGCTGATATCTCAGGTGTTGTGGATAGCTTTCCTTTTTGTTTTGTTTTAACTTCAGGTTTTTCTTGAAATGTGCTCTCCCTTGCTGGGAATGAATTTCTTGAACTTTGTCTTTCAGTTGCCGATACAGTGGAGTGGTTCTCAATTTGTTTTCTAATCTGATTAGCTTGTTCTGCCTCAGCATTTTCATTATTATTCCATCTCTTCCTAGAGCCGTCTGTCTGTTTTGATTCTAGCTTATCTTCTGCTTCCCAATGTTTCTTTTTAGCGTCTTCATCTTGAACTGTACTTGAATCGGTTGTTTTTCTTTTACTTTGATCCACAGTGAACACAAAGGCTTCAATCTTTCCTTCATTGTGTGTTTCATTGCTGGCAGCTGTTCTGTTTGGTGGTAACCCTGGAAGTCCCCTTCCCTCTGATGCATCTCTATCAGTTATGCTATTGTACTGTGGCTCATTATTGGTTTCTGTTATCCCTTGTACTTGAAAGTAGTCTCCATCTGCTTGTTGTTCATTTGATTCACCCACCAGTTCCTCACATTTCTTTGCTTTTTCAAGCTCTTCATTCTCAGATTGAGTATTCTCGCATGTTGCATTGTTGCTATTCTGTTGATTGCTAAATTTCAGCGAATCAGACAGTTTTCTAACACTGGACAGCACATGTTTGTCATCAGAACTAGATCTCTCAGTGCTTGCTTGTTCTTCTGTGCTTAAAGTGATAACTTTTTCTTGGCAACTAGATGATGTAACTTCTTTCTCTTTATTAGCTTGCACTCCATCAAATGGCAAAGTTGCACCATCTTCTTTTCCAACTATCGTCATGTTATCCGTCTCAGTTACTGGTAGTACAACTCTGATGGCAATGCTGTCAATGTGCACGTTATCGTCCTCTTTTTTATTATCCCTGATTTGGCTGTCATTATATTGAAGTTTGTGTGATCCATGCGTGTTTTCATTTTTTAATAACTTGTTGGAAGGACTGGTGTTTAACATTTTTGGAACTATAGAGTCATGTTTGTTTTCCTCAAGTAATGGTGCTGTTTTGCCATCTACATTGCTGATGTTGGCCTGATTGTCCACATTTGTCACATCTTCTTTCAGAGCCTGCTTGGCGACCTGTTTTATCAGCATTTCAGCATCATTCATGTTGTTGATTCCAGTGTTCACTGTTGTGACAGTAAAATTCTCATTGCTATGAGCTGTTTGCACTTTTTGTGGATTTTTCTCTTCATCTGTCCTCTCTCTTAGCGTTTTATCTGTGTTGTGATCCTTTCCTTGTCTTGCTTTTATGTCCTCTTTGTGGTGAAGGGGTTGAGTTTCACCTGGCACTTTATTTTTAGCGGGTACAGTGATGGTACCTTTTTCGGTCAAGGTTTCTGGCTGTGTTTCCCCCTGAGGTTTTATATTCATAGTAGAACCATCCTGCTGAGGATGTGTCCTTTCCTGACACATCTTCATATTGTTCTTTACTGCTTCTGAGAGTGGTGTTTCTTGCACATTTTCAGGATGACTTTCTCTAACAAATTTAGCCTGATCTTCTGTTTCCTGTGTGTTATTTTTCTTTATGACCTCATTTGATGATTTATTTCTTTCAGTTAATTCTAGACATGAGTTGGGAGAACACTTATCCAGGTCTGAACTGTTGTTCTCTTCATTCATATGATTTTGAGCATTGTTATTCCCTTGACCAGTGTTCACAGTTGGCTTTCTTTCATGTACAGTTACCATTATTCCCATAATCTGCAAGCTATGATCAGCTGCAGGTTCTTTTTTCTGACCAAAGACAATGTTTAGTGAAGGTGCTAAATCTACATAAGCTTCTTCTTTACTTTCAGCCTTTTCTGTCATCACAGGTTTGGAGCTTGCAGCTTTGACACAGGTGGCGTCTGCAGGATCTTCTTCCTTTTTGTTGGGAATGTCAGTTTTTATATTTGAAGAGTCTTTAAGTCCATCTTTTGGTTTTCCAGATATTTCTGCATGATCTGCTTTCTGTTCTCCTTGGTTGAGTGTGAGTGGCTGCTCTTTATTTTGCATTGGTTTGGACTCCAGCTTTTGATTTTGTAGCAAGCATTCAGTTGTGCTCATGATATTATGAGTGGTGGTTGCTGCAGATTTAACTGGTATAGTAGCAGAGCTTGAAGGTGAAACAGACTTGACACGGTCCATCTGTACTCCTAAAGATCCCATCTGAGGTTTCAGTGTTGCATTACTGGGCATTGTACTTTCATGCTTTTTAGACACCTCCTGTGATGGCGGCCTCTGTCGTATCTTAACTGTCTGACTACCGGCTAATTGCTTGGAAGAATTTTTGGATATGAATCCATCTCGTATAGCACAGCCCTTTTCTTTAATTGCTGAAATTTCCTTTTCAGCATGAGCTTTTATCTTGGAAGTCAGAATCTCTTGCTTGGTCAAAGCTCTTTCTTTATGAGACAGGGATTTGGGAGGCATAAAATGTTGATCTTTACTTGCGCCTACATTGTGCTCAGCTGACTTAGGTTTCCTTTCATGGGGTAGCGGTTTGGCCCAATCAGAATCTCTTTGCTGTGAAACCTCAGTGTCCTTCACAGGGGTGTATTTTTCTGATTTTTCAACACTGTTGTCCTTCGTGTTATCGCTAACAGTGTCACAATTTGCTCTTTTATTTACATTAGTTAGAGAATAATTGGCATTGGGTAATTTGGATTCTTTGGCTGACTCATTGTAAACAGGCTGACTTTCAGAGACTTCACTGGATTTAAAGCCACCTACTTCCTCTATACTTTTTTGGTTAGCTGTGATAAATCTGCTTGTAGGACTGTGTTCTTCTGTTGATTTCTCCTTATTTACTTTCTCAACTTTATTAGGAGATAAAACTTGCTTTTCACAAGGATCATTTAATAAGACATTCCCTGCCACTGATGAATTGTTTTTGTTTGTTGAAATTCTGTTAGTACAGCCATATTTCTCTCTCAGATGTTCATAATCATCACTGCCTCTGCTGGATTGACCACTGCCTTTTCTGATAACTGTTTCTTCCTGTTGATGCTTTTGAACTTCCTTATCTTGCTTTGGGTAATTCTCTTTTTCAGTTATATTTAACTTTAAAGGAACATCGTTCTTTGCAGTGCCATCCTCTTTTATGATGATGGCATGTCTGCCTTTCTCTTTTTGCTCACCTCTCATTTTCTCTTTTATTTTGGCTAACTCTGCTTTAGCTTTAGCCAGCTCGGTCTTGACTTGCTTGACTTTATCTGGCTCACTTTTGACCAGTTGTGTAGCCGTTAGTTTAGCTGTGAGTTTAGCTGACATTTCCTGCATGGTTTCTGCTTTTATTAGCTCTGCTTTAGCTCGCTCCTGCTTTGCCCATTCTGCTTTTCCCTCTTCAGGTTTGGCATCTTGCGTTGTGCTTGTTTCTGTTATAGACTGCTCTGTATTCACATGAACTGAAGCTTTTACTTCCTTTGCTTTTCGGAAACTCCCAGCTTTAATGTGGTCTGTTTGGATCTTCTCCACTTCAGCGACATTTGTCTTCACTTCTTTTCCTTCAGTTTGCTGCTCTTTTACATGCTCTGTTTTTGTTTTTTCTGCCCCAGCCATTTTTACATTAACCTTTTCTGTGCCAGATTGTTCTGTTTCTGTCTGCTCTTTCTTAACTTGTTCAGTGGTTACCTCCACTTCCTGGGCTACATTGATCCATTTTTCTGTGGCCTGTTCAGTTTTAGCTTCCTCTATTCTCGTCTGCCAAGCCTGCTCGGCTTTTGCCAGTTCGGTTTTTATGTGCTCTTCTTTTAGCTTCTCTGTTTCAGCTCGTTCCGCTTTGACCTGCTTACCCTGCTCCTTTTTAATGTGCTCAGCTCTTGCTTCCTCTGTAATATTTCTTGGCTCATCTCTTACCTCGTGTACTCTGGTTTGTTCAGCCTTTGTCTGCTCCTCTCTGGCAAGCTCTGGTTGTTTTTCTCTGAACTGTCTTGTTTGTTCTCCTTTTATCTTCTCCTCTTTAATTTCTTTAATATGTTCTGCTTGGGCTTGTTTCACTCTCTCCTCCTTTATCAGTCCTGATTTGACCCGCTCTGCTGCGTCTTTCTCCGAATCATTCTGCCCTGCTAAAATTAACCTAGAGGGTTCTGCTTTAGGCTGCTCCACTTGAGCCCCCTGCTGAACTTTTGCCACCTCTGCCTGGGTGTGGTGGGATTTTATATGTTCTGCCATGACCTGTTTAGCCTTGACCTCAACAAACTGTCTCTCCGTCATCTGCTCTGCTATTTGGGGGGCAGATGTTTTGTCTGGGTTAAATGAATTTATGTGTATATTATGTTCAGACTGTGGTTTCACTTCTGAAGGCTGAAGACTCTGGACCTCGTGTCCCCTTGGAATTTGCATATATTGTTTTCTTTGACTTGTTTCACTCATGCCTATATGTTTGTCTTTAGCAGAAGAAAACATCTGATGGCTTATACATTCATTGTCATTATATTTGTTATAATCCTGTTTAAAATAATGATCTTTCAAATCAGTTTTCTCATTACATCCAGAATATGTTTGAAGCACTCTTTTGTCCTGGTGACTTTCTTGCCTTGTCTTTTCCATTAAAGCAGCTGTTTCTTGTTTCCATGGAGAGATAGTTGCATTCATGCTGAGCTTTTCTGTATCTTGGCTGTTTGTCTGCCTCCACTTATCCTGTAAGGAGACATTACTGTAATCATGTTTGTTGTGTTTGAGCTGCTCACATTTCTCCACCTTTGTGAATAGCCTTCCCACTGTTTCATTAAAAGGTTGTTCAATGTTTGGCTTGCTTATTAAATATTCTCCACTTTGATTGTTGTCAGCATTTAGCCTTGGTGTTTCTGTAGCTGAATAAGGTGGTTTATGTGTGTATAAAGCCCCTCCTAAAGTTCCTACATCAGCCACAGTATCCTGCCTATAGGGAGCAAATGATGCTAAATCTTCATGGAGATTCTGTCCATTAGCCAGCTTATTGCCGGTGTAGTTTTCAGGTAAAAATCCGGTAAACCCAGAGTGATGAACCATCTGGGCTTGCATCTGAGCTCTCTGGTAATCGCTTAAAGAGTATTCTGCATATTGGCCTGTAGTTGCCATTACAGGTTGAGAATTTGACATTGTAAGTGACAGTTCTGGGCTGCGATACTGGTTCATAGCAGCACTTGTCCTGCTGGATTCTTGTAGCTGTGAAAATTGAATTTCTGAATCTGGAAATTCAGGGATATCTATCACAGTATCTCTAGGCTCGTGTGTTGGTGGCTGTTTGTTTTTCTCAGGTGTCTCCGCTGCTTTAAATTTGGTAGGACTGTAGGTGCTTTTTACTCGTTTTCTGTTGTCTTTGAGATTGAAGAGCAGACTCGTGGCTCTGGATTTGTAGGTGGACATCCTAATGTCGGGAGTCGCACCCCTGCTTTCAGCTCGTACTGGAGGATGCTCTACAGGTTGAGGAGAAGTTGCATAATGTTGGAGATCAGAAGAAACAGCTTCTTGATGTGCATGAACCAGAGGTGTCAGCAGCTGGCTGATGTTAAATGGCGTGGCGCTTGTGTTACTGCCAATAGTGTTAGGTGCCACCGTTACTGCATTATTGCCAAGACTTACATTTTCATTTCTGTAAAGTACTGTTTGTTGGTTTTCTGTCACTTCAGTAGTAATATTTTGCTCTGTCATCATTTTGATTTTCTGCTGGAGGGCTTTGACAGAGCTGATGGTGTCCCTCACACGTCGAGACATCTCGATTGTGGGTGATGCAGTCGATGGGCGATGGGACGGAAGCCTGTTGGTTCCCACACTCTGGCTTCTTTTTCTGTGAGGGTAATGACCTGCCAACTCTGACTCACAGCGTTTCTCCACAGCTGAAGCGTTCTGTAGCACTGTAGATGTCGAGGTGGAACGTGGAAGAGCTGGTGAAATCATGGGTGCCAAGTTACTCCTTGGCTGTCTGATACCTGTATAATGACCCTGTGGTTGACCCATCTGTGAAGGCTCCTTGTACATAGGTGTCTCATACCATTTAGCAAACTCAGAACAGTGCATAAAGCCTGAGATTTGTCCTTGCTGGAAGGGAAACCTGTTATGGTCCCTCCACACCTTGAAGGGACTAAACTCACTGTGTATAAAGACATTAGAGTTGCAGCTGACCTGTGTGAACATGCTCTGTTTATTGTGTGAAGATCTCATAAAAGAAGATGCAGAACTGTGAGACACTGCTGCTACATCAGATCCAAAGGAGTGGAGGTTGGTGTCTCCATATGAGAATGGACCAGAAGAGGGGAAATGACCACTGTGAAAATTTTGCTGGTATGATGAGAATTCAGAAAGTTCCCTCTGGATACTCATTAGAGCTGATTTGTCCCAGCTCGTGTCATCTTTCCACTCTCTGATTTTGTCATCCATCCCTACTCCATCCCTGTGTCGCTCAGAATTAAATGCTCTGATGAGAGAGGAAACTCTGGAGTTGCTTTTGCGTTGCTGTGAACTCGACTCTGTGGCTCCATTGCTGAGAAAGTTGAGCCGTTCCTCTTTTAAAGACTTTTCCTTTTGAGAGGTTTCCACAACGGAGTGCTGGAATGTGGCAGAAATCCTCCCCTGTGTCCTTTCTCCATAAACCTCCCATTGTGGATCTCTGTGAATCTCACCTCCATACATTCTTCCATGGCTCCAGTCCTGTCCATACTGCTGCACCTTGAGGCTGAAGTTCTCACATGCAGCTCTTTTAAGTTCTTCCCTTTCTCCGTCCTCTCTGTCCTGTCCGCTCTGGCTAAAGGCCAGCTGTCTGTCTCTCTGAGTGCAGGGTGAAGACAGACTTAGGTCTGAGTCATTATAAACAGCTTCATCGCCGATACAGAGACTCCTGAATGCCCTGTCTGTCAGACTGCAGACCTCACGGTCATTCTCATCCAGGAAGGACCCACCGCTGGAGGAGCCTCCATCGCTGTGCCTTCGATGCCCGCCACTCTTTCGGCAAGAGCGGCGCTTCTCAACAGAGGTCATGATGCAGAATTGCAAACAAAAATGTCTGCGTTCAGTTGTTCAAACATTCATGCAAACATAGACCTCAAAATTACACACTCTGCCTGCTGCTGGAGCTGCTGCACCCAGAATTTAGGGCCCTGGGTCAGGATTTTGTAAAGCCAGTAGCTCCTACGGCATCATGCCATTTAGCTGGCCTCTCTCCAAAACAATCCCAGAGTTTGTTGTTTTCCTAGAAGAGAAGAGAAATGAGAAATAGGCCAGGATGAGTGCTATAATCCTTCACTTTATAAAACATAGTTTCATAACACTATATTTGCTCAATTTATTGCAAACTTTATCCAAAGACTAAAATATATACAATATTCCCTCCTATGTCATTTGTTGTGGTGCTTAAGTTTTTGGTTGCTGGTCTTGATAGGTTTAAATTTTCTTTTGCATTAATCCACAATGTACTGTATGTGGTTCTGAAAACAGCGCTGTAAATCCTTCCACTCAATCACTATGACCTTCAGAGACATGTTGTGAATAAAACTACACTGTTGCTAGGCGCGGCGAAGACAGCCTCACGTGAGTTATTTGGGGTAATCAAGATGCATCTGTACAAATTTAGATGGGCACGCATGCACCACAAATTGACTTCGCAGTGCAAGAGAGAAACTGAGTAATCAGAGCTTGAAATGAACACATAATGTCACATTTTCAAGTCACTAATGCTGCTGATCTTCAATCAGCCTGTTTCCTGTTTAGTCAAAGAGGGAAAACATCTTATAAGGACCTTTCAAGTGTGACACTGAAACTTTTTTTTCTTTACAGAGGGGGTGGAAATTAGATTATAATATCCTTAAGCACAGCTCCTACTATTCTGGGATTTTACATGTAAAAATTACCTAATCTACTGCCAGTAAAGTATATAATCTGTTATCTATTTTTTTTTCAAACAAACTATATTTCATTTAGACTCCTTTAAATTATTATTAATTACAAAGAATGTTCTTCTTTCATAAATAAGCCTGCAAAGCCTTATCTAAATGTAACTCAAAACATCCAAGGCCACATGTAAGGTCTAAGTAGTAGAACAGATGACACAGAAGCTTTTCTTTTCCTATTATTCACACTCATGAACTTCTTGTGGTGGGCTTCAAAATTCACAAAACTGAATTAGAAAATATATCCACAATTATGCAAATCATAAACCCTGGGTTAAATATTAAAATATAGTTTAAAATATCCGCAATAATGTAGTTTGTTTCTTCCCAGCTGGAGGACATAGGTGACGTATCACATTCTTCTTCTGTTGTACTGTAAATGGGTAATATCATGGGTATATTTTGGTTAAATACTATGCAGCTGCCAAGCAGCCATCACCTTACTCAGAGTACCCAGTGGTTCATTAATATCTTTTGACCTGAAGGCTATCCATCTGATACACATCTATAACACAGTTACTCACCACACTGCTGTACTGACCGATTACATCAGCATCTAATAAGAGCGACGCAGAAATAAAAGGAAGTTTAAAACTATAATGCAACACTTTTCTCTATTAAGCAAAAAACCGCAGTAGCTTGAACAAGGCCACATGTTCCATGTCTTTTATTGTACCAGTACACTCACAACAAGCATCTTCTTTCAGTGTATTAAAAGAAATATTGAGAAAACAATCAAAGCAATAAAAACATTTTAGATTTTTAGTTTCATCCCAGCCTGTCTTGACTCGAACAAAATATTTGGTATATAGAGAGAAACTTCTTTTTAAAAAAGCATTAAAGACGTGCACAATTATGATAGCCATGCCTCATTTGGCTGCTTTTTTTTTTTTTTTTTTTTTTTTTTTTCAATCGTGTCTTGTAAAACTGCCAGCTTGATTTCAGCTCATTCTTGCATGTGACAGGTTTATTTTTGTGCAGTGACGGGTCTCTAGCTAAAACCTGACACCAAAGATGACTCGTTTTCAGATTGGACTCCAATCCAGTCCAGAAGACTGAACAGGAATGTGTCTGTACCTTCTCAAAGGATAACAGTAAATGTTTACTGATGTCAGCAACTTTCAGTGGAACAAAACCAAATTCTATAAGTGCAGCTAAACACTGCACAGTACCTTCAGTAAGTGAATGTGTATTACCTTTTTACAAATGGAATCAGAGATTTTCTTTCTCTCTCTTTTTTTTTTATCTGTGTGAAAATCATTGAAATTGCAAGCTTAAGAGTAATGTTATGTGCATCTGTTATGGTCATGTTTTGGGGGCATTTTTCATGTATTTAAGTCTCTCTTTCAAATATGAACAACAATGCAGACTGAGCTTCTTGTCTTACCTTTGAGTTTTATATTCCATAATTTGCGCCTTGTTGTAAACTCCTCAAAAGTGTTTCATCTCTCTAAAAAAGCCTTTGACACTGATCTGATCTGTCCCCTCTCACAGCTTCAGCTCTCAGAAATCCAAAAAATCCCTCTATGTAGTCCACTGTGAGCAGCAGGCAGCAGGGAGGACTCGGGGCTGGAGACTAGACAGAAATAGAGGAGTTGTCCCAGGGAGAGTGTCCACCATGGGGGACCAGAATGAGGGCTCGGGCTAGCATGCGGGTCTGTGAAATCCTTTGGTGTCGAGTGTCAGATGGATGAAACAAACAGCCTCTCAACTATTTATAAATCTGGACAGCTACTATTGGCCATTAGCAGCCAGAACTAACTGTCAGTAAACTGGAAACATATTGCAAGTTTGTGAGGAGGTTGCGAGATCTAAACCAGGAGAAAACACTAATCTCCTGAGGATGTGCTATGGTGCTGGGTGTTTGGGAGGGTGTATGGAGGGGCTGTAGCTTGGGTGCCCTTCTGGGAGACAGAAATAACTTGATTGCGTTACACTCAAGTGCCACCTTCTTTGTTGAACAGAACTGACAAGCACTATATTGAGTGTCAACAAGTGGCCTCCAGCCACTTTGCTTGAATGAAGCTTCATGTTGGAGACCAAAATGAGGGAAACGTTTTTCTAGCATTGTTGGGCTTTTTTTTTTCATCCATTTGCTTTTATTTTTTATTTGACACATCATGTCTGAGAGGTTAATTTTAACCTGAATTTTCTCTTTATTACAGTACTCAAACCATGGCCCGTCTAATCTCCCTGACTACAGCCTCACTCAACCCCCAGCAGAAAAGGCCATAAGGCAAAGGAAGGGGAGGAACTGTACCTCCCCCTTTCACCCCCATAGCTCCTTCCCCTCCTACAGCCTGCTGCTATAATAGGAGATTGCTGCAGCAGATAGTTTCCTGGGATTCTTGGCGGGTGCAGGGCTGGCCTGACAGGATGATAGACACACACACATGGGCCTTAATGGAGACGCACTCCTCCACACATGCCCACACACACACACACATACACAGATGGTTTTACGTAGAGCTCACTAAACTTTAAGAAAGGCTGATGTAATCCCTTTTTAACTAATCTCTTTCCGCCCTTCTAAACAGACTCCACCCACACGCCCTTCTCATGCTCTATTTTCCTCTCCACCCTGGAACCAAGTCAGTCGCTGACAATCAGCTGTATGTTCCACTCATATCAATAACAGATGCAAGTTGCTGTCATAAAATCTTGTTTTGCTATTTACTTTTGGGCCTTTAATCTCGAGTACTTTCTTTTAAAAAATTGTTTTGATTGATAAAATGTCATTTGTAACATCCCTCAGCAACAATAATGTGTATGTCATGAACCAAAAGGCTCAATTTCCCCACTTAGGTTAGACATGATGCCACTCACATCAGTTTCCTGCTCACTAAGTCCCTCTAGTGGGCAAATTTAGATTACAAAACACCCAGTTTTTACATTTCTGTGCAGAAATGTGGACTTTTGATACAAACCTCTCAAGTTTTTGTACAATGCAGCTCTCCAGCTTTGCTTCAGAATAGCTTTATTGAGAAGCTGCCGGGGACTGTGAGCATTGATCACAAACGCTGAGGATGCTCTTCCTTCTGCTGAGTAAGGGGGAGCAGAGCTGTGGTTATGTGGCAAACAGCAGACAGGCACATTACTTGCTGCATTAAGATATGCTTTGTTTGTATAATCTCCATCCAGAAATGAGCCTAATTGATTCTAATTGATTGGGTTATTGGTCAGCTCCGCTGCAGGAATTAAAAGCAGAGACGATACTTTAGCAGGTTGTTTTGGCCCTTCACTGGACATAGGCCTGAAATTACTTTATATCTGACTTTGCGAGCTAGGTATGTAAATACTAAAAATTTAGTGTTGCACCTAATGTCAAGCAAAAGGAGCTGCATGTATGGATGACTCTTTCTTGAGTGTACAGCCTCTTTCTGTCTTACATTGTCTGCGTGCGTCTGTGGATGGGTGCATGTGCGCAGCGTCTCCCTGTTTCAGGACATTTCTTCCCCACATCCCTGCAAAAATATTTCATTACTGCAACAAAAGAAGCCCATTAACTGCACTGTAAGAACAGAGTTCAACTGCTGTCCCCCGTATTCACCATGTTTGTCTGCTTTTCTGGCCACTCTCCAGCTAATTTGATATAACAATGCTCCACAAAACCGCCTCAGGACTTTTTTTAGGTGACAGAAAATTATCAATGATGCCACATGCACAGCTGAATGTCAACACCAACTTGACTTGTTTATGAAATATTAAAGCAGTGAATTATGGGCACCATGCAGAACTTAATGATGATCGGAGTCATTATAACTTCAGCATCCTTTGTTTTGGCTAATGATTAAATTCCACAACTGCTGTATTCAATTTTGGAGAGACTGAATGTGTTTTTCCGTGTCTTTTGTATGAGTTGGCCGGATTACGTCGTCCATACTGGTACATTTTGGAGAAGAAGCTGGTTTGTATAAGGATATTGTGTTATCATTAGCTGCCATGTCACTGGGCTCAACATCTTTGCTCTGGAGCTCTCTCATGCACTTAAAGATAAAGCATTATATGAAGGCGCAATGTTTTTGGTAATAATATTTGGGCCATTTTTAGATCTAGGAGAGCAGTTGCTACATAATGCAAGATTTCTATACCTGCAGTGTTTTATGATATCAAATATGTAAATGTAAAAAATGGCCTCCAAGTTGAAACTTTTGCCTAAATTTTGGCATTTTCTCTGAAAATGTAACACGAATGTTGTGTGGGTTCATAGAAATTAAAAATCCTACCAAAAAGTCTTAAAGTCACAATCAGTAAAAGATTCACTTTATTGGTATAGTTTTCAGATATTTACAACATGCACACATAATGGTGTAAAAAAAAAAGAAGAAGAAAAAGATGATCTGTGTACAACCTGGCACGACTTCTGACATTATCTCCCTCTCCTGTGTCACCAGGGTGTCGCCTCATCAATTATTGAATCACTACTTCATGGTAATACATAATTTCTTATCAATTATTCATGATAATGTGTGTGTAGTTTACTTAATTGTGTTATTGACTATCAAAAGTAATTTCCTGAAAATCCTCAAGGACGCAAATTGAATCAGCAACTACTGGTTGTGTGCACTGCGGTTAAGTATTCTCAGTCTGATCAGTCGATCCTATATTCAAGAGTCATTCTAGTGAGGGGAGATATTTAAGAATAATGAATCAACAAATATATTGCCCGTGATAAACTATGTTGTGAAGAGCCCTGAGGTGATGACAGATGATATTTTTTCAAATGTAAATCCAACATTAACAAATAGCATATATCATCTTTAATGGGGTTTATTAAAAATAAAAATTTAAAAAAAGGCTCACAGAGAGGAAGGGTGAGCACAAGCGTTCCTAAAAGTAAATAAATAATAAGAGTCACGAATGCTCTCCTCTCCCAGCTTTAAAGGAAGCTGATAAATAATGTATTAGAACAGATGGCTGGAGCGAGAGGCAACAGGAGAGGAACATGAGCGAGTACATCTTTAATTGTTTTAAAGAACATGTCACAACAGGACTGGTGTGTTCCCTGTCTGCTGGCACTACAGATGTGCTAACAGAGTGGAAGGGACAACTGCCGCTCTCTCGCTGAGTCTGCTTTAGCCTGCCTGGGGTTCACACATGAGCATACGGTAGTCTGGCACATGTACACATTTACACTTAAAATGCCTGATTAATATTAAAGTGCACTTTCACTTTTAAACTCAAAAGAATGAGAGGCGATTGCTTGACCTGATGCCATAAACAATATATTGCCCAAAATCCTGCAAAACTCCTCGCTGTCCTGCCAGCCACTTGCACACTAACAGTTTACATGCATTAATGTTTACAACGTAACCACCAGTCCTCCTAATGAAAATGAGAGGAACAACATCAGGATTATTTAAATTCACATTATCAAATATGTCTTTGTCGCACACATATTGTATCTATGTAAGTCCATCGAAAGAGTCCAAGAGTGCATGAAGACAGATAATAGATCCAAAAACCACAGTTGTGCTTTTATGAAGGGAACGAGGCCCCAGTTACTGAGCATTTCTCACAATCATAACTTACTGTCAAATAAATAGTTAAATGTTTGCATCCATACAGTGTGATATGAGAAAAGTCTGTCCCAGGCTGTTTCTGGAGTCAGTCATTTGTGCTTAGTTTCTCATACAGCCAGGGTCGAGTAGTTACAGCAGGCACAGTCACACAGATTTAGAGTATCGGTACATCCACGTTTGTGTCCAACGCCTTCACTTTTTCTCCAGTGGTTCCTTAGGGCAGTGAGGGTGCTTGTCAGGACTGCTGCCCAGGACTGGGACCTTGGAAGCCAAGGTGGGACTGGAGCTATCTCCCCCTCTTCCGACAGCACCTGACACCTCAATGGGAGGACCCACCGAGGGTCTTACCACCCCGGCTGCGCTCACGCCGACTCCTGACAGGACTCCCACACTGGCACCTGGTCCGGTTGCTGCACCAAGCAGGTTA
The DNA here is from genome assembly GCF_001858045.2 of Oreochromis niloticus. Classification (NCBI taxonomy): domain Eukaryota; kingdom Metazoa; phylum Chordata; class Actinopteri; order Cichliformes; family Cichlidae; genus Oreochromis; species Oreochromis niloticus. Next base: position 19,145,336 of record NC_031978.2, read on the forward strand.
GCAGACTGCAGCACAGCCTCAGAGTGCTCACGGGCCTTCATGCGCAGGGCGGCCACACTGGCTGTGCGGTTACCCTGACAACCATAGGGTGGCAGGAAGGACAAGCCCATGGGGTCCGAAACGCAGCACGAGCACAAGCCATTACCTGAAAAATGAGAATCAGTGGAATTTGTGATAAGCCAACTTAAAAAAAAAAAAGATCCTCATCATCTTTATTACCATCTTTATTCATCAGTTAACAAAAATCATATTTACCTTTCAGAGTGGCGACCTGCGAGAGAGCCTGGGCATAGGTGGCAGAGTTAAGGAGGGTGCCTGGTAAGCAGGATGGAAAGAAGGGACCACCAGGACCCACTGTCCTGTTGATACTGGAGAGAGAAGAAATACTTAATTAAGTATTAGGAATTACTTAATACTTAAATATCCACGTATAACTTTAAACACACAAATTATTCTAGTAATATATATCTAGAAATATCTTGAGCTATTTCCTAAATACACTAATGAATTAGAATTACTGACTAATGATATGGAGCTTTCTCCAGAAGTTAATGTTGGCTTTTCTAATTTCTAGTTGAATCCAACAGCAGACTGGCCGACAGTGCTTCACAAATTTCCCTTTTAACAGGACGCTGTTTCACTAAGATAACTGTGACGACGGTCGTCTGTCTGTCTCTTCTCACCTTGGCTGCATCTCCAGTGGTTCTTTATGTTTTCTGCCCTGGTCCACTGGGGACTGAGAGTTGATGCTGCGAGATGGAGGAGTTCCCTCACTCATCTGCTCTTTCCCTCCTTCAGGGTCCGAGCTCCCTCGCTCAGTCTTCCTCCACTTTGCTCTGCGGTTCTGAAACCAAACCTGCATTTGACAAAAAAATAATATTAATTAAAAATGTGAAAAAAACAAAAAAGTACAACAAATTAATTAAACCATAAATTAAAACTGGAATTCTAAAATAGGCCCAATGACACACCAGCAGATTTAATAATTTCAGTTTAATTCCTTGGATTTAGGCTTGTAATCTATCTTGCATAATATTGAGAGAAATTGAAACTACATTAAATATATATTCACATTTTTTTAATCTTGTTAACAGCAAAGTTAAACGAAATGTTCTTTCTTTCCTTTGTTCTGTGACCCCTCTTATCAAGAGGCATTTGAACCTGTCAAAGCAATGCTCTGATTTCCCACAGTCCCTGACTTAGCCCCAAAACCTTCAGCATCCACAAAGCTGAGAGCACATATAGCCAAGTTCTGGTATCTTAATCGAATGAAGGTCAGTGCCTATAACAACATTTAATTGAGCAATTTTTCATTATCATATTTTAATGACTTCCCACTGACAGTTGTGCTGCCCAAGAGAGAGGCGGCAATGATGAAGTCGTTTATTTCCCTATTTAGTGATTGTTTGACAACATCAGATTCGATTAGGACTTGGTTCTAGCAGGCATTAATCATGATGTGTGAATGGAGGTTAGAGTCGGTGTGCATGTGCTCTGCATCCCTGCTATTGTACCGGGGGTATAAATGATGTCAACAGCCAAACAAAACACATGCATTCATTCGGCATAAAGAAAGGACAACATTTTGGTGGCAGGACAACAATACAGCCGATGGACTTATCTCACCCCTGCACCTTCCAGCTAGAAGTCGCGCCCCCCCACACACACCCATCTCTGAATGGGCTATAATTGCTCCATTAATCTCAATTTGCGGCGTGCTCTTAATGCGGGGGAGGCCCATTGACACTTTACAAAAAAAAAAAAGGGGGGGGGGCAACAACACTACAACAGAAAGGAAATTTATTTTCTAATAATAATGTAAGTTTAATATCCCTGCATACTGCGGTGGATTCATGTTCAGATTTAATAATAGGAATGTGGTAATCGGATTAGGAGGGGAATAATTTGTTTACAATCCCTAATTTACAGCGCTGGATTCCATTATCAACCCAGCCATTGGGTTTAAGCGATAGTAAGATGACCCTGGGGAACAAAAGGCAAACTATTATATTTCCCACAATTAGATCTGCGCGCACAACAAAACCCAAAAGCAAATCTGGAATGCAGGAAATTACATACAGGACACATAACTTAATTACATCTGGCCAAGTTTATAACCGCGCATATGTGCAGGGCAGGAGCGGAATATAAATTGGCACATTTAAGGTGCATGCTTGCCCATTTTTTCTTTTATGTGCGCGCGCGTGTGTGTGATAGAATCAGGGAGATAGGAAAAGGGAGTTGTGGAGGCTACGGACTTTGCCCTCTTTTAAAACACATGTTTTTTCTCTCTTTTCTGGCTGTGTCACGAGAACGAGATCTGCGCGGATGATGTATTCCTACCTCAGAGACGCGGACGAATTAGTGAAGAACATTATCGCTGGTTAATTATGAATGACCGATTAATCAAGCTAATCTAATATTCACCATTATGTTGATGTTATTAAAGTGCATAGCCGGAATGACAGAGTGCCTTAATTTACCCTCTCTTGCATGGTCAAACGTGCCCAGGACACACTACCACTGCTGCAGCCATACCTGCACCCTGGCCTCGGTCAGGTTGATCTTCATCGCCAGCTCCTCCCGCGTGAACACGTCCGGGTAGTGGGTCTGGGCGAAAACAGCCTCCAAAGCCTCCAACTGCACATTGGCAAAAAAACAGAGGGCAGACTTTTAATTATTAAAATGATTTGCCAGTTGATTTGAATATAAGCAGATTATTCTTTTTGTTTCTTTCTTTTTGTACAGAGACATCGTGAATAACGCTAAATAAAGATGTTAAAGATTAGACTGTAATTGTAAGTACTTACAGTTAAATACACGCGTGACAATCCACAATTATAATAAAATAATCAACAGATCTTTCGTCGTCTTCTATTTTCATATGATTTTATGGCATCATTGCCTCTGGGCTTTTGGAAATAAATTTGCGATAAAGGTTTTATTTTTATTTTATTTTTTATGTCTGTGGTGAATATCAGGAAAAAGCCCCCTGCCTTAAAATAGAAAACTTGTCCAACTTTGTATTTATTTCCTACTCCTGATGAAAGCTAGAGCGCCCTACACCTGCTTTGCTTTAAGAGAAGTTTCAGCTAGGCCCATTTCTTCTTCTCTGATTTGCATTTATATATGTGTATTTTTATATTTGTTCTGGTAAATAATTACCTGTTGCAAAGTAAATGTTGTTCTGTTTCTGCGCTGTTTCCTACGTAGAAATCCATCGTCAAAATCAGTTGGGGCGTGGTTGCCAAATCCGCCTGAATTCACTGAAAAGAGAGAGGGAGAGGGAGAAATTGGAAACAATTCAAACACTTAGAAAAAAAATATAATACTGCTTTAATAAGGAGTTAATAACTTCATGTTGTATTTAGGTAAGTTCAGTGATAAAAGTGATAAAAGAAAGGCTATAAAAATACAAATATTGGCCAAAGCACGCGCATTTTGTGTTTCCATTAGTTGCATGAAACACTGACGTTAGGTGTCTAAGGGGAACCATGACGGACTAAAAGCCATGACACCCAACATCTGTGCCCGGGACAAAACGCCCCTCCTGCCCCGGGGCCAAACCACCAGCTCTTCTCTCCAAAAGAGAGCAGAGGGAAAATCAGACTTAACCCTTTACATCCATCGCTGAATTTGTGGGGGGAAATATACCGGCTGCTGTTTTGGAGTTATATAAATATTAGCAGAGATCCAATGAGCAACAAACACTTTCAAGTTAAAATTTGAAGACTGTTTTACATGCGATATTCAGATTCACAACCGAAACCGTTTCACTTATTTAGTTTTTAGTTACATATTACCACGACATGAAAAATACATTTTATAAGTCGGTGTTGTTTTAATTAACAATTAATAACAACACATTGTGTTAAATTATTATATTATAATAATTTAGAGAAAGTAAAGATAAATTCGGGCCCATTCTCAAGTCTCCGACAGCACACACACTTTACGCGCAGAATCACCCCGCGCTGTCTAAACGTCACAAAAGTTTACGGAGAACAACTTTAAGAGTAACGTTAGAAATAATCCGTAGCTGGAAAAACAGCAAGACAGCGAACTTACGCGTGTTGGAGCGACAGCACTCTCCGTCCAGCTGAGGCGGACAGTGGAAGTAGAACATCTTTGCGCGCTTAAGAGACTCCGAAACGGAACCTGGAACAAAGACAAAAGTTTCAGCTTAAACCCACACACCTAGAGTAATGGGGATCTGTGACGGTAGCAACAAAAACACTCTTAAACCGTCAGCAGAAGATACAGAATCGTGCGGGATTTGGCGAGATTCAAAGTTGATGTGTGAGAGCATCCTACCTGCGGTGAGGATGCTGATGTGAGTGAGTTAGCGCTTCGGAGAGAAGTGGCTGCTGCACTTCCACCGACTCTCTGACTCTCTGCCTGGGAGTGTCCAGATCTCTCTGTCTCCTGCTCCCCCCACACTCTTTCTCTCGCTCCTGCAAACACACACACTCACACGCACACGCACACACACACTATACACTTCTCTCTCTCTGTCTGTCTCTCTATTTCTCTCTGGGAGTGTCCAGATGTCTCTATAACTGTATAACTGTCTACAGAGTGTTAAGGCTTTCAGCTAGTGTCGCTGAATCTCACGCCTAATTGGTCCTAATCGGATTATCACGGCTTTGTCTTTCTCACCCCCAACCCCTGGTGTGTGTGTGTGTGTGTGTGTGTGTGTGTGTGTGTCAGAGAAAGACAGAAAGAAGGAGAGGAGAGACATACCCGGGGTGGCAAACGGCAGCTCTGCTCTGGTGCCAAAAAAATTCATCACAAGTGATTGTTATTCCAGAGTCAAGCATATTCCCTAACCATAAACATGCACACATACCCACTGCACTTTTTATTTGGTTCTTTCATATATTAAAAAAAGCAGGATGACTGCTTTTGGGTTTTAGATTGACTGTCGGGTGGTTTAATTGCTCGTCAGGGTGTGTTAGGGGGTCCACTTTACAAGGGTTTGCGCATGTAGAACACTCACAAGGCCAAATTTTTGATTTTGTTCACAGCAAGGGGTCCAGCGATTTATTTCGCTTCCTCAGATAAATGATCTGCTGCGGGACCCTTTCAATTAGTTTTAAAGCGCATCTGGGACGGCAGAGCGCAGACGCCATGCGTCTCTGAGGTGGAGGCAAAATGAGGCTTCGAGAAGCAGCTGAAATTTAGAAGAGGAGTGCGGGATTGGACTAAACCACATAAAGTGCAGAAAATCCCTTCTAATGGCGCGTAATTGGTTCTGTAATATCATTACAGGCGGATAATGGCCAGTTACAGGGCCCCGCGCTATTAAGGGTTTCCCTGGCGTGCAGCGTTTATGTTATTAAAGGGGGAATATAATGATATTTTAGTTATTAAATGCGCGTAATTAATTTATGCACCACTGAAAATAAAGTTGTTATTATGACCTCGGTGAGGTGCGTGGAGAAAATTGAAATCAAATAACGGTTGATAACTTTATCCCAATATTTGGTCTAGACAACTCTTGACAAGAGTGCAGGCCTTAAGAGTGTGTGTGTGTGTGTCTGCGTGTGTGCTTCCTGTCAGCGCCTTTCCTCTCCATCCTCTGATGATTGCTTAAAAGACTAAATGAAATTACTCATCTCATCTCCGTAGGTAGAGACACATTTACAAATAAACTTTAACTAGTTCAGGTTTTGCAGATTTTGCATAGGCCTGCAGAATTTTTGGCCGTCGACCATTTCAGGACCCTGGTCAGCACCACAGTTAAATAAAAGCTTTTCCGTCCAATTTTGAGTTATCGTGTTATTTTAATATCCGCACATTTATCTGTGTTCTTGATTCAAAACTGTCCCACGTCTTTTGTAACATGCAAATAGTTTGACATATATCCATAATCATAAATCTTCCTTCACATCTGTGTATTTTTGAAATAACAAAGCCAGAAAAGCAGCCATCAGATTTATTGCATACAGTACATGCAATATATAGGATTGCATTTATTTTTTTAATATAAAAGACAGTTTTTAAAATGCCTGCAAATAACAGAGAGGCAATATTAATTTGTTTTGAAGTGACCAAAACACTCTACAGTGTACAAGAAAGTTTATTATAAAATATACAAAAACCTTTAGTGAGGTATAAAATGGCACCCTACGCTTAAACTTAATAGAAAGTTGGTATAATCTGACATCTCTGAGGTTTTTGAAGAACAAAGTTTGAGAGTAAACACATATCTGAATATGGTATTACACCGTTTTAGTCAAATTAAAATAAATGAATTCAAGTATCACCAGGTACAAGCAACAATGAAAAAAAGAACAGAACAACCGCCAAACTCAATCACAGAAACTACCTTCAAGACTTGCTTAACTAATTATGACTTCATTAGGTAACCCAAGACTGTACAGCAAAATGTCTTTCCTGGATGCAAGCAACAACAAGAAGGTTGCAAGACAACTGTAAGCTTGAGCTTGACAGAGTGTTTAAATGTTCTTCCCTCAGCGAAAGCTCTCTTTGAGTCTCCAGATGCCCTCCTGACCAGAGGTCCTATGAAAGTCACAGATACTCCTGAGTAGCTCTCTGAAGACAGGAGCCTGTTCCTGGGTCAGTCTCGGTTTGAAATACTCGAGCACTTCCTGGGTGGTGGCCTGTCCGTCCACACTCGCCTGGAAGGCTACAAAGTTGCGCAGATCCACCAACAGCTCATCGTGCTCAGTGGGCGGAGCAGCAGGAAGACTCCCTGCAGCTCCCGAGGCATCCTCCTCCTCCTCTTCTGGTTCTTCTCCCCTGGAGGGCATGCTGAGGTGATTACGGGCCTTCATCCGGGCCAGCAGAGAGGAGGATGACAGCGGGGTGGAATTCGAGTCACTTTCTGCGCCCTCCCCGCTGAAATGAGCTCCTGAACCTGGTTTCTTTGACACAGACTTCTTTATAATAGCAGCATCCTAAACAAAAGAAATCAATGAATACACCCAAAATGGCATCCGAAATGAAAAACCACAGAGTGACGTCTTTTAATGAGAACCTGGCCATTACCTTGCATTTGGTTGAAGTGGGAACAGACTGAACAGAAGGTGTAGCTAAGAGAGAATTCTTCTTTTGTCCAAAGCGTTTCCTGAGAAGGCAAACAAGAGAATGACTTAAATACATTTGAGAGAATGATATGTTTGTTTTAAATTAAATTAGTGAAGCTCTAAAAAAAACAAAAACAGAAAAAACCCCCCCACAGTATCAGTGTGAGACTACATACTTTGCAGGGGGAGGAGTTCTGTTGAAGCGCAGTCTGCACTGCTGCCGGGAAATTTTAAGAGCTTTAAGAGCATCTTGAGCCACCCTGTTGGCTTCTGCTTCCACAAGAACATAGTCAGGATTGGAAGACTCTATGATGGTGTCATGTTGCATCACACTATGAATACCTGAGAAACACCATGGAAGAAAAGCAACAGAATAAGAAAAGGAAGCTTGCCGCTTCGCAAATCTTGTATATAAAAATGTCTGATACTGCAGACGGTGCCAGTGCACAAAACAAACAAACCAAAAAAAAAAAAAACCTACCAGATTTCTTGAACAGCTTTGCCAAGACATAATCGTCTGATTTCTTCTGGTCCTCTGTTGCGTTGTCTTCGCTCTCGGATTTCTTATATGTTCTTTTCTTCACCAAATGAGAGATGCGGTGGCCTTCGAATCGAGCATCCCGGGAGCGCTTGTGTTTCTTATGTTTGCGTTTGTCCAAGTCGTCCGAGTCACAGTGTTTCCTCTTCTCCCTGTGTTTCTGTGGGCTGGTCCGGGCAGAGTTTTTGCCTCTGTGCTGGTGAAAACTGGCTGAGTTTGAGGTATTTGTGTCTGGTTTGGCTGCATCACAGTCACTGTTATTATTTTGTCCCGCAGGCGCTATATCTACAGCAACCTGGTTGGTGCTTGGACTGTCTATCGGGACATTTTGTTTACCCTGAGAGTTTTTACTGCATGGAGAGGTGCTTCCGGCCCTTAATGCAGGAGTGTGCGTGCTGTCTGTAACTGTATTAATGCAGGTTGCTGAGGAGTGTTTAGGTGCGTGGCTGCTGTGATTTTCTTTGTCTGATGGCTTTGGCTTTTCGGGTTTCTTGGGTGCTTTGACGTCAGAGCCTGTGCCTGTTTTAGGGTGAAATAAACCTTGTCAAATTAAATCCCTCAAGCTTATTTTTAGCAACCCAATGAAATGAACTGGACAATGACATTTGTTTTACAGACCTGCAAAAATAGCACTTGTCTCTGTTCCCTGACCTCCATCTGGATCAGCTAGAGTAAACAGCTCATAGATGTCATTTGACTTGAAGAACCGTCGCTGTTTGGGATCCTTCAGTACTCGATTGGTTAGGAACTGTTTGAAGATTTGCCTGAATTACAGCAGATAAAATACAGAATTACATACTTGAATGCAAGCTGCCATTTTAGCTCAGCAGGCAGTCCTGATCCCCTGTCACCACAGAGTAGTTTGGCTGATGGATGAGCACATTAGTTAACCTCACCACTGTAGGTATCAAAACACAATGCCTGCAGTTTTTCCAACTTGCTTTCTGAAAGCACTTTACAGACAAAAAAACAAACAGAGCAACAGTTTAGAAGTCCTCAATTGGCCATTTAATAATGCAGGAATGCTTTTCAATTACCTAGAACCGGGACAGTGCAAGTACTAATATAGCAGTGATGTAAGCAATTAGTCACGTCATTGCCAATACTCATGAATGTGTGAAATCAACAGAAAGAAAACTAAAACAAAAAGGCTGGGTGAGAGAAAACACAATGCCCAACGGAGGATTTTGGTTTTGCAATTGAATATTATCCTTATAAAGTGCTTAGAAAAGTAAACTGCTGTCTACCTGTGGTAGATTTTCTCTTCAATGGTCCCAGCAGTCAGCAGTCTATAGATTGTTACTTGCTGCTTTTGACCGATCCTCCAAGCCCGTTCGCGAGCCTGCGAGCAGCATAACACATTCAGAGGAAATGATTAAGCCGAACATTCAGAGAGAAAGGAGGAAAAGCGTGTTACAGAGCAGCAGGTGAACCAGGCAACAAGAAATTGGAAACGCATGAAAAGCTGGCATCCAACAAGAAAAAAAAAAAGTAGGCAATTTAATGTGACAAATCACAACTCTAAGGAACATTAAGACTCACATGAGAAATAATTCACTGAGTCAATGTTTTTAATTATTTTACGTGTGGCTGTCTAACCTGTGTGTCAGTACTGGGGTTCCAGTCTGGGTCATAAATGATGACTCTATTGGCTCCAGTCAGATTGACTCCCAGACCTCCGACTTTAGTGGTCAACAAGAAGATAAAAATGGATTTGTCCTGAAAAAAAAGAGAGAAGCAGAGAAAATACTGGTGATTAATGAACCCAGTCTGCAATTTTATACTCTCTTTGATAATCACTTTCGGCTATAATCCTGTAAAAAAAAAATTTCATTAGTAAATTGTTAAAATTTAATGCAAGTAAGATAACAATCTCCTGCTCTCAAATTATTCTCAAATTAAACCCTATTTAAAGACGATATAACAGCTTTATCTAAATGCAGTGTATGTTGACCAGATTTGGTATTAGATACAACACATTTTTAAAAAGTTTTAGTTTTAAAGAGCGCTTTAATGCTAAGTGATATTTCAACATCTTCCACACACGGAAAACTGAGCACACCCACTTTGAACAACAGATTTTCATCAATTAGCGTCCCCACCTCGGGGTGAGAAGGATTCCACTGAAGCATTTGGTCCCTCAGGGCAGGATTTTCATTGGAAACACATACAGCCATTAGAGATGACTAATCCTTACCTCATTGTAGCGAGCGATGAGAGGCTGTCGGGAAGATATTGTAGTCGTGCCGTCCATTTTCAGGTACGAGTAGTTATTCTCCCTTACAAACACCTCCAAGATGTCCAGCATCTGGAAGGAGTGGGATGATAAAGACAGCAGAAAGAGGAGATAAAGACGGGGAAAGAAGGGCTGAGGTTTGGATTATCTCTAAAAGGATTAGAGCAGATTAATATTACATGGACAGAGATACCGACAGGGAGGGTCTCAGGTTCCCTCTGAGGTATAATCTCATTGGTATTGACTGCAACAGCTGGGGCCTCCATCACATATACACACTCTCTCACTTCCTCACTTTTTCCTTCTGTCTTGCACGCTCACAGACACACTAAATTTAACAGGCTTATAGGTAGTTGGCAACACATACAAATATATATACATGACACCACAATTTAAGATGTAAAGGAGGGAAGAATTGTCTTGGCTTTACAAAAATGTTTTGTATTTATACAAACTATTGTTAATGCGTCTTTAATACTGGTGCTTATTTCAGGAAAGTGTTCCTCACCTGTCTGGACTGAGTGAAGAGCAGGACTCTGTGGCTCTGTCTGAACCAGAGACGTAGCAGTGACTCCACAACAATCAGCTTGCCCGAGCGCTTCCAAAAGCCAAAGTGTTCCTCTTCAGTTAGCTGGTCCTCAGGGATTCCTCTCAGTATCCGGGGTCCGCCTGAGAAAAGGTCCGGGTGGTTACAGATCTTACGCAGAGCTATCAAACCTGAGAACACCTACGTGAGACAAAAAGAAAAAGGAGATTCCTTCATGAACGCTGTCAGCAGAACTGGTGTCAACTTTGATAAATTTACAGATTTTTAATGTGTTGCACCTTAAAAAAATGTTAGTCTACAGGAATGAATTACATAATTTATTTAAAGACAATTTAGCCAGTTTTCCTGATGAAGGCCCAGTGGTCACTGCATTAGTAATGGTGGTTAATGGACTGAGAGTGACCACTGAATACGTCTGTAAGAGCACGCATGTGTGCGTATATGCACAATCTGTGGTCACCTCTAGCTCTCCAACCACGTCCATTTGGTCAGTGGTGATAAATGGTAGTTTCTCTCTCAAGGGTCTCACTAATGTGAGAAACACAACTGTACAACCTTCTCGAATTGAACCTCTTAAACAATACCAAAGTCAAGCTATTAGGTGTTTAACATAATTTACATGGCAAAATAATTTCAATTCCACAGATTCCACTTAAAGGTGGGGATCTTTAATTGTACGAGAGTTCATAAAAATCCACACAATGGCTCTGTGAGAGGGAGGTAAACGGAAATGCCTCGGTTAGGTGGTTAAATAATGAATGTCTTGTTCCAGGAAGTCTTCTACTTTGGCTTTTCTTATCCTCGTAAAGTGTGTGTCAACCAAACACAAAAGCAAAACACAAACTATGAAGGCTCACCTGCATGTCCCCATTTAGTATTTGGTAGACCTCTTTGGAATCTAAGAAGCTCTGATACACTTGACGCTGCTCTTCTGTCAATCTGCAAAACAGAACCTACACACAGACACAAACACACACAATAGAGGGCAGTGTAGGAGTTTATAATGAGCAGTGAACATCCACTTTAAAGCCCCTTGATGAAGTGAAGTGTTTGAGAAGAGAAATTAGAAGGAAGCGACGGCTTTTTTTGAAGCCACCACTGTCCTGAGGGACTGACTTAATGAGCAGAAGTGGACTGAGAAGTCCACCAGCGTCAGCCACAAGGACAGACCAGAGACCAGCCGCCTTAATGAATACCTGCTTCTTTTACTTTACTGGGACTTTATTAGCTGGTTTCACCTGACAGGGGCCATGCACATTCATCAAATACTCCTTAGATGTGGCACATAATAGTCACATCCAATCAGATAAACATCTCCCCTGTTAAGAGATGCAGGCGTTAGAGGCTGTTCAATACTTAGACAGAGCAGGGTCAAGAGTCTTAGAGTATGATGAATACCTGTTCATTTTTGTCAGGTAAGGAGAGGTTAGCCTTGACGTCTGCCTTCATTCTTCTGAGCAGGTAAGGATTTATGGTGTCCCTCAGCACACATGCGCATTTAAATGCTGTCTGGACCTTAAAAATAAATAAATAAATAAAAATCACACCTTTAAGGATAAACAAACTACTTTAAAACAAAAGGAACCTTCAGGTCAGCATGCCAAGCAAACACATACACACTCACTCCTGTCAGCGCTCATGTTTCCTAAGGCATGGTTGTTGTTTGGCCACTCATCTGCTATCTCTCATCACCTCATGTTGCTGTCCCTCTAAGCGGTACAAGCCATTCAACATTGATCTGAGTGCTGCTGGTCTCGAGGGACACAGCCTTCTTTCATCAGTGCTGCTGGCCAGTTCCAGTGGAAACAGAGGGGGAGATCGAGACACACTTGGTCCACACTAGAAGCCCCACTGCAAATGGCCTGCTAAACTGTATGTAGGGTCAGTGCTAAAAGCCAGTTAGTCTTTTAAACATTAACTCACTGGGGATGCACAGGGGGGATCAAAGACACCCTTGGCAAGGCTGGAGGGGACAATAACATGGTGGGATCTTGAGCTCAATGGGGTAAAGTGGAGAGGAAAGAAAAAACAAAAACAAGGAAGGCAGCAGATGATCCAGTGATCTCGGCAGAAGGTGCTGAGTGGATTCACATGGGGCTGCAAATGCATGCCTCAGTAATAGAGCCCATATCCACATGCTCATAAAGCCCCACCTCAAACACATATGTTTTTTTTTTTTTAACATACATCTAGTTGAACATACATGCACTTTATGTATCATCTGAGGGCCTGTTTTGCTGCTCTGAGAATTTCGAGAAGATGATAAGGCAGCAGAGCTTTGCCCTCTCTGACCATTTAATAACATTAATAATTAGTAAAGGTTTTTATTATCGACAGCGGAAGAAGCATCAATAGCCATCTTAAATAATTAAATCTATTCAGTCAGTGAGTTATTAACGATTGGACACTAATGACAAAGGGCTACAATTTAGCTCCCCGCCTTTCTACTTTAGCCTCTCCCTCTCTCACACACTGGGGATGCACAGAAGTTTCCTTGCATGGGCCTACATTATCCTGCACTGCACCTAATGGCTTCCATCAAGCTTTCCAAAACTGTGCATACGTGAATAGAAGGTATTTTCAAATTAGCATAGCCCATTTATGCTCCACCCTTATGATACAGTTACAGAAATAGTAGAGTTGCTGGATTAACTGGCTCCTGTCTGGAATTATATTTCCATTACAATAACATTACTCCACTTCAAAAGAGGAAAAGGACACAGAACCAGAACTGAAATAAATTATTATTTCACAATTTTGTGTGTGTACCTGTACAGGAGATGCATTACTATATCCACCCATAGTAATTGGCACAGAGAACTGCTCCATAAAAACAGGCAATGTCCCCAGTTTGCCAGGGAACACAAAGTCAAACAGAGACCACAGCTCCTTCAAATTGTTCTGCATTGGTGAGCCTGACAGGATGAACCTGTGAGGAGTGCGAAACTAGAGAAGAGAAAATAAAATTAATTTATTGATTAATTACAACCGCATGAACTTTGTTTATATTCATGCATGTGTCCATGCTTATATAATACCTGTTTGCAAGCAACAGTAACTCCAGCATTTGGATTCCTGATCTTATGGCCCTCATCCAATATAATGTAGTGCCAGTCGTAGAGCTGTAGGGTTTCCTGCATATTCCTCACAGCTGAATATGAAGTGATAAGGATACCATGACATGCTGCTATTTCTGGAATGAGCTTTTCCTGCAAAATCGGGGGGAAAAAACAAAGACACAAACCTTAATATTTTTAAAAAATAAAACAAAATAAACCAGTGCAGTTATTAACCATGTTTAGTATCATATACTTCAAAGAATGTAGTAGGGCATCATTATCAATGTGGCTTTAAAAAGAGGGAAAGAGTGGGAGGTAAGGTCAGGAGATAATACTGTAAAAAGACCTCTAGTGCCCCCCAGAGGGAAAAAAAAGATTGTATAAAACACATGAACACCTACCTTGTTGCTAGTGAAGGACCCAGTTTCATGTAGGACTGCCACTCGGAAAAGAGGCCACCAGGTATGAAACTCCTTCACCCACTGGTGCATGACTGTAGCTGGGCACACAATGACTGTTGGACCCAGACCAGCATACCTACAGTGAAACAAACACCACAGACATGTGTTTAATCCCAAACCAGAGATTAAGATGGGCAAACAATGGAACTTTTATTAAACTTTGGATAACCTGAGCAGGCTTCAGTAGCACATCAGAGCCATCATTTTTACAGTGTAAAATAAAAGGTCTTTTCCCTAATAAGTAAAATAAAGTACATATGCTTAGATTGCAATGGCAATATATGATGCATTCAAGGATGGGGAACAGCGCACAGCAGAATGACGCAACTACAAAGCCTTGTACTTATAATAAATCAAAGAAAGTGTGTGAACATATCCTCAGCTCCTCTGTGAAAATCTACAAGAACTTTGCCAAACACACACACAGGCACACACAAAAGATACACTAATGGGCTGGTATGAACCTCTGCCTAGTGGAAGCTATTGATACTGGACCATAATTGAGTTTGCAAGCAATCAATTTGTGGGCGTCTATAGTAGACAGAGTATTGACCATCAGGGAAGCTCCACCCAATAAATGTATGAGTGTTGTTCGAGGAAGTAAAACCAGATTATCAGCAGAGCTCCGTCATGTTTTTGGCGGTTGATTTGTTGTCACCCACCTGCTCTACCCCCACCTCATGAGCCTGAAATTCATTTTAAGGGTTCATGCAGACACTCACTCTAACGCGATCTCGCTTTCAAGCACACCCACGCACACACACAGAGTGTCAGTGTTTTCTCTGATGTCCGCAGTAAAAAAAAAGAAAAAAAAGTGAAGAGTCTGATAATTGAAACATGTTTAATAATTCAGATGAACACTCTCAAGTAGAAATCCCCCTAATCAAATATTCATACCATACAGACACACAGTCTCTGGACACAGTTTGTGTGTACGCATGTGTGTGTGCGCACACCTGTAGTTGGACCCTCTGGTTCTCAGTTTGCTGTAGCTCAGTCCAGCCAGAAAGCTGATGACCTGGATGGTTTTACCCAATCCCATCTCATCCCCCAAGATGCCCCCTGCCTGCTGACAGTGGAGTTCCCACATCCACCGCACACCCGTCTGCTGGTACCTGAAAAGGTCATTGATATGAATGCAAACACTTGAAACACATGGTTGTAAAAGAAACCATGGACAATCCACATAAACACACAAAGGATTGCCGGTAATCTCACAGATCAGCTATGCTCATCAGTGACCAGTCCACGTTGCTCAAGTGTCGTTAAATTACATAATCCTAGGAGCTGAAGGGGCAATGAATGATGTGAAGAGTAATGACTGCACTTGCAATCTCTAAGTCAATTTTATCACAGTGAGTATTACACTATTATTAAATCCATGCAAAAGTGCATAGTAGGTGTGACAAACATTGCAAAGGTAAATGGAGTTAAAATCACAATGAGAGTTGGGCTGGCAATCTTATCAATCACATAAAACTCAAACTGATGTTTTTCTCATAACCGTTTCATAGTAGCCCACAGATTTTTTTTAACAGTAACTACCAGCAACCTTCAGAAGCAGTGACCAAATAAATCGCATAGCTTGCTGATGAAATAATTATTTTTTCAGAGCAGTGACTGTGATGCAGAACAAAGTACACATATAATCTTTATGCGAAAAATGTTTTATTAGTCCTTGTTATCACTTTCTCACTTGATAAAAGTGGCTCTATCTACATGCATGGATATTTAAGATAACTCATTCCCATAATCAATGTTTCAGACTGAACTTACTTGTAAAGCTTTTTCCAGAGGAAACCAGGAACTTTGAAGCCTTCGTCAAATTCTGCATCGCTGTCATCGGTTAGCTCCTCACCCCTTTCTCTCTTCTCCTCCCTTTCTCGAAGACGCTGACGCTTCCATCTCCTGTTGAGAAAATTAATATACACTGATGAAGTGCTTGCACACCGATGTGATAAAATGAATTTCTTTATTTTAGTTAGAAGCTCACAACCGCAAGGGGTAAGCTCAGTGAGCCTGGGTGCTGAGAACAAACACCTGCTTCATCTTTTAAAAAGACTAATACACTACCTGAACAACAGTGAAGAACTCAACCTGTTTCAACTTTCAGTGATGTATATTGTTACAGATGCAAAATGAAAACAACTAAGTGATCCAAACTAAATCAGACACTTCAAGTGAATATAGTGCAAACCTAAACAGGATAAGTGGAGACTGGATAGAAAGGTGTTCTATTTGCACCTCTCGCACTCCATGCTTTATTTGAGGGTTTGTCTACACAGGTGTAAGGATAGTGAATGTTTTGAGTTGAGGGTATTTCCCTTGAGCGGTGGAACATCTACAGCAAAAAGGGAAATGTAAAAGGAAAACAGTTTTAATAGTGCAGGAGAGAGGGCAGTTAGAGGCACAGTCGTCGCACAGCAAATGAAGATTGATACAGACAATTAGTAGTGCGAGTTCCCCAGAAAGGTGTGAGGTACAGAGGATAAGAATCCATCTTCATTTGGGCCTGGTCCTGTCACCCTGCCACGAAACTGGTCCTTAAGCTAGGCCTGGGAGACCACACTCTCTAATTAAGTCAAGACTAAGCATTGGTTCAGTTAATTACACTTTTCTGCCCCCACTCCACCTCCCACCCAACTACAAATACCGCCCGCTCTAACAATATCATTCCACGTATAAGCTAGTCTCACCATCCATGCCGTGTCTATGCTGTGGAATTGACATTCAGTCACTATAGTGTAGAAAAAGGACACATGCCAACACAATTTATTTGGCAGCTATAAATATGAAATCTCATTAGGGCTGCTCTTCCATTAATTTGAGCATTAGAGTGAGTGAGTGTATAAAACCATGTGCAGGAGGATAATTAGGCCAGTGTGAGAGCAGAGAGAGAAGAAGAGCAGGGAGTGAATTTGCTTAGTCAAGAAACAGCTGCCAATCTCATCTGGGATTAACTCTCTTTCTGCACTATGGAGCCAGCAGAAAAAGAGACAACTGCTTCCTCCTTAAGTAAAAGGAATAACAATAGCACACAGCACTGCCATTACAAATGTGATGCAAAGTAAAAGGAACAATCTGGTGGGTTTTTGAGCATGGCATATGCAGGCATAAGTTGCTGCTTTCGTTTTATAAAAACTCTGCACACCTTTGCACCCAACCACAGATCCAAACACGAGTTTAGAGCAATGTTAGTAGTGCATGATCATACCTTATTCGCTGCCTATAATACTCCACATCTCCATCATCTTTGTATTTTTTCGGTTTTCCCTTGTCATCATCCTCTTCATCTGTACTTTCAGGGTGGTATTCTTCCTCACTGTCACTTTTCTTTACTTTTTTCCTCCCTTTCCCTTCGGTTTTTCTCTTGTATGGTTTCAACTCATACTCCTCATCATCATCGTATCCAAAGCCCTCCTCCATGGCTTCTCTCTCCTCTTGGTCAGGATCTATTCCTTCGTCACTGGGGAGGTACTCTGACCCCTCGCTGTCTGTCTCCTCTCCTTCAGTGTGACGTTTTCTCCGTTGCTTTTGGAGCTGTGGCTCAGCCTTGGGCCGGGCCTTAGGATGAGCCTTTAAAGCAGTTATCTGGAGCTTTCGCATACGCTTACGCAGTTTTTTATCCTTGGAAGATGAAACCGTTCTTTTGGTTTTGTCTCTTGAATCTCCAACCCCAGAGCTTTTCTTCTTCTTAAGGAGAGGGACTCTCTTCCTCTCAGTAGCCAACTTGGCCTGGTCTGCCAGGTACTGGTCAAAAGCAGAGTTCTCCGCAAGCATCAGTTTTCGAGGCTCCTTCTTGACCTCCTTCTGTTGGATTCGGGTTCCAAAAGGAGTCATGTGACCTTTCCGGATAAGCTCTTCCCATTCGGTCTCCTGAGATGGCATGAGCATGCTGCCCAACGTGGATGGTCCCGCTTCTGGTATAACACACACAAATACAGACTCAGAGATTTTCTTCACTGCCAGAATCAACATGAATGCCTACAGGAAAACTCTTAAGGATTCAGAAGGGTCTATTTATGTTTTAGAGAAAGAAATACCTCGGCTAGTGTGCAGGAATTATGTGACTGCACGTTAAATATTCACAGAATAAGTCACGGAGCAGTCATGGAATATACTGAAAGTATAACCTTTATTACAGCTGAGGACAAGTGTAGTTATACTAGCTTGAATTGTAGGTGTGAAATACATATTATGTGTATTGTTATGTGTATTGCACAATATTATGTGTGAGAACAGACTTGTGTAGCAACAAACAATACAAGAGGAGAGTTGTCACACCTATTTAAGCCTGTGTCAGAAGTGAAATCTGCTGAAGGCAGAAAACAAACGGACACCCTGCTATTCTAAACAGCCATTATTGCACAGTAAATTTCCTTCATCCACCTAATATGGACCTTAATCAGTGAATGCTACAAATTAGGCATCTTGGTCGCCACAAAAATTGAGTTGCTTCCATCCACTGATCAGTGGTTAATGTTTCCAGTCAGTACATAAAAAAACAACACGTTACCTTCCTCTCCATCATCTTCTGCCAAAAACTCAAATTCCACCCTTTGAGTGTCCTCTCCTCCCAGAATGGCTTGAAGTCGCTTCTGTTTGGCTCTGACTTTCTTCAACTGTTTCTCCTGTATGACAAGTTTTTTCATCACCACAATCACACCATTATTATTATTATGTTATTACACCATCATCATATAAACCAGATTATTTTATTTTAAAACGTTACACATGTAGTATTTTACCTTATTTTCTTTCTGTCTTTTGACAGACTCAATCTTCCTACTGATGTCTTTACTGGAGGCTGCGTAAGGAGAAAGCTGCTCAATAATCTTGTTGATATGTTTTAAAGATGCTGTAACAGACCTGCAACACACATGATTAAAAGCAGAAGACTTATTAGTCCCTTGACGTTTTGCTACTTGTTCATAAAAAAAGTTTTAGTTTATAGCATCTCAACACAGTAATATGATTACTTCAACACAACACACACACACCATTTGCGTTTTTTTTTTTTTTTTAAATTCCTGTACCTGACATCATCCAACACAGACTGGTACTCCTTCTCGGCTTCAGCTTTAACAGCAGCCTGACTGGCCTCCTGGATCGCCTCGTCCACTTGCTGCAAAACACCTTGTTCAAGTATGTGCTGGTCATACACAGCCACACCAAGACCTTGGAGCTCATCAGCTCCCGAACTGGCAGAAGCTGCTTGGATGCGCTGTCGGTCAATCTGCAGCAAGGCTCCAGACCTTTTCCCAGCTAAATGCACCAAAAATAACACATGAAATGATTTTGTAAGGATATAATAACATTCTCCATCTCCTCTCTCAACATGCTGCACAGCTCACCGCTGTTGCCCTCCCCAGGTCCAGTGTTGGCAGGATAGGCTGCAGCAGCCTCCGGGGCCTGACTGTTTTCAGGGAAAGTACAGAGTGCTGAGCCGCCTGTAGCTCCATCCTCCTCCGTCCCTCCCGGGGTGAGGGCCGCACTAGCCGGGCTAGAGAGAGAGGAGGGCACCTGGTCCTCTGTACCGTCTACAGGCATAGTGAAGCAGCTGCTAGAAGTGTCAAACAGATGTCAAACAAGTCATTTAAGCCATTGTCTCGTCTAAGCTGTTAAAGAACTGCTTTAAATAGAGAAATAAAACTAAACGGTTATTGCTTGTCGTCTTTTTCTTGGGTCCAAAGAGGCTACGTTAACGCTGAACGTTATTATGTAACGATCGGAATCAAAACCTAGCTTATATCCATGATTACTAACGATTAACGGAAGGGTCTTTTAAACTAATTATCATGTGAATGTGGAGGCTCGTAATGGGAAGAAATGAATGTAAATAATACCCGTTTAAATTAAAGAATGTACCACATTAGCGGGTAGACGCTGAGTTATAGGACAGGCATAAAACTGAAAGAAACGTTCAAGTCTCTCACAACCTATTGTTTACGTGGCTAGGCTAACGTGCTAAGCTAACAGTGAGCCGAACATCATCAGCTGTTCAGCTTCAACAAACAGAGGACGTTCAAAGGACCAAACATGTTCAGATATGTTCCTACTACAGCACCCACTGCTTCTCGCTGTTTGAGTGAAATTTGGTCCATTAAGCCCAGCATCAAAGCGACAGTGACAATGAGATACTTACAAAACGTGCAGTTATACAACATCACTGGCTCGCTTTATGTCATATTGCTCACCAGCCTCTTCCTGGTTTCCGGTGGTAGTGAAGGCATCCGTTCAATGATTAACTTGCTGAACAGCGTCCTCTGCTGGTTGACAGCGGCAGAGAACATTGCACTCTAGATGGCGCCACAAAACCACTTATTTTTGCCATAACATGGGAGAAACTGTAAACCACATTTTCAAAAACAACTCTTCGCATTTTTTAGGAGCCACTTAGACTCTTCAGTCATTATTAATATGCAGGAATGTGACAAATTAAAGGAAAAGGCCGATAAGATTGAAGATCTGGTGGGTCTGCTACCTGCTTTGCAGGTATTTATTGTTTTGTCTCCTTAGAGGGAAGGATCACTGCAGATCAGCACAGAAGTTATGATCTTTATCTTCTGATAAAATAGTTTTTTGCACTAATGGCAGAGGATGACAATGATCCCATTTACAGGCACAAAGGATCACTGAGTGATGAGTATGTTATGAAATAATGGGAATCATACACTATGACCCTCACAGTCATCAGACCTTGGCTTAACTGAACAGTGCTTGTTGATTTTGGATAAACATGTTAGGCAGAACTCTTTATCACTAAAATTAAAACACCAAATTAGGGCATTTCCTTTGGAGAATAGATTTCTTGGGATTTGTAGACTCACACAGAAACTTTTCTGGTGGCACGTGGGGCTCCAACATGTTACTAAGACACTATATATTATTTTTTTCCTCTAATTTGCCAAGTGTCTGTGATTTTTTTCTGAGTCTTGGAAAGCCTGCACTTCATGGATGAGGAGCTCCAAGTATTTGCCTCTGGGAGGAAGTTTATTTCCACTTTCATGCAAAAATAAATGAAGGGCTTAATTAAAATTTCCTCTCCGTCTTGCACTGTAGCGCATGAGCAGCAGTCAGTAATCTTTACAAACAGTGTTATCTGTGTAAGCAAACATATCTATATAGGGATGAATATTGCTGTCACCCTTGGCTTGTGAATGTAGGAAAATGGAGACATTTGCCTGTTTTATTTGCTTAACCAGTAAATGTGGGTCACCTTCAGTGGAACCTCTCCAGAGATACTGGTGGGGATTTGAACTAAAATAAAAGTGTGCCGCAGCAAAACCTTGTAGTTTAATTAGTAGAAGACCTGCAGAGTGTAGAGCTGTGATCAGGTAGCTCACAGCCACAGTGTTTTCCTTGTTTTTTTTTTCTTTTTTCTCAGGGTAGTGTATATAAGGGCCCCGCATACAGGAGTCAAAAAGGGTTAAATAAACTATCGAGCTGCTTATAAATCATCATAGGTGGCAAATAAACTGATGCATTCACACGATGAGCTGCAAGGAGGAATGCAAACCTCTATCTTCTCCTTCCATCGCTCACGTATTTCACCAGTACTTGCCAGCCTTTATCAAGAGAAGGGGGATAATATTTAGTATACAGCTGTGCTTTTATGTGCATTATAATGTAGGAAAGTTCAACTGGTTAAATTTAACTGATAGACCATGTCAAGCTTGCAGGTAGCAGATCTGTTTATCTTAAATGCATGCAGTTGTGATAAATCCCACTCTTTGTATGCACAGAGTAGACTGTAGATTTATAAGGCATATGAGGGTTGGGTGCAAATCTCCTAGGGTGCTGCGGAGCGCTATTAACACTGCTGCTCTGAGCTACTTTGCATCCTGACAGTAGAATAACACGGGGGGCAAGATTTACAGGCAGTGTTATAGGTTTGAATTTATATATGTGAAAATCGGGGTGGTCCTTACTTTTTATGGATTTTGTGTCAAAATACTGTAAAAATGCTGATACATGCTCCAGTATGAAGTTGTGTTTCATCTGCTGTCGCTGGCGCACTGTCCTCGCTTTCAGTAACGGTAACCTTTATCGTCTCTGGGACCAGATGAATTTCTTGAGAATGACATCATTTTAAGAGAATTTGGTGCGGCAGCTGGAGAGACAATCAAGGGAGTTCCTTGTGTTCATTATCTTTGTTTATACAGTATTCTTCTCATGAATCCAACAGTTCTCATAGGTGTGCAGAAGATGTTTTACTCGTCATTTAATTTATAGGTTGCCTTCTGAAACACTGGATCCACGTCCAAAACATACTTCCAACTGATAGCAAAGATTTATCTTGCTCTTAATCTATGTTGATATTGTGAGGTGGCTGTGGCTCAGGAGGTAGAACAGGAATAACCTGCTAATCTGAAGACCGGTGGTTTGAACCCTAGTTGCTCCAGTCTATATGCCAAAGTATCCTTGGATACCAGGATAATGAACTCAGAGTTGCTTCCAATGTGTTCATCAGAGTGTGAACACCAGATAGAAAACAGTCAGACATGGAAAAAAGTGCTTGTATGAATGGATGAATGGCACATATTGTAAAAAGCGTTTTAAGTGCTTGAGAAGAGTAGCGCTTGAATACAGTCTCTATAAGAACTGGTCCATTAGCTGTGTTGATGAACCAGATCCTTTCTTCAGCCTCGTACTAAGGGATTTTAATTTTTAAGACTTTCTTTACTGAAATGCTGTGTGTGTGTGTACCTGTTTAGACATCTTTGTGGGGACCAAAAATTGGAATGTTACTATACTTGTGGGGACCAACTGTCACTTGTGAGGACAAAAGTACCTGTCCTCACGAGTTTGGAGGCATTTTTCAGACTCAAAATTTTTAGTGTCAGGGTTACAATTAGGTTATGGTTAGGTTTAGGATAAGAGTTAGAGTTAGGCATTCATTTTTGATGGTTATGGTAAGCAGCTAGGGAAAGTGTTATGTCAATTAGACGTCCTCACTAAGATATCAAAACGAGAATGTCTCTCTCTCTCTGTCTCTCTCTCTCTCTGTGTGTGTGTGTGTGTGTGTGTATTTAAAAACACACACAAATAAAAAAGCAAAACTGAAATATGATCATTTCATCTGGTCCTTTTCTCCCCACAAACCTAATGTATAATTTCATTCTTCTCAGAATGGTCATGATGGTGGAGATCTGTTTCTCAGAGTAATTCCATGGCTCTGGGACATTTTGTTTCCCTCACACTTCATTCTTCAAGTGAATATACTGGAGATCTGTTATTGTGACAGACCCTAGTTTCTTCTCAAGACACACATTTACACAAGGAGAACAAATCAATGAATAAATGAATGATTTCATGCAAATCTGATTTACAAAATATATGACAACTAAATGCATTGACAAATTATTTTATTTGATAATTGCATTTGATAATGTTTTAATTCAAAACATTTGCCTCTTTCACCTTTATAAATATATGATCATATGTGGATCTTTTCATCCTGTTTTGACATTTTATGCACTAAAACATTAATTGACTGAGGAAGGAAATAATTGGCAGAGTAAATGACAGTGAAAATAATGAGTTGTAGTCCAATAATAAATGTTTTCTTACATATATACACTCCAATTTCCGTGTCTCAGTTGACACCTAATAAATTTGTGGGTATATAAACATACACATGCAGGCCACAGGGATAGAGTTACTCTATGTCACACTTCCATTTGTCACAGTGCACACATATAAGCATATAAAAGCATGACTTCAGAGGACATTACATTGAGTTACATTCATTTTCTGGAGAGTCATTATAACCACAACTACTATTTGACTAACCTTAACCTAAAACTGAACCTTAAAGTATGTCTTCGCCTTACAGTTCAATCATTTATGTAATGATGGCTTATTTTTTGTCGCTATAAGGAAGACATATCCTCATGATATGACTTCATAGAAAGAATTTTGGTTCCTAAAAGAAATATATAAATACCCGCCTCACCAAAAAATGTTAGTTATCATAGATACCTATAAAATACCTATAAATAACTAAAAAATGTGTGTGTGTTGTGTGTTTCTTGATTTGCAGTCTTTGTGAAATTTATTAACACGATGAGCCATTTTGGTCTATTTTTTTGGTCCATTTTTTTTATTTTTAATTTGATTTTTTTTCTTTTAAATTCTGGGAAGTCTACTTGACTGTGAGTCAGCAGCCTTCAGAACATTCACTTCTATTTGTATTGTGAAATTCTTGTCCCTGAAAAATCCCCCTATAATTTAGATAAAGCAAAATAAAAGCAAAACTGAAGCTAACAAACCCACTGTGGAATTAAAACTGAACTTAAAAAGGACGTTTCACCTACACGTTTTCTCTATTATTACAACATTAACTAAGTGTACTAACCTTTAGATTAAACCCGACGGCAACTCTAAAAGAAACTCTTAAATAGCTCTTTGAAATGGTGCAGGGAACCGTAAGTAAGCACCAAACAAGCTTACTTGTCCTAAAGCCAATAGTAAAAATGCACTGCAGCCCTGAATGCTTCTATTCATCACCCCACACCGGGCATATGAGAACGCAAACATCTGACGAGGTTGGTTTAGACATTAAATGGTCTTTAGCCTTACAGCTCCCTGGAGCAAAGTTAGTGTGATGTCTGGTTGTCACGATTTGCATCGATGTGAGAACACTGCAGGTTGTCTTCTGGGGTATGTTCAGCCAGTGAGTGGTCATCACATGGTCTGCCTCCTGCACATCCCACCCAGGCAGACAAACTCTCCAAAACCAGCACACAAGTTAATGTGTACAGATGGCTAAAGATAACTAAAAAAGCACACACGCACATAATAAAGTCCCCTAATTTCAGCTGCTGATGTGTGCAGCATTAATTTGAACCCCTGCTTTGTGCTTCTTAGTTGAGTGCCTGCTTCATGGCCCAGCCGGGCAGACATACGGCCTATGATGTTCTCTTAAGCCTCAAAGTGGTTAATAAATCAACATGAGTAAAGCATCGTCATGTCTATATTAATGTATATTCCAGCCACAGCATGCTTTACACATGTGTGTCAGTGTTGGCAGTGCTAATGTCTCCCATGTGCTCTCCTGTCCCAGCTAATACATGTCTGTTTGTGTGTCTGACAATAATTACAGGGGTGGGCTAGGCTCTCATCCGGGTGCATCAGACCACTGCCATGCTGCTGTAAATGTCTAATTCATCTGGATGTGATTCCACTCAGCAGCAGGTGTGCATTTACACATAACCACATGACAGATGTACGCTGCTGCGCTCTTTTAAATATCTTGAGAAAAAATTTGTTTCGGAGGTGAACAATTCAGAAACGTTGGGCCCGGGGAAAACGGTTTTAATCGTCAAATAAAAGGTTTTAAAGTGATTCCTAGAGAGCACAGGAAATCACCTGCATGCAAGCTCCAGCTAAGTCTGAGCACATTTTAACACACACTGTATGCCTACCTCTTCCAGGTCAGCTTGTGTCAACACATTAGTGTGAGTTCACACAGAAGTGTGTATTTAGTAGTCCTCAAACACAGCTGGAACAAACCACACCAGAGAGAATCAGGATGAGGTCTGTGTGGTTCGGTGACACATCACATGAAACCACCAGAACCGCAATGTGGGCAAAACGTATCGTATGAGTACTTGCGTGTTTATGTGTGTGTGCCTTTGTGTTTCACTGTGTGAGAGCTGGCTTAGCTCTGCATCACTCTCCATTGATAACTAGACTCTTCTCTTTGCTGCGGCTTGGAGGACTCCAACCAGTGATAGCTGCAGACCACAACACAGAAATCAGGACTTCTATGATGATATACAGTGGCAGCAGTGCCTCAGAAGACCATGACCTGAAACACAAGCAGAGGGAATACAGTAGAACGGATGTAATAGATAGCTTGAGCAGAAACTAGACAATTCCAGACAAGGGCATATTTTACTTTGCCAGAGGTCTGATTTCCAGCATTCGGTTCACAAGTTGCTAAAACATACATTTGCAGTTGTCAAACTGATGATAGATGTACTGTGGACAGTTGCCTCTGGTAAAAAAAACAGCAGTTTATCTGTCAACTCATGTGCATAGGGAGCACCTGGGAAGGCTGATAATGTAAACTTCCTACAACAGGAAACCTTAAAACTACTAAGATTTGTTAACCTCCCAAATGTTTAAACTGAGTTATGGCTCATGCTCGACAAGCTACAAACAGTAAAATTAATTGTGAATTCAAATCTAACTCAACTCTTTTTTCATACAGTTAATTTTCAGCAGCTTATCTTTTGTCTTTAATACCTTCTTATTGACTGGCATGAAAAAAAAAAAATACTTCCAAACTGTCAAATGCCTCTCACTTTTCTTTGACTCGTTTGCCTTTGAGCTGTGATTTTCCACGCCTTTCAGCACTAACTGTCAGATTCCTCACATTTCTCTGTGCCGCTACCCTGCGGTGCGAGATAGGTTTGATGCTATTGTACCCACATGGGATGCATCTATAGAGAAGTTTTGAACAGCCCTATTGTTTGTTGTGTGCTTGTTCTCTCAGTCTAATAAGAAACATGTGTACCGTCATCGGAAATGTGTGCTGAACACACAGAACTTTGACTGTTGGACCTCTGCGCAGAGACCTCACCCAGTGGGAAATTATATTGCAGATTGGCAGTAAACTGAAGTGATACAGCACAACATCATGAGTCAAAGGTGGTGGAATGCTGAACCAAGACGTACAAAGGATCATAAGGGTAGATGATAAAAAAAGGTGGACTTTCTTTTTAAAAAGTGGATTATCAGATGTTATTTGGGGAAAAAGATGAAAATATTGGGATTTCCCAAAGTTGGGACAAATAAGGGCACAACCAATAAAAGCAATGAGTGAGAGTAAGCTTGGTGACAAAGGTCAGCTCAAGCTTCGAGTTCAAAACTCTCTCTTCCTGCCACTGCATACTCCAGTTTGCTGGGAACAGGAAACAACTCAACACTTCTTCATAACTCTAGACTTACATTATCTACAGTAAAAGTTCAACCTCGGGAGTGTTTATGTGCTGAACAGACTTGGATAAAAAACCCATTACATTTTGAGATAAATAATTTATTTATTATCTCAAAGGATTTTGCTACTTTGGTGCAGATATATATTGAGAAACTAAGTATAAAAGCATCTGTCTTGCATTATGGCTAGGGAGTTCATATGAAAAGTGAGTTTATCATTGCTGTTGGGTCACATTTAAGGTTGTGCAAAAGAACACGTGACCTTGGCAAGTTTTTCATGAGCCCAGAGGTCACAATATGCTTGCAATCTAAGAAAGAACATGAAATCCTTTAACTGGGCAAGTAAAAGCAATTTATTATATGTCATTCATTTGGCAAATGCAATTTGGGGTTTGGTGTCTCTCGAGGAGCTGGTGAATAAATCACAGACTGTCTTTTATTAAATATACTTCAAAACAGAGAGAGAAAAATTATAGATTGAAGGACTTTTATTAGGCATCAAGAAAATCAAATTTGATTCATGTTTATTATTGTTTATTTTTCGTACATTTTCCAGTTGTAAGATGGTCTGTGGTTGTAAGATTGCGCAACTAAAACTATGCATTAAAAAGAGACAGAAACCTTCGGTCCTTATGGAGTTTTTGCCTCAAGGGAATCTTTTGTCCATACTCCCTGTGTCTGCCTGTCCATCTCTGTGATCCCCAACTGATTTACAACAGGAGTGTGGGGCGTTGTGAGGGGACGATATGCTGCTAGGGGCAGCCCTCAGTATGTCAGCATTTAGAGTGGTTGATTTATTCAAGGGAAGGCCCATGGACCATGGAGTTAAGGCTGCTCATAGCCGACAAAGCTAGGAACAGGCCCCGGCCTACCCTGGGAATCATAAATTACCCGAAAGCTTTGTTAGCAGCTTTGTCTTCTGCTCCTGCCCTTCTGCCACACTTACCCTTTATCCCCACTGATTTGGCCCCTGTCCTCACTCAGCATGATTAGAAGCCTGCCCCATGCCATCCAGCCGGGAGCAAACAGAGCCGCGGGGTATGTAGCAGTGGCTCTACTTTGGCCGATAACAGAAAGGCCTAAGTGACTTTGTTGCTGTCCCCAGTGGAGTGAAAAGCGGAGAAACTACATCACTCTTCACACTGGTAGCATGCTGCTAGCACGTGTAGAGATTTACAGATTTGCAGTCTTTCTTTCTTTTTTTTAAACTCTCTTTTATAATCTGATACATGTTGGAATGATATGATGAGAAAAAAACTGACCAGTAAAACTAAATGCATGCATAAGATTAGCTAATCTTTTTAGTGGACCAAATCAAACATGCTGCTGCCCTCTGAGACCAATTTTAATCGCAGATGCAGAATTATTTCCAGCTGCACAAAGCTATCAACTGTGGGAGGCAATGACCAATGTAGTAAAAAAGCCAGTGCATTGCAGTAATTTATGAAGTGCTGCACCAAATCCCTTTTACAAAACACCATATCAA
Organism: Oreochromis niloticus; assembly: GCF_001858045.2. Lineage (NCBI taxonomy): Eukaryota > Metazoa > Chordata > Actinopteri > Cichliformes > Cichlidae > Oreochromis > Oreochromis niloticus. Next base: position 19,173,663 of record NC_031978.2, read on the forward strand.
AGGTCAGCAGTGACTTATTTTAGATGATAGTAAGTACTCTCTGTCACTTTCTCATGAAATATTTTCTCTGCCAGTATGTTCTGGTTTCTACACTTTCAACAGACACTTGGCAAACCAGAGCTTCAGGCTCCCATTGCAAATGTATCATGTATCCCATCAGAGTATAAAGAGTACATTAAATTAGCCCGGTAAGCATAAAGTCTATTCTGTGTTAAGACTGAGTGGCACTGGCCATAATGTGACCCTTTATTGTAGGGTTTGAGGTAACTCCATATCTCTTCAAAAGTATACAAGACTGAAGAACAGCAGATTTATGTATAAGCACTAAAGACACTTCCAGATAAATGAGGAGTACTGCTGGGAAAGTGAAAGGCTGACTCAGGAATAGATAAAATGCCAAGAGCCTTGAGTCTTGAGAGCCTGTTAACTGCTATGTAACCCAAATCTGATATCAGCTCTGGGCCGAAGAATCAGCAAAGGAGACATGCCGGTGAGTAAAAATAAAACCTTTGTGTGTGTTACAGGTCAGCAGGGAAGCATAAAGTGAATGCTTTCATTCGCATTCTTATTGTGTCTTTGTGCATCCTCTGTCCTCTACCACATCCTCTGTCCTGACAGTTCACAGTCACCTAACACAAGGTGGGCAGTCATGGAAAATACACTTAGTTCTCTGCTGCTGCCAGCCGAGTCGACTTCCTTTTCTAACTCACAACTGCCCTTCCTTCCTGGTTCTCTTCCCTCAGCTCCCTTGTTAGTGATTGTTAATTGACAAAGAGGGGAGCACACCCACCTAAAAATGGAGTAATGGTAGCACAAATGTACAATGTTTTTCAGTTTTAAAGTTTTACATATCGGGGTAATAAAAAAGAAAATTTGTAGGTTCTTAGCAGGTCTTACATTTAAAAAAAAAATACAGCCTCAAAGGAACAACAGCACATGACATATAAAACTGCATCGTTAATTATTTGACAAAACCAAAACCAAAATACGGAAGCGGTGTGTAAAACGACTAAGTATGCTCTTACTCCTTCCATAGGTATTAAGGAAGAACTACAACATCCAAGCCTCAGTTAGCATGTTTTAAGTTAAAGTTCATGACAGCTGGAAAAAGACTGAATGGCTTGTTTAGAAGCGTTGCCACAATAAAGCCTCTTCTCTCTAAAAAGAACATGGCGGCACAGTTTAAGTTTGCAAAGTTGCATCTGAATAAAGCACAAGACTTGTCCTTTTTACGGACAAGACCAAAATGGAAATGTCTGTCTTGTCTGGTCATAATGAACACTGCCATGTCTGACAAAAATCAAACACAGCATATCAACACAAACACCTTAAATCCACTGTCGTGTACAGTGGTGCAGGGCTAATGACTGGATTTATTTTGTAGCTCCAGGACCTGATCACCTTGCAGTCACTGAGATGACCATGAACTTCTCTGTTTTCCAGAGGCAAAAGTGAAGTCATCTGTCTGACAGCTAAATCTTGAGGTCATATAACAGGACAATGAACTGAAGCACACCATCAAATCTGCAGCAGAATGAATGAAAAAGAAAACAATCAGTGTTGCAATGGCCACAAGTCCAGATCTGAATCAAATGTGGTAGTAGGACCTTAAGGGTCTCAGTGAACTGAAACAACATCTAAAATTCCTCCCAAATGATCTGAAAGAAAAATATCATACAGAAGTTCTCCTTCAAGCTCGTAAAGGTCATTCTACAATGTCTGACTTAGCTTTTTATTAATGGCATGGTGTTATATGTCACATGTTCTTCAGAGGTTATAACCGGATTTGAAAACATATATATTTCCTGGCATGTAAAACCTTACAAGGTATACTTTCTTTTTACCAAGCCTGTAAATGCATGCAGTGGAGAGGAGGTGGGGCAGGGTCTAGGAATCACTTCCACTGGGATCATTTCAGATCACAGTTTACTTTTTAAGTAAACAATAAGATGTTTGTTTCTAATTCTGGTTGGCTTTGGTCTCCAGATAGCAATAGGTTAGCCACAATAAGCTTTCAACAAGATAATCATTTGGCTAAGCTAACAAATGCTGCAGACACCAGTAAGGGGAGCAAATTGCTGATCTGATTTGACACTGACTGACTGATTCATTAAAAACAATTAAGACTGAAGATGTGGTTGCTTAATAAGCACCTCTGGTAAGCAGTCAGATTTTGACAGACAGAACAAAGTTAGTGTTCAGTATTTATTCATGTGTTGTGACAAATACTCCAACATTTGTAGCTTAATTGTATTATTGATGAGAGCACATCTCTGAATCTCTCTGGAGACATGGATATCGATCGGTACACCAGAGGCTATCAGCTGAACTGTCTCATCATTAATCCACACACAGTGAAATGTAAACCTGTCAATTAGTTCAACATGAGTTCAACAGCTGGGCCCACCAAGAATGCACTAACATCTAGGTACTTAATGTCCAAACATAAGAATGAATCTTGTCACGTAACTCTTTATAATACAAAAAATAAGCAGGCGGGTGGACTTTAATAGGTTACACATTACTGTTGACAAGAGCCTCATTGTTCCATGAAAGATGTTTCCTGTTTCACAGTGAAAATTTCCTAGGTCCCTTGTTGTGTATAAAATTATTATTTGCCCTTTGTTGAGATTAATGATGCTTTTTTAACTGTTTTTTGTTGTCTCGGTCATTTTTAATCTCAATTTTGCAAGCACCAAAATTTCTCACGTCAGACCTCGTGACACCGCTATCCATTTATATTCGCCTGTAGTCTGTGTTTGGGGGCAAATGCTTAAGGTCGTGCCATTTTTATTGTCAGTATTCAGCACAAGCTATTGTGTTTCCTGCATCGGGGCATATTTTATATTCCAGAACTAGTTTTCCCTCGCTCTGCAACATCCTGAGGAGCCATGAACCGGGATAATGGGGTCGTCATCTTGCCACATGTTTATGGTGACCCGGAGTCTGTCCAGAGTGGACAAGCAGGGAAACTCCTAGCTGAAGACAGTGATGCATAGTTTCAAGCCAAAACAGGAAAATTGGGAGCAACAGAAGAATCCAACACATCTTTATTCAGTGTAAACAAAGCAATTCTTGGAAAAGGCTGGCCACAACTCTGCTGCATGTAAACATGCAGGCTATATTAGTAGGCCATATTTCTATTCAGTTTACAGTTTTCAGACACTGAACTAATGACAAAGGATTTTTTTTCACATGTCTACATTGTTTTGGGAGCTTTTTATTAAAAATGTGATTAATATTTAAGCATTTTTTTCTCGTATCTATCGTATATAGTTAGCTATCTTTATAGTTTTCTGTAGAGGCTGCAGTTAATGTGCTGTGACACTGAGAAAAGGAAATGTCCTAGGCAAGTTCATTCACCAAGGTCAGCATATTTCATCACAGAGAACTGGTCTAGCATCGCTTAAATGCTTCCTTAGCATTACAGTACGATCAGGTGGTCTAAAATGAGCACAGATGTGTAATTTCCACAAAGAGAAAGAGATAAACAAGTTTATCAAGTCTGGGGTGAGAGTGAAGCCAAGAAGGAAATAGTGTAAGAGCTTGAACATAGTTATTGATTACAGAATAATTACTGGCTATAAAAGAAGAGTAAAAAGTAGGATGCCTACTGGCTTTTCCCATGAGCCAGAAAAGAAAGTAGGAATTTATCTACATTTTAAACCATCAATATTCACTTTTTAATGATCTCACTATCTCAGTGATTTTTAGTTTCTGTTTAAGATAATGTCTACAGAAGAAAAAAAACACATAACAGCAAGCTGGCTGGGGAATCCTTCATCAAATGTGCAGTTATTAAAAAAATACATGCACTCCTTGGCTGTAAAGACGTGAATTAAAAGAGAGTTTTGACTTGTTACAGTCCCTCTTGCCAACAAAAATAGGAGGGAAAGCTGTGTAGAACAAAGCTCTGTTGGTTTGCAGAAAAATAATAATTTTCATAATTCTTTTTTTCCTTCTGAGCCGATGAAATCCGCATTCAGGAAATCTTTCATCTTCGAGATCGTTTTGCATGACTTTATTTGTAGAGGTTGCGCGCCAGTTTATGCCACAGTTTTCAAACTGAGAAGCTAATCAAATACGCCTTTCTTTAACAAACCACACACACAAAGAAGAGGTTTTTCACAAAGTTGGTGCTTTGAAAAGAAAGAAAACTTTTCATTTACTTTTCATTTATTATTACAACTCAGTCTTTTCTGTGCACAGTGCCGTAGCTGCATCAACACAACTGTGTGAGGTCTCACCTGCCCATCAGCTCTGATGCTGTCTTTTGTGCTTCACAGTTAGCAGTAAAAAGCTGCTGATTTAACATTCCTGGCATCTGTTGTCAAAACTGACAGATGTTTATTTGTATTTTATTTTTTTATCCTTAGCCTGCTTTTGCATGCATGATCTAATGCATCTGTTGAAGTAGTTTTACTATGACTGCTGGCACATACATGTTCTCATTGCTTCAGAGAACTGGCACACAGTCCATATGACGTCTTCCAGTTCTCAGCAAGCTTTTGTTAATCAACTCCCTCCCTCAAGGGAAGCACTGCTGTTCTGACTGCTTGATGCCCATTGAGAAACCACTCCCAGAAACTTTCTGTGAAGAAAGTCATTCATTGCTGATTCAGTAACAAGTTAAACATGCTGGACATGAGCCCCTAGGGCTGAGCTCCAATTACGTAGGACTGAGATAAACTGTACAATTATCATTTTCCTCTGGAGTGCTCTGCCATTTTTCAGTAAAAAAAAACTTGAAGGAATCAGATCTTTTTAAAGGATATGGTTTAAAAATTTTAGAAAATGTGCTTCTTTTTGCATCTTGTGTTGAAAATGGTACCAAATGTAATAAATTTAAGGTCATACTTGGCTTAATTTGTACAACTGGAGGGTAAACATGATAACTCAGTGCCTTCCAGAGGTTTTATTTTTATGAGATTCAGCTACATTACTCCTCCCACACTAGAAATAGCAAGCTGTAGGTTTATTTTGTTAACAGTAGACAAAGCCAGGCTAGTGGCTTCCCACTGTTTACAGTCTTTGTGCTATGCAAAACTATCTGGCTCTACCCTTCAGACAGATGGCATTAATCTTCTGATCTAATTTTCTGCCAGCAGATATTATTTAACATTGTGAATTATCCTAACCATTACATTGTTTAAATGTATAGTTTCAAATATGATTAAAGCACAAATTCTATTAATTCCTGACTTACCCTTAAATCTTAAAGACATCTATCATATATAAATAGATAAATGGTACTTTGGTTTGTGGTATTATGTGAACCAAGCCCTTTAATTTTAAGAAGTTAAAATCAGCAACATCAGGAATTTTATCAGTCATCTAAAATCTTCTGAGAGGAAAAGGCATCACGAACATCATTGTTTTATTTACACTGTAAAATCAAATGCAGGAAACTAATATGTTATGTATAAAACTGAATTCGTGACAGTTGCATCACCACACTGTCATGCTCATTTCATTTTTAATGGCTATAAAACCCCAAACTATTTACCATTCTCTGTAAGAATGATTTTTCACACTTGTGAGGAGAAACAGCCTCCTATAGCTTTCCTCCCTTCTAGGTAAATTCCAGTTTCTCGTGGCTTGTTGTTTACTCAGCTGGGGTCAGTCAAGTGCTGCTGGTAGACAGAACCTCTCATTTGTCCTGCTGTTATCCACCAACAGCTCCTGAAACCTCTTAAGCCCGTCTTTATTATCCTTAACACTTACTGAAGGGCCACACTCAACCTTCCTGTGCAGATCTCTCTTCCCCTCTGCTGCCCTCTCCCTCCTGCTGTCTCCGCTTGCCATCGTCCCTTCCCCTCTTTATACATTTATATGTATCTTTTTGTTAAAATTCATGAGTGCTTTCTATGTTTTCAGAGCCCCTCTGAGAGGTTAGAGGTCAGTGGAGTTTTATGGTCCCACATTGCCAATTCTCCCAGAAGGGTTTGGGGGCTCCTGAGACTAAACATCTCAACATCCTCTCTAATGCGTTCAGTTTGTATCAGCCTCAAGATCCAAGTGGTGTGTTTGTATTCCTTTTTAACAAGCCTCCTCGGGTAAAATGTTGCAACTGTTGCGGTGCGGGATCACGTTGCAACACAATTTTACTGTTGTGGGGATTTATTAACAGCTAGTGTGCTTGATTCCCTGATTTATCAAGCTCAAAAAAGTCTTCTGAGGAGAAAAAAAAATTTAATTAAATGAGACAGGCTATGTGGGAGTGGGACTCAAATGTAGTTTCTCACACTATCATCACACACATCCTCTGCAATGGAATTTATTTTCAGAGCATTTTAAATTTAGTTTCTTTAAATTGAAGCAGTCAGTCACTCTGCCTGCATGAGCTTTCAACACATCAAATGCAATTTAGTCTAAGTAGGGCATTTAGTGCTGAATGATCTAAGAAGGATGATGTCTCGCTGCAAAGCCAGTATCACATGCGTCACACATATCTCTTATTGGAACCAATCAAATGAATTGAGTAACCAATTTAAATAAAACTAACTGAAAAAAACATTAAATAAAATTTACCTTCATATTGGTCAAGCCTGGGCTCCCATGATTCCCAGAGTCACATTTAATGGCTGCTAGTGATCGCCGGACATGGTTGTTTGCTTGGTTGGCTTAATTGCACCATAGTTTGCATGTACATCAGCCCGTGGCACTCACCAGCATCTGTAGGTGATGTTTTATTGGATTATCAGTGGTGATTCCTTATGATAGATAACAGCCTCTGTCAATGAGAAAGACAAATAAACATCCACACCAGCACCCCCATGGTTACATCTGAAAACAGATCCTCTCTGCCTCCTGGGGCTAAAATAACAAACTCAATATCTGCTTTAACAGATACCATGCCTCCCCAGAGAGGTCATACTTCTGCAGCTACATTTGAGCGCAAATAATGTGGACTACATGAAGAGTTAGCACAATACAGCACATATGGACATGTGGCTTTGTAATGTGCCTTTAATAGGCGACAGCATGCTCCACTTTGAAGTGATGCAGGTCATTTCCAGAGCAGTAACATGTATGCTTTAGCAATCTGTCAGCGTTAATTTTGGCACCTGATTTTGATTTGGTTTGTGTCACAGTGTCAGGGTTTAGCTGAGGATGAGTGACTAAACTGTCATACAAAATTAATGTGATTGCTTTTTTTTCCCAGTAAATTTTTGTGGTGATTTTACACCATTCATCTTTAAACTTTAAGGTTTTTTTATTACTACTTAGTAATATGTTAAGATTTGCCTACTGTTTCTTTGAATAAATGCTAGCGTGCAGGCCTGCATATGTTCATAATTTGTTGCTCTTTCCTTTCCAATGACCAGTGCAAGTAGCTTAATTTAGTCAATAATTAAACTAGTTTGCAATCTTAGCTACCACAATGTACCGTAATGTTGCTTAAATGCAAGATTGACAAAAAAGATTTAGACAAAAAAGATAAGGTATACTGGCGATGGAAGCTCAAATGAGCAAAAAAAAGTAAAAGTAATCATAAAGATCAATTTATTTCCACAGTGGAAATATTAGTTTTGATTTTAGTAGCCGATGCAAATGAAAGAAATATAAGAACTTTTATCTTATGTCTAGTTTATTCTCTATTTTTAGCTTTGGGAACATTTGCATTTGACTGTGGCCACATTATTTGTTAATAAAGTTAACCCCCCTTTTTTTTCAGAGCTTTCAACCACATTGTGTAGTCTTATTGTTAGCGTAAGGAGCGTCATGAGTTACAAAAGATACAGATCACCACCAAAACCAACTGATTGCTCCTTGAATCTCATTTCAGTGAACATAATAACACATTTTCTTCACTAAAAAGTGTAAAAAGAATAATTCAGTTACTGCAAAGTTATTTAAATTGTAAATTAGTTGGCTGGTTATTGAGATGTTCTGCAGATTTGTCCAAGAAGACAAAACAAAGTGGAATGAAAACATTGTTCAGTACATGAGAATCCTAAACAAGAGGTTCCCATGCTTTGGAGGTCGGATTCTGCAGTGCATTTCTTCAAAGACTGACCTCTACTGTTTTTTTTTGTTTTGTTTTGTTAATGACAGCTGAGTTGCTTCATCCAGTGAAAATAAAATGCTTTCTTTCTCCTACGTTTGGCCTAAACTTGAATGCCTGTGGAGGCAGGTTTGGTAAGGGTTGGTGCCTCATTGTGAAGCATCAGTGCAAGAATGAAACGGGGAACTCGTTCCAGCTATGGGGGTCTGTAGAGAGAAGAAGCTCACCATGGTGCATGTGGGTGAATAGATCAAAAAAGTGAAACAAGGAAATTGAAAAGTCTGCCAAAGACTACATTTCCCTTAAACTGTCATTCCGAAACTGGATTTGTAGCCGTTATTGTTGAAGGCAGAGGTCAAAGTGAAACTGTTTTGAAATTTAGTCATTTTATGAAAAAGACCAAACACAGACTTACTGGAATTTAGCTTGAGGATCCTCACCCATTAAAATAAAGACAAGAAGAAAAAAAAGCCAGAACAGCGATTAAAGCGTGTGAGTTTCTGTAAACATTTACTTAACCTGAACAGTAGTACTTCATGATGAAAGTATTTGAAAGATGAACGATAAAGTACTTTGAGTCATTTCCTTTGCTTATGCACACATGTTGAATTTGCTTGATGGAATCCTAATATTTAAACCTGAAAAATGAAATGGCTGTGTGTTTTCAGCTATGAGCCTGTGGTGAGTCAGTCTAGTTCACTTCTTTGGTGTATGACTAACACATGTCAATACTGGATTGTTTGCCAAGAAATTTCATTCCCCATTATAATATTATTCTTAGATAATGGCTTTGGTGATCCTCAATTCTTTTCTCAAATTTGTACAAATTTCACATGTACGGTTTTAATTAAAGTTGAAATTAAAATGACTTCAAAGCTATTGGATGGACTGTGATTAAATCTATCTGGTGAAAACATTCATGTCCACATCAAAATGAGCACGAGAACTTTGGTGAGCAAACTAAGAGGATTAACCAGGAAAACGTGAATGTGACATGACCTGTTTGACATTCGGTCTCCCAGAACCACCTACAGACACTTGGCTTTCTCCTAATTGTTCAAGCCTCAACATGCCAATCATCATTCATTTTTATCACTCGATCAGAAGCAGGCACTTTGAAAATGCAGTGGGGAAATCTGATGACTTCTCTTTAAGCTATGGGGGAATGCCATGCTTTACTGGACAGAACGTGTTGGGAAACTGTCTGAGTTGGATTGAGAATGACGCTGGCTTTCACATGAGTGTTTTGTTTTTCAGCTTTTTGAGAACTGAAAAGATTTATTGGCAGAAAGTATCCAGACAAAGCCTGTAAGGGAGGAATCAGACATAACCCCATGTCGCTCGTGAAAAATCTGGATTTAGGTAAACTGCTCTAGGTTTTCTTTGTTGTCTGTCTCTGCTTGTGCAGCACAATTTGGACTCAATTTCACATTCATAAATGCTCTATATAAGGACAGTATATATAAACAGAGAGCCCGAGTAATGAGTTTGTAAGAAATAGCATTGAGAGCAATTTTCAGGTCCGTCCCAGGGGCTGGAGGGGCTGGGTAACATGGATGTAACCTTAAGCATTTTCTGGACTGCAGAGTAATTACTGAATGGGACCGCAATAACAGCTTCACTCTCTGGAGTGAAATTAACAGGCTTGAGAAGGTGCGAGATGATCTTTCACCCCAGAGGAAATCACACACAAAGCAGCCACTCATGTCTCTCACACACACACACACACACACACAAACACGCATTTAATTCCACTGTATTTTTTCATAAACTGTCCAATAAAATGCCAAATTATTCCTCTATATCTTTTCCCTTTTATCTGTCATTCTACTCTTTTTTCTCTCCATCTTCTGATTCTTTGATTCATGCAAAGTCTTTTACTCATTGTAGCTGGAAAGCAGAACTACTTTCTCCTTGACCTCCTTCTTATGTCAGTCTGCCCTACATCTTTAAATTATTACCCTGATTCCTCTTTTTTTTTGTTACTGATGCTGTAATCATGTCTAGTAGGTACTTTCATCCAAGAATTCGCTCTCCTATTATATCCAATAAAATCTGTCGGAGATGAGGTAAATAGGGCAGGCATGTAAATCAATGAGCTACCCTGTTCAATGCTGTCAGCAAACCCATCTTTTCTGAACAGCCATGTCCACAGATGTTCATTTGACAAGAATGGAAGGAGGACAAAGATATGCTAATACTCCCTACAGTTAGGAAAACACATAAAAGTCCTTTTTGTCATTTGTGATTCTTCTGTTGTGAGTTTTATTTTGACATATATCAACCATGGCTATCACGTTTGTGCCACTTTTATTGTGTTTGAAATTTCATTCCTGACATGTTGACAACATTCATTTTCATATTAACTCTTGATGGTTGGTTGCAAGCAATAAAAACCCAGCAGGGGGTCGGCGGCTGAAATAAGCTCTGCGCTGAGCTAACCATCCAAAGCGAGAGCAGGAATGGATACTGCAGCGGTGCTTTTCACAGGGCTGAATTAAACCCCCACAGCTAAGCAAGAACAGAGAAATTTGTCCACAACTGTGAAAATAACAGCCTCTTTTTGAAAGTGGGAGGGGCACTGTTAGCGTGCTTGTGGGTGTATATTTATGTCAGGAAAGGTGGTTGTCGATGCTGACATGATTGTTTATGTAAGTGGCCTTGAAAAGCTGGCAGTGAATTTGTGGAAGACGGATATGGCCGGCGCTTGGTGGTACTTTGATAGAGACACAACCCACTTTGCGAGAGTATTTCTTTATCGTGACACGTAAAAGCCAGAGGCTGCACAGTTTGTTGAAAGCTTTAGATTTGAATGTGTTAAAGGAATACCTCAAATGACAGCAGCATGCTCTGTCTGAGTGTCATTAAATGTTGCTGAGGAGGCTTGTCCGCTACCACCCAAGAACAGCTTTCCTTTCACTATCCCGTTCTCGCTACTGAGTCTCCAAATTAGGCCAGCGCTGCAGGCTCTCGTCACTTGAAAACATTCACTTGACACTGTGGCTTCTCCAGCTGTGCTCTGTAAAGAGAAGTACACTAAAAAGAAGACAACAAGACTCAGTTTAAATGCATGTGACAGTTTGAGAAGGAACAGCTCACAGTTCAGCCTCTTCTTGCAGGTGGAGAGACGTATTCAGTTACTCTAACAAAGTGGAAGATTCACATGTTGGCTGCTTTGCCAGCTTTGTTGAAGTTTCCACTTCGAGGAAAGCAGAAAGCACTCTGCTAGTGTTTATGTTGCCTGTGTGGGAGGAGGATGTTGGAGCATAGCAGTTACAGTAAGGTAACAAAATCTACAAGGGTGATGTGGTGCCAGCGTTAAAATAACTTTTTTCCAATAATTTTATCCAGTCCAAGTATCATTTCTTTTTTTGTCCGTGATTTGGGTTTACTTAATATTTAGGATGAGCCAAACTTCTTGAGAAGGTTCTTTTGTTGTTTCCACTTCAAATTGACTCAGTTCATATCTGTTTTATTAACATGTTGCAATTTGTCAGAAGTAAACCCAAATGGCTGAACAGTTTTTTAAGCATATCCATGCATGAGAAAGTTTGTTTTTCGGAGCACTGAAATTAATCTCAACCATGTGAGAGTACGAAAGTAACTTCATGGCTAATAACTGTAGCTTTTGCAAATATAGTGTAGATCTTGTGATTATCAAAATTCATCTGGGTTTGGTTATAAATTTCTTAGTAAGCCTCTTAGCTGATTACTAATCTCACAGAGCAGCTGTTGTGTCTGTATCTTATTGGCGCTGAAGTCACCAATGGGATTTTATCTTTTATCACTTGAGTCATTATTCTTTTGAATAACTACATCTATGGTTTTGTGCAGCTTCTGCCTCAGTGTACACAGGCCTTATGCATGCACATGTATGTTTTTTTTCTGGTGCAGGTTTTCAGAGTACACTTTATGGCCAGTCCTGCAAAAACCATGCAACTGTGCATCCTGATTTGTAAGCTTTCATGAAGAGGCCAAAGGAAGGGAAACAAGCCCCTGCAGTCTCTTTAAGCCATGCCAGATCAGTCTCGGTTATGCTGTAATTCTGAAGTTCAACGTTCATGTTTTCAGCACAGCTTTTATGATCTCTGCATCCTGGACTGGTGAGAACACTCGGGTAAAGTACAAGTGCTGCAATTATTTATTTTGGTGATTGGAATACACTATTAGATTTTATTCCATAAATAACAGCTAGTAGCTAAACTCTCTCCCTCTTTACTGGAGTCACTAATAAACAGACAGCTTACAAGATCGCCTTTACACTATGTATCATACAATTCATACCAGATTGATAGAATTCCTTTCAGTCTGGCTATTAGAAAACCTTTGTTCTAGCTTCTTTTGATGTGTTTTATTTAAAGTGCAACAGACAACTGGTTTGTCTGTGAGGTTGTGTTCGTTTATAACAATAGATGTGAGTCCAGGAAAATGTCTCTGAGTCAGCCAGATGAATAGAGACAAATGCACCAAGCAAACTATAAGGTGGATAGACTTTACTGTTCCTTTGTGCACATGGCAGAAGGCTCTAAGCTTTACTTGACTTACTTGGTGTGCCTCCAGTGGTTTCCTGTGAATTTGGACCTCAAGGGCCGGTTGCGAAAGAGGAGAGGAGAGCTGGATGCCTGCGTGGTGTGAGATCATCCTGCTCTGATTATTGCTCTGATCCAGTTGTGCTGTGAAGACTGATTTAAAGCTAACATCTGAGCAAAGATAGTCAAATGTTATTTTTATCGCATCTGGAAAATAATATTCATTAGTCATTGTAAGTTTAGATTTACAGAAACAGTCACTATTAGGGATGTAAAAACAAGAAAAGTGTGGAATGTTGGGGGAATTTGGGAACTTGTAGTGATACAAGACAAAGTGAGGGTCAGCAGCACCAAGTGGAAAGGTACCAATTCAACTCTGACACAAAAAATCGAAGCAACTACTACTGGATACAAAGACTACGGTTAATTGACAAATGAAGGGGTAGGAGATTTATCAGGTGGTTACCTAGACAACCAGAACCTATAGACTGTCTGCTAGTGACTTTAGTGCTAGAGGCTAATTAGTTAGCAGCATGCGTACATTGACAATGTGGACATGCTGCATATGTGTATGGACACAAGTACTGGAGTTTAAGTTCAGTTATGTTCAAGTGTGGTGCTGAAATAAGATGCCACCTTTGCAACAAGTAAGTTTGTGAAATTTCTTCCTTCCTTCTGCGATCAGCTGTAAGTGGCGTCATTGCAAACTGTTAAAGAGCATTAAAGAGCATCTCAGCACCTCAGACGGCATCTCAGCCACAAAGTGCCAAACACCGTACAGCTAAGCTGCTGTTTGCTGAGGTGCATATTGTGTAAGATGTCAACCCTCTGCTGCCTCAATAACTGCAAAGTTCTGAACTTCCTCTGGCAATAACATAAGCATAAAAACTATGCAGGTTCATAGCATGGGTCTTCATGGCATGTAGGTTTTATGTATAGGTGGTCCTTTACTTCTGTCCATATAATTCTTATGGTGTTTCTCATTACCTTAATCTTAATCAAATTCAAATGTTACCCCTTTAAAACAAAATACACACCTCTGCCCACACACACACACCCACCCACACCCACCCACACACACACACACACACACACACACACACACACACACACACACACAAAAAAAAAAAACCCCTAATGTACATATTTACCATTCCACCCACTTTCAACGCAGAGTTGCAGAGGGGACAGGGGTCTATCACAGCTGTCACGGGGTGGGAGGTGGGTAGATCTTGGACAGGTTGCCACTCTACCACAGGAATAACAGATGCAGACAGCCATTCTCACATTGAGGCCTACAACCAATTTAGAATCACTATTTAATTTCTCAAGCACTTCTCTGGATTGCAGAATAAAGCAGTTGTACCGAAGAGAAGCCATGCAAGTATGTCTACAGCCATGTGGCAAGTTTGAAGCAGGAACCCTCTTTCTTTCTGATCTGACACAGCCACATAGTGCCACCTACACACAAATTTAACACAGGTTACATGTTTCCACCACTCAGTCATGTCTTTTGACAAGTGTATTGACTTAAACAGTCCTTGTCAAATTTGAAACTAGACCAGAGAAACGCAAATAGCTATACCTAATGAAATAAAGACCATCCCAAATATTTGTGAGGTATCAGTTGCATCAAAATGCCGTTCAGATGTATCATAGGTAAAACTGATGTTTCTTCATTTTGTTTCTGGGAAACTGAATTGTTTGTGGATGAATAATGTTGGTGGATAGTATTAGAGATCAGACCTCCCGTATGTTTCATATAGGCAGCATGCTCAGCCACTGAGTCATACTGTAGGCCAACAGAAGCATCTCTATATAGAAGCACTGGAGATGTGGCAAGTACAGTATATCAGCTACATTTCCAGATAATAGAGTAACTGTTTCTTTTTTTTTTATGGTGTGTCACATCCTTCATGGGCTTTTGCCCACTCTCTTTGTATATCACATGCTGCCCAAAGCTACATATGGAGGGACATTCAGCACGCCATTCATGCAGGCATCATGGAGAGATCAACCAATTAGGATGTGGGTGATAATCCTGAAAGGAATGGAGATGAAGGCAAGCAGAATGAGATATATGGGTGAGGTTTAAAGTTGGTAGTGTTTCAGCTTCTCTGGGCCCCACAGACAGAGGCCTCCTACTGTCCCCTGAGTGTGTGACTCCTTTGTGTCTCATCCATACCTAACATCAAGCGATTGCTGTGTTTCTTCTGGGCTTGAAAACATATTCACACTGAAGGAATTTGGTTCCATAGCTGGTGTTATTGTGTGGAGGGAAGGCCCCACATCTCTGAGAACAGCTGTGTGGAGATGGATGGAGTTGGGACCCATAACCTTGGAAATATTAGCACATGAAAGGTAGAGAGACTTCAGGAGGGCTATTTTAGCCGCTCACAGGGGCCCCTCTATTTGCCTCCCCTTCGTTCACAAACAGAAACGCATATGACAGTGTTGTTACACGCTGCATGTTGGTCACTCAACATCCGCCGCAGAGCCCAACTCCTCTAAGACTCTTAGCTGAGTAATTTTGTCATAATTATGATTAATGCTCTGGCGGGTCACTGGCAGTGTTAAGGAAATTAACAGCACTCGGTGCCCCCCTTCACGCAATCAACAAGTCATTTACAAATCATTGCTTGATTCGTGGAAATGTGCAACAGGCCATCTGATATATGAACAGCTTTGACTGTGCCTGTGTTTCCCTTGGGGAGCGTGAGCTCGGTGCACACAGTGCCTCAGGACAGTGGCCTGGTCTGGGGCAGGTTATAAGGAACAACAAAAAGGAGGAAGCAGGAGGGACACTTTGGTTGAGAGAGAACAGAAACCTCTCAGAGTGCTTCCAAAAATTTTCTGTGGAGCTGTCATGGCCAAAGAGGTTTATAGCTGTTCTAGTATTTGTGGTCTTGATTTGTGTTTGTTGAATTTTTGAACTCCTGTTTTGATTTCTTTATTATTCTAATAGATTGTGAGTCTTGTTTCATGTGATATTACTGAGGCTTTTGCTGTTTTTATTTCACAGTTATTGCAGTGATTAGTTTCAATCTTGCAGTAAGGCGTTTCAGTTCATGTCTTGATCTTTGTTCTCGGAATAGTTGCTATTTCCTCTTTGTTTCCTTGTCTGCTCTTGTATGGGTCTCGTCCCTGTTTAGTAGCTTGTTTGTTTTACTTTCCGCCTTACTTTGAAGGTTGGATTTCTGTTGCGTCTTGTTCTGCTTTTACTTTCTGTTTTCCCTCCTTTGTAATTGTCATCCTCATCCTAACTGTCTTCACCTGTCTTCAATATGTTCAGCTGTGCCTCCTCACCATTTCTCCTCTTGACTAATCAGCTCTCTCTGTGTATATATAGTTCTTTCTTTCCTCTTTCCTTTGTTTTACTTTCCCTGGTTTGTGCTATTTTCCTTGTTTCCTCATGCTTGTTTGGGGTTTTTTTGTTTGAGTTGCTTTTTTTTTTTTTAAAAAATGCTTTATTTTTTTATGAGCTGTGAAATCTTGCTTTTGTTTAGGTCATTCAGCCTTCAGCTGCCTCCATTTGGCTCCTAACCTTTTTGCTCAACACTCTCTCACAGACTGAATACAGTTGGTATATTGTATTTGCTTCAGTAAAGGAAGATGGACAACATCTGGACGTCTACTTTGATTAGAAAAGGGAAAGAATCAGTACTTAAGGGCATCCACTCAGAGAGATGATAAAGATTAGAGACAGCTCTTCATGCAAGATATGCAAATACATGCGCCGTGATACATCTGCTCAGGGTGAAAGCTCACCTCAGTGAGATTGCCTCTGAAGAGTTTCTGTGATATTCTACCAACAGTGTCCTTGTCATTCATAACCACTAGATAAGTGGAGTCAGACACTCTCAAATGCAATATAATGTTTCAGAAACATGAGAATGGTATTAACTGAGCGCGTTATCGCACTCATTGAGGCTCCAAAGTCAGCTTTTCCAAAGAAAGCCACAGCTTTAATAATACAATGAGATTTATTAGCTAAATGCAGTCTTGCCAACTTTCATACGCCCAAGAGCGTGTAATTACTATGATATTTTTTATTTGCCTCTTTGGTATGCTGCTTGCCATAATAAATAAGCAGTTGCATGAACATGTATCTTTAACCTTATAGCACTTCAGGGTGCCAAAGGATTTAAAGAGACAACCTATCAACTGCAAAAAAACAAAGATCAATCCCATATGACGGCCAAGTATCTGCCTTGCAGTAGCTGACCCCATGCTCTGAGCTAATTATGGAGTGGGTGAAACAGAAAAAGTCAAGTTCCCCTTTGGGAGAACAGAAGTGAATGCCGTCTTATGAATATGGATACCAAGAACAACAAGCAAAGAAAAATAAAGGCCACGAGTTCAGCAGTCAATATTGTTTTATAAATAGATTTTTCTTCCTCTGTGAATTTTGCGGGTAACTTCTGGAATCCTTCAAAAGATTCGCAATTCAGAGAGCTTTTCCATGTACTGTAGAATAAGCAGATGTAAACACTTTCAGTGGAACAAAGTATGCGAGAGCACCAGATCTGTGTGCACTCGCATCCTCGCCCTGCCAATTCAAACAGTTCGTAAGTCTGATATTTCATTTCGCTCCAGGAGATTATTGTTGTGCAGCACAACTTTTCTCTTTCTTCTTCAGACCGCAGTGACGAGGGAGTGTCTGCATTTTTGACCACCTAAAACGCTCCGCGGGGCAATTTCCACCATCCCTTGACATTTCGAGCGGTGACAAACTGCAAAGCATTTTTAAACTGTTATGTGTAACTGCCAGCGTGGCTGAAGGTACGGATCTGAAGCAAAGTCAATGTCTTGAAGTAAAGCTAGGAAGTGACACACCCATGCACACGCAAATATTAATAATTGACCTGGATTAACTTTCCCACCTTGCAGCTTTTATTAAAAACTAGTTTGACCCAGGAGGGCAGTGTTCAGTGCGACCTTCTTGAAGTGGCTTTCTGTGACCCCCTTTGCCCTCTCATGCACACATTTACACTCACGCACGACAATATTTTATATTTTCATGCTCAGCTTTTCATGATGAATAACCACTAAGTGGAGTTTCATTGGCTCCACATCTGGGAACCTTTACAGCTAAGGATGGCGGGAACTTGCACTGCAAGTTAAATGAGCGCACACACTCAGCTCGTCCCTTGTTTCTGTGTCATTCCTTCCATTTCATGTAACAAATCTTTATTCATGTGTCAAGGTGTCGGTTTTTTGTCTGACATTGTGGTTGAAGTCAAAACCCCAATGGAGTTTTTGAAGGCCACGCTGAATATGACTTTCATATGTCTTCTCCTGTCTTGTACATTCCTCAACCTCTGAGCAAACGAGAGCAGCGCTGGCCGTACGAGTCATACCAAGGTGCCGAGCAGCCTTCTGATTTCTCCTAAATTTGTATTCCTTTTGAAAATTGTGCAATTTTGTGAAACTCAGTTTTGCAACACTGGCTTTATTTCATGGTCACATGTCTTTTTTTAATCACTTAATTTTTTTCTTTTCTCTTTTTTCACCTTTTTTCTTATGTGAACATTGCTGCGTAGGGACTTTTTATGTGCAAGATTGCAGTGAGTCATAGCTGATTATATCTGTGCCTTTCTCTAAGATACAGTATTGAAGATGTTAGACACTCTGGCACTGAAGGCCTCTGTGTGTGTTTATTTAGGCTGGGTGCCCAGCTGGCCTCAAGTACTCACATGGCACTAAGGAAGATCATTCATGTAAATCTTATAATTATTCCGATAATCATGCTGTTCTGTTCCACTTCGTCAAACTTTATGTGAGGATGTATTAGTGCTTTAACACAACTCATTTATTTCCCACAGGCTTTTGTTTAATGACTATTTGCAGTAACCTCTTCAGATGCTTGTATTAACCATTCTGTTTATTAGAAACAACGCGTTTTATATGAATCACCTGGCTTTACTAGATTTATGCGATACCCTCACACAATTTTTTCCACCTACATTTTCCATTTCTGATTAAATAAAATCTAAAGTTAAACCATTCCCTGTTTGCAATACTCCCTACCCCCATGGTTCCAGTCACAACACCTGCTTAGTTAAACCGGTGGGTGTTGGCAGCGGTCTTGTAGACACAATGAGTTATTAAGTATTACAAACAACTGCTTTTCATTAAGGATAATTTCTCAGTGTATCAGATTCCTGTGCAGCCTACGTAGATAAGTTAGTGATAATGTAGGCAGACAAGATGAGCAGGTAGTAAAATAATAATGACAGAAGGCAAATAATGTATGAGCTACTCGTCTTAGATTGTGGAACTGGCAGAGCCTTAGCAAATATGTTTAAATGATCCACTTTGTAATACAGCGTCTTACACAAAGACTCTAGGATGGAAATCTCCGCTGTATGACTAAAAACTTAAACACTAGATAAGCTCCCTTATCTTCAAAGTACTGCGAAGTTTCCACCTGCAGATCCCTGCAGTGAAACCAGTTAAGATAGCGATTATATCTGATTTATTTATATTCCAAACTGTAAGTAGAAATAAAGCTACTGCTGACTCATATTTTCTCACATTTAAACTGGATTTGAAAGGAAATCAGTAAACACAGTGAAATGGGTTGTTACCTGCATCTTGCATCCCTTTCTCTCTCCCTGTTTCTATTAGCACAACACTCACATTAGATATACTACCTCGCTCAGCCTTAAAGAAGGCCCCATGTGGGAAGTTAAAAGTTCACCCTTTTTAGCACTAATGCTTTCCTAATAGTCGCTTGTTGAGTTAATAGTTAAATAGCTGGCAGGATCATTGTCCTTGCCTTTCATTTACCCTCGCGAGTAAAGCCAAACACATGTTCTCTCATCAAAGCCTTACATTTAGCCTCTGACCTGCTGGTACTGTAGGACTGCAGCAGCTGTGTGTCGGCCCTGGCAGAGCTTGCTTTACATTCAATTTAATGATTATAAGAGTCACTCGAATGGAAAGTGTGTATGTGTGCATCAGTGGCAATGAGGCTTGTGACGTACAGGAATCAAACACCCATAGTATTTTAAAGATTTCCTTTTTACTGACCAGATGTATACATGTTTGATAATAAAAAAAAATTAAAAAAAAACAACACTGGATGGCTCAGTTGCGAGAGTACAGTTCCTTCATTTAAATGTTTGGATTTAATATAAATGCATAAAAGAGTACAAAAATAAAACATTTGTATGAGATAAATTTTACATAGGAAGAGGAGATTTAAATGAGTAAAAGGGTGGAAAAAAATCAAACCAGTTAAATTCAGTTACACATTCAATGATCACAAAAGAGTAGAAACATGATGATAAACCATTAAAAAAAACAAAAATACAGAATGTAGTGTTTAAAGTTAGTAATAATACATTTTTTTGCTAAAACATGAATACATCAGGTATAAAGTGCATTTCTATCTGCATGACAGTTGTAGGTAATCACATCTATATACATAAATTAATTGCCAGTAATGGTAGTATTTGTTCTACTGCAGCCGTCTGTGTTACCAATTGTTTTTATTACTATTTTAATTACATTTTTTGCGCACCCATGTTTGGAAGTGGCATTCACATTGAAAGGCTATTTTGATCAGTGTCACAATTTCTTGGTAACTGACACAATTTTATGATTCTGGTAAATCTCGTCTTATTGGCTGCTCATTAAAACACTGTTTGGAAACCAGATGTTTAGCTTTTACAAAGAACAACATAAAAAAAAGAAATAAGACGCGGCCGCATAATCAGCCACAGAACAGCTGTAGGAAATGCTGCAGCTCTTTCTGCATTAATTTCCATCACAAAACAATTGTAATTGCTATTTTTATAGGGGTTTTCAGTCGGGGGGCAGCTGGCATTCACTTAAATTCCTTGGTGCCAATTAACTTAAACTGATTATTTATTTTAGAGGAGAACCTATACATCAATTTGTGTAATCTGAAATCTGACATGATCAGAATAAACTGATCCACAGACCACAAAACTGTGCTCCTCACAAATGGGATGCTCAGTAAAGTTTGATATGGAGGAAACCTTCTAGCTAAACCACGTCATCCCTCTTTAAGCCCCTTCCTGCCGGGTGGGGTCTTTGCTTTTTTCCTAAATAACGGAGAAGCCAATGGAAAAATCTCCAAAAATAGCTCTTTACTTTTAAAGTCCATTAACAAAATAGTATTTACACTATGGTTAGGAAAGTATGCACTCACAGATATAATGGCACTTTGCACTAATATTTCGTTATATCTATAAGTGGTGAAATGAAGTGGTGAAGGATGCAGCAGTGCTAGGAACATGGTGTTCATGGTGAAGACTTTGAAGTTGATCCATGCAAAAGGCTGCAGCGTGTCAGCTAGAGTAAGTGCTCTACAACTTAACACATGATCTGGTATCATGTTACATATCTGCGATGATGTCGTCCAAATCCTCAGCGGTGGCTCGGGAGGATTTCTGCAGGCTTTTTAGTTGCCCTGTTTGGTTTTCTTGATCCTGGAAAGGAAAAGCACATTTGTCATGAGAACAAAGTAGACACGGGAACTACAACGTCAGAATCATACGGCTTTTTGGTGCTGACTGTTCACATGGTCTATATATTTGACACTCTATATAATAGAGTGTCAAAACACAACAATAGATGAATGCACGGTAACTTGTGAGTAGTAAACACCAAAAGTGGAAATTAATGAGCATTTAGTCCAGTGGCACAACTCACGGCTGATTTCAGTTCCAGGTTATCAAGTAAAAACAGCTGCTGCGTGTTTAGAAAGCCGAAATGTTTTTGACTTGTAATCATGAGCTAACCATCTTAGCAATAATAAATGTAATTTGATTTCTGCATTCACTTTCAGTTGGCCGGTCAATTAGTGGGCCATTCTGAAAATGTTATGTCTGAAGATGTAATTTTGCAGAGCACTGACGTGAAGCAGTCTCAGGGCGATGATGCCAAAGGATAAGCAGGATATTAACAGTATAAACACTTGGAACTCGAGTGGGTTCTTTAATTATATCTGCCACACTCGTCAGATACAAAAAGGCAATCATCATTTAGTTTACAAAAATAACGCATGGCTTATAATCGTGTGCATTTCTACACATTACAAGCAGGTTTATGCCTCCTCCTCTATGACTGCATGTGTAAGTGGAAACACATTAGATCTGACTGATTGTAAACAAGCAACATGCACTCTACATGCGCTATTTTGTTATGCAGAGGGCTGTTCACGCCTCATCAACCCGAGGGCTCCACAGTCATCCTTGAGACAGGCCGTCTGACTGCTAGACTGTGGGCGGATCTGTCAGTGTGTATTGAGTGTGTATGTCACAAGCTGGATTAAATACCGAAGTGCGTTTAGTTTTCTTTACATGAAAAGACGGGAATCCACATGTGACATTCCAAAAACTCTTTTATCCGCCTCCATCGCACAGTGCAGGGTTTGTTTCGTTCTTTAAATAACAGACATGGCAACTCGATCCCTTCTATAAACTTCGTTGTACCAACATCTTTCAGAAAAGCGTCTGCTTCCTCAGGGCAGGAAGGAGACAGTGACTTTTAACGCCACCAGTCTCGGTATGAATTTAACTTGATTGTGCAATTCAGAGTTGCATAAGGTGACCATAAATCCCATCATATTACATTATTTTTTTTACAAATTTAGAACGTTATCTTTATCTTTACTCTCCGATGTAACTTTTAATGCACTAAATGTCCTAAACTCTAAACAATATGCAAGTGTGCCGTGCATAGTGTAAATATATTAAACTGCATTTGCTAGACTGTGTTCCAGTATGAACCGTGATGACCAGGAACAAACCTGTAATAGCACTTAAGAACAGATTAAGTGCACCCACACTTTGTATGTGAAAGTGGAAACAGTCTCTACTCCCACTTGGTCATGTACCAGCATGTTTTGACTTTGGGTTTCAATATAAATTGGGCAATTGAGAGCTTTTACTCCCACAATAGCCTATTGGTAAACATCCAAATGCGCATTTGCGCCTTTGGATTTGTAGATTCTTTGCTTTAAATTTCTATAGAGTGTAAGTGAGTATATCCCACTTGTGCCAACAGATTTGTTAAAGCCAGACGGGATTGTGTATTGCAGAAAAAACATGACCCCATGATTAAAATCTGCTGGATTTGCTGATACTTACTTGTTGAGAGCGTTCTTCAGGTACTGCTGCAGCCACCGGATCTCTGGGTTCATGCACACCTCCTTGTTTGACTTCAGCTTGGCACTGATTAGAGAAAGGATAAGATGAGGATGAAAGCTTGAATTATGCATAATCATTAACAGTGGGTATCTTAACACACTGTTATCAACTGACTGAATTAACACTGACTTGCTAGTTTGATACCGCTTAACAGTAGTGGCTTAATTTGTAAGTGATACTGCTACAGAAATTAATATGCATTAATATTGATAAGATAGTGACCCTTAAGGTACTTTAGTGTTAGGTCAAATTAGAATATGTTGCATTGTGCAGGCTACTTTCTAAAGCCATGATAGTCCTGTGGTTATTTAAAGAATGGGCTACAACCATATCATATGTCTCCATGTGGGGGACCATGCCTCATTTGGCAACAGATCTTGTTTTAAGGAGCTTCAAATATGTTTTTATGTCTCTTTATGTAAACTTGTAAGATAATTTTATTTTTCCATACTTCTGAAGTTCTAATGCAACTGACCCTTTTTCGTCCATGTTGCCACACACACTTTCATGTATAAATTTGCACTGCACAAGCTGTGGCGACAAATGCGATCTGAACTAAAGGTTGCATGAACAGTATGAAGAGAAAACACTGCGTGACAAGCAAATGAGAAGCAAAGCCAGTTACAAAACCCACAATTATTGCTTCCCGGTTAAAAAACCAAACTGCGTCCAATTTCCACCACCTTTTCACATTCGCTCATACTCAAACGGACCACTTCCTGTGGATGCGTCAGTGGGCCAGTTGCAAAAAAACGACTTGTTGTCTGTGAATGAGTGAGCGAGTGACTGAGGGGCGTGTATGTACACATTCATGCATGATTCCTTTCTCTGGCTTGTCACCCTGCAGAGATTGATGGTGAGAAATGTCCGAACAAGGAGGAAACCTGTCGAACGTTTATATGGTCCAGACAGAAAACGTGCTGCCTGGAGAAGTCAAAAACAATACTCACATCACTTGGAAGGGGCAGTTGGGTGTGTGGATGAACCTAAGTTCTCGGATGTAGCTTCGTGGGACGGTGTTGACTGTTGAACGGCAGTAGCATCTCTCCACCAGGCTGATGGGCTTTGCTGAGAAAGCAAAAGAGAAGTTGAGTATAGAAAACTATTTTAAAGTAAAGCAAAATTTAAACAAAGCAATAATTCAGATTAGATTAAATTAAATATCTTTCCTGTATGAAATGACATACACATAATACAATATCACAAATTCCACCAGCAAATAAGATAAAAATGATACAGCAAGCAAATATATAAATATATAGTCTTTAGACTATCAAAGCACAAAGTAAGCATGCACAAGCCCTCTTCTGATTATGAACAAATAAATAAAATGCCCCCTGCACTGAACTATACAGAGTCTTTTGGATTTAAAGCTTTTGATTTTTATCCCTCCATTCTACTTGTTTATCTCTTTCCTTGACAAGAAGCCTACAGTCAACACTGCCAAATGGGACTAACAAATGACACTGACAGATGAAAATTCCATATTTAAGCTTTACAAAATCCAGTTTCTGCTCATCCCACACAGCAAACACAGAGACTGAGTACATTATTAGCGGGGGTTTTACACCCACAAACACTAAGCTCTTTCAAACATCAGCGTGTACTGTGTGGTCCCTGCGTGATGGATGTGCGCAGTTTCCATTGGAGCCTCAGCTTTCAGGTTCCTACACCGAGATGGTCACAGTTGATTAATGTGGAAAAATAAAGAGAATTTTTTTTCCCCCCTTTTCGTTACGTCTAAAAGCGGCGTTGGAAATAGATAAAACAGTCACGCCGATAGAAGTTAGTTTTAGCGCAAATACCGTTTATACACAGTTGTTTTACTTGTCAGTAAATTGTTTTAAAGCGACACTGGCCGACTGTAAGTCACAGATGGTGAAACCTGCCCCAATGGATTAAACTACGCTAATTATTTTTACACCTGATTACCATGACAAAAGAGCGCAACACCTTCAAGTTGGGTGATTGATGTCGCCACGTAGGCTAGCTGAGGTTTGGCTTCATTTGTGGCTAATTAAAAGAAAACAAAGGGAAGGACAAACACACACTGATCACTGATCCAGCGGGGAAATTCCTATACGGCAAGAGCCACATGTGCAGCCTGCCGTGCTTTACGCACGGCGAAAAATGCACTCTCCCTTCTTCAAGGAAAAAAATGCATGAGAGATTTATGCAATTTTAAAAAAATTTAAATAAAAATTTAAATTCTCAGGTCCAATTTACGTTTTTCCCGACTTTCTTTCCACAGTATTTGCACTCCGAGTGCACGCAATTGGAATTTCTCATCTGATTTCGTGCTCAGATTTTTGGCAACTAATTTATTATACATACACATTGATTTACAGTAACTGTATTTAATGTAAAATAATTAGTAACAAAAAAAGTATTTAATAAGAACTGCGGACGTAGTGGACCCCGACAGAGTTACAGAACTCTATCGGGATGATTATTTATAGAAATACTATAGACATCCAGGGTCGCAGCTCGACTGGAGCCTGTCCCTGGTGTCTGGATAAGCGGAAGAAATGATGGATGAATGGATGAATGAATGCACTACAGACAAGACAAGTCAACAGGTGGACAGCGTATAAGCAAATATGTTGCTGATACTTCCCTCCAATACGCATCACAGCTGCAATAGTCTAAACAAAATCTGAAGCAACATAAAACAGCAACACCGAAAATAAATCCATACCTTGCGCTGGAGGTGCATACATCATCACCATGAGTACAGCCACGACCGCCAGTATTTTCACATCCATTTTGCGTTACTGCCAAAGAGTTCCGAAACCGCTCAGAGTAAAGTCCAGAGGAGTTCTGACAGACGAGGCACCGGCGGAGTGTTAAATTAGGCACCACTGCGTCAAGCTACCATTAAAAAAATGGTGTTTCCGGTCATCAAGTAAAAGTAGATGCTTTACTTTAACGGATATTTATGAAGTAATAAGGCATCAAATTGTAACAAAAATCACTTTCAGAAAAAACACGTCATAGATAAGCCGTCATTTTTAATAGATCTGTGTTAATGATATAATAATAATAATAATATAATAACAATTTTTCATGCTTTTATTTTGTAGGACCGTTTTATTATTTCCTGTCTTTAGTAGGATTTTCGGATACAGCCTATTAACGCACGGTAGACCCCCAGGCGCGCAAGTGTGCACATGCCTCTGACGAAAGTGTTTAATGAAAGTGTTCTTTTTTGTGTGTGGGTTTTTTGTTTTTTTTTTACATGAAAGAAGACTTGGCAGTAAGCTGATTGGTAGCTGTTTATTTATTTCCTAAAAAATACGGCAAGGATCCAGTGTACCTTCAAGCAATTGGCACGATTTCTTCTGCACTATCCTTGAAGCTGCTGCTGAAAAGAAAGAGAAACATTTTTTTGTGCATGCATTTTTCATGCTTCTTGGTTTTTCATGTTATAACTGGCCATCGCAGGGACTTTACTGACCCTACTTAAGTAAAAGTGGGAAGAATTTGCGTGAGTACACACTAATGTTTCCAAAAAGTAAAAAATGTGGTGTAGAAAGAGCAAACAACACTTTTGGCCTTTTGGAGAGTGTGTGGGTGTATATGCCTAGATCTGAGAAATTTATTCCTATTCACATGTTCATCAAATGATACCTTATACTAATGCGTTAACACCATAATTACCTTTTTAGGTTGTTTAAGTTAAATACACACAACTGAACTCAATGCAATTCCACTAAGTAAATAGAAACTGCAGACAACCAAAGCTTATATTTACACAGACTGAGGTTGTGTTTTGAGACATTTTTTTCAGAATCTCAGAGCAACATGAATAATGTGACTAAGTGGTTGGTTTTGTATTTTCTATTCTTTCTTTTTTCAGTTATTGCAGACATATCCTCTCATCACACCAACTGTGGGAAAGCAAACCACCTGCTGACAGCACACTTTATCATGAAAATGAGCGAGGAATAGAAGACGGTTGTTCAAGGAGAATAACATTGTTTTGCGCTTGTTTTAACTCTCTACCCGGTATCGTAAGTAAAAAGGACAATTCCTCTGTTGTGTGGGCAAGATCTGCTTTATGACCAAAGTGTTTGTGACAATAAAGTCCTGACATAACCAATACTTACCCTTTTTGTAAACCTGTTTGTTCATAATTTTGCGTCTGTCTGAGACATTTTTGTTAGATTTGTTGCAGGCTGTCTGTGTTTTGGATCTCGTGATGAATAAAGCCATGGATACCAGACGCACGGGAGGAGACGCTCGGAGGGTAAAATTAGCTGACAGCTGAAAGGACATATTGACTTCTCTCACAGGCCACAAAGGCTAACTCCAAGCGTGCGTGTTAGAAAGACAGAGTAGGCAAAAAGTAAAGAGCGCAGCACGAACGCCCTGATATTTCAGTAAGTGTCCTCTCAGCTTGGAGTGAAGAGTTACATCAAAGTGCTCACCTCATCAACCTTGCTTGTTCTCACACAGGATGCCTGACATGTCGCTACAATCTACAGGTTATGCTCACTTCACTGCACTTTCCTGTGAGCCTGCACAAACAGCAAACGTGTGCAGCGGGGTTTGCGCAAGCATGCAAATGGAAGTCATTTGTCTCAAACACAAGTACACACACATGCTCTCACATCTACTCGGTTTATCCGCATAGTTCAGGCTGTCAGTGGGGGGCAACCTGTGACATGTCACGGGAGAGAAGTCAAAGCACATTCAAGTATTGCGACATGCAACAGTAAGCAAGATTTACTTTCTTGGCCAGAGGTGAATGGACTATAATAGTGTGGTTACATAAGCAGATTTGGCAGAACATCTGCCCAATTGTTTCGGGGGTTTTTTTTACATTAACAAGTTGTCTGGCTGTGTTTTCCCGAAATGAAACGTTTCTTTTTTTCTCAGCATATGCAAATGTTTATAGAAACCCTTATTAGGGTACGTTTTCTAAAAATGAAACTTGTCTAAAATTCACACGCTTACACTCACAGGATGATCAGGATGTTGCCCAAGGATACTTCGATTTGCTCCAGTCTGTCCTGACCTTCCAATTGGTAAACGTCGCGCTCTACCTCTGATGGCTATAATGGTCGATAGTGGTTTGTATATATTGCACACACATGTCTACCTGCTATGCGTTATTCACACCTGTCCAGCATCCAGTAACTTTGAGTTGCAGCATAGTCTTCTGTAGCCCATCTGTCTGGTTTGGGAGGTCTCACTCTAGGGGTCCATCTGCTCTCTTCGTGAGTCGTATCTTACTGTACTGTCAAAGAATAAGGTAAGATGGAAGAGTTAAGGTTTTTCTCTAAAGTCGTGAAGGGATAGCAGGTGTCCTCCAGAGTTTTTTTGTTTTTTTTGAATCCTTGAGAATGTCACGTCTCATAAATGTCTAAATACAGTTTACATATTTATCCCTACTTCACATACATACACACTGTTTATTCCTCGCCTACTGTGCCAAATCTCCTGATCCGTTCAGATTGCACAATGTCTAAATTTCTCTAGTCTCATCAGTATAGCACTTACCGAACAAATGTTTACACATACTCATTTAAAAAGGGTCTGTATGCTGTTGATGATAAGTAGGAAAAATGCAAGTCTGTCACATGCCACTAGATTGTTAAACATTCCTCTACCATTATTCACCTTTAAAAAGAGACCATGTGGTGCAGGGGGGCTGAAGTATGGATGGCTGAACGTATTATGGTGGGGTTGCCAGTTTCCATAGATCAGACTGGTTTGAGAACGTACAGGCAGCTAGCCCCAGTAGGGAATCTGCCAGTGCCCCCATTGAGGCTGTGTGAGGCTGAGGGCCTGCTGGCTCAGCCTTTTGTCTGGTTTTCTCTACGTCCTCCAGAAAGTCACGAGCCCGGTGCCTCCTTACCACCATATGGACCACCTCAATGGGCTGTCGACAAAGTCTTTAGCAATAGATGTTGAATCAATGGGGAGACAATGGTCTGGACAATGGCTTTATTACCACTGGTAAGATCTTCTAAAAGCGCAAAAAGAGAAGTTTTCTGCTTCATTTTATCCAAACTAATAAAAGATCCACTCAAATAAAATTGCACAATTTCACTATTTTTTTCTAAGCATAATCCTCATGTTTGTTCCTTCCACTTCTCCACGTTGTAAAGAGTTTCCTCCCTGCCTCTGCTAATTAATTCTCTCTGTTTTCTTGCTTCAAATCGTAAACAATCAGTGTCGATATTTATCATTTATATCATCATCCAAAATAGTTTGGGAACCGCACAAAATTCTATGTGCGTCACAATGCTGTCATGAACAAAACTACTTACATTTTTCTTTTTCGCAACAAACAAAACATGATTCAAGATACTGTTTCTTGCAGTGCAAAAAAAAAAAAAAAAAAAAAAATGTAACTGTCGCCAAGACACCAGACATGACTTTCCTATTATTAAGTAACAATAGAATGGGTTTTGCATTGCTGAGATAGAGTAGATATGTTTTTTTCCACTAGAATAACAAAAGAAATGCTCACTTGACATTAAATGGTTGAAGTAAATGTCAGTTGTGCTAGTTTTTATAGTTTCAGCTGTGAATTTATGCCAGAACAGGGCACATGAGCCACAGCTGGTGTGGAGCAACTTGGTGGTGGATCCATAGAGTTTGACACCTGGTGGTGTCCGGCCGCGAGAACAAAAATCCCTCAGCTGCTTGTGTGATGTTCCCCAGGAGGAGCGGAGAAACGGCTCAGGGACCCATTAGCGTTCAGGGTAACGCTGCCGGTTCTGCTTTTTTGAAGTCGAGAGTGATGATATATGGTTTCATGAGGTCACAGTTTTGTAAATTGAAGAAATGTGGCTTAATTCTTTTTCTCTTTAAGCAGGTTTTTTTTGATGGGTCAAAGAGATTTGTGACTCACTCTCACAAAATGTGATAAAGATAAGTCACCAAAGTTTTAGCTTTTGTCTGACCTGTTAAAGAGATCAGTGTGTATTTTGTTCCTTTTATTGTAGTTTCTCAACTCTGCGTATGTTGGAGTCATTGAACTACAAACTTGTATATAGACTCATTTGTCCAGCTAACTGTTACTGTGTTGCAACTGTACATAGACACACATTAAATACCAGGGCAGATACACATAACCAGATACACTTTTTCTCACAATCGAAAGCTCCTGCAGTTTATTTTGTCACCAAAACTGAAAACCACAACACAAACAATATGCCCCGTGCTTCAGCCCCGGCCACATGTTTAATCCTTGACAAAGACACTGACACATGATCCCTTTCTACATTTAGCCCCCTTGTTTGTTTTTTCCCCCCCCTTTATTTCTTTTTAGCCCCTTTGGCTCCTACATTAGTCAGTGTATCCTCACAAAGTTGATGTTTTTGGCTTGTCCTTAAACTTGATCCATTTCTGTGATAAAAATGGCTTAAAGGACACATGGAGTCAGTTAATATTTCATTATTCATTCATTCCTGTGTGTTATACAGCACAAGTGTTACCGACTACACTGATTCTGTCTGTCATCAAGCAGCCATGAGTCTCGGTACTCTAAGGTTTCTGAGAGATGCTGAAAGAGGTGAATAAGTGTCAGAAAGAGCAAAAAGTCAGTCTGGCCTGATCTGTAAAGTAGTCTAGCGTAGGCTGAAACAGAGTGAACACAAAGGTTGCTGCTTAATTACAATAAAAAGACCAAAACATTAATCTAAAAATATGTGTGCTACATTGTCTTAAAGTAACACAAGATGCAGTTGTACTTGTTTGAGTTTTTGCAGCTTATGCACAGTTGTGTATGTCAATCTATAAGTTTACAAATCACTGCTTTTCCCTTTATTACTGTTCATTCTGCAAAAAAGTAATCATGTTTATCCTAAATTTGCAACAGCGCTACAATACTAATCCTTAAACTGTCCAGGGCTGAAAAAGCATTCAGCTCCCTAAAGTTAGCAGATTTTTCATTTTACTCTGACAGTATGATCTAAAACTATCCACTTCCCCACAGCTCCCAGAGAGATGCATTTACATGTTTGGACTTCATATCAGAAATTCATCAGGAGCTAATGAGAAGACTGAGAAACATGATATTGGCTGAACAAAGAAAACACAATTTTGTCCACCGGCCAAGCAAACCTGCACATCGTCCAGGCTGAAAATAATTACCTGTGGAACAACCTGCAGCCTCCAGTGTCCCGTGCATGAATTTAATTTGCTAAGTGTACTGGACATATCACATTTCCTACACTACAATTATCGAGGAATCGTGGCATAGTTTTAAAGAAAGTACTTTCCCCCCCTTTCCTTTCGCCACTTCTTCTTGGACAACCCCCAAGGTACTTCTATTGTCAGTCCTCCGCTGAGCTGTAACACCGCAGCTGCTGTCTCTTTACTGCTTTTGCATGCACAGGTCACTACATAAAACACTTAAGCAGCATTTAAAGGGAGAGTTAAGGCTACAGCTGTCAGTCAAAATGACAGAGCAGCTTAACATAACCGTCACTTTTATGCGTTCTCTGTGTAACTTAGGAGGCTATAATAGTGAGCAGCCATGGAGCTCTGTGTTCTCGGGCTCGGGGCTGTAGCTGCAATCAAAAACCTATTAATCAGACTGAGGAAATGGAACCAGCAGAGAAGCGAAGACAGAGTATCTTGTCCTATTTCACATGGACAAATACGAGATATTGTTACATGTTATTCATCCTGCTTGGCGGCTTTGAAGTAATCCCCCAGCAGGGAAATGGAAGGTGATTTTTCATGAAGGCATAAATGAACATGAAGGGGATTATGTGTCCGCTTGCATGTGCATGGACATACAATCATATGGGTATGAATAAAAAGGCACAAAACCACACACGAATGTATATAACATTATTAAAAATAGATTGTGTGCAATGTTAGGATGTAGACAGAGCCGTGAAGCTCTAAACGTTCCTGGATAATTGTGATTATGTGTGCGACGTGTTTGACATGCTGGTTGTTTGGCCTGGAGGTATTTGCCTCTGCTTCTCTGGTATTCTTAATAAGCCGTGTGCCTCCTGTGGGCTCACTAACAGCAGTGTGCATACGTCACAAATGTTCTCAGAGTAGGTGGCAGATGAATACGGGTTGCAAATGATAAGAATGGTAGAAAAGGTAACCGAGAAGCACGGTCAACAACAGGTAACAAGAGAGAGGCGCAAAGGAGGGGAACAGATGATGCAGAGGAAAGATAAAGTAAAAAGAGGTGCAGGAGAAAAATGAGCAGCCAGCTGAAGCCCCGTTTTCCAGAGCTGGGTTTGATTAGTGAATGTTACCATGCTCTGTTCCTCATTAACTCACCACAGTGTGGAGGTGCAGCAGAGGAAGAGTGGACTCTTTCCTGGAGGTTAGGCAATGCAGACTGAGTCTAAATCCATCCTCGGGACATCTCTCCACAAAACTAAGATTACCATAATTCAAAAACAGCTTCTGATCTGATTGGTATTTCCTCACTGGGATTCACACCCGTTACTTGTGTAAAATATGTTTGTGTTAGACTAAAGCGATCTTCTCTCTTGAGGGGGGGGCAAAAGGCCCTGCCTGCTATGAAATGTGTTGCTATCTTAATCGGTGAGGCAAAGCTGCCTGTTGTCATCTGTAAGTGCTGTACAGAAGTTGAGCCATATCATTTTTAGGAATTTCAACCTTTTCAGCAACTATAGATGCACACGTTAATGCTGTATTTTATCTGTTATCATTTCTCTTTGCAGCTGAACTCTTGGCCACGGCTGCCTGTGAGTGCTTGGAGTATAACACAATGCTTAGACAAAATTATACAATAGACCTGCGTTTATTAGGCCTGCATTTTACAGTACAGTTCTGATGTAATGTTTTGAAAATTACGCTCTAAGAAAGTCTAACGAGGTTCTAATGATGGAAAATCAGCGTCCTGGCTGCTTTCCTGGCCCATTATTAGGCTAACATTACCCCACTGGGGTTGAATTGTGACAGGTCTTAACCTGTATGGGAGTACAAGCATCAAGGAAGTATCGCCTACACGCTCCACAGCACTCTGAACAAAATCCACTTTGCAGAGGGTATGCACAATATTTTCTTATGTGCTTTGACTTAAGTTTTCTATCTAATAAGCAACAAATGTCTAAGAAAATGAAAAATATGCAGGCTTCTTGTTATCTGAGCTCAGTGTTTTACCAAATTACATTGGATTTAGGGCTAAATCCAAAGTAATTTGGTATAATACTGGTTAAGTGTGGTTATTTGGGCTATGAAGGAATTATACATGGCTTTGAATTAGACCATTATTAAGGTGCAAGGTGTCTAATTAGGGTATTGTGTTTGTTTACAGTCTAATAAATAATGTTATTTCTTGATGCAAAGTATGGCTTTTTATGTTGTATTAGTGCACCACGAAGTAAATACAAATTTCTGTATGTTTAAACAGGAATTTTAATGGGAACAGCAAATATCCCGGCTTATGTTTCTCTCTCTTATACCTGCCATGCAATTGTCGTGAGAATCCCTGCTGTGAAAGCTTGTAGTGCCATGGGACTGCAAGAAGACTACAAGTGGAAACCACAAATATTTAGATTCCAAAAATCTTGTCTATAAACTACAAATTCTGCATATTTATGAAGCTACATCATTTCAATCTCAAAATCTCCCACTTTCATTTTATGAGCATGAAAAGCTCCAGATGTTTTGGAACCAAATAGATTATGTCATTATTTTATTTTTTCCGCAAGATATTCCAGTAAATGGAAGCAAAATGAAAGTGATTAATTTTTGTTTATTGTAGTCCAACATGCTATTGTCATGAAGTGGAAGGAGATCCAAAATCCTGCAAGCAGAAGACGTCAAAGGGATGTCTTTAATAGGATTTATACATATATATTTAGAGTATGATCACCTTTTTTTAAATACATTTCCTAATGGACTTTTGAGAGTAGGTCAAAAATTTAGGTCAGGATTACTCAGCGTCATTTGTGTGAAAGTGTGGTAGCATATTCAGTTTTTTCTTCTTAATAATAAAAAATCATGACTATGATTTATCTAATGTAAGTGTTTTATCAGATAACATATTTCATATCTTCTAAAAAAGTTAAAAAAAAACAACAACCATAAAAACACAATTGGATAAGGAGGGCTGTCTTACATAGCTGCCAAAGCATCACATACATGTAATCTGATTATGGGTGGTCTTTTAAGTAGGCCCATCAGCTGTTACAAGTGCTCTTTTCGGGTTTCTCAACATGTGGTCTGAGCACCTCTGCAAGCCTGACTGTTGTTTTTTCATGCTTTTAAAAGTCATAAAGTGCTCGCCTGTTACACACATGCATTAAAGAATCGGTGCTCAGGCAGGTGTTGCTAAACACTGCGTATAACAGAAGCCATCAAACTTTCATTGGGAGTTAATTTGTTTCTGCAGCAGGAACAGCAACAGGATTACACACTCTGAAGATCCCTCACCACTCCTGAATGAAAACAGAAAAGGCTATAGAGTGTCAGTGAAATAAGATGCCAGCACCATACAAAGGAACAAATGACAGATGAAAAATATAGTCCAATTTAAGCTTGTGACTTGCCAAACCCGCAGCGGGACGTCCCAAAAAGCTCTAACGTCTCTGTTGTTCCTCTCTGGGCTATTTTTTCACGGTGAGGGAAAAAAGACCAATATTGTGTGGTTTACATGGCTTAGCAGCTTGTTCACAAATATACCTCTTCTCTTCTCCCCTTTTCCTCTCTTTTCCTCATCCATCTTCTCCAAATTGTTCTCCAGCGACAATGACTTCACACTCCTGTAAAAGCCTTTTGACTGCACAGAACCGAGCGATGGTTTTTCTCATTGCACAAATAGTCCATCTGTGGAAAGGTCCACGCATTTGAGGACTATGTGAGCGTATGAAGTGGTACCAGGAGAGGCTTTTTTTTAATTCTAATCGAATTCACAACAATTAAGCGAGTCTGGAATTAGAATTAGCTTGCAACTGAGATAGACTTTCGTTTTTTTCTGCCCTCTTTGTTGAAGTTATTTCTATTAGCGTGTTTTCCAGGTTTTGCTGTATGACAACTGCATAAACACAGAACGGTTCAATCATGTAGCACTGCCAAAGCTATTGTTAGCTGCACAAACTGATGGAAAAAAAAGAGAACAGAGCCGTTCCCACACAGATTTTAAGTATCTATTGTAGGGTATCTGTTTATGTCACAACATCCACTCTGTTTGTTTAAAAAACAATGAGAAAAGCTTTCGACGGAAACAAAAAAAATGTTTTGTCATTATGAGTTTTTATTTATTTAATATAAACTGATTTATATTTGTGTGCGAAAAGGCACAGAGGTTCCCAGTGGCTTTGTTTCTGTACCCTAACAAGTCTCTGTTAACCCCAGACTCTTCAGACAAAAGCAGCTTTGTGTCTGAGCGCTGTATGTGCAGTGAAAAGGTTTTCGGGAGGTGAATGTGAAATAAGGTTCTCCCCTTTCTTCTTTTTCAACTTGGTCTTTCACTTCCTTACTTTACAAATGTATGGGTGCCATTACCAGGGAATCAAGGCCATTCAGGAGGTGCATAGCGGTCTAAAAGCAGTGATAATCCACTGTTCAGATGTTGGCTGGCCGTTGAAATGCGAGCCGACTTTGACTGAAACTGTATGTCTTTCTTTCTGTGTGCTGGTGTGGCAGCTATTCAGCAGTTGTGGCTTTCCCTCGAATCCAATTAAAGAGGACACGGAGAATAAAAATACAGAGACCAATCAGAAGAGAAAAAACCTCTGCTTAGCCTCCGTCTCACACCACTTTAGAGAGCTTGTGCTCTTTGTTTTTTTGGTCATAACACTCAGTAATGATCATATAGGCATGAGCCACTTTTGCCTTTATTATGTGGCAATGACAGAGAGCAACATGGTTTACATGACTTACAAACACACTCAGGTACAAAAGCTGAGACTTGGAGCTATATGGCTCTAATTCTGGGGGTTTTCTGCAAATCTTAACTGTGCTTTAAAAGCGTGGGCCAGCAAACATGTGAAGGGTTTACTACAAGGCACCCTGCTGTGAACATACATGCATTAAAATGTCTGCTTTCCAGACCTCCCTAGCAATCACAGCAGGCCTCAACATTTAAATAATAATTAGGAATGGGAGCAGCATTTGGTTTGTTTCAATGGACGAGCCAAACTTGCATCATTAACACGTGGCAATTTAAAAAAATTGCAGGTTAGAATTTAGTACCTAAATACAACCCTCTGTGTTAAACTGTCTCCTTGATGCATGACTTCCTTTCTATATTTCACTGTGATCCTTTCAACCTGCTGCTTTTCCTCTCCTGATGCTAAATCACTCTTATCAGAGGCTAGTTAGCAAGTCTGTGTCGTGCTGTGATTTTGATAAGAGATGTCTTCTTCCCAGGCCTGCAATAGACCACCACAAAGTGAGCCTTTATTGACTACCTGCTGTCTGTTGGCCTGGCCAGACCTGGGGACCCGCAGGGGGCTTCTGGTTAGTACGAAGCTATCTCAAACCTTATAAAAATCTGATAACATGAGAGGAAATTAAGGCTAGAGGAAGAGGGGGTAGCACCAACTTTTTTTCTGTCGCATTCTAACACATATAGTAGTTGTAAAAGGGTTAAACAGATAACAGAAGCTTTTGAACTGTGGGGCAGGCCTGTGACTCTATATGTGACCAAATGAAATAATACAGAGCTACATGGGTGAATGGTTAATTATCTGCTGTGTTTCTTAGCAAGAAGAGACTGGTTGTTAGAAGGGATCTCTGGTGTTTGCAACACTGTAATGATTGAGTGTGTTAATTAAACCTGAAATTATAATGTGAACATTTGTGTTTGGGTAATCTCCTTGTGCTCATTATTGCTAAGAGTCAAATGAGACCGATACCACCTGCTATCCGCCAACTATGATTCTGCAGCCAGCAGCAAGTTGGCTTGACTAAAAGACTGGAAGCAGCAGAAAAGAGCAGCTCTGACTCTGTCCAAAAGTAACATAGTTCACCTTTCTACACCTCGGTAGCTGCCTAAATTTTATGTTTGTTTAATCATCTTCTTCCTTTTCTTCTTTTGGCTTCTCCATTTAGAAATTGCCGAAGCAGATCATCTGTCTCCGTCTCACCCTATCGCTTGCATCTTCTTCTGTCACATCAATCCTCTGCATGTCCTCCTTCAGTACATCCATGAATTATCCATGTGGTCTTTCTCTTTTCCTCCTGCCTGACAGCTACAGATTCAACACCCTTTGTTCAATATATACACGATCCCTCCTCTGCGTATATCCAAACCGCCCCAGCCGTTCCTCTCTGATTTTGGCTCCAACCTGAGCAACCTGAGCTGTTCCTCAGCCACATCTCCTTTTTGTTTGTGTCACAACCACCAAAGCATACATCATAGCAGGGCTCACTACCACCTTGTAAACCTTTCCTTTCATTCACTTGCTGCTATCCTTCTGCCACTCATCTCCCCCCACTCCACCCTGTCTGCACTCTTTTCTTCACCTCGCTTGTGCAATGCCCGTCGTTTTGGATGGTTGATCCCAGGTATTTACGTCAGGTATCTACTCCTTGCACCTCTCATTTACACACAGGCTTCTGCTGACTTTCACTCGTTTTTTTCCAAAACATACCGCCGCCTCTCCAGACTCTCTTTTACTGGATCCCTTTTCACACTGCAGGTCACAATGTTGTCTGTTTAAATCAGATAAAAAATTAAAAACATTTTTCTGGGGGCCATGAATCAGCATATTCCTAGTTGACTGTTTTCACTTATTACAAAAAGCTAACTTCTGGCTGTAGCTTTATATTTTTACAGATAAATTTTCATTTGGCTCTTGATGTGGAGCTGTTACTTTATATCGTTTGATACTACCGTCAAAAATACTGTTATTGTCCATCGTCAACATACAATAGAGAATGGAGTCATAGTTCCATTCATAATCTTAACATGATTACCAAATCCCTCTTTCATCAGAAAAGGCATAAAAATCATTTTGATAAAGGCATGACGGCTCCTTCTGTAAGAAATTAGGAAACTTCCTTTATTCTGGTTCCATGTTTGCGGTCGAGACTCTACTTGGCAATTTCTGCTGTTCTGAAATATTAAGTGTCCCATCCATGCATTTCATTTCTAAGGTTTAAACTCTATCTCGATTGGCATGTCTGTCTGGCGTCTGCCACAGGGCTCTAGTATGATATGTTAGTTATACTCCCTGAGGGTAAATAGCTCATATTTGCGCAGCTGGACCAGGCTGCTTTGAAAGACATAGAAGACAACTAAACAATGTTAATTTAAAACCTATTAACGTTCTACTTCAGTTCACGTTGAGGGAGATAGTTTGGACGCCTAACAAAACCAGAGGGAAGCATTTGTTTCTTATTGAGGTGATCTTTCCTCCATGAAATCACAATCTCCACGCTGGACTCCACCACACATTTTTTTAGGATGAAAAAAATAACAATGCTCGAACTTCAGTTTGTTCTTTCACGCTCAAATATTTGCCCACATGTCAAGCTGTGAGTGGTTAAGCATCTGAGGCAGGACTGTTTTTGTCTGCATGTGTTATGTTATTGTGGAAGAGGTAGTTATTTTTCCCTTTAATTGAATCTGTCTGTGGCTTAATGGAGTGATCCTGTTGGATTAGACTGGTTTCCTGTCCCACCTTGTTCTCTCAATTACATGCACTCCACTCAAGTGGTTATGGCTTATACTGTAAACAGAGCTCTTTAAGACAAATGCCATCAAAATGTAGCCTTCGCACAGATAATGATTGA
The DNA here is from genome assembly GCF_001858045.2 of Oreochromis niloticus. Taxonomy (NCBI): domain Eukaryota; kingdom Metazoa; phylum Chordata; class Actinopteri; order Cichliformes; family Cichlidae; genus Oreochromis; species Oreochromis niloticus. The sequence continues at coordinate 19,212,083 of NC_031978.2, forward strand.
GGCTGGAATCAGACACATGAACCTAGCTCACTGCTTAGTGATGCTGGTTAAATGGGCTCTGCAGGAGACCAAAACTTTGGTTTCTGTACATAAGTAACTATGTTCTTCTAGTGGTAGTTTAAACCAAACACTTGTGTCACCTAGATAGATGTGTGTGTATGCATGTGTGTCTGTGTGGGTCTCAGGAACAAATGCTTGCTGTGAATTTATCTGTCTGGCTTTCGTTTAGGCTGTGGTCATGGATTCCTAAGGGAAGCATCCCAAACACAGGGTCAATTTGTGGAACAAATCTTCTGTTTTTCACCTAAAACAGAATTGTTTGTTTCTCTTTGCATGTGGCCTCGGCCAAGCGTGGGCGATGATCTACATCAAGAGTTCCAACTTAAAAAGGCAAAAAGTGTGGAAACAGTTGCTCATCACATGAATAAACTAGGACACCATTTAAAAAAAAAGGTCCCTCTATCTGATTGCCTGTTTCCCACTTATCAGTGAAAAGTTGCTTTCTAGAAACAACAGCTGCAATTTGTACTGTGACGTATATTCAAAAGAAAATAAACATTTAGTCAAACACTAATTGCAATTATTATACTCAACATAAAATGGGAACGCTCACAGGCTCATTAATAAAGTATGCCGCAGTTTATGATGTGAAACTGTGTGCTTGGCCAATCATTTCTAATCAAGCTCGCTCTGTTTGTGTTACGATGCTGATAAACTGCTTTTTGTCCTGAATAAAAAAAGCCAAGAAAAATTGACTGCATAAAAACCACTTTGCAATCATTTCTCGCTGTGTTTTTATTCTGCATGTGACGAATCAGTTAACACATGTGTTTTTATAAGACAATCCATGACCTGTGCGTTAGTAAGCGCACGTCTGGCACATGTTGGAGTGTGTGTAAGGAAAGGAGGGGCTGTCTGCAAGCATCCATGCTGTAACTGTTAAAAAATAATATCTGCATGTATGTTACTAAAGAAAATGAGTGAAACCTTTCATTTATTTTGCTCTGTTTGCTTTCTTTTCCTCTTGTGCTTAAGTGATTTTTTAAATGTGTAATGTTTGCTTTGCCATTTTAACTGCGTCAGCTATGGTGTATTATATTTTATTCTAACTTAAAGTAAGGAAGAAAGTAAACCTCTTTTATGGCAGCGTTCAGTCAAGATGCCAAAGCTCAAAACTGCTGATGACAAACCTTCAGCTGTAATCCCACATCATGTTTGGATCAATCATTCATCTTTTTCTTTTTCAGCTGCCAGAGGCCAAAGTGTTAGAGGTGAGGACTGCAAGCATATATCGTTATCCGACCTTCATCAACCAAAGCGACCGTGAAATTTGGACAAGGTGCAGCTCCGAGATAACTTGGCAGCTGCAAATTTTTTCCCAAACTGTGGTATGTGATATCGAATTAAACCTTCCATTTTCATTTAGGTCATGGGAATCATCATTATTCTATTTTTATTATAAAAGTCTCCTATAAATCTCATGTTTATTCTAGAAAAAAAGCTTTAACTGTTTTAAATAAGTTCATTTATAAAGCTAACAATTATTACATATAAAAGTTGCTATGAGAACATTGTTGTCATGGTCCTTCAGTCCTCCCTGGCTGTCTGCTCCAGGTTTGCTTTCTTCGCCTGTCTCCTTTAGTTTTCTCTCTCTCCTCTCTTGTCTATCTGTGCTCGTTTATTTATGTCTGTGTTCATAGGCAGGTGGTTCCCACCTATAGCCGAACGCAACTGGGACAATCAACCACCTGCTCCAGATGAGCTCATTCTGACTGTGTATTTCCTCTGCATAGATCCCTGGATTTCCCTCCGTGGTGTGTGGTGAACCAAAACCCCGAGTTTGAGAGAGAGAAAGAGAGTTTTACCTGTAAATATAGGATGAGTGGATTCCCTTCCTCCCCGGACCCCTTGGAGCACTATTCCCTTTTTGCATTGTGTCTGTAAATATATTTATTCACTGTAAATAAACAGTGAATCTTCCCATTAACCTTGAGAACTGTCAGGTTAGTGTATCATTACACAAATAGTAATATGTAACTAAATAACACAATCCATAAGTACTTAGCTTATTTGTCTGGTTAACTGTGGCTAATTGTCAATGTTTTCTGAAATGTCAACTTCAATTCTTTTACTGAGAGAAAGTTTTGCACACCTGTAACAAATGCTGAAAAAGGTCAATACGATTTAATCAGTGATCTTCTAGATGCAGCTGTAATAGGGCACATCAGGAGGATTTAAGAGTACATGTGTTAAAGTTGACAAATTAAAGGAAAACCACTAAGTGCCTGCCAAAGCAGTTCCAGCACGCCTCTGTGCTTACACTACATGCCTTTTGAGCTCGACTTAAGGGATGGAATACCATAAAAAACAAATCTTATCTCTTATGTTTTACAGATACTGGAATCAATTGCACTGTCTGGCACATCGGCCCAACATCACTCTTTCATACAGGCTGCAAAAGCCACATCGTCTAATTTGCATCCTTTCCCTAAACCTTTGGGTTACCCTTGAATGAAAGGGGTGATTGTCATGCTGGTAAAGGATATTTCTATTATGATAGAAATATTTAATCACAGAAAAGGGGGATTGTTTAGAACACTTTGATGTGCAGTAAACCTTTTTTCTGAGGGGACAAGTGTACCCAAAACATACCAGCAAAATCCCTCCCCAAAGCAAAACAAAGCCAGGGGATCATTTCTCTGCAGAGGTTGTGTGTAAGTGTTGTTTAGGTTGTCAAATTTGCTAATCCTCTGTACCTGTTGGCTTTTAAGTTTTTGTTTATTGCTCTTACATTTTAAACCTCAGGGCGTCAAGCTGGCTTTGCTGAATCACACATCATCTGCCAACCGTAACCCGATGAAGAGCAGAGGAAATACTAAAAGACATCAGATGTTTATGTCATTTGGAAAACTCACTTTTGAAAACAAGGAGATTTCTTTAAGGCAGGTGAAATTCAGAGGTGGTTAAACTGTTTTGTCAGCTTTACAGATAAGCTCTGGGTGAAAGCCTTAAATTGTATTTTCCTTTTAACTGAAACTACTCTTACTTAAAATATTTCTCCTATAAAGATGCCGTTTGACAACCTCCCCTGTACCCTTAAAGCCATGCTTCAGTGACCATTAGAATGGGTTCTGGGTTTCACTAACTCTCACTAACTTCTGATGTGCAGCTGGTTATTTTGTTTTGGATGCAGGCCTGAAATATAACAGAAATCCTGCAGTTCAGAAAAGAGAAACAAGGGTTACCCCTGGTAGGCATCCAAGCCGAAAAGAATTAATGTAATGCCATCCGCCCCTTGGAATTTACACCTTCCACTCTGGGATAACCAATTACAGAAAAAATCACAGCCATTACTACTGAAGTTATTACAACAGAAACATGTTTCCTCATATTTATTTACATTTAGGGGATGCCAGGCTCTTGTGTTCAGTTGCTGTGTGTGGTTAAGTATAAACACAGACATCATGCATGACTTATTGCTTTGCTGAGTTTTTTCCATTTGGACAAATGAGCCCTGCCTGAAAGGGACCCCGGGGATCTCTCACCTCATGCTCACCACTTCCAGTAACCCTGGAAATGAGAGCTTTACATTTTCACGCCTTGCAGGCACTCATCATGAAATCCCTCTGACCTCACACTTAACCTTTCACCACTCACACTGATCATTTCAGCTTCTACCCTAACCTTCCACTCAGACCCCCACAAGCATCCAACATTTTACCAATATGTTTAAGACACTGGCCCTTTCTATTAAGTAATGTTGCTATAGCAACTGGCCTGAGCAAAGATGACCCCCTGACGATGTCAGGGTCGCAAGGTGGTTTCCTTGCATTTACACGCATGTCTCACCTCACAGTGAGGGTTGAAATGCAGCCTTGACCCTGCTGACGAAGTGCTTCTGTGTGGTCGGACCGGGTCACAGGTTCAGCTCGGAGCCGTGAAAGGTTGGACACGAATGGCGTCGGTGTCAGTGTTTTGCATGTTGGCACTGGAGCATACAGACACTGGTAACTCCTCTATCATCATTAAATTCTGTTTTCAACATCAATTTTAGCTTCTAAGAGTTTTTTGCTGTTTATTGATTTAAAAACTAAATATTAAGTTCGCCTTGTTTTCTGTTATTTAATTCAAAGTCCATCTGTTCTCACTCGGAGCTCGTTAGTGCATCCCGTTATGGAATCAGACTAGCTGCAGTACATTCTTCCTGTGTGTCCTCACACATGAGTCTGCTGTGATTTATGTACATGACAGCTGCTTAACAAATATACACACACTCAGGACGAGCTGTAGCCATCATTCCCATAAAGTCAAAGTCATAGTCATAAACCTTTGCTCCCCTTTCATTTGGCCAACAATTTTTGTGGACGCCAGAATAAACGAGTTCTACATTTCTGTCATCAAATATGCCTATTCTCATAACACCAAAGAGAGTTACTTTTCCTATGCAATCATTTCAGTTCATGTTTTGGGAATTAAAAGTCTGGCCAACATCCACAGCACGCTGAGAGAATTCAGTTGAACTGCACCCCACTGGCCACATTGTGTTTGACTATAGTTTTTTTGATATACTGATAAAGTTAAGAAATCTTTCTCATTATGATGCTTGACTCCAGACTTGCTACCTCACAAAACGTCATGTTTCTCTAGCGTGCACACATATGTGTAAAAGCATAAGCATGCAAACTTTGGAGCAGCTGGCGCAATCTTCTTGGGCTGTCCTTGATTGGGGCCTCCTCTCATTGGTACCATTGGGCAACCAGCTGCGGTTAGCAAAATGCAGCAGCATGGAAGCACTTAAAGCTGAAGGATGGCCCTCACCCTGACCATCCCACGCACTTATGAAACACAGCCATATGTAAGACTGGCAAGGTGATGACTTTTCTTTTGATATTCAGTATGAGGGCAGTAGGCATGACTAATAACATGGTGGTTATAGTGTGTAGTATATAATTATATAATAAACATGACTCTGCTCTCTTAACCTGGATCTTGAACTTAATCTTCCAATTTATTAGCTGTCTTTAGACTGAGCTCACAACTGTAAAAGCAAACCACAGGATTGCACATGGAGCACAGGTTGTCTCTTTTTACTGCCTTCAGGACAAGAACACACCATTCAGTTTCTTCCAAAGTCATTTTATCTTCTGAAATCTCAAACTTTGGCGCACAGGCATCCATCCAAATCCTTGACGATAAGTCAAACAGAAGCTGAACTTTCTCTTGGTTGGATTCCAGTTGCCCTTAAATGCAGAAATATGAAACTAATTCCCATCTGTGTCTGTTAAAGTCAGTTAGTGGTCTTGACCCACACACAAGGGATAGACAAACTTGCATAAATAGTGTGCTTCAGTATGAAGTAGTCATCTGTGTGGTGGATGCTAATTGGATGGATTTGTACTCACTGTATGTGTCCATTGTATAACTGTTTGCCTAAAAGACCTTTTTTAATGTTTAATTTTATTTTTGGTTTTGTTTTATTTTGATGTTATACCTTGGAAAGGCTACAACCTGACAGGAACCACATGCAGATGTTTTAGTGTGAATACATTTCTAACAGTAAATGTCCATCTGAGTGTTACGGCTTATAAACTTCTTAAACAGACTGAAACCCAGGAAACCACACAATGTCCAATGAGCAATTTTAATGAAAGTAATTGTGAAACTAAAATTTGCTCATTGTTGGAGTAGATAGGTAGTTGGAGAGTTAAAACATGGGGAAAAATACAAAGAGAGGAAGTACAAATATCAAAAATACAGGAAACAAATAATCAAAACTAAAATTCTTAATGAAACAAGGCATAGCATTGAAGCTGGTATATTTTTTAGATATATCATACAGTATCTTTAAGAACCCTCACCCCCATCCTTTCCCTTAATCCTTCACATATGTGCATATAAACATATATTTATGTTTAAACCTAAACGCACATATTTTGGAAGGGGAAAGGAAGTTCTTCAATAACATTCATGCCTGTTTTCCCGGGATGTCAAACTCATTTTATGTCAAGGACCACATACAGTCCCCTTTGGTCTCAAGTGGGCCAAACAAGTGAAACTCCCCATTCTGTCACTGTAAAGATGTTTAACGACACATAATTCACATTAATAATAACAGTTTATTAATTTAAAAAAATTATTTTTTTCTCTTGTTGGAGTCATTTGGATTGAAAAAAATAGAAATTTACACTAGATAGTGACAAAACAGGATTACTTTGGTGTAGTATGAATGAAAATGAGGGAGGTCAAACCTGTGAATGGCATGAAAGTAAAAAGTCTGAAATCGGTTCCCTCCATCACATTTTCCAGAGCTGTCTTGTAGACTTGGCTGCCTTCTTTGCCACGATGAATCAGGCAGCTGTATTCTGCATATATGTTACACAAACAGTTAAAAAGCTAAGCTGTCATTGGGGCATTAATAATGCTGAAACATTAGTTCAGTTATATCTCCAACACTGGTCTGGCTACAAATGATGACGGTGTACACAGCATGATGTACATTCATTTATGCATTTGATATTCAATACACTTTTCGAGGAGTCTCTGTGTAACCATTACCTGCATATTTATCTTATTTAGTGACACAAGCTTTCGTGAAGCATGACCACAGTTTACACTTCCCAACCGGACCATACAGTAAGATGATTTTCAACTTGGATTTCAAGCCAACCTTCACTGTTTTCTTTGATGTGAACACAAAAATGCAGGTTAGCTCTCGTGTTGCGCTATGATATAAAGCAGGATGAAAAATACTCCCATATTCACTGTCAGACTGTACAGTCTATTACTCTCACGAGTGTCTTTGAGGTCGCTGACTTGAGCGTCTCTTCTCCGCATTGCTTCGTTCTCCTTTGATAACCGGGTTGTGATTTTTTTAGGTTTCCGTCTCCAAGGACCTCCTCGGATAATTTTTACAGCCAGGCCAGATTGCCGTGAAAGCTTTTCTTCTACTCCTGATTTGAAACAAGGAATAAATAAAGAGCAGATTTTTATGACTAAGTTTTGGATGTCAACAAAGAAACAGCAGACTATGTCATGAGATTCTTTTTTTCTGTTTTCAATGAAACACTGCACCATCTCAGATTTTATCGTGGTGGAGAGGATACTATATTGCTATAATGTATGTTTTGAAGGGAGAATATTGTGGGTTTCAAAGAAACTTTTATTCATATATTTAAATCATTTTAGATCTATTGCTTTCTCTTGGATTTGGATTGCTGAAGAAGACATGTCTAGCAAAGCCAGCAGGAGATGACCGGGGCATGTGAGAGGCTGCCATCAGTTTGAAGGGACCAGTGGGCCTGTGTTCTTGCTGCAACCTTTTGGTTACAGTGCAAATACTTCATCTTTAAAGACTTTATGCTGAAACCGCAGAATAACTGCTCATGGGACAGAAATGCTGATTCAAAAAACAAAAATTAAAGAAGCAATATCAGAGCTCCTCAGTACCAAAGCCAAAGTCTGGATTGCTAACAGTTCTCATCTCTGGTTATTATCAGTGTGTTAATCTAATGCTGTGCATATATGTGTATGTGTGTGTACTGCATTCCAACCTCTACTACAAGATGTGTTAGGACACTGACTCCCTGTAACAGCTCAAGATGATGGCTTGGAGGGGGGGGGGCTTTGCCATTCTATCATTGGCTGAAAGGAAATTCTTCACCTATCTTGACATCTGATGTCACCTGTCAGGAAAAAAAAGTTACCTTGTTTCAGTTAATTAGGCCTTTCTGTGGGATGAAAAACAGGCAGACTAAATGGCTTTACACAAAGAAAGAGACAAGTTATGAGCAGGATAATGGCCAAATGAGAAAGCACTGTTTTGGCTCACTGTGATATGTTGTAAAGTGAGGACAGATAGTCATCAATAAACACAAATCACCAGAACAAGAGCTGCTAATCTCTAAAAGTCATATGCTCATACAAACCCATTTCCAAAAAAGCCATCTAAAGACACTATCTAAAGAGGAGAGGCACCACCCAGCTGGTTATCAGTGCTCAGTTCAGTCAGTCTGAATCACTGATGGTATAAGACTACATTAGTGCCTATGGAATAGGCAGCTTGCACATCTGGAAAGGTATAAACATGATGATACTAAACCCACACACGGCATCTATTACAGCAAGAAATGGCATGGCTTCATAGAACAAGAGTCTGGGTGCTGAACTGGCATGCCTGCACTCCTGACCTTACACCAAATGAAAACATTTAAAACATCATGAAACAAAAAATATGAGAAAGAAGACAGAGAACTGTTGAGCTGCTAGAATCTCATATCAAACAAGCATGTGACAACATTCGTCTCTAAAGTCCAGCAACTGGACGCCTCAGTTCCCAGATGTTTACAAACTGTTGCTACAAACACACAGTGGTCCTCATGGCCCTGTCCCACCTTTTGTTTTTGGGATGTGTTGCTGCTATCAATTTCAAAATGAGCTCATATTTGTCCTCCAATGGTACGCTTTCTCGAGTCAAACATCTGATGTGTGTTCTGTCTTTGATTGCGAATAAAATACAGGTTTATGAGATTTGCATATCATTGAAGCTTTTTCAGAATTGGGGTTGTACTTCAGAAGAAGGGAAGCAGATCTGTTTAAATTAAAACCTTAACACATTAGCTTTACATTAGCTTTGAAGGAGAAAGATTAGGGTTAAGAATTTATGTAACAGCGCATTCATCCAGCTGTGCTCAGACTGAGAAGCCAACGATGACCTCTCACTGCAGTAAATACACAAATTCAGTGGTATGTGAGAATTTGTACTACAAAGCAAGTTCAACATACCAACGATGTTTTTTTCAGTTTTGTGGCTTTGCTAAGCCTAATATCAGCAGCAACCCTAATCAGTCACACAAACGTGGTTATGAACTCCATAAGTCAGCGCAGGTTTTGTGAATCTATCTGAGCGTGATAACATGAAAGGGACAGGATGGCACCAGAGGACCAAACATGGACAAGTTTAGAGTCACTTACAATATTTCTCAAAAGAGAGCATCTATGAAAGAAATATGAGGAATTTGAAAATATATGAGGGGCTGAAAGCAATACTGCTGCTGCAGCCAAGGCTAAGAAGAAAAGTTGGCAAAAGAAATGTTAAATGTGTAAGTTAATGGGCTTATCAATCAGTGACTCACGAAGGTAGATCTGAATTACAAACATTACAAACATACATTACCTTAATTCTTAGATTACATGTACCATTATCCTGTGGTGTGTAAGACTAAATGCTGTGCAAACGAAGCACAAATAAGAAAAATATTTTAACCAGTAATCAGGCTTACCTGCAAACATGTGTCAGGTCAGTAAGACATTGGAGCTTTACTGCTGCTAGAAAAATGCTGATAAAATGATTAAATGTTTTTGCCAGCAGGGGAAACAAATGAATAAAGCTCACGTCGCTGAGAATCTTTATCTCAATGATACTCATCAGGGAAAGCTAGACTTTCTCCAAAAACTAGAGACTCCCTCATGATACACCTATACAGAGCGGCACTGAGTTCCACATGTGGCTCATGAGAGAGTTTCATGATCTTCTAGACAAGGGGACACTATTTTCCAGATAACTGGTTGGTCTATAGGCTGTGTTTTTACACACGCTAATAACCAATGTTAAAACTCAACCTATCCCAGAGCCGGTTAGGGCTGTAGCACGAATTACAACTGTAATATATCCCACTAAGAAGTGAGTCTTCGTAACACTGAAGCCTCAGCCCATATCTCACAATACAGGCCACTAGCATGATGTGACTTGGGTAAGAAATGCTTTTGCTGTCAGTTGTTTTCAATTAAATTCTGTAGGAGAGAGACCAAAAAAGAGTTAAGATGACAATCAATATTGGACTCAAGCTCGTCGTGTGCACGCAAAAATTAATTTCATCCATCAGGATGTAGAATTTAGCTTTTTTGTGGGCAGCACTGTACAGCACACAAGCGCTACAGTGCCTTCTTTAAAAAGTGGTTCATCTGACCAAATCAAAATGCAAACACCCTTTTAGGGTTCCCGAAACTTTTCCATATTTTTTTTTTTATTGTTTCACAACCACATATTTTTCCTAATGTTTCTCATGTCTGTATTTCATCTTTCTGGATAATGCTATTGACCTTTTGGTATAATTAGAAAGATCATTTTAAGAAGAGCTTAAAAATGACTTTTTCCTGCTCAGTGTCAGTATGTAAATGTCTCCCTCAGTTCATGGATCTGCTGGACAATGACCATACAGGTCATTCAGGGCTGCAGTGTACCAGTACCTCTCAACCACTAGGGGACTCTGTGCATTTGTAAATGTAATCATTAAGATCCATGAAAGCAGAGATTAATCCTTCTGTGTGTAAAAATTCATATTCTATCATGTATCACAGGGGAATTAATTCAGTCAATCCTCACAGCTTAACCTTTGGATAAAATAGTGTGTCATAGATAAAAGGATAATGGAGATATTGTCTGAGCAAAGCATTAGAACAGGCCAATAAAGTTGCTGGTTTAATTAGGATTAGAGCTGTTTTCACTGGTTCAGAAAGGCACCAGACATCCATTCCAGACTGAGAGTAGCTAGATGGGGGAATGTGGTTGAAAAAAGGTACAATTAATCTCAAGTCTCACGGCCATAGGCTGAAGAGAATGGTGTGAAGCAGAAATGATGAGAATGGTGAGGATGCATAAAGAGGAGATGATTACAGAGTGGGAGAACGTGAGAACGTGCAAGTATGAACAGAAGCTCAACTGGTCAAACTGAGCCATGTTAAAATCGGACATGTGTCCATATAGCTGCACTGGCCAAATGAAATCATGAGACTGTATTTATACTGTAACACTAGATTTACAATCTCAGATGGCGATCACTCAATTCTTTAAACTGTTCCACCCTCTGGCATATCCTGATGATTGCAATATAACTCATGATGTACAGTAAATGTCTGCAGGGATCCCCAAACACTACACAGTGACTGATTACCATAAATTATGTAGTTATAAGGCTGTTTATATGTCATCATAAGAGTCAAATAAACATACACACACTGCCCACTGTGGCCATGATGGCACTTAACAGCACACATTCCTCCTCGCTCAAGTGTGTGTAGTTCATGTGCAAAAATGCACTGCAGTCTAAACATGCATGTTGTTTAACCAAGATTTTCTCTACCCTCCTTTTTCTTTCATCAACACAATTGCATTAAATGTGTGGTTAAACTGTTGTGTTTGTTTAATGTCATTGTTCGTGCCGATGCGAGTGACACAAAAGACACTTTGAAATCCGATTTGAGAGGTCATAGTGTTTGGCTACAGTCGTACAATAGCACAGACTATGGACAAAATTGGTTACTGTGATCCAAAAGTATTAGAGACCCCAAAGGAGAAGCATCCAGACCACAGACGATTTAGAGTTACGTAAAGTATGGCCGTTCTAAAAAGCAAAGTCACTGCTGAAATGCTTTCACCTGCTTTTGGTCTGATGACCAGCAGGGGGCATCTCCTCTGGTTTCGAAATGAAATCGCAAAGAAAAGAAGCCAATAAGAAAATGACCCACTCATTCTTGTGATTTATTGCCTCAATAAACACTTTCCCAGTCGGCTTAAAGTCTCAGTCATTCTTTACAAGTCTTATTTAACAACGCACAATCGCACAATATTGTGAAATATGGTCTCATTTAGAGCAAAATAAATGAAAAAGCTAGAAAGCTGCTACTGTGTGAGTTTGTAGTGTCCACAGTTTCCCACTCTTCATTTCCAGTTTAGAAAAACTAAGATGGTGACAGTCAAATCATTTCGCCCATGGTTTCAAAGCAGAAACAGACAAACCAGTGGGTGACATCATGGTGATGACATATCTGAGGGTTATGGTCAGTGAAAACTTCAAATAATCAAATGCATTTTGGATCCTTTCATGCAGAATTTCTAAAACCAATCTGCATACAATGTGAATATACAAAAAAACTGTCTGTCTTTAGCCATAGAGACTCTATGCAGTGCTTTGAACATCATTTACTTGCTGATGTGTTCATAGCAACAATGTGGACATGCTAATGTTGCGTAGGTAACCTATGATATTTGCTATTTCCTATGTTTTCCATCTTAGTTTAGCCTGTTAGCATCCTTATATTATAGTACCACACAAAAATGCATCATTATGCGTCTGCACTGTTTGGTCACAATCCAAGTTTGTGGCAAAGGGAAACTTGCCCGAGGATCTTGCTGTACTTCCTTCAGACAGGGGACATGACTGTGTGTCCTAAATGCGTACATCAAAAAGTTACAATGACCTATAAACAAATGTCAATGAAATTTTTGTTCTTGGCACACATGAAAAAATCACTGGATCATATCCAGTGTTTATAAAAACTATCACAGACATTTCAGTCACACAAGACATGAACAATCTGAACAATGTTGCCTTCCCTTCAAAAATTGGCACCAAACGTACGGTTGGATTTGTTGTTACACATTTAGTATCTGTTGTTTTTGTTCATTCACACTCACTAACACTCAATACCATAAATGCCACAAATATCCGGAAACAAGCTGAACTGGTACAAAAACACAAAAGTGTCTTTGTTGTAGATTAAGAAGATTTATGTAGCTTACTTTGGCCCTGACAGGAGTCAGTGTGGGTATGCCTGTGTGAACTCTGACAAATCTGACTTGCTTGTTCCAGTAGGCCTCTGCTGTGTCTGAACAAGCTTACACCTTATTGAAACCTGCGTCACCTGATTATGTGAGCTACATCTGAATGTATGTCAAAAGGTATCTGTTTGTTTTTATACCATTGTAGCCACTCTTCACAAAGTGCAGCGAGCCAATCGGGCATGCACTGCACTGCATGCTAAGTGCAGTTTGTTTATAATATGTGCAAACCCATAAAAAATGGCCTTTTCTTTACTGACGCAAGCCGCTGTATATTTCGTCAGTGCTCACTCTGCTGAGACAAAGTTCGGATCAGTGGGTGCCAAAATGATGGCTGTATGTTGAAGTGTGGCTTCGAACAAAAGATGGTGTTTGTTTGAAGTCTTGCACTGAATCACCAACAACCTCACAATAAGGTGAAATCAGATGGAAGAAAACACGTTGTAAAGAGAGGACAAGAAATTATTTGGGTGAAAAGCAAGGTCACTGATCTTCTCTGCGTTTCAAGGCTGCACACAAACACACACAAATTGCTTCTTTATATGTCATTAAGGCAGTTTTCCATTAATGCTTTAAAGATAATTTTTAACCAGCTTTAATGACAAATGTAAAATGGTCAGCAAGTTACCTTGAGCTTAATAGTTTCTCCTTGACGTGTGTGTGTGTGTGTGTGTGTGTGTGTGTGTGTGTGTGTGTGTGTGTGTGTGTGTGTGTGTGTGTGTGTGTGTGTGATTAGCAGTTACTGCAGCAACAGGGGCATTCAGTCACAAACCTTTATGAGGTCAGCGTAACAGGCTCCACATCATGGAAGTGCTGCATTGCTCTGTTTTAGCTTTTCTACCATCCCTTCATCTAGCCAGGATTCAACTACACATCTAGAATGCTACTTTTATAACGATCAGGTGCTGGGAAAAAATATATATATTTTACAAAGGTGAAACTTTTGAGGTCATGGGGAGCTTAGAGAGAATATGGTGGATTGTAGTCGAGTGCACCTGCAGGCTCCTTGGCATTTCTACATCCACAGGTAAGACATAAATATGAAAAGAAGCAGCGAAAAGCAAAAGATTTCATTTAGCGTCATGTGTGTCTCTTCTCGTTTTAGTATGAGCCAGATTCTTTGGGTGCACCTATAGATCCTGTTCTCATGCTGTCCTACCATGGAAGCACAGCATGAGTAGGGGTCTCTTTTTTTCCTCTTGTACTTTCCCATTGTAATGTACATTTCAATGTTTTTCTCTAATGCTACCAATCTCCGACCGGTATCCCCATGTAATGTCTGTGTTGTATGTGTAAGGTCGGGGGGGGTCCCATTTCACTGCAGGGCAACCTGCATGTGACGAATAAAGCTTTGATTGATTAATTGATCTTTCCAAAAATCTTAAAACATCTTCTTGAGGGAAGAGGCACCCAGCATGTCTTTAAAAACAATGTTAAAAGGTCAGATTGTGTCATAGTCTTGATTTCCAAGAGCACTAAACCCTCTCTTGGCTGATATATAGAGCATATACTTGATTTCCGTTATTGTCCCTCCTTTTCTGTTTTCCTCAGGCACACAGGGACAGATTGTACAAATCTCTCTTTGCCTCAGTAAATCATCATAAAAGCCGTCTGCTTGTTGTTTTCTTCAAAAAAATATGGGACCCCCCCTACACTTAAATTCAAACATCTGCAGACACTGAATATTTATTGAGAAGCATGTGCCACACATGACACAAACAGCTGGGTTATTGGGATTATGTGATCACAAGCTGTTGTGCATTCGCACCTACATGAGCTTTCTGTGCATTATTTTTATGTGTGCGTATGTGTATCAGTCTATTTTTGGTAAATGTCTATGTGTGTGTGCCTCTGGCTGACAGTCTGCTGTGAGTTCACATGTCTGGGTCGGCCTGTTGGTGTCTGTGTGTGTTCCATATGCTCACAGTACATGCAGGGAGCAGCTCTGTTAATATCCAGCTGCTCTATATGCAGCTTTAAATCCTCGCATACTCTCCAAACTCCTAGAAACCATTTAGCCACATTCCCTGAGTTTCCCTCTGCTGCAGATTGTATCACATGAATCTCTGGATTTCTGGTAAGCAGGCCAGAGAAAGTGCTTCCATGTGTTTGGCAGCAATCACCATTTAACCGGGCTTATCTCACAAGAGAATGACTGGTTAATAAAATGCACTTTTGTTTAAAGTTTTAAAAATGTTGCTGTCATGTCATTTCTTATCCTGTGTCGCACCAGCACAGTAGTGTCCTTTCATTTAGCATGAAAGGTATTTTATTGTTGTCAGCACACAGCTTGGGAGAACTTCCTGTTAAAGGAACACTGAATGGTGCTGGTAGGTGGATTGTGTTACATCTGGACAGAGTCAAGCCAGCTGTTTACCAGCATTTTTGCTAAACTAACCAACTGCTGTCATTAGTTTGACATTAACCATATAGAAGAGCAGTTAAGTCACAGTTAGCATTATCTGCTGAAGAGATTTACTATCTTGATGCTAAAGCACAGATCTCATGGATTGATGCCCTTTTGTGGCAGTAGCTGCGTGACTGTGTGATATGTCCACTCAAGTAAAATTACCTACTGACATTGGTATGGCAATTGCAAGCATGAGTAAGTTATTACCAAAGTTTCATGACCATGACAGGAACAATTGCAATAATTGCTTAAATTAAGCATCTTTAAATATCTTTTAATGTACATCACTAGGTCAGTACCACCATTCCTGTGGTATGAAAATTTGACTTTTAGTTGCATCCCTTCTGCTACAGACAATTGTCCTTTTCTTGAGGAAAACATTCAGTCGGGCTTTAAATTACACTGAAAACACCACACAAGAGTATTTAATCCCAGTGAAAGTACTGAGAGCATTTACAGAAGGTTACCTTCGGCTGCATTCCAGCATCCAGCACAGGAAAATTCATGAACTTACTCTGACATCTGGTGGACAGAATCTGTTCACCAACAAATCCATGAATTAAGCTGAATTATTGTCCCATGTCTTTTTCAGTGTTGTGTGCTGTGGGAGTGGAAACACTACATCAGGGAGAATTCAACAGCCTTGGCATCTATCTAATGTAAGCGCTTACTTTTTGAGTCTACTTCTTGACTTACTGATGGGATTTACAAGCACTCCTGACTCTATTGGCATTCTTGAGTTACAAATATACAGCCTGGTTTTGAAAGCTGGCAAAGCTAAAGACCCAAGGTCTTTAGGAGGATGGTTTAGAAAAATACTGCACATGCTTTTATAGTCTCTGATAAATAAACACACTTGAGAGGAGCTGTTGGGAAGGGCTCAGAAAGTTGAAGCAGGGTGCAGAGGGCAGAACAGAGGACATCTTCTGATTCTTATTATTATCTCTGTAGTACAGAGACAAATTCCCACAGAGACACTGGAAAATATCTCTCCAAGGACACTAGAAACGAATGACTGTTTGTTCAATCACTACACATAAAGCTAGTGCAGATGGATGCTGTACTCACACACAGTAACACAAAATGCACCAATTACACTTAAAAGAGGTTAGTGTGTAATACTGGTTAGTCTGGGAGCATTTTTCTCTATTGCTGGATTAGATAATTGTAAACTAAATACAAGAAAATGGCAGTTGTCTCAAAAGTTTTCTTTACCATATGAAGGGTAATATCTTGAGCACTTGCAGCTGCTTTTTTTAGTGTAGAAATTACTGAGTATATCATCATTGTCCAATTTCTACCCCCAGTGTCTCATTTATTGGGATCATGATTCTTGAACTAGCCTATTTCCTGGATTCTCTCCTGTCCATGTGTCTGCCGTGAGTACATAACCCTCATGGCTACTGTAGCAAAGATAACTCACAATTCTTTGAGGTTTTTAAACTTTGAACTTTGCAGTCTAAACTGTAATAACGTAAAGTAATCCTGACATTTTTTTCTCGCCTTCTTGCCTGATATCTCTACAGCTGCCCTCCAGACTGGAAGTTGTTTGTACTGTGGGGGAAGATGGCTCACATTGGAGGCTTTCATAAGTTCCTATACTACTCCATCATGTCAGTGGTCTGTTTCCTGCACCCTGTGCTGGTGTGGCATGCAATCATCCCAGGTAAAACAACTCCAGCAAGTTCAATACTTCACATTACTGTTTCCTGTTGCTGTGGCATTTCAGCAGCAGATGCTCTTATCATGGAAAAGCATAAAAAACATAGATGTAGCGTAGAAAATTAATGGTGACATTATTATTCTAACTTCAGGAACAATGCTTCTGGTGACAGCCTTTTTCAACTTCATACTGAGCAAGAAAACAAAGATCAAACCTCCCAAAAGCCCGCAGGAGAGCTTCGGCAACCAAGGCCCAACTGCTGTCTGTGTGACAGAAAGCACGGGCTCAGACGGCTCATTCTTCCATATGGTGACAGGCAGGAGAGGACAGGGGCTGGCGCTGACAAGCAGAGACAACCAGGCTATGCTGGAGCCAGAGCAGACAACAGCACCTAAAGACACAGATGGGGAGAGGAGGAGGAGGTGGAAAGAGAAGAGACTAATATGCTTTAGAAGTGGGGAGGAGCCTGTGGAGAGGGAGATGGAAGAGATGGATGGGTACTGTGAGCCAGACACCACCTCAGACACTGCACCTATGATTACTGACTGAATGTCGCTATGCTTACTGATAACACACAATGGAAATGATGTATAAAGAATAATGCATTCACACATACTCCGTACAACCAGCCAGTCTTGCACCAACTTTTTGTAGAAAGCACCAATGTCTTCCACAATAAGGTTTATTTTATGTGATTAAGCTATTAAAAATATTGACTTTTTATGAAATATTTGACTGATTTGTATATTTTTGCCATCTTGTACAAAATTAAAAGTTTGAGTTTTAAATGCATGCACTCAAATAAATGAAGCCATTTGTACCAACATGTGCATGTGGGTGGATTAAAGCCTGTTTTTTTTGTTTGTTTTTTTCAAAGCCAGCACTGAATGAAGAGCAGACATTAATGCCCGGCAATCCCATCCAGTTACTGCCACATACATTATTCATAAGGTCATAAATTAGATCAACTGTTTCACTCATTCAGAGAAAACATGTGCAAATGTGACTGAGAGTATAGCAGGCAGTGGAGCTCGTGCAGGTGCATGCGTCGGCCCTCATTGTGTGTTTGTCGTGTGCGAGCGGTGACCATGGAGACAGAGCTCTGGGAGGAGTGTTCATGTTAATATGGTGATGAAAGAAACATCAGATCGTTCACCGAAAGCACGGCTACAGGCTTCACCCAAAACACGTCTAGACAAACACAGTAAATTATTTATCAATAAAGGGTCATATGGAGAACACTAAGAGTGAATCAGACAGTTTGAATTGCACTTATTTTTACTATAATTATGATTCAAAAGTGAATAGAAAAAAAGCCTGTATTGATGTTTCTGTTGTTTTCCTTTTTATTTTATTGAGCTACAAAGGATGTGAGACTCTACATGGGCATTCCTCTTTTGTTCAGGTCATAAATCAATATTGTCTTGTTCTGTCAAAACACACACACTCCACACACACAGGGTATTCCTCAGTCTTTTGTTCACTGAACAATAAATACATAACTGTATGTAGCCCTTAGAGGAAACCTCTCTGTGGCATCACAGCTAAGGAGAGAATCAATATAAGCAGAGAGCCCTATTCATCAGAAGGCACCTCAGCGAGAGCTGGGGCCAGATAGCATGAACAACCTGAAGGTTAAACAACAGGGTTATTCCACATATTTCTTACAAAGTTACACAACCAGCATGGTATCACCTGGTGTCATAAATAGCTTCGATATGTTTTTATGTCATGACATGTGTATCCTCTCCAGAGGGACGAGACCTTCTCCTGTGTTGTGGAAAGAACAGAGAGTCTTTGTCTGGATTTTGCTGAGGCTGCTCACTGGCCCATAACCTGAGCTTTATTATTATCTTCACAATGATCTTTGTTCAATTAGCAGCTGACTGACCTATAAACAGACGGGAGGAAAAGAACCGCACTATTTCTCACCCTCTTCTATAAGCGCTCCGGCAGCTTTGTCATGTCCACATCCGTCAGAATGAGGGAAGTCGTTCAGCTGCTGGAACAACTTACTTCCTCTGTGCATGCTAAATCATAAATCCTATTCAGACGCAGAGAGAGAGGCACTTCCTACAGTTTGTGTTTCCACCCTGCAATAGTTTCCTAGATGGCAGATCCAGGCTCAAAAACAGGATGGGAGAAAAAAATCTTAACAGGTCACAGGAACTTCTTCCCCTAGCTGGAAAAATACAGCAGAGTGGGTCGTTGTTGGTGGTGTTGGTAAACTAATTTGATTTTTCCTGTCATTAAATATGTAACAGCAGAAAGAATTTAAAGGATATATCTCAGAAGTGGATATTGAAGTTGAAATTCACCCTCGATAGCAAATAAACCAAAACTACATTTTGTTACCCATATGGAAAACACATCCAGTAACAAGAATACACTACGAATACATTATTTATCATTTAGAGTGTCAGTTGTGTTCAACAGTTCAATAGAAACCAAAATATGCTGCATGGATAACATGTATTTTTTTTGTACAAATCTCACTTAACCCATATATCTTTCAATCAAAGGTCGAAATGAAACCTTTATAGTCTTAGAGCTGAGTCTTAACATCCTTAGTGTGGCGAAGACCACAATTTAAAACACTTTTCTGGCTGATAGGATTAAAGCAAAGCCCCAGAGCCACCTTGATCAAGAAGGGAGAGGTATGCAGCCCTGATTCAGCCCGCCTATGCTCGAGTGTGATTGGCTGCGGTGTATCAACGTGGGCTGTTATTGGATATTCAGGATGTCAGCTTTATCTCTCGGCTCAGAATACCGCACTGCCAAGGAGGCATGAAAACTGATAACGAAAAGAGGCATATAACGCTGGTGATACGGAAGAAAACGGGGACGCACTCTGTTATGGTAAGGCTCAAAATGACCCAGTTTATGTTTAGTTATGTTTAAAGGAGGCACAATAACTTTACTCCTGCAAAAAAAAGCCGGGAACAAATAAAAATAGTCTGATAAGAAGAGATGCTCAGAAGTTGGATGCAGGTTAAATTCCGTTTTGTCTTTTGCCTTTGGGAGTAATGACTGGTATAAGAAACTTTCCGTTAGCCTTCATGTGATTTACTATTTGCTGTTAGAAGCCATGTTCGTTATTGTTAAAGCCCTAACTCAGCCGTGGTTTGCCGATCAGTGTTATCTGCCTCATTAGCATTTGAAATTTAGACTTTTTTGTTGAGATATGTTTCGGAAATTCGCCTTGTGTGCTTTATTTGGAGCTCTCCGGGTCATTTTACGCGTGGGACTGAATTGTCTTCGGGCGCAGCTGCCAGTGTAGGTGTGATAATTGGATACGAATCTCGCGATGATCAAACCAATTAGCAGACCTGCAATGAAAGCTCTTTGTCCACCGAGGGAGCTTGCACACAAAGATGCTGCATGAGTAGGAGAGAAGAGTTGAGAAGACGCAGACAATGTAAATTCACCGAAATCCGAGTCCAGCCAAATAAAATGAAGCCCATTTTCATCGCACAGCGTTTGGCCCATCTACCGTGTAGCCATTTGCGATTGTTGAATAATTCATAATAATGGTGACAGACTGGAAACCTTTAAGTTATGGAAAATTTATACACCCATTATTGTGTATAAATATGCATGAGAGGTAGACTGACCATCTCTGTATGCACATACTTTGTCAGCACATTGCTTAGCTGAAGCTGGCGATGGGCAGAGGTCATTAAAGGGGGAGGTAGGACAGGTGTTGTTGCCTCAGTAATGCATGAAATAAATGTGGACTTAACTGTCGATTCTGTAAACCCCAACAATTAGGATTTTGTTAAGGTTATATCTTTAACTTCTCTCTATTTTGTTTAGTTTTTTTTATTTCTATTATTCGGCTGAATTGGTTGAATCACCTCCCAGAGATCACTTCCCAGTCAGACAGTATGGGGCAGTCTGTTTCCTGATTTCTGTGGTGGCTAACACTGCTCATGCAAGCATTTTTTCTTCTGTTTTTTTTTCTATCGGACAAAGTTCTGTTTTTGCTTAAAGAACTGGGAAAAAAAATCCTTTCCTGTATGACTGAGGGGGGTTTTTTTTCAGAAAGATCTGCCTCCCTTGATTCTGAGAATAAAAGATTTAATGACTCATATTAAAGTCATCATGAATGGGCCAGTTCCAGATGAAATGAACTGTATCAAAGTGGAACAGTATTTATTCTAAATAAGTCACACAGCATTACTTGAACTGATTAACTTCCCTTTTTTGTCATGTGACAAAATCTCAGGAAGTACTGAGACAAAAAACAGCTCAGCCATTTATTTTTTAAAGTAAAATCTGCACTAATGCTGCACACAAAGCTGCCTTTGTCTCCTGCTGGTGTTTGTGTGAAAGACTTTATCACCTTGCTAGTGCTGTGTTGGACATCCCTTTGCCTTCAGAACTTCATTAATTCTTCGTGCCATAGATTCAAAAATATGCTGGAAACATTCCTCAGAGGGTTTGGTCCATGTTAACAGGATAACATCACAAAGTTGCTGCAGCACCACATCCATGATGAAAATCTCCCGTTCCACCACATTCCAAAGGTGCCCTATTAGATTAAGATCTGTGGAGGCCATTTGAGTACAGTGAAGTCACTGATGTGTTCAAGAAGCCAGTTTGAAAAAATCTGAGTTTTGTGACAGGGTGTGTTATCCTGCTGGAAGCAGCCACTACCACCAGACTGAACCACTGATACAAGGCAGGTCGGATCCATGCTTAAATGTCATTTGCGCAAACCATCTGAATTTTGCAGCAGAAATAGAGGGTCATCAGACCAGGTGACATTTTTCTAATCTTCTATTTTCCAGTTTTGATCAGCCTGTGTGAATTGTAGCCTTAGTTTTCTATCCTTGGCTGCACCCACTCTGGTATCTGCTACTGGATCCCACCTTTTTCAAGGTACCAATATACCTTCTTTGTGTCAAGTCTTTATTTGAGTTACTTCCTATCAACTAAAAGCAATCTGCCCATTCTCTTCTGATCTCTGGAATCAGTAAGACATTTCCCCCCAGAGAAATGCCACTTCTCTCCTTTTCAGATAATTCTCTGTAAACCCCAATAGATCAGCAGTTTCTGAAATGTTCAGACCGCCTGTCTAGCGTCAACAACCATGCAACATTCAAAGCTTTGAGCTTCACTAGGTCACCTTGACCATATCTATATGCTTAAATGTATTTAGTTGCTGGAATATGATTATTTGCATAACGAACTGTGGGGCAGGTGTACATAATAAATTGAGTGTGTAATAGAGGCACATAAAGCGGGAACCACACTGCTTTAAGATTTCATAAGTTCTATCTTGCAATAGCCACTAGATGGCACCATAGCATCAGCTACGTCATGGGTGACTAATCTGTGTGTTGCATAAACATGTTCTTGGTGAAGATAAGAGATGTTTTTTTTTCTCTTTACTTATAATATAATTTTATGATCAGATAAAAGTAGTATGTTATCAGGTGAGGGGGGGAAAAAACCACAAGTCTTAAATGTGTTAAGCGGTTTGTATAAAGGGCCAAGATTACTATCAAGATTTTTCTTTTTTAAGTAGTTAGCATTGAAGTTTAGAACAACAATTCATTTTCAGTGGGGGGGGGGGTTTCAATCACTATATTTTTGTTTTCCCTTTCCCTAGTATTGCACTTCTTTCCTCTTCATTAGCTGTTGGTGAAATTTAGATATTACATTATATTTTTTGAAATATAGACTTGTATTGTTGGCTCCTTTTTTCGGGGGGGGGGCACCTTTACACCTTGGCCTTCACTTGCCTCTCATAAAAACCCTTTAGTTGTAACTTTCAATATGATTTCTATTTTAGTGCATGCAATATGGTAAAGATAATTAAACTATAAACGTACTGAGTACTTCTATAGGTGCATACCAATAATGTTATCCTGTTGCATCATCTACAAGAATCCGGTCTTAATAAATACCTGGCTCCAAAGGAACCGCCACTTTCCCACAACAGATAAGAAAAGTCCCTAATATAACTCTTGTCCTTTGACAAAGGTGCTGTTATTGAGGACTTTCACTTTCCATATTAGCTCACATACTTCTACTGGTTTTTTTTTTTTTTTTAAACACTGGGAGGGGGAAATGGTACAGGTCAATGCATGCCTCACTTATTCAGTTCATGCAGTGCAAGAAAAAGTGTTTATTGCTTAACTTTCTCCCTCTGTCTGTGTCTGTATATTCTGCTTTGGCTCCACTAGGGTGTCACATGATTTACACGAAATCTCAAACAGATCTTGAGCTTAACTAGCTATCATAAAACACTACAAAATCCACACCCTGATCACCTAGATGTTTCGGCATCTATTGTGCAACACCACCAATAGTCATAAAATTCAGCATACACAATAACCCCTGATATGCACCATAATGGTGATCAGTTTCTCCTTTGCTTTTACATTAGGGATTCTCTCTGCTGATTGTAGGTAAGAGCCATGGAAAAGGATGTCATGCATCCAAATTATCAAAACAACATGTGGTTAGTTCCTGTTATAAATTTAGGATACAAAGTTCAAGTGAAAACAACTTGCTTTATTCCTGCAGCTGATTTGAATCCTTTAGTTTATTAGCTTAAGCTGAGGCTGTCTGCTCGGTGACCTCACATATCCTGCCAAGGAAATAATCCCTTTGCTTCCTTTAATTATTAATAATATCAAAGGCTTAAGCCAAAATAACACAGTCACACAATTGTTCAGATATGTTTATTTTTTTTAAAAAGTATAAAACCTCAAGCAGTCATATAAATATAAACTACACAATCTTGAGTTGGCCTTCCCAGCTGCATATACAGAACCAAGGACTTTTTTTTTTTTCATTTATGAGCCTCCAGGGCTTTGTTTCAATACATTACTCATTTAGAATGAAATAATAAGGAGACTTTGATGTAGAGCTTAGACAATTTAAAGAAGCTTAATGTCTGCAATGACATAAAGAGAGAGAAAAGACACAAGTGGCCTTACAGTAGTTTCTTCCCTGTACACAGTTCTCCTTTGTACATACTTGGTGTCATTTTTTCCCTTCCTTAGTCTGACTAGCTACTGAGAGTCTCAGGATGAGACTTTCCTGTTTTGGCCTTTTCTCCTCTGTCGAGTCTGCTGGCGTTGACCCCCTCTCGTTTTTCTCCTTTGTAGACACAATTTTACATCACGACCCAACTGCTTAACTCTGGAGGGGAAAAAAAACATAAAGGAGCACAGTTAAGAAAAAGATGAGCATAGAAACTCCAGCAATAAGTATCAGTACTTAATATCAGACCCTTTTTCTTGTTCCAATAGAAATTTTTATTCATTAGTTGTGCAATAAATTCACCTGCCACTGAAATTTCATACTGATTCTCAAGCAGTAAAGCAGTAGGAAAGATTAAGTAGCAGTACAACCACGTGCTTTGTTACAAAAACCGGCTGGGCGACTTATAAGACACTGTTGCTTGCAATTTACAGGAACTTTGAAGACGGGTGTATCCCCTCTGTGTTTATTAGTTTACTGACCAGTGACAAACAGATAAATCTCACCTATTCCAGCAGCGAATCAGCTGTTTGGCCAGCGGCGCTTCTGGATTCAGGCACACTGATTTATTGTTTCTTTGCAGGGTGACTCTGAAAAACACACGAAACAACACTTTTAGTTTACAATCACCTCTGTGCACACATGTCTGAAAAGGTGAAAGTGTGTCTGCAGTATCTGGTACTCACATGACTGTGACGCTGTGACAAGTGGAGCTTTGTGGTAACACTATGAGCGCCTTCAGTTGACCTCTGACACCCTGTTGTGTTTTTGGACAAGCACATCTCCCCGGGACAAACGTGCTGTTTGACTCTTTCACTGCACAGAAATTGTAATGAGATCAAAAGTCAGTTCAGTCCAACCAAAAGCCCAGGTTAACTTACTGCAAACCCTGAAAAAGAGTGAGTTGTAGTTGTAAGCATGGATAAGTGAAAAGACTCTTACCTGTGATCAGTACACAGCAAAGGCTCAGGATAGCGAACGCACAGACGGACTGAGGATAAAGCTTCATGCTGAAGGACGTTGACACTGAGCCCAGAGCCACATGTTGGCTCCTTTATACTCATGCTCCTCCCCCACGTGGTGTGTTTTCCCAGTGAGGAATTTCCCCGTGCCACCTTCCCTCCACAGTATCAGGATACAGGAATCTGGACGAGGATCAGGGACATCTCTCCTGCTTTTCCGAGGGGAAAAAAAAGCATCCACTGATTAATAGGTTTCCCTTTGCTGTCCACTAGATTTTAAACAAAAAAGAAGAAGACACAAGTGATACAGACATAAATGATACAGGGATTGCTGTCTTTTTTTTCTTGTCAGCTTGTTTTACATATAATCATATATAAGATGATCACTGAAGCGGCCATTAACCCTTTAATTAGATTAAGATGTTGTTTTCTGCCATTTGCGCTGCTCTATGCTCCATTGCAACATGATACAACATGATGGCTCCATGCCAATATCATGTGATTTCTCCTAAACCACTGTCCTTGCCCTTAACACCGGAGCAAATATTTCAAATCCTTTTTATTACAAGAGGAAAAAACATCCCAAAGTTCTCCAACTTTGGGGAAAAAAAGTATAATAACAAATAACACTAAGTTGCACTATTCATATATGCTTTAAATGTATTTCTGCGTTTCCGTTCACTGCTTAAATCCACACAGACTTTCCCACAGTCAAAATTATTAGTACATTAGCATCACATGCATATTTTAATGTTTGTGTCTGATGTTTTTCTGCCACAGCTGCACTCTAGTCAGAATGAGTGCGCATCAGACCTACGTGAAGCTCAGTGAAGAGAAACTCATATCAAAGTAAGTGCTCCTTGCTCCATCACTGGACAGTTTTTACATTACAGTAGAAATTCACATTCATTAAATTTCATCAGTGCGCTCACTTTTAGAACTGATTTATCCTTTTGTGTGTTCATACTCAGGTCTGATATCTTGTTACTGCTGAAGACGTACAACTGTTACCATGAAGGGAAAAACTTCCAGCTGAGGACTCGTGAGGTAGGAAAAGCGAGTGGTGCATGGACCACCTAGCAAGAGACAGTGCTGGGGGTGGGGGGTGGGGGGTTGACCAGAGCAGTTTTGAAAATTGCCTTGCTGGAATGCAGGACACGCTACATAAAATGGCTCACGCACATAACAAAACTGGAACCAGTTGCTGCGCTCTGGTTTTCAGCCAAATGATGAGGGGAAAAAAGTCCCAAGACCGAACTGGTTTCCAATGTGGAGACGGCTCTAAACACAGACCTGAGAGTGCTGTGTTCTTTTCCTATGGGACAAGCAGTCGGCAAACCACAAAAAGCCCCTGTTTCCCTCAAAATAAAAATATAAGGAGAGACAAGAGTTTCAAAATTTCTTCATCAAAGTCTGCTTAGCACCACATTTTTTTTTCTGCAAAATGTTGCTGTTGTGGGTGTAAAGCTGTTTGCAAGAGTTTTAGTTATTTGTTAGATATTCATTCTTTAGGTTTTCTGGTTGGGAGTTTCCCTTTGCGTTTACCAGTGGTTTTTTAAAGGAGGAAGCAATGTGTCCTTTCTTGAGTGTGTGTGTGTGTGTGTGTGTGTGTGTGTGTGTGTGTGTGTGTGTGTGTGTGTGTGTGTGTGTGTGTGTGTGTGAGAGAGAGAGAGAGAGAGAGAGGGCAGGGCAAGGTGGTCAAGATCTGTCCCTCTTGTTGTGCCCCTGCAGTGAGACTCACTACATTGTCACTTGAAGGATTTTGGGAAAATCCCCCACAGCCACAGACCCAGCATGGATACAGAGGGACCAGTGCTCTTACAACATTAACTATAATATTAAAATACAAAGTGGTTGAAACTTGTAAAAAGGAAAAGCCTTAATGTGTGATAAGAAGAAATTAAATAAAACATTTTTCCTTCTAATTTCCATAAAGAATGACTTTGTACACGTTACAGTGGTGGAAAGAAACACTTTAAGTTTGTAACAGTATGTCAGAGCTGAATTTTTTTCTCCAGCTCTGCTGAACATGAAAAATGAAATTAAAATTTATGTTTAAGTAAACTGAATATGGATTTATTGGGGAAAAAAGACCCCACTGAAGTCCACCACAGGTGGGCTATGTGTGTGATTTCTATATTATTATCACTTTGAGTGGGTGAATCAATGACTCTTATACACCTATCTGTATACTGAAGTCCTGGGGATAGTGGATATAGAGCCATTCTGAGTTTAATTAACAGATGTCTGCTAGGCGTCACCATCACAGTCAGCAGAACGTATAAACGGGTAACTTTGACTGGGGGGCCTTCAGCTCACATTACTTTGCTGTTCTCCCCCCAGAAAAAAAAGAAACATATTTCAGTTCAATTCAGGTTTATTTGTATAGTGCCAAATCACAACAACAGTTGCCTCTAGGTGCTTTATATTGTAAGGTAAAGGCGGTGAAAACCCCAACAATCAGATGACTCCCTGTGAGCAAGCACTTGGGTGGCAGTGGAAAGGAAAAACTCCTTTTCTTTACAGGAAGAAGCCCCCCAGCAAAATCAGGCTCAGGAAGTGGCCATCTGCCATGACCCACTGGGGCCGAGGAGAGGAAAGCAGGACAAAGACATGCTGTGGACGAGAGCCAGAGATTGAATTTTATCATTAGTAATTATTAGAGTGGTGTTTATACACTGAAAAAGAAACACTCAGTGCATCATGGGAAATCCCCAGCAGCATCGACCTATTGCAGCATAACAAAGAAAAGATTCAGGGTCCCGTGATCCAGGCCTAACTATAAGCTTTATCAAAAAGTACAATTTCAAGCTGAATCTTAAAAGTAGCAAAGGTGTCCGTCTCTCAAATCCAAATTGGGAGCTGGTTCCCCAGAAGAGGGACCTGAAAGCTGAAGGCTCTATTTACAGAAGCAAAGCAAAGCAAGACCTTTTAAACCAGCAGCACACAAGTTCCTCAACACATTTTCATTTGTTTTGCAATTTTCCAGTGGGGTCATGCTTTGAAACAAGTTGTACAAGCAGACAAATGACCTCTTTTTAGCTTCAACAATACATGAGCAGTACTTCCCAAAGTCTGACATACATAAGCCCACATTATCAGTATCCTCCTCAGTCATGCTGGTTATGATTGCTCCAGAAGCACTAAACTACTGTGAACCAAATCACTGCAATAACTTCACAGTGATATGGGTGTTTTAAGTTTTTCATTACCATATTGTATGAATTAGTGTAACTTATAGTTAAAGTATAGCAGTAGAATTCAGCTGAGGGGGCACAGTGACTTTATTGGGTGGGTGTGGACCCCCGAGGCCCGTTCATAACGTCAGCAGTGCCTCACCTCCACTACTTTAAGTGATTAAACTGGGCCTCTTCAGTGTGAGTGTGCTGTTGGTGCCTATTTGGAGATTTTTAATTGACTTGTTTAACTAATAATATGGCCTGTTGTGTTGTACAGACTACAGAAGTTTGTGCTTCAGTTTCAGTGAGGGAAATTCCAGTATTTTATTAGTCTTTTACTTGTGATAAAGGAGCTTTTTACCATGCATTAACTATAGGTAAATGTGTTTGTGCATTGCACCCATACAGTTTACAAATTGCAGCTTTCTACCCAGGTTTATTAGTGTTAGCTGATAACTTAGAACTCCACCCTCTTGTCAGCATGTGGTCACTTCTAGTTCCAAGAAACCAACATGGCAGCATCCAAAAATTCAACACATCAAAGAGTGGAGCCCCAAACCCATGGATGATGTCACAGTGGCTACAGACATATGTTATTTTGACTTTGGTTATTACTCAATATTCCAGTTAACAACAACAGCAGCAGCAGACCCAGAGAGAATCTGTGTCACAGGCATAACAAGACGATGACTCATTCACAGTGACAGTGACTCACACGGATAAGCTAACATTACAGGTCACACACCACCAACTCTTACTTGTTTTTATCAAGAACAATGTATTTGCTTTCTTGATAATTAAATATCTGCTTTATTGTAGTGGTGAAATGAAATGCTCATTCTCATTTTAACTGGTAATGCACTTTTAGTAGAGAAACATTGCTTAGCAATAATGTTGATGCAAGGATAAATAAAAATGAATTATGTCTATGTTTAGCTGCATGAGAACAGTTGACAGGGTTAGGGTGCATCAGTGAATCCTAAATGCTAACTTTGCTTGCAAACAAGCTACTCAATCCGATTAGCTAAAGCTGTTTGCACTCAAATGCTGGACAATGACAAACATAGTGGGCATGTAGAACAAGAAAAAGTGCCTGTTTTCACAGCTGGATGTACTCCATTTAGTTTAGGGATAAGGAGCTGCTTGGGTCAAGTGTGCAGGGGGCAGGACACAAAGCCCAGCCACTTGCTGTGAATTCTTCATACCACTATCTGCTCAATTCTCACGCTCCCACTGTTTGTCCCACTGTTTAGACTATACTGTGAAAACTCCCATTCCTTAAAACAGTTCTGCTAGGAGAAGCTTTAATGTGCTTCTGCATGGTTGTTGTCAAGTCTGTCTCTGTTATCATAGAGTAAGTACAGTGTAACACACATTCAAAGCGTTACCTTTTGTTGTTTTACTGCTTGTCTGAGTTTCAGGCTTTCTTCAACTATTCTTAATCACTCCGCCTTACAAGGTGTGTACGGAAAGACTGAACAGTGCCAAGAATTCAGTCTTTTAATAAAGGTCGTACTACAGGCAACACAGAAATAAGTCATAAGAGAAAGAAATCATCAAGCACTTTTTAGATTAAAAACATAGTTGCCTCTACCAGTGAGATTTTTGGTAGTGTTTGCATGTGTGTGTGCGATTCTGTTTATAAACGTGATAGCTCGAAAACCTTTGAATGAATTCTGATAAAACTTTGTAGGGGTGACGAGTGGGTTTGTGTTAACAGCCCATTGAAGTTGGGCTCACATCCATCAAGGTCTTCAAGGTCAGCCTAATGATTTATTGGTGGAAGTGCTACCAAAAAGCATTAGAACTTAGAAACTGTATAAATGTGGTATGTATTGTCAACATATACAAAGTACTGTACAGAAATAAAAAAATATCATGCCACATTTGACCTCTGACCTCTCCTTCAAGTGATAATAATGCTTATTGTCATTGTTTACATTAACAGCATATAATGATATACCCAAGAAATATCACAGTAACAGGTAAAGCTGTTTAACCAGTACCACATAACAATTTCAATGCATGTACAATAATCCCAAATAAGAATCATGTTTTTGGCAAACAAAAAAAACTTGTGATCAAAAACCTTTTAATATATACAAAATACAATACTGTTCCCTTAAAAGTAAATACTGCCCAGAGAGTGAGCTGTCTTGGTGGAGGTTTTGTTGGAAAATGAAAGTGAATTCCACATAGTTTCACATTGGGAGTGAAAGACCCCTTATTCGATTCTGGGAGGAAACACAAATCCTCTTGGAGTTGTGTCAGAAAGAAAAAAGAAAACCCTGCAAAATGAAATACGCCAAGCTACCCGCTGTGATGACCCCCTGTGAATAAGAGAGCAGCTGAAAGTAGCTTCTTTGTTTTGTCAACTGTTATCAAGAACACACTGACCACAGGGTCATGCTGATCTTCATCCACTGAACAGTAGATATTTTGTAGATACGGCTCACAAATATTGCACAGCGCTGGCACTCCTTGATTATAAGATAAAAGTAGAAAATTCCTCCTGTGAATTACTAGAAAAATATGTGTCTGTAATTAGACAAAGCCAGACTTGCAGAATCATTCAGGTTGTCTTTGGAAAGACGTATGTGAAGTGGCGGTTGGAGGCTGCAGAGATATGCGTTGTTTTTAAGAATCACTCATGATCAAATTCTAAAGGTGTAGTCAGGTGATGTGTATTAGTCATCCTGGAGGAGGAGGAGATGTCAGGTGCTTTGAGTTGGAAGCTTAGTACCATCCAGAATAAACAACCCCAGGACCTGTGAGAAGAAAACAAATTCTAACCTGTACACTTTTAAAGAGTATCACTGCAATAGCTGTAATATTGCAGGTGTAGACTGCCATAGGTGTTGAATTTTTCCTTTCACTGCTCAGATTGCAGAGCTAAGTTCCAAAACATGCTAAAGAGCACTTCAGCATCTGGGTTTGTCTTAAACGTAAACGGTGGTTACTGTACGGTTGTACTTTTCAGACTATATAGGCTACCACACTGTGGTATGGTGCAAAGGTTTCAGCCTGATCTAAGTAAACACTGGGCTCACTGCAGCCACTCCTGTGTTTTACTATGTGCGTTGGTTGGTATGCTCCATTAACCTCCGGTGTCCATCAGTGAGTATATAGCGCACTCTAGTGGCCGAATCCAAGTTTTGAAATGCACCCACATTTCTCACCGCTGGATGTCACTAGCACGATGAGACTAAGACTATAGAATATGTTAATCCATGTTCAAACATCCGGGTAAGGAAATCCCAAAACGTGGATTCTGTTCATCTGGAAGAAACGTTTTTCCAACTGAAAACTCTACGTCCAGATGAACCAAATCAACTTTTTGGAACTTCTATAAAATAGTTACTTATCTTTACATATAATTACATGTTATATTCTTTATTCATCACCAGTGATGCTTTAATATGTAAGAATTCTACTCTAAATGTTGTTACTATAATTTTTCTTGTAGTAGGTCAAAGGATGTCATTTTAACTACAGCTGTAGCTTTGGTATGATACTGCACAATATTTCACACAAGTAAACAATAAATAAAATAGAAATATTCAGTTGGTATAAGTGAAAGTATCAGCATTAAATATATGCTCCTGCAGAATGCTGACTTTGATATTTTTATATATCATAACTAGCAATACTTAAAAAAAAAAACAGATCTAATGTACTATTTGATTTCTTTTATTATGTAAAGATTAGTAGTGTATATTTGCCCATAGAGTGTGAAAAATGTCACTCATTCCCTTTTTTCACTGCAATTGTTGATCAGATGATCGCATGAGTGTCTGTTTATTTTACCAGGCGAGTTGGTCTGCCATAAGACTGAGTTCAGGGGTTTGATTATTAAAACAGCTATATATATAATTTACACATTCAAGTGTTGTTGTAAAATGTTTACCTCTGTTATATAGTGTGGATGAAGTATAGAGTAAAACTGTTACAGGGTTTGACTAAAATATGTGGACACAACCTCTCACACTATGGTTGCAATAACACCTGTCGTTATTGTCAGTAGACTAGGATCATCTACCTTTTTTGTAAGTAGGGTTTAATATGATAGAAAACCAAAAAAATGTCTATCAAAAGATCTCAGACGTTTAAAGAGTTTGGTTTGGTTTTTAGAGAGTGTGACTTAACACACAAAAAAGAGGGGTTTTTTTTATCATCTTCTTCTTTGTGGATTAATCTCGGAGACAAAAACATGCTAATTCAGATTCTGTTGATTATTTTAGTATTTTATTACAAACTATAGCCTTTACATCTTAACAAAATATTCCATTATGTAAACGTGTAGAAGTGCAGGAAAATAAATAAGTCTTCGTTTTGCTCATGAGTCACATAGAGATTTTATCACTGAGCAAATACCAGCAGTTCACTTCCTCCTGTGGTTCCTTGTTTGGATACTCCAAAGTACCTCCAGGGTTTCCCACAACAACAACCAAACCTCTCTTCAAGTCCTTATCTGTCCAAACAGCCAGTCTACTGGGTCCTTTCCCTTGCAGTCACGTTCTCTGCTCATCCTGAGAGAAAAATCCTCTGTGCTGCTGTTTAGATTCAGACTGGAAGGTCTGGAAGTCCTTAGTGTGCGCGGAGACCCGCGAGGTACTGAGGCAGAAACGGAGAGCTTCATCTGTGCCTTTGAGAACTGCCGCAGCCTGGGGGACCTTTGGAGTCTGACAGGGCCGTAGCTTGGGGCCTCAACAGGTCGGGCAAGAGCCTGGATGCTGGTCATGTAGTCCTCTAGAGACTGGGAGCTCTGGGCGGACTGGGAGGATGAAGGATTGACCGGCAAGTCCTCAAGTGTCTCGGTAATGGTTGGCAAGTGAGGCAGAGACAGCAACAACTGTCTGCGTTTCATGCTGCAGCGGAGAGGAACAATAAAATTAGACTCTGGGGTTTTTTCCTTTTCAAGAAAAAATAAAAATAAATACAGATTGTAGCTCTAATTTCTAATATTTGAGAACATATAACTGTGCTGCTAAAACATCTGACATAATCTCTAAACATCTCTAATTGCTCTCATTACCTTTTTTTTATTATTATTATTATTATTATTATTATTATTTAAAAACAGGAGCTAAACTGAAAGATGTTTCCTCTTTTCTTTATTCTGTATTGTTTCCTGGAAACAATTACTTCCAAATCATTAACTTAATCTTATAACTCTTTAGTTAATGTTGAATACACTGCTAGGATTTCTCTAAAAACAACTTGTGGGGATAATTCATTTGTAGTCCAGCTAATAATGAAGAAGTAAAAGAAGAATCATTCTCACCTTTGATGCTTGTGTTGTAGGTTTGACATGCAGAGAGAAATAGAAGTGATGTCCAGTCTTTGCAGTTGAGTCTGAGTGGACTGGAGTGTGTATCCAGCCTTTATAGAGGCACACTGCAGCAGAGTGATTAACCGCTAGATCCAAAAATAGCTCAGCTGACCTAACTCGCATCTGTGTGAATTTGTGTGCGTGCACTTGAGGGTGTGTTCATGCCTGTTCAGGAAACTCAGGAGTGGTGGGTCAGCGAGGTTCAGTGGTGCAGCTGCACTGAATGTTTAGATTTCCAAAACAATGAAGCCCCGTGAGCACCTCCAGAAATCCACTTTCTGTCTCTTCTCTCCATTCTTTAACATTTATGATTGTTATCATTGTGAAAATGAAAACAAGCATAATTACTTTCAGTCAATTCCAACCATAATGCCTCCTCCTGATCCCTTGTTATAAAACCAACAGAAAAAAAATACACACACACACAAATTTTCAATGCAAATCAACCCATTAAAAGTTTAAAAAAAAAACACGAGGATTATGTCTGTAACGGCTCAGACGCCTTCAAACATTTTCAATGTAAAAATTGTTTACATAAAAACTCCTACACATCATGTGGTTACTTCAACAATCAGTCTCATGCACACAAGTGAAATGCATGAAAGCAGAGCATACACGAGGATGCATCACATGCAAGCTGCTCAAAAAGTACATAAAATATCTGCCCTCTACTATGAATTGTTTTGTTTTTGTTTAATTAATAATTGATCTGTTTGAGCTCAGTGAAGCCAAATGTTTGTATGTAACACCTCCCTAATTAGAAGAATTGGCCTAATAATGCTTTTCTTGTATTAAATAAAGCCTATAATCCATTACAATTTATTACATTTCAGTGGAAATGATTCAATCTTATTGGAAAGTATGTAAATTGAAATGTCAACACTTGCGTACATTTAAAATTTTCTATAAATTATGAATTCCAGGTGTATTCAGCCCTTTCCAGTGATTTTACTTTTTACTTAAAAACTATGTTTTAAAAATCGATGCTTGTTGGTTTTAGCTGGTAGCGTGTCAGCTGAGCAGTTGGACTTCTGAGAATTAGAAATCATTTCTTCCATTTCTTATCTGTGTTACTTTGCTGTTGAAATTGCTATAATGATTTGATTCATCAGCTTTTCCCCTCAGCAAAATCTGTTAAAGGATATTTATTGTATTTCAGGGGAATGAATTAGTTATAGTGATGATATAACAAGTTGTTTCAGGCAAGGGAAGCGGACGTCCTAAAAGTGTGGTAGATGGCTGTTATCACAGTCACAGATGCGTGGTATCTGATTTATTACTGATCTAGCTTTAATACAAAACACATAAACCTTGACTTGTTGTTGAACCTCTGGATTTATTTTTCACGCTAACATGCCGAAGGCCCTCGATTTCTGCTTTAGTTCTGCCTTTTGTGTTTTGCATTTAGCTGTAAAAGCAAACAGTTTTGTTTTCTGCATCCAAAGCACGTACGGCATAGTTTCCAATTTATTCTAATTTTAGAGTTTCACTTTTTTTTTCTCAACAAAAACAACAAACTCCCCCCCCCTGCGTGTACGTGACCCACAGCAGTTATTAAGACTTTGTTCCATTTCGGCCCTCCCAGACGTGATTCATTCTTGTAAAAAGGATCATGTGACACGCCCTTTTTTCCACCATTTCTGAGAGATGACAGAGCTCACCCTGCAGCTGTGAGCGAATGTCCCAGCACGTACACCTGATATTGAACCATGGTGGCTGCAGGCCAGCAGGATATCCCCTCTGACAATGACTGCTGATAATCATTGTCATACGTGTGTTTGTGTGTGTATGCAGGAGGATGGAGAGCTTGTTCTTGAAGGGCTGCTGAACATCTACTGGGGTCTATGCCGACCAATAAGACTTCAGATGTACGATGACAATGAAAGATTTCGTTTCAGCAGGTATAACGGCCCAATTTAGACGCCAGCTTCTAATTTCAGTCCATCTCTGAGCACTTTGAAGCCAAAAGCCAATAATATGTTTCAGAAGAGAATGATTGGCAGTTTCATCAATACTCAGAATAATTAAAATTATTATTCTAGCTTTGAGCTAAGCTAAGGTAATCCTCTTTTTGCTGTTGCATCATATTTATCTGATAGATACTAATCTGCTCATCTAGCTGTCTGCAAAAATGTAAATCCATTGCTTAAGGCTTTCAATCACATCTCACCAGTTCAGAACAAACTAAAGACATTAACTTCACATAAAACGTAAAGATACATTAACTCATGGTTTTTCATGGCTTAGGCAAAATGAAAGAAAGAAAGTGTGAGAAAACTGTGAGAAAATTCTCATTTTTAAAACTGGAATGTTTATGGAAACGTCTAACATTTTAGTAAAGTAGTAAAGTAACTATCAATTTGTATATTTGACTTGTAATTTCTATCATATTTGTATCATACTACAGTTTAAAAATTGCTACATTTTTGTCCAATGTATGGCTTAAAAATATATTGTGCAATTTAATTGCACACTGCTAAAATCACACTGATAATGTAGATATAACGTAAAAACTCATGTATCAAATATGATAGGCTTGGTGTTCAAGGTTTAAAAACTTTTTTTCCTCGTTTGTCTTCTACAAAAACATCAGATTTACCGTGGCGAAGCAGGTGTCAGCAGAGTCTAATAATAACTCACTTGACCGAGACACTGGACCAGCAGGTGAGTTTGAAACACGTGCAGCTATTCTCTCGCTCTCTCTCTCTCTCACACTCACTCTCACACACACACACACACACACACACACACACACACACACACACACACACACACACACACTTGCTGGATTAGTTCAGATTACACACCTACTAAAGGAGATTATGGCCCCACAAGTGCTTCATTAAGCACAGTGGAAAGGTAGGCTCACATGTTGGGCACATACGATCATGAGATGCCACTGAAATCAGATCACCAGCTCTGTAAATAACCAGCGTTAGGCTTGTTAGAAAGGCCTCTATCAAAGCCATCACTAAGTGGTTTTGATAGCATCTGTTTTCTCACGGGGGCACCTTATGACCAAAGGTAAACAACGCAGCAAATTTGTGAAATTGTTTTTACATGTCCTCACCTTTGCCAATCCGAATCAGTGATTTAACTTTTTGTCATACAGTGGTGATGTGGTCACCATTAAATGACAAAATTAAAAAAATATATGGAAGAAAAAATGAATATTCACAACTAATACTAATATGATCTACTTTTACTGTTATTAGTTTAGTTAGATTGTGATTGTAGAGTTGCAGTGTACTGATGAGTCTCAAAGACTAATTTGGAAAACTCTTGTCAACTTGTAGTGTAACACTCATTCGTCAGAGCTAGCTATGAGGAGCAAGATTTGTCTGACTTTAACACCATATTAATAGCTGTGCTATTAATATGGCACAAAAGAATGTGCCAGCAGATGAATAGTTTTTATTGGATATAAATGTATAAAATATGTTTTCCCCTAACCCCAAAATGATTGCTCAGACATATTTTAATGTTACATTTAATGTCAGTATGAAGTACAGGCTATTGAATATACACTCACTGTCCACTTTATTATCCCAAAAGGAGGTCTAACCCATTATAACCATTACTGGATTAGACCCCCTTTTGCCTTCAGAACGGCTTTAATTCTTTATCCAGAAGGGCGCTAGAGACAATTCTTTGGTCCATTCCTTGGTCCAGATTTTGGTCCATACTGACATGATAGCATCACACAGTTGTTGCAGGTTTGTTGGCTGTACATCCACAACTCTCCTGCCTACCACATCCCAAAAGTGCTCTATTGGATTGAGATCTGGTGACTGTAGTGCAGTGAACTCACTGATATGTTCAAGACACCAGTCTGACATGATTTAGGCTTCGTGACATAGTACGTTATCCTGGTGGAAGCAACTATCACAAGATGGGTACACTGTTGCCATAAAAAGACAGACATGATTATCAACAAGACTGAGGTTTAAATGTCGCATGCTCAATTGCCACTAAGGGGCCCAAAGTGCACCAAAGAAATATCCACACTAACAATCCACCACCAGCAGCCTGAAAGGTTAATACAGGGCAGGATTGGTTCATACTTTAATGTCATTTACACCAAATTCTTGCTATATTATCTGAATCTTGCAGCAAAAACTGAGACTCATCAGACCAGGCAACATTTTTCCAGTCTTCTGTTGTCGAATTTTGGTCGGCTTGTGTGAACTGTAGCCTCAGTTTCCCGTTCTTAGCTCACAGGAATGGCACCTGTTTTTGTCCTCTGCTGTAGCCCATCTGCTTCGAGATTCAACATGTCCTGCATGCCTTGGTTGTAACAAATGGTTATTTGAGTTACTATTGCCTTCCTTTCAGTTCAAAGCAGTCTGCCAAATCTCCTCTGACCTCTGACATCAACAAGGCATTTTCACCCAGAGAACTGCTGCTTACTGGATATTTCTCTTTTATGGACTGTTCTCTGTAAACCCTAGAGATTGTTATATGGGAAAATCCCAGTAGATCAGCAGTTTCTGCAATACGCAGACCATCTCCTCTGGGACCAACAACGATGTCACGTTCAAAGTCACTTAAGTGTTGTGGTTGGTTTGAACTTAATAAGGCTCTCTAGACTATTCCTATATGCCTAATCAGGAGCTGCTCCTACCTTATTTGGTGATTAGGTATTTGCAGTTGAACCAATGTACCTAATAAAGTGGATGGTTGGTATGAAAACAATGAAACATATAAAGTAATGATTGAACAGAACTATCTAATATATGTGTTAAAACAGGTGTGTTTTTTCTTTACGTGTCTCCCTCAATGAGGTGGTGACGTGGGTGGTCAGGATGAGGACGACTCACCTCAGCTACTCAGGACCAGGAGTGATGCTTCCTTCATGCGTGTTCAGAGGAGGTCAAAGACTCACACTGCCAGAGACCTGCAGCGCTTGCGCACACACAGGTTCTCAATCAACGGCCACTTCTACAACCATAAGGTACAATAAACAGAACACGCATAACAGTACACCCGTTAATGTATCTGGTTGTTGACACATCTCCAGGTGCAGAGGGGCAGTGCTTTCCTGTGTGGGTGTGCCTGTGCTTTTGCTGAGTTTTACAATAGCCAGCTGTGATCTCATTTCATTAATGTGCCACAGGGAGGAAAAAAAGGGGTTACACTGTGTTCCTGCATCAGTCTCTCAGATACAATAAGTGCATGTTGTTTTTGAACAGAGTCCAGGTACAGACTGAGAGATTTCCTTTCTGTTTTAGACTTCCTGTGGAAAATGTCCAGGGCGCTCAAGCCTAGGAATCCATACTGAAGTGTCGATGAAGCAAAGCACCTCTACTAGTACTCTGTCTTCTACATAGGCATTATCTGTTGTGAATTTTTCCATTATTGTGTTTTTGCCTCCAGACATCTGTTTTTACTCCAGCCTATGGTTCGGTCACTAACGTAAGAGTTAACAGCACCATGACAACTGGACAAGTCCTGAACCTGCTGCTACACAAGTTTAGGGTGAGCAATAAAGATACTGGTCTCACCTCAAGTTGATTAAAATCAAGAATTTACCTTATTAATATATTCTTTTTTTTTTAAATTTTGTATACTTGAAAATGTGAATGAAGTAAGCAGTTATTATCATGGGTGATCATTTCCATAAATCAGTGGTAAACTGCATCTTGCCACTGACAAACGCGCAGTGCTAGCCTGGAGATGGCTACAGTTTCATAGGCAGCATACT
This sequence comes from Oreochromis niloticus, assembly GCF_001858045.2. Lineage (NCBI taxonomy): Eukaryota > Metazoa > Chordata > Actinopteri > Cichliformes > Cichlidae > Oreochromis > Oreochromis niloticus. The sequence continues at coordinate 19,250,948 of NC_031978.2, forward strand.
CAAGGAAACCAAGCCTGCTAACCTGCTGGCATAACAGCAACATTGTTTTTGAACTAAAAGCTTTCTATGCGCGCCTTAATACTTCTGTCTTTTAAGGTGGAGAATAAAGCTGAGGAGTTTGTTCTTTACATGGTGCATGAGTCTGGTGGTAAGTGAGACCCTTCAATATGTGTTTTGTTTTTTGTGGTGTGTGTGTGGGGGGGGGTACTACAAATAGTATGTGTGTGTGTATAAGTAAATAAACAGTGTTTTGCTTTGCTTATGACCTTGCAGAAAGGACACGACTGAGGGATGGTGAATACCCACTGGTGACACGTGTGCTTTATGGACCCTGTGAGAAAATTTCCAAGATCTTTATCACAGAGGCGGACCTGGGAGAGGAAGTCACATATGATGTGAGTATGGGCTTTGTGCCACTACTCTTCTTTTATCTTGTGCGCGTGACTTCTTTTTTATTTTTTTCTCTTTTTTTTCTGTAGACACACATCAAAACAATGGCGCAATGATAGACAGTTGGGTTATAATTAGCAAGCTGAGAAAAGATTTCCTGTTTAGGGACTGATGTAACAATGGCTAACATGACTAAATCTGTAATGTGACAACACTGTGTAATATAAATAAGGTTGCTGCTGGGTACATTCCCTAAATAGTCTATCATTTGAATCACTCTAAATTAAGAAAGGCAACACTATTTTTGCACAAGTAAACAAAAGTTTTACCTTATTTAAAATAATAACTAAAAGCCAAATCTCCCTTGTCTGATTTCGGTTCATTGTCATAGTTTTAATTCAGTTTGACATATCCTTTTATTATTGTTGTGTCATCTTATAGTTTTTAAAAGATTAGAGTTTTAAACAAAATGTCAAAGTAATATTTATTTCCAATTTTCTCTGGGTAAACCACAGAAGTGACTTTTGACTATCTGTGTTAGGACAACTGAAAAACAGTTCATTACATGTTCAATTGATTATTTCAAATAAAGTTGAGGTTTTTTTTTCTTGGAATAAATATTTGTGTTGATTTAAGTATTTGTAGTTTAAAGTATATTTTATTTTGTTTGTGTTATGTGTTAAGAGTGTGCGTTTGGTTTAGCAGTTTGATTATCACTTTCTGCATAAAAGAGACTGTGGGCAAATCCTGGACTAGCCCCCAATTTATGTTATGCCATGTCTGGGGAAATGAAAAACAACATGATAAATATCAATTTTCCCAGCTCCCACCAGACACAAAAACAATTTAATAATAAACAGTAAATGTCATATTTATTAATTAATTTTTTTTTTAAAGAGTATAAATTAGAGTCGATTAGAGTCAAAAATAACAGGTAAACAAATATCTATGTATCTATATTATGTATACTATATCTATACATCTCAAGTAGTTAAGAAAAAACAAAAAAAATTGGCTGCAGATATCCCATTTACTCCTCCAGGTGTAAACACAAAGTGTACAACAGAAGTTACAGATGATCTTCCATATGGCTGTGTATATGGGCCACAATCGCAACAGATTCCAGTCACAATATTCACTCTCACACACAACGCAGACCATTCCATAAAAGCAAACTACATACCAGTTCCACTGAAGAATACAAGAATACAATAAATAACAGTAGTCGCTACAGTGTCCCATTTTTAGTGCTAAACCAGAGGAAAGGAAAAAAGCTTTCTGTTTTGTGTAACATTTGTTTGTGGATAGTTCTCACTCAAAATGATATGTCTGAATTTGTCTTTTTCCAGGTTGCCCAGTACATAAAGTTTGAGATTCCCGTTTTAGACAGCTTTGTAGAAAAACTGAAAGAGGAAGAGGAACGTGAAATAATCAAACTGACCAAAAAGTAAGTCAAGAGTCTCTCCTTTCATAACTGCTGTAAATCTCGACTGATTTATTTCGTTATGTGGAGCCAATATGCATGTTTCCTGTCAGTATTACTGAATCAAAACAAGGCAGTCACTCTTCAGTTAAGGACAGTGTCACGGCTTATTGTTTGCAAGCTTCTGTAATCTTTCACCTCATATGACTGAGATTTCAGCCTACTAACCCTGACATTGTATGTACTTTTAAGAGTCTGTTTACACAGTTCTGTGGTAGGGACTTGCTTCTCTTCTGGAGACAAAAAGCACATCATCATAACAAAAATATTTCATTGCAATGTTAAGATCAGGTTTAAGGTTGGGATAAAGTTTCCAGGAATTATTACAAGTCAGTGATGGAATCACAACTGTTCTTTTCATGGTTACAGTTAACTTGCAGCAAATTGTCTCAACCTGTATTCTTTTTTAAGATTTGTGTTCTAAGCTCCACTGACAACCTGCCGAATAAGTCATTCATAACACGTTCTTTGTTCAGTCTTTTCATTAAAATAATACCACCCATCAGTAATAAATAAATATGTATTTGGGTGTAAGTGTAGACATGCAACACAAAGCCTTTATTCAAGTGTTTTTTTCCCCCACCTCTGCAGGTACAGTGCCCTGAAATCTATGATACTACATCAGCTTGAAGACAGAGCTCACACCGATGACAGAGCATGATTGTTTCTATAGGCATGTACTGATGTGTAAGGGGAATGGGTGGGTGCAACACTAATGATTGTTGTTTTAGTATGGGAATAGTTCCAGATACTTTAGTGAATGTAGAGGTAAAGGAGAAAAAGTGAGTCTCAACTTTGTATCATCTATTCTGTCAATATTTTTACAACTAAGTGCATCACTGTTTTGATATCTTCTATTAATATATTCACATTTTGTATGAAAATCTTTACTGCACATATGAATATTTATACTGAAGCGTTTTGGTAATGTTTTCTCTGACTTGGACCTTTTTCTCTAATAAATCGGCTTTAGTGTTGTCCTTCAAAAATACTGCTTGATGTCTAATAACCATGAAACTCAGCTTGGGCTTACACACACACACACACACACACACACACACACACACACACACAAAGCCATATTTATTATTTCCTGTGTTTCCACAGACTGAGCACACATTAGCATTGTTCTTCTAAGCAGCCCTCTTTGCCAGCTACTTCCCATGAGGTGTGTCTGTGTACGTGTGTGTGAACCCTGAACCTTTCTGCATTACACAATAGAGGTATCCTGAGAGAGTATGGCTGTTCCTTTTTCCCACAGATTCACAAACGGCAAGACTTTTGTAATATTTTGTGGATCAACCTTGACTTTAAACACTGACCTACAATCACTCACTATTATTGTTTTATCAGATCATAGCAGTAATTCAATAATGCTCCCTACTCCCAACCATTAATCTCACATATATTCACAGAGCTCATGTTCTTACTTGAGCTCTTACTTACTTAGTGTGAAATATTGGCCAAGAGGAAGATTGGTCACATTTATTCACTACTTAAGGGAATATTGCTAAAGGTTAACTGTGTCCAGCTAAGGAAAGCTGTTTCTTATGAACTTCTCAAACCCTGCAGAAATGGAAAAACTCCAAGTATAGTCATGTTTGCTGCAGTAATTTCTTTTGAGCCTTTGAATACTGGTTTAATTTTCAGTATGAAAAACATATGCTCATACAAAATTCCTGATAAGCACCAGAGTCTGCCTTTCCTGCAAATGGATAAGATATCCTGTTGCATTGCTATATATTAAACTAACTAAATATTTATGCATGGAAGTTAGTAGAAACTATAAGCAGACATTGGATTTATATAGCTGAACATTTCTGGTTTCTGATTGTGGTCAATAAAAGCAAGTGTTATTGATCATTGCAACTGAACTTGTTGCATGCATGTAAATGTTCCATTTAAAAAAAAAAAAAAAAAAGGATTACATTTCTGAAAAGTAATTTCAAAAACATCAGCTATTGTCTGAAGATGGTTAAGCTTTTAAAGATATATCATTTGCATCTATAAACAATGACTGATTCACAAAACAGGAGGTCTTGAACCACATGTCCGTGATCCAGATAAAACTGCTACATAGGAAGCTGTGAAAACCTGGCCTTTGCACCCTAGCTGATAGGTTTGACAGACTGGCAACTGATTAGCAGTAAACCAAAAATAAAAACAATTGTAATGATTTGCATTCACCAAAGAGCTACTGTGTGGACCTTGACATTATGACTGTTTTATCAAGTGGTGTTCCTGTTGTTGTAAATTTACTTACAATCCCATCTCTGAACCCCAAAACAAAACTTTTTATCATATTTTAATATCATCTTAAAATTAAAGGGAGAAAATCAATATTAAATACAATGTTCTGCATATAAGTTCAAATGCCATTTAGAAACACTTATTGTAATTCGCTGTTTTCATGTGTGTGTAAATAACAAACACAGGCCATTTGTTAAAGCATTTTTTTACTGTAATAGCAGCCTCTAGTGGCCATTGAAATACTGATGCACAAAAACAATTTCTGTAGGGACAACGTAAGCAGAACCATCTGTGTGAAAAAAATTACACCGGTGCAGAAATGACAAAATTGCAAGACCCAAACCAATGAAACCGTCTTTCATCTTGTCTATCGATAAAATTAACTGGGAAACTGGGGTAAACTACACACTCACTGGCTCACAATTTGATTGACAAGTCGATAGGCAATGTAAACAGGCTTAGTGAGCTCTAATCAGAACCATAATTTACAAAATGAGCTTTTATTCCATTTAGTATCATACAAAATAATCTGAAAAAAAGTTTACTGAGGTCACAGGTCAAGTGGGGGGCAAGGAGGACTGAAAATTTAAAAGTACAGCAGTAAAAAATTTCCTACATGTGGGACTAATAAAAGTTTATCTTATCTTATCTTACAATGTGCAAAGTTGGCAGTGACAGTTAGAGAGACCTAACCTCTCTAAGGAGGTTCCATCCGACTCAAAGGGGACAGAATCATGCCAGGAAAATTATGAATTATTTTTCTAGGAGTGCAAAAAGAAAAAAAAGAAGAGGAAAAAACAAATGTGGTCACTGGCATTTCTGGAGTAATAAACACCTGGATTTTATAGGACTGTTGGTACTATTAAGGGTATGAGATTATAAAATAATAGAGATGAACGCTGGTTGGAGGGGTCCCCTGTGAATTTTTGCTTAGAGTCCATCCCAACAGCAGCCTGCTGACCAGTTAAAAGAATGGAGTTTTAAGGCACTTCCAACTTTTCAAATTAGGAACTGGTAGCTAAATCTATCAAGAGGCCACTGGAGAAACTGGGACTTTTGGCACTTCAGCACTGGTTTCATTTTGCATTAGTTGCAGCTTGGTTGGGAGACGATTTCAGAAGAACATTAACATTTAACAAAAGAGCTTTAAAAGTTTTAAAAATCACCAAATTGCTGTTGGGGCAGATGTGTCTGTATATCATTTCAAAACTGTATTTCTCATTTTTATATTTCTCCTTTTATGGTCCTTTTTCCAGTTTGATGTCAGAGAAATCATGTCAAGTGTCTGTGATCACTGCTTATATATACAAGTTAGGACAAAGTGCAATGATGCTTCCTGATGATGCGTTTATGGTCCGGTAATTGTTTCCTTTTTTTTTTTTTTTTTTTTTTTTTTCTTCAAATGAACTTTATTTAGAACAATAACAATGACAATCTCAAAGAGACAAGTGACATATTGAATCAATTGTTTCCTTTTGTGTATTGCCTTTTCCTACGGACAAGTACTGCAAACGTGCTGCAGTGCAGTCCTCCAAAATCCCAACTGCACATTCCTAGTGGTGGATGACGTAGATGACGTTGTGCGTCGGTCAAACGGTGATTGGTTGAGAGGTGGGCCGAAACAGGGAAGGAAAGGACAGATGACTTCCACCAGGAGCAAGAGACGAGCTAAAAAATAATAATGAATACAGCAAGAGAGGCACAGACAGCGGCTGTAGAGGACGCTTTTCATTTCCTTTAACACTGTGTTTCACTTCAGCTCTTTGTATTCTGTAACTTCAGTGTTGTCCACGGCTGGCTGAGTAGCCCACTCACCTGTAGCCTGCCACCTATTTTCGGCACTGCCTCCGTCGACAACAGACGCTCTCTGCAGGTAGACGTGTCGTCCACGGACTGCCAACGCGTTACCACTACTGTATAATGTACACCGATATATAAGTCACACCCCACTGTATGCTCGAGTCACACTGTAGCTTATTTCATATACGCCCAGAGGTGAACTTGAGATAAAGCTGTGAGAGCAACAGTCCAACAATTTCATGCGAACCAAGGATGTCGACGAGTGAGGACCCAGAGATAGTTATAATAGGATGTGGAGTATCGGGTATAGCAGCGGCTCACCGGCTTGTCAAAGCTGGATATCGTCATGTGCGGATACTTGAGGCGACTGGAAGAAGCGGGGGACGAATAAAAACGGCAGCTCTGGGTAAGTTTATATGTAGTTTCTGTTTTAGTCCGTTTCTACTTTACACTGTCAGAATATCAGAAACCAACTAAATTAAATCCTTAGTAAGAACAACATTAATTCCTAAGTGTGAGCATCTTTTGCAGACAATCTAGGATAAGCAATCCAACATGTTCTTGTCTCTTTTAATCACCTGCTGCTGTCAGCATCTTCTGTTGTACTTCTTTTCAGTTTCAGTGTTTGGACTGTTGTGCAACTTTCTGATGTTTTCCGAATGGTGAAACAACACAAAAATTATGCCAGTGCATACAGACACCTCACATTAAAGTTTTTACAGGACATTATGCAGTACCGTGAAAAACTAAGTGCATCTTAGCAACCAGTGCAATGAAAGTCTGGATGAACCTCACTAAAAGAATATTTTAAAAAAAGGTTTTGGCAGTCTGCTGTAGGATCCAGGTGTGACCTGGGCACCTTGCAGTGGTTGAGTCGATCTCTGTATGCCAACGTATTCTAAAGTCAAATGTGAGTCTGTCTCTCTGACAAGCTAAAGCTTGGCCCAAAGTAGGTCAGACAACAGGACCGTGATCCCAAGCACAGCAGCAAATCTAAAGCAGAATAGCTGAAAAAGAAAAGAATCGAGGTGCTGCAATGTCTCAGTCAACTTCCAGACCTCAACACGATTAAATGTGGGACCTTAACAGAGCTGTGCTTTAATGAATGCCCACCAACCTCAATAAACTGAAGCAACATTGTAAAGAAGAGTTGGCCAAAGTTCCTCCACAAAGACGTGAGAGACTACTAAAGTCATGCAGAAAAGAATAACTTCAAGTTATTGCTGCTACACGTGGTTCTTCCAGCTGTTGACTCATGGGGTGTGTTTAGTTTTTCTCAGAATTACAAAGAGTTCTGTGAAACCTGATCTACTAGTACAATGGCCTCCCATCATCAAGATAATTATGCTGTCAACTTAATCTTTGGTCAGTTTACTGTCATTGTGCAAGTAAATGTACACAAAGACTTGTTTTTCTTTGACAGGTAACACCATTACAGAGATTGGTGCAGCTTACATTCATGGCCCATCTGAGAAGAACCCATTGTTTTGTCTGGCTCGTGACTATGGCCTCTTGCCTCCAGAAGCCCTCAATCCAGAGAACCAGGCCGTAGACGTGGATGAAGATCCTCCCTTGGTCCCCAACTGGTTCAGCAGTTCAGGTCACCAGAGATAGTAGCACAAGTGTACTTCAGCACATCACATCATCGTATATAATAATAGCGTGCATGATAAGCTGTGGTTGTTATTACAACTTTAAATTCTGTCCCAAAGGTCAGAGGCTGAGTGCAGAAAGCATGGAACCAGCTGAGGAGCTGTTTTCTGAGATTTTGGATAACACTTCAAAATTTCAAAATCCCAAAAACACATCCTGGAAGAGTGTAGGACATTTCATGCGAACAAAGGTACATTGTTTTGAATTATGCTTGTTGCTGATGATATCAAAACCTGTACAAAAAAACCCAAAAAAAAAACCTGTTTGTTGAAATTTTGTGCAGGCGCAGAACCAAGCAGCAGGAAGGTGGAAAGATAAGGATGAAACCACCAGGCAGCTGCTTCTCTCTGCCTTCAGTACTATGCTGAAGTTTGAGTGCTGTGGAAGTGCCACTCATAGCATGGATGACATAGACCTGGCAGGGTTTTCTATGTTTAAGAGCCTACGTGGCGTGGACTGCACGCTTCCAAGGTTTGTGCATCATTGTATGCATGAAGGGTGTTAACATAAATGCCATTCATTTACTCGTCGTTTGCTCACCTGTAGCAATTTAAGTTTATGCCCTCACCACCAAGTGCTGTCAATGAGTAAAGCTGCATTGATTAATACTGAGTTATTAAAGTGGCAGTGATTTAGATCCTTAGTCCTTTAGATTGTTTCTTTTGTTTAATCCTCTGATCAGCCTGTATGAGAACCTTCTGTGGTTTTCATTATAGCAATTAGCTATTTATTTATTTATTGTCTGGTTTTACAAGAACAAAGCTAATTTATCCACAATAAAGACTAAGACAATGAAACACAGGTGCCTTGATGTCTGTAAGTACGTACTAAATAAATATAAAATGCTCTTGACTGCTCTAGTTTCACCCAGTTAATCTCTATAATTTGTTATTTATTCACTACAGATTATATTTGAAGTAGCCAAACAGGATTCATGGACATGTCCTTGAGCTAACTTTGAGACATTTTTTGCACTCTGCCATATTAAAAGTCATGGGTCTGATTTCCATTCGCTGCACCTTAATTCATTTAGAGAATCACTAACCACGACTAAGTCTTGAAAGACTATGAAATAACCAGGAACGCATGCTGAAACAACTTTAAGGTTGTATACTATTTTTGTTGTTTTTCTCTGGGTTCACAAACAAGACGTTTTTGAGAGGATGTAAATCTGACTGTAGATAGTATAAAAAATTTTAGATTTCAAGCCTTTTTCATTTTAATTTTGATGATTATGACGTATAGGCCATGAAAATCAGAAATCCAGCATCTGAAATTGTTAGACTGTGTGATTAGGTTTCACTTTAAGTGTTTGGAATATAGATAAAATAATATATATGCAAAGGTCACACTATTCTATTCTTTGGCGCCCTAATCTAATGAACCTCAATAGTAAGCAGTGAATCAACTTTTGCACACTTCATGGACACTCATCATCACTTTGTCATTATCAACAGCTATGATTATCACATCTAATATAAAATACAAATGTACTACAGATGCTGCATCATGGTCATCTTAGTTTGTCTTATCTTGCAGAGGATTTGAGCGCCTAATCGAGAACTTGATGTCTGAACTCCCCTCTGATTTGGTGACTTACAATTGCCCTGTGCGCTGTGTCCACTGGAGCAACACAGAGGGTGGCTTAAGTCCTGTGACGGTTGAGTGTGAGAATGGGAAGAGGATTGCTGCTGATCACGTTATTGTCACTGTGCCCTTAGGTAAACTTCTTTTCATATACTTTATCTTGTTTTTCGTCTCTCTGTATGGAATTGAGTATTTGTAAATTACATGTTACGACCAATATCAGAGCTTAATCTTAATGGGGGGTTTTTGGTAGCGTTATTTTAACAATGGAGCACAGACCAAGTTAGATTTAACCCTCTGCTGCAGTTTATGCAATTTTTAATACGTTTTCTTTTTGTCAGGATATCTGAAGAAGCACCACTCCACTCTGTTCCACCCTCCTCTCCCGGCCCACAAGCTGAAGTCAATCGAGACACTAGGATTTGGAACATGTGACAAAATATTTGTGGAGTTTGAATCGCCGTGGTGGGATGCTGATTGTGAAATCATCTACCTCGTGTGGGAAGACGAGGTTTGTAGTTCAGCGGCCAGAATAGTTTCATAAGTATGTACAGAACCTGTGTCTTAATAACAGGTTGACAGATATTTTTAAACTTTCTTGCACAAATTTAAAGATATGAACCTGTTTCTTTGTTTATATGTATATGATGCAATAAAATAAGTTCTCTCAGAAATGCTGCCTAGTAACAATAGAGACATTGTGTGAACTTGTGCTTTAGAGCCAGAGATCAGAGAGGACATAAACCCTTTTGTGTTTTCAGGAGACTGTGTCAGACCAAGTGTCAGATGTGAGTAAATCCTGGATAAGGAAGTTGGTGACATTCACTGTGCATAAACCTTCTGAAAAGTAAGTGACATGTTAATCTGAGGGACCATTAATGATTTTTCCCTCCTATAAGCTTTCCTTTGCAATTCAAACCAGCATTCTGACTTCTCTTGTTAATTAACACAAACTCTCAGGGGTAGCCATGTTCTGTGCGGCTGGATTTGTGGCCATGAGGCAGAGTATATGGAGACACTTCCTGAGGAGAAAGTGAGAGAATCAATCACAAAGCTCGTCCGTACATTCACAGGTAAGTTTTATATCTGATCTAAACCGTGTAGCTCTTTCCTCTATAGCATAATTAAAGATAAAAAATAAATATCAAAGAGACTAATGATTAAAAAAAAATAGTTTTTATACCTAAGAAAACTTCTCTGTATGCACAAGCATCACGACAGTTCAATTTTTTGTTAGAAATCTATAAAACATCTCATTGTTATAGGAATAAAACAAGTTCAGGTAATAAAGAGTATGTATGCAGATATAATGGCATTAAATCGAGCAGCAAACGTGTATGACTATTACCTAAATATCTTTATGTCTTACAGCAATAAGACTGAGTTTGTGGTTGAAACTGCTAATATAATATTGGCACAAATTGTATTTATATTTTAAAAAGCTGATAGTCATCACACTCTTACTTATATATAACATATTAATATTGGGAAAATAGTTCAGTATAGAATTATGAAACCAGGTCAGATTGCAGAGTTTATTGTCTGATGTTGACATGCCTGAAACAGGCCACTGTGCAGATGACAATTGATTGTAGAAAACTATGCAGCTATTTTACTTGATTGAAACCTTCTAGTGCAGAAATGTACATGTTAGACCGAGTATTGAATAGGTATTGAATGGGCACCATTAAGGTAGAAGCTACCTGGTTTATGCCCAAGTGAAGACCCAAATCACCTGGACACTACGTCAGGAAGGGCACCCATAATAATCTGTCAAATCAAATATACAGAGTTGCCTAATGTGGCAACACCTTTTGGAAAGGGGAGCATCTAAAAGTAGCTTAAGGCTTTTCTGCAAGAAATATTCTTCTCAGATAACTGATCCATAGTGGTCAGCTGCTGCCTTTTAATAAACCAGAATGTTTGTCGTGTCACAACCCGGCTCAAAAGACGTGACAAGCAAGTGGGAGACCACACACAGGCTTTTAAAGGCTGTAAGATATTTTTAATGAAATAAGGTAAAGAAACTTATTACTTACTTAGTTATGGCTGTTGTATTATTTAACTTGTGGTTAACAAGTTAAATAATACAACAGCCATAACCGAAGAACAAAATGAACATAATGAGTGCCAGACAAAGAGAGACAGCCATGGTTCAGTCAAGGTGTCTTTATATACTAGGACTGGCCTTCTCAGGTGTGCTGCATCTATAACTGGGTCAGCTCCACCTACCTGCAAGAAACAGGCAACAAGAAAACAAGAACACAAGGCCACCCCACTGGCTGTCACAGGGGACAGATTGGAGGGGCAGGCTGTATAAGGCACTGCCTGCTGAAATGAGCTAGGAAATAGTTACTGATATACAGTATTCAAGTCCCAAAAAGCTGTCATACATAGAGGGAAGGCTTTAATATGTAGTAAAAGTAATTTATTTATATCTGGGGGGTTTTTATATTTCCTGAAGTGGTTGAGCCTTGGTTATTTCATATTTGTGTGTAGGAAACGGCACCATCACACCAAAGAGAATCCTGTGTTCCCGGTGGTTCACTGATCCCTGGACATACGGTTCCTACTGTCACCCAGCCATAGGCTGTACAGCCAAGGACCTGAAGAACATGATGGAACCTCTGCCTTCACAGGAAACTCTGTCACAGGTACAGAATGTCTTGAGCCACCTCTTAATTTTTGCTAATATTTTGCTTCTAAGGAGCCAGACTTTCATGTCATTTTTCTAAAGTGGTCTTGAGTAAGAGTTCTCTGGGCTTTTTTGAATTTCTTTAAAAATGTTCAATCCAGTCCTGGTACCTGACCATTTTCAAAGGAGTGTTTTGTCCATTAAAACCCATTTTAAATGGTATCCTTTAGCGCTTTGTTACTAGCAGCCTGTTGAAAAAAGGCATCATTTGTTCACATTTGATTATTCAATCTATAAAAAATGCCAGTGATAACACAGTTTGATAAGAATTGCTACTAGAAAACGTGACATATCTTGGCATGGTGTGCAGCATATGAACTATTAGTAAATCAAGTGAGTCATATTGCCCAGGGAAGTACTGACTTCTGTTACTTTATAGTTAGACAGAAAGTGACAAAATATAACCTTGAAAAATGTTTCTCACTTTTACTGCTTGTGTGTTTCAGCCCCTGCAGGTGTTGTTTGCCGGAGAGGCAACCCATCCTTGCTTTTACTCCACCGTCCATGGAGCAATTCTCACTGGGTGGAGAGAAGCAGATAGACTCATCACTCACTACTGGGCTTCTGTTAGCCCATGAATTCCCTGTAATCTAAGAAATTTAAAGATAAAGACTTTTCTTTTAGCTTTTTTTTTTTTTTTTTTTTTACTAAAAAACAATCAGATAAGTCTTTTATCTTTTCTGACTGCTCTTTAGTCAGATAAGATAAAAGACAAATCTTATCTGTGTCTTATCTGGTGACACTGAGTAATCATAGTGGTTGTCTGTTCGCACTAAAAACCACAGTGCTGAATATGGGAAAAAAGAGGGCTTGTGGCATAGTTATGTTGAAATCTGGAGTTCCACTCCTTATCTGGGTTTAAAGGTTGACACATTACATTATACATTAGTCATTGCTAACATGTTCCCAAGGGAACTTTTACTGGTGGGGTTGTTGGTAATATTAATGCAAGTAAAATTATGTTTTTGTTGTGATTTTAAAAATAAGAATATGCACAAACTGAATCAACAACAGCCAACAATTTTAATAAAAAATATCAAAGAATAAGAGCACTGAACAATTTTAGTGTATTATGAACAAATAAGACACAGCCAACCATGGCATACCATAAAAACGACCGGTAGATCACAAGTGACTTAATCGCTACAGGCAAGCAGTAGTTGGGCAGGTGCTTGGATAAAATTTGCAAAGCAAAGCAGGTACAATAGAAAAAATACACATGGCAGGCAAACTAGCAGGAAATTATTGAAAAGTGGGTCAGTGTGGCGTGGGGTTAGTGATGCAACCCTTAGTGAGTGTGACTCAGGACAGAATTGATTAAAAATGGGAAAACGAGCAGATATGGATGAAGTAAGCTAGATAAAATGTAGCTATGTAATAGCTTTATTTTCCATAGTGGAAATATTCATACATAAATGCATTCCCTGGACATCGCCACTATTTCCCGATGCATTATAAGCACAAATCAAAGTCTAGTTCAAATCATCTGTTTTAAACCACAATCAGGACCAATGACTGTAGTAGTTGCTTGTGTGTTTTTATCTTTCTATAGAGTAAAAAGACCACAAATATAATGTGTGATTCAGATGCAGAATAGCTCATTTCCTCAATAGGGAAAACACCAAATCATTGAAACATTACATTAAACTCAAAATAATGATATATTTGCATTTTCTAAAGAACCGCGGTCCTCCTAATATTTAGAAACATGTAATGATTTTGTTTCATTTTATGCAAACATAATTTATTAGATTCCCTATAATAAAACTTAAGTAAATGACAGGAGAAGCACTTTGCTTTACTTGTCACAAGTGGACAAAAGGGCTCTATCCAGGTTTGTGATTGTGTTTTTAATGAATAAATAAAATCAAACATGGACACATTGTAGTGTGTTTACTGTGTTTATTTATGCAAGTAAATTAATGTCTACTGTGGTGGCAGATTTCTTTTTTCATATATTAATCACATATTTAATTATATCACATTAGTTGTAGTAATATCACTTTCTCACTTTACCATAGTAAGAGCACTCCTGCCACTACTTTACATGCATGTGGAAAGTTAACACAGTGAGGCCATTGTAATGGGAGACATTAAACAGATAGTGAGACTTCTTCTGCTTATCAGGGATGTAAATCCTTAGGTGAAGGCTAAGCAGAAAACAAGGTCATAATTCTCTCTGTGCAGGAGGAGGTATAGCCCCCCGTGAGAGGGGCCAACATGTTAGAGTTTGTGCAATGTTCTTTGTCTGTGTGTCTGTATATAAGATGTAAGGGCGGTGGCCACAAGGCAGAGATGGTCCTGGTGTTTCACTGGGATACTCTCTCCACATTGCAATGTGTTTATTAAACCCACTTCAAATCAGGCTCACTGGGTTTGTTGCAGGTTATTGTTAAAATTTCCATAACAATTTGGCGTCACGAACAGGATTCCTCACGTGGGTTTCGCTGAATCGCAGGTACGCGGTGACTGGCCATCCTGGGGGAAAATTGCCCCAGTCCCACCGTTCTTTTCAAAAAAAATGGGGGGGAACCACTAGAGGCCTTCAGCGACTCAGACATGCAGGAATTTAACGAACTATGAGGAAAGAAATGGAAAAAGAATCTGCAACGGTGAGCTGTTTTGATTTGGGGGGAGTTTTCAAGCGGACCGCAAAAAGGGAAAACCTCAAAAAAGCGACGCCTAAATTATGGATTGTCGTGGGAAGGACCTTTCTGTCCTTGGGAAGGACTCTTCTGTCCTTGGGTTTATGGTTTTTAGCACTTTGTACCGAAGCAAAGGCTGCAGAGGGGACGCCCGGCTGCAATTGGGTGCTGAGCTCAGCAAAGCGGCTACAGGAGCCGTGGGGAGGTTGTGTCCCTGGAGGTGGTCTGGGTGAAAACTCCAAATGGGTGAAGTATGTGTTGTGTAAGAGAAAGATATTGACAGGGATAAGAGTTTGTTTTTTTGTTTGTAGTTTTTTTTGTTGTTGTTGCTTTTGTTGTTTTTTTTTTTGTTTTTTGTTTTGGATGGACCACTGGGAGGGAAACTTCAGGAATACGACGCCTGATTTCAGGACTGTTGTGGGAAGGACTCTGTCCTTAGTTTATGGTGTTTAACACTTTTGAACCACAAGGAAAAGGCTGGACGGCGAATGCGCTTGTCCACAAAGCTGAGGTCAGCAGTACGGCCTCCTCTGGGTGGTCCGGGCAAATCCAGGTTTTGATTGCATGATTTTTTTTTCTCTTTCAGAAATATGGGAAAGAGTATGTGCAGTATGAAGTGTGTAGAAACTGAGGAATACAGTAAAGAGAAGTGTGTGTGTGTGTGTGTGTGTGTGAGAAGTGCTGTGGGTGTGTGTATATCCGAGAGTGATGGAAAGAGAGGTGTTAAAATGTGGATAGAAGAATAAGAGAGGGAAAGTGTTAATGAGCAGTGATGAAAATGATATTAAATAGATGTTTTAGTGTTTTTGTACAGGTGGCTACGGAACTGGATCAACGTCCTCCACAAGCACAGCGGCCGGAGCAAAATGATAGATTAACATAATTGGAACCACACCCAGCCGTGTTTTGGCTGAATATTACACAGCTTCACTCCATGTACACTGAAGAACAAGCTTCGAGGGCGATCGATCTCTCCCTGAAGACAAAATGCAGTTCGAGAGCAACGGCGTCAACTTCAAGACTCGACAATGTGAACACACAGCAACACTGCCCTGAACCTTAAAGGGTTCAGCAGCATTTACAAATACCATGGATGGATGGAAGTATGCGCTTCCAGCGTCATCACTGTGTGTGAATGGACTTGAGAAGACTGTCTGAGTTTCACATTTGCCATACTGGGAGCTGAAATGGCAAAGGAAGAGACTGAAAAGAGTGAAAGACAAAGCTGAAGAAGAACGGCCCACTGGCCCCCTGACACGCCACAACTATGAACTGCTGCAGATGCAGGAGAGAGACAGAAGCTGTGAGAAGTGGGGAGAAGAGAGCATGGAGTTAAAATGAAGTCTGTTGTTGTTAATGTGAGAACACATGAAAATTGGAAAACTGTGGCCAGCTTTTCTTGTGGAGGTTGATAAAGAGTCCGTAGGATTGCAACAAAGGTAAAACTAAAACGCACACAAACACACATAAACAGAGAAATGTGAAGGAAAGGCAGTTCTAAGGACATGCCCTGCTGAATCTGCAGCTCCACTGCACACACACGTATTAAACCTGCCTACTAACACACATTGTTTCACTTGTTTCATTGGCAATTTTTTTTACTTAATACAAGATATTTTAGCTTGAAATAAGCGAAAAAATCTGCCAATGAAACAAGTGAAAATTGTCTAGTTTTTTTTCTAGTTTTAAGATTTACTGTCTTGAAACAAGTTCCTTTAGCTTACTGAAATGTTGCCCTTTAGCTGATTCTGTCTTGTTTTAAGTGTAATGAGATGATTTTGACTAGAAATAAGACAAATACTCTTGGTAAGATTTTGAGTTTTTGCAGTGCTCCCCACGTGTTCACCTTATGAGGTCACCAAATACTCTTGTCTTTATTGGTTTATGCATAAAGAGAGCAGGAACTTTCTCACTTGCACCTCAGCAAAGGTGTTTTTCTCTTCTGTACTAGAAGCACCAAGGTTAATCATAAACCAGGATTACCAGGATCCAGGTGCATTCTAGGGCACCCAGGCGTTTCAGGCTTTCTGTCATTTGAAATGAAAATGTTAGTATGTTATATAGATCAAAATACCAGCTAACTATAAGAACCTTGATGTGAGTCATCTGTTTGAACATACACTGTCTGTGTTCTCTAATACTCTGAAGTTTAATACTGAGAAACTGCAGGATACAACTTTAATTATTAACTGACAAGTGAGGTCTTTGTTTTTTGGAAATACAAATACATTTCCTCAAAGTCACCAAATAAAATACTCAATGTGTAATGAAGTGTATTTTATTTAAGAAAGCCACTAAAGACAAATAAAGTAGCTCTCTATGAATATATAAGGTGATGTCATGTGATCAGCTATAGCGAGGCATGCAAACTTTTCTTCTGTCAAAATAGTATGTGTGTGTCTGTGTGTGTATAAGTAAATAAACAGTGTTTATTTACTTATACACATTTACTTATATCATATGTGACTTCCTCTCCCAGGACCTGGGAGAGGAAGTCACATATGATGTGAGTATGGGCTTTGTGCCACTACTCTTCTTTTATCTTGTGCGCGTGACTTCTTTTTTATTTTTTTCTCTCTTTTTTCTGTAGACACACAACAAAACCATGGCGCAATGATAGACAGTTGGGTTATAATTAGCAAGCTGAGAAATATGGGCTCAAAATGTGGTCATAAATATTTTGTACTTGTAAATCAGTTTTGTACTTGTAAATCAGTTTTGTACTTGTAAATCAGGATTTGTATGTGTAAAAAGAATTTGTGTGTGTAAAAAAGATTTGCGTGTGTGTAAAAAAGATTTGTATGCGTAAAAAGAATTTGTGTGTGTGTAAAAAAGATTTGTATGTGTAAAAAGAATGTGTGTGTGCATAAAAAAGATTTGTATGTGTAAAAAGAATTTGTGTGTGCGTAAAAAAGATTTGTGTGCGGACTTGTGTGCCAAAGAAACCCTGCAAGTTACAAGTACGAATTTTGACCCTATTTTTCTTCCTTTCATCTGATTGGTCAATGTCATGTCAATCACAAATGTAACAAACCAATCAGAGAACAGATGGGTTTGGCTGTCGGAGGGGCACTTTTTTGAACGGCAGGTCCTTGAAGGGTAATACAG
Organism: Oreochromis niloticus; assembly: GCF_001858045.2. Taxonomy (NCBI): domain Eukaryota; kingdom Metazoa; phylum Chordata; class Actinopteri; order Cichliformes; family Cichlidae; genus Oreochromis; species Oreochromis niloticus. Next base: position 19,268,559 of record NC_031978.2, read on the forward strand.
TTTGAAGCTGGAGGATCTGTATATAAATATCCGATAGCAGCTAGGTCCGCTAACTTTCAGCAGCTGTTGAAAGGATAAAGTTGTGGTATGTCAGTGGTTAGAAATACCATTATTACTTTAGGATTGGTTTAACACAAAGTCAGGGCTGACCCGGGACCATTGCTGTGAGTCACAGTGCGCAGCATAAAAGTCCTTTCACATCAGATGCAGGATGTGCTGCTAATGCTAACTAAAAGCAAAGGATCCAGAATTTGTTGCGCTGGCTGCTGAGCTCTGTGGTTTCTTGCAGCAGCTCTACCTGTACTAGATGCACCTGCTCCTTGTCGTTTCTATCTCTGACTTTATGTCCTCTACAAGAGTTTCTGCTTTTTTTGCTAGTTCTTCAAATGTTCAATAAAAACATGTATGCTAATTCATAACGAAGAAAGCTTTGTAATGAAGACTGTCATTTCCAAAACACTGCCCGCCCTCCCCCCCGCGGTCCGCAGCGCTGTTGAAAAGGCTGTGGAAGTCCCTGTATTAAACACGTAGACCTGTGACACAAAAATCACCAAACTCGGACGACCACAGACTGTTTTCTTTCGTGGTGATGAAGGAAAACGCTGGGTTAGCATGTAAAAAGGCATTTATTCCCTTCAAAGACCTGCAGTTCAAAAAAAGCGCCTCTCCGACAGCCAAACCCATCTGTTCTCTGATTGGATTGTTACATTTGTATTGACATGACATTGACCAATCAGATGAAAGGAAGAAAAATAGGGTCAAAATTCGTACTTATAACTTGCAGTCCACTGATTTACAAGTACAAAATATTTATGACCACATTTTGAGCCCATAGAGAAAAGATTTCCTGTTTAGGGACTGATGTAACAATGGCTAACATGACTAAATCTGTAATGTGACAACACTGTGTAATATAAATAAGGTTGCTGCTGGGTACATTCCCTAAATAGTCTATCATTTGAATCACTCTAAATTAAGAAAGGCAACACTATTTTTGCACAAGTAAACAAAAGTTTTACCTTATTTAAAATAATAACTAAAAGCCAAATCTTCCTTGTCTGATTTCTGTTCATTGTCAACTACTGTTGAAAAACTCCAAGTATAATCATGTTTGCTGCAGTAATTTCTTTTGAGCCTTTGAATACTGGTTTAATTTTCAGTATGAAAAACATATGCTCATACAAAATTCCTGATAAGCACCAGAGTCTGCCTTTCCTGCAAATGGATAAGATATCCTGTTGCATTGCTATATATTAAACTAACTAAATATTTATGCATGGAAGTTAGTAGAAACTATAAGCAGACATTGGATTTATATAGCTGAACATTTCTGGTTTCTGATTGTGGTCAATAAAAGCAAGTTTTATTGATCATTGCAACTGAACTTGTTGCATGCATGTAAATGTTCCATTTAAAAAAAAAAGGATTACATTTCTGAAAAGTAATTTCAAAAACATCAGCTATTGTCTGAAGATGGTTAAGCTTTTAAAGATATATCATTTGCATCTATAAACAATGACTGATTCACAAAACAGGAGGTCTTGAACCACATATCCGTGATCCAGATAAAACTGCTACATAGGAAGCTGTGAAAACCTGGCCTTTGCACCCTAGCTGAGAGACTGGCAACTGATTAGCAGTAAACCAAAAATAAAAACAATTGTAATGATTTGCATTCACCAAAGAGCTACTGTGTGGACCTTGACATTATGACTGTTTTATCAAGTGGTGTTCCTGTTGTTGTAAATTTACTTACAATCCCATCTCTGAACCCAAAAACAAAACTTTTTATCATATTTTAATATCATCTTAAAATTAAAGGGAGTAAATCAATATTAAATACAATGTTCTGCATATAAGTTCAAATGCCATTTAGAAACACTTATTGTAATTCGCTGTTTTCGTGTGTGTGTAAATAACAAACACAGGCCATTTGTTAAAGCATTTTTTTACTGTAATAGCAGCCTCTAGTGGCCATTGAAATACTGATGCACAAAAACAATTTCTGTAGGGACAACCTAAGCAGAACCATCTGTGTGAAAAAATTACACCGGTGCAGAAATGACAAAATTGCAAGACCCAAACCAATGAAACCATCTTTCATCTTGTCTATCGATTAAATTAACTGGGAAACTGGGGTAAACTACACACTCATTGGCTCACAGTTTGATTGACAAGTCGATAGGCAATGTAAACAGGCTTAGTGAGCTCTAATCAGAACCATAATTTACAAAATGAGCTTTTATTCCATTTAGTATCATACAAATAATCTGAAAAAAAGTTTACTGAGGTCACAGGTCAAGTGGGGGGCAAGGAGGACTGAAAATTTAAAAGTACAGCAGTAAAAAATTTCCCACGTGTGGGACTAATAAAAGTTTATCTTATCTTACAATGTGCAAAGTTGGCAGTGACAGTTAGAGAGACCTAACCTCTCTAAGGAGGTTCCATCCGACTCAAAGGGGACAGAATCATGCCAGGAAAATTATGAATTATTTTTCTAGGAGTGCAAAAAGAAAAAAAGAAGAGGAAAAAACAAATGTGGTCACTGGCATTTCTGGAGTAATAAACACCTGGATTTTATAGGACTGTTAGTACTATTAGGAGTGTGAGATTATAAAAAAATAGAGATGAACGCTGGTTGGAGGGGTCCCCTGTGAATTTTTGCTTAAGTCCATCCCAACAGCAGCCTGCTGACCAGTTAAAAGAATGGAGTTTTAAGGCACTTCCAACTTTTCAAATTAGGAACTGGTAGCTAAATCTATCAAGAGGCCACTGGAGAAACTGGGACTTTTGGCACTTCAGCACTGGTTTCATTTTGCATTAGTTGCAGCTTGGTTGGGAGACGATCTCAGAAGAACATTAACATTTAACAAAAGAGCTTTAAAAGTTTTAAAAATCACCAAATTGCTGTTGGGGCAGATGTGTCTGTATATCATTTCAAAACTGTATTTCTCATTTTTATATTTCTCCTTTTATGGTCCTTTTTCCAGTTTGATGTCAGAGAAATCATGTCAAGTGTCTGTGGTCACTGCTTATATATACAAGTTAAGACAAAGTGCAATGATGCTTCCTGATGATGCGTTTATGGTCCGGTAATTGTTTCCTTTTTTTTTGTTTTGTTTTTTTGTTTTTTCAAATGAACTTTATTTAGAACAATAACAATGACAATCTCAAAGAGACAAGTGACATATTGAATCAATTGTTTCCTTTTGTGTATTGCCTTTTCCTACAGACAAGTACCGCAAACGTGCTGCAGTGCAGTCCTCCAAAATCCCAACTGCACGTTCCTAGTGGTGGATGACGTGGATGACGTTGTGCGTCGGTCAAACGGTGATTGGTTGAGAGGTGGGCCGAAACAGGGAAGGAAAGGACAGATGACTTCCACCAGGAGCAAGAGACGAGCTAAAAAATAATAATGAATACAGCAAGGCACAGACAGCGGCTGTAGAGGACGCTTTTCATTTCCTTTAACACTGTGTTTCACTTCAGCTCTTTGTATTCTGTAACTTCAGTGTTGTCCACGGCTGGCTGAGTAGCCCACACACCTGTAGCCTGCCACCTATTTTCGGCACTGCCTCCGTCGTCCACGGACTGCCAACGCGTTACCACTACTGTATAATGTACACCGATATATAAGTCACACCCCACTGTATGCTCGAGTCACACTGTAGCTCATTGGCGGAGCGGGGGGGTGGCTTACTGGGCTTAAGCCCGGGTTGTTTTTTCAGAAGCCCGGGGTCTTTTGGAGTGTAATTTTTTTCATAGTTAGTTGCCTGACTGACAACTGTATAAAACAAAAACTACACACAATATTCGAAGCACATAGCGCACACTGTGGGAATTTACGACTGTGCGTAAATTCCCCCTAATGTTGGTATGATCCGAGCTCAGGCACTAGGCGACTGAGCACCGCACTTGCGCACGTGAGCGGGGGGGGGGGGAGCGCAGCCAGGCAGACAGAGGAAAGCTTACCAAAGCAAATCATTCGTACTGTACAAATAATGTAAATATGACGGTGTATCACAAAAGATTGACATCAAACTCATCACTTGGCCCTTGCGTTACTTGCTCTTCGAGTGAATCAACAAATGGCGAAATGAAAAGCCGAACAACAATGCTGTTTTTTTAGAGAGTCTTACCTTATGTGTGTTTATTTCATATTTTCAGTTGTTACCCTCCACGGCTAAACAAAGCACAAAATCGGTTTCAGTTATCTACTGATGTACACAACAATGGACATTAGAGGGTTCTTTCAAAGAAAAAACTCAGGTAAATGCTATTTTATATATTATGCTTTGTATGTTGTTCAGTATATTTCTATGCAAATCAAGAGAATTTTCAATACACAGCAGTATATTCACAGTTGAACCCAGATATTTACATACACTTTAGGGAAAAAACATAAAAAACATTTATTTTTTTTTACTGTTAAACATCAATTTAGAGTAAACTTGTTTTGTTTTAGATAAATAAATATTGAAATATCTTTTGAATTAGTTAAATGTCAGAATAAAAAGAGAGAGAGAGCTGTCTATTTTAATCACTTTCATCAAATTTAGGGATATAAATAAAGTTTATTGTCTCTTTAATTAATAAGAAAACTCCAGATGATTCCATTCTGAGCTGAAGAAGCTTCTGATAGGTTAGTAGAGTCCATGTGAGTAAATTGGTGGCACACCTGCGGATGCATATAAGGCACCCCCAAAACACAGAGCCTGTTTCTTTGACATGGGAAAATCAAGAGATGTCAACCAAAACACCAGGAAAAGAATTGTGGCCCTCCATAAGTGTGGCTCAATTTTAAATACAATTTGGTGCCATTTGCAATAAAGAAATACAGACAATTTCTCTCTTTACTCTTAAATTTAACAAATATGTTTTTTATATTTATCAATCTAAAAAAATAAACATTTAGTCTGATTTGATGTTACAATTAAAAAAGTGTTTGTGTTTTTATCTGAAGAGTGTGTAAATATCTGGTTTCCACTGTATATTTGTTGATGTTGGTGTTTGGCTTGATTGTCAGCACAAAGAGGGAGAGAGAGGAACAGAGAGGGAGAGAGAGGGGAGAATGAGGACAGAACAGAGATGGAACAAGAGCCAGGTGAGACACACATGTTAGTCAAATGGTTGTTTGCCAAAAATCATGAGAACATGTATCTAGTGCCTAGTGTAACTTTTTAGATACCATTTGTTACTTTTCAAATTCTATATTTATTAAGTTATGCAGGCTTGTCTGCACAACAAGGCTAAATAATTATATAAACTTTTCTGAATCTAAATAGTGTACTTTGGTAGAATTAAAAAATAAGTGTAGTGCAGGTCTATGATGATTTTTAGTGCTACTATCATCTAGTTTTGATTCTGGTTCTGTTTTGGTTAAGTCCTAAGTAGTCCTGATTTTGAACCGTTGTAGTCCTGTTTTAATTCCCGATCAGTTCTGGGTCTGGTTGAATTGGGGTTTAGTCTGCGTGTCTTGATACAGCCCTGATTTTGTTCTGCCTTGCTGCTTAATTAAAAACTAGTTTAAGGTGTCCTGCATATGTGATTTTTTTTTTTTCTTAAATGAAGTCATTCTTTTTTTAACAAAACTCAAAACACAGCCTAATAAATCTTTAAGTCATTTCTAACCCCCCCCCCCACACACACACACACACACACACGCACACGCGTACTACCCTTCGGGGCTAAGCCCCGGGTGTACAAAATGTCTGGCTCCGCCTCTGCTGTAGCTTATTTCATACACGCCCAGAGGTGAACTTGAGATAAAGCTGTGAGAGCGACAGTCCTACAATTTCATGCAAACCAAGGATGTCGACGAGTGAGGACCCAGAGATAGTTATAATAGGATGTGGAGTATCGGGTATAGCAGCGGCTCACCGGCTTGTCAAAGCTGGATATCGTCATGTGCGGATACTTGAGGCGACTGGAAGAAGCGGGGGACGAATAAAAACAGCAGCTCTGGGTAAGTTTATATGTAGTTTCTGTTTTAGTCGGTTTCTACTTTACACTGTCAGAATATCAGAAACCAGCTAAATTAAATCCTTAGTAAGAACAACATTAATTCCTAAGTGTGAGCATCTTTTGCAGACAATCTAGGAGGATAAGCAATCCAACATGTTCTTGTCTCTTTTAATCACCTGCTGCTGTCAGCATCTTCTGTTGTACTTCTTTTCAGTTTCAGTATTTGGACTGTTGTGCAACTTTCTGATGTTTTCCGAATGGTGAAACAACACAAAAACTATGCCAGTGCATACAGACACCTCACATTAAACTTTTTACAGGACATTATGCAGTACCGTGAAAAACTAAGTGCATCTTAGCAACCAGGTGCAATGAAAGTCTGGATGAACCTCACTTAAAAAAAAAAAAAGGTTTTGGCAGTCTGCTGTAGGATCCAGGTGTGACCTGGGCACCTTGCAGTGGTTGAGTCGATCTCTGTGTGCCAACGTATTCTAAAGTCAAATGTGAGTCTGTCTCTCTGACAAGCTAAAGCTTGGCCCAAAGTAGGTCAGACAACAGGACCGTGATCCCAAGCACAGCAGCAAATCTAAAGCAGAATAGCTGAAAAAGAAAAGAATCGAGGTGCTGCAATGTCTCAGTCAACTTCCAGACCTCAACACGATTAAATGTGGGACCTTAACAGAGCTGTGCTTTAATGAATGCCCACCAACCTCAATAAACTGAAGCAACATTGTAAAGAAGAGTTGGCCAAAGTTCCTCCACAAAGACGTGAGAGACTACTAAAGTCATGCAGTCATGCAGAAAAGAATAACTTCAAGCTATTGCTGCTACAACTGGTTCTTCCAGCTTCCAGCTCATGGGCTGTCTTTAGTTTTTCTCAGAATTACAAAGAGTTCTGTGAAACCTGATCTACTAGTACAATGGCCTCCCATCATCAAGATAATTATGCTGTCAACTTAATCTTTGGTCAGTTTACTGTCATTGTGCAAGTAAATGTACACAAAGACTTGTTTTTCTTTGACAGGTAACACCATTACAGAGATTGGTGCGGCTTACATTCATGGCCCAACTGAGAAGAACCCATTGTTTTGTCTGGCTCGTGACTATGGCCTCTTGCCTCCAGAAGCCCTCAATCCAGAGAACCAGGCCGTAGACGTGGATGAAGATCCTCCCTTGGTCCCCAACTGGTTCAGCAGTTCAGGTCACCAGACATAGTAGCACAAGTGTACTTCAGCACATCACATCATCGTATATAATAATAGCGTGCATGGTAAGCTGTGGTTGTTATTACAACTTTAAATTCTGTCCCAAAGGTCAGAGGCTGAGTGCAGAAAGCATGGAACCAGCTGAGGAGCTGTTTCGTGAGATTTTGGATAACGCTTCAAAATTTCAAAATCCCCAAAACACATCCTGGAAGAGTTTAGGACATTTCATGCGAACAAAGGTGCATTGTTTTGAATTATGCTTGTTGCTGATGGTATAAAAACCTGTACAAAAAAACCACAAAAAAGAACTGTTTGTTGAAATTTTGTGCAGGCGCAGAACCAAGCAGCAGAAAGGTGGAAAGATGAGGATGAAACCACCAGGCAGCTGCTTCTCTCTGCCTTCAGTACTATGCTGAAGTTTGAGTGCTGTGGAAGTGCCACTCATAGCATGGATGACATAGACCTGGCAGGGTTTTCTATGTTTGAGAGCCTACGTGGTGTGGACTGCACGCTTCCAAGGTTTGTGCATCATTGTATGCATGAAGGATGTTAACATAAATGCCATTCATTTACTCGTCGTTTGCTCACCTGTAGCAATTTAAGTTTATGCCCTCACCACCAAGTGCTGTCAATGAGTAAAGCTGCATTGATTAATACTGAGTTATTAAAGTGGCAGTGATTTACATCCTTAGTCCCTTAATCCTTTGATCTAACTTTGAGACATTTTTTTAAAAGTCATGGGTTTGATTTCCATTCGCTGCACCTTAATTCATTTAGAGAATCATTAACCACGACTAAGTCTTGAAAGACTATGAAATAACCAGGAACACATGCTGAAACAACTTTAAGGTTGTATACTATTTTTGTTGTTCTTCTCTGGGTTCACAAACAAGACCTTTTTGAGAGGATGTAAATCTGACTGTAGATAGTATAAAAATTTTTAGATTTCAAGCCTTTTTCATTTTAATTTTGATGATTATGACGTATAGGCCATGAAAATCAGAAATCCAATATCTGAAATTGTGTGATTAGGTTTCACTTTAAGTGTTTGGAATATAGATAAAATAATATATATGCAAAGGTCACACTATTCTATTCTTTGGCGCCCTAATCTAATGAACCTCAATAGTAAGCAGTGAATCAACTTTTGCACACTTCATGGACACTCATCATCACTTTGTCATTATCAACAGCTATGATTATCACATCTAATATAAAATACAAATGTACTACAGATGCTGCATCATGGTCATCTTAGTTTATCTTATCTTGCAGAGGATTTGAGCGCCTAATCGAGAACTTGATGTCTGAACTCCCCTCTGATTTGGTGACCTACAATTGCCCTGTGCGCTGTGTCCACTGGAGCAACACAGAGGGTGGCTTAAGTCCTGTGACGGTTGAGTGTGAGAATGGGGAGAGGATTGCTGCTGATCACGTTATTGTCACTGTGCCCTTAGGTAAACTTCTTTTCATATACTTTATCCTGTTTTTCGTATCTCTAGATGAAATTGAGTAATTGTAAATTACTTGTTATGACCAATGTCAGAGCTTAATCTTGTGAGTGTTATTTTAACAATGGAGCACAGACCAAGTTAGATTTAACCCTCTGCTGCAGTTTATGCAATTTTTAATACGTTTTCTTTTTGTCAGGATATCTGAAGAAGCACCACTCCACTCTGTTCCACCCTCCTCTCCCGGCCCACAAGCTGAAGTCAATCGAGACACTAGGATTTGGAACATGTGACAAAATATTTGTGGAGTTTGAATCGCCGTGGTGGGATGCTGATTGTGAAATCATCTACCTCGTGTGGGAAGACGAGGTTTGTAGTTCAGCGGCCAGAATAGTTTCATAAGTATGTACAGAACCTGTGTCTTAATAACAGGTTGACAGGTATTTTTAAACTTTCTTGCACAATTTTAAAGATATGAACCTGTTTCTTTGTTTTTATATATATGATGCAATAAAATAAGTTCTCTCAGAAATGCTGCCTAGTAACAATAGAGACATTGTGTGAACTTGTGCTTTAGAGCCAGAGATCAGAGAGGACATAAACCCTTTTGTGTTTTCAGGCGACTGTGTCAGACCAAGTGTCAGATGTGAGTAAATCCTGGATAAGGAAGTTGGTGACATTCACTGTGCATAAACCTTCTGAAAAGTAAGTGACATGTTAATCTGAGGGACCATTAATGATTTTTCCCTCCTATAAGCTTTTCTTTGCAATTCAAACCAGCATTCTGACTTCTCTTGTTGATTAACACAAACTCTCAGGGGTAGCCATGTTCTGTGCGGCTGGATTTGTGGCCATGAGGCAGAGTATATGGAGACACTTCCTGAGGAGAAAGTGAGAGAATCAATCACAAAGCTCGTCCGTACATTCACAGGTAAGTTTTATATCTGATCTAAACCGTGTAGCTCTTTCCTCTATAGCATAATTAAAGATAAAAAATAAATATCAAAGAGACTAATGATTTTTAAAAAAAATAGTTGTTATACCTAAGAAAACTTCTCTGTATGCACAAGCATCACGACAGTTCAATTTTTTGTTAGAAATCTATAAAACATCTCATTGTTATAGGAATAAAACGAGTTCAGGTAATAAAGAGTATGTATGCAGATATAATGGCATTAAATCGAGCAGCAAACGTGTATGACTATTACCTAAATATCTTTATGTCTTACAGCAATAAGACTGAGTTTGTGGTTGAAACTGCTAATATAATATTGGCACAAATTGTATTTATATTTTAAAAAGCTGATAGTCATCACACTCTTACTTATATATAACATATTAATATTGGGAAAATAGTTCAGTATAGATTTATGAAACCAGGTCAGATTGCAGAGTTTATCCTCTGATGTTGACATGCCCGAAACAGGCCACTGTGCAGATGACAATTGATTGTAGAAAACTATGCAGCTATTTTACTTGATTGAAACCTTCTAGTGCAGAAATGTACATGTTAGAGTATTGAATAGGTATTGAATGGGCACCATTAAAGTAGAAGCTACCTGGTTTATGCCCAAGTGAACACACAAATCACCTGGACACTACGTCAGGAAGGGCACCCATAATAATCTGTCAAATCAAATATACAGAGCTGCCTGATGTGGCAACACCTTTTGGAAAGGGGAGCATCTAAAAGTAGCTTGAGGCTCAACTACAAGAAATATTCTTCTCAGGTAATTGATCCATAATTGATCCAGCTGCTGCTTTTTAATAAACCAGAATGTTTGGGGTGTATAAGGCACTGCCTGCTGAAATGAGCTAGGAAATAGTTACTGATATGCAGTATTCAAGTCCCACAAAGCTGTCATACATAGAGGGAAGGCTTTAATATGTAGTAAAAGTAATTTATTTATATCTGGGGGTTTTTTATATTTCCTGAAGTGGTTGAGCCTTGGTTATTTCATATTTGTGTGTAGGAAACAGTGCCATCACACCAAAGAGAATCCTGTGTTCCCGGTGGTTCACTGATCCCTGGACATACGGTTCCTACTGTCACCCAGCCATAGGCTGTACAGCCGAGGACCTGAAGAACATGATGGAACCTCTGCCTTCACAGGAAACTCTGTCACAGGTACAGAATGTCTTGAGCCACCTCTTAATTTTTGCTAATATTTTGCTTCTAAGGAGCCAGACTTTCATGTCATTGTTCTAAAGTGGTCTTGAGTAAGAGTTCTCTGGGCTTTTTTGAATTTCTTTAAAAATGTTCAATCCAGTCCTGGTACCTGACCATTTTCAAAGGAGCGTTTTGTCCGTTAAAACCCATTTTAAATGGTATCCTTTAGCGCTTTGTTACTAGCAGCCTGTTGAAAAAAAGCATCATTTGTTCACATTTGTTTATTCAATCTATAAAAAATGCCAGTGATAACACAGTTTGATAAGAATTGCTACTAGAAAACGTGACATATCTTGGCATGGTGTGCAGCATATGAACTATTAGTAAATCAAGTGAGTCATATTGCCCAGGGAAGTACTGACTTCTGTTACTTTATAGTTAGACAGAAAGTGACAAAATATAACCTTAAAAATTTTTTCTCACTTTTACTGCTTGTGTGTTTCAGCCCCTGCAGGTGTTGTTTGCTGGAGAGGCAACCCATCCTTACTTTTACTCCACTGTCCATGGAGCAATTCTCACTGGGTGGAGAGAAGCAGATAGACTCATCACTCACTACTAGGCTTCTGTTAGCCCATGAATTCCCTGTAATCTAAGAAATTTAAAGATAAAGACTTTTCTTTTAGCTTTTTTTTTTTTTTTTTACTAAAAAACAATCAGATAAGTCTTTTATCTTTTCTGACTGCTCTTTAGTCAGATAAGATAAAAGACAAATCTTATCTGTGTCTTATCTGGTGACACTGAGTAATCATAGTGGTTGTCTGTTCGCACTAAAAACCACAGTGCTGAATATGGGAAAAAAGAGGGCTTGTGGCATAGTTATGTTGAAATCTGGAGTTCCACTCCTTATCTGGGTTTAAAGGTTGACACATTACATTATACATTAGTCATTGCTAACATGTTGCCAAGGGAACTTTTACTGGTGGGGTTGTTGGTAATATTAATACAAGTAAAATTATGTTTTTGTTGTGATTTTAAAAATAAGAATATGCACAAACTGAATCAACAACAGCCAACAATTTTAATAAAAAATATCAAAGAATAAGAGCACTGAACAATTTTAGTGTATTATGAACAAATAAGACACAGCCAACCATGGCATACCATAAAAACGACAGGTAGATCACAAGTGACTTAATCGCTACAGGCAAGCAGTAGTTGGGCAGGTGCTTGGATAAAATTTGCAAAGCAAAGCAGGTACAATAGAAAAAATACACATGGCAGGCAAACTAGCAGGAAATTATTGAAAAGTGGGTCAGTGTGGCGTGGGGTTAGTGATACAACCCTTACTGAGTGTGACTCAGGACAGAATTGATTAAAAATGGGAAAACGAGCAGATATGGATGAAGTAAGCTAGATAAAATGTAGCTATGTAATAGCTTTATTTTCCATAGTGGAAATATTCATACATAAATGCATTCCCTGGACATCGCCACTATTTCCCGATGCATTATAAGCACAAATCAAGGTCTAGTTCAAATCATCTGTTTTAAACCACAATCAGGACCAATGACTGTAGTAGTTGCTTGTGTGTTTTTATCTTTCTATAGAGTAAAAAGACCACAAATATAATGTGTGATTCAGATGCAGAATAGCTCATTTCCCCAATAGGGAGAACACCAAATCATTGAAACATTACATTAAACTCAAAATAATGATATATTTGCATTTTCTAAAGAACCGCGGTCCTCCTAATATTTAGAAATATGTAATGATTTTGTTTCATTTTATGCAAACATAATTTATTAGATTCCCTATAATAAAACTTAAGTAAATGACAGGAGAAGCACTTTGCTTTACTTGTCACAAGTGGACAAAAGGGCTCTATCCAGGTTTGTGATTGTGTTTTTAATGAATAAATAAAATCAAACATGGACACATTGTAGTGTGTTTACTGTGTTTATTTATGCAAGTAAATTAATGTCTACTTATGAGAATATTGACAATACTGTGCATTGTTAAGAGATTACATTGCTGCATTCTGTTGTTTTTGTCCTTTTTTTCTCCCCACGTGTTCACCTTATGAGGTCACCAAATACTCTTGTCTTTATTGGTTTATGCATAAAGAGAGCAGGAACTTTCTCACTTGCACCTCAGCAAAGGTGTTTTTCTCTTCTGTACTAGAAGCACCAAGGTTAATCATAAACCAGGATTACCAGGATCCAGGTGCATTCTAGGGCACCCAGGCGTTTCAGGCTTTCTGTCATTTGAAATGAAAATGTTAGTATGTTATATAGATCAAAATACCAGCTAACTATAAGAACCTTGATATGAGTCATCTGTTTGAACATACACTGTCTGTGTTCTCTAATACTCTGAAGTTTAATACTGAGAAACTGCAGGATACAACTTTAATTATTAACTGACAAGTGAGGTCTTTGTTTTTTGGAAATACAAATACATTTCCTCAAAGTCACCAAATAAAATACTCAATGTGTAATGAAGTGTATTTTATTTAAGAAAGCCACTAAAGACAAATAAAGTAGCTCTCTATGAATATATAAGGTGATGTCATGTGATAAGCTATAGCGAGGCATGCAAACTTTTCTTCTGTCAGCTCATCTGTCCCTATGCTGCAAAGCTTTTTTTGGAGGAGTGACCACTCCTTAGAAACACTTTGCATCTTCAACTTTGCCATCCAGCTCCTGTTTCTTGTTCTTGCCACTGCTTCCAAACCATACATCAGGGATGGGGGAACTCTGGGCCTCAAGGGCCGGTGTCCTGCAGGTTTTGGATATCACCCTGGGTCAACACACCTGAGTCAAATGATTAGTTCATTACCAGGCCTCTGGAGAACTTGTTGGACATGTTGGACGTGTGTTGGATTAAGGACACATCAAAAAACCTGCAGGACACCAGCCCTTGAGGCCTAGAGTTCCCCCACCCCTGCCATGCATCATAGCAAATCTTATTACCACCTTGTAAACCTTTCCTTTCACTCTGGCTGCTGTCTTTCAGCCACTCCACCCTTCCTGAAACTCTCTTTTCATGTCTCTTGTGCATCGTCTGATGCTTTGGATGGTTGACCTCAAGCATTTATTTACATGCACCTTTTGGCTTATTTCCAAAGGAAAAGAAAAGAAGTCAAAACCCAGCTGTGTATATGTGAGTGAGCGCATATACACATCCTACCAAGTTTCAACATGGGTATCTCAAAATTTTGAATTACTAACTGAAACTTATGAGGACAAAAGAGAGAAAATAACTTGAAATTTTAAGTTATTAAGTTAAAATTTTGAAATAACCTGAAATTTTGGCTTATAGATTAAAAAAAAATGAAAATCCTATTTATTTTTCATATTTTCAATGTATTTTCTTTATAATGGCGAGAATAACTTTCCATATAGTCAAGCTTTCTAAGGAAAAACGGAAAATTGACTTTATTTTGAAAATCTTGACCGGAAGAATTTTTGTTCGCAGCGGGTTTTTTTTTTTTTTTAGCTCCACAGAGGAAGGACGCAGCTGCGGTTCACCATTGTTGCCAGACATGGGTGGACACAGGGACGCGAAAGTAGTGATAATAGGATGTGGGATAGCTGGCATAGCAGCAGCACAGAAACTGGTAAAAGCTGGTTTTCATCATGTGCGGATACTGGAGGCGACAGGAAGAAGCGGAGGACGAATAAAAACAGGAAGGATCGGTGAGTAACGTGCACTTAGGGCTTTTTCAGTCAATCTGCAGTTCTTTTAATTCTGGTTTCCGCAAATTACAAAAATACATTTTCTTGTCATGATGGCAAGCAACAGTGTAAAGTCTTTTTTTATTTCCTCGCACTACAAGTTCACGTTGGATGTGATTGGATGAGCTAAAGTAAAATCGCAGCATACAGATGCATGCCAGGGATATGATAGAAGGACTTTGGATACTACGTTATAACACCTTATAGCACAGCTGTATAATGAGCTGAAGTCTGGCAGAAACTTACACATTGCATAACCTTAATGTATAGCTCCTCCAAGCATCATAAAGTGGTGTGTGGCAAAGGTTTTGCGGACCTATATGCTGGATTCGTAAGAGAGGGAAGCGAAGTAAAGAAAGAAGCCTTAGTGCTGTAAACTGTTCAAAATACAAGATGCAAATAATGTGGAGCAATATGCTGCTACCATTCTGCAACTGACTGGATCAAGTTGGTAATGACATTCAATATGCTTTTGATAATACAGTAACTAAGAGTGATAAATTATTGAAAGCCACATTTAACAGAAATTAATATTTAACTGTTACATTTGAGTTCAGTAGCCTTTCTGTTCTATAGGAATATAACTAGATTACAATCAACTGGCAGCTGGTTGAGTCCCCTCGATTTGTGCTAACTGACAAAGCCTCATTCAAACCGATGGAAACATGCATTTATAAATTAGACAGCTATTATATGAAACCTTCAACAATCTCTCCTAGAGTGATTGGACTCAATCCAAGTCAGACTACAACAGAAAGGTTGCCTTCTATAAGGTGAGATTATTCATAGCATCCCCAGAGTATTTTAGTTTATCGATACTATGCCGTATCAATTCCTCCCCCTATCTTTGTCATTTATTTACCAAAAAGTGATTGCAGGAATTTTAACTTTTTCAGAAATGACTTGTTGGTTTTGTTGGTCAAAAACATGTCAAATATAGCGCTAATAAATGATATCAAGTCATTTTGAGCCAGAAAGAATATTCCTATCTCAAGGTAGAAGCTGCGATCAGTTTTTGGCAAACTGTTATATTTGCTATATTTCTCTGAGTAACAACTCTCATTTACCATAAAAATTAGTTTTTCAGGAGCAATCTGGCTAAGAGGGAAGCAAAATTAACATCACTGTTATATAATAGCAGTCTAATTTATAAAAGCAGACGAACTGCTGCCATGTTTCCATCAGTTTGAATACATATTTTCAGGGCCCGAAAAGAACTAGATATTTTATATATGTAGGTACAATAGGTAGAGGTAGGTAGGTAAAGTAAAGTAAAATAGGTAAAGGTAGAGTCACGAAGATACTTGAAAAACAGGCCATTTCTTTGATATGTATGTACATATATATATATATATATATATATATATATATATATATACACATACATATATATATATATATATATATATACACATACATATATATATATATAGATATATAGATATAGATATAGATATATATACATATAGATATAGATATGTATAGATAGAGATATATATATATTTGGCTGACGATCACTTTTTGGGACAACACCAGCAAATAATAGAGCACCAAACAGAGACAGAGATTTAACAAAAGGACGCAGGACTTCAAAGACAAAATTAAGAAACTATAATTTCAGCGCAAAAACCTAAAACATAATTAAAAGAACAAAGGAATTCATACATAAGAAAAACACTTTAAGAATAAACTCAGAACATTGGGTCAGAGAATCGGGATCATGACACCAAGGTCTGTAAATGATACTACTGTGTTAACTAATCTCACTACTGTTGTCTCTTAGGACAAAATGCATTCAACAATATACAACATGGTGTAGAAGAAACTAGACACATTTAAAAAAAAAAAAATAGAAATACAATTAAAACCTGTTCCTGTGTAACAGTATATTGGATCTTGTGGTTATTAAAACAGTAGGCTGATTGGTTGTCTAGCCAACCCTTGCCTATACCCTATACCCTTGCCATGCAGCTCTAATACAACAACAGCATGGCAAGGGTATACAGTATATAGTCTAATTATTAAAAGTTGTTTCCTTCTCTGCTTCTGGACAAAATCTTTTTACCTGTAGGTGATAAAATTGTCGAGATAGGAGCAAACTGGATCCACGGGCCGTGTGAGGAGAACCCGGTGTTTTGTCTGGCCCGTCAGTATGGGCTTTTGGATCCAGAAGCCCTCAAGCCGGAGAACCAGGCCTTGGATGTCGGAGGCCATCTTCCTTGGGCTCCCAGATTCTTCAGCAGTTCAGGTTCAAGGATGTTTTTATAAAGTTTTTTTTTTTTTTTTGTAGATTAGTAAAGTTTTGATTAGTCTTACGCCTAACCTAATTACTGGGGCTGGGAAGGTACGTAGTTAAAGAGTGAAAAAGTCCATGAGGAGTAGAGAATTCCCTGCTTTTTATGGAGATGACTTCATGGAGCAAATGGATTTTAAATTAATTTAAAAGATTCAGAGCGTACTAAATCTTTCTTGGTCATCTTTATTGAATGGGAAGATAAAGTGTGAAACCAGCATTTGAGAAGAGCTCTGAACTGGAGGAGAGGTTAAAAAAAATGTAGAGAAGTCTAGATTTTCCTGACCAGTGTTCTTGTGTAACATCTGCAGGTCGGGAGCTGAACGCTGAGGACATCTTACCTGCTCAGAAATTGTTTTTGGAGCTGATAAATGAAAGTTCCGATTTTCAGAGTCAAAGAGGAGAACCCTGGCCCAGTGTGGGAGATTTCTTACGGGCACAGGTACATTTCTGGCTGTGTTTTTGTCCTCTGCAAATCAGTTGTCATCCATTAGTGGCATCTAGATTCTCACATGAATTGTGGGTGTGTTTCTTTGCTTGTTATCTGGTGTAGGTGCAACAGCATGCAGCAGAGAAATGGAAAGATGTTGATGAAGCCACCAGATCTCTGCGACTCTGTGTGATCAGTAACATGCTGAAGGTTGAGTGCTGTGTCAATGGGACTCACACCATGGATGAGGTCAGCATGGGGGCCTTTGGCGTATACAAGACTCTACCTGGACTGGACTGTACATTCCCAGGGTTCGTACTCCTGACGCTGTGCAAAACCAAGCATTTATCTTGTTAGGGCAAACAAGCAAATAGTCAGTCTTAATTATTATCTTGGTATATTAGTCAACCTGTTAATTAATGCAATATTAAATTTAACTCAGTAAATTGTTGCAGCATATATGACTTAAAAGTTATGTCCTTTTTTTGTACAGTGGCTATGAAGGTCTAACCCAGAACTTGATGGCAGAGCTCCCCGCTGGTTTAGTGACCTACAATAAGCCTGTGCGCTGTGTCAACTGGACCAGCGCAAAGAGCGCAGAGCCTGTGATGGTTGAGTGTGATGATGGCCAGAAGCTTGTCGCTGATCACGTTATAGTCACCATACCGCTCGGTAAGTTTCACACGCGTATAATGCTGATTTATACCTCAGTGTATGAAGGTTTTATTACTTAATAAATGCTCCCTTATTCACACAGGGTCACAAAAACAGGTACTTCCACATTGAGGCTCAGTGAATTTAAAGTTGTTCTCTTTTTGTCAGGATACTTGAAGAAGCACCACTCGACCCTGTTCCATCCTCCTCTCCCTCTGCACAAGCTGCACTCCGTCCAGAGGCTGGGTTTTGGGACAAACAATAAAATATTTGTGGAGTTTGATTCACCGTGGTGGGATGCTGACTGTGAGGTCATCTTCTTCGTGTGGGAAGATGAGGTGAGATTTCATAAAGGCATACTCTTTATGATACTGTGCATGTTCTGCAGCTGTGCTTAATCTTATGATTTAAACAGGAGTACATCAGCTCATATCTCTGTTTCAAAATGTTTGTAGGTTTATTCTGGTTGTTAGATTCTTTTGCAAACTCTTGAATGTCTGTTTAATCCCTTTTCATACTTCAGGATGCTGTGGTGGACCAGGTGCCAGATGTGCAATCATCCTGGATAAAGAAGTTGTTTGGCTTCACTGTACTCAAACCCACTGAAAGGTCAACTGCTCACAAAATGACAGTGCTTGCCCAGGATTTTAGATTTGCACTGAGTGGTAAAAAACATGCTAATTCATAAATTAAGAGTGTAGTTCTCTCTGGTTTAACCTTCAGGTACGGCCACCTTCTATGTGGCTGGATTTCTGGACATGAGTCAGAGTACATGGAAACACTGTCTGAACAGCAGGTCACAGATGCCATCACACAGCTTATTCGCAGGTTTACAGGTGAGTCCAGACAGATCATTAGTTTCTATCTTCCGAAAGTCATTTTAGAAAGATATTTTTTGTTACTTTTGCATGTTTAGGGAACCCCATCATCACCCCAAGGAGAATCCTGCGCTCCCAGTGGTTTCACGACCCGTGGACGTGTGGATCCTACAGTAATCTTGGAAAAGGCTGTTCAGAGCAGGATCTGGACAACTTGATGGAGCCGCTTCCACCAAAAGGATCAAAATCACAAGTAGCTACATATTATATTCACACTCAAACATGTGCCCTGAGCACTCAAACCACCAGAAACATCATTAAAGGTCTAACACTTCTTTTTAATTTGCCTCTTTCAGCCCTTACAGGTGTTGTTCGCTGGAGAGGCAACTCATCACTGCTACTTCTCGACCGTCCATGGAGCTGTTCTCACCGGGTGGAGAGAAGCTGATAGACTTATCTCACACTACTCACTCATTACTCCTTCTGAGTTTCCAAAGTCAAAGTTTTAAAAAATTGCTCTTTGACAGTAAAATGCTCAAATTTACTATAATATAAAAATGTACTTCACTTTTGATGTGTGTTACATTATTTTAAAACAATGAAAATCAGAGTGAATATGAGGGCTTGCTGCTGATTTAAGGATGTTTAATGGACCTCACTGGTACTTTCAACCAGTACAGGCAACCCACACAATGTGTAGAATAATGATGTGTTGACATGAATAATGGTTGTTAATACTGACTATGCAAATTTGTCATTTGAGGACTGACGATGACTGACTGAACTTTCCTTTTGCAAACTCGAATTGTTGCGTTTGGACTGATTTTAATTAACTATGAATAAACTGTATTTTCTAGTGGATTGGTTTTTTGTGAATTTAATTTTTTAGAAACTAAGCACATCTCCTGACATGATGTGTTTTAAGGTAAATATTACGAGGTGCTTCAAGTCAAAAATGCTAGAACAGCTTTAAAACTTTTTAGCTGTTTAAGCAAACTCAGAGACAGAGCTGTTTCCCCGATGTGATGTTTGTGTAATGAATGCATGGTCGGAAGAGGTCCAATTTCGCTGCAGGCAACTGCAAGTGACAAATAAAGGCTGCATCATCATCATAGGAAGAAGACTTTAGATGCAGTAGAAAGATATTGTGTTGACTGGAAAGTAAGTGTAAATTCTAATAAAAGTAAAATGTTTGCAAGATGTGAAGTAAGAAAGTTCCATCACTTTAAATTTGGAATTTCTGTATTACAAGCAGTGGGTCATTATGCTTATCTTGGTGTCACATTTAATTACAATAATCTCTTAAAAATGCTATTAAATCAACTGGGGCATATTTGGAAAGCTCTATACCAGAGGCGTGGGACCATGAAGATATTTCATTAATTGAATGTTAAAGCAAGCATTTGAATATACAGGATTTTATTATTTATGGGAACATACCAGAGTGGTGAATGATAGCTATAAGAGCGCTAATTGAGATGAGTATATTTGATATTCTGAGACAAAATTGGAATTCCAAAATGTTTAATAATAGTGTTTCCAATAAATTACAGAATATTTAAACAATAGATCAAACTGGAATAAAATTTGTGTGTTTCTATTTTGTGTTATCTGGAAAAGGTTTAGATGCGGTGTTAGTGGTATCCCAGTCATTATGGGCAGATTTTATGGAGTTATATGTACTAAATGTTTATGTGAACTTTGTAGATTAGGGAAACTTGGAGATGACCATCATTACTTATTTGAATGTAGTCATTTTAAGTTGCAAAAACAAAAATGCCTGTGTATTTTAGGTTGAGACCAAATGTTTATAAGATGGAGACGTTGCTTAATACTAAGAATATTGTTATGGTGCGTAAATTTGCAAAATTTTATAAAGAAATTGTATTTAAACGTGGATGTGGGTGATTTGTTGGGAGAATCAAATAGAGCCTAAAGTCTGTACCAAAACAGGGGTTTTAAAAGCTTTTTTCATCTCCCTACCACCATCTTTGACACCGTCATCAGTTTTTATTCAAGGACACGGAAGCGTTTCTGCAGGGGGCAGTAGTAAGTTATACGAACCTGAAAAAAGTAGAAGAAGTCGTCTTCATGCCGGAACAAAAAACGTTTGACGGAAGATTCGAGTCGGGATGTAAACAGTGAGACACATGTCCATTCCTGTTTAGTGCACCCAGTTGAGTCAAAGTAAGTGTTTTGTTAAAACAAATGAAGGACGGTGGATACATATTTGGGTAAATAGCATGAAACTGTACCAGGCACTTCGTCATGTCGACAAGTTCAGAACCGTTTTCGACTTTGGCGGACGGGAAGTGGCTCACTGGTTCCCCGGACACATGGCTAAAGGTGACAGCTTCGGCTTTACATTGGCTGTAAAGTGTGGTTTGTGATGCTTTTGTAAAGCAGGTAATCTGGTGTGTGAGGTCATTTCTTGATCACATAGTTGCTGAAATAATTTGTTCTTTGTAGGACTAAAACAGATGAGAGCCAACCTGAAGAGTGTGGACTGCATCATAGAAATACACGATGCCAGAATATCCTTTTTATTATATCACGCCATAAAACAGCATCATCTTTAAAAACAAAAACAAATAAAAACCGTATTTTCTGGTGGGTGCTGCAAGACGCCAGCTGTCATAGCTTTTATTGTTGATATTTGGACTTTTTTTCTGTGTTATTCTGTTAACCAATACCTTAATAATCGATGAGACATTTTTGGCATAATTTTAGGGTGAAAACTTTTGTATTGGTGTAATTTTTTTCTATTTTAATTTTAAGCCTGAATATTTTTATTTATTTGTTTATTTATTTATTTTTTTTTATAAAAAAAGCCCTTACCTCTACCTAAAGTACCTCTGCATCATCAGAGGATATGATGGGTTATGATGTATAGACAATCTATACACTCTTAAAAACAAATTCTTTTATAGACAACGTAGCAATTAACCCTTTGACAACAATTAAGCTTTTACTTTGAAATGGGAAAAAATGGTGTATATAAGTAGTGAGTTTTTTTCTATTTTTGATTTTCTTAAATATATTGAAGGACAGGAGACAAGGTCACATAAGAAAAAAAGAGCACATTGATATAAACATTAACAGTGTATATGGATTTTATCACCTTTTTTAATCCTTAAGAGAAACTCTTAAGAATAAAAACATTTTGTGCAAAAGGTACTCTATGCACCATGTTAAGTATTTTCATTGTAGAAGCAACCTTTTTTAAGGCACAGCAGGAAAATAAAACAGGGAAGAAAAAAGCACATTGCTTTGTGATTCGGAGTAACCTTTTAAACTTTACTTAAAGAAAGAGCTACAGGAGAGACAGAGAGTTTTCACTATTATGCCAATAAACATGGTGTATAGTTGTCACAATAGAAGGTGCATCACTGTGAACTGATCTGGGAGATGCACATGAGCTGATTTAAAAAATAAAAAAACAGCCATAACTACACGAATAATATATTTATCTGTGCACGATTTTGGCAAGATAACAACTAAATTATGTAGAAAGTGGTTTAGTTTAGTTCAGAGTTTGTTTACCATCTGAGCAAGGCAGGTGTTTCTAGTCCTCTACTAAGTACTCTATGTGTGTTTGAATTTCAAAAATAGCATGTGGTCAGGTGATAATTTGATATATAGAAAGTGTACTCGTTTTAGAAAGAAAACTGGAGGAGCCCTGTGAAGCCTTAACTTTAAAAACATCCCATTCTCTGGAAGAAACCCGGTGTTTCAGGACACACTGAGTGCCAAACCACATTTGCTAATTCTCAACAAGATGGACCTCGCTGATCTGTCCAACAAGCAGGTACAAATTCTTGCAGCAGCTTTGGCAGAGTCGCATGTCAGCAGCATTTTACTGTACTACAGCTACATTTACTCTGCAGAGAATCCTGAAGAAGCTAGAAAAAGAAGGGATGACACATGTTCTCTTCACAGACTGCTTAAAGCAGAGAGACGACAACATCAAAAAGGTAGTAAACATTTTACTGTTTGCAGCAGTTTGCTACACAGCTAAAAAGTTGCAAAAGTTATGAGCACAGATGTGCAAACTAATTCTGTCTTCTTTTCTTTAGCTGGTGCCAATGGTGATGGATATTATTGCAAGCAAACCACGCTTTAACAGAGAGGAGGTACATTCACTCTGGACTGTTAAACTATATTGTTTTAGTGCACTGTGGCAGAGAACATATATCCTCACTGCTTCTATACAACCTCAAATTCAATTTCTTGCACAAGATATGAGGTATGTCCAGAAAAAGTGCCACAAACTATAAAAAATTGCACTCATACCCTCACCATGCTGTGAGTAGTGCCTATAAAATAGTGACATGTCCCTCCTTGGATATCTTTATCTTAAAGCTACAAATATGGAAGCAAATTACTCACCAATTTCTACTATGTTGAAGAAATTAGTTTTCTTTTAATGTTACATTTTCTTACTGCATGTTTTGTATTTAAAATGCGACCACATTAACCTGGTTAAACTTTCAGAATACAAATTACTGCCTGATGGTGATTGGAGTGCCCAATGTTGGGAAATCGTCTCTTATTAACTCGTTGAGAAGAACAAACCTAAAAAAGGGTAAATACAGAAAAGCTGTGGATTGACTTGGAGATTTCAGTATAACTTTCACCTCCTCGTTATCAAGTGTTGCACTTGTACACTAATTTCAGGTCGTGCATCTCGAGTAGGTGGGGAACCAGGAATAACCAAAGCGGTCCTCACTAAAATTCAGGTGTGTGTGGAGGATGTGTTTGCCTTTGTTTGTGTTTTGATGGGTTTTTTTTTATTTTGATGGTCTGATCAACCTTTCAGTATTTATAACTGCTGTTGTCCTCAGGTGTGTGAGCGGCCCATAATGTACCTGTTAGACACACCTGGAGTCTTGCCTCCTAAAATTGAGAGTGTTGAAACAGGCATGAAGCTGGCCTTATGTGGTATGCAGAATATTTTTTCCCCTAACATAATTATTGTCAGTTTGTATATATGATAAAATTATTTTGTTTTCTGAATAGTTGGATTTCTTGTTTATACAGAATGATTTGAAATCTTTTTTTCTGCAGGAACTATACTGGACCATTTAGTGGGTGAAGACATCATCGCTGACTACTTACTCTATTCTCTGAACAGGCTGGGAAAGTTCAGGTGGAACTTTTCTTTCTCCTATATTGTGTTCATGTGCATTTTTTAAAAATTTAGCTTTCTCTTGAATGTTTACTGTATAGACGTGTTTGTGTGCAGTTATGTGGAGAAATATGATCTTCAAGAGCCTAGTGACGACATCCAGCATGTCCTCAAACGCATTGCTGTAAAACTTGGAAAAACTCAGCGGGTCAAAGCGATTACTGGAGTGGGTAAGACACTGCTCATCCTACGCATACTACTGCTATGTACAGTGTAATTAATGATTTATTTATCTGTCATTTTATTTTATTTATTTGCTTCTTTACTGGGAACAAAATTGATATCACTGCCTTGTCTGTGTTGCTAGCAGCTTTGTAGTTTAGCATGAAGGCTTGAAATGGGGATAAAAAAAACAAGTCTGCAGGCAGGAGCCTTAAATAAATAATTTTTATATTTAAAAGTAGTACAAAACCTCTAATTTAACTTGAAAAGCAAATACATGTGTTTTCTAAAGAAAAAAAAAATCTTACTATTCCTGAAAAATAAAAGTGACTGCAGCTGGCCACTTCCTTAGTTACTATTACTGAGTCAAGATTTGAAGACTGTGGGTCACTGTGTGGTCTTCTGCCACTGTAGCCCATCTGCTTCAACATTTCATGTGATGTGTGTTCAACATTCCTTGAGTTACTGCTGCCTTCCTGTCAGCTCAAAGCAGCCTGACCATCAACTCTGGCATCAACAAAAGCATTTTCACCCAAAGAACTGCCACTCACTGGATATTTTCCCTTTTTCTGGCCATTCTCTGTAAACCTTGGAGATGGCTGAGGGGTGAAAATCCCTTTAGATCAGAACTTTCTGAAATATTAACTCCAGCTCAGATCAGTGGCACAACCACTTAAGTCACTTAAGTCAACTTTCTTGCCCATGCTCATGCTCAGTTTGAATTTAAGTAGGTGGTCTTCATCATGTCTTCATGCTTAATGCATCAAGTGACTGGATGATCATATATTAGCTTTAATCAGCAGTTTAACCTACTGCAGTACTTTTTTGGAACTACTTGCCTTCATTCAGGGGCAATCCTCATGGTTTGTTGCACTTTTCTCTTTTAACGGTTCAATCCCTTTTTTTCCTTGTCTCTTTCAGGAAATGTTACCATCACAATACCAAACTACACAGCAGCAGCATATGATTTCATAAGAGCCTTCAGGAAAGGAGAGCTGGGTCAAGTAATGCTCGACTGACCCGAGTCATTTTACCGATGATAACTAAAAACTGTTTCTGGATCTCTTCAAGACCATGTAGTCTGTGTCTGCACTGATAGTGCAGTTTTTTGGGCTTGGGGATGATGTAAAAAGTGACCAGACTCCTGTATGATTTGTAAATAAAAGACATTTATTAAATAGTCATTCTCAGTTTTGCTTGTAGGATACATGAGACAGATATCCAGGGTGGTGTAAACAGGATATTTATTGGCATAAAGACAGTGATAACAAACTCTTTAATTATTATGTACATCCGTGTAGCATATAATAGAGTGCACTTGTAAATGTGGAACAGTCTGTTGCTCCTGAGTGTCTTCTGTAGGTAGATTTTTTTTTTTTCTTGGAAGATGTAAACACCATGAAAACCTTTCAGAGACGCCGGTCGCTCTTGAGAGCAGCAGTAGGTTTGCCTCTCATCCATGTCATGATCACAGATCTCAGCTGAATTTCAGGTGTTATTAAAAAAAGAGTGTGAACTGTTCAGAATGCGAAGACGATTGTGGAAAACTAGCTGTCCCAAAGCATAGCACTCTTACTTATTCTTTAAATCAAAGCATAATTATTGTAGAAAGAATGAAGTGAAACGTGTTGCATTGGTTGAGGTTGGAAGCTGAACAAAAACACGTATTTTCCTCTGTAAAATAAATAAGTCCATATTTCAGAGAAAAATTACTAATACTGTTTAAATTCAGGGTTGAGAAACTGCTGGTGCCAGGTCCCTTTCAGTTAATTAAACGTTATAAAGTAACTGATAATCTGTATTTTATATGAACTGCAGCAAGTCCAAACTTTATATTAATACACAGGTCTGCTTTTGCATACAGATAGATTCTCTCATTTGTACAGAGCTGCAGTACAGGTCACTTTTTATTTTGTGCATATTATTAAAAGTATATATTTTTTTAATTTGGCAGTAGTGAAAATTGGCAGAAAGCAGCTCGGTTAGACTCTGAAGAGTCATTGGCATTTTGCTGATATGTTCTTCAGTGAAATACTAAGATTTAAGCTTTAGGGGTGGAAATTGACAGTAGTTTCTGTTATATATGCAGAGGTAAAGTCTGAGAGGTGAAATGTCCCCATGAATACTGAGCTGGTAACGCAGCCTGTTGTTCGCCGGTTGGAAAAACTGTAAAAAGTACAGTACAGTGATGTTTTTGTGATTGTTTTGTTCTGCTCCTGTGTGGCCGCTCTAACTGGTCTTATCCGCGCAGGTTCCAGTCAGTCCTCCGCATTATAATCATAACCTGGATGGAACCTCGGTTCTAGATCCAATCACAAATGTATCCTACAAATCACCCAAATATCTACAGTATACTGTCCATCAAGAGTCCATATTTTGGGGAAAACATTGTGATAATGACAGAAACTACTTTAGAGAAAAAAGATCCATTTTGAGTAGAGCCTGACATTAGAGCATCAAAGTAATTGGTCCTGTTGTAGTAATCCAGCTCTTCCTCCGAGTTGTCTGTGTTGCTGCGTCGGTAGGCAGATGCGTACCATTTATCTGCCGTTAACGCCACTGCTGCCCCTGCTGCTGCTGCGCTTGCCACCCTCACCGGTGACGTCCGTCCGGCCACCCTGAAGCGAGAGCGGGTCCCGCCGTAAGCACCTCCTCCCCTGTAGGTCCCTGCTGTGGAGCTGCGGGAGGGCGACCCTCGAGAGGAACCCCTGGACCCTCCACGTCCGCCTTTACACAGCGTGGGCTCAAACAGGAAGGCAGAGAGCAGGAGGCAAGTCCAGCATGTTGCAACCACCTGGTTCATCCCAGACATCTGTACAGGAAGAGGACACGATGAAGCAAGCAGGCACATCTTAAACCTTCCTTTGGTGGCATGGCTAAACCTTTGATGCAGTGGTCAAATATGGACTTAGAAAATATTTTGTCTGTTTTGTAAATATATAGGAAGTTTTTGTCAGTTTGCATATACAGTCATCATGGTAATTCGGGGCTTTTAATGATTTCTTTGGGCTGCTCTTTTTCTAGACTGAAGTGATTATACAGCATACGTCTTTCATGATTTTAAAAGTGAAGAATTGGGTGCACAAGTTTTAACTTATTTTGAATTTACTTTCATCCACACAGGGTCAAAATTATACGTGCAATATGTACACACATACCCACTAATATTTAGTTACATGTCCCATAGCAAGTAGCACCTCAACCAGATGCTTTTGGTAGCCATTAACAAGATTCTGGCATAATCATGGCTGCATATTTGACCACTCTTGTTAGAAGAATTGGCAAAGTTCATTTAAATTGATTGGTTTCCTGGCACAGACCCAGCTTTTAAGTCTAGTCCAAAAAGGGTTGAGGTCAAGGCTTTGGGAAGGTCATTCCAGAAACTTAATGTTAGCCGGCTTTATCCATTACAAAACCAGTTTCTTTATTACTGCATCCACTTTGTGGAATGTACCACTGGCAGCAAAACAGCCCCACAGCATGATGCTACCACCACCATGCTTGACAGCTCATACAGTGTCCTTAGGTTTGAAAGCCACATCTTTAGTCCCCCAAACATACCTCTTGTCATTATGACCAGATATCAACCTTTCTCTTGTCTGACCATAAACCTTTTCTCCAGAAGGCATCTGACTTGTTGATATGGGCAGCTACAAATTTCAATCAAGCTTGAAGGTGCTGATATAGGACAAGGGGCTTCGTTCTTGGTCGGCACCATCTCAGTCCATGACAATGTCGCTTCACTGTGGACAGGCACACTGGTGTTCCAGCAGTTTCCACTTCATGGGAGGCTTGAGCTTTGGTGGCTCCTTGGTTTTCCCTGAACACCCTAACCAATTTCCTCTCATTAGACAGCATGGGTCTTCTACCAAACCTTGGCAAAGTGCTGACATATCTGAATAAGTTATACTTACATTTGAACAGATGATCTTGGAATTGCCATGGTTTTTTAATAGAAATAGCTCTAAAACACCTTCCTTACTTGTGTAAATCTACAGTTCTCCTTAGATCCTCACTGAGTTTTTTGCCTTTGCCATTGTTCTAAGTATTGGACAATCCACTAAGTGTCAAACAAATCCTTTTTATGCTGGCAAAGAGAATCAGTTGTAGTTAATCTTGACCTCGTTAAGCTAAAAGACATACATATATATATATATATATATATATATATGTATGTATATATATGTGTGTGCGTGTGTGTGTGTATACCATAAATTTGCTGGGAGTGTGAAGGATTCTTATTTTTATTTCCAGTAGCACGGCTTTTGAGGAAACAGCTCTATGTACTTCTGAATGACTTCTGTGCACTGATTATTTTTGTATGATGTTAGAAAAACACCATATGTTTGTGTGTTTTAAAAAATACCAGCTAATGTGGATAGACAGCACTGTCTATGTTACTGACCCCAAAAAATTGATGTGTCCTTTTAATGCTCAGTGCTTCTGTTGCACATCATTCCCCTCTCCATTAGAGTGGAACAGTTTAAACCGAAATATGCTCAGCAAAGAAAATTGCATTTGGGTCTCAGCCTGCAGTGAGACTACATGCAATAATATTCATAAAATGGAGGGTTATAAATAAAAGGCAAAAAAATAATAATATGGCGTGTTTGTTGGTGGTAATAGGCCATCGTTTGTAATGCATGGCTGGCTTCTAGCAGGAAACTGGGCCACTGTTTTCAAAGATTAAAAAAATATCTTCGATAATATATTTTCCATATCTTAAAACTTGTCCTTTTACATAAAAAACAAATGGTCATATATATAGAAATGCAAAACGCATCCTGTTTGTTTGTCTTGTACATTCTCATAAATTAGCGCTTTCATGTTACAGCCTGATCATCGATTTAAAAAAAATCATAATTATATATTGGATTTATACACCCAGGTTACACGCTACATCAAAACAGTCTTACCTTTATTCCCTGGTGTTGTTAAGCCTGTTAATGGGTTGGTACTCGGAGGAAAGATGGGGGGGATTGTCGTGTACGGCGCAGGCTTGTTCCATCAGACGGATGCGAGAGCGCGCAGCACGCTCACAGAAACATCTGAGCATCAAATATTGTTATGCTGACTTCAATAATTTTTCATAGGCATTTTTATAATCTTAGTTTATATTTAATGTTTTTAATATTAGTTTTAAAAATGATTTCGCGATCTTATTTATATAGAAAGTAAAACTGGTGTATTTCCTCTGTTTATATATGAAAATACAAAGGTATATCTCTATATGATCTCATGAACTCTGACTTTCCCCTTTCTGTAGATACGTTTAAATACATATTAATTCAAATTAATAGGCTATAAGCAAAAGACGTTTTTCTATGTGATTATTCTATAAGCTTTTCTATATGAAAAGCTACTGTAGTAAATTAAAGAAATATGCCAGAACGAATAAATAAATGTGTAAAATTACAGAAAAGCTTGTCAATGCTTATTGTCTTTGAATTAGGTCTTTGTTTTTTAAAATAGAAGTTAAAAGTCCAAAATCTATGCCCTCCTTCATATGGTGCAAAACCATCCAGTGGGCGGATTGGAGTATTTCCCTGGCCTATTCTATTCTAGCCTTATGTTTGACATCCCTGACTTATAATAATATATCAATTTTGTGCAAAAACAGGAAAATGATGGAGAGGACAGGGATATTTCATCACGTATGCAGAATAAAATATATTTCACCTCCGCAGACAGCAGGCGGCGGTAGCGCGAGTTTCTGTCACGTGCTCGTTCATGGACAACACCAACAAATAAGAACCGACAGGAGGCGAGCGAGAGCTGCTAGCTGCTCCCGTAGCAACTTCTCTGACGTCCAGTCTGCTGTCATGGCCTTCCTCTGCAGAAGTGCTGCTTCGCTGCTGAAGCCCTACCGAGCTGCCCCGGCCGTGCTATCCGCAGCTCGTCTCTACAGCTCAGGTGTTTTTGTGTGTTTGTGGTTTAAGCTCCACCGTGTCTGTAGGGGTCTAGTTGTTGCAGCTGCACCAACAACTGCTACAATGTCAAAAACCTGCGTCACTGTCTGTGCAACGACCTCAAGTTTAGGGCAACAGTTTATGTGTTGTTGGGGGGTTTTTTTTGCATCGCAAGGACTTTGTTTGCGGAGCTTAGATGTGAGAAAATGTTCCCAGTTTTGTTAATGTTGTGTTGTGTGCGGTTTACAAAGGGAATCTGAACGTGGCATCTTCCAGGTGATGTCTATTTCAAGGCGTTTTTTAAATGAAGACAAAAATCAGGCGCATGAAAAAGTGGGCAATGCTGACCGTTTAGTCTTTGCAATTATCATTATCATCATTATTATTATTATTCTTGCTACTATTTTTTTACATTTATTTTCTGATGACTTTGTTTGAAGTTTATGTGACCTGGTGGAATTTGGCTCACACAAGAAGAGAGCCATTTTTGAATTACACAACACAGTGAGCGATCATTCACTAACAGCCTGTTATAGACAACCGCAAAGTCGGTAGATTTTTAATGGATTTGTGCAGATCTGACGGTCATAAGTCTATAATAACTGTCTGCACATACAGGATTGTGCAAAAGTTTTGGCACCCCTCATTCGTGTATATTTTGCTAGGAAATTGGTAAATGGGTGGAAAAATCTGTTGAAACATACAAGTAGGTAGGAGAAAATTCTTACTGCATATTCAGTATTTGGTGTGATCACCTTTGTTCTTCAGGGCAGCTTTACTGTCATTTCTTTAAGTAGTCTTCAGGAAGAGTTCTCCAGGCTTTTTGAAGGACATTCAAAGCTGGATGTTGTTCCCTTTTTTGCTCTGTTCGCTGTCAAGATAATCCCACGCTGTTTCAATAATGCAGAGGTTTAAGATCTGGGGAAGCCAATCCATGTCTTTGTTATGCTGAAAAATTAACTTGTTGCCAATCGCATGCTCTCCATTTGGTATTGCATGGTGGATCAAAATCTTCTGGTACTTCTTTGTGTCTGTCCTGAAAGACGTGAGCCTCAGTTTAATATGGCTCTAAATACCAGGTTAAAGGTGCAGAGTAATTTGAACATTTAACACAAATAAATGCTGTAACTTTGCTCACTGTCTGAAGCCATACTACTAGGCTGTTGGTGTTAATCCTTAACTGTTTCTTGAATAATTAACTTTGACTTTTGATATCAGTGTTTTTCTTATGATGATAACTTGAGCATGAGCTGCAGCCTTGATCTTATCCCATGCAGCTGCACATGAGGAATTAAATGTCCAGGGTAGTCAGATCAGACATTAAAGCTTTTATCTTGCCTCAGTATAAAGAGTGTGATGTCCCATTGAGTTCACATGAGAACAGGGTAGGTATTTGCTCAAAAATTCTCAGTTAGCCAGTCTAGTTTAGGAGTGGGCAGGTCTCCCTTTTTCTTTTTTGTGTTGTTTTTGCTGTATTTTTATAAAATACTTTCTAAATAAAGTATTAAAAAGCAGAACGAGGACAATAACAGCACAAGTTACATTGGAAGTTTTAAAATCGGTGTTAATGTTGATTTTTGTCTTCATACAGGTGGTAACTATGAGTATATTTTGGTGGAAAAGCGAGGCGAGAAGAAAAACGTGGGTTTCATTCAGCTGAACCGACCTAAGGCTCTCAATGCTCTGTGCGACGGGCTGATGAAGGAGGTGGGACAGGCGCTGGATGCGTTTGAAGCTGATGGAGACGTCGGCGCTGTCGTCATCACAGGCAGCGAAAAGGCCTTTGCTGGTGAGGACTTTTTTCTGTCCTTGTATTTGCAGATTTCCTCCTTTTTAAAGGCACGCAAAGCTGTTTACGTGAAATTGAGTTTGGTGTGGACTTTTTTGCAGCTGGAGCCGACATTAAAGAGATGCAGAATCGAACCTTCCAGGAGTGTTACGGTGGAAACTTCCTGGCTCACTGGAACAGAGTGTCCACAGTGAAAAAGCCTGTGATAGCAGCTGTCAATGGATTTGCTGTAGGTTTCAAGTTTTTGTTTTTTGTTTTTTTGTTTGCTTGTTTTCAGTTTGGGATTTTCATGTAGGCTTGTTACTGTTGATGAGTGGGGGATGAGGTCGGGTTGGTAGCTGTTTTTAATTCTTCAAAAATCCAAGCGTTCTTGGTTGGGCTCTTTGCAGGACAGTTTCGAGGCTCAGAAAGTGGATGTCACACTGTAGAGGGGCATCATTGTTAAAACTAAGGACAACAGAAGTAATATGTTCAGTTGTATCATCCAAACGTGCATTCTGCTCTTTCAGCTCGGTGGAGGGTGCGAGTTTGCGATGATGTGTGACATCATCTATGCCGGGGAGAAGGCTCAGTTTGGCCAACCAGAAATCCTGCTGGGGACCATTCCTGGTAAAGTCTAATTTATGGATTACTGTACTTTTCTTCCTGTTAAACTGCACCTCTTTACTAGAGGCTGGCTTTTTGAGCAGTCAATTGTAAAGCTTTTCTGCTCATCGCGTCACTTAAGTTGTAGGCCGCGTGTGTCAGTTTTCACATCGCATCCTGTGTCGCGAGACACAATCTTTGTGGCACATTGGCCTGCTGTGCCATTTTAATGAAAATCCTGCACAGACATACTGACACACAGAGGAAGATGTTGGAATTGTTTAAAAATTGAAAATTGTTTGAATTTGTGGAAAAAACTATGCAAAGAAAAAACTCGACAAAGTCTTGGCTTCTGGTTTTAACTTCTTCTCTTCCTTATCAGCATGTATGACGCGATATTGTCTGAGTGGCAACACCTATTGCGTAGGAGAATACGGCAGTAGCTTTTTGCACCTTAACAAGTATAAATGACTGTATCTGTGTGATGACATCACTGAGGCGGGTTTATTGGCACCTTAACTTCTGTCTGCCTGTAGGGGCGGGTGGCACCCAGAGGCTGACGCGTGCAGTGGGCAAATCCCTGGCGATGGAAATGGTACTAACAGGGGACAGGATTGGTGCTCAAGAGGCAAAGCAATCAGGTAATGACAATTAGCACTGCAAAGGCGCTTAAGGTTCTACAAGTTTCTGCTTTATATAAACAACCTTTTCTTAAAAAGGATTATTTTTAGATTGTGGTTTTGGTACTTTTATATACAGGAAGGTACTGAATAGTTCTGCACCTGGATAACAGCAAAGCTTAACTGCACAGAGCCTGCTTTTAAACAAAAATGTGACATGAATAGTGTGGCAAATAAACTGACATATTATATTTATTGTTCTCAACTGTGTATCTTTGTGTTTCTTAGGTTTGGTGAGTAAAGTTTATCCCGTGGACCAGCTGGTGTCTGAAGCCGTAAAATGTGGAGAGAAGATTGCTGCCAACTCCAAACTCGTGTCCGCTATGGCTAAAGAGGCTGTTAATGCAGGTATGCACATTTTAAAAGACTAAATATTTTTAAACCGACTGAGCTGAATATGTTGGATGTTTTCTCTGACTCATCTTCTGTGTGACGGCAGCTTTTGAACTGACTCTAGCTGAGGGAAATCGCTTGGAAAAGCGCTTATTCCATGCTACATTTGCAACGGTGAGTAGAAGAACTAATATGGGATTAAGTGAAAACAGAGTCAGATTTTAATAATCAAGCCATGATCTGCTTTTGTTTTGTTTTTTTTGTTTTTCCCTTCCCTACAGGATGACCGTAAAGAAGGAATGACTGCCTTTGTGGAGAAGAGAAAGGCCAGTTTCCAGGACAATTAGAAAAGGAGCAGATCAAAATTACGGTCAAGAACACCAAGTTTTATGATAGCAGTGGCTCACTTCCTTGTGTGTAATATCCTGAGTGATGCAAAAATCCAGGATTATTGGAATTTGCCAGCTGCTGGGACTAGGATTTGCCACCATGTGAGTGCACAAGAGTGTCTTTCTCACTGAAGCCCCATCTGACGAGGATCAGCATCAAAATCAAATGGAGTTTGGGTGCAAGGGGGCTGAATGTGAATATGATTTGATATCTGTGATTATAGTCAGTGTGTAACAGGTGGTGTAGGGCATGTGACATGTACTGACTTTGCCTTTTCATTTATCAAACATTTGTATTTTGTAGGCAAGTTATTCTGTACATTTTACAAATAAACCCTGGGAGTGACTCTAAAGGCAAGAAGACATGGGAAGACTTTATTAATTATTCACTCGTAAACACATTAGTTTATTCCATAACACATTTTATATCAAGTGAACCTTCATAAACATCGCATTTGCTTATTGGCAAGCAGGGGCTGATTTGTAACATGCTAACAAAGCACATGCTTACCAGCTGCTTTGTTAGGTACACAGGTTCCACTGCTCATTAATACAAAAATATCTCATCAACCAGTCACGTGGCAGCAACCCAGTGCCTTCAGGCAAGAGAGCATCTGCTGAAGCTCAAACTGAGCAGCGCATCTATACTGGAAACTTTTTGCATTTCTCACAGAGATGGATTTTTTTTCTTTTCTTTTTTTATAGGAGGTAAGAGAAGTTACAAGAACAGACACTTGGTTATAAATACACAATATCAAAAGTATAAACTGAGAGTATTAAAAGATATTAATAAAAAGCGACAGGTTATTGCACCTACTAACAGTACATTCAAACGCTTAATTTAGCACTCTGTTACAGGAACTAAGCAGCAGTTTTTGTTTATGTTACAAATTTGAGTGTTCATATCAAACCTTGAAGAAGATTGGCCGCAGTAGCAGGAGACCACTCCCCATTTCCATCCCTTTAGGACCAAGGTATACTAGTCTTCTGATGGCTGCTTCCAGCAGGATAACACTCCATGTCACAAAACTCAGATCCTCTCAAACTGGTTTCTTGAAAATAACCTAGAATTTACTGTAGTCAAATCACCTCCATACGCACCAGATCTCAATCCACTACAGCACCTTTGGGATGTGGTCGAACAGGAGAGTCACATCATGGGAATGTGGCCTTCAGACCGCTAGATGGCCCTCTTGCGCTGTAAACAAGTGCAGGGAAACGTGACATGGCCAGAAAGTCCTCTGGTCGGCCAACAGGACCGACAGAGACCCCGAGCTGGAGAAGTAAGGTCAAATTCACTGCTATGAAGTCACTAAAATACAACTCTGGGTTTTATATATTCGATATGATCAATCTGCAGAAAAATGTAACACTATATCTTTATTCAAAATAAATGGTGTCGTTTGCATCGGGCTTGGGATAAAGTGTCAGCTGTCTTTTTTTTTTCTTCTTAAATTACTAGCTCTGTGCCATACTCCAAATTTTGCGATGACTGATACCAAGTAGATACAGGACCAGTATTTCTGATGCCCATGGTGATATTTTTAACTTATGAAGGGAGCTTATAAAGGAAAAGGAGTGAATCATTACCAGTTTGCCAAATTTTGAAAGCATTTTAATAACCATTAAATCAATGTGATTTTAGTTTTCCACAAAATACACCTTATATTTTGAAACTTTTTTATAACATCCAAATGTTATGGGTTTTTTAAATGTGTTACAGGTTATAAATAAAATAGATGGGACAGACAACACAATAAGGTTCAGATATTTTTTCATAGAGCAAGTTTTTTCTTCATTTCCATCAAAGGAAATAAAAATTTAACACACTTATATAAAGAACTTAGATGCTAGGGAAAAATGTATCGATCATGTATAGTATGAGTCCAATACCAGCGTTGGTATCGATATTATTGATATTTGGTTGCTCTTGCCACCTCCGTAAATTACTGATAAGCACTGCAAATCTCGGCAGCAAGCATGCAAAAAGTTAAAGTTAAAAAACAACTATAAAAAAACTATAGATAAGATAAGAGTTCCCCATCACCTATTGAGTGGGGATTTTCGGGGCCACATAAACCCATAATTTTCACTTCAAAGAAAACACCAGAACAAATTTGGTTAGTGCGCACTTTCTTTTGCCGCTCCAGTCATCAGGAGGCACCTTCTTTCTCTCTGATCTTCACACGGCGGTGCCCCATATCTCCACAAGTCCGTGTCCTAATTGATTTTTTTATTCAATATTCCCCTGGAGCTTGCTTTCTTGTCAGCCCCTTGAAACAAACCTTTAAAAAGGAGAAGGGGGTGAAAAAACTGGTCTCTTCTCTCCGCGGGGAAGCACAAAAGTCCGCAGAGAGGGCCCGAAAAGAAACCCCTCTTTGAGGCTACCGAAAGGTCAAAATAATAAATGTAGACTCAATTGAGGCTCTTCGCAGACAAAGGAAGCAAAACGTTACATTTTGGCAGCGTGGACCCTCGTAGCGTGATAAACTCATTTAAAGAAGCCGGAATAAAGAGAGAGCAGCGTGGGTCCGGGGAGGGTGAAGGGGCTCTCAAGTCTGGCAGACAGGCCTGACTCCCGCAAAGGGCCTTTTCTCCTGCTCAGCAGCCCCCCCAAAACTCTTATCTTCTTAAACAGCAGTGCAGCAGTGCCAGTCATGCCCGGATATCTCCGCTTTTATGTCCGCGTTATATTCTCATAAAATCCGTTTGCATGCATTGAAATTCAGGCAGCTGCATTTAGTAAGCAAAGCAATATTTTCTCATGAGAAGTTACATACAAACTTAAAAGGTAAGGTTATAGCTAGTTAACGAAAGCAAAACATAAGAATTTATATAGTCCTTTACTTGGATATGAGATAAATGCAGATCGTGGATATTTGTTTGCAGATTAAAAGCGAGCAATAAAGCGCCAGTGTTTCTTCGGTGCATTATTACCAGCATCTGTAAATTCTGTGTAAAAGCCCACAAGCCTGCAACCGTGACTTTACTTTTTAGAAAGCCTTTTTATATGCAGATCAGCACCGGGCTGGCTCTGCGGTCATGGAAAGGATTCCTCAGCATTTTTCTTTTCATCCAGCTGAGAGCATTTCTGGCTAGATGAAACAAGCCGGGTGGAGTGTGGTTTTCATCGTACAAATATTTTCATTATCTCACATTCTTGGCGTCACAGATCGGGTCGGAATAACACGTTCACTGGTGTCTGCTTTGGATTATGCCCACCCAAGGGTGTCAGAAACAACACGGACCTAAGATTAATTACACCAGACTACAGGCGAACAACGCGACCCTGCTTTATAGATTCACATAAGCACAGTGTCGTTAGATAACTTTTACTAACTGAAGCAAAAAGAAAACACAAATTATTTATAAGCTTATTTAGTACTCGTTTAGGCCACATTAGTATTTTTATGCTATTATTTATTTATTCTAAAAACTGGGCTTTCTGATTTTTGAGACTGTATTTAAAGTTTAAGAAAAGTGAGCTAACCAATCAGATTTGTCAGTTTTAGCACGTGATGCGTAAGGAAGCCTGTCAAGATAATTAATGCTAAAGCTACTAAACCCTTTATCCGGCAAACCAACACCGAAAAATAATAACAGTTTTTAATCTTAGCTTGACGATAGAATCTTCCGCCATAACACTTAACATTTAAAACTTTTAAGTTTTTGTCTTCCTAAATTGGTAATTTTATGTTCCTAGCATGTCACAAACGAAGACGGAAGTTGTCTACAGGGACTACTCTCGCATCGCTTGAGTCTTCTCCGATTCTCCGTGTTTTGAAGCTGCAGGAATGGTCGTGCTAAGAGGAATCCCCTCTGTTTTATCACCTGAACTTCTGTATGCTCTCGCTAAAATGGGCCACGGGGATGAACTGGGTATGATAATTACACGCACACAGAGCTGCTAACAGCAGTGACCTGTATACCCTCTGCTTGGAGGCATGCTGCACACTGCTGTGCTAATCTGAGTTTATGTCAACACCACGTAAAAAGGATCATTAACCTGTAGCTACACGGCACAGTTACAGAGATGTTACTCACTCTTCATGAAGTCACTCACTCGTTTAATTATTTTCAGTGCTTGCTGATGCTAATTTCCCAGCATCTTCTATTTGTGCATGTGGCCCAAAGGAAATAAGGGCTGATGGTATGTAAATACACCTGCCTATAAATTTAAAAAAATGTGTGCGTGTCCTTCAAGTTTATCGTTCAGACTGTGTCTAACCTTTATCCAGGGTTGGGGATCCCACGGCTTTTGGAGGCTGTTTTGAAGCTTTTGCCCCTGGACACCTATGTCCCCTCTCCGGTACTGCGTTAAAGCATCTGCATAGACCTTCTGTCGTTTTTGTGCCTGACTGTTTAATATTTAGTTCATATCATGTAAAATCTGTGCTGCTGTGTTTCTACAGGCTGCAGTTATGGATCTAGTAGATAGTGACAAGCAGAGATGTTTAGCTGTGCCTGTGTGGGGCACCTACGAACAGCTCTTGAGGCAGGCAGGCTCTCAGGTAAGACGACCCGTTCACCCTGTTATTAAGTGAAACAAAATGAGTGTGTGTTCATTTGATTTGTGACTGTCTGTGTGCTGATTTCTGTTTATATACAGGTTTCTCTTGAGAAGGTGGAAAGGTTTGCTTTCTATGAACGAGCCAAGAAGGCCTACGCTGTTGTGGCAACAGGGTTGGTGTATTTTCTCTGCCTTCATTTGAGTCTAGGAACAGCTAGATTGAGTTGCATTGCTAAAAGTGCACTTCTATGTTTCAAAATCAAGTGTAGAAATGGTTCCATTTGTAAAAAGAAAGAAAAAGATGTTTCGTGCTAGAAATCATTCTCATGATTTATCTGCCAGTTGTTGTTGTTTTTCTTTTCTTTTTCTTTTTTTTTCATAAATTAGCAAACCTACAGCATCATGAATCAAGAAGTGTCTCATCTCGATAATCAGATTGTTGCACTGGTTTTAATCGCTTCATTGTCATGAACAAATCTGGATATCATTGCAGAGGTCTGGAGCTAGTTTAATTATTGGAGATTATGGTCTGCACGCTAAAGTTTAAAATCAAAACAAAAGGCTTTTTTCTTTTTCTTTCTTTCTTTCTTTCTTTCTTTCTTTCTTTCTTTTTTTTTTTTTACATTTTCTCTTTATGATTTTCCTCAGGGAGACGGCTCTGTATGGTAACCTGATACTGAAGAAGGGGGTCATTCCTGCTGAGCAGCTACAGTGACACGCACACACACACACATTTTGAACACATTTGATGATTTCAGTTTTTAATTTCTGTTGTTCTGTGATATTAGGCACTAATTGAATTCTTTACAGTCAAAATCATCATATTTTGTGAATTCATATGCATTTTTTTTCAAATATGCAATCACTGCTGTAAAAACAATGTATATTTTTATAACTGATTTCTGCATTATATGTTTATATCAATAAATAAATGAAACACAGTCTCTGATGGGAGTGTTTACAGTATCTTTATCATCAAGATGCATACGAGCGACACAGATTTAGGTGTTCTTGCTTAGTGAAGCTTTAAGGCAGTGTAATTGAATCAAATGAAGCTCTTGATTTTTTTAAATATTTTGTTTGTACTCGGTTGCAGCTACATGAACTTAAATGATAAAGAGCTGAGTTGTTGGAGGATCAGCGATGGTAGATCTTATCCAGATCTTCCTCTGGCTGAGTGTGCTTCTTCTGAGGTGGAAAATTGACAGGATAGGCAGCTCTGATGT
The DNA here is from genome assembly GCF_001858045.2 of Oreochromis niloticus. Taxonomy (NCBI): domain Eukaryota; kingdom Metazoa; phylum Chordata; class Actinopteri; order Cichliformes; family Cichlidae; genus Oreochromis; species Oreochromis niloticus. Next base: position 19,307,992 of record NC_031978.2, read on the forward strand.
TGTCCTGGTGAAAGACAGCCCTGACTGGTTCTTTGTGGTACACAGCATCCATGTCCTCCTCAGGCTCAAGGTGAACCCTGGCCTGACTTTTAACCGCCATCTGAGGTATCAGCTGCTCAGCCAGGAGGACAGGGGGGACATCCAAGTTTTGGTTTCGACCTCGGAGGAGATTATCCGTTGAGGGATGGTACAGCTCATCCAGGTCTTCCTCAGCCTTCAGATATTTTTTCTCCTGTCCGCTGCCTCTCATACTCTTCCAGATCTTCATGTTGGGGTCAATATCATAGTGGGTCCTATCCATATCCTCAGGAGGCTCAACTGCCACTGCCCAGGATGGCTTTCCTCTCTCATCTATAGACCTGAAATGAGTATCACACACCATTTGTTTTTATCAGTCTAAGCAAACATGAGAACCTTTATTTTAGTTTAAGAAACTCCAACTCACATGACAGCTTTCTGGAAGACTTCATCTGAAAGTTTATTCTGAGAGAAGATAATAATACAGGATTACGGTTCAAATAAATACTATTAACCATAAAAACATGTTTAAAGGTAACAGTAAGGTTGTTTTGTTTCAATGTAATATAAGATTAGAAGTACATACCCAAGGCTTTGCTGTGACGCCAAATATCAGCGAAACGCAGACGATTAGAGAAATCCTACCAGGGGAACGAATTTGGGTTAATTGCTAGAGTTCAACTTCATACTTCATAAACACAGATCCCTGTCAACTTACAAAAACAACTCATCTAATCTATAAGCATTAAAAACAAGCTAAATCTTAGAAGAGATTTCTCACCTGAACATGGTGCGTCTTCCTGCTGGCAGCTCAGTGTTTGGAACAAGATCGCCTTCTGAACACCTGCTACTGAAACGAAGGACCAAAGATCTATCTATAAACCTGCTGTCCCGACCTTTGTATCCTCCAAGTGCCAGCCGTAAGTAACTTATCATTTCTAATCTCGCCTGTGTTTTGTGTTGGTGCCATTAAAATTCCTCTTTCTGTCAAAGTACACTCCACGTATCTGAGCAGAATATGTCAAATGTAAAATGTTTTTCTTATTTATATCATCCTGTATTTTTCTGTGTTGTCATTTAAAAAAAGTTATCCTTGTCTCGGTTATGCAAACACAGCTAGAATATGTAATCAATTTGCAATATTGTAATTACATTTCATGCAATTATCTCCCTTATCAAGGCTGTAAAGCTCCTTATCTTTATTACTGAGAGTAAGAGATAAACTTTATTATCATGCAGCAGTAGTTTCTCCAAGCTCTATACAACGATGGTCTCTAACCTCAGTAACTATGGTATATATGGCTGTCAACTAGTTAGCAGCAAACACCAGTGGATTATCCTTTCTTTCTGTACTTGGTTACATTTGCAGCATTGTATTAAACTGCAGTTTTCTATCTGAACATCTTCACTGGTGATGAGTTCGGAGCTCATCTGCTGTCATTGTGTGCAGAAAGACGGTAACCAATCACACACATAGTCATCTATAAAATGATTCTCAGTGAACTGCCAGCACATTTTACCACTGGTAGTTTTAACTCAATACACTCACACAGTTGCACACTGCGTTTTCCACAGAGTTTGGTTTTGCTGCTCTCTGTTTTAATAATCTTTTTATTACATATTTTCATCGCTTCTCTCTCATTGGGTTTAATGCCCTGCTGTGTATCACAACTGTGTAACATCAGGAATTGTTCACTGAAATATCTCAACGATTCTGAGAACTGTCATGAAGTGCTGTGAAGATATTTATGATCCTCTGCTGATGAAGTCTAATGACTAGCACCACCATCAGGTTGACATTTGTAGTTTAGATTGAAATGTCTCCACAGTGGCATGCACTGCCATAAAATCTGATAATCATTGCAATGTAATGATGTGATCCCTTTCCTGACATTTGTAACAGGTTCTATTTGAGTTTGTCCAATATTTTGTTTTTTTCCCCCTAAAACAATGACATCCACCTCATGCACAGCCCTGTTTTGTGTTCATCTCATATGTAACATTGGTAAATATACAGTAATATAGTGCAATGAGACTCTTGAGCATTCTGCATGTCTGTCAAATAATTATTCTCACACACATATAGACCTGATTTACATCACTGCCCTTTTACAGACATGAGAGTAAAAGTGCGATGAGTTCATTTTATGGTCTGATATCACACCACTAACGCATCTATAAATGTGCAGATAAATTAATGTATTTTCATTTATCAGTTGAACTTAATTAGCTCAGATTTGTTCTCATATTGAAAACATTCTCCATGCTATAAACATTCCCCCTCTATTAGGGATGATGAATTTAAGATCTCAGCTACGTCACTTAGAGTGACTGTAAATAAGAAGGACAGGCAACCTAATCCTAAGATTAGTTTGTAAGCTCAAAAAACACAACACAGTGGCTTGAGCTCAGCTTCCATCTTTTGAGAAAAATCTTATGATAAGAGACCTCATCCTCCTTTTTTCCTTCCAATTCCTCCATTGTTATCAATCTGCCTGGGTGCAAAACATCCGTAGATGATGTGCAGCTACTAAGATCATGCATGAATTTTGAATAAACTGAGGGGACGTGTTTCCTGCATCCCCTAAAAATCTACACTTACTTACTTATAGGCTATAAGATACAATAATACACAATAGCCTTTTTGTATACATGTATATCACTGCAGGACCCACAATCCAAATACTGGTCCTGCTTTAAATCCTGAGTGTGGATTTTACATTACACATATGTAAAATCAAGTTTGACATATGTATAATGTTAAAGTGCCACAAAGCAAAAAAAATGCACACACTTCCCATGCCAGGCTTACTTTCATGAGAACTTACCCAGATTCAGACGGAGTCCTACTGTGTACAGCTTTAATCATTTAAAAAGACTAATCACCCTTCACATGCACATCCACTGTAGGAGGACAGATTGGAGACAGATGATAGGTCTGTGATCTTAGTGCCAGGCACCACAGACACTGAATCATCTGCGAGTTTGTCAGCTCTTCATGCCAAGATCTTATCATACTGCAAAACTGCATCGGAATAAAACATTCATTCATTCATGTTTGATGCACAGACTGAGTTGTTTACATTACAACTCAATTCTGAATTGCTGCTTTCTGATATGCGAATTCTGGGATTTATGTAAAACATCTGTAAGTTGAAGCACACAGCCATAATTGTACTCAATCAGTTTATCCCTGAGGAATATAAATTAATTTCAGCTCAGTGTTTTAGCATTTCTGGCAGTGCCTCCGTCAAACTGCTGTCGTGTCTCTTCGCTAAATGTCTTTCACTGTTCATCATGGCAGCAGGAGACCCATTAAGTTAACTCAAGTTAATATTTTCTCATGCCAACAGGATTCAGCATAATGTACAGGAGCTGTAAGATACAACACAAACTTCCTGTTCGGTTTAGGGGACGGCTCCAGCATGTCGGCAGTCTCGATCAGATTCATGTGTCCAATATTACGAGACAGTCTGGCTTGACTAGCCCCCGCTGAGTGGTCTGCTTCTTTACCAAAACAAGCCTTAAGCAAGCAAATACCAGACATCTTTGAAGGTACTTATTGTAAATCTGTCTTTAAAAATAGTTTAAAACCTCCCAAAATAAACTAAACAGCAAGAAATGACTGCTCTAAGCTTACGCCTAAAACATTAGGCTGTTGTGTTAAAGAGATATCAACTGAACTGAAGGTAAGTCATTAAGAAAGCACTCTTTTCCTACAATAGTCTTCTGACAAAAAACAAAGCCACATTATGTTTGCACCAACAAGTTGATTTCCAAAGAGATACTAACCAAAACCTGGTATATCACAGCATGATGGATAAGGTGTTCTGAAAAAATTAAGGAAACCTATCAAGTAGAGGACAAAAGGAGACGTGGCAGGCCTACAAAAAAAACGTCTACAGCAGATAAAAACATGGTGCAAGCTCTGTCATGTTTGGGGCTGCAACTCAGCCAGTGGTGTTGGGGATGTTTTCGAAACTGATTGAATTATGAACACAGAAAAGGGCCATCAGATTTTGATCTATCATGCAGTATCATCTGGAAAGTATCTGATTGGCATGCGCTTTGTTTTTCAGCATAACAATGATCCCAAACAAACTGCCAATGCAGTAAAAGTATACCTGAATAGAAACGCTCACAGTGGAACACACAGTCATGGGTTGGCCTCCCCAGAGCCTGGACATTAACATTTGAACGTCCTTCAACAAGCCTGGAGAACTACCCATGTAGTAGACTAAGGAACACCAAAAGACCTCTCTTAGAGAGTTCAGGCTGTTTTTAGGAATAACATCGGCAGTACCAAATATCCAAATATTCACTTTCAAGCTAGTTAGAATTGTACAAACTCTGTTTTTGCCTCATATACTGTATTTCTACGATGTATGCATGTTAGAGTAAATTGTATTTTCCATGTTCCAAGCTAAACATAAATAAATAATGATGACCCAGAGATCTTTGGACAGTACAGCAGATAAAAAGATATTTTCTCATATTTGGATTGTAAATGTGAAGCTACTAGGAGATGGTCTAACTTAGCATGAAGACTAAAGACAGAGTAAAAGCACCTACTTGGTTCCTCCTTGTTAATACAAAAACTGTTTTACTTAGAACAGTTTTAAGTATGCATGCTGTGCTAACCTAGCTGTACTCATCTGTACCATGGTGCTAATAGGATTTCACTATTCCTTTAGATAAGATCTAGTCTTTGCAAAGATAAACATGAAAGGGATTGTGATTTCCAGGATATAGCAACCATTTGTAAGTAGCAGACATTACTCATGTATAGTTTTTGGCTTTTTATATATATGTCAATGTCTATGAAAACATACAGTACTTGCTATTTATAATCTCGACATACATGCATGCATGTTGATGATCAGACATTAAGGCCTGTACATGTGATCTCATAGAAACCACAACCTAAGACATCCGAAAGAGTCTTGAAGGTGAGCTCTGATGAATATAGTGCGATGCAGCTCTTACCAATCTGCCCCTTATTTCCTGCACATGCTCGTCAAACATTTCCACGTGAAACCCAGAGGCAACTGGCAATGGACCGACCACAGGACACTGCCCTCTGAACTTCTAACAGTCCCACAAGTTTAAAAAAAGTTTGATCCTTTTTCTGAGTAAATGGTGCATCACTCAACCCATCTAGGTGCTGCAGTGCCTTTAATGTGTGTTTGAACTGGAGTTTACAATCAGTGGGATTAGCTGAAAAGTAAGGGGAGGTTGTTTTTCAGAGGAACACTTAATGTACATCTGTGTGGCATAATTGTGTGAGCTTTGAATTATATGCATGTATTTCAAAGTCATTTATTTTAAAACATGCAAAAAAAAATTATGCAATTAAAAGGAATAGTAGCTAAAAACGAATTACCTTTGTAAAACAACAATCTATCAGCTGCAACTGAGGCTAATTTTCTTACAGACTAACTCATTCCATGTGGTTTTCATGTTGATGCATAATAAGATATCCAGTGTGGAATATTTTGACCTTATCAAAATGAATTTTTATTGGTATTCTCTGATAGTGAACTCTCAGGGTTGCTCCCCTGCATTTCATTCTGTAACCACTTTCTTTCTCTCCAGGCTCAAAGAAAAGCAGTTATTATTCAGTAAAACCAGAAGTTTCATCAAAATTGTGAAAGCCAGATGATTTATCATTTTGACATTTTGATAAATTAATAACCGCACATAAACTTATACTTTACCTGCATTTGTGCAGTAAAGAACTTCATGTCGAAGCAAAACCAGCATAAAAGATGTTTAAATGCTGGTTTCATCTGCCAAGTGCATGATTGTTTTCCTCTTCCTGTCACTCAGAGATGTATAAATGTGCGAGTGTGTGAATGACAAGCATTTAAATAAATGTAAAAGCAACAATGAAGACCAGAGCGAATGGGAGTTGTCAGTAAGCAAAGGCTGATGCCAATAAACTGTGAAACACACAGTCACACAGTGTTTTTGCACAAAATGCTACAAGCGAGCCAAGAATAAATTGCCTGTCTGTAACTGTTTAAACGCAGCATTAAGTCATGATTTATTCCCGTAATTCTGGGATAGAAAACATGCTGCAAATGTTGCAGCCTGCAGCAATTTACGAGGGAAACCACCAAAAATGAATATTTGACAAAACTCCCATTTTAAATTAAATGATCATTGCATCATGCAGCTTAATGCTTGACTCACTTGTTGCATGACCTGTATAAGTGTGTATATAAGGCTACTGCATACAGGAACAATGCATAGTTAGAAAGATCAATATTTCATTCCAGCTTTTAGTCCTGGCTCCGCCCTGAAACCAATAACAGCCCATTATCACTTAGACTTTCGTGAATGCAGCTGTCATGTTTCTACTTGACTCAAAGTGGCATCTTCATCAAGATGTCTTCACTGCTGAAGAAACAAATAGGGAACACAACATTTAACAGGTGGCAATCAGCTGGAGACATCAGACTCCACACTAGACCTCAGCACATTATGTATCGCTGTTTGAAAGCAAATGGAAACAGAAAAGTCACTCTCCCTGCCCACACTAAAACAATCATCAGCACCAAAACCTCATCATCAGCGTCATTACTATAAGTAAATCCCATAAAGGTTGTCCCGGAGCGCAGGGCTGTATTTGAGGCTAACCACCCCTCTGTCTTTACACGCAGCCTTCCGTCATATCCCCCCGCATTCACAACATTTAGGAAAGCTGGGGTTTTCTAAATAACTAAAATTAACTCAATGATCTACAATTAACTTAATTGATGCTTCACCAACACTCATTAAACACACATCAGACATCTCACGGCGGATTTTTCTTGCACGAATTACAGGGTTGGGGGAAGGACCTCCATGGAAGAGGGGAGGCGAATGTGAAGTGTAGTGACGGGTTGGGTGACCGGGGTAAGGGGGGGCGGGAGTTATGAAGAATTAGCCACCCATCTGTGCAACAGTTACACAAGCATTATTTCTTTGACACTGCCTTTAACATTGTGAGTGCTTAATAAACCATTTCCTCATGAGCAGATGGGATTTCATTTTTCTTTTGTAACCAGAGCCAGTCAGTCTGGGGCCCTGATCCACCTGACTCTCTGGCTCCACAGGTAATGCCTGAAACTGTTTTCCAGCAACAATAGGACTGACGACAGTTGAGGTAGATGAGGGGAGATGCACCAGAATCTGCACAGCTCCACAGAAGACAAACAAAACAATCTGTTATGTAACTGATGACAGAGGAGTGGGAAGCTCATTGTTCGGGAGGAGACGCAGAGGAATGGCTAAACTCTTTTTGTCCAGGGCAGGTAATCTGAAAAGCTGATCTGACCATCTGCATGAAAGATGGCCCTTAGCTGTGCCAGCTGCCTGAGCTGACTCAGAACTATCACACTGCTGTGACAATGTGTGTCACCTCCATGAAAATAATAGACTATAATGAGAAGGAAATCTCAGGTGGTCTTTCTGTTTTTCTCTCTCACACAGCCACGCACGTACATGCCGTACACCCTCCTCCTCCTTCCCTCAATCACACCCCTCACAAACTCAGTAAACATATGGGAGCTGTTAAACTAAGTTTAATGGCTATTTACTGTGTTTTGTGCGCTTCTCATTAAAGAGATTTTCCACTCAAAGAGAACTAATGTTTTGGAAAACACATCATGCCAACACTTGGCACATCTGGCTTATTTCAGTAATTAAGAAACCGACCTTCTAACGAAAGAAAGAAAAAAAAGGGGGGAAAACAGAAACCGTAAGTAAAGACATTCAGTTTCAGCTTCACAGCTGTTATCTTTACCTAGCATTAGATTTACTTTAAACATGTGGTAATGACTTCAGGGCAGCTACAGTCACCTTTTAAGTTGATATGTCCAGCACTCACTGACTCAGTCATTCTACTTTTAGCTCAACAAATATGCGATAAATAATCTGCCATGTCCAGCCACTACTTGCTAACAAATGGCAACATCTGGACTGAAAAATGAAGCCAGCAGAATTGGTAAAAACTGCAGTTTTTCTGATTTCTCCTTGAGGCTAGAGCTAAAATCCGCTCCATAGACACCTACAGCAAAATGCTCAATTGTATAAATATTGTAAAAATAAAACTGTTTAGCCTTTTTTTTTAATAGTAAGAGTTTGGTGTCTTTAGCAAATTTTGTCCTTTCATGAGCAGTATTTTTAACTCCTTACACTTAATTAAGACCTAAAGTGATCATTATCAGTGGGTGTTTTCACTCATGTGCGAATGCCAGCACAGGTGCTAACTGACTGCTGGAGTTTGCCAACCTCGACTTCGACTGTGTGCTGCTTGGAGCAATTTAATGCAATTGTCTACCATAATAATATCAAACAGCCTGTAGTTAATGGTAATATTGGCCATTGTAATGGTCTCTCTTCCAGTTTTGGTGGAAGAGTTCTCCAATATTGTATTTGTTATTTATGTGTCTGTGTTTGCAGGCATTCAGTGTATGGTTACCTTGGTAACCAGGCTTGCTTGCAATACCTGTTAATTTAGCAATTCACCCACTCAACCAAATCAAGCTGGCAATGGCCTCTAAACAGATCTTCAAAACAGATCTTCACAAACGAGGCGATGTCATGGCACTTTTGCCCATCTTTTATATACAGTCTATAGTTGCTACCTGTGTTTCCTACCATTTAGAAGCAAACAGAGAGTTTTCTTATGTCAGTGAAAGCTGTACATCAAGCTCAGATTCCACTCCAGGGTTGTTTTCCACTACCGGTGACCTCAGGAGCAATCGTGGTATTCATAAATAAAAATAAAACAATCTTATTACAGATGCTTTAGCAATCAAGAGGCCCACACAATGTAATTTAAAGACATCTCCTCTTCCAGCTTGCATTGTTATGTGAAAGCAGAGATCATTCATGCCAGAAAATTAAAAGGCCTTGAGAGCTGAGTATCAACCATGAAACACAAAAGCCTCGCCCCCTCTCCTTCTACCCCTGTCCCAGTCGCTGAATGACTCCTCACTGGAGTCCACTGCAGCCCTAGCTGCCAGCTGGAATACCCCTAACCTTTAACCTCTGACCTCCAGCCCCACAGAATTTATCAAAGAGCCATCAGTCGAATTAACTCAGAGGGGAGCACATCCTTGTTGAAAACGTTGTCAGGAGGTGAAGGGCGTACAGGTGTTAACAGAGAATACAGGTGTTCCGGATGTTCATTACGCTGCCCTCACCACTGTATATTTAATCCAGAAATCCTCTCTGTGTCTGTCACACAGGTCTGAATTTGCGTGTATCTGAGGTTGCGTGTCACGACCTAATCTGTCCCGATGCTCCCGGGTTAAGGAAAGGATCCTGCTGTTTCTTGATGAAAAGCCTTCTGCTACAGAAAGATCCAGTTACAAGAGCACCGCGCTTTCATCCTTATTAAAGAAACATGTCCCCGCGCTGAGCAGCTATGTCAGCGGATGAAACTTTGTATGCTTTCTACTTTTATGTTTTTTCCCTGAGAAAATTTTACACAAATATGGTCGGTGCATACACCCACAAGAAGAAATGTCCATCTTAGCCTATGAGAATATGTAAAGGTTAATACAAGAGTGCTATTAGGGAAAGTGTTTCTAACACCAGTGATTTCCCCGGTGATGTAGAAGGTCAAAGTGATGCAGTTAATCAGCATCCATTATTTACAGCTAACTAGAGCGCTACTTTAACAGCTGTGTTTATAATTCTGCTTAAATCTTTAGAGAAATCAATTTTTTCTTAAGTGTCAGTATTTAATAAAGTATATATTTATATATATGTATTATTGTTTTTTTTAACTGTATCACAAAAACAATCTGTGATCAGATTTGAAGAATCTTGCACATGCAATGCATTATTGCAATGCATTGCTCACCCTCTGTATCTTTTATAGTAGGCTCCATTCATTGCAAAGTGTGCAAAGTTGCTCATTACACATCATTCAGTAAACTCTCGCCACAGTCAGACGATGTGAGTCAGACCTCCGATTCGACTCCACCAGTAGACGTTCACTTGACAGTGATGACTGCCTCCTTGATGTCTATCTCTGTAGTTCGCAGCCACCGTGCTCCCTGACCTCGGCTCCCAGACCCCGGTTTGTTCCCACGCTGTGCCCTGTGGAAAGTCTGGCTCCAGCCTTTTCAAACCATAATTGCATACCTGCAGAACGCAGACAACAGCAGAGCAAATACAGACACAGCTAAAAGGGAACGAGGTTACCAGCAGAGATATGTGATAGCTTTCTGACACGTACTTTCTGTTGTATTTAACTCATCTTACAGATCAGCGCTGTAAATAAGGCACTGATTCTTGCACCAGTTACTCCAAATTCCACCAGGCCAACACATATAACAGCTCACTGTTGCACATGTAACAGATAAGATTGCTGTTGGACATGTTTAACTAATGCAAATGAAAGTAGTTACAGATAGTGTACAGTCAAACTGTTTGGGGGCAGATATCAGGGCTAGTATTATGGAAAGAAGTGCAGATGCCATACAAGGAGACATGCTGCATTGTTGTTTATGTTCTTTTATGTTACATTGCTGAAGATAAGATTATGGAATTTATACGAAGCTGCAAAAAACTACAAAAAAAAAGCCTTTTCTGTTCCATTTATTAAAATTTTATTCACTGTTTAATGTTGTGAAGTTGTAGAGGTTTAACATACATGATCTATGAATATCTTTTTTTTTCTTTATGTCTTTCTCACAGTGAATCACATGAAATGATGTCTAAGCTCGAGAACTCAAACAAGCCTTTAATAGGTACACCGAGCAGAGTTAAGGGCTGCAGAAGTGCTGTGTGTACTGGTCTGCAGGCAGTCAACGGGAACTTTTAGGGGATTTTGTGAGCTAAATTTTGCATGTCATATCAGCATAAGTTACAGCAGTAAAATTGTGTTCCACAGCATGCGGTACACCTCTGGCTCACAATATTTTTATCTAAATGGGACACAAACTCTCTGCAGTTAGTTCATAAAAAAGAATTGCATGTATTCGAAGATCTGATACAAGAAATTAACTGGAGAGATTAAACGCAGAAGTCGGAGCTTAATAAACTCACACAACAGTGATGTTCACTGTGTCCTAACACAAGTCAAATCTCACAAAAGAGGGTTAAAATTACATTGTTGGTTTACATAGCCCTCTGAACTTATCCCTGAGGAAAGACACGTTCCAGAATGGGATTTAACTAATGTCTCTAAATCACTCCCAGCTGGCCTGACAGCAGGAAATGCTTCTTTCTTCTCAAAAACTCCAAGCAAATGCTACATGAAGCATGGTGCATTCATGAGTGTGTCTTTCCTCAGAACTTACATTGAACTGTCTGTCCTGGATTTCATAGCATTTAACGCCTTCCAGGGCCGCGGTCACAGCCTGTCTCTGTCAGTGTGGTTGGCCCTCTGCAGTGCCATGAGAGCGCCCCCATTCACCGCTTAATCTTTCAAAAGTGGTCGACTAACTTCAGAAGGAAAAATAATTCCCGGCTTAAGATGGCAACAACTGGCGTAAGGTCAGCCGCACAGTGACTAAAGGGTGTGAACGGGTATTTAAAGGGTCTAAGAGACACTGGAGCGGACTTTGGTCTCATGCTTGTGAAAGCAGTTTAGTGTAGAGTCAAACAGCCCGGGGCCAGCAATAACAGAGTGGAACTGATTAGAGGAGGAGAAGGAAGGAGGGAGAAAGAGGAAAACAAGAGAGTAAAATGAGACAGGGACTGATAGCATCTTCTTAACCAACGTAATTACATTAGACAGTTAAAGGCTTCAGATGGCGGCGTGTTTAAAATCTCATGTGAAATGTAAACAATAGCAAAAGATGATGCTGTAGAAATATTTCCTTAATTTGGAGTACGAGTTTGTGTTATGGGCATAATTAAAATAACAATAACTGTATCCTAATCTGCCTACTCACTTCATCTTACTGCTTGAAATCATGAATTATTCTAAAGGAAAGCCTGTAATGAAACTGAGTACTTTGCACAGATTCGTAGAGAGGCAACGCAATCTAGGCAAAAAAGAGAGCTCTGTGAGATCAAAAAATTAGCCTTAAAGATCTTATTTGTTGCTTGTTTATTGGATTTTTTTGCATGGTCTTATCCTCTCCTTTAGTGCTCCTGTTTAGCCCTTTGCTTTTAAACCCTCGGTCCACTTCTCACCATCGCCAACTCTTCATATGTCAGTGAAAGCTGTTGCTAATAAAAGTTAGAGAGCAAACTATGAAAAGGAGGTGCAAGGGAGAGGAGGGAGGCGCATTCTTTCTTGTCTGCTTTGCCCTTGGCAAAAGGGAGTCCCCAGTGCTCTGGAACAGGATTGAAGGGGAGGGAGGGGGTTAAGAGAGGGGAGGTGCGAATAGGAGTGTCACCTCCATCACCCCAGGACATGGAAAAAACATTCAGTTTCATCAAACTTCAAAAGAACAGCAATTACATAGGAGACACAGGATGGCAGGACATCCCTGCACGGCAGTGGCGAAGCTGCGGGGAAAGAACCACGCCTTCAGAAACTTAAAAAGAGGGGACTCATCCCAGCCTCTCTTCTCTCATCACCTCTCCTCGACATGGCTATAAGCAACACTAAAGCAGCACCCCAATAGCTCATCTCCATCTTCTCTGTGTCCAGAGAAGGCGGCCATTGTGTGCCCGTTCCTCTTTCCCCAAGTCAGTTTCCTATTGAGGCTCTGAAAAGGCCTTTGAGGGGCCCTGTTTTGGCTGTGCAGCTCACCTGCAGAGGGGAAACTATGGGTCTATTCTAAAGCCCAGCAGCTGCCAGGGCAGAGAGGCTGGCACCCAGTGGGAGAGAGAATAGTGGCCGCAGAGTCTTTCAATATGAAGCCACTTAGTAACAGAAGGCATGTGCCAAGCTTGCAAAGCCAGAATGAAGAGTCATCCTTTGGAGTTCACCAAATATCAGAGAAGAATTAGACCCATCTCCTTTTTGCTCGCTTTTTCCATTATCCACTACGTCCTAACTTTGTCTTTCCTCGCTGTTTATAGAATAATAATCCACAGGTAGCGGGAGAAAGAGAGCCGGGGTGCAGCAGACTAGAGGTGAGTAGGTTTATTTGGAAAATGCAGATCAACAGGTGGGACAGTGGAGTAAGAAAAACGGCTACATTGGTAAATGCATGAGACAACAGGGCTACCAAACAGCTCTGAAGGGCTGAATTTCCTTGTCCTGTGACAGATCGAGCTATGATACCGCTGTGAAGATCCCAGCGGCTGCGGTCCTGTGAAGAAGCCTTCACCACACAAAGCCCCTTTTCTGTCAGCAGGCTAGCTCCCACACTGGCGCTAATTTACGATGCCCTCACAGCAATTTCCACAGTCAGAGAAGTTCAATTGTGTTTTCCAGCTCATTAAGCATCAGCACAACAAAGCTTTCATCTTCTCCTTCATCTGCTTCATCCCACTCTTCACTCCCCACATTTATCCTGCTGTCAGCTAATCTGCCTCTTTCACCGAGCATCCAACCTAAAGAGTGCAGGTAAAACGGGCATCTGTATTTACTGCTATTTGTCTATGCCCTTGAGTTTTGTTAGTTTAAAGCACGGCCGCAACTCTAAAGACTCCCCTCATACATCCGTAGGGAGAATTTAATGGTTGTTTATTCAGGGGCCTCCGCTGTGCCCTCCCATCCCTTTCAGAGCTTCGTGAGACGACGTGGACTCTATTGTAATCTCAGAAGAATCAGCTTGGCTTATTTGTTCAGGCTGTCACCGCACTGAGATCACCAGCACACACTCAAATTCCAGTTAGTGCACTAAATATCTTTTAACTAAACTATATTTTTATGTGTGATCTGTACTGGCAGGAGAGTGCTGAAGTACAGTAGTGGCATTTTTCTTAAAGTTAGAGAGGCACACATGTGACCAGATAGAGAGAGGAAATGGCACAAAAGAGGCCCCGAGTAATGGCTAGCATCACATTTCACCTGAATTTTGAAATGTAATCATTTACTGTCATAATCGAGATATATACAGTGCTGTGCAAAAGTCTTGAGCCACCCCTAATCTAAATCATATAAAGCAAATACAGAGTTTTAAACAATTCTAACCGTCAGTATTTGGTTGACCACCTTTATTCTTCAGCACAGCTAGAACTCTCTTAGAAAAGCTTTCTAGTCATTTCTTTGAGTAGTCTTCAGGAATAGTGCTCCAGGCTTCTTGAAGGACATTCAAAGTTTTTTTGGAGGGGATTTGTTTGCGTTTTGTTCCGTTTTCTATCAAGATGATCCCACACTGCTTCAGTAATATTGACGGTCGTGTTCTGGGGAGACAAAATTAATATGTGTGTGTCTATCCACGTGTGCTTTTACTGCACTCGTAGTGTGTTTAGGATCACTGTCATCCTGAAAAATGAAGGTGTTGCCAATCAGATGCTTTCCAGATGGTGGATCGAAATCTGACAGGATTTTCTACTTTGTCCTTGGTCCTCAAATTTTAGTTTATGCAAGCCATGCCGTGTCTACTCCGAGGCCAATACTGATATAAATAAGCCAAAACAACAGTGGAACATTCTCTCATCATTTGTTTTTTGACTGAGCACCCATTTAACCTACAAGAATTTTTATATCTCAGTATGACTAAAGGTTAGTAAATCAAATAAAAATCTGCATTTGGTGCAACAAGATAAGTCAACTTGAAGTAAATACTTTGAATACTGATGTTTAGTTTTGAAAATAATAGGTCGGCTATTTGTAGGATTAAGATTTATATTTACAAAGGAGGAAAATGCCATCGAATATTCAAAAAATTACCATCTTTGCCACACAGTTGTAATCTATTAGAGGAATATTTAGATATTGTGGAAAATCCACGTATTTAGTCAGTACAAAGACTTGGGAACAGCTGGCTTGGCAGTGCCCAAAAGTGGCAAAATAGTTTACCAGTACTGCTAAACAATTAACTAAACGACTGCATGATTTTTGTTTTGTTTTGTTTATTGTGCAAAATTAAATTGGGGGAAAAAACACATTGTATTTGGCAGATTATGGGACATTTTTCCTGGTGAATGTCTCAGTGGGTTGCCCATCTCTCAACAGGTGCTGCTGTGTGATTTATCGCAGTTTAAGTGGTCACAGCATGTTGCACTGCAGCTGCCATCACGTCAGCGGTTTTTGGAAGAATATTGTTGGAAATCTTTGGCCGAATTCACAAGTCGTCAGCGGCACTTTTACACAAATTGGTGCACTATTTTCATTTTCCAGAAAGCCTACGCCAGCTGTCTTCGCTATTGTCTCCCATTGTGTTGTGGTCTGACTTCACTCTGCAGTGGGGAGGAAAGAGGAAGCTGATGCTGAGGCAGACACATTTGCAAGGTCCTAAGACTGCATAAAGACTTGCAATGTACAGGATTATAGCGGATTGTATTCTGTGGTAACAACCACTCACTTTACCCCAAAACGGCTCAAATTACTATGAGAACATAGAAGGCCCTCTGTGTCCCACTGTGAAATGCTTCTCTCAGGCACCTCTTTAGTAGTTTAATTGTTTTTCTCTGTACTTTAAGACACTGCATTTGGGAAAATGTACCTCTGGTTGTCTGTTTTGGTCAGGTTTCCCTTGCTACTATTAGTCCTCCTATTGCTTCTGCGCTGCACTAACACTAATCATGCCTATATCTGCCATCATAGCCAAACAATATCATAATTTGACATCCCGAGCATCTGTTAGGGTCATTCTCCAACATCATCATCTTTGTCATTATCATCCCTGAGTGCAAGCTGCCATCTGAGTCCCCCCCTCCTGCTCTCAGCGCCATGCCTGAGCTCACTCTGTAACCCCTGGCTCGCTCCAGGCCCAGAGAAGGTGTCCAGTTCCCTATATACCCCTCCATTTCTCCCAAACTGCAACAGTACAGCAACTCTATCTCTGTGTTCACCTGTTAGCACCTGGCACCACGTCCACATCAGCCAAAGGCTTCTGCTCATCCCTGTCAGACACCATGTGGGACGCGCCTTCCTGTCACCAAACCCAACATCCCACACACAAAACACACAGGGACACAATGAACCACTCACTGCTCGCCTGTCAACACTTTCCCCTGACAGCCGAGCCATGCTAACATTATAGAAGATAAATGAAAAGTGCTTAATCTATCAATAATCCATCAGGTAATTACAAAGCATCATCTGGCACATGAGTCCTGAGTATGTACTCCTTAAGAAATGAATTAGTAAGATAATGCTTTAAACAAACAACCTCAGTTTCATTCATGCAAATACACTGAATTTGAACTGCATGAACTTTTCCACTGTACCGCTTATAAATCATATTTATCAACCACTAAATTACAGCAGCAAATGCATTTTGGATTATGAAGAAATAAGGAGCTTGGAAAGAAGTTCTGAACTGAAGAAGCGTCTTGGATGAGAAGTGAAACATCCGGCTGCTTTTCTTTTCAAGTTCCTTAAACTATCATGACTTGGATGAACTACATGATGAAGAGACTCGTTACTAAGCCCCACTATCAAACCTTATACTCATCACATGTTGGCTCTCAAAGCATTTAAAATCGTGATTTGTAGCCTAAACATACCAACACATTGGGTTCTGGAATCAAACCCCAGTCCTTGACGTCAAGGTCCAGCATTTTGTACACTTGCCACTTTCCTCCAACTTGTGTGTGATATATAAATAAAGCTCTGTTCATTAAAAAGCCTGTAAACATCATCCAGCCCGCAATTACATTTGTCATCACAACATAAATTGCAAAAGAAAAGCAAAAAAGATTTAGGACTGCTATGAGTGTGTGTGTGTGTGTGTGTGTGTGTGTGTGTGTGTGTGTGTGTGTGTGTGTGTGTGTGTGTGTGTGTGTGGAGGGGGGTCCTGGAAGATAACTTTAGCTTTTCATTTGTTTGCAAAGAAATCACGCTATGCTCACTTTCTAAACTTCACTTGTTGCTCAAAAAGTTGTGGATGGAAACTGAAGTTGAAGCTTTCATCATGGCTATAATCACCTCCTGTCTGGTTTTCCTGGCTCAACATTGCCTGGATGTTAGTCTGTTGTAAGGGTCAAATCTGTGTCCTTCATCACAGTTTTGCTCAATAGGTTACACTTGACCTTGGGTTAAGAGTAGCAGCTCTTAACACACTATGTGCTGACAGTTGCAAAGATGAGAAAACTAATTTAGGCTGACATGTTGTTGCAGTTGCTCTCGACTGCTGATCAGATAACGAGGCACATCAGAGGAAGACCTCGGGCCCTGCACATCCTCTTGGCTGACTGGCATGATTGGGCCTGAGTAAAACTGAGCCGGAACCAAGACAGCCTGTGCCTGTTAACATTATTGTTTCAGTAACTGATGCAATACCCATGTCAGTCATTCTAATTTTGGCTCTGAGTGCTGCAAGTGGTAACTGGTGCTTAACAAGTAACTTTAACACAATGAATGACCACAGTTTATTTCAAGACAGAGTGCAACTCCTTGTGAATGTAAGCAGGGAAAGAAAAGTTTGTGATCTTCCATCCACTGACATTTTGACATACCAGCTTTGGCAGGTCCACTCAGACACACAATAATGTTCTGTTATGCTTCCGCAGACAGGCCTCTCTCGTCCCCTTTAAAGACGATACACTTTCACCACCACAAGTTCCCTGCTGCGCGTTTCATAAATGTTTATCCCACATGACTCCAGCCCCCTCCCCAAAAGTTTGCTTAGCATAGCTGCGAGCGCTGCAAACTCAGATGAAAGGGAAAGATTGAAAGAATGAAATATATAAAGCCTGCTTCGACACGTTTGGTTCGAAAGGTTTCAAACTCTTTTACAAAACCACAATTAACTCTTTACACAGTTCTCCACAGGGGTAAATAAGCAGGACTTGGAGTTGGGTAAAGAAAGAAAGCCAGTTTGACATTTTTTGACTTTACATGTAAATTGTTAATAATCTTATAACCTACAGGATGAATGGATTGGCATAAAATATCAGGAAAACATACAAGAGCTGATTTCAAAGGGGAAAAGCAATGGATAAACCTGCACCAGTGTTTGCTGATCACAGTATAATCAAAGATTGCTGAGAAGTGATCTATTCTTTCCAAACATACTGAAAAGTCATTATTAATTAAACACCAGACTATGTGAAAACAAGCTGCAGCTGTCCTATAGATAGATTTTAATTTCTCAACATCAAAATGTTTGGTTGACTCTTGCGGCATGTGTGTGCCATTCTTAGAGAAGCAGGAAACTTTTTTTTTATTTAAATATTTACTCATTCATTACAAAACAATAGAGGAGAAACAACAACACTACAGACAGCCCAGCGTCTCCTTTCAAACAGGCGGAGAGTGAGAGTGGTAATATTCACAGTTACTAGAGGAGAATGTAATGTCGCACTAAATTACAGTCATTGAAAGCTTGTATGGTTACCCAGCGATATATCACTGTCACACAGAGGGGGAGAGGGGGCGGGAGAGCAGACAGGCGCCAGGCGCAGCAGGATCAAAGCAGGAACATACCTCAGGGAGAGAAACAGTTAACTCCATTTAACCAATTGTCCTGCAGACAGTCATTCAGTCAGTGCGCTGCCGCTGCAGGCCCAGCAGCAGTTCCCATAAGAGAGAAGAACGCTCACATATAGAGTTTCACTGAAAATGATTTGACTTGATTTGAAGAGCTGCAGAACAAGGCCAATTTGGATGGGCTGCTTGAATGGGCCCTTTACTGTCTCTCAAAGGGATTACAGACAATGAACACAATAGGCTGAAATATGGCCATGGACAATTTGATTACAGGCCACAAGATAGAAATTTACAGTGATAATAACTCTTTGGAATATAAAGAGTGCTGTAAATCGCTGCCTGGATTGCCTTACTGCTTTAATGAAACCCGGTGAAAAACTACTGTCAACACATTCTCCAGTACAACTTCCCAGAAGGGGCCCAAAGAGAAAAATTTCTGTGACATATATCTGGTGAAGTTTACATCTGTTAAGCTGTGAATGGATTTATGACACAATCACAGCATCACATGGCAAATATTTTTTATAAACTATAAATGCACTATCTACACTTCCAGAAGGCACAGACAAAATCTTAGCACTCATTTAGAGTCCGTTTGTGTCCACCTGATTTATTTATATGCCCAACCCACTTTCTGGTTCTGTTTTGTTGACTACCAGTTAAGAAAGGGAATATTTGACTCTTTAGGTAAAGTTGGGATTGTAAAGCACAAACTTAAAGACACTAAAATGCTCTGTAGGAACTGAAGGGAACAAGCAATAGTGAATTGATAAACTCTAAATAAAAATATTCACCAGTGCAGATTTAAATTTTGGATTCCAGCAGAGAGTGTTTAAAAGGTAGGAACTGCACATTTGACCATAGAATAACTCGAGCTGTGCCACTGACGAGAGGTTTACATCTGTCAGAAACCACAGCGTATAAAATGGACCGCAACACTGTCTTTACAAATTCGGCCTATCAGAAACCGCTTTAGCCTGGTCACGTGGAAACATCTAAAGACTGATAGGCAGAAGGCAAGATGGAAGGGGAACTTGTGGCACTGCGCTAACGGAGAGACAAGTCTGTGCGTAAAAGCCTGAAAAACACACAGCTGTAGCGTCATCGGAGGAACATCTGCACTAGCACTTATCTCCTCAAGAGAAGCCACGAAAACATAAACAGTGTAGGAGAGAGCGGCAGGAAAATTAGTTGTATGGCACCGCAGTCGTGCGTAATGAATCCTGCGCAAGGATCACCGCCTGTGGCTGCTCCCGGGGAGACTTCGCCGGAGGATAGAGCCGCTGATGGAATTGGAACTGATGAGCTGGACCTGTCACCTGTTAGAAGGTGTAAAACCAAAAGTTCAGATCTGCCTTTCAGTGTGGAATCACTCATATCAGACAGGACGCCGTGCAGAAGCCTCCATGACGCAGAGCCTGGCTCGGGTTCCGTCCGGATAGAGGACGCAGAGTGTGCGTCACAGAGAGGATTTTATCGGTCTAAACCGGAGGCGGTGGACCTCAGCGACAAGGAGACGAGCTCCTGGTTGCAGGCGCCTTGCGCATCCCCTCCAAGTGAGTGAAGAATGCGCTATTGCGACATTTTGTGCGATATTTAAAACAAAAACGTCAACAACTTGTATAGACATATTCAAAGAAGCATAAACAAAGTGATTACTAAATATTATAATTGTCTGTAATAAAAATATTAAGAGCCAACAGTGAGAGGGAGCTTGAACTTTCCTCCAAAGAGTAAATAACGGCAAAGGTGCACTGACTGTAGAATAGTTAGGATATTAAAAAGCTTGTGTTTGATATTTCCCCGATCTTCCAGATTATAGTCCATGCGCAATCAAAAATTAAACTTCAAACAATGACTAGTTATGCTGTTAAATCGAGTTCTAGCAGTGTAGATAACTTCTTAATTGTATTTCCAGGACTTCCCAGCCCGAGCCCGTGCAACCTACGGAAACACAAGAACAACAGGAAACCCAGAACTCCCTTTACAACCTCTCAGCTTCTTTCTCTGGAGAGGAAGTTCCGACAGAAACAGTACCTCTCCATCGCGGAGAGAGCGGAATTCTCCAGCTCCCTCAGCCTCACAGAGACCCAGGTCAAGATCTGGTTTCAGAACCGCAGGGCCAAGGCCAAGAGACTGCAGGAGGCCGAGCTGGAGAAACTAAAGCTGGCCACGAAGCCGTTGCTCCCGGCCTTCGCCTTTCCTTTCCCCTTGAGCGCACCAATAGGCGCCCCGGCGCTATACGGGGCCCTGAACGGACCTCGGCCTGCCTTACCCGTGCCAGGACTATTCAGTGGACCATATGGGATGTACTACTTGTCCTAACTCATACTAACTTTTAAGCTGCTTCGTTGGGGAAACTGCCTTAGCTTTATCCAGCAAAAAATATTCTTATGAAATAATCTGTCTGAAATCTCATATTGAATGAAATGTTTTTCGTTAAAGAGCTAATGGGGGAAAGAATAATATAATAACCCACAGCAGGGATATGTTAACATAACAGTCTCGCTTCATTTTAAAGCTGTTCATTATTTCCGGGAACAAAAACAAAACAGTTGATTGCGTTTTTTATTTTCAGTAAACACTTATGTTAAGTTTACGCTATGGTAAATTATTTTCGCAGTGGCTTTGGCTGAGCTCATTTTCAGATTCAGTTTTCAAACTTCACCTGCACAGCGAGGTTTTCTGTCCCAGCTCAGGTATGCTTCAGTTCCAGTAATTTTACTGTAGTAAAAGAGGACCACAGAAGACGGTTTTTTTCAGAGCCTGTTGCTTTGAGCTGAAAGCAAAAACTTGTAATGACGCACTGAAAGACAACGGCTTGTTCATTATTTCTATTTTAAATGCTTTGAAAACACTCTTCAAGGAGAGTTTTAATTTATAGCAAAAATATTTAAATGACAGTTTTGCTGACTTTCTATATTTTTCTGATAGTCATTTCTGATTTATCTTATTCATGCATGCCACAGAGCTCGAATGTTATCCAAAAAGAAACGTATGGTAAATTATTTTATTTTTTAATGGGCATAACCGCTCATTTAGAAACAGCTTCACAAATAACGGGAATCACTTTGACACTTTAATGTTGCAAAGATGCGAAAGTGATGGTTGATAATCTGTGGATTTGGTGATTTAATAGGGTCTCTGAACTTAAAATGGAAATATAGAAAATTAAAGTTATCCTTTAATCACTTCCTGAGGTAAGTCCCTGAGGCTGTAAAACTCTAAAAAGACTTTAAAGGCCTTTCCTCTTCAACAAAACGAAAACATACATATTTAAAGAATGTAGGTTCTACACGTTTCATCTTTTGTGCCTTAGTTCTTCAGTGCTTTACATTAACTGGAGTAAGAACCAGAAGATCTTTAAAGGTTAATTTACTGTAACAATAAGATTTAAGCAACAGTTTCCAGCTCGTTAACAACTGTGCTCATTTCATAAATACAATAAACCTGCTTTACTGGAGCCGTTACCTCAAAAGGAGAATGTTTTTGCACAGGTGTCAGAAGAGCTCTCGAGACCAGCTTCATTACTAAATGTAGATAACTCCTCGTGTAGTTTTGCAAACACTCCAAGTGTTGAACATGGCAGACCAACTTACATGAGCTATTAATGTACAGTGTATTTTATATTTCACAAGTGGAAGATGTTTTGTACAATTATTAAAGTTTATTATGAAAATCCCTGACATTACTCTTTTGTTTCTCCTAACAAAAAACTTAAAGTGGGCTCCAAAAACCTGCTTTTTTGTATTGAAAACATAGCAGTTAAGTATTACTGCATCCCTTTTTTTATATAAAACTCTAATAAATGCCTTTTCAGTTTTTCCAGTCGAATTGTGAATGGGTAAGTGCTGCTTGTTGTGTAAATGTGCTCTGAGGGATCAGCAACACCAGAACAGCACCACATGAATGCAGTTTATTTACCACAAACAAAAAAAACACAATAATAAAAAAAAGGAAACTTGCAATTTTGGCAAAATAAAACTTTTTTTTTATTTCAGGTTAAAAACATCTATGACTGTGAAGGTATTCTGTGCAAAAGTTATAAAGCTGTAAATCTGAAAGGCCAGAAAATAGCAGCCTTGATTTTGATGCTTCACTTCCTCCTTCCTCGCCGTCCTCCGAAGCCTCGGACAGAACCGTGACCAAAACACACAGTGTTGGGGATCCTGAGAGAAAAGAGCACAGCTGTTCAAATCTGGGCCTCAGATTGCTTAGTTTTA
Source organism: Oreochromis niloticus (assembly GCF_001858045.2). Taxonomy (NCBI): domain Eukaryota; kingdom Metazoa; phylum Chordata; class Actinopteri; order Cichliformes; family Cichlidae; genus Oreochromis; species Oreochromis niloticus. The sequence goes on from NC_031978.2 coordinate 19,330,681, forward strand.
AATGCTAAAAAACTGTAGTACACATGTACTGTAGTCAGTACTTTACACATATTTAACTTATATAATATTCTGGATTTTTTTTTAATTGCAAACATCTTAAAAATGGCTGACTTAGTCTTAACACATACAGATTTAAAGGCTAACCTGTAGGAATACTGAGGTTTTCGTGGCACTGTGCTTGTGCCCTCAGTGTCCTGAGCTGCAGCAAGAACGTCCTCGGTAGAGGCTTTTTCCTCACACTCGTGTGTCTCCATGGATTCCCCTCCCTCGGGTTCGTCGGACGGAGAGTTACACATAACCTCACAGACACCCTCAGACTCACACACATCATCCACCATCTCCATGGCTGCGTCTTTCTGCTCCTTTCTTTTTGTCTCTCGTCTTCTATTAACAAAGTTACAATATTTAAAATACACATAAGGCTATTTATGGCAAACATATTAAAGTGATGCTATTTTAAACTGTGCCTTTCACAGAGTCAGAAAAATACTACAAAAATACAAATTTTACACATCAGCATAAATAAAGAAGCAAAAAAAATCTTATGCTATAATGTGTCTGATCTTATCATGTCACTAAATAAATAATAAAAGAGTCAATAATGTAGAGTGTAATGTAAGAATATATAGAGTAGATAAGGCAATAAGGAGATTGACTAAAAGTCATAATTTGACATTTTGCTACCATCTAGTGGACAAAACACAGCCTTACCCTCGCTCCTTTTTGGTTTTATCGAATCTGAAGTCTGGAGGATACTTGTGAATTCTTATTAAATGGTCCTTCCTGTGTTTACTAGTCCTGAACTTCTGTCCGCAGCCCTCCACCAAACACTGGTACTGAAAAATGTGAAGAAAATGTCATTGTGTTTCAAATAAAAAAAATCTCCTAACAGCAGAGCTCTATTTGACACCGACTTACCATGTCCTGTTTCTGGGCAAGGATAGTAAAGAGAGAGTCATGCCACTCCTGAATGTGAATGTCCAGGAGCCGGGCGCTCGGCAAGGAGCGGCGGCATGAGCAGCACACGTGCCTGTGCAGGGCGTTGTAGTGGTGCTCGTACTCCTCCAGCGCACTGAAGACCGCACTGCAGCCTGAGATGTGACAGGCAAACTCGGACACGCTGACACAAGACAAGAGGAGGAGGAGGAGGAAGGTTATCAACAGTCTGACCAACACTGAGATTACAAGTCATCAGTCAAGTAGAAAAATCCAACACTGTTGCTAAAGAATGATCCCTTCTGGGGCAAATTTGTCATTTTACTTTTAGCATTTCTCAATTAAATATGTCCAAGTGCATAATCTACTACTGTTGCAATCATCTCATTTGACTCGTTTTATTTCTAAATATGATTACTTATTTTATTTACAAGCAATCAGCTGGCGATCGTGGCTCAAGAGTTGGGAGTTCGCCTTGTAATCGGAAGGTTGCCGGTTCGAGCCCCGGCTTGGACAGTCTCGGTCGTTGTGTCCTTGGGCAAGACACTTCACCCGTTGCCTACTGGTGGTGGTCAGAGGGCCCCGGTGGCGCCAGTGTCCGGCAGCCTCGCCTCTGTCAGTGCGCCCCAGGGTGGCTGTGGCTACAATGTAGCTTGCCATCACCAGTGGGTGGATGACTGGATATGTAAAGCGCTTTGGGGTCCTTAGGGACTATTAAGGCGCTATATAAATACAGGCCATTTACCATTTAGTCTACATTATATCTAAAATGATTTGGGAATGATTGATATTAAATATTATAACTGCCTCCACAGGAACAACTAAGGTGACAAGATCCCAAAAATGAAATGTGGGATTAATGTGTTATTTTTTTGTCATTTGCAAATATAGTGATTATAACATCCACATGAACTGAATCAACTTCATGGGATTTCCTTACCTGGATTAAGACACCAAAGGACAAATAGTATGTGGGGCAGGTTAATATGGAAGCCTGTTTCTGCCACTGAAAAAAACAAACATTTTTGGTGATCCATAAGTCAAAATTTCAGGTTAGTGTCTCAAAATTTCAAATTATGAAGTCAAATTTTTAATTCTTTTCTCAGACTTTTGAGTTGGTGACTCAAAATTTTGAGATAATAACCCCAAATCTTTATTTACAGGTAGTTTTTTTCAGCGCTAGAAAGGACTTTCCATAGATGAGTAATGCTCACAGGAATTTAGGATGAAATAAATATGTAAAAGGATGTTGAAAGTCAGTTATGCAAGTCTTCTGCCTCTTGTATTTTCCTTTTTGTTTCATTAACCTTTATCTCTTATTTCACTTAGTGTTTCGTCAATCTATGGCAATTTCTCTCTGAGCAACAGATTTTTACAGAGACTCGCAAATAACGGACAAAAAGCTTCCTAGTCTTGATTGTAGTTGCATTTGTTTTTACTTGTACTTCTCATCATATCCCATTAAAAATCTGACTTTGTGGTGCAAGCTTAGGGGATGAGAGAGAGATCCAGGATGAGATCCTGGCATGTTCACCTGCAGGAGAGCCATGATGACAGCCTTTACTGATTTCTTCACCACCATTGAATAAAAGCCAGCCTTTAGAAGATCCAATCAAAAGCATGGGGGAGGAGGGCAAGTGGTCAAAGTCTGTGCAGGCACACATAAAGAGTGACACCTGCTCACCCTAAAAACAACATGAAAATCTAATTTGAAAGTTTCAGGAGATATTTTAAAGGATGAGTGTGTTAACCCATGCATTGGCAAATGTAAGTTATGTGCTGTGTAAAAGTGACCCATGCTTATAGCTTTAACACTAGATAGATAGATAGATAGATAGATAGATAGATGGGTAGAACTTGTATAACCTGCATCCCTCACCTGAGTGCTGGCTTGTCTTCTGCCTCCGAGATGTAGAGGTCCTGCAGGTACATGTGTCTGTGAATGTCCCCGTCCTGCAAACAGCATACATCTGCACGTTACAGCCATTACCAGAACGAGCACCTGCCTGCTTTTCTGCTCGGTTTCTTGTTGCTTGGTTACCTCAAACAGCTCGTGGTCCTTGTGCAGGCGGATGATCTGCGGCGTGAAGCTGAACGGATTGTTTCCCTCCTCGGACTCGCTGAGCCTCCGCTCCTGCTGCTCATCGCGTCCCTCCGTCCTAAGCTGGACTACTTCTGGCTGCAGCATCACTTCTACACGTTTTCATTGGCCGGGCACCAAAACACTCGTTGACTATTATAACGGTATCAAGTCCAGTGGTCGCTACGATGTTACTTTTTCGGTTGTATTTTGGCGCGGGGTTATGACGTCACCTGATAGTCATCATTGAACACTAGTCGACTCGCCCTGTCTTGACCTAATACAGCTGTGGGAAACACTTTCTTCCCTTAAACTTAATAAATAAAAAATAAATTAATAATAATAATAAATATTAAAGGTTTATTCCAAAGGAATGTTATTTCAAACCCTACCGCTCTCATCTTATAGAGCATTAAGTTTTTGGTGTAGTTCAAGAAATATCAGAAAACATCAGAAATAATTGTATTTGATTTTAAATTAGTATCAGCCCTAATTATAAAAACCAAAATTTTACTCAAATTCAGAATTTTAACCCTTTCAATACCATTTAGATTACATAATTCTAATGATTTACAAAGAGAAAAGCATAAAATAACATTCCCCCCAAAATAATACATGCAATCTATTTTCTAACCATGATTGCAGTTAGAGGTATTTCAATAATTAACAGTGACAGAAAAACAGAAACCCCCCCACAGCATATTCATGGACAAAAATGGCTACCTTCTGTTTACCTTCACAAAATGCCATAAAATGAATATTATATATTAAACAATTTCCACTTGATTTTTCAAACTGGCATCAGTCCTTGTCATCAAAACCAAAATTTTATTCAAATTCAAATTCAGATTTTATTTTATTTTTTTTAACCCTTTAACTGCTAGTTAGGTCATTACAGGTCAGTACCAGTAACAGTGACAATGATTTATTCAACTTTGCATTATCAGTTCTTGTGATGAATGACCAAAAAGAAACTACCACTTGGCGTCTTAGTGGCCAGGAATGGCCATTTAATGACCAAATGACCATTAAAATGACAAAAAATTTGTCAGCCAGCAGCCATCGGCTAGTTTTCCTTCAACAACTCGGGGTGCCAACATCCTGTCTAGGTTATCCACACCGTATTTGTGCTTCTTGTAGTCCAGGCTTCCTCTTCTCCCCATCACTGACTGTTGGTTGCCTGTGTGTTGTCCTCTAAAGAAGCACATTCCACCCTCACTCGGGCATGTAGGATACTGCCATGGTAGTTTTGGTGAAGGCAAAGACAGACAAAATCTTCCTCTGTTGCAGCTGGGGGAGGTAGGTCTGGGTTGTTTCCCCTAAATGTGCCAACCAGAGCCAGATTTCATCTGAGGAGTTCCTCTGCCAGGTGCATAACACACACACACGGATTCTAGGTCTCTGTCTCAGCCATGCGCAAAAGATAACAACCAATAAAATTCTAAAAGATAATTTATTAGTACAATGATCAAAAAAATGAAGGGATAAAACAGTCCAGTGTCCCACTTGCAAAAGGGATAAAACCCACAGTCCAAGGCCAGAGCCAGCAATGCCTCAGTTCAGTTGCACTTTAGATGTCAACCAGCAGCTGTCTCCCAAGACCCACCACCCTGTAAGTAGAAGGCCAGTAATCACTCCGGCCTCAGCAACCCAACTCTGCCTTTAGGCTGCAGCATATAGTAGGCCCTGGTCTGCACAGAGAGACACAATATCACTACATCTTTATTATACAATTCACAGAGCAGCAAACTATCTATCCTAAACATATTTGAATCAAGTCATCTTAGATCTGAACCTATGACATACCTGCACAGAGAGACAAAATATCATAGCAGTGTTGTAGTGTGGGCTATAAGTAGACTAGTATCAGTGCAATCAAATACACCTGCCTTTCACTAATCTAACCCCATCACAGCCATTGGCTCACAGTAAATGTGACACACAAAACCACTTCCAAACCAGTGCCAACTTCCCAAAACAAACAAGGAGATGAATTAATACAGGCAACATTAGTCCACCATGTTACAGGTGAACGAAGTAAAGATGTTGTCAGCGTGTCCTTGGAGCTCCTCTGTTGGTTGGAGTGTGAACCCCTTTTCCTTTTTAACTCCTTAGAACTTGGAGTCTTGTCATCCCACATGCCACATGTAGCTTTATTCTGGGGTAGGCTCTCATCTCCACTCTCACCCACCCTCCAATTCTCATACCTTCGCCTCCCGTGCAGCTTTTTATAGGAGCACATCAGCTAAAAGATCTTCTTTGTTATAAAAAAGTCAAAGGCAGGTCTCAGGCTGCTAATGCAGAGAACTGCATACAGAGCGGGCCCTGGTCTGATACCAGTGGGCACTGGATTGTAGGGCAATCTCTCTTCAGTAGTGGGACCTACATAGTTTTCCCTTCACAAGGCATCCAGTCAGTTGCCAGCTCATTGTTCTTGAAAATGCTCCTACATTCTTTGCCATCAGCTGCTGGGTCTCCACCGCTGTGTCTGTAAAGTAAAGCCTCTTTGCTCGCTAAATATGTTTTGTTGTGACATAAAGACATTAAAACACAGGTCACCAATCAACATCCCTAAACTTCAAGCCTATGCTTCAAGCACATTACCACTAGATGGCTGCAAATACAACAATGTGCCCCGACAGCTTAAGACAGATAACTCTGACCGGTCAGTAGCAGTGAGCTTTGATACTCAACAGTTTGTGAGAGTGGTTAGGATGGGTGAAACTTTGGTGGCAGAGCATTTTTTTTCAGTTAACTGCAGAAATAACTTTCACAGACTTTCCAGGCGTGGTTTTTTAAAGTGCCTCTGTTATTCGTGTCTGTTTCTTCACTCTGCTCGTTCAGCCCCTCATATAAATCACAGACTACAGAGTTGAAAAACATATTTGGAGACAATTTTTTTTTTAACAATTTCTTTTTTCTTTTTTTACAGTCTCTGGTGGTGACTCGTGGTTGCTCTGATTTAGATGCTACAGGATATTACGAGGGAGAGAGGAAGTGAGAGAGAGAGAGAGAGAGAGAGAGAGAGGCGGAGAGCTGAGGATCCTCTGTATTTCCCTCAGAATGCCAACCACACAATGACAGAGTGTGTCTGATAGAGCAACATGTCAAGTTCTGGATGTTTTATATGGATTTTCTTCTCCTCGTGGGGTATGTAAAGATTTCTTCTTTCTTTCTTTCTTTCTTTCTTTCTTTCTTTCTTTCTTTCTTTCTTTCTTTCTTTATTTATTTATTTCTATTTATCTAATAAATCATTTAACACTTGCAGGGATAATTACAGCCAGTGTAGAGACTCTACCTCATGTCATAAAGTACCAAACAGTGATACCTCAGAGGCTGAAGGACTCATCTCTTTTTAATGATGATGCTGCTGCTGCTGCTACACACAAGGTAACACTCACTCTTCTGTGCTGTTGAAGCAGGTCATTAAGAAAAAAGTTACCTGAAGAATGAATTTAAGTCCCTTCTGCTTCTTGTGTGTGTGTGTGAACAGAAATACCCGGATGCACTGCAGTACTCTATATGGATCGCAGGGCAAAACCACACTCTGCATTTGGAAAAGAACAAGTGAGAAAACTTTGAATGACTTGTTTGATTTTGAGCTACTTTCTAAGGCTTTTTTAAACCTTTCAGGTTCCTCAATTTGTGCACTTTCTTTTTTCAGGAATCTAGTGGGTAAAACCTTCTCTGTGACACATTACTCTGATCAGGGAGACCAAATCTCAACCACTCCAGATCTAAGTGTATGTATCTTTACATTATTTTATTTGTCTACACCATTGGGGAAATGTGTCTATTTTGTTTTTGTAAAAGTGCACAAGATGCTTAGCATGGTACTCCATAATCATTCTCTCTCAGATCCTTTTTACTGGTATAGATTGCCATATAAGTATTTGACTGCACAGGCTTGAATCACATGAAAGCAGGATATCCTGTGCCACCAACTGCTTTCAGAGGCGTTTGTACATTTATCATCCATTACCGGATATATATATTTTTTTCCTTTTGTGAAATACCAACATAAATCTTATGACTATATTAAAATCATAGCTCTGAACTGAAGAAAGACAACAGGTCTTTTGTGCTCTCTTATTTGTATCCACGCTTACTGTTAATGTATTTCTAAAGTAGACACTTTACAGTAAATTGTAATTATCAGCTACAAATATCAGATCCGGGGCAATTTTGTGCAGTACATCTTGCACGTTTCAAAATATCAAATTGCATAAAAAAAGAGTTTCTCAATGGCAAAGTTCCTGTTTATGACCACAGACACACATGCAGCAGGAAGAAACAGGAGGAAGTGGAAATGACATATAAGGTTAAGATTAGCATCCAGACCACACTGGGATATCTGGGAAATTAAAAATTCCCAAATGTCATTATTAATTCTGGTACAAATGATGGCTGTCTGTTCAGGTTCACTGCTACTACCACGGACACATCGTGGGAGTGGAGGACTCCTCTGCCAGCATTGGACTCTGCTCAGGAATAAAGTGAGTAATGCTGGCTATAATTTTTTTCTTTCATCTTTTACCTCTAATTACAATAAGGTTTCTTTCCGTGAAGGGGTGCCCAAATTTCATAAAAACCATGATGCTATGTTACGGTAAGACTTCGTCTATGACTCATGGCCAGCACGCCCAAACTAAAGGGAAGATCAGCATCCCTCCCAAAGATCATCAAGACTGCATGCACAGTAACTCGTGCTCCTTGCATGCAGGCTTCTCTCATTAACCCTTCTGTTACTGTCATTAAAGAGGAAAGTTGACGTTTGAGAACCAGACATGCTGAAAAGTTTGCCTTTTTCACCTCTGTAGGGGGTTTGTGCGCCTCCGGGACCAGACGTACCTCATTGAGCCTCTTGGTACCGAGGCAGGACAGCAGGACGACGGCCAGAGCTCCGACACTCACAGCGATGAGGGTCTTCATGCTGTTTACAACTACAAACACCTGAGAAGGAAGAGGAGCCTCTGTTCCCATGGAAACACGACCACTTTCTATGATCATGTAGCTCGTCCGTCTGGACTGTTCCGGCTCGCCAGTCTGGTAAAGACACACAAGATGGACACATCCAGATTTATGGTGTTGTCTCACATTTCATAGATTTGTGCAAAAAAAAAAAGAAAAAAAAAGCATGATACAGATACAGCAGATACAGGACAATACAAAAATATCAGTAATTTTCTATCATCATAAGGATCTAAGAAGAAAGGGAAACACAACAGAGAGAAGTTATAGATCGCTTTTAATACGTTTGGGTCATTACCTGTGACTGAGTGTGCGAATTTTTAGCACAAAGTCACTGTTACACTGCTCTAAAGGCACTTAAACCATCAAATGGACTTATGTAGTGCCTTTCTATTCAAGTTTAAAAACTCAAAGCGCTTTATACTAGAAGTCTTATTCACCCTATCACACACACTTCATTCACACTCACATCTGGGGTAACTCAGGGTTCAGTGTTTCTCCCAAGGACACTGTGACACACAGACTGGAGGAGCTTCTGATTGGTAGACAACCCGCTCTACCACCTGAACCACAGTCACCCCAGAAGTGAAACTTTTTTTTTCATTAACCACCCTTTAACCACATAATCCTAACCAAGCACGTACACATACACATATGCTCAACATTGTTATATCATGTCTCTTTTGTGTTTCTCAGAAAAGCAGAGCTCAGAAAGCAGCGCGAACGAAGAGACCCAGGACGGTGGAGCTGGTTCTTGTGGTTGACCATAGAGAGGTTTGAGCTCACTTTTTCTTTTGCCTAGTCACAAGTAAGACACTTTTTGAGGTGTAAGATCTTCTTTTGTTCGTGTAATGTTGTTAAATGTGATACTAAGTGAAATAATGGTTTCTTTCAGTATAAGAAGTTTGGCAGTAAGAAGACAATAGAGGAAAGAGCGCTTGAAATAGCAAACCACGTGGACAAAGTACGTTTGTGTCTCTGCACTGTTTCTGTGTTTTCGTGTCCCACACGTCTTCAAGCTTTACTTTCACTTTGGATTTCACGCAAGAAATGTGTCCTGATACTTTGTTCTTTACTGACTGGAATCTGACCAGTAAAATGAAGGAGAAGTTTTTTTTTTCTCACAGTGGGAAATCTAACTTTAACTGTGAATCTTCACACCATCGCTGAAAATTTTCACACATACCCCACAATTCTCTTTGCATACTCCCAGCGTGTATGCATCATCTCGCAGCACTAGACCCAACATTAGCTTCCTGTTGCTCAATTATAAAATCTGCTGCTTGAAGCATTTTGTGGTTTTGCAAATGCTGATTTCAGCTGATTTCGCTCACCGCGCTGCTCTGTTTCAGCTCTATCGCCCTGTGGGCATTCGTGTGATGCTCGTCGGCCTGGATATTTGGTCATACAGAGATCAGATACAGGTCAGCACTAACCCTGAGGTCACGCTCCGTCGCTTCCTTGAGTGGCGTCAGCAGCACCTTCTGCCGAGGACCAAACATGACAATGCGCAGTTCATAACGTAAGATGTTGCTCTTTCTACTGCTCACTAAACCTATTTAAAAAATGATGAGATAATTTGTAAACATTTTGCCTCTTCTCCTTTCAGAGCTGTGGATTTTGATGGCTCCACTGTAGGCTTAGCAAACACCAATGCTATGTGCACCTCTAACTCTGGAGCTGTCAATGAGGTAGTCATGTTTCAATGTAAACTTGCTTTAATTAAAAGTGGAAAGATGTGGAAATTAAATGTTTGTGAATTAAATGTCACACAGGACCATAACACTAACGCAATTGGAGTGGCTTCCACCATTGCGCATGAGATGGGTCACAACCTGGGCTTGTCCCACGACACTGAAGACTGTGTCTGTGGCACTTCTGTGTCAAAAAAAGGCTGCATCATGTCAGAGAGCGTTGGGTAAGCTCAGCTTTGCACCTGTGCACATGAACGCCCTCCTATGTGCAGACCCTCGAAGGAAAAACATCTGATATGGTCTTATTTTCGTCCTCCTCCTCTAGCTTGAAGTATCCGGAGCTGTTCAGCAGCTGCAGTCGGCAGCAGCTCAGCAAGTTCTTGGAGGAGATCAACCCGGCATGTCTGCTCAATACTCCTTCCACCGCTCGAGTTTATGGGGGCCCCGTGTGTGGAAATGCCTTCTTAGAGCCTGGAGAGGAGTGCGACTGCGGCACGGTGAAGGTTTGTGCATATCACGCTCATTTTGTATACTCAAACTCCCATTACTGAAACACACAAAGATGACTGAGATGTGCATGCCTCTGTATGCCTGCCAGGAATGCACGAATCCCTGCTGCAACGCCACCACCTGCAAACTGAATGCAGGAGCCCAGTGTGCAGAGGGAGAGTGCTGCCACAACTGCCAAGTAAGTACTACTCACTGTGTGAAGTCACACTGATACTAATTATGTTACTATATAACACGACACAGTCTGACTGTGCCGTCTGGCTGCTTATGTGTGAGTGCGTGTATTTTAGTAGTCGGTACATCACCATCTGTGTTCCTCTCCGCTCCGCAGCTGAAACCGACAGGCAGCGTCTGCCGACCGAAAGCAGGAGACTGCGACCTGGCAGAATATTGCACCGGCTTCTCTTCTGTCTGTCCTACTGACGCCTACACCCAGAATGGCCTGCTATGTAACCATGGAACAGGGTACTGCTACAATGGAATGTGCCCTTCACGCCGGGATCACTGCAAGAGGCTTTGGGGACCAGGTTAAGAAACTAGTGAATCACAGTTTGCTTCAGATGTGCTTCATTCTTAATAATCAAGACTCATCGAGCTGTATTTTTTGCTGTGATTATTTTCAGATGCTGAAGTCGCTTCAGATGCTTGTTTCTATCAGCATGGAAACTGCAGAAAGACACACTTTAACCAGAGATGCCCAGGCCGGTATGCAATCCAAAACTCTACAATGGCACATATTCACTTCGTGGTACTGTTTGTTCTTGAAACTTTCCCTTGTGGTTTTCGGTTATAGAGATCAGTCCTGTGGTACACTTTTTTGTTCCGGCGGATGGGAGTTCCCCGTGACATCCAGGAAGTCCTTTTACAAAGTAGAAAATGGAGACATGTGCAATGTGGCAACTATGAACCCTGAAGATAACTACCCCGAAGATCTGGGCATGGTACCTACTGGCACTAAGTGCGGCAACAACATGGTGAGAAAGCTGCTCTTTGTAGCTAACATGAAGAAAACATCCATGCGCTGCAGATTCCTGCAAAGTCTTTGTGTGTCTTTTAGGTATGCTACAATCAACAGTGTCAAGAGATAAAAAACATAAAAACGTATGGTAGAAATGACTGCTCTGCCAAATGCAACAACCATGGGGTGAGAACTTTAGATCCTCGGCACTGTAAAGCACTTCGGATTTATGGCAACACAACATGCTTACTATGAGTGGGATCTCTTACAGGTCTGCAATCATGAGAGCAAGTGTCACTGCGATCCTGGCTGGGCGCCACCTTTCTGTGATGTGGAGCAGTCCGAGCTGCCTCAAGGTACTCTACTATCCTGACATACACCCACTGATAGCTCGCTTCTCCCTGACCTTTTAATAACCATGATTTACACATGACTCTTATGCTCTGTTTTCCACTGAGTTGCAATACTTGGATTGAATTTCTCATGGGCCTTAAAACAATCGTGCTCTGTTCTGATGAATACAAGCGGACACTGATGCAGTGGCATTTCCTCATTAGTGTGTACATGCGCCCTAATTATGTTACAGAGGATTTTGCTTCCTGAGGGGAGTGACGTATGTTGTTATTTGCTCATCCTTGGGCAATAAAAGCTCATTGGCCTAATCTGTTGTGTAATTGTGTTCGTGTACAGAGTCAGGCCTGGTTAAGTTCATAGTGTCACTGGTGACTGGCTTACTTCTGCTTTTGCTCGTGGTTATCGGGAGTTTGATGTGGTACGTCAGAAAGAGACAGCCTGCGAAGAGGTACAGAAAGGAGCTCCACCTCTCTTTTAGCTTTTGGATCACCACAATAAGTAAATAAAACTTTATAAGCTTGTCAGAGTTTCTTTAGAGCAATTGTGCATATTTCCTTGCAGATACCTCCCATCTTCCGCGGGACAGTTCAACCCGTTGTTTCGGTCGAGCAGCGAACGACGCAGGCCTCCTCTTGGATCAGCACAAATCAGCCAGCCTAAATTTTTGGAGTCGTCGGCCACTCAAGCATGTAAACCGCTCTTCTCTGCTCCTACCAGACCACAGACTGGAGCACTAAAGCCCAGCCGAGCAGCTCCAGAGGTGAGCACCCTCTGTGATGTAGCAGATTTGCCACCAGAGTGTCGTAATATGCTGAGGCAGTAGATTTTGGCCTGTGTTATTGGACCAAATTCAAATCATAAACAGACTTATAGTTTAGTCAAACTGCAAAAACTAGTGAGGAATAAGGCTTAAAAAATAAAATTTTAGACTTCGCTCATTTCTATTTTCTCCCTTTACAGCCGCCCAAGAAAGCAGCAGCCGTACCCCAGCCATCAGTGTTTCAGCAGGTAATCTGACCTCCTGTTCCAGCTTCATTTAAATGTTATTTATATGTTTCAACTAGTAAATAAATGTTTTTATTTAGGCTATAAAGCCATTCACGCAGGCTCCAGCTGTTTCAAGAAAGCCAGTCTTTACTGAGGTAAAACTGCATGTCTTCATTGTCTTTTGAAGCAGTAATTTAAAAAATAAATTAAAAAAAAAAAAAAAAAAAAAAGTAATTATTTTTAAAAATTGTTATTTTAGTGTCATTATTCTGGTCTTAAATATACTTTTTTTCTCTTTTTTTCAGAGTAAGCCACTGCCTCCATCGAGACCTCTGCCACCACTCACAACAAAGCCGGTAAATAACGTTAAAAACCACTTAATCAAACTCATTATTTGCGTATACACATTTAACAGTGCTTGCGTTTGCTGCTTCTTTGAAACATGAACTGTTTTGTCTCTCAGACCATGAAACCAAAGCCCCCAATGCCTCCAGCGAAGCCAAAGCCCTCTGCAGTCCTGTCTTCATTGCCTCACACTCAGCTGGTATGTATTCAGACTCAGACATTCTCAGAAGCTATCACGTTTATGAAGATGTCTGTGGTTTTTGGCTCTGTCCTAGCATAGCAGTGTAATGAACAAGCAGTCAGTGAATCAGTAAGCATATAAACTTCTCCTGACCACCACTGAGTTGGTGAGGCACTAACATGGGGAAATAAACAGACCAAGACCAAGTTTGGAGAATGAAAATGTCTCATCCCAAGTATGTGTGCTAATACTATTTATTTGCTCCCCTAGCTCGGAGGGAGGGCTGCCCTGATGCCTCCCAGCAGGCCCAGATGACAGTGGGACTAATTCATCGAGGTGTAAACACTGAAATCCTCTGACAGAGGACATTGTTTTTATCTCACCTAAAAGGACCAAGAAGATCCTGTCTGGAGACGCTCGTCTGTTTTAAAGTAGAAACAGGATCCGCTGAAGAATCGGCTTTGTTAAGCGACGCAGCTTTTGTGGTCTCCTTGAGGATTACCACTGCTTATGTAGACCTTCAGTATGTTAATGAAAACCTGAAGTAATGATCAGCAGACTCACATTCTGTGCTTTATGAATGACAAATGGCTCTGCTGCCATGACGATTGTTTCGTTTATTTTAGTCTTTTTAAAGGGAAACATTTGGTTTTTGGGTTTGTTTGTTTTTTGCCTAAATCCTGGGATATGTGAAGATTTTATAAGGTAACTGCACTATCAATGCTGTAACTGTTCCTTTTCCCTCACATTTTTTTTTGGTACTGCATCTCTCGGAAATATGGTTGTTAAGGGATTTCAAAATGTGGCATGAGCACTTTACAGGTAGATTTTTTTAATTGAAGAAGGTCTTTTCTTGTAATTTTTTAAAAACTCTTTGTACTGACCTGTCTATGCTTGACTTTGTGCAACTGAACCAGTACATGTATCTACATGTACCAGTACATTTTATTTTGCGTGCTGACCTGATAAATGTCAAAGGATATTGATTATTCTATGCAGCAGACATGATCACAAAGTCCCTTCACTCATAAAACCAATGATGAGGATTCAGCCTCGATTTGTCTTTAAATCTTTCAGTTCTGAATGTTCTAATTTATTGGCTTGCAATAAACGCGATCCATCACACACAGTGTTTCTGTCACTTTTCTCTGTCTTTATATCCAGATGATCCAGAAGGTATTCACATTAACGTCTGTGACTCTCTGTTGATATTTTTGCTCTGTCCTAATGTGAGAGCAAAACTCAATTAGGTCTATAATTTGTTGGGGAAAAAAATAGATTGATTCTGTAGTTTTTCCCTGCAAAACCTAAACAATGACTCCATTCACATCAACATGTGAATGGAGTCCAGACTTTTAGCTTTAATTCAAAGGGATTTTTAAGAAACCATTGCATTAACTCTTTAAGTTATAGTCATTTTTATACAGTTCCCCATTTTCAGAGTCCAAGGAGACATTGATTGCCTTCAGCTTAAAAGCCAAAACAAACCTATCAAGGAGAAAAGAAAAAGAAAAAAGTCAAATCTGACACATGAAAAGCGTGAATGCACTCATCAACTCAGCCACGCCAACAGAGCTGAAATACCACAGAAGAGAATTAAGGTGCATGATGACATAGTTATTCCATGGTCATGGAGAGAAAACCTACAAGAACTTGACTACAAAAGATGGCGAACACTCTGGAGGAGTTGTATCATTGTCAAGGTCTGCAATAAAGAGATGCCTTCTTCAAATGAAATACAGAGAGTTTACAACGAGGTGCAGACCACTGGTTACACTCAAGAATATAAAGGCCAGATTCGAGTTTCCCACAAACCAACTAAAAGCGTCACAGAAAACAATGGAAAGACAAAACCAAGACGAACTTCTTCCAAAATGATGGGAGAGAGAAGAATGGATATGGAGAAGGAGAGAAACGGCTAAAGCATTCAGGGTGAGTTTGCTCCAGATGAAGGGGTTACCATTACTACCAGGAGCCTCTCCTCAAGGGTAGATTTGGGGGTCATGATGTCTGCAAGATCTCGCGCTTAATTTTAGATGCTTTGAGCACCAGAGCAACACAAGTGCATGTATTGAGTGCATGTATTCAAGAGAAGGCCGATAACAATACAACATTATAAATGAAAGACTTTGCAACTCCCTAAAACCCCAAATCCCTCAAAGATGGGCCAAAAGGGAAACAAATCTATATTTTTGATTTGGGGTTGAACTGGCCCTTTAACAGCTGATCGCCTAGCAACGCTTCAAACAACCTGAGGTGGGCTGAAGCTATAGGCTAGCTCATCAAGACTGTTTTAATTGTTCAGAAACGACTGTAATTTTATAAATAATGGAACGAGAACTAAACGAAGAGGAACTACAGGACCTGTTTGCGTGGATAGATAAGATACCTCTGTCCCGGCCCAAAAGACACATCACAAGAGACTTCAGCGACGCAGGTAGTAAAGGTGGCTAAGCAGTCCTCAGGGAGCTGCTAACCAAACAATCAAGCAGTAACAGCAGGAGTAATATGATCTGCATAGCTCCATGTCTCCAGCTACGGTAATTTTATTTATTTGTGAACTGACTAAGTTTCTCTTTGAACCTTAGTGATGGCTGCTGAGGTGGTAAAATATTTCTTCCCCAAGCTTGTTGATCTGCACAACTATGTTTCTGCAAACTCCACACAACAGAAGCTCAGCAACTGGAACCTGCTCAACAGGCAAGACATCACTGTTTTATATGTGTGTGTGTTTGTGTTTGTGTGTGTGTGTGATTCTTCTGAATCTGGTGGACTACAGCCCATCCACAGAAAAACATTCTCCACAGCTGAAAAACATCACATTTTAACAGCCTGCCACAAAAACTTGTACACAGGCTACAAAAAAGCTAGATGGCTAATTAATATCTCTTATTAGGAATGACAGACATTGCCTAATGTTTTTCCCATCCAAATAAAATTATTCCTGGGCCTCCACATCTGGTCCTGCGGACAAATCTGACTTACACCCACTCACTCCATCCCTCGCCACTGATATGGCACAAAGCCAGCGTCAGATTTATGGGAATTTGCTGAAAACGTTTGGCTCCCATGTTGTGTCTCATCAGTTAAATCACACTGAGTCTGCTGATACTACTGTGCATAGTTCTAGGTATTAGAAACATGTGTTTTTATTTATCTGAGGATAGGAAGGTATTTTCCAAGCTGGACTTCCATGTGCCTGAGGAGACACTGAAGAAAATTGCACAGAGCACCACAGGAGCAATAGTGCCTGTCCTGAGCACCCTCAGGGAGAAGATAGACAAGAAACTGGAGTACACCCCCAACAACATACTGGTGTGTAGTGACACACACTGTATATGTCATTTTTTTGTCTATTTGAATGCAAAATATGAATTACTGCATGCTTGTCCGTGTTAATCTAACCACAGTGGATATATATTTTGTTTTATCAATTTAGGATATGGAGTATTATGACACCAGGAATGAGGAGAAACCTCATGAAGGTACAGTCTTCTGCATTTGATGCCATATTTGGCTGTGCATCACATCACACGATAGTGATGTAGGCGTTGCTGGAAGTTACAAACTGTGATGAAGTCAGTAACATTAAGTAGATTATGGAAATAAAACAGCTGAATTAGGATAAATGCAATGACTTTGTATTGGCCTTATGCATGTTGCAGCATGTGTCATAATGATAGTGTAGGTTGTGCAGAATATCAGCTGAAACAGTTGTTTTTTTATTTAACTGAAGCCAAACAAAACTGAAGCTAAGATGTGCTTTATTTAGCACAGGAAGTGAGTTTGGTGTTATTTTAGACTTTTTTTTGTTAATGCTGCTATATCTGCTTGTCAGCTCCCAAACACCGAGTCAGCATATTCAGCAATCAGGAAGGTGTTTTTTTTCCCCCTCTTTTTTTTGTTTTTGTTTAAGGGAGCAGTTTAGTGACTGTTCATCACTGTTTTTGTCACTGAAATGAAGCGTCTCCAAGATCTTCTCAGGCCCAAGTTAAGTGTAATCTATCCCAGAGATAGCAGTGACCAATCAGAAACACAAAGAAACGTCCATTTGAAGGAATCGGGGAGAACTGATTAGAAAGAAATTCCACCACCCTAAAGTAGTGAACTTGTTTCCCACACCTCATCCGTCCCTATTAAAGCTGGCCAGTGCCTCCACCCTCTGCTCTTTCCTCTTCCGTCTACACTCGTTCCCGCTATCAGACACATGACTCAGGTTCTCGTATCAGTTTCCACATGGCTCTTATCGCTGGCCTGAGCTCAGCACCGTTGACTTAAAGCCTGATATTTTTGTTCCTTTATCTAGTAATCTTACTTCAGTGTTTCACCCTCTTTCTGCTATTGCTCATCATCCTTTCTGCCACCAAGCCTTATCTCTTTTACTCAGCTGTATAGATTTTTTCAGTCATTGTGTTTTGTTCACATCATAGTTTGTAAAACAAGACACTTTTTTTTCTTCAGAAATTCAGCAGACTGAGATAAGACTTCTAACTCAGCTGGAGGAATTGAAAAAAGATGAAAAGAACAGGCAGAAAAACAGGTATGACCAAAACACTGCTTTTAATTATAATGCAATGAATCGCAAGAACATTTAAAACAAAAATAATAGCGTGTGCATTCTTTTTTTACGGTACAGTAAAGTGGAGCGTGCAGTAAAGTTTTACTCAGACATGGATCCTGCTTTCCAACAAATGCTGAAGGAAAAGGAAAAAGCAATTATGTCTTTGATGGAGACTGTGGAGGTAAAGTCTGCATGCAGACATGCATGAATGCAGGAAACACTCTGCTAAAGTGTGTGTCTGTGTGTGTGTGAGATGGAGAAAGATATTTAGGAGTGTAATACCCTGTGTCAGCAGTGGCGAGTGAGTCAGTATCTGCTCAGCGGATATAACCCTTATTTTTCTTTTCCATCTGTGGTCACATCTGCATGTTTCGAGAGAAGTAGAAGGATGACACAAACGTGCAACTTCTCCTTTCACCACACAATGAAGTTTTCAGAAGCCTTCAAAGAAATATCCTCCCTTTAACCTCATCCCTTTTTTCTTTTTCTTTTCTTGGTTTTCTTGGTCGTGTATGTTTGCAGATCCTCCAGATGAAAGTGAACAAGCTGGAACATCTGGTTCACTTGAAGGATGTCCGTATTCAAGATCTGACACAGCATCTGGAGACGTACAAAGCAAGAGGCAACACACACTGAAGCAGCTGTGAAACTATACAAACAGAGAAATGTCTGTAGCAGTTCTGATATATAAACCTGTATTTTGTTAAAAAGAAATATTAGTTAAGGCAAATGATCATCTTATCTAATCCCACCAGCTAAAACTGTCACATCTGTTGAAATGCACACGGGGGATTCCAGATGTGAACTTTTTAAATCCCTGTTTTGAAAAAGAAAAAAGGGGATTTTATCTCAGAACATAAAATGTACACACTTCAAGATGCAGAAATGTCTCCTTTTCTTTCTTTAATAACATGATCCACTGCCTTATATCTAGAATCTTCTGTGTTTATGCTTCATGACCCTTTTATATGAAATCATGACTTGTTGAATGTAAATAGTTGCTTCTTTGTGAAAGGTATATCTGGGCTTCTTTTAACAGCCCATAATTTCTGACTGTCAGCTTCTAAATAAAGCCACAAATCCCCATTCACAATTATCTCACTAAATAAGACGGCAGTGTTTTAAATAAGCCAAGTAGTGGGTTAAAGCCAGCAAAACAAAACTATATAAGGTGTTGCATTTGGTGGCAGCCACTTCCTTCCTTCACTCATTTTTGGTAAGTTTCCTGCTTTTGTGTAAGTGTGAAAACCTGACCTTATTTAACCAGAACTTAGTTAATAGCCTCACTTCCACTTTATCGAGCATTTTTTTTTTTTAGAATTACTGTGACATCAAAGTCAGGAGCATTGACGAAGTCGTGACACAGCAGCAGCAGACCGCAGCCCAACGTCTGCTTTTCAGATATAAAGTTCATTTCACTTTCTTGAGGTTTTTCTGTAGTGCCAAATAAGAGAGAGATGTCCCTCATTGTTTTACTTTATCTGGGCTTTGTTGGAGTGAGAGGCATGTGACCTGTAGCTGTACCAGGAGCAGCTGATCATCTCCAGCTGCCTGCTAATGTGACTGTTGTGCTCACAATCATGCCATCTCATTAATCATCATTATCAATCAATTAATGACTGAGAAAAACAAACACCTAATGAGTTTACAGTTACACTTATTTTAGATTTAGATTTTAATTACTCCTTTTTTCACAAGGGGTCGCCACTGCAGGTAGCTCTGCATGCATATCTACACTGGATACTTCTTGATGCAACCTTAAAGGGATATGTTTCTCCTCCTGGGATCCATTAGCTTATATACCACTACACTGTGGAGCCACTTAACAAATGCATGTATTTAAATTAATGAATTATTGATTTATTTTTGGTAAATTACGTCTAACAATGGAAAACATCTGACTCAGTGTGACACAATATATGTGATGAGTCACAATCACACTCAGTTAAAGTGGTTCTGCTGCCGGACCACACTATATGAAAATGTCCCTGTTTACCTGACAACCAGTACATATACTCACTTCATTAGGTACTTCTGTTCAACTGCTGGTTAAATAAATATCTAATCAGCCAATCACATGGCAGGAACTCAAGCCGAAGTTCAAACTGAGCATCAGAATGGTGAAGAAAGTTGATTTAAGAGAATCTGAATGTAACATTGTTGCTGGTGCCAGATGGGCTGATCTGAGGATTTCAGAAACTGCTGATGTACTGGGATTTTCCCAAACAACCATCTCTAGGGTTTACAGAGAATGCTCTGAAAAAGAGAAAACATTT
The DNA here is from genome assembly GCF_001858045.2 of Oreochromis niloticus. Taxonomy (NCBI): domain Eukaryota; kingdom Metazoa; phylum Chordata; class Actinopteri; order Cichliformes; family Cichlidae; genus Oreochromis; species Oreochromis niloticus. The sequence goes on from NC_031978.2 coordinate 19,350,534, forward strand.
TGTGAGCAGCAGTTCTCTGGGCAAAAATGCCTTGTTTATCCCAGAGGTCAGAGGAGAATGGCCAGACTTCTTTGAGCTGATAAGAAGGCAACAGCAACTCAAATAATCACTCATTGCAACCAAGGTATGTTGAAGAGCATGTCTGAATGCACATCATGTCTAATCTTGAAGCAGATAGGCTACAGCAGCAGAAGACCATACCAGGTGTCTTTAATAAGGACCTCTCTTAAACATAGATGAGCAGATGATTTCCCCCGTTCCACAGTTCTAAGTAAAACCCTTTCCTGATCTCATAACATGCTCGATCACTGTGAGCAGTGGCTGACGTGATCTACATTTACAGCACAGCTAATCAAAAGCTTGACTGTGGGAAGTTATTTCTTAAAACAATGTTTTTAGTGTTCAGATGTGCTTACCTCATCTATTTCATGTTCATGAGACAAAAATTAATTTTTACCAGAAATCCACAGGAAGATGAAAACAGCATCATTACATCACTGTGGTTAAGCAAGACCCAAAGTCTAATACAAAGGACAGATGTTAAAAAAATATAATTCAAATTATATTTTATAATAATTTAGATTTTTTTTTTTTACTGTAATACATTTCTTTCAATCACAATAGTTAAAATATCTAAAAAAAAAATATCTGACATGTACATTTGTACCTTTGTGATGCTGTGCAACACATGAGATTTTCATCATGGATGTGCAGCAGACAAAACTGTGTGATGCTATCATGTCAGTATGGACCAAAAGCTCTGAGACATACTTCCAAATCCTCTGAATCTATGCCATGAAGAGTTCTAAACAGATACCAACAATCAATTTTATATAAGGTTCGTGCTAAGATTTCAACATATATATATAAGAATATATATAAAATGTATATAAATAATCCAATCAACCAAAGTTACAGAGGCGCCAATAGCCCAGTTTTTTTATATCCCTTGTATGAGTCAAGCACGTCATCTCTGCCTGAACAATGCCCTCTTCTTTCAAACTCCATGCCCCCATGTTTCAATTCTGATTTTATGTCACATATTTGAAAGTTGAAGCCAAGATTTCATGTAAAATTCCTTTTTACATGAAATCTTGTGCTTGCACTTTTTATGGCTGGTCGTTAACTACTTGTTGAGTTTTCCTATTTTGCTGGTACTTGTATATTTACTCTCTATGGAGGTTTGTTTCTGCCACTGATTTATTTTTATTTATCTATTTATTTTTTAAGCAGGTCAAACTTTTGGGTTAGCATCTTGAAATTTCAACTTACTTAGAAGTACCTTAAAATTTGGAATAATAACTTGACATTTCAACTCCGCTTTGCTTGATAATTCCCTGTTTTGTTTTTAGCATTTCATATGATTTTATTCAGAGGAGAGTTTTGGTTTCATAGTTTTATATGATGTAAGTTCACATCTTTGTACCCTGTACCTACTACTTGCTATCAGGAACTCTTGATCCACTGTTTGTAGCATGTGGAAAAAACTGAAGATTGTAAGAGTTAAGATGGCTGCAGCAGCAAGCATTAAAAACCGTGTTTGCTGAGTTAACTAAAGAACTTAGCTTCCATTTCTCCCTTCCTTTTCCCTCAAAAGTCAACTATTTGACCAATTTAAAAGCAAACAAATTAAGCAGACCTGTTTTACCAAGCAATGTTGGCGTCTTAAACACAGTAATCCTGATGATCTCTTGGGTTATTTTCCCAAAACAGAGCTCTATTCATAGCCACAGAAGAGCCCTAATTGTATAGCAGACTTTAGAAATTACCAGGGTCTCCATAGAAACTCAGACAGTGATAAGTGATAGGAAATAGCAAAGTTAATACTCCTTTTAATACATACAGTGGATAAGAATGTGAGGGAAAACTGAAGAACAGAGCTGCTTTTGATAAAAGAGCTGCCTGCCGCTGATGAATCACACTGAGTATCACCCTGCTGTTTGGGAACTAGATTTACTCAGAGATGAGGGACCACACCTTTCTGTATCTGGGGACACATCCAGGATGAAGTCAACGCAAGATGGATCATCCAGGATCTGATGAAAATCAACAAAAGGAAAAGCGCTGGTTCAGCCAGGAAAGGGAAAAAAACCTGACCATAGCCTCACTTCCTAAGAGAGAGGACTGGCTGGAATTGCGCAAATGGCAAGAAGTAATAAGACCACCCATTACTATAAGCACAGGCCAAAACACAAAGAAAACAACAAATTCCCTTTGTAATCAATGAGGAGTGAAGTTTATTTAAACCCAAAAACACTCAATATGATCATATATCTTTAAAATCTTATCAAAAGTGGGGGAAAAAAGTTTATCTGGGTCAAACAAAAGCTAAACCCCTCCCCCAGAAACCACTGGTTTGGCTGTGAGAGGATACCAGGGTCCATGAGGGCTGAGAGGTCACAAGAGGAAGCCATCCCTCATCTGGTCACTCAGGCACTGGTCACATGGACTGACACACACTTTAAATGCTTCCTGGAAAGCATTTGTGAACAGCTGACTGGCTGTGCTGAGGGAAGAGCGGGTTTTATTTTCTTCAGATGACCACTTTACAAACTCAACAGACACACACTCTCACACACACAGAGATCTGTTTTTGGAGTGTTTACAAGACATTATGTGGGTTAGAACAACAAGGACTGTGTGATGGATCGTGTTTATATATTCAGTGTGTTCACTGAGTCGTGCTCATTTTTCCACAACCACCCAGCCTTTGAAATAAAACAAAAAGCTAAGATACAGTCGCACATCATATAAATTCCTTTTATTAGAATATGTGGTGGGATATAAATCATGCCGATTATGCACAGGCTCAAATGTGGGTTGGTATATCTATCAATTTGTAAACCTATAGAAAACCTGTAGATACAATATATAATGTCACTTGTGGAAAACATTGGAGAAAAAAAGGACATAAATAAAACAACAGTGAGATTTGAGGCACTTGTGCTGCAGTTAAGATGCAAATATATTTCAGTGTGCATGTGTAGTTCTGTGTCACAAAATAGTAAGGGAAATCTGAGTTTCCTTCTGTAACTTAGCCCATAAAATAAAGGTGTTTCTAAAGTTTGTACAAGCTCATGATTGATTTTACTTCTATACATACATAACTTTTGGAAATATACAAACTGACACATATTCAATGGGTCACTGGGGTCTTTATCCTTTCATTTATTCTTTTGATCAAGTCTGCCACTCTGCTAGTATTCAAACCAAGTGACTCATCTACCATGGCACAAGTTCTCCTCCTTGTGGCATTCGAATGCACAACAATGCAAAGAGAAGAGAGGTATCAAAATAGGTTTTATTTTTTACATAAGAACATTGTCAAAACTTGAAAACATTTTTGCATATAAACCTTTTAAAACAAGGAGACAATGTTTAAATTTCACATATTGTACAAAAAAAATCGACAAAAATTATTTTTGTGAGTGATTCGTCCCCCTCTTTTGCATCTTTTATTTGAACCCACCACCAAAGCAATTGCGAGGTGCAGCGTTAAACTGCCAAATGGAGGTCACAGAAACAGCGCGGCATCTTCAAAACACTCGTAGTGTTCACTGCCTGTTGAGTCTTTCAAAGCGAGAACGACGAGGCCGCACAGAACGGCCCGTCTTCAGTCTATGAGGAGCCTTTTAGCTTGTAAGAATCACTGAACCTTTAAGTCTGGGGTAAACCATTATATTATTTAAGGCTTGTTATCTCAATTGTATTTCCATGTTTCGAAAACGCAGAGCAGAACAGAATCAAAATGTACACACACATTAAAACTAGCACCAACCCGCATCTTTTCTTAAGCTAAAGCAACATCGACATTCATCTCTAAACAGACCAACTTCTTTTTGAGTAGAACTCGTGCTGTCAAAAACTGATTGGAGGTTACGTGAATCCTCTCCGAGTTTCTGTCGTCATAGGAAGCTCTGTGGTACTTCAATTATCTCGGTGAGAAATGACAGAAGATCCTGTAGTCCGCTTAGTTATGAATCACCATAAAAAATGTAAACATTGACAATGAAATGTAGATTTCGTTTTAAATATTATTTCTATTTCAGTCACCCTACATCCTCTTAAATTGGCATTGTTCCAGACAGACACCAAGCTGAAAAGGTGGTGCTTTTCCATTTTCCTCTCAAACCACAGCTTTCTTCATGGTGAAAATCTGAATTATTTGTTGTTTGGAGAGTGAACATTAAACAGCTGTCTTTTTAATATTTAATACATGTCCTGAGAGTTTACATTTAACCACTTATTAATACGCTGCATAACAACAGAGTTGGTTGCAGGCTCTATTAATAACCATCAGAACCATCCCAAACTCAAAATTTCAACATGCACGGCTCTGGAAACCAATCGAAAGAAAGAAACATGCGCTGACTTCTTTAATGACAATCTCTACTTCTCGCAGTGCTCGCTGTTACAACAATCAGCTGTTAATCATCCTGAATTTGTATTAGACTAAATCTTTAAGCAGCGCCAGATCTTTCTTCCATTTTTTCCCATCTCATTTGCTTCACAGTCAGTGTCACAGGAGGTCCCAAAAACAACTAATAATAGAATACTACACCAAATAATAAACTACATTACCAATCTGATACCCCTCCACAGCTAATATCTGTTTAATTTCACTCAACTGGACATTTATAACACACTCACTTCTGTATATAACCCATCAAATGTTCAAGTTCATCCACCAGCAGCTTAAAGGGGCCCTTATACTCTTAAAAGAACAGCCACCTTAGTAAGTCAGTGCAAGTGAGGTTGGCACAGAGATGACTTAACCCCCATCACACGCACATACATTGTCCACCCAGCTTTTAATTAGTGTCACCTGTCAGATTCCAGTGCAGCTAAGCCACAGAATTCTCAAAAATCAATAACTCATCACAAATCATTGACCTTGCATACAAAAAACAATAATAAAAAAAAGATAACAACAGAAAAAAGAGAAATGAATGCAGCCCCAAAAGCAAAAGTTAAACACCGCACTGATTGCAAGCACATGTAAATTAGGGCGACTAGTTGCCATCACCTTCCCAGGCATTAGCATGTTTATGCTTTTGATTTTTAACTATGGCATCAATCTCATTCCTAAAGCTCGTCTTTTCAAAAAATGTGAAAGGCTGAAAAAGAAACAAAACAAAACAAAAAATTCCTTTTCATCTGGCGCCTTCTCCCGTCTCACTTTCACTTTTCGTTCACCTTAAACCCTCTCCCACTCTTTTTTTTGCCATTTAGATTTAAGACTGAAGCGTGCAGTTCACCAAACTAGCTGAAAAGCTACTCCACCCATCATCATCATCTTCAGTTCAGCACTCTACGCCCCAGTGACAAGACAATTCCTCATCAAGCTCTCCTGTCCTGTGCAGAGGCAGAGCTGTGGACTCACTGCCCATCAGACTTCACTTTAAAGAAGTCTGATTCAGCATTCGGTAATGGAGGGGAGCGCGGAGACTTAGGTGGACCGTTGCTCCCCTCTACAAACATGTTCGGGATGTCCTGGCCAAAGTAGATCTTACTGTTAGCCGCTATGGCCTGGTACTTCATCAGCTCCAGGTATTCAGGCGTCAACTTCACCTGCAAGGATTTAGAAGAGAGACGGCAGAGTGTGAGGATTCAATTAGTGCTGGATCACATTGCTGTTTATGGTAACACTTTATCTTAATGTGACTATATACAGCTACATGGCTAAAAATAAAAGCAACATTGCAGCTGGACCAACTTTAGTGATGAGCAATTAAATTAACTCTGATCTAGTAGAGCTGCTTCAAGACCTGACTCTTGTCAGGAGGACGGTAATTAATGGTTCGTGACATCTTTCTGCAGTTAGCCAGTTTGGTAGAGTGTGTCGAAAGTCTGCATCTATTTAAAGTCGATTCTGTTTAGGTCAGGTGAACTGAGGTTATTAATATCACTACACTAGGTTTGTGTGGATTCATGTGTTTGCTGTATAAACCGACAAATAAACACAAACTAAAACTATGTTACTACAACTGCTGGAAATCTATGCCATAACCTATGCCGTAATCTGCCGTGCACTTCCCTGGGAGTTTAGCTACACATTGGGTTGACGCAGCCCGCAACTATTGTAAATGGTCTGTTTAGTGCAATAGAGTCCTCCTGTGCATTTCTGGCTACTTTTTCCACCACAGTTTTTAAATTTATCATTGAGAAAATATGGATCATCATCTCAAAATAAGGAATGATAATAATAGCATTAATATAAGAACTCACAAATGTCAACAAATTCCTGGATGCACTGTTGTAATGATCAGAACTGACGTTAAAGTATGCACATAGAAGTAGAAAAAACTTCAGGGAGAAATATGTTTGCCCCTAAAAAACAAAAAACAAAAAACCTGACCATAACAAAGAGCGGGGACCAGGGAGGGAAAAAGCCCCAACATTTCAACTGTTTCTATCAGCTGACACCGCATGTAAAACATGAGGACACAACCACAAGGTAATTAACACATATTGGACCAGCACAAGCATAAATGCGTCAACAATGTCAGCCACCTACATAGGTTACATCATGGGCTCTACAAAGAAGTCTAAATCAGGCCTTATCCTCTTTTACATTGGGGATTTTTTTTTATTGTTATGGCCACTGCAAAAACACCTCTCAGCAGAGTGTTACTGTTTTAAAACTGTACGATCTGTGATGACTGCATTTGATGTTAACAACAAAGTGTTTAAACTGTTTGGTTTTTTTTACCCTGTTTGCTTCAGCAAACTTGGCAGCAGTGTAAAATTCAGCATCAGCCTTAGCTTTCTCTCTGGCCAGGAAGGCAGCATCTGAAACAAAGAAACACTGTTGAACGAGACAAATAAACCAGCACACCACAACTCAGGAACACACAGATTCATGTCACAGAAAGGAACCAAAGGATTTTAGGCCCACCCTCTATTTCAGAGATCTTCTTCTCTGTCTCCTTCTCCATCACCTTTTGCTGGAACTGGATCTCTGCTACCTGAGCCACTTTCTGAGCCTCTGTGTGACAGAAAAGGGAAGGCTGAGGTTGGCAGTGTGGTTACGCATGAATAACTTTGAGAGGCAAACTGCTAAAATTGTACTGATGGTCATGCAAATAAAAAGGTAACTGCCTGCTTTACAGTAAAACAGCACATTTACCAATAATGGCTTTCTTCCTTTCAGTCTCAGCTTCCTTTTCCACCACCTTCTGAGTCTGAGCTGTTATTAGCAAGCGAGTCTTTTCTGCTTCCCTGCACATACACAAACACACAGACACACACAGATAGACACAAATGAGGTTCTTGCAAATATTTTGCTTTCCATGTGGTCTTGCATGAATCAAGTGAGGAAATCACAGAAACTAAACCACATACAAAGTCTATGCTGGTAACGTCAATTGTACAAACTCACATAAGTTCAAAGTTCCTCCTGATAGACTCAGGGATCTTTGGTTTGGTAACACGAACTGCCTTTATTGGAAACAGTAAAAAAGAGGGAAACAGTGAGAGAAAATTGCTCACAACAATAAGAAGACACAGAAAACAGATAGATTGGTCTACTAGTATCTATTCAGACTTTGATTCCTCACCTCAAACTGGTGAGCAAATGTCATTTATTTTTTTTATATTTTCATTTTTATTTTTTTATTTATTGTGTGTGTGGGTTTGGGGGGAGGGGGTTGTTTGTTTGGGTGACACACTAACATCTGTTTCTTCCTAGCTGTGCACTAATGGTCCTGGCCCATGAGCAGGGGTCATTAAACAAACACTAACAGACAGTAACCTGGTTTACCCCGCGGCTTAAAATGAATTTATAGTTCCTGCAAGAAGCTAATAGGTAATGCAGTAAACAACAGTTTAATCTGACTTCTGTTTTACCTCACCTCAGTGGGAGCATTTTTAACTGTATTAACACAGGTTAGTGCGGAAGAAAACGTGCAATAAGTTTGGGCTATTTGGTGATCAACTGCCAACGAGGAAGAGGAAAAAAACAAACAAAAACAACACTATTAGTGTACTAGTAGGCAGTACAAATGACTGATTGTTAATCTCTACTCTCTGTACATTTGCTGCAAGTGCCTAAATCTAGCTGGTATGAAACTGTGTGTTATTTACCACCTCCATGATCCATGTGCGATCTCGCCTTTTTCCACTAAACATTCTCCATTTCAGCTGGAAAAGTTAAACTATGTACAATATACACTTCTAAGTACTGAGTGCTACCTTAAAGTCTTTGTAAAAGGGACAGAGCGAGGGAATGAGGGAGGGTGGAATCTCAGTTCTGGATGTGTCACAGCACAAAACCAACTAGCTGATTTTATCATCCCTAAAATGTCACTGAAAACATGCAGGTTATGTGTGTGTTTAGGTACCTGTATTGTAAGTCCAGGTGCCATAACATTCAGATCTTTCTGTAATGCAGTCTTCAGATTCTCATCTATGATGTCTGCAAACAAAAAAAAGAAAAAGTTCTAATGTATGATCTAATTTCAGGAATTTCAGCATTGTAGTAAAATGCAACCAAAATGTACTAACCAAACAACTCAATGTAAACCTCCTGTAGCGTGTGCACGCTGCAGAACTGGTTGAGTTCATGGTGAATTTTGTTGAATATTAGAGTTTTGTCGTAATCAGCGGTGTAGTTCCTCACAATGTCCACCACTGAATATAGCAGAACAAAAGCAACAATTACTTGGATGCCAATAGGGTTAATAAGTCAACAAAATAAGGAAGTTTTGCAGTGAAAGAAATTCACAAAAACAAGCTGCACCTGCTGAGGGGACGAGCATGTTCACAACTTCTATCCTGTCAAAATAGATCATCACACCTCCACTGTGAAGAAAAAAAATTCTGGTAAATATATATTCATTTTAACGTGGGAATGAATTTTTTAACAGCTAAATAAGGAAGTTCAGTCACACCTTGTTCCACAAGGCACATTCTTGATCTCATCTGTTTGGAGTGTAGTCTGAAACAAAAATTGAAAACATATTGTGACATAGTTATCAGTAAAAGTGATCTGTGTGTTTTCCTATTTGTTAAAACTAAGCATCTAAAATCCAGGGTACAACAGGTTCAACTGCTATTAAACATAGCTGAAGTTCAAACTTAGCATCAGAACTGGGAATAAAAGTGATTTAAGTGACTCTAAGACTACAATTTGCACAGGATCACAAAAATTGAAATCATGGATCCATCCTGCCTATTTCATACTTATGGCCATACGACTCCAAGCACGCCCTATCTTTTCTGATTTGCAGGAGTTCTTCATCATTCAAATGCCACAGCCTTAAATGTCATCTCTGTATGATCGCAGTGTACCCATCTTTTGATGGCTGCTTAGAGCAGGATAACACAACATGTCATAAAGGTCAAATTAGGGCAGTGAGATATGACCAAAATCTCATATCCCGATATTAAGACATCTATCGTCCGATATAAATCACAAAAATGTAACATTTTCTGTAAATTCTGTGAATCTCGGGCAGCTCGACTTGCGTGAAGTGTTTCCAGCTGGGCGTCGCGTACCTGGAGTCGAGTGTTTTAACTGATGCATGAAACTATATATTTTTAGACATAAGTTGTAACGGCCGCCGTTTTCTTTGTTAGTATTTATTACACGGCGTGCTGCGGGGAAAAGCCTGTTCTAACGTTTGAGTTTAAGGTTTATTTTTAGCACCTGACGGCTCTTTTTTGCTTCTCGTCCATAAATACTCTGCATCTTTCACGTGATTCAGTTTATTTTGAAAAGTCTCAACAGGATCTTGAGCTTTATTGTGAAAGGTTTATGTGGAAAATAAACAAGCAATAAACAAACTTTAGGAAATTAATATAGCCACTACAGTGACCATCAAAATAATGAAAAAAATATTGCCGTAAACAGTTTATTTTGCGACACCACGAAACAAACGATAGCGTAAAATGAAACGATAGACGTTTTTATATCGTCATCCGATATATATCGTTATATTGAACAGCCCTAGGTCAAATCATCTCAAACTGGTTTCTTAAACATAACAATCAGTTCACTGTACTCAAGTCGCCTTCACAGACACCAGATATCAGTCCAAAGGAGCACCTTTGGAATGTGGTTGAGTGAGAGATTTATATAATGGATGTGTAGCCAACAAATGTGCAGCAAATGTCTAATGCCATAATGAACCAAAATCTCTGAGGAATGTTTCCAGCACTTGCTTCAGAGAAGCAGATCTGAAGGCAAAATTGGGTCCAATCTGGTACTAGCAAGGTACCTATTAAAGTGGCCTGTGAGTGCATTATTAAGATTTGAAATTGAGTGCAATGCTACTTTGTACTACATTATATAATTTAGGAGCTATACAAGATTACATAAAGAAGTGCATGGTTGTTTCAAGTTAATACAAGCTGAATGCATACAATGTGTAAAGCATATTCTACTATATTACTCTGATACTCTTTTACGATTCTGATTGTAAACGTTCATAAAATGTAACAGTAGTTTTCCAAAACAACCGTAAATCTTCAAGTTACTTGGATATGCTACCAAGTCCAGACCTTTGCCAAGGTCTGGAACAAGACCCAAACTATCACCCTAAAATGAGAGGATATTTGTTAGGATGTTCAGGAACAAGCCAGGAACCACTAAAGCTCAAGCCTGCCATGAGCTATTGGAACATCAACATCTCTGTTCACAGTAAAGGGAGTTTTATATCACCCTAGACTAAGAACATGCAACTAAGAAAGAAACCTGTGTTTCAAAACCAACCAACCAGCTCAACTTTGCAGCTGCCAACAATGACGAGCCAAATGCCTTCTGGAGAAAAGTTTTATGTCAGGTGACAGAAAGATTGAGCTATTTTTCCACAATGACAAGACTTATGCTTGGAGGAGTAAACATAAGGCTTTCAAACCTAAGAACACTATAACAGCTGTTAAGCATGGTGTTGGCTGTAGCATGGTCTGAGGCTGTTTTGCTGCCAGAGGTACTGGTACATTGCACAAAGTGGACGAAATAACAGCGCATGAGGACCATTTCCAAAATCTTCAACTTCACTTAAAATTGACAGCTAGACGGTTAAAACTTGGACACAGTTGGGTGTTCCAGCAGGACAATAATCCCAAAAATATCTCAAAACTGATTTTGGATTGGATAAACCAGACTAACGTCAAGTTTCTGGAAGTGCCCTCCCAAAGCACAAATGAAAATTTATGAACTATGATGCTTAAAACCCTGGTCTGTGCCAAGAAAACAACCAATTTAAATGAACTCTACCAATTCTGCCAATAACAGTGGCCAAATACCCAGACAGAATTATGCCAGAAGCTTACTGATGACTATCTAAAGCCGCTGATTGAAGTGCAACTTGTAAAAAGACATTTAAACAAATATTAGAGGGGTTTTGTATGTATATATTTGCACCTCTATGTTTACTTTTGACAGAGTGTGGATTGGAGAAAATCCTAAATAAATTCAAACCTGTGCACCCAATTCTTGTTTCTTAAAGGCATTAAAGATGTAGGGTGCACAATCATTCTACCCCGGAAAAATAACACCTCAAAGAAATCAGTGAAAAAAACTAAAATTGTCATGAGTTTCATACCCATCACAAGTGCATGCAAACTTCTGCCCACAACTGTATATGTATTGGCATGTAAATGCTACATTTACTTGGTGTAAAACAGAGCCCCTGCAGCCATGGTTGAATAACAACTGTTTGCATGCTGTAGCTGACTTATTTATAGAAGATCCCACTCTAGTTTTAAAGCGCAGGCACCTCCTGTTTGAATCTTACATTACAAATGCCTTTGCTCAAAGGCCATGTTTCAGGCCTGGAAAGAGAGGCTTACCTGCACTGCTCTGTAGGTGGTAATGAAAGGCAGCATAATGTGATATCCAGGACCATTGGGAGTAGTCAGCAATGCCCCACCTCTGAAACAAATACAAATTATTTCACCAGAGTTCCCAATATCTGATTTTCTTTTGATTATATTTAATGAGGGTGGAAAAAAGAAGAAGACATATAACTTTATAACCATTATTAGAAACAGGTCGCTTACAAATAGCACTCCCACATTCTTAGTACAGTTGTCATTTTCATCAGAAACAGGTGTGATGAATCAGGCCTGACATACCTGTAGTACACAGCGAGGTGTCCTTCTTCTATCTTGTGAATAGAGGAGTGCAACATGATGGCCATCACTCCTGCTATTGCTGCAAATACTGCCCCTACATGCGGCATCGTCATCCTTACTAGCACTCACCTGCAGAGAGAAAAGGAAAATGCTGAAATATTTATACAACACTAAGCCCTCAGGGCACCGTCACGTCTGTGATCAGATGGAAACTGTAACTATAAACAGCAATACATGCAGTCAAGACTGTTAGGGTAAACCAACAGTAACGCATGAGCTGTGCCATAAAACTTGCCTCTTTACATCCAGTAATTTTATGGTCAACACACCATATGGCTTAGCTTTTCTGCTCCGTGCACCCTGTTTTTCACCCCATTGCAATGAAAGTAAGAGTTTAAGTAAATCATTACACATTGGTTACACACACTCTCATATATACGCCTTTTATATTCACCAGTGAGACGGTCAGCTATTAACACAGGTGCACCAGGGTCAAACATGGAAACCTTTATACCTATGATAGTTGCCTTAACAGCAATCAATGGATACCATATAGCAACACTATTAGTAACAATTAACGACTTCGCTTAGTTAAAGTACACTTCACGTGTATTTAGTTTAAACATCTAACGGTGACAGGCACAATTAGCTGATAGAAAGACTTGAGAAGGGTAACAAGCAAGTAACTCCTCAGTCAACTTATGAAGCAACATATGTGCTTCAAAGCTACAGGTCCTTTGATTTAGCTATAACATTAACACAAATAAGTTCTGAAAAAGAAAACAAAGGCTTACCCACCACTCGGTTGGTAACGTTTACCCTAGCTGGCTGGGTTGGGTTAGCTAGCTAGCTAGCTGGCTGGCTGGCTAGCTCTCACTGGGTGGGATCGGAAGTGAAGCACTGTTTCAGTGTAGCTTAATGCTAACGCAAGCTTGCTAGGCTACTAGCGTGAAGCAAAGCTTTTAAATCGTCTTGCACTACGACCAAATAATGTTTCAGTAGGTACTGTAAACCACAGGATTATAATATGTAAAATTACCGCTGTAGCAAACCGTCTCCCCTTCTGGTCTTAGCATTCAACGTCCCACCCCCCTTTCCCCGCCTCCCACAGGTTTCAATCTTGCTTTGACTCGCTGCATTATGCTGCCTTCAGGACAGTTGGAAATAAAAGAAGTGACATTGTAAATGGGTGGAATTTGTCAAACGATTTATTTTATTTAAAATCTTGATAAAACCTTTATATTTATACAGATATATAAGACCCAAATGGCTTCGGAAGAATATCAATGTTTTACAAAACCAATATTATAAAACAATGGCCAGTCTTTGACAGATGTCCAGAAAAACCAGTGGACCAAGGAAGTTCTTTTCACTTCATTTATTTTGTATGAATACTATAAAAACATATTCAAATATCTTCTTTGGATATTGGCTGGCTTTTGTTCTGCATTTGCTCTCTGTCAAGATAATCCCACACTGCTTCCATAATGTTAACGTTGTGCTTTGTGCTTAGACAGCGGGCTTGCTTGTGGTTACCAGAGTCTTTAAAAGTAGAATTGGTAACAGAGTCTTCAGCTGTCAGGCCCTTCTTCTGTGGAACCAGCACCAAGTTTAGATTTAGGAGACAAATACCCTGACTACTTTTACAATTAGGCTTAAAACTTTCCTTTTTGATAAAGCATATAGTTTGGTCTGGATCAGGTGGCCCTGAATCCTCCCTTAATTACACTGCAACAGACCTAGGCTGCTGGGGGCTCTCATGATGCACAGAGTGTTTCTTCTGTCCCCTCACCCTAAACCGGTTGCAACACACAGCCAAGCTTTTTCATGTTAAAAGGGAGTTTTTCCTTGTTTTTTTTTTTTTTGCCTGTCCCATTTGGTTCTTTTGCCATCAGAATTATTGTCTAAAGGTGAAGAAAGATGCCCAACGGATTTACTTTACCAAATGGACCATCCCAGCCTTGCTATAATGGTCTATTTGATTCACCTTTTATTGTTTATTTTATTTTATTTTCACTTGTTAAATATGGGACAGACTTGACTGGGGAAAAGAAAGGGGAGAAAGAAAGGGAAAGAAAAACAGCGGGGAAAAGGGATGGGGATAAAGGGCAAAAAACAAAAAACAACAAAATAAGCAGACAAAAAATACATATATCAATCACCTGGATCACCTGTTGAGAAAGAAAAAAGAGAAAACAAGCAGAAAAAAAGAGCAACATAATAAACAACATCACGATGATCTATGGGAATGTAACAGTAAAAACTAAATATTAAACATTATTGTGCAGCACGTAAGATCGACAGCACACAGTGTGCTTTGAGGTAGGAGCCAAAAAGGGTGTAGTTAGTGTGTGTGAGTACCCGTGTGTACACCTGTGAGCATGAGCGCGCTTGTATTTAAAAGGTTCCTTCATGTGATGATCTGCTAGAGGGTGTGGGGGGCCACAGCCCCATCCACAAGGGCATGAAGCAGGTATGGAGGAGATCAAGACTCCAGACATCCAGAGGCCCTCAAAACACAAGAGACCAAGGAAGACCAACAGAGGGGCAGCCGCGCCACCATCCCAGAAAGAGCTGAGGAGAGTCCCAGATGAGGGGTCACTCAGTAGCCGCGGAGCAGAAGCCAGGGGGGGTTGCAGTGACGTGCCCGTGAGCTCCGCCGGCAGCCAGCTGTGTCAGAGTGACCGAGCCCCAGGCCGAGAGGCCGAGGGCACCCCACCCCCGAAGTGGCCCGAGCGAGCCCCAGGCTCCAGGCCCCGACAAGCAGCCACCAAGAAGTGAGCCGGTGGGTACCTGGACGCCCATCCCAGACACAAAGAACCACCAACGCACCGATGTCTGAGGGCGTCTGCCACTGGCAGGAGAAGTGGTGGGGGGAGATAGGCCTCCATACCTTGGAGGGCCTGAGATGTCCCCAGAGAGGTGCATTATTTTTTTATCAATTATCTCATTTAATTCTAGTTTTGTTTTGCGTATTTTGTTCAATGTTTCCTGATCTTGGTGGGACACGTAGGCTTCTTCTAGGGATTTGATGGTTTTTTCTAATTCCTGAATATTTTTGTTTTCTTCTTTCTTTTTATGTGATGAGAAATAAATTATTTTACCTCTCATCACAGCTTTCCCTGCTTCCCATAGAACAGAAGCTAATGAGGGAGTAAAAGGGAGTTTTTCCTTCCCACTATTGCCAAAGCGCTAACTCACGGGCGATCATCTGATATTTACTGTTTTTTCCAAATTATTGGAAGGTCCAATTATTGTGCAATTTGGCATATCTCAGGCCTTGTTCCTGTTTCCCTTTACTGTCAGTACAAATAAAGTATAGTAGACTATTGTCTGGTCTTGCATTATATATTACATTAGTCTTTTCTGCATTCTTGCAGTTTGGATTTCAGCAAATCCCAGGAGAATTTTAAACCTGCATTTCGTGTGCTCCACTGCGTGAATGTAAAAAAGTTTCACCCGTGCAGATAGAAACTAAACATACTGTAAGAAAGAAACTGTTTGAACAAATTCAAAACCTTGTACACGTACTATACGTTTCTAGAAATTTATTCACATTCAATCATGCACAGCAGCAGTTTTTACCTTTAGTCAGTATTGCCAGTAAAATAAATATCTTGTATCTACAGCTGGAAATCTTTTTTAACATTCAAAAATATACTTCAAATTAAAATGTCTGTAGCTTACCACATCATGCTGTTTCATACATTCTAGTCAACAGCACTACATAAATGTAAAGGACAGTGTGCGGAATAAGAAAACTTTCACAGGGTGTGACTCTGATAGAGCACTTTTTAAAGTGTGTGATATCTGGCGAGTTTCTAGAGCTTCTGAGGCTTCACTTTCATTGCTCCATACTGAGTCCAGCTCCAATCCTGATCCTGCAGAGAGAAGCAACATATTCACTCAGTACTTTTATGCCAATCTCCAATATTTAGCTGTTAATTGGTGCTCTAATAAAAAACAACTTGGTAATCTGCTGATATACATGAGCTGAACATAAAAACACATCTTTGCCATACCATAATACTGTGCTCCATCTCTTGGGTGGCGTCTTGCAGCAAAGACGTTAGCTGACTCAGATAACGTTGATTTTCATCAAGTAACTGATGAACTGTTTCACTGAAAGAAAAAACAGACTATAAGGAGGGTTGGGAGTCTGGTTTTTTTCCTACAAACTGAGATTTTTAAAGACCAGAGAGTGACCTCTAGTGGCAGTTTTGTGCAAAAATTCAACTTCTAAACTACAGATAAAATCCTTACATTTGGGAGATAAGCTCAAAACAGTGTGACAGATTATTGTAGCTGTTAACTTGAGTAGTATTTTTCAGATATTAAACTGATCTTACCTGTCAGTGGAAGGCTGTGTAAGTGACGGAGATGGAGAACTGCTCTGGGCCTGAAAACACAATCACACTCTGTATTAGCTACAGTCTCATTTGACTATATTTAAACCTTTATGTTCCCTAAACACTGCTCATCCCCAAGAATATTTTCTGCTGTGCCAACTATTAAATGCTTACACAGGCAATCTTGAGAAGGTACCAGAACTCTCTCTGTCTCGACACTTGCATCTGCATCACTACTGTTTCTGCAGTTGTTATGTTTTTTAACGCCTTCTCCAGTTTAGGGAACAAATCCATGATGCGCTGCTTACACACCAGAATTGTGCTACAGAGAAAGAGAAAGATGGAAAAAAATCACACGTGGCTCACGGGGAACTGTAAAATTGTGCTTCAGGTGGGCTGAACTTGACATGTTTGTGTGTGTTTGTTAAAATTAAACTTGCCTCAGGTGGGTGTACATGTCTTTCAGCACTCTGTCCTGGTTCTGAACTGTCTGAAGGATGGTCTTTACCATGTCTGAGCTGTCACTGTAGCCATGTGGAGGGTCAGAGCCTGCAGAAGACACACTTACACAATCATGTACGTAAAATATTCTGATATACTGCACAACTACCATACCTTCTGTTTTTTTAATCTAAAAAAATTTGAGACCAAAATGATACAATTGATCAACAAGACCTTTTGCACAATTTGTAACTTGTTTATTAGAAGCTTTATCAGAATTACCTGCACTCTAATTGGCAAAAAGCATGTGCCTATTTCTGCTATTTTATTTTTGTAATGACTTGTACTTACTTTTGCATTTAGCCTTAAGTTGCTTGTAGAGTTCAATAGCCTTTTCCTCACTAAACAAGTAGACAGAATAAACACATGCATACGGCAGTTATTTTTAAAGGATATAAATATAAAATATAAAATATAATCCAGTTCTTACACTGGACCTTTACTATGGTGTTACAAGAGAGGGCTATAGTATAAGTTTGTACCACAAAAATACTCACAGCTGCTCCATCACATCCCCTTGTCTCCTAGCAAAAGGACTCCTTTGGAGCTCCACAATCTCTGAATGTAGAGCCACTATCTCTTCATCCAGATACCCCACATCTGCAACCTGCAGAAAAAAAACAAAACAAAACACTCTTAGCTGTCTTTAAACTTTAAAGAAAGTTTGTGAAGAATTACTGAATTTAAAACTGCCTCACCTTTGTAAATTCATCAGCTTTCTCTTCATTTTCATGCCATTTCTTCAGCATTTTTTCCGAAGCTTTAGATAACAACAACAGCACAACAACAAGATATAGTCAAGTTAAGACTTCAGTAATGAGTTAACAGTGTTGTAACAGGACAGTAGCATCCACTCACAGATTCCAGCCTTGCTCTGCTTGGTGTACTGCTCAAGGTCATGCTGGATGCTCGTCTTAAAGAAAGACAGTTTGGCTTGGAGCTGCTGCGACTGGGAGAACAGCATGTTCTTGTAGCGCGTTAAGTTGGTGTTGAAGCGTAGCAAACTCAGCCTATGTAGACACATACATGTTAAAAATATTTGAGTACCTGAATGCACACTGCTCAAAAAGATAATTAAGGGAGCACTCCTTCATCACAGCAAAGTCAGTTAAACTTCAGGAATAAAACAAAGCATTGCAAATCCATTTCACCTGCTTTGGTGCAAATAAAAGTGGTGCCCTGTTCTCTTGAGATGAGATCAGGTTCTTCTAAGGCCCTCTCCAGCACTCATTGTTCTCAATATCTTGTGGTATCTCTTGGTTTCCTGACGCTAACATCAATGACAAGTACACTTGCAAAATGCAAAGCTAGAGAAAACTCAGTCAGGAGGGATAAGGAGAAAGCAATGGTCTTTGGCCACCACCTGCTAAACCGGCCCTTTTTGGGATGATCTTTTTCTCTTTTTAGTGCTCCTGTTGTCACTTTTATTTGCACCAAAGAGGGTGAAACAGATTCACAGTTTGTCCAGTGTGCTTCCCAACTGGACAAACTGATGTAACCCACTTAGTGTTTTACTGATTTGACTTATTTACTGATTATCAAATGTTCAGGTAATTTCTTGAAAGTAGTGCATTTTTTAAGCATGGTGTTTTATGCACTCACATAGCAGCCCTCTGCCCTTGGAACAGGCGATTGTAGTCCTCCTTCAGTCCACAGATGTAGCTGACCGCTTCACCCCACACCTTTCTAAGAGCAGACAGTGGCAGCTGTGTCTTTGTCTCCCTCACTGAGACCATAGAGAGTACACAAAGTTAGTTAATACCACATTAATTTAGACACCACATTGAAAGAATTTTCCTTCATGCTTCTAAAAAGCATTCACAAAGACCCAAATCTCATTATAATTCTGCACACTGCCACCTAGGTTTGTTCACTTCCTGTAATTAACTTTTATGTAAAGTTTATGCATCAGCTCCATCAGTTAAGAACCTCATAAAGATATACTAATTTAACTAGATGTTTAAATCTCTTAATGTTCAGACAGCTGAGGGATATTCATGGACCTGAGACATTTGTTTTAAAAAAATAATCAAGATAAACTATTTATTTTTAAAAGTTAAATAAATGGCTTCATATCACAATTCACAATTTTCTTAGTCACTATCTTCCAAGGCTAAAGGGCAATCTCCAGAGATCTGCTGAGTACGTAATGTTTACGAGCTCAATATACAGTTTTATAGCTCACCTATAAAGTTGACACTGTCTGGCAAAGGTCTGGCAGTCAGCGGTCCAGAGTACTTGGTTAGGCTCTTATCGAACAGGTAGACTATAAAGGTGTCCCAGCCACGCTGAAAGCAGAGAATGAGTATTGCTCTGGGTATAATCATGTGTTTTAGCAAAGTTTAACTAATAATCATCGGTAATAACAAACACTCTCCTGCTGGATTATTCCAGAGACTGGAAACAAGTCATTCCTATACATTCATCATTGTCTGTAAAAGACTTATAAGTCAGTAATAACTGACTCATCTGACTTGCTTAATTTTTACTTCACCCTTTGCTGGATTCAGCTGGAAACAGTAGATTCCAGTTAAATTTACCACACTGTTAAAACATGACTGCAACAAAGCAGTTTAATTCTGGAAAAACCCCAATATTTCAAAACAACCAAAATGTTTCAAGATGAAAAAAAAGTAGGTCACAGGTCTGCACCTGTTTCACATTTCATATTTGTTTTTATGTGTCACATACCAGTCCATCTGGCAGACAGTGCGCGAGCGGTCTTCGAGGGTCAAGGGAGATTCCCGTCTCCAACAGCAGCTCCTGACTCAGCGGGGGGATGTGACTCTGAGTCTGCGTCTGCAGGCTAAGCTGCAGGGAGTGTAAACTATCCTCAGCACCCAAAACCACTGAATGCAGCTGGGCTGAGGTCATATCCAACACATGAATGATCTGAAGAAATAAATATGCAGAATGACAGGCTTCTTTTGCTTGCTGTCCTTTCTCAGTCCAGTCACATGTATAAAACCACAAAAGCATTCCATATAACCTGGTTTAAGTGAGTCTAGCAAGGTTCGTATTATTAACCTTCATGTTGAGAATATTCTGCAGAACCGTGTAGAAGTATGGCTTGTTTGTGCCGGGATCCAGGCCTCCACCACGCATCGCAGGGTCCCACAATAACAACATTTGGAGAAGAGACTCGACTGGTTCCAGCAGCGGCCTTGAAACACACTCAGAGAGGTCAGACGCTACTTATAGTGAAAGAAGCTGAACTGGTGGGTACAAAAAGTGTCTTTTTAAGTCTACCTGCTGAGATTGTTGGGATATGGAAGACGTGTAGAAAATCTGACTTCTCCATTCATGTCTTCTACTGCCATAATGTCGTTGGGACCTTTGTTCTTGACTTTGCTTGTCCTACCAAAGCAGGAAACACTTTAAAAACAAAGCCCATGCTCTCTCTTTATATTACTTCTACTTTTATTAACAGGTCTTCACATTACACATGTGTTATATGTATCTATGAAGAGCATAAATAACAGTGCAAAAATCCAGTTAGGGAGCCCCGAAATTTGTGTCATAAAGCTCCAGTAGAAACACAATCAATGCAGATAATTCATCCTTGAGGATGATACAAATTATATGAATCATATGTTCTGGCATTTTTGACCCAATTTTAAGGGAAATTTTAGTGATACATGGTAGACAGAACTATATACCACCATAACTAAAACACAAAATGAGTGAATATCTTCTGAATGAATGGTGCACCACTCCTCCAGTAGAGTCACACAGACTTGAGTAAACATTGCACATTTTAGCTGCTGTGTCAGCAAGTGATGGCACAACACATTACTAAGAGGCTTTATTTGTATTTACGTAGCACACAACAGCTGTGCAGAGGTGTCAAAATCAGAACGTTTACCTGTGATGTTTTGATTTCTAGCCCCATAGTTTTATTCCTAGATTCTACTGTGGTAGTTTTGCATGATTCAAAGTTCAAAATATTCATTATATCGTATTGGGTCACATCTCTTAATCTTTGAATTCACATTCTTTCAGTCTCATTGCCACTGGTGTAACGAAAATTAAGTATCTAGCTTTGCAATCTGCCTTTACAACAGCACCAACTCAGCCACAAAGTGGCAAACCATGTAAAGTTATAGAGTGAGGTCACCAAGTGCTGGGGCGGATAATTGCCAACACTCTGCTGAATCATTAACTGCAGAGTTGTAAACCTGCAGTTAATGATAAAATCAACACAAAACTGTGCTCCAGGAGCTTCATGGCACAGGTTTCTATGGCGGAGCAGCTCCTGTAGGTTTTATGTGTAGATGACCCAGTCCATACATATACATATATATATATATATATGTCCATATTGCGTATCTCTTACACTGGTGCAGCCCTTCAGTTCATCCGCTATTCAAAACAAATTGTTTTAACTTGTCTCCCTTTATGCCAATTTTCTTCTGATTGCAAAAAAAAATATGTGAACATTGGGTGGGTGGGAATTCAGTGTTCACAGCCAGAGTTATGTGCCCAGGATGAACATATTACGGATAGTCCCTCTTTCTGACGTCATACAGAGGCAAGAGTACCTTGAGGTTTTGACTCAGATGTTACCTTATACGTCAATTTGTCTCTTTATTTGAAACATTGACCATGTTCACTATGAAAATCTACCATTGTAACAGTATTTTATGACAAAATTAAGGAGAGGAAGAATAAACTCTCACATTATAGAGGCTTTAATGACCTTCCTAATTTGGAAATTCACTAACGCCCAGATTCCTGAGTATTCATGCATTGTTGCTATGTTGACTCACCATTGTACAGGCTGCATGTGGTGAAGAAAGGGGCGAAAGCCACAAGTGCATTCAAAGATTACTGTTCCAAAGCTCCAGTAGTCCACCGTTACAGTGTATGGCTTATTCTCAAATAGCTCCGGGGCCTGGCATACAGACAGACAAGTTAATAATAAAAGGGTCTGATTTTTAACATATATTAAAAACACATTGACAGCAAACGAATACATTTGTGAAACAACACTTACCAGATATTGGAGAGTTCCAACAAAGGATGTACAGAGACTGCCCTGATCTAAGTCTTTTGCATAACCAAGATCAATGATTTTATGCACGTGCTGGAGGAAACATATTTCCATAATGAAAGCAAGGAACAGAAATTCATATTATGTGTATTCAAAACTTTTGTGTGCCTGTACAAAGGAAAAGCTAGTTTACCTTCCCGTCAATCTCTTGCAAAACTATGTTCTCTGGCTTTAGGTCTCTGTGAATGACCTTATTTTCATGGAGATATTGAATACCAGAACCTGTAAAATTGTACAGATTATGCATCAATATGTATGACTTTTTTAATTAATGTAAAACTGATTAAAAATATTACCAATATCACTGAGCAGTGCAAGGACTTCACTCTCCTTTAGGCCACAACAATTTTCTGGTTTATTCAGCACCTGAATAAAGAATTATATTGGTTACTTGGATACTTTAAAAGATTAAAAAGTGTTTAGGGTTTTTATTAAATATCCATGTGCTACCTTGCGTAGGTCTCCTTTTGAGCAATACTCCATGGCTAGCAGTGGTAGATCATTTATCGCAATGGAGTTCAACTCTGCTGGAACATCTCTGGCCTGAACAACGTTCACATGATTCAGCCTGCACACAAAGAGGCGCACACTTGCTGTCACAGTAGAAAACAACACAATGTACAGTGAAATAGGTTCAAATAACACCCTGTCAGTTCAAACAGACAATTACTGCTCACTTCTTCATGATCTGAATCTCTCTGGTCCAGCGGTCTTTGTTCTTAGAGTTCAGCTCCAGTCTGCAAAGTTTCACAGCAATCTTCTCTCCTGACTCCTGTTGCGAACACAGATGGGGAGTAAAAACAAATCACAGGCATACCTGGTTCATGTTTTCAAAAATGTACAGATGGATGACAGAACTTACAAGGTGCTGATACAGATAGACGTGCCCAAAGCCTCCCATCCCAAGTCTTTCCTTCATCTCCCAAGAGCCACAAAGCTGGCTCTGTTTGAGTGCAGCCCGCTCCATAGTGTCAGGTCTGCTGCAATCACCAGGCACCAGAGGTAGTTTGTAAAGGCCTTCAGCTATATGAAGCCACAAAAAATAAATAAATAAATAAATAAATCGTTTTTAAGTTATTATTTACATCTTATCTGTTAATCATGACAGGTAATGTTAGCAGTATGTGCTCTGTACAGTATGCGTTTATGCAATAGTTCATTCTTATTCTATTCATACTTATGTGAATAACAGAGAGGTGAGTAAATCCATTTCACATGGCTATCATATAGCAATTTATATAATGTTCTTCTACTTCAATTTAATCGCTTCTTATCTAGTTGTTGGTTTATTATTTTTTTAATGTTTTATTCCTGCTGCAATTACAGTAACTAAGCCTTCATAATACTGTAGCTAACTAGCTGTTTTGGTCATTTGTTGTTGTGGGACGGTTATAAGGATTTAGTGCAAGTCTGGTAACTCAGAGATAACTTGACTACTTGCACAATCTTTAAATTAAAAGCATAACCTGCTTCACAAATTTAATCAACTTACCTGTGCAGAAGCTCAGAGTCGGGAGAGGAGAGTTAGCTTACTTTGTGTGTGTCAGAGCATTGTTGCTTCAGTTAGCTTTAAGTGTTGTTTACGGGTTGTTTTCCTATGTAGTGTTTAAAATACACCGACTCAACCCGCGAAAATTCACTTTTACCCTACTGGACCATCAAACAGGGCTTCAAAGATGAAGTTTGCGTGGTAGTTTTTTTTTTCTGTAGCTTTGGCTGGCAGGCAACAGCGTCTGAAAAACAGCTCGACTTCGATGTAAAGTGAAAGTACACTCTCTCTGACAGGCAGTCGTAGTTTCTGCGCATGCGTAGCAGGCAGGCCCAGAACACATGGGGTTTTAGATCTGTCCACTTGATGGGGGATTTCCAAGCAACTCAGTGAATAATGGGTCATGTTTTTCTTTTAATTTCACAAAATTATATATGAAAATATATATATATATGAGGATCTGGGTTGTTTGCTTCACAACAAAAGCTGTACTAATTCTTTACCAAGAATAAATGGTTTTCTTTTAAAAAATAGTAATGTCTTCATTTCCTCACTAGGTGGTGCAATGTCTACAGCTACAGTCAACCGTACCGGTTGCACATCCTGAAAGACTACGAATTTACACTGTGCAGAAGTCTTCGGCCGTCCCTCACTGCCTAATATTTTACTTCCAAGGAGACAGAGGTTATTGTAATTTTAAAAGTGATCATGATAGTAGATTCTTAGAGTTTTTGAGGGTCTTTTAAAGTTTTTCTCTGGAGATTGACTACTTTTGACTCATTTTCAGTCCACTTCCTGTGCCTGACCATTTTCAGTGGAATCTTTTACAGGTCACTTAGCACTGACTTATGAATCATTCAAGCATAAAAACACTAACTGAAGCGATGAATCAGTGTTGTGGCTAAACGTAAAAAGTAACTTTACCACAACAAATTTTAGACTCTCTTCATGCACTTTGTTACTAACGGCCTGTCACATAAACACATATTTAGTTCCCATTTAATTAGGTGATTCTACAAAAAATACCAAAGATAACCCAGTTTGATGGGCGTAAAATCACGGATTCTCAAAGAGTTATTAGTCTAAAACTCTAAAAGTGTCCTTAAAAAATGAGGAAACTGGTGATAGGAGGACAAAAGAAGAAATAGCATAAATATAATACCTAGAGCAGATGAATAGTATCCATGCCTTTAAGAAATAGAAAATAAAAAAAGCAAAGACCTGACACAGGACATTAGAGATACATCTGGCCCTTCAGTTGAGGCATCCACTATTCGATGAAGGCTCATCTGTATGTATTCTATTACATATTGTATTTTGTATTATACTTCTTTTGCAGTTACCCATCAAAACATTTGATAAAGAAAAAAAGGAACATATCAACACTTTCTGTGTAATAAAGAAACAGAGATTGTATTGTCTGGGATAAATTACAGTTTCATCACTTCTTACAACATGAGCTTAAAGAAGAAGTACGATTAATGAGGAAATGTGATTACACCATTTAAAGTGTGATTACAAGCTGATGTAATGACAAGGCAGTGCTGATACTCTCACGAGTTTCCTGCAGCTGTCTTTTCTGTTGTTGCATTTGCTGTCTGGTTTTGAAAACCAGACAGCAAATGCAATTTCAGTCATCAAATTATGTGATTGCGTGCAGGTGCGTCTTTGTCAAAACTGCTTACTTTTGCAATTCTCAAAACCTTTCTTATAATAATTTCCCAGAAAAGCAGAAGTGAGTAATTCGTGATTGAATACAGAGAATCTGAGAACATAGGTGAGACAAATTTCTCACTAATCCATGGTTCATGTTTTATTTTAATGAATACATGCAAAAAAAACTTCTCAATCTTAACTTCTCAAATTAAAAAAATACAAAACTCATATATGAATTCTGATTATTTAAAGATGATTCAGTCAAGAGTGCATGCAATTCTGCAAAGTTTATTCTATTCAAATATGGTAGAAAATGAAAAAATATGAACCATACTTTGGTTCTGTGAAGGTGTCATTATCACCTCTTCCACTTTATTCACACTGATGTTTATCATGGTTCCCAGTTGTCTAAAAATATATATGCTAGAAAACCAACAGGATATGACATGAAAGCTACAGAAGAATATGTCATGTTGGTGTGTCATATACAGACTAGTGTGTGAAAAGGCATAGATAAAAACTTACTTTATGCTTCTCAATAATTGGAAATGAAAGAAAATTACAAGAATTTTTATTTTATTCAAGTAAAAATATTTGCTACTGCATTTTTGTGCCTAAAAGAAGACCCACCCTTTATTTACAGTAACATTACCTCTTACCATTGTAGCTCAATAGTAATAATTAAAAGTCCAAAAGAGCTGTGCAAGAGTAAATCAAAGCCATGAATTTAAGCCTTTAGGGCAGTATCTGGTAGCATAAAAATGAAACTCCTGGAGTCAAAATGTCAAAATCAACACTTCAGGTTACACCTGACTCCAACCACAACTATCCTGGGTTTCCCAGGGTTGAGAAATTTTAACATGTAGTTCCCCTTTTGGCTGAACACCTGGGTGTGTTAGTTAAATTAGGTTTTTATCGCGTATCTCCTTTCAGAATCAGTAATGTCTTGGCTCGCTGTTTCATTGTGCTGGACTTGAGTCCCAAACATTTTGCACAAAGTGTTATCATCACCATCAAAGAGGAAACATGACTAACACAAGCATCAAAGCCGATGAGATAATTTGTTCAGTCAAGAAATTTCCAAATAAAATTCATAACAATGGCTATTGTTTTACAGGAAATAGTATGGGAGTATGTTAGTACGCAGAAACAATGAGATCTTTAACAACTGCTGCTTTGCTTTCTTTTTTACAAGCAAACTGAGGCACAAATGAGTTTAAATTTTTACATTCCACTAAGATTAAGGTTGGATATTAACATTTTAAGATTCTTTTGATATTAATAATGCAGCTCCATAAATATGCACGCAGAGGATTTAAGTTATATCAGTACACATGCACTGGATGTTGCCCTTGTGGTTAGACGTAAAATCTCTAAATAAAAAGAAAAAACATAAAAACAAAACAAACAAAAAAACAGCAACAAAACAAAAGGTTTTTGAGGGGAGCTAGGGGGTTGTTTGGGGTTTTTGTTTTTGCATTTTTATTGACTTGTTAATAAAGATAAAAGTCTATAAGAACTTGTAAAAAAATATTTTTTAAGTGAATATAATTGGTCAGCAAAGATTATAAATTATTGCAGCAAGAAGCAAGAATATAAAAGACATTACAGTAATTGTTTTACAATTTGCCTCTGTACACCTCCGTGGTTGATTTCAAATAAGATGAACTTTAATTCAGCTTTAATTCCAGGTGCTTTTTCCAAAAAATTGCAATTTTTGTAGTAAGGGTCAAAGTAGAGTGGCAAAGTCAACAACCTATAGACCCACAGGACAGCTTAAGTGATCATTGCAGATTTATTTCCATCATTAAACAAACAGCTTCACAACATGCAGTAAAGTCAATAACACTCTTGATCTCCAATCAAGAGAGGCTTTCATGAATGCAAATCCAAAGGTTTAAAACTCTCAGTATCTAAATGTTCCAGAAAACATCTAAACTAAAAGAGCCTGCGCGCTTCACAAAAAAAGTTTCTTTGGACAGATAAAACCAAAACGTAACTTAATGTCCAAATTGACCGTACATAGAAGTTTAGCATTACATTTCTAATGGTTAATACATTTGACATCACGTTTTCTTTGTTTGCTATTTTGACAGAGTATAGACTATAAGGCTCTGCAATAACACACACAGCTAGGACAAACATACAGAGTCCATCAGAGCTTAACAGAATAGATTTAGAGCCTTAGACTAATCCCTGAGCACAGTCACAGTAACATGTAGCAGTGTAACTACATACTAATGTAATGCCATGAAAGCAGTACAGAAGATATAAAGCAACATTGTCAGATTTTCAGAACTTTCATCTAAGCTTCATGTACATGAAAAGATTATGAAAAATGCTGTACAGATTAGAGACTTCTTACTACATTTTGCAAATTATTTCTATTTTGTGGTCTTATTTTAGGTTTTTGTTTGTTTTTGTTTTGTTTTTTGTAGTAAACAGACTCTGCCCACAAATCCTGCAATTCTTCAATCGTGTACTTTCAGTGTACACATGACCAATTATGGATATATGTTTCTTTTACTTTATTGTTGTAGCTTAAGAGGAAGGGGCTGTTCACTGGATGTGTGTCACAGGGTGTGACAAACTCCTCCCACTTGCAGGGTAAGTTAAAAGAGTGGAAACAAGCGGAGTCACAGTAGAAATACCAGAACAGCCATCAGTGTGAGCCTGAGTACTCACACAGTGCAGGTGCATATCAGAAGACCCAGAGAGGAGAGTCAACTGGAAGTCTGGAATAAAAGGTAAACACATCTCTTGCGAAGTGTCTTAGACTCTTAGACAATCAGTTGTTTTAGTTATATTTAAGAACGAACATGATTTCTTAGATATGAAGCTGTTTGATGTCAAACACAGCGCACTGAAAGTTAACCACACAATTATTTTCTTATGTCATTATCAAATTGACATCGTGTTCTTAGAATATCTAGAAATTCATAGTTTGAACTGCACGCATTGCAATAATAATGTGATATAAGGTTGTGCGCAGACTTTACTGTTAATCAGCGTAGATATTATGCTGTTTGTAGTGCTAGATTGTTTAAAGTCTGCACACGATAGACATCCTCTATCTGTTGCTCTCACATTAAAACCTCAAGAATGCAGCGTTTCATCAGTAAGCTAAATATCTATGTGTGTCAGTGGCTTGCCGAAAGACCGTGAGGTGTTTTCCTTGTGTTTGTATGTTGAAGATTGAACTAGTTTGGCATGACATTAAACATTTCATCACTCTTCACATTTAAAAATCAGACCAAGAAAGCACACGGTGTCATAGTGGTCACACGTCTCTGTCATGTGTTGAACGATAAATACCCTATAAGGGGACAGCAAGTTTCCTTCCTCTCACCCACAATTGTTGTGTTCCTTTTCTGTAATTTCACAGACAAAAATATCTCCAAAAAACAGAAGCAAAACAAGAAGTGAAGATGAATTTCTTTGTCCTCGTTGTCATCCTTGCAGCGGTCAGCATGGATGTGGTAAGAGGTGGTTTAAGAGCTGTTCTGATGGAGGTCGGAAGGTTTTTAATTTTTCAGTATGACTAAGTTTCTCTGTGCTTCTTTCAGGCTTTTTCACAAAGATCATCAAAACAGGCAAGACGTAAGTGATTTCAACGCATCCAGGCAAAGTTCTTAAGGTTTATGCTTTTAACAGCATGCATTAAATGTTCTCACCCCTCTTTGTGCTGTGATCTGCAGAACGGTGTCTGTCTGGAGATGGGAGTGAATACAGTGGAAAGGTTGGAAAGTCATCCACCGGTCGCTCATGTCTCTACTGGAACAGGGTTAAACCTCAGTGGAATAATGTACCTGGACTTGGCAGACATCGTTACTGCAGGTATGCTTTGGGCTACCAATGTGATGGTTTTTATACTGTAAGTCTGACAACAGGTAACCCATGTTTAATATAACTGTACTTGAACATTAGGAATCCTGACAATTCCGGCATGCCATGGTGCTTTGTCACAAAAGAAATGAGGACTGTGAGAGAATACTGTGATATTCCCAGATGTACGACTCATATTGGTGATTTACTTTTCTATTTGCTATATTTTATTGAAGATTGGTTTGAATTTCTCTAATGCTTTCTGTTTTCTATTCCAATAAAGGTCCAGCATCACAAACACCTCCTCAGCTACCTGTGGATACAGGTAATTTTGTTGTTTAAATCCCGTTTTTCCTAAATCACAAGGTATGATTCTCTTTATTAGCTCCCCCTGACTTATTCCATGTGTCCTTCCAGCGCAAACGTGTGGAGAGACATCTGAGAAGAAGATGTATAAAATTGTAGGTGGCTCTTTCACACCTATAGAGTCGCAGCCATGGGTTGCTGCCATTTTTCATAAGCGCTATGGCTTCCTCTGTGGTGGCACTCTCATTTCACCAAGCTGGATTCTCACTGCAGCTCACTGCTTCTCTGATGGGTGAGAAAACACAGCACCGTGCTATTTCCTCCAATGCAGTCATTGCACTGTAATGTCAATATGATTCATGTTGGTGTGCGACATGTTTACACATTTATGTGTTTGGTTTTTGTTCAGTGAGAATACCAGACTCACACATCTGTCCATATACCTGGGAAAGAGTGCCATTAATGAAACAAATGCCGGCAGTGAGCAAAGGTTTGCTGTGGAAAGACTCATCATGCATGAAGGATATGATGATACTACCTACAACAACGACATAGGTGAGCACAAACACTGTTGAGACTAAATAGTGCATATACACATAAAGAACTACTCTGTGCACAGAACTTACGTGTGTTTTTATTTTTACATTTCAGCTCTGATTAAGCTCAAAGGCAGAGGTAGAGGATATGCAGTTAAATCAGCTTCTGTACGCATAGCTTGCCTTCCTCCATTTCACACTGAGCTACCTCCTGGATTTACATGCAGCATCGCAGGATTTGGGAAGGAGAGCGCAGGTTAGTACTGGAGGACCTCCGCCCTTTAGACTCAGTTCTGCTCTTTCAACCAATTTCTGAGTCTCACATTTGACACTTTGTTGCAGGCTCATTCCAGTTTTCACAGTATCTGAAACAGGCTGAGGTAAAACTGATGTCCAATGCTGACTGTAGCAAAGAAGTGCACTACGGAACACGCATCACTGATAACATGTTCTGTGCTGCGAGCCCCGACTGGAGCACTGATGCCTGCAAGGTAAGGACAGGGCGCAGGGTATGCCGTGGGAAACAAGACATTTGGGCTTGCTTTAAGTATATACATCAAAAGAGAAGTGAGTTAGAAGAAGCGGTAACTTGATTTGCAGCATGTATCATATGCCTTGACAGCTTTAAAGCGGATCTGAAGAGTATTTCTTCCTCTTCTTGAAGAAACTCGCTGACCTTGAAAAGTGCTGAATAGTCTAATGTCAGATTAGTTACCTTTAGGTTGAAATTTGTTGCCAATCTCAAGACAATTCACCCTTTGCAAGACAATTGTTACCTTCTGAGTATATTTTCACAGTTTTCACATGAAAATATTTGTTTGTCAGGGAAAAGGCATGTCTAAGATTACACTGAATCAGAAAATAAATAAAGATAAACCTGGAGGTTTTATTTAACACCTGGCTGTTTTGCCCTCTGTCCGCAGGGAGACTCTGGCGGTCCTTTGGTGTGTGGAGCATCAGGTCGGATGTTTCTGTTCGGCGTGGTGAGCTGGGGTGAGGGCTGTGCCAGGAAAAATAAACCAGGTGTCTACACAAAGGTCACCAATTACAACAGGTGGATCGCAGGGAAAACAGGACTCATCGAATACGCAAAAGGACTGATGTATCCCCTGAAATGAAACTGTCCCAGAATCGTATTTATTTATTAAGTGTTCCCTAAATGCAGGAGCTTTTTTTTTTCTTTGCACATGCAAGCAAGTGCAGACGTTGCAGGTTTTGTTCTGAGAGCAGCTACCATCACATGTGAAACATGTGAACATGTTTTTGCACTGAAACGATTTAATGTAACTATTTTAAAAGAGTATTTTAAAAACTGCTTTAATTTTGGTTGCATTATATATTTTTATGAGCTGAAAGGTGGCACGGTGGTTAGCACTGTTGCCGCACAGCAAGAAGGTCCTGAGTTCAATTCCATCATCAGGCCGGGGTCTTTCTGTGTGGAGTTTGCATGTTCTCCCCGTGTTTGCGCGGGTTCCCTTCGGGTACTCCGGCTTCCTCCCACCGTCCAAAGACATGCCGCTTGTAGGGATAGGTTAATTGGATAATCCAAATTGCCACTAGGTGTGAATATGTGAGTGTGAATGGTTGTCTGTTTCTGTGTGTTGGCCCTGCGACAGACTGGCGACCTGTTCAGGGTGTACCCCGCCTCTCGCCCTATGACACCTGGGATAGGCTCCAGCGCCCCCCGCGACCTTGAAAAGGATAAGCGGCAGCGAATGGATGGATGCATATATTTTTTTATTACTTGTGCATTTTTCAGGTATTCTGCATATTTATTATTGACTTTTAAAATAAGCAATTAGGAAACATATTTATGTCAAATAATTTAATTTCATATACAAGGCTGGTCCTGCTGTTGATGAAAAATATATATATAATAAAAGCTTATTTATCAACTCATTTTTTACTGTCTCTTTTATCCCTGGGTTACATGTATAACAAATGGCAAGGCCACTTGTTTTCCTTTTATACAGAAATAAAGAATTTCAACTGAGTAGCTGAATCAGACCGAGCTACAGAGTCCTAAAGTCAAACACCAGAGGGCACTGTTGTGTGAAATTTGGTTTTTTTAGCCTCAAAATAAAGATCACAAAAGTATTTTAGAGCAAACAATAGTGACATCTGATCTGTTTCATATCTGATCTGTGTGCTGTGTAGCAGTTTGGAGACGGAACTCAATGGACTAGAAACACAACAGGGGTCAAAACAAGACACCAGAGCAGACTAGATGAACTGCTTTACATTTGTCTTCTGTCACAGATAAAGCATTCTTTGTTGCCACCTTCAGTCAGGTCTAGTCTGACATCCACCCACTCCCACATACCCTGTACTATAACTTCAACCACTCCTGCTCTTCCTGCTCACTTGTTTCCCATACCCTCCATAGCTGTGGTTTTCCAGACCTTTAGAAACTTGCAACAGCTTGCAGAGGCATACTCTGTGACTGCATCTGCTAAAACTTCCTTACCTTACCTCATTATCCTGCAGTACCTGTAACACAGATGAACTGTCTGGACTTGAATCTGTGTTTCTAGCCCCAATTTATTATTTAGGCAAAGGCTAAAAATGCATTTGAATAAAAACAATTTTTAAAAAGATAAAGCATGAATGGTTAATAAGAAACAAAAGTCTTGAGCTTGATTCTCACGTCAACAGAGTAACAATGTTTATCTTTTACACTTGGACACAATTAAGTATGTGACATTTGGTAATTTAAACCAGGAAATGTAATCATGTGATGGTGCTGGATAAAATGTCAGGGGATTACCAAATAAGAACATTCATCCTTACGAATGTGTAGACCGCAAATAAAATTCAAGGAACCTCATCAATTATTAATTGAAGCATTTCTATAAAAACAGCAAATGTCTAGCTGTTGACAGTTCTCAGTGAAAGTGAACTCAGGAGATCTTCAAAGTCATTATGTTAAATCCTCAACTCATCTTGTTGCAAAGGAAAACATATATACTGAATTATTGCACGCAATCATCACCACCATTTATTGCTTCCAAGTGGTCTTGAGCAATAGCTGAAAGTCTTTCCAAGGTTCTCTTTGACTGTTGGCTACTTTTTCATTTATTTTCAGCCGACTTCTTCTACCTGATCACTTTCAGAGAAGAATGTTTTTCTTTGCTTATTAAGCCACTTAACACTGACCTATGAATCATTCAAGTATAAAAAGGCATCTAATTAAAGGATTAACCAGTGTTTTTCCTACACATGACAAACAGTTTAGCAAAGAAATTTTAAACTGTATCTTTAGGGACTTTGTTACAATCAGCCTGTTGCAAAAACAAACCATTTGTTCTAATTATAACAGGTATAAAATTATATTTTTGCACCAACAAGGTGATTCACCGAGAGCTATTAGCAGAAAATGTGTCATATACCAGCACAATGTGATTTGTGTCCTTAAATATAATTGAGGAAACTGGTCAAGTGGAGGACAAAAGAAGAAGTAGCAGGCCTAAAATAACATCTACAGCAGATGAACAATATCTGAAAGTTGCATCTTTAAGAAATAGCAAAGATTCCAGCAAATCCCTGACACCAGACGTGAAAAATACAACTGGGCCTTCAGGTGATCCATCTACTGTTCACTAAAGCCTTATCAGAAATGGTCTCAGTGGAAGGGTGGCTGTCAAGAAGCCATTCTTAATGAAGGGAATGGGGGAGAAAAGGCTGAGGTATGCCAAATTACACAAGATGCAGTTCAAACAGGTGTGATGGATCCAAATTTTACATTTTTGGTTAAAATTGTTGTTAATATGTATGGAGCAGGTCAGGAGAAAACACAGCAGTGAATGTCTACTGTAAACCACAGCAGAGAAAACGTCAGGGTTTGGAAATCTTTCAATGGAAATCTTTTCAAAAGTGATGGAATACAGAACATAGAAAAGTACCATGCATTACCATGTAATACTATCTGAAAATCATCTGATTAGATAAAGGGTGACTAAAGACATTTGCACAGCACTGCATATTGTAGTGGTATAGTAAGAAACTGTGGCTTATGTGCAAATGAAGGCAGTGCTACTAAACATGGTTCTGCTGCACAGTGGCCAAACATCATATCTTCTCAGACATACAGCATGACTCACACTATGACCACATACCACAACAACAATCACTCAAAAAGAAATATTTGAAGGGAGCGCTAAGCATCACTGCTCCAGCCATGATAAGCAGATTAAGTGCAATGAAAGCATCAGAATACACAGTGTTGCTGTGAACAACCACAACATCCAGTTGGTCATTGTGTCATTTCTGAGCACATACTCTAAAGCCTCTCTTAACAACCTGCAGCAATGTTTTCTTTCAAAGTCTGTTTGGACAAGTCCACATATACAGATAGTTCACAGCAGGGCTACTGGAGCCAATCAGAGACTGTCCTACCCCTCCACAATTACTCATAGACACCAGTTTACTTTATTGCATCTCCTACTCTGCCTCAGTCCATATAAGGTTTGGAGATGCAGTGAGTACAACTCTTACTCCTCTTTAAGGACAATTCCTGAGATGAGAGGACATTTGTGGGGTCATTTCTAACCAGTCCACTATGTCTGATTTGGGGGGGTTAACCTTTTGTCCACATGCATCCACACTTGGTTGCAGGCTCTTTGGTTGATGTGGGGTCTTGAGGTTATAAATACTGTAGTTTTTGCTGCTGGGCTCTCCACTTTCCCTAACAGAGATTCAATTATGAGGTGCAGGGACAGCAAACATGCACACACAAGTGAGAACTGCAGGTATAAATGACATTCATGGGCATTGTCAGCTGGGTTGTTAAGTAGCCTATCTTCAGCACCAAAGTCCAGAAGCAGAGAAACAGCATGTGGGTGCTGTGCTGTAATCTTTGAGACTCCTCTCAGCTCCAGACTGCAGCAAGCTGAATCCTTGGTCTTTATTTAGACCTGCACATTGAGGCCTGGAGACATGAACTCCTGACCCACCTTTTAATGGACGGAGATCATATGTCAGATGTAGGTTTGAAGCTTCATAAAACCACACCAACAAAAAATGTTTTCTGCACTAGAGCCTACTAGGTGGTGCAGAACCTGCTCCCTTTTCTATCCGTTACAAGTCTCACAGATGTAAAGCTGACCTTTATGAGTCTGCAGGGAGTCATAGCACAATATGTTTACAACCTTTCCTTGTTCTTTCCTTGATATTGCGCGCCCCCACCCCTTATCTTGAATCATAATAGCTTAAGTTACCCCAACACTTTCCCTTTTTGGGGGCTACTGGCATGGATGACGTCATTTGGGAAGAGCTCTCACTTAGTGTGTGTGTGTGTGTGTGTGTGTGTGTGCAGGGAAGGCGTCAATGCGCACCAACACCAACCAGCTTGGCAGCTGTATTCCTTCGCTGTGATTGGACAGAGGGCGGTGATTCCTTCTGTCACGATTTGGGTCGCTCCCACCGGAGGACACCAACCGTCTGAGTCCAGCCTTTACCGAAGAGCTCTACGGAGGAGACGGTGCACACCGGGAGGAGAGGGTTTCCTCTCAGGGGCTGGGCTGACAACTCGGTATTTGTCCTCCTGTCGGTGAGGAGGAGAGGGAAGAAGCAGAGATAAGGGAGATCATCAGTGCTGGAGCGACCAGCCGCCTTTCTTCTTCTTCTGTCGGGGCTGCGGTAAAAAAGTCGTTCACGATGCCGGTGTTTCACACCAAAACCATCGAGAGTATCCTGGAGCCAGTGGCCCAGCAGATCTCTCACCTGGTCATTATGCACGAGGAGGGAGAGGTAGACGGTAAAGCCATCCCGGATCTGACGGTGCCGGTGGCCGCTGTGCAGGCTGCTGTCAGCAACCTTGTACGGGTGAGTTTGAATCAGGGCGTCAGTTCAGCATGAGCTCAATGGCAAAGTGCCTGCATGAAGTGACATTTACCACTCAAACTTTCAACCTGCAGAAAAGCGACATTTCTGGAGACTGGCTGGTGCAGTGGTGTGACAGCGTCTGTTTAATGTGTCATAAATCATTAGAATAGCAGGTCAGCAGACTGCCCTGCACCTATCATATGCCAATATCAGTTCATTTTATTT
Source organism: Oreochromis niloticus (assembly GCF_001858045.2). Classification (NCBI taxonomy): domain Eukaryota; kingdom Metazoa; phylum Chordata; class Actinopteri; order Cichliformes; family Cichlidae; genus Oreochromis; species Oreochromis niloticus. Next base: position 19,386,378 of record NC_031978.2, read on the forward strand.
TCTGTGGGGCTTCTGCGTTCACGGAGTTGAATCCCTGTTTGGACTTTATTTGCCATTAAAATTACATAAAGCTGTCATACACCCAGCTAACGCTCGTGCATGTTTTAACGGGGTCCTACAGTAGTTCTTACAGTAGTACAACAAAGCAACACAACATATCAAAGTTTACTGAGATTTGTAATCAGATGGCAGCTGAGGTCAATGAAGTTTGTAGGGCGGAAGAAATGAATGGTGATTAAATTAAAAGCATGCCTCTGTGTGTGTGTGTGGACCTGTGTACTGTAGGTTTTGTGCTCTCAGCTTCAACAGCCCAAGTTAGATTATTGCAGACTTTGCAGTTTATGAAACTCATCCATCCGTAGTAATAAACTCCACAGAGACTATATAAACACTCTGGTCATTTATCAGACTCCCACCTCATCTCTTACTCCTTTGCTCATCTCTTTGTTCATTTTTTCCAAACTTCTTTGACCCTCCACTTTTCCACTTTCACCATCGCTGTCTTTCTTCTCTGTCCTGTGGAATCTAATTGGTCGATTTTTATAGAGAGCTAAGCTTTAGTCAGACACTGATGTCCCCTCTGTACGCACTGCCTGGGAAAAAATCAATAGAGGCCACATCATTAATGCTGATCCTGGACGTTTGCATTGATGCTGGGGTGACCTGGCTTCACTCACTTAAGAGAAAATAGCAGCAGACAGGAGGACTTCTTACAGAGAAGAAGCTGGTTTCACATTCATTAGTAGTTGCTTCTCTGGTCATGTTTTAAATAGAAACGACACAATAAATTGAAATCATTGCTCCTTAAATGTTAAAAATCTGATCTGCTGCACAGTGCCTATGTTTTTCGAGACAAATCATGGATGCGATGGTGGGATAGGTTGCACAATTAGTAATTTGTGAAGTGTTCCTGTGAAAAAACTTACGAGTGACATCTTTTGTGGTTCTTGAATAGCAGTCCACTCTTTCCCGTGCAAGGACACACAAGATCATCTTGATAAATATCTCATTAACTGATAATGACCCAGGCTGTTCAGTTTGAACTCGAACACTGCGCCATGCCACAATGAAAACCCCATCCTTTATCCAATACCCTCCAAGTGGATTAAGTCCTTGATGTCCCATTGCTACCAGGCATGCTCCTCCGTCTCTGCTTGTCCTTGTTGATCCATTCAGTTGATCCACACAGACAGCGAGCAGAAGGAGGCTAATAGCAGCCTCAGGCTTGTTGATGGGTCTCAGATGGAGTTGCGAGGTGTGAAGACATCAGGGCTGAGCACAGAGGGGGACAAAAAGGTGTCAGACAGAAGAAATGTTGGTAGGTAGGATGGAAGCATAAAAAAGGGATTAACTAAAAGTAATAAAGCCTGCATCTTTCCCCACTTTGCATTCTATAGTGGTATATTTATAGGGATGTACGTTTTGAGAGTTGTTGTACTCTCAGACAAGATGATTGCTCCACTGACAGAGGAACGAGAGCTATGAAGTGGGTGACAAGATTGTGTTGAAAGCGAACACAAAGGGTGCTTGAGAAACGAGCTTGTAAAATGAGCAGTAGCTGGTTGCTGGGTAGATAAACTTAATTGGATGTAAGAGACAGGCACACATATGCTTTATTTTAGAAAGGTGAATCACTTCTATGCTTGTGCAATTTGAACTAAGATATAACACAGTATACAGCAACATGCCACCAAAGAGTCCCACTGCACACTGATACAGTTTCACTGTTAACCCCATCCACAGTGGGCTAGCTGTGTGGGGGGGTACTTAAAATCTAGGTCACTGAGACACACACACACACACACACACACACACACACTTGCAAAGATAGTGTCAGTCTCAATCCATCAGAAGTTGTGCGTGGGTTGATGCAGATCTGACTAAAAGATGTGAAAGATACGGTTGGTGTTTTTTATGTGCCTAAAAGTGTGAGCTCGGTGGAGTTTGCAAGGTGTCTGCTCGTCAAGGAGTCAGCACAGACCCTGAGTATGTTTGGGGGGGGGGGGAATAAATAGATTTACCGTTGAGTGAAGAAACCACACGCTGATGGAAGTGAGCAGACTAAGACAGAGAGGGAGAGGAGGGAGGCTGCAGGAAGATGCAGAATTTTTCATGATTGGTAAGGGATGGAGAAAACATCCACATTAGCTTGGACGCTGTGAGGGAGAGAAAGTGTTTCTGGCTTTTTCAGACCAGACCCTGCCAAGCATCATGGTCTGCCCTCCCACCTCCAGCCCCCTACACACACACAAACACACACACAAACTGTTCTCAGCCGGCTCTAAATATGAGCCATCTCTCCTTGTTCTTTGGCAGAGCCGGGAAAAGTCTTCTGGCTATGTGTCCACACATGCCCTCTGCTTCCCAGTGTGCCTTAAATCTATTCTTGGATGTGGCTGAATTATGACATAAAGTCACACAGCTGATAAATAGTATACAGATTTGAAACTGATGTTAATAAAAGGAAATGAAATGCATGGGCAAGAGGAACCGGGGGCACAGTGATGAATCATCCAGAGTTACTGCAGATTTGTAGGATAATTTCTTTCCCTTTTTTTAGTTTTGAACATGTTTGCTTTTTAAAAAAAAATAATTTTGGTGTGGGGGGGATTTGTCAAGAGGAAAATATGTAAAAAAAACTGACACACAGTCTGAGTGTTAGTCCCAGATAACATAGAGTATGAACCTTTGCGAAAAATATAGTATTTTATTTGTATTTTAGTCAATTAAAATTATGTTTCACAGCTTGGTTTAAAGATCTTTCTACTCACAATAATACAACAATAGTTTTTTGGGTTTTTTTACTCCATGAGAAAAAAAAAGCTTCCTTTTCATTTATTTATTCTTTAGTACAAGTTCTTGCACACACTGTCGTTAAAGGTCTGGTTACCACATGAAAACCAGTAGAAGCTAATGAATCAAATATTTCCCAGTGGAGCCCAAAACAGAGCTAAAAAGAGAGGTTGACAGAGGACAGATGGCATGCAGCAGCATGGGATCATGTGGCCACAGTTTGTGAACCCCAGGCCACCAAGATGTTCTCTAAAATAATTATTAGTCATTAGTGGCAGGGAGAAAAGATCAGCCATCATTCACAGAATGGACAGAAATGTCAGCTGCACGCTCATCAGAGGTAATATCTCTGAATCTATACACCCGCTCTGACAGCTGTGATTGACAGCTGCATTTCCTGCTGAAGTAGTCCCACCTTGCAGGATGTACAACTGCACACACACAAAAAACCCCGCACACATGCATACGCATCACACTGTCAGCAAACCTCTTAACTGTGCATTAATAATGTATTGAATAATCAATACCAAGTGTTGCTGCTTACAGGAAGCTCTTCAGCTCTCCACAGCGCTTTGATCAGTCACCTGATGGCACTCTTTGAGTTTACTTGCAGGGTTTAATCAGGAGGGCATGCTCTACTTGGAGAGCTGCATTCCTCACATTTTAGTGTAACAAAATCTTCATTTTCCCAAACAGGGAAACTGACGGCTTCAGCTACTCAGCTAGGACTTCCTGTCCATTTTCAGATTACATTTAGATGTAGCAAACAAAGTTGGTAATAAAGTGGACTGGTTCCTATATAGTGTTTTTCTACTTGAGTACACAAAGCACCACATTCACAGAAAACCCCCCAGAAAAACAAAACATACATAGTTAGGTTTTAAAATGGTAAAATACTTGCTGTGCATTTGAAAACGATCATTAAAGTTTTTTCCCTCCTCGCTTACCCATGTGTGCTCTGTGATTTTCTGGAAGAAGAAACACCTTTGTTATCTCCTGGAGAAAATATTTATATTTATTCTGCTCAAAGATCCACTTCTGTCCCATAAATAATTGTTTTAGCTTCCATTAAAAAATTCCTGTGTGCTGTCACTTACTTGCTGATCCTATATTTAATCAACTGTGAATTGATAGCACCTAGCGTTCAGTTTTCTCTGTTTTAATCAGCATTATGTGGTCCAAAAAGCTGCTTTTCTTTTTAAGTATTTCAGTTTCAGCATTCGTGATGGCATATCCAGCTATTGAGGATCCTGAATCCTTTGTTTAAACTGCTGAGCTGTTAGTAAAGTCTTGAGCTTTGATTGCTGAGTTTTGAGCTTACATCACTTATATCTGTCATTTTGATGGCAACTTTTTACTGACTATGTAGCATGTAATTTATAGTAGATCTGTAAGGTCAGTGCAACAGGCATAGCTCATTGTTTTAAGGATGGAGTTTAACATTAATTTTATCCATCTATGTCTTGTTTGCATTCACATGGTGATTTCCAAATGTTCTCAAATGAAATCTTTTTTTTCTAAAGAAAATATTTGATTAGAGTTTAGAAGTTTTGTGTGAATACTTTTTAGGACAGCTGAGCAGTTAGACTGGCCATGAAGTACATTTTATTGGAGGTATAGGTACTCTTTTCATGTCACTTCTTTGAAATCGATTCATTGTTTAATCATTTCACATAAAAAAATAATAATAATGACAGCGTTTTGCACCAAAAATGGAGTGCGTCGCAAAGATATTAAAATCCCTACAGCAGCCATAAATGTCATAAAAGCACCATCACAAGATCTGAAGAGGAGACTGGTTGGGGCTCAGATGCATTCTCTGCAATGGCTGTTTCCTGATTCTCTGGAGCCAGAAACTCTATTAAGCAAATTTCAGTGATGCAGCAGCAGGGAGACTGATGTCATCATCTCACTGTAATTGCATCTCAAGTGTGTGTCTGTTTGTAAGGGTCAGAGCAAGTTTTCTGTTTCACAGCTTTTCACGGCAGTTTACCAACCGTCTGAACATCTGCAGGAATACTGAACTTTAGTACATACCTTATCTTTGATGATTATATCTGTGATTTTGTACATAAAGGCTCTTCATTATAAACCTGTTACTGATATAGTTTCTAGTTTGGGGGAAGATTAAATGCCCTGACTTGTACTTGTAAAGCTTTTAATACCAGACATGTGTAATAAAATCCCAGTGCTTTCTAAAATAATTCCACCTCAACAGGAAAAAAATGCTTAATAAGTCAAAGCAGACAGTTCTGACACATCAACTTAAAATATTATGTAAACTAGATCATGGTGTGCATTTTTAAACCTTAGCTGTCAAACAAAATACAAATTTGAAGTCAGTTGCATATTTCTTTTTTGACTTGTGGTCTACTTTAATAGCTGGGAAAGGATGGATGGATGGATGGATGGATGGATGGATAATTACTTGTTTATGTTTAAATTGCTTAAGCAAAGCCAGTGAGTTATACTAATGAATAGATAAATTCAGCATTGCAGATCTCCAGCATGGAGCCATGATCTGAAGATTCAAAGAGCTTTTGAAGTGCGACATTAAACGTCTTTCCTGCCTCTGTGTATAAAAACAGACCACAAAACCATCCTGAGCCTGAGCCGCTTCCCCTCAGTGAAAGATATGACATGCATGCATGGCTGAAATAGGTGTGAATTGATACATACTCATTCACCCGTCATGCTATTAATAGTACTTGAATACTGCTTCCTGTATTGCAAGAGCTAATGATAATTTGTCTGTGGTTGTGTGTGTGTTGCAGGTGGGAAAGGAAACGGTTCAAACCACCGAGGACCAGGTGATGAAGAGAGACATGCCTCCTGCGTTTATTAAGTGAGTCTGCCTCTGAAGCACTGTGTGCGTTTTCTCTCTCACTCACAGAAACATCCAGAGAGAAATGTATGAGCAACAAATCCACTTTATCTCAGCGAACAGACAGAGAACTTGTTAAAAAGAGAAAAAAAGGATTTCAGCCCATTTAACGTTAGGAAACGTGGCTGTGTTCCCAGCTACAACAAAGAGCCACTTCTGAGGCCGGATCCGAGTGACCGTCCGGCTCCAGCTTCCAGACTGCTGAGAAGCTGTTTGTTGTTTTCCTGCTTGCATCCAAAGAGCTGACATGAACTCCGGGTGCTGGCTGAAAGCAGCCACTCAGCAGTTCTGGGGCTCACAGACCTCGCTGTTTTTGCTTGCCTGTATTTGTTGCATTTATGTCCATGCTTATCCTCATCTGTCTCTCTCTGCCATATTTTTTTTTCATTGCTTGTTTTTATTTATTTTTTTTCTAATCGTTTTTCAGCTACATTAAAAAGGTCCAGACCTCAATCAGATTCACATACCACTCTCACTGCTCACTCACACATACATGGGACACTAAACCATAAATCTCACTCACAGGGCTTAGGAGGGAGCATGTGGGAATGTGAACCTACCTAAATATAGATGAACCAGCAGCCATTGATACCCAAACCAATGGGGGTCAGAAAGAGAAGGGACCGGGTTTTATTTGAATGCTCCTAAAAATCTATGGTAATCACTGATCTCTGAAGTAGAAATTTAGGATTGCAAATGAAACTGCTTTTTTTGTTACTCAAAAAGCAGATTGCAAACTCTGAATTGAAGGTTGCATCATTTGAACCAATTTAAACAACTCTCAAATCTCTACAGGTTTTATAAGAAGGCCTTCTCAAATTCTGATCCTTGTGCCAAATAAATAGTGAAACACTCAAAGTGCACAACACGCTGCCTACTGTGTGGGCTGCTTAGCCTGACACCTTGTCAGCCTCACATCTCGCCTGTGTGTTGGTTTGGTTTTCCTTGATGTCTCTCGGGTCCGATGTGTGACTTGCAGTGTGACTGACTGGTAGGTGTGCGTGTGTTCAGTATGAGTCCTAAGTCTGCTGTGTGTCTTCAGGGTGGAGAATTCATGCTCTAAGCTCGTCCAAGCTGCTCAGATGCTGAAAGCGGATCCCTACTCTGTTCCTGCACGAGATTACCTGATCGATGGATCCAGAGGGATACTGTCCGGAACATCCGACCTGCTCCTTACCTTCGACGAGGCAGAGGTGTGTCTGTTTGTGCATGCCTCCTTACATTTGTGTCTGTCCTCATAATCACTCTTACTTTAGAGGTGTGGCATCTTTCATGGAAGTAAAGCTTTATATAGCCGTACAGAGGAAGAAGGAACTCAGCTTAGAGCTGTAATGGAGTCTCAGATGCACCCAGATCTAATCACTGAGATCAAATGACTTCCCTCTGTCATAACTCAGGGCATGTATGCGTGTGTGTGAGTTTGGTGGGTTTGTGTGCGTGTGTGTGTTTGTGTGTACTCTTGTGCGATTGTTCAATGGCATCTCAATAAGTGGAATCACATTGGGCACGCGATTATGCGCACCATCACTAGCCTCATTTTTGAAAGAGCAGCTTCTCACAGTCACAAGATGTACATCACAAGACTGTACACGCACACAGATACACACAAGCCCACACACACAGACACACAAAGAACTGAGTAACTTCAGGCCAAAAAAAAGCTCCTGCAAAGAAGGAATTTCCTTGTTCTCATATGAAAATGTGGCCATCATGCTTTTGTTTTATGCCTGCATCTGCTTAAGACTGTGTCCGCGTTGTGTTGTAGGTACGTAAGATAATCCGAGTGTGTAAAGGTATTCTGGAGTATCTGGCAGTAGCTGAGGTGGTGGAGACCATGGAAGACCTCATCACGTACACCAAGAACCTCGGACCAGGTCAAGTTTTATCCCCACTACTCTGTGAGAACGTCTTTGTGTGGTTCACAGGTTAATTAAAAATAAGAGCCCTGATTCAAAATCTACTGCAACATGTACATTTTTACACACTGTAATTTTTTTTAATTAAAAAAATTATAAATGTTGGGGAAAAGGAAAGAGGGGAGGAATTACCACTAATAAAGGCCAGATGAGAAAAATAAAAGTCTTAAAATGTATTTTTGCCTAACAGCAAAGTGAGCGAAAAAAAATACAAAAATCAGTTACAGTAAATCCACAGCTTAGAATATCATATTTAAAGATTGAGGCTCAGAAAATGCAAAAAATCATTTAAATGTGGAATTAATCGAGACAATAACCGTCAGATTCACTGATAATGAAACAGAAGTTATAGTAATAAAGAATGTTTTCTGAATAATTTGTGCAGAGCTGTTATAAACTGTGCTTTTTGGATTAGTTTGCTTCATAAAGCAGAAAACGGGACAACCAACCTTTGTTTTACATGATTCTTTAGTTTAAAGATCCTTCTGCCAGTTAAATTAACCGCTGAGTGCTCTTCTGACACTAAAATGGTTTGATTAAGGATCAGAGTCTTTTCACTGACAGGAGAACCATAAACAGGCTATTTATCATCAGAGGCAACAGGTCAATTGTGTTGTCAGTGCAGTGTGGCATAATGAGCTGCAGGAAATTTGATGCCAAACGGTTTCTCCCACTTGACTGATGCCTTCATTGTGTGAGATCAGTCGTTCATGAAGTTACAATGTTTGTGTTGGAACTGCTCAGTTAGCGTATACACTGGGGGAAGCTTTTAGCCTTTGATTGTTCAAGCATATTTAAAGCAGTGCCAAAAACCAAAGTCACTAACATTTTCTTTTTTCTTTTTTTTTCCAGGGATGACCAAAATGTCAAAGATGATAGAGGAGAGGCAGCAGGAGCTGACACACCAAGAGCACAGACAGATGCTAATCAGCTCCATGAACACTATCAAAGAGCTGCTGCCCGTTCTTATCTCAGGTGTGTGTTTGTGGCTGCGCATGTGTGGGCTAACGACAGTGCGGGTCATTGAGCATCCAAGAGTTGTTATAGCAACGCAGATAATTACAGTCATTAAATGCTGGGGATGGGGATGTGAGTGTGACTGCGCACATACGTCGCCTACAAATATCTCTGCTGCGCTACTCTTATACTCTGCACCAACCAACAGAGAAGAGAAACACTGTTTCAACTACTTGAATGCACTGAAACTACATGGTCACTGTGGCTGAAGTGTCATAAAAATCTGAATAAACACTTTTTTTGCAGAACTATTTGGCAACTAAAAGAGAAAAAGAAAAAATAATCTCTTTCTCTCTCTCCCTATACATATAGATATATATATATATAGATATATATATATATATATATATATATATATATATATATATATATATATATATATATATATGTATATATATATATATATATATTAGATTACATTATTGTATTACCACACCTAAAAAGCATTTCTGAAGCTCTTTAGCATACAGCACATTTGAGCTTATTGATTTGGTGTTACTGCCCCCCATTTGCTGCATTGGTTCAGTCTCATTGAATTCAGGTGTTTTCAGTCCCACTACCTCGGGCGGGTATAAGATCACATGCCAAGTCATGGACTCTGACTTTGCAAACATATGTGAAAGAATGGATGGTTTTAAAGTGCTCACTGAATTCAGGCATGGTATTGTAATAAGATGCCACCTTTGCAACAAGGCAGTTTGTGAAAATTCTTCACTAGATATTCCACAGAACCACACAAACTCAACCACACAGACTCAGACCATGTGCAGGGTGAAAGCCGCCAACCCTCTCTTTACTGATTAACTGCAGAGCTCCAAACCTCCTCTCGCATTAACATCAGCACAAAAACTGTGCGCCAGGAGCTTCATGGCATGGGTTTCTATGGCCAAGCTCCTCCTGTAGGTTTAATGCAAAGGCGACACTAGTACTTTTGTCCTGTAGTGTATATTGAAATGTATGTAACCACTGGGAGATCACTAACTGGTTTTGGACCCCTGTGTTGAGACTTATCCATTGCATTTTTCCCTTGTTTTTTCTTCATGACCATACTGGATAAGAGGGTCAAACTAGGGAATGATCAGTTAACTTTACAAGGTACATTGATATTTGAAATAGTGGATAGTAAAAAACAAAACAAAAAAACAGTCATTAAATCAGATAAGATTACCTGAGAAGATGAAAATGAAAAATGTTTGATTCTGCTATAAAACTGAGCATTTTAACATTAAAGTCTATGGGTCTACACTTGCTTTTATAGCCAGTAGCATTATTAGATAATTATTATAATAATAACAATTATAATAGTATTAGAGAAGCTGAAGACTATTTAAGATTTTTAATCCCCATCCTTTAAAAGTTGGTAGATATGACAAATAATGCCTAAAAAAAGAGAAAATACTAAACTTGCATTAATCACCATCAGCCCAAGCATGTTAGTGCTGCCACAAAGGTCATTTAAAATCAGCATTTTAAAAGCTTTAATTTTTAAAGTGGGTCATTTCTATTTGCCACAATACCTTAGTTTAAATGAGGACTTTATCTTAAGTTGAATATATCGTCCTACCTGAGTGTAAACATAAATACTATTATTTCTTTCCTCAGCTATAAAAATTTTTGTTGCAACGAAGAGCAGTCGAGGTGCCGGGGTTGAGGAGGCAGAGAGAAACCGAAGGTTCACTTTTGAAAAGATGAGCGCTGAAATTAATGAGATCATAAGAGTCCTGCAGCTCACCACGTGGGATGAAGACGCCTGGGCCAATAAGGTACAACCTGTGCTGCATTTAAAGACTCTGATTTTTCTCATTTTACCCCACAAACCTAAAAAAAAAACCCCACAAAATAATCCCCACATACCTAAATCAGATTTCGCTGGCGTGCCTGCTTGCATACATACAGCCTCACTGAGCTGCATCTCTGAAAAAAAATTTCACTCTTCACTTTCTGTCTCCACTTTTTTCTTTTTGCTCGCTAGTATAACTCCTGGTTTTTCCTTTTTTTTCCTTTCCTTTCCGTACCTTCCTCCTCCATTCTTTTCCTCCCTGTAGAAGGTAAGCCTGTTTCTCTCCCCATCAGCGGTTTCCAGCATGCAAGCGTGTATGTGTGTGAGAGATAAGGAGACACAATATGTCCTCATGCTTACATTATTATTATTATCTGTCATGCTGGTATTTGACAATAAGTGTTTTGTGTTTCAGTCCACTGACTGTTGGCTGATGTGTGATGTACAGCACACATACTTCATCACTTTATTGTCATATGTGCATATCTGTTTGTCTCCAGAAGTCCATTCGAGTCAAACGGCCTGAAACAGACAAAAGTTTCTCAGCTCGGTTATTTATTTTAATGCTAAGTTCAACCTGTCTTCAGTCATGGTATTTTTTCTCGTGTGTTGTCTCGTGTTTACGCTGTCAAAGATCGACCATTGTAGCACAATAAGACGCTGTTTTTGGCTGCATATACATGCTTGGAAAAAGTAATTTTTGGGCATCAGTTAGAGATTGTGCATTGAGATCATTTAAGCCAAAGTTAAGCTCTGTTTCACTCGTCTAACCTGTAACTCTGCATGTTTCTCTCTGCACACAGCCTCCTTTGATAATGATCTGTCTGTTTGTGTCTGTACCGCTGTGTATGAGCTGTGATAAGCACTTACTGTCAGTTTGTGAGGGAAACCGCTGGCACACGATGACTGCCGTCCTCTCGGGTCATGAATTATAGAAATAAGCTGGTTGGTGTCCAGACGCATCCATAATAGATGGGCTGTATTGAACGGTTCCACTTAAGAGGTTCATTCTTCTCTGAACTCCTCCTTCCTGGTTGAAGCACTGAAAGAGTCTGTGACATTTTATATTAAGTCACTTATTTTCTCTTTTATAATCAAGAATTATTTTTAGCAAGACATTGTAAAAAAAAAAGTGGTGATTTCTGTGTAAAACATGGAACCCATTTTACAGCATGAAATTAATAATGTAATACGACTTAATTGACTAATATTAATAAAACCAATTTGGGGCTGTCAGTGCCCACATTTAAGACTTCACAGCTTGCAGGACACCATCCATTTAATAGTGGATAAACCAAAATATAAGTTTTATATGAGCCAGTTTTAATGTATATACCTATGTATTGAACTTTCCCACAAGAAAATAGCCTTTGCAAATGTAAGCCAAACAACCAAGTCCAGCTTTACACTGGAAATTAAAGTCTCACAGTTAGAAAACCTTATCCAAAAATCAGAAAGCTACACTGCTGGTAATACTGTTCCTCGTTACAGTGAACATTGGATTTCAAGTTTATTTTGTTAGTCCTATACACTCCATCAGTCTTGTGTACACCATCCTCAACACATAAATACTGACAACAGATTTAGATGTGCCCGAGTTTTCGTAAAGATAGCAGTTATGACAACAAATAATCTATAAAACTGTAACTACTTATAAAAAGCGTCTTTTTTCTGTAATGAAAGCGATATATTTTTCTTTAACACATCTCTTCTCTTTACATCAGGATATGGAGGCCCTGAAGAGATCTCTGGCTTTGATTGAATCAAAGATGGCACAAGCTAAAAGCTGGCTCAAAGACCCTCACGGACAGCCAGGTGGCTGCTTATTTGTTTCTTATGTGTTGTGGCTTCAGCTAAAAACACCCAGTCATCAAACGTGAATGTCATGCCATGGCGGTCTGTCGTTTCCAGGAGACCCCGGTGAGGTGGCCCTGCGTGTAATACTGGATGAAGCTGGTAAGGTGGGAGAGCTGTGTGCTGGGAAGGAGAGGAAAGACATACTGGCGACCACTAAGGCTCTGGGACAAATGACCGACCAGGTCACAGATCTACGAGCTAGGTAGGGTTTTTCTGCAAGAACGTAGGAGTTAAACAGTTTTCCATCCTCTGTCCATGGTGTCCTATTAGGTGCGCATTTGAATTGTGTATTCAGCTGTCAAGCCTCGGCTGAGTGTCTTTGTTGTTCCTAACAGAGGCCAAGGCCCGACCCCGGGGTGTGTGCAGCGTGCCGGCCAGTGCTCGCAGGGCTTAGACTTGTTATTTGGCAAAGTGGACAGTGCTGCTCGCAGACTGGAGGCTCTAATCAATGCCAAACAGGCCATTGCCAGGAGGCTGGATGCTGCACAGGTCAGATAGAACAACAATAATATCAGAATGAGCTACGCTAACCAGGGAACTGCTTTATTCCAGCAAATCCGACTCTCTACTTCTAATCCTTTTCCAAGCAAGTGTTGCAGTTAATACTTTACAAATTCTCTCAGAATTATTGTTGTTTAAAAGAGAGACCCCACTGGGTAAAATCTTCACTAGTAAATAGCCCCTTCACATGCTAGAAGCTCTACTGTGAGATATGTGTCAAAAGATGTAGTTATTTCATATGTCATACTGCACATGTGCATATTTAGGCATGGCTGGCTGATCCTCACGGCGGTCCCGAGGGGGAGGAGAACATCAGAGCGCTCCTTGCAGAAGCCAAACGCATCGCCGATCTATGCGAAGACCCCAAAGAGAGGGACGACATCCTGCGTTCCATAAGTGAGATCGCAGGACTCACTGCCAGGCTTATGGAGCTACGCAGACAGTACGCTTTCACCTCACATTTCTCATGCTCGATGACACGTGCATTGTGAAAACTATACGTAATACTTAGACACTCTTTCCATAGGCTCAAAGTGCAACCCCATGCCACCAATAGGTGGCATATTTTACCCACCTGGAAAATATGTTGTTGCCTGTCAACCTTGGGCATGAGTCCTCCAATAAGGTTTTAAACTGTTTGAATACGGTGTCACGGTGTTTCTGTGGAGGGGAATTTCAAGGGAAATACCACTTAACTAAACAATGGACTTTAATCTAAATGCTTCTGTAGCTCAGTGGATGATGGCTAGATTAGTTGCTTTTAGGAACATAACTGTAATGGTCTTCAGCTGCATTTATTGAGCATAAAGAGAAAGCAAATTCAATTTCAAACACTGAACAAATTACCTAGATATGCTCTAATTAATACTGATCTGCACTTTAAAGGTAAAAAATGTAAAAAAATGTGGCTATGCTGTTCCGCATTTGGAACAGATAGTACTTTTACAGTGTGTAATTTAGTAGAGATATTATCACTGTACTACGGTATCCTGTCAAAACAGCTGTGCAAGGTCATAAAAAGAGATTTTGTGATACATGAATCTGACTTTGTTCTTCTTTTCTTAGAAGAATGATAAAGGCATTTCTTAAACTGTGCCCTGAATTATTGTCCTGACCAGAACTTGTAGTTTTATGTCTAATAATCTGGACATACACATATAGAAATGTTTTGTCTTTATTTCTACTACACAAAAAAAGCAATATTAGGCTTTAAAAGTGGTATTTCTCTTTTTTGGTGGTATCTAACAGGGGTGTAGTGTTATTTTATAGTCTATATTAAGTCTTTTATGCCTTTTTGTCTCTCCCTCAAGTCGTCTATCTTTGTTTGTTACTGTCTCAGGGGTAAAGGTGACAGTCCTGAGGCCCGTGCACTCGCTAAGCAGATTGGGGCGGCGCTACTGACCCTGCAGTCTAAAACCAACCGCGCCGTAGCCAACATGAGACCAGCCAAGCCTGCAGTAACCTTGGAGGGCAAGATGGAGCAGGCCCTCCGGTGGGTGAACAACCCTGGAGTGGACGACAGAGGAGTAGGTAAGTGGTGCTGGATGACTGCTCTAGGGAGTGATGATGCAGTAGTTTGTCTGAAAAATAAACACCCTGACCTTCCAGCGCATTTTGTGCGTCTCTGTGGATGATGGACGGATTGTAAAAGAAACCAGACAGCAAGTGAATATCGCTCTTTGGGGATGTTAGGCACATGTGATCAGTGAGGTAACTGTAAAATGTCTCAGGCAGGAAATGTGATTGCGTGGCACAGAAATGGCTGTGCTGTTTCCTTAAATGCTCACAATGATGCATTTTGTGCATCATTGATTGACTAACTCGACTAGTTTAGTCATTCAGGGACTCTTTTATTGTTTTCATGCTTTGTTATTGCTGTCTTCCTGCTTTGTCATTTGATTGTTTCCTATTTTGTCCCATGCTTCCGTATGGGAGCAGAGTGTGAGAGGCTACAGTGGAACACAGGTATCTCTCTCTGAAGCTTTCTTAGAAGACATAACCAAACATGTTATTAACTTCCTGGAAACTATATAGTGTTAGCATTTACTGCAAACTATAGCATCCTACTATCGATGTTGCAAGAAATGACATCACTTCTCACTTTGTATTTTTAGTCCCTGTGACCAACAAAAAAGAAAAAGAAAAAAGCGATACTCCTATATCTAAATATGGGGTTGTAATTGAGGTATCTAGAGCATGACTTCTACCCTGTGTTACTCTCTAGGTCAGGCAGCAATCAGAGGAATGGTTGGGGAAGGGAGGAGGCTGGCAGGAGGCCTGTTAGGCCCGTATCGTCAGGATATGATTGGGCGCTGTGACCGAACAGAGGCTCTGATGACATCCTTGGCAGACATGGCTGGCAGGGGAGAGGCTGAGGCTCCTCATGCGCGCGCTACAGCTGCACAGCTGCAGGACACCCTCAAGGTATCTCACAAGCATGCACATTTAGTCTATAAATAAATTAATGCGGAAACACAACCTCCCCTGTAATCATATATAAACAAGTTTCCAAATACACAAAATATACCTGACTAAAAATCGTGGAAAAGGGTAAAACTCACGATGGCTGGAATATTTCTGTTTGATCGAAAGGTGCAGCCAATATAACAAAGGCATGGGGACTGAGGATGCATAGTGTAAGACTCAGTAATGTTGATTTCATTGAAAGTGTTGGTGCAGAGCTCCCCCTTGTGGATTTATGCAACAATCTCTGCTTCATCCAGGACCTGAGGCAGCGCATGCAGGAGGTGATGACCCAGGAGGTGTCTGATGTTTTCAGTGACACCACCACACCCATCAAACTGCTGGCTGTGGCTGCAACTGCACCTCCTGATGCACCAAACAGAGAAGAGGTCAGTAATGCACAAAACACAGCTCCAATAACACATCCCATTCACCTGTTTCCATTAATAGCACACCATGGCTCAGCTGTGTGGTGTGGGAGGTTGATTATGTCTACACTTTGACTGAAGTGCTGCTAATGTTTGTGAAAGGTTTTTGAAGAGCGCGCAGGGAACTTTGAGACCCACGCGGGTCGGCTGGGGGCAACGGCAGAGAAGGCTGCTGCTGTGGGAACAGCCAATAAGACTACAGTAGAAGGCATCCATGCTGCTGTGAAACATGCTAGGGAGCTCACACCACAGGTGCTTCTGTTTCATTTGGCTGCCCCTGATTTGCATGATCACCTACCGAGATAAAACATGTAGGTGTTATTTTCAATCTGAGCGTGACTTGTTTACTTTTTTGTTTGTTTTCACATCCAGGTAACGTCTGCCGCTCGGATCTTGTTGAAGAACCCTGGGAATAAAGCAGCGTATGAACACTTTGACACCATGAAGAACCAGTGGATCGACAATGTGGAGAGACTCACCGGTGTGGATTTTCTCAGCATTTCTCGTGCTGCTTAAAATATTATCTTGCTGCACATGAGACAGGATTTACAGAGGCGTGCTTATCTGTGTTTTCTCTCCCAGGTCTAGTGGATGAAGCTATCGACACCAAATCTCTGCTAGATGCGTCTGAGGAGGCGATAAAGAAAGACATCGACAAGTGCAGAGTTGCCATGGCAAATGTTCAGCCCCAAATGCTTGTTGCCGGGGCAACAAGCATAGCAAGGAGAGCTAATCGGGTCCTGTTGGTGGCTAAGAGGGAAGTTGAGAACTCTGAAGACCCACGATTCAGAGACACTGTGAAACACGCTTCAGACATCCTCTCGCACACCATCTCGCCTATGGTGATGGACGCCAAGGCGGTGGCAGGGAACATCCAAGATAAAGGTACTGGAGAAACACATGTTTAATATAATGACTGATAAAGAATGACACAGGTTTATTTACCATGTTTTCGCTGTTTGTTCCAAAGCGCTGCAGAAAGCCTACTTGGACTCGTGTCTGAGGATCCTGGCTGCAGTCGGAAAAGTTAGAGAAGCCTTTCAGCCTCAGGAGCCGGACTTCCCTCCTCCACCTCCTGACCTGGATCAGCTCCATGTAAGCACATTCAAACACACATAACACACTTTATTCCCACAGTAGACTTTAGTAGTAGTTGTTAAACTATTAAATTGGGATTCCAGTGTTTTAGGGAAATATATCAGTCTTCCTTTATGTGGGGTTAACAAACTTTCTGAAACAGGGTCTTCACATTGCTCATGACAGCCAAGAATATTTTTTCTCTGATTTAAATTTGATTGTCTGTATTTATTTTAGACCTAAATATAATATTTTTTGTCCCACTTGATAAAAATACTAATTTCTGATATGTACACTGGTTCTGCCGGAGGTTTCCTCCTGCTAAAAATGAGTTTTTCCTTCCTGCTGTTGCTAAGTGCTTGCTCATAGAGAGTCCTCTGATTGTTGGAGTTTTCTTTGTATTATTGTAGGGATTTACTTTACAATATAAAGCACCTCGAGGAAACTGTTGTTGTGAATTTTATATCAATAAAATTGAATTGAAATATACTTGTGAATCACATATTGTTATGCATGGTGGTCAAACCCAAGCAATTTAGGATCAAACAGCAGTATGATGGAAGAACGTCTATGAGTTATTATGAACTACATGTATGTGTGTTTTCAGGTTAGTGATGAGCAGGCACCACCCAAACCTCCGTTACCAGAGGGGGAAGTGCCTCCGCCTCGGCCTCCTCCTCCAGAGGAAAAGGATGAGGAGTTCCCGGAGCAGAAAGCTGGAGAGGTGCTCAGCGAGCCCATGATGGTGGCAGCCAGGCAGCTGCACGATGAGGCGCGCAAGTGGTCGAGCAAGGTCAGTTCACGCAAACACACACATATTTGCATATTTAACCAAACACCTGTGTATAATTTTAAAATCATGATTTCCGATTTATAACAATACACAAGTTAAGAACCATTCATGTTTCTGCCCAGCTGTGATCAAAGAATATGGTTTTATTTCTCTTTTTTTTTGTTGCTTTGCTGGCTAGTTGTCTAAAGAAAAAAAAAGTCCCATCTGTGGATATCTGAAATTCTTGAAATTATGTTGGTCCTGAAATATGGAAATCAGTTGCTTGATTCCAGTTTCAGAGGGAAACCGGAAACTGTCATCTATTTAAAGTGTCAGCATGTGACTTTGTTCACCGTGTACACGTGCACACTCAACATGCACGAAGTGAATATGAGATAATGTGTCACATGCAGTGAGAAAACCCAGCCTCAAATCTATATTACAGAAACACACTCCACTTACAGCAGACGTTATCTACTTCGTCTTTCCTCATATCTCTGTGGCTGTCAGTGTTCCGTGTGTGTGTGTGTGTGTGTGTGTGTGTGTGTGTGTGTGTGTGTGTGTAAAAGAACTGTACACAGGAACAGCTAATCTGTATAAATAACCAGGAATAATGCCCTCTTGCTATCTTTCTGGAGCTGATAACCATTTTCCCCTTAATGGCGCGGCTAACAGTTTTTCCACAGATGTTTTGTGTGTCTTTTAAAAACTATCCACAAACATCCAGACCTCTCTGGTGTTGGGTCACACTCAGTTTGCCAGCTCAGCACTAGACCTTGTTTGATTATGCAAATAGGTTATAAACTCTCAGCTCAGCCACCGCCTCAGAGTAAGGCACATCATTCACCCGCTGCCTTCCCAAACCAGCTCCTCTTTCCTTTTATTTTCCCCCCATCTAAATCGTCTGTGCCTATGTGTGCAGTTTCACCTCCCCTGTCCCTGCACCTTCACCTTGCTTGAATACGCTCCTCCTTCCTCCTGTAAATCTCCTGTCCTTTATTCTTCTACCCAGTGCCTCTCATACTATACTAAATGCCTCCTTTTCCCATGCTTCCTTCCCTCCTGCCATCCCTGGCTTTCCACTCCCCCCTTCTTCTCCACATTCCTCCTTTTTTTCCTCCTCCTCCCACCCCTTTTGCCTCCCTTCCTTTCCTTCCCATCCCCATCAATCCTCCAACCACCACCAACAAACCCCCCCACTGCCTGGCCCAGCCTGAGGATGAGGAGGCAGTAGAGGAGAGGGAGGTAGATGATGAAGATGAGTTTACTGATGGTGAGGATGACTATGAGCCAGAGCTGCTGCTGATGCCATCCAACCAGCCTGTCAATCAACCCATTCTGGCAGCTGCCCAGTCTCTCCATCAGGAGGCGCGCAAGTGGTCCAGCAAGGTCTGCGCACATACATGCACATGAGCGCACACACAACCACATGTGGGTCAAACAGTACGTGTAAAAGGCTCTAAGTGTTTTGGGTACTGTTTGACCCACGCACGCACACGTGCACGTACACTCACGCATGCAAAGAGATAAATGCACGACACAAGGAATAGCCCCACAGGACAGGAAACACCCACCGGGGGCTGTCTGAACACTGAGCTCTGCATCTGCCACTACCAATGGAAAACTCCAACCAGCTGCAGCTGCTGTTTTACTCTTGTTGCATTATTTTCAGACCTGGTTACGCAAATGGTAATGCTGATGCCATGCAATGGTTGCACAAAACGTCGAGGACTGTGGGAATGTCAGGTTTGATTGTTGCACCACGTGGATAAACTGGTACTGGCTTCACAAGCCCTTATGCTCATGTTTGGGTAAAGTGGTTCAAAGGAGGAGGCAGACGCTCGGTCTCGTCGTTACCTCTGTTGTCAGACTTTCATTGTCTGGCCAACCTGTGAAGCCAAGGATGACAGTTTCCCAAAGACTTCTGGGTGATGTAGATATGACAGTAGATTGCCTGCCTTCCAACTTTGGTCACCTGCCTCTGCTTTTTAGCCCCTATTACTAATCACTTTAACATCACTTCATGTGTACTAAGCTTAGGTTGACTCTAATGTCACAAAGAAAGAGAAAACCTCAATTAAAAATCTAATAAAATGTTCAATATCTTCTTCACTGAGGGTTGAAGAGTATGTGGAAACTTGCACTGACTCTGCATGCATTCTCCTGTTAAACATGCTTGCATTTCATTTTAATTCAAATGTAATAATACAAAGCACTAGAATTTTAATGTCTGGTTTCCCAAATCCACGTTTGTCTGTTAACAGCTTTAACTGCTTCCTCCTTTTCTACATCCCCATTCTTCAACAGGGTAATGACATCATAGCCGCAGCCAAGCGGATGGCTCTGCTGATGGCAGAAATGTCTCGGCTGGTGCGTGGTGGAAGCGGGAACAAACGAGCACTGATCCAGTGCGCTAAGGACATCGCCAAGGCCTCAGATGAGGTGACAAGACTGGCAAAAGAAGTGGCCAAACAGTGCACTGACAGACGCATCAGAACAAACCTGCTGCAGGTGAGGATTTGCATAGACACAAGCACACTCTGTCTTCAACGGGAAACATCTAACATCTGTTCTTCCTACCTAAGGTCTGTGAACGAATCCCTACCATCAGTACTCAGCTGAAGATCCTCTCTACTGTCAAAGCCACCATGCTGGGACGGACAAACATTAGTGAAGAGGAGTCAGAGCAGGTAAACGCACAACAAAGCACATACAGAAGTTTAAATCCACCCGTCATGGGCATGAATGTCATGGTATTTTGGGGGGTTTAATGATTTCTTTGAGCTGTTCTTTTCCCAGAGTGGAGTGATTGTGCAGCATACATATTTAATGACTTTAATAAGCAAGAACTGGTGCACAAGTTTGAATTTATGAAGGATTTTCTCTCATCCACAAAAGGTCAAACGTATACATACAGGCTCAAATATATACATACCCTACTAATGTTTGTTAAATGTCACTTAGCAAGTTGCAGCTTGACCAAATGCATTTGGTCATCATCAACAAACTTCTGGTATTATTTTTGGCTCTCTTCGTGGCAGAATTGGTGAAGTTCATTTAAATTGGTTGTTTTCCAGGCATGGACCTGACTTTTAAGTGTAATCCACAAATTTTTAGTAGGGTTGCGGTCAGGGCTTGATGTTAGCCTTGATGTTTACTCACTCTAAAACCAGTTTTGATGTGATTTTGGGATCATCGTCCTGTTGGAACATCCAACTGTGTCCAAGTTTCATCTAGATGTTAGTTTGAACTGAAGTTGAAGAATTCGGGGGTAGCCCTCCTTCTTCATTATTTCATCCACTGTCCACTGTATTTGGCAGTAAAACAAACCCAAGAGCATGCTACAACTACCATGATGCTTGACATATGGTATAATGTATAATATGGCAACCTCTAAGCTGACAGGCAAGAGGAAAAATAGGAATGAAAGAAAAAGGAACAGTGGAAAAAATAGGACAAAGTACAATAAAAGAATAGAGCACAAATAGAAAAGCACAAATGTTGCGCCTGTAAGAAAAAAAACACCTGGAACAGAAAAATATTAAAAAGCACAGAGACACAAATCTACAATCTTCTTTGTTTTGTGTCTGTGTTTGTGTCTTTGCCACGTCTTGTTTTTTAAAGATGTACGCTGTGCAATAATTTCACCCTGCAACAGTTCAAAGAAATGATTAAAAATACATGCTCAAAATCAAGATGACATTTGTAAGTAAACTTCTCACCCCAACTGTACCTCACAGTGATGCACAATCCAACCTTTTTTTTCTATTATTATCCATAAACTCAGCATCTGCAGAAAGCAAAGTGCTACTTCAATGCCGTAACTGTCTTTTCAAACTTGAAAAGCTCTACTACACACTGCAATCCCTGTTATTACCCTAAAAGCTGAGTTGGTAGTCTGGCATGACTGAACAAATGTAACTAATGGGACACTTTTTTTTTTTTTTTTTTAAATCTGCATTTGAGGTGGATTAGTCATGTCATGGCCAAAATTTGTTACAGATCTTCCAGCTGTTATTTTACTGCTTCCTGTTTCCCTCACCAGGCCACAGAGATGTTGGTCCATAACGCCCAGAATCTGATGCAGTCCGTGAAGGAGACGGTCAGAGAAGCAGAAGCAGCCTCCATCAAGATCCGCACCGATGCGGGCTTCACCCTCCGATGGGTGCGGAAGACCCCCTGGTACCAATAATCATACCTGGTCGCTGGCATGAATGATGCTCTTTCTTTAAAACTTTGCTTCAATAGCACAAACCTCAAGTAAAGTAGCAATGTGCATATGCATTAAGCATAAGCATGTGCACTTCAAGAGGAAGCTGCAGGATTTTGAGCCATTCTCCACTGTAGTTTGGGTGTTTGCACCAGGAAGCATTAGATCTGGTCCCATGCAGGTTTCTTTTAATGGCGTGAGCGGAATCGCACAGGTTTATCGGAGACAGTTTTTTAAAGTATATTTTTGGTATGTTGTGTTACAAGACTTTATCCAAAGTTCAGGTATATATTTTTTGCATGAAAATGTTTTCTATTTTCTAAAGGTGAATTATGACACTAAAATGCTCCTAGAGGATGTTTACTTTGCATTCAGTTTTTTCAGTTAGTTTCTTATTGTCTATTGTATATACAATAATTGTTTGTTTTATGAAAGATTTTTAGCTTTATTCACTCAGTTTGACACTAAAGTCGGGAGTATTGGATCGAGCTGAGGAGCTCACTTTCCTTCCTGTTTACTTTTTAACAATAAAGGTTCTTTACTAAAAATCTACAAATTCAGAAGTTCTAGCATCATCACTTCAATGATTTTATACTTGAAGAACTTAAAGGTGTTATGAATACAAATGAGACAGTTTTAAAGCAATTATATGATTAGAATAAGATATATGGTTGTTAGTAACTATGTTGGTTCTTGGGAGGTTGACACTACAGCTCACAGGTTTTCACTTGACAGCAGCAGTATGTGTGACACTGAAGTCAAAGTCAAGCTTAACTGATATATTTTTAATGTGTGTTTTTTAGTTCTGTGTTTTCATTTTTGTTAAACTTCCACAGTGATCAGTGCCAAAGGATTTGTTTTACATTACTGTGAGCTTCTAAACACTGAAACTCCAGGTTACTGCAGACAGTGCCGTCCTCTGTAGAGGACCCGGAGTGCTTTTTTTAAGGTCTGTGTATTTTTAGCCAAAAGATATGAATGTTTTGCTCTGCTTTGCATTTTTTGTAATCTATTTGTAGTGCTGCACTGTACTGCACTCTTTGTAACAGTTGAACTGTTTGGAAATTTTAGCAAAGCTGATAATTTTAGGCAGCATCCTTTTATTGTTTTGGGTTGTTTTTTTAAGATATCCAGATATCCCTCTGTTTGAGCTCAGTAGTCCCACATTAAATGCTCTAAAGCATCATCTGAAAAATCCATTTTTTTTCCTTTTTTAGATGACCCCGGTGGTTTGAAAACAAGAAAACTCTTTTTATCAGGCAATATTGTCAGCCTAGCAACGTAGGTTTTATTTTTAGGTTAACACTAAAATATATTTAAAAGGAGTTTGTTGTCATCTGGGATTAAAGGATTAAACATTATATTTTTACATTACTGCATGCGGTCAGTCAGCAAATGCATATTTTTATTTCCTTTAATTTAACAGTGGAGAATCTGTACGCGCCTGTATGTGAAGTCTTTTCATTTAAGCAGTAGTAGTGAGCAGTCCAAATGACACTAATGGACAAAGCTCTGGATTGCAGCACAGAATGTTAACCGCATTTTCACTTTTATTTGGGCCTACTGAGCATGTAGCAGCACTGAGTATTCACTGAGAGCGACACAATGTAGATCTGCGTGTGCACCTGATGTGTTCATTCACACTCCGAATGTATTCTGATAGCTTCTAGCCCTGCCAACACATCTGCTGTGCCTTGGAAGAAGAATAAAAGACTATAATGATGACTGGACTTGGCCTCTTCACTCACTTTCTTACCTCTACATAACCTGAGTGAGGGCGAAAACCGGACTTGAGCGTTCGGCTACTCTGTGTATACTATACTTTACACAAGCTTAGCAGTGCTAGCCTTCAGATAAGCACTAACCTGAGTAAGCATTTTCTATCTTTGTTCTTTGTCATCTTAGATTTTTGTATTAGCTTGTAAATACTGGCTGTTTATCACTTGATATATACTCTGGCCACTTCATTAGGTACACCTGTTCAACCCCTCAGCAATCTAGATAATCAGCCAATAATGTGGCATTAACTCAGTCCATTCAGACATGACCTGACAAGTCCAAATTGAGCATCACAAAGGGTTAAAAAAAAAGAAAAGAAGAAGGTTAAGTTAAAGTTAAGTGTCTTGTTGGTGCCAGGTGGGCATAACCATAACATAACCATGTCTAGGGTTTACAGAGAATGGTCTGAAAAAAATACCAGGAAAGAGTCAGGCTCATCAGACCAGGCAATGTTTTTCTGGTCCCTTGTTGTCCAGTTTGGCTGAGAATGTGTGAACTGTAGCCTCGGCTTCCTGTTCTAGGCTAACAGAATTGACTCCTGGTGTGGTTTTCTGCAGTCGTAGTCAATCTGCTTCAAGATTTGGCATGTTGTGTATTCAGACTTGCTCATCTGCATACCTTGGTTGCAACAAATGGTTGTTTGAGTTCCTGTTGCCTTCCTGTGAGGTTGAAGTAGTCCAACCATTCTCTGACCTCTGAAAGCAACAAGGCATTTGCAACCAGAGAAATCCCGCTCACTGGATATTTTCTGTCCTTCAGGCCATTCTCAGTAAACCTCAGTTGCATACACCAGCATCTATGCCAAGTTCAAAGTCGCTTAAATCACTTTTCCTCTGATGCTTAGTTTGAACTTCAGTAGGTCATCTCAGTCACATCTACATACCTAAATGCAGTGAGTTGCTTTGGTGTGATTGGCTAATTTTATATGTGCATTAACAAGCATTTGGACTGATGCACCTAATAAAATGTCCAGTGAATTTACATCCAAAAGACAGAACACACTGGTGAGGTTAGCAACAATGAAAGTCCTGAGGTCCACTGAAGAGGAAAAAAAACAAACAAAAACAAAACATTAATCAGCCTCAAGACCTGAAAAGTTTGATTAAATTCATGCAATAATTTGTCTAATGAAATATGTGCCCCTGAAAATTGGGGCTACACAAATCCCTACATTTTTGTTCAACCTATTAAATTCTGAACTGTATCTTTAACTGTCTCACTGAGGTGGTCTGAGGAGCAAAATTTATGAAATCTGCGTTACCATCCAAGTTTTGAAACCAGAAAAAGGTGAAAAAAAAAAAACCCCACTCAGCTTTCATTTTGAAGTTTTTATAAGACATCTTATAAACTGAAATACAGATTCAACTTCATACAAGAGCTTTAAGTAGTATTTCCCACATGAACAATTGATTGTGCAAATGCTGTGCTGAGTAAAGAAGCTGCAATTGAGGTTATTTGAGGATCTTGTGGACTTCAGACAGAAGTGTTCCCGATAACCCGTCTGAGTCACTGATCATCAAATGATGACCACCACACAAGTCTTCACCACACTTGAATAGAGGATATACATTTTTTTAAAATTTCCTCTGGCATTCAAAACATGAAGTTTTGTGCTATAGCTCGTGCTATAAGAAGCATCAGAAGCTCCTCCAAAAAGGCCACATAAGAGAGGGAGTGCAAAACACCAGCAGGGCGTGAAGACACTGCAGCTGCTCAGAAAGTAGATAAAGAGTTTTTATCTTTCAAAAATAAAAATATCTATCTTTATAAAACTGACTAACCAAAAAAGAAAAAAAAAAGTTTTCAAAGGCAGGTCTGTTTATTCTCAGGCAACATGCAGGCAACTTAATTTAGGTGCAGTGATGTAGTGGTGAGCGTGGCAGTGAGCTGTAAATGTCCTTTTTCAAACCAAAATATTCCCCTTAGGCAACACTCAAAATGTGTTGGATTAAAAAAAAATTAAAAGAAAGAAAAGAATGAGTCACATTCAAACTGGATAGAAACTAATAGCACTTCAATTAAGTCACGCTGATTATTAAGGTTTCCCTTTACAAACCGCAAAAACATACAAATGTGATGCTAAACAAAATAAATAACCTAAAGAAAACGCAGAATTGTTCATTAATTACAATGAGCAGGTGGATATGTAAGACTTATTGGAGAGGTGAGTCAGCGGTGCAGCAAACTTGCTTCTATTTGGCATGTTGGATTGCTGACCTCTGACAGTAACTGCTCAGGTCCTCACTTGGAATTTGCCCGCTTTAGTCACATATTTGACACCTTTAAATGGCTTGTACTTCTCTCCGTACATGTCGAGACGGCTCACTTTAAGACCTGCACAGAGGAGGAGAGCAGTGTAATATAAATCAAGGAAGATAAATAACAGGTCTGAAGGGATCAACGGTTTTAAATTTCAGACTTGACTGAAGTCACGCTTTGATAGATTACCTGATATGGCCAGCTGCTGGATCTTTAGGTCAATATTGAGTGAGGGGTTCTCTTCAGGGTTAGGCACTCCTGTCTGCATACTCAGACTGCCTCGCAAGTTGGGAAGCTTCTGGGGGTTAAGCTTACCAATGTCCCAAACCAACATCTACCAAAAGAGGAAAAATAAATGCTTTTTATTAATTTTAGTGTCTCCAAAACATGCTCGCTTAGCTCACTCCTGCTGTGTTATTGCTTATGACAGCCTTGGTGGTGGCTGGTTACCTTTGTAGTGCAGTCATAGGTATAGTTTCCCTGTGTGGCTGTGAGGTTGGCATTAAGCACAGCCTTAGGCATGTGGATAGTGACTTTCAGGTCCTCCACTGTCTTTCCCATAGTCTGCTTGGGTCCAATGGTGATGTCGAGGCGACCGCAAGATCCTGCCTCGAAGAAATTGATGCTCTGCTTCACATAGACTGGAATGGCTACAAGACTGAGGAAGGACATAAAGAAATAGCAATGGCTACAATAAACCTGAATGATTGGTGGTGTGAATTCTGTTATTTAAATCAATTAAATCTGAATTATTTCATCTCCCAGTGAGAAAATGATGCCTGCGCTTACTTTTGAGAGCTGATGTGATAAGTCATGAGCGTGAAGTTTCCATCCGGTGGGATGAACGACAGGACACGCTCCGACTCCCAGCGCCTGAACCGCACGCATGGGTGGAAACTCACGTCATCAAGAAGCCGAGGATTCTGTCATCAACAGTGAGAAGTGTTACAAAAGCAAAGCACTGACAGTTAGGCATAAAAGACTGAGAGGAAGTTACCCCCACCATAAAGGACATCGTCAGGTCAGGCATCCCACTGAGTTTCACACAGGCTTCAATTACACCCTGGATCTCTGCAGATACTGTCGTACCTGGAAAAGGAGGAGCGATAAATCTCACCTATGAAACCTTACATGAAGAAAAGGGACTTATACACCATTATAATATGTTCTGATGAAATAAGTGTCAGTTTGTACCGGATTTGTCCACAATAGCATCTATTTCTTCTGTCACATCAAAATACGCCTCATTATTGGCGTATTTGACACCAGCCCGCCTCCATGGGATGTTGGACAGCTGACCTTGTGGCAACGTTTCTCCAACATTACTACCTCCTGAAAAAGAAACAAAACCAAGGTGAAGCCACAAATGTACACATTAACACTGCAGAGTTTACTTGTACTTTAGTTTAGAGGTTAATTAACACCTCCAAAGTCAGGGTGACCTCCAGTTACCTGTTAGCGTGTTGACGACTGATCGCAGGATGTTGGGAGGCCTGATCATCTCCTTGAGGACGTTGGACTCTGTTGCTAGTGGAAATCCATTGTCCAGCATCTCCTCCAACAGCTCATAAACGATCACCAGGTTGTCACTGATCACACTTTCAGAGCACTCTCCAAAGTAGTCCTGTCAACAAAGCTGCCCGTTACACCAAAGCCTGTGTAGATGTTTTTCAAGCATTTACACACAAGCAAGCCATCTGGGGCCCATCAGAGATGTATCCCTATGGATGTTCATATTAGATGATGCCACTGCTCTCTGCATCATCTACAGCACAAGGACCAGGACCAAGGCCATAAAAAGTCAACCAATCGGACCACTCTCTCCATGACCAATAGGATCATGATCATCTCTCAACAGGACAGAAGTTGTATGCAACATGGGTAACAACACGATATTTGACAACTTTTGCTATTTCACAAAGTCCTTTATCGTTTTGTGCAAGCAAAATCTATCAACATTGAGAATCTTATGTAAACGACTTTGCTAGATGGGTTGGATTCAACACTTCAAGAGCAGGAATTTGGTGAAACTGATAAGTTGTTAAGTGTGCATGAAGGTTATAGTGTGAAAATCTGGAAAATGTGGTCATAAATCAATAAACAGGACCTCGGTCGGTACGAGCTTCACTAATATCTAATGGAGTAGTAACGATTGTTATGGTTGGTGGACAGAGGGGCAAATGTACAATCCCATGACTCCTTAGGCTGGATGAGCTAAACATGTAATTATTATATTTTTTTATATACCACCTTTATTTTATCGATTTCACAATTTTCTGTTTAATTGTACTTTTTTCTTTTGTGCATTTCTTTTACCTTAATAAACTATTTTAAACTTGCCATAAGTATTTTTTTTTACGTTACACAAGAATTTCATAATTTTTAGAGCAGGTACATTTTATCTTACTCAGTACTTGCATCCATGGATCATTCCTGTGCATTACTTTGTTGTAATAAAAATATATATTTTTTAAATTATGTGCATTATGTATATATATATATATATATATATATATATATATATATATATATATATATATATATATATATATTTGTTTGTTTTGTTTTTAGGAAGATTGTTTTCTGATGCATTTCTCGTGGCTTCATAGTGTAGAGTTAACACATTGTGTCTGCTCCCTGGTTTGAGACCTGAATAAGACAGGAACACCTGGAAGGGTTGTGTTGGGAAGGGCATCCGGTATAAAAATCTACCAAAACAAATATGCGGCTCCACCTGCTGTGGCGACCCTTTATGAATAAGGGAACAGCGGAAAGCTTTCTAGGATGCACTGGTGGATTGGACAAGCAGGTATCATCAGACATCAGCTTGCTGGTAAACAAGGTGATGCTTACTAATGGCATTTGCCATTTGTCATGTCACATAAATTTAGCACCGACAAAAGCAGTTAGTCTGCTTGGCTGAAAGATTTCTTTGTTAACATGATACAAAAGACACAATAAAGAACAAGATAAAAAAAAAAAAACAAACAACAAAATTGTCATCATGCTATATTGCTATATTGTCATCATGTCCATATAACACACCAAAAACCTTTCCTTAAAAAGGATCATTTTTATATTCTTACTTCCTTAACATGAATATTTTGAATATTGCCTACACACACTCACACTCTCTTCTCTGATGTTGTACTCTAACCTGGTGACTCTCTGGAAATGTGTCCCTCGACCTTGCAGCAATCATTTGTGTGTAGATTTACTTCCAAAGAGTAACTAAACACTTGATTTCCAATTTATAGGGAATGCCAAATGGTGAGATACATTTGTTCCCCGGGTTTGACCGTAACACAAAGTGTCACTACAGGCTTTGTGTAGTTTTAATGGGCTGCTTAGGTTGCCTTGGAGCAGGCAATGCCTTTCATGAAAAAAAAACAAAAAACTCCCCATGTAGATTAACAACCACAGTTTGACTAGAAGACTGCTTTAAGATGTGTTTCATGCACATGTGTGGCTTTTTTTTTTCTTGTGTACTGCACTTGTATTGAAGGTGAGTGTGCACCTGTCAAATCCTAAAATTGAAGCTTCTTGTGCAGCGCCACACTCCTCTCCACACTCCTGCTACAACTGGATCCCTTCCTCAAAGTGCTGTTCTGATGCACGCCCGTAAAATGCAGTGGATGGTGTTGGCAAAAAGAAAAACCATTTTTAGTGCGCGCTCAGCAGGTCCACAATAGGAAGTGACACAGTTCAAATCAAATGTTCACGGAACATCTGACATCACTCTTGTAGGCACTTCCCCACAAGACCAATATTTTGTCTCTGGGTTATAACTGGAGACCCAGCAATCCTCAACATGAAAGTCTGCTGAATGTCAGAATAGGACTTCTGTTCGGGAGCGTATGAGAGAAGAAGGCAGCAACTTCTTCTTTTGTTGTGCCCAGTTATTAACTACCATATTTGAATCATCTAACGTTTCGCATTTTTATAGGCCCAGGCACTGACATTCTTACTTGCACAGGATACACCGTTTATGCATTTTGATGGCTGGTTAAAACAACTCTGAACGTTTTCCAAAATCTCACACAGCAAAGTAAAAATGACACCTTCCTCCTTAACTGTACAATCTCTTTTGTTCCCTTAACTGCATTCTTCCAGACGATCAGCTAAGGGGAAGTGAAATCTGATCACTTGACGTGAATCACAATCTGTCTTACTTCTTCTAGACACAATCAAAGACTTGAAGAACACAGCGCTCAAACCACACCTGAAATGTGTCCGCCACTCTGTGCAGGAACTCGATGACAAACAGTGGGGGGACCTCAGTCTGGATGACAGAGAGGAAGAAGAGTTTTCCCCTGTATATGGAGATGAGATAGTGGTGTGGGGTCTGCAGGACAGGGGGCACATTCTCTGGATCCACTGCTTTCTCCCTTGCCTCGAAGAAGTAATCGCACACACTTCGGCTGATGACACTCTTCCAGTGTTTCTCCAGGAAGATGTCTCCCAAGTGATTAATGAGGAACAGGCTGTGGATCATCTCAGCTGCAACAATGAAGTGATTGTTTTTGTTGTTGTTGTTGTTGGTTGTGCTCAGTTATTAACTAAGAGTGACAGGCAAGGATAAAATCAGCAGATTTTAAAATAAATAAATCCTGACAGTTACCCGACAATGCCCAAATCAAAACAAAGCGATGTCACTTGTTAACATTTACCCTACCTACAGTCAACCTACAGTCAACCTCTCAAACTAACTTTACTCTCAGGTACAAGAGTCACATTGCAATTAACCTTAAATGTGATCAATAAACCTGACAGTGAGAGGCGTAACAGCCGCATGGCTGCTCTAAATATATATGATAGCCTTAAAACAATCACAAATCTTAAAAAAAAAAGAAAAAGTTTTACCTGCTGACTCCACTTCTCTGTGCCAAGATTATTACTTTTGAGCCAATATGGCTGCACAACTCCCCGAGCAGCTGAGGAGACGCCTGCAGATCTACGAACACGTAAACGCAACGATGCCGGTACAACAAGAAAACAAATCAGAAAGTCAAAGCCTACATATTACTAATAAACACCCTGGGTGGTTTAAATACCAAAGCAACCTCGGCGTTAACTCGAGCCGCACTTTGATAACAAAGTTTCGGGCTTTTTCATCAGGCTACATTTACGGACAGCTATAACCCGGCGCCGTGTGGAGGGACCAGGGGCTTGTTTCCCTCAGTTTTTTGTTTTTTTTGTTTGTTTGTTTCGTTTCGTTTCTACTGCTGGGTAATACCCATTAATTATTTTAAATTGCATTTCTTTAACTTTGGGTGGGATAGGCCATTTCAAAAAATGTGTTGTTTTTTTGTTATTTTAATATTACACCCTTTTAATTTTGTGTTTTTGTTAAAATCGTGAAATAATATATTTTTAAACATTTTATTTATGGTTTTATTACCACACTTTTTATTGATTAAAGGAATCTGATTTAACTGTAAAGAAGGTAACCTTATTTGTCCGTTAGAGTAAGGGAAATGATTTTGCATCAAATTCAGCAGAGGTAGAAGGACTGTTATATTCTCTAAGGGAACACTCAATGTTAAACTTGACTTTAAAAACACCTAATGCGAGAAACTGCCCCTTCTCATCAAGTAAATCTGTTATAAAAATTATCTTTTTTTGATACCACTCCTTAATGAATAATGACTTCCTATTAATTGTAATGGTCCTGTTATTCCACAAGGTGGAGCCATGGGGCGTGAAGTTATGGGCAAAACCCATCTTCCAATAAGACAAGACCTGCTTATGGTATTCTGACAGTTTGACAGGCAACTTCGATGTATCAAAAATCACATTTCAGGAGAAAATCCAACCCTCCCACCTTTTTGAAAATATTTTTGGGGATATGAAACCATACGGAGTCCGGCTTTAATAGAAAGACTTTTAACCAGTTTATTTTAAATACTCCAACCATTGATTGAAAATCAATGGTCCTTATACCTCCTTTGGTGTATTCTTTGACCAGTTGTGATTTTTTAATGTAATGTGTTTTATTATGCCAAATGAATCGATAGATTATGGAGTTAATCTTTTTAATACTATGCGGGGTAATTTATAATGAATAAGCTGGGTAAACCATCTTTGAGACACCCTCTGATTTTGATAATAAATTGTGTCCAAACATTGTAATGTGTATCGTTAACCAATGATTTAGTGTTTTGGACATAGCATCAATTTTGTCTTTCAGGTTTTTTGACTCTCTAATTTTGATGTCTTTATTTAAATAAATGCCTAAATATTTAACTTCATTTTTCACAGGAATCATCCTCATGCTATTTTCCAAACAATCATAAAGTGGCAAAAGTTCACACTTCTTTCGATTCAGACACAAACCTGATGCTTTAGAAAAAAATTAAATTACATTCAAAGCTTTCTCGAGTATTGATTTATTCTCGAGAATATTACTGTGTCATTTGCGAACTGACTTATTTTAAATTCAGTATCCAATATATTTATTCTTTCAAGGTCTGGATGGTTCACAGTGAGGTAGGCCATTAACTGAGTGCAGAGGATAAATAATTTTGGAGAAATTGGGCGATCCTGCCAAATACCACAGGATATCTATTCTAGGTGTTATGCCTGGGTTAAGAGAAACGTAACTGTAAATCTGTTTGTAAAGCAGTTTGATCACTTTACAAAATTTGTTTCATGGTCTATTGAATCAAACTCTAAAACTCTTTAAAAAAAAATCAATGAATAATATTAAACTTTCTGAATTAATAAAGGATCGGTAGTCTATCATATCTAATATCAATCTTATGTTGTTATGAATTTGTCTACCTTTAATAAACGCTGACTGACACTCGTCAATTAATTTTGTAAAGACACTTAATTCTGTTTGTGTATGTTAATGCTAGTAGTTTGTAGTCGTTACATAAGAGTGTTATGGGTCTCCAGCTGTCTAGCAACAGTACATTTTTGTTTGGTTTTGGCAACAAAGTTATTAATCCTGTTTTCATTGTTGGAGATAATTATTCATTATTAAAATAGTCCAAAAAGGCTTTAAATAACAAATCTTGAAGTCTTGCCAAAATGTCTTATAACATTCAATTGTTAGGCCGTCTATTCCAGGCCATTTTCCATTTTCCATTTGTTTTAGGGCCACTTCTATTTCAGTTATATTCAAATCTTCTTCTAACAATATTTTATCTTCCTCATTTAATTGCTTTTACCTGATTTTTGATCATAACAAAAAGATATCTGCATTCTCTTTTTGATTTTTTTGCTTATACAAATTACTATAAAAAATGTTAATTTCTTTACTTATTTGGTTTGGGTCCTCTATCATAGTGCCATCCTTACTCAATTTAGTTATTTTTTTCTTTGTTTGTCTACGGTTCTCTAGGGTTATAGAAATAAGATGATTTTTCTCCCCCATGTTCAATCCACTTGGCTTTAGATCTCATATATGCTCCCTTAGCTTTTTCCAGGTACACATTGTCTAGTTGTGTTTGTAAAGATTGTAAACTTTCTGACTCTTCTGCAGTTATATCAGGCTTACCACATAACAAATGTATTTGTTCAATTAGATTTTTCTGTATGCGAAGGGCAGATTCTTTCTTTCCAGATTCTATAGCTAGTTGTTTAACACTGTATTTGAACCATTCCCATTTGCCAACATTAGACATCATCATGTTATCAATTTCTAATTTAATTTTTTTAACTTGTGTACAGAAGTCTTTGTTCTGCAATAAACTATTATTAAATTTCTGTATGTTTTCAGCCCTTTGTTGTCTACATAAGGATGAGAGACTTATTAGACAGTGATCAGTAAGCGGGGTTGATTGGGTTTCACATTTAGTAACATAAGTTGTTATTATTTGAGAGACAAGCCAATAATCTAGTCTTGAACATATGTTTTTATTTGTTGGACTCCTTGGAGCACTGTCAGTCATGGATTGGCCTCCCCAGACTGCGAAACTCAAAAATTATTGAAGCAGTGTTGGACAAAAGCCAGCCAACAACCAAACAAGAGATTTGAATGTCCTTCAGAAATCCTGGAGAATGATTCATTAAGACTACTAACTGCTGCCGCACTTATTTCCCATTTTCCTAACAAAATATAAAGAAATACGAGGTGACTCAAGACTTAGCTGCTTCTTACCATGCCGTCGCTTCACGTTAACCCTGCACGGTAGTGGTGGGCGGAACCATCCAAATATTGAATGTATCGATACCAAGTCGGCATCGGTATCGGATCGATACTAGCCTGGTGAGATCGATTCTTTACTTTAAGTTCTGCTCTTGTTTGCAATGCTGTGGTTTCGGCAAAGATGAAACGGCCAGGTCGCCGGATTCGCTGCTCCTGTGTCAGCGCAGAGCAGGCACACTTTGCTCCCCCTCCCCCCTCTTGTGTTTAGATGCTGCGGCGTCACGTGACGTGACTTAGACACTTTGGGGTGTGTTAAGTCGTTTGCATATTATTTATATTTTCACCAGTTGTTGTTTTTGTTGTTGAGAATTTGAATTGTAACTTTTGTATTAGAGTTTCTCAACAGCACTTGTTTGTTTTAATTTGTTTACTGGTTTGCACTTTTTAAAAAAGATTTTTCTAAAAAAGAAAAAATTATAATAAAGCATTTTCTATTTAATTATAAACTTTGTCCTAATTATGTCCTGGGTTTTAACTATTTAATAATAAAAAAGGAAACATAACAAAAAAACACTTAAGGTCATGAAAATTGATTCAGCTTTAGCAATTCAATGATGCATCCACCTTATTTATTGAAAAGTATTGGTATCGTATCGGTATCAGCGACACTGGCCTGTATTTACTTGGTATCGGACTGATACCAAAATATGCAGTATCGCACACCACTACTGCACGGCCCTTGCGTGGCGTCATATTTCAGGCTTCTGATTGGGAAGTGAAATCTGATCACTTGACGTGAACCACAATCTGTCTTACTTCTTCTAGACACAATCAAAGACTTGAAGAACACAGCGCTCAAACCACACCTGAAATGTGTCCGCCACTCTGTGCAGGAACTCGATGACAAACAGTGGGGGGACCTCAGTCTGGATGACAGAGAGGAAGAAGAGTTTTCTCCTGTATATGGAGATGAGATAGTGGTGTGGGGTCTGCAGGACAGGGGGAGGAGATTAGGAGGAGATTTCAATGTGGTTTATAACGAATGGCTTGATAGATCACCCTCTAAATTCCAATCCCATCATATAAATTCATTTTTACACAACTTCTGTTTAGATCTCAGCCTAATAGATCCTTGGAAATTAGCTAACTCGCTTGTTCAGTCCTTTTCATGGGTCAAGCCTGATGGCTCAGCTAAAACTCGTATCGATTTCTGGCTAATCTCAGACAGTATAATGCAGAATAATGTAGATGTGGGTGTCTCAGCTGCGCCTTTTACCGACCACTGTGTGATACATTTTAATGTCACACCTCAACTTAAAAACTCTCATAATAAAGATTACTGAAAGTTTAACTCATCCCTGCTTACCAATGAAAATTTTAGCAACGGAAGTTTAAAGTATGTCAAATCTCAATTAAACACAGTAAAATAATAGCTAACCAGAACAAGCAAAAAGAAACTGAAATTAGCAGGGAACTAAATCACATCTGCTCTAAACCCTTTTTTAGCGATGATGACAAATAACATAGTTGTATTCTACAGTCTTCCTTAGACGGTATTTATAGTAAAAAGGCCAAAAGAGCCTATCTGAGATCCCGAGCCAAGTGGATCGAGGATGGTGAAAAAGTACAGCATATTTCTGTAGATTAGAAAAGCTAATACTTTTAAATACTCTAGGAACAACAAGTAAGCCTGCAGTTCAAGAGCGAAGTGCTTGGGGTGATATGGTACTACAAGGTCATTAAGTTCAGTGTGTCTTCCACATGGCACCTCACAAAGATTTAGGATCTGCAAAGGAATAAAACAAGGATGTCCAATCTGGCCATTGCTGTTTATCGCAGCAACAGAAATGCTTTCCATACTGATTAAAAATGCTGACGTTGGTAAGATATCTGTTCTGGGTAAAGAGCTCTCTATCAGCCAGTTAACCGATGACAACCATTTTCCTAAATAACCTGAATGAAATCCCCAAAATTCTACAGATTATTGAAAATTTCTCAAAAGCTTCAGGGTTAAATCTGAATTTAAACAAATGTGAGATCTTACCCTTAAAAGATTGTACTATTTCTAACACTTTTACTATTCCTGTAAAATCCAGTGTCAAATATTTTGGGTATGTATATGTGTATCTTTTACTTATGATTTTGACATTAAGAAAAACTCCCCATAAAGCTCTCTTCCTTTCACCAGCATGTTTTATTATACTGGAAATTAATATACAAACATAATTATAGTGCACACAATACTCCCCTATGGAACTGTTGTTACATAAAAGTTGGATACAAATTATTCTTTATGCAAAAATGATGCGAAAAGGGCATCTGGTCAGTGATGCATTTGTTAAATGATAGAGGTAAAATTCTATTGAAGATTTCACTGCCAATTATAATCTGCAAATAAATAACAAAGAATTTCAAAAAAATACTAAGGCTATCCCTCAAAACATTCTATGTACAGCATCTTTTTCAAAACCCTGACTACAGATCCCCTGACCTCCCTGAACTCTTAGTAAAGGGCACAACATTACAGCTAACAGTCTAAAACACTCCAAAATTAGGAAATTATTTACTAATGCTTTTTTCCCATATAGATCCAATCCAAACTCCTTCTCACATCTGTTCCCCGGTGATCAAAAGAAAGAGATCAGAAAACATTACCTAAAACGTCCCATTCCTCCCAAAGCTAAGGAGGTCCACTACAAAATCCTCTCTGGTGTTTACCCTTCCAAAGAATTTCTCAGACGTCGCTTTGCTATTGATAATAACTCTTGCTCTTTTTGTGATGGGGATATTGAATTGACAGAACATCGATTTTATGATTGTATATTCTGTAAAGCCCTGTGGAACGATGTGCACTACTGGCTTTTCCCAAGGTTTCCAAACTTAATTGAATTTTCTAAAAATGATATTATGTTTGGATCTCTAAGAAAAGAAAAGAAACTTGAAAATGTTATAAATGTAATAATTATTATGGGTAAATTCTTCATTCACAAATGTCGTTTTCTGAAAACAAAGCCGTCCATTTTTACTCTTCACAAAGAACTCTGCCTCTTCTTCTCATCTGTAAAGTTTATGGGCAAAAAACAAGCTGTGGATCTGTATCATATGATTAATGAACTAAATCTGTTAGAAAAACCCTAAGGTATAACTTCTTTTATGTCTCTTAATTATCCCTTTTTGGGGGGGGGGTTTGGTTTGGTTTGTCTTTGTTTTTTTAATTTATTTTTTAATTTATTGTTGTTGTTTGTACTTCCTGTTTAATATCTATCTTCTATATGTTGAAACACAGCCTGTTCTAGTACTATTTCAAGTTAGAAAAAAAATCTTTGTAACGATTGCCATATTTGTTGTACGTGATATATTTCTGCAATTTAAAAAAGAAAAAAAAAGAAAAAGAAAAAAAGATTATTACTTTTGAGCCAATATGGCTCCACAACTCCCCGAGAAGCTGAGGAGACGCCTGCAGATCTACGAACACGTAAATGCAACGAAGCCGGTACAGCAAGAAAACAAATCATAAAGTCAAAGCCTACATATTACTAATAAATATCCCGGGTGATTTAAATACCAAAGCAAGCTCGGCGTTAACTCGAGCCGCACTTTGATAACAAAGTTTCGGGCTTTTTAATCCGGCTATATTTACGGACAGCTATAACCCGGCGTCGTGTGGTGGAGCTGGGGTTTTGTTTCCCTCAGTACAGTCTTGCAGGATTTCGTTTAGCGCCTTCTTTACGCTTTCCGACCATTCCTCGGCAAAGATAGACAGTAAACTCTATAACCTAAAATTAAACTGTTGTATTTGTATTCACTGTTGTATTCAATGTTTTCTTGTTTCGTTATGTTCTGTGTCTTTTTCATTACAAGGAGTCACTGCATTGTGTGCTATGTGTCTTTAAAAGATCTAAAGAAACTGCAAAAAAAGAAGGGCCAGGCCCCAAAAGAAATTATCTACAGAAGATGAACAGTATCTGGAAGTAAAAAAAAAACAAAAAAACAAAAACCTGACACTTTAGTTAATCTGTCTCCAAATATATTTCACTAAAGGCTCATCAGAAATGTTCTCAGAGGAAAGGTGGCAGAGCAAAATGAGGTGTGCCAAATTAAACCAGAAGTGGACTGAAAATCAGTGGCAACTGGTCTTATGAAGTGATAAATCCAAGATTTGTTTTTGATTTAAGGAACTGTCAGCATGTACAGAGGAAATCAAGAGAGTACAACAGTGCACCTGTAAAACACGGTGGAGGGTCTATAATGGTTTTGTGTTGGAGAGCTTGTTAAAATTATCGATATTATTAATGCAGAAAAATACCATCAGGTTTTGATCCACCATGCACTAGCATCAGCATCTTCATTTTTCAGCAATGATCCAAACACACATACCTGAGTAGAAAAACCACGATGGAGCACTGTCAGTCATGGATTGGCCTCCCCAGACCCTGAAACTCAAAATTATTGAAGCAGTGTTGGACAAAAGCCAGCCAACAACCAAACAAGAGATTTGAATGTCCTTCAAAAATCCCTGAGAATGATTCATTAAGACTACTAACTGCTGCCGCACTTATTTCACATTTTCCTAACAAAATATAAAGAAATAAGAGGTGACTCAAGACTTAGCTGCTCCTTACCTTGCCATCGCTTCACGTTAACCCTGCACGGCCCTTGCGTGGCGTCATATTTCAGGCTTCTGATTGGTCCAGCTCTGCAAAGGCGGGAGGGGACTATTGCCTGCGAGTCATTCCCCGGAGACACAACCACAGCCTATTGCTCATAGCATGACCGCTTTTTCGTGCCGGCTAAGGTGATCGCAACGTGCTTTACCCAGTCAACATGGCTTCAGACGAACCCAAAGCAAAGAAACCAAAACTCTCAGAGGAGGAGAAGCCCGAGCCTCCGCCTAAAGAGAATGCCGTCAAACTAAGGTGACCGAAAGCTAAAAAAATAACCCTAATAACAGCGAGGAGACACGACCCTCCTCCCACGCCTCCAAGTTTAATGCTAATATATGTGCGTATCAAACCTTAAAAGGTTCACACTGTTAGCCTATGTGTGTGTGTATGACATGTGCACAAAATCGTGCACCAAAACATTGATTTTGGATGTTTTCGAGACCTCTGAAGCAGTTCAATGGGGACGAGGTCGTAGCGTTTAGCAGCGGGTGTAAAGTCCTTTGATATTTCTTCTTTTTGATAAGCAGAGCTTTAGCTAACTGTTGGCTCATAAAGCCTGAAGGGTTTGGGCACCTCTGCGGTGAAGCAAGCCCATCTAGCTGCAGCAGGTTTTAGGTTGTGGTCGAGCGTGAGTACCACCTGTCCTGGGCTGCAGGAAGCAATGTTGGGACTTGGTCTGGGACTCTGCACAGCTGCAGTGAGAGCTTGCAAGATCCATCCCGTACCAGCTCCCAAAACACTCAATTGCGAAACAAGTCACGTGGCGGTCATTGCAATGCTGTAGTGCTTCCACCATCACCACCCCGCTCTGAAGAAATCTGATGGCTGCTGCTGATTACTACATTCACCTCATCTGCAGCGTGCTTGCTGTCGTATTGTGGCACTCCAGCAGCCCAATCATCAGCACGCTTCTCACGGTGTAATTTGGCTTCAAATGAGTGAGTGAACTGAGCCTAGAGTCAGCGAGACAAGCCAATCACCACACAGAGTCACACAGCCGTGGCCCTTGCCTCCAATCGGCCAGCGCCGAGTAGGAGGAGCTGTGTATGCAGTGGTAAATCGATCTT
This sequence comes from Oreochromis niloticus, assembly GCF_001858045.2. NCBI lineage: Eukaryota > Metazoa > Chordata > Actinopteri > Cichliformes > Cichlidae > Oreochromis > Oreochromis niloticus. Next base: position 19,425,940 of record NC_031978.2, read on the forward strand.
CCTGCACACTGAGGTGAAATTGTCAACTTTTAATGCTCTAGCTCCCCCTTGAACCGGTTTTAGGTCGCCCAACAGGTTTGTCAGTGTCTAGCTGGTGCACACAAAGAGGAACAATATGTCTGCTGCAAGGTAAGAGCAACCTTATGTTAGGGGAGCTGATCTAAAGGCAGGCATGGTTTAGTGTAATTGTCTGCACATGCCTAGTAATCATCTGACTGCACATTGGAAATTATATATGTGCTGTAGGAGACAGTAGATACGATGCAGCAAATATCAGCTGGACGGTTTTCCAAGACAGAAACCCGTTTGTGTGGCGTAAGTCACCGTCAAGTCTTGGCGTGAACTGCTCTTTGCTTTTTTGAAAAAGCTGTTCTTTCATATTAACTGTAAATCTTTGCCTTGGGTGAGAGTAGACAGAGAGCCTTTATGGGCAAATATGGTTCCACGTGTTCATGTGGAGGTGGCATCTCTCAAGAGCTGTGTTCAAAGACTTGCTCCATCTGGGGGAGGGGGGGGGTTCCCAAAAGCATTGACAAAGAAAAAAATTGTTCATATCAAGAGCATCTGTGAAAGTGACACCAAGACTGAGATCTAAGGGCACGTGGTGGCAGCATGTGGCAGCATGTGGATTATAATGCACGCGCAGTTCAGTTTTTGCTTACAGGTGAAACAACTGTGGACTAACTCGCTGGCTGGGTTTGGCAACCGATGTGCCCAACATGTTGACACACAGAGTAGCGGTTCCTGTGGTTCTCTGAAATTCTGTTATTTGTTTTGGTTTTTTTGTCATCATAAAACTGTGTTTTGTTGTGATATTCAAGCTCTACTTTCAGTTGCTTGCCCCAGGAAAAGAGCAGACTACACAAGCAGCACAAGCACACTGAGTGTACAGCTGTCCTGATGTTGCCACGTTGTGACGCCATAACAAAGTTACATGCATGACTGACTGGATTTTGTAGTGCCTTCTGATGAGTCATGCATGTTTCCTATTTATGTCTCTTTGATTCGTGCTGTGCCTTAAGTCACATAATTAAAGTCGGGTGGAAACAGATCTTTTTTTGAATAGAAATAAAATGGCACGCTCACTGGAGTGAGCAATCATAAATTTTTAAGCCAGTGAAATTTGGCTTTCTACACTGTTCCTGAAATGCCTGAGCATTTGACAGATCGCTCAACCAGAGCAAAGGAGTAATGGATTTCCACTCCAGCTCGACTGTTAAGAGCACCTTATTAAAGCGAAGACAAAGCGATGAGACTGAAACGATTTAATGTACAGATGACTCGTGAACGCTGTCGTATTAAAATTAAGAGATGTAGCTCAAATCTGTTTGTCTTTATGTTTCAGCGCTAATTCACTCTTTGGGATGGGAAACCCCTTACTGGACATTTGTGCTGTTGTGGACAAAGATTTCTTAGACAAGTAAGTATGAAAATTAGAATCATGAGTGCTTGTAATCCTGCCCTTTGATTGGTCCAGTAAAGAGTGGTAATAAAATAGTGCATATATATAAACACATACTTGTCAGGAGGTGTTTACTTCCGAAATAATACTGCATTGATGCTTATTTTAACCCTGATGTTATAAAGGAGAAGGAGTTTTGGGTTTTTTTGTTTTTTTTGCAAGTCACATAAGATCAATTGAAAAGGAGACATTTGGTATCAGCGAGGTCACACCAGTGACAGGCTCAAGGAGAAAGAGATTCCCTGATGTAATTTGATCAGTGGAGGAGCAAGATAAGGACGATAAAGGGAAGCAGAGCACAGGAAGCGGCAGAGCTGTCTAATAATCAGCGTCAGCAGAGCTGTATGTTCAGCAGATGCATTGCTTTAATGCATCCTGAAAAGAAACCGCACCTTGTTTGATCATCACGTGTATTTACATCACCAAAAACTGAGGCGTTCAAAGATCCTGTAGAAGTTGTGATTATTACCTATGATGTAGAAATCCAGGGATTGTATTGACATGACACATTTAATTACTCTCTGTAGTAGTGGGAGCTATCAGCTGAAATCTGCTCAGAGTAGCCGTGTTCCCTGTGAGTTGACCAAGACAGACGGGACAAAGGGCAGCTCAGCGTCCACTCATTAACCCCTTGCATAAACTCCTGGATTAGAGCTAAACCAGCCGGCTGTAGCTCTAATTCAGTCCCACTTACAAAAAAGCACAACTACAACTGCACTTTAATCCCCAGCCTACGGTTGTGTGACCTCCCGTTAAGGAAACCATACCTTATTTAGCTTTACTGCTTGTTTTTTTGGTTTGTTTGTTTTTTAGTTGGACTGAGAGTATTTGAGGTGTTGTAAGAGGAAAACAAATCACACTTTCACAGGAAAAATGTGTGAACAGCACATTTGGAAGCTTTCCTACTGCGCTTACAATCCTGGCTCACATAAATGGCATCCACATGCTTGTTATTTCTGTTTTCTTTGAAAGTAATTCTTTTTTTTTTCTCCTCTGATTATTTGCAGGTACTCTCTGAAACCCAACGATCAGATCCTGGCTGAAGCGAAGCACAAAGAACTGTTAGTATCTCCTCTGTTGCAACATTCACTGTAGATTATGTAGGTTTTTGTAGAGCTCTTCCATTGTGGGTTTACCTAATCTTCAAACAGGGTTTGTTTTCTGAATTCATACTGAGTTTGCGCCCCTGTGCTCTGGAGTGGGCCAGTCAAAACAAGCGCACACTAGAAAGTGCCACGATTGACCTCTGTGCCTTCACACACAGCCAGTGGTAGAACAGCAGATTCAGCGCAGACCATCTCATCCAATAGCAGACCGGGACACTTTTCCTCCCAGTCCCTCTGAGACAAGAGCCAGAAAGCAAACATTTAACAGCAGGAGATAAGAAAGTCATATGTGGCCTTGTGTGGTTACACTGATGTATTCCTACTCTTCACAGTTCAGTCTGTATATGACAGCAGGTTGTCCTTTGATAATGGCAGGCACTTGCATGCACAACTCATTTTTGAGGATAATATTTGATATCAACACATATTTAAATGACACTTTTTTATGTATCGGTATGTGATTGATATTGATCTGTGATGTGTACTAGGGGAATCATTGATCACGTATAAGAAGGTGCAAGTCCACACGTTTAATCTGCTAGTCTTGCTTCTTCTTAAGCCTCTCAGGCTGTACTTGTTTTAGTCCTCAGAGAAGCGTAACATGCAGGGGATTTCCCCCCCCTGGTGAAGACGCCTCAGGGACTGAACTGTTAGAGGGAGATAATTCCTACACCCTTGCTCCATTTTTCTTCCCATCACCCTTTCTCCAACCTCTGGCTCAGTCTCAGGACCTTTAGCAACAGTGTGCCTGTTGTACTTTCTGAAGAGATGCAATAATGTCCAAAAGTCTTGAGCTACCCCTCATTTCTTTCTATTTTGCTTCCAAAGAGCCACGTTTTCTTGTAATTGTTTTAAAGTGGTCTTGAGCAATAATTCTTCAGGCTTTCTGAAGGTCTGTTAAGGGTGTCCTTACACTGATTTTTAATTAAGTCCTTGTACTAAAGGAATGAATCAGAATCAAGGATTGTGTGTATACATAATAAAGAACTTAGCAAAGAGCCTTTTTAAAATTATATCATTGGGTACTTTGTTACCAGCAGGCTACTGCAGACAAACATAGTTTGTTCTCAGACATCAAATTGTATTTTTTGCATCAACAAGATGAGTTATTAGCCAAAAACCTGGCATAGGTTAGCATGCTGTACAGTGTGACCTTGAGGAAACTGGACAAAAGAAGAAGTAGCAGAGTTCTTAGACCAGTATCTAAAACTAATGTCGTTAAGAAATATTTTTTTAAATCAGCACCTGAGAGATGCGTCTGGCCATTCGGTTGATCCAGCTACTGTTCACTGAGGCCTCATCAGAAATAGTCTTAGTGGATGGGTGGCTGTCCAGAAGCCATTCTTAAAGAAGGGAAATGCCAGATTTCACAAGAAGTTGACTAAAAATTAGTGGCAACAGGTCTTAAGGACCGCAACCGGTCGCAGCAGATGGCCGCCCCTCCCTGAGCCTGGTTCTGTTGGAGGTTTCTTCCTGTTAAAAGGGAGTTTTTCCTTCCCACTGTCGCCAAAGTGCTTGCTCATAGGGGGTCATATGATTGTTGGGTTTTTCTCTGTATGTATTATTGTGCGATCTACTGTACAATATAAAGCGCCTTGAGGCGACTTCTGTTGTGATTTGGCGCTATATAAATAAAATTGAATTGAATTGAAGGAGTGATGAGTTTGTGTTCAGATTGTCATCAATATGTACAGATAAGGTCAGGAGAGAGGTACAGCAGTGAGTGTCTGCAGCCATCTGTAAAACATGGAGGCCCTGGTATCCTTTGGTTCTGCATTTCAACCAGTGGAGTTTGGGATTTTATCAAAATTGATGAAATCATAAATGCAGAAAAGTAGCATCAGCTTTCGAGTTACCTGGAAAGTTTCTGATTGGTAACAGCTTCCCAAGCACTGTAAGTCATAGATTGGCCTCCTCAGAGCAACACCCAAGAAGAGCTTTGAATGTCCTTCAAGGAGCCTGGTGACCTATCCCTGAAGACTATTTAAAGAAAATTACAAGAAGGCTTTCCTAAGAGTTCAGGCTTTGTTGAAGAATAGAGGTGTTCATGTCAAGTACTGACTTTCAAGCTGATTAGAAGTGCACAAACGCACAGACCCTGCTTTTGCCTTATCTACAGTATTGCCATGTATGTTTGCACATGATTTAGTCATTCACAGCACTTGTTTCTCATTTAGAAAGTAATAAAGAGTGGCTCAAGACTTTTGCACAGTACTGTATTTGAACATGCTGCCTCCGAAACTCAAATAAACCACAAAAAAACATTGTGTGTAGGCTCGTTGCACAGCTACATTTATGGAGCGTAAGATAGCAAATTCTCTTGCTTTAGCTGTAAACAGAAAATTGAAGCATGTCTGTGTTATATAACAGTGGTAAATGGTTCAGATAGTATAATCAGTGGTCAGTCATGCATGTATTGTCTACTTGACCTGGAAAAAATATGAGGCTGCTATCTGCAGAGTGTAGTCTGATACGAAGGGATTTTACTGACTACAGCCATCACCAGGCACGCTATAGAGGGAAACCCAATAAAAGAGGCAATTATGCAGTGTCATGCAAACCAGTTTAATAGCACAATGGTAATCACTGCCTGTGGAAAGCTTTTGATATTCCCTAATAAGAGGCACATATATGCATTTTCCTTAAAAAACGTTTTTGAAAAATTGCAAATCTTGGGGCGTTTATTTCTCCAGGGCTCTTGAAATGACTGCAAATAATGCTCTGTGCAGTGAAGTCTACATGGAGATTGCCTTGATAATATCACTTATCAGTGCACTGTCAGACCACTTAGATCAATAGGAAGTGGATTTCTGGTGGCCCAGGGAGGAATCAAAACAAGGAAAAGTGGCTCTGTTTCAACTGATAGTCTTTAAAAAAAATCAGACATGTCTTCATTTAATTGTGCTTTGGGTCATTTGAAAAACCAGGATTAGTTTGCACGCTGTGTTTCCAATCTTTATACCAAACTAAGATTTACTGCCTTTAGATTTCATGTTATTTTCTTCAGCAAATAAATATATAAATTATATTTGATAAGGTGTAAACCTTTGGTGCCAAACAGCCACAGTTCGATCAGTCATTATTAATCCTTTGCTCTTGGTTTCAAACTTCTGATTAGTGATTGGCCCTATCTAGTTTGACACACTTTCCTTTTGGAAATGTCAGTCACACCTTTGTTTCTTTCTGTAGGTTCGAGGAGCTGGTGAAGAAGTTCAAGGTTGAATACCACGCTGGAGGAGCCACACAGAACTCCATAAAGATCGCTCAGGTGAGATTCATTTTAAGTGTAAATGTTGGCCTGTGTGCAGGATCGGCTGGCTGATATTGATCCAAGGTTCTGTCACTGTCTACAGTGGATGATCCAAGAACCTCATAAGGTGGGCACGTTCTTTGGCTGCATTGGGAAAGACAAGTTTGGAGAGATCCTGAAGGAGAAGGCTGAGGAGGTGCACGTCGACGCCCACTACTACGAGCAGGACGAGGAGCCCACAGGGACATGTGCTGCTTGCATCACCGGAGATAACAGGTGGGTAATTGAATGTTAAAAGCATGCAAACTCAGTGTGATCTAACCTGTTTATAAACCTGTGTTACTACTACTACTTTTTTGCTCTCAGGTCTTTGGTGGCTAACCTAGCTGCTGCTAACTGTTATAAGAAGGATAAACATCTAGACCTCGAGGAGAACTGGAAGCTGGTGGAAAAAGCTAAAGTCTACTACATTGCTGTAAGTATTACATCACTGTATGCTGATTTGTGCCAATTTAATGAAGCTTTAAGGTGGGCATGGAGTCACATCACAAGCCTCTTGTGTTTTTTGTCCAGTGGTTTGTAATTTAAGACTGTTCCACCCAATTACTTTGTGAGGTTGTGGTCACATGGGCCTGGAGATGGTTGATGACCACCTGGCAACCTCGAGTAAAGTTGGGTAAAGTTGTCTGTAAAGACTCACTAACTACCCACTGGGCTGTAGTAAAACTTAGAAAAAGTCCAACACCCCTTTCCAACTGCCTTTTAGAAAGTGTTGGCTGCAGCGCTGAGGCTCAGCTTTTACTTTGAAGGCGAACGGTGTCTATTTCCGGATCTGTCGCATTTTCACAGATTCACTACAGCGCGGCGAGCATTTGAAGACAAGCGACCAGAGCAATCTCAGTGAAGCAGCATAAACTCCTTGCAACCAATTTCATCATGCACCTGCCATCACCCTGTAGCAACCATTGGGCTACCACTCAGGAATGTTTTTTTTTCCCCTAGCGACCTTTGGTTGCAGGTTAGGTCACTGACCGGCCTCTAAGCCTGTGTGAGTCTGGCCTAACTTAGGGCGGCGTTCACTTATTCGGCCTGCTCTGTGCTCTTGCATAATCACTTATGTTTTACCCTGGTGCTGATCTGCAGTGTCCAGCCTTCACCTGTGTTGTTTTTTATGGTTCTTGGATCTTCCTGCGTTGTTGGCATTCATTATGTAAATCTCATGCTCTGCGTGGATGATGGTTGTGAGATGGTTAATATCATGCGTGCTCAGATTGTTTGGCAGCGTGACTCAAGCAGAAGCAGGGCCACAAACACATGCTTGGATTAGTCTGTGATAACTCGGTGGTTTAACTGTGACACTGACTGTCCTGCCTGACGTTCTGTGCTCTCACTCACCTTTGTGCCCTCAATGTGGGGCTTTTTTTTTTTTTCCAGGGCTTTAGTGACATGTGCAATGACAATAAAGTTGAATTCTATTCTAATTCTATTCTAGTGTATGTGACTCATTAGACCCATCAGATATAAAAAGCAGATTAGTCCTGACCCAGTGTCGTTCCTTCCTTCCAGGGTTTCTTCCTGACTGTCTCCTTGGAGTCCATCCTGAAAGTAGCGAAGCATGCTTCGGAAAATAACAAGCTCTTTTGCATGAACCTCTCTGCGCCCTTCATCTGCCAGTTCTTTAAGGATAACCTCATGCAGGTTATGCCCTACGTCGATGTGCTGTTTGGCAATGAGACAGTAAGCCACACTTCTCACAGTGAAATCTCCACACTGACGTTAATGATTTGCACATATTTCAGATTAACTCAATGTGATCTTTTTTTTTTCTGTTTTCTCAGGAGGCAACTGCTTTTGCTAAAGAGCAAGACTTTGATGTGAGTAGACCGTTAGACTCTATCATTTACACAAGAAAAAGGCTGGATTTCCTGTGTATCATCTGCTTTGTGTGTTAATGTGTATTTTGTTTGCAGACAAAGGACATTAAGGAAATTGCCAGGAAAGCCCAGGCTCTACCCAAAGACAACAAAAAGAGACAGAGGGTTGTAGTTATTACTCAGGGGAAGGATGAAACGGTTATGGCTCTAAGTAATATTTTCTTCTTTTTCCCCCCCATTTCCTGGCATCTGTTTCACTCTCTCTTGTCCTTGTGTGGAAGTGAAATATTTTTCTCCTTGTCTTTCCAGGTGACAAGATTGAGACCTTCCCTGTAGTAAAAACTGACCCCAAATACATTGTTGACACAAACGGTGCAGGCGATGCCTTCGTAGGAGGTAAGAGGCCTCAGTTTTTCCATTTTTGTGCCTCAGTCGATTTGCTTCGGTCTTGTGTCTTCTGTTGATTTTTATCATCGAAGCCTTTCTTTTGCAACACAGGTTTCCTGTCTGAGCTTGTCCAGGAGAAACCTCTGGATCAGTGTGTGAAGGCCGCACACTACGCTGCCAATGTCATCATCCAGCGAGCAGGATGCAGCTTCCCAGAAAAACCCGACTTCAAGTGAGGATTCGTCAGGAAAGCCTTTCCTTCAGCCTGAAACCTCATACCCACTCTGCCTCCACAACCCCGACATATAAGTTCCACTATTTTCTACAAGTGCAACCCTCAACTTTGTTTTACTTCGTTTTTCTTTTCGTTTTAATCTATCTGCACATCATTTCTTATCAGTTCCTAGTTCATATGCCCGTTTATTCGTTTAAATAAATTACCTTAAAGGAATCATGGTAACACCAGGAAATGTGGTAATTGTCCTTTACAAAAAGGGCTCTAAATGTAAAATACTCCTTTCACGGACATTTGATTTCTACAGTTTTGAACTGTACTTCAGCTCTGACACTTCTTGCATGTGGATGCACTGACACCAATCAGACTCGTGGAAAAACCATGTCAATATCCTGTGAGTCTGTTTTATGTTTTTTTTGTGTGTTATTTCGTCCCCTTGGAGACAAGAGTCCAAGCACAAACGGCTATAGCAACAGGAGGATGCATTTACACATACACAGGAATAAATAATAAAACACTGATCAGGAGGTTTTGAATGCTGCTCAGAAATGCGCTGCATTGATTTATTTGAATAAGTTACGATTTAGCTGGCCAGTTGTGAATCAAATGGCATTTTAAGTGTACATTTTTTTAATGTATCAAAGCCTCTGCCTATTAAGTGTGAAAGCTGCAAAATGTTGACTGTCAGTGATATTCAGACTTTACCGGCATCAAGTAATGAGTGCCTTTCTTTCTTTCTAGCAGTTTGCAGACTTGATGGGCAGAGGCCTGGGGATGTTATATGAGCCTGCATTTGTCTGTGCAGGGAAACTTGAAAGCTCATGAGAGTATTGATATTGACATGACCTCCCTTCTATATATAATGCATTGCTGGGAATGGATCATTATATTTGGGGGTTGTCTGCCATAGGAATACAGTGGGCATTAAAGCAGACCTTTTCTCTCAGTTGATTTTTTTCAAATAAATTAACGTTCTTCTGCAATATCATGGCAAACTCTCGGGGCAATTCTGTTAAATTATTTTAAAAAAAAATTAACTATTTTGTTCATTTTTTATCAAATCAGTTTTCTTGAGTAATAAATAAAGATTCATAAGAAATTGGGTGAAAATCCCTATACGGGGCCAAGTGTTATAAACCGTCTGTATTAATGTCTGTGCTGTGATTCATACACTGGTGAGATAAACGTGGAATACTTGAATATAACTTTATTCAAAGTTTATGTAAAAGGTAGGAAATATGTGTAGGATTAAATACTGTAAGAGGTGTTGTCAAATCTATCTGGTTGGACTGAATCATGTGTCAGTGTCCCTAAATTTCGTGGCTTCCTTCATATGTTCATATACACCAAAAAAGCCTTATAACCTGTTTGAGAATTGTTGACAGTAGGAACAGTTTGCCCATCATTGTGGTAAACTTTGAAATTGAAAAATAAAACGGATTTTATCATAGATGTTTTTCTGTGTCTGGTATTTTTTTATTACTAACTCGATGTGAAGTGCAGCTCATATTTCAGAGGTTTCGCTCTCATGGCTCGTTATGGTTTCCTTTGTTTACGTAGAAGTGTTTGGATAATACCTAAAGCAGAGTTTTTTCCCTTCAGTTACTATAACCAACACTTTGGTTTTGTGGTCAAAAGGTTTTGAGCCACTCCCTGAGATCTTGTAATACATTTGCAGTACTCCCTAACGTCATGCAGATGGCGACAAAATTCAGTCCGTCTGGTGTTAGTCTGCAGGAATCGTTCTCCAGCCTTCTGAAGGACATTTAAAGGCCAATCCATTACTCATTTATTTATTTATTTTAATCCAGGTATGCTTTTACGGCACTGGCAGTGTGTGTGGGATCAATGCAATGCTAAAAAATGAAGCAGTTTGTTCATGATTTCTTCATGTTTTTTAAAGATCTGCAGCAGATTCAACTAAAACGTGTGTTTTTGTAACAAAGTGCCTAAAAACACAATTTCACATTGGTTCTTTGCTATGTTGCCTGTTTTGTATACACACAACACTGGCTCATCATGTGAGCGAGGTGCTATTTTATGTTTGAAACATGGCATTAGATGGTCAGGTGGAAAATGACAGGACAAGTGAAAAGACAACAAATGTCCAAAGAATATCCTTGAAAACATGACATTAAGTCAGAATACATTTTTAAGTTCATTTCTTATTATTTACTGTTGGTCCTGTGTTTCTTTCTTTTGTCTCAGCCTTTCCTCCTGCAGTGAAATGTCCAGGGCTCTGAGCTGTTTTAAGAAGCCGTGATTGGGCAGGATACAGCGGCGCTGTCGCACATGCTCAATTGCGTCCACTACAGTTAAATTGTGTTTCATCATCAGGTATGCCAGGACCAGTGTCGCTGACCTGCTCCGGCCCATCACACAGTGCACCAGGACCTTGTCTAGAAAAAATGAAGATATATGGATTTATTAAAAATAAACAAACTTCTCCAGATAATGAACTCAAAGGTTTCCTCAGAGTCCCACGGGACTCACTCTGTGGGTGAGCGAGGGCCTCGTGGATGAAATTTGCTGCAGGCCTGAAGTACTGGGACATGTTGAAAGTGGGTTTGTCATCAGCCTCTACACCATAATACTGGATGTCCATGTCTCTGTAGTACTGAGCACCAGTCAGCACATTATTCCACTTTCCCTCTGCTGCATTCAGGATATGTGTAATCCCCAGGTCCTTCAGACCAGGCCGCTCCAGAGCAGTTTTCCTGTGTTTATGCAAACACAGACTCAGTATGAAGCTGTCATCATGAACTTTTGACACAATTGACTGAATAGTTGTATAAGGGCTGATAAGTACAATGACATCTGCAGTACGCAGATTTACGCACTCATCCCCAATGTAGACATCTGGCCAGACCTCGTTGAAGTGTGTGTAATGAGCTGTGGTGCCGGTCCAGAACAGCTGCTCCAGGTCTAATGTTCCTGGAGTGATGTAAGCGCTGTCTGGGTCCACCTGAACGGCTGCATATGGGTTTCTACTTCTGGACTTCACCATGCAAGAGGACATTGTTTTCCTGTGCTGTCCACAGCACGCACGCACACACACACACACACACACACACACACACACACACACACATATGCCTGAAATTAATCAAAAACTGAATGAACTCCTGCACACTGCCATCTGTCCCAAAGCTCTAGAGGGATGTAACATTACCACCTATATGTCAGGAATGTTTATGGAGTCCATGAGCATTTTTTCCTAAATAGTTATCAGTCATTTGCAAGCAATATGCCAAAAATTAACCGGCTCCAGCTTTTTCCAATGTAAACATCTGGTTTTACTTTTTTCCAAGCTGTAATTTTTCCTTTCTATTTTCTCTCATTTTTGTTGAAACAAAAAGCAATGAATCAAAAATGACAAAAATGAACAATCAATAGTGAAAATAACTGTAAACCTAATATATCACCCAGAGAAAAAATGGATATGGATGATGTAGGTAGACCAGACTTTTAGAAAAAAAATCATATTGTAAAGAATATTACAATATAATGATTTTATTAATTTAGGGATTTACACATTTATAAATAAAAGCAATATTCTCTTTATGTATGCCAGTTAAGATTAAATTATTATTAAATACCGCATGCAACTTTGAAATCACTGTTACTATGGAAACACATTGAAAGATTTGTATTTAAGTAAGAAACATGTTTGCAAAGGGGTTTAACTATGATTGACCGGTATCATACAAACTGTATGTTGTCATTCAGTATTCTGTGTAATATTGTTGTGTATTATTGTGTGCTCAACAGACGCTGTTGGATGTCACGTACAAATTCAAGCGACAGACGTGACATTTTCTGTTTGCTGCCATCATCGCTGCTGGTGCTGCTTAACTGATCATACATTTTGAAATATTAATAATAAACAATAGCAGAATAGTACATGAGATATCAGGAGCCAAATAGGAATTTAAATGACTTTTTTCATCTCGCTCTCCACTAATAGATTCACATTAATTATCGCAATTTTTCAAAGCTTTTAGGACCCCTGCATTGGTAGCATTGGTTTTCATCTAGTCACGCTTCATACCAAGCCCTTCATGCATATTCTTTGAAACACTGTTCACACCGAAGTCACACTGAACTGAAGCCATCAATGATCCACGAGGTGTGTGACATCAAGTCGCAGTACTGGTGTTGGAAAAAAAACAGATATTAAATAAAAACGAGCACTTTAGTGTAAAGAAACGACTCACCTCTTTTAAATTTGGATCGCAGACCTCCACTCTCCTCAGTGGACGTCAATATGTGTGTGTGTGTGTGAGTTTGTGTCCGGTGGGTGTACATGTGTGTGTATCAACAGGGACCTCCCTCAGGAGGAAGCAATGAAGACTGAAATACAGACCTGGAATGGTAACTGCTCTCTCAGGCTCAGTGTTTAACATGATATTTTTAGGTAGTTGGACTACAACACCTGATCTCTCCACATGGCATGCTTTCATAATGTAATCCTGTATATGAGACCCCTAACATGACAGCACCTACTTTCCTTTAGCACGCACTGTTCACTGTTCAGGCACTGTTTTAAACAAAAACAAACTCAGTATCTTGCATCATCACAGGAATGTCACTAATGTCTGGACAGCTGCAAGAATCAGTCACGATTCGTCAGTGCCGAGTTATTTCTGGAGGCCTGAAAAAGTCAAGTGAATAAAATAGGTGACACGCAGACCTTTTTTAAAGTTTTAATTATTTTGATAGAAACTAATTAAAATAACACAGGTTGCCAATCAAGGGAGGAATGAAACGTTCCTGAGTGTGTTCATTATCAGGATGTGTTGGTACAGTCCTCCTCTGGGATCTGTCTGCTCTGTGTATTCAGGCTCAGCTCCAGCTGCCTCAGCTGCTCCAAAAAACCAGAGTTGGGTCCAATGTCTCGATTCAGACGCACAGCAGTGATGGCCTCCACTAACGACAGGCCCTGGCAGATCATCAGGTACGCCAAAACCAGCGCTCCAGAGCGGCTGACACCCATGGCACAGTGAACAAACACCTTCCCTGAAAGACATTTTGATCAGTCCTTTTAATAATCACTGAAAGTAACTCATGAATTGCTTAACATTAATGTATGCATATCTATTTGCTTAGCCTCTAACCATTTTTCTTCAGCGCATTGTCAATGAATTGTGCGGCTGATCTGAAGAAAGGCTGGAGGTTGAACTCTGGGTGGTCTGCAGCTTCAACAGCATGGTATTCCACTTTGAGGTCTCTGTAGAACTGCAGGCCTGTGTTGATGCGGTGTTGTCCTGCTGCAGCGTTTAGTATGTGAGTTATACCCAGAGATGAAAGTGTGATTTTATCTCGTGCCACAGACCTGCATACACACACGGCATACAAACTGATTTACTAGAATATCGTTTTTGATACATTTCATGGAAATAAAAAGAGTTCTCTACTCACTCATCTCCAACATAGAGGTTTGGCCAGACTTGATTGACGGGTGCCACCGGCTTCCTGTTTGTCCAAAGGATGTTCCTCAGCTCTGTCAGTGATGCCGTTTCTTCCTGCTGGGCTAAGTGACTTCTGTAGCAATAAAGATGTGTGTGTTGTGTGTGTGCGCATATGTGTTTGCATATGTTGATGCTTATGGGTTTGTGTGTGACTGATTGTATCTTTACAGTGTTTGGGCCTGTCTTCGTCTCCTCCTCTCTCTCTCCAGGCTCATGTCGAGGCTGCGGAGCTGCTGCAGGAAGCCTGGGTTTGGGCAGATGTCTCTGTGCGGCCTGACGGCGGCTACTGCCTCCTGCAGCCTCAGGCCTTCAACAATCATCAAAAAGGCCAGCACCAAGGTTGCAGATCGGCTCACACCCATCAAACAGTGTACAAACACCCGTCCTGAGATTGAGATGATAAACATTACCCTCAATACCATTTATAGATATATAATGCTGTTAAAAAGTATTTGCCCCCTTCCTAGTCTGTTTTTTTTTTTTTTTTTGTCACACTTAAATGTTTCAAATCATCATCAGTTTTTAAATTGTGATTTCATTCATTACTACCTGGCCCGGTATGAAAAAGTAATCGTCCCCTCTCGTTAAATCACGAATTAACTATGATTAACAACATTTTTTGGAAAGCTGAGTTCAGTTTCACTCGCCTGATTACTGCCAGGCCTGATGAATCAAGAAATCATTTCAATAGAACCTGTCTGACAAAGTGAAGTAGGCTAAATGACCTCAAAAAGCAACACATCATGCCAAAATCTAAACTCAAGAATGGATGAGAAACAAAGTCTGAAAAGTGTTACAAACCTTTGAAACTCCAGCAAATCATAGTGAGGGTGCAAATGCACAAATGGAGGAAAACTGGAATGTGTCTGAACCTTCCCAGGATTGAGCAGCGTACCAAAATTACTCCAAACGTGCATCAACGATTCATTCAGGAGTTCACAAAAGAACCCAGAACAATATCTAAATAACTGCAGACCTCCCTTGCCTTAGTTAAGGTTCATGATTAAATAAAAATAAAGAGACTGGATAAATCAATGGGAGAGTTCCAAGGAGAAAACCACTGCTGACCAAAAAGAACACAAAGACCCGTCTCACATTTACCAAAAAACATCTTAATGATCCCCAAGACTTTGGGGAAAACATCCTGTGGATTGACAAGACAAAAGCTGAAATTTTTGGGAAGTTTTTAGACTCGTTACATCTGCTGCAAAACTAGCACAGCATTTCATAAAAGAATGTCATACCAACAGTCAAACGTGGTGTTCGCAGTGTGATGTTCTGGGTCGGCTTTGTAATAGGTTCAGGGGGCAATCGCTTTTTCACATGAGGCCAGGTAGGCTTGGAGAGCTTGTTCCCCTTAATAAATGACATCCTAATTTTAAAACTGGAGCCAGAAACCAAATCTAAATCTAAACTAAAATAAGGATTCCTTATTTTAGTGAAGAATAAATTCTAGTCTCATTAGATGGTGTGGCTGTATGACACTGAGATCTAATCCTGCCACATGCTGTAACCCTGCCGACTTGCCTCCCATGGCCAGTGCAGCTCTGATGTATCTTGCTGTTGGATAGAAGAACGGACTGAGGATGAAGTCCATTGCATCATCAGCTTCAACACCATAATAATCCACTGCCATGTCTCTGTAGAAGCGTGGGCCAGTGTTGACGTAGAAATAGAGCCCATGGCCTGGGTTGGGGGATCCATGAGCAGCATTTACAATGTGAGTAATGCCCAGACTGTGAAGAGTGCCCTTGTCACGAGCTGCTACCCTGAAACACAATAGCACACTCAGTGCTGCACGAGTGCAGAATGTTTATAGATGCGTGTGCATGTTAATATGTGCACGCATACTCATTGCCTATGTAAAGGTTAGGCCAGACTTGATTGACATGTCCAGTCGGTCGTCTGTCAGCGAGCAGAAACTCCTGCAGCTCTGAGACAGAGGGAGGTTCATACGGAGGATCCCTAAGAGACATACTGTACAAACACACAGACACTCATAAATTTCAAGAACACACACAACTGTCATTTATTAACCCTTCACTATGAAAAGCTTCCGTAAATGTTAATGTTTGTTATGTAAACTTATTAGTCATCCCAGCTTCTGTTAACAAGACACAGACCTGAGAGTGGGATTTTCTCAAGATGCCACACCTGCTTTCTTTCTAAATGTTTCTTACCTGAAAACCAGCCCAATCTCATGAACTTACCTCACTTCGAGGCACTTCGGTCTCCTCTCCTACTCTGCCCGCTCTTATTTGTTCATCACAGTCACACATAGCTGGGGTTGTTTCCTTTTATAACTCTGTAATCATACACTCAAAAGTGACAAAGTTATCTAACATACTGTGTTCACTGTTCAGGCACTCAAAACCCATTTTATTCATGGTGAATGCAGACCTGATGTTTCATTCTCATGGGGCAACCCTGAGCCTTATCCTGTGAACTTTAACATTAGCTCACATGTTTCCATGATGACTGTGGACTGTTATGTAACACGTGGCTCCTCTGCATGTGTCTGTGTTGCTACCCTGCTGCAGAGTAAAGCCTGCTGCCCTGTCCCTTTAAGAGATGTGGATGATATTCACCAGTGATTTATTAGCTTTGGCTGCTTTTAATCTGCTCATACTGAATTAGGCTGTTTACTATAAAATAACCAATTAAAGAAAGGAAGACTGCATGACCTTAGGGGTGCAATAGTGCAACAGTAACAGTCGGCATGACCTCACTTTTATTTTGGAGTCCTCATCCTATATTTTCTTTCTGGTCCCTGTCAGAATGATAATGTTTTTATCTTTTGGGTCTCTTCTTACTCCTGAGCAAACACCTGATGGCACACCTACACTATCATCCAATCAAGGCCCAGCACTATATCTACCAGTCTCTACCAGTTTGTTCTGTCAGCTTGTGTGGTAGCAGAAGCGCTTTTGTCCGCTTTGTTCAAGCCGAATTTATTTCTTGTTTGTTTAACCATTTCCTGCTTGAACTCTTTCCTGTTGCTCAAGGTTTCCTCTGCGTGCAGACACAAAACCCACAGTGGTAATAGGTCTCCAGTTGGTCCAGATACTACCAACCTCACCCTGACAAATCAATTACCCTTTAAACTGCCACTTCAGAGTTGCCTTTCATGCTTCTGAGTTTAACTAATGACCAATCTTAGTAAATAAGATGCCATCATTTTAAAACTGTTTATGTACACACACCAGCCACTTTATTAGGTACAAGCAGGTGACCATGACTCAAAGTTTTAAAACAGGAACCAGTGAGAAATGTCACCATGGCTACATCCATTTCAATACATACTCACAGGCCAGTTTGTTCAGTACACCTGTTCAATTGCTTGTCAATGCAAATATCTAATAAGTCATTTACATGACGCCTAGTCATTGCATTCAGGCATGTACACATGGTGAAGGTGACCTGCTGAAGTTCAAACTAACCATCGGAAAGGGGAAGAAAGGCGGTTTAAGTGACTTTGAATGTGGCATTGTTGTTGGCAGCAGACAGGCACCAACAACCATAAATATTGCTGAAACTGCTGATCTACGGGTGGCTGTAGCTCAGGAGGTAGAGCAGGTCATCTACTGAATGGAAAGTTAGTGGTTAAATCCCGTATGCCAAATATCCTTGGGCAAGATACTAATCCAAGTTGCTCTGTGATGCATCCAACAGAGTATGAATGTACATGAATGTTAGATAAAAAGCACTTGCTTGGAAAAAAAAGCGCTTGTATGAATGAGTGTAAAGTTGTATAACTTCACATTATTGAATTTTTGAAGTTTTGTGCTCAGTTGAAGTAGAAAAGCACTACATAAGAACCAGTCCATTTATCTAATGTGATTTTCTCACATAACTCTCTCTAAAAAGGTCATCTTGAAGCCAGACGAAGGCAGTATAAAGTCATGTAACCACTTGTCAAGGTCAACTTGTTACAACAAATGTATGCAGAAGAGGACCTCTGAACGTATATCACATTTAACTTTGGGCTACAGCAGCAGAAGACCACACCAGTGTGGCTCCTGTCAGAAAAGAACAGTTTGCACAGACTCACCAAAACTGTGCAACAGCACACTGGAAAAACATCACCTGTTCTGATGAATTTCGATTTCTGCTGCGACATTCAGGCTGATGTTAGTGGAATGGTTGTAGAGATATTTTCTCGATACTCTTTGGGCCCTTTAATACCAGCTGAGCATCATTTAAACACCACAGTCGACCTGAGTATGGTTGCTGACCATGTCCATCCCTTTGTGACAACACTGTACCATCTTCAGATGGCTGCTTGTTACAAATTTGTTAAATTTGAACATTTAAATGAGTTCACTGAATTCAAATGGCCTCCACAGTCACCAGATCTCAATCCAACAGAGCACTGTTAAGATATACAGCTCAGCAATCAAAAATGCCTGTTTTTGTCAGATCGATTAGGCAATATTAAGTAAGCTCTTGGCAATTAAAAAAAAAGTAAAATGAAACAAACAACTAATTATTTTATTTGAGTCTTATTTGTGTCTTATCAGGAAAACTGTTCAAGGTTAAACCTTGTTAGAAGTCAGATATACATATTTTTGAACATATTTAAGATGGCAGTGTCCATCTGACCAAACAATTTCAGTGAGATTTGACAAAACTTAATGGGTTTCATAAAACTGTACTTACAAAGCTTATGAGCAGGACTCCTAACACTTACAGAGAACATTTGAAAATGATTTAAATATGAAAAACAAACCAGGAGAAACATGACATAAAGGCTAAGTGTGAGCACTGCTGCTGCTGGACTGTAGAAAGACAGCAGACAACCTCGAAAATATAAATAAATAAATAAAGGTCACTCCAGACTTACACCTGCAACCACATCAAACAAAATCTAATTACACATCATATTTACAAACCACTGATCACCAATTAGAGTGGAGTTCTACATATGGAGAGGTGTTGATTAATCAAATGAAGGTGCAGTGAGGAACAAAGGCTGTCAGAGAATAGGACACAGCCTCCTCTTTCGTGTCAGCTGTTCATCCAGCTTGAGGAGGAGGGACAGGAAGTTCCGGTTGGGGTAAATGGCTCGTTTTTGGACAACATGCTTCAGAGCATCTCTCAGAGTAAGACGCTGCCACAGCATCAAGTACGCTATGACCAAAGTGGCCGATCTACTCACGCCCATGATGCAGTGCACCAGCACTTTTCCTGTAGAGAAGGATGGAAAATATCATGAGGGCCAGCTCTTGAAAAGAAAAGAAAAAACAGCCTAGTATTCACATTCAGTTTACCATCTTTGCTCATCAGGGCTTTGTGTATGAAGTCAGCTGCAGGTTTGAAGTACTGACTGAGGTCAAAGTCCTCTGAATCCTCCGCTGGGATGCCAAAGTAAACGCAGGTGTTCCCATAAAAACTCTGGTCACCAATGCTGCCCTGCTTGGAGTGCGCTGCGTTCAGCACATGAGTGATGCTAAGCTTATGCAATGTCTTTTTATTCTGTGCTACAGCCCTGGAGACATGGAAAAAGAGAAAAAAAATAAAGAGTAAATCTAAAGAATAGAACAACCATGTTTAGTGTCTATAAATGCTAAATAACTTAAATGTAAAAGGAATACAAGTTCTCCTTTATAGCAGGCATTTCTCTCCAGCAGAACTCAGAAAGATGTTGTACAAAAGCGCACTCACACATTTCCTATGTACAGGTTGGGCCAGACTTCATCCACCGGTGTGAGCCCCACAGGGCAGGAATCCAAGATGACCTCCAGTTCTTTAATGAGCAGCAGGTCCTGTAGCTGTTTGCTCCTTGACATTCTCCCTGGACGCAGAGTGCTCCTTCAGCACACCCCCGCACTGCTCAGGCTGTCTGTGCCCACCGTCCCCCTTCCCACCGAAGTCTACAGCTCGGTGAGAGGCATGAGCAGGTGGTTGTTTGAATGCTGCTTGGCTCCAAAATTAGCTCTCTGTGTTCAGTGTGTTCTCTCGGACTGTCTGGATGTAGTTATTTAATGTTGTAACGCTGTAGCATTGATTGGTCTGTTCACTGATGCTAAAAAACCCCAGGGGGAGAATTCAGGAGCTCGCTCTGATACCACTGATGTCACATTAGAAGAGGACAGGGGAGGGGAGTGAATGAAGCTGAACACTTTGGTTTATACATGCAATAAATGGTGCAAATGGAGGAGGAAATAGAGGGTTGTTTCTGGCTTTCTTACTCATTTAAACCATCATCCTGCAGTTTTTGGTCCAGGCCTATGAGCTGTCGCAGGAAGCCTCTGTTGGGAAAAATCCAGCGCTTCTGCTGCACACAACGTATAGAGGACAACAGACTGAGGTGATGATGAATCATCAGGTAGGCTAGGACCAATGCAGCTGAACGACTCACACCCACAGCACAGTGCACAAACACTCTCCCTGAAAATCAGAAAAGGCAGAAACAAATATAGTGAAAACTCAGATCTGTGTGATCCTCTCTGAAAATGTGCTTGCAGTACCTCCTGATGTCAAAGCCTGGTGAATGAACTCAGCCGCAGGGTAGAAATACGGCGAGAGGTCAAATGTGGGGAGGTCGTTGGCAGGGACTCCATAATATTTCACTGTGGTTCCATAGAAATCATCACTACCTTTACAGCAGAGTTTACCATGTGAGGCATTCAGCACATGAGTGATCCCTAGCTGGTAGAGCCCAAACTTGTCATGAGACATAAACCTGACACAAACAGCAGATATAACAAATGAATACAATCCAGATGTGCATATGTGAATTTAAATCCAGCTCTCGATACTCACATGTCTCCCAGAAACAGATTCGGCCACACCTCGTCTCCATGTCGACAGGAGCTTGGAGCTGAGTGTAAAACCTCCTCCAGATCCTGGAGAGATGGGATCTCCCACTTTCTCTCTGATCCCCCTGCCACACACTTCTCCTGTTTTGGCTCCAAATCTTGTATATCACATATCACACCTGTGGCAGCACCTGAGGAGGACTTTCTGTCTGTCATTGCAAAGTTTACAATAGCAGACGGTCTGCTGTGTTCTTTACCAAAATGTAACCAAGCTGCACTCTGCTGCCTTCGCCTTGACTCTCTTTCAGCAGCAGTTCCACCTCACTCAGCCTCTGACTGTCAGGAACAGGTGGCTCATTGGCACCGGCTCTCAGTCAACCTCTCAAGTCAAGTCACTTGCTTTCCAGTTATGGCAGATGGATTAACAGCTCAAATGCAATGGTACAATCTGTAGGTAGCAGAAAGGACTACGACATGAGAACTACTTAAACGTGATAGATAAAACAATTTAAAAAAAATTTATGTTAAGAATATAATTATCTGTGGAGAGACTGAGGAGACCATTTGAGTACAATAAACTCATTGTTATGTTCAAGAAAGGTGTGGTATCGTGTGTTATCCATGCTCTTCTGCATATCTTGGTCATAACGAGTGCTCCCAGCAGCTTGAAGCAGTTACTCCTTTCTCCTTTGACCTCTGGCGTGAACAAGGCATTTTCACGCTGAGATCTGCCGTTCACTGAATAGTTTCTCTTTTGTGGACCATTCTACATAAACCTTAAAGACAGTTATGCAAGAAAATCCCAGTAAGTCAGCAATTTCTGAAATACTCAGACCAGACCAGCAACAATGCCACATTTAGAGACTTTTAAATCACCTTTATCCCCCATTCTGATGCTTCAGTAGGTTGTTTTGACCATGTCTGTAATGTCTCTAATAAGCATTTGCTTAGTGAATGATTGCACGTGTTTTTAACATTATAGGTTTAGTTTGTATCACCTTTTCTTCCGTCTAATCTCTACATAATGATGCTTTCATGTCTAAAAAAGTAGCAAGATTTACTGCTGCAGTCGACTTGCAGTCGACTTGAGACTAATATTCAATGCCCAAAATGACAACGAAAACAGCTAATTTCATTTATGTTTTGTTGCTAAAATGATAGCACACTCTTCCCTTAAGTTCATGCATGAGATATTGATGTATAACATAACCTCATATAAAATAGTTTGAAGGTTACAAGGGTGGAAAATGAATGCCAAGGCAAGAATGACAATACAGTGTTAAGAAAGAAAACCACAGTAAAACAGTCAAAGTTGACGGATTAAAGAAATCCCAGGTTTTCCAAGTGTAACCAGCAGATGTCAGTGTCCTTTGAGCTGAGGTCCCGCAGGAGGCCTCCTGCTCCTCTTGAGTGCTTTTTGTTTGCTGTTGCCTCTTCCTGTTTGCTGTTGCTTAGTAGTCCGAAGCATGTTGGCTGTGAAGTACTCCTATGAGCGGTGGAGTAAACAGACGGCTCATCCGCACCTTGTGGCAGCGCAGTGACAGTGGATGTTTGGTAAGTGAGACGATCATTGGATAATAAAGTGGACTTCCTGTGACCTGTTTGGTCTGAGTTGAACATGTAGTTTTTTTGTTCATTTGGAGAAAGTTGCTGAACTAGTAGTGAAATGTTGCAATCTGACGTTACATTGTGGCCCCTGCGGTGAAAAGACACTATGAGCTCTTTGTCGAGCTGCCTCTGTCTCTCTCACACACACTGAAGGGCTTTCTCTCTCTCTCTCTCTCTCTCTCTCTCTCTCTCTCTCTCACACACACTCACACACACACACACACACACACACACACACACACACACACACACACACACACAGCTGTGTCCTACTGCCTGACTGTGACTCACTGTAAGCCAGCCAAACAAGCTGACATGGCACTTTTATATCCCAAGTAGCTGCGGGATGTTGCCAGTAAAATCTCGAGGCTAGTTAAAAATAACTTATTTCTCTTTGAGGGAGCAGATCTGCACACGCCTCGGTGAGTGAGCTGCTTGTAGGTTTCAGGGATTTTCATCAGTGGTGGCTTTCATTGCCAAACTGAACCAGTGTCAGAGGAGTGATGTCATACTAGGTGTGGCTGTCAGGCTGAAGGCGAAATTCAGAAACCACCAACAAAAGCTTTGAGGCTAGAATCTAGTATTTAGGCTATTTTGTTTTTTTAATCAATTAATCTTGTCATGTTTAGCTGTTAAAATGTCAGAATATATTAAGAAAATATGTACAGCATGTTCCAGAAACTCTACCAGATGTTCTGCTTCTTAAAGGGATTGTTTAGTGAATTTTGTCAGTTAATTTTTTGCTGATTGATCAGCTAATCATTCAATCAGTCAGCTCCACGGTGAGCCTGTTTAACATCATGGTAAAAATGAATTATTCCTGGATTTTCTCTGTTTGGTTCAACACAAAATAAAAATTTCAAGGCTGTATCTAGTGTCCATTCAGCAGGCAGGCCATCAGTACGGTACTACAGCCATGTTGGTTGAACTTGCAGACCTTTGGAGTACGAGTGGAGCTGTACAGTGGTGAGCTTGTCAGAAGTTCAAAGGGCAGAAATGAGCAAACTGCAAAGATTGATTGTCGTCTGCTGTGCTTGGCTTATGGAATATGTTTAGTGACTCGCTGTTATTTGGGGTTTGAATTCCTGCTTTAGGTGGGACACTTTGTCAGTGTGCACTCACTTTGTGCTAATGTACGGTCACTGACCTGAACACAGATGATGCAAAACCAGCTAAGCAGGCTGCAGCGTGTACTGCAGGGTTTCACTGAATAAGAGCACAAGCAGGCAGCCAACCCCTCAGCTAATTAACCCTGCACTGGCTGCATACTGATCAGTCATGGCAACTAATGATGACTTTTTAATTGTTAAAGTGCCAAAAGTGCCAATTTGCCATGACCTTGAAAGGACTAACTTTGTCCAACTAGCAATCCCTAAATTATCAAATTGGCCTCAGTTCTGGATTACAAATGTCAGTTTTGGAGGAGTCGTGATGGATGTGTTTATCAATGACAAAAATAGCAGACCTCCAACCCATATATTTACTAAAGAAACAACAAATTTGTTGAAATTTGCTCTCATTTAGTTTTACTTTGGTTACTCTACTGTTTTGTTCCAAACAAGACATTTGACATGCTGCTGGGCCCGATGCTGTTTTTTTATCAAATTTCATGCCAAAAAAGAAAAAAAACAGGAATGGTTTGGAGAATAAAGAAGCTACTTTCAGCTGCTCCGTGATTCATAACGGGTCGCCACAGCGGGCTTTTCCGCATATTTAATTTACACCCCAGATGATCTTCTGGATGAACCAAAAGAGATTTATGACTCTTCCCTGGGATCAAACCAGCGATCTCTCGCTTGTTATTCGAATGTGTAAACCACTACACTGTGGAGAATAATCAGCAAACTTATGAATAATTTATATAACTGCAGCGCTGTATGATATGAACAGCGGGGAAAGTGCTCGTGTTAATTTTCATGCAAATGGAGTAGAAATGTCAGTGGGTGAGCTTCAGGCAGTTTTGCATTAAAAGAATGGCACTGAACAGTTATGAAATCAAGTGATCAAAACGCAGAGGAGGAGGAAGTGGCACTTAATTATCAAGCTTTAGAGAATTGTTAACAGCAGCCTTTGATCAGTCAGAACATCAGTGTGTGTGTGTGTGTGTGTGCATACTTTTCTCTGCCGCTGTAATTTCAGTTATTTTTATCTCTGTCATACCCCACGTTACTTAACAGTGTTTGTTTCTGCAGCAGCATGGCACTGTCGGAAGATAATGTGAGTGCCTGGAGCTGTAAGCAGGTGGCCCAGTGGCTGAAGGAAGAAGGTTTTGGGCAGTACGTGGAGCTACTGTGCACGCAGCACCGCCTGGACGGCCTCAGTCTGCTGGCTCTGACTGAGGCCGACCTGAGGGGTCCTCCTCTGGGCCTCACGGTGCTGGGAGACATCAAAAGGCTGACCATAGCCCTCCGCCGGCTCCAGAGAAAAAACCAGGCCCAGCTGGAGGAGCTGGGCCTCGCACCTTCGGACAGTCTTCCCGCTGGGCTCCCCGCAGGCACTGCTGGGGTTAAGTGGAGCTGCGATGGAGCTGACGGGTGTAATGGAGGTGATCGCTTGTCTAACGGGACTGAGCTGCGGTCAAGGGACAGCAATAGATCTGGATACAGCAATAGATCTGGATACAGCTCTGGAGAGGTGCTGTGTCACACACACTCCAATGGGAGGTGTAGGCAGCACTTAGCTGGTAGATTGGACCCAGAGGTTTGGAAAACAATCATCAGTTCCATATATGTTTTTCTGGTGTTTGGATTCACATCTTTTGTCATGGTTATCGTACATGAGCGCGTCCCTGACATGAGGACATACCCACCGCTGCCTGATATATTCCTGGACAGGTACAAGCTCGCATATTTTATATGTTTTGCATATTTTGCACTGATAAGTATCTATATGATGTTCCAGGCACTGTTGAGCAACATAAGCTCCATAGTTCACGTACACATTATCTTATCTGCTTTCTGATATGCATGTTTTTGTACTCTTAACAGTGTACCCAGAATTCCTTGGGCTTTTGCCATGGCTGAAGCTTGTGGTCTCATCTTATGCTACATGTTTCTGTTGATCCTGCTCCTTCACAAACACAGGTAGCCCATAGGTCCCGTTTCTGCAGTTTGCACATTCCTAGCTGCTGGCTTCACATTACACTGAGTTGGGTGTGCGTCTGTGTTTCAGGTCCATCCTCTTCAGACGGCTGTGTTCTTTAATGGGAACGGTGTTTTTGCTTCGTTGCTGCACCATGTTTGCCACCTCGCTTTCTGTGCCAGGGCAGCACCTGAAGTGTGCCAGCAAGGTGGGAAGCACAAATGAGATTCTGTTTGTCATTTTTCCTCCTGGAGTTTTTTATTTTATTTTATTCTCATTGCTGTTGGCAGTGTTACAGTTCAGTTGATCACTCAGCTGTACTGCGGTGATAACTAATAAACAGCTGCCACTGTGATTCACAGCATGACTGATTACTGGAGGGGTTTTTTTGTCCCTCAGACATATGGCGACACCTGGGAAAAGATACAGAGGGCTCTAACAATCTGGAGTGGATTTGGGATGACTCTGACAGGCGTGCAAACCTGTGGAGACTACATGTTCAGCGGGCACACTGTTGTCATCACGATGCTCAACTTCTTTGTGACAGAATGTGAGGATTCATTCTTTTGTTCGGCTTTCAATGAGTTTAGTGAGAGTGTGCTTTCTTGTTAGGTCTTGTATTTTTACTAGTAGGAAAGAAATGATGTGATAATAATTAAGGAAAGTACACCTTCTTTTAACGCTAAGGTTTTATGTATTGGGACTTAATTTTAAAAAAATCACCTGTTCCTCAGCAGGTCTTAAAATCACTTAAATACAACCTCATGCCATTATTTTTTTTTAACAAAAAATAAGCCAAAATGCAGAAGTAATGCATAAAAAACTAAGCACAGGCTTACTGCTGTCATAGGATTCAAGACCACAAGTAGAAACAAGTGTAAGTAGTATCTGATCATCAGCAAGTGTGAGCACCTCTATCACAGTAGAGGTTTGCAGAGGCTGTTTGTTGGTTTGGAGCATTTAGACAAGTGTTAACACAATGCCAAACATGAAATGCATCAGAAACAGTTCTTTCTGCCCATCAGTCTGGGAGCAGTTAAAGTCCATTTCCAAACTATTTGAAGTCCATCAATCAGAAAAAGACTGAACAAGTATGGCTTGTTTGGAAGAGTTGCCAGGAGACTCTTCTCCCTAAAAAGAACGTGGCAACAATGTTTAGCTTTGAAAAATTCCTTTGAACAAACCACAAAACCTCTGGAAAAATGTCCTTTGGATAGAGAAGACCAAAGTGGAATTGTCTGGACAAAATACACAGAGACACATTTGGCAACAACACAGCATATCAGCACAAATATCTCATACCAGCTGTCCAGCTTAAAATAAACTAGTGCCAAGGATGTCTTCAAGCTTTGGATATACATAAAATACACTGAGCATGTCTTATAATTATGTTTCCTAATTGCAGATACTCCACGAACATGGAATCTGATTCACACCATATCTTGGGTGTTAAACCTGTTTGGGATTTTCTTCATCCTGGCTGGTCACGAGCACTACTCTATCGACGTGTTCATCGCCTTCTACATCACCACCCGCCTCTTCCTCTACTATCACACCTTAGCTAACACCCGTGCCTACCAGCATAGCCGAAGGGCACGCATTTGGTTCCCCATGTTCTCCTTTTTTGAGTGCAACGTGAATGGACCTGTCCCCAACCAGTATCACTGGCCCTTCAGTAAACCGGCCTTCATGAAAACTCTGATTGGATAAAGCTGACGTTACAGGAGTGGCAATGTGCATGGGACTATAATGTGAATGCCCCAGTTAAAAAAAAAAAACAAAAAAAAACTTGATAATTTATTATATAAAAACATGTTATCTTTGACTAATTTCACTGATAAAAGTGACAGTTGTGGAACGATACTTTCTTCTATGTTAGCTTAGCTGTCAATATAGAAGTTAGCTAACTTCTATGTTGAGCTAAGCTTGAGCTAAGCTTAGCACATGGACTGGAAACCGGGGTATAGTTCACCAGGCTCTGTTTAAAGGTACACTACCAGCACATTTGAAATAATAAACTTTTTTATAAGCATCAAGTTTTAGCAATGCTGATGTGTCGATATTTGTTGTTTGGATTTTTTTTTTTTTTTTTTTTTTTAATTTTTTAACTTTGGATAAACGTCATTGGTTGTTTCTGGTCTTTATGCTAAGCTAAGCTATGCTGTCTGGCTGCTAACTATAGAGGTTTCTCACAGGACAACAGATTTCTCACCATGTTGGACATGATGCAACTACCAGTCGCAAAGAAAAAATATATTCACCAACTGATTGGTGAATGGTTGCTGGGTGTCATTAGGTGAAGTTTGTCACAATGAGGGTGTTGCACCGAAACCTCCTTGTGATTGCCGTGGTTGCAAGCATGGAACCACGCATTTCCATTGCATGGAAGATACCAACTTAAGTGCAAATGCTCTCTTACTAACCACTGAGTGGAAACTTGGAAGAAGTGTAGCGCAAACCAGAAATGCAGATTGTCTCCAAAATAAAAGCGGTTTCTCACAGTTCACAATGTTATTTTTAAAACTCAACTTTTGCTTCCGCTTTAAAGTCAAATGGTCTCTGTTTGTTGGACTTATCACAGTTTCACTACTTTTTGGAGAGCAGTTGGTGAGTGATTGCAGACAAGTTGCTGTCTTCCATGCTAACTGTGGGGAATCAAAATAATCTCAAAAAGGTTTTCGCCAACCAGTAGGGGACTACACGTTTTTCCGAATAACTAGTGGGGGGTGTCACTGAAAGTTCTGTACACCTGTGAGATTGGGGCCTTATTTACTTGGCCTATATTGTCACATGTCCAAAATGGCAAAAGTTAACATCACGTGATTAGCGGTCACATGACTGCAAAAAGTCAATAGTTTCATATGTACATTACGTCAGACGCTGAATAAGTGTTTGTCTCAAAATGTTGAGCAGTACCTTTAAATGTAATTGCACTCTGCCAAAGGAAAAGAATGAGATTTATTTGTTGGCTAAGTGCTGCAGGTACATTTGTTTTCTTTGAAGATTTGCCTTGAAATGATCACTTTTGTCATTCTTAGCTTCTGCTTTGGGGTTCTTTACTGTTCGGTGGTGGTTTGGGTTTTTGGTGGTACTTGATAAT
The DNA here is from genome assembly GCF_001858045.2 of Oreochromis niloticus. NCBI lineage: Eukaryota > Metazoa > Chordata > Actinopteri > Cichliformes > Cichlidae > Oreochromis > Oreochromis niloticus. Next base: position 19,454,275 of record NC_031978.2, read on the forward strand.
TACAGCAGAAATCTAATGAGATAGCTGTGGGTTGATACTGTAGTTGTGCCTCTTCGGGAGTTGAGGTGGTGATGCCTCAGAGCGCAGGCTTTGCTGCAAACATATCTGACACCTGTTGGATAGCTGCTACCAAAAAAAAAAAGTCTCTGCACCAACATAAAAAATGTCTTTTATTTCACTTGCACTAAGGTGAACCTCACCACTGACATAGAGCTCCCTATATTCAGAGTTAAACTGAACAAAGTATGTGAATATTCATTGCAAAAAATGTATGTTTTGCACATTAAACCTTATATGTGTAATTGTTTCTTTATCCCAGTTTGATACTCTGTCATGGTTTTCTACGATTTTTTTTTTTTTTAACTGATTATTAATTAAGTGGTGACTGTAAAAGTATGGAGATATCATCTGTTGCCTATAAAGCTTTAAAAGCAGTTTTTTGATTTTTTTTTTTTTTTTTTTAAAGTAAAGGTTCAAAAGTGCAGTGTTTACTCTGGCAGGTCTGATCCAAACTTTCTCTTTAACTGTTTACAACGTGTATCGTTTATCGATGCAAGTAATCCATCTCTGCCTTTTGGCTCAGGAATAAAAGTTGCTAGACAAGGAAAATAACTTTTGTTTTTCTGACTAATTATTTCACGACTGCTTTTTCACTGTGCTTGAGTTTGATTCGTGAGAAGAAACAAACCATTTCTATCGCTGGTGAAAATGTTTTTTGATATGCAGTTTCAACATAACCTGCTGGTCTTCTCCACCTTAAAACAAATATTTGATAAAAAACGTTCATCACTGTTTAAATATTATCATAATGATATACATGGGGGTCACACCTTAATATAATCCGTGACTACCGAATTTTCACACACAGTTTTTCTGTTGACTGGGATACATCATATCTGAGGATGGTACGTATTTTACACTTTTATATATTTTCTAATCATAGCTACATTTTTTTTAAAATAAATTTCAGTATAAATGTAAATATGAATAGTTATGTGAGATTTCAATCATGTAATTGTTGTCAGAGTGTATATATTTTACAAACTCCATTCCAAAAAAGTTATAAAATGTATGATGTAAATGTAAAAATCTATGTTTTATTCACCATAGAACATATAAATCATACCAGTGTTTAAAAAGAGAAAATTTAACATAAAAAAAAAAAAATGAATTTAATGGTACCAAATCTTCCGTGTTTATCACTGTCCTGCATCCACTCTTTTTTTTTTTTAAACAATAGTACACAAAAATCTGGGAAATGAGACCAGCTGATGAACTTTTATTAGAGGAATGCTATCCCATTCTTCTCTGATATAGGATTCCATCTCCTTAACAGTCCTGGGTCTTCTTTCTCATATTGTTGTATTTCTTGATCAACCAAAAGTTTGGTTCACTTTGTCCGTTTTAAATGAGCTTTGGCTCAGAGAAGATGGTGGCTTTTCATCATCATGTTCACATATGGCTTCTTCTTTGTATGATAGAGCTTTAAGTGGCTTTTGTGGATGACACAGTTAACTTTGTACAGTGATTCTGGAAGTGCTTTTTTTGAGCCCGTGCAGAGATTTCCATGACAGATTCATCCTTGTTCTTAATCTAGTCCTGCCTGATGGACCAAAGATCAAACATGTCCAGAATTCATTTTCAGCCGTATCTCTTGCGCACAGAGATTTCTCCAGATGCTCTGAATCTTTGGATGACGTTTTGTACTGTAGATGATGAAATATTCAAAGTCTTTGCAGTTTATGTTGAGTAACATTATTCTGAAATTCTTCCACAATTTGTAGAGGCAGATTTTTGCAGATTAGTAAACCGATGCTCAGTCCTGTTACTAACCTGTTGCCAATGAATCTAATTACAAATCTTTGACTTTCTTTTTAGTACTTGTACCAACTTTCTTTTTTAAGACGTGGTACTGTCAAATCAAAGTCAAAATAAGCTCATAATTTTCATGAATTAGTAAAATATCTCAGTTTAAACACTGAGTTTATGACACCTGCTTTTTCAGAATTGTATTTTATATTTACACACCTATCAGGTTATGAAAGATATAAGGTACAACTGTGTATACACTGTGTCCACTGAGCAGAACAGTTGTTAGTCGAGGCAGTAGTAGCTACAATGATGCTCATATGGTATATATTTGTTTATTGTAAAGTTTTGTATTTTTTTACAGACAAATGTATTTCCCATTACAATACTGTTTTCTTATGGCTAAGGCTGGATTATTCTGAACAGTAATACATAGGCAAAAGACTAAATGCAAGCAATTAGAAACTCCCTGAGGCTGACAGTGAAACTTTTTGTTCATGCTTTGAAGGTTTTTAGGCTTTTTTTTACATAATTGTGACCAGGATGACACAAACAAGGCCATTTCCTGTCATGTTAAAGGTCTTGAAAGGATAGAAATGACTTTAGTATGAAATGTGTGTGTTTCTCTTTCAGTCTTCTCTACATGTGTTTGTCTGTCTGCTGGGACTCGTTGTGCTCTGTCACTCTCAATGCTTCTTCGAGGAGTTAGAGGTCAAAGATCCAAATAACCCTCCAAAAGGTGAGTCACATGACACTTTTGTTGTACAGATACAATACTGCAGCAGTGCAGCAGGACATTGGGTGTAGTGGAAAGGTTTCTTTGTCATGTTTGAGAGATATTAGACATTTAATCCACATCTAATCCCTTAACCACACCTATGCATACACTGGTAGATGCTCAAACACAAGGAGTGCCTCTGAGTAAGTAAGTCAACAACTCCTTTGTGTTGACCTGTGTTTTCATTTCTTTACATGTAGGATGTGTGGATAAGGATGGAAAGCTGCATGATTTTGACTCCGCATGGGTGAGAGACTGCATGGACTGCTCTTGTACACGTGAGGGTTTGAGCTGCTGTAGCAAGTAAGACTTCCACATGATTGTTTTTTTGAATCATTGAGGCATTTTTTCTTCAAACAAATAAACCTCTTTTCTCTCAGCTGTCTTACTCATAGAATTGTAATAAGTTCTCTTTTTAGGCTTTAACAATGATAACTTCCAACTTAAGAGTTACTAAATGAACAAAAACCCTGAAATTTTTTAAATTATTATTGTTTCTTTTTTTCTTTTTGTATCATAGGATCCCCGATGCAAACACTGTAGATGTTCCTGAGGAGTGTGAGCTGGTTGTGAATGAGAAGGCCTGCTCTGTTAAGGTGGTGATGAAGTCTGACAATGAAAAAGAGTGCAGCCCTGTGTGAATACACTCTAAAGGCAACTAAAATCCAGACTGGGTCTAGATTATGACATTAAATTACCAATGAACAAAGATTACCACTTTATCAAACTTGCTCTCAATCAATAAATTCGGTTCAACTCTGCTTCCTGAGTCTTCAGTGTCTTCTTGTCAGCGCTTGCAGCAGGTCTCATTTTCAGGATGCAATTGAATAAATTCACCACTGTGTGACAGCAGAGCACGGTCCTCGGAGGGTCTTTGGCACCTGAAGGGGCTCTAAGCACAATTATAGCTCTGCTCCTCTCGCTGCTGCCTCTGACACAATCGCTTTGGTTGTTATTGTGCACAGCTTCTTCTCCAACTCTAATCCCTGAGGATTCACACCTGTTCAAAGCATCATTTTCTCTTATCCTGGCTTCACTGAAGCTCATTTTTCAGCTAAACCATCACGTGAGTCCTTTTTTTTTAAAACACGCAATATTGATGTATTGAATGGATTAATCGTCTTTGTCGAGGGAAATCAGTATTGATTAGGATTCAATCAGCTATGAAATGAATGCTGTATTGTTACTAGACTGTCAGCTTGCAGTGTCCAGAGACTGTATGCAGGTGCATTGTAGGTCTCTCCTACAAATATCTTTTCAATAATACAGTCTAACAAAAGCATTTGACAGCATGCATGTCTGGTGGTATTTATCCAAAAGAAAATGCAAACGGGAACAACATTGCATTCATGTTTCATGTTCTTTGTTGAAATGTAAAGAAAACCACATTGTGAAAGTATTTGTAGTAGATTTGAGAGGTGTCACCCACAATCTCTGACACCTCCAGCAGATAACAAGGCTTAGCTCAGGTTGAGCACACTGCACAGTGCCTGCTGCCGTTACCCTGATTATCACCGGCACAAGGCAATAGGAAAGAAAATAGTCTCTGAGCAGTCGTATTGATTGCACACACATATTGGACTATTCTTTTGGTTTGAGAAAATTTTTAGAGTCTAGTAAGTGGCTATACTGGCACAAAGCGAAGCAGAAAAAAACCCTATGATTGCAGAGGGGTAATTGAAAGATTGGGCTTTTTTTTTGTTTTTCAGTCAAGCATATATCTTTGTTATTTTCATTTTCAAATGCATTTTACCTGCAGTACAGATTCATTACATGCAGAAAAAAACCCACAAAGTTGTTCATCCCTTTGGAATAGCACATGACAGACCTTTATAATCAAGTGCAGTTTTCAGCTATAATAAAGTATTTTTCATTTCTCAGAATATTACCTTTATATGACACTACCCACAGCACTCTTTAGCAGGTAGATTAAGTGCAATTTTTTATTTATTCTTTGTCTAAGAAAAAAAAGATTGTTGCTTAAAAGGTATATGTGGAATTCACTTTTCACTGCACAGTAAAAATAAAAAGGTGAAGCTTCTCCAAGGAAAATTACAGCCTTTCCTTCATTTCTGTGTCATCTATTTTCTCTGAGATGGAGGGTACTTGCTGAGGCAAAGGTAAGAATAATATGACGGGTCAAGTGGAGACGGGTCACAGTGTTCCTTACCATGCAGAGACTTAGCGCTGCAGTGTGTCCAACACACTAACACATCTACTTGATGTATGTGTTCCCCACAGCATTGCATAATTGCAGCATTAGCGGTTTAAAAATGGCTGTTGGTTTTCAATATTTCCTTTTCTTACTACTGCTGTACATGGTTTCTCCTCGCTGTTGCAGTCATTTGTTGCATGTAGTTACCGGTGACATTACACTTGCCTTTCCTCACCGAACAAAGGATGATCGATGCTGTGCCACCCTGCCTGCAGCTCACTCAACACACTGACAGAGTAGGTTAGTAATGATGCAGAGTGAAGTGACTGATAGCGAAGTGTGTGTGCTGTTAATGGAAAGTGACAGTCTCGTTTTCTTGTGGTTTTCACGGCACATGGCAGAGGTTCCAGGGGAGATGGCTACAGTCCATTTTTAGGATCATGACAATGTCATACCCTTTCATTAAAATAAATGAATCTAAGTCTGTGTATTCATTAAATTTTGATATCATTAGCTTTTTATGTTCAGTCTTGAGAGCTGACTGTTGATTTGTGGACAAGGAATTGCAGCAATTGTTAGTGTGAGGCCAAGTCGCTTACCAAAAAAATGTAATTATCACCTTTTGCTTCTTGTATTCAAAGTCTTTTGTTATTTAAACTGTGAAAGCATTTTATTTTTCTTCCTTTTTATATAGGTGTCATTCTTACACGAGGACTGCAGTCAACCTGATATCTAAGACAAAGATAAATCTAGATGTTTAATAATTATAATGTTCAACATCTTGGATTTAAAGTGTGGAGGATCGCAAAAGCAATCGTTGGTAGTCCTGACAGTTTGTCTCCACCGCGTGCATTTTTTCTGCACATTTTTCAGTCATCTGTCTCACAGGACTGACTGACATACTCTCTTATCTTCACCAACTCACCTGTCTACACAAGCACAGCTTCCGTTGTGTTTTATTTGGGTTATCAAGTCTATTTTGCCTTTTGTAATGTACAAACATTCACTGGCCACTTTGTTAGGTACAGTGGTTCAACTGCTTGTTAACGTAAATATAATCAGCTGTCACATGGCAGCTAGTTCATTTAGACATGAAGTTCAAACTTAGCATTAGAATGGGATGATTTAAGGTACTTTGAATGTGGTGTGATTGTTGCTGATATAAAGGTTGGTCTGATTGTGTCAGAAACTACTTGGATTATCCCACACAACCGTCTCTACAGTTTTCAGAGAACAGCCCAAAAAAGTCTGGGCTAAAATGTCTAGTTGATGCCAAAAGTCAAAGGAGTATGGCCAGATTGCCTAGATAGAAGGGCAACAGTAACTCTAATAACCACTCTTTATGACAGATGTATGCAGAAGAGCATCTCTAAATACATTACCTGTCAAGCCTTGAAGCGTATAGGCCAGGGGTAGGGAACCCGAGAGCCAGTGTCCTGCAGGTTTTAGGTGTGTCCTTGATCCAACACAGCTGATCTAAATGGCTAAATTACCTCTTCAACATGTCTTGAAATTCTCCAGAGGCCTGGTAATGAACTAATCATTTGATTCAGGCGTGTTGATCCAGGGTGAGATCTAAAAGCTGCAGGACACCGGCTCTCAAGGCCTGGAGTTCCCTACCCCTGGTATAGGCAGTAGCAGAAGACCACACTAGATGCCACTCCGGTCAGCTAAGAAGAGGAATGCAAGGAATCTTCTTAGCTGACATTTCACACAAGCTAACCAGAAGTGGACAGGAAAAGACTGGAAAATGTTGCTTGGTCTGATGAAAAAAATTTGATGGGTCAGAATTTTGCATAATAAACATGTAATCACAGATCTATCCTGCCTAGTAATGGTGAAATGGTTTGGGGGATATTTGTTTTACACTCTGAGCCCCTTTATACCAACTGAACATCATTTAAATAGTACAGCCTACCCGAGTATTGTTGATGATCATGTTTTTTATGACCATAGTGCATCCATACTCAGATGGCTGCTTCCAGCAGAATAATGCATCATTTCAGAAATAGAGCACCTTTGGGATGTCGTGGAATGGGAGATAAATGCACAGCCCAAAAATCTGCACTAACTGTGTGACTCTATCGTGTTCATTTGGACCAAAACTCTGAGGAATTTTTCCAGCACTTTGTTGAATCTATGCCATGAAGAATTAATGCACTCCAAAGGCAAATGGGGGACCAACCTTGTACTAGCAAAGCGTAACTAAAAAATGGGGCCAGTGAATACAATACTACTTGTTTAGTGGGATCTGAGGACTTCCAAAATGTCAGGTAATATACGACTCAGTAGTGGGCCTGAATGAATCTTGTGTAGACACAGATTGACCATAAAGTGACTGCAATGACTCACACAGACCATCCATTACTCGCAGTCCTGATATCCTTGCTACACCAAAGAGCCCCTGCGAATTTGAAGTCAGCAAACTAGCCAATGAGTCATCATAGTGCTTAGGATTTCTGCTCTGGGGACCCAAGAATGTTGGTGAAACATTTCATAGTAACCCACTCATCCATTTTCTTTTGCTTACCAACCCCTGGACAGGTTCTCAGTCTGTCGTAGGGCTAACACAGAGACAGACAAACATGTTCTCACCACTTAGATTCACCATTTAACCTAACCCCACTAACTGCTCTTTGGACTGTAGGAGGAAGCCAGAGTACCCATGCAGAAAAAACTCCACACAGGAAGCCCCCAGCCTGAACCCAGAACCTTCTTGTCTTGAAGCAACAGTGCTAACCACTGTTCCACCCAGGGGCGTAATTTCCAGGGGGGTCAGGGGGGTTATGACCCCCCCCAATAATCAGACCCAACCACTATAAATTATGAATTATCTTGCATAAATAGGCTGTTGATTTTCAGGTATATATAATTGAAAATATTTCCTTCAACTCTATCATGCACTAATTCCTCACAAATCTAGTTTCTATTTTTTTAGAAACAGGATCAGCTTAGTTCTCCTTCATTTATAGCAACAGTATTACTCCTACATACACAGATTCATTGACTTCTATAGTATGAGAGCAGTAGAATAAATGCATTTCATGACTCTGTGATTTCTCTCTTTGTTTCAGATGCATGTTTTCAGAGGGCTGGGATGGACAGTTTGATCCATGGTGCTGGTGACACTTAATTCTTGGTGAGATGTCCTTGAGTGGCAACACAACCCAGTCGTCTTTGTCAGCGTCACCTTTTCCTTTGATCTTCAACAGCTCCACCCCTCCACAATCCTCAGCTTGGGAGAAAGAGCGAGCCAGCCATGAGTCTGTAAAGGACTGGCCAGGGAATGAGACCCAGCTCCTCTCAGACTTCGCCATTCTGGAGCATGATGAGCAGTGCCACATGTCTCCTGTCCTGACAGCATGCCTTGTAGCCTGGTACAGTGTTACAATGGTGCTAGGGTTGGTGGGCAACATTGGCCTCATTTGCATCATTGCCCGCCGCAGAGAAAAGGTCAATGTCACCAGCATTTTCATCTGCAACCTGTCGTTCTCTGACATTCTGGTATGTGTCTTCTGCCTCCCCTTCACTGTCATATACACAATCATGGACCACTGGGTGTTTGGCTCGCTGTTATGTCGCTTGGTGCCGTTCATCCAGTGTGTCTCTGTGAGTGTGTCAGTGCTGTCTCTAGTGTTTATCGCCTTAGAAAGGCACCAGCTTATCATTAACCCCTCTGGATGGAAACCAAGTGTTCCTCAGGCCTATATGGCGATTGTTCTCATTTGGATACTGGCCTGCTTCACCTCTTTGCCTTTCTTGGCCTTTCAGCTACTCACAAATGAGCCCTATACCAATGTAATCCTGCCTGTGCCATCGGTACATGACCAAGATTTTCCTCATGCTTATCTCAACACATCTCCTCCTCATACATACAAAAACCTGTCTGCGCTTCAAAATTCATACCATTCCCTCTTTTCTTACGTCCCCACCTCTTCACATATGGAAGCCTGTGTGGAGCACTGGCCATCCCAGGGTCACAGGGTCGCTTACACCACGTGGCTCCTGCTGTTCCAGTACTGTGGGCCACTGTTTTTGGTCCTGCTCTGTTATGTTAGAGTTATTGTGCGGCTCCGTCACCGCAAAGAAATGTTGGACCGCGCCCGGACCCCGGAGTGCCAGCGCATGACCCACAGCCGCCGGATCAACATCATGCTGGTTGCCCTCATAACAGTCTTTGCTCTTTGCTGGCTTCCGCTCACCATCTTCAACGTGGTGTCAGACTGGAACCAGGAGGCTCTGCCTGTCTGTCACCACAACCTGCTGTTCTCCCTCTGCCACCTGCTGGCCATGTCCTCCACCTGCATTAACCCCGTCATCTACGGATTCCTCAACTCCAACTTTAGGCAAGAGGTGAGCGAGGTGCTCCTACACTGCCGCTGTTTCCCACTAGAGGAAGAGTGTGAGCAATATCCCATGTCCACTGTGCACATTGAAGTGTCCCATACCTCTGTGCCTCTAACCTGCAGGAGCAACTCTGTGTGACACTGATGCTTCAGCCTAAGGGATCCTTCTTACATAAACTGTACAGTTGTAAGACAAACTGTTGCTGTTTGTTCTTACTTTAATTTCACTAGATCCATTTTAAAAGCAGCTTAAAGATATTTATTGTAAATTTCTATGTTTAAAAAAGTTCACCACAAGTTTATGTAAAAAAAAAAAAAAATCTATGTTTTGTTTTAAAGAAATATTAACTGAACTTAAACTAGGACGAAACTATACTTTTGTATGATACCAGTATGTAACATAACATGGTGCAACCAGTCAGCCCAGCAAGTCATTGAAGCCTTGTTTCCACAACTTTGGCTCAACTCAACTTTACTATACTCAGTTTCTCATTTCCACCTCAATGTGCATGGGGTCGTTATAACAACGTCATTTTTATCTGACAAACACAACACAACGATGGAGGACATCGAGGAGGTGGTATACCTGCTGCTAAGTCTATGGCTTTTTCTCAGACTTGGAAACCACGGTGTTGGTTTTTGTTGCTGGGTTTCACCTTTCCATTTGCACCTAATGACAAACCCTAAAAACCAAGTTGAGTCCAGTCAAACAGGTACTTGTAGAAAAAAGGCATTAGTCATTAACACATTACTATGAAACAGATTCCCAAAGTGTGGGCTGGAGCCACAATAGGCTGCGAGTGTACTGCAGGTACAGAAATTCCATTAAATGGATTTATTTATATATAAAGTGAATAAAAATAATAAGATGTGGCTAGTTTGTTATATTACTTATTCATCCAACCAATTTGCTTCTCTTGTATTGAAGTTTATATCCCAATACCATACCATAGTATTTTACTTATGACTTGGTAACTTTAGCAATTTTTAGCCAAAACCCTGTTTATGTTTTTTGAATAACACTTTCAAGGAAATATATTTCTTTTTATTGTATTTTAATTGAAGTGAAAATTTAAAATGGGTGTGCCCCATGGGATCTTCTGGTTTTTAATTGGGCTGAAGCACTCTTGACTTTGGGAATCGCTGCTATAAACAATGGCGGTGTGGAAAAAAGCAAAGCTTTTTGAGGAATTTAAAGTAGGGCTTAAAAGAAACATCACAAGTTAAAGGAATGCACAATAACTAAGACAAAATCTCAACACATCCACTGGTAAAATGCTGCCTGCAGAGGTGAAAATTGTAGTCAACATTTGCATAACAAAAAATACCTTTAAAGTGCAATGTTTTGTTTTGGCTTAAAGTGAAGTGTTTCATACAGTGTCTTACTATGAGCAAACTGTAACTATAAAGCCACTGAAAAAGGAGGTGCATTTAATCTTAACTGTTGCTTTTTCAGAATTTCATGCTTCATGCCATATACTATCTTACTGTATCCTGCTATTATGACATAAATCCAGCAGGTGTTAGCTAAACTGTGACTTAAAGAATTACTGCCAGTTAAACATTTTAACACTTTAAATTTATACTAGAATCATAGAACAAATCCATATTGCAGTATTATCAGCACCTACAGTGGTGACCAGAGATAAAGGGAAAAAACAGAATAAAAGAGTGGAGAATCATAATAAATGCCGATATATTTATACGGCATGAGTGGTCATTTGACAGGTATCGCAATGTTTTAGAAGCACCAGTGTGGTTAGGGTTGTTCAGTTCAGGTGTCTCAATGAGCCATGAGACACCAAGAATAGTCATTATTCTTTTCTTTTTTTTGCACCTGTTTTCTGTGACATGTCAAAACCTTTGCTGAGTCATATTAATTGTTTATTAAGTATAAAACATGTGTGACCATACTGTGGCCTTCAGACTCACCGGACCTCAAACCAACAAAATGCCTAAAGTAAACTTTGAAGTGATGTGTTGCACGGTGGGAGGGAATGCCTCTCATAAGGATTCTGTTCATCCTTCCATACAGTTTCAGAGACTGTGAACTGTTCAGAGACTGTTTGTAACAGAGACTCTTTCAGAAAACTGTGCTACCAGGCCCTAAGTATAAATGTTCATTTCATTTATCGTGGAACTGCACGGTGTGCCATTTTGAGACAAATTAGACGCTAATGTTACAAACTGTTTTATGAGTGACCCCCTGCTGTTGTATTTCATGTATTTCAATACAATTCAGTTTTTTGTATTCATAGTATCAACCCTGTGAAATTTCTGTCTTAGCTTTTATGGTGAAGAAAACTCTAGGTGGGTTTTGTTCTGTGATTGAAGTGACAAATAAAACTGAAACTTACTAACTTATATACATTGTTAAATTGCAGGCCTTAATTTATTTTAGATGGGTTCAGTAAATATTAAAATGCTTGGACATCAAATGTGCATGGGCATGATTTAAATTACATCAAAATGTGTTAAATAACTTGTTTCGTTGGGGCAGTATGTTTATGTAGTTGCAGTAAGTGCCAAGTTTTGCCTGCATGTGGATTACTTAAACATGTCTTAGCTAGAGACTTACTTATGTGTGAAATAAATAAATTTATATTCCTTGAAAGCATCACAACTAATACCACAAATATATGTCTATTTTAACTTCGACTACGTTGCCAAAAGTATTAACTCACCCCTTATGATGATTAATTTCAGGTGATCCAATCACTTCCGTGGCCACAGGTGTATAAAATCAAGCACCTAGGCATGCAGACTGCTTCTACAAACATTTGTGAAAGAATGGGTCACTCTCAAGAGCTCACTGAAACTCAGCATGGTACTGTGATAGGATCCCACCTGTGCAGAAAGTCCAGCTTCTAAATATTCCACAGTCAGCTGTTAGTGGTATTATAACAAAGTGTAAGGGATTGGGAATAACAGCAACTCAGCCACAAAATGGTAGGCGACAGAGCTGGGTCAACAGACACTAAGGCACATAGTGCAAAAACGTTGCCAACTTTCTGCAGAGTCAGTCCCTACAGGCCTCTAAACTACATGTGGCCTTAGGATTAGCTCAAAAACATTGTGTAGAGGACTTCATGGAATGGGTTTTCATAGCTGAGCAGCTGCATCCAAACCTTACATAACCAAGTGCAATGCAAAGTGTCAGTGTAAAGCATGCCCTGGACTCTAGAGCAGTGGAGATGTGTTCTCTGGAGTGAGAAATCATGCTTCTCCATCTGCCAGTAGGATGGTGGAGTCTGGGTTTGGCAGTTGCCAGGAGAACAGTACTTGTTTGCATTGTGCCAAGTGTAAAATCTGGTTGGGGGGGGGGGGGTATATGGTGTAAAGTTGTTTTTCGGGAGTTGGGGTCGGCCCCTTAGTTAAAGGAACTCTAAATGGTTCAGCATACCAAGACTTTTTGGACAATTTCATTCTCATACCTTTGTGGGAACAAATTGGTTCAACCTGGCTGCACACTAGTGCACAAAGAGAAGGATTAGCGAGTTTGGTGTGGAAGAACTTGACTGGCCTGTGCTGACCACAACCCAGCAGAGCGCATTTGAGATGAATTAGAGCAGAGGCTGCAAACCAGCACTTCTTGTCCAACATCATTGTCTGACCTCACAGATGCACTTCTGGAGTCTGCAGATTTCTGAATGTTCAGAAATCCCAATAAACACACTCCTAAACCTTAGGGAAAGCCTTCCCAGAAGAGTTGAAGGAATTATAGCTGCAATCATATTAAACCCTATGGATTAAGAGGAGGATGTCACTAAAACTCATAAGCATGTCAATGCAGATGGGCAAACATAGTGTAGATAATGTGTCATGAATTTATATGTAATTCACCTGCAAGCTGCTTTTTAAAACAATCTTTCTATTATTTATCATCTTTGTTTATCTTCCTTGTTAGTTTTCCATTTTGTGATTAAATATATTAATTGTTAAAAGGATTTATTTGTTTTTTTATTTATTTCATCAAACCTATTTATTTTGGAACTATACTTACGAGTGTACAAAAACAACCAACACAATATACAAAAAAGCTGTAACTTACAAAATCTGATGGCTACTTTTTCTTTGCGCATATCAAGTAAAATTAACTGATTGTTGAATTAGTTAATTGATTTTTTTTAATTGGGCAGGCTAAATCGTGAGTTTTCGTCATGGAGCAAAACAGCAAGTGGCACAAACTCATACTTTGTATCTTAACTGTACCGCATAACACTCGTCTTCGTTGGATTAGAAGTATATTTTCAGCGTTTGCAGAGCTTAACCGAATAAAAACTGTGATTAAAGGACACACGCGGTTAAGTAAACCCTTGTAGGGGCCCTACCACATTCCTTTCTAGACCGGAAGTGTCGTATGTCACACAATAGGGCTTTGGAGCGTGATGTCACTGGAGGTGGGCCACGCCCCTTTCCGCCATGACAGTAGGCTAGACACAGGATACAGCTTCAGCTATGGTTCGTACGTGTTGTGTTATCAGTTGCAACGTTTGATCACACGATCGTGAAGGCAAGAAGCTGGATAATGGGCTCTCTTTTCATCGTTTTTCAACCTGGAGGCAACGTGAGGGATCCCATGTATCCGATATTACTAAACAAAGACGTCAGGCTTGCATTGCAGCGGTGAGACGAGCGGATCAAGTTCTGTGCAATCCCAGCTTTTTGTTGGTTTGGTCTCCGCATTTTCTTTCCGGTGAGTTCTAAATTAATTCATATCACTATTAAAATGCTTTTAGTGTTATTTTCAATGTGCTGAGGTCATAGATAATGAGATAAAACATGCTAATGTGTGATGCTGCAGAACCACGTCATGTCATCATGTCGACTGAGTAGCTTATGATTTAGCATTATTGCAGGCAAACCAGCATATGAAATGGATGTAACAAATCCAGACTGGGCACCAACACTGCTCATGGGCCGCTAAAAACATACTAAATTGCTCTCATTGTACACTAATCCGCACATAACTTCCAGATGAATCACACACCTGTCATGTGCACTAATTTTATCTTACAGGCTTTTATGCAGCTGCAGAGTCTGAAGGTGTGCCCCGTGCAGAAGTAATCGATGAATTTTTAGAATATCAACAAATTAAATCCATAATAAAAAAGAGATTTAAACCGGGTCAAGTTGAACTACAAACGCCACCAAGTGTGGTTCAATTTCTTACTCTTAAAACCCCCAAATTACTATCCAAAATATACAGAATGCTTTCTAAAACAGATGAATCAATATCACTTCCTATTGCAAAATGGGAAGCGGATTTATCAGTTAACTTTGACCAAAACTTCTGGTCTCAGATTTGCTTAAAAACCTTTCATCTAATTAGAAATCCCAGTCTTCAATTAATTCAATACAAAATACTACATAGAGTGCACTATACAGGTCATCGGATGTTCAAGATGGGCTTTACGTCTACCAACAACTGCTCACACTGCCAAACCAATTCACCGGACAATTATATCCACGCACTTTGGTTCTGTCCACCAGTTCAGAAGTTTTGGCGCGAGATATGTGAAGACTTATCAAAGTGTCTGAAATGTAACATTCCAACTTCCCCTTTAGTATGTTTGTTGGGCAGCTTAGATAATGTCACTACGGAAAAGAATATAGCCCATATGGTTTTCACTGCCCTATGCATAGCCAAGAAAACAGTCCTCATGAACTGGAAAAATAAAAATAATCTTAATTCTAACCAATATAGAAATTATCTATTAGATTACATTAGTCTTGATACAGCCTCTGCCACCACATCAGATCAATTGCTCTGGGCTCCTTTGATCAGCTCCATCACCTAGTGGGGGTGGGGGATCTTAGTTTGGTCCCACCTTCACTGTTGTGATTGGTGTGGGGGTAGGGATAGGCTTAGGGCATCAGGGGGTTCCCCGGGAGCATCTTCCTTGGGGGGCTCAACCCGGGGTAGCGGTCATGGCCAATTAGGGGCTCTGTTGGCTCTTAGGTGACGGTTTCCTCGTGGCTGCGTGCAGCAGGGCTAGGGGGGGGTCTGTGCTGACGGACGTGGGTTACTGACCTGGTAGCCTGGCTGCCCCTGGGTGGGTCCGGGATGGGCGTGAGGTTCTGGGGGCACTCCGTCTCTGGGCTGGGGCCCTGGCCAAGCCTCAGGGGCTTGGGTCCTGGTTGGTGTGTTGCCGGGGTTGTGGGCGGGTGGGTGTATGGGGGCCCAGTCCTGGCGCAGGGTGCCGCCTGTGCATCGAACCACCTGGGGGGGCGCTTCAACTGGTGGGGGAGGTTGTCAAATCCTGCAGGAGATTTCCTCTCTTCAGGAACTCTCTCTGCAGGAGGGGGAGATACAGGAGAGGTGGAGGAAGATCTCAGCCTGGGCGTCTATTGTCTTGTGTAGTCTGGAAGATGAGTGGATGATGGGGTGGGTGCAGTTTTCTCTGTGGTGGGGTCGGGTGGACTGTCCCGGGCTCTGTGGGGCCGGGCGGCGTTGCTGCACTGGGCCCCGGTCTGGATGGGCCTGGGCCCCCCTTTCCCTGGTGGGTTGCAGAGTATGGGGGTGCCTACTGGGGTCAGCGGGGGAGCTGCCCCCAGGGAGGGGTCACTTGCCCCTCCCTTCCTTCCCTCTCCATCTCCAGCTGCCTCCCTCTTCCCGCTCCACCACAATCACCCACACATGCAGGGCCTTGGGGTAGGGGTGTGTCACCAGGGTGCAGAGGAGACATCCCCCCCCTCTGTCCCCTTCTGGCTGCCTCTGCCTCAATTTTATCCCACAACTTAGACATTCACATTACTCACACTTTCATTACACATACATATAGGATCTTGGGGGTGGGCACGCTACACGGATGCCAAATTACCATCAGGGTGTACACTTCACCCCTGGCGTCGTTGCCCACCTCTCAATTTTAAATACACGTAGACATTGAGGGCTAGCAGGAGGGGCTATACGCTTACCTGCTGCTCTGGCAGGTAGCTCCATGCCCTCCTGGGTTTTAAATGCACCTTAGAACACACATACATCAACACTACATATGAGCGGGTGGAGGGAGGTTTGGAGTCTTCCTACACCCCCGTTCTCTGCGGCCTGCTGGGGCGGGGGGGCTAGGAGGAGGAGTTGGCCGTCCGACTGGGGTCTGGAATGTGGGGCCTCCCTGCTGCTGCGGAGTCGGGGCAGTCTGCTTCTCCCCACCGCAGGGAAAAGGGTAACACCACCTGGGTCTGGGCGCAGTTTCCCCCTCCAGGGGCAAGGGTACCTAGACCCGGGGCTTAGAGTACGCTTGGGGAGTGTGATTGTGTGTACAGTGTCTCTCTATGTCTGTCTCCATGTTGGGTGAGTGTTGAGTAATTGTATATGAGAGCATGAGGGTGGGAATAGATGTTTGTATCTGTGTGTGCCTGTTTGTCTGTGTCTATATGTCAGGTTGGGTATCAGACGCCACCTCTCTGGGGACATCTCAGGCCCTCCAAGGTTTGGAGGCCCATCTCCCCCACCACTTCCCCTGCCGGTGGCAGACGCCCTCAGACATCGGTGCGTTGGTGGTTCTTTGTGTCTGGGGGTGGGCGCCCAGGTACCCACCGGCTCACTCCTTGGCGGCTGCTTATCGGGGCATGGAGCCTGGGGCTCGCTCGGGCCACTTCGGGGATGGGGTGCCCTTGGCCTCTCGGCCCGGGGCTCGGTCACTCAGGCACAGCTGGCTGCCGGCGGAGCTCACGGGCACGTCACTGCAGCCCCCCTGGCTTCTGCTCCGCGGCTGCTGAGTGACCCCTCATCTGGGACTCTCCTCAGCTCTTTCTGGGATAGTGGCGCGGCTGCCCCTCTGTTGGTCTTCCTTGGTCTCTTGTGTTCTGGGGGCCTCTGGATGTCTGGAGTTTTGATCTCCTCCATACCTGCTTCATGCCCTGGAGGTCGGGGCAGTGGCCCCCCACACCCTCTAGCAGATCATTACATGAAGGAACCTTTTAAAAACAAGCGCGTTCATGCTCACAGGTGTACACACGGGTGATCACACACACAAACTACACCCTTTTTGGCTCCTACCTCAAAGCACACACTGCGCTGTCGATCTCACGTGCTGCACAATAATGTTTAATATTTAGTATTTACTGTCATATTCCCATATATCATTGTGATCTTGTTTATTACTCTCGTTTTCTTCTGCTTGCTTTCTTTTTTCTTTCTCAACAGGTGATCCAGGTGATCAATATATGTATTTTTTGTCTGCTTATTCTGTTGGTTTTTGTTTTTTGCCCTTTTTCCCCGTCCCTCTTCTCAGGTTTTTTTTTTTTTTTTTTTCTTTCCCTCTTTCTTTCTCCCCCTTCTTTCCACCAGTCAAGTCTGTCCCGTATTCAGCAAGTGAAAATAAAATAAACAATAAAAGGTGAATCAAATGGACCATTACGGCAAGGCTGGGATGGTCCATTTGGTAAAGTAAATCCGTTGGGCATCTTTCTTCGCCTTTAGACAATAATTCTGATGGCAAAAGAACCAAACGGGACAGGTTAAAAAAGAAAAGAAGAGAGAAAAAAAAAAGAAAAGAAAAAAAAGAAGTAATCGATGAAGATCTGACAGAAGAACAACAACAAAATTACAATGTCATAGCTGTGGACAGCAGTTGTGTTGGACAAGTGAGGTTGAGGTACCAGCTGTAAATGTGGACAGTGGTGATCGGACAGACAGCATCACAGAAGCTAAAGGGCAGACGAAGCATTGTGTGTGCAATGAACAGGGCAGAGCAGAAATAAACACAACACTGCTTGATAAGATTGTTAAGGTTTGCTGTGTTTTGGTGAATATGTGCCCCAGTGTGGTTGTCAAACCAGCGCCAAATGAAACTTGCTCTTGTTGAGTATTCATAAAGCTGTTGTGTTGCATGTGTAGTTCATTGTAAATAATTGTACTTTGTGTGAAGTAATTTCAATAAAACAGAAAAGAATAGTATACATGTGTTTTTTTTTTGTTTTTTTTATTCTTGATCTTATCACATGTACTTAGCAAGTACATAGAAATGAAATGCAAACTATTTACATGGCAACACACAGCTGGCATCAATCTTGAACCACAAAATGAAACATTACAGGCTATTTAGAGGAGCACGTTGTTTGGAGAAGTATTTCCCAACAAGTTCAGGAAGACACACTTTAAGAAAGAAGTCTTGTGCTTGCTTTAAACGTGGTTCCCAGAAATCCACATCAGGGAAGATGCGTATGACAGGTCTCTCTGTGTCCACACAACGAGGTCACAGTGCAGTTTCATTCAGTCGTTGTGAGTGCAGTACCTGAAACACACAAAAACCACTTTTAATAAAAAGTCTGTAATGACCCAGGCTAATATAGATGGTTTGGCTGTACGTGCAAATCAAAAACTGTAACAAGGAAGTTGTTTAGAAAGTTATCATGTTCAAACCGACTTACCTTTGTCTTAACGACAACGTACAGTTGTCGCAGCGTGGAGGCATAAAGATGGACAAATCTTGCACCCAGCCGTTCGTGAATTGGATGTGGGCCTCCAGGGATTTATAATTCTTAAACTGGTTTGCTGTGTATGCGCTGACTCCACAGACAAGGTATGCAAAGATCGGGATAGGACAAAGGCGGTAAGATAAAATTAGTGCACATGACAGGTGTGTGATTCATCTGGAAGTTATGTGCGGATTAGTGTACAATGAGAGCAATTTAGTATGTTTTTAGAGGCCCATGAGCAGTGTTGGTGCCCAGTCTGGATTTGTTACATCCATTTCATATGCTGGTTTGCCTGCAATAATGCTAAATCATAAGCTACTCAGTCGACATGATGACATGACGTGGTTCTGCAGCATCACACATTAGCATGTTTTATCTCATTATCTATGACCTCAGCACATTGAAAATAACACTAAAAGCATTTTAATAGTGATATGAATTAATTTAGAACTCACCGGAAAGAAGATGCGGAGAGCAAACCAACAAAAAGCTGGGGATTGCACAGAACTCGATCCGCTCGTCTCACCGCTGCAATGCAAGCCTGACGTCTTTGTTTAGTAATATCGGATACATGGGATCCCTCACGTTGCCTCCAGGTTGAAAAACGATGAAAAGAGAGCCCATTATCCAGCTTCTTGCCTTCACGATCGTGTGATCAAACGTTGGAACTGATAACACAACACGTACGAACCATAGCTGAAGCTGTATCCTGTGTCTAGCCTACTGTCATGGCGGAAAGGGGGCGTGGCCCACCTCCAGTGACGTCAACTCCAAAGCCCTATCCGGTTGTTCAGTCTGACGTCACTAGCCGTGTCTGGGCCTAAACTCTGCTGCAGGTCAATATATCAGATGATCACTGTGGCATTACTGAGAGTTAAAACACTGTCTAAAGTCTTTCATCTTTAATAAAATGATCAGCGTTCTTCTCTACCAGGTCTAACAATTGAGTTTAACATCCAGGCATCCATGAAAACGGAATTTATGACATTTAACGGAGTTAGAAGTTAGCAGGAAGTTAGCTCGCTAGCTTCCATCTAAATACAATATAGCATGTCCTGACTGCAGGGGTTTAGAAACAAATTCAAACGTACAGCTCTGCTATCACTTCCAACATAAATGAAGACAGAAAACTAAACAGCAGTGACGTTTGTAGGGTTACTGAAGTTTGGCTAGCTGGTATATAATGATGTGCTACGTGACCGCTAGCGACACAGCTATGTTAGCATAATATAAACAAGCTAACTTTTTTTCCACTCGATAAAAGTTAACGTGAGTGTTCTCAGTGGTCAGGAACAAATGTAATCGCATGGCAGGATGCTGTAAACAGACCAAACTTCAGCCAGGAGAACAACTGAGATAATCCATCCACAATACGAGGTTAGTTATTCATATACTGCTGCATGGGCTGTGCTGTAGTTACATCGTAAGGTTTTAAAAACTGAGCTTAAATAAATGATTAGCGGTAATAAAAACCGAGGGAGGTCAATGGTGATCACTGACTGTTTTATGAGCTTTTTGAGATTAAATAGAAGAAAATACAAAGCATTAAACATGTTAACAACACAAAAGCCATATTAAACGCAGGCTACTTTAGGCCCGGAAGTAGGATTCGTCGCGTCATCACTGAACAACCGGATAGAGATTGAAAATGTGACGTCATTCAGGGGTAAAACCGCAAAGGATTCTGGTAAGTAGTGGCAAGAGGTACTAGCGGCACAGGCTTTCAATAGAAATCAGTTACACAGCGATAAAAAGAAACAAAAAAATGGCAAGAAGCTGTTGTATTATTAACTGCACAAGTCGGGCGAACGACAGCCGCGTGAAGTCGACGGGAAATGCGATTGTTTTTTATCGGATTCCGGCGTGGAAGAGAAATTGTCCAAGCCATGTCTCCGAAGTCACGAATAGGCGACGGATGGCCTGGATTGCCGCTATCAGAAGACCTAATATAACGTTCGAAAACACTCCACCTCACATGTTAGTCTGCTCCAAGCATTTCCACAAAGGTAAGTGTTTTGTGGTAGTTAATACGTCTTAATTGGCGCTGAACAGAAATCATCGCGCTATGCTGCTGTGTGTAATGTTTGCTGTATTTTGTTGGCAAACCAGCCTACGAAATGCTGGAATGCGATCCAGACTGGGCATATAATATAATATATATAATAATTGCCACGTTTATGAAGACGATTTGTGAGACTGGTAAACTTACCTTTGTTCGTACGATGGTCTTGTGTTCTACACGGTGCATTTCAAGGTCCTGTACCCATCCGTCGGTAAACTGTACCTGGGCTTGTTGCAATGACCTGAAGTTACTAAAAACTTCATGAGTGTATGCACTCACTCCAAGAACCGTAGAAATTATAAATCTGAGCGTGGTGGAAGTTGGGCAGTACGCTGACGTCTTTTGTCCACTCTGTGTGCTGGTAAGGGTCTGACCCTTTCACTCCTTTAATATTTTCCTCGTACCTTTTCTTTGCCTTTTCGTCAAGTCTGTCTCTGTACGGTCCGGCATTGTTCTCCTTCGTTTTGTACGTTCTTTTTTTGGTGAGGAAAGAAAAAAGCAAGAAGGTACTGGAACCGGAGAATAAACGTTTTGCGGCGCTGCAAATGCTTGCATTTAATGCGGTACTTTGAATGTTTTTCCACCACCTCCCGGCATGCAATGCGCGAAAGTCACGTGGTCTGTCAATCTCTATAACCAATCATAGCTGTTTGTCCCAGAATCCATAATTTCCGCAAACTGCACGCGCGAACAATACAAGCAGGAGTGAGTTGTTGGTCGAAACTGTGCGATTTAAAAGTGACTGCCACGCAAAGTAAGTCAACGGCAACCTCTGAAAGTGCGTGTTTATATCTTCTTTCACGTCTTCGGACTCCTAAAAGTCACAACAAGTGAAATGCATGTGTCAGCGGAAGTATGAATCATAGACGCCCACCATGGTTAGCTTCGCGAGTTTAGCATCAAAATGCAGCCTAACGGTTTTGTTAACGTTACTGGCATTCATTCATGCACTTTGATACGTGTTAAATTTAACGACTCTGCCCTATATGTTTTACGTTACACAGTAATTAATGTCATATCCATATGTTTGATAACCTGCCTTGAGTCAATTTCACTAATAGGTGGTTTAGTTAGCTAACAGTAAAATTAAGCGTTTTAATAATTTGATTTAAATTACGAGTTAGTACAAAGGTTAGAAGTCGTCATATATTTTGTATGTACCTCGCACAGAGAGTATATTCATAATTTGCAGTGCTGTGGTATTCGTTCAAGTTTAAGCATGTAACCCCAGCAAGCGTCTGTGCCTTGAGTAATTTATCAAGAAGTGCTTGGGGTAATTGAATAATTGATTTGACACAATATTACTACGTAGCTCGCTTGTTATTCTCAATTCGAACAAAGTTGTCAGGATCTGATACCCTAAACTCAGACAAAACTGAGGGTTGTTATTTTTGACCCTAAAAATCTGATAAACATGGTGTCTAACCAGATATGTTGACCTCCAGAGACATTGTGAGGAACCTAGGAGTCATTTTTGACTTGGTGTGCACATAAAACAAATGTGTTGGACTGGTTACTTTCATCTGCGCAGTGTCTCTAAAATGAGAAACACCCTCTGTTGCATATTGATGCTGAAAAACTAGTTCATGCATTCATTACTTATTGGACTATTGTGATTTGTTATTAGCAAGTCGCTCCAAAAGTTCCCTAAAATTCCTACAGTTAACCCAAAACACTGCAGCAAGAGTACTGAAAGGGATATAATTTTCATTGGCTCCCTGTTAAATTCAGAATTTAATTTCAAATCCTTTTCTGTCATATCTTAAGAGTGTTTCCCTTTCATTTGGATTTAGAGTTATGCAGAAAATCTATATCATAACTGCAAACCTCTATTAACCCTACACCGTAACCTCCCATGCCGTTTAGTCATGGTGGGCTGCGTCAACTCGAGATATCTCGTGATTTGCACATCTCCCGAGATATGTGGAAAATTATGGTGTAGGGTTTAAGGGGGTTTCTGGTTACAGTTAAAGTTATGACATAGATTTGTAGCAGAAGTCTAAATCAGGGATCAGAGTGTAAACTAGACGGCTTACTGGTGATGCCTAGAGTTTCTAAAAGTAGAATGAGAAGCAGAGGCTTAAGCTTTCACTCTTCTCTTCTGTGGAACCAGCTGCCAGTTTGCATTTGGGAGACAGACATCATTGTACTTCTAAGGTTGGGCTAAAAAAATGATTAAGCTTATAGCTATGACTGGATCAGGTAACCCTGAACCATCCCTTACTTATGCTGCTCAGACTGCCGCAGTACTATTAATGCTATTTATATAGTTAAATTATCAGTTACATAATGTATTTCTGATTTGTAGCTTTGATTTCAACACTTGACACACTTGAATGATTGACTGTCATTGATACATTTCTGATGTAGTATGGACCAGGATGAACAATTTCCTTGTGTTTCCTTGTGTCACAGTAAGAATGTCTTTGGACTGATGAAGCTAAACTTTTAATTTCAAAAAATGTCAAATTTTTTTTTAGGCTAATAAGTTAGTCATGTGACTCGGTATTGTAAATAATATAAATCAGCCAGTTTTCTTGTCCTTAAAAGTGTCACAGGATAAAATGCATGCAGTCTGCTAGGTCACAAGCTCACAGTATGTCTTTTTTTATTCTCTAGTATCTGTGTTTCGGAGGTAAAGAGGACAGTTATGACCACAACGACCAACTCGTCAGTTCTTAAAGGTATTGCACATCTTGGTGTTATTGCAATAGATCCAGGCTGAGGTTTATGACTATGGGTTTAAGTGTGAAACTCTGTTCAATGTGTCTGCAGATGTTGTTGCCTATGTTGATGTGTGGTCAACCGACAAAACAGGAAACTACTCAAAAACATTCGTTCAGCAGCTCCTGGAAATGGGAGCTCAGGTGAGACATTATTTTCACTTTATTGTGTTTGTTGTTTTTACAGGCTGTTTAAATAAAGTTGAGTCCATGCGTCTTTAGACAACAAGACGATTTTTGGATTATTGCCTCTTTACACCATCAGAGTTCATTTTAAATTGAACTGTCAAGATGTGATTTATGTGCAGACTTTCAGTTTTCAGTCAAGAGGTTTAAGTATTGTATTTACTGATTAGGAATCACAGCCGGTGTCCAATTACTTTTCATTTACAAATATATTTTCAGAGACTCCAAAGGAATTTTAAATATCAGGAATCTGTTTAACACTATAAAACTATTGTTGCTTGTTTGTGGGTTTCTCTGTCTTCAGTTTTGTATTTAATACTTGAAAATCATGGCCTATTGAGATGTGTGTGAATGGCTTGGCCATTGAAGAATGTCCCATTTCTTTGCCTAGAGAAACTTTTGGGTTGCTTTTGAAGTATGCTTTGGGTCATTATTCATTTGCACTATAAAGTGCTATCTGATCAGTTTTACAGCATTTGGCTGAATTCAAGCAGATTACAGATTGGTACAGATTATAGCTAAGTACACTTTTACTTTCACACACAATTCATCCTACTACATCTACCAGCAGTCACATCATCAGTAACCACTGATGATGGTTGCTGATAATGTAAGCCACTTGGTACCCACTGGCAACCATACACGCCCATGCTGTAACATTGCCTCTAAATGGGTTGGTATGCTTTGGATCATAACCCGTTCCTTAATTTTGGTTTCATTTGTCCAAAGATTCCGTTTTTCCTGAAATGTGACAGCTCTTTTAGATATTTTTGGGTAAAGCCTTATGCTGACCTTCTTGTTCTCAAGTGTTTTCATTCATGAAGACATCAAAAAGAAGATATTTCTTAACCATGAAAATAATTCTGTCATGATCCACACTAGTCGTTTTCTGTGGCTGGTCAGACCTTTCAATGAGCTGGCCAGTGCATTTCTTCCCTTTAAGAATTTACCAGAATATTCATTTTTCCATTTCTGTGGGGATTTTTTTTGTTTGTTTTGCCTGCATTATTTGCATCAACATCTGTTTGGGCCTCATATTTAGATTTCCTGTAAGCAGCTAATTCAACCATTGAATCAACTCCAGATCTTCTATCTGCTTCATTTATTATTAAGTAACAAGGAAACAGGCCTCAACCTAGCCATGAAATTGCCTGTCAATCAGTTGTCCCATTACTTTTGAGCCTCTGAAAAATGGATACTATATAGAAATATATATGACAACAATTTTATCAAACCCATTGAATTGAAGCTGAATGTCTGTGCTTCACATCTTGATTGTGTGATTGTTAACCTCTTAAGACCCGAACTCTTTCATGGCAGGCATTTTTAACTTCTCTATGCTATTTGGGGCTGATTGGGACCTGATGAGTATGAAAACAAAGAATTACCTGCTTTTTTTTTTTTTTTTTTTTTTTTTTTTTTTTTTTTTTTTTTTACCTGATTTTTGTTTCTGAGGAAAAATCAGATCCATATCAGGACGATAGAACATTGGCAGTATAATATCCTCGTAAGTGGATATCGGGCCCTTGTAGAGCAAAATATAGTATTTTGGTCTAGACAACCCAGAATGTGATGCCCACATATGTGGACGCCAGGTCCTAGGAGGTTAAAATCCACTGTGGAGATGTACAGAGCAAAAGCTTTGAAAAATTCATTGTCATTGTCCAAATTCTTGGAGACCTAATGTATATGCTTGCTGTAGATATATGCAAACTGATTACCCTTGTTTTACAGGTATCAAAAACCTTCAATAAGCAAGTCACACATGTAGTCTTCCAAAGTGGTCGTCCAGCGACGTGGAGAAAAGCCAAAAAAAGTAATGTGCATCTCGTCACTGTTCTCTGGATAAGAAGGTAAGAATTACACTCAAGAGGTTAGTAGTTTTGAATTTAAGGGTCCATCATGTTTTGTTTTTTGTTTGTTTTGGGGGTTTTTTGTTGTTGTTGTTGTTGTTGTTATTGTGCTTTCATGAAACTTTTTAAGATGTTGTGTGCCTTTTCTTATTTTTTTGTGAAATGATGTTCAGCTGTTATGATGATGGCGTGCGTGTGGATGAGGAGTTATTTGCAGCGTCAAATGATGAAAGCAATCCTGTGCTGAAGAACAAGAAAGTGAGTGAGATGCACCTCGATGATTATTTTGATCTTATTGTAAGCTGTAAATAAGCAGTGTGTTTATTTGGGATCACTAACAAAGTGTGAATATTCCCATTTCTATTTATCCTGATGTATAAATACAGAGAAGTCACTAAATTAAATCTGATTGTTTGAAGGTAACACATTCTTTATCTTAAATATATGTACCAGCTGTTATTATGCATGTAATCCCCAAAGCCAATTTTGAGCCAAGAAAAACCTGCCAGTCAGGGAGCCTGGTGGTTCAGTTATGCTGTTTGTGCTATTTTGCTGATCTCCTTTGAGCAAGAAGTCACTGCAAATTAATGAAAAATAAATTAATTGTTGCTCTTATCACCTGTCTGTGTGTCCTGTTTATGTTGTTTGTTCACCTGTGTGTTTACTGTAATCTGTGTGTTAAAATCAGTGATTTTCATCTAAAACTATTCAAAAATGTATTCTGTCCGTATTTGCTTCACGTAGCATCGTTGCATGCAGCCAAAAGATTCTCCAGAGAGGACACCTGAAAATGACAGGCGCATGAGGAAGAAATTAGATAAGATGAGGAAAGAGCTTGCTCCAAAAGAACCAATAGGTAAAAGGTTATAACAGCAGTGGATTTTTTTTGTTTTTGTTTTTTGTCTACCATTTCATACTTCCTTTTCTTCACAGTTACAGATGTGTCACCCATCATTATTGACGAGGAGAATGGAATAGTTTATAGCCCTGCTTTTAAAAGGTCAGAATATATGGCTCAGCGTTTGAAAGACATGAAGGATAAACGAGAAAACCTTTCACCCACAGGTAAGTGCAGCAGCAGGTGAACAGCCTGATGGACTGACAGACTTGAAATATTTCAGGATCTTTGAAAGGAAGCCAACTCATGAAAATGTCACTGCCTTTCAGCTTCACAAATGGTTGAATCTCCCTCACCCACCAGATTGAAGCCTTCTCTTGGGAGCTCACCGAGTGTCCTCAAATTAACGTGTAAGAAAACTGGGTGCTGTTATTGATATATCGATCTACAGGCAATGGTAGTGTGATATTTATCTTTCATAACACAGAAAGTAAGCTTGTATATTGCTAAGAAAGGAAAGGGGTCTGTAATCGAATTTAGACAGGATGGTTTATTTTCTTTTTTTCTTTTTCAGCCAGTTTTTCTTTTTGGTTTCTCAATTACAAGACCAGCATTGTATCCCTTGTAACAGTAAGAGCTCTCAAGCCAGACTCCTATTTATAATGCCAGACTGTATCAATTAGATGCCCATTTAGTGCATCAGTAGGATTGGAAACATCAATAGTACATGTTCTAGTGAAATGTATTCATTTAAAATTAAACAGGAAATGTCTGAAGGGATTTCAGAAACAACATGCAAGAGAGAAGCTGTTTTATAGTGCTGCAGTTGGCAAACAAAATGGTACAGCTTAAATTAAATTGACCAATACAGTGTTGAGTTTCTGTGTACAGCGAATAGAATTAAATATCAGTGGGCTAAAAGTGTTCCCTTAGGGACGTCTTTATTGACTGTCTTGGATTGCCAAGAACAGAACACACACAAAGAAAAAGACACTGTAATCAAGAGGGTAATCGAGAGCCTTTGGATAGATTTATGGTGACTGCAGTACAGTGTTGCTTTGTAGTATCCTCTCCTAAGAAAATATCCTGGTGTTTTTATTTTGTTATATATATACAGCTCTCTTCACCACCTGTTATTTAGTTTTACCACTTCACGCAATTACTGTGGGGGTGTAGTGTTCAATCTGGATGTGTGAAAGGCAAACAGCTGCCCGTATATTTTGTATTCATATATTTGTATAAGGGCGAGAATTATTAGTAATCCCAACAGCCACACTGCAAAGCAAAACAATGGACGGAAGGTGGTTAAAATAAGTATGAAACAATTGAATTATTATTATTATTGTTATTATTACACCTTAACTTCTGTTTCTGTGTACAATTAGTTTCTGTTATTCTTTCTCCTACATAGATGACCAGTCAGACGATGATTCCAGTGCTTCTGTTCCTGAACTTGGTTACTCACCTGATAAGGAAGAGGGGAGAACACACACAGATGTCAGAGACCATGAACATCTTGAGCTGTCCCACAGGAAAGACTGCCTCTCACCCAGCCATCGTGTGGCTGAACAGGTCATAAGTGTGCCTGCCTGCCCTGACTCTGAGCATGAAGAAGGAAATAAACAAAAGAAGTCACGGAGAACCTTGGTTAGAAAAAAAGAAATGGATAAAGACAAATCTATAGATTTTTTACAAAGTCCTTGTCAGGACAGGAAGTCTGACAACAGTAAGAACGATCAGAAAGAAGGAACGCAATCACAGATGAAGTCACCTAAATTAACACCTAATAAATCTGAGAAAAGAAAAGAAAAAAACACAAAAGTAAACTCTGTAGCAGAGACTAAATCCCATATTTTTCCTGACACTCTGGAATCCTCTAGCTGCCTCTCATCACCTGTACGAGGTGGTGCTGCTTCAGGACAGAAAAACCCCAAACGGGCTCGACAGTCATTTTCAGCATTGGTACGATCTTTCACTTCATCCAGTGAACACAAATGTGGCACCCCCGGTACGGCTGATGGACGTGATGACGTGTTTGAGGACTATTTCTCTTCAGCTAACCACAGCCAGAGAAAACAAAGACCTCGGTCACTTAATCTACCGGTGGCAAGCGATATTAAAATACCTTTTAATTTGGATCCTCTCCCAGCGAGTAAAAAACGAAGAAGTGAAATCTTTGGACCAAAGGGTCAAAAAAAGAGGAAACTGGAAGAAAGTGACACTGGTAAACATTTTGATCAGCAGTCTGAAACTAGTATTGAAACCCAAACTCATCAAGGGGAAGAATCTTTGCCTATGTTGGATAGTCCAAGCGTTAATAAAAAGCCAACGGGGAAAAGGCGAAGACAAAGCACCTCAACATTTACAAGCATCAATAAAACTACAAGTGAAACAACAGAAACAAGCAGTGCATCGTCTTCAGGCCAACAAACTGCGTTACCAGAGTTTAAAGCTGTGCCAGAGCTGCAGAAAAACTCTGATTTCAGTGTTCCTTCTCAGATTGTGGAAAGTGAGTAGTATGAGTGCCAGAATTTAGAAAGTGTAATACAACCCCAGTTCTTTAAAAAAAAAAAAAAAAAAGTTGGGATGCTATGTAAGAATTAAATAAAAACAATAAAATGATTTGCCAGTCTCATAAAATAATCTTATTCACAACAAAACATAGAAAACATATCAAATGTCAAACTTAGACATTTTGCATTTCATGAAAAATAGGAGCTCATTTGGATTTTGAATGCAGCAACACGTTTCAGAAAGGATGGAATGGGCTGACAAGACGTTTGAAAAGAAACTGCTGGAGAAATATTACTAAATTGATTAGGTTCACTGGCAACAGGTCTGTAACTTTTATACAAAAGATCATCTTAGGCAGAGAGTCACCAATCTGCATAAAAAAACTAAAACTTGTGGACCACTTTCAGAATATTAAAGTTTTGGAAACTATGCTATACTATGAATATCTTATCATTCTCCAGTTACTGGAGAAATTAGGGCTAAAAATCGATACTGCGTGCCTGTGATTTTCAGGCCCTCAGGCAGCCCTGCTTTAAAACTGGCATGGTTCTAACAAGGAAATGACTGCATGGGCTCAGGAACACTTCTAGAGGTCATTGTCTGTAAACAGGTTGTCATGCCATCCACAAATGCAGATTAAAGCTCAGTGATGCAAAAAGGCCTTATGTGAACATTATTCAGGACTCATTTAAAGCGGAAAATTATTCTGTGGTCTGATGAATCAAAATTTTCCAAAGAAATTTGAAATTTCTTTGGAAAACATGGATGTCACATCCTCTGGCCTAAAGAGGAACGGGACAATCTGGCTTGTCAGCACTCACTTTAAAAGACTGCATCTCTGATAGTCTGAGGGTGCATTAATGCTTATGGAATTGGCAGCTTGCACATCTGGAAAGGTACCATCAGTGCTAGATAAGTTTCAGAGGAAAATCTGTTCCCATACAAACATGTTTGTGAGGGAAAGCTTTTTATATTTCAGCAAGATGATACTAAACTGCATACTCGATCTATTACAACATTGTGGCTTTATAAACGAAGTCTGGGTGCTGAACTGACTTGTGAAATAAAAAATCTGGAAAGAAGATCAAGGACTGTTAAGGAGCTAGAATCCTATGTCAGACAAGTATGGGACAACATTCATCTCTCAAAAGTCCAGCAGCTGGTCTCCTCAGTTCCCAGATGTTTATAGACTCGTATTAAATGAAGAGGGGATGCTACACAGTGGAAAACATGGACCTAGGATTTTGAGACATGTTGCTGGTATAAAATTCAAAATGAACTTTAAAAAAAAAAAAAAAATGTAATGGTACACTTTCTCAATTTAAAGATTTGAGATGATTTATCTGTTCTTCTGTGAATAAAATGTGGATTTATGAGACTTGTAGATCATGACATTGTGTTTTTATTTACATTTTACAGTGTCTCAACTTTTTGGGGGGTTTGGGATAAAAATGAACCCAGGACTAAGGTCTGGTCTGCTCTAATGACTTCCTCATTATGAACTGAACAAATCATATTGATAACATGGTGGGAATCTTCACAGATGTTGAAGTTTTATACTGTTGTCTATAATCCCTGGGGTTGTGTGTGGCTTCACACGGTTTGCAGTATCATTATTCCAGCCAGTCTGAACATTTTTGTAATGCATGGATAAGATAAGATAAGATGACCTTTATTAGTCCCACAGGTGGGAAATTTGTTTTGTTACAGCAAAGTGCAAAGTTATGTAGCAAGATAATATTAATAAACAAATGAGGCCTTTATGAAAGCTCTCTCATAATAATCTGTAGTTGTGTTTAACTGTTAAAGGCCTAATATCTTATTATATATATAGCACACTGTTAAATTAGATTTAAGTTGCAAACAAAAGTGATCTTCCTATGTCACTGTGGCTTTTCTCTGGTTTCATTTTGCAAGTTGCAAGTTAGATTATTGTCTCTGTTTACATATTTCCCAATGAATGCTGAGGTCTGACTCCCAAGATCCTCAACAGGATAAGTATAAACCTGGAGAAACTAAGCATCTATCGACAGATCATTTAAATTTAAGTGCTTTATTTACTGTCCAGCTAAATGAAGTAAGCATGTTGTAATCCTGGGCAATCTGATCAGTTAAAATTATAGAGAAATTGAAATGCACAGTGTGATGTGGTAGTAAGTAGTGTAAAGTTGCAGCTCTCATTTAATGTTTCTGTGCACAAATGTGCAGACATGAATGCACACGCATACAAAACAGCACCTGCTGTGTGATAGCTCATGTAAAACCACCCCACCTCCACCACACACACACAGTTTTAAATTGTCTTGTTTTCCAATGTAGGTAGAGGAAATGAATGTACAGTTGCAGCTGGTTTTGCAGAGAGCCTAACTGAAGCTGAAGGAAATCACAATAAGCAAGTCAGCTTGACTCTACAGAAAATGGTTAACAAAACAAAGGTAAGGAGACATCACATCTGGTTCTAACTGTCTAATTGAATTCAACTCTTCAGTTTGACAGTTTAGTCTCCATGCCTTAATTGAAAGACATTATTTTTACACTGAACAATGCATGTTTACGGTACATTTCCTACTGTGTTGTGGGAAAATTGGAAAGCAATTGCAAAAAACAGGATGTTACAAGTATAATGCCACCAGTGGGAGGTTTACTGAGTCATTAAAGATATTGCTGGTGTATGGGAGTTTGCAGTTTTAATTATAAATCTCTTATTTTCTTATTTATATAGTTGCTTTCTTTGTTGTGCTTTGTTGCCTGCTAAATTGCCTATATTAACCCTTTCAGTCACACATTGATATTACTTTTCTGTCTAGTTTAGTGGCTGTGGTTACTTCCAGCTTACGGCCAGTGTGGGCTTTGTACAGCCCATTGTTTATCTTCCTTCGTCACATAGATAGATAAAAGGGAACATGGTGTAAGAGAAAAAAAGATTATTTTCCCCATGTTTGTCTGTAATATAGGAAGTTTAGGAAGTAAACCAAACATCACTGGTGTGTGTAACTTCCTAATAAGTATTTCCTCCGTAAGGTCATACACTTCCACGGCTGTAGGCGTTTGACGCTACTGACGGTACTGTCTGGTCCTTAGGGTTTCCTGTGTTTTGCCTCTGTGATGGTACCATACAACTTCCTTGCTTGTGAAATGCACCTGGGTTGTGTTTTCGTTACACTTCTAACCTCAACAAGCTGTAGATGAAATAAACCAAAGATGATGTCATATCCCCGGAGGATCTTTTATTAGTTAACTTTATTATAGCTTGATTACAAAGAGGTTGTAATTGTTGTTTTGGTTTTGTAAAGATTGTGATGATGGATTAATCTCCCTATAGTCCTGGGAAATACAGTCATCAGAGATAATTACTTGTCTTATCTTTAAAAGTGCTTATATAAAAGTTAAAACTCATATTGCACAGCTTTAGGTTAAAACTGCACATTTGTAACATAATTTTAAAATTCTGGAAATGTCATCAGCTTATATTTATTAAATACAACTCAGATATTAATGGGACCTTTGCTCTTCTTTTGTCTTACACTTCCTACCTTTGCTTGTTCTCAGATATCTCACAAAGGTGCAGTTCTTTAAAAGATCATATTTTGGCATTGTCAGTTTACTTTGTGATCTTATGTCTACGGCACTAAAACTGTGGATGTACACTTACTGGTCTCTTTGTTAGGTACACCTTGCTAATACTGGGTTGGATCTGCTTTTGTTTTTTGCCTTATTTCTTCACTGCACAGAAAAACAGCAAGATGCTAGAAACATTGCTCAGAGATTTTGCTCCATATTGACATGATAGCATCACATAATTGACCACATTTATCAGCTGCACATTCATGTTGTGAATCTTGCGTTCCACTACATCCCAAAGGTCCTCTATTGGGTTGAGATCAGGTGAAAGTGTTGGTCATTTGAGCACCGTGAACTCATTTTGTTCAGGAAACCAGTTTCAGCTTTGTAACTTGGCACATTACACGGAATCACTACTTATCAATTCGCATCCCTACTCAGAGAATTTCCACGTTCTGCGACCCTTCTCTGGCACCAACAATAGTGCCACTTCATCATTTTTCTTCCCCACTCTGTTGCTCAGTTTAAACAGATGTACCTAACAAAGTTGCTGGTATATCATCCCTATCGTTTTCCTAGTTTATTATAGGTTAAACAATTCTCCAACATGCTCAAAAAATATTATGTGAACCTCACTAATGTTCATGTAAATTATTCTGTGTTGCATTAAGTAATAACCTGGCTGTTTTATTGTTGTTGGCTCTCCGTGATTGTCTGAACTGCTTCATTTTAACTTTGTGCTGAATAGTTGCCATCAAGGAGATCTAGTCATACTGAGAAGAATTTCCTTCATTTGTGCTGCAAGTGTTTGTGCTCTGCCGCTTTGCTGGTTCACACCAGCTCTTTGTCAGAGGCTAATTCATTCTCATTGCCCTTTTCTTGTGCCAGAACTTGACCACTGCATAAGATAGAGTTTCTTTAAGGGTACTTTCAGAGTATCTGCACATACTTTCAGTTGTTTGACTTGGCTTGAAAGAATTTAAAATGAGCTCATTTCATCAACTTTTTTCCCCAGTCATTCAATGTCTATAAAATAAATTGCAATATCAAAATAGTGACATAATCATTGACTGCCTTCCCAAGGGGCCTTCTTGGTGATAATGTGTTTTTTGACCAGCATGGGGTCAGCTTGTGGACGGTTTTTGCTCTACTGTTCTCAGCAGACCTTAACCCCTGACTTCCAGCTTGGTGGGGGCTGATATCAGTTTGTGGCAGGAAAGGTCTGGTGGTCCTGTTTGTGGTTAGGTGTTTGTGCTGATGATATTTTTCTGTATTAGTGCCAGGCACGTGGTTAAATAGACCACATCCACCAGGCTGTACATTTACTGTTGTTACAGTAGTCAGCGTCTCTGAAAGTGTTTTTCATCTTCTCATGGCCTTGATGTTTTTGCCTCAATGCAACAAAATATTCACCTGGCTTGTAAAAAAAAGGGCACTGCCACTGAAAGAAAAACTCTTTTACTTGTTCAGTGCTGCGTCATTCAACAAAAATCAAATTACAATATTTACACACAAAAGAGGTATAATATGCAGTTTCAGTTTCCTGGTCTCTTTGTGTAGCTACTGCTTGGCTACTTTAAAGTGAAGATTGTTGTTCACAGATTTCTCTCTTTCTCTCTGATTTGTACTCCTATAAACACAAGCCAAGAAACAAATGAATCCAAATATGCATTTTTGATCAAAACTCTGTATCTACTCCACTTATGCTTGACTGCCAAAAACGTGATGGCTGTTCCTGTAACACACTGTAAGGATTATAAGTACCCAAGAAAAATACAAGAGGTGTGAAACCAATGAACACAGACATAAATTCAAACATTTGCGGGCAGTGTGTGGTTATCATTTATGCGAACACACATTTGTTCATTCTTGTAAGCTTTGTGGGTTTATGTTTCTTTCAGGCACTGAGAACACTCGTCATGACAAGCATGCCTACTGAGTAAGTAGGCATGTGCTTCTATGAATACCACCAGCTTCATATTCTTCATATTCTTTAATTTTATTGTGTTAATTAGCAAGTTGGTAAAAGAAGGCATCTAATTCTTATTGTTCGTCTCTTGTAGGAAGCAGAACACAGTGGTTCAAGTGGTGAAAGCACTCGGTGGTTTTTCAGTTGTTGACCGTGTTTGTGAAAGCACAACTCATGTGGTGTCTGGGGAACACAGGCGGACTGTCAATATTTTGCTGGGTATAGCTCGTGGCTGCTGGATCCTCTCATTTGAATGGGTACGTCGACTATAAATGTTTCAAAGATGTCATTTGATATTATTTCAAAGTTAAGATGGAGGGTGATTCTGTCTTATCTCTAATTGAAATGTTTTCTTTTGAGTAGATACTCTGGTCTTTGGAGCAAAGGCAGTGGATTCCAGAAGAGCCGTATGAACTTTCAGATCAATTTCCTGCAGCACAGGTAACTACTCAAACAGTACTAGTAAAAGGGTCTTTGACAGATTTACTACCAGCATTGAGTTTACAGGAAAGCTTTTTATTTTTTCCAGTAGGGTAAAAAAGCCGTATCGTCTTATCTTCACATCGTTATTGGTTTAACTAGTTCAAAATCCCCTTGAGATTAAAGCCTTTTTCAGATATGACTCAACAGTATTAAATAATGTCTCCTCCAATTTATTACTCTCCGAATGCAACAAGAGATATTTTCTATTTTTCCAGGACTTGTATTTTAGAGATTTTATTGGCACCTTAAACATTACAATCTAGAAAGCATTCCACTCATGCTTTAAGTCTCATTACTGCCAGTCATCCATTTACAGTAGGCTTGTTTTTCCTGCAGCATCCTGTGTGAATTGTGGATGTTGCCTCTTCCTGCACTTGTCATTCATGAATCACTGTCCTGTTCTGCCCTGCAAGGAAAGACTTGGGGTCTTAATGTAGACGAATGTCAGCATGTTTCCTCTTAAAATTGCATGATGGCTTTTGTTGTGACAGATAAAATATTTTATATCCCCATGGCCTTCTATCATTTGGCACACCACACGCTTCCCTTTTTCATTCAATTCTTGTGGCCTCTATTGTGTGGTGTGGTGTTCCTTCAGCTGTGGCCAGTTAATCATAGAAACAGATTTTAATAGTATTGTCTTTTGTTTTTTTTATTCTGTCATATAATTTGTGAAAAACATTGTCTCTGCTCAAATATTGATACATCTTCATAGAAATTTGGTTCTCTTTTGTTATTTTTTATTTATTTTATTCCAAGAGCATATAGCCAGGTGCTATGCCATTTTTGTACCAATTCAGATCTTTGTAGCCGTGATGGATCTACTCTTAACTATCCCTCTACAGTCTCTGCATTAGGCCAGCAATAAAGTGGTGGAAATCAAATGATGAAGACTACTCTTTATTAGAATAACAGGAGGTTTGCATCAATCTGATATCTCTTGAAATATCGATATAAACTGAATACATATCCTGTCAGTTTATCTATATATAATGCAACATGTGGAAACCAGGCTTAAGTCCCTTTTTCATATTTCTTACAATTTGAAAAATTCTAGATGAACATCCAAAAACAGATTTAAATAGTTTCTTTTTGTTTATTTTTTATGAAATTTTAAGATGACAAACATTGGAAATTCTAGTCTGTTCTTGATTGTGTCATTGGTCTAATGTTTTTATACAGACATTACTCAGCTGTCGTCTTGCAGTCAAGTTTGCTACTCTGTGTCTTTGAATGGCTTTTCTCATTCTAGATTACCATCAGTAGCTAAACATGCATTGGTCCTTTGAGGCTTTAAATTTGAAATGTGCAGCTGAACCTATTAATGGCAACAACAAAATCACAAGTTTGTAGCATGTAGAATTTATTGTGTATTTTGGAAAAGATAAAATGACAGAAAGATTTGAAAGATCTTAAACAACACTTTAGCTGTATGGCAGATCAGCATCCACAAGGCTGTTTATTCTTTGTCACATGACTTATGCTTAACTATTATGTCACCCACTACAATGCAGAACCAATCTCTCTGTCTTGTGGTTGATTTTAAACATTCAATATGAGGTTTATAACAGCTGCTCAAGCATTACATGTCCTAATCTCCTAAAGCCAGTGTTAACTGGTGAAAAGTTACACTTCCGAACTTGTCCAATTTTTCTTTGTTGTAGTTTGTTGTAGCTTCAAAAGAACCATTACATAAAAATGCAGATTAAAAAACATTCCCACTACTGTAGAATTATATTAAAATAATTAATTTCCCTTCATGTGCAATAAAATTAATAACTAGCTATAAGAAATTTCCTTTCTTATATGATAAAGTTTATAACCAACCTTAAAATCTACTTATAAATTAAACAACAAATGTACATATAATCTCTATAGCAAAACAGTGTTATCATAAGAGAAACATTTTGTGGTATTTTTACATTAACATTTACATTTTGAAAAACGTTCACAATGCAAAAAAAATAACTTTCACCAGATGTTTATCAGCATATTGTACCATCGTCTGTATTATACAATGACATTGGCAGCTGTTTTTAAAAAATAGTTCAACTGTTAAAGTGATGCAAAGAAATTAAATTAATCTGATAAGCTAGCTGATGTTGCTGAATAGAGCCTGACCGATATAGGAGTTTTAAGATAAATATTTGTGATGTGTATTTATTTATGAGGCCTTACTGACATGGTTGAGGGGTGTTTCTCCTGTCTTTTCTTTACTTTTAATCTTTTTCAGGCGAGTTCTGTTACTAATTTTAATTACTATTCAAACAACTGTAAATACTACAGCTATGTGTATTGCTGTGACTGTCCATATTTTAAAATCTACCACATAAAGATGCACAAAGGTGTATAAAAATATTTTGGATCCCTTGAGAATTTTTATTTTTGGTCTTGTTGTTTGTTGCTTGTTGTCAGGCAGGCTTCCCATTTTCTTTAATCTGACTGTTCAAAGGGAACCCGAGAAGTCTGCTGGTCTGATCATCATTGTAGTGGTCTTCAGTGAATAGCCTGAGCCTTTCCAGTAGTACCATTTGATTCCATTGAAGCGATTGGCGTTTTGGCCCTTTTGGTAATACATCCCATTCAAGTTGGACGGACCGCAGGCATCAAACCACCAGCCTACAATAGAAAAACATTATTAATTTAACTGTTGTGTACTTTTTATAGAGGTGGTAAGTTTGTGTTTAGACACATTACAACTAATCTGCTTGTTTAGATCCATTATACAAAACAACAGATTGTAAGGACAGTTATGTCTAATGTAGGCTCGAGCTGCCTACATTGGGGGTTGGGGGATCATTAATGTAACCTGTAAAGTAGTATTGCTTGAGGAAATTTGTCAGAATTCTCAGAAGCCAGTCCGGAGGAGCAAATGGCCTTGTGAAACTAGCGTAGTGCCCATTTGGGGAAAGTGTAAGCAGGTTATTTTTGTAGCTAAAGTTTATAGATTTCCTCTAAACCTGTGGCATGCAGGCAGTCATAAAGTTACTGTTTTAAGAAGAGGGCAGCTATATAAGGATACGGTCAGTGAAATCAAATGTGTGTCTGGCTGTGCGTGTTTAAAAAGTGACTGTCCGGAAAAGGTAGATGCCAGGATTCTCAAGAACTGTTCATCCATTTGGGAAACCAGAGAGAAACAAAAAAACAAAACAGAATTAAGTAAAAAAAGAGGTCCCAATACCTTTTGGAAACCACTTTGGGTTTTTTAGAGTGATTACCTTTTGTAGAAGTTAGAACATTTTGGCCAGGCCTCATTTTTAAATTTTAAACCCATTTTAAAGTTAAGGTTTTTTGTGTTTATGTGCGCTCCTCACCCACTCATCTGAAAATCCTTGAACTACACACAGCAATTACTCGCATACTCAGCAGCACACATACAGAAGAACTTTCAGACAGATTATTAATGGGGGGGTTTTAACCCTCAGCCTGACAGACGATCCATTTTATGCTATTTAAGTAACCATAAGTCCATTACCATTTGTGATAGAGTCAAAATTCAAATGGTTTCAGAAAGAAGTGAAGACATGCTTTTGGGATATTTGGTGTATCAAGGTGGCACAAAGCATTCACAAGGTACTGCTGTCTGAACACCGACAGAAAAATCAGCTCCACCTAGATTTTACCATGTATGCTTCACATTAGCACAACTCCTCAACCATTTCTGCACTAGAGAGAAAATTTAGATGGTTCCTGAAAGATAAGAATTATTTTGTAATTTTACAGCCAAAATTACAAAATAAGACCAGGCAGGCTGTAAAATACTTGGCTGATAAACGGTTAAAAAACTGTTGTTATTATGTGTGTTGTTTGGAAAAGCACTATAGTGAGAAGTGCATTTAGCCCCGTTTAGATCCAGATTTATTGCATTCATTAGCATTTTTGTTTATTTCAATTTCATGCTTGTAATGACAGATCCCACTTTTCTCTTTTTTCTGGACCAGTGCCCCTCTGTTACACTTGTGTATAATGTGCTCAAAGGAGTCCCCTGTGAGAGACCCCTCATGGGAAAAAAAGGATAGGGTAAGGGTTTGTGTGTTTTCATGTTCACTTGGCAAACCCCAGTACTGAGGGAGGCAAACTTCTGGCAGCTGAGTTACTTTACGGGGAATGGACGAGGACCTTTAAGCCATCAGTAGAGAGAGGGAAAAGCTCTGTTCCCAGGCTATTAATGTCAGCCATTGTAGAGACTGAATTCCCCAATGAGTTGATCAGTGATTAAGTCTGAGCTAATTGTGCTCTTTGACACGACTACAAAAGGATGGCTGCCCTTAAATTGGCCTTAAAGATTTTTGGGGCAAGTGCCAAGATTTTGTATGGATGGGAATTTGTTCCACAAAATGTTCATTGCTGATTGACACATTTTATTTTTTAATTTCCCAAGCTAAGGCATGATATTTACAGTAGTGTGTTCCTACCTCCTGTTGTCAGTTGTGAACATTTGCAAACACATTTGTCATGGTCTGCATCCTTTGTACTGAATTCACTTCCTGGCTGCCCAATGCTGCTTATTTTGCCTGCCGTTCCGCTGTAGCCTTTAAGGTGTATCCTGTAAAATGGAAAAGGGAAAATGAAGGAAGAAGAGGAAGTCTGTAATTTCTGTTCCTCAAAAGGCATTGCTCAACCTCACTTATGTACTTCTTCGGCCTAACAGCATAAGAACAGAAGCCAGCGCTATTTGATTTTGTTGATATTTGTGTCTAGCAAATATAAAAAAAACTAATTTTATTTTACGAGAGTGAGGTTTTTTTGTAATGCTATTTGTCTGTTTTCCTTTTAGTTATCCGGCATCGCTGAGCAAAAAAGATCTCAAAACCAAATTAGAGTAGAGTGGAGACCTCAATAAAGCTGTGTTGAAATGGGGCATTTCAAGCTCTGATTGTCAAATTTAGCTTCAGGTATAGAAGTCAGCTTTGACTGGAAAGCAAAAACATGTTTGGAGGTTGTCTTATTGTCGGGAAAGAATGTCTGAAAAACTGAGGCTTTTAATGTATTTCCTATTTTTCATGTACAGAAGAGCTTTAGTACATTTTCTTTGGGCTGATGCCAGTACATGAGGATCAGGAAATATATAGTGTTATACAGCATGAAACACTATCCAGGGACATTTCTAGAGTGGGTCCAAATAGTAGTAGTTGTTTAGCAGTTAAAATTTTATAAATGATAGTGATGAGGGACACTCTTTGTCTGTCAGAATAAATCGTCTAATACTAAAGAACTGTCCTTTTTGTACGGTAGTGATAAGTGTTCAAAGCAATTGTAGTGTCAACTCAATAGTCTTGTGTTTGTCAGTACGGTAAAGGATGCATACTTATGATGATCTAAAAGTTTGCATCCAGAGTAGCTGAAAACATTTTAAAATATTACACACATACTTTTCTAATTCAGATTCGACTCGATGTTCACGTGTGGGAGATTGCACTCTGCTGCATTATGTTGAGAATATACCTTGTTTTGAGGCTACTTGCTTCTCTATGTTTACATATTTAATTTCGTTGAGTTTTCAGGCTATGCTTTAATTATGTCATGTTATCTTGGCTCAAAATTGGCAGCAGTTTTTAGTATGTGTTAAGGATAGCAGTCTTCAAAAGTGCTTTCGTAACTGTATAATTTGCTGATGGGCTTTTTTTGTCCTTAATAACTTGAGCTGCACGAGCAGAAACATTTTGCTGCTCAAAGCATGAAATTGAACAAAATATTAATTAGTTGCCACTTGGGGCCTGATAGATTTATTTCAACATACTTGTAATTTTGTGCTTCATTGTCAAGAGAAAATTGGTCGTATTGTGAGAATCCAGAGTTTCCTTCCCAGTCACTCAGCTGGATCCTTAATTTGTAGGACTGTTGATTTGACAGTCTGGAGACAAATTCATTTCCTAACCAGAATTCTCCGGAAGGTTCTCCGAATCCCTGAAAGGACACAAAAGAAAACTTATTAAACTGTGAAAATCCTGCAGTCAATGCTTTTCAGTTTAACAAGGAGTGCACCAGTGGAAGATCAGAATGTGCTACATTTTTTACTATAACATTAAAAGTTATTTTTCCACTGAATATAAAATATTTAATCTGTTTACAACATCCAATTTAAGAAAAAATCACAATTATTCACTTCCACAATAAGAAGTTAATGAAAAAACCATGTCAGTTTTAACCACGCTTGCATTCATAGTGTCAGCCCAGTTGTATCCCACTTGTCATTGTACAATTTCAGGGGCATTGGCTGTAATAACAGTGGAATTGAATATGATACTTAAATAATGACAAAGAGCTGAAAATATGTAAAGCCTTTTTCCAAAATGTGAGGGGGAAAATGCTACTATTATTTTCCTGAACAGAAGATGGGCATTGCTTCTCTGTGTTAGTGGTTACGGTTTGTTCCTTCTTTGAATTACCTCAGAGGAGACAATCTCCAGCTCCTTAAAATATAGTCAATGGCCCAAACCAAATCTGACCACTGTTGGGCTGTTTGATTTGGAATGGAGGCCGTAGCCTGGGTAATATTATTTTTAAGGGAAGAATTTCTTCCTCGAAGCTTTTACCTTTTTGTACTCTTGCCACGTACGGTGAAAGTCAACACTGCCGTCAAAGCGTTTTTGTAT
Source organism: Oreochromis niloticus (assembly GCF_001858045.2). NCBI lineage: Eukaryota > Metazoa > Chordata > Actinopteri > Cichliformes > Cichlidae > Oreochromis > Oreochromis niloticus. Next base: position 19,495,574 of record NC_031978.2, read on the forward strand.
AACCGTCCAGCCACCTCCTTCTGTCTCCATGTCACAGAAAGCCTACAGACACAATGAAAAAAAGAGGAGTGAATATTTATTCAAATATAATCCTCTGTAAACAGTTCATACTTATTTATATTTTGACCTTGATAAAATAAATGTGTTCCAGGTTTCAGAAGTGCAGTCAGAAGTTTTTAAAAGTATCTAAGGAGATCACAGTTGTAGCTCAAGCATGCGCATTACGGATAAAAGTCAATGAACATTTTAAGCTAACCTCGCTGCCCTTTTTTTTAGCTGAATTTCTCCTAAAGCAGACCGATCTGTTTTAATAACTAACTGATAGGTGAGATCATGCCTGTATGAATGTTTCTGTACATTTTGAATGCATATTTTCAGTATGTGCTGGCACTCATACAAGTGTGCCTTACCCATTTACGGCTCAGTCACACAACAGTAAAAATAGGATGGCAACATCCTTGTCACTAGGAAGGCAACTTGCCTCCAAACAGTCATGGTCCAATTGGGACTGACTTCACTCTCCAACAGATTAGCGAAGGTTTGCAAATAATTGCTGCTTAATTTATAAATGCAGATGGATTGCCAACATATTTCAATCAGTCTGCATCAGTGAGTACAATTAATCTGCAACAGGGGACTCATCTGGTTGCATTTGCTTTATATTCCATATATGAAAGCAAGGTTGCCAAGCTCCTATATCATTTTGCAGTTAACTCAGAGCAGCTACATCACTATTTGAGAATGAATTTCTGTTTCCAATCTAATTGAATAGCTTTTTAATGCTTTTGCTGTGTACGTAGATGGCACCAAATTTGAGAGTTTTGTGGATTTTTCACTGTTAACTGCCGTATTGTCACAGATTGCATATCATCATCAACTTGCTGTTCAGTCACAAACTAATAGCAGACCGTCTTTGTCTTATTTCTGGTTTACCGCAATCTTAAGGCTCCAAAGTTGTTTTAGAGACACATTGATTGCGAGTGTTTGCAGATTTAGCCCTCATCTTCACAGCAACCATTTCAAAGGGAACAAGTTTAATGGGCAAGGTCACAGTAATTTTGTTTGTCCCATACCCACCAACCGCTGTTTTCTCTAGTATGACTGTAGCATGATGGTGTAGCATAAAACCAGTTAAAAAACAGTCAGTCAGTCCTACTTTACCTTAACCTCCATTGTATTGTTGGGTAATGTTAGCGTGTAGACACCACTGTTGGTATTTCCTGATTTGTAGATGGCAGCACAGTCCGTGAATGTAGTAGGTGTGTCCCGCATCATGACAGTTTTGGGCCCTGTAGAAGAAATTAACCTTTTTATTTTAAACAACTCACAAAAACTTAAAGTTTAAAAGACTTAAGCTGATGGGAAACAGCTAGCCTAGGTAGTATAAAATCAAACAAACTAGCAACAGCTTGTAGCTTCACCTTAACTGATATAATGGTATTGGCCTCGCCTTTTAATTTTACGTCAAGCTGTTTCAGCCTACATGTAAGGTCTACGGTCAGACTGGTGACCCCTGAGCAAATGTAGGTTGACATAAATGGTACTTAAAAGACCTCATACCTGAACTTTCATTTTAAAAGAAGTTACAATGGCCTGATGGGGGCCTGCCTCACCTCGAGCGGTGCCAGAAGCGATGTTAGAAATGAGGTTGTTCACAGTGTCCAGTAGCTCCTGCTGCTGATACTGCAGGGCTGTGTTGTTGGTTGAGACTTTGAGCAGTTGCTGCTCCAGCTCGCCGATGATAGCCGTCTGCTTCAGTATCAGAGTCTGGAGCTGCTCCTTTTCTTCTTGAAGCGTCTTCATCTCCACCTGCCTCTGCTCCTCCATCTCTTTTACTTTCTTCTCTAGAAAACTGAGGAGAAGCATGCAGGCTCAGCAGGTAGCTTCTTCATTGCCTAAATGCTGCTGCTAGTGAATTTGAAAATTTAACATTTTTTTGCATTTCGTTTGCTGTCCTCACCTGTTCTTGTCATTCAGTTTGTTGATTTCATTTGTTTGGACAATTAGTTGCTTTTCCAACTTGTTGGTTGACAAAGAGTTTTCAAGAAGCTGGCGCTCAATCCGAGTTGTATGATGAATAACCTAAAATTAAAAGAAAGAAATGAAGCACAGTGTCTCAGCCATATCTCATTATAGGTCATCCATTGATTCTGTAGACTTGAGACTTGAGATTGTGCTGTAAATGTTTTGTACTGTCTTTATGTCAATTGGTTGACAGTATCCTAAGAATTGGATGGACCCAAATGAAACACTCTTTTACTTTGGATATAATGAAATGAAATATTATTGTCAGGTTTAATACAACAGCCAATTTCCTGGAAATAAAAAAAACTTTAAACATGTAAATAAGTCCTAAATTTAATAAGAGTGAGAGATATCAGCCAAGAGCCAATCTGGACATGAATCTTTGTATTTCGTCATGTTGATCAAGTTAAACTCGGTTTGCACCTGCAGAGTGAACAAACAACCATTTTAAAATGGAAAAAAACATGACAGGAAAGAACAGCCAAGTTCCAATACAGCAGACATACCTGAACAAGGGGAAACTGAGAATCCACGTATTTTCACAAACCTACGTATTGAACTGCACTCTGGGGTTGGGGACCTTGCCACTAATTTCCCAGTTCGGAGGAACTGAACTCAGCAAAAAGCAGCTTGTTTACATGGATCCTAGCTGTGTGTCTCCAATGGAGCTGTTGATGTCTTTGAACAGACGGATGTCTGATTGTGACAAACTGATAGACCCTTTCTCTGGGAATACAAGTGTGCTAATAACAGGAAATGCTGTACAGTTGGCTCACATAAGGTCATTGACGTGTAGCCACAATAATAAACTGACGCCATCATGCCTGTTTTTCTCTCTGCTTATTTTTTTTTTAACACTTGCAAACGATAATATTTATTGCAGCGTGTCACAGAGTAGGCTGTTATTTCTGCTTTTGAGGAATAAACAAAATGTGCAGTTTCACCTGTGCCTCCACGTTGGTCAGTTTCCTTGTTTGCTCAGCAGTTTGACTTAGCAGGTTTGTCCCAATTTCAATCATTGTAGCTGTGTGGTTGTGTACAGCAGTCTGTTGGATTTGGATCATGTCCTGCTTCATGCTGTCCTGTATGTAGTTCTCAAGCTGCAAAAGAGAAGGATGATGATTAGGTTTAGACAGTTTTTGTGAGCTACCAATTCTCTTCATCACCTGGTCATTTTGTTGTGTACAATCCTGTATTAGGGGTAATACAGAGGTCCACATATTGACATTAATATGGGACACAGAGATTCTGTTTCTCATTGGTTGTGGATAAGTGAGAAATCAGGAGTTAAGTAAAATGTTTCTCATGAGCTAAAGCAACTTTCAGGTACTCGCTTATTCACAAGAGGTCACCACAGCAGGCAGCTCCCTTCCTAACGCAACACCCAAAGGGATTTGTGTCTCCTTCTGGGATTTAACGGGAGATGTGACGCTTGTTAGGTGAATATGTGAGCCACTACACCTCCTTCCCTAAAACTGTATGGACTCTGATAATATATATGTTTTATAATCTGTAACCTTAATAAATGTTAGTGCTTTGTGTATTTCATTAGTAATGTGGATGATAATGTATATATCGGAAATAGGGCGATAATACAGTGAAAACATGCACCAAGATTGATTTTTAAGATGGGACCTTGGGGATAGAAATTAACAAAAGTTGCCCATCATGAGGCCTTTTCACTAAAAACCTCTTTGAATCTAAACAAAAGTGGTTTGCAAGTGGTAAAAAAAGGAAATGATGACATAATAAACTGATAACTGTCTCGTTTCAGTGTCAAACATTGACGTAACCTTGCCCGTGTCAAACTTCTTAATAATTTAGGGATTTGTTCTCGTCTACCTTACTGTATTGCCAGATTTAGACCCAGACTAATCATTAAGTTATTTCCTGCATGGTGTTCCTGAGTGGCAATCAGGTCACACGACTCGTAAACAGGATGGAAGTGCTGAGTGAGAAGTTACATCCTTCATGACAGTGTGCAACTTGTGTGCAACTGGAAACCAGCGTCAGTTGAATATCGATGTTATCTCCTCTTAGTTAGCATAATCACTGTTGTTATTTATTCATCAGTCAGAAATGCAACAGCAGACATTTTATTTGACTATTAACATGCTAAAAACAACCAAAGGCTGCAATTAGTGCTGATTTTGTTTGTCTTCCTCTCTTGCTGTCTAGTTTGTTTATGTTCTCGGATTCACGCAGATATGTGGAAGGGTGTCATTTGAATTGTTGGCAGGATGTCCCATTGACAGTCAATGATCTAATCAGTTGTTTACTCTGTGTGCCTCAGAGGCGTCAGTGAGGGAATGACTGTGTTCCTCAGTCATGTGACGGACATTTTTTCTCCAGCTGTCATCAGTCGGTGCGGCATGAATAGTACTTTCAGTAATGAAATGAGTACACTCTGATAATAAAGCACAACAAACCTACTGATTTGCAACTTTTTCTTTCCTAATGTGCAACTTTATTTAAAGACCCCCAGTATATTTATTTGACTGCTGTGAAGTCTGGGAATTGCTTGTTTTCTCAAATTATTTTCTTTTCATCTAATCTCTTCCATCCATCCACCAAACCATTGATATATGGAGGTGTGATGAGATTTATAACCTCAGTGAGGCAGGGCTGTGAGGTATTCATTCAAACATGAAGCAGGCAATCTTTCAATTCACCTTAGCTACTTATTGTTTTTTAGGGTTACATGACATACATTTTTCTCAGTGGAGCTTTTAATCAAGAGTTAAAATAGAGTTTGAGCACTCTGGAAGGCTGTGCCTGAACACACTTACACCTGCTGGATTAGACCAGCCTGATTATCTTTGCTCTTCCGATGTTGAACAAATATGTCTCTTTTACTTTATTTGCGATGACAGTGTTCACCTCACTTTTAATACACATAACAAATTTCAGCTTAAAATTACTAAAAAGTCTCCCCACAGCTATTGGGTAGCAAAGTCATTGTCACAGTCAGCACAGTTTCCAAATGACAGTTGAGTGTTATCAACTGCTGTGAGTTTTCAGTTATTCATTATGGCAGAATTAAGAAATACTTTGGTTTGTTTTGTATATTAGTATATGCCTTAATACTTAATATGTCATGCTGCAGCTTTCCAGTAGTTATTAATAAATAAGCATACTTCGATGTGGAGTTAAGATTTATTTTTTCCTGGGTTTATACCCACACAAGGCTTTTGGATGTATATGCTTTTTTGTGCAGACTGTCCAAAGAGAAATCAGTTTTCACACCTGAGTTGTGAGTTCTTCTCCCAAAAGTGTTAATTTGAGGCAGACATGTAACAGATAAAGATAAGGGAGTCGTCTTCTGTGCGCAGAGACTGATGTGAAACAGATGAAGTGCGCTGCTCAAAGTAAAACCACATTTTTAGTGGCACATACTTAATTGGCAATCTTCTTTAGTCTGTAAGAAATGTCTGGGCGATCAGTACATTAGATGTGGCTTTGGATAAATGTTCGTTTGTATTGTGAACAGGCTTTGATTTCTGAGGCAGCTCTTGGGTCTTTGTGTGAGTATAGCGCCGTGTAACGGATCAGGGTTTGTTTTATGTTACAAGACGGGGATCGTGTCATCAAACTGTGAGATGCTTTTTGTGTTTCTGGCTCGTCTTGTTTCGTTCTGATCATTAATCACACTCTGAAAAGGCCCGGGAAAAGAAACATCTCGCTTCTTTTGCTTGGACATGTAATGGCTCAGTAAACTGAAAGGAAAGTGTGCATCCCCCCGTGTGGACACCTGCGCTGAGTCTTTGTCAGTCCGGGTTGAATAAAGGTGTCTCACAGACACTGAGCACATTTTTTTGTGTCAATTTTAAATGTCATTAAATCAGAATAGATTCTCAAAGAGCCTTTCATCCATTCATCCGTCCATTTTCCCAACCACTTATCCAACTTAAGGATGTGGGAGAGCTTTCAGAAGAGTCTTTCAGTCTTACAAAAACAAGTTTTGTTTTGTTTTTTCTTTTTTGTTGAATATGTGGTTGTTGATGCTGTGATTTCTTTTAACTGCTTCTATGTAACTACACAGTGAGAGAGAAAAAACTGTTCTTGTTTTAATTTGGTCAAAACTTTCTCATATCAGAGAGCTAGTGGTCAGACACAATGAGCCATTCACCACGTGAAATGTGCACGTTTCACATAATCGTCTGTTCCACCCGTAAAAGTATATTTGATACTTGCACATAAGTGTAGAGGCAATATGGTGAGAGAATAATTTACTAGTCTTTGCCCACGTTGGCACAAAAGATCGGCATGAAAGTATCTCCACTTTGACACCCCTGTGGTGACTCCTTCAGCTCTTCAGCACATTTTGTCCTCTTTCACATCATTGCAGTTTTTTGAGGGGTTTTTTTTGGTACCTACGCAGGCTTTCTGTCATTACTTTTAACTTACTGTGATACAGTTTAACCACTGAGTTTAAATTTCTTTCACTGATGTCATGGGTGTGACACAACTTTACCTTAAGCAGCCACTGCGTGTTGTTCTCCATGCTGATCTCCAGTTGTTCCAGCCTCTGAATTGACTCGTTGTCCGTAGGTCCGTCCTTCTGGACAGGATAGTTGTAGTTGTTATACTGAGTTTGGCAGTTATCCTGCTCAGGCAGCAGAAACGTATAGCTGCAAGGGCCATTTTGGATTTGATATTGTGTTTTCTCAGCAGCACTGAATCCAGTTCCCAGACCAAGGCACAAGCTTAAAACTAGTAGGTCCACATTCAGCATCTTCACTGTAGAGCGAGTTATCTTAAACTTACAAATAAACCCCCTTGGATTTTCAGGGCTTCTTTAATCTTATCTCTATCTGATTGGATATCTTCTTCTAGCAGCATCCAAGTGTAAACAGCTCTCTTGAGGTTCTGCAGGTTCCTTTTATTACCTCTCAGTGGTAGGAGGAGAAAAAGCCATCAGGAATGAGAGGTAGTGTGTCCTAAGGTTGATGGTCCCAGACTGCATGTGCTCGCCTTTCATTAGACCCCTGACCACTTGCTATAGTGCTTTAAACTGTGAGTTTAAACCACACCCTCTTCCCTGTGGCCAGTCACTGTGAAGAGCCCTGAAGTGGAGATTCCTTTCAGTGCACACTCGCTGAGCAACACACAGGAGCAGATGCACAAACTACACATCTTCCACTATATCCTCCACAATACCCACATGTTTTTTTTTGCTTTAGTTGAACAACTACTCAGGATGCAGCTGTCCACCTTCAGCACACTCTTTGATAGTAGCAGCGTCCATCCCATTCATTGCAAAATGTTTCCCGGTTTACAGCAAGCACCCTGAATGGGAGATTCAAAGGAAGAAGCCTCCATTTCAACTTTATTATTAACCATTTCCTGTTTTGTACATATAAGCAGTACCTACATTAAATACACTGTCCTCTTTTTTAATAAAATTGGTTTATTTGATAAGCTCAAAATGTCTTAAACTTTAAGATTTTCATTTCATGTCATTTATTATTTCCCAGTGGTTCAGAGTGGCCGTTTTATGACCTCTAATTAGAAAAACAACATAGCTTTTTTTTTTCATTTGCATCTACTTCAGAGTTTAAATGACCTTAGCAGAACCATGATTCACAAGTATAATGAAGCATTATATGCTTTTACCCTTGCAGACCAAAAAAGTCATGGGAAAGCTCTTTCTTTTTTCTTTCTTACAAAAAAAATCAATTTTTGCAAAGCAGTTTTTTCTGTTATGTTGGGAGTTTTCATCTCAGCAAGTTGTGGGTGTTTTCTGTAGCCTAGCCCATTCTTGTTTACACAAGCCCAAAATAGCCCAACAAAACATGGTCCCACACTCTTACACACAGGAAAGTGTAATTTTTTTTAATTTATTTATTCTCATTTATTTATTTTACAGATTGAATGTTTTTGAAGCCTTCTAAAAGGTGTTGTGATTTTCCAGCATGTTCTGATAGTAATTAGGAGTAATGGAGTATTTCCAGAAACTGTGGTGAACAACGCGCCTAAAATGCATGCATTAGCGATTTGTTTTTCTGTGGCTTAAATAATGTTTTGCAGCAGAGAGCAAAACATTATTGTGAAAACTAATGGTTACGTTTGATAGAAAATTAGGGAACTGGCTTCCAGCAGCATGTAATGATACAACCACATGCATCCATTTATTTTTATAATAACTATTCTGCAACACACAGAGTGCGTACTGTGGGGTCTTTTTGTCCAATTGGAGCACTATCTTGACATGACAAATTTGTTGTAGTCAGTAAAACGAATTTAAGGGCTCTGTGACATCAGAAATCGAACCACATGTGTGATGTGTATTCTAATCACATTTTAGTGACAACTAGAGGGGTCTCCTCAATGTCAAATTCAAGTTGAGAAAAAACAGGATCTGACTAAACTTACAACACACAAACATGCACAATTTTAATGTTTTATCAAACACACTGGACTCTAGTGCGGGCTGAAAAAAAGAAGGTAAACTAGTTCAGTAGCTCAGAACCTCCTTTAGCTGCAGCAGCCTCCATCAAATGTTTCCTGCACCACAAGTAGGAGGAATGTTGAACCATTACTCCTACAAGACTGTTTTAGGTCATCATTATTTCTGGGATGATTTGCTTGAACATTTAATTTCACTGAGTTGCTCATTCCACAACATCTTAGTTGAGGTTTCCTAAACACTGCTTCTCATTGTTTTCAACCTTTGGGTCATTTTCTCATTGCACCATCCAGCCTCTACAAAGCAGCAGGTCATGGAGTGCTCCCCTTACATTTTCTTGTGAAAACTTGTGGAGCATGTTGGTCTTTCAAAATGCTTTTGTAGCTGTTTGCCAACATTGAGCATCACTGTAATGCTTCTCATATGGTTTTGTCAAAGATGTTGCAATTGAGGCATGGTGCATACCGACCAATCTTTCTTGAGAAGATCAGATTGATGATTGTAGATTTACATGAATAGTACAGCTGCTAAATATTTATTTGATCCAGTTAGATTTGTTTGGATGACGTTCAGACCACATTTATGAGCACTCGATGCAGAAAGGGTTCACAAACCTTTTCTTGGGACAGTACAAATACCAAAACAGAATTGTAGGAAGTAGCCTGATGTAATAGTTATGGTATAAAGGAAATGTTACACATTTTAAGCACATTACCAAAGAGGAAGGACATGCAGTCATTGCAAAAATATTGAGTTTTTCAGGTGTTCAGGCTGAATCACCCACACAGTAGATTGATCTGCATCACTTTTAGTATTTCAGTTTATTTTACGGTCATTGAAAACTAAGGGAAGGGCAGGAACATCAACAGTGATTCAGTTAAATATACATCCAGTCCAGGGACCATTCATTCATTCGCTTTGTTTCACTGGAGTCAGAATCACAAATCAAAAACCTTACCTGATTTAACTTGACCTTATTTCCCCTTCGAGGTTGCCTCCTTCTGCACCTCTAGACAGCACAGCTTCTCTTTATGTCAGACTCAATTCACGGGACTTTATCCACTTCCCAAAAATGAAAGTGAAGGATAATCTTTTAATACACTGGAACAGATCCAGCGTGCATCACAAACACACAGATTCAGGGGGGCAGAACAAATTTCTTGGTATTAATATAAAAACAGCAACCACACCAATAGCGGATCTGGATGTGCCAGAGAACTGGACCTAGAAAGTGAGATGGGCTAAATTTTAAAAAGATTTTGGACTTTCATGGGTTGCGTTTATTGATTACATTTCATATGCGATTACGCCGTTTATAAATTAACTCAAGCATGTTTTTTTCCACATTATGTTAAAATAAAAAAAGGTTTTAGCATATATGCTGATGCAATGGGCTTTAGCTCGTCTCTACCCTTAAAAATAGGGTATTAATGTTCGACCAATACATTAATAAGATACAAACAGAATTGTGAGTTATGATAAATCTATCTGCTACTACTTTGAGGGTAGATGGTCTCAGTTTCTCGTTTGTGTCACACTTTTCACTGTTTCTCTATAGCTCCGAGAGCAGCTGGACAGTGTTTGTAGAGAGGTCTGTCACTTTCACGCAAACTACGGGCAACCTCACCAATATACTAGAGACCAGAGCAATAACAAGGAGGTTTTTGCCCACAGTATGGGGAATACACATTTTTTTCTTCATGACCTCATGGACCAATCTAAGCCTGTGTGACTGGGGACTTATTTGCTTATTTGCTCCTACATTGTCACCGTGATTGTCATTTGTCTTAAATGGCAGGCAAAAGAATTAATGTACAAACTTCTTCTTGTATGTGTGCTTCTGTTTTTCCTCCCATATTAGAGCTCAGATAAAGTCTTTTAATCTTTAATGAGGGTTAAATTTAATGTGATGCTATTTCCCGAACTCTTTACTCAACAGACTCTGATTTTGTGAATAAAGACTTAAAGCCTTGAAGTCTTTTTTTGCAGGTATTTGACTTGGTATAGAGCAGTTTGCCCCTTCAGTTTATCAGCTGAACCCTGCTGCATACTGCACAGAACTGTCGTGAGAATTTAGAGCATCACTCACCAAACTCGAAAAGAAAGACCCTCCAAGAAAATCACAGCTTCAGTCAGGCAGAGAGCTTCAAATAAGTCTGAGAACAAGGTGAGCTTAAAAAAATGAAACCAGGCACAGAGGTTGGGATTGTAGTTCAACTTTTTCTTGCCTGAGTTTTTGTGATTCTAATCAAATTAGAGTTATTTTACTTGGAAGTATCAGAGTTTGATCAGAATTTATCAATTTTCTACTGCAATAAACTATATTTGAGTGAGGTTTAGCATTCAGCTGTGGGTTGCAAATGTCTGCTTATACTAACAACAGCTGTTGCTGTCTAAATTGGTCTCATATGGTGCAGTGATTGTGCGTTGGTTTAGGCCGTGAGGGTGTGTGCCTCACAGCCAAACTGCTGCTTTATCTCCAGCAGCCACCTTCAGGCTAGTTTCAGTATAGCTGAATGAATAACATTTTTAAAATTGACTTGAATTTATTCATCAGCAGCACAAATCAGTATCATGTAAAAGTGACTTCAGGGAAGAGTGCTCTATTTGCCTTTTTTAGTGTCGTGCAGGTTGACAGCACTGATCTTTAAAATGGAGAGAATTGTTTTCATGTTTATCAGAGAAAGAAAAGCTATGACTCATATTTATCAAGTTTCCATTTGAAATCTTGGTAGAACTACAAGGGACAAAGGTTTCCTGAAAATCCGAACACACAATGAATTCTGGGAAGCGTGCCAAAAAACCTAACAATGTTTGATGGATTAGCGAACACTCATCGGGAGATTAAATTGACTCATAATTCCTTGTAAAGTCACACAATATGAGTTCATGATTATTCTGTGTTTGTCTCTGCTTGGCCACCGTGGAGTGATTGTGGTGGTGTTTTTGCTTGTGTCCCCTTTTCATGACTGTGTGGGCATGTACAGTTTATACTGTACTAAACCGACAGCTCACTTCCTCACAGACCTTTTTTCCCCCGCAGATGGCATTTTGACACGTCACAGTCGATAAATCTCAGGACTAAATAATGAAAAGAATTAAGTATAAATTGCTTCTTTCTCAGGGGCCTTGAAACTGTGCATGATGGCACATTCTTAATCTGTCATTACCTGTTGTGAGACTGGAATATAATTCATCCATGGTTAATGGTGCTAGTAGTGCCTGCATGTTTACTGCTATCACAGGGCAAAATGATGTGAACATGCTTGTGCTTATTAATCCAGAGTTTGGTAAAATCATATAATCCCCATTAGAGCTCATAGACTTCATCCACACCCGCTGTTATAACACGAAACAATAGGTAAACACGGGTGTTGCTAATGACGTTAATGAGAGTCCTGCTTTCATTTAGAACTGAGCCCAATTAATCAAATTAGTAGCACCTGATGTTAACCACTATTTCATGTAAGAGAGATTTAACAGACAGAGCGATGACACATCTTTTAAGTTAACAGTTAGTTTTTCTGCAAAGGCATCTCTGTTATTATGTATAGTTGTGATTAATGACATGTTAAAGGTGGAAAACATTTGATGTGGCAGGTTCAGTGCCTTTAATTTAGCTTTTAGACATTTTGAGTAATGCTCTTTGCACTGTCAGAAGTTGGATTACAAAAAAACTGTCATTACTATGCTAATTAATTCCTGGAGTCTCTTTATTTGAGTCAGCATCAAGAAGCAGACAACAAAGTCTGCCACACATGCAGAGCTGTAACTTTTACACTTCTGTTTTTGTGCAAAACATTTTAATGAACTCTGGATTTGCTGTTAAAGAGCCAGAATAGCTTCTAAGTCTTGTTTCCAGCTTTTGTGCTGAGGTATGCCAATAAGCTGCTGGCACTAACTTCATATACTCACTGGCACGTCATAGGTTACGTCTTACTATTAATGAGTTGGAAGACCTTTTGCCTTCAGAATTGCGTTACTACTTCATGGCACCGATTCAACAAGGTGTTGGAAACATTCCTCAGGGATTTTGGTCCATATTAACTCGATAGCATCACACACTTGCTGCAGATTTCTCAGCAGCACATCCATGATGTCCCACTGATCTCCCACTGCTTCACATCCCAAAGGTGTTCTGTTGGCCTGAGATCTGGTGATTTCACTGTCATGTTCAAGTAAGCAGTTTGAGATGATTTGAACTTTGTGACACGCTGCTATATCCTGCCAGAAGCAGTCCTCAGAGGATAGGTACACAGTGATTGTAAAGGGACGGGCATGGTCAGCAACACTGCTTGGGTAGGCTGTGGCCTTTAAATGATACTCACTTCATACTAAGGGGGCCAGAATGGGTAAAGACAATATTCAGTTCAGGTCAGGTCATTTCGGAAACAGGCTCAGGGATCCCCCACACATCACACCAGACTGACCTGTTGATTCAAGGCAGATGGATCCATGTTTTCATGATATTTATACTAAATTCTGACCCTACCATCTGAATGTAGTAAAATAAATCCAAAACTCATTAGGCAAGTTTTTTCTCCAATCATCTATTGTTCAATTTAGGTGAGCCTGTGTGTATTGTAGCCTCAGTTTCTTCTTCTTACCTGATAGAGGTGTCACCTGGTGTGGTCTAATGCTGCTGTAGCTCATCTACTTCAACTTCTGATATGTTTTGTGCTCAGTTATGCTAAAGCCCAAGTGAAGCAGTCTTGCCATTCGTTCTGGCATGAACAAGGTATTTTCACAAAGAGAACTGCAATACACTGGATATTTTCTCTTTTTCAGAACCTTTTCTATAAAGCCTGAAGTTGGTTGTCTGCAAAAAATTCACATCAGCAGCAACCGTGCTGTCTTTAAAGTTGCTTTAATCACCTTTATACCTTATTTGTGATGCTGAGATGTAATTTTTTTTTATCTTGATCTTGAAGAGGTGCTCAGGTGTACGTGGGTCTAAGTGGCTGCTGTGCGTAAAGGTCCCAAGCTTATTTTCTGAAACAGGAAAACATAGTAAAAACAGTGCACCAGTGCAGCGTTTGATTGTCAGTTTTCTTCACAGATCTGTCGTCTCCAGAGGCACCTGTCTGCTGGGGAGCACCAGCAGGACCTGTTCCAAGGTCAGCCTGCCATGTTTGTGTCTCAGCACTCGCAGCCGCCCACGCAGAACCTGGTGGAGCTGATTGAGCTCTGTGGAGGGACAGTCTGCAAAACTGTGCGGCAGGCGGGAATCTGCATAGGGAAATACAGCGGCAGGAGGCCAGAGGGGAGCAGGATCCTGTCTGAGCAGTGGGTGTTGGGTGAGACATATTCTGCTCAGTTCTGTGATTTATCATGTCACTATAATAGCATGTCCCTAATAACTTTGTCTCGTTTTGTGTGGTTTTATTTCAGACAGTATCACACATCTGAAGCAGCTGTCATACGATAACTATGAGCTGGAGTGACCACCACTGACTTTTCTTACTTTCTCTCTTTTTCCTATTTTTCGGAGTATGAAGTGTAGTTTTAACAATTGAATGTGTGACGGTGTGCGATTGAATAGTTTACCTCATTTCTTCCATGCAGTATTCATCTTGGGCAGATTTCTTATCTTTCATTGTGTTCATAGATTTTTTGTTTACCTTTTGGGACTGTTGAATAAGAAAAAATCTCAGTTACTGTGAAACCTAAAACACTGTTTTTCTTACTTACTTATTTACTGTCCTGGGTTAAAGCAGCAAGCACTACTGTGTAAAAATGAACAAAATAAGACAATGTGAGTTTAGAAATCCTTAATGAGCCAGTTTGACATTGTAATTAAAAGGTAAATTTTGTGTGATTATAAATGTTTTTGCAATATCTCTTTTGAATAAATACTTTATTTACAAAAAATGGATTTTGGACCTTCTTTCCTGAACTCCTGGATCAAAATGTACAATAAAAATAACTTATTTTTCTTTGCTTGTTTGTCATCTTATGTATTATTGATTTGTTGTAGTGTAATGAAATGATTACTCCTTTGAGAGTAAAAGCTTGGTCTTGGTCAAAACTCAGCGGTGAACTGAAGAAGTGTGATTGGAGTCCACTCAGCAGGGGCACTGGATGATAGATGACAAGCCTGATGTTTCACAGCTTGGACTCTGACACCTATCATCTTTTCACAGCAGACAGGGAAATAAACACATTAACATAAATACAGATGGATAAATGCAACTGTCACAATTTTTTAGAAACACACACTTAATACATGGAAGATGTGTGCCATTTTAACTGATCACTTTTGGAGCTTCATACCAAGCTCAGTAAACTAAAGAGCAGCGCCAAAGTCAGCATCATAAATTTTGACTCCATTTACCTGTTAGGTTAGCAAATTTTATCATCATCTGCAGATGATGATTAAAAAAAAGAATATTCTAGAAGGGATTGTAAATACTTTTCAAATGCCAGAAAATGGGTCTGGGCTTTCAGTCTATTCTCAATAAGCACCACATACCTGGCATACTATACCCACCTACCTAAATAACATATTTTCTGTGTTTGTAATTGGCCTCATGTCCTCCTGTGTCTGAGTTTTTAGAACAACTTACTGGCTCTGTTAGGTACGCCTGTTCAGTCGCGTGTTATTACAAATGTAACTGGTCAGCCAATCGCATAGCAGCAACCCAATGTGTTTAGCTGTGTAGATGTGGTCAAGATGACCTGTGGATGTTCAAACCAAACATTAGAATGGGGAGCAAAGGTGATTTGATTATATCATTGTTGTCGGTGTCAGAAGGGCTGGTCTGAGTAATTCAGAAACTGCCTCTCTACTGGATTTTCTCACACAACCCTCTGTGGGGTTTACAGAGCATAGTCTGAAAAAGAAAATATTCACACTAGATAAAACACCTTGTTGAAACCAGAGTTGGCAAGAAAATGGCAAGACTGCTTCTAACTGATGGCAACAGTAACTCAACCACTCATTACAGCCAAGGTGTGCAGAAGAGCATCTCTGAAAGCACAAGACATTGAACCTTGAAGTAGAAGCAGCAGAAGACTGCATCCGGTGCCAGTCCTCTAAGCTAAGAATGGAAAACTGAGGCTATAATTCACATGGGCTCTACAAAATTGGACAATAGAAGATTGGAAAAACTTTGCCTGGTCTGATGAGTCACAATTTCAGCTGGTGGATCAGAATTCGGTGTAAACAACATGAAACCATGGATCCATCCTGCCATGTATCAACAGTTCAGGGTGCAAGGTGTAATGGTGTGAGTGATATGTTTTTGGAAAACTTTGGGCCCCTTGGTACCAATTGAGCATTAATTAAATCCATCTCTTTATGACCACAGCGTTCCAATCTTCTGATGGCTCCTTCCAGCAGAATAATGTTGTGTCCCAGTGTCCCAAATAATCTCAAACTGGTTTCTGAAACATGACTGTACTCAAATGTTCCCCACCGTCACCAGATCTCAATCCAATAGAGCACATTTGGGATGTGGTAAAATAGATTTATGCTTTGTGGATGAGCGGCCAATAAGTCTGCAGGAACTGTGCAGTAGATAGATATGTGCTGTGGTGTGGTATGCAGGGATGCTTTTGTATCTTTGGTGTATAGATAGCAAGAGAAACCTAGTATACCAGGCACTGCAGACATCCCCTGCATAAATCTGCCAATATTTACATCATCAGCCTCAGTGTTCCTATTAATTAACGTGCATTTTCCCTTTAAAATAAAATAAACAGAAAGCTCTGTTATATTTCCAACTATAAATATTACTATTACTATCTTTACTTTTAAAAATAAGTACTAATAGCGTTAATATATTCACAAATCATATTAAGCAATCTCCACGTGTGTCCTGAGATAACTTTTGACGCCACATGTTCTCAAACAAGAGAACAAAAATGAGGCTTTTTGCTGGAAAGAAAGCCAAAAACGCGGCATACGCCTTTAATATTACAACATATGGGTCTCGTGGTGCACTGTCGCTGATTGGCTGGCCCCCATTACGTCACGTGGCCAGTCGGTTTTACCCGGCGTCATTGCGTAGGGAGGCGTGTGTGTGACATTTGCGGTGCAAGAAGCTAGTTTGAGAACAGCTAATCGGGTAAAGATGAGGACCCAGAAAAGAAAGTAGGAAATATTTTTTCCGTTTAGCATCAGGGTCGAGCTTTGGCTTTGACTTGGTCATGGTTCCCCGATTAGAGAAGATACTTTATGTCAAATGTAGCGTTTGGTAAAACTTCCTGTGTTGGCGAGCACGTTGAGTAGTTAAGCTAATGCCTTTTTTTTCTGAACTTGTAGTAAACGTGCAGAGTTCAGGCTGAGGACGTGTTCCGGTTTGCTGTCCTGAGATGTCCGTACTAATATTTGATAACTGAAGTTTAATTTTATGCATTGCTGTATGGCTTTAAGCGCTTGAGCCGACTTGACAAACTGCGTTTTTTTGCACACAAGGTTAAAATTAGCTTTAGCCAACTAGCTCCTCACTCCCTTCTTGCTGCAGCTTGATCACTTTTCCTCCGCTGACTAGTCGGGACAGGTGTGCTGAAATTGGGCCAGGTGTGGTGTGTTGTGGGATACCCAGGGTGCACTGCTACTTAATCACGGCGTGCGCTGACAGTCCACTTCAGGGATTTTCTGCCACTTCAGTGGAGCCAGAGGTGCAATCATGCTGCTCTCTTTGGTTGTGCACACATACTCGCTGCGGTACTGGTTTCCTGCTACGATCATGCTGGGGACAGCCCCGGCTTATCTGCTGTCATGGGGGGCTTGGCGCTTGCTGTCAACTATCTTACCATCGAGTTTGTACCACAAAATAGACGACCGGTTGTACTGCATCTACCAGAGTATGGTCCTATTCTTCTTTGAAAACTACACAGGAGTTGAGGTGGGTGATCCTCCACTCTGTGTGTGGGTTATTTTACCCACTAATATCTAGTCTATGAATAGAAAAACAGACTGTCTTAAGATACAGCTGCCTCTGGATGCATATGTCTGCAGGTTTTCAACTTACAGCGGATTAAAGTCTGTGGAGAGCATTGCACTTTTTCAGGTCTCTGTATCTGTTAAAACCGTTGGGGTAAATGTATAAAATTGTAAGAGTGTGTGTACACATTCAGCCCAGTGAACAAGATGGACCAGATACATTGCAAGAAAGTCTGCATTCTTTGGCACTGCTGTTGCCACACCTAGAACAATTGGTGGTTTTCGTACGTTAACGTGTGTTTACTGAGGGCAGGTACAGTGGTGTAGCTGGCTGACCTTTGCCTTTAAAATGATTAATGTCATAAATTCATTGCAGTGTACCATCAAATGGAGCCTTCTTAAATGTGCTGTAGTGTTTGAGTAAATTCTTTTGGATTCATTGCAAAGACTCAAGTTTTAATATTTAATGCAACAATATAAATGTTAATTTTACAGTGATGTAAAATTAACATTTATATTGTTTCGCTCTGTGAAGTCAAACTAAAACTGAAAATACAGTTAAGTCTAAAACTGCCATCCACTGGGCTGGATTGGAATCTTTGCTAGGCCGATTCTGTCCCTTATGTCTTATGTTCAGCTTTTTGCTGACATGTACACGGCCTTCACCCTGCTTTCTTTTCTTTTTCTGTAGATTGTTATTTATGGAGATATACCAAAGAACAAGGAGAATGTGGTTTACCTGTCAAATCATCAATGCACAGGTACTTAATCTGAATATCAAGCTTTATAAAATGTAGTCCAATGTAAAGCACTATTCAAACATCTAACCTTTTCTTTTGTTGTAGCTGACTGGATCATTGCTGACATGCTTGCCATCAGGCAGAGCGCTCTGGGTCATGTCAGATATGTCCTTAAAGATGGACTCAAGTGGCTGCCGCTATATGGATGGTATTTCTCTGAGGTAATGTATCTGTGTGAGTATGAGGAGGTCATTTTTAAGATTAAGAAGAGACCAGCTGCTTAATCTGGGGTGCCTGTAGTTCAGGAAGTAGACAGGAAGGTTGGTGGTTCCAGTCCCTGGCAAGATACTACTAACCCCAAGTTGCTCTCCGATGCAACCATTGGAGTATGAATGTGTGTGAATGTTATATAAAAAGCATTTGAGTAGAAAAAAGTGCTTGTATGAATGGGGCAAGTTGTGTAAAGCATTTTGAGAGCTCAGAGTATAAAAGCATGGCACTGTGACTGATATTTATTGCATTATTATACAACATGAGTGCTCATGGGTTACACCAGTGCTGCAACGTTGGCATTCCATTTGAACTTAACCTGTAAAGTTTCGTCTGTTTATCTTGGATCATTAAGACGTCATGGTGTGTGCCTTTGTCTTACTTCCTGCTAAAGTAGTTAACCTGACATATTTTGCCACAGTAACAACACACACATACACAGATGGATATAAGGGCTGGTTTGGGGGAAGTAAAAAAAAAAAAAAAAAAAACGATTCTACCATGCCTGCCAGGTGTATGTCTGTATCAACATGTTTAAGTTGCGCTTCTTCTCTGTAAGAGTGGAAGGGAGTTGTCTCTGAATGCGCTGCATTGTTTGCAGCCTCAGCTCAGCTCAGAATAAAAAAAGGCTAACCCCAGTGTGGCCGGGTGATTACCACAAACACTCTTCTAACATGTGAGAATGATGTCTAAAAGAGGAAGAGTCTTTGACACAATAATTTTTTTGTTGTTTGTGTGTGGTGAATGGTTTGTAACAAAGCTTTCGTCTCAACTCCAAAGTCTCAGTTTGTTGTTGATGAAAGCACACCTAAGCCAAGAGACCATACTTAGGATTGGGGTCACACCATCTGTAATGGTCATTATCACTGATTTCAATTACAATAAATTTATATAGCGCAAAAAATATAACAGCAGTCTTATCAAGGCTCTTTATGTTGTAAGGTCAAGACTGTACAATATTAGAAGTTCCTACAATCACACAACCCATTTTAAGCAAGCACTTTGCAACAGTGGGAAGGAAAAACTCCCTTTTAACAGGAAGAAAACTACAGGAGAAACAAGCTCAGGAAGGGGCAGCCATCCAAGACCATTGGTTGGGGTGAGGGGAAAGAGACAATTGTTCTGAACCCATGAGTACTCATTAGAGTACTTGTTAAGAAGTTTTGGAGCTACATGAAAACACAAATGTCAAACCAAACCCATCTCTAAACGCAGCCTTCATTTTGCACAATTGTTCCATAGCATTTAAAAAAAAAATCTCTGCTATAAACATATATATAGTGCTTTTCTACTCAATAGAGCACTTTAAGTCTCACTCACCCAATCACTTCTATTCATACACGCACTTTTTCCATACATGCTTTTTTTTTTGTTTGTTTGTTTGTTTTGTAATACATCAACACTGTGATGTATGCATCAGGGACAACTCGGGGTTAACATCTTGCCCAAGGATACTCTGACACTGAGCAGAGCCGAGGATTGATCCACCGACCTTCTGATTAGTAGACCTGAACCACAGCTACTCTATTAATGTGCTCAAAACCACCTTTTCGATAGTTCCCACTTCAGTTCATATCTCAGGAACCACATTTTGCCCACATTTTGCTCTCAAACACACACACACACAGACTTGCATGGTCAAAACAGTACTAGCCTGCTCCTGGTGGTACAGATAACTTGACTCACTTTCATTGCGACCTTTTCTCATTCGGATGTCTTTTTCTTCTAACTAGCACGGGGGAATATATGTGAAACGAAGCTCAAAGTTCAATGAAAAGGCGATGAGGAAGAAGCTCCTTGCTCAGACTCAGCGTGGAGCACCGGTAACTACACATTTTCAAATATTTCCTAAATGTAAATCTTTTTTGTCTCTTAAGTTGAAACAGAAGAGGCTTCAAAATTTAAATTGCACGTAATTATATTCTTAACACAGGAAATGAAAAATGTTTTGTTCAAAGGTCATTTGAAGCTTATTACCATTTCAACACTTTTTTTTTTTTTACCTCCTGGAATATTTATAAAAACAAGATAGTAATTGAAATTAAAGTTATAAATATTTCACGTTTTTTTTGTTCTGTGTCAGTAAAATGTTTTATTTTCTGCCATGGGAAACAGGCAGCAGTTTTTACTCCATCAAAATGGATAACTGGACGTTTTTATGTATTGAGATTCATTTGTGTTGTGTGTTTGTTGCGTGCAAGGACTTGCTTTTAATCGCTTTTTTGGATTTGACTGTGGGGGATTAGTGTTGCCTGTGCGTATGTGTGTGTTTTAGCACAAGTCGTCATGGTTTCCAAAAGGCACACTGTGAAAACTGTGCAACACAGTTCACTGCTGATAGTTGCTGCCCATATAATCAGTTGTTAATGCAACAAGAATTTGGAAACTGAGAAAAGAAACTTACGATCATATTAATGAAGACACAAATTTTCACAAATGGTTTGGTTTGGCTGGAATCAGTAAATCCCACTTGGCTGTGGATGCCAGTTATTCACATTGGTTCAAACTGCTGCATAGTTTCATTTGGTGCAAATGTTGTCATAAAGGCATCGGCACAGGTTGGGCAAAAGTAGATGAATCAGATACAGCCGGGGCCTGGGAAGCAGGTTTTGTGTTCAGGTTAGCTGGAATCTAAACTGGTATGAATCAAGATAATGAAAACATTTTATCAGGTTTTCTTTTAAGCCTAAACAATGTTGGGTTTACAGCTTCCTTCTCAACAAATAGTACATTTGTTAGAAAACTCTCTTTGATTTCATGTGCTTTTTCTCCTCACAGATGTACCTCGTCATCTTCCCTGAAGGAACTCGGTATAATCCAGACCTCAAGAATGTTATCGCTGACAGTCAGGCTTTTGCTGCGAAAGAAGGTAGAGTCAGGATAGCAGCCACTCACTGCTGTACTTGTGCATACTGATTCAGTTCAGCCCACTCAGTCAGTAAAACAGCTGACTTAAATTTAGTTCTGTGACCTTCTTTGGCCACTAAAACATAACCTGCAAATAAAACTTTCTTGAGCGTTATCAGATTAATGTATTTTAAAGTTTAGATGTGATAACAAATGAGGAAAAACTGTATAAAACTAGAAGCAGAACCGGATTCAGTAGGATTAAGGCCTCAGAAAGCTATATAAATGCTCATGAATATAAAACATAGATTATATGGAACAGTAAACATATCAAATGAAAACCTCACTAAATAAAAAATATTGTAATACTGGTGCTGTGCTGAGAAGTATCCACGTTCCACCAGCTTTTACTATTTTGGCACCACCATGAAGTGCAATGAACTGAAACAGTTGAGGGGCTTGTGCTGCTTTCTGCTCACAAACAGCCTCGATTCTGCAGAGATTAAGACTATCTCTGGGCCTCAGCACTGAATATCACCTTCCCCCATTAATCCAAATAAATCGCTCTGGAGAGCTGACATGTGCACATGACATTATCTGTTATTAGTGTGGCATTAGTGAGCAGAGGACGGTGGCACACCAACCTAGGATCCACCACGCTTTGCTGTGAATATCTCAAACAGCCACATTCACATTTGTTTTTCTTCATTTTGTGGGGGATTCTAGCCGTCACCTGTTTTACAGTAGAGCAGTAGAGCTGGCAGGAAATGAGGAGAGATGTGGAGATGGCGCACAACAAAGGTTCCCATCCACACTCGTGTATGGGAAGGCATCTACGTGGCTCATAAATCACCAAGACACCAGGACTGTAATATGTAAAACACTGGTTTGCATAGGCTGATAAGAAACAAATTTATGACGGTTTCTACATATTTTTCACAGGGCTCGCTGTCCTGAAGCACACTCTAACACCCAGAATGAAAGCAGCTCACGTAGCCATCGATACTATGAAGGGCCACCTGGATGCTGTGTATGACGTCACAGTGGCCTACGAGGGAACGCTGGACAGCTCCGGGCAGAGGAGATCTGCACCAGCGATGCCAGGTATGCAGGCATGTTGTTTTAGACGCGGTTCAGGGGGGGTTCTGTTGTTGGTGTTACAGCTGATTACGCGCACTTTTATTTCTGTAGACGGCAGTTGTTGTTGCACGAGATATGCTTTGGTTTGCCCGTAACAGCGACCTCAGTTTGCTTTCTTCTTAATCAGTGCATCCTTAAACACACACGCACACGTAGTATTATTAGTCCTTCAACATTGTAAACGACGCCACCGGTAATTAATCACACAGCAAACATCACCTATTAACAGTCACACCTTCCTGTAAACAACATGACTCGGTGTTTTGGAGCCTTTGATTATTCCGTGTTCCCAGTTGTTCAACAAGCGCTCTTTGAATGAGTTAAAAAAAACAAAAAAAAAAAACATCCCGTTTCAGGAATAAACATCTGTGTGTTTCTAGAAAACAGAACAGAGAATAGAAAAGCATTCCTGTCCTCACGCACTTCCTGGCCTCATGCGGTGAAGGTGACGGTGGTGATTTCACAAGGAGCTGGAAGTGACTCGAGGCTGCCAAAGCAAATGTTTTTTTATCAGGGTGACTAAATTAGCATTCAACATATTTCTGTAGTCCTTTTAATAGCTGCAAATTGAGAGGATAAATTAGTAATTTACTGCATAATATAAATTATAATATTTTCTGCTCCAATTCCTGTTTTACTTAAAAAATAAAGCAACAAAGAAAACAAATTCGCAATATTAAATGTAACACATTATTCTGCCGTTCTTCTCTATCGGGTAATGTTTTTAAACAAAAACAACTATCGATTAATTGTGTACATTCACTTTATCTTAAAAAATGAATCATGGTGTTTCTGTGGCTGGTTGTGGTTTATCTTTAAGCTGTATTTGAGTGTGTCACGTTTGGTGTCTGCTGAAAACTAATTTACTTGGTTTGCAGAATTACTATTCAAATCAGAATGGCTTGTTGATTTGATTGCAGTCATTTCAGTGCCTCCATGGGAGGCCTCTTGTTTTGATAGTTGTAAATGAGGGGTGGTTCTTGCATCGCTACAACAACATTAGCATGTGGTCCACGACTTTTTCTTCGTAGTCACAAAAACATGGTAAAAAAAAAAAAAATCGTAGCAGCCAAAATGTACCTGATTTAAAAATAACTTTATAAACTTATTGGTTACTTCAATTTGTTCAGTGACTGTGAAAGGGGGGGGCTGGATAATGCTATTGCAAATAACAAAGTTTTATGTCCCCTTTTTTATTGAGTGTATTAAAAACAACAACAAAAATCTTTAAACTGATTAAATTATAACTTAAGAACAAATGCTTGATTGTTACCAGCGATTACAAATTATGTTATCTTCTGGAGTACTACTTGCATACGATTACACATATTTGTAATTTTGCTTTTGTACTTCACCGCAGCTTTTAAATCAGTTGATGTGATTGAAGTGCATATGTTCAGCTCTAGATGAAAGGGAATAAGAGAGAAAAATAATAAAATCCATGAAGTGTTTCTGAATTACAGCAATTTTTATACAAAGTTCCCAATTTTTCATTCTCAAAATTAGTTTGACAATTGACTGACAAGCAGTTTCATGGCCAGATGAAGCCCCGTCCCTTTTTTATGATAAATGAAGGAGACATGATATCTGAAGATGAGTCGGTATGTTGACTTAGTATTTTACAGCTTCTCACTGTGATTGTAAATAAGGGGCCAAAGAGATATTAGTGCACGTGAGCGAGGCTGTTGTTAGGCTGTCAGGTTATCAGAGAGACGGCAGAAGTCTTAAGTGTCCAAATCAACAATCCGCCAGCTGCCTTTGCTAAAAAGAAGACCGGCCAACAAAAGGCCTAAAAGACCACAGAAGACGGCTAAAGTGCACAATGACGTTGAGAAAGACAACTTCACAACATGTAACCACACACAAAGTATACTCTCAAGGAGGCAGGAGTGTTATTGTCAAACACCTTCTTGAATGCAAGTGCAGAGGGGAGCGAACTCAGGAATGTGAAGGACAGATTACACTTTGCCAGAAAGCCTCTAAAAGCGTCTGTTCTGCAATAATATTGGACCAAAGAAATAAACATGAACTTGTATCAATGAGAAAAGTATGGAGAAGGAAAGGTACAGCTCAGACCACCTGTCAAACATGGTGGCAGCAATGTTGTGACATGGGCATCTGTGGTCCACATGCTACAATCAGTCCTTTATAATTAGAAATGAGATTAGTTTGTTCAAATACTTTTGAATAAAAACGGCTCATGCAAAATATTTGTTAAAGCCGTCAAATTCCTGCTAAAAGGCTGCATGTTAATTACACGTTATTTGTTTGAGATCCACTGTGGCGGCGTGATCGGAGGCAAAATTGTAAAGACCATCCTTGTTTTAAATGTTATGGTCAAACTTGTAACTGCACCGCTCATGTTAGCAATCGGTTTGTTCTTTCAACTCGCGAGATCAAAGATTCCCTCTCTGTTTTTATTTGTTAAAGATATTTGGATCATAGCGAGTTGTTTGTCACTTCACAGCAGAGTTGTTTTCCCTTCCAGGTGATTGTTTTTTAAAGGTTGTTTTGCAGCATTGTTCTGCTCAAACACACATGACATGCAGTCATTGAGATTGAGCTTTGATTTATGAAACGCTTTAAGAGTCTTTTAGCTTCTCGGTGCCAAACACGAGTGTCTGCAGCCAAGAAACCCAAAAACAGGATTTAACCCCCCGCAAGCATGAGGAGGAAATGCACCAACACTGCTTTGCACCTTAAGAATGACTCCGGCGTTTTTATTGTGCGTTACAGTAAAAATATTTTCATCCGTCACAGAGTTGTCGGCGCTCGTTAAACTGGCACACATTGTGTGCGAAGGTCAATTTAAATCCGGGCAGCCGCTGATGGAGGTGCTCTCTCCAGCAGTCTTTCGCTGCCGACTTCGATCAAGTTTCCTCTTTTGGCCTCAGTGCCACATTTCCTGATGATATTGCATGTTGTGGAAACAGGAACTTGAAGGTCTCCGGGGATAGACGAGCAGCCTTGAGCGTTCACACTTGGTTACGCTTTTATATATGACCTCCTCAGATGTGTGACTTTCTGTTTCTTTGCTTAAGTGCAGACTGACAGTTTAATTTTAACACACTGTATGAAGAAAAGTTGAAACTGAAACATTAAATTATCATATTTGGAAAGATGTTTTGTCTTTTGTGTCTTGTGATTTGACACCAGTGACTGTTTTGGAATTACCTTCACCTAAGTGATTTCATGATATCAAGCTTCCTTCCTTTACTGGTCTTTACTGGGCAATTGCATCACAGCAGCTCCAGTCCATCACTGTCACCTCGTGTTGGTTTTTAAGCGTTTACTGTACGTGACGTTGCACTGACAGGATTTTCCTGTTTTTGATTGGTCTTTTTATGGATTAATTTTTTTTTCTCTTTGACAGAATTCCTCTGCAAAGAATGCCGCCGCATCCACATACACTTTGACCGTGTGGACATAAAAGAAATTCCCTCAGAGCCGGCGTTTTTCCGCAGATGGCTGCACGATCGCTTCGAAATCAAGGACCGGTGAGTGTGTGCGTGCCTGTGTGTGAGAGCATGTACACGCACGTGTGTGTGGAGTAATTAATCATGTTGAAATTGCATGTCATCTAGTCAATATGTGAGCTGTGAGGTGTTTTTGCAGAATGACTTCTTTTGTGCGCCACCGAGAGTGCTACAGAGAGATAAACCTTAAATTCTGTGTGTTTCTGTGTTTAGAATAAATTAACAGTATTAAGTTAATATTCAACCAGTAAAATATAGCAAAGGGTTTTGTTTCACAGGTTTCCAGCCAGAAAACAAAATTGTTTACTCTATATGTCTTTTTTTTATGCTATGCTAACTAATTAATTACTAATAAAACAATACCAGGCAGTCATTATGAAGTTAATAATTAATAAATCATTTATTTTAATAGGCTTTCTCATTTGGATAAAGATCGTTTGTTAATCAAGACCTGTGAACAAAAGACATTAATGACAAATGACCTGTAACAAAAAACAATTACACATGTTAGCAAACTGAGAAAAGCGTGTCTAAGGGTTGTGACGGTGAAAGAACACAACGTGGCTTTGACTTTATGTATTTGTGGACAACAAACTGTATATAAGTATTTTTTTCACTTAATGTGACAACAGTTGCTTCATGGCACACAGTTTAATAAGTTAAAAAAAAAAAAAAAAAAAAAAAAGGCTGTTCCAGGCACACGTACAAATGGGTCAAATGTGGTCGCCGATTTACTCGTTAATTAAATTGTCTTCACACTGACAGCTCGTTGCAGATAGCTTATTCATTTTTAGTGAGAAACATAGAAAAGTAAGGTTTCCTTTTGTGGCTTCTCTAGTGTGATTATGTGACATTATCTCTGAAGACTGAAGAAACCATTTGAATAATGGTTTTGTGACATTTCCATGTGGGCACGGACAGAGAGGGTCCAGATCAGTGGTGTCAAATTCAATTTACGTCATGGTCAAAGTACACTTAAGTTTAAGTGGTCCAGATCAGCTAATTTGTTGCTTCATAACCTGTAAAAAAGAAAAAAAATGTCCCCTTTTTTTCTGCTTCAAAAAAAAAGAGTTGACCTACGCATTTTAATCCATGAGGTGTTTTAAGAAAGAGTCTTTTTTTTCTACATGATGAAGAAATTCTGCTTTAGTAAGTCAAAGGTGTAAAACTGCATATAAAAGTACTGGTAGCTCATTACCTGGACTGTAAATTCACAGAAAATATTTTATTTTCTGTGAACCCACTGTAATAAACTTTAATGTTATTTACTGTTATACTAACGACAAGAAAACACCTCAGTTTTTATTTGTTTTGGTATTCCTTTGTTGTAGTATAACAGACCACGTGTGATTTCTCAGTCAGTAAGAAAGACGTGAAAGTGACAAAAATGGTCTCAAATGTTTTTCCCTCCTCATCCTGATTTCATGAGACTACTCTGTCTTTTCAAAGGCTGCTGACCGATTTCTACGAGTCGCAGGATTCAGACAAATTATGCAAGTTCCCCGGTGAGGGCAAACCTTCTCCGCTGAATCTCTCGAAAACCCTGCCCTCCGTGGTCATCCTTGGGGGACTGACACTGCCAATGCTGCTGACAGAAAACGGCAGGAAGCTGTACGTGAGAACCTGGGTGTGCGGGACGCTGCTGGGCTGGCTGTGGGTGAACGCTTTTCCCTAACAAATCGGGGCCAGTCTGCCACGATGAGACGCACAAAAGACTCGAGACGGTGCCATTTTTCCTGTATCGCGACACAATGTATGCTCCAGATGCAGAGCAGTATGTGATAAGAGGCTCAGAGATATTTTTGTTTGTTTTCCAGTTTGACTGTTTGACCGGAGACACTGAGAAATGTTAGCCTTTTGTGCTACTTGCTCCCTCCCCAACCTGAAATGACAAAACCTTTTGTTAAAGTATTATATTCCTCAAAAGTTATTGAAATAGCTTCATACCTCTATTAAAATAACCCCTCCTTCCTTTCATCGGATTTAGCCAAATTAGTATCCTTGCATGCTGTTTTCTTCTTCTTTGGTCTTTGGCCAGTTTAGAGTTCTAATTATTTCTGAGAGCAAAGTGTGCCAAGCACTCTAAAACACATGCAACGATCACAGTTGGCTGCTGTACTAAGGAGCACAGCCTGCTGCTGATTGATCATTTAAGTGCACTGATTTATTGGTTTTGGTTGTAATGTCTGTCTTGTTTCATGCCAAGTCTCATATCAGGAAGAAATGCACTTTTTCCCCTCGTGTAAGGTGATGCTTGTGTTTGTTTGGTTTTTTTTGGTTTTTACATTGGTCGAACAACTTGCAGTCCTCTACACGGGCCCATACGGGTGACACCAGCTACATTGTTTATCTTAAATATTCATCTTTTGTTTCCTGACTGAATGTAGCCGTAAGAACAAGTATATATGTGCATCTGTGAAAGACTACCCCTCCCCCTTTTTTCTCTTTTCAGCTCAGCCTTTTTTGTCAAGAAACACCGCTTGAGCTCGCAGTGGAGGACTGTCAGTGAACTTGTTCCACCAATGTAAATCATTACTTTCACCTTTAAAATCGTCAGTCATTGCCAAAACCTGTTGCATTTTGTTTTTCCACATCGTCCCACTGAGAGCGTCTCTGCGTGTTTTAAGTTGAGCAATACGTTGTCGATGACGGCAAAGAGACTTTACGTGTGTTTGTTCCTCTGAGTTATAAAAAAACAAACTGATTTGATGTCTTTCATAATTGTTTATTCATAACTTTTCTATATGCATTTGTTATTACCGTGTCAAGGTTCACGTCTGTCTACCTAACAAAAAGCTGACAAAGCCATCTTAACAGTATATCGCAGGTTTCCTGTGCACTCAAAGCCATTTGTATTTTAAACATCATTGTATCGTGAAATGCACTGTGTGTCCGTTGTCGTTGTTTACCATGAAAGCATTGCATTTTCCACACGTCACTTTACGTATTTACGACCTCCTGTAGCCTGATGTGTGTTTTGTTTCCTCGTGTGGATGGTATAGTAATTTACATCTTGCTCTAATACCTCACTTGAATAATCCTTCCTTGTTTTTAAATGACCTTTGTCAGCCATTTTCTAGTCATTTTTATCCAGACGAGCTCTGACTATAACTCATCAGGAAACTCTGTGTAGACAGTGTATTAAATGCCAACTGTTTTTGGAAATGCGTGCCTTCTCTTTGGAGGAGTCGGTCCTCGGCCGTCTCACAGAGCGCCACGGTGGCTCTTTTTTTTTCCGCCAGGTGACTGCACAGACGCTCTCTGCTGGAGCTGCTGCTCACTGCAGCATGCGGCCACACTGTCTACAGTTCATAGTGGCTTATTTTGCTCTAAGAATGCATTGATTTACACTTGAGGACTATTATTAAATGGTGAAACCTTTAATGCGTGCAAGTTATGGAAATTGGGTGAGAATGAAATAAAGTGGTTTTCCTGGGCAAGTTGTCTCTTCTCTGTTGCTCTTACTGCTTTGATTATAAGTTTTATATCAGATATACATAGAAGATGCATACTGTTCTGCCTCTGTATTATGTATATACATTATGCTCTATTACTTCTCATGGTCAGCAACAATACTCAGGTAGGCTGTGGTGTTTAAACTGCCTTTCAAAGTTGTGTAGACAGCCTCTTCCTTCACAGCCCTCCATACAAATGATTCTTCCCAACTGCATGAGTGACTGAAGTTAAGTTTGGCACTAAGCTTGGAGATAAAAAGCCTGGGAATGAATTAATATCAATAACGCTCACAAACGGCGGGCGTTTCTGAAATTGGTGAGATAGGCACCAGCTCAACAATAAGATGCAGTCGGTCTGCTGTGTGGTTTAAACTGTTGTTTATTCAGAGTAACGACATCATGCAGAAACAGAGCTGATGATGTTTAGTTTTTAATGATCGGTGATTGATGGTTAACAGAGGGCTGAGATAAAGGAGGTGGGCAGAGAAAAGGAACAATGGAGATGATGAGTGAGGCGGGGAGGGGAGGGGGTCCTGGCTCTAATTTTTTTTGCAAATCATTTGGTCAACCTAAACTAAGGCAATGCCTGGTTTTACATACTGTCTTTTAAGGGGCTGCGCTGAGCCTCAAAACATGTCCAAAGTTTTCTGCAACAGTTCTTTCTAAATTCTGTTTTTTATTTCTCTGAAAATATTCCGATTTCCCATGATCCCTTCTGCCTTGTTATTGTCTCTCCCGTGTTGCCCCATTTAAATCCTGCAAACACCCCTATAGAGGGGGGAGGCAGAAAGGCGGGTCTTTACCTTCACCGTCACCTGGCACAGTCACGCCTCAGATCCAGTTCCTGAAGCCAGCTCCTTCTCCTCCTCTCTGGCTTCTGACCCATTTGTCGTCTCCTTTTCCTCTCTGTTCCTGTTGGTCCTTATTTTCTGTTGTCACCTTTTCTTATTTTAACTCTTTCTTTTTTGTTTGTTTTTTTACTCTTTTTTTTTTCCCCTGTCTGCTCAGCCTTTTCCCTCCCTTTGACTTTCCTTTTCCCCCTTTTCTTTCTTTCTTTGCTTTGTTTTCTTTGTTCTGCTGCTCTGCCTGCATACCCTGTGCTTGAAAAAAATAGTCACTCCTTTTTCTTTTAACACTACTTTTAATACTGCTGATTCTTCTTTTCATCCAACCTTTTCTCATCCTTTCATCAAGTTTTTGTTAAATTTTATCTCCTGCATTTCTTTAATCCCCAGTACCTTTTCTAAATTCTTCTCACCCTTCAGTTTTGTCTTCTCGTCCTCCTTTTTCATTTCTTTATTCTTGTCTAGCTTCACTTCACCCCAAGTTTCTTTCCACCAGTCCTCCAGTTCTTCTTCATGAGTCCTCTCCTTCAGTCACAAGTTTTCTGATGTGCCTGTTTGGTTCTGATGCATCATCTGGGACATGCTGCTGAAGACCCAAGAGAGGAGACTCTTCACATCACCATCTGTGACATGGGTAAGTTCTTTGGGCCACGGCGCTGGGAAACTATGATACTACGGAGAAGTAAAGTTGCTTTACAGTAGGAGTGTGTAGTTTACTGTAGATGCTATTTTATGTGTACAACACCCAACACACCAAAGTAATCAATCATCTTAGATAAAACCCTGAAAAGCGAAAACTTCCACACAGCTAACAGCTGATGACAATCTGTTGGCTTTTTATAGGATATTATCTCCTCGGTGATCTCATTATTCACGTGTGTTATATTGTTACTGAAAACATCCAGAAGGATGTAATTTAGTGTGAAATTGAAGTGAGTTAGTGAAATAAGTCATGTTTTGTTTAAGCACTTGCTTCTTAGTAGTTTTAGCAGATAGCCTGACATGAATCCAGCTCTTGCTTTTCACTATTGGCTCCCTGTATGCTTCCTGAGCGCGTCAGGGTCTGGCTGCATGCTGCATGTCAGAGCTGTTGACTCCTCGTGGGCCATTTTGCAAATGTAGATACTCAGCTGGGGCCTTCCAGCTGTTTCACAGTCACACTCTAAAGGTGATCACTGCGTCATTAGAGCCCCTCGACTCTAAAATGACATACCTGAGGAGATTTTATTAGTGTCGTTGTTTGTGATGTCATCTTTTTTCGTCTTTTTTGTTTCTGTTTATTTGTTCTGCACTCTTGCTTTTGTGATTTTATTGGTGTTATTTATTTGTCATAACATTGAATCTTTATTTCTGTTTCATTACATTAACTGTATCTGTTTTCTTTGGGCTGATCTTTGAATTTACCTTCTGAAAACTCTGCTTTTTGTACTTTTGTTAAGTCTGTTTTTAAATGTTGTGTGTACAAATAAAGTATATTAATATTATCAACATTTGTACTTAAGAAGAAGTTTGATTTTACTTTAAAATGCCGTAAAAGCTTTGACTGTATCCTTGCTCACCTCATGCTCTTCCTACCCACCCTTGCAACATATTTACATACACTGCAGATCTAATCTAATTGCACTGAAAGAAAAACTTTTGAATTTTCTCTTGTTTTTTTGTTTTTATTAGAAAAGTTGCATTCAGTAAATTTCATATTAAATCAGTATAAATACAACCCCAGTTCCAAAAAGGTCATTTTTGATTTGATGTCAGCCACACGTCTCAAAGAATTTTGCATGGGGGAACAAAAAGTTGGAAAAGTGATACTACAAAGAAACAATTATGTTAATTGGCAACAGATCATAAGCAGGAAGGGTATAAAAAGGGCCCCTTATAGATATAGAGTTTCACCATTCAGCAAGAAAAACAAAAAAAACTTTGAATATCTATTTTTTAACATAAATTGGGAAGACCTAGTTCAAATATCTCATCATCTACATTACATAATATCATATAAAGATTTAGAGAATCTAGAGAAATCTCCACACAGGGGACAAGGTATAAGGCCCTCTGGTGGCACTGTACAAAAACCTGGAACGAATCTGTCATAGAAATCACTGCATGGGCTCAGGAGCACTGTCAGAAACCATTAACAATGAACACAACTCTGTGCCAAAGCTCATTCAAAATGAACCCGTTCAAAGTGGAAATATGATGAAACAAAATGTGAAACCATTTTTGGAGAAAATGAACGCTGCATCTTCTGGGCTAAAGTGGAGAGAGACCATCTTTTGCTTTTTGATGTGCATGGAGTTCTGACAGATCTGGGGAAAACAGCATGGAATAATTTGCAGAAAGACCTAAAATTAAGCACACCTGACTCTGTAGCTCAATGCAGTGAAGGAGACACATGTGGGGCTCTTCTTTGGGAGATATATTTTATATCATATTGCAGATCTTGCATTTTATGTTTCTTTTTTGTGTTTAAATGTTAGATAAAAAGACTGAAGTGTAGAAAAAAAATCTTTTGTATGAATGTGTGTGAATGGGTGAATGAGGCATGTTGTATAAAGCGCATTGAGTGCTCAAGTAGAGGGAAAAACAAGCACTATATGAGCACCAATCCATTTACCATTTGTGTCTCCAGTTTTAAGAAATACAGACATGAAGCACTGCTTTTAGAGGTGAATAAGGACAGTGTGAAAAGCCATACTAGTTCAGAGAAGTCACTTGTCACTAGAAACTCAGAAATGGGTCAGAGATGGGGATAGTTGTCAAAATATTAGCTCGAGGTTACCGCTAGGGGTCGCTTCTGGTTTTTGTTTGGAAGTGCTCAACACAGCAGCCATATTGGTCCGGGAGAGCCGCGCCTCCTGAAGTCAGGATTTTCAACTTTCCAGCGGTGTGATTTGCTCTGCCTGTAGGTTGAACCTGTATGGACAGCTGGACATAAGTAAGATGTCCAGGATAATGAAGGTAATACGGTATTTATTTTAAATGATAGGGTTGAGTGCGCTTATATATTGTTAATGTTTATGTAAAACTTTAATTTGACACTAAATCTGCAAAGATGAACAGGAAAGGTTAGTCTTTACCAAAGAATCCAAAAATAAGCAAATGAATAAAATGGAAAACAAACAAACATATTTATAGTGATGTTTTTGTACTTTCAAAGTCTTATTAGTAACAAACAGACAGGAGCAGTTGAGGGAAGGGTTTTTTTTTTTATTATCCTGGAGTGACCAGAATGGGCAGGATTAGATTTACAGAGGAGGGATGGTAGATATACCGGAGAAAGGATGGTGGAAGGATGGAGCTGTGCCAGGCAGGAGGAAAAGAAGAGGACCACAGAGAGGGTTCATGGAGAGAAGAGGCTTAGTGTGACAGGGGAGGATGCTAGGGTTGGAGGGAGATCATCCGCTTCTACTTTCCGTCCACGAGTTTTCTACCTGAGCAACAACATTTTTAACAAATCATTTTTTTTCTTTCACCAATAAAAATTACCTGGACCTAAAACTTAACCGAAATTAGAATTTGGCTTCGTATTGGTACAGAAAACAGCTTAGGTCACGTGTGAAACGTTATTAATAAATAACGTTAAAATAAATAAATAAATAAACACAGCAACATTCGGGAGCTGTGCATAGAAATACGATATATAACTGTGGCCACAACCCCTGAGAAAGATGGCGGCGGGAGAGACGCGCTTCACGATCCCTGATGACGCGGGATTTACGCATTTCTACGTATCTCCACGGCCAGTCAACGAGGAAGCGCAGTTTCGGACCAAAGGTTGTGGCTGCTTCTGCTACTCACTTGTCTGGACTCCAGGTGTGTAATATATACCAACACGATTCGTACAACCGTACAAATAACATAAGCTTCACCAATACGTAGTCGTTTTAACAACAGTTTAAAGAAAGTAGCCAGCATATGCGTTCATTTGCACGTCTGTAGCTTTGTGCTGCGATTGTTTCTGTAGTTGAATCATCCCAGAGGCTCACAGCCACATCTGGAGATCTTATTGTGGGTAGATATGATTAGATTACACATATGTTGAAACCCAAGAATTATGAAGAATAGTTTGGGAGCAGTGCAGTGTGTATCAGTGTGTATCTGCATTGGTGAGCAGTTCAAAAATTATCCGACACCAAGTGGATGCAGTAGATAGCAATACCGATTTTTTTTAACTTATAAATTTCACTTATGTGATAACTTATCAGGTGAATTATCATCAATTTACAAATCAAAAAGACAAAATAATAATAATAACACGCATCAGTGGCTATACACTGAACTTAGAGGATAGAAACAAAGTATCAATTCTGTCATGTTAGTATCTATCCAGTATCGCTACTGTCGATAATTAGAGGCGCACCTCTATTGGGGAGCACCTTCTTGGTAAAGATTAAAGCTGAATAAGTGTCCTGAGTTGTGCCTATTAACCACCTGACACCCTGCACTGCTTTTTTGTTTTCAGCTTTACGATGGCGTTGGACTGGATTGGCTTCAGCTATGCTGCAGCCGTCGCTTTTGGAGGATTTATGGGATATAAGAGAAAAGGTTGATGAGCATAATTTCCTTCGGGATTAATAAAGTATTTCTGATCCAGATCACAGCTGTGCATAAAGCTCAACTAAATATTAAAGTGCTGAAAATGAAATCAACGCTGATTGATTTTTGCGTTTCCCTGCAGGCAGCGTGATGTCCCTTATGGCTGGTTTAGTTTTTGGCGGATTATCTGCTTTCGGTGCCTACAACATAACGAATGACCCAAAGGACATCAAGGTGTCACTGCGTGAGTATGGCTTTCTATATGCAGCCTGTGCGGCGGCTACAATCAAGAGTGTAGAGGTTCAGTGTCCAGCTAGTGTCATAACAGGGTGTTTTCTTTCTTTCAGTGTCCTCGGGAGTCCTCGCAGTCATCATGGGGATGAGATACAAGAACTCTGGGAAATTAATGCCAGCTGGAATAATGACAGGGCTAAGGTCAGGGTCAGATGTGCTAACAGACAGTACGAATTGTTGTGAAAATCAAGGATTGGGACATTTATTTGTTAAACTTGCTGATGCAGTTGCTTTGTCTGTCTTACAGCTTGTTGATGGTGTTTCGCCTCTTACTTCTGATCGTCTGACCGGGAGAACACCAACCTTTACCCTGGAAACAGGAAACATTCCCACTAAGCCGACTAAATCAAATTTTACTGCATTACTTTTTTTTTTTTTTTTTAAATACATGCATATAAGCAAGTGTATGAATGGGAACTTCCATGACTTCTTAACCCACAGTGCAGGAGACGGCTGTGGGCTCCGGGCGCTGTTAGGGTACGGATTTATTTCTATAACTTGAGTAAAAGAACAAGTTGAAGCATTTTCATTTGTATTCTTGTCCGTCTATGATGGTGAAAGAGTTTTTGTGATTTTTCTAATAACAGCAAATTAAAACAAGTTTAATTCATTAAAAACTGTTGTGTTTTATCCAGAAGAAAAACAGCAGCTTCGAGTGTTTGTGTCAAATGTGTTTATTGGTAAAGCAGATTACAGAAGTTCTTTCCATGTTGTTGTGTTAGTGCAGCGTTTATGTTCACGTATGCCTCCAGATGTAACTGATCATAATCACGTTGCCTAATGAGGAATGTAACAGATCTTTTGTAGTGTTTCTTAAAGTGGCAACTTGAGGTTTAGGACTTCCACAACATTTTTCAAGTATTTTTCATCTGGCGCTGGCTTCCTCTTGCTGCCCGGCTGCAGAAACCTGCTGATGGCGGGGATTTGTGTCATCCTGCCCTGAAAGGACTGGAAAGAATAGCAGAAAGATGAGCGTTTCACAGCACTGGGCGTTGACTATCTCATTGAACTTGTTGTTGATTTATTTTTTGTTGAAACACGTTTACCTTGATATTGGGGAAGTCTTTCAGAATGTCTGGAAATTTCTCCTCCAGCATCAGGGTGCATTCAACAAGCAGCACATCAGCAAGGCTTAGTTTACCTCCCACCAGGTACACGGGTCCAGTCAGAGCCTATTTTATGACACCTATTTTAGCAATGATCAGCAGAAACTCAGGTTTTTAAACAAAACAGAATCAGTTATTCTACCTTTTCATACACAGGAAGGTAGCGCTCCTTTGCTTTGCTTTGAATGTTGTCCAGTTTGGGTTTGGGATCTGGGGTGAAGGGAAGTATCATGATCATTTCCATGAGGTCTGTCAATCCCTCAGAGTACATGTTGATCCTGAAGGAAAGCATAATAACCTATTTAAATACAGCTATGATGTAAGACAAACTCTTTATTACACTCTTCTTTTCTTTTTTTAAGGACCATACATTACTCGTTCTTTGGGATCCTTTGCATGCAGATTGTATTTCTCTGCGATGTAATTCAGGATTGCTTTTGTCTGAATGAGCTTCATGCCATCCATTTCCACCAAAGGGACCTGTTGAAACATGAGCGCCCCATCTTTGGAGCAAGCACAACAGCAGCAGGTAAAGCAGGTTTGCACTCCCAGTGGAAAAGACCAACACAATTTGTTTTAACGTGCATCTTTGACTGTAGATGAGAAAATATTAAGAGACGCTTGCATACAAGCTGCTGTCTCAATCTAGGTTACATAACGTGGCTCTAAGACCATGGGGTGGAGGGGGTTCAAGCATGACTTGGAGGCAAACCACAAAAACTCCACCCACAGTCATGAGTTCAATTTTAAACGACTTAACAGATTTAACCCCTCCGTGATTCCTTGTTTGAACCTTTAGTTTAATGTTTACCCAGAATAATCCTATCTCTTGCATCCCCTGCATGCACCCATCTCACCATTCAGGAGTTTTTCATACTGCTCCCGAGTTGTCAGAAGCACTTCATCAAACTGCAAAGAAAACATTTCAGATCAGATTTGCATAAAAGCCTGCAGGTCTTCAAAAACTAACACCTCCTTCACTTACCTCGACTTCAGCAACAGTTAAAAGCCAGCGGATTGACTCCATCTTCCCTCTCCCATTAAAATAGTACAGCACAGGTTTTTCAGACATGGCTTTTGTTGCTGTTTTCTTTTTGTTTTTTAGGGCCTAAAATCTGTGAAGCAAAGTGAAATCACAGTACATTCACAAGCAGCTGCATAAATGTGGAAGCTGTTCCCATGAGTGTGCAGTTCTCATACCTGTGCGCGCTCAACTTCTGCGCAGAAATGCAAAAATGTTGAAGTAAAAGTTAATCTTACGTAACATTCACAGCGCTCAGGGTTGTTGCAGGGCTGGAGTAGGCGGGGAAAACGCGTGAAGGCGCTGATTGGGCAGCTTCAGCCAATGCAAGCATGCTTATTTGCATTTTGCCGCTAACCATCATGGGTAAAACTGATACAGCTTTCTGTTTTAGCGACTGTTTAAAAGAATTTTACCGATGCAGCTTCTATTTATAAGATGAACCAGACGAACTGTACGGATCGTGATCAGGATTTTGAGTCTTTAAACCCTCATTGTGAACAGGTTTGTTCTGGAGGGCTATAAAATATGCTAGGTGAATGAGCTTTTCTGGATGTGAGGGCGATCTGGCTGCGACATCTGTCACCCCATTGATCGCTAGGGTTGATTCGGCTGATCTGGCTGGCTAGGCGGGTGTCCCCTTCCTCCCTCACCGGTCCATGTGTGTCCCTCCCGACGCCCAGCGCTCGGTGGCAGCGGACGATGTCCCCCCCGGCGGACGACCATCCATCGGTATACCAGTAGCTGCGCTCCCCTGCTAGAACCTCCAAACAAGCTCAAGGCCCATTTGTAGGAGAAACGTAGGGAAGTCAAGCTCCAAGCTTCAGACACATCCAAATGCGGCGCTGCACGTGGCAGTCTGCCTTCCTTTTTTGTTTTTGTTGTAAGAAAAAAACTTTTTTTTCTTAAAAGTTTAATATATATATATTTTCCACTTATTTAAAAGGTTATTTGTTTTGTTACTGTTTTTTTAATCACTGTTGTATATGTAAAATATACAGTATGAGGGCCTCACTATGCACCTGTGGCACTTTTACTTTATCTATCTATTCAATTTTCATAAAAGCATTTAATCCAACAAACAAATAACTAAGTGTATTTGTGTATGTGCACTCATCCATGCTTGGGTTGGTCTTTATGTGATATTGTATGTTTGTGTGTTTATTGTAAATGAATTTAAATGTGTGGAACTTCATAAAACAGAGCTGGATGTCACATTTCTGTCATTTGCCTTTTGGACTACCATCCCGGCACCTTCCACCTCCCAACACAGGCACACATCATCATTCACATGAACTCAAACGTAATTCTCACTATCATCTAGTTCACTTTCCTCACTGAGGGAATGACCCCCAACTGTCCAATCACATTTTTTCCTCCCATAAAAAGTTCTTGTGCCTATTTCCTGCAATTTGGTACAAGTTCAGTTGGTTTGCCTGCTTATGTATCACTCTCAAATCATTTCCCCAGAGGTTCTCCCTGTGACCCAAGTCCCTGCAGTTATCCCCATAAAAACCTTTCAACAAACCTAAAACAGAGTCACCAGGATCAGAGTTCAGAAGCACTGCTTTAGCATTGCTGCCCTAATAAAGGCACTCTAACTGCATTACATTGCTCTGAGGCAACAAACAAAAAAGTGTTGTGTTAGAAGAGTAATTCAATCAAAATCTGTCTTTAAACAACCGACGACACTTCTTCAGATATTCATATAAGTGCACATAATTTTTTGATACAGTTATTCTAATTTAAACATGCATAAAAAGGATATTAGTCCACATCTAGTGTGGATTTGGTCCCTAAAAGGATCACTCCACCCCAGGGTCAAAGGTCAAACTCTTTTTTACTCTCTATTTTACTGAAAAGTGATGTGACTTGTTTTGTTAAATAAAAATTAATTAATAAATAGCATGTTAGGGGAAAGTGTAATAAATAAAATTTAAGTTTGTTGCCTGAGGGGGCGGAGCTCTGTTGCTCTTAAAAACAAGTAATAAAATTTTAAACTGGATCCTGAGATAGACTGGAAACCAGGTGACACTTGATGGCTGTTGCATTGCCATGGGAAGGACTGCAGGGGTTGCAGTGGAGCAGTACAGAAGAAGTCAGGAGAGGTACAACAGTGAGTGTCTAGAACAGGGGTGGGCAATCTCAGTCCACGAGGGCCGGTGTCCCTGCAGGTTTTAGATGTGTCCTCGAACCAACACAGCTGATTTAAATGGCTAAATTAGCTCCTCAACATGTCCTGAAGTTTTGATTCACCAAGCATCCGAATGAGCCCAAACACATTGCCAATGCAATAAAAGGATACCTGGATAGAAAAACACAGAGTGTAACACTATCAGTCATGGATCGGCCTCCCCAGAGCCTGGACCTCATTATTAAAGCGGTGTGGGATCATCTCGAAAGAGAACAGGAAAAAAAGGAGCCAGCATCCGAAGAAGAGGTTTGAAATGTCCAGTAAGAAACCTGAAAAACTTTTTCTGAAGACTACTTACAAGACTGCTTGAAACAACAAGAAAGCTGGCCTGAGTGAGTTCAGGCTGTTGGAGAATAAAGGTGGTCATACTAAATATTGACTTGCTAGCTTGTTAGAATTGCACAAACTTTGGCTTAATTACTGTATTTCCATGCATGCAGGCATCTATCCAAACATGTTCAAGTTTGGATAAATGCGTTGCACACTTCACAAAGTTGTTCATTTCCCCAGAACAAAAAAACTATTGCTATAAGATTAGTTTAATATCAACATTTATTTAGTTCACATTGTTAGAAAAGCTCACATCCGTTCTCATTCTCATGCTGTCTATCCTCTTACTGCAGCATTTATCGACACATAGGCCTGCAGATATAACTGATCCCAAACATGCTGCATGATAAGGAACATAGCAGGAATGTAACAGATTTTACTGAGATGGTAATTTGGATCTGGAAGACTTCCATGACAGCCTTTGCATAGTTTTCATCCGGCGGTGGCTTCCTCTTACTGCCTGGCTGCAGAAACCTGTTGATGGCAGAGATTTGGATCATCCTGCCCTGGAAAGACTGGGAGGAAACACATAAGACTGACTAAGTTTTTCACAGTACTGAGTTTTAATAAGAACAATAATATGAGTCATTCAATATAAAATTCATCAAATCTCAAAAGAAGCTTCCACCTGACTCCCTGAGAACCAGCTGATTCTCTGCTTTTGTGTTTGTGTCATTCTGTCATATTAACCACACATTAAAATTTGGGTTACATCCACCAAGGTCTTCAAGGTGTACTTAATAATATACTGGTGGAAAGCCTTATAATTTAGAAATATTAATTATTACAAATGTGGCATTTACCGTCAACATATAGAAAATACCACATAAAGAGTTAAGATATCATGTCACAGTTGACCTCTGACCTCCCTTTTAACATCAACAGAGTGATCTGCAAGGTCAAAGTGATAATGATGCTATATAGAGTTAATTAAAACATGTCTCTTACTTCCATTGTTTGTATTCACAGCATATAGAGCAGAGGTGGGGAACTCCAGGTCTCAAGGGCCGGTGTCCTGCAGGTTTTAGATCTCACCCTGGGTCAAAACACCTGAATCAAATGATTAGTTCGTACCCAGGCCTCTGCAGAACTTCAAGAGATGTTGAGGAGGTAATGTAATGTAATGTAAGGTAATGTCCAGCTCCGGGATGCATTCAACCAGCAGCATCTGCAAGGCTTAGTTTACCTCCAACCAGGTAAACGGTCCTGTCAGAGCCTGAGAAGTTTGTCCAAAAAATGAATAATGCCCATTTTAGCAACAATCATGTTTTTCTAAATAAAAACAGTCAGTTATTCTACCTTTTCATACACAGGAAGGTAGCGCTCCTTTGCTCTGCTTTGAATGTTGTCCAGTTTAGGTTTGGGGTCTGCACAGAACGGCAGTGACAGACTACATGTTGATGCATAAAAACGTATTTAAATACAGCCATGATATAATATCAGAAATTCTCTCTTTATTATTCCATGATTATTGAAATGGAGCATACACGACTCGATCTTTGAGGTTCTTTCCGTGCAGGTTGTGCTTCTCGGTGAGATGGCTTTTATCTGAACGAGCTTCATGCCATCGATTTCCAGCATAGGTGCATGTTGAAACATGAGCGCTCCATCTGCAGAGTAAACACAGTGGGCAACAGCCATAAAAG
The DNA here is from genome assembly GCF_001858045.2 of Oreochromis niloticus. Lineage (NCBI taxonomy): Eukaryota > Metazoa > Chordata > Actinopteri > Cichliformes > Cichlidae > Oreochromis > Oreochromis niloticus. Next base: position 19,536,798 of record NC_031978.2, read on the forward strand.
AATCCAATCACACTCAATGTTTTAGCTTAAAATAGATTTGAGAGTGTTGCATTTTTATTTAATTTTTTAAAAATATATTTTTAAAAAATGTGTTTTTTTTGTCTTTAAACTAAAAGTTTCTTCATTCTTAGGCTTTGTTCTCTGTTTGCTTAGTTTTTGTTAACTACAATAATCTTGGTTTAAAGTGCCTGTTTGTAACCAACTCACCACTCAGTAGTTTTTCAAAATCTGTACGGGTGTTTAAAAGCATCTCATCAAACTCATCCCTCCCTATAAAGACTTCAGACTAACGGTCCCTTCACTTACCTGAACTTCTGCAACCGTCAAAAGCCAGCGGATCGACTCCATGCTCCCTCTCCCATTGAAGCTGTGCAGCACGACCTTTCCATGACATGATCCTTGTATTTTAAATCTGAAACTCTGTGAAACTTTAAATAAAGTGAAAACATGCGAGCATTTAGAAATGACTGGGAGAGTACAAGGGAGAAGTACAAAGGGAAGTTCAGCTGTTCTATAACACCTGTTGCAGTCTAAAGATTGGAGTGCTAAAGGATGAAGAAAAGGAAAAACGTTTAATTCAGATTTTTCTCCAGTGCACAGAAATATCATTTTATAGTCAGTGCCCTCTAGGAAAAATAATTCAAATCACAACATAACACTAGTACAGATACAGCATATCTGTAAATTCTATATTTGCATTACAGCTGAAAATGTAAAAAAAGGCTTACAGTGCAGAATATCCTTCTTAATGAATTTTTGATTATAGGTCACAACTCAATGTGAATCATTACCTAAAAAAACTGCTGTTTCATCCCACGTTGCATTTTAGGTAGGATAAGGTTCAAAGATGAAAAACAAACAAAAAAACAAACAAAAACCGACATGTGTGATAAGGTTTAATTGATTTTAGTTAAAACAGATGCAAATTTTTCTTTCTTAAAAAAAAAATAAATTAAAATTTCTTTTTTTTAATTAAAAAAAAAAAATCAGGTATGTTCATTTATTTTTTGAACTTTTAAACTAAAAGTTTGTCCACTTCTAGATTTTGTTTTCAGAGCTCGGATTTATTTAAAAATAAAGATCTTGTCTTTAATCTGCTCACAATTCACCAGTTTTTCATACAGTGTCCAAAATCACCTCATTAAACTGCCAACATACCACATGTGGGCAGCATTGTTTGACTTTGTTGTGCATGTTCTTCAGTGTTGGTAAATTAACACCAGGTTGGTCCGACTTCACCTCTAATTCAACCCTCCTGCTTTAAACCAGCTGCTTGCTCAGTGATGAGAAAATTACACTTCCCTTTTTTACTTCTCATTCTCGTGATGCGTTCATGGTGCAGATGTCAATGACGCAGTACTCCTATAGCTAGCACTACAGAAGGGTTTCAATTCAATTCAATTCATTTCAATTTTATTTATTTAGCGCCAAATCACAACAAAAGTCGCCTCAAGGCGCTTTATATTATACAGTAGATAGCACAATAATAAATACAGAGAAAAACCCAACAATCATATGACCACCTATGAGCAAGCACTTTGGTGACAGTGGGAAGGAAAAACTCCCTTTTAACAGGAAGAAACCTCCAGCAGAACCAGGCTCAGGGAGGGGCGGGGCCATCTGCTGCGACCGGTTGGGGTGAGAGAAGGAAAACAGGATAAAGACATGCTGTGGAAGAGAGACAGAGATTAATAACAGATATGATTCGATGCAGAGAGGTCTATTAACACATACTGAGTGAGAAAGGTGACTGGAAAGGAAAAACTCAATGCATCATGGGAATCCCCGGCAGCCTACGTCTATTGCAGCATAACTAAGGGAGGATTCAGGGTCACCTGGTCCAGCCCTAACTATATGCTTTAGCAAAAAGGAAAGTTTTAAGCCTAATCTTGAAAGTAGAGATAGTGTCTGTCTCCCGAATCCAAACTGGAAGCTGGTTCCACAGAAGAGGGGCCTGAAAACTGAAGGCTCTCCCTCCCATTCTACTTTTAAATACTCTAGGAACAACAAGTAGGCCTGCAGTGCGAGAGCGAAGTGCTCTAATAGGGTGATATGGTACTACAAGGTCATTAAGATAAGATGGGGCCTGATTATTTAAGACCTTGTATGTGAGGAGCAGGATTTGAAGGGAAGCCAAAACAGGAGAAATGTGCTCTCTCTTTCTAGTCCCTGTCAGTACCCTTGCTGCAGCATTTTGGATCAGCTGAAGGCTTTTCAGCGAGTTTTTAGGACATCCTGATAATAGTGAATTACAGTAGTCCAGCTTGGAAGTAATGAATGCATGCACTAGTTTTTCAGCGTCACTCTGAGACAGGATATTTCTAATTTTAGAGATGTTGCGCAAATGGAAGAAAGCAGTCTTACATATTTGTTTAATATGTGCGCTGAAGGACATGTCTTGGTCAAAAATGACTCCAAGGTTCCTCACAGCATTACTGGAGGCCAAGGTAATGCCATCCAGAGTAAGAATCTGCTTAGATACCATATTTCTAAGATTTTCAGGGCCGAGTACAATAACCTCAGTTTTATCTGAATTAAGAAGCAGCACTGAGGTCTAGCAGGACAAGCACAGAGATGAGTCCACTGTCAGAGGCCATAAGAAGATCATTTGTAACCTTCACTAAAGCTGTTTCTGTGCTGTGATGAGCTCTGAAACCTGACTGAAACTCTTCAGATAAGCCATTCCTCTGCAGATGATCTGTTAGCTGTTTGACAACTACTCTTTCAAGGATTTTTGATATGAAAGGAAGGTTGGAGATTGGCCTATAATTAGCTAAGACTGCTGGGTCTAGAGGTGACTTTTTAAGTAAAGGTTTAACTACAGCCACCTTGAAGGCCTGTGGTACATAGCCGATTATTAGAGATAGGTTGATCATATTTAAGATCGAAGAATTAATTAATGGCAGGACTTCTTTGAGCAGTTTTGTAGGAATGGGGTCTAAAAGACACGTTGATGGTTTGGAGGAATTAATTATTGAAGTTAACTCAGAAAGATCAATTGGAGAAAAAGAGTCTAACTTAACATCAATGGTACTAAAAGTAGCTGTAGATAATATTACATCTGTGGGATGATTATTGGTAATTTTTTCTCTAATGATAAAAATTTTATTTGTGAAGAAGTTCATGAAGTCATTACTAGTTAATGTTAAAGGGATGGTTGGCTCAGTAGAGCTTTTTGTCAGCCTGGCTACAGTGCTGAAGAGAAACCTGGGGTTGTTCTTATTTTCCTCAATCAGTGACGAATAGTAAGATGTTCTGGCTTTGCGGAGGGCTTTCTTATAAAGCAGCAAACTATTTCTCCAGGCTAAATGATGATCCTCTAAATTTGTGACACGCCATTTCCTCTCCAGCTTACGAGTTATCTGCTTTAGGCTACGTGTTTGAGAATTATACCACGGAGTCAGGTACTTCTGATTTGAGACCTTAGTTTCAGACTAGTGATGGCCGCTCACTTCCACTTACATCTCTTTGAGCCTCATATTTAAAAGTACAGTAAGATTGCATTGGAACACACTGAATCAACTTGAAATGTTTCTGGCCATGAAAGTGCTGGACAGTCAATTGTCATCTCAATTTTCAGCCTCAGAACAAGGGAACTGTGTATAAAAAGGGCTGTAATTTCTAAACAGTTAATGCTATATTTTTGTAAAACTCCAAAAATTAGATTAAAGAATTGAAAACATTTCTTAGTATTTTCTTTGACACTGAATTTAAAAACAAAATCAGAAAAAAAACAATAGCTTCAAATATTTTTGTAAGATCAAGATTTATTTATTTCACATTGTTAGAAAAGGTCACAGATCAAGATTCGTATGCTTTCCATTGTGTTAGTGCAGCATTTATCTCCACATAGGCCTGCAGATATAACTGACCCCAGTCATGCAGCATAATGAGGAATGTAGCAGGAATGTAATGGATTTTACTGAGGTTATATTTTGATCTGGAAGACCTCTACGACAGCCTTTGCATAGTTTTCACCCGGGGGTGGCTTCCTCTTACTGCCTGGCTGCAGAAACCTGTTGATGGCAGGGATTTGGATCATCCTGCCCTGGAAAGACTGGGAGGAAACACAGAAAGCTGACTGAGCATTTCACAATACTTGGTTTTAATAATAACAGTCATTTCAAGTATAAAATAAAGAAAAACAAAAAAACAAAATCTAAAATCTAAACCCCTGTGCACTAAAACTGCCTGTAACTTTAAGGTAAATACAAACTTTCATGGTGTCATTAAAAAACCAAGTGTTATTATAGAAGAAGGTGTTTCTGTTAATGTTACCTTAACGGCAGAGAATTCTTTGAGAATCCCAGCGAATTTCTCCTCCAGCATCAGGGTGCATTCAACCAGCAGCACATCTGCAAGGCTTAGTTTGCCTCCCACCAGGTACACGGGTCCAGTCAGAGCCTGAGAAGTTTGTCCAAAAACACATACTTTAGTTGTCAGAAACCATTATAATCATCAATAATCACTCATTTTATTCTGTTCTTCTACCTTTTCATACACAGGAAGGTAGCGTTCCTTTGCTTTTTTCTCAATCTCTTCCAGTTTTGCTGTGGGGTCTGGATTGAAGGGCAGCACCATAATCATTTCCATGAGGTCCATCAGTCCCTCGGAGTACATGTTGATCCTACAACAAAAAGAAAGAAAGCATTATTTCTTCAACTACAAGGCAGACTCTCTTTATTACCCCTAATAAATAAATAAAAGACCATACATGACTCTATCTTTGAGGTCCTTTCCGTGCATGTTGAATTTCTCGGCGAGGTAATTTAAGATGGCTTTTGTCTGAACGAGCCTCATGCCATCGATTTCCACCAATGGCACCTGCTGAAACATGAGTTTTCCATCTGCAGGGTAAACGCAGCAGCAGGTAAAGTAGGCTGGCACTCCCAGGCATAATAATTAATCTTAGGCTACATCTTTGTCTGTAGGTCACGACACACATGAAACCTTTTGCCCACAAAAACTGCTGATTCACTGTATGTGGGTTCAAATTAAAAGATAAAATTGTTGAGGATGGCCATAAAGAGGGTGCACCCACGCTCACGATTTTGGCTTAAAGCAGAGCTGTTCTTTTTATTCCTTTTTAATTAATCTCTGTTTAATTTACTTTTTCTTATTTTATTTTGTGTGTGTGCACGTGTGGGGAGGTGGTCATTGAAATTAAACTCACCATTCACGAGTTTTAGATACTCTTCGCGTGTGTCCAAGAGCTTCTCATCAAACTGTGAACATAAAAATTTTAGATCAGTTATAAAGCCTGAGCTTTGAGCCCATTTTCATTATTCAGCTGTAATGTTTACCATGAAATAACAAATGTTACAACTGATCAAGTCTGCAGGTCTTCAAAATAGCATCACTTTCACTTACCTCGACTTCTGCGACTGTTAAAAGCCAGCGAATAGACTCCATCTTCCCTCTCCCATTGAAATAGTGCAGCACAACTCTTTCACCCATGATTGTTAGTTTTTTTTTTTCCAGGACTGATAAATCCGTGAACCTGCAAACAACAATGCAATCACAGTGAAATATGAGCTGCTGAATGAAGATGGAAGTGATACTACTGGATGTGAAGCTGGGATACCTGCGAACCTTCCGGCACTCGTGGAGAAGTGACTGAAGCGAAGGGAGAAGTGCAAATAAAAGTTCAGCTGTTATATAACGCCTATTGAAGTCCAAGGGTTGGACAACTTGAGGATGAAGGCGGGGAAACATGTGAAGTCTGTGATTGGTCAGTGCCCACCAACACAAGCTGTGAATGTGCTTTGGTAGCAAAAAAATAAAAAATTCCCAAGATGTTAAGATTAGTTCCCCCCTGTTAGCGGTCCATAAAATATTGCGTGAACTCTTAGTCAGCTTTCTTTCTTTCCAGTTTCTTTAAGTAGTCTTCAGGATTAGTTCTCCAGGCTTCTTTTTCCTCATTCAAGCCTCTTCTTTGGATGTTGGCTACCTTTTGTTTGGTTCTCTGTCAAGATGATCCCATCACTGCTGTTGAGCTCTGGGTTCTGGGGCAGCCATGACTCATAGTGCTCCACTGTGTGTTTTTCTATCCAGGTTTGCATTTACTGCATTGGCAGTGTGTTTGAGATCGTTCTCCTGCTGAAAAATGAATCAGATACTAAGCAGATGGTATTGCATGGAGGATCAAAATCTCACAGTCTTTTTCTGCATTCATAATTCCATCAGTTTTGACAACATCACCAAACCATGAGACCACAGTGTTTTACAAGTGGCTGTTGTACCTCTCTCCTGACCTCTTAATCCTTCTGCAGCCCCTACAATCCTTGTGGTGGTGATGCAATAGCCTTCAGGTGTTTCCTGGGTTTAACTGTGCATTGACTACACCTCGTGAGTTGTAGATTGGTTGTTGCAGTGCATGCTGATGATGATTTCCAGTCCAGCTCTTCTGTAATTTGGGATACTTCAGCTTTTTCTCCCTGCTTGCTTTCCTGAGAAATGACTTCTTGCCACCCTTCCATTGCGACCATTTCTGATGAAGCTTCAGTGATTGAAAATTGCCTTTTTACTGAGTTGTCTATTATATGTAGACAAAAATCTGGCTTATCCCTTCAGCTATGTGCCTTTTTTTTGATGCTTTAATGATTCATAGGTCAGTGTTAAAGGGGCTTGAGAAAAAGAACATTCCTATGAAAAATCAGCCAATATCCAAAGCAAAACTTGGAAACACCTCAAGAAAGCCTGGAGAACTATTTCCCAAGACCACAATAAAATAATGACAAAGTCCGTCTGCTTGTAAGCAAAATATAAAGAAACGAAGGATGTTGCAAGACGTTTGCACAACACTGTATTATTTGGAAACTGACACAGTTTTTGTTATTAAGCCATTTGCCAAAATATATTCAAGTTCGAGCTGAATAATGACATTGGGCTTAAAGTGCAGAATGTCTGCTTTAATATGAGGCTATTCACATGTTGGCTGGAGCAAAGGTTTAGGACATGCAGTTCTTCAATATCTCATTTCCCTCAGTTTAAAGCAAGAAAACAGAATTTGACATGCACAGCTGTGAGCTGTTACTGTCATACATTGAATAGGCTGACGATGTGAAACAACAAGCGGTCAGAGGAGCTTTCTGTGCAAGCGAAACAGGTCATCCTTAGGCTGGAAAAATAAAGCAAATCCATCCAAGAAGGTAGGAGTATAAACTAGTTACACCAACTGATGGAATATTTTAGTTAAAGCCCTTGAAAGCTTCAAGCAGAATCCAATTTTGAGTTAAAATAATGAAAACTGTGTCACTTTCCAAATATTTCCCAACCTATCTGCTTTAGTATTAATAGCAGGATTAATCCCTGACAGAGTAATCCAGCAGCCAAGCTGTGCTCATCCTGCAGCAGCTGTGGGCCTGACATGGAAACTGGGCTGACAGGTAATAGTTACATTTAAAAGAAATAATAATAAAACCTTTTAATCGACTACAATTGCTTCATAAAAGAATAAACTGTGCTAATACCAGTACCCAGTCAAAAAATTTAATTGTACTTGATAACCTGCATTTCAATAATTACACTCAGTTTGGCCAAGAGGGGGTTAAATGTGTTACTGAACAGAAACGGATCTATACAATGTAACAACCCCTTGAATTGCATTAAAATTCAGTGACGTAAAAAAAAGATAACACATAAATGGCAGCTACCTGATTGGAAATGCAATCACTTTAAAACAAAAGAATAATCATGTAAAAAGAAAAACATAACTACTGTACAGATGCAAAGTAACTCGTCAGCCAAAAAAAGTCACAGTGAATAGTTACAGTATGCATATAATGTGTACATGTTGTAAATAACAGATATGATACAAAACTGTGGATGCAACCTCTGCAGGACAGACGTTCAGCTCCAGAAATGCAAAATAAAACACTGATGAGCAAATCTGGGCTCACATTTTGGCAGGTTGCATTTTACCTGTTTACTTAAATATTTTACATATCACAACATCCACGGTATGCACGACAAAACTGAATTTATTGCTGTGTAAGATTTATGTACACATTTTGATTATAAAACGACTACGCCTACTCTTTGGAGAGAAACAGTTCTTAGGGCACAGATCGGAGCTCCGGGGCGAGGCCACTAGCGGTGTCCGTATTTGGCAGACCAGTCTGTTCGCCCGTGAATAGTCTGCAGCGGCGGGCGAGGCAGCAGACCCGGGGTGCTTTTGTTGGTCGGTGGCATGTTGGCAGACGCGTTCATCTGGCTCCGGCCAGACCGCCATGTTGCATAATCTGAAACGGCAACAAAGAAACTCGAAAAACGGGTTTTGAAGGCAGTGGTTTTTTTCCTGTTTTAAATTCCTTTTTTAAGAACTGGGTACTAAAGAAAGCTCAGATCTGTGCTCACTTGATGTTGTTGTCTCCACTGAATGACCCTGATGCCCTCTGTGACCGGCAGAGCCGCTGTCTTTTTTGTAAAAAGATGGCATGTATCCACCTGGGATTGTATTTGTGCCTGATAGTTAAAAGCAAAAGCCCATTACTTTGAACCTCTTTAACAACAACAACAAAAAAAAGTGTAAAGATTACAGTGAAGTTACCGTGAGCGCCTCTACTTGGCAGAGTCCCTCCGAATGGAATACTACTGCTGCCCCAAAGATGGCTACCAGTGAAGTCTTTGCTGGCATTTATGGCCACGTTCTTCTTTGTACTAATGCCTGAAATGGACAGAAAGGCAATAATAAATATTAGACTCTTAAATGGGCAACATTTAAGAATAACAGAGCTGGGTAAACCTATTAACTGAGACCCAACACTATAGATTATTTTTTAAATTAAGCCCATCCCCTACTTCTGCTGAGCTATGTATTAAAATACACTGTTTATTACCAGGTAAATATCTCGACTGCCTCAAGTAATGCTGCTTAGCAGAGGCAGTTCTTGATGGCTCTTGATAGGATGCAGTCTTGTTCAGGTTTAAAGGTGCATCTTCATTTCCAGTGGGTCGGCTAAAATCCAGAATATTTCCATATCTGTGAGACAGAAAAGTGGAGGGATCTGAATAACCAGCATGCACATCCCTGAACGACATTACAGCTCTGTGCAGCAGGCTTATTTGGGTGTATTTTGTTTGTGTGTGATTAAGGTGCAAATGTCACAGACAGATCAGAGCCTCACCTGCTCAGCGTGCCCTCTCCCTGCCTCGACTTCTGTGTAGAGAAGTTACTTTTCCCAAGAATACTTATAGACGTCAGATCGGTTTCTTCGTAATCGTCCCAGTCGTCACCCTTGAGGTGCCCTGTGCCGTGGCCCCACCGCCGCCGCCCTCCTCCTCCTTTAGGTTTCAACTGATAGCTCAGCAGGTTTGCATTTTCTGGCTCCTGCCTCGTTTGCTACACCAAGATTGGCCAAGAATATTAAGACAATGCAACAACTTGTCTCTTTAGCCTTTCAGTGATTAATTTATTCTGTGCTCTACATTTGCGCTACTCAGATGTGGATTACACAGATTTTTCAAAGCATTTAGGAGCCTCACCTTGCTCTGTAGAGTCTTGTCAACGATGTAAGGAAGATGACTCTGTGGCGTTCCCTCAGTCTGCTCCTGCTTCAGGATGTGCTTTGGCTGCTGCTGCTCTCGCACCAGCTCTGTGTGCCGTTGGTACGCTGCAGCCTGGGCGGCTGCTGATGCAGGGGAGTGCTGGACCTGCTGAAGAGGCCTGGAGGGCGAGCAGTGTTGGTTGGGAGGAGGAGGCTGGGAGGGGGCACAGGCTTAAGCAGCAGAGGCTGCTGCTGCAGCATCTGTTGAGACTGTAAAGGAGTCTGCATTGGCACACGGCTCGGCTGAGGCCTGCCCTGCTCCAAGATCTGCTGAGGCGTCCCCAAAGCTTGGCCAACATGGAAGTACGAATACCTGAGAGCCTGTGGACAAAAAAAAAAATGTATTTGTTCTCTTCGCTAAGCTGCACAGAGTCATGGAAATACCAGGAGATCAAATCAGACACTACCTGGGCAGAAGCTGGTCTCTTCTTGGGATCCCACTGCAGCAGGTCGGTCATCAGATGGATGGCTTCGGGACTTGCATTTGGGATCAGTGTCTTCAGATTACTGGGAACACACTGAGGCCAACGGAAATTCATAGCACTTGCCAGCTGATATCCCTCGGGCCAATCATTCTAGAAGGAGGAGTCAGTCCACAGTTCACGTCTTGAGACATGAAAAACTCAGAAAGCTTCACATTCTCGCTGCGATGCCAACAGTAGACATGATCGCGCCCACTCAAGCCTGTCCTTATGATTCCACCATATGCACCGTAGCATGTTTCTAAAGGATCCCACAAGCAGTTCTCAACACTAATAAGCACTGACTAGTTTGACAGAAGTCGACTCAAACTGCACACAGCAAATAAGGAGGACTCGAAGGGTCTTTTTAAAAGACCCTTTTTTAAAGATGGCTCCTCACACTGTAGAGTTTCAGTGAGGTGGCTTAAAACTATGATTTCTGATGTGGACACCAACTCTTATTAAGGAACACCTTGTTTCTCCCAAACTCAAAATGTTTTTGGCTCTGTGTGTGAATAACTACCTTCTTTGGTGTACCCAAGACTTGGCAAATCTTGAATATGGTGTCTACTTCACTGGATCCTGGGAAAAGAGGCCTGAGGGTATACAGCTCTGCCATAATGCAGCCAACTGCCCACTGGTCTATAGGTGAACTGTAGGATGTGGATCTGAGGAGCACCTCTGGAGCTCGGTACCTGGTCCAAAAAGAAGAGTAAGAGGACTTAAGCATCTTCCAAGTACATGAGAACTATGTTTGCTCGAAAAAACCAAACAAACAAACAAACAAAAAACCAACTCACCATCTAGTTGAAACATAATCCGTGTAAGGCGGTCGAGATCTGATCTCTCGGGCAAGCCCAAAGTCAGCTATTTTCACCAGCTCTGGGCCCATGCACAGAAGATTCTCTGGCTTCATGTCCCTGTGGAAAAAACCTAACCAGAGACGCGTGCATGAGCATCTCGCCAGATTGAAATGTCAGGGATGCAACATTTAATGAACACCCTGGAGTAAAAACAAAACAAAACAAAAAAAAGACGTACCATGTTTATGAATGAAGGCGAGCCCCTGAAGTATCTGAAACATGATATTTCTTACAGTAGATTCAGGAAATAACCGGGTCCTGCACAAAGAAACCATTCAAAGCTGGATGAGTACAGAAACAGCAAACCTTACTCAAATACACTTTCAAATCTGGAAATACCAAAATGACTGCAAGCACCTGTCTTTCATGAGCTGGTACAAATTCTCCTTCATGTACTCAAATATAAAGTACAGGTGATCATTTTCCCGAATTACCTCCTTAAGCTTGATCACGTTAGCATGGTTCAGTTTCTTTAAGGACTGCAAGAATAAACAAACAGGTAGCGTTAACACAATGTGGACTCCATAAAGCCAAAGCAGAGGGAGAAATAAATGAATCTAAACATGCTGGGCAACACACAGAGGTCACTGCAGCACATTCAGAAGCACACCCTACAACTACCAAAGAACCCTTGTAGGTATAGGTAGGGTGTAGTTTGGAGGGCGAAATGCTGCAAAGGTGGGATTTATGCTTACAATTTAAAAAAGGAGGAAAACAAATATGGAATAAATAGAAAGCAGAATGGAGAAATATACACTTTCCCATGCACTGGGATGGTATAGGTTTAACCATGCTATATTTTAGTAAGGGGGAGAAAAGCCATAATGGGTCTGAGATTTCATGATAGCATGCTGTAATTATAAATCTACTCAGCAGGACACAAAGGAGCAGCGTTTTCTACTCGTGTTTACTGTATCAAGGTTAGGCTCTATAAAAGGGGTGTGTGTAGGCCGGGGTGGGGAACAGAGCTCAAAACCAACAGCACACAAGAATCACCTTCTGCTCTTAGAGCTGGTGTGTGACTGTTGCACTGTGAGGAAATTTAAACAGTAAAATACTGAAACGGTGTGAAAAACAAACAGAAAGGCATTCATTGATTTCACAAATGTCCTAGCATGTACATCATCACTACATTACCCATAAAGCAACAGCATATTTACACAATAACATTAAGGTTATTGTGAGCTTTCTAAAAAAAATAATGAAAAATAATCAACCCAAACTGAAACGTTGGCCACATGTGATAATGCTTTTCCTTATTTTGTGTCATATATGTGCTGGATGTTGCAATTTGATAATAATGAGATTTAAAAGTAATCCTTATATGTTTGATTTTAGATTTTTTTTTTTTTTTTTTTACTCTTGGCTGTACATGACGTCAGAATGAGTGCATTTCCAAATATGGTTATCTCAGACACACAGCAACCCAAACACAACTGCTGTTCAAAGGTTTTTCATGTGGAGCAGCCAATCAGAAGGAGAGTGTCCATAAAAGGGAAGGACAGTAGAGGAATTCTCGTGGGAGACTGCACTAAAGCCCAGCATGTGGTAAATATGGTTAATTTTTAACTGTAAATCCTGAAGCGTTAGTCACGTGTAATAACATCATACTTTATGGTCATGTTTCCTGTTGCAATCAGTGTTTATTGATGTACCTGCCTGTAGTGCAGAATGTCTTTCTTGACATCATGAATTCAAAACTATTGTCACTGGGAATTTCATGAGTGGTATACACCCAACTGATACTTTATTAGGTACACCTTATCAACTGCTAATTAACACAAACAACCACCCTGCCCCTTGATTCTCAGTAGGATATGGCAGCAACTAATTCAGTGCATTCGGACATTTGTTGAGACGATCTGCTAATGTTCAAACTGAGCATCAAGGCCACAGTAAGACAAATAACCACTTGTTACAATCGAGGAACGCAGAAGAGAATCTGTGAACGCACAAACAGATGCGCCAGAGCAGCAGAAGACCACACCGGGTGCCACTCCTGTCAGGTAAGAGCAGGAAACTGAGGCTACAACCTTGAACAACAGCAGCTTGGAAAAATGTTGCCTTGTCTGATGACTCTTGAATTCTGCTGCAACATTCAGATGGTAAGATTTGAATTTGGTGTAAACAACATGAAAGCATGGATCCATCCTGCTTTGTACCAAAGGTTCGGGCTGGTGCTGTTGGTGTTGGTGTAATGGTGTAGGCTAATCTATACCACAAAGAACTTGAAGTAGTTCTGGGGTTTCAACCTGGTACTGGGAAGGTGTAACTAATGAAGCCAGTAAGTGTATGCAAGTAATATTTACACAGTGAAGTAACTTCAAGTGTCCAATTCAGAAATATACAGTGATGTGACAGTTTTAAGTTTTGCTAAGGATAAAGACAAATCTTGCTAGCTATGAAAGGACCAATTGATGTTTTCTCTGAGTTGTGTCATATATGTGCTGTTGCCATGAGGGATGTTGTTATTCATACCAAAACTTGATAATAATGAGATTTAAAGTAATCCTTATGTGTTTGATTTTAGATTTTTTTTTTTTTTTTTTACTCTTGGCTGTACATGACGTCAGAATGAGTGCATTTCCAAATATGGTTATCTCAGACACACAGCAACCCAAACACAATTGCTATTCAAAGGTTTTCCATGTGGAGCAGCCAATCAGAAGGAGAGTGTCCATAAAAGGGAAGGACAGTAGATGCATTATCGTGGGAGACTGCACTAAAGCCCAGCATGTGGTAAATATGGTTAATTTTTAACTGTAAATCCTGAAGTGCTAGTCACGTGTAATAACATCATACTTTATGGTCATGTTTCCTGTTGCAATCAGTGTTTATTGATGTACCTGCCTGTAGTGCAGAATGCCTTTCTTGATATCATGAATTCAAAAATATGATCATGTTGAATTTCATGAGTGGTATACACCCAACTGATACTTTATTAGGTACACCTTATCAACTGCTAATTAACACAAATACCTCCCCTTGATTCTCAGTAGGATATGGTAGCAATTTATTCAATGCATTCAGACATGTAGACACAGTTGAGACGATCTGCTAATGTTCAAACTGAGCATCAAAGTTACAGTAGGACAAATAACCATTTGTTACAACCAAGGAACGCAGAAGAGACTCTCTGAATGCACAAACAGATGCGCTACAGCAGCAGAAGACCACACTGGGTGCCCTCCTGTCAGGTAAGAGCAGGAGACTGAGGCAACAGTTCTCATTGGCTCACCAACCTTGAACAATGGCAGCTTGGAAAAATGTTGCCTTGTCTGATGACTCTTGAATTCTGCTGCAACATTCAGATGGTAAGGTTTGAATTTGGTGTAAACAACATGAAAGCATGGATCCATCTTGCTTTGTACCAAAGGTTCAGGCTGCTGCTGTTGGTGTAATGGCGTGGGCTAATCTATACTACGAAGAATTGAAGTAGTTCTGAAGTTTCAACCTGGTACTGGGAAGGTGTAACTAGTGAAGCCAGTGAGTGCATGTAAGTAATATTTAGACAGTGAAATAACTTCAAGTGTCCAGTTCAGAAATATACAGTGAGGTGACAGTTTTAAGTTTTGTTAAGGATAAAGGCAAATGTTTCTAGTTGTGAAAGGGACAATATATATTTTCTCTGAGTACGTTAAATTCTTCAGGACTATTTTGGATGGGACAAGCATGACAGGGGTCAAATGACTTGTCCTAATGCACATCGACCCAGGATCAGCTGACCACTTTGGTTTGGCTGACTATTTCTGTGTAATGCAGCATAAATCAGTTTCTGCTGAGAGTCTTCAGTGTGCAAAGCTACCTCTTTCCCTCATCTGCCAAGGAGGACTAGTAGAATAAAAACAAAAAGCTACAGGACAAGCTCATTTACATGTTTTAAAATCATAAACATGACATCTTGTGTCAAATATAAATATCATTCTGTGTATTTTATTCAGAAAATAAGGTACTATGTTAAAGCACAACAATGCTGATCAATTCAAGCCTGGATACAACTGAAGAGCCTGCAAGATATCCTTTAAGGATTAGGTGTTAAAAGTAAGTTTAGTGGGTTGCTTAAATCATTTTACCCCACCAAGAATGAAGAATTGTGTTAACAGGGAACAGCCACGTACAGCTGAACAATAAATACCAGTACATACAATTACTGCCCAAATCAAAGATGCAGCTGCACCAGATCACTTAGATTCAATGTTAAACTTGGGTTGATTTATTTTCCATCACTCACTTTAAAATATTAAACTTTTTAAAAATGTAAGCTCACCTTCACTTCACGGAGGTTCATGCATTCTTCCCAGGAGTAGAACTTCCTTTTCATTCTGAAATAACATAACAGAAAAAAAATAAATAAAAACAGCCTGTGTCTTGGCTTACAGTTAGCTTTTCAAGTCAAGACCAAATGAAATCATACAATAGCTAGACCCGAGAAGGAAAAACATCTATCACAGATTACAGAAAAACACAATTTTGTGATACTCACTTCTTAATGGCAACTAGTTCCCCCGACTCCAGACTGCGGCCGAGGATGACTGAGCCGTAGGTGCCATCCCCGAGCTGTCTGATGGTAGTGTATCTATTCATTATGCTTGTCCTTCCATAGCATTGTCAGGGGGCAGATAATAACGGGGTGGAAAACAGAGATGTGTTCGCCTCCTACTTCTGAATGCAACCAGATTTTCCTGTGACAACAGCAGAAGACTACAGGCAGAGGTGGAGGACTCATTGTGTCATGGACTTGTGTCCTTTGAGCTGAGAAAGACAAATAAATAAAGAGACCAAGCGAGAGATCACTCAGCAAAGGATCCACAAACTAACCACTGAGTGGGACATTATTTCTTTAAGCCTTTAAATCTTATCAGTCAGTGACGGAAGACAATATTAAATCTGCAATGCGATTTCTGTGTATATGTTTCCACAATATATCCAGGTACAGATATACTGACCAAAAAGTCACCAGAAATAATTAAGAGCCTTCATTGGTTAGTTACTGCAGTAGAGTCTGAACTCTGGAGCAATGCTAAAAGGTCGTGTGATCTGATGAATGCTCCAGAGTGATGGATGTGATGCATCGAGGTAAGAAGAGAGGCAGGTGAAGTGATGCACCCATCATGCATAGTGCATACCGTCGAGTTGCTTCAGTTTTTCAGGTGACCAAAAAAAATGAGGTCCGCTGACTACTTGAATATATGGATAAAAAAAAACAAACAAACATGAATTATTTTTTTTTTCCCCTTTCCTGATAGCGCACCATTTTCTGAGATGATAATAGTAGGATTTAGAGTAGTTCAGGGAGGAACCCCGGTGAGAATTTTGGGCATGTGCTGGAGAAGACATTACACAGTGGTCCGCCTCTCTCATCATAAATGCAACATCATGGTGAAAAAGTAATGCAACTCTGCATGGAAATAATTACGACACAGCGGAAGCTTGAAGAAACATAAACACACCAGCTCACTCATATCATATCTTTTATTGAATGCATGCAATTCATAGTCACCCTTCCATCCCTTATTTAATAGAATAGAGGATTTGGAATAAAAAAAAAAAAAAATCATAAAAAAAAAATCATAACCCTCGAGGTCAATGTGTTATACCACATAAAATTTAAGTCCATCTCCATCAACATGTGACTGAAAGACTTGCATGCTTTGCGTAGTGAGTTTCAGTTTCTTCCTTCTAGACGAAGGCTTTGAGTACCAAAGTGCAGCATAACAAGGTTTTAAAAATAGCTTTCCTCCAGCAGCCATCACTCCAATAAACAAATCATAGTTTTGCTATCCTAGATGATGCTGTGCAGATTCTCAGTATCAGCATCAGAGAACATTAGAGGGACAGCTCAAGTTGAGATGGAGACAAAGTTAGAGTGGCAAGGCTGAGATGGGTTGCACATGGGCAGAGGAGGGAGTGGATATATTAAATAAAGGATGCTGAATATGTAGCTGCCAGGAAGGAGGAAAACAGGAAGACCATAGAAGGGGTCATGGATGTAGTGAAGCAGGACATGCAGAGGGTTAGTGCTGGGGTGGTAGAGATAGGATAAGGAGGAGGCAGATGATCTGTCATGGCGACCCCTAAAGGGCGCAGCTGAAAGAAGATGATTAATTTCTTTATTATGTTTTATTTATGCCTTCTTACAGTGCTGTGAAAAAGTAATTGCGCCCTTTGTGATTTTTTTGTCATTCATGTTTCTGAACATCAAACAAATTTTAATGTTAGCCAAAGATCCTGTGTGAAAAAGTAATTGTTGAATTGTGAATTTTACTGTAATTAACCACATTTTTGGGAAAGCTGAGTTCAGTTTCACTGAACACACATATACACACTAGCTATCATGGCACGATCTAAAGAAACAGCTGAGAAATAAAAGGCACTGACATCTATCAAGTCTGGAAAGGGTTACAAAGCCATTTTTAAGGTTTTGGGACTCCAGTGAACCATGGTGAGATAAATGGATCCACAAATGGGGAAAACTTGGAGCAGTCTACGAAAATTACTCCAAATGTGCATTGACGATTTATTGAGGAGGTCACAAAAGAACCCAGAACAACATCTAAAGAACTGCAGGCCTCACTTGCCTCAGTTAATAATAAAGAGAGTGGATAAAATGGCATCCATGGGAGATTTCCAAGGAGAAAACCCCTGTTGATTAAAAAAGAACAAAAGGTTCGTCTCGCATTTGTGAAAAGTAAAAAATCTTGATGATCCCAGAGACTTTGGGCAAAATATTTTTTGGACTGAAGTAAAACTAACACAAAAAAAAATCATAAAAATAACGTCATACCAACAGTCAAACATAATGGTCATAGTGTGATGGTCAGGGGCTGCTTTGCTGCTTCAGGACCTGGAAGACTTGCTGTAATTGATGGGACCATGAATTTCTGATATCTATCAGAAAATCCTGAAGGAGACAGTCCGTCTGTTTTGGAGTGGCCCAGTCATGGTCTGGTGTGAAATCAGATTAAGATCATGCATTTCAAGCATCTCAAATAGGCTGTTCATGCTGGAAAACTCTCCAATGTGGCCGAACTAATGGAAGAGGGGCCAAAATTCCTAGACAGTGATGTGACAGACTCATTGCCACTTATCACAAACATTTGACTGCAGTTCTTGCAGACAAGGGTGGCACAACCAGTTATTAGGGTTAGGGGGCAATCACTTTTTCCACACAGAGTCATATGGGTTTGGATAGCTGTGCTGTTTTACCCTAAATAAATGAAATATTTAAAAACTGCATTTGCATTTACTCGGGTTATGTTTGTCTAACATTAAGCTTTATTCATGAGCTAAAACGTTTAAAATGATAATAAATAGAATAAAAATTAAGAAGGAGGCACTATTTTTTTTCCCTTTTTAACAGCACAGTACCAGGAAAGTGTGATTATATAGGCCAATTTATCACTAATCATTCCAAAAGAGGGATTCACGTTATGTTTACCTACTGGCAAGAGCTAGCAAACCAGCTACTGTTTACTGTTTTTATTCACACTCGCGTTGTTCAGACTGGATTTAATACTACAACAACCCCCTGTGAGTTTGTGGTTACATTTTAACCAGCCCTCTGTCAGCTAGCGTGGTAGAAATAAACATTGACCGCGTTGTGATGCTGCTGGTGGCCCAGCTGCTGACAAGCCATCAGAGAAACAGTGGACTGAATGGGCTCCTTACTTACTCAAAATAAAACGACGAGCAGCACAAAGCACTTACCCTCCTCGCGTCAAACCGCCAACAGCTCATAGCCAGTCATTCGTAGTCGATGGTAAACAAATGGCTTACTCCATTAGCCTGCTAACTGTTACCGTTACACTGCGAATAGCCGCAACCAGTGTGCCCAACACACACCGTAAATAAATCTCCAGCTAGGCCCCTTCCTCCCTTCCTTCCTCCCTTCCTTCCCTCCTTCCTTCCTCACAGAGATTATCAAGATCTCGCGTTGCTGTGAAAAGACCCTGCGGTTTAATTTCAACAAATCACAGCAGTCAAAGATGCTGGAGTGTAAACACCAGCTTTCATGATCTACATCGCCTTTAACGAGTGCGGACTATTTAAAGAAGGGCTTTTACTGCGTTTAGTCCACACATTGCTAGAGAAGCTAAAAAGGAAGCGGTGCAGTCATTTAAAGTTATTGACATTTTATGACATAATCGTGAAGGGCGAATGGCGAGGTGGAAAGACCAGCCAGTAACATAAAAATACGCAAAGAGTGGAAAAGATGTTTAGGTGCAGAGCAAAAGCGGAAGTGAGCAACATTTAATGCTCTTGTTTCGCACTCTTCTTTGATTAAAGAAAAAAAGAGCCCTTAATATGAATGTGAGGTCATCATCGTTTTCCCTACTCCCTAAATTGTTAGTACACGTTGTTTTTTACATAAAGTGCCTTTCGGAGACTGCTGTTGCCATTTGGTGCTATATTATAATGAATTGCAAAAATAAATAAGTACATTTAAAAAAAAGAAAACTTCAAAAAAAGCAAAAAAAGGAATACTGGCGAGCCTACTGATTTGCATTTTATATTTAACTGGCAGGAATTAAAACAGCAACAGCTCTGACAATCACATTGCAATTTACACTCACAGGACACTTTATAAGGTACACCTTGCTAGTACTAGGTTGGATTCCCTTTTGCCTTCAGAACTACATTAATTCTTTGTGGTGTAGATTCAACAAGTTGCTGGAAACATTCCTCTGAGACTTTGGTTGGAACATCCCACCGCATCCCAAAGGTGCTCTAGTGGATTGACATATGTTGACTGTGGAGGGTAATTGAGTACAGGGAACTCACTGACATGTTCAAGGAGTCAGTTTGAGATGATCTTAACTTTGTGACATGGTCTGTTATCCAGCTGGAAGAAGCCATCAGAAGATGAGTACACTGTGGCTAAAGCTGAGGTAGGCTGTGGCATTTAAATGATTGGTTGGTACTAAGTTGCCCAAGGTTTGCCAAGAAAATATACCTCACACCATTACACCATCACAACCCTGAACCACGGATACAAGGCAGGATGGATTCATGCTTTCTTGTTGTTTATGCTAACCATCTGAATGTTGCAGCAGAATTCAAGACTCATCAGACTAGACATCATTTTTCCGATCTTCTATCATCCAATTATGGTGAGCCTGTGCAAACTGTAGCCTCTATTTCCTTGATGGGAGTTGCATTCAGTGTGGTCTTCTGCCGCTGCAGCCCATCTGGTTCAAGGTTCCACATGTTGTGCATTCAGAGATGCTCTTCTGCGGTTGTGATGAGTGGTTAATTGGAATTTAATTTTAATCAACAACCATGCCACATTCAAAGCCACTTAAATCACCTTTATTCCTCATTCTGATCCTCAGGTTCAGCTTCAGTGGGTCATCTTGATCATGCTTAAATGCATTGTACTGCTGCCATGTGATTGGCTGGTTCCTTTAACCAGCAGTGGAACAGGTGCACCTGTCTGAGTATTTAATGTCCAGTAATTAACATGCCAACAATTTGGTCACTAAAGACAGTTGTATAAGAGATTATAATCTAATATAACACACACATACAGGTCATTCATAAATGACAGCTGCTAGTCGTTGCCCCACACAGGGATGTTTATTTTTCAGCTGATATTGAAGAGCCGGAGTGACACAGGGCGCTTCTCGAGTCTCTTAGCGCCTCCTGACTTCCTGTGCCACTGAGGCTCCGGGCTACTCAGCGAAATGGCTGCGTTCCTGCGAGCTCGTAAATATGTCCGTTGTGTTGTCCGTTTCTCCGACCGTGAACTGTAAACGGTAGTGCTGACCGCCTGTGAAGATAACAAGGAGACTTACTGGCCAGGTTGTCATGGTGGGTCACCGTGTTTTTGGCAGTTATGCAGCGAAAAGTGTTAGCGAGCTAGCGAGCTAATGTAGCTAACGTCACCTGGCTTCTTTTAATGTTACCTGCAGCTCAGCCTAGCTCAGCTAAGCTGTGCTGTAAGCTAACCAGTTTACAAACTATTTGCGAAAGTAGTTGATTTACAACACTTGGCGCCTACATTTAGATGCAAGACCCTCAAATCAACGATATGCAGATTAATTCACAGTATTATACACCGAGGGTTAGCATCGCAGACTGTTAAGCTAAATATGGTTATGTTTGGTGGTTACCTGAGTTGCTTCTAAATCAGGCCCACAGCAGAACTTT
This sequence comes from Oreochromis niloticus, assembly GCF_001858045.2. Classification (NCBI taxonomy): domain Eukaryota; kingdom Metazoa; phylum Chordata; class Actinopteri; order Cichliformes; family Cichlidae; genus Oreochromis; species Oreochromis niloticus. The sequence goes on from NC_031978.2 coordinate 19,557,819, forward strand.
ATAGTTTCTATTTCTTGCAACAAGTTTGACCACTTTGACAGTTTGTATGTTAATGAAAAATGAAACTTATTTACCGCAACATGAACAGGGAACTGTGCTGTAATAACAAGGAGCACCAAACTGTCAACAACGAACGCTGTGCAGTGCATATAAAGCAACGTGTACTTACAATATTGTTGTTTATTACGTATTTCATATGCATTTTAAATCGATTTTGTTTAGGTAGTAGCAGTATAATTAACTTCGACGCAAAGTGAGCTATATATTGCATATATTAATGTTAATGTGTATTAAGTTTGGTTACATGAGGCTTGCTGTTTTAGTCTCTAAATTTATCTTCATCACCTTATTGACTGCTATATACAGGATGGCTGATAATCTGTTTTATTCTTATATATATATATATATATATATATATATATATATATATATAGTTAACCGTAAATTAATTTCTTAATTATAACTTTTTGGTTTCTTGCGCAGGCTGACGAAAATGCAGATATTGAAGGTACAGTAGAGGATGAAGATGAAAGTTCAGATGATCCAGATCTTCAGGTGAGCAGCATAAATCATGGTTTGTGCAACACTCTAGGGCTGTGCTTCATTAAATTTTACTTCCAAGGAGCCACATTTTCTTGCGACACAGTGGTCTTAGTAGAAGGTAAGCCTGGTAAGAAGACGTTCTTAAGTAGGGGACACAGGGAGAAAAGACTGAGATATGTCAGATTACACAAAATTTGCACTGACAATCAGTGACAGCAGGTCTGATGGAGTGATGAATCCAATTTGAAATTCTTGTTTTAAATTGTCATCAATATGTACAGTTGAGGCCAGGAGAGAGGTACAACAGCCATCTATAAAACATGGTGGAGGTGCTGTTATTTTGATCCATCATGCAAAACCGTCTACAAAGCTTCTGATTGTCAACAGCTTCATTTTTCAGCATAACAATGATCCCAAACACACTACTAATGTAGTAAAAACATACCTGCATAGAAAAACACACACTATGCTATCAGTCAGGGCTGGGGCCTCCCCAGAGCCTGGAGCAACACATCTAACTTATCTCCTGAAAATACAACAAAAACTGCAGTGTCATAAAGGTCAAGAAAAACTGCAATATTCCTAAAAGCGAACCTGTACTGTGCATCAGTGTATCTTTCGAGCTAGCACTGAAATCACTAACAAAAACATTTCTTTTGGCCAAAGATAAGATATGTTATCCCCTCATGTACTTATTTGTTTAAAGTGGCAAAACCTGGACTGTATGCAAAACATGGCAGCCGAAGCAGAGAGGGATCTTGTTCCTCAGCTGTTGAGCCCAGTGCTGCGAGTTAATTCTCATATGTCAGGGAGGTACAATGAAAGATGAGGAGGACTTTTTTATTTGTTTGCAACGATTCATTTATAAAAATATATTATAAGAATGTAGTACACTGTAACTCTACTCTTTGATGCATATCCATCTTTGTTTCTAATATTTGTCTTCACCTCCTGGCAGTTTATATATTGCTGAGTTCATACAGTATTGTATCTCATTCTTAAATTTGTAAACCAAATAGGCTGTAACAGCAGTGTTAAAGTTCAACTAAGCGTGGATAAGCTGAAGCCTTTCTTTGGCACTCACTCTATTAATGTTGTAATCAAATTGCAGCTGGAGCTCAATGTGTTCAGAGCTCAGTGGATGTCTGAGCTCAAACCGAGCTCCGGAGCGAGTGGAACGAGCAACCGACTGCTGCAAGCCAAAAGTCTGAGGAAGGCGCAAGAAATTGCTAGAGAGGAAAAGGCAAGTTGGGGAATAATTTTTTCTAGCTGTAGGCTTGCATGTGTTGTCGATTATTATCAGCTGTTAAATGACTGACGAGAGTCACCTTCCCTCAGGCTACAGAGCTGTTCTTGAGAGCTGTTCAGGAGGAGCAGAATGGAGCTGTCTATGAAGGTATGCGCTACATAGGATACAGATCGCACTTTACCACAAATAAAAATAACTCTTTAGAAGTTAACGACTCTTTATCCTTAAACGTCGTCCATTTAGTTCTGTAATTTCTCTGAGAAACCAAAACAACTGGTTGTTGGATTTGTTTGTCAGTCTAATATGATGTTTTTACTTGCAGCTATCAAATTTTATCGCATGGCTATGCAGCTTGTTCCTGACATTGAGTTTAAAATCAACTACAGCCGTCCTCCTGATGCAGACAGAGGCGGAGGGAACTAGTAAGCTACTTTATTTTGTTTAAGCTTACCGCAGGTCTGTTTTGTGACAGCATGTTTTCAGACATTAAGTTGTTCTAAAATTATAGTCTTATGTAAATCTTTTTCCTTTCTTTTTGGGGATCATTTCCCCCTGTGAAGTAATTAAGATGCTAAACAGAGAGCTGCTATATTATTATTATTGTAATAAAACTAGTAGTATAAAGGCTGAACTTATAATATTAGGGCTAAACAGTCAGACTGAGGGTGTGAGGAGGATCACTCAGCTGGATTAAAACTTAAGCTGGCCCATTTACAACAACAACAAAAGCAACTTTTCTGTCTTCGCTTTTGTTTGGTAGTTGAATAATATAGTGTGCTGGCTTGTATGGGAGTAATTCATAGTCTAATTTTTTAAACCGAGCACACTGTGTTTATTTTTCTTTTTTGCAGCATGGAGGATAGTGATGTTGATGGGGAGATCGAGGATCTACTTGCCTACTTCGAGCAGCAGCTATCTGTGGAAGGCTCATTTCCAAAGATCTGCACTCCTGAGGTTGAAATGACTCAGGTGCACATTTCAGGTAAAAGCCTCTAATGTAATTTAATTGTAAACCTCTTGAGTCATAATTAACACATAGCCATTATCATTCTTTTCTTATCTTTTTTTTTTTTAAATTGCAGCTTTGCCACGGGAAATCCTGATGTACATATTTCGGTGGGTTGTATCAAGCGATCTGGACATGCGCGCTCTGGAGCAGCTGTCTTTGGTTTGCCGTGGGTTTTACATTTGTGCAAGGTCAGCCTCGCTTTCAAAGAAATCAGCTGGGTGACAAATTATTTGTCAGCAGGCTCAGGTTTTGACAAAATTGCCAATTTCATATCAGGCAATAAAGGATCTCATGGTGCTGTGAGCTCTAAATTTTTTGTTTCGCTTTCATTCTCTCTCCAGAGACCCTGAGATTTGGCGCTTGGCTTGTTTAAGAGTTTGGGGACGGAAGTGCACTAAACTTGTACCCTTCACATCCTGGAGGGAGATGTTCCTGCAAAGGCCCAGAGTCCGTTTTGATGGTAATTACTACTGACAACTTGGATCTCCAAACCCACATTAGTGCAGGAAAATGTAATGTTTTGTAACAGATACAGCATGATTTAAGAACTAGAGTGTCATAGAAAATATATTTTATTATCAAGACAGATACCACAAGCATGCTTATCAGGTAAAAATTTCCATGCAATTTTTTTTTTTTTTTTTTATAGCAGTTTATTTCAAGTCACATTAGCCCAGCCTGTTTGCCAACCATGTTTGCGTACCTGCTCTTAACTTGCAGCTCACTGTTGCCCCCTGCAGTGTGAGGCAGCTGCTGGAAGTGTACTGAGTTTCAGTACATAAAAAGACCACAGGAATAATGTTACGGGTGTAATACTTCTTTATGCTGCAAACTTTTAGATGATTGTTACATGCAGCTAACAACAGTTCAGAGCTAAATGCCTCAAATTACCACCCACTAGTGTTGTTTTTTGCTGATGCTTTTAGAAGTTATTGCTACCATATTCAATGTAAACGAATTACTGGATGATTCATTTTCTTTCCACAGGTGTGTATATCAGCAAAACATCATACATTCGCCAAGGAGAGGAATCGCTGGATGGATTTTACAGGGCTTGGCACCATGTTGAATACTACAGGTAAATATTTGAGTGTAGTCTTTATTTATTGTGAGTTGTAACAAAACCACAGATGACATTTTTGACAGTGACGACATTGTTACCTCAGGTACCTCCGCTTCTTCCCCGATGGCCACGTCATCATGCTGACCACCCCTGAGGAGCCTTTGTCCGTTGTTCCCCGTTTGCGTACCAGGAACACCAGGTACACCTCATCTTTTCTCTAAACTCAGCCGGACCCATTGAGAGTATAAAGGATTGACAATTGTTTAATTGCGTTTCATTTCTCAGAATGGATTCAGTTCTGCTCGGTCACTTCCGTCTCTCACAGGAGACAGGCAATCAAACCAAAGTTTTTGCTGTTGTCTGCAAGAAAAAAGATGAGGTAAGAAAATGTTTGAGGCATTTGAGGGGTGGGAGATGACTAGATAACCATATATGTATAATAAGGCCAGCTCATTGAGTAAATTAAACCTCAATAAATGGAAGTGGTTAAAAAAAAAAGTCATATGTTTAAAACAGTGCAAATACAGCTGCAGTTACACAATTTTGGGAATTTTCCCCTTGAAAAAAATTACGTATTGTTTAATCCTAGTACCTCATTCATCAGTGTTGTTAGCATGTCTGTTTCTTTTCATGGTAGAAGTTGGCCTCTTACTGGCCTATACTTGAACACAAAGAAGTTATTTATACATAAACACAACACTGTTAAATGTATTGTTACAGTTCACTAGGTATAAAATGATTTCCCCCTACACAAGTTATACTTCTAGAAATGTGTGAGGGTGCTAAACACTGCAGCACTGACCCACAGGTGCTGACAGAATCTATGCCTCTGTTCGAAGCACCCAGAGCCTGGGAAAAAACGCTTTGATTATTTATGTTACGGATACAGTTAGCCAACAAAATTTTAAAACTCATGAATCTCAGCTGTCTCTTCTGGTTGATTGCAAGCTTCGTAGTTACCAAATTTCTGGCAGATTTACAGTATATTCGGCGTTCTTAGGTGCCATGTCTCTGAGAGCATCTGCTGTGAATTCCAGTTTTCCATAATATTTCACCTAACCTGTTGGATTACGTCTGAGCTTGTAAACCGTATCTGTTGACAGAAAGCGACCGACTTCCAAAGGAATCGGTTCTGCAGGCGGAACCCAGCTCCGGAGGCTGAACACAGCTTTCACGTGGGACTGGCTCTGTCCTCTGGGGGGCATCAGAGTTTTAGTAAGCTTGTGTGGATCCACCATTCCTGCCACATCACTTACAAGTAAGTCACAGGACTGCTAATAGAAGTGAACAAGAAGGGAAAAACGTCAATTTCTGTTCTAAACCTGACGTGATTATGCTTTTAGGTTGACTGGGGAAACAGTCATTACTACTTTTGACCTGGACAGGATGTACACACCCTTCTTCTTTGCACGTGTGAAGAGTTACACTGCTTTCTCTGAGCAGCCTCTCTAAGCAGACCCTGCACATGATCTCACGAAGACCACAGCAGAGATTGAGTCCTCGTCGCATCAAAAACACACGTACTTCTCAGCCTGTTTTAATTTGTGCTGCAGCTGCTTTATGGTGTTGCTGTTTGAACCCTCACGTTTTCTAAATGAAAGCATGCCAGTCTTTCAGGTACACTTTAGAGAAAAATACTTATTTTCTGATTTCAGAAATTGTGGTAATATGCTGAGAGCTAAAATAATTAGCAGAATTTCCCACCTGTTCCAAGCAATGAATGTTCATACTGTTTTTGTTTTGTTGTGCACTTTCTTCCTCAAATAAACAGTGATGAACAAAACCGCCTCGCTGCTCTGATGGGGCTTTCTTTTACTCAAAATTGATAGGTTACGGAAAACCTACAATAGAAAACCTATTACACAACATGAGTTCAACAGAAAGCATTGCAGATTTAATTTCATGCTTCTACATCATTTGTCTCTTTGAGGACACGTGGGTTTAATCCACATATTACATTTTCTGGGAACTGAGCAGATCAAACAGGATTTACAGGAAAAAAAACAATAAATGTGAAAGTTGTTTGGATTAGTCTGAAATCATTTGTAGCTTTACTAGAGCTGGTGGCTGATCTAAAACTTTGGTCTATGAAAATGGTAAGTAAATATTTAAATAGTTTGCTGTTGCCAGTTTTTTGGTGGTTCACAGTAAACAGAAGGAAAAGGTCGATAAACGGCTTCTTTTACAGTAATCCTGAATCACTGAGATGAAGCGAGCGTTTGGTCGTTTAGCTGGCACTGATTTATGGGAAAAGCAGTGGGAGGATAATGAGGAAATTGCCTAATAATACCTCCAGAAAACCACACCAGTAAGCGGTTATTGTTTTTGACTCATACTGGACACAATATCATTTTCCCATAGCAAGAGTTTGAGAAATTAGTTTGAGGCAAATTACATGAACAGCCACTTGAATGTTTGTGTGTCTGTTTCATAAGTCGCGTCAAGCAGTCACAGGTAAAACTCAGCACAGCTAAAAAAATCAGATGCATTTATCGGAGTTATTATAGTTTTGTCATTTGTAAGTTTTTGTTTTCATTTAGACTTTTTGCTTTTCAATTAGTTTACTTTCCAACATTAGTTTGTTTATTTCACTTTAGTTTTTATTTATTGAAAATGTTTAATTTCCATTGGTTTCAGTTGTAGTTTTAGCCTTTAATATGTCAAAGGTAAGATTTAAAAAAAAATCAGCATGTATTGCAAAAAATATGAATAAATATGTATCAAAGCCTCATCAGGCAAATTTTTTAACCAAACACTAAAACTAAACATGTTTTTTGTCTTATTTTATTTTAGTTGGTTTTCCAAGTTAAAAAAATGATTTGTTTTATTTTTTCAGAGGTCTAATTTTTTATTTGAATTTCAATTAACTCATTTTTTTCACATCTAGTTTTATGGCTTTTTTGTTTACTTTCAGTTATCTATAATAACTCTGTTATTGATGGAGCAGGAGGAGATCTGATAACCAAACCTTGTTTCTTCCTGTGCTCCTATTAGAGATACTGTGAAAAAAAAATCTAAACATTGCATACTGTACTGCTGATTTTATAAACCTCAATATTGTACTCTGACCTCTGCATGTCCTCAGGCCATGGCCTCTAAAAATCAGTGAGTAAGGCATTGTTTGAATAGTGGCTGGCCAGCAGATACGCCACCAAAGCTCACAAACAGTGGCTCTGTCCTCCAAACGCGAGCTCAGTGTGACTCACGGCTCTCCAGTGCATCAAGTCTGCGTGCAGTGTTCATGAGGAGGAGGACAGAGCAAATGGAAAAAAACTTTGGGGTGAGAGTGGGTTATTGTCTTGACACGTACTACGTAGACTAAGTCGAAACGACGCTGAGCGACCTCGGTAACAGGGGAGAAGAGGCTTTTTTTCCGTCCCCACGCCCTTAAATAAAAAGCATGTCAGGGTATCCTGTAAGACAAAGCTCCCAAAGAGCTAGCTGGAATAGTTTCATGTGGAAGTGAGAAAGCTGTGCAGGGTGTGACCCCCTCACTCTGGCCTAGTCTGCTTTCTGAGGTCAGACATTTGGTCACAACATCCTGATTAAATCCACAGTGAGCGAGCACACACAGAGAAACAGAGAAATTGATATTCTCCTGAGAATCAGAAAAAAATCATTTTCATATCTAGATTTTTTTTTAAAGATAATTAAGTATTGTGTTTGAAAGAAATGTTCCACAAAAAGGTCCCATTTCTCCTTCTACACACAGTAATACCAAAAAACTTTAGAGCCCTAGCTTACACATTGGTTTTTATGCATAATGCACAGTAGGACACTGAATACAAGTTTTATTTTGAAAAGATTAAAATTACTATTCTGTACTAAACTGAATTTAGGAATCTCACATTGAGAAAAAAAAAAAAGACTTTTAGCAATAAAAACATGATTAAAAATGTATAATTTGACATCCTTTCTTGCTATAAAATGTGGAAACTGCAATGCTCATCACTTTGAAAATAAAGTCTATGTTGTCTATCAAATCCCTACAAATGTGGCATCACTAGAAAGTCGAGGATGTCCTCTTGACTGTACAGCAGGACTCAAATAGATGCATTAATTTTGTTTGGTATAGAGCTCTCAGACTCCTGTCCCCCACATAGGACAATAATAATTTGCTGGGTCTGGATCATATTTAAAAACCAAATAAAAACACAATGCCCTGATATGCAAACAAGAAGTTTTCAAAAAGTCAGGTACAGGGAGAACAAGAATTCTGCCGATGTTACGTAATGGGGGAAAACCCACAGCTGGTGAAGCTTCTCAAAACTAATACGGTTATTCAGTAAAATGCTTGGGTGTGGAAAAAAAGGATCCCAGAGAGGTTGTTTCATGTCTCAAATTAAAGCTGGAAAGAATTTCAGGATTTCATGAACTAAAGAAGAAAATATCATTAAAGATTCAGACAGTCCAGACTCACATCTGCACACATGGGACAAAGCTGAAAGCTAATATTGGAAGGTTATTTTGGAGCCCTGCATTAAACACAGGCGTGATTCTGTAGTGGAAATCGATCATTGCTCGGGTTCAGGATCACTTCTGAAAGACAGTCAGTGAACAATTTGTTGCTGCTTCCACAAGTGCAAGCTTAAATTCCAACATGCTAAAAAAGAGAAATGTTTACAAAAGACACAGAGATACTTCTGCCTCCTTTGGGCCTGAGGGCTGTGGAGAAGAAGGCATATTAGGATTTAGCCAGTAAATTAATTTTAGAAAATGTGACTGCGCGTCATAGCTTAAAGAGAAGGGGGAACATGCAGCTTGTGTCCCCAAAAACTAGTGTGTGTGATGCTACATAGGTGCTTTATTATGGTATAGAAATTCATGAAGGCACCAGTATTGTTCAATGATTCAAATTTTTGACTAACATATGCTGCCATTCTTTTTCCCCAATGCAACAGGCCTCACTTATCTTCAAAACTGATAGCAAACTGCATGTATTCCAAACATGCATATTTTTTTTAATGTCGTTATATAAAATGACAAACGATTAAAATGATTGGTTCATTGATGTGGAAATCACTTAATGTTGCAGCGCTTTACTTAAATTACTTTTGCACTGCTTGATCAATAATAGCTTCATTTATAATAATGCAGTTTATCTGGAAAATGATTAAATTAAATCTTATTTATACAGCACCACATCACAATGAGTCACCTCAAAGTGCTTTACGCTGCAAGATAAAAACCCTACAACTTTAGAAAGACAACCCCAGGAATCAGATGACGCTGGATGAGCAAGCACTTGGTGATGGCGACAAGGAAAAACTCCCTTTTAACAGGAAGAAGCCAGAAACAGAACCGGGCTGGGAGGGTCAGTCACAAAAAATAACTTCCTTTTTTAAAATACATGGAAATTGTAAATCTTTTTATTCATGCAGCCAGGCATGTTAACATGCTCACATGACAGCATGTTAGCATACCAACGCTTACTAATTATACATAATACAACTGATAAACTGCTTTTGCTATTAGCATGGCTAGTAAATGTTTTGCAAACTCAAAAATAATTAAGAGTCTGTTCTCTCTCGTTATTGTCAGTGTGATTAATTTTCAAGACAAAACACGACAAATATGTTCATAGTCTTTTTTTTAATGTGTTACAGTGAATAAACAAATTCTAACACATTAATTTGGATTTATGACCTGATTTCAGAAAATATATCGATTTAACAATCTAGAAAATCTTTGATCTCAGTGCATCTTATTACATGTCATTACACACCTGTATGATTTCATGGGTACAGTGTCGGAAATTAATTTAAGATTTGTACTTTAGCCACCCTTATACATTTCTTTTTCCATACCAGCATTTACTACCACCTCTGCTTGGAAATTAAACACAAAAAAATGTTAACATAATGAAAATGAATTAATAAATAGTTTAATCACTAAAATCTTTTTCCCTCGTTGGACGCTGTTATTTTTTGGGGTGGAGGGGGAGATATGAGAGGAATAGAGAAAATACTCATTTGCTGATATCTGTGTGCCAAATATGTAGCTACAACCAGTAGCTTAGCATGAAGGCTGGGAACTGGGAGAAAAGCTACTTTGACTATGTTCATGTATATTATTGATCCAAAGTGAGCTTTAGAGGGATGTAAGTGGATGTAGTTACTTTTGAATAGAAAAAGGTCTTTTTTTTTGCTGTTGTTTTTTTTTTGCTATTCTGTTTTATCAACATCAAAATACAATTAGAAGTTGTTAGAAATAATAATTTGCTGAAATTCTCAAATTCCACAAAGGAAATGTAGATTCAGGCACAGGATTCAGACATGAAGTTGGACACATATTTGTCTGACGTGAACAAACATTAAGAAAAATGTGAAAATGCTACATTAGAAACCAAATCAACTGGTCCAGAAGGCACAGAAGACCCTATTTCAATAAAGATAATTAAAAAGAATTGTAATGATATTAATAATAAACTGTCCTAACTGAGCTTTTAGTATAAAGCTTCTCAGCAATGGGGTTCGTCCAGTTGTCATAATCTTTCCAGTTTTTGAGTGTTTAGTCACGTGTTCAAGCAGATCGTACATGTTCTATCTGGTTTGCCTAAATGAATACTGGGGTAAGATCGCCTTTCAACAACTTGATCTAAAGAGAACAGATCTTTTATAGCCAACTATATAATTTGTCTGAATACAACATATTTACTTACTTAGCCAAAAACACTATGATCATCTTTACCATCTAAATAGTTTAAAAATAAGCATTTATGCTGCAGTGCTAATGGCATAGGTTCATTTAATCAAATTATATTTAAGGTCTTAAAAGCTCAGTGTACAAGGGAAGACTGAATTTTCAGAATTTATTAAGCAGAACTGAATTTAAACTACTCTCATGAAACACCGCAGCTGCCCTGTCACGCTGTCTTAAATGCTTTTTAAATAGAAATCCTACAATGCGCAGAACACTATACTTTGGTTATGCTTTGTTAGATTGCTAAATATTCCAAATTTGAGACCCTGCGCTGAATATTATTCTGCAAATGTGCAATTTCAGTTGTTAGAGCCTCTCAGTAAGTATGCATTACAGTATTACAGAGAGCAACATTTAAGATGATGCAACTGCTGAGGCAGGAATGAGATAAAGCAAGACGCGAGATGCGTATTCTGGTTACACATTAAGGACCACAGTAAGCATCGTGTATGTGTGTGTGTGTTTTCAGTTGTCCCTCAAGTTGACGTCACTGAGTGTGATAAGAACCTTCAGCTGCCAACACACTCGGTGCAGCTTTCATTTTTAGATCTTGCGTGTGTAAAGCGTTGCTGAATGTGTAGCAAGAACAACATGTTTGCTTTGGATTATCATTACCTCTAGAGGGTGGGGAAGGCAATATTGTACAGTGTCAACCTTACTACAAAATATTAATTTTCTTCATTAAGTCAATAATTCAGTACAGTAAGTAGCAATATGTGCAAAAACATGGAAAGTCTCTGGCTATACTGTATGTGGCTATGGCTTATTTCATCTGAAGTAAGTGCTAGGCTATTCTAGGTAAGAAGACACATCTAGCAGCATTAGCTAACACGCTACATTGAGAAATAGGTTTCTCAAATGTCAATCCACCCTCAGTTTCTTGGGTGCGGTGAAGTCCGTCGATGGCGTCCCGTTAGCATGTCCGTTTGTTGATAGCAGGGAGCTGTTCTGTGGATGCTTCCTCTGAGAACCGCTCTTCTTGTAAGTCTTGAGTGAGACAAAAGAGGGAAAAATAAATCACTACATATAATTTTATAGATGAAAATTCACTCATCCTCTCAAGGAGTGGAGACCAGGGCTCCACTCCTTGAGGCGGTAGTAATGTTTCCACGGTATTTCTCGATCCCTGGCTCCTCTAGTCGCATAACACAGTGACCTTGGGCTGGATACTGAACTCTGAGGAATCCATCAGAGTGTGAATGTTAGCTTGAGAACAGAACTCGTGTGTGAATCGGGCATATTTCATTTTATATAAAAACAACTGTAAGTTTGCTTGAGAAATAGTAACAGCTGGCCACTGCTCTTATGACTCAAAGGTGCAAAGGGTGAGTTTGCAGCAGACTACAGTCAGCTGCAGATAAAGGCTTGTATTGGTGCTTTCACAAGTTCAGGTATTTTAAGGAGCAAGTTATTGTAGGACCGCGGATGTCATCCACTCCAGTGAATGGCTCTCTAAATTTTAATGAGTTTTGTGCAAAGGCAGAGGGCTGTAGCACAAAGGAACAAGAAGCACATTCATGAAAAAGAAAGTTTTCATAGGGAAAACTTCCTTATGAATTAAAAAGGGTCCAAGTAGCAGCCAGGTGTTGCTGATAAAATCCAATCAATTAAATGATCATCAGAAAGAGTGCATGCTAAATGTTCATAACATTAAAATTAGAAAGACTGAACAACTATGGCTCGTTTGCACAGGTTTCCAACAGAAAGCCTCTTCTCTCTAAAAGGATGCAATGTTGCATCTGAACAAACCACAAGAATCTGGAACAATGTCCTTCGGACAGATGTAACCAAAGTGGAAATGTTCAGCATTAAAACACAGCATAATGAAACAAACTGCTTATATGATCTCTCAAGTTAGATGGACCTGAATCATGAACTTCAATGGCCATCTGTGTGACATCTACAGGGAGTGCAGAATTATTAGGCAAATGAGTATTTTGTCCACATCATCCTCTTCATGCATGTTGTCTTATTCCAAGCTGTATAGGCTCGAAAGCCTACTACCAATTAAGCATATTAGGTGATGTGCATCTCTGTAATGAGAAGGGGTGTGGTCTAATGACATCAACACCCTATATCAGGTGTGCATAATTATTAGGCAACTTCCTTTCCTTTGGCAAAATGGGTCAAAAGAAGGACTTGACAGGCTCAGAAAAGTCAAAAATAGTGAGATATCTTGCAGAGGGATGCAGCAGTCTTAAAATTGCAAAGCTTCTGAAGCGTGATCATCGAACAATCAAGTGTTTCATTCAAAATAGTCAACAGGGTCGCAAGAAGCGTGTGGAAAAACCAAGGCGCAAAATAACTGCCCATGAACTGAGAAAAGTCAAGCGTGCAGCTGCCAAGATGCCACTTGCCACCAGTTTGGCCATATTTCAGAGCTGCAACATCACTGGAGTGCCCAAAAGCACAAGGTGTGCAATACTCAGAGACATGGCCAAGGTAAGAAAGGCTGAAAGACGACCACCACTGAACAAGACACACAAGCTGAAACGTCAAGACTGGGCCAAGAAATATCTCAAGACTGATTTTTCTAAGGTTTTATGGACTGATGAAATGAGAGTGAGTCTTGATGGGCCAGATGGATGGGCCCGTGGCTGGATTGGTAAAGGGCAGAGAGCTCCAGTCCGACTCAGACGCCGGCAAGGTGGAGGTGGAGTACTGGTTTGCGCTGGTATCATCAAAGATGAGCTTGTGGGGCCTTTTCGGGTTGAGGATGGAGTCAAGCTCAACTCCCAGTCCTACTGCCAGTTTCTGGAAGACACCTTCTTCAAGCAGTGGTACAGGAAGAAGTCTGCATCCTTCAAGAAAAACATGATTTTCATGCAGGACAATGCTCCATCACACGCGTCCAAGTACTCCACAGTGTGGCTGGCAAGAAAGGGTATAAAAGAAGAAAAACTAATGACATGGCCTCCTTGTTCACCTGATCTGAACCCCATTGAGAACCTGTGGTCCATCATCAAATGTGAGATTTACAAGGAGGGAAAACAGTACACCTCTCTGAACAGTGTCTGGGAGGCTGTGGTTGCTGCTGCACGCAATGTTGATGGTGAACAGATCAAAACACTGACAGAATCCATGGATGGCAGGCTTTTGAGTGTCCTTGCAAAGAAAGGTGGCTATATTGGTCGCTGATTTGTTTTTGTTTTGTTTTTGAATGTCAGAAATGTATATTTGTGAATGTGGAGATGTTATATTGGTTTCACTGGTAAAAATAAATAATTGAAATGGGTATATATTTGTTTTTTGTTAAGTTGCCTAATAATTATGCACAGTAATAGTCACCTGCACACACAGATATCCCCCTAAAATAGCTAAAACTAAAAACTACTTCCAAAAACATTCAGCTTTGATATTAATGAGTTTTTTGGGTTCATTGAGAACATGGTTGTTGTTCAATAATAAAATTATTCCTCAAAAATACAACTTGCCTAATAATTCTGCACTCCCTGTAGGTCTTAGTCAAAATCAGCTTAAACAACATGACAATGATCCCAAGCACCGTAACAGACTGGGTGGAAAAGAAAAGAATCACAATGTTGCAATGGCGAAGTTAAGGTGTCACTAAGTCCAGATCTCAATTGCACTGAGGCCTGGACTTTGAGAGCTGTGCCTGCAACATTCAATGAACTGAATCAACGTTGTAAGAGAGGGGGCCAAAATTCCTCCGTAACAATGTGACACGCTGATAAAGTCGTGCATAAAACAATTACTTCATTTGAATGTTTTACCTGCTTACAAAGGAAAAACAACTCACCTGAATGTAGAAGTTCATGAAAAGGATAATGAGTGTGAACATGTAACTTATTTGGAAGTACAACCATCCAATGGGGAAGCCGCATGGCCATATGACTGCTAAAGTTGTCTGGGTCACAGTTAAAAAGAACTGGATCTGTGGAGAGAAAAGAAACAAAAACAGCACACCACAGAGTGAGAAAGTGACAGAGAGCCCCCCTCACCCTGAGGATAGGGTGAGAGGGAGGCAGACTCACACCAACCATCTGCATGTCCTCATTCACCACACCCATGAACATCCTCTGTGATCTTCCTTTTTTCCTCCTGCCTGGCAGCTCCATATTCAACATCCTTAATCCATGTCCAAACCATCTCAGCCTCGCCTCTTTAACTTATATGAGTTTAAATACCTGGTTGACCCCGAGTATTTAAACTCATCCACCTTCACTACCTGTCCTTCTTGCATCTTCGCCTTTCCACCTGCCTCCTTCTCATTCACACATATGTTTTCTCTTGCATCTCCTGACTTTCATTCATCTTCCACACGCACGCTAATCTATCTACAAATCACAGGGTCATCTGCAGAAACTGAAGTCCATGGAGTTCCAGTACTTTTGGATTTAAATTATGCATTTAAATGCACTTTTATTTGAAACAAACCACATTTTTTACTAAAATGCCGCTATTTTTACTTAAGAATCTGAATATTGCTTCTAGCACTGGAGGAAGAATGTGAACCCACCAGCTGTAACTGCGTGATGTACTTCTTCCACCAAAGGTATGGCCGGATGGCTGGAATGGCTGAGAGGCCATAGTACGAATACATCACGACGTGGATGAAGCTGTTTAGTGAGGCACCGAAGTACGCTGGTGAGGCACAAAAGAGAGAGACAGGACGGTATTAACACAGAGAGAGCAGGGGATAATAAATTTGGAGAATTTACTACAGATTTTATGTTAAAATAAAAAATAAAAACACTAGAAACCATTAACAGTAAAGTGATGCAGAAGTAATCTAGTTTATGTGAGCAGTAAATGAGTTTAAAAAAAGCACAAAGTTAGTTACACAATGTAGCAGCGTGTGGGTCAATAAGTGTCACTTTGTATCCTTTAAGAGACTAGAATGAGCTGCTTTCAAGGCTAATGGGTTAGAGCACTTGAATTATTTAGCTGAACTGTGATGCCAGACTGTTTCTGTGGTTACTGGAGGGTGAAGCTGTGTAAAAACACTCACAATGACCACAGGGTATCCAGTTCATAACAAACCACCAGATATTCAACATGCTAGCGTGGTGGTAGAGGTGCAGGAACGTGATCTGGTGATTATTTTTTCGTAGTATGAAGAAGAAGGTGTCCATGAACTCGATGAGCTTGGAGAAGTAGTACCACCAGAGGACATTTATAACCTGAGAGAGGGAGGGAGAGAGAAAAATAAATAAAATGTTGGCAAAATCGGAATGGGTTCCCAAAGGCACCTGAAGGTCTGGAATCATAAAGCTGTTTAACTATAGGACTGACAAACTGATAAAACTTTTAATTCAATCACTGCAGAACTGCAGAGCCAAGCACATTTCAGTGAGAGGCTTGTTTTCAAGCCTGAAGAGAGCCATCATGATGTCGAGAACTGGATTAAATGCACTGTCTCCACAGCTTATCTGGCTGAATTTAAAGCTACCTGCCCACAGAAATCAAAGCAGATCAGTAGATACTCTCGTATTAGACAGACTCTCTTACAATTTCACTCTAAAGCCCATCAGTGTATCAAAGAAGCAATCAAAAGACAGAGGAACACCCACACAAAAAGAGTGCACAGTGTAAAGGTGACTGACCTTAATATCCGCTTCCTCTGCACTGTGAGTGTTCTGGCAGTAGAAGTTGTAGCCTCCGTGCCATGCAGCGCTAACGAGCTGTAGATAAAAAGATATTAAATATAAAATTAATTTTTTTGAACACAAAGAATACGGAGTGCACAAATAGAAGTGAACGATTTGTGTTTTTAAATATGACTCGGTCCTTCCAGCAACTAACAAACGTGTGCAAATATATGCACAAATAGCAAGTAAGATAACTAGATTTTCTCCTGTTAACATATGTTGTGTCAGATTGTGATGAACCATCTTTAGCTGATAACAATTAATGACAACAAAGACGATAAAGTTTAAAAGGCACCAAGCTCATCGTTTGTTATCACAGAACGTGCTGGAAGTCGTTTCATTTAATCTAGGAAAGGCTAATTGCAGTACTCCAGGACAACCACACCTTACACCCCCCATGCACTTTAGTAACCTCATAAAAGTTGCTTAAAAAGGGATACAGATTATTCAGCGAAGGACACCATGTATTCACCTTTAGTCTACATTCACTCCCTTTTGTTTGCACTGATTTTTGTGTGTGTGTGTGTGTCAAAGGTTTCATTTGAATATTTGCAAAGCTCTGAACACTTTCTGACCTGCTGCTACGTTCCTTAAAATCCAGACTCTCAGACCATCTGCAACATATTAGCTTCAACAATAAACATGCAGCAGCCTGTAATCTCTGTGGACTACATAAGAGGAGGAAACTTACAGAATCAGGTTGAAGCCTGATTGTTGTCATTTCTAGTAAATCTTGTTAGAGGCATTGAAAGGGCACATTAAAGAATAATTATTCAAATACACGTGGATGACTTAGCTCAGTGCTGAGTCACCACTTCCATATAGATGCACTTTGTCTGCTGCTGTAAAAGGCTTCACTTACACAGCTCAGAGCCAAGAAACCGCCAGCATAATGAGGTTTGTATTTTATCTTGTGGCCACAGATATTAGCCTGTCTCTAACTTAATATACAGCTTGGATTTATTTATTTTTTTCCAAACTTACAGATGCATTATAGTCAAACAAAACGGATCACAGTTACAGTTGCGCTCTGGAAAGTTGACAAAGAACAAAAGTGCCCTGTACTTTGATTCACATCAGGTGGCCTTGATTGATTCTGGACTGCCAAAAGTTCACCCCGTGGCTGCGGCATTACCAAACTGGAGTGCTTAATGAATCAAAGCAGGCAACAGTCCACTGGGGCCTTACGCAATGCAGAGGGACAGACAAGATTGGTCTGCCAGCTGTGATGGGGAGGAGACTAAAGATACTTTAGACTTACACGTCCTCAGAAATGCTATGTCTGGTTCTGACGTCCTGGTGTTCACAGTACGCAAAACAGCAGATGCCGTCACTGATAAGAGAACTCTCTGCACTATTGCCACATCCCAGTTTACTGAGCTCAGACTGACTGAGCCTCCCTGCCAAATAAGAATGCTCTTCCATGTTTGTTTACATTAGTGCGTCTCTCAGTTTCAGTCACTTAGTCAGCCTGTTTATAAAAAAGCAGTTTTCCAGCAAACAATAGTGTGCTGTGCTAAAGGCTGGCACAATGAGCCTGTCAGCATCCAGCTGCGTCCCTCTCTCCCCCTCGGGGGCATTGTCTCTTGGTGCAGCTTTCAGCCACAGATGCAGGCAGCCAATTCCTCGCTAAAGACTGATGGCGCACTGATATCTGTTAAAAATGAAGCTATAATTAAAACTTGTCATTTTTACACTCCATTTATGTACTAATCTAGCATGATAACTCATGTTAGAGGCAGATGTGGGAGGTAACAAAGTATAAATACTTCGTTACTATAGGTATCAGTCATTTTTCTGACAGCTTTTTACTTTTCCCCACTACATTGTAAATTTGTACTTTCTACTCCTTACATTTTCAAAACAGACTCGTTACTTTTTGAGGGGAGTTATTATTTCGTCACTGTGTCTTCAAACATGAAACAGATTTAAGCCTGAAGAGTAACAAATGAAATCACCGGAGGATGTCGCATAAAAAGAGATGAAAGAGCTAAACCGTGTGCCAAATTGGGCCGGTTGCAGTACTTCAGCATCTAGCTAGCCCTACAGAAGATGAGCGAGCATAAAGGGAGTAGTGGCAGGTAACTGTCTGTGTGCAGTTTGTCACACAGTGTGTTAGGTTACAACAAGTGTCGCAGAGATGAAACTGAAGTTAAATTGATGATACTGAGATTCATTCACTGAATTCCACCTTCAAACCAACGTTTTGCCGTCTAGAAAAAAAGACAGCAAAAACAGCGTGCTGTCTGTGTGAAGGATGGAAATCCGCCAGGACAACTGCAAACATCTGGATGAATTCAGTTGTGTACATCCACAAAGAGCAGTGGGTCAGCTGATCACAGCCTGTGCACTAAGATCTACTGGAGCTCTAAACAGTAATAATTGTGAGTTGTGATTCTTTTCCCCATGCTGAGCCATTACAGCTGATTTTAGGGTTCCCCCACCTGCTAAATTAGACTTTAACCTCTTCCCTACTCATTTTCCTGTTTAGAGGCAAAGTCACCCTCTACAGAAAATAGAGCTATTTTTAATTTTCCGTCTTTTTCTCTGCTCATGTCCTACTTACCTGATTCGAGCTGAGTACCTTTGTAAGAATTAAAATGTAGACTGAAATAAAATCAGTATTCCTATCTACTAATATTATTTTATCATTACATTAATAAAGCACAAGGTTTAGTTAGCTTTGCACAAAAAAACGTGGTAGAAATGTTCTTCAAGGAGGTACTTTTACTTTCTTTCTGTAAGTAGGTGAGGTGACTGCTGTTGTGATTTGCAATTATATAAATGAAACTTGAATTGAATTTTCAACACATTAACTTAAACAACCGTCCACTTACTGCCTTGTATAACCTGCCTCTTGATAGTTGCCACAGTAACAACACAATCAATGGCCAATTGGTGTATATCTAGTTCTGGGTCATTTTAGTTTCCTCCTCTTGATTTTATAATCTGTTTGCAGTGCGACTCTGCTGTGTTTGCTTTGGCCCAGTTTAGCTCATCTCTCAGCGCTGAGCAGTTCGTTTACCTCATAGAACATATAAAAGGATAAGAGCGTGAGGCCCAGATTGTAGAACACCATGACGGCTCTGCAGGAGTACGGCTGCCTGTGTTTCATGTACTTGGGCCCCATCCAAACGATCAGAAGGTACATGACTGTGAGTGCAAAGGTTGGTGGGTAGTTGTCGAGCAGCAGCATTCCCCGAACCCGCTGATCTGAAATACGGAGATAAAGAGGTGAGGTGAGGAGGATGGACAATAAGGTGGCCTGACTGCCAGCAGCAAATGAATGAAGAGAGCTGAAAAAAAATCGCCAGCAAAAAGAATGTTGCTCAACACCTAGAAAGTTAGCAGGTGGAAAAGCACAAGAGGATCCACCGAGCAGTGTCGAGCATGTAACGTACGACTTGGGTCAAAGGTTTTAGGTTTTAGGTAATGTTTACCTTATATAACATTTTCTCACAGGGTACTTTTAGAGCTTTGAATGATTTGCACCGTTCAGTGAATTATTGCATTTTGCGTCATCTTACCTCTTGGACCCATCCATGAGTCAATATACGCGTTCAGTTTATGATTGAAGGTCTCCATTTTTCACCTAGAAAAAGAACAGTGTTGTTAGACATTATTACAAAATAATTATTAAAAAGCTTAAAAAAAGAATAATAAATGTAAAAGAGTATGTGCCACAGTACGGTAAATGAACTACTCTGTATCATCTACAATTAAGACTTAACAGCATGAGCATCACGGCGACTGTGGTTAGCACCGTTTTTTCACAGTAAGAAGCTTCTGGGTTCAGACCTTGGTGGGGCACTACTGTGTGGAGTTTGCAGGTTCACTGGGAGCTCTGGTTTCTTGCAGGATTAAAAGATGTTATGTTAATGCTGCCTATGTCAACCCAGGGTACACTTGAGTTCTGTGCATTCAGGAGAGGATTACTCATCACTCCACAATTTTATATGCAACATACCAGGTTGAACCCCATTTTCCTTCACAACTTCATCAATCCTTCATGGCAACATAGATTCAAGGTGCTGGAAACACTCCTGGGAGATCTTTGTCCATATTGACATGATGACATCACGCAGTTACTGCAGATTTGTCAGCTGCAGATCCCAGTGGTGCCCTGTTGGATTGTGATCTGGAGATTTTGGAGGACCTTTGAGTACACTAAACTCATTGTCACGTTCAAGAAACAGGTTTAAGATGATTTGAGCTTCATGACATGGCACGTTATTCCCCCAGAAGCAACCATCAGTAGGTACACTGTTGCCATAAAGGGACCCGGACATAGTCAGCAACAATACTCAGGTAGGCTGTGGTGTTTAACCAATGCTCAGTTGTTATCAAAGGGCTCAACGTGTGCCAAGAAAACACCCCAATAAACTAATATGTCAACACCAGCAGCCTGAAAGGTTGGATCCACGCTTTCATGCTACCTGGACCAAATTCAGACCCTCAACATCCAAATGTTACCAATGTTTCCAGTCTTCTATTGACCAAACTTGGTGAGCCAGTGCAAGTGGTAGCATCAGTGTCCTGTTGTTAGCTGGCAGGAGTGGCACCCAGTGTGGTCTTCTGCTGCCGTAGCCCATCTTCTTTGAGATTCAATGTGTTATGCGTTCAGAGATGCTCTTCTGCATACCATGGCTGTAACAAGTGGTTGTTTGTTTAGTTACAATTGTCTTCTCATCAGCTTGAAGCACTCCAGCCATTCTCCTCTGACTTTTGGCATCAATGAGGCTTTTTCAGCCAAAGAACTGCTGCTCTTCAGGATATCTCACTAGTCTGTGTAAACCCTGGAGATGGTCGTGTGAGAAAATCCAGGTAGATGAGCAGTTTCTGAAATTTCTATCCAATTCTGTTGCTTTCAAATGTGAGTTGAGAGATTTAGCTAACGTCACTGAATGTCTCTGTGTCTCTCTCCCTCTCTCTCTCTCTCTCTCTCTCTCTCTCTCTCTCTCTCTCTCTCTCTCTCACACACACACACACACACACACACACACACACACACACACACACACACACACACACACACACACACACATACAAAAATACTAGGTTATAACCTAAATTTAATACCACAGTACCTAAATAAGTCTATTGAGGAACATGACGCCCAAAACCACCTCTCCCAATATGGTTGTCTTTTGGAATTAGTAACAACAGTCATTTCGAGAACAAGTACATTTTCAGGAAGTAAAACAAAACGAGCACAATGAAAAGATGTTAAGTCTATAGAGTGTGGTGGAACCAACCATAGGTTTATTACTACAAGTAGACATATAGATGAATGCAGTGGTAATCTTAATCCTTCTGAAAGATGTCTTTATTAGTGATCAAAATCACAGCCTTTTAAAAAAATATGATCAACTCTAAGCAGAGTTTAAACACCATGACACAACTCCAAGAAATCAATTCTGATATATGCCTATCAGCAGCTGAAAGCATCTGTGCCTGCCTGCCTTTTCTTTAAGTCTCCATACTTCAGTCCATAGATTCTCTTCATCTAACACATCCCATAAACCTAGCAGCGATCCTTCACATCCCTCTCGTTTCCATCAACACATAAAATATATCCAGTTCTCACTCTGGAATGCAGATGAAGACCAGAGGCCAGGAGGCAGGTGTACTCAGCGGATAACCACGACTCTATCCCATTAATAGCGATGTGTATTGATTCTCTGGCTCTCAGATTGTTGAAGATGATGAACGTGTCAGAATGTGCAGATTCATTAGCCCTTTATGTGCTCCAGGCAGCGCTGCTATATATATATATATTTCCTAAACCTTGTGGATGTTCTCCTGCCAAAGCTGTCATATTGTGGTGGTGGTTCTGGCCCTGTCTCTGTTGATCGTTTAGCCCTTTGTGACCGTTTCAAACCCACAGTTTGTAATATCCCCCTCCTGATTTAAACAGCTGCCTGAGGAGCTGTCAAGAAGAGCCTGAAAAGCAAATTATTGCTCTGTGAGTAGATATACGACTATATAACTGTCACACAGCAAAAAGTTAGGTTTTACTGCTATACTTCAGAAAGTTAGATCGGCCCAGTGATATGAAGCAGAAGGCCATGTACAGGCCAGTATGAATGTCTGGATGTGCACCACTGGATATTTTTTCCATATAAGTCTAATAAGTTACTACTGCCAGGTTCTGTTCACAAGCCTGCCTCCTACTATGATTTACAGCAGCAGGAAGCACATTCATCACGACACGCAGGCCTGGATAAACGCATCATGTTTTTACAATAGAGGACATTTTCAAAAACCAGTGCTTCTACAGAATAACAGCGCTGCTTCCACATACAGTCTTAACAATATTCTCACTTCAGAAGTGCACGAATCCCTGCATTAAGATTTTCTTACTCCCAATCTGATAAGTCTCATGATCACATGCTTTATTCATTATCACCCCAGAGGTGTTTACACATTCCTGCAGGCCTTTATATTGTTTGCAAAAGCCTGCTGTATCACTTCAGCCTTTGCAAACAGAAATAGCATGTCTGCCTTCTTTATATGCTCTGACATGTTTCCCCAGCTATAGAGTCAATGCAGCAGTCTGTGATCTAACCGACTGCTGCACCGCTGGACTGTCGCTACACCTGCGTGTACAGCTGGGAGCATGAAGACAAATCACATTCTCCTGGAGGCTGAGAGTAACTGTAGCTCTTCTACCACATATGAAAGCACTTTATTGACTCTTAGATTGACAGTAAATCGCAGAGTTTTTTCAGAATAACCTTGGCCACTAAAACCAGAAATGTGAGCAGATCTATCAAATTTAACCAAAGCATCTCATTTCAATCTCCACGCACCTCTTAGACACAGTCATATGATACTGAAATGCAACTAACAGAACTGAGAGGACACGCTAATGACTTTGTTTACATGCATTCAGAAAGTCGTTTAATCTATGTAAAGAAATTCTTATTTAAACTGATTAAAGCCCATAAATGCAGAGGATATATAATTAAAAGTTAAACACCTATTTGAACCGGTGCTCAGGGAACAAATAGCATGTAATCATTTATCTGTCGACACTGAATATGGCTTATTCTGATCGACCCCGGTTTGGTAATATCCTCGCTGATTA
Organism: Oreochromis niloticus; assembly: GCF_001858045.2. NCBI lineage: Eukaryota > Metazoa > Chordata > Actinopteri > Cichliformes > Cichlidae > Oreochromis > Oreochromis niloticus. Next base: position 19,581,087 of record NC_031978.2, read on the forward strand.
TCTGAGATGCATTAGGCTGCACCAAAACATGATAATCTGCAGGGCCTTAATCAGAGCAGGCTGAGCCTTCACAGGGGAGCAGGTTAGCAGCCAGTCAGCGAGTCTTTGCTGGGTACAAGCTGCATGCAGCCCTGCAAAATATGTCTAAACAGTCAGAGCTGAAGCTTCTATTCAGTGTTATTTTATTTATATAGCATCAAATCACAATAGCAGTTGTCTCAGGGTGCTTTATGTTGTAAGATAAAGATCCTACAATAATACCCCCCCACCCCAGAAAACTCCAACAACCATATGACCCCTTATGAGCAAGGGCTTTGGTGACAGTAGGAAGGAAAAACTTCCTTTTTAACAGGGAGAAAACCTCCAGCAGAACCAGGGTCAGGGAGGGACGGCCATCTCCTGCAACTGGTTTTTCTTGAAGAGAGGAAGACTCAATGCAGTGATGAATACTATGAGTATGTGCCACTTTAAAGGCTCTCTGTTTGTTTCAGGCCACTCTGGGAATGGTTTGTAATGATCTCTCCACCACTTTCTCTGTACTTTCTTGGACACTTAATTTTATCCTCTCAATTTTTTTATGACTGCTGTGTGAAGGTTGTCTGGCAAAATAAGAATGTCATTGTACAGTATAAACCTGCCTGTGCTTATTTGCATGTGTATATGACACTTACAAAACTTTATGGACATTTCCCACCTCTGGTAACACATGTAACTAATTCTCAACAAAAATGAAACTACAACTAAAAACCAGCATCATGCTTTCACTCTAAACACCTGTCATTTCTTATTAATAACATGGAAATAGTCGATATAAGGCCAGCTTATTCTCTCTAGTGCCCTGCTTTAAATGCTAATGTACTCATTATCTGCATGGGTGACCACCGAGAATAAAGTGGCTCTACAGATGATGATGATGATGATGACGACGATGAAGAAACCCCATTCAGTTCCCGAGAGCACATAAAAATGCACACTTTCACTCCTAGGTTTGTCACATTATCTACAGCCATCACTTACAAGCATGTATAAGCGCACAAAAACACTTTGGAAGTAGCCACCGAGTACTGCAAAGACTTTTAACGTGATGATCGCGACAGATTCACGGGAATGCTACCCCCCTCCACGTACACACACACACACACACACACACACACACACACACACAGTATTATTGTATAATAGCAACTATTCTACATGGAGGGGGTCACACGTGTAACCTAAGCTGCACTTTACGCACTATCCTGTGCAGCAGCAGCAGCCCCGTTAACCTAAAGATGAGAGCTGCTGCCGATGACGTTAACCCCGTTAATTTCAAAGCGGAAACTTCCAGAGAGGAATTCATTAACATGCCGAGCAGCAAACTTATCGCATCCCGTCGATCGCAACCTACAGCCCACAGTAACAGCAGAGGTCACCGCTTCGGCAGCATCACTCAAAACTCGTCGCTTTCACTGCAGGCGCCATGAGGGCAGCAGCATTAAAAAATAATAATAAAAAATACATAAAACATAGAAGAAGACACAGAAAGCGCCTACCGTACAGCCACGGAGCTGGGTGGTCGCCTTATTTAGACGGAGGAGGAAGCCCTGAGAGTGGATCAGGAGAGAGTGGATGCAGCTGTGAGCAGCGGACTGCCTACCTTTTTGAGGCGGGGTGAGAAAAAAAAGGAGAAAAAAAAGCCCGCCTGTGTAACCTTGGCTTGGCCGGGTCTGAGCACAATGTGCAGCCTTGTCGCTCACAGTGGAAAATAGTGGGAGGAACACGCAGATTGGCCCATTGCCCCGCAGGAGGGCTACAGCCACGAGGTGACCCGATGCGTTGCAACTGCACACGCAGGAAAAAAGAAAAGAAGATGACATCCAGGTTTTCTGTACCATCTGTAACTTTATTGCAAAGTCACATTCATTAGAAGGGAGAATTGGGTCGTTGCAGATTTTATTTCTCATCAGTGGGAAACACATTTGAAGTAGAAATGAAGTAGAAATAATTGAAGCCGCGCGTGACGTTTATGGTTTAAAGACACGAGTTATGTCACTGAGGTTTTTACTGCTGGTCAAAGGGGAGCTCGTTCGTGCATCGTCATTTTTTAAGCTTTGCACTCTGCAAATGAGTCAGGCTTTTGGTCAGGCATAATTTAATCTGTATCAAAGATCACTTATGATACTGTAGAAAAAAAAATCCTCCCCTCGCATGAGACTTAAAAAAAAATCTTTTCTTTAAGTGTCTAGATCAGGGGAGTTAAACATAAGGTTTGGGGGCCAGAATCAGCCCAGCAAACACTCGAGTTTGGCCCACTGGAAGTGGAAAATATGAGAGAGGGCATTATATTTAGATGTTTGTTGCATTTTCATAGCTTTTTACAGCTTTTCCTACTTTAGAAAAAGCTGCAAAAAGCAACAGCAAAAATAATAAAGAAACATAACAATTAAAACACAGAATTTTTTTTACATTTCTCTCTTCTTTTTTTGTTTTTTTGTTTTGTTTTTTTGTTTGTTTTTTTACAGTGAGTCCATGGAAAAAAGGGACATTTCTTGTGAATTAATGTGAATTACTCTCATGCTGACTTGAGATCAAAATGAGTTGTATGTGGCCCACTATGTAAAATGACTTTGAAATGCCTGGTCTAGTTTACAACTGATCCGTTTTTACGACCTGTCATAATAAAGACACTCTTTCATCATCTTTCTCTGTCTTTTAAAATGAAATATTTTGCAAATATAATCAGTGTGTTTGGCGATGGTAATAGTAGTTTACTGAACTTTTCCTTGATTTCTCCAGAGCTAGCTGTAGTACATGTTACACTTAGAGGTAATTCTTGCTGAATGACATTTAATATTGTGCATGTGGCTGCTGAGCTAAGCGTACTTGAAGTATGGCTGTGTGCTCACTGTGCATTTTTAATAAAAGACTGCTTTTTCTTTCTTTCTTTTCCCCCCCTTACAGTTATGACTGGATACTTGCAGGGTAAACAGGATATTTTCCACTTTATATTTATGCATACCTCACACCCATCTCTTTTAAGAGACCAGTAGGTCCATAAAGTACAGACACAATCCCGGGAACTAGGGCTAGCTGGTATATAATGATGTGCTACGTGGTGGCTAGCTACACAGCTATGGTTAGCATAATATAAACACAGTGAAGCTGGAGGATGAAAGCTAACTTTTTTCCACTTGATAAAAGTTAACGCGAGGGTTCCCGATGGTTAGGGACAAATGCAATCACATGGCAGGATGCTGTAAATGAACCAAACTTAAGTCAGGAGAACAACTGCAATATGAGGTTAGTCATTAATGTACTGCTGCATGGGCTGAGCTGCAGATGCATCGTAAGGTTTTAAAAACTGGGCTTTAAAATGAATAGCGGTAATAAAAACCGAGAGAGGCCGACACTGATCACTGACTTTTTTAGGGGCTTGTTCGGATTATATAGAACAAAATATAAAACATTAAAACATCTTAAAAACAGAACAGCCTTATAAATGCAGAGTAGTTTGGACCCGGAAGCAGGGTTCATCACATCATCACGTAAAGACCGGATATCCCACCTGCTGTGAATGTTTTAATGCAGTGCAGTTGTTATTATTATCATTGTCACATCCTGTTTATGACAGTTAAAATAAATGACATTCATATTAGAAATATATATACATATAAATAAAATTGTCTTGTGTAAACTATTGGATTTTGATTTTGAACTTTTTTGACTCAGTTATTAGTTTTTATATTGTTTAATTACATTATTTAATTCACCAGTAACACTTTCCAGGTCATACTTTAATTTAGTCTTTTTTTCCTAAATGTTTTAAAAGAAAAAAGAAAACACATTTATCCAATTTGTCATTAATAAGTACTCTGTTGACACTGATACAGACACACTCACAGAATCACCCTTTAGCCATTGAATATTCATCCAGAATTTAATATCCTTCTCCTCACATACAAGGTCTTGAATAATCAGGCCCCACCTTATCTTAGAGACCTCACAGTATCATATCACCCCAACAGAGCCTGTCACTCTCAGAAACTTATGGTATCTTGGGTATCTAAAAGTAGAATGTGAGGCAGAGCCTTCAGCTTTTAGGTCCCTCATTATGGAACCAGCTCCCAGTCCTCCCTTACACTGGAAAAGGCCTAGGCTGCTGGGGACGTCCCATAATGCACTGAGCATCACTCACCTCTTTTCACTCTGTGTCTTTATACACCACTCTGGATTTAATCATTAGTTATTATTCATCTCTGCCTCTCTTGTGTGCCCTTTGACCTGTCTCTGTCCCCTCTTCCTCATCCGGTCGTGGCAGATGGATGCCCCTCCCTGAGCCTGGTTCTTCCAGATGTATCTTCCTGTTAAAAGGATGTTTTTTCCCCCACTGTTGCTAAGTGCTTGCTCAGAGGGGTTTTCTTTGCGTTATTGTAGATATAAAGCACTTTGCGGTGACTGCTGTTGTGATTTGATGCTATATAAATAAAACTGAACTGAATCAGTGATGGTTATGTGGGCTGCTTTGCCTGCTCATTGATAAAACTTGTGTGCCAAAGTGAGTCAACGGAAACAAGCTGTAAGCATAAAACTGTCACATTTATCTGTCTTTGTCTAAACGCTCCAGTAATTTTCCACCAATTTTCCACTAAGTTTGAGTGAACATCCATGCTTTCTTTTTTCCTTTTAAATTCATAAACTAAAGTTTCTTCCCCTGAATTTGACCCTTCCCAATGGTTTGGAAAAGGGTGTGTACGCGTCTGCCTTCTGCTGATAGAAACCCTGCTGATGAGAGTGGGGGTGGGGACTATTAAAAAAAACAAAAAACAAAACCCGATTAGTACGTCTTTAAGTAAAGCCTTACTCTTTATTGTTACAATCACAGGATAGAAAGTTGTTGTATTGTCTCTAAGTTAAGTTTGTAGGATTTTATTACTCGCTTACATATTTGTCTCAAAGTTCCAGCTGTGGGATTCATTTATTTTTTTTAGGTGGATCAGGAGAACTACAACATGAAGACTAGAAAAGCTGCAGTACCACCGATGGCCACTATGATTACAACCTAAAACATCTTTCGTCATCATTATGGTCCCTTTTAATTTAATCCCCCCTAATAATCATTTTAGAGGTTTTTCTGTATAATCCCTGGTCAACCTGTAATATTTTAAAGACCTGCTACTGGTTGCTGCACGACTGCTGTTTCCACAAAGAGACCGTTTTTTTTAAAACATTGATTGCAACACATCATCACACCAACAGCACATTAGCTGCAGATTACTGTCAGATGAGCACGATTGTCCTCTTGTTATGGGTACACAGTGTGAACCTGATATTTGTGCACAGCCTATAATCACGCATCAATTCAGACCAGGGCGTTTTATTTTAAAGAGAACATTGGGTCCCAGGGCTTTGATTTCTTTTGCAGGATAAGTAGGCCTGTACCAGCCACAATCGTTATCCTTATCCTGGAGGTCAAACCGAGGTAATGCTCTCATCTGTCACTGTTGTGTGAAACGCTGGTTCAATACCACCATCTTGTGGGTGGACAGGTTTGGGACTTCTACAGTAGAAGGTGTCAAAACAGAAAAAAATATTGAAACAAGCAGTTTTCCCTTAATAGATCCTTAATACTTCACTGTGAAGTGTAGGTTGCTCCCAAGGCATCTGCATCATATTTGAGCAAAATTAAACAGGACTCCATTAAATACAAACCCATGAGCTTACTGTTGCACAGATTTATTTTAAAACAGCATCACATTGCAAACAATTGTTCACCACTTGAATGCAACACCAAATTTAAAGGTCCCACTACAACGTTAGCCAGTTCATTCTCATTCCACGGGGGGGAATCTGATAATGAGGTTTTTGTCAAAGTTGGCGGTGTGTCACATGAGACAGGTCAGTCACAGCCAGTTCATCTTTTTTTTTTTTTTTTTTTTCCCTTTGCCTCCACAGTGCAGGGTTACCACCGCGAAGGGATCCACATCCTCCCAACACAAAAACTGTTTTTAATGCCCGCATATGATCAAGTAGTTTCATTTTAGCGCCTATATGCGACAGAGTACTTTTTGGTTCTCACTCAAACACATCCCCAACCAAAAAGTGATAGTAAAACAATAACAAAACAAAAAACAGAAACAAGTGAAAACAAAATAATCTGAGTGGGGGGGAAGAAAGTGAACTTCATGATGTCCAGGCTGACAAACCTGCCCCAGATGTTGTAGGTCTCTAAAACCACATGGTCCTCTCACATTGAGTACAACCACCAAACAATACATTGTGCGTTACTATGACTGGCAGTCGACGGTATCTGATTGATCATCTCCCCGGGATGAGAACGCGCTGGGTCAGCAGAGCAAAGCAAACATATCATATGAATGTATTTTAAAAAGGCAAAAAGAAAAAGTTGTGTTAATGTTTTAAAGAGCTGAAGTACAGTATTTACAGAAGGAGATTAAAAGCAGACTACTGTACAACTCTTTGCTACATTTACATTCTCACAGATAGGCTTAATTTCCAGATAAAAATAAATACACATCTGATTTCTATTACACAACCCTTTGCATGTCTTATTGCTCATCTATTAAAATAACATTGTAATCATAAAAATCTCATACAGTATATATACACATACATTTGAAGCAGGTGCATTTCTTTAGATTACACACATGCCGGTTTGCATTCTCATATGATTGGACCTCTTCTGTTCCGAGCCACACTTTTGGTCTTTCTTTACATGCACGTTTGTATCATCTACAGTATTTTTCCCCTCCTCTCTCTTCACTGGGATCTGTTAACTGGGTTGCCAATGAGCTCGGGGCACTGCTCCTCTCCTTTAGCAATCCTGTCGCACTTTCTGAGCAGGTCGTAGTTGATCTTGTCGGTTATGATGCTGTCCTGCTTGTAGTCGGGGTGCTTCGCGACAAATTCCCTCATCCACTTGGCCATGGTCATCAGTTCACCTATTTCACATCAGGAGACGTAGTTCAGGGAGCGTTACAAGGAGAAAAAAAAATGCTTTCGGCTAACGTGACTACTCAGTATTAACCTTTTAATGACACTTTACCTGAGGCACGTTTCTTTATTAGCTTCAGATAATTCAAGATGGTGCACCTGGTGTCCACATCCACCTCCATGTTTTCCAGATAGCAGTTAAGGATTGGGATAAGCCCTTGAAATACTCCCTCCTGGTGATTTCAAAAAAAGAGGAGAAAACAGCAGTTATATCACACTAAGAACTGACAGATGTGCCAGCGGCTCAGTGAAGCTGTTCTAAGGAGAAACATAAAAAAAAAAAAAACAAGTCTCCTCAGCAGGATAGAAAAAGAAAACTTAAACTATTTTGACTACAAACCGTTCCAGATTATTTCAAGAGCGTTAAAAAACAAAACCATCCTGGCCAAAACTTAATATTGTAAATTTCTCTCTTTTATTTGTACAACAAAGCTCCTTTAAAATTGGATCACTCAGGTCTGCCAGTTTCATTTCATCTACATGCATCTGCAAACAATGTTTGCTTCACAGGCAGAAATATTGTTCCCAGAGTTTGGCTACTAAAATACATCTGCATGTTAATTTTAATCAATACGATGATAACTGGGGGCAACTTTGTCTTAACATTTGTATAGTGCTCCATCCAAAAGCTGGTTCATGAATAACGACAAATTATAGTTGAGAAAATCATCAGGGTTTCCAAGTCAATAAAATTCAACTCTGTTCAGTTCATTTTTATTTGTGTAACAGTCACATCAGTGTTCTTTATGCTGTAAGGTAAAGACCCTATCAGGGAGAAAACCCCAACAATCCGATGATCCTCTAGCACCCGGCGACAGTGGGAAGGAAAAACTCCCTTTTAACAGGAAAAAAACCCCTCTGGCAAGACCAGGTCAGGGAGGGACAGTTACCAGCCGTGACAAGACCAAGGTGAGGGAAAAGAAGAGAAAAGCAGAGCAGATGGGAGTGTACATCTGCTTCTGTCAGAGATTTCTTTATGTTAAAAGGTTCCCAGGCACACCACTGACAACTGCTGCTGGATGAAGATCATTAGGTTTTCATTATATTGCATGGCCTTTAACTGACAATATTAAGTGCCTTGCAATAACTACTGTTGGAGTTTGGCATCATAAATCTAGGAATCCCTTTTCTAATCTTCTGAATCAACTTCTCAGGGAAATGGCTAATTTACTGGGAGTCTTGTTGAAGCAGTGGTTATCGAAGCAAGAATGTACTTTCTCTCTGCAGGTCCTCATTTTTGTCTAGCGATACAATCCCCCCCAGCTCAGTCACACTCTGATGAAAATCAGATGTTGTCTAATGCATTTTTGCTCTTCACAGCGGCAGTTAACCTGCATGCAACTAATGCCTCAAACGTGACTGGCCTATACTTGCACTACAAGTATAAAAGAGTCATTACAGACTGAAAACAGGCTTAAAAAAAGTAAGATAATAAAGAAAGAAAAAAGGCATCGTGACTTTAAAAAAGGTGAACCAAAATAAAGACAGATACTGTGGTTCAACATCATTTTCCTATTGAGTCATTACTACCAGCGTAGCTCAAACGTCCTGTGCAAGAGAATAAGTCACCTTTCCATTGATGATTGTGTCAATGCTCATCAGTGTGTACTCCTCATTGGCACCATCAGACTCCACGCCGTTTTGAGCAGACGCAGTGCCATCGAGCACCGGGTTGCAGCCTGCAAAATAAACATATCAGCTGCTTCAGTCTGATGAAGCCTTGACAACCAGCGCAGAGCCAAAGATAAACTGTTTTTTAAGCACCTTTAAAGATGTCCTTGCGGAAGTAAAACATGCCCTCCTGGACAGCGTTTCTCTTCTGCGCGACCTTCATGTTTTCATCGACCTAATAAAAGACACTTCCTGTATCAGATCACTGTGTACAAAAATCCACAGCCCTACTCACCGGTTAATTTCCTTTTTTAGAAAAAGAACTGTGTGGTGGTTATCACCTTTGACAGCGGGATTAGGAAGTCCAGTTTGTAGGACAGGATCACCCGGGTCAGCAGGACCACAAACACCACATATGCTGCGTTTTCAAAGTCAGTGAGCTGCACCTGAAAATAAAGGGCAAAAATAAGACAATTCACCACATCACTGAATTTAAAAGCAGATTACAACAAAACAGTCGAAGAGGTGGGCAGTACCTCCATGGGGCGGAACTCGACTCTCCAGCCGATATCAGAGTTTGGAGGGGGAGGTTTGAACCTCATCGTCTGCCAGTTGGTCGATTGGAGGTTCTGCAAGAAGTCTGAATGAATATTTGTGTACAGTGCAGCCATGTGTATACTGCATTTTTACACACAGGTGGCCCTCTTCTAAGAAATCATTTAAATTCTCACCTCAAAGTGATCTGACTCGTTCTCGTCGTCCAAGTGTATTTTCTCCTCAAAGACAGAGAGCGGGTCTCGTATAAAAAGATGCGCTATGTGCTGGGCCAGGAGCTTGTCGATGCCTATTCACACAGAATGCATTATTCATTTCATTACTGCACCATCGTCTCGTTTAGGATTTCCCCTGTGGCTAATATGTTTGTATTTTAAGAATCAGTACCTGCACTCAGCAGCTGCTTGTAGATCTCCTCGTCTATCGTCAAATCAATGTCATTGTACTTTTCCCCACAGCAGGACAGGTAGCTGTCAATGGAGTCATACCTCGACTTGAAGATCCTGTATTTGTTGTTTTTTAAAGGCTTCAAGGAAAGAAAAACATTGCGTTACCGTTTCACTTCAACAAACTATAATGAAAAGTAACTTAGTAAAGAAAATAAAAAGTTGGCTCTTTACAAGGTTAGATGAGAAGCATCATAAGCATAAGAAAAAGAAAAAAAAAAAGCAGTTAGTGATGTAGTAGTAATGACAAGAAATTTACGGCAAAAGTTTGTGTTTGACAAAAAGCTATTTTAAATCCGCCACTGCCACCTGATAACACATAAACTGCATAGAGTATCAGCGGTCCTCTGGCCATTTTATTATACATGTTAATAATTTAAGTTGCGACAGCCATCATTACAAAATATTCTTCAACACATGTAAGAAAGTCTGTATAATCTAAAATCTGAGCATACTCAGTCACTGCAGTGGTTATAATACAACTTCCAGTGTTTTGTTCCTTACACCTTGAGCATTACGCAAAAGCAGAAATGCATCTTAGTTTGGCCTCTACACACAGATGTGACACTGCACTTCATTAGAGGAGGAACGAGGAACGACTGTTTGCAGAATTTGGAGAGATTAGTTTCCAGGAAGCATGAAAGCACATGATGCAACACATGACTGACATAAACTTTAGAAACAAAAGGGTCAAGCCATGATGTAGAGAGCCTACTGTCACTACTGACACCTGCTGGACTTTGTACATTAGTCATATTACAAATAAAGTGAGTAAATCAACCTACTCACTTTCACTCGAGGTTTTTAAATCTGATGAGTACACTGAACTTAAATGACGGCCTGAACTGCGTTTTCTGAGCTCAGCTCATCTGGCATCATCAAGCATGAAAAGGTTATGCTGACCTGCAGCTCACTCACTCTTTGTAGTTGGTTTCACAGTCTCATATCATATTAAACTGCTTGAAAACACTGTCAGCAAACTGCACTCAAAAGAATTTGGCTCTCTCTGTGACTGATTTCCTTTTATTCCCGATAGTTGCCTTTAGGTGTTTTTTTTTTTGTTTGTTTTTTAAATGACATGATCGCTTCCAGGCACAATTACAGTGTCTGGAAAAACTTTGTATCAATGGGCTAAACTACTAAGACAGGGAAAAAAAGAAGAAAAAAAAGATTCAAACTATGTTGGGAAATTTCCCCAGTAACTTAGTTTCCCCATTGCACTCGGGTTACTTCCGTGGATCTCAAAGACTGATGACTAATGACTTTAAATGACAGAAACAGGAACACAAAAAGCCCCTTTTAAATCCAACAACTCCCCAGAAGTCTTCCTCTACATATGAATAAAACACTTTTATAAAGTCATGGCTACTCCTGGCCATTTTCAGGTCCACCTGCTCACCTTTAGCCCGCGCTCCTCCTGCGTCCTGTCGTCCACCGAAGCAGAAATAACTCCCCAGCGACAGTCGATGTCTGACACATGGCCTCTGTAGAAGGGTGAAGCTGCACTCAGTGCCATCTGGTAAAGAGTAAAAAAAACTCTCTTTAGTGTGTTTAAAGGAAATGTGGGTTTAAATAAATAAAATGGATGCAAATTTGTTAAAAGATGAAAAAAAAAAAAAAAAAAAAAAAAAAAGAGCAACCTATTTAAATAGCCATTAACAACCCAACAGAGCTTCAGAGCTTTTAACTAATCAAATGAATGCATATCAAAGAAGCGACGTGGACTGCATCAACAAAATACCAAAAATTAGCATATAATTAAAAAAAATATATTTTATGTATTTATAATACTTGGTTTGTTTGCAGGTTTTACTTTTTGCATGGGGCATGCAACTACTGTAGAGCCACAGACAGTGTTTATTTACAGCATCCGTTTATGTCAGTGTGGTCTGCTTTTGCCTTCTTAGACATCACATCTGCTATAGCACAGCAAAAACTGCAAGTTCTAAAGCTGCTTTAGCATCAAGCGCATAAATAGCTTGATAAGCAGATGAAACAGTCCTGATTAGAATGAGGTCAGTTACGCAAACAAAATATATGACAGGAAGCGAGTGTTTTGTTTATCCACTCACCACAATGGGGCAGAATGTTGCAAGTTGGTCATAAAGATACCTTGCCTCATCAATGCTGCAAGCCTGGAATGTCACCTGCAAAAGCATCGTAAAAATAGGATGAAGTACATTTATAAGTCACTTATTAGGAATGTGAAGCTGACAAAGACAACCAGACGTGGCACGCTGCTCAATCAGTTCATGCACTACCTGCAGACAGCAGTTGCCCATGCCGAAGCCCATGGCATCCATGTAGATATGGTCAGGCAGAGCCGCCCTCGCCGCTTCGCCATCATCCTCAGGAAACTCTTCCACAAACGGAGATGGAGTGCACTTGTCTTTGAAAACTAAAGGGTGACAAGAAATTTGGTCACATGCATTTATTCCACAACGTCTTAAAGGCAACTGAATCACATTAAAAAAATAACTATCTCCATTTACAGTAGCTTACAGATTCCACATTACAGATGTGTCTGACACTGACCACATCTACAGGTCGCAATTGTTGCTTATCACAAAAAACCCCCAATAATATAAAAATATACTCAATTCAGTCAGACTTACTTGGCACATTTATTACAACTTTTTCTCCCCTTCTGTGACGTATGTTTCTGGTTAGAGTACTGAAAAAAAACGTAAAAAATGCAAGTAAAATGTATTTATTTATACAGCACTTTTCACAGATTAAAAAAAAATATTAATGAAAGTGCTACACGATAAAACAGAAGAAGCAAAAGTATGACATCACAATCTAAAACATAATAAAAATCACACATAACCATGCGGATATTTCCTGCCCATCAGCTTCGGATCCGTTTTGCTCAACTAACTCCAAAATTTCTAATTAAACACATCTAAACTGCACTGACATCACAACCATGAAGCCTACCTGAATCTCGGGTGTCTGTTGATGGCTTCATCGGGGAAAAACAGCGACTTGGACACTCCTGTTTCAACAGGAGTTGGTCGGTACTCTGGTTTGGTGAAACCCGGGCAGCCAAGCCTGAACAAAACCATCACACAACGCAACATTAAAAAGCTGCGGCTGACATTTATTAGAACAATCCCATATCAGCTTATAGATTCACATTTGTATTGATTTCCTTTATGAGGGTAAAAACCTTTGATCAGTATAAACTGAAGCACCTTGGAAATGCGGTGATGGCGCAGAGCGTTTCTTTGGGGTTCAGGACAGATGACGCCTCGCGCCGCCTCTTCCTCATGTTGCCCTCGACAGTGTTGAACTCTGACATTGTTCCGCCGTATGGCTGACCTGGAGTTCCCTCGATCATGTAGCTACCATACTCTGGTCTCCACAGTGTGGGGTGACTGCAAAAAACACACAAAGTGTATTACTAAACTACAACACTTAGAGGTCAGCCTGGAAAAAAGGCCCCTGGTTTCAGTATCACGATGACCTTTCTGATTAAATAAACGGACCGCTCTCCCTTTATCATACGTCGGGCAAAATCCTGGTGGGGGCAAATGAACGCGACACATTTGTGCTTCTGAGCCTGCTCTTTGGTGTGTGCGACAGAGGGGCAGTAATGAGGAATGCATCGGCTCTACTATTCTCACTGTCACTGGTATTTCCCCTGGGTGAAGTTGGCTACACAGATTTAGACCGACGTCATGGGCTGCAAGCAAACATAACACTCAGGAGCCTGTACAAACACATTTACAGCGACTGCAGAGATGGCACTACAGATTAGACATGCAAACAGTATTCCCAGGAGGAGCTCCTCAGGGGGGAAATACCTTGGCATCACCTTGGAGATGTCAGTCAGTCATCAACAAAACTTTTGTAACCGATTAATTTCCGCATCACATATTTTTAAAGCCACCTAAACGACACTAAAAAAGGGCACGTCACAGAAACAAAGGGACTCACTGTGCTGTACATTCTTTTGTTTTTAACAAGTGTGCTATGCACCCTTTTCTTGTGCTGCAATATTAATTGAACTATTGAGCAGAAAGACTGGAAGATTCAAGCTCTGATACCATGTGCAGGGAGCCAGTGGGGCTCTGCCAAAATCAAACAGAATAACTGTGAGTCGGGGAGATGTGTCTCTTCCAGTTAACTGCTTGTGCAAAGACAATGTGATCAACAGAGAGCCTCTGTGCATGTTCTGTATGGAAACTTCTTTTATAACCTTAGGTTAAAAACTTCTGATGAGATAAAACAAGACAATAAATAAGCTGCCACAGAACTCTGTTGAACATTGCACGTTAAACTAAATGTTCTGCAACAGCTGGAGGAATAGGGAGCTGTAATTTCTAATGCATAAGAACTCCACTGAGCAGCTATAGCATGTGTTACTTTAAGTCACATTGATGCATATCAAAAAGAAGCGTTTTCTCTTAACTGCTTCACTTCCAATTAAAGTTATAAAAAAAAAAAAGCCACCATGCACCAACACAGGAGCTTTCACTGAGGCTGATAACAAAACAAATACAAAAAGAAAGTATCCGCCTGCGATGCATGCTGATTTAACCTTTATACAGCATCTCATCTCATCTCACTCCTCCTCTTCTTATTATCCCACTGTGTCATAAGCAAAGCAAGATCAGCCATTAATCTCTCAGCTTACATTTATTCAAAACAAACCAACAGCCTTTTTGTCACAGCTCCTGACATTTGAGGTGTGGCATTTATTTGAATGTTATTCATATTCTAGTTTTGCGTGTTGCCATTTCAGTGCAACAACACAGTGTCTCCATAGTGTAGTGGTTTACACATTCGCCTAACAAGTAAAAGATCCCCAGTTTAATACTGGGAGGAGACACGAAGGACAAAACAACACTAGCCAAGTAAATTATGAGCATCTTTCATATTTTAGTAGCATATGCAACTGATCACACACACACACACACTGTTAAAGTGTACCTACTTGGGGTTTATGTTTTCTCCCTGGTCCTGCAGAGTTGCTAAAATATCTCCACCATTCAGGACGAGGCGAACCTTCTCATCCTTGTCGTCAAACTCCACCAACATGTACTCAACCTAAAAGCAAAACGATCAAAGACAGAACTAGACAAATACTGTATTTAAAGTACTTGCCTGACTTTTTTTCTTTCTATAAACACCAGGCTTTCCATTGGCGCTATAGACGCCATCACATCAATTCCAATTCATCAGTTAGATTTCCTTGACTTTTGACTCCGCTACCCTGTAATCCCCTGTCTGAAAGAGGGATTAATCTATAACAACAGCATTCCACATGGTTTGAAATCAAAATACTTTGTTCAAGCTGTACAGGTTTTTCTGGCTGGTGGCGGATGAAGAGATGTGAAGTTCTGAATGAAAATGTAAGAGAAAACCACAGCGAGCAACAGACAAAGCCACATACATTGCATAGTAGGCATTAAGTTACCATCCACACAGCAAGGAGTGTCCTCATGTGGTAGCCAGCATGCCAGCAGTGTAAGCAGTAAGGGAAAATAAATGAGTGTTGGACCACCACCATTGGCAAAGCTGGACTTCTGTTTTGTCATGTTTTTTGCTCACGGCTCTATTCAACTCTTATTCAACGCCCCCAACACCCGACTTAAAAGTCAAAACTGGCTCCATGGTTACGGCCTTGTCATGTCAGTAAATTCAAACATGCTGGGAATTGCACCGCTTCACATATTGCAAGGATGCCAAACTAGTTTTACATCGGGGGCCACATACAGCCGCTCTGATTATGAAAGTGCTGGAGCGGTTGGTGCAAAGAAGCACAATTTCTACAAGAACACCTCAGTTTTTCTACACGATAAAGAAATGCTGCTTCAGTTAATAAAAGTAATCTGTCAGCGTGACTTAGTGGGCTTAAATTCTAAGAAATAAATGTCTAAAATTGCTGCCCAGACTGTCCTGTAATTATAAAGCAGAAAACTTTTTCTTTTAATTTACAGAAAATGTCCTGCTTTATTTTATGGTGGACACGTGAAAAACTGAAAATTCTATATTAGACAAACACGAACTTTTCTGTCATTTAATTGTTTATCTATTACTTAATAACTTGGGTGCAGGCTGAATGGCAATGGGGGGGGTCTTTATCAGTAGGGCAAGCTGTAAAATACGTAAAAATACAGTTAAAAGTCCAAAACTTATGCCTTCCTTTGAAATTTTCCAAAGATGGCCAGTGGGTCGGATTGGAGTCTTTGCAGGGCCAATTCTGGCACCCGGGCCTTATGTTTGCCAGCGTTGGTATACAGTATCAAAGAGCTGCAGGGTTTGTTGCAGTTACACGTGTATGTGCTGCAGTCGGTCAGGGTGCACACACACACACACACACACACACACTTAATTAGTCTCTATCAACACAGGACCACTGTTGCATCATGCCCAGCCGCATTACTAATAGACTAAAAGCATTAACAGACAACACCAGCATTAATATTCCACAATCCTTACCTCATCGCCCCACTTTAGCACATCTTTCTGGCGATCCTTCAGTTTGTTGTAGATGTTGAGAAACTGGATGATGCCATGTTTTCTGATGTGGTCAGCATACTTTCGGGTTTCTTCCCAATTCAGTGGAGATCCCTGTGACAGTAGACCCATCGCACACGCTGACTGCAGGTATAAGGTGACCGCTGTTGGGCTCTTGCTGCCTGGTTTCTATTTAAACGGCACGCCGGGCGATAGCTAGCTAGCTCGTCTGTCCAGGTCGGAGAGCTCGCATGAAGCCTCGGTTAAAACAAGCGGCGGAGTATGGAGGGGTTTCAGCAGAGCCGCGTTTTGAATGAACGATCTCTTGGTGCTTCTAAGCAACAACGTGTCCTGTCGGTAACCTCAACTGGACGTCCAAAAGAAATAGGCCCCTGCTTATCACTTGCTAATGCCTCGTTAGCTCGGTACCGTGAGTTAATAACTCCGCACCCGCTGCTAAACGGACGAGTTATTCAGTCAGTGCCCGGTGACCCCAGCTCGGTAAACAGCCACGGACTGGAGCCGGTGAAAGCGCAGCTATATGGGGGGGAATGACAGCGACGTGCGCCGGTAGAGAAGTCGGTGTTTCGGAACCACTCTGCCGCACGCAGTCGCTCAGTGTTTTTCATATGAATGCCCTCCTGCTTCAACACACGTGACATCTTCAGGCGGAGCGTAGCGTGGAGTGGCGTCACTATGACTCAGCAGTCTTCGTTTCGTGGCTCCGCCCACTGAGCCGTCAATCAGAGCGAGTACCACGGCACGTTCAAGAGTGCTGGAAAAGCGAGACGCCTTAGATATATACATGATACATGAAATTTCCCCTTGTGGAACTAATAAAGGTATATCAAATCAAATCAAATCAAATAACACAACTTATCCGTCCATATTAAAATAGTTTAATAATTTAATACACTGCCTTGTTTCGTGTAGAAAATTAAATGAGACAGGAGCAAATAAAGGAAAATCGAGGAAATAAAACGCGTTATGTTTACATTCGAGTTAAAGATTTTGCATAAAAAGTTTTTCATTCCAATCAAAGTCTTTTATTTTTTAAAGTCTTTTTTATTTCTAAGTTTAAGATTTTTTTTTGTTTCCTTTGAAAGAAAAACAAGATACACAAAGAATAAAAAAAATATCACGACAGTGAGGAACACCAAAATAATCAAAGACTTTATTGAAGGTTTATTTTTTTCTATAGGGTCATCAGCAAGGCTCCACAGGCAACGTCTCTCATCCTGTCTTTCTAGCCGGGAACAGATTTAGCCAGAGTCTATAAATCTTAAAATGATAATGGCAAAATGGGGCACTGAACTTCACAGAGAGTGAGTCCTTCCTTCCTGTGGTCAAAGGAGTTTGCAAAGAAAAGCGTCTGGACTTCTTTAAGTCTTCCTTCCTGTGGATTTGACTGCAGGGAAATCTTTCATATTCTCTTTACATGTTGACCTCTTCTAACGCAGATTACTGTTTGCCATTGTCTTTTCCATAATTATGAACTTATTATTCTGGTAAGACCAGAATCCACGCCAACTCAAGTTAACCTGCTGTATGGCAAAGTATCAAACATTCACTTTAGGCTTAATTATCAAAACTTGTATTATGTGACTTTCTATCTTAAAAAATAAATAATGAACATATACATTTACATGGAATTTATTCTTATATATATGAAAAAAGAGGGTTATTACATTAAGAACAATGACTATTAAAGACAAAATATCATTTTGCCAGAGCAAATGTGCCTCCTTGTATACACAAAACACAAAATAAAAACACAGTTGTTTATCTGACATAAGGCAAGCTTTTCGTTTCTTTAGTTTTTTGGTTTCATGTTCGTTTGGAGTTTTCTGATCATTGGCTCCCTCTTTGTTTTGTTTTTTAAAAGTAAAGAATAGATGAGGAAGACTACAGAAAGCAAAATCAAAAGCAGCCATGTCCTGTTTGTTTATTTTTGCAGGGTAACTTATTTACCCTTAGTTTCCACAGCACTAAAACGAACGAGTCATGTTTAGGGTAGAGTGTCGGATGTACCAACTGGAGGAAAAACACTTAAATGCAAATTCATACTAAGGCAAATTTGCAAAAGTAAATGTAATAATGATACAGCACTCTTGTGAGAGGGCGAGGATAGACTGTATATGCATGAGTTGACAAAATAGCTTGTAGGGTTATGAATGATTACACTCATAGCCAAATAAAGATTTAAGGATGTGGTTTAACCAAACACAATCGACTGCTCAGGTCACACCCCTCTGTGTCGATAAAACCTGCACAGTCACTTAGAGGCAATCACTGAAAGCAATGTCACTGTCGATATAATGTTTTTGTCCAAATATTAAGAGTTTCTTAAGTTGTATTCACAAATATATAGTAAAATACATTTGTGAGACTCGGTTTACAGCTTGTTTAAATACATGTGGGATGCAATTTTATTTTTTAAATTTTTTATTTTATTATAAATGAATATTTTGCTTTGAATTGAGGATTTATGAGTTACTAAAGTGGCGGGCAGCAGCTGTAAGTGAAGACCATAGCAAAACCTGGCTAACATGTACATTACAAGTGATGTTAATGCAATAGCAAAAAATGTGTAAACGGAGCAGAACATGATCAGATAAGAGATCATAAATCACAGTCAAAACATGATCATAACTCACATATTTAATTGTTCAGGCTGTAAAGTCACGTTCGCCTTTATGACAGGCCGTGCTAAACATATGATATACTCATGTAGGTTGCCTGTAGCACCAACTTCCTGTGATTTTTGCTTGTAGGTACAGAAAAAAATCCCTTTTCACACTCTCACTTAAATAAGCTTCATGTTTATGTAATTTACAAAACGCTTGACACATTCTCCACGTGTATGGTTACATACTTATATAATAATTGCTTTGTCTCTTTTGTTATATTAATTACTTGTTTCTTTCTTTGAGTGTCTGGAAAGCAAAAAGGTATGGCAAAGGCTGGAGGATTGTGAAGTACTGCAGCTAGATTATAAAGATTAGATTATTAAGCCAAAGCATGTGCTGCCACTGTATGGGGTTTAGAGCGGTTAGGAGAGGGTGGAGAGCTTCCACTGCCCCCCCAAAAAGCACAAGGCAACATTAAAAACAACCATTCAGACTTTCTGTTTGAATTGCTGTTGTCCTCAGGCAGACATTTTAGGACATTAAAGATAAGGACAAATATATTATAGATAAGTTTCCAAAAACTACTAAACCACTTTAGTTACACTAAACTCTGCTGGAGAATGATTCATGCAATCAATGTTCATGGAGACTTTCACTGTATATTGTTTTCTGTGTATGTGCAGAGATTCAAAATGATGTGTCAAAGACATTGCAAACATCATGGGGCCTATAAAGACTGAATTAAGACCAGAAACAAAAGGTGCATATCTCTTTCATATTTTAGAAGACAGGAATGCCGCTTTGCTACTCCAGCCTGTTTACCAACGACGCTGTGAAAACCCCGCACTACTAAATCCCGCTGATAATCATTCAGTTTAAGGTTTGTACCGTCAAACAATCCAATCCAATGTTATTTATGAAGCATTTCTTTTTTTAAAACAACGGACTTTGACAAAGTAGTGTACAAAGCACCAAAACAACACAATAAAACAATAAAAAGATTAATAAGTACAAGGTAAGAAAACACCACTCTCATTCTCAGTAAAAGCCAAAGAGTAAAAATGAGCTTTAAGACGTATTTTAAAAACAGGCAACAAGGGGGCCGATCCTATAGCCCCCCAAAGTTTGGGGGCCATAGCTGAAAAAGCTCAATCGCAGCTGTTTTTCATTTGAGGTTTTTGGGACTAGCAGGCCTCAGTGACCTCGAGGGGACATATGGAGTCAACAGCTCAGATATATGAGCAAACTCACAGCTAGTTTGGAAATCAGACATTGTGGTACAGGCAACGTAGATGAGCATGTCATATGCCTAATGTGCCTCAAGGGCTTGTCATAAAGGCCAGTGTGACTTTACAGACTTAACAGTGAAATATCCAAGTTATGAAATCAGTTCTCTTCATCAGCTTTTGACTGTGATTTATGATCTCTTATCTTATCAAGTTACGCTCTGTTTAAACACGTTCTGCTTTTGCTTCCATTTGAGCTCTTTGTGCTATTGTATTAATGCCACTTTTAATGCACATGTTAGCCAAGTTTTGCTGTAATGCTTGCAGCTGGTGCCCACCAGTTTCTGACTCATAAATTCAAACTTTATGAGTTGTATTGAAAGGTCATTGGACTTTTCAGTTACAAAGCACAGAAAGCTGTAAAAGCACATATAAATTTGTAAACACAACACATGCTGATTTGTTGATTTATGCAAAGTATGCCTTTCAAGAGAAGCAATAAAAAAATGTTTTTTAATAAATGACCACAGCTCAGACTAGCTTATCCTTATTCTCTTTAATTAAAACAAAGAAAAAAATGGAAACACGTGAGCAGTCAGGGAATCCATAAATAACGATTTCCAGCAAAGCTCAGGCTCTGAACATCATTCCCGAGTTAACTTGTTCCTTTTTTTTGTCCTTTTTACAAAAACAGTGTCTCACCCTCACATCTAAACTCATTCAGCCCTCATTGTTCCAACACGTTCCTAACCCCAACCTGTTTTCTTTGCTGCAATAGTGTTTATGGTGATCACACAATACAGAGCGAAGCTGCAGAATGCTGCACGTGGCACACAAGCAGAGAATCTGCAGTCTCGCTCCGTGGTGCGTTTAAACACCAGACATGAGCGCCTACTCCTGGTAGGGGACGCCAACACTTATTCCAGCTTCTTCTTCTTTTCAAGTATCTGAGAATCACAGTAGCTATAATCACCATAAACAAGACTGTCAGACCATACATTGTTTCCATGGCACTGGGCTAAAAAGATAGTTATGCTGCAAGTGAATTTTAACAGGAATCTTGAAATTTTATATCTTATATTTGAGTTTTAAATAGCACTCCATTTGCTGTAGAAAAAAAAAGGCTAACAAAATTATCCTGGCTGAATTGGCCCCAGAGTTAGATTTGTCAAAAAAAGAAAGGAAAAATAAAGAAGATAAATTAATAATTTACTACATTAATGTATCTGTTTCATAACCACTACCTGGCTTTACTGATGCCAAATATAACATGAAAGCTAAGGACCATTTTCAGGAGCTTATGCAGCAGACAAGTTGGAAACCTCCGGACATGTACAGTACAAGGTTGTTATGATCTAATTCTTTATATACTGACAGGTGCAGATGAAACCGAACTGGCTCTGGACTCTCGTGTTTTCCGTGTCGGTATGGTGACGACACAGCATGAAATTCCGACTGTGGCTTCTGGCAGCTCATCATCCTCAGTCCATTCATTGAGGTCAGGGTTGTAAACCTGAATGCATTTCTTGTACTTCTTCTCGCCCTCGTTCCAACCACCGAGGAGATAGATCTTGTTATTCAAAATGGAAAGCCCTGCTGTGCTCACCCCCGTGTGAAGAGCCGCGCAGTAGCTCCACTGCCCGCTATGAGGGTTGTAAGATTCGACAGCAAGGACGTCCACCCTCTCCCCGCGGCCTCCTAGTTGGCTTCCGCCGATGACATAGGCGCGGTCTCCCACAGTGGCGGCGCAGTGCCAGCCTCGAGGCGTGCTCAGACTGCTCTTATCCTGCCAGGTGTCGGTGGAGGGGTCGTAAGAGCACACAGACCTGGAGTAGGCGTTATTGATGTAACCTCCAGATACGAGTATTTTTCCATCGATCACGGAGCTGGCGTGGCAACAGCGGGGGACCTCCATGGGTGCTTTCATCTGCCACTGGTTGGAGGAAGGCACATAGCACTCCACAGAGGCCTGCACGCCATCAGCATTTCGCCCGCCGATGGCAAACAAGAGGCCGTTGAATGTGTTGAGGCTGAAGTGGGTGCGCCTCTGGATCATGTTGCTCAAGTGAATCCAAGCATTGAACCGGGGGTCATACCTAAGGAATGCAAAAGGGATTATTTTATGCTACACACCAACTAAAATGACAGATGGTGGGCTTACGTGTCTTAGTTCTTACCTGCAGAAGTTGCTCACGGCATGTTTTGCCTGGTTTCTTGCATCATTCTGGTCCTCACCCCCCGCAACATACAGGAATCCGTCCAGGACTGCAACACACTGATTGAAGCTCTTTGCTGGCATCTCCGTCAGCTTATTCCACACGTTATCTGAATCTCTGTAGAGAACGTCTTTGCTGAGAGATTTCTCTGTCAAGGCAGGGCGTCCGCCAACTGTGAGAATCACCTTGAGACCACCACGTACTTTTGTTCTGCGTGACTGGAGGATGTTCTGTTGGTACGGAAGCAGATGGTAATTCATAGCATCGACGAGGAGGCGGTGGCACTCGGGGTCCTGCATCATTCTTGGCACACCTTGGACATGATTCACCAGGTCTTGGGGAGTGATAGTGCCAAACCTGATGTGAGTTAGCAGATCTGCCGCATACTTTAACCTCTTCTCATCAAAGTCCAGCCATTTCATGGCAATCTGGAAGGCTGTAACTTCAGAAGGTAGCTGCAGGGAATCATCTGACAGAAATTCGCTGATCTGCTCATAGGTTAGCTTCAGGAACTGCTCCATCTCAGAAAACTCAATGAAGTTCTCTCTCATGAACTTCTGAGTCGCTTCTTTGGTTTCTTTGAGGTCGTAGGCATCGGCGATATTGGCTACGTACATGCAATTCTCCACACTGAGCTCCTGCATGAGGAAGTCACTGCACATCTTCACTAAGGTGCCAATCTGCAGCAGCATGGCTGCAGCAATAGTGCTGCCAATGCTGTAGAGCGACAGAGTGAGCTTTCCTGAGTATGCGTACGTAATTGCAGTAGCGAGGCCAACCGGTGAGAGGTCGTTCAGGTCTATCTTCTGGAGGGTCGAGTCCTTCTTCAAGATGTTTCTAATGTACTCACTGCAAGAGGCCATGACAACCTTGTGCACATCAAATGACTTTGATTTGGTGGCGACTGTTAGATCACAGAGGAAGCTTTCGTTTCTCATGCTGCTCAGACCTTCAAGGAGGTTCGGGGCATACACCGAATCAGTGACTTCAGTCGAAATGCAGCTAAAGCCATTTCCGCCTTCAAGCAGAGTGTTCAGCCCGTTAATCTTGTTGATGGGGCTGTTCTCAACCATCAGGGCCATATCATTTATGTCTCCCTTGCTCTTTTTGGTTGCCTTGTTCTTTTTGGGTGCCATGGTTTTAGCAGCAGAACACAGCCCGGACCTTCTGAAAAATTGAGCACATACATGTTAGCTTTTTAGTCTATTTCAACTTGAATGGATAAAAAAATGTTTTATGAGTGAACTAGATAAAGCCATCAGCTGCAGATAAAGTGTGAGAAATGCAACTTGTGACAGAAATGAATTGTTCTGGGTTATCTTATTGATGAAAGCAACTCATTTTAAGCAGTGGGGACAGGGGCAGCAAAAGACACAGCTACCCAAGTTAATAAATCAAAGCAGAAAAACTGTTTAAAATTCAGTTTGGAACTCAAAGGTGCCAGTCCCCAGGGCTAAAGAAGAAACAGGAAAATCTAGCTTACTGTCACAGTGTGGGGTATGAAAGTCAGCATCTGTGAGGACATGAGGGTGCAGGATGTGCATATGGCACATTTTAACTGAAAACCACATATTCAGGCTTTTAGGGCAACATGTACTGCCATCCAGGCAAACCGTCTTTTGGTAAGAACCTTGCTTATTTTAACAAGATAATAATAAAAAGAACTGCAGTGAGCTCACCAGACCCTGTGTGAACACTGAAAATTAGCTTATATTTTTCATTGAACAATAAAGTTTTTACAGTTTTAAAATGTAATGTGTTGTCCTCATAGTATCATCAATGAGCAAATTATTGCACTCTGTTTTGTATTTACATTTTACTCCATGTTATTATATTTCTAATCTATATTAATCATTTTCTTGTCAGTTATGTGAGATGTCCCCACCTTTAATGTTGGTTTTGTTTTGGAACTGGTCAGCTTTCTTTTGGCAGCTTAGAAAACGTGTGCTACCAGGTGAGGCAGGAGTGTTTAAGTGCATCAGCATGCTCCCTCTTTGCATCTGTCACAATTTATCAGCAGCATGTCCAGGAATAGCAACACTGGACGGCTCACCCATGACGTTCCTTTTATAGACTTTGAGACATGAACAGCAGGCCTCATGTCCTCTGACTGTTTGCTTGTTCTTTTCTTTTTTGACACTTTTCTTTCATAAATTGTTTCAAGTTTGTCTTACAGTCTACAATGACGACCGTATACAAGACAAAACACTATCAGAAAAGTCATTTTAGCATTATTTACCACAGCCCTAGCAGACACAGATAGCTCTTTTTCCGATGCCTATGTTTTTAAAATGAGATGACTAAGTTCTACTCATCAGACAATTTGTATATTTTGAAGCACAACATTTGGAGTGAGAAAGCAGATTTTCTGTTCTGTAAAAGCTGACAAATACTGATGCATGATCTTCCTCTGACTGCCTCCTGCTTTGTTATAATGCCAAACAATCAAGCTTTAGAATCTTACCTAAAAAATGAAGTTGAGGCCGGTGAAGAGGGAGCTTGCACCTCCAGTTACTGGAGCAGGAGAGAGACCAGCCGTCACCCCCGTGGAAAGGGATATGCAGTAAACTCCTCCTCCAGGGGAGTGGGTTCCAATCAAGTATTGTGCAATACAAGTGGCAGAAGACCCTCAACGTGAAAGTGTCCCACAATAGCCTGTAATCATCTGATGTCAACATGATGCAGGGGTGTCTGTGTATCCTCAGTGGGATGCCATGTGTCACGTGATTAGTGCAAACAACTTTGTACACTTTTACAATAAAACTATTGAAAGGAAATATTCATTTGCAGACATGATGTCGCTGCCAAATAAAGGTTTAATTATAGAAAGACACGTGCAACATTTAAGCAATGTTAAAAATGTAATTGCAAAATTCCCAGTGACCACACTGTCATTTGTTTTACAGCTTTTTTTATTGTAATATTTTTTTGTTTTACAGAATATTCATGTATTCCTAAAATACAGCCAGATTACATTAAAATGATGTTGTAATATTTACAGCAATTAGTGTCCCAGTGCAGCACATTTAATGATCTGCATGCTAAAAAGCTGCAGCTAGAGACAGAGACAGCAGAAGTCTGAGGAGATGTTGAATAAAGGTGAATTCTGCATCTTGAGAAAGCATAAAGGTGACATATTTTATTATTATTATTATTATTATTATTATTATTATTAAATACCCATTAAAACATCAGCATATGATTGTGGGGACTTTCTCTCTATTGTCAGGTCTTAACCTTACAGTATAAAGTGACTTGAGGGGACTGTTGTGATTTGGCATTATATGAAAAAAAACGGACTTGAATTGTATCGAATCAAATAAATTATTTTTCAAAATTAACCTGCTTGTAGATACAGAACCTGCTTGTAGATACAGAAGCTTCACTTTAAAAACAAAATCTCACCAGCATGGTTTATTGCTGTTTGCTGATTTGAAGGGTGATATATCCATTTACCGCATTAGTGGCATCATTTTAAAACCCACACCTCACATACCATTATATCGTTTGTCACTGGTTCCGCCCATTACTATAATAGTGTCATCAACGGACGCGCGCTGCCCGCTGTGTGTAGACGGCTTCACGTGAGTCACCGTGATGGCCAGCAGCTCTGATGTGGTGAAGAAAATCATGAGGCTCAAACTTCAGCTCTCAGACAAAGCAGAGCCTGCTACGGTAGTTATCATTTGATTTAAACCGTTTAAAACGTTTTATAATCCCAAGAAACTGGAAAGTTTTGAAGTATTATTTCACCGCTGTTTCATTACCGGCTGAACAAATCCTACCTGCTTTAGTCATGGCTTTGTCCAATCATTAGCTCACAACACCTGCTGCCACATCGGGCGCTATTTAAAAAAAAATGACTGTGTTTCCTTAATGAAAATTATGAAGCTCAATTAGATTTTTGTATCTATATATTTTGTATTATTATATGTATATGTGTGAACAGAAGCTGAGCTAGCAGTGTTTCCCTGCCGCTTTCACACATCGCTGAAAATCCTTTGATTTGTAGAGTGTGTGTGTGTGTGTGTGGGGTGGTGGGGTCAAGCTATTTAAACTGGAGGCGCTTGGCTGCTGCTAAAAATGGCAGCTCCTGCAGTTGTTCAGCTTATGGCTGCTGTCCATCATCAGTGCACTGCAGGCAACTTTAACCACCTATGCCTGTGCCGTATAAGCCTACACATATCGTCTTTGTATCCCGTGGATCAATTTTCAGTTGAGGAATTTACACGCAAAATCTGTAAATCACCAATTTGGCTTTAAAGACATAAGCTGCTGCTGCTACTACTACTACCACCACCTCCTATCAGCCAGCCACGGCTATATCCATTTATAGTTCAGGGTAAAAGGAGCAGTCTAAGTGGGTGTGTAAGGTCCCCATACATAGGTTCTGCTCTAAAATGCACAGTCAGCCACTGTGGCAATCCAAAACCAGGACTGCCATATTTGGCAAGTCAGTTTTTCTTTGACAGAGATCCCATTCTAGGTACTTTTTAACCGAACACAATCAATCGAATCACCTTTATGTTGACAAAAATGCTTGAACATTATGAAATGCACCATAGCATGGCTGCAGGCAGTGGGGATAATATGCTTGTCACTCTTTCCAGGTTCTAAAAATCTTGCAGAAACTGAAGGATCTGGATATCACTTTAGATGTTCTTGCCGTGAGTCTCTTTTTCACAGACTGTTTTTTTGTTGATGTACATTGTGGTTGTTTTTCATTTTTATTCCCCTGATAATGGTCTGATCATCAATTAGGAGACTGGAATTGGCAAAACTGTAAACTCCTTACGCAGACATGAACAGGCTGGAGAATTAGCAAAGTCTCTAGTAAAAGGTTGGAAAAAGCTGCTCTCCAAGGAATCCATAAGGTAAAGTGCATTTAGCAATAAAATATTTCTTCTTAATTTTATGTGTTTAACAGCTTAATCTTGAATTTTCCTTGTACGCAGCCGTGGAGAAGATAGGCTCTCAGAGAAAGTCCCTTCTGTGAAAGACAAACTAGATGATCAAAGCAGTCCAAATAATGGAAGTTTGGAAATGGAAGATGCGAACAGTAATGATCTGACATCTCATCACAGTAAGAATTGTGATTCTTCAGATGACGCCAATTTTAAACTGGGGAAAAGGAAAATGGATTCACCGAAAGGACAATGTGAGGGACGGAAAAGAAAAACAGACTGTGAGAAAAGTCAAGAAAACCAGTACGTCTCTCGGCATGACATGTTGACACAGAAGGACAAAATGGACAAGAAGAAGAAAATTGATCGGAGCGACCGAAAACCTAGAGACTGCGATAGTCTGCTCGGAAACAAAAACTTGAAGGAAAGCCAACAAAAATCCAGATCTGATTCCAGAGAGAAATGTAAAGACTCTGAGAGTGGGAGATTCGGGTCAGACAGGGAGTTGAACACAAAATCAGAGGTTTCGAAAGAGCCGAGGGGAGGCAAGGAGGATGACAGAATGTCAGGAATGTTGAGAAGCTCGGACGCCCAAAAGAGAAAAAGAAAGCATACCACATCAGTGGAGTCTGAAAGGGAACATTCAAAACACAAGAAGGCGAAAACAAATGAGACTAATAGTGATCCAGAGGAGCCCTCTATGTCTTTTGAGTCCTACTTGAACTATGATGTGACTCTTTACAAGAGAAAGGAGCGATCTGGAGTGAGGAAGCTGCCCAAAAAACCCAAGATGGTCCCCAGTGAGCAACAAATAAAAGCTCCTGTAATGAAAAATATGGAGTTGGCCCCGAAACAGGTATATTTGTCAAGGATCTTTGCTTACAGAGAAAAGAGAATCTTGCTGATGCTGATTAATAATCCCTCATATTTATAGAAGTTTCTGGAGCCTGTAATGCACCTGATGAACATTCCTTTACCTGCTGCTTTACCTGTATGTGACAAGCCCTCCAGCTTCGACTACTATGAAAGGAAAGGTACATGTTCAGTAAATGCAAGTGTATTTTCAGCTTTATTGTTTGGCTCTTGACACCTCTGCTTTGGTTTTAAAGTCGAGAAGGAGCCCGATTTCTCGGACGTCTCTGAGGAGTCGCCAGTCTTCACCGGCCAGCGTCTTAACAGGAAGATGCAGGTGTACTCTGGTGCCAAGACCGTCTTTCTCCCAGCCATGCTGAGCTTGTACCAGCAGTGTATCCGCACCCTCCAGAACAACATTAACTGTGAGTGGAGCCCAGGAAGACATTTTTTTCCAAGGCTCTGTTGGTTTATGTCTGATTTTATAATTAACTGCAGGCATCTCTTCTCAGTGCTTTATGAAACCGGCGGGGTCCCGTTTGAAATCCTCGAACCTGTGTTGGAGAAGTGTACCCCAGAGCAGCTGCTACGCATCGAAGAATGTAACCCAGTAAGAAAGTGACACGCCAACATGTTCAGTGCAGAACAAAACCTTGTGGCCACTTTAATAGGTCTACCTGACCAGCAGTGGGTTTACTCCCCCCAGTTTGTACCTGCAAATCTGGGTTAAAAGCCATGTGTATCTGCTTTTCCTTAACCACCTAAACATTACTGTTTGTGATATGGATTAGAAATCAGTATTAAGAGCTTCCCCCCAAAAAAGCAACAGTCAGGTGATCTACCAAATAACCTGAATATTTGTCGATATAATTTTATGATAATGATCTAATGATAAGTACACAAATATAAATCTAGATTTAAAAGGTTGGCATTTTTAACTGCACTACAATGGTCTACTTAAGGCAGGGCTGTGAGGAACTTTGATTTTCATTATACTTTCTGGTTGGTTATTAATTTATTAAATACTTTTCAGTCTATCTGGTATCAAAAGGTGAGAAGTGCACAACTTCTTAAAGTTCATTTTTACATCTTATGTTTGTTTAGAGAAGCTGACCCTACAATAATGTAAAATTGGAGAAAAGCAGAATACCACTGAGCTGGGAATGTAAAATTGGGGAATCTGTTTATATTTTATGCTGAAAGGACAGTCACACAAATTCTTCCAAATCAGTTTTCTTTGGATCCTCTAGTCAAAGTTTTTTCAGTCGTCCTCCTTGGCTGTCAGTACAACAAATGATGTTTTTCATATAGGCAAGATTCAACATGTTTTTTTTATACTGCCTATGTGTCTTCTCTGGGCTTTGGCTAATAAGGTGTACACCTTCAGTCAACAGAGAAGTCAAAACTTGCGTGCTGTTTGCGTGCCAATCGAAAGTGCATCTTTGTGAGAGGGCTCCCACACTTGGCATCGATAATCGAGCCACATTCAAACTTTCAGACTGCACATGTCATGCAGAACAATGTTTATTTGAATAACCCAGCCTTCTGACCTCATTATGCTTTTTTTTTTTTTGTTTTGTTTTGTTTGGTTACCAAGTATGTACAGGTTGTTATCTCCTCCAAGGAGGTTATATTTTTCATAGCGCGTTTGTGTTATACTGTAAACACAATAGCTTGAAATATTCTGAGTGAATTCTAATAAAACTTTGTAGGGGTGTAGATTTGGGGTCATGTTAACAATCCATTAAAATTTGGTTTGGCCACAAGGTCTTCAAGGCCTGGACAAAAAACATGGAAAAAAAACCTTTTGACCTGGAGACAGTGATTGTGACAAATGTAGTGTGTTTTGTCAAGACACAGAAAGTACTGGTCGCATTTGACCTTTGACCCTTTTACATTTCACATCTGCCGTTCTTTCAAATTGACCCCAAAATTCTTCATATCTTTAAAGTGTTGTCGAGAGAGAATGAGCTGCCTAATTAGAAATATACTGTGGTATACTATAATAAGGTCAAGGTATTTATGTCAAGTTATTTACAAAATTAATGCCCATTATCGATAAACTATTCTGATGTAATATTATGCACTACAAATTTCTTAAGGTTCTTTTTTTTTTTTTTTAAAGAAAGAAAACACAATTAAAATATATAGATAGATATAAATATATATAGATGTATATAGAAAGGTTTTCTTTGTGTAATTTTTTTTTTTCCCATTCATTAATTTTGCAGATCTATGTCGGCGTGACAGACCATTTATGGGGCAAACATTGTCAGAGAGACTTCAAAGACTCTAAACTTCAAGAGTATGAATCATGGAAAGAGATGTACATCCGGCTTTCTGAAGAGAGAGAAAGGAAACTGAAAAGACTGACAAAAACTATTGTCTCAGCACAATCTCAGAAACCCAAAGGTGAGTGCTCTACACTGAATGCAACCCAGGTCATTTCTACTAGTGATAATTCAGAAATAACGCGGCCATATTGTTGATGCAAGACATTTTATTGATTGATATTCATCCAGAAGTTCTGGATGAATTAAAACTGAAATTTGTAAAAAGTAGAAGAAAAGTAGTCTCTAGTGATGTTTGTTTTGTATACTGGCTTTCATTAGACATTTTTTTTTTTTTTTGCATCTTTTAGGTCGGCAGGTGAAGATGGCATTTATTCACACTGTTGCCAAGCCACCGAGAGATGTGCGAATTCAGCAGGAAATTCATGGAACTGCTGTTCAGCAGCCTCATCAGCCCAGGAGCAGGTGGGTTTCAGCCTCCTACATACAGATGATACATTTTCTGACCAGGTTTTCTTTAAATCACATTATAGCATATTTTTCTAATGTTTATATATTCATGACATTTATATTAGTAGTCTCAATATTAAGCATACTAACAAAAAGCCCATATAAGAGCTTTTCTGGGGGATTTATATGCATCTGTTTATCTTTGGCAAAGTGTGGACACCTGTCTCGATCTATTACTTTTCCACATAATAGCCCTTAACCACACGTGATCACTAAACAACAGCGGCTTAGCGGGGTCATAACCCATCAGAGATTCATGCGATAACGGTGGGCGAAATGCTTTTTGGGTGAGCTTAGCCAAACACAGGAATTGGAGCAATGTGCTGGATAAACTGGTTTTATTCCAGTTGTAGAGAGCCTTGGGTGCTTTGTTGTCAGTTGTTGCAACATGGGATGTTGT
Source organism: Oreochromis niloticus (assembly GCF_001858045.2). Lineage (NCBI taxonomy): Eukaryota > Metazoa > Chordata > Actinopteri > Cichliformes > Cichlidae > Oreochromis > Oreochromis niloticus. Next base: position 19,612,189 of record NC_031978.2, read on the forward strand.
GCTCACCGGCAGTGTGTAACACCGATGTTTGGAGGTAGATGGCCACTAATTTTGTAGTTTCATCTGCATTGTTTTTTATCCTTTTAAATAGTTCTGTTTATTTCCTCTGTTCAGTCTCAAGGTTCAGGACAATCGATCGAAGCAGACTTATGAGCCCAGCAGGCCCAGCAGCACCAGTTCAGGGGGAAGCGGTACAACACAGGACGCTCGCAAAAAAACAAGTGAGCTGGTAGTTTATGGCTTTCCAAGCCTCCCAGATTGATTGCTTCAGTTGTTTCTTTTATGCATATTTTTCACTGATCAGGCTGGAGGTTAAATGAATATATGTGCCATTGCACAGTAATCCTGACATAATTTTACCTGATGATTTATACTTTTCTTTGTTCTCACAGGAGTGGCTCCAATGATGGCGAAGTCCTTGAAGGCATTTAAGAAACAGCTCGGACGTAGATAAGTGTTTATATGATGCTATTTACGGTGTGGATCAGCACAACATGAACTTGATCAATGATTAACTCTGGGCAGTAATAAGCCTGTGTTCACTTAAGATTATTCTGTGTTGCTTGTCTATATGTACTGCGATCAGGCAGTGCCATGTTTCTTTTCTGCAAGTTGTCTTCACTATTAAATGAGCCATGAAGTCAGCAAATTTACTTGGCTTTGATTTTGTCTCTGTTCTTTAAGGGGAACAAGGTCATCCATTTAATGGCATTTGGTGCCCTCTAGAGGATATATTGTAAAATATTTTTCTCTTTTGAAATTGGAATGTTCCTAGTCATATATCTGCATTTTGACATTACTGATATCATATCTCTCAGCTCTTGCAGGACTATAAATTAAAAACAGAATCCAAATGTAGCAAACGTGTCAACTTTATGTGCGGTACTGTGTAAAGTCTTGAGATATCCTTGATTTATAATATTTTGCTCCAAAGAGCGAAAGCTGGACTCTGTTCTAATTTTTTTCTTTTAAAGTGGTCTTGAGCAATAGTTGATGGAAGCCATTTCAACAGACAAAAATAATGACTGCTTTCTTTGCTCATTTTGAATCCAGTAACCACTTTCAGAGGAATGTTTTGTTTAATCACTTAACGCTGACCTGTGACTCATCCAGTTACAAAAAAGGCAGCAAACTCATGGGATGAACCAATTTTGTGCCTGCACATAACAGACAACTTGACAGACAAGCAGTTTTAATTTGGGTCTTTAGGCACTTTTCTTTGGTCAAATCTACAAAAAATCCAAAGATGAGCATGATGGGGAAAATGGGATTTATGCACAAGCAAAGGTTTCCAAAATGTTCTTCGCAGAAAACTTGGTATATCACTGCATAGCGTGCTTATAAAACAGTCAGGAAACTGGACAGATGGAAGCAAAAGACAAAAAAACAAGTGGCTTGCTTAAAAAAAAAAAAAAAAAAAAAAAGAAGAAAAAATTATCGTCAGCAGCTGAACAGTATCTAAAGGTTATGTTATTAAGAAATGGGGGGGCTGAAAGATACATCTGGCCCTTCAGTAAACGGATGAATCAAACTGAAGCCTCACTAGGCATGTCTGTGCAAAGGGTGTCTGTCATGAAGTCATTAAGAAAGGGAGATGGGGAGAAAAGTCAAGAATTGGACTGCAACAGGTCTTATGGCATAATGAGTACAAATTTGAAACTTTTGGATCAAATGGTCAGTATATATGGAGGTCAGAGAGGTACAACAGTGCCTACAGTCATCTGTAAAAAAAAAAAAAAAAAAGGTTGAGGATCTATCTTGGGTTTAAGGTTGCATTTCAGCCAGTGGAGTTGGGGATCTTGTCAAAATCGATGGAATTTTCATCACAGAAAAGTGCAGATTGTGATCCACCATGACCAATGATCCTAAACATACTGCCAATACAGTGAAAGCATACCTGGATACAAAAGCACACAAAGAAGCATCGAGTCATGGATTGGCGTCCCCCGAACCTGGACTTTATAGAAGCAGTGTGGGATCATCTTGAGAGAAAACGGAACAAACGGAAACTGAGGTAAGGGTTAATGAGGCAGTCCTTCCACAAGAGGGACCAGATAAATAAGATAAATGGAGCTGATGCTGACCCTTTGAAGGATATAATTAAGGCATTATTGGTCGTGCTACACACATTCCTCAACTCGGACCTCGGCAAAGTAGCAGAGCGCAAAAGATGGCTGCAGCACAATGATTCACACTTGTGCAAACAAACTGTTAATGTTTCTGCATCTTCATCAAAGTCAAAGTGCACAAAGCCATTGTAGTTGACCTAAACCAGGTACACAGCTGTCGGTGGGTAATTGGTTGAACAGGGTTTCAATCCTATTGGGTAATACATTTAAGAGTGGGAGTTGCCAAAGTCAATGCGTTAAGTGTCACACCTCCGAAAGTACAAAACAACAAAATACAGCAAGTACAACCACAATTCCAAAAGTTTGTATACTGTGTGAAATATGAAAAAAACAATAACCTGGAATGCAATGATTTGCAGATCTCACAAAACCACATTTTATTTGCAACAGAACACAGAAAATATAAAATGAGAATATGTATTGTTTTATTTCTAAGAAATATATTAACTGTTTTTGAATTTGATGCCAGCAACATGTCTCCAAAAAGTTGGGACTGGGCCATGTTTTCCACTGTGTAGCATCATCTCATCATTTAATAGTCCAAAAACATCTGGGAACTGAGGGGACCAGTCTCTGGATTTTCGGGAGCAGTTGTTTAATTTTGGACTCTGGCTGCTCAGGAGTCCCGGGTCTTCTTTGTTGTATTTTTTGCTCTGGATGTTTTCAGTTGGCGAAAGGTCTGGATTGCAGATAGGCGAGTTCAGCATCCGAACTCCACTATCTTGAAGCCTTGCTGTTGTGATAGAAATCGTATGCAGTTTAGGATCATCTTACTGAAATGGCCTTCCCTGAGAAAGAGGTGATAACAAGCTGGATGTTTCCGGTCCTTTTTGGTCCAGAGGACACAGTGTCCATATTTTCCACAAATAATTTGAAATTTCTTTTAATCTGACCACAGAACAATTTTCCACTTTGTCTCAGTTCGTGTCAAATAAGGTTCAATCCCGGTAGAGTTTCTAGATCATGATTAAGTTTTAACATGCATTCATGGATGTCTTGGTGAACTGTGTTTCTGGAAGTGTTGCTGACTCCATGCGATTTTGAGTCTTGTCCCTTGCGCACAGAGATTTCTCCAGATTCTTGGAATCTTTTGATGATATTATGTACAATGATGATGAGATAGTCAAAGTCTTTGGAATTTCACACTGAGGACCGTTATTTAGATTTTTTTTGTTTCTTTTTTTTGCAGATTGGTGAACCCCTGCCCATCTTTTCTTCTTTACTTCTCCAAAATGCTCTTTTTATACGCAGGTATATTACTGACCTGTATCCAGTTAACCTAATCAGTTGCAAAATGTTCCAACTTTTTCTTTACAGCACTCTTTACATTTTCAGCCCTTTGTTGCCACTGGGCTAACTTTTTGCTGTCAACAATTTCAAAATGAGCTACCTTTTTTCACAAAATAGAAAAATCTTTACACTGAGACATTTGTACTATGTCCTATTGTGTATACAACAATCAGTTGCCCTCCATTTTTATTTACATTTTACACAGTGTACCAGCACTTTTGGAATTGGGGTTGTATAAACATCTGCCCAGCAGGACAAATTTAGATCTTTGTTTAAGGCTGCAAAGTGTTTAGAGTATAAATCCCATAGGTCTCTTTATGGAGCAGTGAGTTGCAGAGGCGGTGACATGAAGAAGATAACTGCTTTTTAATATTGCAGTACAGTCTGCGATTAATGCTATCCAATATTATGATCTATGTTTTGTATACATTTTTCAGTCTGCATGTCTTTAAAGTTGCACAGGGGCATCTCAAAATAGATGTTGTGCAGCTGCAGTTGATGAAGATGTAATGGAGGAACTTTCCCAGTATGTGGTTGCATAAGTACCTGGTATTTGACAATTAGAACACTGTGCACAGTGGCCATGGCAAAACAAACAACCATGCAGACTGGTTAGACAGCCAGGACACAGTGTAAGGCAGTTTTCTGCTGTCACCAGTGAGCCAGTGTGTCTCTTCAACTGTCACGACATTTAATCAGAGGAGCTTTTGAGTCAGTTCTAACGTATAAAGGGACAGTTCAGCTGAAAATTTAATCCATGTTTTGTTTTTTGTTTCTTTTCTCTGCTCTGTAGCTCTGTTTCTACCATCCACATCTATAGTTTCAGAGCTACAGACTGCAGTGATGTCTTTAAAATATAGTGGAACTACATACTGTATCACTTGCCTTGTGGTATTCAAAGCAATAAGAAATACTGTACTGCATCTGCCAATTAAAAGAAGCACACAGCTAACTAAACATGTGGAATGTGAAGGTACTTCTGCATACAAGGCAAAACGCTGAAAAACTCAGTTACTTTTGGTGCTCTGAGGTGGCGCTGCATTAATAACAGAAGTGGAATTTTCTGCATGAGCTCAGCAAGACTTTTTAAAACCACTGTCAGAAAACACAGTTTGTCTTTGCAACCATAAATTCAAGTTAAAACTCGGACATTCTGAGAAAAACTGAATTACAAGTAAAGCTTCATTTGTTTTTGTTTTGTTATTCGCTTTCCTTCTTGCCACTCTGCCCCCTCGTCGCCTATCAGCTCCTGGCATTGTTATACTATACACATATAAATGTAACAAATCTAAAAATAAAAAGAAATTGGCTAACAATAGGAGTCAGGAGGAGACCGGGATTGTGCTTGCTAAAGGTGCCACACAGTTCAGTTAAAAAAAACACAACAGAAAAAAAATGCTGTAACTTTTTCTGAGTACAAGCTCATGTAAGATGGACTGAGGCAAAGTGGAAATCTCTCGTGGTTTCTGATGAATCTATATTTAAGGAAAATTTTTGGAAATTATAGACGATGGTCTCCGGGCTAAAGATAAAAGGGACCATCTGACTTGTTACCAGGGCGAGTTTTAAAAGCAAGCCTCTGTAATGTTGTGGGAGAGCACTAGTGCATGTGGCACAGACAGATACATAAATGTCTGATTAAACAATCGATATTCTATATATAAGCTCTTCTTTGGTTTAATGGCTCTGTATTAAAAGAGTCCAGGGGAAACTGGCCTTCCAGACCTGGCAACTAAAAACATTTAGTGCATTATGAAGAGGAGGAGATGCAGCATAGTGTTAAATATACCCCCGTCCTAGCCATTTTTAGGTGTGTTGCTGGCATCAAATTCAAAATGATTAGGTATTTAAAAAAAGAAAAGAAAATGTCTCAGTTTTGATGTCAGTGTCAACTTTAATCTTACAGGAGATTTTGACTGATTGATTGTCAGACTGTTTTATTTCAAACATGTACACGTAACTGAAATAACAACAAAATACAGTGTAATTAGAAAAAAGTAAAGAACATAAAATTGCCACAAATATCTATATACAACACAATGTACACGTTTAAAAAGGAGTATGATGATCCGACCCCTTTAACTCAACACAGGATAGAAAACAAAGGCAAAAATAATAATAGGATTTATTATTAGTTATATAATATTTATATTAGTTATTGTGTGTAGGTCTGTGAGAGTAAAAGCATTTTAAGCTTTCTTTTGATTGTAGAGACAGCTGTAACTGACCTCAGGTCAGCTGGCAGGTTGTTGTAAAGAACACTTAGAGTTAATTCAAAGAAGAGTTAAAAGATCTGCACCTGATGACCTGAGAGGTCTGACTGGGTTAAAGATACCGAGATGCACTGGGACTTTATGAACTATAATAAAAGGATTTAAAGGTAAGTCTGTATTGAACTGGGAGCCAGTGAAGTGGCTTTGTCAGTTTTAAGACATTGTATTTGTACCATTTTAAATGAGATCTAAACATTGGATATATATTATATGAAATTCATTGCTTTCTGTTTTTTATGTTGAGTTCAAACAGTATTTCCAAGCCTTTTTTGTTGAATAAAATGAAATAAAATAAACAAAGCAGGTTAAAATAGTACAGGATAAAACACTCCAACCCTTTAAAACCTGAACCATGAAATAATTACCAGAAAATTCTATTTTTTTAAACTAAAGTACTTATTGAACCCAATGGCATTTAAAAAAAAGGAAATTGAATCACAATTTGCATATATGAGTAGTACAGGTCTCAAAAACTCATGTATCAAGTATGAGTAACTTGCAAGTGAGTAACAAGTTAAAATTGTAGACATAATACAGGTTTGAACCCGGATAATTCACATACTTGAGGTCCGGGGTTTACACTGTGGGTGCCCTTCCCCCGCCCCGGGCCGCTGCCAGTCATCTGTGCCCTATCATGGCGGCCCCGTGCGGGACGGGATCCAGAGGAGGGACCGGAGGGAGGAGCAGCCTGGAATGATGACGTAGGATTGGAATGAGGGAGTGAATTTTCCGGGTCAGAAACAGGACGGGAGAGGAAATTAACTCCAGGACGAGACGAAAAAAACCCCCCACACGAGAATGCCGCCCTCCTTTACACTGAGATGTAGCCCGTGTGTTTAACGCTTAAGAGGGGGCTTTAAAAAAGGCGGACGTTGGACGAGGAACCGAGTGGAGAGAAAAAACAGGTGTCTGCAAACTACAAAGTGAGCCTACGACGGGGACTAGAGCACCCATGTTACTCGCGACCTGCGGAACGTTAGCTCGGTAACGTTACAGCGGCTGACTTACAGCGGGAGTTTCGGTGTTTACTTGCCTGCGAGTTTCGCCTCGCTTGTGTTTGTCGGTGGCTGTCCCGCCATAGCAATCTGTTGCATCTTCCACCACCTCCTCCTCCCCGCTGCTTGTTTTATCGCACGGGTACGAGATTTATTTCCACCTCCCCCGTGATGTTTAACTGTATACCCTTGTGGCGGTGCAACCGTCATGTCGAGACGATCGATAAACGCCACTGCTCCCTGCTCTATGTGCCCGATGAGATTTTTCGCTACGGACGGAGTTTGGAGGAGCTGTTGCTGGATGCCAATCAACTCCGAGACTTGCCCAAGGTAAGGAGAAAGCAGCTTCCGCTCGCTTAAATTAAATGGCAGGTAACTGAGCTGATCTGGCACCCCGCGAGAGAGTGTCTAGGTGGGATCTGGGCACGAAAATTACACAAGATCAGTAAAGTGAGACACTGTAAGGGCGGAAATTTCCCCCGAAGATACACCTTTGTACCTCAGGGTAGCTAGAAGTATGATTCACAATCTTAAAATTTAAGCTCTCAGATATTCATCGCACACTATATAGCACTGATACTACTATCTGAACTGCTGAACCTGTTTGGGCAGGTTATGAGGTTATGATGACCTTTTGTGTTTGTGCTTTTTCCTTACATATAGTATCTTTCTGCATGACAGAGAGCCATAAATGCAGATGATGTAACTTATGTATATTTCCCCCTGGGAGGTTAGAGTTAAACAGCACTGCTGCTCCAGGCTGATATGTATCCATGGTATGGATGTCAGATTTTAATTAAGAGAAATGCAGTCATCATTTATGTGGATGTGGTTGCCAAGCAGGAAGAGGCATTCACTGCTTTAAATGAAACAGCTGTTTTTGCTCTTCTCTAATGCAAATGCTGAATGGCCTTGGATATATGTTGGCAAAAGAAGCAACCTGTCTGCCGATAAAAGCATTGAAACCTCTATAAAAATTCCAGCAAGGAGATCATAATTTTCCGTCTGTGGCAATAAGGTAGCTTGTAATAAAACCAGGAATAGACAAAAGTTAAATGATAGGACGATCAACACTGGGTATTGTACTATGACTACTAGTCTAGAGACACTGCATGTGCGATGAATTGTTTTAGGGCTATCTGATAGCACAACTTGGCAGCACAAACTAAACTGACTAACATAAACAGGTACTTTGACATTAAAAACAACAATCTTTGCTGTGGATTGGTCATGATCATAGCTGATGCTGCATCTGCTGCTAATACAAATTTGAAAACATTAGCCCTACCACAAACTTGATATCACAATTTTCCCGAGACCAAGGTGATGCTGTCAGATTGCTTGTCCAAAAAAAGGAAGCAGAATTAAGAAATAATCACGCTGACACCACACATCCACAAAGTTTTACTAATATGTATGTGAATGTAATCACTCAAGTGAGTCACTAATGGATTGTCTAGAAAAGTTCTGTAAAGCCAAACTGCTTTTTCCCCATGACTAAAGTACTGGTCCTTCATCCTTTAAGAGCAACCATGTATTTTGATTGCAGGCTTCTCAGTGTGACTTACAGCCTTGGTGAAGTTGGGATACACAATCCCAGTCTGCTTACATGTGACCTTAGAGATCTGGATTACTACTCAGAGGATTTACGTGTTTTTTCCCAAGCGCATGAATGGGTCATGTAGACCTTTTTGGCTGAAGATACCTTGCCTGACATTCGTATTCTCTTTAGCAGAAAAGTTGGTTTTTAGAAGGTGCCCTTGGTTCAGCTCTGAATACATTTTAAGGTGGAGAAATTGTTACCCGTTCATGCTGTAACCTAGGAGTAGTAATTCATTTGGGTTTACAGCTGTTCCTGACAAGCGAGAAACCTTCCTGAAGTCACGGTGGGTCAGATGGAAAGCTTTGGTTCTGGAGGGCAGTTTTCTGCTCAACCTTTCTTCCTTGTGTCAAAAAGCTGAGATTTAGCTATTTTAAAGCTGATGAACGTTATCTAAACAGGATGTACAGTGACTTGGTGTGCAGTTTTCAGAGAGCCATGCAGGAAAGAAAAGACCACAGAAAGAATATTTTTGGGTCTGGCATGAGCATAGAAACGTGATGGAACAGAGATAATGTGAGCAACCTCCCATGGCTGAGCCACACTGCTTACTTTGTCCATCGAAGAAAAGCACAGGAACAGGTATTCTGTCTGAAAACAAAGACTGCATTATGTGTTTTGTTGTTGCTTCACTAGAGCAATTGTGTGTTCTAGCATTTTCTAATGAAGTCATAATGAATCAATGACCTGAATTGTAAAGTACAGACTGATAAAGCCCCAAACAAATGCACAAAAAAGAGAAAGGAAAAAAAATCCCCAACACTTGACAGACTGGATATTTGCACCAGACAAGATGCAGTTAGCAGGTGTAATCACACTGTGACAGTGGACACAGAACTGTGTGACATTTAAGCTATTTCTACACTTAGTTCACAAATATTTTAAGCATGTTTAGGGGATGGAGGGGTTGCATCATTTGCGTGGTGACAAGTGAAAGTGTTGTCATCAGTGCTTGCCGAGAGAACCCAAGAAACGTTCGACTGGGCAAACTGTTGTATCCGTCCAGTTCAGTGCGCACCGCGCAATCTCATCACATTTGCCTCGGAGGTGGCTAACTGATCGCACTGAAGCCTCCCCAACGTTATCATTGTATTGACAATGGCATTACAGAGCCTTGACAGTAACGTATTTCAAGTCGCTTTTACACAGCAGGCGGATAAAAACATGCATGAGGCAGTTTTAATAGCAAGATAAAACGGCAAAGGTGTGTTTTTACTGTGACAAGATGGGGCAAGTTGAGCAGATGGTTTCATAGTTTTACCAAGACAGATCAGCTGACCAAGTCAAGGAACCTGAAGCGTGGGTTTGTGTGAGTAGGGTTAATAGTTAGGCCCTGCTTCTCCTTTTGTTGGTTTAATTGTTTTATGTGTTATTTGTTACCCAGGTACACGACTAAGTTTGCAAACTGTAACTCATGACTGTCTGTTTATTCAAAGTTCCCTTTGAGCAGCTGGCCCTTAAAGTACACACATCAGGCTGGCTGGTAAACAGCGTTCAAACGAACAAACTGCCTGCAGAGACAGAATAGGAATGCAAGACTAGGTGGCTGTTGAAATGCACTTGCTTGTTCACCCAGTTTAAAAATGAATGCAGTTTCCAGCATACTGAGCTTCACTGAAACTGTAAGACACAAACGTAGCGGTGACTCTGTTAAAGGTCTTTGAATGTTTTGTTTCTTTACCTGTGTTAGCGTCAGTTTGTAATATCAGACACAACACAGAAACTATCAAGCCAAATGTAAAAAAACGAACAACATTTAGTTGAGTAGAAACTATGATGACAGTTGTTGATATGAAAAGCTAAGAGCGGCCGATCTGGCCTTTACTAGGAAATTTGCAAAAACTGTTTTGCAGTTTAACAAGAAAGTTGAGGACAATGTCGCCCTGATGGGTAGCTGAAAATTAACCTGCGAGGACACGTCCAGGAGAAGTCAGTATACTTGATGATTTTCAGGCTACTGTTAAAGCAGAATAAATGAAAGCAGACGGATTAATCAACAAGTCAGTCAACTTTTAGTCCACTGAAAATTGGTTCTTGTTTTTGATCACTGTGAATCTGTCACAGTAGCATGGTTCATATGTTTTTTTTTTGTTTTTTTTTTTATTACACACATGACATTTTGTTTATTGTAAATAATCTGCAGATTGAGTGACAAAGTGAAAATAGGCACTAGTTTTTGGCCTCGGCAACCTTTTTGGAGATCTGGTGTGCATTCGTTCAGAAAATACAGACACGGTGACTGTGGTGATGGAAGGAAGAAGCAATATCCGGTCTGAGACAGGAAGCTGCGGGGTTTATGACCCAAGTTAAGTGGTAAAGAAAGTGGTGCTCTGAGTATCCTGTGATCTACAGGAAGAACTGTCATAAAGGTAGCGCAGTTGTTGGCTGTCTGACATGTGGTTGAGACGGTTTTAACTCTCGCCTATGCTGCGATATATAATACTATAGCCTACACTGCAGTGAATTAGACTCCACAACACATTTGACACTCATGTCTTTCACTTAAGCTTCTGTGCTTATAGGATTGTGCCTGGCAGTCAGTTTTGCTAAGTGTGTCAACATGTAATAGTTAAGTTAGTTTAATGGAGTCTGTCGTTTGTATGGACTAGACTAAAATAAACAAAGGTATTGTAAAGCAATTGTGTGATTATGTTTCCTGATTGCAGTCGTTTTACCACAAAATCCCTTCAGACTGCTGCTTATGTTCTAACTAGCGCTGCTGAAGGTGAACCTGAGGATTCAAACGTCTGCTCGGACTGCATGAGAATGGTTAATGTTTTCTTGACTTGCCCTGTTTTGGTTTTTTGCGTTTCATACATGGGTGATTGTTTGGGGCGGGGCTCTGAAAACCAACAGGAAGAACAGGTTTGCTGTCAGGGTTTCAGTTAATACAGGACTCTGTCACAGTTAAAACAGAAGGTGGTAACAACACTGGTACCGGCTTTGCATTGCTCCCTTTTAACTCTGATTGTCTTTATTGTTAAAAGGATTTCAATGAAACCGTCTCCTTTTTGTCCTTAGCTGTTTCGAATCCTTGACACTGAACCTGTATGTCCTTCCCGTGTCGATTGTTGTGTCATAAAAGTTACACAGGAGGAAGTCGGATAGAGGAAAAACACACGCTATAATCGAGTTTAAAAAACAAATTTTCCATATGTGTTAAACTTTTAGTTAGTTTCCTGGTTGGAAACATGACAAATCTCCAGGTGTCCGCTTGTAATAGGGATACTGACTTAGCAGAAAAAAAACTGCACCCACACAAATGTGTTTTTTAGTGAGAGTGAAAAGAAGGCGTTTAGGATGCAAAAGATCAGCCATATATTGGACATCAGCTCTGTTTGTTTGTTGAAAAGACAGATTGAGAGGTGTTTAAATGTCCTTAAGAGCTTGGAATAACATGTGCATTTTGCAACAGGGTGGAGTTGACTTTTGGACTCGTGGGTTTTATTTATTGTGCACGGATTATTACAGTGTGATCTGTATCTGGATTTGCTCTGTGGATAATGAGCAACACATTTACACCTCACTGACAGTAACTCAGATCGGATCTGCTGTTGATTTGGCAGCTCAATAACATTATCATTGTTTTTGGTGCTGCCTATGGTTACAGCTTTTTATATTGCTTATCCACATAGATAGCATCTGTAGTCTTTATACAGTTTAAAGGTGGTAGTGTTTAACTTTGAGGAAGTGGCAAAATTTATTAAGTATTAGTCAGAAATCATTAAAGCTGGACAGGTAAGTTTTTACTTGGTAATAATTAGCTGCATGCATTGTTTGTGTTCTAGGCAAACAAAGGGGAACAACTTTCTAGTTTCCTCTAAACTGTAAAGACAAATATTTTCCCATAGCCTGCAGGGTTTTTCTTCAAATAAGAGAATTGTTCCCCTAAAAAATGTTTTGTCAATGAAATAAGTATCCAACAAGTTTGTAGTAAGCAGCTGCAGTATGAATTCATGTTGTTTTCAGTGGATTACAATTGTGAGACATTTTTACATTGGGTTCACTGTATTTGAACTTAAATGTGTTTGGAACAAACTGGACATGCAGCTTAAAAGACAATAAGTGGTTGGTTGATTTAAATGATATGTATAAAGTGAATGAACCGTCCTGGCCTCTTGGCACACCTTGTAACTCACAAAGCCCAGAGGGGGAGATCAAGAGTTATTCAGTTCATGCCAAAACATTAAGAGAACCTGAAGTAGTATTGTTGGCAGTCTGCTGCCCCCCCTCACACACACATTCAAGGCTCTGCCTGTTCTTGTTATGGCTGTCAAGTATGTGCCTGTCATAATTGATTTTTGCATTGTAAAGAAGTGTGCTGTCTGGATCTTTCTTTCTTTTTTGCCCTCATGTCGAATATCATAGTCTGAAGGGCACAGAAAGGATCAGAGGGGCCTGTGGTGAACGTAGCCTGTCAGTTATTTCTATTTTGCTTTAACACTTCTAACATAATCGGTGTTTTTATAGTTGTTTACTTTATTTCTTTTGTAAATTCATATTTTTTTTGGAGTTTTTATTTTCATTCAGTTTAGGACCAGCTAATTGATTCGTTTCAGTATACGTTGTAGTCTTTTGAATCATTTATTTGAATGGAGGGTATTTGTTAGGGGTGAGTTGATATTACAGTGAAAACAGGCTTACAGTCACACAGACATCCCAAGTTTCAATAAACGTCTGCACCAAAGCAGACCTGCACCAGAAAGCAAGGTTAACAAACCCTGAGTCTGACCCTGAACTCTGATTTTATGACTTTTGAGCTCAGAAAATTAGGCTCTGCTTTTAGTATGATCACCCTAAGTTAAACATGTGGAGGGGAACTTTGTACAATGGAGCTCAAAGATTCATTGTTTTCAGGTAAATGAACATCAGAGCCTTCATATTACTCCTATGAAACTGTAAATGTGACTGCATGTCAGTGGGGATGGTAACATTTATATTTAAAAAACAAGAAAAAGAGTTGCATAATTTATTATGTTCCATTATTAATATAGATAAAGCTGTAATTCCGGCTGAATTTTATATTAAATTTTTAATTTAAAAAAAATAGAACTTTTCACCCCCGTGTTTTTTGGTGCAGCACCCTTTTTGCTGCTAATTTCACCTAATGACAGCTAGCAACCACTTACACATTTTCCTTAGTGACCGGAGTTTGCCAGGGGTAGGCTGACTGGTCTCTAGGCTTGCGTAACCAGGATTGCGTTACATCATCTTCAACAAAATTCCTACTATGACAGGAATTTGTCCAACATTGTGACAGATCACAGCATGAAAAATGACTCCTTATCAGTGTTTGCGTCTGAAGTTTCATATAGGTTTGTGTTATCTGCACAGCGATTAACACATAGCAATGGACAGTAAAAGGTTCAGCACAGAGGAAATGACTCACAGCCTGCTTACTGTACACAAGCACAGCGTTATGAAAAGGCAACCTATAGATTTTGTGCCAACCTCATAATAAATCTACAATGCCCAGTGATCACCATCACTATCCTGTCCTAGAAAACTAACATCTAACTGGGATTTCAGTGTTTGCAAAGATGTACATTTCTTAATTAATGAGCTCTGATATGAGTTTACAAATCGATTTTATGAATGTGTTTGTACATCACTTTGCATTTAATCATTAGTTATCATTAATCTCTGGCTCTCTGCAGTGAGTCTTTTGTGCTGTCTTCCTCTCCTCATCCCCAACTGATCATGGCAGGTGGCTGCCCCTCCCTGAGCCTAGGTGGTCGGTTGAATGCTGGGGTTTTCTCTGTATTATTGTAGCATCTTTACCATACAGTATTAAGCGCACTGAGGGGACTATTGTTGTGATTTGGCACTATATAAATAAAACTGAACTGAACTGATTTGAATGAGGAAATAAGAACAGTGGGTCAGAAAACTGCATTGGGAGGATTTCAAAGAGTTGTAGTTGTAATTTAAGTTAATGCTCTTTCTGGAAAGCCTACAATTCTCTAAACCTGCTCTCTGGAGCAGACCTCAGTCAGGTTGTGTTGACAAATATTACTAAAGTCACTAAAACATAGGCCACTTACCCTTTAATTTATTTTAATTTGATTATTTTTTGTTACTTTTTCTGTGCCAGGGAATGTTGCTACTATGTAACAAATTTCTAACTTTGAAACAATTATTTTTCATTAAGTTGGAATAAAATAATAGTGTAAAACATTTTTTTGCAGTAGCAAGTTTACGGAAGAGTCATAAAAGGCAGCACATGCTTTTCATTGTGTTTGAGTTCTCCCTCTTTACAAGACTTTTTCTGAGTGGTTGCTAGTAGGTGTTTTGCTATGCTCAAGTCTCTTGTCATGCGCTGCTTGCTTTTCAAACACCTCAGCTTAAGTAGACACATGACAGACAATAAGCAGACATTTTGATGTGTCATCCTAGAGGAAACACAGGTGTTAATACCATTAACCCTGGCTCTGTTCTATGTCCCAGTAAGCCCAGACAGTGAACCACCATAATAACAACCCCAAGTTCCAGAAGCCAAAGCAGCTAAATTTGTTCAGCTTTCTTCATTTTATTATTTACACCTGTAACTGTAAACTTACCAGCTGCGACACAACCCTGGCAAAGGTCTGTAAAGTTGTTTGTGGTCAGAGAGCCGTATATTTGTCATGACAGTCTTGTTATGTCATAATATTATGACATATATTATTTCAAGACACAGAAAAGTACTTGATGTTAAGCGTGGGGAGACAGGGATAGTGGCTTTTGTGTGTGTGTTTCTGCAGTACAAAGTCAAACCTGGGAAAGATCAGAATAACAGATTTTAAAGGATTTAACAATTACCTCTTAAATATAAAACCTTCAGTTGAGTATGAGGAAAGATGTAGGTTATGTGCAGGGGTGGACATAAGTGGTCTGCAGGTGCACATTCGCTGTCAAAATAAAAGACGCGCACCAGATAAGAAGTTGCAACGCGCGTTTGCGTACATAAGGAGGACAGACATTTGTTTATCTTAAAGATGTCCAAGAAGCAAGCTCCTTTAAGCAATTACTTTGGTTTTCCTCCACCTCCAAAGAAATGTCAGAAGGAGTCCGAACCGCAAAAGAAGCGCGTATTCTCGGAAAAGTGGTTGCAGGAGGTGAGCTGGCTTCAAACAAATGATGAACGCACAGAGATTTGGTGCAGAATATGCCGTGAAAATCCCACTCTAGCGGACAAAAACACTGCCTTTTATATGTACGCAAACGCGCGCTGCAACTTCTTATCTGGTGCGCGTCTTTTATTTTGACAGCGAATGCGCACCTGCGGACCACTTATGTGCACCCCTGGTTATGTGCCTCCCTATGCTCTCTCTTTTTGCTTCTCTTTCTCTCTACCCTCAACTTTTAACTAGTGTTGGCAGATGGCCGCCCCTCCCCGAGGGTGGTTCTGTTGCAGGTTTCTTCCTGTTAAAAGGAAGTTTTTCCTTTCCACTGTCGCCAAAGTGCTTGGTCATAGGGACCATATTATTTTTGTGGTTTTCTCTGTTGTATTATTAAAAGGTCCACCTTGCAATATAAAGTGCATTGATGCGACTGTTGATGTTATTTGGCACTGTATCAATAAATAAATAAAATTGAATTGAATTTATACAAAAATGAAACTTTAACCAGGTTTTGTAATTTGAAGAGAGTGGTTAAAATGTTAAATATCTTGAAGCATATTAATAAATATGTTTTTTTTCTCTTCCATCTTTCAGCAATTTTTCCAGCTGGTGAAACTTAGAAAACTTGGCCTGAGTGACAATGAGATCCAGATAATTCCAGCTGAAATAGCCAACTTTATGCAGCTGGTAGAACTGGATGTCTCTCGAAATGGTAAGCAGAGTAAACACTGGTATATCACATGGCTAAACCACAAAATAACAACACAAGTAAACATGTTCGAAGGCATTTCATTTGTCACTGCTAGAACAGGTTTTTACACAGAAGAACTCAGAAAAAGAGTTACACTCAGATATTTATTTCCCTTTTCTAAAATTAAAGCAACAAACAAGTTTAAAGATAAATAGACGTATTCTTTTTGATATACTGGTGAGTTTTTGTAACAGAGCAACCCTTCTCAGCTGTAGCTGTATGTCATGCACTGCTTGCTTTTCAAAAACCTCAGCTTAAGTAGACACATGACAAACAATAAGCAGACATTTTGATGTGTCATACTAGAGAAAACACAGGTGTTAATACCATTAACGTTGGCTCTGTTCTATGTCCCAGTAAGCCCAGACAGTGAACCACCATAATAACAACCCCAGGTTCCAGAAGCCGAAGCAGCTAAATTTGTTCAGCTTTCTTCATTTTATTATTTACACCTGTATAAACTGTAAACTTACCAGCTGCGACACAACCGTGGCAAAGGTCTGTAAAGTTGTTTGTGATGGGAGAGCCGTATATTTGTCATGACAGCCTTTTATGTCATAAAATATTTCAAGCCACAGAAAAGTACTTGATGTTAAGCGTGGGGAGACAGGGATAGTGGCTTTTGTGTGTTTCTGCAGTACAAAATCAAACCTGTGAAAGATCAGAATAACAGATTTTAAAGGATTTAACAATTACCTCTTAAGTTGAGAGATGGCTTAAACAGACACTGTTCAGGCCTTGAATCAATTGTTTGAAACAGTGATACATTCTGATTTGGAATAAGTACTCAATAGTAGAGCTACTGGACAGTGAAACAGCTTTGTTCTACATAAAAACACTTGTTATTTCACTTGTACTTTTCATTTTGCTGCTTTTTTTAAAAAGTTAGTACATTTTAAGACCCAACTGGAGTCAGTGAGCAGCGTTATAATCAACATATTTTCTCTTGTTCAGATATTTTGGGCATTCCAGACAGCATTTCACACTGCAAAGCCCTCCAAGTGGCCGATTTCAGCGGAAATCCATTAACAAAGTAAGAATTTGACATACTTTAAAAAACATTACCTGTGATTATTTTTAATACTTTTATAATAATCTGCATTCAAGGCTTTTCAAACTGTGCATTTCATATCTGTTCATTTTTATATGAAATTACATATATATAATTTCATTTTCTGCATTGTGTGGTGTTAACCTCTCTGCTGTTAGTAACAGTAGTAATATTTATATACCTGGCAGATTGCATATTTCCCATACTCTGCTTTTCCATGTGTGGGTGTGATCATGTCTAATTTGCACCTCAGCAGGGGCACAAAGCCACACAAGTTTAGGAAGTAATAGTGACACTTTGGTGTTCAATACTTTAAAAGCACACACACACACACACACACACACACACACACACACACACACACACAGAACACTACTTTTCCAGAGTAGTAACCTAATTTCCCACTCTTCACTCTACATCAGCCCTATTTTAACAGGTTAATAGTAACACTGCAGGGATGACTGGACTGTGGACTGTGGCTTTACAGGAATGTGACATCATTTGTTTATCAGTCATAAATTCAATGGAGCAATAAAGCCCTAACTGTTGGATGCATTATCTATATATATGTATGTTCTGTGATATGATTGAAACTAAAGGCCCTGACAGCATTTTATTAAATTATTTGTGATGTAATTTGAGCCTAATGGTTGGTTTCTGATTGAAAGTCAGTTGTAGGAATTATATTAGGGTATTTTAATTTACATGTGGCTCTTTAAGCAAGGTAGTGTCTGTGGGTTCATATATCAGCAGAGGTGGATGGTCTGTAGTTTACTGGTGAAAGCTTCTGAAGTGCACAAAAATGGATTTTAAAGTCAAAACCTGACAAGAGTAAGCAGACCAGTTTTCCATTTGTCAGTGGTCTGTGTGATGCATTTTTGGGATATTCATACACATAATAAAACCTAAACCGGTTGCATATGGTCTTTTGTTTAATATAAAAAGATCCAAACTGTGGGCAAAGATGATAAGCAGCAAGCACAGATAATTACAGCAAGGGCATCCGATCAAAGTCCCTTTTTCTGTCCAGTTGTACATTGCTGTTGTATTATTAATCTGGTCTCATCAATGCTAAAGAATACTGACTGAAAGATTGGAATGTCTGGATGAAGTTATACTGTGTGAATTCTCATGGATTCACTTTGTGACTTGTTGTTTGTTCATCCAGGTTACCTGAAAGCTTCACGGAGCTGCGGAATCTAACCTGCCTTTCCATCAATGACATTTCATTGCAATTGCTTCCAGGAAACATTGGAAAGTAAGTGATTCAGCACAAGTATATAAAGTAAAAGTTAAAGTATGTATATTTTAACATGAAATCTGAAGTGTGTCTAATGGTAACATACAGTGTTAAGGATGAACCCGAATCTTTCTAAGCCTACTAAGGGTTTGTTCTGGAGAGTTTCGATGCACTGGTAGACTGATGTTTATCCAGTTTAAGGGTGACTTGTGTCTGATAATATCTCACCTGCCTCCCTTTGCATTTTCAAGTCACATACCTTGCTTTAGTCTTTGCGATCTCGCCAGAAAGGAATTTGATAATTACTGTAACAAAAGGCACATATTTCTGTTGATTTAATGGCACCTTCAATTATGTGGTTTGTCTGTTACTCTGCTCAAACAAAGCACTTAGCATAAGCAACAACATTTTTACTTTAAAACACAGAAAGCTCCAAAGTATTCCTTTAGGGTGCCACTTCTCTGCGTGATAACTTTGTCTAGTGGCAAATTGTCGAGGTTGAACACGGTGAGTCCTCCTACACAGCCAATTAACACACAGTATGTTCCTTCTGGAAAGCATTTCAAAATCTGTGATACTCCCAGGTCATTATTCTACCTCCCACTATTCAAAGGTTACACAGTAAACGCCGTTAGAAACATACAAGCAGGTTTCAGTTTTACTATCTCTGCTTGCCGTCATTTCTTCTTCACAATCTCCTCCATCTCATCGTATCTCACAGGCGAACATACCAACCACATTACTCCTTACCAACTCATCAGTTAGCGTCTTTTCCCTGACTTCATTGTCTTTGTTCATAAAAGGTAAAAATGCTTGTTTGGAGATGGCATATAATCCAGAGTAGTTAAAGGCACTCCTGCCAGCATTCTCAGTCCCGTGGGGTCCCTTTTTAAGCGTTGAGATCAGTTCTAATTGAATTTAATAACAAAGCTATTTGCTTTCAGGTCAGAGTGCCACAGGAGATATTTTAGTAGAGGTTTGGTATTTTAAGGTAAACTGAATTGGAGGCCTGACAGGGATACGATTATTCCAGATGTGTGAAGCTGTTTGACTGTTTTTCTCAAGAACGGTTCTCTGCCAGGTTTTCGTTTTGCGTTTCATTCTGGGTCTCAAAAAAAAGACAAGAAAAAAGAACCTTCTGTGGAAGGATTACTGTTTGATTACAGAAAGTCTTTGCTAATTCTTTTGGCCTCAGGCCAGGACCGTAGTGTTTGAAATGATGTTGAGAAAATTCCAGGTGGCGCTGTGGTATCTTAATGCAATTACTTATTCCTTTAAGATAAAGAAGATGAATACTCATATGGTGATGGATCATAGATGGTCGTGGGCCAAAGCCTGCTAGGAGGGAGGAGTTTCCATTCCCCTAACCTAACCCTTGAGGATATAGGGGAGGTCATCAGATGTCATCTTTTCAGCCTTTAGAAGCGTAATACATTTGATTTTTTAATTTCCAGTGTTTGTGATCTGCCTACTTGCAAGCCACTATAATCTTCAGACTCTTCTCAAAAAAGTCTCTTTTCATATTGTTCACGTTTTTCACTATGATATGAGACATATATGTATATGGCTGATTTTTATTAGTTTGATTGCACAAACTCTCAGGATTGCCTCTCCCCCCTCTTTCTGCCTCATGGTACGGCATGTTCTGCACATATGTCCCATATTTTATCTCGCTTAACACAATGGCTTAAGGCCTGCTCTCTGTCAAAAGGAGAAGGTAATGAAAACCATAGCGCAGCTGGAACAGGATGCCTTGGGTTTTTAGAAGTAGATAAGATAAATGTCCAAGGGGTTACACAGCAGCAGCGGTTTATCTTGTGAGATGGGAGTGTTTGCTGACGTGAAATGGCACGCACAGAAATCAGAGAGTTGAGCAGTAAGGCGGCGTGTTTCAAACCGAATCTCAGACACAGTGTGCTGGAACTGGGAAGATTTTCTTTTGTCTTTTTAATATCTGGTTTTAGTGATCTGCTGCGGTGGAAGCAAGGTTAATGAAAACTAGCAGCAGTGTTGGAGCTTTGCATAAATTAATTTATTTGCTGCCGCGTCTGTAGTTTTCCGCAGTGAAATTGTTAACATGCAAGGAGTGCCGGCTTGGCGTTTCAATCAAGGGTGTGCTGTAAAAGGCGTTGTCTCCCTGGTCCATCACTAATAACACACAAAGTCTAACCTATTTAGAGTTACTTCTCGTAAACAACATAGACTTTGTACTGTTCTAGACGGCTACTGTTATAAAAATCCTGTATCAGTTAGGTGCATGTATAGCACGAAGGCATACATGAATGGCCAGAAGACAACCCTGAGATGTCTCTGTTTTTTGCTCTTCATTTAAAGTATGCAGACGTTGTTTATCCTGCTGCAATTTTACAGCCTCGATAAGATGGACACGCCTCCAAACGACTTCCTGTTTTCAGATGTCTGATTGCAAAAAGACTGTCTATGGCCATATTTAGATGTCATTTAAACTCATTGTTTTAAAAACACTCAGTAACATGTAACATAAACATGATGAGTAACATGTAATCATCTTTCTTTTTTACCTGTCATTGCAGCCTCTCCAATTTGGTATCACTAGAACTCAGAGAAAATGTATTGACATTCCTACCAGAGTGAGTACTCATTGCTTTATGTGGATATGCATGTGTTCCTAACCATTTTACCATTTTTTTTTTTTAACTTGTCTTGCACGTGTCATCCACAGGTCATTATCACAGCTTCATAAACTTGAAGAACTCGACCTAGGCAACAATGAACTCTACTCTTTGGTGAGGTTTTTTTTTTAACTCAGAAGAATGCCACAAACACAACTTTTCTCTTTGCCTTGTTCTTGTCATGTCCAAGTAGATTAGCATCCCTCGAGAACAGCTTTTACCTCTTATCGTGCAGCTGGGAGGATTGCCATCTGTTTTCAGCTTTGGTTTTAAGTTGTAATCTTATGTGAGAGGTTTAACTCTGATGGTGAATGAGGTACTGGCAGATCATGCAAGGATAAGCTGCCAAGAATTGTCTAACGGAGATAGTGTTTAGAAATTTGAATTGACTCTTTGCTATTTTGCCAAAAGGCAGCACAACAGGTGCAGTCATATTAAAGCAAGCAGCATTGTATTGGAGGGAAACTCATGTTCAGTTGAAAGCAAATAACTGAGATGGCTTTTTCTGCTTTGTCCCTTTTTTTGTCTCTTTCTCTTTTATATTTTCCTGGCTCGCACTCTTATGGTTCCTGCATTTCTTCCTCCCACGTAGCCTCAGTCAATAGGCCACCTTGTCAGCTTGAAGGACTTGTGGCTGGATGGAAACCACTTGACAGAAATACCTGCAGTAAGCTAATCATGCATTTCATGTCTATGTTTTATAGTCTGTTCCAGACTTACTGCTAATCATAAAACCACTGTCATTTGCATACTGTTACATATATAAAGTTTTGAAAAAGACTGTCTCTGTTCCTACTCCTTGATCAGGTTTGGCGTTGTATTATTTTAACATACACACGTTTTTGCTGTGAACCTTAGGAACTGGGCAACATCAAAAGCCTGCTGTGTCTGGATGTGTCAGAAAACAAACTGGAGAAACTTCCAGAGGAGATGGGAGGCCTGGTGTCACTCACTGACCTGCTAGTATCCCAGAACAACATTGATTCTCTACCAGAAAGCATTGGTATGCATATGAATTTGTCAGCTCTTTTAGTAGCATGATTGTAATAAATCTGAAACATAATATGTGGTTTACAAATGTTCTTGGGTCTTTTATGTTTTTAAATGTATAATAATAAAAAACAATTAGTCATGACTTATGATCTACCAGAGGTGCGTTAAAGCGAGCAGAGAAATAATCTTTGCCTCTTGTCGTATTCTTGGTGTGTTTGAGATGTTTCTGACCTTAAACCTTTTGGGCAGTAGGTGTGTCACCCACAGCCAATAACAACTGTAGGTCTAACTCTAACCCTGTCTGTTTGACAAGGGTGGGGCTGAGCTACACACACGCAGAGCAGGATGAAGGGTGACTGTTGTCCGCATTTATACCAGTTGCCCTAGAGCAGCGGTCCCCAATCCCCGGGCTGGTCCTTGAGTCGTTTGGAACAAGGCCACGAGAGTTGATGCTCAGATGTGAAATTCATGGTTTTCAGGATTTTTATCGTTAACTCGGTTTCCCTGGGTCTTTTCCCATGTTGTAGTTTTGTATCTTATTTTGAAAGAAATATTTACACGTTACCATAGCGACCAGATAGCATTAAGGGGCAGAGAGGAGGATGTTACTCTCAATGTTGTTGGCGCATTTCAGGAGGACGGTGCTAATAAAGTTACACAATTACACAGTACATTCACCTTTATTATTATATTTACAAAATACCACAGTTTTTGTCTTGGTTGTATCATTTTATTTTGTTGTATTTATCCGCGACACCTTAAAGGCCGGTCCGTGAAAATATTGTCTGACATTAAACCGGTCCGTGGTGCAAAAAAGGTTAGGGACGGCTGGATTAGAACATGACTACCATGAAGATACAGATAAATATGCAAACATCAGATCCCCAAGATTGATGTTGATATAAATGCCTCAGTTGACTGTCTTTCAATGCTTACAGGGTTTATAATGTTAAATGTATATCATGTTCAACATATGTATATATTTTCTTTCTCCGCAGGAAAACTACGAAAACTTTCTATACTGAAAGTTGATCAGAATCAACTGGCGTATCTTCCAGAGAGCATTGGCAACTGTGAAAGTCTTTCTGAACTCGTGCTCACAGAGAACCAGCTACAGGTTTGTTGGGGGTCTTTTTCAACTTCATGCAGCCTCTTTAAAAACAGATTAATGAGCTCATGGTCAAATGGAAAAACGGCTACAGCCAAGGCTATTGTGCAAATGTTTAAACTAAGCCTCAAGTATTTACCAATAAATATGCACTCAGTGGCCACTTCATTAGGTACACCTTGCTAGTACCAGAACTGTCTTAATTCTTCGTGGTATAGATTCAACAAGGTACTGGAAACGTGCCACAGAGATTTTGGTCCATATTGACACGATGGCATCACGTAGTTGCTGCTGAATTTTCAGCTGCATGTCCATAATGAGACTCTCCCGTTCCACCACATCCTAAAGATGCTGTATTGGATTAAGATGTGGAGACTGCGAAAGCCATTTGTCATCAGCCTGAACTTGTGCTTGTGCTGACAGCCTTAGTTTGCTGTTCTTAGCTGTATGGAGCGGCACCTGGTGTGGTCTTCTGCTGCTGTAGTTCATCTGCTTTGAGGTTCAACCTCAGATGCACTTCTGCATACCTCGGTTGTAACGAGTGGTCATTTGAGTTTGTGTTGCCTTCTTAACAGCTTGAAGCAGTCTGACCATTCTCTGTAATACATAGACATTAGTATGTGGGAAAATCCCAATGGATCTGCAGCATGCCACCTTCAAAATCACTGAAATGATCTTTCTTCCTTATTCTGATTATTATGCCTGAATGCATAAGCCAGATTTAAGATATTTTTTTCTTTGAGGACGTGCAGGAGATCGACAAAATGATTACAGTTAGGTTTCTCAGGATGCACACACTGACACACAGTGGTAGCAAACAGTGAAACAGAAAGCATTGTACACATCACCACCGATAAGTCGGCCTGTTTTTATGTTGTTGTTTTGTGTGTAAATGACATGACAACATGGGCAACACAGTGCATGAAAGCACTACATGGATGATTTGATTGACTTTATTGACCTTGTTTTATGGATAAATTGATAAGTTGCTTAGTAATGAGAGAAATAAATATTTCTATTTAAGATAAAACCGAGCAGACGCTGATGTTTCCTCTAATTTTTGTTTTGGTTTATAATTACAGAGCTTGCCGAGGAGTATTGGAAAGTTAAAGCGACTGTTTCACCTGAACTGTGACAGAAACCAGCTACTGTCTTTACCCAAGGAGGTAAGCTTCTTATATGCCACCTGACAATGCTGGTGTTTTAAGAGCAGGCTGGCAAACTGCTTATTCAAGTTTATAGCCGCACTGAAGCATTTCCTTTCCTTGCTAGTAAATGACACAGATATGAATCTCTTGCGCCTTTGCTGTTACTGGTTTTGTCACTTGTTTGCACAGGTTAGAGTGGAAATTGAAACCGAATCTGTTTTATACACACTGATGTAATGTGGTTATGCCAGACTGCCCTTATTGTAATATGATGCTTTTCTGCAACTGTTATGAGGGGTATAAAGCTCAAACCGAGGTTCATTCACATTTGACTTGACAATGCTCTTGCTTGTGGTGCTCTCTCATTTCATTTTTACTGCTCGGCCCCCCGGTTTGTTCAGCTTCAGCTCTGTCTCAGTGTGTCCTTTGTGTTTGCATGCGACATTCTTCTCTAACCTCTTGTCTGCGTAAGTGAAGGCTCGCTCGGTTTAAAGCTTCATCTGAAAGGCTTCTTGAAATGTTGGACAATGCCCCTGTGTCTAAATGATGCAAAGCCTGCAGTGTTCGGGGAAAAATAACAGTAGGCACACTTGGCCTAGATAATGAATCCATGGTATCACTGTTTTGCATTGCATGACATGTCTAACAGTGACAGTGTTACTGTGGCGTGTGTATTGATTTGAGCTTTGCTTAGCTACTTGATCACTGGCTAGGGCTGGACAATTAATCAGATTTTATTTTCAATTAGGATGTTGGCTTTCGTCGAATACAAACACAAGGTGATCGATAATTATTGTGTCACATTGTGTTTCGTCGTCATGCTCTTGTTTTGCACTGGATTTCACCCTGAAGGCACTCACTCCCCACCAATCTGCTGCGTGTTTAGCAAAAATAATTAGTTCATACTTTTATTGGTTTTCTTTTTTTTTTTTTTTTAAGTCTATTTTTTTGTGTGTGTGAATAGCTCCACCATTGGCCCAGTTGTATTAACTTTATTGACTCTATTAATTGATTATTAGATGCATAACCCTTTCTCCTGGATCTGCTTGGATGGAAACCAGCACATTTAGCCCTTATTCTCCAGCAAGGACAGTGCCTTGGTTGTTTTTGCTTATTCTTGCTCACACATATGCAAATAGCTCAGTGAATTTGAACGTTTCTATACTATTCTTGCATGTAATTGCTTTTAGCACCTGTAATATTTACTTTACCCTGCACCTTTTAGCCCGATTCGTCTAATCTGTACTGGTTAGACTGACCTAACAAGTGTCTGTGCTGATAAATATATTGCAGCTGGAGTTCAGCCGGCGCATTGTTTTCACTGGCTACCAGGCCTAATTGTTCCTAATTTTAGGCCACTCTGCCACATCTTATTGACATGTAATTGTTCTTCCATCAAGATCACTAAACCGGGGACAAAGTTTCCAAATGCTGGCAACAGATCTATCCTGCTTTTTATTGCTGTGTCATTGTTGAAAAACATCAGATGTGCATTTAGACTGGATTGATAAAGATATTAAGATAGACTTGTATTGGCAGTTGTGTGTGCGTGTGTTTACTTATGATTAACCATTTTAACTTTGAAGTGCCGGCAGCCTAATCACGTTGTTGTTGTGTCTCCTGTTACTAAGATTGGCGGCTGCAGTAGTCTGAATGTCTTCTGCGTACGAGAGAACAGGCTGACGAGGATACCGTCAGAGCTGTCGCAAGCCACAGAGCTGCACGTGCTCGACGTGTCGGGGAACCGGTACGTTCACTCATCTCGAGCTGGCAAAGTCGGATTGTCAGTTTATTCCATCTCGATTACAAAACCCCCAAAAAACACTTCATAATAAGTAGCAAAAACATGGTTTTTATGATACTGTTTTATAAATAAATACTTTGTTTCGGCCTGGTAATCCCTGAAGATCATCCTGATATTTTGACCATGTTATTCAGTTAGTCAGAGGTTGTTTGGACTTTTCTTTCCCTGCCTGTACCTGTATAGCTCCAAGCTTTGTCTAGAACAAAAGCTGCAGATATCTGCAGCTTGAGTCACACAAAGACGCGTTCACCTCTGCGTCTGGAGAGTGTTTCCCCTCCTCCACATAAATAAAACAACTGCCATGTACCTCATCCAAATGTGACACCTTTACTAATTCACACTGTGCCCACAGCAGTGTGTATGTTTTGGAAATAATAAGCAGGAGGTATATGGGAGGTGGGGGGGGTGTTGTGTGGGCAGTGATTTATTTCCTGTTTGTTTTTCAGGCTCACCCACCTACCGCTTTCTCTGACGACGCTACAGCTGAAGGCCTTATGGCTGTCAGAAAACCAGTCGCAGCCGCTCCTCACCTTTCAGACTGATCAGGACCCTAAGTCAGGCGAGAAGGTGCTTACCTGCGTGCTGCTCCCTCAACAGCCAAGTGATGACAAAGGTAATGTTATTCATCGAGTATAAGCCTGAGATAATTATGGAGGTTTGAGTGATTGTTTAACTGTACAGAAAAGCATTTTTCTCACTGGTTGATTGAAATCACTCTGCTTCTTTGCATGTGAGCACTTTGTGTGAATAAACATAGAGGTGGATCAGCGTCTCCATGCTCTTAAAGTGATGGGCTTCGTCCAGAGTGAAATAACTTTGTGCTCGCTCTGAGACATTTTTAGTAATGTTCATCATTAAGTCTTGTACCGTCTCCTGCAGTTTTCGTGACATTATCACATGATCTGCTCGGAGGAGCACAGTGTGTTCTGCACCCTCTGATCCCTTCCTGCAGTATCTGTCGATTATAAGGTCCTGTAAGGGATCACAGCGCCTATAACAGATCAGGCCCTCTCTTGTCCCTTGAGACCCTCCTTCAATATGTTTTTCAGAAATGTTGTGGATTGGACAGCTAAAGAGGCTTAAAAGCGCCTGGGTTGCTGCCATTAAAAGCTCACAAACTGGGTACAGAGATGCCGCTGACGGCTGGCTCTATCGCTGCCTGATACAGCAGTTTATTGTAATTTTTTCTTTTTTTCTGTCCCGTCATTGACAGATTTTCACACAGATTTGTAAATATTTGTGATATATGCTTGCTGATCACTTTATTTTTCATGTTATTTTCTGCCAGCAAAAATAATTAGCAAATTCATCCGTTAATTTTGAGAAGTGCTGCATTTCTCCTGTCAGAGAAATGCAGCTATAAAGCTGGCGGAAGTCGGGGAAGTGAGGCTGAGGTTGGGGGCAGGGAAGATTGTGTTGCTGTAAGCCTGTGACTAAGCTCGGATTTGAAATGGTGATCTGACAGTTTCAGGCTCTCTCATTAGCACTGGACAGCTTTTATTTCTTGTGTTTGCAGATTGCAGAAGTAATCGTAACCATACTGATTTTGATCTGTTGAGATGTTTGCTTTCAGCTTGTACTAACATTTTTATGTGTATGTGAATTCCAGTAATATTAAATATGTTGTTTGTTTTAAAAACAACCCCAGGCTCTGATAATCTTGCCCGCTGCGGAGGTATGGAGAGCTTGGTGAATGACATTGCTAACGAAACATGGGACAACAACGCCGTGAACAGGACCAGCGTCATTCACTTCGTAGATGGAGATGATGACGACGATGACGACGATGCGGTGAGTCCATAGGCTGTATATAAAAGATGGATGCAATCTTAGAACTCCCATTTTAAAGCAAGATTTGAACATTTGAGCACAATTTAATTATTTAGCAAGCTTTACCAAGTAGCAAGCTTGGTTAGCTTAGTTTCCATAGATTTTAATGGGTGTATGTCCTCATCTGTATTAAATATGCCATGAATAAGGTTATGGGGATTGCCTCAAGTGGCTTTTTCAGGAACTCTGATCGTTTTATATCCACAGCCTTGGGGTAGGACAGTCATGCTAAAGTGCTACAAATTACTGGAAATACTAATAATATTTTCTGGGATATTATTTTGACACATCATGAATGCTAGGCACGTGCATCGACCATCACAGTGTGCTGTCATGTAAACATTGTTCATCAGCTCTCTCCAATGCAGGGCAATTTAAGGAGATTTTAAAAAGCATCCCACTAATTAGATTCTGTTTCATCTACACAGGGAACACTACTTCGGCGGGCCACTCCTCACCCCGACCAGCTGAAAAGTATGAAGAGAGCAGCAGAGAACCTCCGCAACGACATGAACGCCGCCAAAGGCCTGGACTCCAACAAAAATGAGGTCAATAACGCTGCGGACAGCGTGACCACGTCTGTGTGACCTTTACCTCAGAAATGTCTTTTACCTCCTGTGTCTCGCCGTGTTGTCCTGCACAACCCAGTTGCCCCTTTTCTCTTTTACCTACAAACCCTGGTGTGGCCTACCCCTCCTGTGATTAAACCCTAGGGCGCCTGTAACCTTACTCTATCTCCAGTCCTGTGTAAATCCCACTCAGTCTACCAGGGCTGCTGTGCCTTCCTTTTTAAAAAAATCATTGTCCACAGAAATTTTCTGCACAGAGAGACTCCTTTTAAAAGACATTTTAGAGATTTATTACTTTTTTAAACGGCTCTTTTTAAGAATATAATTTAGGTAGTTGCACTATTATAAGTCTTTATTAATGTGGTCAAACCTTTTAAATGTATTATTATATATATGTTCTATATATTTTTTAAAACACTGGGTGAATACTTCTTTTTACCTTTTGGGCAAACAAACCAGGATTTATTTTTTCTTTGGACCTACTGATTAAGGATTATTGTACATACTCTTGTGAATATTGATACTTTTATACTTTTTGGCAGCTCAGATGTAAATAAAATGTATAGCAAATTTCTTAATCATTTGCGATTTTAAAACTTTTTTTCCCTTTTTCAAACTTGGTACATTTGTCTTTCTTTGTTTTTCTTGGTTTAAATCAAAGCAATGAACAAAACACAGTCACTAATGTCTTATTCAACCAATATAACTGTGATCGGATGAGTGGATGGCCTTGGATCCTCGTATTAATCTATGAAACATCTAGACCCATAATTTTGGAAATAAATAGATTAATTTAGTTTGGATTTAAGTACCGCACATTAAATTTGAATTACGCATCTGCAATGTAACTATGCAGAAGTAATAATGCTATCTTATTATAATATGTGCTGTGCTTCACTGCTTTGCAATCTTTTTCAAATAGATGTCAAAAACAGATGTATTTTTCTTTGTCTTTAACAAAGAGTACTGTCGAGAATAATCATTGGAAGTTTGAGGTTTGTACCACAGTGTCGGCATTCTTTACAAATGTAGTCGATAAAGTTCCTTTTCAATACACTTCAGCTTTGCTCAAATCCTGTTCTTGAGATGGTACACGATCAGTTGTATCATTTTGTTTTTAAACTGAAAAAAGTGGACCAGGGAAATTGGTTCAAATGTTGGTTTTAATGTTTTTAGCTGTTTTCTGATCAAACTGCACAAAACAGATCTCAAATAGGTGGTGAGCCTGGGGATTTGGATGACTTTTTAACCACTGATCAATAAAATGAGTGCAACACTAAACGATATGTTTGTTTTTCCTTTAATTTCATTAGTCACCCTGTATAATTCAGATTAAAATTTAATATTTTTTTTTTTTTTTTTTAGATCCCACCAAATGTATTTCAATTTATCTCCCTGTCCAAAAATAATATATTTTCAAAGTAAGCTTAGAGTGGACCCGTCTCATTTTGAATTAAAACCTTTCTTGACCCTTTCACGCTTGTTCTGTCTGTTCGGAAGTGCATGATATTTCTGTAATGCTCTGCAGGCATGACTTGTTTATCCTGCATGTACTGCATGTTGTTCTAGTGCTGGCATGCTTCCACTTCAATGCGAATATATGTTTTAAAACATTTAAGGGAATACTGAATCATCATGTAACACAAAGTCGGGTAAACTTGGGGGGATATCAGCCTGTCTAGTTTATAGACTAGTCTAAGATTTATAAACTACTTTGAATCCATTTCATACTTTGGTTCAAATGAAAGTGACATCAGGTGACCTGGAGAGGCAACAAGAAGATAACCCCCATTAGGTAATGTTTTTTTTTGTAGGTGGTGGCCACAGATCATTGCTGTCCTTATGCCCACTGGACTGATGTTTCTTCAGTTTTGCTTTCTGTGAATGTCCTCACCATGACGGGTAGCGTGAGATGGTACCTGCAGCAGAGTCAGGTTGCACAGATAGACCAGCTTCTCCAGGATGGCATATATGTTGTTACAAGAAGGTTTAGTGTGGCACAATCTCAACACTGTGGAAGAGGCAACAGAAGCTATATACAAGAACACCTGGACAGGGGCCATGGAAGGGATCAACCCAGCAGCAGGACCAGTATCTACTCCTTTATGTGAGGGGGAACAAGAAGAGGACTGCCACAGACCTTGTTTAACAGTGTGCCTCCTGTTGTCTCCTCCACACTGAGACTGAGTGGGAGACACAGCAAATGTGACAGCAGATATGGATGCGCCGTGGATGGAAAAAAATGATCTCTTCAGGTTCCACAGGTCCTTGTACAGTGACAAGGACACCAGAAAAAAAGCACAACTAGAGAAAAATCAGTCAGGAGGGATAAAGAGTGTCTCTGGTGTCCCTCAAGGATCAGTGCTGGGACCACCACTATTTACAATTTCTCTCCATCCTCTCTGAAATGACTTTCATCATTTTGGTGTACAGTTTCATTTTTATATTGATGACTCTTTTTCTACAAAACCAAGAACCTCTCTTTTCTCCTCCTATTCTCATCTCCATTACCACAATCAGCCCAAACTCAGTGACAAAATGCAAGTTGTTCTTATTAGCTAGAAGGTCTCACTTTACAAAATTACGCCCTTTTGTTGTCTCTATAGATGGATGTCAGGTTCACAGTGTCAAAGGTCTTGGAATCATCTTGGACAATACTCTTTCCTCTACTGCCCACATCAGTAAGGCCTAATTCCACCTATGTAACATTTCTAGACTACGCCCTTTTCTCTCTGAACACAGCACACTAGTCCTGGTTCATGTGCTGGTCACCTCTTGTTTGGATTATTGCATTGCATTTCTCTCTGGTCTCCCAAAAAAACCCCTCCTTAATCCATTTCAAGTGGTACATAACACAGCATGAGTCATCACCCGCACCAACTCTATTATACCTATTCATATCCAGCTTTACTGACTCCCCATTCCTCAGTGTATCCAATACAACATTTCGCTTCTTACTTTTCTTCTCTTTTTCAAGGCACTTGGCACCCCCGTATCTTTCAGACCTCATTATTCCTCACATCCCTTCCAGCAGCCTCAGCTGCTCTTCTGACTGCTGCTCACTTTAGGCACCACGGGTGCCTTTAACTGTGCTGCACCTTGACTTTGCAGCTGATTACCACTTCACCTTCATCAGCTAGACTCTATGACGCAATTCAAATCGGAATGCAAAAACTATAGCCATCTTGTTTTATATGTTTTAAGTTCATATTATTTCCTTGCTTTAAGTCTCTTTCAAGGTTGTTCATGTTGTTAATTTTTGGTTGTAAGGTGACCTTGAGTGCTTTGAACAGAACCAACAAATAAGATGTATACATATTGTTATTAGGGGATGAGCAATAGTCTGTTACCACCTGCAAAACCATCCTCTTTTTGGGGGGTTGTCCTGTTTTTGCCTCTTGAATACCGCTGTTGTCACTTTCATTTGCACCAAAGGAGGTGAAAGAGACTCACAATGGTTTGTTTACTAATTAGATAAATTGACATCCCTGAAGTTTAACTGACTTCATGCTATATTGAGATGATAAAGTGTTCTCTTAATTTATTTTGTGCAGTGTATATTCAGTATATACAGTGTTTTTGTGCTCTCCACGCCCAAACACATGAAACTGGAGCTACAGATCAAAGGGGCACACGTATGTATTGATCTGTTATCCTAGTTCGAGGCATCAAAAAGTAAGCTAGTACTCATGCACTTTTAAATTGGATCAAACATTTAAAGACAAGTGTACTAGCCTTGGTACTTAAAAAAGTTCGAATCTTTTTTTTTCTGGTGGATTATTAAAAACCTTTCACTGGTCCTGACCGGTTTGTATTGATAAATGTAGCACTGCCTCAAGTGACCTTCTACCTTTTTAAAGTATGGGCTCCATAAGTGAGACTCCAATGCGTTTAAAGCATGTCATCGTTCTTTACTCCTTCTTTGCCTTGCTTCAATCATACAGTCATAGGAAGGAAAAATTCTGGCAAAAATGAGAGAAAGAAAGATGAATTCAGCTTTTGTCTTTGTGGCTCTTCGGAGCTTTAAAACTATGTAAGGGAAAAGGTACTACAGTAGGATACTGACTGTTTTGATGTACTATGGTGCATAAAACCATAATGGTCTCTCCTAACATTAACATTAACATTGTCCCAGGGCCAGAATGGCAACCAAGCTGGTCCTTTACTACAGACAACTGTACATTTGCATTCAAGATTTACTTAACCCTGAGCCATCACTGCCATTAGATTGTTTCTACAAAACATCCCATTGACTTTTAAATTTTCAGCAGCAGGCACTGTCTTCTGACCAACTCCAGGAGTG
Organism: Oreochromis niloticus; assembly: GCF_001858045.2. Classification (NCBI taxonomy): domain Eukaryota; kingdom Metazoa; phylum Chordata; class Actinopteri; order Cichliformes; family Cichlidae; genus Oreochromis; species Oreochromis niloticus. Next base: position 19,645,027 of record NC_031978.2, read on the forward strand.
TAGAAATCCTCATACTAACCCGCCCCTCAGGACCCCTTCCCAAACCTGGGTCATCCCAGGCTTCAGCTGGGTGGCAAGCAAAGAGCGTCTGCAGGAGGAATCTCAGGTGCTGCCACCCAGTAACAGTGTGTGCAGTCGCTTCTGCACAGAAGAGGACGTAAAGGAAATTAAACAACCCGAGGAGGTTTGTTGTCCAACTTAGATATCTCAATCAGATGATATTGCTTTGTTATAATTTGTTATCTCTTAAAGCCTCACTGCTCCCCTGCTTCACTTATTAAAGATTGCACATCCCGTGCCAAGAAACTCTACCTCATTATTCTTTTTCTTAAGTGGAGATTTAATTCTTCTAATAATCTGCATCTCCTTGAATAAAATTTAAATATTGTCATCTATATATCTCACAGAAAGCCAGTAAAACCATGAAATTATTTCTAATCACCAGGCTGGTGCGGGCCAGCTGTCAGAGTGTGATGCCTTACCTCGTCTGTTTGGCCACCAGAGAGTTGAAACCCAAGCGTGCAGGAAATTTCAGCATCACAGAGCTCTTATTAAAGTGGGCTCTCTTCCCCATGGAGACCCTGTCCACAGCATAAAGATCCCATCCATCACAGTGCATCAGAAATCTTCTGTGGTGACCGAGAAGTCCCTTCTTCAGGAATCATTCATCTCCCAAGTGCCATTAAGAGTAACTTCAATCTTTCTTAAATGTCACATTGCATCTGCAGGATTACTCTAGTCACTGCAGAGAAGTGTGTTGATTCTGTCAAATTGTTACTAATTGATTTTAAATATACCATGGTGTGTTGCTCCATCAGGCCTCAAATTACATTAACCCTAACAAAACTATTTCCTTTAGTTACAGATCAAAGTGTCTGGTCAGAGGGGTAGTTTGGGAATCAGCATAGCTGGTGGAAAGGGCTCTCTGCCTTACAAAGATCACGATGAGGTGAGTGCTGGTGGAGAAGAGTCGGGTATTGCTCAATCTCTTGCAACACTGTACATTTATAGTGCATCGTTTGGCTGCCTGACTGAAGATGATGAGAAGCAGCTGCCGCGAGGTTCTCATGGGTTTGTTGGTTTTAGTGAAACTCATATGGATCTGTATGCAACTTGAAGAGATTAGTCACTCGAAAAGGCTTTCATTACATACTTAAACGATAATTTCATCCAAGGTTATTGTGTCTATTTCTTTTCAGGGCATTTTTATTTCCAGAGTAACTGAAGGGGGGCCATCTGAAAAGGCTGGAATCCATGTTGGAGACAGACTGCTAGAGGTATTTGTAATAATTATTTATAACTTCTGATTTAATCAATATGTGCAAAGGTCTTGAGCCACCTCTCATTTCTTTATATTTTGCTTCCAAGCAGCCTTCTTCCCATTTTAAAATTGGTCAAGCAATAGTTCTCCAGGCTTTCTGAATGCCTTTTCAAAGTTTTTCTTTTCTTCATTTTCCAGCCTTGTACCTGAACATTTTCTTTTTTGTTTGTTTGTTGAACTGTTTAAGCTAACTCCCCCCCACATCTAACTTAAGGGATGAACAAGTGTTGTGTAAAAGACATCTTAGCAAAGAACCAATTTTAAGTTGTATTCACTTTGTTACTAGCCGTCTGTGACCATTTCTTTAGTTGAATCTACAAAAAGAGTGTCAAATATAACAGTATATTTTATAAGTATTTTTGCTAAACAAATATAAGGTGATTCTCAATGAGCTGTTAGCTGGAAATTTGGCATATCTCTGTATGTTGTGCAGTGTGTCCTTATAAAACATTGAGGAAACTGGACAGATGGAAGACAGAAAAAGAAGCACAGCAGACGTACAGTGTCTGACAGTCATGTCCTTAAGAAATAATCCAGCTAAGCCCTCCTTCAGGACCTAAAAGATGGATTTGGGCCTTCAGTTGATCCATCCAGAGTTTACTGAAGCCGCATCAGCGGTGAATTTAAATAACACACAGACATAAAACTCCGGTACTTCCCGTTGGTGTTCCTCTTGTGACCAGTGGATGGCATCATAAGACTAACATAGAAGACAATCACCGCTGTGAGAAACAGAAAACAGCAATTAAGAAGTGAATATCTACCTTTAGACATACTATTTCAGTACTTATGGTGCGTGTGTGTGAGAGAGAGGAAAAGAGAGAGAGAATTTCTCACCTCTGACTCGTGCTCCTGCTTTCATTGCTCCTCAAAGTGTAATGTGACCATCACCCTCCCAGGTCAATGGCATCAGCATGCAGGGAGCGACCCACCACGAAGCGGTCAGCGCCCTCAGGAATGCTGGGAGTTGTATCAAGATGAAAGTACTCAGAGAGAGGCTTCTACCTCGAGTGGTGCGTGACCTGGATGTGTCTCAGGATCCTCGGGATGCGGCTGGACGGCAGCTGTGCAGCCAGCACGGCGGAGGCCGGAGTAAACAGCTCAAGCTGGAGAGCGCAGAAGACTGTGTATCCAAGAAGATTGAGGCGGTTGTGTGCAATGGCAACGGCATTGTGGGTGGTTTACTCATATATTATATAGCACACAAAACACACTTTCTAAATCCTTCCTGTTTTTCCACCTGCCACGTGTGGATTAAACCTTCAGGAAACAGCACTCCTTTAGTAATTCTTTTACACTTCTTCCCAATTTGCTCTGTTTCTCTTGTTTCAGTCTGATTTGGAGAGTGATCTGAAAAGGACTGTGTCTGAGCTGGTGGCGGAGGCTTTAACAAAAAACGATTTCCTAGCAGGGGGGAAACAGACGATGACAGTAAGCAGATTTCTTATCCTTCCTTCTGAAATAAAGCCTATCGTTATTATTTTTCGGGGAAAACTTGCCATCAAGTAGCTTGCACTACAACTGATGAAATCCGGTGTGTTTTGAGACACATTAGGAAAAGCTGAAACTGCCCACAAGTAAAAATATCGTACTAACAAAAACATCACAAGGAAAATACATTTTTTTTCAGTACTGTCTTAATGAAAAATTGAATTGATGTAATATTCTGTTGTGGACAAACTAAATACACGACTGGCCTTAGAAACTAGTTTTGTGCTCTTCGGAGAAATGGCTTTTTTGTCCTCATCTTTTATCATAAACACAGAGTTGACATCCTAGTAACGCATCTGGTCTCCATCCTGTTGAAGGGTTCATTTGATTTTAACTGTCAGGCAGATGGCCTCACATTATATTCAAGCACTCTTTGATAAGAGGCAACATTACTATGTGCAAGCTGGCCAGTCCCAGAAGCAGCTAAGCAACCCCCCCAAACCATCAAATTTCCACTGTGCTGTGCTTCACAGTCGTTAGAACGTTTTTCTTATGAAAAGCTGTTTTTTTTATCTGCCGCGAGCACGTCTGCTGCTACTGTGGCTGCTCGATTTGCCTACCCTGATCAGACATACTCATTAGTAAGCTAATATTTCTGCTCTGTTGCTCTTTTTGTACAGCAAAGGCTTCTTCCTTGTGTGCCTGCAAAATATTTTCTTTAAATTGTAGCGCGATGGTTGCAAGACTTACCTGGAGACTTCTTTTTGCAACTAGAGACAGTGTGTGTGAGCTGAATGTCCTAGGGCAAACTATCTTGGCAATATTAGCAGTCATTAAAAACCTGCATCACTTGTTGCTGATTTTTTTTCATTGTGTAAAGACTTTCAAACAAATTTACTTGCCAGATGTATGCACAACCATGAAGGCTTTTGAGAAAATGCTTAAAACTTGGCATAATGACACCAAACACTTCAATAGAAAACAGTATGCAAGAATCGGAGAAACCATATTCCACCTGTCTCTCGCTAAGGTAGTGCTGATATTTGACACCTCATTTGGAACTCCTGACTCTAATCTTAATGGATTTGAGGATGTGCACTTAAATAAACCTTTGATTGGATTTTTGTCAGTTGGATTTTGCTCAAAATTATTGCTTCATGTTTATGAGAGCCAAGAATCAATTTTTAGTGTACTTTCTCAATGAAAAACAAGCAAACAAATAATAATAAAACAGTTGCAAAGATTTTATGTCTTAGCTGTGAGTATGGGTCAGTCAAGTGATCGAGTAAAAAAATGGGACGTCATCATTTTTCCATCTGACTTGAAAAGAATGTCCTGTCTCCTGGAGTAGTAGATGCTAATATGAAAATCTTGTAAAAACCACGTTGTCTATTTAGGATTTATGTGACATTATTCTTCTGAGACTTCAGCGTCTTCACATCATATCACCTGATAACTTGCCTGTTTCCTTCCTCCATCCTATTTCCTTCTCTGACAATCATGTGGCAGATCCCCCGGATCATCCTCACTCATCCCTCTACCTCAGATGAAGATGTGGAGCTCTTGACACAAAGCCCCTGCAGAGAACTGCTACGTGACTTTGACGGTCCTGGCAAACGAGTGCACGCTGACCGCTGCGACAGTGCTTTCTGTCCGCCCTGACCACAGATTGGTGCTGCAGAGATGAAGGACACAGACTATTCCTCTCCAGCTCAATGTTTTATTTCAGTACTGAAGCTTCACTGATGTTACTGTGTAGTCTAGGCATGAAACAGACTGTTGGAATGTGGTTTTCACTGTCACTGCAAAGCTTGTTTGCCTGTCAGTTTCAACTGCTGCTAATAGTGTTTAATATTTTTTAAAGCTTTAAATGCTTATTAGAAATGTTTTTTTCTTGCAAAACTGAATTAAAAAGACTGTACAGCTCTGCAAAGTCCACATAAAATACAGGTTGTAGTGTCAAATGTGATCACTTAAACAGCGAATGCTTGCTGGATACCTCTGCTTCACACCACGGAGTGTAAGTTATGGACGTAGAGGCACACAGTGTCTCCGCCCATGACAGTGTGAAGCCCTTAAACCTTTTATAGCCCACGTTGTGATAAAATGCTACATGGATGAACAGAGTGCACAGCAGGGAGTCTGAATCCCACAGAGACCTGAGACTGACTGAACTCTGCTTCTCATCTTCACACACCTGCTGTATGAGCAAAATGCACACTTGTGAGATTATACGCAGAGCCGAGGGAGAGACCGGACACATCGCAGGAGGAATCTGCAATCTCGCTTCCACAGCCCTAGAATGCTCAGCCCGTAAATGCATAATTACCTCGTGTTACTTTCTCAATAAAGAGCAACAATATCAATATTCCAAGAGGCTTTTATCTGAGTGGCAGGAGGCGTGTTTACTTGTGCAAATGTAAGATTGCACAATGCTGCTGTTTCTGTTTTCACTCTTCCTTTGCCCACAAAAAAAACTGTCTGCTTCTTTAACATATGATAGTGATGACTCCTGGGTGATATTCCCTTAGGGATACGACCTGTTTGGAAAGCACATCCAGTGTGCGAAATTCAATTCAGAGTCTATTATGTGAAACTGTCTCAAGAGGCGTTTGTGTAAATTCGCAGGAGATGAGGAGGATGAACATGGATTTGGAGGACTAGATAATAAACTGTGAATCTGGGAAGATTGTCACAGGGTATATGTTTCCATAAGTGCCTTTACTGTAGGAAGCATATATTCATTTGACAATGTCAAATGATTTACTGATTTTTAGTCTTCAAATAATGAAAAACGATACATTATGGGTTGGTTTTCTGATATTACTGAGCAATCAAATCTGTATTTATTCATTTGCACACACACAAACTTCCCTACACAGAGCTTTAACTTTCCACTTTAAGTGCTTTTTAAGTGCTTTCTCTTTACAGTGCACACAACTAGATGATATATGAAGACAGTGTATGCAGATTATTATCAGTTATTGATAATCAGCTCCAGAAGAATGAGACTAGGCATCTCCCCAGTCCTCTGTGATTCTGTTGGTGTGATGAGTCCCATTCCTAAAACAAAAGATATGCTTATTCATGAAAGAAGGAGTGCGTTCAATCTCGGACCAATTATTAACTCAAATGTGAACTTTGAAGCAAACTGTGGAGCTCTGTGCAAAAAAAGGCCACCAGCATCTGTCATGCTTGAGGAAACTTTTTTATGCCCACAGAGCGGAAACCATGACGATCTTATTTATTGTGTTTTTATTGAGGCTATTTTATATTCTTCCTTGGTATCATGGCTTGGATGCTTACCTTTTAAGAACAGCCGCTCACACAGAATGAAATTGTTGAATAGTCTAACAGGCTGATTGGTGAATCCAGCCTCCCTGTGTGCTCGGGAGGTGACTGTTAGATACATTTTTGTAGATTGATTTGTGGGGTTTTTTTTTTAGATTCTATTAACAACTCCGATCCTTTTCATAATGAGTTTCAGGTTTGTTATCCAAAGTGTAGAACAACACGATCTAAAAATTGCTTTGTTTCAGTCGTCATCACTAAGATGACTTCAGCTTTACATGATTCAGGATAGCTTTGATATCCTGACTTGAACCTTGGAGAGCTATTTCCTTTTTTAGCCTTAGGTAATATATTATATACTTATTGCTTCCATAACAGGCACATAATATATTACCTAACTGTAGACTTGGTGCCTTACAGGCTATATCTAAAGACACATCTTTACAGTTAACATAGTATTCTTCATATGAGTTGAATTAGTTGGCAAGCTTTAGCCGATATATTTTGCCAAAAAGGATCAATTATAATTTTCGCAGCAAAAATAACATATCTGGATAAAAGTGTCATTATAAATAGCTTCATAAATGCTGAAGCATTTTTTAATATTAACCTTGCAAAATGTGTCCATACATTTTGATCCACACAGTCAAACACCATTTTTAAAACCTTTATTATTCTTAAGCTCATTCATTCATGTGTAACAGGATCCAGTGGGAAGGGAGACACCTCCACCTGCCAGAAAATCTCATTCATGCATTTTTCCAAAACCTCGACCGAGAAAGAGCCCAAGTTGTGAAAACTTCAAAGATGTCAAAACAATATGCACCGTTACCTGTCTGCTATCCAGTTCCATCTGCACGCATTCATAATATTACAGAGTAACGAACAACTGAACACGCATGTCTCAGATGAGTCCATCATTAGCACATGTTGAAACTCTTGCAGTCTGTGCAAGAAAGACCTTTTTGCTTGTGTTTAAACTAATGTCCCATCATAATCGGCGTCCCTTAGTGGCTTCAAGAGAAGAAGAATCCAGTGCTGTTTGTTTGGATTAGCCATGTTTTTTGAATTCCTTTACTATTTATCTCCTCCACATAGTGCAAAAGACAGCAACCACTAACACAAGCTTGAAGATGTTCAGTGTCGTCAAGAACAATACCTGTGTCTGAAGCAAAACTACAGCCGTGTGTTCTTGTCTGTTTGAGTGAGAAAATGTAGTTGTGGAGACTCCAGCTGTAGCAGGAGCTACTACAAAAAAGTAGTTTTGAGTATTTTGCAGGCAGATCAGTCACAATAGCATCAGAGTCTTGAAAGACACAGGTGTATAGTTGACACCAAATAAGGAGATAGCTTTCAGGGATACATGAGGTCTGACATCTGAGAGCTGAGTTAATGTAATCATGTAATGCAGTAATGACTATGATGACAGCATTATGTCAAGATAATTGCTAATTCAAATGCTGATTCGCTGTGAGTGGATTAGACACACATCTCTGCTGATGTTCACTTATGCCACCCGAATCCATGTGTCAGTACACTCGTAAGAAAATCTCCTCAAAGATGAAAGCTAAGAGTCATGCTTCCTGCCTACATGTGACTCCCCCCCACACCCTCTTATGATGGATGCCAGAAGTCAGGTGAAACAGGATCACATTTATGGTTCGAGGCTACAATTTAAAAGTTGAAGCTATCAAGATTTGCCACTCAAAAAGCATTTTGGGCACTTGTCGAATACTTACCTCGATGAAAGAAAATGCCAATATTCCTGAGAGTCTACAACAGTGTGAGTAAAATAGAAAGGAAGAGGAAGCAGTGTTGGAGTACGCTTTATCTTAATGTGTTTTTCTCTGCCATAGACAGGCAGGAAGAGGGAGACAGCAGGGTGGAAATGGACAAGAACAGCTGTGACAGGAATGAAGAATGTAGTGTACGTAAAGGATTAGCATCCACTTCAGAGGTCTGTTTTTACTCACTGATAAGGGAGCCGGGAGGTCGATGTTGCAACAGGGTAATGAATTCTGTTTCAAGTTGCCTGATATCTCTTTATTGCAAATGTCACGTTGGTCTGCTGGCTTACAGGACTTTAGATCATCTGCACACTGTAAATGACCATCTGATATTATTCAGACTTTTTATTTAAAAGTATATAATTGTTGTTCATTCCAAAAAAAAGAAGGTAATTTTATAATGCTGTCCTCTGTGCACCAAACTGCTGCATTCTTGGCGGTTACACGTCAAAATAGGACAAAGGCGCTATTATTCAGTGTTCTCTGCTACTACAAAAGCTTTGCCAAACAATCAGATTTAAAAACAACAACAAAAACATTCATAAACGCCCTCCTTTGAAAAAGGTTTTTTTTTCTCAGACACATTCTTTTCACAGTATAATCAATTTCACATTCATCTCTTTTTGTTGTAATCTGGCTTCTGTCAGACAATATATTTTTTTTATATGTGTAACAGATGATGTCTGCTTCACCCATCAGCCCTCCAACCATCCACTTCAACTCCACACACACACGCAAAACTAACTCATCCTTATAAAATAACCTTTATTAGTCCCACTCGTGGGAAATTTGTTTATGATATTATGGACAGATTGTGCAAACAAAAAGACATCAAGGTAGAAAAAAACATGGGGAGCACAAAGAGCCAGGGGTAAAATTCAAAAGGAAACTACTGGGCTGCATGCATGAGAAACACATAAACACGCCAAGGAAAATCCACAGAGGATTACAGACGAGGCAATGAAAGACTATAAGGGACGTTAAGTGTTCAAGAAACTGATTAGTGATGGGAAAGAGGAGGGAGAGGACAACAGGCCAGCACATTTAACAACAGGTGACAAGAAGAAACACCAACACAAGAAAGGAAACAAACCTTCCAAAAGCCAGACATGAATACTAACACTTAGCAAGGAATCGGAGAGGGGCCAAGGCATAAATATGGAAATGAGACAGAGGGCCGCATAATAAAAAACTAGGAAACAAATGCTTATACAAATTACAATAGACACGAGCCAAAACAAAAGATAACACAAAACCTATTTAATTCAATTTTATTTATGTAGGTACTTTATATTCTAAGGTAAAGGCCCTGCAGTTATACAGAGAAGCAACAATTAGAAAATCAGAAAAGAACAAACACTTGGGAACTGTAGGGAGGAAAAACTCCCTTTTAACAGGAAGAAACTTCAGCAGACCCAGGCTCAGGGAGGGGCAGCCATCCTCTGCAACCGGTTGGGCGTGAAGCTCTAAAACAATGAATGTAAGAAAAACACTGAAAGAAAGCATCACACTCGGGACAGTTGCTTTTTGTGTGCCTGACTGTGAAGCAGTTATTTTAGTAACAGTAATGTGATTACTGAAGTTTTTGAAAAGTAATGCTTTCTAAAACCGTGTTACGGACAAAGTAATGTTATTACAGTGAAACTAAAGAGTTGTGGGTGACACATGGATCAACTGAGTTGTGAGGAATGTGAGGAAAAAGAGTTTATTTGAAAAGAAAGTCAAAAGCAAAATGAAACAGTTATGGCTATTTTTCTCCCGTGTGTGTGCTGCTCCTGGTGTGAACATTGTTACCACTGCCCAGCAGGCAGATTGCTGTCTGCAAGCTATTTGTGGCTATTATGTGTCTATAAAAGGAAATCTGCAGGGTGATACACACACCAACAGTAATACACTTTGAACTTCATGAGAGGAGCTGAAAAGTGGGCATCCTGCTTTCCATATCTGCTTTGAGTTCCATGTGAAGTCGTTTATTAAGTCTGGACTCAAGCGAAACTTCTGGATGGGGAGACATTTGAGACCGAAATGGACAGTTTAAATCTGAGCACGGGAGAGGTAAGATGATTTGGAAATATATATACTTTTTTCTCTTGAAGACATTTAAACTTCTTCTTGGGTAATCGCTATAAAGCTGAAGTGATGCGACTGACCTGCCTTTGCCTTCTTTTGACTTTTGTACTTCCAGTGGAGCTAGTTTAAAATGATGTTTTTAGAAGAATATTTCCCTCAAAGCTATTTTCCTTCTAGAAAAAGGAAACCAGGAATTTAATTTTAATGCATTAACACGATTCTGTCTAAACAACACTCTCTCTGTGCCCTCTACCAGCAGTCACCACCCTCCAGGCTTACACACATAAACACATAGAGGCAGTTTATTTTCAGATACTTGATACTAACCACTGTTTCCCATAGCGCTCGGGTGAATAACGGTTGCCACATTTTCACTCAGAGTAATTTCTGAGGGATTTAATGCTAACTTTTACTACGCCAGAACTATAAGTTACAAGAATAGAACTTATAGTCTAATGCTAATATATAGCTGGAACTTGATATATATGACTTTTATTAGCTACAGTGTCACTAAACTCTAATTTTCCTCTACATGCCTTTTTATCCGTGTACATGTTGCCCTAAAATTTTCAAACGTTAACTGAAATGCCTGCACATGCTTTGTTGTTGTTATTGTATGAGATATGTAATGATAATATTTGTTTATAATCTTGAGCAATAGCCTAGTGAGCTCTGAAGCAGCTGGCTGTGAGCTATATTTGCACAGACTACGCTGGAGGGAGGGGTTGTGTGTTTGCTGTAATTAAACTCTTTACTTAGTGGCACACCCAACTCCTTATGCATGTGCTGTGGCGCAGCATGAACTGCTTTGATATGGATTTTAGCATCTGTGGAACACAGCAGTCTGGGCTTTACAGCTGTAATTATGGAAATGAACTGAGCATTGTGAACAACAAGGACTGATAACAATATGTGAGAAGTCAACCCTAAATTTTTAGATATTAAAGAAAAAATGCAAAAAGTGCATAATATTGAGAATATTCAAACTGTGACAATTTTGAAAAAGCATAACATCCTTAGCATTCATTCATAATGCTGAGTTTCCTAAAAACAGATTTGTCATTTAGCAGCAGGTCACTTTAGGAGAGTCCCTGAAGGCTCCCACACAGGGTGGTCTCCTTCAGGAGATGATTTAGTGCAGCTTTTATAAGGTCTTTGGGACGGGTCTGACAGACCACAAGACATAACTGAGTGATGGCACTCGCACACAGTGAGGTGACACGCAGCACACTAAGCCAGTGGTGGCTGGAAATGTGATCCATGAGGACATCATGACCTCAGCAACACTCAAACATTCACGAGGGCTTCGCCAGGCAAGTAGGAAGTGCCTGTTTTAACCTTTCACCATGTAAACTTACTCTGCTATGACTACAGAGGACACACAAACAAGGGGGTTTCATAATAACACAAGTACATAAACAAGTTAATATGATGACTCAGGATTATTTTAGCCTGAGAATTTGTTCAGGTTGTTTATATAAAGCTGATTAGTGATACGTTGGATATAACTAAACCTCTCACGGCCCCAGAAGTCTAAGATGTCACAAAACTCAAAAGTACTGGTTTTAAATAAATGCCATATTGACACAATATATAAATACTCGATTACAAGTTAAGGCCCTGTATTCAAAATGTTAAATAAAATTATTGCTGTTGTTTTTATGGTAAACTTACAATGGCACCGTATAAACTGCACTTAAAAGTGGACCAATCATCATAGAGACAGAATGGGTACTGACAGCGTTAAACTTAACCTCAATATTGTTTTTGGTAAATATGAAAAAATTGTAATTATTTAACAAATGCCACTGTTGATAACTATTTTTTATCTGTGACATGTTTTTTTTAATCATAAATATGAGTTCAGCAGTGCAGACCATTCAGATCGATCATGCATTTGTGTTTCTGTCATCCCCCTCTTTGAAATGTATCATACCCATAAATACCAGAGTAATCATAGCAATACCATCAAAAACACATGTTTGCATCTCTCTCTCTCTCTGTCACACAAACACACACACACACACATTTGTCTAATTTGTAAGAATGCTTTCACAAAGACATTTTCATCAATGCAATATCACAGTCATTTATTTTTTATGAATGACCTCTCTGTGAACATGTGAATATGTTGAACACAGACTGAACTAATATGTTTAACTTAAATGAACCTCCATTTGAAACTGAGAACTTTGTTTTATTGGAATTGAAATAAATATTTCCCTCTCCTGATCTTACTGCACACAATTCATCATCTGCTAGTTCTACAGCTTCTATATCACTAAACATGCAGCCTAAATATGATCAGAAGCATTTTCTGAATTATGTAATCATTAATTCAGTTTTCTTATTAATTATTTATGCGTAACACCCACCAGAACAGAGGGCAACAGAGCAGGAAGTGTTGTTCCAACAAAGTTATACTAGTATATATGCATACATAATTTTTACATAATATAATGCTGATAAATGGTCAAATTGGTTTTGAAATAATGCATTTGCCATTAAAGAAAAAGAATGTTTTTCTTTTTCTTTTTATAAAGGGAAAAAGAAAAAGAAAAAGATTTCTTTGAAAAGCCGATTGATGAGAAAAAAATAAAAAACATGTAATGCCCTGGAATGGAATACCATTATGAATCACTTTTACTGTCACCATTAAGGACCTTTAAATTAACTACATGCCAATCATAAGTATGATGACCCTAAATCATATCCTGCTTTATACTATCTGACTTAATAACACATCATAAATATTAAAGATACTGCACTGCAGTGGTTTGAATCATATCTTTCTAATGAATTAGTTTGTTCATGTAAACTGGGAGTCTTCTTCAAACACACAGGTTAATTATGGAGTTCCACAGGGTTCTGTGCTGGGACCAGTTCTGTTTACATTATATATGCTTCTATTAGGTAGTATCATTAAATACATTTTCATTGCTATGCAGATGATAACCAGCTTTATCTATAAAGACAGGTGACATATACCAGGTATTTAAACTGCAGGAATGTCTTAAAGACATGAAGGCCTCTAATATACCTCTCATTCCCTGCTTTTATAATTCAGCCCTAAAGATTTTAAAAACATAGTGTTTAACCTAATACTCCATTAACACTGTGAGGAATCTTCGAGTCACTTTTGACCAGGATATGTCATTCAATGTGCATATTTACTACAAATACGAAGGACTGCTTTCTTACATTTGTGCAATATCTCTAAAATTAGAAACATCCTGTCTCAAAGTGATGCTGAAAAACTAATTACTAGATACTGGTTACTATTACTTTTAGGCTGGACTATTCTAATTCCTTATTATCAGGTCGTCCTAAAAACACTTTCAGTTGATCCAGAATATGGCGAGGGTACTGACAGGGACTAGAAAGAGAAAGCATATATATCCCATACTGGCTTCTCTTCATTGGATCCCTTTTAAATCCAGAATAGAATTTGAAATCCTCATTCTCATATACAAAGTCTTGTATAATCAGGACCTTAGTTGTCTTAAAGACCTCATAGTGCCACATCACCTAATTGAGTACTTTGGTCTCTAACTGCTAGTTAACTTGTGGTTCATATGGTAGAATAAAAGTAGAATGAGAGGCAGCACCATCAATCTTTCAGGCCCCTCTTCAGTGTAACCAGCTCCCAATATGGATTCAGACATCCTCGCTACTTTAAGATCAGGCTTAAAACTTTCCTTTTTTGATAAAGCTTATAGTTATGGCTGGATCAGGTAACCCTGAACCCTCCCTTAGTTATGCTGCAATAGGCCTAAACTGCTGGAGGCTTCCCATGACACACTGAACATTTCTCCTTTACCCACCTCTTTTCACTCTCCACACTATGTGTTTATACAACACTTTGCATGTAATCATTAGTTATTATTAACGTCCCCCACAGTTTAAAGTCTAATGCGATGTTGTTGAAGAAAGAAAAAACAACCTGTACCTGAAGTGTTTATTTCCTGTAAGGAATTCAAACATCACACCTACTTACATCCCACTGTTTGCAATATACATCTGCGTGACATACAATATAAACGAAATGACATCCTGAATAAGGGAATGCGATGAATAAGAAATCTTGTTTTGCAAATATCTGAGTAAATATTCTATCCAAGCTCCTTTATAAAGTGGTTTGGCTCATTCTCCGACTATGTGAACACTGAGGAGCAAAGGTTTTGTGATCCATTTTTACCACTGCCTCAAATATCTGCTACAATAACCTCCACTGATTAGGCAAGACGTTTCAGCCGCCTCACTCTCCAGCTTGCCTTGCAGATGACCCCACCACACTGAGCAGAGAAGTGTGATTACTGAGCAGCAGAAACACTTTTGATGAATGTGTGTGAGCTTTGATTGCTGCAGACAAAAACACTTTCACAAACACAGAATAAGAAACGCCATTAAACTCTCATTCTGGAGGGAACTGGAAGTTAGCACTTCCTCACATATATGCACAACACTTGGAGTGCCTCATCACACCAGGGTAATGTTTAGAATGACTTTGTGCAGCTTGATCTCAGCTTTGTAGGTGGAAACAAACATCATTTTCTGCCAAATTTGAATTTGTACACCTCTCAACTGCATGAGTGGCCTCAGTGAGAGTCAACTGATTATCACTGCTAGCTAATGTGATATGCACTGAGCTGTAGAGGCTCTAGAATAGTTGAGTCTTTGATGTAAAGACAAACAGCACAGCACAGCATTGCAAGACAATCATCTACACCTCAAAATCTTTTTAAATGACAAATTAAAAGAGACAAAACAAAAATATTTTAATAATGGACTTCTCCAGCTTTTTTTAAAACATATTTTGGCAGTGCCATGTTAATCATTTTGCCTCTCTATATCATTTATGCTAAGCTTAGCACAAGAGTGATATGTCATTTAACTCTTGACAGAAAAGTGTATCTACTCTCATATCTCTTTACAAAGCAGTAAAAAAATGAACGCTGGACAGTTCCACAGCTTTATTACTGCTTCAATATCCTGCTAAACTTTAAGCTTAACCTTCAAAAGAAGTGTCTGTGTCCTCCAGCGTGGATTCCAGGAGGACTTTTGCAGAATCCGTGACATTTCCATGACCAGCTGGTCCACCAAAGAACTGCCAATCTCTTGCACTTAACAGCATTTCTAGCTGATACACTGTGGTATTTGATTTGATGATAATCCCGTTTAGTGCATTCCCCTTCAGTGTTTTTCTTTCTGATGACACTGACATTTTGACAAGCACCTTCTTGTTTCTTGCTGTTGTCATAGCTCTATTGTTGTTCAAGTTTTAGTTCTCTTGATAGATGCAGCTGCTGTTGTGAAATGGTAAATACCATCAGGATAACAGTGATGAGCTAATCACTTATATAGCAGGAACAAGAAAAACAATGCCACTCAATTCTGTTTGGGTTCTTTCTTTCTTTCTTACTTTGGCATTAATTTCTTTTTTCTATTATCTCTGTATCATATTAGAGCTGTGGTGAGTGAACACAAAGCCAGACCTTATGAGTTACTAAATTATTTAACCAGCTTGTTTCGATATAGTTTCTTTAAAAAATACATGAAATCTGAGTAAAACAGCCCAGCGCACACATGTCAGTGTGGCCAATTTAATTTAAGGCTTATTACATTTTAACTACTGAGTTACATAAAGACTTATCTACACTGTAAAAAGAAGCAAAGAAAAAGTTCTTAAAAACAATAAATACATTCGTAAAAGGTAACATTTTTGTTTTATTCTGTTTGGTAAAATTCAACATGTGGTTAAAATATGGAGAAAAAAAGCATCTGTGAAATATTAAAACAGGAAATTCATTCATTTTAAAATGGTACATCTTATTGAATTTTTTCAGTGTAGATGTCATGAAGAGGGAAATTAGTAACAGAGACCAACATTTCTTTTTATTTATTTATTTATTTTTGGCACCAGGCTTTCCCCCCCTGCAGTAGAGTCTATGAGGGTTTTACTAGTTTTTGAAGATCTACAGCTCTTGGCACTTTTCAGACTTTTCAGACTGCTTTGTTGTTACACAGACACACAGAAGCACTGATTAGTATTTAGGCAATCTCCTTTCAGCCAGTCAATCCGAGGTTCTTGCCTCAGAATAGTAATTATGTCCAACCCACAGAATGTTCTGGACATTGACAAAATGCCCAGATTATCAGTCTGCCTCTGGTCCCTTTAGTTTTCCTGAGCTTGTTCTTAGCGGTCCATTAGTATCACTGCCTGCAAAGCTGTGATAATATCTGTCACATGCATTTCAAATGACCCGCTGTGCAGCGCTAAACCCATGAATATTCTCGCCCAAAATATGGAAATAAAAGCCGGCCCTGTGATGAAAATTCCTGCAGTGGAAACGCTACAGTTACCTTTGTTTAACACAAAGGAGGATCTTTGGCTTATTTGATGCTGATGAGAACAGGAGCTGATTTAATTGCAACTCATCACTCCTCGTTGAGGGTGGGTGTGTCAGGCCACTGAGCTGTAGGGTGCTTAATTGCCTCATCTGTGTGAAAGTGCGATGTTGGATAATTAGTGGTCGGGTATAGTTACACAACCCTGTGATCAGAAAGAGATCAGAAATGGGAGCGACTGAAAGTTTCACAGGGCGCTCGGCATCTTTCCTTAAACTTGTTTTTGCTTTCTATCTTTTAATTGAGAATAAGCCTCTTTATGCTTGACTCAGCAAACTCGCCCATGAATGATTTGTTCCCCTCCTCTCCGTTCTACAGGTTTCCGTAGGAGTGCCCTCGAAGCTTTCTACTTTCACGTTTGTGCCAGCAGTGCAGAAACTGGCAATTAAAAACATTTTCACTGAGGAGGGGAGATCTGGAGCTCTGACAGAAAAACCAGATAAGGTACGGCAGCACCACTTGTCCAGAAGATGGCAAAGCAATAACTACATAACTAATAACTAATATTCATCTTTGAAACAATTTGATTTTAAAATATTAATCGAATTTTATGCCTGATATTTGTATTGGTTGTGGCGCTGCTGCAGAGCAACGCTTTCATGCTTCATGTTTTGAGTGGTGAGTCACTAGCACTGAATATGAGCCCACTCATCTGACTTGTTACATAAAAACTTCCTCCAGCTTATGTCAAAAGTTGAAGTAATCATGTTTTTGAAATTGCAGACTCGGTGTTAAAACGAGAAGTTTAAATTTCTGTCCTTACTTAAATCGGATGACAGCATAAAAAGTCCTTTAAAAAAGTTTTATAGAGCTCTACGCAGTTCTGTGAAATACTAATCACAACTCATGATTTAGTAGCATGTAGAAGCATATTTAGCACCGCTAACTTGAAGTAATCTTTTTCTATATAAATCTCTCTCGTATCACTGTGGAAGAATTTTGGCCCACTCTTCTTTAGCGTTACCTCATTTCATTGTGGGTTGTGGATATTTGTTTACGCATGGCTCTCTTAAGGTCCCAACACGGCATTTCAATCAGGTTGAGGTCTGGACTTTGACTGGGCAACATTTTGAATGTTTTCTTTTTTTGCAGTTTGCTGCTGTGCTTGGGATCATTGTGCTGCTACACGAACCAGTTTGGGCCAAGCTTTAACTATCAGACAGATGGCTTCACACCTGATTCTAGAATATTTTGGTATACAGAAGCATTCATGGTTGACTTGCAAAGCAACCTCAGTTCATCTCCCCTCCACCACTGCTCCCGATTGTTGGATTGAGGTGTTTGTGCTGACATGTTTGGGTTTCACAAAATGTGAAAATGTGTGCACTGCAAATAATGGCCACTTCAGTCTGTTCTGTCCAAAGGACATTGTTCCAGAAATCTTGTGGTTGTTCACATGCAGCTTTGCAAAGCTAAACCTTGCTGCCATGTTCTTTTCAGAGAGTAGAAGCTTTCTTCTGGTAAACAGTACGGTCATTAACTTGAACAGGGAGCTGAGAGCTGTAGAGTCTGAGATGCCTGCTCTTATTTATTTTTTATTTTTGTGCAATTCCTCTTACTTTGGGATGAATTTGCTGGGAAGTTTATATCATTGTGTTAACACACACCTGACTGCTCCACACCAGCAAACTGCCAAATATTCTGCTTTTATAGAGGTGGTCACGCCTGCTGATAATCATGATTAATCAAGTGCATTTAGTTAATCTTACTTAACCTTTTTAATTCTTATGAAAACAGTAAGGGTGTACTTAGTTTTTCACATGACTACAAATATATCCACTTTCCTTTTACAATTAACATGACATATATGTTCCCATTTTTCTCACTCTAATAAGTCTCAAAATGAAACACTTATTTAAACAAACTTCATATATTTTGTCAAAAAATTACTCAACTAAATTTGCATGTGACTGTACAGAAACACAGATGTCATCTGAGACAAACTACACTAACCCTATTTCTTATTAAAGGAAATTAGAATAAACATGTTGTTTTTTTCCCCATTAAACTCTTCCTCCATGGGGGACACCCCAAGCAACGCCACTACCCCACATCAAAAAGAAAAAAAGTCAGTTTTGCCTTAGGTTAAGCTGGGGTTAGGTTTATCACCTATGATGGCTTAGACCTCAGACAGAATATTAGATTCTTTCCAGTGGAAAATGAAACTTAAACTTTCCAAATGACTCTAATTGTAAATGATTCACCCGAGGATCAAAAGACACACCTTAGCTTCTGAGAACAGTTAATCTCACTCTTGGTACTTCCTTCTCAGACAGTGCAACAGACATCCGCATGAATCACCTTCCCAGAGGAAAAGGCTATAATTAGTTCTCAGGTTCACAATGAAAATATTTTACCCAGGTAGAAATTTCCTGTTACATTTCTACATCTTTAAGCAAATTGATGGAGTCAATTATTCTAGGTATTCCAGCAGCCACACTCACACAGCCTACATGAATATATCATGTTTGAAGATTCATATATCCACATCAAACATATGTCAGAGTGACCTCGGGCGTTAAATTAGATGTTCTCTGACTGTAAATGGCAGAAGGAGTGGTTCTGCTGCTAATGACGCTCCTCGGCTCATCGTGTGAAAGTTAAGTTTTCTACAAAATAAGGAGCAAAAATGAATCAAATGTAAATAATCTCTCACCAAATATGTGACATTTTTTCTGTTGGAAACTACTTTAGTGCACACACACACACACACACACACACACACACACACACACACACACGCACGCACATGGACATCAGAAACACCAGCTGATCTGGGGGAGGGGGCTGATGCTGACCATCAGTTGTCTTGATTGCTGAAGGGGTTAACGTGCTATTGGATGTTGATCCAGCATCAAAATCACAGCAGCATCACAGCTCTGGGTGCCTGGAGTCAGCTTGCTGTCTGTCTCTATATAGACTTCAAAGTTCTTCTCACTAGGGGGGTGACACCATTAGTTTCTCATCTTCCCCCACAGCTATTACCTAAAGGAGTGACAGCCCTTCATGTTATTGACTGACAACATATAGGCGTAGCTATGCTGCTGCAAAAGTGCAGAGAAGCCTGTGTTCAGTCTTTTCGTAAATGAACAACAGATAACTGTGTGTGTGTGTGTGTGTGTGTGTGTGTGTGTGTGTGTTTGCATGCTCCAAATTTCTCTGCTATGAATGCAGCTGATCTTCCGAGTTTTCTTTTCTATTCACATGGACCTCTACAGTGATCTATATCTTCCTCTCATATGGTTGCATTGTTTTTTTTCTGTTATTCAATTTGAAAATGATTAAACACCTGCTCAAGTTAGCTACAGAGGTTCTTCTCATATAGCTTTAAATGATCAGGTTTTATCATCTATATTAAGTAGCGTTACATGACTGTAATCAAGCCTGATAGCTTTTTATATAATGATGAAAAACTATAAATGAGAAATGAAGTGTATATAACACCTTTGTACTCGGTTAAACACTCAAAGGGCTTTTTTAAGGCCTTTACACACCAGAAAAATAAAAATCGTGCAAATATTTTATTTAAAATGTTTTTCGGACTCACCTGTTCTTGATGAAGTCGTTCATACGTGATATTTCACTGGACAAATTTGCAGCATTTAGCTCACATTCTTCTTTTTTTTCTTTTGAATTTTCTCTTGCAAATAAACAGATCTGACCAATCAGGCCAAAGGATTTGGCTACAACTGTGCTAGAGGCTCAGGCGTGCACCAGTATTGAATATACAAGTAGTAAAATAATATTATTTTACCTCAGACACACAGCTAGACGCTGCTCCGGGTTGATCGGCTTTCTGAAATTATTTCTCTTGCTCCTTGGATATGGTCCCAAGTCTGCCAGCAAGAGCTCAAACTGTCCCACTGACATCCTGAAATATATAAGAAAGTGGCCGTGATACGGCTTCAACTCCTGGATCAAACCATGAAATTCTCCGTGCTCCTGCCTTGTAGTGAAAATTAGATGAACCCAGAATCATCTCAGTAAAGCCCTTTACTACCAGTGTCATTCACCCAAACACACACACACACACACACACACAGACACAAGCACTTTTATGTACACTTAAGTGCATGTATCTTGCCCAAGCCTACTCTCGTGTGCAGACTGGAGGAGCTGGGGGATCAATCCTCGGATGTTCCAGTTGGCAGACGACAGGTGTTGGACTCATTACTCAAGAAAAAAACCATGTAATACATGATACTAATGACTTTTCCTAAAAGCAATGCAGTGTGTTAATTAATTACTTTCTGGAGAAAGTAACTCACCTTAATCACTGCCTTAGTTACCTGAAGTTAAGGGTCAGGCTGCTGGGTCAGCAAACACCCAGCTTTAACATCATTCTCAGTTCTTGGCTAGCTTTGTGTTAGCATGCTGTCTGTGTAGATACTTGCTTAGAGCTGATGTTGTGTCAGGAGTATACTGGATTTGTTTCTATCCTGGACAGAGTTTTCATTTCACCATTGCACTAATGTCCTCATCTTCACTGCTCAAAAGCTGTCGATCACTCCACCGTTGCCCTCCTCCTGTACAGGAACCAAAATCAGCTGACTGTAAAAGGAGGCAAAAGGTTGTTTGATATATTTTCTTTTCTTTCTATTCTTAATGTGTACACAAATGAAGAACCTTTGTAATGCAAGTAATGACATAATTGTACTGTGACGTAATAACTGACTTTAGTGTAATAAGTTACATTACTGTGACTGATTACAGTAACACGCTACACCCAACATTAAAGGGTCCGTGTGAGTCACAGCCGCCCCATAAAGGAAAGATAATCCTAAATAAATGTAAAATTATAAATAATGAAAAACAAAGCATAGAATTTTGTTACCAGTCAGCATGGTGGTATGGTGGTGCCTCACTGAGTGACATGCTTTTTAAACAAGCCGCCCCCGATATAAAGCTCTCTTTGTTTCCTCCTTTAATTTTTCTCTCCCTTATTTGTTCAAGTCCTTGACATTCTGGATAAAAGAAAAGCATTTGATAACAGTGAAAAAGGCTGCTTTCTGCTCTCAAATTATCCACTTTGTGAAGCTGAGTTATGAACTCATTTTCACACCACTTTCCATTAAGCGCAGAAAAAAAGCCTCCTTGGTTCCACTATTGCAATCTTCCCTGCTCAGCCGCTGATGATTTACACTCAGGTTAACAGGGTGCCCATCAGTTTCACGCAGCGATTCGAGACCAGACTGAATGAACCAGTCACAACTTTATTAATCTTCTATTCAGTTGGGCTTTTGTTAAAACTGAAATCTAACACGAACAGTTGATCCCACCATTTGAAGTGCAAGAAAACAACTCCATAACACTCTTTCAAATGATTTCATTTTAATTATTTCTACGGGACTAATCCAATTCTGGGAGCCTTGTGGCCATTAGTGGAGGGTTGGCAGCCCAAACACACGGACATTTGACTGGTATTATCTGGCTCCTGATCTAGTTCTTTGCTGGGGAGCAAAAAATTTCCCACAAATCTGGAGAGATATCTTTGACTTGCTTCCTTCCTTTAGCACAGCCTTTCTACACAATCCCCCAAATCCTTTTTTTTCTCCCTTTAATGAATTCAGTGTCATAGGATCTAAAGGTCCATCTGCGAGAGAGGCAGACTAACAAACGACTGTGCTCAGTTATCGCCATCCTTGATTTATCTTTCTTAATGAGATGTTATATGGTTATTAGAAGTGAAGCCGTAGTCGCTGACAGGCCAGAGTGCAGATTTTACTCTGTTTGGTCCATCACTCAACTGGAGGGGAGATTAATTAATGAGCAGACGTTTTCCTTCTTTCTTCTGTTTGTGAAGACAGTAGTTTATTACAGCGGGTGCCTGGTTTCTGCTGAGTTGTAGCCTCAAGTTGCACACAGCTTTCTGGGATAACTATGCTTTCATAATATGCATAAAAATAACAGGCTGGCAGTGCAGTGCAAATATTTCATTAGTGTGGTTTCATCGCTTCATCACAGCTCAGTGCTCATCCTGATATTGTGCTTTCATGTCAGCTATATATAAACACGACTCCAACATCTACCTTCACCTGCTGTCTATAGCTCGTGCATGCTACAACCCACATCCAACCACGTGTTGCTCACTTTGGCCGATCGAACAATCCCATTGTCTACACTTACTGCCTGAATTGAGCTGACTCCTATATTGACATCCCAATATACAGAATGTAAAGAATTCCTAGTGAGACATTCAAGAGCTCCATCAGTGTGATTTAGAGCAGCCAGATTAAGAGTCTTTCTTGTTTTGAGGAAAGACATGTCTTTGCGATGGACTGTGATAAGTTCTCCTTGACAGTTTGCATTCTGATTGGCTGACAAAAATTTGAAATGAAGCTGTCGAGATTCTTCCCATAATTACTCACTCATTTTGACTTTTTTCCTTCTTTTTATTCCCACTAAATCCGCGGTGCATCTCAGAGTCCCTTCAACTGTACAATTGAGCTGAGCGGTGAGCAGATTTCTTTCTGAAACACCCGGCGCTAAATCTTCACTTTCTTGCCAAGAGATGGGGGAGCTTAACTGAGCCAATATTTAAACGCAACCATAACAAACAAATGTTGTTATATTAATTAGTTAAGAACTAGGCAGACCAGAGTAATATATTTGTACCATAGATGCAATAATTTATCTTATCACTTACATTAACCTTACTTTTTTTCATGGCACTTAGTTTAGATAAGAAAACTCACTTTCACATAGCTTCTAAATATAACGACGTTTGACACAAGGTATTTGATAATCTTACTAGATGACATTTATGCTGCACACAGTTCCAGAAATGAATATCCTTCTGGCAGCCTTTCATTGCTTTGATTAGTGCTCATCTACATTACAGGCAAAAGAAAAATACAGAGAATTTTTTAATTGGTTCAGAAATCTGAAGGTTGTCATTATAAGATGATGTTGTAAGTATATTTAGCATCCTAATTGCCATGCCAGGGAGAGTGCGTTCATATCTATAATGATTCATATAATGAGCAGTTACACGTTTTTAGCTCAACATGTATTTTCACAGATAATCCTGTTTTAAACTCGATTCCTGAAATGCGTTTATAGTCACTCACACTAATATTAATTATATGTAAAACAGTGAAAAGGCCTCATTTTTGGTTATCTGTGGCGTTGGTTTTAAATACTGCTGGTCTCTACAACACAAAGTGAAATGAATGTTCTAAATAATGTGAACTTGACCCTCACTGATACAAAATCTGTGTGATTCCAGCATTAATGTTGGAAGCCATGCTAGCTAAAGACAGTCCACTTGCTTATGGCCCTCAAACTCAAAGAGTCTCGCTTGTAGCTGTTGTGAGCTTCAGCTGTGCTGGATTTTAACTTTGGATCGAACCCAACCTTTGCCCACTCCCAAGCCTTCACAAAGTAATGCAATTGGTACCCCTTTGGCATCCATTTTTAACGTGCATGGTAATCTAATAGAGTTCATTTGAAGTTCTTCAGTGTCTAAAATGTATGCCACAAGGCTGCAGGAATATGTGCGCTGCTGGTGTCGTGACTCAGGAAACTTAGTTTAACAACTTACCAGTTTGCCTGGAAATATGTGACTAACACTATGAAACGGTGCATTTTAAACCAAATTCTATTTCTTTTCTTTTTCTTTTTTTCTTTGCTAAGTCTAACCACACAGCTTTGTTGCCCAACTTTAACCAAACATCAGAAAGGAAAAGTCAGAAATGAAAGTAAAACAACAGATAAAATGCTGACTATATCAAAAAGATTAGCTGTCTCCTCACACCGAAAAGCTTCTGGGTTCAAACCTGCTGGTCAGCTGGTACCGTTTAGCGTAGAGCTCTTCCTGCGCCTGCGGGGGTCTTCTGGGTGCTCACGCTTCCTCTAACAGACATTTACTCAATGTAATTAAACACCATAGAAGATTTTATGCTTCTAATATGCGTTATATTTCTGAAATTTTAGCTATATAGTCAGAGATGTTTCTTATATACCACTTTTCTAAGCGCTTTATACAACAGGCCTCATTCACACAAGCACTTTTTCCTACATGCAAGTGCTTTCTATGTACCAGTTACACAGATTCACACTCTGGTGAATGCATCAGAGACTTGTGGTTTAGTATCTTCCCCAAACATAATTAGGCATGCAGACTGGAGACTAGGGCAGCCAGAGATTGAACCACCAAACTTCCAATTAGTAGATGACCTGCGATACTTCCTGGAAGTCAGCCTTCCCAATGTTTCCACAGATGATTATTTGGATGTTCAGTCCTGAATATCAACCTCAGGGTGCTCTGTTATCCTGATTGTTGAAAGTGCTTAATTTTTGTTTGACTTCATTCTGTCTAAAATACATATAGCTATATATATTTTGATTGGGTTGGGATCTGGAGAAATGGGTTCAGAAGGTGCAAATCCTCAGGTGAGAAGGATCCTGCCAGAGCCTAATATTTCAAAGGTTTCTTATGCTACTACCTGGTCTTTCTAATTATCTCCTGGTAAGAGGATTAAGGTCAAAAGGACACCACAAGTGCAAAATTTAAATTTCATCTGGTGGCAAACACACCGTGTTAATACATAAAAACAACAAGGCTTTAATGTTTCACACTCTCTGCTGTCACTTTACATTTTATTAATACTTTGGCATGTACACAGACCCTGCGTCAGTAGCTCACATGACGCGTGTACTACGCCGGTGTCTGGAGGACATGTGCGTGCCCATGTGAGTTATATGTGTGGGGGGATGTGGCGTGGAGAAACCAAGCACACCCCCAAGCTCAGAAAGGGTCACTGATGATCAACTCAGGTTTCACTGGCTAAGTTTCTGTTTCACATTTGCTTCATCTTCCCCTGTCAGAACGGAGCCGTGTCCCACGAGAAGACGAGCAGGAAAAGTGTATCAGACGGGGAGATTATCAGAGCAGAGTGGGTCTTAATCAACGACTCTGTGGAGGGAGGAGCAGGAAATGTAACCCTACCGCAAGTAAGTACAACTCTCAATGTCATGAGCAAGGCAGAACAAAAAGGCTTTGACTTAATATGATGTACTTATGTGTTTGTGTGTGTACATGTATACACACAGTATGTATCTTTGCAGGGGCTTAATTTACAATGTAAAGTTAAATTTGGTAAGCTGACATTCATTAAAGAAGCACTGTCGGGAGATTAATTTAAAAATAAAACAACTGTCCAAGGTGTGCGTGTGCTGCTTTTCAAATGTGACATTTTAATTGGACTCTAAAAATACAAGAGTTACAGTGTCTATAATGAGTACATTTTAGTCGTGCTTTTGCAGGGGGTCAGATGGTGTTTTCATCAAAGTAATTTCACAAATCGGCCACAAGCTTGTTACAAACGCTAATTTGCAGGGGTAGCATTTTTGGTATATCTGGGCTTTTAAGAATGTGGAGGGAAAGTCCATTTTCAGTAATTGCTTCCTGAGGTGTGAATTTTCAGATAAGACGCAGGAAAGAAAATGAAAAAAACCCCCCAAACTCTCTTTTTTCTTTCTTCTTGTTTTTTAGTTGAAGACTTCTCCAGCTCGTGCCAGCCTCTCTCAAACCAAATCCTCTCTTTCAGTCAGTGCCCAGTCTGAAAATACACCCAACCACGCAGCCGCAGGGACGGCCTCCATGGAAACAGGCGCTGATAAACACAGGGACATTTCCCAGCAGCAGTGTCACCACACCTCCAGACATGTTGAGGTTAGCTTGGGTTGCTGTGCAAATAGAACGCCAGGGTCAGAGGACATATTAAGCCCTGCAGACTCTGGAGACCTGCTTCCCACACTGGCTTCTTCCAGGGAGTCCATCCTCTCAGATGCCTCGGACAGAGAGAAGAGCTGGTCCGCCGTGCAGCTTTCCTCGGTCACTTCTCCTGCCTCTTTAAGCCGTACCATTTCTCCCTGCTCATCCGTCCCCTCTGGTGTCTTCACCCCTTCTGTGATCCAGGTCAAGAGGCACTTTCTTGCTCCTGGCTCTAGTCTGATCCACATCCCTCAGACTTGCTTCTCATCCTGTGAGAGCCTCTCCTCTTCTGTCTGCTCCCAGAACCCCCCTCCCCGGCATCGGCCTCCTCTCACCCGACTCTCTCTCCTCACTGCCATCCTGAGAAAAGGTCGTCTTCCTGTTCTGTCCTCAACGCTGCAGAGACCTTACACCCCCTGCTGGCCCGTTAACCCCGTAACGCTGTCCTTCTGTAACGCGTGCTCAGCAGCCTCCAGCGTGGCCTCCATTCCCCTCGAGTTTTCGTCTCGGTTCTCCTCCCTGGCATCTATAGACGTTCAGAGCCACCATTGCAGGGAACCAACATGTCAGTCAAATGAGCTCAACAGAACGTGCATGCCGTCTCAAGTGCAAAGATGCTCAGAGCCAGTGAAGAGTTTCAAGCTACCCCGAGCTCCTGTATTTTGCTCAAACTTCCTCTCTGCTTCTCCACCAAAGCATGAAGAAACAGTCTGTACAACTTCCAAAACCTTGCCCCTCACACACATCTCCATTTCCAAACTCCCTGAGCTGAAGCCCAGCAGTAATCACACGTTCCTCAAGGGCAGTGCGGATAATAACCTTAAAAAACTCATCTCCCCGTCCCCCAAACTCATTAACGAGCCGCAGACTTCCACGCCCCAGAAATGGAGTCGCAAGCCAAATTCATCTCTCTCAAAGCTTCGTTGGCTTTCTCAGCAACTGAGATCTTCGCCTGTCTTCCCCTCTCATCCTGCGCCTTCTCACTCATGTGCAGTGATTTTCCCCGCTCGTGCTGACACAGCATCACCTCTCCCTCCTCCACGAAATCCCACAGGAAGGTGCGAATTAGAGAGGAGCCAGTTCGACCCCACAGGCGCCACACATTCGCAGGGCATTCGCAAAGCCCCCTGTCTGTCACCTTCCTGCTACACGCCCATTGTTTTTTCTGGATGGCCATCACCCACCAGCTCTCCCACGCCAACACCCTCTCCTGCTCCACCAATCAGAGATCTCACCCCTTCCCCTTTCTCCCTGCGCTCCACGCCCTCACCAAGGCCGGGGAGTGGAATATCAGACTGCAGTGACAGGGAGGGTAAAAAAAGAAAGGTAGCCTCTATCCGTGCCGTTTGCATGACTCGTTTACTGTGTTCCCTCTGACATACTGTTCTCACACGCTGCATGGCTAAAAACAGACTTCTCCCACTTGACAAGTGAATATCAAGCGCCATCATCTATGTGGAGCTGATTTTAGATGTGTCTTTTATCCGTTTGTCTTCGTCAGTGCTCATTTGTTGCTTTGCAGCAGTTTCAAGTGCACTTTTCCAATGCCTTTTTTTAAAGCTGAAATCAACCGAATGGGTGGAAAATTCAGAGTATTAACCACCAGGAATTCAATTTATTTCGAGCCAGCAGGGGGAAAATAAGTTGATAACACACTCATCCAGTTTTCTTGCCTGTCAGTGAAGGAAAACTAAGCTTGTTCATAATGTAATCCATCAAACAGGCCTCCTCTGCAGCAAAGTGATGTAGTTTCCACAGGCTAACACACTTCGGTTCACACTGCTGGGCAACTCTGAGTTTGACTGTTTTGCATGATAAGCAGCCAGCACCAAAAGGAGACAGAAACAATTTCCACCAGACTGTCTACAAAGTTTATCTTCAATAAAATTGAAATTGTAATTATATTTATATTCATATTGTCTGCTCTTCTGTCTCCAGACACACAAGATTACGCTAAGCTACAAATCCCTCGCTGCTATTCCCACAAACACCCTGCTACTGGATCAGCAAGTGAGTTCACTTTTAGCTCTAATCCCATTAATTTGCCTCGTTATCCTATTAAATGGCCAGCCATACAGTACGAAGCGCTAATGATGCAGCCAGTGTTGCTATGGTGAGAATGATGTGAGTAATTTAAGATAAATCTTGAGATGCACTAATCAGGTTTATAAACTGCAAAAAAAGACATTTTCTTCCTTCATTTCAGAAGGACTTAACAGCAGCTGCAAGGACAGTAGTTCTTAAAGCTTTATTAAAAGTCATATCATGCTCAGGGAGACATGAAAACACATTCACACCTCTGTATGATACATGTAGACGAAGGAGTTCTGCCTGTGAGGAATATAGAGTGGATCAACAGGAATTGTCTGGAGGAGATGTTGTAATGAATTGCGTGCTATTGCTCCAGTGAAACCATTAGTCTTGGCTCTCTTTGTATTCACAGGCCATAGATGAGCAGGTCGAGAGAGAAATGAGTTCCTGTGAGACGCTGGACACAGGCGTCGCATCAGACACCCACACCGAGGTACCACAGCACACATCGCCGTCGTTATTTACCGCACACGTTGCAAAACGGCATCAATAAGTCTGTGCTCTCCACAGATGTGCTCGCCTGCTCAGCTCCGGCAGCAGTCTGAGGAACTTTATGCCGTCATTGATGAGATATTGGCAAATTCCGTTGCTGCAGTGAGTTTGGTGTTTTATTTCACTATTAATATGAAATTAAACAAGTACAAATGTGGTGCTGAAAGTCACTTAACAGGTTTCTTTTTTTTTATCCTTTAACTCCAACACAACCCTGCCACTGTAGTCCATCGGGTCATCAACAACCAACAATGGTCTGCAGGTAAAATATCTCTTTAACAGCATGTGAGCTATTTTTTTTTATCACTTTAAAACTTAGAAGTTGAAGGATTAAACATGTTACTTAGCTAACAAGTATTTAAATTTGAATATAATGTGAAACAGGGAGGAAACGTGGGATCTGAGCCCACAGTGAAATACGCACCTGTATATGATCATAACCTGTCTTATTTTCTGTTTTCTTATCAAAATGGTTAAAACTGTATTTTTCTGAGATTAGTATCGTGCTGTACCAAAGACATAAAAAGCTTAACTTGGCAGTAAATCCAAAAGTATGGTAATTTTTCCACGAACTTCTATTAAATTGAACTTGAGTTTGTTGCCACATGAGTCACGGATCCTGTTACACAGAATGCAGCTTTAATTCAAATGTTTCACTCTCGGAGGCCATGTCATTTTTTTTTCCATACACACTTTATGCTTAGATGGAGTCAGGTTGCTGTTTCTGTCTTTATACTAACCTAAGGTGACTGGCTGCTGACTCCAGCTTCATATTGAACTGGGACACATCTGAGAATGGTGTCAGATCAATCTTTGGCCCAGTCCCAGGTGAAATCAGTCACAAAGAAGTTTATTTATCTCCAAGCACACTGCTGCTCGCAGTCGTCGTTCACAGGCTCAGAATCTCGTAGTTTTTCCTCGTACACAACGAAAGAGCTTTCAGTCACTACAACCGCACTAAATCGACTCTGTGGAATCTTTTTAAAGCAGCAGTTAAAAACATTTTAGACTAAACATGCCTTCTGTTGGGAATTCTATTGATTGCATTTTATGTCTTTATATTGGCTGCTAAAATTTTCTTATTTATTTGACTCTTTTTCTGTTGCACAGTGCTTTGTGACTGTCTGTCTATGAAAAGTCTTACCTTACCCTGTACTGGCAATATCCTCTGATTGCTTTCTTCACTGCAGCGGTCACAGTTTATATGGAAGATGTCAACTTGTCTGCAAATACTCACCACCTGCTCACTGAGCAAATGGAAACAGAACCCATTTGCAATCATCGCAAAAGCTGCCCCTTTTGAAACACGTGGGTTGCAGCGGTGGGGCACAGCTTTTACTTTGAAGGTGAACATCCTCCGTTTCTAGTTTCACATTCTTTTGCTTGGTGGTTAGTTAGCGAGTGTTTACAGACAAATGGCATCTTGAATAAAAACTACAGATGACTGTCTGCTGGTGACCAAATCAATCATGAGCAGATTCTTGGTGTAGCCCCCGCCCCGCTCTGTGACTGATTTCCCCAAGCAACAGCCAGCAACTCAAGCAAACACTTGACAAACAGTTAGGGACTAGATGGTTTCCCCTAGCGACTGGTGGTTACCATGAAGGTCACTGGCTCTTCTCTGGGTATCTGGGACTAGTGGTAGCTGATTGTGTCTTTGTCAGCTACCACTCTGAAATGACACCATCTTGTCCAGTTTGTGATGATTAACAAAATTTAATTTTTTCTTCTTTTTATCTTTATTTTTTTTAGTCTTTCTTTTTGTAAAAACTGTTAAAAGTTCACACTGCAAATTTTGCACACATGGTGATGCAAAGCTGACTAAAGCGTTGTCATCTCAGTTCTTTAGTGCAGAATTTGTTTAGGTCAATAAAAAGCAAAAGAGTAAACACATGCTCTTTGCACCCAGAATAACAATGCGAATCAGTGTCATCATTTTGCATCCTAATTGCAGTTTCATCATTTCTCAAAAGGAGCAGGCAAGCAGCTTTCACACAAAAACACTCCCAAAAACAAATAAAAGAGAGAAAGAAAATGTATATTTGTGTCTATATATAGCTAAAAGTGTGAACCATTAAAGTAAAAATGAAATAGAAAAGATAAATAAAGAACTGCAGTAGCTTTGGAACTGAAGAAATTAGTCCTCTGTACTGTTTTACTGAAACACAAGCAGGAAGTTGGATAAAAGTGAATTTTAACTATATGAGCACAAGAAATGAAGGGACATCTGTCCATTATTTATCAAAGGAGAATGCTTCCTATAGTTTCCAGAGAAAACAACTGTGTGTGTGTGTGTGTGTGTGTGTGTGTGTGTGTGTGTGTGTGTGTGTGTGTGAGAGAGAGAAAATGTCATCCATGGGATGTGTGCTCTTAAGCTAGATGCTTGTGTAAACTCAGCAGGGGGGAAAGTATGCATGAAAACATCAATTTTTCAGTCGCTAACAAGGGAAACTGTGTTGTGTAACAAGAAAACACGTTAAATTCAAGTCTGAGAAAATAAAGAGACGTGTTCTGGAGAGGCCATGATTCATGTTCTCCAAGGACTTCTTTTGATCATCTTTTCATTAATTTCTTTTCTAAAAAGTGACCGTCACAGTTACAAATGAATGAGTCATTTGATGATTCTTATTTTTCAATTTCCCCTGACATCCGGCTTGTGTCATTCAGTTTCTGTTATTCTTCTTCATTTCCAGCCGAAAAACTCATCATTTTCAAAATCGTTGGGACGTGAAACCAAATATGTGAGTAGAGGTCAGGTAGTTTTGCACGTTGAATTAAAGGCAAATGCTTTCTTTTTTTCTCAGCTTTTACCCCACAGGATAAACAACCTGCTGCTGACGGTGCTTATTCGCAGTGCTTATTCAGATGCTTTTATTCCAGAATTCACAGGACATGGCAAGCAAATAATTTTTTCACTGTGAGGTGTGAGGTGAGATATTTTTCATTAGGAATTTGAAGGTGGCTCGAAGATTTTCCGCATGCCAAAACATTTTCTCTTTGAATATTATAAAATAGAACTTGCCGAATTTCAACCAGCTTCAAAAAAGTTAAAGGAATAGTTCACAATGGGAAATATGGGTGGCACAGTGGTGCAGTGATTAATGTCACCCCACAGCAAGGAATTTGAATCCGAGTTTACATATTTTCCCTGTGCCTACAGTCCGTGGGTTCCCTCTGCTTCCTCCTACAGTCCAAAGACATGCATGTTGGGCTCACTAGTGATTTTAAATGGGCTGTAAGGTGTGCTCTTGCACTAGGACAGCAGGGATAGACTCCATCCTCTCGGTCTGTGTTTGTATTGAGCTTCTGACAGATTTCACAGTTCACCAGGAACACGGGGCATTTATAAAGTAGCTTACTGCATAAGTATGCACGCATAAGACGTTCAAAACAGCGTGCTATCATGTGTTGAAGCTACTCTATTTCATAGCAACAGTTTATTAGCAAACTCACAAATAAAACCTCATTCCTGGGTTCATTAAACTCCAATTTAAAACTTAATTTTCCTCTAAATTGTATATCTTCTTGCATGAACCGAATAATTTTCTGTTATTTTGAGCAAGAATAATGAATCTGATTTGCAACCAGATGTTTATGTATTTATGCTATCATAAAAACTCAAAAATAAATTACTTGTCCCAGTTGTATTTGTTTTCTCTCTGATGGCAAATATCATAATTAATTGAAAGAGAAGAAGGCGGGAGTGCTTTTGGTTATCAGTGTTTAACTTTTGTGAGAGGAATTAGTAATTGTGTTAATATTTCTTTTTTTCCTCTAACTTATTTATTCAGGCATCTTTATGCAGCTTGCACCCATCTGCCGACGTGGAGAGAAAACTGCTGGGTCGCAAACAGGTACACATTCTTTATTTGATCACGCTCCTTCATCTGCTGACTTATGAGAATTTATGAGCTGCTTATGAGAATTAATTCCTTTGTGCTGTCAAATGTCTGAATTGTATTATCCAGACAAAACCTGGGGTCATTCGCCCGATGACGGCCATTCCGAGACTGACAATAGAGGATACAGATGAATTTCATCCAAAGCCCTTCAGGCAGTTTGTCAGCAAGCAGACCTCAACTGACAAGAAAAGGGTAAGCTAGTGGCATTCAATCAGTTTTTATTTTATGTGATAACAAGACTTCACAGTCTGCACAATCCTCCTCATTGACTTGAAATGTGTCTCGTTGGTGACAGTTGCACTGAACTGCAACTGTCGGACTCACAGTAAAAATAAACTTCCAGAAACTACTCAAACTATATTCCAATCTCCAGATCATGGATAGCATGGATACTTTTTTTCGCCAAAGCATTCAGTACATTCAGTACAGAATATACATCCATCAGGCATAACATTATAGCCACTGACAGGTGATTATTTCTTTATTGTGGGAAGTGTTTGGGATATATTAGGGAGCGTGGAGTGAACATTTTGTTCTCAAAGCAGGAAAAATGAGCAAGCATAAGGATTGAGTGAGTTTGAAAAGGGCCAAACTGTGATGGCTAGATGACTGGGTCAGAGTTTTCCCAGTCTGTCGTGGTCAGTACTGTATCTGTTGAAGGTGGTCTAAGGAAGGAACAGTGGTGAACCAGCAACAAGGTCATGGGTGGCCAAGGCTCAGTGATGCACGTGGGGAGTAAATATGGAACAGAAGAGCTACTGTAACTCAAATTGTCAAAAAATGTAATGCTGATTCTAAAAGAAAGGTGTCAGGACAAACAGTGCATCGCAGTTTATTGCGTATGGGGCTGCATAGCTGCAGACATCATGTGGATGGCCCAGCGGGTTTGGCACCACAATGAAATCTGGGTAAAAAAGCAAACCAGTGGAGGCAATGTGATGCTTTGGGCAAGCTCTAATAGGAAGTCTTGGGTCTTGCCATCCATATGGATGTTACTTTGATGCGTACCACCAAGCATTGTTGCAGACCACCCTTTCATGCAAACAGTGTATTCTGAATGGCTGTGGCCTCTTTCAGCAGAATTGCTCCCTGCCACAAAGCAAAAACGGTTCAGAAATGGTTTGAGGAGCACAACAACGAGTTTGAGGTGTTTACCTCTGTGGGATGTGCTAGGCAAACAAGTTCAATCCATGGAAGCTCCACCTCTCAACTTACGAGACTTAAAGGCTCTTTTTCTAACATCTTGGTACCACAGCACACCTTCAAGGGTTGAGCGGAGCCGATGCCTCGACCGGTCAGCAAATGAGGGACCAACATGATATTAGGGAGGTGGTCACAATGCTGAACAAGATCTGGTCCTCCCCGACCATCTCCCTCAAGATCAAACTCCACTTGGTATTTGGTATTTTGGTAATTTTTTATTTCAACATGTGAACAATATACAGGTACATTTAGAAAAGAAAATAAGAGAGAGACAGAAAAAAATACTATACAAAATACATACATACAAAAAAAAAAACATTCTCATTAATTTACATGTTGAAAGGGAGTGGGAAGAAGTAAACACTTATTTAAACCCACCCCCTTGCCATAAATTATCAGTTAATATTTAGTCAGCTTCCTTACTGATATAATTTGTAATAGAAATAGTGAACAGATTTCTGATATACTTTATACTATAATATTATATCATGAATTTTTTTTTTTTTTTTTTTAAATAGAGACATTCACTTAATTTCAATATTTTCCTTTTCTTTATAGTTCAAGAAGATCATATTTTTATAACTCTTTTTGAACAGTTTTATGTTTGGACATTGCTTTAATTCCATATTGAGACTGTTCCATAGTTTCACCCCATGAACAGAAACACAAAAGCCTTTTCTTGTAGTTCGTACCTTCCCTGTTTTGAAGTTACAAAAACCCCTTAAATTATAACTTCCTTCTTTCAAAAAAAACATACTCAGAATATTAGCTGGCAGTTCTTTATTTTTTGCTTTGAATAGAATTTGTGCTGTTTGGAATTTCACTAGATCATTCATTTTCAATATTTCAGACTGCAAAAATAGTGAGTTTGTATGTTCCCTATAACCTGCATTGTGGATGATTCGAATTGCTTTTTTTTGAAGAGTAAAAAGTGAATGTAATGTGGTTTTATAGTTATTGCCCCAGACCTCTGCACAATAGCTTAAGTATGGTGAAACCAGTGAACAGTAGAGAATATGAAGTGATGCTCTGTCGAATGCCTGTTTTGCCTTGTTTAGTATTGCAATGCTACGTGATACTTTGGAATGAATATATCTTACGTGAGCTCTCCAGTTAAGTTTTTCATCTATTATCACCCCCAGAAATTTATTTTCACTGACTCTTTCAATATCATGACGTCGTTTATCCTGGAGTATTGTTCCAGGTCAGCGACCTTACTTTCCAGGTATGCAATCTTTTTATCTTTTTCGGCGTTTTGGATGCGGAGCTTTACCTCTTCCACAATTTCAATGATATTTTTTCTGCTGCGACCTGATAGTGGAAATTTCCTCCATTATGAAGTCAAGAGACTTTTAATGTCCTCGACTTCCTCAGCTGTCGGTGTCCTCTTCGGCCCCATTTTCTCTGGTTACCCTGGTAGCAGGTTCAGTCAGCTGATTCCTCAGTCAGCTGTTAGCCTGGTAACCTGTTGGCTAGCCTGCAATTACCTCGTTAACTCTGTTAGTCCAGTCCAATATCCTGTATCAAAGTCTTAATCCAAACAGGGTTTTACCAAAGTTCCAACAATTTGAGTCTTTGCTCCAGAAATTGATGGCCAAATTTCAAAAATCCACAGGACACGATCAAAACACAACTTTCAAACAAATGGCAAACAGGAAGTGACGTTGACCTTGGAACGTACTTACTGCTCCTTGTGGCTACAGCCAAAGCTTGTTTAATTCAATCGTGATCCCAACCGCCATTTATGCCAGCGAGACTTGGAAGGTGTTGGCCTGCATCAACACCAAGCTCGACGTCTTTCAGCAGCGATGTCTTCGCCGGATTCTGAGGATCCGCTACACCGACCACATCACCAACGAGGAGATCCTGCGCAGGAGTGGCACAGTCAAACTTCACAACATCGTTGCACGCAAAAGGCTTCGACTGGCCGGCCATATCCTCCGCATGGATGACGCACAGATTCCAAAAACAGCAATGCGCTGGCAACACCTGGCGAAGGTCATTCCATCAAGACCTAAAGACATTGAATATATCGTTGGAAGAAGCTGAAACCCGGGCACAAGATCGAGCCTGGTGGCGTTCGTTTGCTGCCCGATATGCCACATAAAGCATGGGAGGATCTATTCAATTCAATTCAATTCAATTTTATTTATATAGCGCCAAATCACAACAAAAGTCGCCTCAAGGCGCTTTATATTGTACAGTAGATAGCACAATAATAAATACAGAGAAAAACCCAACAATCATATGACCCCCTATGAGCAAGCACTTTGGCGACAGTGGGAAGGAAAAACTCCCTTTTAACAGGAAGAAACCTCCGGCAGAACCAGGCTCAGGGAGGGGCGGCCATCTGCTGCGACCGGTTGGGGTGAAAGAAGGAAAACAGGATGAAAGACATGCTGTGGAAGAGAGACAGAGATTAATAACAGATATGATTCGATGCAGAGAGGTCTATTAGCACATAGTGAGTGAGAAAGGTGACTGGAAGGGAAAAACTCAATGCATCATGGGAATCCCCGGCAGCCTACGTCTATTGCAGCATAACTAAGGGAGGATTCAGGGTCACCTGGTCCAGCCCTAACTATATGCTTTAGCAAAAAGGAAAGTTTTAAGCCTAATCTTGAAAGTAGAGATAGTGTCTGTCTCCCGAATCCAAACTGGAAGCTGGTTCCACAGAAGAGGGGCCTGAAAACTGAAGGCTCTGCCTCCCATTCTACTTTTAAATACTCTAGGAACAACAAGTAGGCCTGCAGTGCAAGAGCGAAGTGCTCTAATAGGGTGATATGGTACTACAAGGTCATTAAGATAAGATGGGGCCTGATTATTTAAGACCTTGTATGTGAGGAGCAGGATTTTGAAATCAATTCTGGATTTAACAGGAAGCCAATGAAGGGAAGCCAAAACAGGAGAAATATGCTCTCTCTTTCTAGTCCCTGTCAGTACTCTTGCTGCAGCATTTTGGATTAGCTGAAGGCTTCTCAGCGAGTTTTTAGGACTTCCTGATAATAGTGAATTACAGTAGTCCAGCCTGGAAGTAATAAATGCATGAACTAGTTTTTCAGCATCACTCTGAGACAGGATATTTCTAATTTTAGAGATGTTGCGCAAATGGAAGAAAGCAGTCTTACATATTTGTTTAATATGTGCATTGAAGGACATGTCCTGGTCAAAAATGACTCCAAGGTTTCTCACAGTGTTACTGGAGGCCAAGGTAATGCCATCCAGAGTAAGAATCTGCTTAGATACCATATTTCTAAGATTTTCAGGGCCGAGTACAATAACCTCAGTTTTATCTGAATTAAGAAGCAGAAAGTTAGCGGCCATCCAGGTCTTTATGTCTTTAAGACATTCCTGCAGTTTAACTAATTGGTGTGTGTTACCTGGCTTCATGGATAGATAGAGCTGCGTGTCATCTGCATAGCAGTGAAAATTTATGCTATGTCTTCTAATGATGTTGCCTAGGGGAAGCATGTATAATGTAAATAGAATTGGTCCTAGCACTGAACCCTGTGGAACACCATAATTGACCTTAGTGTCTGAAGAGGACTCTCCATTTACATGTACAAACTGGAGTCTATTAGATAGATATGATACAAACCACTGCAGTGCAGTACCTGTAATACCTACAGCATGTTCTAATCGCTCTAATAGGATATTATGGTCAACAGTATCGAACGCAGCACTGAGATCTAGCAGGACAAGCACAGAGATGAGTCCACTGTCAGAGGCCATAAGAAGATCATTTGTAACCTTCACTAAAGCTGTTTCTGTGCTGTGATGAGCTCTGAAACCTGACTGAAACGCTTCAAATAAGCCATTCCTCTGCAGATGATCAGTTAGCTGTTTGACAACTACTCTTTCAAGGATTTTTGATATGAAAGGAAGGTTGGAGATTGGCCTATAATTAGCTAAGACAGCTGGGTCTAGAGATGGCTTTTTAAGTAAAGGTTTAACTACAGCCAGCTTGAAGGCCTGTGGTACATAGCCGATTATTAGAGATAGGTTGATCATATTTAAGATCGAAGAATTAATTAATGGCAGGACTTCTTTGAGCAGTTTTGTAGGAATGGGGTCTAAAAGACACGTTGATGGTTTGGAGGAATTAATTATTGAAGTTAACTCAGAAAGATCAATTGAAGAAAAAGAGTCTAACTTAACATCGATGGTACTAAGAGTAGCTGTAGATAATATTACATCTGTGGGATGATTATTGGTAATTTTTTCTCTAATGATAAAAATTTTATTTGTGAAGAAGTTCATGAAGTCATTACTAGTTAACGTTAAAGGGATGGTTGGCTCAGTAGAGCTCTGACTTTTTGTCAGCCTGGCTACAGTGCTGAAGAGAAACCTGGGGTTGTTCTTATTTTCTTCAATCAGTGACGAATAGTAAGATGTTCTGGCTTTGCGGAGGGCTTTCTTATAAAGCAGCAAACTATTTCTCCAGGCTAAATGATGATCCTCTAAATTTGTGACACGCCATTTCCTCTCCAGCTTACGAGTTATCTGCTTTAGGCTACGTGTTTGAGAATTATACCACGGAGTCAGGGACTTTGGATTTGAGGCCTTAGTTTTCACAGGAGCTACAGTATCCAGAGTCGTACGTAGTGAGGAGGTAAAATTATTAACAAGATAATCGACCTCTGTTGGAGTAGCGTTCAGATAGCTGCTCTGCTCTATGTTGGTACAGGGCATTGAAGATGACAACAGTGGGTGGATTATATTCTTAAACTTAGTTACAGCACTTTCAGAAAGACATCTACTTTGATAAAGTCTACTCTCCACTGCTGTGTAATCAATTATTGTAAATGTAAATGTTATCAGGAAATGATCAGACAGCAGAGGGTTTTCAGGAAACACTGTTACATGTTCAGTTTCTATGCCATATGTTAAAACAAGATCTAGAGTGTGATTAAAGTGGTGGGTGGGTTCTTTTACATTTTGAGAGAAGCCAATTGAGTCTAATAACAGATTAAATGCGATGTTGAGGCTGTCATTTTTAGCATCTACATGGATGTTAAAATCACCCACAATAATTATTTTATCTGAGCTGAGCACTAAATCAGATAAAAAGTCTGAGAAATCAGAGAGAAACTCTGTGTAAGGCCCAGGTGGACGATAGATGATAACAAGTAAGACTGGTTTCTGAGTTTTACAGCTGGGGTGGACGAGGCTAAGCATCAGGCTTTCAAATGAATTAAAAGTCTGTCTTGGTCTTTCGTTAATTAATAGGCTGGTGTGAAAAATTGCTGCCACACCGCCCCCTCGGCCTGTGCTTCGGGATTTCTGGTAGTTAGAATGACTCGGGGGTGTTGATTCATTTAAACTAACATACTCATCCTGCTGCAACCAGGTTTCTGTAAGGCAGAGTAAATCGATTTGTTGATCAATTATTAAGTCATGTACTAACAGAGACTTGGAGGAGAGAGACCTAATATTTAATAATCCACATTTCACTGTTTTACTCTTTGGTTCAGATGTGGATACTGTATTGTTCTTTCTTTGTGATTTTTTATGTTTAAGTTGTTTATTGCTGGTTTTTAGTTTGTTTTTTGTCTTTTTGGGAGCTGACACAGTCTCAATGGAGATGGGTTTTTGGGGGGGTAGCAGGAGGAGAGAAGCTGCAGAGAGGCGTGTAAGACTGCAACTCTGCTTCCTGGTCCCAACTCTGGATAGTCATATTTTGGGGGGTTTAATGAATTTGTCCATATTTCTAGAAATGAGAGCTGCTCCATCCAAAGTGGGATGGATGCCGTCTCTCCTAACAAGACCAGGTTTCCTCCAGAAGGTTTGCCAATTATCTATGAAGCCCACATCGTTTCTGGGACACCACTCAGACAGCCAGCAATTTAAGGAGAACATGCGGCTAAACATGTCACTCCTGGTCTGATTGGGGAGGGGACCAGAGAAAACTACAGAGTCCGACATTGTTTTTGCAAAGTTACACACCGATTCAATATTGATTTTAGTGACCTCCGATTGGCGTAACCGGGTGTCATTACTGCCGACGTGAATTATGATCTTACTGTATTTACGTTTACCCTTAGCCAGCAGTTTTAAATTTCCTTCAATGTCGCCTGCTCTGGCCCCTGGAAGACAATTGACTATGGTTGCGGGTGTCTCTAGCTTCACATGTCTGAGAACAGAATCACCAATTACCAGAGTTTGACCCCCGGCGGGTGTGTCGCCGAGTGGGGAAAAACGGTTAGACACATGAACAGGTTGGTGGTGTACCTGGGGCTTCAGTTTAAGACTATGCTTCCTCCTCACCGTCACCCAGCCGCCTTCTTTCCCCAGCTGCTTGGGGTCTGCCGGGGAACAGCTAGCGGGGCCTACGCTATCTTCGGCTGCACCAGCTACAGGGGCCTGGCTAGCTACGGGTGAATGAAGGGTGCGAAGCCGAGTCTCCAATTCAGTAATCCTGGCCTCCAGAGCTGCAAATATGCTACATTTATTACAGGTATCATTACTGCTAAAGGAGGCCGAGGAGTAACTAAACATCTGACACAATGAGCAGGAAAGTGCAGGAGGGACAGGTGAAGTAGCCATGGTGCTAACGAGTCGGCTACGAGCTAAGCTAAGCTAGCGAAACAGTAAAGAGACAGTGAGTGAATACTTTGGCTATAAATTAGGTAGTGAGTACACAGAAAGGGTGATTCAGATGAAGCACGTTAAGATTATACTATGAAAAAGGGATGTATCAAAAGATTTAAATTAAATTGCTAAGCAGAAAAGCTACTCAGAAACACCACTGTGTTTGAGCAGGAACAGGAAGTGATACTATACCACAGAGCGAGCGAACACCAAGTGACAGCGCCACCAAGAGTCAGTCTCTTGGTGGCGCTTGGTTAGTCTAAGTCTAAGTAAGTAAGGTCACAATGCTATGACTGACTGGTGAAAATTCCTAGATTCACCATAATATAAAATCACTGCAAACATACAAGAAGACAAAAAGTTTAAGAAAAAAGACAAATTCTGGTAAAACTTCTGAACTTTTGACTGTATCCTATCTTTCGCCCTTAGTTTCCCTGAAGACACAAGGTAATTTGTCTAAAAGCTCTTATCATGCCCTGTGCTACATTACCAATTTTCTTTTGAGGGAGGCAAAAATGAGTTAACCTTACTCCTTATGCTGAGAAAAAGATAACAAACTTGAACACCTTTGCCTTCTATTATCAGTGTAGATACCTGTTCTTGTCTTCCTCACTTAAGCAGCTTCTGGCTCCAGCTATTTCCCATTAAACCACTGAGAGGGAACAAGTGCGACTATCCACGCATGCATAAAAAGTAAGTGTTGGTCAGTTTATGCTGTCATTTTTACAAGAAGTCACTTCCAACATGCAATTATGCAACCGTCCTGTCTTGTATTGACAGTTGAGGCTGTTGATGGTGGCGTAATGGTGTGAGTGATATCCTTTTTTTGAACACTTTGTCTCAGTATCAGCTGAGCATCATTTGAACACCACAGCCTACCTGAGGATTGTTGCTGACGATCCTCTTATGACCACAGTGTAGCCATCGCATAGTGGCTGCTTCCTGCAGGATAGCACACCATGTCACAAAGCTCAAATCATCTCAAACTGGTTTCATGAACATGACAGTGTGTTCACGGTACACCAGACTTTTTAAAAATATTTTAACAAATATTTATCCTCTGAGAGGATTCCCAGGTTTATTACATCTGAAACTAACAGGGTACCTTCTACATTTTATCACAGCTTACAGCAATGCAGAGTATTCGTGCAGGCCATCGTGTCAAACATTACTTTAGCGTTTAAGGTGAAAAGTGAGTCTGTTCCAAAGATATTTTTAATCTTGTCAGACTCTCTTAGAGGATGAGTCCCTTTCCTTCACAAGCCACTGAGCTTCGGGCTTGTTTACAAACTGTCTCTTTCTCACATTAAAAAAAAGTGAAGTGATGCAGAAAGAAACTGCTTCACTCAGCATCATGCTGGACGTCCAAAAAGCCATCTCTTTAGTAAAGTGGTTTTTCAAAAGAAATGAACTTTTTTGTTTAAAAAGTATTGTGGAAAAAACATTAAAGCAGAAAACGTAATGAGCTGTAATGTATCTAACAGGGAAAAAATGTAATTATTCTGCTGACTGTGGGGGAACAAGTTTAGATGTTACTGGAGTATGGATAAATGACACCTGATCAGTCCAGACTCATAATGGATGGTTTGTTCCTGTCCTCTATAACGACTAATAAACTGTCCTGTTAACTGGAAATGGAGTCAATCTGGTTAAAGCTTTCATTTCAATAACTGTTAACATTTTCTCTTTAATGGTGTGGTTGGGTTTTGGCACAAAAACATCTTAATGAAGGCTATTTTGTTTTAAAATATACCCCTTTTTATATTGTCACACATTAGGAAGCTTCATTCTGTAAGCTTTCCAGGGTGGCGACTTTAACCTAATCTCCACCTAAAAGTTGATGACTCCACACTGTATTTTCTGTGCAATTATTCCTTTAAAGGTCGCTTAACTTTAAAACATAACGATGGGTCATAATTTCTGCCCGCACAAATGGCTTATGACCTACGGTCTCCAAGGGCTGCAGTAACAGCTGTTAAAATATGCAGATTTAGACAGGAGAAGAAAAGTACAGGGTGCTTTGCTCTGCCACGTGACGACTCAGGGTGTTAAACCAGGAGGTGCAAAGCAACGGCCACAGAATTAATGTGAGCGTCCTAAACGTCACGTCAAAGTTTTTTCAGCATACTTAGAGATAATCAGAGTCAATGTTGTAATGAACACATCCCTCTATACAAACTCTTTATTGGAAAACTTAAGCATTAGCAGTGTTTGTAACTGAGTCCTAATTATGATCTTAATCTATTCAGCAACAAGGTTTTTAATCTTTGAGAACAGTCTGAAGTCTTTGAATTTTTTTTAAAAAAATGTATCTATTTATTGAGGAAATGCCAAGGTCAGCATGATGACTGGCAGACAAGGCAAGCATTTGTAGATAGAAAAACAGATGAGATACAAACACTTAATAAATGAATGCATGCTTTCACGAGTGTTCCGGAGGAAAAAGGCTTTTTAAAATGCCAATGCTGACACTTCCGATGCGAAAAACATTGTTTCTAATGTGAAAGTCAAATCATCAGTGAGACAAACATTAGCACCATTTCTATTGGGGGAAAAAAAAAGTGGCAGCTTGTTTCCTGGCTATATCGATGGAATATTTCGCTTCCCAATTGGTTTGTTACATTTGCAGACAGACTGTTTGGAACCACGGGGAGCAGCAAGAGTTATATTCACCATCCGGCTGTATGCCGTTTATACAACTGCTGCCATTTAACATGCTGGTGTTGTTTACCCATACAAACACCCACATGCTGCAGCAGATTGTGAAGAAAAGAAAGGTCAAATATATGTAATAAAATATTCATTTCTTCTTAAGTTTAGGTGTGGGACTTGGAAGTGTTTCACATTTTGATTGTTCCTGCAATTATGTCACTGCAGCTGCAGTTAGAAGGCTCCAGCCACCAGTAAAACAAACAAACAAGAAAAACATCACCATATATAAAACTCAGCCATTAGCACATTTGAAGAAAAAAAAAACCCCAAAACTTTTTTGTTTAATTAGTACTTCCATTGAAGCATTGTCTAGAAGGCTACAGGCAGTCCAGCGTGTCACATTCATCCAGTTATTCTAATGGTGTACTGTGTTGGTACAAAAATAGGATGTTGCTGTCTGCCACAATACTTTCTGACAGGGTGCCTTTTTGGTCAATTTCAGCTGTCATTTTTTTGAAGACTTGTGGCAACAACAAGCAGTTGCGTCAGTCTGTATTTATTGCCACATAACCGAGGCAATTTCTGTGACTATTTTCAGGGTGTATCTTTGGCTCTGTCGCAGAGAGAGGATGCCCCCAGCTGTGACTTTTGACAGCGGTTTGGAGTATTGAGGTCTGGCTAGCATTTATGATCAGAAGTGTCCAGTTAAACAAATTATTATATCAGCAAATTGTGAAAAATGAAACATTTGACACTAGATTTGAAAATGCTACTCATAGACCAGATTTATTGTATTCATAAAAAGAATAAAGATGCTTTCTTATTGACACGCAGAGAGGTGTAGTGTGGAAAACAGCAGACATCACTCTGACTTGACTGAGCAGCAAACAATGTTAGTTAATTGTCCTCTAATCATCACACAAGTAGCAACTTCCAAAACGGCAACCCATCCATCTCCCTCTCTCTCATCCAGCAGTCCACCTGCACTTTCAGACCCCGCCTTCTCAATTCAAACTGGCCTATCAGTTTGAGGGAAAAGAAAAACAAAGAAGAGTAATTTTCACAAATAATCCTAAAATTATCATTCATTTGTCAGTAATGGAATATAAAGCAAACATGTCATGTATACACACATACACACTTCTCTAATTACTTTACATTTCAACAAATGGTTGACCAATCAAGCTCCTGCTCTTGCCAGCTCACCTCCTATAAAACCCCTGTTTTATAGGATATATAGGACACCGGCCCTCAAGTGCTGGAGTTCACTACCCCTGCTATAAAAGATCTGCATTTGAGGCGGGCATTCTCTTTACCTGCAAGACCAGAAGGCTGCCACAGTGGTTTGACCTGAGTGACTTAAGCCAAACATTTTGTTTATACACTGGTGCACAGAGGTGTGTTTAGCACCACAGGGGAGATGGGGAAGCTTCCCAATACTTATACATTCCTACTTGAATCTGGTCATCAGAGTTGTTATATCGCCATAATTTTAATTAGGCTTACATTTTAAATTTTTGATTTGATTTT
The DNA here is from genome assembly GCF_001858045.2 of Oreochromis niloticus. Taxonomy (NCBI): domain Eukaryota; kingdom Metazoa; phylum Chordata; class Actinopteri; order Cichliformes; family Cichlidae; genus Oreochromis; species Oreochromis niloticus. The sequence goes on from NC_031978.2 coordinate 19,689,514, forward strand.
CATTTTCCAGAGAGGTGTTGCTCAAATTTTCTTTAGTTTTTATCATTTTAAAACATCTAAATGTGGTTTAAATAAGTTTTATTATTTCCCATATAATTTTTTTTTATTATATGTAAGAAATTCGGAATGGGTACGGGGACACAAAAATCCCAAACTGAAGTAAAACTACAGAAGGAAAAAGACCCTCTCAGAAGTTAAACAAATGGTTGTGACTAATAATGAGACAGAAGTACATTAATTTATACAGGCAAAGTATACATAATCGAGAATGTTAATAATATAAAAATATATATTTTTAAAATCAGTTAATCGTAATAAATGAGATAAAATGCATGATTAAAATCACTACATATTTAATTATTTGGAAAATTTGTGGATGGTAATTAGTGCATACTAATATGCACCATGTGAAATTTTTCATAGGGCTTTCTACAATCCCATGAAAAACTAAGCACAACCCAGAATTCAGTAGCTTCTAGAACCATCTTTAGCAGCAATAACTTGACGTAATTATTTTCTGTATGATTTATCAGTATCTCACATCGTTGTAAAGGAATTTTGGCCCGCTGTTTACAATGTTGCTTTAGTTCATTGCTAGTTCATAGCATTCATCCCGAGGTCTGGACTATGGACTGCATCATTGCCACACTTGGATTCTTTTCAGCCTCTATGATATAGATTTGCTGTTGTGCTTGTTGTATGACTCAGTTTGGCCTAAGGTTTAGCTATCACAGAGATGACCTCAGAATATTTTGGTATACAAAGGAATTCATGGTTAACTCAATGACTGCAGGATGCCCTGATCCTGTGGCTGCAAAACAAGTTTCAGAAGTTGGTGTTTTGTTAAAGTGTTACTTTGCAAACCTAAACCATGATGCTATTATTTTAGGGAGAGAATGAGCTTTTCTTCTGGCAGCCCTTCCTAACAAGACATGCATACTGAGTCTTCTAATTGTACTGTCAAGAACTTCAATATTTAACATGCTAACTGAGACATGCAGAGTCTAAATTATAGCTTTTAAGTTTTTTGCAATTTCTTTGAGCAGGTCTGAACTGGGTATGAGTTTGTTGGGAGGTCCACTCCTGGGAACACTGTGTACTGTGTTAACACACCTGAATGCTTCAAATTAGCAAACTGACAGAATTTCTGCTTTTATATAAGTTCTCACACTTGCTAATGATCAGTCATTCAGCTGAATCTGATTAGCAGCACCTGGCTGCTACTTACCTTCTCAATTCCTATGGAAACAGTGAAAGTCTTAGTCATAGGACTTCATAGAGTCCTTTAAAAACTTTGTTCTTCACTTGACTGCAGAGCTGGTACAGAGTAGGTGTTTTTGCAAACTTAAAACTTAAATTCAGTCTCACCTTACTTGCATAATATGAAGTATGCATGTAGAACTCCAAAAAGTTGATTCTGTTCATCTGGACGTAGCGTTTTGTGGGAGAAACGTTTCGTCACTCATCCAAGTGACTTCTTCAGTCTCAGCTGACTGCAGGTTTCCCCAATCTTATAAACAGTACATTTGCATAATGACTGAAACCAGCCCACTGAAGGAACAATGGGCTGGGAGGTCAGTTCCCTGTGAGATTTCCATCAGTAATGGGGGACATCTACAAGCTGACATGTACCATAAACCTACACATACGGATCAGTATTTAAGGTTTGACTCTCATCATCCACTGGAGCACAAACTGGGTGTCATTAGGACGTTACAACACAGAGCGAACACCATCCCCACAGACACAGCGGCCAGGGAGGCAGAAGAACAGCACATCAAGAAGGCCCTGAGTAAATGTGGTTATCCCAGCTGGACTTTTGTCAAAGCTGGGAAGGCACCTAAAGAAAGCTCCAGCCGATCCAGGAGAGAAGGACAACCGCTGCCCAACCGAAAACCTCTGATACTCCCGTATGTGTCAGGAGTATCGGAGCAGTTGAGACGCATTTTTTCTAAACACCGGGTCTCTGTGGCTTTTAAACCCCAAAACACGCTGCGCCAAAAACTGGTCCACCCCAAGGATCGGGTCCCCCGACACAAACAGAGTAACATAGTGTACGCTGTTAAGTGCCAGGAGGATTGCCAGGATTTATACATCGGGGGAAACCAAACAACCTCTGGTGAAGGGGATGGCACAACACAGAAGAGCAACCTCATCAGGCCAGGACTCTGCAGTTTATTTACACCTACAGGCCAGTGGACACTCTTTCAAAGATGAGGATGTACACATCCTGGACAGGGAGGAACGCTGGTTTGAGCGTGGAGTCAAGGAGGCCATTTACGTGAAAAGGGAAAGACCATCTCTGAATCGAGGAGGGGGCCTAAGGGTACATCTTTCGCCATCTTACAACGCTGTGATTGCAGCCATTCCCCAACTCTCTGTGAATGGGACTCATGGCCATTGATCAGTGGGTTTTGATCAGTGGGTTTTGGTCAGTGGTTGTTGATCAATGGTCATGAGAATTTGCATAATTATGATTAAGGAACTGACCTCCCAGCCCATTGTTCCTTCAGTGGGCTGGTTTCAGTCATTATGCAAATGTACTGTTTATAAGGTTTGGGGAAACCTGCAGTCAGCTGAGACTGAAGAAGTCACTTGGATGAGTGACGAAACGTTTCTCCCACAAAACGCTACGTCCAGATGAACAGAGTCAACTTTCCTGGATGATTGAGAATGCATCAAGACATATGCATGTAGAAGACATATTCTTACATTAGGCTGCAGAAATTTATGCAATTTTTTTTTTTTTTTTGGGGGGGGGTAAATAAGTAAATAAGTTGGGAAAGTTTCTTGTAATTAAAAAGAGTGACCTCCTTCGCTGCAGCCATCTGTTTAGCCTTCACATGTAAAATTATTCAGATAGTCAGATATACAAAATAAATTACTGCTGTTCAATAATTTCACATGACATGTTTTTGGCTCCACTAATAAATGTCACACCCTGTGAATGTTGATGATTATGTAACTTCTCTGGCTTTGGAATCCATCCATCCTTTTCCACTTATCCAATTCAGGATTGCAGAGAAGCCTGTCCCAGCTATGACAGAGAAAGAGGCAGGGTACACCCTGGACAGGATGCCAGCCACTGCAGGGCTAACAAATAGAGAATGACAACTAAATTGTCTGATTTTGAAGATACAGACAAATACTTCTTGCTTAAAGGTACTTTAACATTGAGGCTGGAGGCATCAGGGATTGAACCACTGACTTTCCAGTTAATAGACAACCCTGTGTACCCCAAGAGCCAAGCACCCAGACCAGAAATCTTAAAACATACATCATTTGTAATTTTAGTAGCTTCCTCAAAGAGTTTCAAAGACAGCATAAGTCAGAAAAAAGGTGCATAAGAAAATTTAAATGTTGAGAGCCAGGAGATGATTAATAGCTGCTAAGATTACAACCAGTTGCAGAACTGCAACTGGTTGTAATCTCTGCATGACACTCATTATTCTCTTTACTGATTTGCTGGTGTCCTTTCACCATTCCTGCTTCTTTCCCTGTCTGCTTTCTTTCTTAATCCTAATTGTGTCAACTTGTCTGATCTCAATTGACGTCACTGTATATGTATATTTCATATCAGAGTTATATGCATCAAACCAGCTTCATGTGGAACTGCTTCACAGCGCTCCCTGGGGAATTTTATCCTGCTTTGATTTAACTGGGGCAGATTTTAAATGCCAAATGCAAAAATATAACCAAATTCTGTACGACATTATGTCTGTTTGGTTTTCTGTAAACCCATCACATCGAAGCAAGTCTAATATTACAATCACAGCCACAGCCTTAGATCAGCATCATCATAATGTCAGAATGAAAGTACAAAAGATGTGAGTGTTGCATTTGCCAAGAAGAACTATTTAAAGAGTGAGTATTTGTCTGACAGAAGAAAACCAAATACGATGGCCAAAAGTCAGTTTTTCAATTTGAGAGGCAAAAAGATTTCAGATTAGCTGCCTGACAGATACTTATGTGCTTATATTTAAAAAACAAAAAACAGACTGAGGAAACTGAACAAAAAAAATGAAAGAATACTGCAAAACAACAAGCATTGTCAAACTTTTCTAAAAAAGAAAGATCAGTGTAATTATAAATGTTTCAGTGACAATTCATAGTCAGGAAATCAGAGGTAAGTGCTATTGTTTAATGCTTCATGATGTTTTTATCACAACATGCTGATGTCGGCCTGTTTTTATTACAATATGATGACATCAACCTGTTATGGTGTTGTTGTGATGTTGTAATGATGTTGTGATGTTGTTGAAAAAATAAAAGTTGTGTTGTACATCTTTCATAAATCCTCAACAACTGAATAAGTGTTAACATCTCTACTAAATCTCATTGTCTGGTTAAAAGCAAGCAGTTTAACTCCAAACCTATCCTCACTCACAAGTATTGAAGTGCTTAAAGGTAAAAGTGTCCTGTCAGACCATTTTTATTTGATATCATTAAAGGTGACGCTATAGAGCTGTGTTGTTGGTGAGTGTATAAATATGCATGTACACAATGTACATCAACAAAATGCAGCAGTGCGATGTAGTGACAAAGACTGGCAGCTGGTAAATATACATGTAACATACAACAAAAAAAAGTACAGCTTTTTATAAAGGAACCCATTTAACGTTGCTATTAGACCTTAATGCACAAAGCATTAGTTAAACATTAAGTAAACACAATTTAGTTCAGGACTCCACAGGTCTTCTTCAAATTGGTATAAAAACAGAAATGAAGTCAGTCAGGTTCTGTGAGTTTAAACACAGATGTATCAAATGTGTTTGCTTTAACCACCCTGGCTGAGGAGATGTGACTCGCTACGTTAAGCCTCAGAACAAAACACAACAAAAGATTTGAAACAGATCACTGTGCTGTGTTTGATCAAGATGATTCCATCTGACACCAGTTTCTTAATCTACCTTTTATGATGCCCTTGGTTTGCCTGTGCAGGTTCCACTGAGAAATACTAAACAGCAACATCTTACGCAACATTAACCCTGTGGAGGTCCAGTTACCCTTGTTAGCCTTACCCTGATCTGAACATAATGTTTTGGAGAAGTCTGGAAAAGGTTAAGTAATTCTGATGTGGGGTTACCAACCACCACGAGTTGGCAGCACCTCATAAATGTTTAAACCTTATAAACTGTTTGGGTCAAATTTGACTAACCTGATCTTTTCAAATTAGATTTTAGATCCACCAGTGCAGTGTGGGTGAAGTAAAGGAAAATTGTGGTTTTAGTAGAGACATAAGAATTGTCTGTGCTCCCAACACATTCCCCAGGTTGCCACACAGACAGGAACCTGCTGGGTCTTTGAAGGCTCACGAAACAGTGAAATAGTAAAAGCCAAAAGCTCTGGAGTGATGATAGATACAGTAGTGCACTTCATGAAATGAATTGTACAGACGTCTGAGAGTACCTTCCCACAGATGTGAAATCTGAAATCGAGCAGCACAGTGATGGAGAGGTTAGTAGTGTCACGTCACAGCAAGACAATTCCCAGCAATGGTCTTTACGTGCAACATTTGCCTGTGCCTGCTTGGGTTTCTGTCTTCCTCCCACGGTCTAAAGGCATGCATGTTAGATAAATTGGTGATTCTAAGTTGGCCTCTTGGATTGTATAGAATAAAGTGTTACATGCGCTCGTTACATGACGAGTATATTACATTTGCTCCTGCATGCGCCCACAATGCAACTAAATAATGTAAAAATAAACTAATTAGAATCCAGCCATTGAGCTAACTGTGTCGTGCTAAGAAAGAGCAAGCCCACCAATGCAGAGTCCAAGGCAGGCTTGAAACTTAAAACAATCTTTTATTGAAGGCCTATATCAATCTGTGAAAGTGAGAACACAGATATCAATGAAAATTAACACTGGGAACAAAGATTGGGAGAACAGTATGACACGACTAGGCTAAGGGGAGACAGCATCATAAATACACAGGGGCAAAGATGAAATGGGTGGGAAAGACAGTGGGAGCAAATCAGAAATAAGCAGACTAGGGAAGTAAATTTAACACAATGCACACGAGACAAGAGACTAGCACAAAGTATAAGTAATACTGAAACTTAAACTAAGACACACCACATTTACACGGGCAGAAAATAAACATGGATACAGAACAGAGAGACATTATGACAAGACTGAGGTAACAATAGGATCACTAACGACACTAACTAAATATCACAAAGCCAAGAAGAAGAACCAGAGTATAAACAAAGACTACAGACTACGAACTTGATTTGAGCCTATAAGTAGACATAAACCAAAGGTAAACAAACACAGAGACAAAGGCTGACTGCACAGAGATGAGACACAGGAGAGGATGAAGAACTAAGGTATATAAAAAAATAAATAAACCCACAACAAACAAAACTTAGAAGCAATAAGAGAATAACATTAAACTCGAAAGACTAAACACCACAAAAACTAGAATCTCAATTATTTTCACAAACTCAAAAATAAATCCAAACCACCAAAACTCAAAACACATGGTCAGAGAACCTAAAATCCTCACAAACTGAACGAAAAGTAACTGAGATTGAAAGAAGAGTATGAGAGGCGGGGAACTATAAAGCCTCCTGAGCTGCCGTTTCAGAGAGTCTATGGAAACACATGTGCGAATCCCACACAAAGTCTCCTACTACTACTTTAAATGCACTAGTTTGCCACAAATTATTAGGGATATTATAGATGTTAGTTATGGAGGTGTTTCTGGTATATACTATAGCAGTGAAGGCAGCTGTAACTGTTTTCATAACTTAAGGTAAGACAGATTTAAGGCCAAAAACAAATGTGGTAAAAGCTAAAAAAACAACAACCCCAAAAACCCCCGCACTTTCTCTTCCCTCTGAAACATTAATTAAGGATTGATCACCCATTCATTAATATCAGATAGGCTGTTTATACATTTTAAATCGATCTGTATTTCAATTTTGGTATACACACTTACTACGAAGGAATTTTTGGCCTGAGTCTAACTTGATCTGGATCACACTATGAAACCATGAAATATTAAAAAGATGAAAGGTTTACAAATCCCCCAAATCACATCATTTAAATTCCTGTAGCACAGGGTTAAAGGTTATGTTATGTTAAAGCAGTGATGACTTGCTTACACTTGTTAAGGAATATATACATAAGTGTGAATGTTGTCCATAAAAAGGAACATTTTCACATGTTTTCCCCTCATATTCTGCAGCCACAAGAAGCACAATTTTTGAATGCAGGGTTGGTAGTCCTGGCATTTTTCTGTTGTTCATCTTGTTTGACAGATCCTGCATGAAAAAAATGATGTTTTTCCTGTAATGAGACAACATAAAATTCGTCACTGAGTATTGAACAATTAGACTGACTTTCAGTGAATTTTACATCTCTGACACCAAACAGTCTCTTTTCCAAAAATTCAGACACAAAACTTACAAAGCTGGCAATCTTTTTAGATTTCATTTATTGAGGATAATGATGTTGATTTTTCAGTATGTATATAATAAATATGTGCCCATATAGAAAAGAAATGTTTTAATAAATTTAAAGATTAATCAATCAAACAATATCTCTGATAAGCATGGAATCGATTACTTTCCTATATGTCATATAAAACAAACATTGATTTTTACAGGTACTCAGACAAAAGTTTTTTTTGATAGATATTTCTCCATAGGCATGGATTTATGTGATCACACATGATAATATGTCAGCTACCCAGGAGGGAATTTTATAGAATGTTTTGCTATTTTGTTTTTTTCAGAAAGGGTAAGAAACTAGACACTGATTTAATGTCTGTCCTTTTAGCAGAAAAAAGAACTAGTCCAGACTGCATTGGAGAGGAGAAGCAGTGGGTGGTAGCTAGTCAATAAGGAAGAGGTAAATCTTTCAACAGCTCCAAATTTGTCTCATTTACATTCTTGTTTTTGCAAACCAGAGATACAGCACTGAGGAAAGGCAGTTCTTTTGATCAAAATCACCTTTAACACAAAAACAGCTTTGAAATTGCTGTCTTGTTATTCAAGTTTTTTTTTTTTGCGCATTTCCAAAAACACAAGTTACAACATGTATTTATGAAAACTTCCAACTGATAATCACCTTTGATGGTATAGATACTGGCTGACAATTTCCCTCCTGCATCCAGCCTCTATGCACAGCTTGACTGAGGCTCTGCACCAAATACAGAGCAAAAAATAATTTTTTATTGATTTTTTCATGCAGCTTCTCAGTCAATCAGAGGATTTCCAAACGTTGGAGATTCTCTTGAAGATGGAAATCAATAGATTTTTAAATAGTTCTGTCACCACAAAAATGTTAGCGGAAGCACAAGTTATGTGCCTATACGGTAGACCTTCAAAGGTCTACATGCAATTTGCTGGGATTCATTTATGCGCAGGTCTCTTAAGGTCCCGCCACTGCATTTCAGTCGGGTAGAAATATTGCAACACCTTGATGCATGACCTACCATCCTTGGCAGTTGATACGATCTTCAATCTTCTTCTTGTACCTTCATGAACTTGAAAACCGAACATGATGACAGAGGCCTGCAGGAGTCTGAGATGTTGCTCTTGGGTCTTTTGCAGTTTCTCTGAACGTTGAACTGTCTGACCTTGGGAGGGATTTGCTGAGATATCCACTCCTGGGAAGATTGTGGCATTGAGTTAACACATATGTTAATGGTGGTGATGTTCACATTTGCTGATGATCGGTTAATCAAGTGAATTTGATTAGCAGCACCTGGCTGTTACTTACCCTCTTAATTTTCACACGAATGCATGAACTTTCTTGTTAACATAACTTATTTTTTCCCAGAATGGAAAGCCTGTTTAATAGGAGGTTAAACCTTATTTATTATTGAAAAGTTATTCAAATATTAATAGAGAGGATATAATACCAGACAGCTTGCTTCATAAAAAGTCTCAAGACATGATGATTCTCACCCAAACTTCATGTTCTTATTCCCACCTTGCTGGCTTCTGCTTTGCTGAGCTATTTTCTCAGCCTTAGGGATTTTCATAGTGAATTCTTTCAGAAATGAAGCACACATTTAAACTTCAACAAATGTGTGCACGGTAAATGTAGTTGTCAGGTTGCTATTGTGTGCTAAATTAAACTATGAAATGTACAAATATATACAATTGTTGGAATTTGCATAAAATATTTGTATATGATATAGATATTAACACTCACAGTGCCCTGAGCAATGTTCATGCAAAGTTTTATCAATATTAGTCCACTTGTCTAGGAGCAGATAGGGAACATACAAAGATGCATATATATGAACACTACCATCATTATAGCATGACATCAGACTGCATTATAGTAGATATGATACTAAGTTTCTTTAAGTGATGTTGACTTATTTTAAAGTAGGGATCATTCTCCATTTGAAACAAGCTGTTCTTGTTATTCTTTAAAGCCAGTCTCTCTAAAATTTGCAAATGAAAGGTTTATGGAGCAAATGGGCGGGGCTTACATATCCATCGTCTGAGCTGTGACAATTCTGAAAAAGACAGTTTGGAATAGTAGGAAGTTTTTGCCTAAATTCACCGACCTCATGTTTTGAAACTGTGCACACGCCATTATACCGGTAATTATAAATAGCAGAATATGAAGAACCAATAGGTGCACTCTCATCCCTCAATAGTGTACAATTTCTTTTTTTGAGAGAAATACAGACATATTTGTTGACAAAACAGGAAATTGTAATAATACATCAGCACAAACACCAATAATACAATGTTCAAACATTTCCAAATGTGTCATATTTTGGCATGTAAATTAGCTCAGGTAATTTAATATAAATTGTTTATTTATTCTATTTATTCATTTATTATTGTAGAACTACAGACAATATACTGGAGCATCTGACCAGGAGTCAACATTCAGTCCAGGGAGATAGCCGTCAGTTAGAATTAATCACACAATGAATATTAATGCAGGAACAAAACCCAAGTGAAATATCAAGAAGCTTCACAGTGAGATGAAATTAGGCTCAAGGGGGGAAGGTCTAAATTGAAACTGACAACTAAAAAGTGCAGAAAATTGCAAAGCCTGTAATTGCTCATGTTGGCCATTTAGGACATTAAAATGAAAAACATTGTATTCTCATCTATTTCAGGTGGAAAACAAACATCCCGATGAGGTGGGGAACGATTCACACACAGGTACAAAGGGCAAAATGTTGAGAGAGGAGAGGAAGCCTGAAAGAAGAAGTCCGTTCTCACTATGTGATCTGCACATTAGAGAGCCTGACGAGCAGCTCAGTCGCCACGGGAAAGGTGCTTCAGCAAGTTTCAGCTCCACCGAGAGGCATATGGAAGCTTTTGAAGCTCATATTTAAAACAGTGAATAACTCTTATTGAATTTCTGATAAGCCTTACTCGGTAAAAAAACATCACATCTAAAGGATGAAAACTTTTATTTCATCTTTATCTATACAGGTAAATCTCATTGAGACACGAGGTCTCATTTTCAGGAACAATCTTTATTGTACCTTTCAAGAATGATAAAAAAATTACATCTCCATATGATTGTTTACAGTAAATAACACTGGTTTAGTATTCCTTACAGAGACCATAAATCTGTGTGCAATTGACCCTTTGCTACTTTCCTGATCCTTTGATCTCGATCTTTCCACAGCACATGTGCAGCTGATAATTAAGTACTTGCAGATTAACCACCAAACAACACGCCTTTAATTTCAGACATAGTGGAGAAAAGTACTGACCTGATTACTCATGTAATAAAGCTACATGCTCCTAGCTCTAACCAAAGTATTTTAACCAAATTGCAATGGAAAGCTAAGCTTAAATGTAAAAAAATGTATTAAATAAATCATGCAAATAATGCAGGCACATTGTTGTTGTATTGCACCACTGAGCTATAATATAACCAATCTTGTAAGTATGATAGGAAAGGGTGTTGTGTCATGGTTGACTGGGTAGATAACATGCAAACACCCCATTGCTCATATTTTATTCAGCATGTTGATAGGAGTGCAGTGCTATGTCATAACGTACTGACTACAGGAGACATCCTTAAATCTAGTTAAAAGCTCACAGAGCTGCTAAGATTTACCCTACAGTTGGATCTTGTAGCATCCTGGATTACAGTTGTGAAATATGTGACAGTTGCAGGTTTTTTTGTTACTACGTCATCCATTAAAATCTTTAATTGTGGAGAATGAAGTTTATTGAAATGTCACCTGAATCAGTCAAATAATCAAGAGCTTGACTGATCAGCAGTGCCTAGATTAGCGAATGGTCAATTGCTGCCACACATGCATGTGTTTTGCAGCTGTTCAATTTACCAATGGCCTGCATTAAATTAATGCAAATTATGTAACTCACTGGGAAGAAAATATTTTATTATTTCTAATTCGTTTATGAAAAATTGTAACATTTAATAAAGAAGCTCTCTATTTTGATGTGTGTTTGATTTCTCTATGCTTTAGTCATGAAAATGACTAATGGCTAATGATGTGAAACTCTGGTTAACAATAACACCACAACCACCACCATCATCAATAACAAGGACATGGGCTAGGAGCTTTAAGAGAGAAAGTAGGAAGAGTTTTAATTTCCAAGTCTTTTATGGATCCAAGCAAACATATAAACACACAATCAAATCTTATCTCATCTACTCTATATAAACATCTTTACCCTTGAATAGCTCAGGGCTGTTTTCGGCACCTCATTCATCGCTCCATCTCTCATCTGCTGCCAATTTAGAATCACCAGTTGGATGAAAAATGAGCTGTTGTCATGTGATTCTGACCGGACCGAAAGAGCAGACTCGAGCGACAGTACTTATGGAGTCATTTATGGAATGATTGAGGGTGAAGGTGAGAAAGAAACTTCAGTTCAGGAAAGTTCACATGGGTGTTAGGGGAGAGGATAGGTTGCTGTCTATTCTAGAAGGTGAGATAAGCGTAATTGGAACTAGAGTTGAGTGATCTGACATTTTTACACTGCGGAGGCTGAGTGGGGAAGGAGCACTGGGTTGGCAGACATAGTTCTAAGATTTTCAGGTGGATAGAAACAGGCAGTTTGGGGCCTGGTATGAGAGACTTCTTACTGAGATTTTAAGGCCAGAGAGGATCGCAGAAGCAAGAGAGGTGTGTGGTCAGCTGAGCTTCACCAGGATTCTCTGGCAAGAGTCTGCGAGGTGAGTAGAGGCAACAAGTTAGCTTAATAGTTTTTCCAAAAGCAATTTCAAACAAAACAAACCTAAAAGTTACTATAGTGATATGAGCAGTCTAAAGAGTCTTAAAGCCACACAACCTTGATATACCTGCTGCTTAATTGCTTCATTGTGGAAAGTTATAAGGAGAACAGCTCAGCCAGAAAGGCTCCATCGATAGATTGAACACAGACCAACGACTCCAATTAACAAAACAGAGGAAGAAAAAGAACAGAAAGAAAACAAACTCCACCCCAGTCCTAAAACCATAACAGGAGCACCCAGTTAAATAAATACCATTTTGTTATTTTACATTTCTGTTTGCAGCGCACAATAATGTATCTGTCTGCCTCACTTAAAACATGAACAACAGGGTTTTCGTTATTAGCTTAGTTTGACAAAAAACACATTTTATTTTGACATTAGCGATTGCAGACTAAGACCAGATGGATGTTGGATAGATCACAGAGACTGTGTGACTGTAGTGTAAAGATCATGTTAGGTTAAATATAGTGATCCAATTCAGGATCATTGTGGGGCTGGAGCCTATCTCAGCTGTCATAGGGCAAAAGCTGGGGTACACCCTGGACAGATAGTGAGTCTGTCGCAGGGCAGACATAGAGAGTCAGACAATCTGTCACCCTCACAAGTGATAACTAATTACTAATTAATCACTAATTACCCTAACTTGCATGTCTTTGAAAAAAAAGAAGAAGAAAAAGCTCCAGATAGTTCAGAGAGAACCCATGCATGCACAGATAAAACCTGGAAGCTCCACAAAGAAAGGTCCCAATCTGAAATCAAACCCAGGACCTTGCTGTCGTCCTGGATCTTGTTGTGTGGCAATAGTCAACAGTGCTAACCACGTGCGCTACCTAGTCTAATACAAGAGTAGGTTCAAAAATAAAAATGTGGCATTTAGGCTCGGATGATAAAACCTGACCAAATATATGCAAGAGAAGGTCAGTGTGGAGTGGATATCTCAGGGCACTTAAAATGCACATTGTAAGGTCAAGAGGATAAGGAAAAGTCAAGAGTCTGCCAAATGCCCAGAACAAACACTTGACTTTAGTTTTGAGCAAACAAATCCCCTTTTAATATATATATGAAATTAAATTATTATGAGGAAAGATTGCAGAGATAGAATTTAGTGTGAGATACAGGAAAGGAGAAAAATCGTGGCCAAAGAAGATGAAAAACTCAGGGTGAAGCTTGAGGCCAGGGGATGGCGGTGAAAGGTCTTCAAAGTCCTTATAAGAGGTTTAAGAAATGTGAAGGGCTGCTGAAAGCAAAAGAAGAGAAATATGAGTTCGCAGTAGGGACTTGAGGCCACTCGAAGGGTATGGAGGAGATGCGGAGTAAGGCGGGAGGTTGCTGAATATCAGAAAAAACAAAATTAACGTGTGTGCGTCAGTGCAGGAAAAGCAGAAAAGGCACAGAAAAGGAATATAAAGATTTTGAGAAATTTGGCTAAATATGAGTAACCGAGAACCAGATTTCATTAGATGTTATTGTCATTGAAAAGTAGATTACTCAAACAATAAAATAATGTTTGGCATTCAATTTGACATGCAAACATGCAGTGTAGCTGCTGCACAACACTGTAATGCAACTGGTCAAGACGCTTAGGATGTCTCTGTAGAAGTTCGTGGCATTTCAGGGAGAAAGCTCATTTGTGTGCCAACTGAGGACTCCCAAGACCAGTAGCGGTTTTGATACGGGCGACACGGGCGGTTGCCCAGGGCGGCATCGTGGTGGGGGGCGGCATCACGGGCATCGGCAAAAAAAAAAAAAAATTAAAAAAATTGCTCGTAGTCATGCTGCCCCGACGTCATGCCAGCGGATATTGGGAATGGCATAGGCACCGATCGGTTTTCTATCGCCCATTTGCTGGGAGTAAGGGCGCCCTCCGTTTGCGAGGTGCGCCTGCTGCTTGCGGCGGAGGATTCTCTGGCTGGCTGGAGCAGTATCTAATAACCAACTGGCAAAATAAAACAAAATAAAAACAAGCCAACAAACACGAAAACACCAGACATCATGATACAGACTTATAATTTGCATTTTTTTTCGAAATTCTATATGCGAAAAGTTAGCGTGAGAGCCCTCCGTGCGCCTGCTCGCTGCTGAAGTCAAAGTAAACTTTATTGTCATCTCCGCTACCAGACAGCTACATACAGTCCAGTATACAGAGAGACGAGACGACGAGGCTCCAGTTACAGCAGTGCAAGTAAACAAACAATAAATATAAGAAGAGTAAGAAAATAAATATCCACTTTAGGACGAGGGGTAAAGAGAGCGATAACAATTTAAAATTTATAATTTACAGCTTCATGATTTAAAGTCTCAAACACAACCTGTCGAAAGGGGTTGAGAGCAGAGCACATTTCATTCATAATGTTGTAAATCCAAGCCCATTATGTATTCATGATTTGAATCCTGGGTTGTGCAAAATCCCAGTGAATCTGTGAACTAAGGTGTAGGTCTGTTAGGTTATGTTGTGGTGATCCTTTGGTTGGGGGATGGGTGTTCATACTGGAGTGCAAAATTAAAACCAATGGAAGATGGACAAGAAAAGTTCAAAGCCATCAGGTCCTCAGTTTAGAAAAATAGAAAAGAAGAGGAGGAGAAACGAGCAAAAGATGCAGGTAAGCAGATGTGTCATTGGACAATGGCAGGTCATGTATCCTGAAACAATCAGAATCATAATCAGAATACTTTATTAATCCCTAAGGAAATTATGTGGGTTACAGTTGCTCCAAGAAGAAATGGTAAAAATAGTAACAGTAACAGACTAAACTCCAAACAATACTATGTTACAGATTTTACACATTTAAGAAATAGCACTAATACATGCAGATCACTCAATTATAAATAAGGGATTAACAGAGGTGATTATAAATAAATATCAAGAAACTTGTGGGAGTGTTCTAGGCTAGGACCGCCACTGCCCAAAACAATCAGCTTAAGGACACAGTCCACCTCACTGCCTCTGAAAATGGTTAAATGGAGTGTGTGAGCTGCCCCAGTGTTAAGCTCCTTGGTCTTCTTGATGCTAAGGCTCAGATTCTTATCTCCACACCAAGCAGCCAGCTGTTTCACCTCCTTCCTGTAAGCCTCCTTGTTGTCCCTGCTGATAAAACCTGGCACCACGTGGTCATCTGCGAACTGGTGTTTGATTCATGCACACAGAAATATAACTATAAACCATTTAGAAATTTTCACTTTTTGTCCAGTGTGAAGTCTATTTTTTTTTTTACTAGTGTGTGTTCAAAAATAGACTTTTTACAGTGCTGGACTTTTTTTTTTGGTGGTAAGGTGGTTAGCACTGTTACCTCACAGCAATAAGGTCTTGAGTTCAATTCCACCATCAGGCTGAGGTCTTTCTGTGTGGAGTTTGCATTTTCTCCCTGTGTTTGCGTGGGTTCTCTCTGGGTAATCCAACTTCCTCCCACAGTCCAAAGACATACAGCTAGTGGGGTAAGGTTAATTGGTAACTCTTAATTGCCCAAATGGTTGCCTGTCTGTATGTGACAGACTGGTGACCTGTCCAGGGTGACATCTTTTTTATATGTAAGAAAGGCTAGTGAAAAATTCAGGCTTTTAGCTTCAAACACTGCCTCAGTTTTCAATGTGGAAAGAAAAAAAAGTCCTGAAAGCCTTAAAAGGTATTTGATATATTTTTTACAGCAATCATTGTATATGTTTAGAGTTTGTGCCATGACATTTTTCAAAAATAGGATGCAGTCGAGCAGAAGGCCCGTGCTGATTTGAAATAGAATGAATGTTAGCAGCAAAGTAATCACAAAATTTGGAACATGTGGCAGACGCTGAGGCTCTTGATATACAGACCCTCCATCTTGATCAGGTAGCAAACCTGCATTGACCTTGAGACTAATTTTACAATGCAAATTAATACACTAATGGGTATAAATGAGGATAGAATGACATGTCTCTGCAAAATGAATAACTTCTGTTTGTAAGTTCAAAACGTGCATTCATATGCAATTTATCCAGCTTGAAAGGTTGTCATATTTTTAGGCAGTTTTAAAGAAAAATGGGTTGTGGCTCATTGGCTACCATGCTGTATTTATACCAGCAAAAGTTATTATTTGTGTTTTAAGAATGTTTTGCTTCCGAGTTTTTCAGGGCTTCTCCATCAAAACAGCCCTTTGGGGTTGCCTTCAGCTAGGCAACAGTTTTTTGAAGGGAAAAAAAATCAGTTAATGCCTTGAAAGGTCTAAATCTGTAAACATCTTTTCAACAAAGTAGCAGATGCACTACAATTAATGACTTAGGGAGAAAGCCTAATCTGTTTCAAGCAATTGCATCTTGTGGCCACAAATTATTTTAAAATGGGAGAATGAATAATTCAAAACCTGGGATTTTGTGCACAGACAACAACTTTGTGTTGCCATCTGTGGTGATGCTCAGGCTTTGGAGTTTGAGAGTACAACACCGTCTTCTGTTTAACAACCATTATATTAATAATTGTTTAAATTCTCTTTCATCCCAGATTGGCTGTGGTAAAATCCACAACACCCTGTGGACAGGGTTTAAAATACAATCTGACTTATTGATCCCACTGGTTATTTCACAAATTAGAGCAATGTAATACATGTAGTGCTCACCAGTACCAGCAGCTGAAGACTAATACTAATACATTTAGCTGCCCTGGAGGAAAGGTTAATACATTTTCAGTAAACTCAACGTTGCTCCTCATAAAAATGCAGAACCACCTTTTGTTTGCAAATTCAAGGTTGATGTTGTGCTGTTAGTTTATGCCAGACCTGGATCTGTCACTGCTGATTTCCTCTGATATCAGAACCCCTGAGCAAGAGACACTTTTTGTCATACATAAAAGAGCTTGCATACGAAAAAATTAGGAGTACTTATATTGAAAAAGAAAGTTAAAGTTTTTGCACAGCATTTTCAGGGCAAGGAAAGCAGTCAAACAGGTTGCACAACAGTGCATTTAAAATGATGGCTTGATGCCAGATTACTTTTTTCCCCCATTTCATAGTCTTACAACCATCATTCAATACCACCCTTACTTATTTTTAAATTACATCTGAGTGTGAACTGAAAATTGTAATTTCACCTGCACTGACATAAGTGTGCCCTGAGATTCAAATGAATGAAATTAGATTAAATTTTAAAGTTTAATATGCATGACATTTTAAGAGGTTTGCATTGCTGAAGGCATCATTACTGGTCTAATCTATCAACATTTTGAGGAGAAGGGTGGAACACAGACGATGAAGAAGCTCCCGAGGATAAATCATGGTGAAATCGAATAAGGTCGGGCCTCAACAGTGAGGAGGCAAAGAGCGGGAGGCTCCTTTAGGTAAACTTTTGTCTGGCTTCAGTTCCACCCTCTGAGAGAAACAAGGAATGGAGTACCACTTGGAGGTGCTTTAAAGAAAGTTACTAGCAAAAAGAAAAGTGAAGCAACAACCTCTTACAGATTTGAGAGCCAAAGTTCTGTTTGTGTGATTTTCAAGTACTTGAAGCACATGTAATGGCACCTCTGCGTGTAGCTATTTTTAATGAATGAAACGACTGGCCATCATTGAGAAACCTCTCATTCGTTTTGAGAGAAGGTGATGAATTTGGAAAACAGTGTGAGGGAAAAAGCAGACATATTCCGCTCTCTCGGATGCCCTTGAGTCAGAAACCTTTTGAGGAAGCAACACTTCTTTTTAAATCCCTAAAAAATGCTTTGTTGTTTAGAAGAAAACATTTTTAAAGAATAAATCCTTTCGTTTTAGAAAACATTAAAACATTTATTTCCCAAAGACAGGGAGAAATCACTGACTGTGAAATCAATGCAGCTGTCTGTCCAGCCTCACACACTAGCCTTTGTTTTCCTTTGTGTGGGTGGAGAAACGTTTTTATTGCTTTCATTCTGAGTGTGCTTTTTTGCTCTATATGAATATATGAAAGCACTATACATGGTTGCTTATAAATTCATATAAGGAAAAATGCTCAGCATTCAGACAGACAGAAGTTTTCCTATCCAGCATGGGCAACACAAAGTTAAAGCTCTAACCTGAAATATTATGCTGTATCTCTGCAAAAAACATAAGCACAATTAAAGAATTGAGCTACCGCAGTGAACAGCTCCTTGGTAAAACATTTTACAGGAATTTTTAAAACACTGTAAGATTCTTGTGCTGCATGTGCTGTAATAAATGTCTTATTTACCTCATTTAGTGCTGAAAAATCTTATTTTCATTGGAAAGTGATGTAATAGTTGCCACTAGGAATGAAAGATTTGTCAAAAGGAATGGCACCTGTGGGAGGGAAAACTTTTTAGGAGCTTTGGCTCTGTCTTGTAGCTCTTCCCCGAGTCTTCATTCTGAATGTTTAAAGCCAAGCCACATAATTTGTTGCTTCAATAACATCAGTATTTGAATGCAGCAGAGCAAAACTTAATGAATTTAATGTGGAGTGATGGAGAGTTTCAGAGTTCAGGAAAAGCAGGGGGTCAGTTGGTTACATTGACAAACAAGGTTATCTGAATATTGAACATTTAAGTTTAGTAAGTATTCTATATCTCCTGCTACTATGTATCCTACTACTCCCCTACTCCACAATATATCATATTCCTAGACTTAGACATGGCTTTCTGGAAGAAATTGGTGAACTTTTTCCCAAATTAAAACAAAATGTACCATATTAGTGTCATTTAATTTTAATATTCATATTGACAACTTATAGTAATTAACTTGTAGTGTCTCACATTCTCATCCAATTACTGCCACAAGCACGATGTCCACATTTCCCTCCCTGTAAATTCAGAAGAGCTGGATTAAATTAACTATAATTTAAAGACTGGCACAAGTTATACAGGCAAACTTCACTACATCTTACAACAAGGTAAAAAGTTTGTTTTACTCAAGTATTTGAATGATGCTAAGCGAATTAAAACAAATCTATCTAGATTTATCAAAAACACAACATTTGGACTGAAAATCTAATAATCTGAATTTATTACTGGCAAATGTATTTGATGTTCACATAACTCAGAGATGTCTTGATGCATGCTCAATCATCCAGGTAAGGAAACCCTTAAAAGTTGATTCTGTTTATCTGGATGTCACGTTTTCAGTGCGAGAAACATTTTATCACTCATCCAAGTGATTTCTTCAGTCTCAGCTGACTGCAGGTTTCCCAAACCTTATAAACAGTACATATTGACTTAAACTAACACCACTGACGAACAATGGGCTGTGAGGTCAGTTTTTTGATCATTAATATGCAAATTGTCATGACCATTGAACAGCGGCCATTGATCAACGACCACCGATCAATGGCCATGAGTACCATTCACAGAGAGCTGGGAAATGTGTCATGGATCTGGGTCACTTGACACAGCACTTTGAGTTTATTGTGTTTTTGTGATTCTTTGAGTTGTAATGATTTAGTTTTCTGCAATTTAATATTGAGTTTAGTCCTTTTCATGCTGCTGAATTTATTGGTCATTTCTGGTTTGTTCTCTTGTCTGTTAAGTTCCCTTTGTGTCTTTGTCTTCATCTATGTGACCCTCACTCCCTCACTCTCCAGGTGGTAGTCATGTCCTTGTATCTCCCTTAACTGTTTACATGTTTCCCTCTTTGTGTCTCCTCCTTTTGTCTCCCCAGTATGTCTTGTTCCTATGGTCCTACGGGTATACCTTTCACCATCTTACAATGCTGTGATTGCAGCTATTCCCCAGCTCTCTGTGAATAGCCATTAATCAGTGGTCATTGATCAAGTCCAGATGAACATAGTCAACTTTTTGGGATAACTTTGAGACAGACAGGTACCTGAGTCCTTTAAATAGACATGGTGGGAATAAAATTATATTCATTCAGCAGATTATGTAGTCAGATATGACTTGAATCAATTTAGTATTGTGCCGCTAATACCAATCTATTTCTCAAGACAGGAAATCAATTTTTCATGTGTGAATGCAGTAATGAGATTAAGGAATACAAGCAGAGCTCAGTCACTAGCATCTGCAATACATAAAAGATCATTAGAAGCTCCTAAAAGTGCACACTCAGTGCTTTTTGGTATAATTTAAAACTAGATTGAAAAATCCAACCAGTGTCAATCAAACTTCAAAAAGATTGCAGCTTTAAAAGACAGCTTTCTCCAGAAGTTTAGACAGAAATGGCAAGCTAGAGATTAGTCTAGAGTTTGATGGATCGTTTGGATCCAGAGTGGTTTTCTTTACTTTTACAAGAAGAGCACAGCTGCATGCTTAAAATGTGGAGAGACTGAACCTGTGACTGGACACAAATTTGTAATTGCTGAATCTCTGGTAGCCAGTGACCAGTATACACTCCTATGTTGTAGTGTGCCGGGGCAGCATAATGAGGACAGTGGACACCAACAGACTGAATAAACTGACCTGCAAGGCCAGCAACACTGTGGGTGTGGAGCTTGACTCTGTGACTGAAGTGTCAGAGAGGACGATGCTGTCCAAGTTACAGAAAATATTGGACAATCCTTCACATCATCTCCACGATGTGCTGGACAGGCACAGGAACTCATTCAGCAAAAGACTCATTCGACAAACAATGCCCCACAGAAATTTCTCACCTGTGGCCATCTAACTTGATGGCCCTGTCACACCTTGGTTATTTTCACTTGCCATAGCTTGTTTATATTGATTGTATGTGATTTGACTTTGAAGTATTTATTTTAACATATTGCATCTTGATGTGCTCTGGTTGGTTCGAGTTTGAATCTAAAATCAGTGGTCCTTTTACTCTCTATCTATACCTTTGAAGAACCTGGGTTGAAAGAAATCAGCGCTGAAGTTTTCAACTTGTCAGTTTTAGTCTAGAAGTGAGATGGGCTCAAACTGATGAAACACAGTGGTTGGTACTATCTGGTAAAGTGCTATAGCTGAACACAGCAGCATTAGGCACAAAATACTTTAGAAATGTACAAACAGACAAGACAATCTGGTATCTGGTCATTTAATAATACAAGTGAACTGCAGCTCTGTTCTCCTGTATTGCATATCTGAGTGAACAAATAGGCTTGTTCAGCAGTGGTTGGAGTTTTACTTCAGAGATGTATGACCTTAATGAGGCAACAATATCCATGTGACATTAAAATAATTATGATCTCATCTGTGTGACAGTTCAGCGCATGGTCTTTGAAAGCCATAGCAAAGTGGTCAGTGGTAATTGATGTGGAAGGATGTGCGCTTCAAATAGGGGCACTGGTTTTGATCATTATTTCAGCAACCATAAAAATAACTGACATGTGATCATTAAAAGTGGCAATTACAATTTCAAAGATAGTCAGAGATGAGCTAAAAAAATCTCAAACTAAACCTTGCCTGTGATCCAGCTCATGAGTAGGACGTTACTTGAGGCACCGAGGCCCAAACTGTACAAAGTATTATTCTTTACTTAATAGGGGTCCACACATATTTCGCTGCTATTTAAACTGTTAAACAGAAATACAATGAAAGTGAATCCCAGGGCTATTAAAAATGGATAATAACGGCTTTTTTAATGTAGTCCTTTTATAACTTTCTGAAGTTCCCCACATTCCCCACATTCCCCCAAAACTTACACAGAAGCTACTTTTATTTATTTATTCATGTGCATGTGGCTCTATAAGACTGCACAAACAGGGATTACGTTTAGGTTAGGGTCACAGATCTATTTGCAGACAAAAGGCATTAATTGGGCATAAGGGACTGAGTTCAACACAGAAATCTTCAGATGACTGGCCCATTTTCAAATGATTTCAAAGTTAAATGAATATTAGATGTGAGAAACTGTGCTTTATTTAAACACTTTTCTCTGTATAGCTTCCTTGTCGCTGTGGCTACCCATCTGAGGAGAAAACATGTTTTATACATTACAATTTGTATACATGCTTTGGGGAAATAAACTGTAGTTTGAAAACTGGCTAGACTAGCCAGTTAGCTAAAAAGCTTGTCTCCTTAGTCTGATTTCATTCAGCTGTGTTCCCTCAAGTTTCTCATATCCCTAATTACCTGGTGTGTATATACTGCCTGAGTCTCCTTTTATTCTTTGTTGCGTCGTCCCTCATGGCTGTGTCCTTGGACTATTTTCTCCTAACCTGTCTTCCTTGTGTTCTGAGAGAGTCAACAATAAAGTTGTTTTTGAGTGTTACTTTGTGCTTTTGGAGTCCTGGGTTTGGATCCAAAACTTACCTTCCACACATCTGAACCTTAACAGGTACTTGACATCACTTGTCTGCACCCATTTGTCTGTATCTTAATTTTTATAAAGACTGTTTATATCTATAGTCAAGCTAACACAAGATGCCAATAGAACCTCTCACTCACTCTTGCTGCTGCGTTAATAATACACAGAGGACCCAAAACCTACTTAAAAGTTTGCCTTGTTTGAGATCTGGAGCTGATCATGAAACATCTGGGAATATAGTCTCAAAGCCTAGTCTTAATCCTTCTGTGGAGAGCAGCAATGGGGACTATTTCTTGGAAGGTGTTTTCCAGTTGAATGCATGCACATCCTGAAGAACAACCGTGTCTGTGTATCCAAATATTAATAATAAAAAAATGCTATGGGTTTTTAAAACACAAAAATAAATTTTACCCCAGTCATAATGGTGAAATCATATGTGGCATCACAAGGTGGTGAAGGGTAATGAGGAGAAGAGCAAGTAACCAGTGATGCCACAAACACACTAGGACTGCAGCAATTGGCAGCTCAAAAGCCTTTACAATTATAGTCAAAACCCAACAACGCCACTCTGGGAATTTCACCCAGAGAATAATGAGTTTGAAACTATGCTAATTATCAAGAAGGCTCTTAGAGAAGATAAGATAAGAACTTTATTTATCCCGAGGGAAATTCTTTTGTCATAAACATGCTCACTGCGGCAAGAGTGAAAAAAATGAATACACAAGAATAGAATAAAATAAAATAACATAAATATCAATACAAGTGACATAATGTCAGTGCAATGAATAAAAATAGAGTAGCAGCATATGGGGGAATGAGACAAACATTCAATAACAAACATTCAGTAACATACAGATGAATAATAATAATATTGCACAATCTGAGTAAAAAGACAAAAAATTACATTAATATTAATTCTAAACAAGTCATCTGCAGAGTGAGCAAGAGTTGTACAGTCTCATTGTCACAGATAAGAAGGATTTCCTGTGGTGGTCAGTTCTGCATTTAGTCTTTTGCTGCGTGTGCTCCAATGTCCCATAAATGGAAGCATGCATGGGATCAGAAGGGTTGTTCATGATATTGAGAAGCTTTTTTAGCATTCTCCTCTCAGACACCTCCACCAAGTTCTCCAGTCTGACACCCAGGACAGAACTGGCCTTTTTAACCAGCTTGTTCAGCCTGTTGGCATCAGCTGTCTTCACCCCACTGCCCCAGCACACAGCTGCAAACAACACAGTGCTCTCTACCACAAAGTGATAGAACATTGTCAGCATTTTCCTACAGACATTGAAGGACCTGAGCTGCCTCAGTAGAAAAAGCCGGCTCTACCCTTTCTTGAAGACAGCGTCAGTGTTCTTGGACCAGTCCAGTTTACAGTGAGTGTGTACCCCCAGTTACCGGTAATCCTCCGCAACCTCCATGTCAGCCCCTCTGATGGTGACAGGGGTAGAAGGAGGAGCATGCTTCCTAAAGTCCACAATCAGTTCCTTTGTCTTTGTGATGTGTTGTAAGTGGTTTAGCTCACACCACTCAACGAAGCTGTCCACCACCCTATTGTATTCCTGTATTCCTCCTCCTGTCCATCGGTCCATTAGGTCAGTTATACTTGAGAGAGAGAGATGTGTTTCAGTGTAAATACAATTTATTGACAGCTATCTAAAATGTATCACATAAAAGAGCCCAGGAATCGATTCTACATGTACTGTAAAGTTGTTGCTTACCACTGGGTGAATGGGATGCCAGATAAGGTCAGGTTCAGAAAATCACCAACTTATGTTACGTGCAGCTCATCTTCACACACACACTCACACTATGGTGCAGCTTGAACCAACGGTGCATAAATAAGCACAGCACACAGAAGGCCCCACCACCTCCACTTTAGGCCTTCCGCTTCTGAATCAAAGAGAAACACAAGTTGTTAATGTATCCAAAACAAAAATCAAATGCACCCTCTGTGGTTAACCTGACTGCAGAAACACACTGGTGATCATCAGCTAGAAAAAGAGCCTCCTTCCAGCTGAGTAACACAAAAGAGAATCTACAGATCAAATATATCAATATAAAAACACAAAATAAATTAAATCTTCAGTTTAGACCAGATAACTTCACAGTGCTGGAAGGCTTCAAAGGAAATAATCTGCAGGTGATCTCTGCAGAAACTTGAGTAGCACCAACCAACAGAAATGAAGCCAACTGAGTCTGAGGCAGCAGCGACATGTGCGCGACTCCTACCTGTAACAGCTAGGGAAGGCCGCACAGCAACAAGTGAGTGAGTGGAAGATACTCAGATGGCAGCTACGATTTATAGTAGCACCATATAATGTGATTGGCTACTAACGGTCATTAATAATGGAATACTGAAATATAATATTCATTCTGCTACACATACATGTCTCGTTGTCAGATACCACAGCATCCTCACACCTATTTAATTTTACGGAAACCAGATGGATTCACAGATACTGACCTGAAAGCATTTTCATTCAGACGACACACTGTACATGTGGTAATAAGAGAATATTGTACTATGATAACTAGAAATTAATTTTAAACAGCTGCTTCAGAGATTTCCGCATTACACGGGAGGTTCAATCATCTGCGAATAGCTCTATTGTAATCAAAACTATAAATGTGTTAGAATAACAATATGAATTATTTATGCCAATAACCCATGGCTACAACATAACCATGAAAAAAAGTGTGCAATTACACTGAACAGAAAATGTTTAACTCTTATTGCACACTTACTGACACCACATATGTAAACTGTGGAATAGGCAGGCTTTTATATAGCACTTTGAATAATCTTACTAACCACACAGTGCACTTTATTCTATTCACTGTAAACAAATAACTTCTTCTCAAATTAAGGCCAAGTCCTGGCACTAAGAGTTTTTAGTTGACCTGATAATTGATTTAAATTCAGACACTCCTAAACCGTAACTTGGATTCTTTAAAGGTCACTGATTTATCTTGTCTAGAAATGTATCCTATAAGATATTTATCAGGTGTGGAGGCAACACCAGTGTGACTAAAAATATGAATATTTAAAATGAGACAGACGTGATGGCTGAAGAAGGAATGACTAAATATGTGCAGCTATATTTATTCCTATAAATAGAAAGGGACGCATTGAGGGTTGCAAATGTAAAAGACATCTTTGAAAGCCGTGGACGAATGCTCTGCAGACAGCCAGACAGAAAGGTAGTGGTGACCTACCCACATAAAGAAAAAGGTGGGTGCTTTTTACAAAAATGTGCTTCCCTTAGGGTTTCATATATAAAAGCATCCATTTGACTTTTAAGAGAGGAAGATTAGCTTTGGCTATGGTGGTGCAAAGTGGAGAAGTACAATAGACTGAAATTCTACTTCTTGCCCACACAGGTAACCAGAAACCTTTATATGGTAAATACTTATTTATTAGTATGTTTAACAGCCACCATTGCACATACATATATGTAGTAGTAGCTAATTTTAATGTTAACAAAATTAGACAGCCAGTGTGGACACAGACACGTGTCCTTTCAGTCAGATCCTAGCTGCTCTCTTGTGTAATGAAGATGTCCCTTAAGATGCTTCATATTCTTTACATTGAAATTTATCATCACATTAATTTCATCTTGATTTATTTAAAAAAAAGAAAAAGATAAAAGGTGTGTGGGGAGGTGGGGGGGCAATTTCTGGTTTGTGACTAAGACCACTATAATGTAGAGGCAAAATTAAGCTTTAGATCCAATTATATCCAATTAGAAGAAAATTGGTCTCCATGTACTACTGTTAATGCCTGCTAATGTATGTCATTATTCCCTGCTGAGCTACAGAGGAACGCCATCCATCATGGGCACAACACAGTTTCATTCAGGTACAGCTGACAATATTGACACTTACTCTAACATGACAACTTCTGATTGCTTTACAAAAATGGAGCGCAGAGAAACAATAGACTGCGAGAGTACAGGCTCAGTGCATTGCATATTTAGGGAGGAAAACCTCGACCCCTCCAGCGAGAATGAATCCAGTAGCTGCTTTATGATGTGGAAGCCCTTTTCTGACATGGTTTGGTTCACTTCTCCCATTACAGAGACAATGTCAAAGAAAATCAATACAAAAGTTCTTCTGAGTGCTTCTATCCTGCTGGATAATAGTGCCCCCATCCAGCAAGCATGATGGGTCACTGAATGACTTAATGAGTATGAAAATGATATGAATAATTATGATAAAAATTAAACGAGGGGGTATCTTTGGCAAGAATGGTGCTCCATACAGAGTTCAGAATCAATGACAGCTGAACTTTAGTTGAGTCTGACCACCCATGGTGGCCCCAAACCTTAGAAAAACACTTCGTATCGAGCTTTTTTGGACCTGCTTTAACAATGTGAAAATATACTGCATAGTCCATTGACACAAAAATACATACATGTGCAATTAAAATATAAAACCAAACTATAGAGTCCAAGATGATATATAGAAATGTGTCTATTGCATTATTATATTGCACTATTATATTATGCATTAAAATATAAAGAGCTACTTTTAACATATCACCTTCACACGAGGGCTTGGAAGTTTATCCATCTCATGTATTGTTTGCTGATCCAGAAATGCAGGGTGCAGCCAAAACTCAACAAAAGTTTGATTTGGTTTGTAGATCTCGGATGCTGTTGTGCAAGTGTGGGTAGCAGCTGTGAAGAAGGTCTCATAAATTATTTCAGAGAGCCTTGATATGTGTCATGTGTGGAGAGCTGTATGTTTTGATGTGCTGTCAAAGGGATCGCCAAGAAAATCTATAAAACATTACTCTTTGCCTTTTTGCGTGCCCCCCAGAAAGCTTGTTTACTTCCTGCTGGTTTTATTCCAGCAGTAAAACTACATATACTCCCTTGTGTTGGTATTCACAAAGTTTACACAAATGGTATTATACTGTAAAAACAGAAATAATAGATCACTGTGAGCAAATAATGAACTCGTGACAAGGAAGATTAAATTTATCTCCAGCATGCATGAAGAACAGAGCAAAGAAAACTGCAGCAGAAAGTATGGTGGCCTGGACACAGTAGCCTCTGTAAATGTCAAAGCAAATCACCCAGGTCAGACTATAAGTTGCTTTTCCTGAGAGGAGAACTTGTTAATAGAACAAAAAAATACCCTTTAATGGGTTTAATATACCGATCAAACAGGACAACTTATAAAATATTAATGCTGAACAATAAAATGTTTATTTGTTTTCTTTTGGGGTGTCACCACCAGGTCAATGCACTTCAGGTGCACAAAAATTCAATACAAATTCATCTGCTAGCAGTCACTTGAGGGCAATTCTTTAAAAAACCCAAACGATAACAGCAGAGCCTGAGTAATCTCGAGGTGTCCCTGAAATATAACTTGTGTCATCAGCCAGAGGCTGAGACATCTGTCACCTTTTATTCTTTTGATA
This sequence comes from Oreochromis niloticus, assembly GCF_001858045.2. Taxonomy (NCBI): domain Eukaryota; kingdom Metazoa; phylum Chordata; class Actinopteri; order Cichliformes; family Cichlidae; genus Oreochromis; species Oreochromis niloticus. The sequence continues at coordinate 19,717,291 of NC_031978.2, forward strand.
CATCATTAAATCTTCATTTTCTCCTATGAATATAAACTATGGATATATTGTGTGCTATAGTCCTGCAAATACATCAGCGTCATCCTATATTTTCTCCTTTTTCATTCACTAGAGATAGATGATGTGAGGGTGAACACAAATGTCACAGCAAGTGGATGTTATTCTCTAAACTTAGTTAAGTGAGTAAAAAGGGATGTGACTATCAGATCTAAAGTTGTCTTATCAATGTGATAAGAACACATAAACACCAGTGTTTTTTCTCTATTTCATAAGCATAGGTTTTTTAAACATGTGGTAAAATGTGACTAGATTAAAAAATAGTTTTGACACAGAAAAAAACAAGGCTGTGAGACAAAGAGTTTATCTGCTGACAGTATGATACATCCTATAATACTGATGCTCAGCAGTGCTGTGCAGTACTGCAAATTTTCACACCAATCCATACCAATAGTGATTCTTTTAACCTATAAAAGCAGCCTAAGTAGGGGAGAGCAGTGTGTCATGATTTATGAGATTAATCATTTCTGAACACATTTTACAGATATTCCCATAGTGTATGTAAAAGTAACACAATTCATTGGTCTACATTCTGAACTTATAGGCGAGAATTAAGATATCAGTGCTATAAAGCTAGTATTGGTTGGATATCAGTACCAGTGTCAGGATGGATACTATGGATACTTAGATCAATCACCTTTAATGCTCAGAGTTGGCTACAGAAAAGCAATGTATGGATATAAAATTAATAGATGAATGAAATTTAAAGACCCCTGGTTAGATTGTTGCAAACAATGGAAGTATATGTTTGCCATGCTCGTGTCCTCTCAGGTGTTAACCTGCGTTCTCTATCTTTGTCCTCTGTGTATGCATTGTGTTATTGTAATTCACTACCACAGAACCCACAGCTCTGATGCTTTGTTTACTTACCTCTTAATCCATTCAATGTACTTACCAGACCTGTCCTCTTTTGTCACAGATCTTGTCCTGCTGTAGCCACCTGCTTCTGGAGAAACCTGTGTTCCACTCCCACCCACAAGAAAATACTTATCTGAGCTCAAACTCATCGGAAACAGAGTATTCTTACCTGTTTCTGTGCCTGTGCCACCCAAAGACTCGCCTGTAACCTCCACTGTAAAAGCAATAACTACTTGAACCAGGAACCAGCTTGGAAATAGAAACACACTCATCTGTCAAACCACCTGATGGTAACATGACTTAATCCTGTAAAGAAACAGAGATTTCTGAACAAGGATAAGTACTTACTCTTTATAAATTTGAAGTGTTCATTAAAATCGTTAAAATCCTTGAACTTTCTACCAGCGTGTCCTGCCAATGAGTCTTTAGCATGGCCTTGGCAGAAGCTATGACAATATTATGATCAACTAAACTCCTTTTTATTATTTTTCTTCCTTGGAGCCTACTACACATGGCTTGGCAGGGTTATGACTGCTAGCACTTTGGTTTAATTACTTTTTTACAAATCATTTCATAATTTGTTGCAAAAATCTGAATAATCTCCATCAATACTCATTCAAGTGAAAGGCGGGGTCAGAGTGGATGAATTAACCAACAGAGTGGGAAAAGCAGAAAAATTCTGTTAGTAAGATCATAATTTCAGATCCCTGGGATATGTTGGAGCCTATCCCAGCCAGGCAACAGCGCTAACCACTGTGCCACCATGCTGCCAACTGTGACCCTTATAAAGATAGAGCTAAGTCTAACTGGATGTTTTCTTTCACAAATACTGTTCAGCCATCAACTTTAAAAATGACTGCAAGAAAACTACAAAAAAATGGACTTTTTTGAAGAAAGACTCCAACAGAATATATATATATATCTATATTTGCCACAACAGAAATAACAATGCAGTGTTCTTATTAATTATGAATATGTTTATCTATTTTTTGTTCAGTTTGTTCAGTTTAGTCTCTTATTTTTGCTTTCTTCTTTTAGATGATTTTCCAACCATGGCCATTATTGCATCCCCATGCCTTATTAAAAGTAGTGAACTATTTAAAATGCACAGTCCAAAAATGTTGGAATGACACCATTGAGGAGCTAGGCAACAAACATTGGAGAAGAAGCAGGATTTGGAGTAGACAAGATTTTGTTATTTTTATTTACCAAGTTACCATGGAGCACTTATGACCTCCACCAGCTGCAGATACAAATTGGGTAGTCAGCTGCCGACGAACCACTTTACTCATAACAAGCCAGGCGTGTTTCCATGCTTACTGCATAAACATCAGCAAAGATCACCAACAGCTCCCACATATACGATATTTTTTATAAAGCTTCTATAACTGTATGAGCCCCAGGTAATCACCCCAATCCCCCAAGCAACTGCCCCACACCACAATCTTATTGGTCTCTTTCAGTAATTCACACCACCAGGAACACATTTGCTTGAGCACCATGGAGAAAAAAAGGAGAAAACAGGCTACATGATGAATCCACTTGTACTAAAATTAGTACTCAATAAATTGCACAAATATGTTTGACCACACTTTCCCCCCCCACATGGCAATCACTGGCATTTGTGGCTAATATTATCTCTTTATCTGTCCACCATACACAGACTGGCTGCTCATATGGCTAGAGAACAGAATCACACATAAATCATTAAAATACTTAATAAATGATCAAACATTTAAAAGATCTGATGTGCAAATTTATAATTTTAATGTGGAAACGTTTTTTCAAGTGCAGAGTGCTAATAATAGCAGGACAACTGAATAGTGAAACAGCCATGTTGATTGGAAATATACTGCATTATCAAAATATTTAAAAGGCAAGGTTAAGCCACATAATAAAATTACAGCATATTTACAGTGTAAAATGGGGAAATAACTAAATAACACAGAGGTTCTGCACTTAGAATGACTACTTTCCTGTAATAAAATGAATTATTACTCCATTAGTCTAGTGTAGAGACCCCTATGAAATTTGTTTTGTCAACATTTTCTAAAGAAGAAGAGAATAAGACCAAAGTGAACCTTACTGACTGGCCTGCACACAGTCCTGACTTGATTGATCCCACTGAAAATCTGTGGGGTGAACTGAAGACCAAGGTCCATGTCAGAAAACCATCAAATCTGGAGGAGAAAAATGGGCCGGGATTGCTCAGGAGACATGCGTGAGACTTGTTGAAAACTATAGCAAACAACTACAGGCTGTTATCCCCCCCAAAAAAGGATACAAATATGTATCTACACATTTTCAAGTAAATATAATTACATGGTAATTTCAAATAAAATGCTTTGGAAACTCCACTTAAATCTAGATGAATTGTACCCTTAGCCCTGGGCTGCATTCCAGATATAAGCAACGGACGGCTGAAAAATTGATTCAGTTGAATATTTCCATCTAGATGGTTAATTTAAATATCCTTTCTCGCCCAAATATCAACCCTGTGATTGGCTGTTATTTGTCTTGTGCAATCACATCAAATGCCTGTCTGTCTCCCAGGCAAATGCTTGAGTCTGATTATAAGGCCATGTTTGAAATTATACACATTTCAGTGTATTTAAAGCTATCTAGCCATCTGTCTGTTATATCTGTGGTGTCGCTGACAGTCTGTGACCGTCTCCTTTGACTATGAACGTACAGAAAATACAAACACATGTTTTGAGTAAATGATATAATTTATACTCTGTTGTAAGACTAATTGTAACAGCATGTATGTATGTAAGTACCATTCTGTCATTCTGTCATGGTCCTGGGTCTTTTTAAATGTTTTTGAGAGTTCTTTGTTCTTTTTGTGTATGATACATGTGTGGGTTTTGTCCTTTGTTTCTTTTAAAAAATTAGATTATCAGTGTTGTTTATACTTTTATGTATATAGATGTTTTATGTAATTTATTTCCGAGTGGCTCCTGTATACATTTAGCTTATTGTTCAAGTCTTTTATTTTAGGTTATCTTTGTTTGGGGTTCTGTAAGTTTTGGTTATTGTTTAGCTTGTTATTCATGAGAGTTTTTTCATTCTGTTCCTTCACTTTCATTTGTGTTAACCTGCCTGCCTCTGTCCTCCCTCTGTCGACTTGTAATCCCCTGTTCAGTTTTGTTATTTCCTGTCTTATTTCGGTAGAGATTTGTTCGTCTCACTTTTGTCACATTTTCCATGAAGCCGGTTGTTCTCTTGAAGTAGTTTCCTGTGCTTCATGGATTTGTATACCTAGCTTTGGTCTTTTTTAATCCTTGGAATTCGAACTTTGTTAATCTCTGGTCTTATCAGCACAATGACAATAAAAAGCTCTAAGTCTCTAAGTTACACACAATTTTAAAGCTGTCTGCCTCTTTCTCATGACACATACTGATGTACAACAGACAACAGTCCCAGACCCTGTTAGTAGCTAACAGGAAGAACCAGGTGTGTTGTATTTTCAAAATAAAAGCCCTTGGTTGATTGGGAGACCAGTATGATTTAAAATGTATGGACTTCTCAAAGTACAACTTCTCAGTTTGCACATACAGCTACAGTTATTTTGTCGTGTGATTTTCAAAATAAAAGCTCCAGGATAGTTATGGGAACTTAAATAAATCCTCCAGTTACATTTTACACATTTTCAAGATGTTTTATTGATGTTACAATTTAAAAATAAAAGCTGTGTGTTAAAAAAAGATCACTGATTTTCGAATTAAAGTCTTCATTTATGGAAATTTACTTGGATGCTTTAAGCTGTCAGATTTTCACAATGAAAACATTCTATTGAGCTTTTTGAATCTTTTTTAAACCTGTCAAATGTTTTGTCCCTTTGGCTAGTTTAGTCAGCCTTTTGAGTTACAAGTGTTGAGAAACCAGCGTATGATAAATTCCAGTAGACAGAACAAAAACCCTTGACAGTGATGGGCTGAAAATGGGTTTCCATTGACAGGTGATAGACAGTAGAGAGCTATGGACAGACTGTCTACCTGCAGAGAGCATCTGTTGCCAGATGAAGGCAGTGTCCAAAGTATGTGGTACAACTGGTCTGTGGGCTACTCTTGTTCTGCTGTTGTTAGTGTGGCAGTCACTTGTAAAGAAGAGTGAAGTTTAAACATTAAGAAGAGCAAAAGCAAAACAGAGCCACACTGAAGCCACAGTCTGTGTTTTTCATTCTGTATACATAGTACAAGTATGTTTTTAAAAAATGCACATTTTCAACTCCATCTCCCACCAGTCATTGCAACGGACCAGTTGCACCAGTGGCAACAATTTCACTGGAGTTTCTCCAGGAATTGCAAAACTCCTTTCAAAAATGCTCTACATATTTGACATTGGACCATCACGATCCATGAAATAGCTAACAACAATAGCTGTGTTGTTAGCTATTTGTTGTTAGCTAATAAATGGATACTAAAATTTAAGTTCACTGAGATTCTGTCCTCTTCATACTTTTGTGGGTAGCAGAAAATAAAGAAGGTGATGATCGTTTTCAACCCAAAACCAAAACAGCTGTCATATACAGCATGGTCAAATGTCACACTGTGCACTTCTAAGGGTACAAAAGTTTCAATAGTTCCTTTCACCACCTTAGCGTTACTTAATTCCTCTGAAATACCGCTGAGGGCAGTTTTGTGCGGCTCTGAGTTTGTACTTGTTTCCAGGAAACAGTTTATATCTTAAGTATTTGGCACAGATGTCAAACCATTTTGAGATGGCAGTGGAAAATCTTCTGTTAAGCGTTATGCACGAATGCTAATGAGTACTTTAATGTTCAAATAAAGGAATGCTTTGTTTTTCAAGCACTGCTAATGCTAGTAAGAATGCAGCCATATTGCCTTTCTATCATTCACTGTAACAACACCACCAGGGGCAGTTTTTCAGCCCATGTTAAACGCTAGGCACTCACAAAGAGTCATGTACTTGATTTGATCGTAATTTTCATTTTACTTTTTAACGATAAACTCACTGAAAGTGAAAAGAGAAAACTGCAGTGCAGACAGGACCATGCACTGAATGTGAACACAACAGGGGAAAAAATTAAGAACTGCGGGTGTTAGCACGGCCTCATGAAAATGGACTTTCTCACTGACATCTGAGTGCCAGTGTGGGGCTTTGATTCTGTGCTTTCTGACAAGCTGAAGAACAATGCATTCTGTTTGAGTTAGACACAGTGTGAAGACACTGTTTTGAAGAAGGGAAAACCACACATGAGAAGTTTTTCCTGAGAAGATTACTGTGGGAGGTTAAGGCTAGGTGGGTATGTGATTCAGTGATTCAGTAACAATAAACAAAAAAACACAAGAAAAAAGGTTTAAAATAAGTGCCATCAGCTGGCATCGTCTTTCACTGTAAAATGTACTTGAGTGGAAAATATGTTGGATTTTCATTTTATGAAACTAATTGGCACTGATTTGTGTGCTGTAGAGTGCTTTTAAATGAAAAATTAGTCTTCGATTTCCATCTCTCCGCATTAGTTTCTCTCAGTTTTTGTTGTCAGTAAAAGCTTCAGCATATCGATCCCTTTGCCCTCCCTTTCATTGATGAGCAGGATATAAAAGCAAAGGCTTTTTGAATGAAGAAAATCTTTCACGATATTATAAATCTACGTTTTGCCATATATGATTAGAAAGTGTATAGATACAATATCTGTAAGGTGCTGTACTGTGCAAGTCTTGAGCAACTCCTCATTTCTTTATATTTCACTAGGTAAATGAGAATTAGGTGCAACCATTTATTGAGACATGCAAACAGAAATGGAAATACAGCACAGGCAAAGACGGAGTTTGTACAAGTCTAATGAACCTGAAAGTCTGTATAACCAACTGAACTATTTTGGGCATAGCTCACCAGTCTTTTTAAAGGACATTCAAAGCTCTTCTGTGGACGCTGGCTGCACTTTGTTCCATTGTCTCACAAAATGATCTCACACCTCAAAAGGAGCCAGTTGATAGGGTTTTAGGTAAGGCATTTTGGGCATGTTCTACTAGTAGGAGGCCCCAGGGCACACCCAGCACTTGCCGGGGAGATTAGATCTCTCGGCTGCCTTGAGAATCTCTCAGTGTCCCCTCAGATTTTAAATCTACTTCTTTAAAGACATGACTTTCCTGCTGTGTCAATTTTTTTTGTGAAACATTGCACACCAAGCTAAGGTATTCAGAGTTTTTCAGTTAATAGCTAGGAATCACCTTGTTGATGCTAAATTAATATAATATGCCTGTAAAGCTGGGTTATATTTGACATTTTTCATAGATTCAACAAAAGAATGCCAAAAATTAAGTGGCTATGGAGCTCGAATATTAGTCTCTGCATTCAGTGCCATAGACAGCATGTGATTGATGGACATAGTTAACTCATATCACTCATCGGTCTGTGGACTTGTGCTTTGAAGCCCATAGTTGAGCATTTTGACCATTGCCAATTTGGATACTGGACATGAATGGCAAAGTCTTAATGTTTTTTAAAACCAGGGAAACTGCATAGAGAATACAGACTTTAATGCTACTGTAAATCATGCCCACTACTTGAGCACTCAATGCACTTTATATAACATGCCTCATTTACCCATCCACACACACACTTTTTGCTTTACCTAAGTGCTTTCTATCTAGCATTCACACTCCGATAAATGCATTGGAGAGGAACTTGGGGTTCTTGGGTTTCTTGGGGTATCTTGCTCCAAGGATACTTTGCCAGCAAATGAACCCAAAGATCTTCTGATTAGTAGAGGACCTGCCCCACATCCTGAGTTACAGCCACCCATCATTATTTATAGAATCCAGTAAAGGGAGTAGTCCAATAGTACAATCACTTTTTTTCGCTTTAAAAACAACAAAAACAAAACAAAGATGTCTCCCCCTACTGGCCAACAGAAAAAAAAATACAGATGTCAGGTTACATTGGCTCCACTTTTCAGTCTCTGAATCTTGAATTCCCATTGTCCATATACAGTCTACTGAAGTAGACTGTCTTACTGTTTGAGAGCTTGGTTCATGGATGAAGTGGGCGGTCGGTTAGCTTCTACTACGGCACAAGAAATGAGTATCAGCGTAACTTCAAAATGTAATTTTTAATATGTTGTGGTGAGCTGGCTTGCTAAAAAGCTGGAGGGTGAACCACCATAGGCCTGGGCACAGTCACAATGGCAAAATAATGTTACGCTATCTGTTGTTGGTTTATAATTACCTATCCACATCCTTGGCTGACTGCTGAACCATCAAGTCAGGACAGGAAAGTATGTATTTACCCACCACTGCAGATAATAAGTGACCATAAAGAACCTGACCACTGTTTGTCTGGATGCATTTCCGGCATCTGTATTTTTCCATTTGTTACTTAAAGCTGTGGTTAGCCTGGCAGCTACGTTTGATTTGTGTGGGCTATTAACTAAAAATCCAAACCACTAAACAAGGTGTGATCAAGCTTCTGTACCAAAGCGGTGATGTAACACTTCCTCCTGTGTTTAACGGATACAAATCCAGCATGCATAATTACACCTGTAATTTACAACAGCTGAAACCTTTGATTTCACCTTGTATCTGAGCATGCTTCTGTACTGATTACATTATTATTATCATTTTCTAAACCATTCATTTAAATGTTGCAAGAGGAATTATTAAGAATAGGTTATGGAAGATTTAATTATTTGTCTACTAAGCCTGCTGCTTAGTCTCTGTAGGAGATTTCTCAACATGGAAAACTACTCAAAACATTTTTTTTTACTCTCAAATACAAAAAGCTATAGGAATGCAACATGATTGTTAAATGCTTCTAAGACTAATAAGTTCCTTCCTCTATTTTGAGTGTACTCAGTGACAAGTTTCTTGCTTCAGCACTGATGTTTATCAAGACGTCAGAGCTGTAGTTAACTGATTACGGGCGCTGCACAGCGACATAACAACATACCACTTGCTCAGACTTGCCGGCAGGAGCTGAGAACTGCCTGAGGAACTGACCATGACTACAGGGATTGGGTGTCACAAAAGGTGACTCACAGGGAGGCCGACTGAGGAAAAGAAACTCCCTGCATACGTTACTTAATCCACACACACCCAGACTCAAGACAGAACAATGGTGCAGAGATTTTGTTCATTGTGGTTTTACTTTTCAAGCGAAGTACTGGAGAACTACCCGAGGTGTGTGAGCCCTGATCCAGGAGCAGAGTGTCGACACTGTATGTAACAATGCCATTTTTCCATGAGCACACATTCCCATGAATCTTTGACCAGAGACAAGTAATTTGGAATAATGTAATGAGGCAGGAGCTTTTATAATCAAGTCCCTTTTAAATAATCATCATATTATTGCTTTAATTCCTCAGTGTTAGCTCAGCGAGTCTCATATATATAAAAGAACTTGATTTTCATATCTTGGTCATATTATTAGGAACAGGTTATTTAAGACAGATTTTTTTTTTATTGATTAAAAGAATGTAATGCACAGAAGAACTAGGCAAACTGATAACCCATTGGTAGTCTTAACTAGTTGTGACTGACAGTGCTTTAGCACACTGTGAAAGTTAATTGTTAGTTCATTGAAAACAGAAAAAGCAGTCACTTAAATCATTTCACTCAGCTGGGCCTGTAATAGTGTTTGTGGTTTATAATTATTTTACATCTAAGACAAAGAAAATCCATTTAGCCTGCTGATAGGTTTTAGGGGTGCTGGTAGGCAGGTCATCTTTGGATGAGCCATTTTCTCCCATTTCCAGTCTTCGTGCTGCTAGTCAGAAGAGATAACTATTTCAAGCTATCTCTTCTGACGATCGGCTAAATGGATACCTCCTAAAATGTCAGACCTTTTTTTGTTTGTTTGTTTGTTTTTAACTTTCCCAGGGATTAAACAGACATCTTTTCAAACTAAGGCTGCAGGGAGCGGACTGGAGGGGAGTCTGTTTCTCTAGGCACAGGCTTAATGGTTATTTCAGCAGGTGTCCTGTGGTGTTAGTTAATCAATTGCTGTTAAAGTCCTCTGCATGATATATAAACCTGAACTGGCCTTAAAAATGCTTTAAGGCTAATGGCATTTGGATACACCCCGACAGGGAGATTAGAACACTTTTCTTGTCACACTTGGTCATTTCAGTTTAATAGTCAGCAAATAAAGTAATTAAACTAAAATTCAGGTCGTCCCTAATCCATGATAACACACTGTATACTGTAAACAGACGTGCAATAGAGAATAAATTTGTCTCAGTCTGACACACACTTGGGTTCTGTGAATGTAAATGTTTGGAAATGCAACAAACATCTTTTATGGCTGTCTTGTTTATGTTAGACACATTATTTGCAGTCACCCAGCTCTTGAACAAAGTTAAACTGGCTGTTTGTGTTGTTGTCCTTTAGACTCGTTTGCGTCAGGTAAAATGCTTCAGTGATTGTGGCTTTGTTACCTAATAGCTCCTTTTTCATTACCAATTGAGTGCTGACCAAAAAGGACAAGGAATGTGACTTGTGTCAGCAAAATAAGTTTGGGTAGCTCCACCCTGACATTTCAGCCACAGGGGTTGAGATAAATGTGAGTAATCTTTCTAAGTTCACATGAGTTTGTAGGAGTCATCTGTGTGAAGACACTGCACATGTTTTATTTGATTTGCTGTTTTAAACCCATATTCCTGGCCACACATAACAATAAATAGAGTCACACTGTAAAATTCAAATGTATTGTCTTTGAGGAGTGCGGTGCCACTATTCCCGATGTATTAACAAAGCCTCTTTATGTCCGTCAATACGCTCAATTTTCGTCATTCTGAACTTTGTACCCAAAGAGAGAAGGGGAGTGGCTTTAGGTCTGAAACAGGTTTATGACTGCCTGTGAGCAAGTTTCGAGTCTGATAATTTGCATGTCAAAACTGGAATCCACACCCTCAACCTGCAGACTGCTTATCATGTTGAGACACCTCTGCTTCTTTGTCTTTTTCAGTAGGCACACATGAGTCTCTAAAGATTGAACATAAGTTGAAATTATGTAAATGTAAGCGGGATATTCTGGGAGCAGTCAAGAGGATTTTCACAGAGTCAGGAATCTAAATGTAAGTCACTGTTATTGAGTATAAGATAACATTGTTGTGACTAGCTCCCTGAGCTTTTGAAGCCGCTGAGAGGCATTCAGCGAGCGGCTGTAAAAATATCAAATGCCTCACTTTCACATGAATGAACACTGGGAGATTTGTGGTTAAATGTAAACAGAAAAAACAAGCCGTTGTTATGAGGTGTGTGTCCTATGATTAAATGCGTTGCGGTAACTGCTGCTCAGCCTTTTGACATTTCTGTTTACTATAAAAGCAGCACAACCAAGCCGCACACTTGAAGGAGCTTTGATAACTGAGATCTAACTCAAAATGTAAATAACTGCGCATGTATAAAATCAGAATGTACAAGAAAGCTGAAAAGGTACCTGAAAACAGGCATAAGAGACAGCTATACTTATCTGTATGTTGGCAGTGGTTCATGCTCTGCAACAAAGTCGGCAGTGAAAGTAAAATTTCCACTCACACTTTCCCGTAGAGGAAAGTAAAAGAGAAAAGGGTGAGTGCAAATTTGATTCTCTGCTCTCTACACTTAGCTAACATTAATGTGAAACTAGAGTGAAAAGCTTGAATGTTTAAATTGTAACACTCGTCTGTTCAGTCGGCACGTGTTTGCATTAATCTGGTGAGACCTGATTGGATTTATAATGTCAAATATAACAGGGAAGCACCTGGATCACTGAAAATAATGAAAACCGTGGGCTTTAAAGGCTACAGTGTATTTTTTAATTTCCTGTTGTCCAGTACTGATATTAACAGGGGCTTTAAGCTGTCTACTTCTCTATTTAGCCATGTCAATCTAAACTCTAAAGGCGCAAAAGGGCACCCCAGTTTGAAGCGATTCACATTTAAACATGGAAGGAGAAGATATGGTGTTCAGTATTTCAAAACAGCTTTCGAAACCAAAGTAAGTGTAAAACACAGACCGGATTTACCAGTGTACATTAAAAACCAATTAAATATAAATCTGCTGACAGCGAATTATCAAGTAGTTCCTGGTTTAGCAATTTTATTTTGTGTTGTTTATATAACATGGGCAAGCCGATGTATGAGACATTTACTACCCTCTTCTCAAGTAATCTATCATATCTTATTATTGAGCGCTACTGAGGAAATGCTGGTTAGCTATTCAGTAAACAGCTCTTCGTACAGCCCCTGATTTCTTTTTCTAGTGGTGAGCTCACCATCCAACCACGCTGGGTCTTCACGTTGATAAAAGTGACAGAAGTGAAAACAGGTTGGTTTTATTTACACTTCAACTGTACAGTGGAAATCCGTTGATGTGAATTTTTAAGTCTTTCAGGTTTCGAAACAGCGCCGTAAAAAAAAGATTATATGTTGTTGAGGCAAACTGAAATACTTTCAACGATTAGGGAAGACGAAGGCCTGCACATGCCATTAAAACAAAACATGTTGACCAGGACTATAGCTCACCTGGTTGAGAAGGCGATCCATATGCTGAGGTCTCCATCAGAGGCTCGGGTTAGAGTATGCTTTCCTGTCTGTAATGTGTTATGTAATAAGGCCTGGCAAATGGCTAAAATAAATCTTTAAACATGCCTTTTAATATCTTCATCACCTCATAAACTATCTAGAACATTAAATAATTTACTGTTTTAAATAGGAACACTGCCTATAATGTACTCTTTGACCTTTCCATGCAAACTGTAGTATAGTTTAACACTAACACCTTTCCGCGTACTGCATTACAGTTTACCTTTCCTCGTTAAGTTTGCCATGAGTCAACCGGTTCCACCCTGTTACACTGTTGCTCTCTGATCCTCTATCATTATGTCATTGATTTTCATTTTCTATTACAGGTCCTACTGAAAAAGTCTGGAGCCATGGAGTCTCCAGAGTTTTCCCTGTTGTCTTCCTTGCGAGGTGAATTTAAATCAGAGGATTTCATTCAGCCTCACTATAAGGAGTCATATCGGCTGGCAATTGATCGCCTGGTGAATGGCGGCAGAGACAGTTACCAGGAGTTCTTAAAAGGAGAACGGCTCGGGAGCTTTCTCTCCGAGGATGAGATCCTCTTCATCACTGGAAATGCGGAACAGCTCCCACCTCAAACCCAGACAGAGGAAATCAACGATCCCTCGGATACCAAATCATCCTCTGGGACATACTGGCCCATGCACTCAGATGTGGAAACTCCAAATCTGGACTTAGGGTGGCCGGAGGTTTTGCATGAAATGTTACAGACTAATATAGATCTGCTCTTTCATCCACCGAGACTAAACAGCCCAACAATTAAAGAAGTCATCCGGAAGCACATTCAGGATGCAAGACAGGTAATCAGAGCTAGCAGCAACAATGGACTGAGACATGCGGGCACGCGTTGATCACACAAGCATGTCAGAAGCACCTTTCTCCTTCAGGGAAAAGGAGTGTCTGCTGGGGCCAAAATCTGGTTCTGCAACTCACCATCATGAGAAATGAGTGTGTGAGCTATTCTTGTAGTAATTTGCATTACTGCATTATAAGAAGCAGTTTACACCTCAGTAAACAGCCTATGTCAGAAATCGTCATTAACTAGTTTTTCTTCTCAAAATTGTGCGTAGTGGACAATTGCTTTTTTGAAACTCTTGCTTTTTGCTGTGCTGGCTGTTAATTAAAGCAGCATGTTCACCAGAAAATGTCAGGAAAGTATCAACATAAGTTCATCAGACTGTTTCCTAAAGCTCCCAAAGCGCTAAAGAAACCATCCCCTCAGTTCTCATGCTCGTGAAGTGTAAAGAAAACTAAATTGGAATAAATCTTTAATAAAACACAGCAGCTGAACTGTCTCAAGCCTGTCCAGACAGCAACTTTTAATTTTTAAATAGTGCATATTTGAACATGCAATGGAGATCACACACAACAGGCACAACATGGATTAAGGTAACACTCAGTATAGTGACACATAGGTTCATTACATGCTACACAGTGTGATAGTGCTATTTCCAAAGTGTCCAGGATTTTCACCATCTGCATTATCATTAGGAACCTTTTATGTAACCTCACTGAACCTGAAGTGAAATCAAAGAACGAAGCAAAAGGGCTCTAGCTTGGTCCCACTCACAAAAATGTTCCAGGAGTGACTGAAATGGATTTAAGATCAATGGATGGCTGTGGCTCAGGGGGGTGGCTGTGGCTCAGGAGATACTGAATCCCAAGTTGGCCCTGATGCATCCGTTGGAGTGTGAGTGTGTGCATGACTGTTAGACAAAGTGCTTAGGTGTAGAAAAAGTGCCCGTATGAATGTGCATGTGATTGGGTAAACAAGGCTTGTGGTAGAAAGTGCTTTGAGGGCTCGGTTAGACTAGAAAATCGCTATACAAGTACCAGCCCATTTACCATTTAAATGTATTGATTATAGATAAGCACATGTAGGCGTTTATCGTGCCCCTTTTTCTTCCCTCTGGATCGATCAACATGGAATCATGTTGGAGACTTTCCTCATAAATGATTAATCTAATCTCATTTACGGCAATTAATCATTTATGAGCTTGTAGATGTCAGATTGATTTACTATTCACTGTTGATTTGTCCTTGCAGGTCATTGCCATTGTGATGGACGTGTTCACTGATGCGGATATATTCAAAGAAGCCGTCGATGCTTCAATACGGGGAGTCCCGGTTTATGTGCTTTTGGATGATTACCATTTGAAAAGTTTCCTGACAATGGCTGAAAATCAAGATGTGAAACTCCAACAACTGAGAGTAAGTTTAGGGTGTAAAGCATTCATTTGATGTTTTGGCTGGTCATGCATTCTTACATGCAAATATAATCTTCCCAGGCTTAAAATGTTTTTAAAGTTGACAGTAATTAAGAACAAAGTTCAAATAACTGTGTTTATTGGCATATACAAAGTGAAAAATTACCATGTTTGTTTTTCTTTAAATAGACCTTAACTCTAAAGTTTTAAATCTGGTTACTCCTGTTTTTGGGTGGAGTTGTAATTACTGGTGAGACATTACAAAGACTCAAACACACCTACAAAGTTCCTTTTAAATAGAAATGACAGGCCAACAGTAACAACAACAACTCGAGGATTCGACAAAATATCGTAATGGTTCTGTACAATGCGCATGCCTCTATCACATATTTATTTCGTCTTTGACATATTATTACCACTTGTAAAATCTGACAGTCATACATATGTTCTGACTTTCTCCTTTCACTGCTCTGATTGCAGAACATGAGGATACGCACCGTGAAAGGTCAGGATTACCGCTGTCGATCAGGAGCTAAATTTCATGGTGCAATGGAGCAGAAGTTTCTTTTAGCTGACTGTCACACAGCAATTTACGGTTCATACAGGTAAACATACAAAAAGCTTTCAGCACTATGTTTGTTCTGGTGCTTTACAAAATTTCTGTCACAGTTAGTATTTATTTTTTGTTTCAGCTTTTTGCTGTTTACTAATGTGAAAAGCTTGTAGAAAATGTGACTGCACTTATGGTGACAAAAAAGTTTCAGTATACCAGGTGTTGTAAATGTATCGTACTAGTGGTTTTCACTTAGAGTCTGTAAGTGCAAACCTTTAAGTGAAAGGTTTTCATTTAAAGTGAAAGCCTTTCAGTTTGAGACTTTCATGTTTTTTTCCTACATGGATAACAAATCTAAGCTGTAAACCAAGGGAAACAAATCACATTACAGTTTTTTATACAAGTATTTTCCTGTTTGTTTACAGTTTCACCTGGTCATTTGAGAAGATCAATCTGAGCATGGTTCAGATCATCACAGGACATCTGGTGAAGTCCTACGATGAGGAGTTTCGAACCCTCTATGCCCGATCGACGGTGCCGCCCGAACTGTGTCCTCCAGAGGGTTTGCTTCAACGAAACGGGTCACTCGGGCAACAGATTTTACCAAACTGTCATTCTGCTCCAAATCTTCAGCGGAGGGACATGTTGAGGCAAAGTCTGGACACAGTCTATCGGAAGACTCGTGAGAGGAACATTGGTCCAAGAGATTATGAAGAGAGGCTGGTTGAAGAGGAAGATTACAAACTTAGACCATTGATGGAAAATGGCACTGGTGTTCAGGAATTTCAATCGGTGGAGGAGATGAACTTCTACAAAAGGCACAGCTATGCTGGAGAGAGACAAGATGGACACGAATCCATCCCACAGAACATCAGGCCCAGAGGGAGCAACTGGAATATCTCTAGAGATGGAGCAAACAACTATGCTATGGATAATTATTTACAAGTGTCACAGATACACAGAAGTCACAATTTGCAGCCTTACAACGGAAATGACAAACGACTTCTGTCCAGGCAGCAGAACATGCCAACAGTGGAGAATATGTCCAAGTCCTATATGCGTACATTGAGGATCGAGTCATATCTTAATAATCCTGATGTCCCATTTGGGGACTCTTGCGACTATTTAGACCAGTTTGAACAACTGGACAAAGCTAGCCCCTTCATGCAGGGAGGGTTGAGGTCCTCTCTTGCTCTCAGGCCAACCATGCAAGAACAAATGGAGCCAAACAGATATCTACATACTTCTACTAGTCTTAGCCCAACAAAAAACAGTCATTTACACTACTCATCCATGCAATGGACTCCAACAGGAGCAGGCTATGATGCAGGTAGAAACCCTTACCATTCATATGCCAACCTGAGCCGAGCTAAAGACAGGCAAATAATCACGAACCCCAACATTTTCAGTGACAACTGGGTCAAAAGGCACAGTGTGGCAGATCCAAGATCAAGCACACACGAATCATCAAATCACATGTACAGTGCTTTTGTAAGGATGCAAGAAGGCCAAAGTGAAGCAGCAATGAATGCACTGAATGGAGGACATGGGTCAAATCTAAATGAAGATCAGAGATCTGTCTCCCATTATGATGTCAAGAGCATGACAAGCACAAAGAGTCCCAGTGGCCCCATTTGGCAGGAGCCACCGGCCAGGGCGTTGTCAGCAGCAGCCCTGGATGTGAAAACCAAGGATTTGACTGATAAATCTAACCACATGGGCGCTAAGAAAATCACATCTTTGCTGAACATACAAGAGAAAAAAGAGAATTCAATTAGGAACTCAAAAACACCAAGTCTGAGGTCAGCGGACAGCTCGGACACTCTAACTGCTGAGGATGAGGAGAAAACGTCAGTTATAGAACAAAAACATCTCCCAAGCAGAAGCATTTCTCTCAGTTCCTCCTCAGAGCGCAAGAGGAACAACGTGGAGGGCCTAAAATCTTTAAAATCGCGATTCCAAACTGAGAAAGAACAACAACCTCCGCAGAGCGCTCTCTCCAAAACCACCACCACACAGAAGAAACCCAGCATTTTTGACAAAAACACAAGGCCTGGATTTCACTCAAGCAGCTGGAGCAAAGACCGAGGAGGTGAGAATCGCCTGCCGAGCAGATTTGAGCCTTTCGGCTCATTGGAAAAGAAAACCTCTCTACGCACTCCACACAGCTTCAGAATCAAACAGTCCCCGGAGAAGTCCAAAAGCCTTCCAAAAGGCGAGGCAGCTATTGAACTCAACAGCACTCAGGCTGCCCGTGGACATCATGAAAACAAGCTGGAGAAATTCTTTCAAAGAGTGGGAAATTTTATACACAAGAACAAGTAGTGACAAGTATCTTAGCATTACGCACACTCTTCACAGGTCACTAATTACTAATGCACATGTGATGGGTAATGTTTATACATGTAGCTTTGCACTTTGCTGTTTTTGGCAAACAGAGTTTACGTCTTTACTGGTTTATAGGTGCACTGATGGATGCCATCGACTGGCAATTTGTATAATTTGGTAATACAGTTGTCAAGCTGCTTTTGTGTCTTTCTTCTACTTGAACTTCCTAACAAATTCACTGTCAGAATGTGTTTGGGGACACGTACCTTTTTGTTGTTTCAAAATGTCACAAATGTATAAAATGTATTGCTGCAAGTGTATACACATACCAAGGTGCTGTTACTACTGCCAAAGCATTATTCCACTTGAATGTTGACGGGTAAGTTACGGTATAAACATTGCAAATGCTACAGGTGTCCAAGATAAGACATGATGGAGCACATCCTGTGTCAGACAGATTTTACCGAATGCTGGGAGGGTGCAATACTTCTGTAAAACATGTGCTGTATTTTCTTAATAAAAAATTGCATCATTTTTAATATATTGTATTCAGGAAAATGAAGAACACTTCCTTTATTTACTCATCTGCTTTTAAGAGATTCTTTCCAAGAGTTTGTTTTATTTCATAGGTTTTTTGCCTTGAGGCAAAAGTCAATGTCCCATACTTGACTTGAGGTGCAGGTCTGTCTCTACGCAATATGTTCATATATTACTACATTGATTCCCTAATTTGATTATGTTGACACACAAACACTGGATGTACTCTATGCTCAGCGCTCGGGGCTGATGTGGAGCACACCACAGGAGTTACTGTGTATTCAATCACGCCACAATCTTTTAACCAAGTGGCAAAATGTTTGCTTTTATTTTATTCTCTTTAGGAAAAGCACTAAACTCTTTTAATGATATGACAACAACAGTATTTTTGTGACTTGTCAAGTATAATGATTCACTACATGAATAGCATAGGTTCAGAGATTCAGAGATTTTAATTCAAAACAAGCACCCAGGAAATAATGGTAAAGCATCCAGCGTACATGCATTTACACTTTGCCTCCAGTGTAAATGCATGTAAAGTGCAGCAATTCATCTCTCATTTTAATTATTCAAGTATTATTTCTATACAAATAATATCACCACTTAGAATTCAGTGCCATTTTAAATGTTAATTTTATTTTAATGCTGCTTTTCCGATGCCATTCCCACTTTGGTTCTCTTTATTTTGCCTTAGTCAGACTGATGGGACTGTGGAGGTAGATCCATACTGCTCTCTGTCTTTATTCTGATAGAGAAGTGCAAATGGTACATGACGAATATTGTATTTCTGTCTTACTGACAGAGCGCCACCCCCCACCCCAGGAATGAAGGTTTAGAAAAGATCAAACTGTTAAAAGAAAAATTGGTATAAATGCATAATCAGTTGGGAACTACCATTCCACTTTGTGGCTTGCCCGAACATGAAAAATTTCCCTACAGAACTTATGTCATGGTTTTGATATGCCTTCCTGAACTGTGAAAGAATGAAAGTGAGAAACAGAAAGACTTTAAGGCTTTCTGGAAAAACTGGAAAAAAGAGCACGCACACTGAAACTCACTGCTCCTTAAGCATAACCTAACATCTTTATGTTATAAGACTTATTTAATTTAAGGTTTATCAATAATAGCATAGATATAATAAATTGCCAAAATAAAAAAAATGTGAATAATAATTAGGAATGCTTTTCTTGTGTAACTGAGCCATTAAGATGGAAAAAAAGAGTTTCATAAACTGTGTGACAAACCTGTAATAACACCGTAGCATGTCCTCTGCTTCACTTCAGAGCGTGAACATATGGAAATGAGCCTGGTGTGAAGGAAGAACCTTAAGGTCTGCAGCTTACTTTGAAGCTCACTGCACAGGAGTCTTTGAAAAAATAATTCAATATGCTGAAGCTGCCAGCTCTGAAGCTTTGTTTAATTGCAGTATTCCTGAAATTATTTTTAAAAAATATGGAAAAAGCAAGAAATTCTTATTGTAAAACAAAATTACACTATTTAACATGTTTTTTTATTATCACATGTTATTGAAGACAGTTGGTCAACCTCATTAAAGTCCACATTTAAAGATGTATAATTTAGATTAGGTAAAGAAAAAAAAACAGATCAAAATAAGTAAGCAAGACAATGAATACTTAAACAAGCCTCTTGTTTTTTAAATATAATACTACCTTTAGGATGAAACCTCCATTTTTTCTCAGTGTAAAATAAACAGGCTCCGTTTAATGTCTGTTTGTTGCTTTTTAATGTAATTTTTTTAATAAAAAAGCTTTAACATGAATTTTTCTATGCGACTCAGCACATTCTAGTGTTTCTCAAGTTTATGTAAAAAGCTGAGAAAGACAGCAAACTCTGAGGTTGGAAAATGAAGGCAAGGTGCCAAAAACTGCAGTTTCTAACACGATTACTAGAGTCTAGCTTGAAAATCAAGTTCATCCCCACTCCACTAACGTTAAAATGGCAGAAATCACATAACCTCCCCATTAAAAAAACATACAAACAAAAAAGCCCCAATGAAAAGAAAGCAAAAAACAACCACCTCAACAAAAATATATTTACATCCTGGTAAAAAAAAAAAAAAGGGGGGGGTGTTACCTCCTCTTCCTGTATGAAGTATTATACAGGATGTGTTTATTTTAAATAACTGACGCGTGCCACTTCTTTTCTATTCTTAGCTCATAAGTTACAAAAAAGTGTTCTTAGGAACTGTTCAGTTTCTGAGGAAAGTCAGTTTTGTTTGTCTGTGTTTAACTTTCTATTCCACATGTAATTGTCGCTATTCTTCTTCAAATTATTCAGTGGCAGAGTTGGACACTAACTAAACATTCAGGATTTGCTTTTCTTTAAACTCTTGTAGATTTCCACTAAACCCAGCTAGCTGCACTGACATGCACTGACCAGAGCCGTGCACTACGAAGCAGGATTTGAACCTATCCAAGTAACTTCAGTGTTAACCCTCAGTTTTCTATACAGATGGGCAGATCGATCCACATATCGATAGTATCAATACCAACAACGGTATCAGATCGATACTAACACAACTGGATTGATACTTTGTTTCTGTCCTCAAAGTCTAGTATGTGAGGAGGGGGGGCTGGAGCTTATCCCACCTGTCCTAGAGCGAGAGGCAGGGCACACCCTGGACAGGTTGTCAGTCTATAGTAGGGGTAAGACAGAGAGACAGCAAATTAATCACACTCACATTCACACCTATGGGCAATTTAGAACCACCAATTAACCTAAACCCAGTGTTTCCCACTGAACTGTGTTAAATTAATTTTTAATTATTTTTTTTAAATTAAAAATATTGTCACGTCAATTCTTTATAGCCTGTGAAGGTTCTCATTCATCCAGGTCATCGTAGTCAAAGGAGTTTGCAAAGAAAAGCGTCTGGACTTCTTTGAGTTGCTTGAAGACGTTTCACCTCTCATCCGAGAAGCTTCTTCAGTTCTAAGGTCAAATGGCCGAGAGTCCCAGATTTAAACCCAGTGGGAGTATCCCCCCAAGGAGGGACAAAGGACCCCCTGGTGATCCTCTAATCACATGCCAAGGTGTGAAAGCGGGTGTGGGACCTAATCAGCCAAGGTTTCGGGTGAGCTCATTGTGAAACCTGGCCCCACCTTGTCATGTGAATTCCTGAGGTCAGATGGCCCAGGATGTGAGTGGGCGTTAAGTCGTCTGGGGAGGGAACTCAAAACTGGATTATAGATGGCAGACAGTTGGTGTCGTAAACCACCGCCTCTGTTCAAAGATGGTCGCTCACAGTGGACATAGATGGCTTCTTTCACTCCTCTTTCAAACCATCTGTCCTCTCTGTCCAATATGTGAACATTGGCATCCTCGAAAGAGTGACCTTTATCCTTAAGATGCAGATGGACTGCTGAGTCTTGTCCTGTGGAGGTGGCTCTTCTATGTTGTGCCATGCGCTTGTGAAGTGGCTGTTTGGTCTCTCCAATGTAGAGGTCTGGGCATTCCTCGCTGCACTGTACAGCATACACCACGTTGTTCAGTCTGTGTTTTGGAGTTTTGTCTTTTGGGTGAACCAGTTTCTGTCTGAGTGTGTTGCTGGGTCTGAAGTACACTGGGATGTCGTGCTTGGAGAAAACTCTCCTGAGTTTCTCTGATACACCGGCTACATAGGGGATGACACCCGCTTTCACACCTTGGCGCATGTGATTAGAGGATCACCAGGGGTCCTTTGTCCCCCTTTGGGGGGATACTCCCACTGGGTTTAAATCTGGGACTCTTGGCCATTTGACCTTAGAACTGAAGAAGCTTCTCGGATGAGAGGTGAAACGTCTTCAAGCAACTTAAAGAAGTCCAGACGCTTTTCTTTGCAAACTCCTTTGAATTCTTTATAGCCTATGGACATTTAAACAACAGTAGCTGACCCAAAGCCCTTTACAGACAGGCACATTTACATTCCAGCTCTCTAAAAAAATGCAGGATAAATATTTAAGAAAACTGTACTAACTAAGCTTTGCTACACTGTTGTGTTGGTGTTCATTAAAACGTGTTCAGAATTTAGCAAATGTACAATGATTCACACACCCCTCTCCCCTACATAAGCTCCCTTTATGGGTTAAAAGTATCTGTATCGGTATTAGTATCAGCAATATTGCTCACAGTTTACTTGGTATGGGATCGATACCAAAATCTGCAGTATCGCACACCACTAGTTTTCAGCGTTACAAAGGTGGCACACTTCTTTTGGAGAGTGCGTTGCCATGGTTACGCTGCAGCCCTTTACCTGTTTCAGAGTGAATTATGTTCAATATTAAAGATTTTCTCCCCCTCTGGTTGGATGCAAACAATTTTATACAAATGTTATTGTTCTATATGTCTTAGTATATGATCTTAAAACAGGACACCTATCTATACTAGCTGGCTGTGCCTTGTTAGAAATTTGTACTTTTACTTATGTATACTTGACTTCTGTTTTTATATTTAATCTTTGCTCTCAGACACTCAAACATCACAAGAGCTAAAGAAAAAAAAACCATCCTATGCACATCCAGCAATCCATCACATTCGACAATGTCTACTAAATGTACACAGTCTTCTTTTTGGATGGCTTTCCTTACTGGCTTTAAGTAGCCTGAACTTAACCCTAGCCTACTACAGCAGGTCTTTTCCAGTCTTACTGAGCAAAGTGCACACATTCATACAGCATTTTTCAAATTCAAATTTTATTTGTCACATACACAGTCATACACAGTACGATATGCAGTGAAATGCTTATACAACTGCTCGTGACCTAAAGAAAAAAGAAAAGGCTATGAATAAGATAGGAAATAAATATGAAAAATTAAAAAGGGTAAATTTAACTAGGAAGGAATAAAATAAAATATATATATATGAGTTTGTTGAAAATAGAATAACTCTACAACACAAATTAGAATGAAGGGCAAATTTAACTGGGAAAGAATAGGATAAAAAATATATATGGATTAAAGTTTAAAATAAAATAACTGTACAGCAAAATACACAATACACAGTATAGAAATATACAAGAATGTATGAAGAAATATAAATATATATACAATAACAGCAGCATTTTACAAGTATTAAATGGAAATGAAGAAATATAATGTCCAGTGTTGTGCAAACCACATTGTAGGTGTCTTGTGCAGTGCAAATATGCTTAAAGTGATTAAGTGTAAACAAAGTCCAGACTGTCCAGTGTGTGTATGTAAGAACCATATGTGTGGGTCAGTACTGTGTGGTGGTGTGATTGAGAGACCGTATCGCCTGCGGGAAGAAGCTCCTCCTCAGTCTCTCTGTGTTGGTCTTCAGGGAGCGGAATCGCTTCCCTGACCTCAACAGAGAGAACAGTCCGTTGTTGGGATGGCTGAGGTCCTTCACGATCTTCCTGGCCTTGGTCCAGCACCGCCTGCTGTAGATTGAGTGCAGGTCAGGGAGCTCGGAGCGGATGGTGCGCTCAGTTGATCGCACAACCCTCTGTAGAGCTCGTCTGTCCTGCATGGTGCTGTTCCCGAACCAGGTTAGGATGTTTCCCGTCAGGATGCTTTCTATGGTGCACGAGTAAAAGTTCCTGAGCACCTTGGAGGGCAGTCGGAAGTCTCTCAAGCGTCTGAGGTGGTAGAGACGCTGTCGGGCCTTTTTCACTACGCTGTTGATGTGACAGGACCATGACAGGTCCTGCGTGATGTGAACTCCGAGGTATTTGAAGCTGTCCACTCTCTCCACTGGGCACTCGTTGATGACGGGGGTCTGGTAGTTCCTCTCCTGCTTAGTACTGAAGTCCACTATCAACTCCTTTGTTTTACTGACGTTTAGAAGGAGGTTGTTCCTCTGGCACCAGGTCTCCAGATTCCTAACCTCCTTCAAGTAGGCCGTCTCGTTGTTGTCAGAGATCAGGCCCACCACGACGGTGTCGTCAGCAAACTTGATGATTGTGGTGGAGCTGGTAGTGGCCACACAGTCATATGTGTACAAAGAGTACAGCAGAGGGCTCAGAACACACCCCTGGGGGGCTCCAGTGCTGAGAGTGGTGGAGGCTGAGACATGTCCGCCCATCCTTACTGCCTGTGGTCTGCCAGTTAGGAAGTTGGAGATCCACTGACGCATAGATGAGCTGAGTCCCAGGTGCTCCAGCTTGGTGGTGAGTGTGGAGGGAATTATGGTATTAAATGCAGAGCTGTAGTCGACGAAGAGCATTTTAACATAATTCCCCCTTCTAGTGTCCAGGTGAGTGAGTGATGTGTGGAGGAGATGAGAGATGGCATCGTCTGTGGAACGATTTTTCATAATGTACTACTGTAGACTACACTGCTTTTCCTGCCACAGACACTCACGCTGCTGCTTTGGAAACTGTGTTGCTTTCATTCTGTTTTCTAACCCTCTGTGTGTAACCTCTTCATATTTTTCTAAAATTATAATTTTATCTTCTTTTGTAAAATCAGTCGCTCTGGTTCCAATAGATATATCTCATAACTCATAACGGAATCCCTTTCATGTGAATGTGCTGATTACTAGATTGGGAAACCCTGGGTCGAATTATTTAGTTGATAACCACCTTCGTGCTACCACTTGGCTTCTTTGGCAGTGTTTGGGTAAGTGAAGCCAGATAAGGAAAGAGATCCTGGGTATGTTAAATTTGCTTCATAGTGCACAGTTCTGATTCGTCTAAAAAAAATGCAAATAAGCTGATAGACAAGTTGCAAAATTTAAGGCTTCAAAGGGCAGTACAGTAACCAGCTGCTATTATCACATCGCAGAGGCTTCACTGTCTGTTTTCTACAGAGTGTGAAGTCTTTGTGATCAGATTTAGAAATGTAGCCTGTCAGTGCAAAATCCAGATTAAATTTTTAGCAGGACACATTTGAAACCTTGTTCCTTTACCCTTTGCCAACATTATCAAGCACACCTCTTACAATCACAATACCCATAGTATTTATAGTGCTGGGTTGCATAAACAACACTGCGTCTATCATTAGCACATTGTACTTTATCCTTTAATAAAACATAAAATCTAAATCCACCTATAAAGGCCAATAGAAAAAATTGTAATCATATGGTTAACCTCGATGACCTTCCATACACTCTTGAGGCAGAGTACTTAACCCAAGAACATCCAACCCCTTTGAAAACACTTGAAAACACATTTTTCATACACATTTGTGTGGGATTTGTGATGTGTTAATATGTGCGTTCCCCTTGAGAATAAATAAAGTAAAATTCAAGGCAATCCTACCATATCCCATCGTATTCAGTCGTTCTTTTCCACATATATAAATCTAATTTTGTGGTTCAAACTGGCTTCTTGCAATAAAAGCACACAAATATCTGAATTAGTTATCCAAAATAATCATTTTCATCCACATTAGTTATTTATTTGGACCGACTAGTTAGTGTTTTCTCTAATTTGACAACAGCCCAACTAGGCCTATCTAAACAACCAGACAAAACTGGCTATGACTGCAGCTAAACCCTTCATCACGAACAACAGCACTGCTAGCAAGAATGAAGGAAAAGCTGAGTTATATACCAGCAGCTTACTGCAGCAAATTAGCAGATACCCTCACTCCCCTGACAAACCTGACTGAGTGACAGAATTGCTGCTGGCAAGTAACAAACAGGCAGGTATTACACATTTTCAGATACAGAAACCTGCAACTCCTGAAGAATCGTTACTCTGTGCCATCCTATCATATCCTAAATTAACCCATTAAATCTTATCCTGCAAGTCTCTTCTGCCCTATCTTAATGTAAAAAGCCCAAGCAATATATTCAATAACAATAATCTCAATATCTGATGCAATACAGGCATAATAGATCCTTCTCCTCTTCCTACTCCTCATCCTCATCTCCATTCACTGAAGATGCTCTAACTTTTGATGGCAGTCATGAGCAGTGAGACTTTGAACTATTTGGCTACAGCAAGCAACAAAAGCATATTCTCCACCTCCCTATCCTGAGCCCGGTGATGCTGTTGGTATGTCTTTCCATCTTATTGTAATGCAGTCCACTTCCAGCTGTAAAATTTGCCACAGGAGTGAATAGATATGACCTGATTAGATTATTGTTGTTAGTGTGTGGGAGGGAAAGAGAGGCTCTTGCTTACATGGTCCCTTGAAAGCCCGATTGCGTCCTGAACACTATAGATTTTGGAAAATTTAACAGACGGCTGTGTCTGCATTAGAGATTAGCTTTGAATGGCCAGATAATAGAGGCATTGTCTTCTTGTAAGTCTTTAGAGAAGAACATAATTGTGTCCCGTTAATCCATTTAGGAATAAGATCAGTAGAATAATCTTGATTGAGTAGTTTTTAATCTGTTAAACTATTCGAACAAACATGTTATAGACTGCTCCTATTATTCTGCATAGATTGCAGAAGTTTGGATGTGAACTTCACTCGGATATGACGTTTTCACATTATTCACAAAGATTCACTGTTTGAAATTCTGCACATGCCATATTTAGAGGTTTCCACAAAATGTTTCACAGCAGCATATAAAAGAAGCTGATTCAACAGCAGCACAGGGTTGCAATAAAAAAAAAACATCTCCGAAACACTGAATAGAAAAGAAGGTGGGCAAAAGAATAGATGCTTGACAAAGGAGGACAAAAAGATTCTTTCTTTGCCACCCTCGAAGGTCAGCATTAAGGTGATGTGTCTTTGCTGACGCTGCTGAACTCTCTGTTTTACAGGTACCATTTATTTTATCTCTTAGCTTTTTCTTCAGTCTAAACACTCTGATGTACCTG
Organism: Oreochromis niloticus; assembly: GCF_001858045.2. NCBI lineage: Eukaryota > Metazoa > Chordata > Actinopteri > Cichliformes > Cichlidae > Oreochromis > Oreochromis niloticus. The sequence continues at coordinate 19,744,092 of NC_031978.2, forward strand.
TTGCTCACTTTTCTTTTAGTTTCGGTTGTTCAGTGTGTGTTTTTGCGTGAAGGGACTATTAAAATTGTATTTTCTTTGTCAATTTTGAAATACCTTTCTTAAAAGAAAGCTCTCTTTTCCCGTACAGGCCACATAAAACTGACAAAGGCTGATACGCCATTAATCAAAAATGTTGCTTCTTTAATCATCACAGATGTTTTCACCTGCACTTACATAATTGGAAAAGATTTTAATGATTAATCAGCCTTTACAAACATAAACTTGAATTAGCCTAAGTAAAAACAAAGTGGGCCTCTGTAGTGCTTCCTACATCGACATTCATATTAAAAATTCACTAATGATTGATGCCTTTGTTAATCATTAATTTAACTTTAATTTAATTAAAAAGAATTCCTTCATTTTCATCAGGTATTTGTTCACATTAGGCAAACAATGCAGGATGCCATGAACAACCGTGGAGCTCAAAAAACTGGAAAACACACTTAGGCAAGAACTGATGTCTCCGTCACATAATTCCTGAGGTGGGACTTGGAAGAGGGAAAAGCACAGATTGTGAAATGCCAGTAGCTGAGAGGGTAAATGACCTCTCTTTTGTTGCAGATAACTAGGCTGAGGGGTATTTTAAGACATTTATGGTCTCTTTAACCACCTGTTTACTCTGAGCTCACTGGCCTTCTTGATTACCAAAGGACAAGAAGTCTATTTATACAGTTAGATGTAGTAGAGAGAATAAGACTGCTAGGCTGAATGGCAGGGCTCTCTCCCCAGATTGTCCATGGGTAAAGAGCCACAGACTAGAGAATTATCCTGGTATGATTACTGTTCAGGGGAAAGAAGCCAGCAACAGAATGAGTTTGAGCAGTTGGGAGGTTGCTGACAGAAAGTTGAAGATTAGTGGTTGAGACTGAAGAGTGCAAAGAAACTTGAAGACTGTTGGCTGAAGAAACGCCAGGGCAAAGTGTAACAAAGCTCAGCCAGTGCAGGAGTGGCTCAGGGGCTGGCAGCAGGCAACAGTTGGTTGATTCTACAATCTGGCAGTCCAGTGGTGCAAAAGAGTGGTGGCGCTGCAGCAGGTGATTGGATAATTAGAACCCCTGAAGCCCCTCCTGTATTATAAAAGGCGCAGAAAGGGAGGAGGGGAGTGGATAAGAGATGTCCACAGTATGGGGAGGCAGGGGGAGGCTTTTCTGAAAGAAACAAAAACAGTTATTTTATTTTATTTTTTGATGTATGAGAAGTTAGAGTTGAAATTCTCACTCTGACTGCTGTGTTTCACAGCTTCACCTCTTTATTATGAGCCTCTTGCTTTATTCTTCAACTTTCATGTGCACGTATAGATGCACGCACACATACACAAAGATACTCAACATAACTGTGAATCAAAGGCTCTAAACACGAAGTTTAGGAACAGTCTCATTTTACACAGAACACATACTGTAGCCCATATGTATTATGAATTATAGTAGGTGGAGCTGTAAGTAGGTTATTGCTGCTAGACAGACAGGTGTCAGACAACTGTGTGAGATCCAGCAGTGAGCACGGACCTGTGACTAATGGCTCCATGTGGTTCTATAATTGCTTTCTGGACCAGATACTATACTTTTTGTTCACTGTTTTTGATTCGGCCATTATGGTTATTTTAATAGCTGCATCTTTAATGAGCTGTCAAAAATTTTAATTAAAATTGTGCATTTCACCCGATCATTTTAAAAGACAAACTTTCTTAACATGAAACTTTTTGCTAGGTCAGACCTGCTGTGTTTTTTTGGGGGGGAAATTCAAAATTCTGTGTTTAGCTGTGACTCAAACAAAACTGCATCTTACATACAAATTTTGGTGACCATTGTATGTTTGTACTGGCAATATACGTTGAATGTGAAACATGTGAAACAAACGCAAATGGACAATATAACATTGTATTTGCAGGCACTGAAAAAAAGATCATGTTGGTTTTACTTAATTCAATACTGGAAATTGGTTGTGCATAATTGTTTTGCTTTGGCAGAAACTTAAACAACTGAGTTAAATCAACACAACTTATTCATGTTCAATAAACCTTTGCATTTTCTGATGATAAAACGTGATTGAAACATGTTTAGATGAAATAAGGTGAGCTCTTGGAATATTTTAATCCTTCACAATTTTGTCATGTTATTCCAACATTATTCAATAGCTTTTACCCCAATACTACTTGGTCACATAAATACTACATATTACATAATGTTTAACAAAGTCTAGAGTCTGGTTAACATAAAAGTTGAATAGATTTACAGCGACTACCATCGTCCTATCTTTATCCAGGTTGCACGGGGGCTGGAGCATAACCCCGAAGTGATATGTTACGGGGCTGGGTACACCCTGGACAGCTCACCAGTCTATCACATACACTGAAAAAAAGGGATTGGCCAGCTCTTGGATTTATGTAAGGATCTTGCGTGTATTTAACACAATTGCCTCATGGTTTAAAGTTAAGTGTAACTATATAGTGTAGAAAATACATAATATGCAGAGCGGGTAGATTAAATTATTCATATCATGTTCGAGTGAAGTAAGTCAATGATATAGCAATGTTAAATCTCGCGACACTGCATGGGATTTCAGTCTTGCATGCTTTGGATCGTGGTTTGAGTCAAGTCGAACAGCCGCCTCTACTTTTTTTGGTATACCAAAAGAAGTAAATTGGGTAGTTGTTACATTAAAAAAGTCTAACTTGTAAATTGAACACTAAATTTTCATGTTTCTATCTTGAACGTAATTAAATCATGTAGGATCTGTACGAAATTCAACAACTTAATTTGTTCTTGTTGAGATGACATGATACAATCTAGTAGGAGTGGTTAATTGCTGGACTCATGAAATTAACAAGATCAGCTGAGATTTCAAACTGCAGGAAAATTTACTAGAGTTATAAGAGGCAGATCACTACACACACACAACGTGTATGCTATTGTTTTTTATTGTGGTTTAACCTGTCAAGGACAAAAACATACAGAAAATTCTGCATCAAGCCTTGAAATCATAGCTTTCCTACTTTTGTCAACCCTAGATTGGTGACATGGTGGTTAGCGCTGTTGCCTCACAGTAAGAAGATCCTGGGTTCAAATCCACAATATGGCTAGTTTACACTGGTTTCTCTCTGGGTATTCTGGTGTCCTCCCACAGTTAAAAGTCATGCAGTTATTAGAGTTAGCTTAGGTTGATTGGTGATTCTAAATTCACCGTGAATGCAAATGGTTGTTTGTCTCTATGTGATTGACTGGTGAGCTGTCCAGTTTGTACCCTACCTTGTAACCTAGGCCCCTGCAACCAGGATAAAGATAGGATGTTAGTTCTTGTAGATCCATTCAACTTTTATGTTAACCAGACTCTAGACTTTGTTGAACATTATGTAATATAAAGACAACATGTAGTATTTAAGTGATCAAGTAGTACTGTGGTAAAGGTTATTGAATAGTGTTGAAATAAAATGACAAAATTTTGAAGGATTAAAATATTCCAAGAGCTCAGTTTACTTAATCTAAACATGTTTCAATCACTTTTTATGAACACAAAATGCACAGGTTTATTGACTATGAATAAGTTGTGTTGATTTAACTCAGTTGTTTAAGTTTCTGCCAAAGCAAAACATTTGTGTGCAACCAATGTCCACTATTGAATCAAGTAAATCCAACATGGCCTTTTTTTCAGTGTAGAGACAAACAACCATTTGCATTCACATTCACGGGTACTTTAGAATCACCAATTAACTTAGCTCTAATAACTGCATGACTTTTAACTGTGGGAGGAAATCAGAATACCCAGAGAGAACCCACTGCAAACTAGCCAGATTGTGGATTTGAACCCAGGACCTTCTTGCTGAGAGGCGAGTTACAAGTTAGACTTTTTTAAATGTAACAACCACCCAATATCTTTTTATCGGTATACCGAAGAAAGTAGAGGCGGCTGTTTGACTTGACTGAGATGGATGCCTTCCTCAAACCACGATCCAAAGTGTGCGAGATGAAATCATGTGCGGTGTCGCGAGATTTAACATTGCTATATTATTGACTTACTTCACTCGAACATGATATGAACAATTTAATATACCCTCTCTGCATATCATGTAGTTTCTACACTATATAGTTACACTTAACTTTAAAGCATTAGGCAATTGTGTTGAATACACGCAAGATGCTTACATAAATCCAAGAGATGGCCAATCCCTTTGTTTCAGTGGGGCGCTGATGAATACAGGAACAGATGTAATATTTGGGACAATATTCCTGCAAAGTGTCGTTCGGATTCACCCTGCAATTAAGGAGGAAAAAGGGTGACATACATGTACAGACATACATCTATTATCATTATATTATAATTATAGTAAAATATTTTTATTATCATTCCACAGACTTTATGCAAAAGATGGCTGCAGCTACCATGGTGTCAGTCATGGGTTTCTGTCTCCCATTTTAAAACTTTTGGCCATTTCCATCTTGTTTTTTAAGATGTTTTTTAAGGTGTGAACCTGAAGTCAAGAAAAAACGAAAGTCACAAGGTTGACCCCTCCTTTACTGTCTGTTTTCCGCTTAAAAGCACAACAATTTACTAAATGAGTTTCATGATTTAGTAAATGTCACATGGAACAAAGAACTGAGACAAAAAAAGAAGAATAGTCATCAAAGTAATTATTGAAGTCATGAGTTATGTGAGAAGTAGGGTAATTTTCTCTTAATGTTTTTTTGCAATCATCACTTCCTAGAAGAAATGCAGCTTTAGCTTTTTAAACCCCCAGCCTCTGTCCATTCTTTATATACAGTCTGTGTGTGGTATTTAGTTGTCAGTTCATACTGAATGAGACTATAGGCTGTGTCATATATCGGCCATTAATCAGCAACAGTGGGGATTTATTGCACCCACAGCCATTATATGAGGTGGAGACATTAATGAGAAAAGCAGGCAAGGTAATATAAAATGGTAATGCATAACTAAGAGTAACACAACAGGAATAAAGGTCCTGCTGAAATGAGTTTAGTCAAAGCCCACTAAGATATACTGTATAAAATTACATTTATAATTCTAAGAACCATTCAAGAACAAAAGAGCTTAGAGTCAGTTTAGCAGAAATTGTAGTAAATCTAAAATTTACATCCACCCAGAAAAATCCAATACGGGTCTAAATTTTAATCTCTGCCATCTCTTCCCTAAGAGTACCCAGACGTTGAGACATGCTCATACATGCATAGAAAGTTGAATGTTGCGAAAGGGATTTGGCAGATATAATCAGAACCAACCAAACCTGCAAATCATGACAAAGGGGGGAATTTTTTTTTTAAAAAAACAACAGACGATGAGTTCTGCATTGATGTCATTTCTCAGTATTTACTGGAATCCTGATTATGGATCGTTTTTAATATCTCTGCAGGGAGATACGTTGTAATGTATTTTCACTCCATACTATTCGATAAATGTTGAGATAATAACAAAAATCAGAAACATTTAAGGTCATATAAATAAAAAAAGCGCTTAGATTCTGTATTTTCAATTAAAGAACAGGCTGCCGTGGATTATTGTATTGCACATTAGGGATTTTTGGTTAACTGAATTGGGATTCAGAGCCTGAGGTTGGCATTTTAACAAAAAATTGGATAACATGCTGCTTAGTTGTGATTATTATTTAACGCTGGACTTTATCTGATTAGCGGAGCACCAAAGGCAGAATATCTGATTCATTTTTTATTTCTTTACAGTTAGGATACTTTAGCAAGAGCTCAATTTCAATACTGAATGAGTATAGATCCTGGGTGTTATAAATTTTATGAGCGTGAGCTTCAGTCACATATTTGGTGAGCAACAACCAACATATAAACTCAAAAAACATGGCAAGAATAAAAAAGAGAACCTTAGAAATATTTTTGTTTAAACTGACTCGACTGATACTTTACACCCATTTTACAATACAGTGTGTGAGGTTTAACATTAGGTACTCGTTACCAAAACGTTTCATTAAACAAGGCCTTTAACTAGAGATTGAGACCAATATCTCATTTGGAAAGTGTTTGCTGAAACCAAATAGAGAGTGAGCAGTAGCGCCTAGATGTCTTTACAAACTGAGAAGCCTCCTGCTGGCAACAAGAAGCAATGAATGTTTAAAGCACTTAAATGCATCAGGACTAAAGAAACTACACATGATCACTGAGCAGTATTTTACATGTTTCACATGTGTTTGTATTGAAAGATGTGCCATTTCACAATTGCTCATATCAGCTTTTTAAGCAAAAAGAACATTTTTTCACTATTATAATTTGATGTTGTGCCTGGATTCTGCTGGTTTGGGGGTTACAACTTCTAATATTCCTGTTACTGCTATTGATTTTACCTTTGACATCTTTCATCCCCTGGTACTGCTCAGTTTTCTCGTGCTTCTTCTTTATGATGTGATAAATGCGGCAATCCCAGCTGATGGAAAATCAAAAGGAATTTCTCTGATGTGTGGCTGATTTGCTGTCAGCCAGGATTCCCACATCTATAACCACTGCAGTCTTCTGCTGCTTGTCAGCCACCACTGTGTTTGGTTGGTTGGCCAGGAGCTGCATGTCTGTCTGGAAGTTAAGGTCCCACAGCACCTTAGCCTCTTTGTTTTCAATCACCTTAGCTGTTGTCTCCCATCTGGAATTGGAGCCTTCTAATCCATATGTGGCACGGATGTTTCTGTATACTATCCCAGCTGCTTAGTTGTGCATCTCTGTGTACGCTGTCCCATCTTGCTTCTTGCATCCTGCTACTATGAGCTGGACTGTATCCAGGGCACATTTTTGTACTGCCTTCAACCTGAGTCCTGATGGCTATGGTAGATTCCTACCCCTGTGGATTTGGTGCTTAGGATCTTGTGCTTGCATGATCAAAACATCTTTCCTGTCCTTTTGGTCAGCCTTTTCGAGCATTTGGGAGTATTTCTCAATGTCAGCCACTTCCTCCGTCTGTCAATAGCACATTAAATGCAGGGTCTTGGTCTTGCACCACACTTCCTCCTTTTGTTTCTTATCACCATCTGTCTTCAGCTGCCTGAGGCACTCTTGTAGCACCTCATCTCAAAGGGGCCATCTCCCTAATGTATTCTCATAGCTCTGACACCCACTAGTCCCCCTTTTCCACTTTTTGTGGCTCAGAGCCATGAGGTGGAAACATCCATGCAAACATCTGCATTGTGAGGAACTTTCATGTTTTGACATCCATGGCATTGATTTCCTCCTTTGGCCTCTTGCTATTCCAGCTGGGTATCTGATGACCAGTGAGGCCTATGTATTGATTGCTTAAATCTTATTCATGCTGTTGATTTGACTTTTCAGCTCCCATTTCACTCTGTGGGAGTAACTGGCTATGGCTGACCTTTTGCAGCTTCATCATTGTTCCCATTAGACTTTGGAATACCAAGGTGCTTGTAGCTGTTTTTTTCAATAATCTGCCAATATATATATGTACACTCTCTCCAGTATACATATAAAGCATTTTTATATACAGTATATAAATAGAATAACAAATGATACAGATAGTTTGTTTCATATTGCACATATTGCAAGAATAAAAGACTGGTGATTTTTTAAACAGCTCAGTGTTGTCAGGTGTCTAAATGAAGACAAAAACCTAGCTGAGCTGATCGATACAAACAAAAGATTGATCTATTACTCTCAAACATGAAAATGAAAGCCGACTTTGACAGCAGCTCACTCCTACATGACACAAAATTAATGGATCAGACTCATGATTTCATAGCTGCTGCCTACTCATTACTGCAAATAATCTTCTTATATTTGAGTGCAAATATCATCATTTTGTCTACAGTCTTAGGTGAGCCCACTGAAGAGAAGCTTACCTCCATTGTGTTTGACATTGTTTTGCTGGAGGCTTGGTTCCTAAAATAATGAGTTCTGCTTCTATGTTCTGAGAGTAAATTGGGCTCAGAGAAAACAATCTACTTTCACTGATGACACCTGAAACATATAGCATTAATTTAATAGAAAAAGGCAGCTTTGAAAAAGTGCGTGGTATTCCCCTGTTATAGACCTTGACACCCACTCAAAGTGACATGAACCCCAGGAGTTATTTCTGAACTTTTATGTGGAATGCATAGCATACACGCTCAGAAATTTGGAAACAGTAAAAGTCTATTTCTGGTTTTATGGTTACAATCTTTTTGAATGCACCCCCTGGGGCTAATCTTGGGCTTCCAGATTTTAAGATGCAATATGAAAAAACTGCTTGTTTTTGGCTAAATGCAAAAGATTTTAGGCCAAATACATATTTTCGTTTAAGGTTTTATGGATTATTGACATTAAATGAAAAACAACTGTCATTCTCCATCTGTCTTATATATATGTATTTAAAGGAGCAGAGCACTGCCACCTCACATCAAGAAAGAACTGGGTCTGAAGATGTCTGCAGCCTTTGTTCTCTCTGTGCCTGCAACATTTTCTCCAGGTTTTCTCCTTCAAAGGTCCAAGGACATGTAGGTTAATTGCTGATTGTTAGCTGTGAGTGGAGAAAAAGACTACAAAAGTCAATTTCCAGGTTAACAAATGAATATTGTGAAATATATATATATATATATATATATATATATGTATATATATATATATATATATATATATATACATATATATATATATATATATATATATATATATATACATATATACATATATATATGTATAATTTGAATGAGCTGGGTTTTTTGTTTTTTGTTTTTTACATCACAGGGTACTCCTGCAGTGCCACACAGTTGTAGCAAGCAGCTGCTATTTTTTTTTCTGAGAGTTTATTATGGATCAGATGTTTTTCCTCTATATTATTCTTTGGGTATCAGCCATCACATCTCCATAATTGCATTAAAGTGGAAGATAAACATGAAAGGGTCTGCAAATTGGTGTGACACTGATACTTTGCCCATTTTGTCACAATAAACAAATTATGCACATTAGCAGCTATAATAAATTGACCTCACAGTAGGCCAACACACCTCTCAACATTTTGAGAAATGTAGATCACTTTAATGTGCGTATGCTAAATCCAAGGTCATGTCCAACAAGCAATTAGCCTAGCTTTATACAAAGCAGGGGCAAACATGCTGTTAAAATATACCAGGAGGTAAGTCTTAAAACAGTTTGGTATTTTCAGAAATACACTCATTTGCTTTTCTTAATGGCGCAGATTTCATAAGAGAAGACACCTCTGGAATCAGCAAGGCATTTTCACCCAGAGAACTACTGCTCATCGGCTATTTTCTCTTTTTTCTTTAAAACCCTTGAAATGGTTTTGAGGGAAAATCCTGAAAACCAACAGTTTCTGAAAAACTCAGACCAGCATGTGTGGCACCAACAACTACCCCACATTCAAGTCCCTTGAATCTGATGCTCAGTTTGAACCTCAACATCTCATCTTAAGCATGTTGTAGCAAAAGACCCGACACACACAGGATTGACAAACCCATTGCTTGGGAAATGTTTATTTTGCTTGTTCAGCCGTTTCTTTTGCATTACAACACATAGATAGAAGTGACTCAGGAAGCAGCTCCTTCTGCAGCTACTCCACTCACACTCGCTCTCCCACGCGTCTCCGATATGGGGGAGAGAGAGCGTGCGTCAACAGTCACCTGCACATACACCTCTGTCCTCTGTCACCTTGACGCCGCCCCGAGAGCTCACTGTACCACCCCTCCTCTGCTGCAGGCAAGAGACCACACCCCTGCCACACATGTCTATGTGCCTAAGTGCACTGAGTTGCTGCCATGTGATTGGCTCATTAGATAGTGTTGTTAACAAGCAGCTAAACAGGTGTAAGCTATAGTGAGCAGTCAGTTAGTCTAGCATTAAGACAGGAAACATGGTGTGGGGTGACAACTAGTCTACCACTTCTAATGATTATAGCTGAGCACTTGTATGTTTGTCCTTCCTCTTGTTCTTGAACATGTTCTTTTTGCTTTACTTTATGTTATCAAGAGTGAAGTCTTGAGAAAGGACACATAAGTGTCTGACCTTCAGGATAAGGAAGCATAGTTGTAATGACTCAGTTCATGGCTGCACTAAACAAAAAACTCTTTGATAAATCTCCACTTTGTGTCACATTAATGCAGTAAAAACGACTAATGAGGCATATGTAACACGAGTCTTCTCTGACATACAAGAGACAGTCACACAATGCAATAAACAAGGCAAATTTCAGCGTAAAGAAAAAAACCCTGCTGTGCCTTAATAATAAAATCACAGTCAGAAAAGTCAATACCTGGATGCTCTCTGGAAAAGCTAATGGACAATGACAATGACTGGGGTAGAAACATAAATATAAATCAATTTGCTACAAAAAAAATATAGATGACTCGTGTTGCTGAATAGACCGATGTCTCCTAAAAGGTTTTAGCAATAACATTGACTGCAACAACAATTTAAAATTAATTATTTCACGTGCCACCTTCAAAATAATGTCAATAACACATTCATAAAATTATTAGCAGTACCTCAATCAATGGCACTTTTGAGGTACATTGAGGGACCTAAAATAACTGGACACTAATGATTTTACACCACAGTGGATGGCTGAACTGAAATTGAAATTTTCACATCCACCGAGAATCTCAGCTGACACTGGCTAAGAAGCATATAAAATGGACAGGCTGCTGGTTCACATGGCTAACAGACAGACAGATAACCGTTTATATTCACACCCACTTAGAGCAAAATTTCAGTTAATCTTAGATATATTTAAACTGCAAGAAAAAAAACTGATCACTCTGACAGGGAAACAAAACAGGGACAGGGAGATGATGCAAGGAGCCAACCAGAACTCAGTAGTGGGTAGAGTCGTGTAACAATGTCCCCATGGGACAGTTTGCTTCACAGGCAGTAGTCCAATAGAATGTATACGTGCATACATGCACACATACATACATAAAGCACATTTTACAAAACGTAATCCTGGATTCAAATGTATTATGATGCCAACATAAACCATGAGGAAGAGGGTTTAATTTAAAAAAAAAAAAAAGACATATAGAAGATGCTGAGGCTTTTATAAGAACCTTATGTCATCAAGGGTACTGGAGCTTCCTGTAAGGCAGCCGTGTTAAGCACTGCTCCACCATGATACTCACATCTTTAATTCAAATGTACCATTTAATTCATTTTTAACTTCTCAGCAGGAGTTCGTGCAGTTGTGCTCTCACTGCCTTGCAGATTTAATCTGGCCTATTCATTTTGAATGGAATCATGATTTCCATACCGTCATCATAACAGCATATTTTGCTCAGAACTGCTGCCTAAACAAACCCAATGACAGTATGCAGCATATGCTCACAAAAACACCCCTGAGATGCTGAGATGATGTTCAGATTTATGATTTGTTCACACTAGAGCTGTTCACAGCTTGTGACAAAGAGAAATAAGACTAAATATGTACAAATAAGGAGTCTTAATGACATAACAACAGCAGTTTATATTGTTGTTGGTGGTGGTTTTTTAAATAAGAATTCAAAAACAATTCCCTGATAAATTGGTACACAGTCTGAGTCTTGTCTTACAATTCAGTCATTATCTTCACACAGTCACAACAATTTGCTCAAGCACTACAGGAGCCAGTTAAACCAGTTAGTTTAAAAGAAGTGCACCGTTGGATTAAGGGGGTTAACCGTGTCAGTGAATTGGTCTCAAGTCATCCGTCCACTGTGCCCTCCTTTATATGCTTGTAATTGAGTTTCGCACAGAATTAAAAGCAGATTACGCTACTGCATGTTAAATCACCCCATTCATTTCTAACATCTTGTTCATCCACCATGTCCCTCCCCGCATAAATGCCCGAACACCCCCTTTCTCTACATTTTTATGGGGGTGGGCATTCGGGTTGAAGCTCAGAGCTCGTTGCTCGCTACAATGTGCTGTGTTGGTGTTTGACCCTGCAGTGGCTTTGAATGGAGACAGAGGGGAGACCAGCGTCATTCTGACGAGTGGTCCGTGCGGAGCGCGTTTAGAATCGCGTTTGCAGTGTGCTCAAACAACCTGCGGTCACTGCAGACGCACCAGCAACAGCTGCAGTTCATCCGCCACACAAGACACCTGGAAGCATGTCTGGCATCACTGGGAACGTGGACTGCGAGGAGTGCTTATCTTCTGGACATTTACCCAACAGCACGGAGTTACATGTGCATCCCACCTTGGATGATGACGAGGAACTTCTGAGATACATTTGGAGAGAGTATTTACACCCCAAGCAGTATGAATGGGTTCTCATTGTGGCTTACATTATTGTATTCTTCGTTTCACTCATTGGGAACTCGCTTGGTGAGTCGTACCTTTAAATGCATTCATTTTTCTCTCCCTCCGTTCATCTTAACAACTTGCAAAAATCATAAAGCAAAAGTACACTTCGAACAACTTTTTTTCCCCACCTCTCCATAATATCAGCGCAAATATTACTAGAAGTATGAGAAAAATCTGAATGAAGAGCGATCAATAACTAAAGAAGCGCATTCCCCCCCCTCTGTGATGTTCACTAATCGCAGTCGCGCCTCTGCTGATGTGGAAGCATCAATGAGGAGGAGAGCCCGTCAATCAGTGCAGGAAAGTGAGGTTAATTTTGGAAAATCGGTAACCTTCCGATTTCTTTGAAGATACATCGAGCACAAATAAATCATTTCACACCGTGCATGTGCGTAACTTGCAAGTTTTGCAGACCTATTGCCTGCGAAATTCCATTATTGGACTGCTTTGTTGCTGGTGTATTTTCTCAATGGTTTAACAGCAGGGGCAGTTTTACTATTTAACAAAGAGAAGCCAGACTGACCTGTAGCTCTGTGTTTTTTATTGTGAAATTTCTTATCGGGCTGCTACCACATATTTGAGAACCTCCTTCTTTGTGTCAGTGTGGGAGTCTTAGTTATGCTCTACTGAAGCTCTATTGTCACAGTCACTAAAATAACCTGCTCTTTTGCGGCTTGCACTTTGATCTGTTTCAACTTTGAAAGCTGTCTTTGTGCAGGTTTGTGTTCTGTATCTCATCTCAGGGATCCCACTAGCTATTTTTAGACTTTTTTTGGTAACAAGGAAAAGGGCCCCTGACATAGATGCAGCTGTGCACTGCAGAATTGCACTCCAGCTTGGAAGGCTGAAGGTGTGCCACATTATCTGTCATTTTAGGCAGCTTGTACCAGTCTAATAATTTGTATGGTATTTCAGCGAGGAAGACAGCATTCACCCTCTTGCCATCTTCATTATCCTTAATGCAACACCCACTCCCCAGACAGTGGATGACATTTTGAAATGGGCCACTGTAAATGCTGTCCAAGAGAATTTTGTAGATGCTTTCAGAAAACAGCTTTCCACCCTTGCGCAGAGTCTACTTCCACTTTTATGTTTTCAGTCTCACAATAGAATGAACAGACCGACTGAAAATGATACATGAGTGGATAAGTTACGATTCCAGAAATCAGACAGGCCAGCTATTCACAATCTAATGTTCAACAGTTTCATATTAAACATGTTAAGTGAAATAAGCAGGGTTATCATTTGCTTTTTAAAGCTCAGATTACAAAAATATGTGCTTTATAGTACTGATTTACTAATAATACCTGGTTGCTGATGTAATCAATGTTTTAGTAAATACTTCATAAATGACACAGAAGTCATTTAAGAAACAAATTAGTCATTTTGTTTATGAGTAAAATTTGCATTTCTTTGCTGAACAGAGCAGTCGAGGACATTGGAGGGGTCCCTGTGTGTTTAATCAGTATGGCCATGAGTTTCAAAGCCAGAGATGACAGGTTCTCATTATAACTGTCAGTGTTAGATGAGTAAGCACAGCGCGAATCTTTTAAATCATCGCAGCTTCTCTTTCTTTGTTTCCTGCTCTGTGTGCTGTTTTCTCTTGATGCTTGCTGTAGTTTTACTTGCTATGAACAGCAGGAAGTGACAATAGAGGTGTCACCCCTGCCTGGAGAATTTCTTCCTTAGACAGAAGTGAAGAGTGAGATTTTATAAAATCAGCATTTATGGTTGCATTTTTTTCCCTATAAGGGAAAAGGAATCCAGTGGATTTTTTGCTAGAGCTGAAAGTATTTGTTCTCATAGTAAATGGCCTTGCTGCTGTAATGGATTCAGGCACACCTTGTACAGTAGATACTCAATTTAAAACTTTAGTCTTCCTTTTCGTAGAGGGTCTTTCAGTGTAATCCTCTTTAACATACCTTTCCTGCTGCTGTAAGTAGAAATTTTGATTCATCAAATCGCTGCCTGTATGAAAGGAGTGATTTGAAGATCTTATAACTTCACTGTTCACAGACGATGTTAGCGACCACCTGGCGAGCATAACATTAAGCAGCTAAAGCAGGGGTCTGCAACCTTTAACACCCAAAGAGCCACTTGGACCGTGTGTGAAAAGTGGTCAATAAAGAGATGCTGAAAAGCATGTTCATGCAAACATCGTCGGGTCTGCTGTGATATGTTTACAATGAGACTTCTGGTCCCAAACCTCGGCGCACAGCGTCTGCAAATCGGGGCTTTCATCTTTACGCAGGACTGTAAGCTGTCATCTGTGAGGCGGGAGCAGTGTTTGTTTTTAACATAGTTCACGGTGGAGAACATCTGCCGACATAATGTGGATCCGAAGATCCATAATTGGGCTATCTGGGGTTGAAAGTCTCGATAAATGCACGGCGTTTCCGCGAGTGTGACGCTTATTTTGAGCGATGAAAAAAATAATAAGATATAATTTTATTTTTATATTTCAAAATCACAATAATCTTCCAATTTAGAACTACAAGTTAAAAAAAAGAACTAAACACAAATAAAGTACACTTCAGCGAAATACTTCTTCTATTTTCCCAAACCACCCGGAGCCGCAAAATAAGGACTAAAGAGCCGCATGCGGCTCCGGAGCCGCGGGTTGCCGACCCCTGAGCTAAAGCATCAGATATTTCCCTCAGAGAGTTGGCAGACACTGAACATGGAGTAAAAAGTAATGAGAAACCACAAATAAATCTGCTCTGTATGTGACGGATGTGTAACTACAAGAAGCCTTTTGCTAAAATGTTTGCAACATTATTATTTTTTTAAACCTTGGACACAGTGTTTACACCTTGTGTTCAAGACGCTCAAGTTGCCCAAAAATTCAGTTGATAGGGATTTAACTAAGATTCTGCTACAGGAAGCCACCATCCTGTGCCATCCCAATTTTACGTCAAAGGCACTGCAACATTAACTAAAATTCCAACTGATAATGGGGGGGGGAGGGGATTCTTATTAGATCACTGGAAACATTAGGGCTAATTACCCTGCTCAACTTCTTGTTAACACAACAATCCAATGAGGCAATCATATGGCAGCAACTCAGTGCATTTAAGCATGTTGACACGGTCAAGAAGACCTACTGAAGTTCAAACCGAGCTTCAGAATGGGGAAGAAGGGTAATTTAAGTGGCTTTGAATGTGACACATGGTTGTTTTTGCCAGAAGGACTGGTTTGAATATTTCAGAAACTGCTGATCTACTGGGCAGAAAACCATCAGAGGTCAGAGGAAAATGAGCAGAATGCCTTGGGATGATAGAAAGGTAACATAAACTCAAATTCTTTAGAACCAAGGTATACTGAACTGGATCGCTAAACACATAAGATCTCAAACCTTGTATTCTGGTGCTGGGCTACAGCAGCTGAATACCACACTGGGCGCCACTCCTGTCAGCAAGGAACGGGAAACTGAGGCTGTGATTCACACAGGCTCACCTAGATTAGACAATAGAAGACTGGAAAAATGTTGCCTGCTCTGATGAGTCATAATTTCTGCTTCAGCATTCAGATGGTGAGAATTTAGCATGAGCAACATGAAACAACATGATCCTGTCTTGAATCACTGGATCAGGCTACTGGTGGTGTAATTGTGCGAGGGATATTATCGTGACACACTTTGGGCCCCTTAGTACCAAATGAGTATAGTTTAAACACCACAGCTTACCTGAGCATTGTTATGACCTCAGTATACCCATCTTTTAATGGCTGCTTCCAGCAGGATAAAGCACATTGCCACAAAGCTCAAATCCCACTCAAACTGGTTTCTTAAACATGACAGTGAGCTCACTGTACTCAAATGGCCTCCACAGTCACCCGAGCTCAGTCCAGCAGGGATAAGGTAGAAGGAGAGCTTCACATCATGGATGTGAGGCCAAAGAATTTCCAGTAACTTTAATGCTACCATGTCAATATGGATCAAAATCTCCAAGAAATGCTTCCAGCACCTTGTTGAATCTATGCCATGAAGAAATAAAACAGTTCTTTCCAACTCCAAAGCTACCAAGGTCTACCTAGCAAAGCGTCAAGTGAGTGTAGACTATGTGACTAGTGATACAGCCAATTAATCACACTTTAATCATCTCCAATTTATTTCATTGTAACAATTTTTTCATGTGAACCCCTCAGTCCTCCTCAGTCTGCCTTCAGTTGGTCTTAACTGGTCCATGCTTTTTCTTTAAATCCACAGATGACGAAGCTTTTGAACATTTAGTGCATAAACTTTGGAATGGCACTTCCTCACTCATTAGGTCAACCAAATCAATAGTCTGCTTTTAAATGTGTGCTGAAAACACATTTTTATAGATTAGATTTTCTTTTAAACACTACTTGTCTTCATTTTTCGGTGATGTGCCCTATAAAGGGCAGCGGGTATATTATTTGCCATCAGCCAGAAGCATATATCAGAAGCAGATGCAGGCTTTTTTTTGCCTTTAGTGATAAACTTAAACTTATTATGACTGCACTGAGAGGAGAAATCTTTGAAGTAGGCATGCACATCTGCTGCTGTGGCAGACACCCACAGGCAGCAGCAGGGGTGGCTGTGGGAGGTAGAGTGAATCGTCTACTAATCGGAAGGTCGGGGATTCAATCCCCGGATCCTGTAGTCTGCATGTTGAAGCATCCTTGGGCAAGATGCTGAAACCCAAGGTTCCCCTTATGCTGATCCACTGCAGTATGAGTGTGTGTGTAAATGTTAGACAAAGAATGAAAGTGCTGTATAAATAGCGCTGTGTGACTGGGTGAACGAGTGCACAGTAACAGTAGAAAAGCACCATTCAGTGTCCCAATCCATTGGCTATTTAGCATACCTTCTAAAATTACTAATTATTTCCTCAACTGCAATAGGTTCATCTCTGGACCTACAGTAGGTTCATTCTTTTTTCTCTGTGTGTGTGTGTGCCAACATCTCAGATCTGACTCACTTACTAAAGAGATAACCTCCTTTGGAAAATCAATCAGCATATTTTATACACTAACTTGAACCACACAATGCTGTGTACTTGTATAATAAATCATACTGTTATGTAAAAAGTAGAGCAGCAAATGTCCTGTGAAACAGTGCTATCTTCTGTGTGATGCTCTGATCAGTAAATGCTTGGTGAAAGTTCAAACAAGAATTTAAACATGCACGTTAAATTTTACAGGACTATTTGGCATTTATAAGTCTTTTTTGTTTAAGAATAATTGATCACAAGCTCTTCAAAAAAAGCAGTCCTGCATACTCTCCTAATCAAATCACAAGATTACAGGCCTTTTAATAGAAAATGGAGATAAAAAGTATTTTCAAGGTGATTTGAAACTGTTAATATAAAAATTATTTATTATCTTAAATCATCTAAAGGTCTTTTGTTCCTACACAACAGTTTAGGTTTGGCTATAACAACAGTAGAAACTGTTTGAACTAAACTTACCACACAGAGCCTGCAACAAGTCAACTCTATAATCGTACACAGTAAGAACAGGCTATCCAACTGAAACAAGGAAGTATTGTGTTTTTCTGATCAACTCTTGTCCAATATTTAATAGCTTTTAGCAGTACATTGTTTGTCAGTTCCACCTGAGTGATTCTGTCTTGCTAAAAAAGCCCCTCATTATCTTTGTGCAGCTTCTATGCACTTATTATCTACCTGTGAGTTTCTGCAAGTAGGTTACTGGGAGTTTTCAGGACAAACATTATCAGCTGGTTGGATTATGCTGATATTTATAAATCTATGGTATAATGTCCATTCAGTCCTTTTTATAGCTCCCAGGCATCACAGCATTATAGTGGTAGTTATGTTAATTTTGATTTAAAAAAAAACTTAATTGGGCTGTCAACTGGATCATTTGTTCTCATTCTAAATACTTATATAAAAAGAATCACAAAGAATTCACAGTTCAGGTTAATGTTTTTTAACCTCATCAAAGGGAAGCCTGCGAATCCTCAACACAACACTCAGTTCTTGTAACCTTGCTGTGTTGCAGCTAAACTAAATAATAGTTCTAGGATTTGTTTTTGATCTGTTGTTTGTAGTTTATTTATTTCTTACCTCACCTCGGCTCCAGTCTAGTTTGAATCCAGCAAATCCCAAACCAGGTGCCGGTCCTTTAGGACTCTTTTTATCGTCATGGTCCTGGGGGGATGTCAGGGGGAGTTTTGTCTGATGTTTGAAGGATGTTTTGATTGTAAGCAATTGTAAAGCAGGCCCACTCTCTTAATTAAATTAAATTTGTTTTCCCACTGTTTCCTTATTGTTGTCTTTTAAATGAGGGACTGAGCGCTGCTGTAAGTTAATTTTGTGCTCAGTATTTAATTTCCTGAAGTGGGAGGTGCTTCTGACTATGCAGACATGAGTTTTAGTGCCTCTCGAGTAATTTTATATTAGGTTGTTTTATTGAGCAGGCCATAGTAGGTATATTGACAGGGGCGCTATTGAAATGGGGAAAAGCCTGGTGCAAAGCTGTTTCCTCAGTTTTTAGTTTTTATTATCTTTAAGATGGAGATTCTAAATAAATTCTACATGTATTTTTCCACAACTTCAATTCATTTTCTTAGCTTTGTTTTTTTTTTATTTTGTCCAAATGCAGTAAATAGGGTACACCAACCCACTGCTCTGAAGAAAACGGGAATAAAAAAGAAGATGGCACCACTGAAAGAGCCTTTTATTTTTGCATCCACCACTCACTCAGCCATCGCTCACAAACCCCATAAACAGGTTTTTGTTTTGTAGAAATGCACTGATTGACTGGCCTGGGACCAGAATTGGCTGATTTTTTAGCATGGACTGGTGACAATAAACGTAATGAACTTCGTAAATCACCCTCCCCGTCTCTGTTATTTTATTATGCTTTGTGATATGTTGCAGCTGGTGAATCAGATCAGGAGGAAAACCAAAGCCATGAATTTTCTTTGGGTTATTTTTTGCAGGGCTACTTATGACCACTGAAAAATGAAATGGGAAAGCAGTGGCTCACATATTTGCTACTACAATTATTTAGGCAGTAGCATAGTTTTGGATTTTTTTAAATGATTTTTTTCCATTTTTGTAATCACTCACCTCTATGAGCTCATCCTCAGCTCCTCATCAGGATCAGTATAATATTAATTTCTATGGACAGAAATTCTGTGCATATCCAGGTGATGGAGCGTCTCCACATCAGTCTTATCTCTGCTTTTTGTAGAAGATACGGTTCCTTTGGTTTCATTGGGCATTGACCTCCAGCTCACTCAGGGGTGGTTCACAGCTGAGTGTGAAATGCAAGGAATGAGAATTAGCACTTCCGAGTCCGAGGCCATGGCTCTCGGGTGAAAAAGAATAGAGTGCACACTGCACTCCACCTTTTTCAGGGCTGACTCACTGATGAGTGCTTTTTGAGGAGGAGTTAACATATTTTAAGAAACTGTAGCAGGAGACTGACAGATAAAGTGGTGCAGTGTCTGCAGTGATGTGGATGGTGTGCTGATGTGTTGTGCTGAAGAGAAAGCTAAGCATGTAGGCATTACAGTAGATTTGACGGTTTAACTATGTTCCTACCTTCACCTATGACCATGAAGTGTGGGAATTCAAAATCAAATCAAAATCAAAACAAGTAGCTGAAATGAGGGTGGCTTTGCTCAATCTTAGTAATAGGATGAGAAGCTCAGTTATTCAGGAGGGACTAAGAATAGAGCCACTACTCCTTCACATTGAAAGGAAACAATCAGTAAGGGTTTTTGACCAAGATGTTTCCAGGACACCTCCATTCTGTGGCCGACCAGGACACATTCTAACTTTTGACTGGCTTGAGAATTCCTCAGTGTCCCCCTAGATGAGCCGGAGGAGGTGGTGAGGATGAGAGTTTAGTAATAAATAAAAAGTGGTGCATAAACACATATAGAGTGAAAAGAAACAGGTGAAGAAGAAACGCTCAGCTCATCTGTGGAAGCTACAAGAGGCCGAGCCCTATTGCAGCGTAACTAAGGAAGGTTTCAGAGTCACCTGATACAGACCTATCTATAAGCTTTATCCAAAAGGAAAATTTTAAGCCTGATATTAAAAGTAGGAAGGGTATTTGTCTCCTGAATCCAAACTGGGAGCTGGTTCACCGGAGAGGTGCCTGGAAGCAGAAGGTTCTGCCTACCATTCTACTTTTAAGTACGCTAAGGGTCTTAGGAGTAGAAGTAAGCCTGCAGCTCAAGAGTTAAGTGGTTTCTTGGGGTGATACTGCATGATAAGGTCTTTAAGATAAGATGGGGCATGATTATTTAAGATATTATATGTGAGGGAGAGGATTTTAAATTAAATTCTGTGTTTAACAAGGAGCCAATGAAGAGAATTCAATATGGCTTCTGTTCATTGGTTCCTTCATTGATTTGGCTCTCTGTTTAGTTCCTGTCTGTACTCTCGCTGCAGCATTTTGGAACAACTGAAGGCTTTTGGGGGAGTTTTTAGGACATCCTGATAATAATAAATTACAATAAGTCAGCCTAGAAGTAATAAACGGAATCTATAGATATATAATTTAAGCTGAATTTACTGTCAGAGGCCATAAGAAGATTATTTGTGACTACTATAAACATAGATTGATTTTCACAAGGATATTTCTCCTGTATAGTAAAAGATAATATTTTATTTCATTTTGTTTCCTCATAATATAAACACTGAAACTAACTGTAGAATCTGCCATTTCTTCATTTTTAAATTGTTATTTTGTGGTGCAGTAATTTCAGTAACAGTAATCGTTCAAATATTTCATTTACAAAACATTACAGATAAAGTGGGAGATACTGCATACAATTTTAAACTGATTTTAGCATTTTATTTTGGGTTTAGACCTGAGAGTAATAGAAAGGCCTGTAATCTGTCAACATTTTCTTAAAAATTACGATATTGAATGTTAGTATTCTATCATGGCCATAAACAGACGTTTCAGTGTAAGCAAAGTTCTAAAAATGATCTATTAATCATAGTTTTTATAAAGAAATAAAAATTGGACTTGTCATCAGAGTTGGCACTGAAAACTGAAGTTTCTTTATTTCTAGTTCACTTCTGGCTCCAACAACATTTACCCTTTAAAGCAGGACTTCAGAAACCAGTGAGCAATCAGCTGAGGGATCACAATTTGTATCACGTCAGCTGCTTCGCCAATACTCACTGCTGTTTTTGGATTTAACTGAAATCAACGAGATGTGAGCAGATGTTTCACAAGCTATCATGGCTGATTTCTAACCCCTAGACACTATAAGGTAGTATGAAAAGTGGAATTCAGTAAGTGAATCTATTCAGCATCATCACTTTAAACATAAATGGATGTTTTCTAGCCTTGATGTAATCTAACATTGAACACCACAGCCTGCCCTGCACCATTACTGTAAACCTTACCACAGTACGTCAAACTGCCTGATATAGTATTTGAATAACAATGTTAGTGTAGTCAGAGCATGCAGTATTGCCAGTGAAACTTCTTTACTGATACTGGTGATTTGCTCTCAAAGCTGCTCAAATAATCCCCCCCCCCACACACACACACACACACACACACACACACACACTGCCTAGCTCGTGGTCTCGGCATCACTGAAGTAAGGAGAGCATGATTAGTATATTGGGCTCAGCTGCCCCATCAGCCAGCCTGGCATCTCGCCCCCTTAGCCCACTGCACCACCCCTCCTCTGCAGTGGAACCGCAGACCACATCGCGCCACAGTTAGTATACTTCATTTGTTATCCAAGATGTTTTACAGAAACATAATTCAACAACACGCTGCTCATAGATCCATCGGATCTAAAAACTAAAAATGTATTAAGCCATCACTAAGGGCATAATTGACCAGTCCGTACCTTTGAAAATCTCTCAAACTTTCTTGCATCTTTTTTTCTCTCCCTGGGGAAATATAACAACTGTGTATTTATGTAGCTAACAGACAGAGTTTGTGTCAAACTGTACGGAAAACTTTGTGTGTTTGGTGATATTTGTCAAACTGTTTGAAAAGCTGCATTTTAAATGATCTTCCTTTAAAAATTTGGTTTATGCTCACTTGTACCAAGGGCCATGACTGCAGCTATATTTACTTTGCACCATAAATGCACAACCAGGTGAGAAGAAAAACAGGGCTGATGGATGTCATTGTTTTGTCATTACTGTGCAAGTGTCACCTTGCTATCAATGCAAGCAACACCAGGCTGCAGCACACAACCAAATATGCATTAACCTGCTGATCAGATTTAATTGCTCACGAATTGAAGGTGCTGTCCCAAATTGTTCCAGCACACTTAAAAAACCTCGGTGTCATCGGATGATCTTCATCTCTTCATCTCAATATAGTTCTTTTTTTTTTTTTACTTTAATATCTTAGTCTCTGCAATCTGTTTCTTGATTTTAGCATGTTGTCTTTACATTTTGGGCACATGAAGTATCAACAGCGTGTTGACAGGTGCTTAAAGTCTTTTCCGAGTTCAGATCTCACTTGTATGCACGACATGTCAGCATCATTGGCTCTGTCTGTCAGGGTGAGCGTTAAATGGCAGAGGTGGTGACCCCTATTCTGTTTCAAAATGTCAGTCTCTTGTTACTTGTTGATTGCAGTGATTCAGTGTTTGATGCAGCTCGAGTTCCTTTTCCCATCTAGCATCTCGTTTTTTTTGTGAAAATCTTAAGATCTAAGCAAGTAATTTTTAAGAACTTACTGAAAGTTCTTAGTTGTTAGTCTAAATGTTAATTAAATTGAGAAAAAAACTCTGATAGCGCAGCTTTATTTAAAGATTTTTAGATGCTTGTAAGATCTGAAACCACATCGCATTCTAGGATAATCAAGTCATATTTCAAATGGTGCTCAGATTCGTGACAGTTTCTTTCTAGTGTGGCTCAAGTGAGCAGTGCTGAACTCAGATGCCTTCATTCCTTGCAGGTTAGCATTCACATGCCTGTGCAGACTCTGCAGTCGAGTGCTTATATACCATTTCACTCCAACACAGCCTACATTCAACCGTTTATTCTGTAGATCAAAGTGCTTCAGAACAGCTGTCTTATATTCTCTTTGCTTGTTCAAAACTTGCTGTCACTTAGAGAGAAAGAGAGAAAGGGATGCTGCCATCTTAGAGCCAACAGTTAACTGACATTGCACATTAATATAATATGATTTTTTTTATCTATTAGGACTCCTGATACTGAAAAACCAGTCACCTATTCATGTGCGTCACTTGACTTTACACATAAGGTTCTTGATCGATACACAAAAAGCTCTTCAGTGAAATCAAGTGGATAAACACATTTTCATCTCGTTCCTGAAACTCATTTGATACAATATGAAAAATAACATTGCCTACTGAAGCTTAAATGCCAACAGCGCTGTGTTGTGCAAATGGTATCTCAATTTTGATTAGAAATTATTCATAGATTACCTAAATCAACATATCTGTCTCCATGATGAGCCCAATTCAAATCCTTGTGTGGCTGAACAAGAGGGAATAAAAATGGAAAGATATATGAAAATAAAGCAACACATAAGCAGACATATTTTTTTTCTTAATACTGGAGAAATCATTTCTCAGAATATGGAGCCTGTAATCAGGGCTGCTTTTCACTGGCTTTTTTAGTTTGTTTACACTGTGAACATTTGTAGCAGAACATATTGTAAGTATAAATTTCTTTGCTTAAGAGCATGAAATTGTTTGCTGTGCACCTAGATGGATTTTAATTAGATATAAATTAGACAGAGACCCGGATACAGATAAGTTTAAATAAGACATTTTTATCTAACTGAAGCTTTTATATCAGGCGCTGCCAATTTAAAGTGACTTTGCCTGACATAGACTGACATGTGATATGGACTTTTATGGAGCTTCCCTAAAGTTTGTTGTGATTTGCTTGCCCTTGATCAGAAATGACATGACTTTGAGACTGTATTTTCTTTTGGACGGTATCTGAAAAATGACAGAGAAAGAAATCCACATTTAAACGGATTTGATTAAAGAGGTCAACAACCAGATGAACAACGACTACAGTGGACCATTCGATGCCTTCATTTCCTGCTGTTTGTTGAAGAGATGTGCTCTCCTTTCATCTTTTGTCCCTGCACGTTCCATCCACTTCCGCTTATCCTTTTCAGGGTCGCGGGGAGCGCTGGAGCCTATCCCAGCTGTCATAGGGCGAGACGTGGGGTACACCCTAGACAGGTCGCCAGTCTGTCGCAGGGCTAACACACAGGGACAGACAACCATTCACACCTAGTGACAATTTGGATTATCCAATTAACCTATCCCCACAAGCTGCATGTCTTTGGACGGTGGGAGGAAGCCGGAGTACCCGGAGGGAACCCATGCAAACACGGGGAGAACATGCAAACTCCACACAGAAAGACCCCAGCCTGATGGTGGAATTGAACTCAGGACCTTCTTGCTGTGCGGCAACAGTGCTAACCACCGTGCCACCGTGCTGCCCTGCATGTTGTTAATCAAATTACTATATGCTTGTAGCGCTGGCCTTATAGGGTTTCCCTTTGTTTGTTTTTTTACAATTTAACTGATCAATGAATAGCACATGTGTAGTACAGACTAATTAGCTTTGAATATGGGTAGGCAAAATCTCACTGTTTTCTGTCACAGAAGGTCATTTTTTCTAAAAATCTGTGTACACTTTTCTTTGTTGAGTCTGTTCATGGTATATAAAGTATAAAGCTAAAGAAAATATAAATTGGATGTTAATACTTCTGTTTTCCATATTATTGAAGATAAATTCATCCCCAGTATTGTAGCTTTAATGCAAGTAAAGTAGTTTGCGTATTTGCCTAACAAGTGAAAAATCGCTAGAATGATCTCAGGAGGAGACACAAACACCCCGGAGGGGGATTGTGTCAGGAAGGACAGCCAGTGTAAAAAATCTGCCATATCAAACATGCAGAGCTACCCGCTGTGGCAACCCCTCATGAATAAGAGCCAGCTGAAAGTAGCTTTAATGCAATGTTTCAGTTTTACACAGTGCCTGTAGTGCTTTTGCCCCTATACCTGAATGTGAAGCTTTGAACCTACTTATATGTATCCTTTACTGATACACATCTCAAACGTAGCAAGCAGTTGGCAGCTGCAGGCAGTGCCCAGAGATTCAAGCTCTAAGCCAGCACATTGGTCAAGAGCACTTTGAAGGAGATTTAACCTATCATGGCTTTGACAGTGAGAGCAACCAGAGTTCCTACAGGAATCTCCTGCTAGCACGCGGAGAACATGCAGACTCCGGAGAGAAAGGCCTCTCTCTGGTTTGAATGTCTAACTTTTTGCAGTGATGCAATGGTAGTCAGTGATGCAGGCATTAGAAAGAAAAGCAGCGTACAGACAACTTTCCCTCAGCAGAAAAGATATGAATCCTCCAACAGCAGCTCACACTTCATGTTAACATACAATAGAACAAAGGGCAAGGAGAATATTAGTTTATATTTGAACGGTGTGTTTTACTGCAAAAAGATCAAACACTAATTCAGTCAAACCAAACGCGTGTGTTGACGTCAGTATTACTCTATTCTAGATCCTCTGATTTATTCACAGCATTGTAGCAACTTTTCATATTCAAAGCACTGATCAGATATGCACAAGATAATTTAAGTTGACTGTATCTTCTCTTTGATGTTGTGTGTAGTTCAGTTACAGTCTAGACTTTTTATCCTCCTTATATAATCCACCCCAGGTCTGCACCATCACAGCACATATACAGGCCTGAGGAAAAAGTAAATATATGAGCCCTCTTTATACACATATCTTACCGCAGTCATAATTGAATCTACAGGGTACTGAATGGATTGAGGAGCAAACTGAAGAGCCAGAAAGCCAGTCTGGTCTGCATGGGTATGCAGTGAGATTTTGATGGGAATTTTCCAGCTGTTAAGGAGGGGAAAACTTCTTTCTTTATCATTCTTTCTGGTATGTTTACTTGTGTGAGCTAATGGAAAAGTGTACTAGGAGGAATTTCTGTTTCTTATTCATTCTAAAGTGAATCCAAGCCTAGTGAAGACTTTGCTCATCTCCTGTAGGGTCATTCTGATGCAAAATTACAAGCTTCTGTAACATCTGCATGCTATAGTGGAAAAAAGCATATGCATATTAAGTAAATTCAGCGGTTTGCTACATTCTGCTTGTCATGTGTTACCACTAACACCAGCACCTGTGCTTTTCCTGCTATGACAACCGAAAATGTCTGCTGGGAAAAAGGCCAGTGTGCTGTCCCTCTGAAGTTGCCCTATGCTATCTGGCAACAAGATGTTAGCAACAGATCAAGTCCTTCAAGTTGTGAGACGGAGGCTCCTCTGAACATATTTTTTATCTAGCAGATCCACGAACATGTTGGTCAGCAGTCACTGTTGCTGACCAGAAAACCCCAGCAAACCTGGGTGATTTGGAAATGATCCAAGCCAGTCATCAAAACCTCCCTTTGGTCTTTCCAAAAGTTGGTCCATGTAAATCCTAAATCTTAGCATTATTCTTTTCATCCGTGGGTGGACATAATATCTTGGCCCACTGGTGTATATTATGAATGACGCAGGGGCATAAAACCGATACATACTGTCACTAAAAGATAGTAGATTGTACCTGAAGTCCACCTTGGTCTCTGTCTGTGAGGTAATTTTCCGCTCTATTGTTTTTAGTTGTGCAGTGTTGCATTTTCTTGTCAGCCTTTTTCCCGGAGCTCTTCTTGGAGTGAATCAATTCTCTGCGGCAATACCATCTAACCTATAATTCTTATCCTCACTAGAAACAAAATGTTGGAACAGCAGCACATGAAACGAGGGAAGGCAAAGCTACAGCAGGAGTTTTCTTGCGTATTTGTCAGTCACTGTGTTTTCGAATAAATCAGAATCCATTTGGGAAATGATTTTGAAAGTTTAAAAAAGTGTACATTAAAGCTTCATTTGCATTTGAAAGCCTCTCACCTTGAATCATTAAAGGAGTTAGACAACCTTTGGCAAATGTGTGCATTACATTCCCTGATTCAAACTATTACTTTCGGCAGTGCTGTCTAATTTGTTTTTGTTTGTTTTTTCCTTCTGGAAAAATATATTTTGTGACAAAAAAATGCATTTCTTCCACTTCAGAGATATTAGTGTTTTCTCTACCAACCTTCCAAATCTTTTCATTTTCTAGGTTATAATTTCCCTGCACAGGAATGAATACTAAAAGCTATTTCAGAAGCAACAGCTGCCTCCCAGATACACAGAATATACTGTGACTGTACATTATGCACTAATGTGGCATGAAAAAAAAAAATTTATTACCTTGACATGTGACACCACCGATTTCAGCTGTGCATGAAGAAAACAAAAAAGGCAATGTTTGAACCCACAGTACCATGCAAATATCTTGAGCCACCCCACATTTCTTTATATTTTACTTTCAAAGGGACTTTCTTCTAATTTTTTATTTTTTAGTATGTTACAGGATAGTTCTTTAGACTTTTTTTCTCATTTGGATTGCTTTTCACTGATTTTCAGTCCAGTCGTTGAACCTGACCTGTAGGAGCCATTTTTGTGTTGTTACCTTACGTGTGCGCTAGGGGTCACTTTTTGTAGAAACATGTAATTAGCGCCAGTTATTGGACTGTGATAAGTTGAGAACATAACAGTGGCATCTCTTCATCCCCGCCAACGAACACCTCAGTGGCTTCAAGTGTAGGCTTAGCTTCTACATGACCTTTATTAGAGGAATGGTTTTTTTTTTTTTTTTTGGTTGTTAAGCCGAAAAACACGTGAGTGATTCAAGCATGAAAAAGGCACCTACTGCAACTCTATTACAACTTGAGACTATGAAAAATCCCATAAATAAGAGAAAATAGTGTTTTTCCACTAACAAGGCGATTCTCAAATAGTTATTTACTGAAAAGCTGGCATGTTTCAGCATTGTGTGCAGTATATCCTTAAAAAATTGGAGGGAACTGAACAAGTGGGGAACAAAAGAAAAAGTAGCAAATAAAATAACACTAAAATAATATCTACAGCAGATGAGCAGTATAAGTCATGTCCTTAATGAACATGAAGAAATCAAGCAAAGACGTTACACAGGACCCGATGGATACATCTGGCCCTTCTACTGTTTACTGAAGTCTCATTTTCCAGGTTTGGTTATTCACTCCACTTGGGCACATTCTGTGTGTAACTTACTGTTTACTTTTTGTGCAATGGGTATGACAGAAAGAGGAGTGCTAACATGATAAATAATGGACTTTCAGAGTTCTCCAAACAAGAACTTTCAAGAAGTGAAGTGTTTTCAGGTTAACAAGCAACCAAAAGTGTTCTACAGTGTTTTAAATTGGGGCTTTGCATACTGAATAAACATGTGTAGTCAGACTGTGGACCTTCACTTTGTGACTCATGGAGGCATACTCACTGGTTGTCATGAAGCCATTTTTAAGATAAGATGAGATAAAATAGCCTTTATTAGTCCCACAGGTAGGAAAATTCACATTATTAAAGCAACAAAGTGGGCATGGCAGAAATAAATAGATGCAGCAGAACTGAACAAAAATAATACTATACAGAAACAATAGAAGAAAATGTTAAACATATATATATATATATATATATATATATATATATATATGGCAGAAGAAGATAGTAGCAGCAAACCAGAATACTTCATAGTGGCATAGTTAGATGTTAATAGCAGCAGGGATTGAGTGTTGAACTTTGAAATATATACAGACCACAGAGTGTGCATGTGTCTATTCATATGTGTACAATCACTGCTGTCATACATTTACTGCTGTTGACTCTGACAGTAGCTGGAAGGAAAGACCTCTCCTTGGCACGCCGTGGGTGCAGCAACCTGTCACTGAAGGAGATGCTCAGTGCTGTCAGAGCGACCTGCATGAGGTTGGAGGTGTTCTCTAGAAGGGATGACAGCTTAACCACCACTCTCCTGTCACTTACTACCTCCACCTGGTCAGGAGGGTGTCCCACAACAGAGCTGGCCTTCTTGATCATCCTCTTCAGTTTCCAGTTTCTTACTGTCCCCAGCAGAGATACTGCTGCCCCAGAAGACCACACACAAAAAAAGATTCCACCACAGAGTCATAGGGCTTCAGGAGCTCCTCTTGCACTCCAAAAGACACAACTCTCTGTAGCAGATACAGCTAGCTCTGTCCTTTCCTAGATGGCATATCTGTTGTTAGTCCAGTCCAATTTATTGGTCAGGTGAACACCCAGGTCCATCATCTCAATCTCCAAGGAGATTAAGAGCAAAAAAACAGGAAGAAAAGGCTTTGGTATGCCAGTTTACACAAGAACTAAACTGAAAATCAATGGAATATTATAACAGGACTTATGGAGTGATGAACTTGATGTTTTTTTAATTGAAATTGTTGTCAACACAGACAACAATTAAAATAAAAGGAGAAATAAAAGGAGGCTCAAGATTTTTACACAGTACTATACATGAGCTATTTTTCTTTTAAATATCTGAAAGTTTTATGTCTATTTCCTGATTTAGGCAACTGAAACAATGCTGCAGTTTAATTTTAATTCATACTCTGTGTATGATAGCATACACAGAATATCAAGAAACTGGTGGCTCAAATAAAATTCACACGCACTGATGTGATAAATGTTTGCCTGTCTTTGGCCCATCCTTGATTGTGCATCACTTTCAGTTTGTTTTGCAGTATGGAAGAACCGTCACATGCGCACCGTGACAAACTATTTCATAGTGAATCTTTCCCTGGCTGATGTGCTGGTCACCATCATCTGCCTGCCTGCGAGTCTTGTGGTAGACATCACAGAGACGTGGTTCTTTGGAAACACTCTGTGCAAAATTGTCCCTTATCTGCAGGTAAGAGTTGAACCCTGACATCTGCTTTTTTAAACAGGATATTAGAATCTTTGACATTTTCATAAACAATTCACAAGGGCTATGAATGCGAGCTAAGACCGATATTTCTATTATTCTACCATTTTTCTTCATGGTATTCATGAGGGTAAAAAACCTCTTTTTCATATCCCCCAGGATGTGCACTGAGTGAGACCTTTGATGTTACTCTAAAGTGATTTAATGCCTCAGGCAAAACACTGCTTTAGCATCACTCTGACAATATGTATGCAAAAAAGACAATCTTATTTGGCATTGGTTCATGCTCTCAATGCATATCATTGTGATCAACAAAGTCCCACACTACCCTGCAAAGATTATATATCTCATACTCTTAATAGACTGTGTTATAGAATAGAATAGAATAGCTTTTTATTGTCACTGTTACAAGAACAGTGAAAGGCAGTTTGGCATCTCTCCATGTGTGTGGAGTACACAATAGCGTAAGTATTTACACAATAACAGACAAATTTACATTTACACAAGAAAGATATGTACAAGTTATACATACACCTGCAAACATACACGCACATACATACATATATGTATATATACATATTTGCATCCGTACATACATACACACACATATTTCCACATACACACTTGCATCTATATACATACACATAGATGCCATCTAACTAGCAGGTGCATTGAGAGGTGCAGTGTGATCAGTGATATTGCACATTGAGTGTGGGGGGGGAATGATATTGCACATTGAGGGGGAGGGGGGGGGGGGGGGGGGGGGTGCTGTTGGAACTATACTAAATACTAAATAATGTTATAGTCTGTTTGTCTTCGACCTGATGGACCTGTAGCGTTTACCAGAGGGAAGGGGGGAAAAAAAGTGAGTGTCCAGGGTGTGAGGGGTCTTTGATGATGATGCTGGCTTTCTGCTGAAGTCTGCCAGTATAGATGTCTCTGAGGGGGGTTAGTGAAGTGCCGATTGCCCGCTCTGCTGCCCTCACCACCCGCTGCAGTTTCCTCTTGTCCTCCGCAGTGCAGTAGTTGAACCAGAGTGTGCAGCAGTAAGTCAGAAGGCTCTCAATGGTGGAGCGGTAGAAGTTTACTAGCAGTCTCTGGGGTAATTGGGCCTGACGTAGTTTCCTGAGGAAGTACAGCCTTTGTTGTGCTTTCCCTACCTGGTGGGAGATGTTTGTGGACCAGGTAAGGTCGGCCGAGATGTGGACTCCGAGGAACTTAAAGCTTTCTACCCTTTCTACCTCCTCCCCATCAATGTAGAGGGTAGAGTGCTCAGATCGCTTTGTTCTTCTGAAGTCGATTACCATCTCCTTGGTCTTGGCTGTGTTCAGATGCAGGTTGTTGTCGTCACACCATTGCTTCAGATGCTGAACCTCCTCTCTGTAGGCTGAATCATCGTTGTTGTCGATCAGTCCTATGACAGTGGTGTCATCAGCAAATTTTATAATGGTGTTACTGGTGTGGATTGGTGAACAGTCATGGGTGAAAAGTGAGTATAAGAGGGGACTGAGGACACACCCCTGTGGGACACCCACATTCAGAATGAGGGTGGAGGAGGTGTGCTCTCCCATTCTTACGTTCTGGGGTCTGTTGCTCAGGAAGTCCAGTATCCAGCTGCACAGTGAGCTGCTGAGTCCTAAGTTGCTTAGTTTATTAACCAGTTTGTGGGGTTGAACTGTATTGAGATATTATATTATATTATATTGTTTATGCACAGCAAAGTAAATTCTAGCCTCATGGTGGCACGACTTTGACTACATGTTCTGCAGGGATGCAGCTGTAAAGCAAAGGAATTAACATAATGTGAATTCTTGTGTGTCAGGTGCTAGTTTGGTAAACATACTGCACCTCATGGCATTTAATTAGCAATCTCTTTGAAGGTCTTCATAGTGACATTCACCCTGTTTACTGTTGAGCTTTGTATCATAAACTGCTGCTGCAGTAAGGGCCATCTCCCGCTGCTTTTTTTAAAATCCAGGAGCATCTACTCTAATTCCCCTTTGGTGATTCATTTTATGTAACATTTTGGTATGATTCCTATTCTGCTGTTCTACATTGTATGCTGGGGGTCTATAATACCTTGAATAGGTTCACAGCAGGGTGCAACAGAAGCCAAATGCAGCACATTGTATAATATTTTAAAAAAAGGGGTCCATATTTCAGCTTGCAGCTGGTATCCGGATTAAACTCATCCATGATTTCCCAGTGTATTGTGCCAGCAAGTGAAAAATGATCATTGCAATTTACAATGAGCAGTGTGGTGGAAATAATGCTGTTTTGGCCTAAAGGCAGCAGTCTTTTTCGTTTGAGTGGGAACGTCATTTTAACATATACATTTCAAAGCATTTAAATGCCACCGACAGTTCCTGTTATCGTGCAAACAATGATTCACTTTCCTCAAGGTTTCTTTCAGTATTTACACACGTTTCATTTTCAGCATACTTAACCTGTAACCATCCAGGATTCATCAAAACTCAATAACATCCAAACTCAATGAACAATTGACTTTCTGTCAGTTGAAGGGCAATGAGGATGTGCCCTGCTCTGACTAAGGTGCAATCTTTCCTTTTTTTAAGACTGCTTAAATGAACATTTTAAATTAGGCAGCAAGAGTGATTTTAGTGCGCCAGGCATCATAAGCTAACCCTTTACAAAAACAAGAAACCTCCGCCTTTTATTTCCAAGAAAAATTGACCACCCACTGCTTTTAAACCTGCACGTGAAATTTGTGCCGCTGTTTTGAAGTGAACAGACTCATCTGCAACACAGAGATAAGAGCGTCTCCAGCATAGGAGGCGTCTGTTATGTGAAGGCTGTGTGCAGGCAGGAATGGTAGTAGGAGGACCCAAAGTGCAGACACTCAATGGCAAAACATGAACTCAAAAGGTAACAAACTTGCAAATAAACTTACTCAGACAGAACACACAGCAAGATAAGGGTAGATCACAACACGGACACAGAGAAACAGGGCTTAAATACACAGAGGGAGCAATCAGGGAATGGGTAACAGGAGGGAAACACAGCTGGGGCAAATCAGGCCTAATGAAACAAGGGAAGCAAAACCAGATACATTAACATCAGACATGGACCTTCAAAATAAAACAGGAAACAACACAGACTGAACCAAAGACACAGACTCACACGCAGGCACTGCAACAGAGGGAACCGAGACGTAAACCATAAGACAGAACACAGACCAAGAAACCAAAGACTAGAAATGATAAATAATATAATAAACTCAAACCTCTGGATCAACGACCCAGGCATCCTAACAGTGTCCCATGCATCAGTGTTTGCCAATCTATGATTCAAGCCTACAAATACATGTTCTAAAATTATTTTCCTCATTAGCATTTAGTATTGTCTGTAACAACTGCAAACTGTATGGCTATTAAATGGTGAACATCTTGTGTGTCTAGTTAAAAGTTTTTTTTCATTCTGTGCAGACCATCTCCGTTTCTGTATCAGTCCTAACGCTGAGCTGCATCGCCCAGGACCGTTGGTATGCGATCTGTCACCCACTGATGTTCAAGAGTACAGCCAAGAGGGCGCGCAAGAGTATTGTTGTTATCTGGGTTGTGTCGTGTATCATCATGATCCCCCAGGCCATTGTGATGGAGTGTAGCAGCCTGCTGCCTGAACTCACAAATAAGACCAGTCTGTTCACGGTGTGTGATGAGCACTGGGGAGGTTAGTTTTCACAGTTCTTCCCAAACTAAATGAACACATTATGAAAATACATGTCTCCCTCGCTGCTAGAAGCACAGCTTCAACTTCAACTGAGTGACTCACTAAATTACTTAAACAACAACTGCAGTGACATTTATTGGGCTTTTCCACCCCCAGCATAGATGGGTTGATCACGTGTCATCCCACTTGGCATTTTATCCATAAAGTGTGAGCACCTAAGCGGGATGGGTGGATTTTGCTTTTGCTCAGATGAAGTCACTCAGGGTGCGTCTGTGATTGAAGAAGTCAAAAGAGGCAAACCTTACAAAGAGAGGAAGCTTTTCATCCCCTCACATTCATTATATTACAGTAATGATGGTACCTTTAATGACTACCTTTGAAACGTAGATTGCTTTCTTTAATAAGCTTGCAGTCATCATTGAAAGTGTGCAGTGCAAGATTGACAGGCAGAGCAGTAATAAGAGGAAAATGATGTTTTTTTGTTACATAAAGTACACAAAAATGTCAGAAGTCGATGAGGGGTAAATGAATCAGTAATGACTTGATATTTTAATGGCAGTCAGTTAGTAGCTCATGAATGACTCTGATCGGAGAGCTATACAAGGACGGAACACAAAGTTCAGCGACTCCGCCCATGAAAATAATCAACAGTCTTACCAGATTTGCATTTGGCCAAACTCCCCTCTAATTTCATCTCCTTCAGCAGCACTCCAACAACTTTTCACAGTTGCTGTTTTTTTCTTGGTACTTTTGTGTCTTCGATGCAAAACTTGATTTCCTGTAGCATTTCAAAATGACGACCCTTCAACTTCATTTTCATTCTAAAAAAGATGTCAAAACAAGATAAAATGATAAATATGACTGAGGAATTCTTCCGTGTGCTGATGCAAGATGGCAGGATGACACAGTGGTATGCACCACAGTTCAGGTTGTCTGATATTGGGGCATGAATTCACAGTGCTCTGTCAACAGAAGAATAATTATGAGCAAGTTGAACCCCTTACTTATTGTGCCATCTTTGGGTTTGGACGCTGAAGATTCTTCTTTTGAAAGCAGCTATTTGGCTGACTAAGAGTCAGATCAGCTTGGCAAAAAAGTGGATGTTTGCTGGATGTCTGCACTGGCAAATGGCCCCAAGGTGAAGGTGTCAGGCCTTTCAGGAAACAAAAATACCAGCCACATGGTAAACTGACTTTAAAGGGAGGGACTGACTATATTTGTGGAATCTCCTGAATTTGGAATTTTATGAGTAGTGTTGCAGAACATTTAGTATATAAAAAAAGCATTAAACTTTACCCGCTCTCCATCATTAGGCCATTAGTTTGTGCCACTCAGCAGAAGGGTCAGTTAATAATAAGCCGCTTATGAAAAAGTTGTCAGCGGACATGTTTGTTCTCTAGACGCTCATCATTATCTGCCTTTTAGTCTTTAACTACTAAGTAACTACTCATGTTTTCTCTACAATATTGTTAAGTATTTCCTTTTAAATCCTTCAACAGCTGAGATCTACCCAAAGGTGTACCACACCTGTTTCTTCATTGTCACATACTTCGCACCACTGTGCCTCATGGTCCTGGCATACATTCAGATTTGTCACAAGCTGTGGTGTCAACAGGTGTGTATTCCACCATTTGCTATAAATATAAATTTCACAATGGGCTTCCAGGGTCAGATGTATGCGTGTATCCACTTTAATGTATTCAATCAACAGATTCCTGGAAGCACATCAGTGCTGCAGAGGAAGTGGAAGTCTATCAAATGCTCAGCTCCAACTCCAGGACCGGGGGAGTCGGTGAGGGTTAGAACCAGCACGGTTTGTGCTGAGATCAAACAAGTCAGAGCCCGGAGAAAGACAGCTCGCATGCTGATGGTGGTGCTCTTTGTTTTCGCCCTGTGCTACCTGCCAATCAGTGTGCTCAATGTCATGAAAAGGTAATAATCTCTCAAGGAAGCTCTGCTGCATCCCAGATCAACAGTAGAGCTTGCTATAAGCCATATTTTGTATTGTTTTTTTCCGCCCTGACAGGTTTGTGATTAAAATGCATGCAAAAAAAAAAAGAATGAATAAAATGATACCATGTCACATTTTACCTCCAGAGTGTTTGGGACATTCAAGAAGACAAACGACAGAGAGACAGTGTATGCGTGGTTCACTTTCTCACACTGGCTCATATATGCCAACAGTGCTGCAAATCCAATCATCTACAATTTCCTAAGTGGTAAGTTTTGAACTCTCCTCTAAGGATTCATTACTGCCCTCTAGTGAACAAACTGGCACCAACAACACAATTCACGGCTTTATATTCCTCATCTGCTAATATCCTGAAAACAGAAAAATGTAAATGCGAGCTAAAGTTAATTCTGAGAAAGCAGCAAGTTTTTAATTCATGCATTTATGGAAAAAAAAAAAAAAAGCTCTTAGAATGATTTGCTGTCATTCCCAGCAAATTAAAGCTATTTTTTACAAAAAATTTAAGCTATTTTTAATGCAAGGCTTGTAGATGGTTTTTAAAGAAGGTGGACTTTATAAAGATTTTGTTGTCGTTTTTTTCTTAAGGGAAGTTCCGCGAGGAGTTCAAATCAGCCTTTTCTTGTCATTGTTGTGGCCAGCGTGAAAATGAGACAAGGAGGATAAGGACCAGAACGCGCACAGACAGTCGAAAATCCCTCTCCACTCAAGTTCACAATGTGGACAACGTGTCACGCATATCAGATCAGATGGTGTAGTCGTCTTATATTCCAGCTGGGGCACCTGAAGGACACGGTGATCTTTAAGTTAACGTGTGAAATGTGCAGACCTCATTAATTTTGGATGACATTTTAAGGGAAAGAATTGTATTTAAGGTTTTCTGTTTGGTTGATTTGAAAAGGACAGACTTTCTCTCTTGTTTTATGCAAGAAAACAGTTCGTAATGTTCAGTGTTTTATATCTCTCTTTCGTGTGTAGTTTCTGTAAATTTTGTACGTATTTTTGTTTTGTTTTGTCTAATTACGTCTAATTAAGTAGTAACATCACCTTTGATATAATGTGCGAACTAACTGGTTTAAGGGATTTGAAGCTTTAAAGGTGCAGGCGGTCACATGCCCATCTCAAGTCCTCAGTGTAAATGCCCAGAAATGTATGTTCCTGTGCACTGAGTATGTTAATGAAGCCAGCTCAATTCATCAAAGTGCAGAATATTCAATGTGACCCCTGCATGAACGTGACCGCAATGTGAAGCCTGTTTCTTTCATTTGAAACACTCCAGGTTTGTGTTTGGATAACATCAGCAAAGCGGACATTTTCCAGCAAAATATATGTCGCAAAATAATCATCGTGGTTGAATTTTTCAGCTGTGGGTAAGAGCTGTTCACAGTTACATTTACTAAGAGCCCAGGCGACTCTATGGTGGGTTGTTTTTTATACTGATGCTAAATGTAAAAACAAGAAACATGTCCTGGATGTGCTTTCCATTTTTTTGTGGCAGAAGTCTGCAAGCATGTATGAATAATAACTGTGTTGCCCACATATTTTGCTGATTATCTGTTATTACTTAATTATCTGCTGTTATAAGTTATTACTGGGTCAGAAAAAAGGGAATTATGGCAAGATTTGAAATTGTTTGCACAGATGAAAAAACTATGCTGAAAAATGTATTTTGTAAAATAATTTTACATTTTTTATTTAAAGTGTAAGTAAATATTTATTGTGATAGATTTATGTATCAGTATCAGAAAACAAAGGCAAATCTTGATCTCTGATTCATCAGGACATTTTTCTGCTCCAGAACTCTTGGTATCAATGTTTTGACCTTTTCTTGATAAGAAATGATTGTACTGACAGCTACAATGCGTAGTGTTTTTCTTCTTCTTTCGTATACTTCATTGTTTCTTTTGCAGGAATGGCCTACTCGTACTTGATGACACACTGGGAAGTTGCCTCTGAGCATCTCTGATAGAGCATCTGGGAGGTCAAAGGCTTTGATCAAGGGCATCTCAGTGGTGAAAATGAGGCAATTACAAACATGCTTTTTCATGTTCCCCACCAAAAATTACTTGCTGCTGCAGAGACCGCACGTATGAAGCCTTCTTCCCATTTCTAACCACGACAGTGAATTTCCCATTTCAAACATGTCTCATTCAGATGAGCAGCTTGCAGCCTGACTCAGTAATTGCAGTCATTCGTAGCAGAAGTAAAAGGCAAAATACGCAGCCGATTTGGATTGTCAACACTTTGCTGTGGTGGTTCAACAGCATTGGTTTAGAACGGCAGTCAGTCAGGCATATAGTATTTGGTGATATCTTAAATGATTTTATCTGCATGAGCTAGCATTTAAAGACAACTGCTGCAGCTTGCCCCGTGTGTCACTATCAGCCTGAGAAGCACAGTTAATGCCCACATACATCATTTTTAAAAAGGGCATTCCCTAAACTGTACTGTTTGTATGTGTGCCGAAATGTTAACGCTAACATGCAGAGCTATTTTTATTAGTTGCTTGCGAGTTTGATTTTATGTCAGTGAATGAAATCTACACACACAAATACACATATGGTGAACCCTGTTCACAAGCAGCGACGACTTTTTGTCAGACCCCTCATCCAAACAGCATCAGATATGACTTCCTTAAAACCGCAGCAATTGCCTAGGGTGAAGTGGATCAGAGTAATGGTTGTGCAGAACAGAAAGACATGCACACACCTCTTTATGCAGAGAGCACCCCGATTAAACAGATGTCCCTTCAACCGTAGCTTCCATCTTTCTTGAGAACCCCTCACCCAATGAACATGAGTAAGCGGCTGAAGCCATTCATTTTAGCTACTTGCACATTTCTGGAAGAAGATAAAAGCAGAAAATTTCTTTAAAGAGTATTTGCAAAGATATTTACAGCTGTACACTGCAGCACACTGGAATCTCAGAGAATCCACATCCTCAAACATACAGCACAACAAGGTTTGCAGTCAGAAGCAAATATTGATCATCAGTGTAATCAGCAGTATAGAAAATCCTTCAAAGCGCTATAGTTTGGATGCAAAGTATAAAAATGAATAAACAAGGAGGATGTGGAACTCTTGTCAAATCAGGCTAATCAATTCAAATGAAACTGAAAAGGCAATCAGGGAAAAGGCATAATATGAAAGAATGACAGAAAAAACAGTAACAGGAAACAGAGAGGAAAACAATCCCTGCCAGGGCAGCTTGATTGTAATTAATCTAGGTTTGATTGTTCAGTTCAGCTTGATGTGTTTAATGTGTGGGGAAATTGTTTATGAGCATAGATTTGATTTATTAATTATGTTAATATTTTATAGACTTTAAACTACGACTATTCATTATGTTTAAAGCATGGCACAACAATGACACATGCTGGACATTTTTCACCAGAATTTCTTCATTTTTGAACTAAATGTGAAATGTTTGCATCCCCACATCAAGTATTTAGAAAACACCTCTCAGCCCAGGTCTTGATTGCTGTTCAGAGTGAAACAGTCCATACAATTCTCTTCAACAACTTCTGAATAGACATGAAGCTGTCGAATTAAAGTCTCTTCTTTTTGCATCATTTTTTAAGAAAATGTATAATGTATGTTGTAACTTTTTCCAGTGCACTTTAAGCCTTTTTGCCTTCCAGTGTTTCATACTTCATTGTGCAACACTTTGATCAATATTTGTTGACTTTTTTTTGCTTGATAAATAAATCATCTTGATTGGAGGCTTTATGAGAGTTAATCACTGTTGACTTCTAGCCACTAGGGAGCAGCAGAAATGAGCTAAAACGAGAAGGTTGCTTCAAACTGACTTCAAATTGGGCGGAGTTGTTAGCAAAGCCATCCATCTTGCAAATGACTCTGCTGACATGTAACATTTGCGTAAAAGCCGATGTCACTCAACGTACAGGTCAGACCAAAGCAATCACCTAAAAAAACGAAAAGCAATTTACAGCTGAGGGTGAACACTGTTTGTTTATCACTAAACACATGTATACATATACATGGT
Source organism: Oreochromis niloticus (assembly GCF_001858045.2). Taxonomy (NCBI): domain Eukaryota; kingdom Metazoa; phylum Chordata; class Actinopteri; order Cichliformes; family Cichlidae; genus Oreochromis; species Oreochromis niloticus. Next base: position 19,783,837 of record NC_031978.2, read on the forward strand.
TGGTACCTAAGGCAGTGTTGTGTTGATTCGTAACAGAACAACTTATTGAATAAACTCTTTTAAATGTTTTACATTTTTCATGTATTATTGTATTTTTTCACTGGTCTATTGCAAAACTATATAGTTTGTCCCATTGCCTTTTGTCGAATCTATGAAAAATGGCAAAAATGACACAGTTTGACCGCAATAAAATAGATTTTTTTCTCCAACAAAGAAATGATTAAAAAGCTATTAGCGTAAAACTTGGCATGGTGTGCAGTTTGTCCTTAAAAAATTTGAGGATAAAGGCAGAACAAAAGCAGAGGACAAAAGAAGAAGTGGTAGCTCTAAAAAATTATGCCATATTCCTAAAAGTATTCACACTCCTTCCTTCACACACATGTGAACTTGAATGACAGCCCATTCTAAATCCATAGGGTTAAATATAAAATATAATGCAATGTAATAAAACACCTTCAACTCTTCTGGGAAGGCTTTCCACAAGGTTCCACTGACTGTGGAATATTTAGTAGCGAGGAAATTTCAGGACTGCACTTGTTGCAGAGCAACCCATGTTTGGAGAAGGGACACAGATGTTTGAGTTTATACACCTGTCGCCATTAAAGTCATTGGAATACCCGAATTCAGTGATTTGGATGGGTAAGTGAGTAATTTTGACAGTGTAGTGTATCTTTGTTTTGGTTTTTGGTTCAAATCAGCTTCAGTATGTAAGGGCGTGGTGACTGGCAACAGCAGTAAAATCATACCTGGCAGGAAAAGACACAATGCTACACTTCAATCATGGATTGGTCTCCCAAGAACTGGAACAATGTTGAAGCCTCAAGCCATTAAAATATTAAATAATATTAAAAGTCTTTTGTTTGCTTGTTTGTTTGTTTTTTGATGATTTAGAGCACATCCAATTGCATTTTGTCTGAAATGTGCTGCATAAATATGTTTACTTTCCTCTTAATTATTGTTGGGAAAAAAATGCAAGTGAAAACAATCTGACACAAATTTAAATCAGCAGATCAGACCAGGGATTTTTTATTTCCTATCTCTGAAGTAATATAGCACTACTCCTAAGAGATAATACTATTACTTAAGCCCACAAAATATAATAATGATAACATTAAGATACTGCATGCACTACTTTTTCCCCTTTTTTTGTTGCAGGTCTGTTTCATTGCATTTGTCATTTTTGTTCCATGGTGCAGGGTACAGCCTCCAGTAAATGTGTTACATCCTCCTGACAGCGGGTGGTGTATCCCAGCTTAAATGCTGACACCAACAAGAGGGACAGACCAGCTGCTGGTGAGAGCTTCATTTGTCTGCTCAAAGCTTTGCAACAGCTATGATGCAACTGAGACGACTGGAAGCTGCAGTCATATTTGGTGAGTTTAAGCCGAACCATTACCATAAAATGACAGATTTCTGATAGAAAAAACAAACAAGTTGATTAGTGTCATTGTATGTTTTTTGTGCTATAAAATTGCCATTACTAGAAGTGTTTCATGTCTTGTAGTCTGTACCGCATGTATAGTCAAAGCGTAGCTACAGTTAGTCATGTGAGACATTAACATTTAATTTTTGAATGTCCCTTTTCCTATAAAACCTCAAGAAAATAAATATCTCCGTGCAATAGATCCACATAAAAACCAATGATCAAGTAAATAAATTCTTAAAGTCTGCTTGTATTTCAGTGATTATTGCTCCTCAGATTTCATCGCTGGCTTCTGATTGTTTGGCTGCTGTGAAAATCTGCATGTCAGATTTATGCAAGCGTGAACAGGCATTTTATGGCGGCATCTGTGAAGGTAAAAAAACAACACATTTCCATTATATTGTTATTATTACCAAGGGTTGAGACACATAAGTATTACGTAAAGTGATTACATTTCCTCAGGAAGTTCAGCAAATGAGACTATTCGACTGAATTGCATTTCATGGAAAATGGCTAAAATGTAATAAGTGAGGAAACAGCCTGAAGCAAAATGTATATAACAAAATAAAGTGACAATAAATCACTGTTTTGATGCCTTTAATGCACAAAGTATGTCTGTTTTGACATTGAAATCCTCCATTATTACACTGAATTTGATATATCAGCCTATATCGGGATAGATAACCAGACATCACAAGGAAAACTGTCAGAGCAGCAGGCACATAGAAAACACCTGTTGCTCAAACAAGCCTTGCTCGCTTTTGGAAAATCCTGTTTTTCTGCCTTCCTCTTATGTTTCTGTCATTCAAGATGGAGGGTGCCAAATAAAAGGCTCAGAGGTCTGTAACATGACCATCCAGACAATACTGCACCAATATCCTTCTCTGCGAGGGTGCATGTGTGCCTGGGAGGAGGAGCTTTGTGATTCTATACAAGTGCTGGCCACACAATGCCACCAAAAGCCAGGTGCGGTATTCTCAGAAGTCTCTACGATAAGCATTTAGATGTGAAATTACGTTTTTGTTTGCCAAAGGTGGACAATTATTGCGCTACAAAATGACTGTTAAGAGGATCTTTAATGCGCCTTTGTTGGTGGAAGAGATAATCATGTTGATTATTTGAACAGCAGTTCAGCTCACGAGGAGTGCAGTAATGGATTGGCAGTCAAGCACTTTATTAAACTATGGTAATTATTTCATTACGCTAATCTCAGATGAAATCTAGTGAAGATGATTCAAAACTGGTGAAACCCATTCACTACCTTTCTTTCTTTTTTTTCAGGATATGATGGTGCCGGATCATGTTTGGATCAATTTAGGGCTTGTGTCAGCGATTCAGTTTGCAACAGGTACCTGGCACCTATGCTCCAAGCCTGTAAGTCAGGCCAGTGCAATGATGAAGGCTGTCAGCGGGAAACTCTGCGGTTCTACAGGAACGTACCCCAAAATGTTGCAGAGATGCTGGTGATGTGCGAGTGTGAAGCTTCGGATCAGAGCTGTGTGAACATGAAAACCGGATTACACAGTGGCACCTGTGGAGATGAGATTTGGGTCTGTCAGCGTGTACTTAACCAGTGCACTGAGGACAGTAACTGCAGGTATGCTGTTCTGTCCTCACATGTTGTTTTTTTCATTGTTTTTTTTTTTTTCAGGATTATTGTACACTTACTATTATTATTAAATGCACGTTTGGGGATGAAACGACCAAATCAGATGCAAATGCATTGTTTGCTGAAGATGAAATGTATGAGCAGCATCTGGCGGATGAGATTGCTGGAGGGAACAACAAAAGCTGACAGGAACATTGGTTGTGCGACGCATGCGAGGAGGAGAAAAAAGGTGTCTTGTGTATAGGCTGTGCGGCAGGAAAGAAAGCACTTTAAAATGCAAGGAAGGGATTCAGTCAGCAAACTAACAATCACTAAGATGGAGCAGGAAAAACAGCATTGTTAGAGGATGCTGATAGTTTGATTGTTACAATGAATGAGAATTGACTTCATTTGTTTCCCTTGTGGAAATGTCTGGGTAGGTTTTAACAATGGCTACAGATGTACAGTAGCGCTCCTAACTGAAATCCTTTTTACATTGTTCCTTCTGTTTAGCCTTTTAACACATACATGGCAGCAAGCTTTCATTCAGAGTGCCAAGTGCTGGTCCAGCCATTAGGAGCAATTTGTGGTTCAGTGTCTTCTTCAAGTGGATGCCCTCTTTACCTGTCCATACTCGAGCTGAATTGGAAACCTAGATTTTCAGGTTATAGTTCCATCAAATCCAATGCTGTTTTTTTTTTAAATGGCCATTTTTTAAGACCACATCTCCAATTACTATCTAATAAAAGTTTTCAGAAACCACTTTACACATAGACTGCAGCCTTTTATAATCAATATTCCACCTGTGTGATTGGTGCACTTTTCCCGCTGCCATTTTTAATGTAATTACATAAATATATGTGAAATGATCATGAAACAATATGGACAATCTACCAAAACACATCTATAAGTCGCAGCACCCACTGATTCCACATAACACACATTTTCTCTGTATTAACAGGGGCTTATTAGAACATTTCCAAGCCAAATGTTGGAGTCCTGAAGAAGCCCAGTGCATTGACAGTGACCTCCCAAGAGATGAATGCTTCACCCGGATGGATCCAGAGCTCATCCTTGGTGCAGACTCTGAATGCAAAAGGGCTTTTGTGGCTACTTTAGGGACAGTGCTTCACCATCCTTGTACATGTAAAAGACTCTACAATGACGATCTGCTGACATGCAGCATGATTCACGAAGTACTTCACAATAGATCACGCTTCAGTGAGTATCTTTTTTTTTTATCCAGGCATTTTTAAATGTAACATTCATTTTCCTGGAAAGATTCTAAATTATTTTTATTTGCATTTCAGTGGCATCTTCAGAAACAATCACTCGCCCATCTAAACCTCCTCAGATCATTGAATCAGATCATGTTTATGCTTGGTCCCAAGGTAAATTTGCATTCAAGAAATAACTCTTTTTCCTCATTTTAGTATGATTCGCATAAATTTAAATGATCAAAAACATTTTTGAGTGGGTTTGGAGATATTTTGCTAATATTTTGTCTCTCCAGATTATCTTCTGTACGTTATTGCAACCATCCTGCTTGCTGGTGTCATATTAATGCCTCTGGTTATTGTCAGTAAAAAATGGTAAGCATCGATGTTGAATCAATGTCAAGTCTCTTTATCAAAATATTATGTATAATTTACTTTTATTTCTTTTTCCTTGTAGGATCTCAAGAAAGAGAGATAAAACAAAATTTCACCATCCGCAGAAAAGCAACTGTGTCGTTATTCTCTGATGTTTATTGCTCTTTCCACTGAATAAAATAATCAGCATTTTCTCTCTTTTAACTCAAGATCACAGCTGAATAGATTCGTGAGGTGGCTTTGCGTTTGCTGCACATGCAGTCGTCTCATATTTCTTTACTGTAATAGGTAATAGAGTTTATAAAGAAAATAACTAAACCGAGACTGCTTTAAAACACTGTCATCACTAGCCAAATGAATATTGCTGTAACCATCCTTTGCCAAGATCTCCAAAGCCCACTTTGTTTTTCAAGGTACTTGGTAGGTGATTGATGAGTTTGACGAGTTTGACATGAAGGCTCCGTGGGAGTCATACCATCTGTACAAGGACTGATTGTTCTTCTTGCTGTAGTTCAGTAGCTCTAGCTCCACAGTTGTCACACTGCCCAGTGGTGTTACTTGATTGATAAGAATATAAGAAGCTTTTGCACAATCTTGTGAGGTAGCATTGTTTAGTTCTTCTGTAGCGCACCCTTAATCTTTGTGCTGTCACAAACAGCGATCTTGTGCTGCTTTATTAAAGAACATATTGTATTGTATATTTGTAGATACAACCTTTTGTTTAAAGTTACTTGAAAAAAGTCAGGATGTGTCATGTGTGAACGCACAAAAGCTAGGTTTTTCTCTGCAGCAAGACTGTCATTTTTTTTTCTATTGTTAATCTTTCACACTGAGACTTATTATAGAAAAACAACAGATCTGACAAGTTTAAGATTGCTTTAAGTTATAACTTCAAGTTGTTTTGTGATGATTTATTTGTGCTCTGCTCACTCTTGTGGTCTGTTCCTCTGTATCTGATAATAAACTTCCCACTGAAAGCCTTAAAGCCCCACAGTTTGTTCAAAGTGCTACATTTTATCTAATGATTCCTTTAAAATGAGCTTTTAAAGAAAAACTTCAAAATCAGAATTTAAATCATTTGTCATTTTTTTTATAGTTGCAGTCAGTGTGCGTAAAAGCCCCCCAAGAAAGGTCTTCAACCTGAAGCAGTGGACACAAAAAGATTTGTTTTTCTTTTTTTAGTTTGGAAACAGCTATCGAGAAAGCCCTGTCAGCGTAGTCCACTTAGTCAGGGACAGAGTGGAGCCTTTGGTCAGGTGATGTCTGATCGCTGTTTGATATAAACAACAGGAGAAGTAGAAAGGGAGGACAACCCCATTCACCCCTTTTATGCACAAACAGCAGGAGAGAGGCACTGATGGGAGTTATCTGTATTGACCTTGTAAACACACTTACTTTAGTATTTTGAGCTATTTGGAGACAGGGTAACGAGGTCTGAGTGGTGGCAAAAGAGAAGCAATTGCAGTAATCAAGATGAGTGGATTTGCTTGACTTTAATCGGGCCAAAGACACCAAATTGTTTTTGTCACTGGAGCTGATCTAACCCTGATTCACTGGTCTGCTCTGTTTTATACGGTTGAGCTATAGGTGAGTATTTCTGGATTCATTCTGCTGGGGAAAGATTTTAAGTTGTGTCCAACCCATGTTTAACCCATGATTTAGTCCTTTTCTCTATCATACACACAACATACAGTCGTTTGTGTGGAGGGCTCTGTGTCTGTGAGGAAAATCTGGAAATCTATATATTTGAAAGGAGGCAACAGTAAATAGATACAGAGATATATCCAAACACATGATAAAAAGGTCCCAGCTGGTTTGAAGGCAGGGATTTCTGTTGGACAGGAAGAGTTGATTGGGAGGTGAAGAAGGCTTTTTTGCAGGAAAACAGGACAAAGGGGAACTAAAAACTAAACAGTGAGTTAAACATGTTCATTCACAGGCAAACACTGGATTGGTGGGACTATTTATACACTTAGGGCTAATTGTAGGCAGATGTAGGAGATAATAAACTACAAAACCTTTATTACTGTACTTAAGTAGAACTTTTAGGTGTCTGTATTTAATTTAAATTTCTATGTTATTATACAAATCTTTACTTTTTAATTCTTACATTTTCAAAACGCGGGGTATTATTTCTGTCACTGCATGCTTTCAAACATCAAAACAATATGAGACTAAATCGAGGGGAAAAATAACATAAAAAACAATTCTGTTGGTGTGTATCTATCGCATGTGCTTATCTCACACAAAGAGATGGAAAACACATCATCTATCCATCATTTCTAGCACTGTGCTCAGGTTTTAGACGGAGTTTTAATGTGGCAGGTGATTTCAAATGCTACGTTTCCAACAGCTCAACAAATATTAGCAAACACACAAACTGTTTCTGCACAGTGTGTTGCTAGCTAAAGGCACAGCTGCTCTATTTCCCAGGGAGAGAAAACGTGGGCGATAACTTCACTCAGAGATGGAGAAAGCTGTAAGAAAGGTAGGAAGAAAAAGAGGTTATTTTTAAAGCTGAGGACTGCTCGGTGACATTTGATATACTGGAAATGTAAAGCTTACATTTTAAAGGTTTGGTTCATTTTATAGTTTATCAAACAGATATTGATCACATGAAAATATCTGGCAGTTTAATGCAGGGTTAGTTCACCAGAGTATGCTGTACTCTGGTGAAGTTTAGTGATGGAGCAGAGTGACTGTGGTGATCACAATCAACCTTAGGTTATATCACAGGCAGCAGACATGAAAATGAATTGGATTCATTCACTGACTTCCACATTTATGTTAGCGTTATATAGACTAGTGGTGGGGCATTAGCTGTGATAGTTCATGTAACATCTGCTTATATTGTGTTGAATTACACTGTGTAAATCCACAAAGAGAGGAAGCAGCACATGCCATGTGATTAAAATCTATTTGTGCTGACAGCAGAAACTACTGGGACTTATTTCTAATCATTTCAATCAGTCTTAGAGTTCTCCCACCTTTTTCTGTTTAGGTGTGGAGCCAAAGTCACCCGTCAGTGTAGGCAACAACAAACAGAGCAAAAGATTTTTTGCTTTGTTTTCTTCATGTTTGTGCTACATAACAGCAGATATAAATTAGATTAAAATTAGAATTGGAATTTAATATGAAGATTGTATTCCTTTATATCGGTGTTATTTTATTATGATATCGATAATGACATGAGGTTCAAAGCAGAAAACAAAGGGAGCTAAAAACAATTTATAAACTCAAACAATGATTGGAAAATAAATACCAAGAATCAGAGACCCATCTAAACAGGCGTCCACATTTCAATGGAAACTAGAAGAGAACCCCATCATAGTAAAACTAAAGCTCAGCCAACCAGAATGATGGAAACATGAACCAAAAGACAGGCTTGCAAAACTAGAAAAAACATGAAGTAATCGTAGAAATCAAAGACTCAACCATATCACAAAAACATCAAAGCCACTATTAGAATAATAAAGAGATCAAATCAGGAATCCAAAACATCAAACACTACAACAATCAAATCTAAGAATCCACAATTTATATCCACATTAACTCTGGGACCATGACAGTAATTTATTTTCTCTTTCTCATCTTCCACTTTTTGTTTTGCATGACAAAAACTGACCCAAATTATTGGCTGTTTAAGCCTTTCAAAAAGATTTTATATGATCTTAATATTACAAAATTCTACTAATACAGTTGATAATTATGGGATTGAAGCTATGTGATTCCCCTCTTTCTACTTAATTTACCCAAGACGCATCACTGCACATGACTGATAGATCTAGGAAAACAAAGGTCAGAACTAAGAGCCTCTTTGGAGTCATGTGGCCAGTAGAGGGCCCCAAAAGGGTGTAAAATGTCTCACTTAAGTTGTTGTTTGTCATTAAAAGCTAACATAAAGTAAACAAACAAACAAAAAAAACACTCACAAGGGCGAGAACAGCATAGAGGGGAAAATTATGGTGCTATTTTTAGGTATGTTGCTCTGTGTTAGTAGCATAACTTAAGCGTCTTGGCCCACTTGTAGCTACTACCACGACAATGATCTGTGAGTTTTTGGCTCATAAAAGTGAGAGTCAAATACATTTAATAATTGCCTTTAATAAGTGTTTACTGTGTTTATAAGGCACAGCTCTGTTAAAATGCATTTACACAAATAAAAACTGTAGAGACCAAATCTTCAGCAATGTATAGACACTAGCTACTGTTTACCTGGGTATACTGGGCAATATGAATGCACAGTCAAATATCCAGGTAAGCCAGGTTTAATATTAATATTGGATAAAATATTGATTGTCCATAAATATTGTTTGTTTGAACATCAGTCATTTCTTAGAGATGGAAACTGTTTTAAATGGACTGTAGTGGGAGCACTACATCAGGTGTGACTAAATGTGGTTCACATGGTTCACAGGCAGAATTTTGCTTGGGGGTGGAGACAGGTCAGGACTGAGTCTGCGTGCAACTGCACATGAATGCATAATTTTCTTTTTTGTTACGTGATTAAGATGGACCGCCATGGGCAGACAATTATCACATTTTAATACACCTATGCAAATCCAACATCTATTCATTAGTGTGGAGTGCTTTTCTTTCCCAGTTGGCATCATGCTGGCATCCTAATTAGTCTGATTTTTGAAAACAGGGACGTAAGGTGAATGCAATTAAGCCGTAGGAAAGAAAGCCAGAGGAACAGGACAGCAGAGCTCACGATAGATTTTTTTTATTCTTTACTTTCTGATTTACAGATTGCACAGCAGGGTGTAAACATGACAAAAAATGAAAGGACATTTGACTTTACAGAGACAATTGTCTCAGACGGTAGTTTATGTCATGGTAAAATTCTGAAATACAAAAAAAGACTATAAAGGGGAACTTTTTAAGGGATCTTTGGCAAACCTGATGGCAAAAACTCATCTGTGCCTCCTTTAAAATGCTATCTTTGTGGTAATTTGAGAGTTGTCTTATTTTGAATTATTTATACAAGTTCACAGGAAATCACAAAAGGTCTTCAGAGAAGCAAGGTGCATATGGAGGCACTCATACACGTAGGATTATAATACGCTGTTACATAATTTTATAAGGCCACTGATCAATGCAAACTAATAAAAGTGACCCAGATCATAAATTATCGAGCTGTCAACACAAACCTCGATCACAAATGAATACTCCTCTTGATAATTACCAGCTTCCTGTCACTTTCCATTCAGTGTGGTCGACGCTTGCTTTTGTTATATCAAACTGTGCAGAGCGAAAACTAAGCCAAGAAAGATGCATGTGTTCAGCAGATTATAAAGGTACTCAGATGGCAAATATAGACTGGAAATGAACAATAAGGTAAAAAAATAAAAATGAGATAGTTTTCAATATTATTTAGATGACATACAAGAGATACATGGAACAATGTAGTTCAAATACAGACAGATAGGCAACAAATCTGAAGGCAACAACAATGGGGAAGCACTTTAAAGGGAACAGACTAAAATATTTAAAGACGTTCCATTACAGAGACTCATCACAGCAGGCTGTGCTTCTTGCTTGGGCAACCTTGGAGTTTGTCTTGCGAGATAAAGCACTGCAGATGAAGGAACCAGCCTCTATGACTTTGGCAATGTTCACACCCTGCAAAAACATTCCAGCATCAGTTACAGTGCAATTAATATAATAAGAGCAAGGCAAAAAAGAAATGGCGAGTTTAAGGTTTTGTCACTGAAATTAAAAGAAGATGTGCAACAGGTGACAGAAAATTAACCCGCAGTGAATCTTTTCTACCAGCAGGGGTAGGAATTGTTAAATAAATTGTTCCTGAGAAGTGTGTGCAACACCACAGTCTTGCACAAGTTATGTAGAACCACTAATATGATCAAATAAACTGTTACAGGGCAGTATGTTTGCAGAACGATGTGTTTATGTAAATGAGCTCTGAAAAATTGTATAACTTTGGTTTTGTTGAGATTAGACACAAGCGTATACACACCAGACAGTGAAGTCATACTTACTGTTTCAATGCCCATGCCATGAAGCATGTAGAGAACATCCTCTGTGGAAACGTTGCCAGATGAACCCTGAGCGTAAGGGCATCCTCCCAGGCCAGCTACTGCAGAATCCACCACAGAGACCCCCATCTGCAAGGACAAACAACAGAGGCATTCAGCAAAGCCGTGAAAGACTTCACGTCAGGTAAAATCCAGGAACAAAGATCTTTGTTCTATTGGATTGTTCTGCCTGGTGCCGCGCACCTTGCCAGGCCTGTGGTTGTGTTTTACAGCTGTTTCTGAGAACCGTGGGCTTAAGGCTTGAAGATGAGTGGGCACAGAATGTCCCGCAGTATGGCTTAGTCATCCTCTTTGTCAGCTCAAACCACCAGCACCACATAATTATGGCCTTGTTCATATGACAGGAATATTATAAAGGCTGAGCAGAACATTTCATATGTTTCTGATTGTCCTGGTTACTCGTGTTTTTACAGTACGACTCTGCTCTTAACCATGGGGATTCACTTTCTTGCCACATCGAGAAGACATTTTTTCCCCTTGGCCGCTTAGTGTCCAATCAAACCGTGCCAATAAACTTAATGCATTTGTACACAAATGGACATGTGCTACAAAAAAATCATTAATGGCAAACTATTTCGCTGATCTCCTTGATTACAAATGTTTCTCCTTTCTAAGGGCCTCTTTGTTTACAGGAATGTAAGAATATACAAGAGATAAAATTCAAGTTGTGTACTCTACTACGTGTTTTTTTGGCTCACCAGCGCTCACGACAAACATTACTGCAGAAATTTGTGGGAAAGTTTTTCCTTTTTTTACTGCTGACGATAGCGAGCGCCTGGCCTCCATATGAAAATTAATGATGCGTTTTCAGTTGTTCTTCTCAATCCGTTGCTTTTGTTGGACAGCTTACCCAACATTATAAAAGGCTGCCCAGGAAACAGTACTCCAGTGCTTTTGTTGCAGCTCGATGTTGACATTGAAATTTACAGAAACACATTTTACTCTTTCTCTGAATGCACATATTACTCAAAGACACACAGTCACAGTTCTTGCCATAGACGTGCACGACCAAGTCATGAATAAAACCTTTGTTTTCACACCAAGACAGGCCTTCAGTTTTCAGAGTCATTATGGACTAAGGTCTTGGGATGTTTTCCACATGTCCCTGGGATTGTCATGAGAATATTAAAGATGTTTTCCAGCTTCCGTGGTAGAACCAGATGTCAGAGGATCCTACAGTGAGACAAAATTAACACACTGATCCTCTCAGTGGCACTGGGTCATGAAGGACTTGTACCCCACAGAGCAGGACCAAGCAAGTTAAATTAAAAGAATCTCTATTGCTTTTTTGGAACAATGATGCTAATTGGTTGCTTTTCCTCCAGACAAAAACCTACTTCTTTCAGGGGGCTGTCTGAGCCAGCCGTAATTGCTGTTTATGTTGGCAAGGGAAGAGGAGGAGGTGGGTAGAAGGAGGAGGAGATCTACACCGGTGTGTGCAGTGCACGAGATTTCCAGACCTTGGTTAAAGCCAGAGCAGGATATTGTACTAGGCAGAATTTTTTGTAGTATAAACACAGAGTTGTAATCTGCCATGCCAATCCTCTCGCTTCTAGCTATAAGGTCACAGGTATTCAGCGTACTGTTTCCGAGAGGAACAGAACAAACCCTTTCAGCAGCGTGCCCCGTACCCCTGGACACTAATCACGCAGGAACTGGTGGTCAGCAGCTCGGGCTTGCCAATGCTCAGTTAGGTTCACACTACCCAGAAACCAGATGTGTGCTCAGTGTTAAAAAGCCATACTGAGTGAGCTGCGGCTATACAAAAACAATGCATTCCTGGGTAAAGACACAGAGCATTTTCAAACTTGCATGATTTGGGATAAGCTTGTTTACATTCTGCGCTCTGAGTGGACGAGGCTGAAGATGGACAAGCTCCCATTTTGGTTTTATAACTGCGTCACAGAGCGAGCGAAAGAGAGAGTGTGCATTCAGCGAAGGACACGAAGCAGTGATGCTTCACCCACAACTACATAAACTAGAAGGCTGACAGAAACTGCCACGGATCCCGTGCTGACACATATATCACTTCTTTCGAGGAGCCCGTTAAATAAGGGAGCGAACCCCGGACAGCAAAAGGCAAACAAGCACTTAAAGAATAAATAAATCACATGTTACTTCATCATTTCCAAAAGAAAATAAAGTTTGACTAATGTGATGTGACAAATATAAAGTTATTCAACTTTAATATGTAATCCTATTTTTAATATAATGTAAATGAATACTAAAAATACTACTACTACTACTAATAATAATAATAATATAACATATTTATCACCTTAAAACATGAATTTGGTTGGAACTGAAGAAAAAATATAAAAAAATTAATTCACAGATAATCAATTTTTCTGGAATTTACTTACTTGCTAATTAAATTATGCATTGATTTTAAATAATAAACATTTATATTTCAGCTCTTCATCTGTTTTTATTTATTTTGTATAACAGCAATCTTCCCAGGGGCTCCAGATGAAAATGAGCTTTTTGACACATTTATTACATCAGTGTTGCTTCCTTTACATACATGTTAAAAGCATATAAGCTTTAAAAAAAAAAGTAAAATAAACCCTAAAAATACAGAAAAGGGAAAAATAAATTTTCTTTTACTGTAATATTTTGTCCTTTTGTGGTTTTTATGTGGGTTTTACGGTTGTCTTTTAAATATATATTCGAGTATGTCACAAGGGCTCATTTTAAAAAAAAAGTTTATAATCTATAATAAATATTTTCTAGTTTAGCTGAAATTGATTTTACTCGTTTACTCAATAGACAGTATCATCAGTGGCTTTGATTCAGAGCGGATTTCACTCTTTGAAATAGCAAATTGCCGTTCACAAGATAAAATGATTCTGATAAAGATCCTTTATAACTGTCCAGTATAACTTCTACCAATCAGTCAAAGAAGCCAACATAAAGTTGCACTAAAGTTATCGACACACTGCTCAACACAGCTTTACTAGGTAACTGAATGTTAGTAAAATATGTTGGTAAACTAAGGCTGAAAAGTGCCTCATGTATGGAGACAAAAGAAAATACTGCAGATGGATGTTATTGTCAGTAGAGATCTCTAGTGTGAGCCCAGACAGGTTATACTGTATTCCCCAGCTGCAGTAGTACACAATACACCAAAATTGCAGGTAAGATTAAATAATTTTCCTTGCCAAGCCTGTGAAATCTAAGTACATACATTGTCATTGTGTGACCTGCCAGGGTAGGTTTGTAACAAAGCCCCCCTAGACCTCCTGAAAAAAGGTACAAAGACTAAGGAATGTCTTTATCGGGAACAAAAGAGGTGACTCAGGGCTGACAGCACTGGGGGAATTCATTTCTCTCCCAGTTGGTGGTGTGGAGTTCTGGCACACAGTAATGAAAAACTATGATAAAATCTTTCATTTCCTACTTGTTTATGGGTGAGCAAATGGTGAGCTAAATATCCCTGGCTGCTATTATTTCTTGTGGCCATGGGGCAGCTGCGATGAATCATTGTAAATATGATCCACGCAGGAATTTCACCATCCCTCTGTACTTTTTTTTTTCAAAGCCATCCAGAATCAGATTTAACCTTAAAATATTTGCTTCTTTACATGACATGGATCAGCTGCCTTTCTAAACAATGTTTGACCATAAATTATACCAGAGAAGTACAATATTAGATTAATTCCATCATAATTATTAGAAGGGATAAGTGTTCAACTGCAAGTTTCACAACTGAAAAACAGTTTTTTTAGCAGATGTGTAACATTAGTGAATTAAATGTTCCCAGCTCTTTGCTATCTTGGGTGATCCTGGACTACAGGACTGTAAATGAATGATTTCATTTACACATTACATTTGCAGTCATGCAGTGATTTGTGCAAACTGAAGCATAAATACTATATTCACACTGTTTACAGTCGAGTAAAATAAAGTACTTGAGTAGACGTTTCTAGAGCTGCGTCTGCAGCTGCAGCACCATTCATCACATGCTCACCGTAGAGCGAATGAAAGGATCATTTTCCACTGGCCTTTAAGCACGCCATTGTCAGAAAGTTCAACAGCCAAGCGGCAGACGAGCTAGAAGCCCCCCCCCAGGGCCCTTCTATCCACCTAGCTCTCAGTCGCTTTGTCCAATAGACACTGAATAGGTGAGCCTTTGTGCTGACCCCCTCACATCTGTTGACCCACCCAGCCCCCAGTGTGCTTCCTCCTCTGCTGTGACAATGCGCTCCAGTAAAACTGATACAGCCCTACCTGCATTGCCTCTGTTTTATGTTTGGATATATGTCAGGTTCACTCGCTCGCAACAGGCAAAGTGGTGACAAATGCCCCAGCAACAGCTCCTTCACAAAGATTCACAACCCAAATGCACTTATAGAGTGTATAACTTTAACTGTACAATACATAACGTTAAGTTCATTAAGATTCTGGGATTTTTTTTTCTTTTTGAAGGCAGTTTTTGAATCATCTTGCTTTGTGGGGAAGCTTAGATCATGTTTCTTAATGCCGATTTTCCTCGTTGACTGATGGTTTCTGGTTCTCTGTGTGTCCCATTGTAGCCTACACATACATAACAGAGAACACATTCATCATGCCATAGACTGACAGACTGTCATTAAAGCTCAGGCAGATATGTGCGCTTTTTAAAAACTACAATATTTTAAGGCCTGATTTCCCGAGTATTTTGGATTTCCCCAGGATTTCAGACATTCCAGTATTTTTTTAAGCTCTAAAATACTCTAAAATAAAAGTTTGCAATAAAAAGTTTTACATCATTTCAAAATGGCATATATGGCCAAAATAACTATACATCAGTCTTATTGATATATTACATTATTTGGCTTCCTTCTTCCTGACTCCAGTGGAAAATAAAAACAATTTTTCTTTTTCTCGTTGCAAAGAAAGGACACTGTATTTCAATGGACTGTAGCATGTGAGCTGAAAAGTGTCTAAAAAGATGGATTGGGAGAAGCTTAACAAATGATGCTTCCCAGCAGGGATAATGATTTAAATCAACCTAAAAAAACAAAAACCTGTGATCTCTATGATGCTGGCAGAAAGTTGAATGATATCCTGGAACAAGAATCACCACCTCTATTTTGCCTCCACATCTGGTTGCTCCTCTTCATGTCATCATGAGTAACTACATTGATTTATGCAAAGGCCGGGCATTTATCCATAATCGGTCTGTGGTTCTCCACGAGAACATTCATATTCATCACAGGGAGAGGGATGTCCATGTGAAGGCAAAGGTACCCCAAATCCTTGCCAAGCCACTGGGAAAGCAGAAAGTAAAGCTGTCAGACAATTTAAAATGAGAGGATATGGGGATCAAGAGGATGATGCATTGCTGTCTTGTGCTTGTCCAAAAGGAGAATCTATACTACAAACAGAGGGAAGGGGGCTTCCTCTTCTAACTTCACCAGCATTTGTAAGCTTAACACAGACTTCTCCACTTAAAAGTGTTAGCACCTTTTATGTCTCTCCCACAAGAATCTGAAGGTTTTTGTCTCACAACAGAGGTGTGGGGCACATCTGTCCTCCCAGAGTTGTCAGGCTTTATATTATCCCTTTATTCACTCAGATCTTTGAACTGTTTTACCTTTCTGCTTGTTCAGAGACCTCCACGCCCTCCAATCACACCAACAAATTAGCTGAACTGTGTCTGATTGCCTCTGTTTTTAAAGATCCCTCTTGGCTGCCTGTTAGGTTCAGAGAATTTTTCCATAATTCACAGTTCCTACCCTACCCACCTTTCAATAGTCCTGGAGCTAGTACCCTTCCTTTATTGACTTCCGTTAGCAAAGTTAATTTACTTTTAAATGTTTGTTTTTAGTTTTTGACTGTTTGCTGTCATTGTTAATGTCTTTTATGTCTAATTTTAGACTTATGAAATAGCTGCACAAAAGCTGGTTTAGCAGAAAGATGTAGGGCATTAAATAAGATAATCCTGTCATGTACGTGATGACAGATGCAGAATTAAGGATGCCTTACAGTGTCATTACAGAAACAGGCAAAAGACTCATCTATCAAGTGACAACTTCAATAATCACCAAAAATGAATTACAACAATAATTACATTAATGCATCCAGTAGGTTATTCCTAGCACTGATTGCAAAAGTACTTGACTATATTATTCTCTAATCCAGCTCAGTGTCTATCTCATCAGACACAGGAACAAATACATTGAGTAATATGAACCCAACATGATATTACATATTACAATATCATGGCTGCGATCCTACCTGTCTGGGAGGTCTCAGACTGTTAGTTTTAATAATGATCTCTCCGAGACCTGTGCAGTGAGGCATGGGGTCCCTCAGGGCTCCGTACTTGGACCATTGCTGTTTTCTATGTATCTGCTGCCTCTTGGTGTTCTTTTACGTTCTTTTAATGTAACTTTTCATTGTTACGCTGATGACCTGCAGTTTTATGTTCCTCTAACCATTGGAAATTGTGCTGAAGTCTCTAAACTAGAATCTTGTATATCTGCAATTAGAGGCTGGTTATCTGATAATTTCTTGCTCCTAAATACTGATAAGACAGAGTGGATGGTCATTGGACCACAAAAATTTCAGCACTTGTCCCAAAATTTCATCTTGAAAATTGATGACAGTGCCATACATTGCAGGGACAAGGTAAAAAACTTGGGCGTGTCTCCTTCGAGTCTCATGTAAAAGAGATAACAAAGACTGCCTTTTATTATTTGAGGAACATAGCCAAAATCAGACAAGTTTTGTCAAGTGACATGGCAGAGGTTCTTGTTCATGCATTTGTGTCTTCACGTATTGATTATTGTAACGCTCTTCTTTCTGGGCTTCCAAAGAAAAGTTTCAGAGGTCTACAGATGGTGCAAAACGCAGCTGCTCGCATTTGAACAAGAACTGGGAAATTTGAGCACATCACCCCTGTTTGAGATCTCTTCACTGGCTACCTTGTCAGGTTCGAGCAGATTTTAAGGTCCTGCTGCTCACCTACAAGGCTTTAAATGGATTGGCACCTTCATACCTCTCCGACCTTTTACACCTTTATGTTCCATCCCGTGCTCTACGATCTCAGGACTCTGGCCTTCTACAGGTTCCTAGAGCCAGAAAAAAGACAGTTGGAGAGCGTGCTTTTTCTTTTCGTGCCCCATTCTTGTGGAACAACCTCCATCTAAATATTAGGCAGGCATGCTCGGTGGAGGTTTTTAAAACTGAGTTGAAGACACATCTGTTCACCCTATCTTACATGTCTTAATTCTATGTCTTTTAGTTTTTAAATTCTTATTGTTTTTAACTTGTATTGTGTTTTTACTTGTACTGCTATTTATCCCTTTTATTTATTCATCTTTTTAGTTTCAAATAGCTGTACAGCACTTTGTTTAAACAGCACTTTGTTTAAAAGCGCTTTATAAATAAAGTTATTATTATTATTATTATTATTATTATTAACATTAAGGGTTCTTTTATTAAGATATTATATAGAAACTGTTTATAATGGACAATGGATGTATTAACCAGTTTCCACAATCACTGTTTGCATCATTAAGCTACTCACATGCATGACTGTAATGAAGCTTGGAAAGCCAACTATATAATCTACACACAAGAGTAATAAAAGTTCTAGTGTCACAAGCTGATCCTCAACAAGTGTCATCTGTTGCTTTTATCATCTAATAGTTCTCTAGTTAAACACACTAGACTGTCTATTTGATTTCTTTTCAGATTTCCATCTGCTCTCTTTGTTTGTCAAGCTAACTGCTTTGACAAAGACTTTGCTGAACTTTCGACTTAAGAGCTCTTTCTGTTGCTACATTACTCATAATATTAACAACTGCAGTAATAGCAATAACTTTAAATAACAATGAATAAAAAATCTAATCATCATTAGATCATTAGCAATTTCTCGGATGGTTCTAAGATTACTGGCCATACCACATCTTAGGGGTTCTTATCTGGAGTTCACTAAGAATGTTGGCAGTGCTTGCCCATAGGTGTCATGGCAGTGAACCATTAAAACTTCTTGCTTTCTTGGAGATAATATTTATAGCAACAATAATAACAATAACGTAAGAAACCAAATCATCATGGGCAGAAGCATAAGTACTTTTGAGACTACTGGCCACACAATACCAGTGTTCTTACCTGGAGTGCAGTAAGGATGTTGGGCAGTGCTTGCCCATAGGTGTCATGGCAGTGAACTGCAAGCGCATTGATGGGCACGTCCTTCATCACCCTCTGCAGCATCTTAAGCATAGAACCTGGAGTACCAATACCAATGGTGTCTCCCAAGGAAATCTCATAACAGCCCATTTCATATAATCTCTTTGCCACCTAAAAAATATAAAAATATAGAAAAGGCTCTCTTTATAAGAGGATTACATAGTAAAAGAACAATTTCTCCAAATATAAGTACCATATTATGTTTGGTTAGGCAGTGAAATGGAGAATATAAATGCTATGTTTTACATTTCTTCAGTTAATTCAATCTGTGCTTACGGAAAGAATATGAAAATTTCTGTTGTGGTTTTAAGCACCGACATCCACAAAATTAATTAATTCCAGGAAAAACAAGTAAAATAAAAAAAACAAAAAAACAAAAACAAAACCAGAACAACATCTCAAGAAAAAATTCAGTTTAGTTTAGATAATTTAAATAAATGAACAGACATGTTTTAAAAGGCCTGTAAGTGTAAAGAATTATCCTACCTCTGCCACTTTGGAAGGTTCAATGTGTCCCTCATGGGGACACCCAAGGGCACAAGAAACATACCTGAGAAGATAAAGTTAAACAAGTATCTTTATTTTGTCACTTTCAGCAACTGTCAACAAAAAAACGTCAGAAGCTGTTGAATATTTTCTATACTATAGTGTGCTCTTCAAAAAAACTGAATTGGGTCCAATGTGTCCAGAAGCCTGTTAGTGTTTTGGTGTCCTTTATGGACAAAGCAGTTCATATAATTAAAAAATATATATATATTTTAAATTTCCATGTATGATAAAAGGCCCACATTAGTAAAAGTTAGCCTGTTTGGTTTACTTCATCTGGACTTGTGGTTTACTAATGTATAGATATAGCCCTGGTGAACATCTGGAACTTTGCTATAACAGTATCATTACTGAACTGTGTGTTTTCTTCTATATAAAAACTGCAGTATGTTCATCTGCCCTGTTTTCCTATGGGGAAAAGTGAAAATCTGTGTGAAGCTCAGAAATCAAGGGAATCTGAAATGTGTTTTCATTTTTGTAGCAGACAATTAATAGCCAGAATACTAACCCTCGAACTGGAATTTGTCGCTTTTTGGCAGCGTTAATGACTTCCTCAAACCTCAGCATACTTTCATCAACAGAACAGTTAATATTTTTTTTACTGAAGGTTTCAGATGCCGACCCAAACACAGCCACTTCAGTAGCACCAGCTGCAACCTTAAATCGCCAGAGAAAACAAACTTGTAAAACCGTGTTCACTGTGAGTCACGCTAACGTAAGTGCAGGAACTATTTTAATAAAAACAATGTAGTGCCAACAGTTAACTCAAACTGACAAGCTTGAGTAAACATGATGAATTATATAAGTAAAGATATATAGCACAGGTCATTACGCTGAAGTGAAAATTCATGCTTACAGCATCCTGAAAGCCTTGCAAGTTAGGTGTCAAAACAGGATACTGAACATTAGATGCTTTCTGGATTCCTCTGAGTACATCAGTGTGGTCTGCCATCTAAATAAAGGGGGGAAGATATATTAATTAGATGTTAAAGTTAATAACATAACAGGCAATAACATAGGTAAGGTAATATCATAATAACATCTTAACATGTTCCTGGAAATTCACAAATGCTTTCACACGTTTAAAGGCAGCATTAAAGATCAAATTAATTATAATTTTTCTCAGTACAAAAAGAGACACGTGTTAACGTCTGACTTTTTTTCCAAGTAGTAAATAGGGGTACAATTTGATTGAGAAGACTATAAAACAAATAAAATACTTTCTCCAAAACCATCTGCAGCTCCAACAAGGATGCTAGAGGAGCAGATTTTCCTGATGCAGGCAAGAAAGAGGGCCTAATAAATCACTCAGCACTCAATTGCAGTTCAAAAAGAAGAATTCTTACCTGCGGTACCCACTTTGAAGAGACAAAGCTGGTGACCTCGATCACAGACAGGCCTGTTCCTGAGAGCATATCTATCAGCTGGATTTTCACCCCAGTTGGAACAATCTCCTGTGGAAAAATGAAATTGAAATAGCTTATTCAGTATTTGAGTCCTCTCATGATGCAGTTGGAGATGTAACAAGCAGATATATGGATTATTATTTTGCTGTGCTGTGTGTTATTTACACAGATAGCCATATTTGACATGATCAATCTTGCTCTTGCTGAAAACTCTGAGATAGCTTTGCTATATGCCAAATTTCAGATAATATGTTGTAGAAATAAAATTGCATCCCCCATCCAGTATAATCTCTAAGCGGTAGGTAAAGAGAGTGAACTCAGCCAGAAGCTGTGTCATCTTTCCTATTCAATTTCAAAGAAAATGTGAAACATATGCTTCTAGCAATTATGGCACACAACCCATATGTTATGAATTGTTATATGTATAGAAAAAATGGGAGTTTCCAGGGAGGATTGTGTATAGTAATAGAAAACAAAGGTACCCATAAATATAAACAAGGTTTGTGATTGTAATGGCAGAGTATACCTTTTCATTTTGAAGTCCATCTCTTGGCCCAACTTCAACAATTTTAACAAACTCTGGATAGGCATGTCCTGTAATTGTCTGGGAAAATATCAAATGGGGAAAATAAATAAATATATAAAAAGAGAAACACCGCTCAACAGGACACAGAACACTGAAAAGTCAGCCATCCTTTTACCTTGGGATGCTCCAGGTCATGTTATTTCTAACATGAATAACTTTCAACCTCAACCCAGCTGAAACTTTAGAACCCAAATATAAGCTTGCTATGTCATTAAGATGCAAACTCATGAGATGTGACACAGAGGAAAGGCTGGGAAGAAGGGTTAGAGTAACTCCACTAAAACCACAAGGAATATTCTGAGGATCAAGGTATTTTTTTTCCTGATCTCAACCTTATAATTTTAAAGAAAAAGACCCTTGTTGAACTAAATGCAAAACCTCAACAGACCTTAAAGATTACAATATGAACCTAGTGACAGGGATATTTAAGCAGAATATGAAGACCACATATCTGACTATACCCGGCAAAAATATCCATTTACGTTTTTTCCAGTGGGGAGCAGTGAAACGAGGAAAGCTAACAGAAATCCCAGCTTAACTCTTTCTTCTATAAAGACAGCATCTGATGACCTCCTCTGTAGTTTTGACACCTCAGTATATAGCAGTAAAGTTGTGCTTTGACAACCATTACAATAGTTTCCAGGTTTTTGCAAGGGTAGCTGCACTGGAGGAGACCACCCTCACGAACTTCTGATGCAAACCCAGTCACTTTGTTCTACAAGCAGGCCTGAAATGTGAAAGAATCCGCTCAGTTCAGGGCTTCAATTTTTAATCTAATCTCTGTAAGTTTTCAAGGGGTAAAGAGCTAAAGCTAACAAATAATGTTGGAAGATTACCTTCAAATATTTATTCAGAACAAACTGAGCACACACGTGAAATATACAGTCTGTGCAAAAGTGTCCAGCTACCCCTTGTTTCTTTATATTTTACTAGAAAAAGGGAAAATAGATGCAGCTGTTTTCTGAAACTTGTGCAAACATACATGGAAACAGAGTGTATAAGACGAAAACAGTGTTTGCGCAGTTCTAACAAGCTTGAATGTGAATGTTTGATTTGACCACCTTTGTTCTTCAATACAGCTTTAACTCTTCTAGACAAGCTTTCTTGTAATTTAGTCTTCAGGAATAGTTCTCCAGGCTTCTTGAAAGACATTCAAAACCCCTCTTTGGATGTTGGATGCCTTTTGTTTGATTCTCTATCAAGATTATCCCACACTGCTTTAACTGCTTCAATAATGTTGATGTCTCGGCTCTGGGGAGGCCAATCCATGATTGATAGTGTTCCACTGTGTGTTTTTCTATCCAGGTATGCTTTCACTGCACTGGCAGTGTGCTTGGGATGATTTTCATTTTGAAAAATGAAGGTATTCCCAATCAGACCCTTTCTAGGTGGTAATGCATGGTGGATTAAAATCTGATGGTACTTTTCTGGGCTAATAATTCAATTTTGACAAGATCCCAAACACCATTGGCTGAAATCCAGTCCCAAACCATGACAGAGGATCATTCGTGTTTTACAGTTAGCTGGACAGGAGACAGGAGACAGGTACAACAGTCTGTTGTATCTTTCTCCTGACCTCCTCCATACATAGTGAATGACTTTTGCAATTCTTGTGTAATTTGGCATACCTCAGCATTGACAGCCACTCTTCCACTGAGACTTCAGTGAACAGTAGATAGATTAAGTATAGAGGCAGATGTATCTCTCAGTTCTTGTGTCAGTTCTTTTCCACATTTTATCCTGACTAATTAGAGAAGAGGAACAGATACTGTTTAACTACCGTAGATGGTTTTTCTAGGTGTGACATTTCCTCTTTTATCCACTTGACTAGTTTCTTCAATTTTTTAAGGCTACACTACACACCATGCAGAGATATGCCAAGTTTTAAGCTAGAAGCTCTTTGGGAATCACCTTGTTGGTGCAAAATTACTATTTTATGCCTGTCAAACATTATCTTTGGCATTTTCATAGAGTCAACTACAGAAATTATAGCAAATTATGTGGCTTTGCAATGGGTGCTAGTAACAAAGTGCCTACAGATAAAATTTAAAATTCAATCTTTACTAAGTTGTCTGTCTTTTTATGCATAGCTCAGTGTGTAACAAAGAAACAAAACACATTCCTCTGGTCATGTATAAGGACTGGACTGAAAATGAGTGAAAAAGCAACCCTTAGGTTAAAACATTACATAAAAGACTGGCTCCTTGGAAACAAAATATACAGAAACAAGAGTTGACTGAAGACTTTTGCACAGTACTGCATGTGGTTTAGCTTGCAATATCTTTTACTGAATTTAACTTTAACTGCTATGAATGAATGTATGTTTTTACACATACACATGAACTATTTGTAAAATATACTCATACTTTGGATTACAAAAACGTTATAAAGTAAAAGTGAAAATAAATTAAAAAATGCAGCAATAACATGGAGCGGACACTGTTTCACTCACACGACTTTTACCTCTGATAGGCTACATTATAACTGCAAATGAAGCCTGGGGTAGCTTATATTCTAACACAGGAAAGATTCTTTAAAACTAAGATGATCACTTGCTAGTAATATATGTAAACAATGTAAATGTATGTAAATAGCGCAGTTTTATATGCGGGCATGTGATGAATTCATTTGAAAGAAATCTTGGAAATCACCCTAACATTGACACTGGGTGTATTTTATTACCCCAAACAAACATAATACAAACGTAATACTCTTATTAAGGAAAAGGTACACGCATGTTCTTCTTCTTCTTTTTTTAACCACCTTAGTTACAGCAGCATCTGCGCTGTCATAGGTGGCCTGCTGTTGCGCTCCTCTCTGTCATGAGGGAGTCATGTGGCCGAACATGTGCAGCTGATTAAAAACAAGGAAAACCGACGCCCACCTTGTCCTCCTGCAGCCAGCGTCTCAGCCACGGGTAGTCCTCGATGAGTTGCTCATAGCTCAGGCAGTGCTTCACTGTGGTGGGCACGTTACCCATCCGTGTGGCTGCTGCTCAGCCCGCTGCAGCTCCGTGTTCTCCGGGAATAACCTTCGCAGATCGCGGGAACTACCCAGAGCAAATTAATGTGTCGCATCCGTGTGCTAATGCAGGCCTGGATGGCGGAGGGCCTCGCTGCATGCAGAGATTAAATATGAGGATGGCTACTTACAGTGGAGGATGACTCAGCGGTTGTCATGACAACCACATCTCCAAAGTGGGGGAAGGAGAGAGAGAGGAAATTAAGCATAGTGGAGTATTTTCCTTTATTTTTAAGGAAAATAAATGAATGAAATAAAGAAAATAAAGGCCAGGAAAAGGTGCTTCCTTCAGCTTGAAAGCTGGTGATTTTTTTTCTTCTTACTTGATTCAACAAGTTCACATGCGCATTCACCTCCCTGTCCTGCTGACAATTGAAGGTTTCAGTGTAACAGCCTGCTTTGATTGATCTCCTGTGACCTGAACCGGCTGAACAGTTTCCATTGCCAGGCGTGCCACTGCTGCCAATGTCAACGGCATAGTGTAATAAAATCCCCCGTTAAGCCAAGGCAACATTTACCAGAGAAAACAGGCATTCTGAACCCAGATGTTAACAATAGAGGGGCTTAATGAAGTCCTCGCATTCAACCATCTCACCAAGCTGAACTGCCCTGTGACGAGAGACCTGTACCTCAATCTCCCAGGGGAGGAGGGCGACTCATGTGATCAGCCTTGGGAAGATTTGATGACTGTCAGTTGTCACCCTAAATGTTTTAATCCATTGAGAGTATTGCCTTGACTTTAAAATGCTCATCATGGGTACAAAAACAAAGTAAAAGCAGAGCAGCATTATTCTAATTTTAAAGTTTTAAACTAAATCTAAATCAGGTTTTGATTGCAGTGCATTTCTCCAAATTAGTATTTGTTAAAATATATTTGCCACCAGATCATCTTTAATTCATATTAATGGTGCTTGTGGTTTGTTGGGCTTGAAATTCTTTTCAGATGATTGTGAATCCAAAACTCCAGCTCATCTAAGTCGGTATTTACCGTCTGTTTTCAGGGCAATGATTGGACTCCTGAGGGGGAAAAGGGTCTTTTTAGTGTATAATTTTGATAACTGCATCAACCACTTAAACCGAACCAGCCTTTTGACATTTCAGCTTTCAAGGAAACTCAGCATCTATGGTTTATCTTCTTGACAAAAACCAGCTGGGGAAGGTCACTTTAAAGAACTGGCCTTGAGGGGTTTTCCCCCTCTAAGGAATCAATATAATGCAGGTGAGTTTAAACGCTATCACCAGAACACAGTTCATCCAACAAGGAAAACTGTATGTCCAGGCTTACGCATTTGACATTTAACTGGTATAAAACTAGCACAAATAATCAAAATTTTGTCTCAATGTTTGCATAAAATTTCAGTTTTTTAGATTTTACACAGGATGAGCTACTGAATTTCTCAAAATGTGAATTAGAGTGGCAACCATATCAAATAGTGGATTATTGTATAATAGCATCAACAAATCTGTGTGACTGCAAAATTCAAAAATGATTGATGTCTGCTTTGTTCAGCAATTCAAACTAAAGTAGAATAAAGAAGCGAAAAAAATTGACAGTGCATTCGAATTAGCAGGTCACCAACACAGTGAAACAACTGCACAGCCTTAAGATGTCTTCTAAGAAGATTAAACTCTGTAAAGAAACAAAGTCTCCAAGTTTGTGTAGATTAGGCAAACAGATATGCCCTGACAGGAAAGGGGATGTCTCTGCACTAGTTTGTTAGCTTCTCCTGAGAACAATATATTTTGCACATGAGGATTCTGGAGACCAGGCAGAAGATGAATGCCTCAACATATTAAATAAAATTCAAACATTGTCACACCATGTTTATGAACTTGGAAACAAATTCCATAAAAAAAAGAATAACACTAGACTGTATTGCTCTCTCTCTTTCTCCCTCTCTCTCTATCTCTCTCTCTTTTTTTACAGAGGTAGAAACAGATGTGAAAAACAGTACTTTATGGAGTACAGGTTTCGGCATGGCATGAAAGAAGTTTTAAACTCTTAGATACACACTCAAAACAAAGTGGAAGGGGAAAAAAAACAGGAACCAGAACAAATCGATTTTCATCCTCCATCCGTCTTCAATTTCTACATCATGAATGTAACTGAACTGTAACAACAAGAGAGTTCTGGTGCTGAGCGAATAGCACATCATCATCACCCTGGAAGTAATAATAATGACATGGTCTTTCATATACAGAGAAGATGAAAGGGTTTGTTGGATATACACCCCCAGACCACTTGATGTATATAACTGAAACTGAATCATGCATTACATATGCTGCACAGAAAAGCAAAGAATGTACATATATATATATATATATATATAGAGAGAGAGAGAGAGAGAGAGAGAGAGAGATACATAAGCGTGTGTGTGTATTTTTGCTCTTATGTTACCATATTTAATTTTCAGTTTATTCAAATTTGTACCACAAGAAAAAAAACCCACAAACATTTTTTTAAGAAATAAAATGTGAGGTCTTTATAAAAATAGCAGCGTGTCCTACAGTTTCTTCTGGAAGGCCGACCACTCTTAGCCAACTTTCCACAGCTCCCCTTTGAGACAGCATGTGTGTTAAAGATTATCCTCACAGTAATCACACCGCTGAGCACCCCATGGTTTTTAGTCACAAAAGCCTCTGACTGATGTCTTGGGTATGAGTCTACACATTATCATATAGGCTGAGCATCATTTCTAGTGCACATGCAGTCTACTGGAAGGCTGTGGGAGTTGTCTTTTTCATAATAATGATCACTTTTCTATATTTATTAGGGAGTGCAAGTGTGAAATGTTAATCCTCACTGTTTAACAAGGGTGCAATAAAATCAGATCATTCATACTTCACAAAGCCACTCCTTAAAATCGCTTTGTTACAAATGAATTTAAGAGGGTGTTTCTAAGCAGCTGGATATTTATTGCGCAGATTTTTATATTGCACCATAGAGGACTTCATGGCTGGATTACGGCTCCACCTGGATCATAAAGTGTAGAGATTTCCTTCAGTGTATTCTTATCCTTGGTGGGAGAAATTGAATTTCACAGCATAAGTTACAACAGCCAGAATACACATGAGCTTGGTTTAAGTCATAGCTGTTGACATCTCTGTGTGCCTTCAGCTGTAAACTGATAACAGTAGTGTGTTTTACTAACTACTTTAATGGATGTGTGGGAAGATCGGGGTAGAAAACACCAACCAGGTAAACTCAAACACATCGTAAGCCACACATACTAAACTATGAAGGCATGCCAAAATACATTCTGCAGGCAGAAGTCCACAAAAATCCATGCAGGCAAACTGAAGAAAAAGACAAAGAGCAAGAAAACTATCCAAGCATCCAGGAGATAAAGAGTCTAAGAGTTCGGACAGATAGCCTAACAGCAGGCGAACATGGGAGCTAAGAATCCTGAGCCGAATGCTCCAAAGGGGATGGGAAGACCCAGGTGAACAGTCAGTTAGGTGGAGCAACTCAGCTCA
Organism: Oreochromis niloticus; assembly: GCF_001858045.2. NCBI lineage: Eukaryota > Metazoa > Chordata > Actinopteri > Cichliformes > Cichlidae > Oreochromis > Oreochromis niloticus. The sequence continues at coordinate 19,811,716 of NC_031978.2, forward strand.
GTCAGACCATGATGATGACTCTGGAGGGCAGCCAGGAGGCTCAGCAAACAGGAGAGGCTACTTTTGAGGTTGGCCTAGTGGTAGGGTAGTCAGGCAAGACCAAGGTTGGAGGTGAGACTATCTGAAGGCCCAGCAGGAACACTGCAGAGAGAATAGAACCTCTCAGAAGACTGGCTGTAAAGATGGAAGCTCTCTGGAGGCCTCTAAGGCTGGCGAACCAGACATAGTAGTTCAGGCAGGATGTGGAACAGAAAGCTTGGAACCAGTGCAGTCAGGCATCTGCCAGGTATCAGCAGACAGGGGAGATGCTTCTTAGCTTGGATGTCAGCCTGGGGGTCCATCAGGAGGGATGACTCTGGAGCTGGCAGATTGACTGTTAGACTGACTTGGGAGCAGTCTCAGCATTCGCCAGTTGCAAGATGTAAGACTCAAACTGAGCAACAGGGAAGAGGGAAAACTCTCTGGGACAGTTTGTGTTGGCTGTGGAAAGAATCTGGGTTTAGTATGGGTTGATTCTGAGGCAGGATGTCATTGCAAGCCAAGGTTAGCCAGGTCTCCACAATAAACTCCTGAGTATAGACTCCTGAGTATAAGGTGGGACACTAAGTTTCTTGAGAGCAGAAACTGGTTAGGGGTCAGCAGGCCCACTTCTAGGACCTGTGGTGCTGTGGTAAGTTCAGTGGGTGAGCCAGGCAAGGAGCTAGGCTAATATGATGACCAATAGCCCTGAGGCTAGCCAACTCTGGTACAGGTGGTAAACTAGCTGACACTGGAGCTGGATGAAGCTAGATGGTCACAGATTTCCTGACAGGCTAGTGATCAGATGCAATGAGATAGACAAAGGACTAGCAGGTTGAAAGCTGCCACACATTAACTGTCCCATATATGTACTCAAATGATTTTTCTGTACCAGTGAAAAACCTCTGCTATGAAGTTTTAACAGGAGTCCATGTGGGAATGACTCACATTTGGAGCATGCAGCAAGTGACCACTTCAAGAGCTGCAGTTTTTGGCTAATCATTGGCTTGATTTTTCTGAGCTAGAGGTTGCTGCTTGGTTCAAATGCAGGGAGTTGTTGCAAAACCATAAGTCAAGCTTCATTACCTAAAATTTGACCCCAAAAAAGTATTTTAGGGCAAAACAGAAACACAAAAAACTGATGCAGGGAGCAAAGTAACAAAAAAATGAATAAATTAAGAAAAAATAAAAGCTAAAACTATGACAAGAGCCTCTTGAGGTACAGCAATTTGGAACCTCATTCATACAGTAAATCGCCATGATTATTACAGGACAGACACAGATAGACACAGATCTGGTTTCAGAGATGGGGAAATATCCTGTTCATCAGCTTTTGTTTATATGTTACATTATTTAAAATTCCACGTGTTCTTTGGCATAAATTGTCCAACCCAAGCAACATAGAAAAAGAAGACAGCAGGCATAGTTAATCATAACATATCATGTTAGAAGCTATTTTTGTGCTAAGAAAAAAAACACAAAGGAATCTTTAAAGACTGCCATGCTCTATGGATTCCCATGGAATGCAATAGAAAGACAAAACGGCTCAATGTTCGATTAGCATTTAAAAACATACAGTATGCAAAGTAAACTGGACATTTAAATTTTTAATTCTAGCCTATTTCTTGCATTCCATCAGGAAAGACCAATGCATTTTAAAACATGCTAATAAGACTGACAGGAGAAGATTTTAAAATATAGAAAGAGTTGAAATGCACAGGTGCCAACTATAATATTAATTGGAGTTGACAGCTGAGTTCACAAACAGTCTGCTGTAAATTAGAGAACCGGAGAGCCCCTCTTCTCTTACTCTGAAAGATAATGCGCATAAGGGAATAACAAGCAAACATAATAGTGTTTCTGCACTGCCCTTTGTGAGGACACATTCCATCGATGGTCCTGCTGCAGCCTTGTCATACCAAACAATGTGTAAAAACGTGACCCATATGGTCTCCTTTTCAAGAGGGTCTGATTGAGCTATATGGAAGCCATAGCCCACCCACAGAATACAAATAAGGAGAACCATATGTGGGGAGATGAATTAGGTAAACTACACAACATTTTTATTAGATACAATTTCACTTGCCTTGTGGATGGACTGCAAGGTGACACTTTCAAAATAAACTCTGAGCCACAGAAAGAAAAAGATATCTGGTTGACACAGTGTAAATCAATAAAACGTGGAATTACTAAACTAAATGAACAACGGCTATTATTTTGCGCAGCTATATTAGACTGAACAAAATGTGATCAAGCCAAGCTTTGTTTCAGTCATCTAAACTGCCTGCAGCCAACAGCAGCAGTAACTGATCACATCAATGATAGTCACAGTCAAAAATGTTCAGTTTAATTGTGTGGATTTGTGCATTTGCAGTGTACCCAGCATATTAATCTCCACTAAGGCGGCAAATAAATGTTTAGTTTCACAGTTTATGAGTATATTTGTGAACAGTTCCAATTCTCTTTCATGAACAACTGGTTACATGTGCTTTTTATTTCAAACAGTCTGATTTGCATCACTTGTTTAGAAAATTGATAACTCATAATACTTCAGATGCACTTTAAAATAAACTGGAACGAACTATTTAACTATTGGAAATTAAATTAAGTATTCAAAAGGGCCTTAAGTAAAAAAAAAAAACAGTGTTAAAATCATATGGTGGACTTTGTGTCATGTATGGCAAGGTACCAAGTTTTCTCATACAGAAGTGAACAGATATAAATATGTGTTTTGTACAAAAGCCTTAACCCACCCCCCTTTTCTTTATATTTTGCTCAAAAAATGTGAAATAGGTGTAGCAATTTATTAAAACTTCTTCAAATTGACATGGAAATACAGTATGTAAGGTTAAAACTCAAATAAGATTATTTTAGTTGCACAGGCTTCGTGAAGAACATTCAAAGCTCCTCTTTGGATCTTGGCTGCTTTTTATTCTGTTCTCTGTCAAGATAATCCCACACTGCTTCAATAATGTTAAGGTCTTAGCTCTGGGGAGGCCAATCCATGTCTGGTAACGTGTTTTTCTATCCACGTATGCTATGGCAGTGTGTCATGTTAAAAAAATTAAGCTTTTGCCAAGCGGACCCTTAAATATGGTATTGTCAAAATGCCAAATTGGGATTAATCACTGCATAAGACTTCTTGCCACAGATTTTCAGTCCAGTTCTTGTGTAATTTGGCATATCCCTGCTTTTCTCCCTTAAGAATGGGTTCTTCACGGCCACCATTACACTGAGACAAATTCTGATGAGGCTTCAGCAAACAGTAGCTGGACCAAACTCAAGACTCAGATGCATCTTGAGGTCCTGTGTCAGGTCGTTTTTTCTTATTTTTTAAGGACATGACTTTAAGATACTATTCATCTGTTTATGCCCATCAAACTCTTATCTTTGGCACTTTTTGTAAATTAGATTACTTTTTGTAAGACTAAAGAAATAGAAACAAATGATGTGAGTGACAGGTTGCTATTACAATTTAAAACTGGTTCTTTACTTTAAATTGTATGGTTGGCCCAACACTAGTTCATCCCTTGAGTTAGGTGGCTTTTTTATGCTAGAATGATTCATAGGTCAGGGTTAAGTGGCTTAACAAACAAAACATTCCCCTGAAAGTGGTGAAATACAAGGACTGAACTGGACTGGCTGAGTGAGAAGGCAGCCAGTGGCCAAAGAAAAAATATGAAAGACTTGAAGATTACAAGAAAGTCTGGCTCCTTGGAAGCAAAATTTAAAGTAAGGAGGGATGGCATGAGACTTTTACATTAGACAATACTGTACTTTTTCTATCCATCCTCTTCTGCTTATCCTTACTAGGGTTGCAGGGCGCTCGAGCGTATCCCAGCTTCTTTGCTTTTCCAGTATTTCTAAAACATTTCTTTTTGTGTGCGTTTACCCATTTAGAACCAGCTCCTCTTAACTATGGAAATCTTTTAGATGATGACTGATATGCCTCAGTGCACTAAAATGAATTACATTTTTATCAAAAAGAAAAAAGACTGCAAAGTATTGCCTCTGTTTTAAAAAAAATTTAATCTGTGATTCTCATTTTGTCATCTCTAAGTGGCCACCTCTGTTTGTGGTCTGACAAGATTAATGGCTCGTTATAGCAGCTTTTTGTATTTGTTTTTCAGCATGGGTCAAAGCATTTCCTGTGGCGGTGGATTCGTTTACATTAAAATGACCTGAATCCTCAAGCACTTGTGACTTTTGGCCCAGTCAGGTAGGAGCTTCAAGATGATGTCTCCTTAATAAATATATCCTGTTTGCTGAATAAAAGAACATGTTCTTAACAGCTGCTGACATGGATATCTCTGTTTTCTTAATCAGGTAAAGAGGATAAACATGTTTGTGGTAGAAAAAAAAAGAATATCAGCACATGGAAACACATCTCAACATTATGCAACTATGTTTATGTAAAGCCAACAGCATGTTGTGACATATACTATAAACCGACTGCACGACGCATGAATAATTCACAAGCAACCATACAGGAAAAGTAAACTACCAGAGGTTGCGACCTTTTTCAGAAGTGGCCACTACAAGTGCGGATCTGATAAATGTCAAGGCACCTCTGACTCACTGCTGGCTGCTTTTGACCACGGGGGTCTCAGAGGAAAAGGGGCCACTATATTAATCCGCCCCGAGTATGGCAATTGTTACCCTTTCATGTGGTCAAGAGGTTACTGTTGAGGCGGGTTGTGTCGTTTTGGAGAACCTAAATAGAAGCTCATTCATAGCAGCTCCTGCGTTACAGACAAGGAAGAAATGTAGCTGAATTGGAAAGAATCCATCATATTAAACAGTAGATGGGATTGTTAAGTGCTAGGAGTAATCATGCCAGGCAACAGGCCACAGGAATGCAAATCACCCCTCAAGCCAAGAGTTAAGTTAGCAGGTGGCCTCTTCTATTCACTGAATGTCAACACTCCTTTTAGACGAAGCCCACATAACATCTGGGCAGGCCAGCCACTGCTTTTAATTAAGTGAAATACAGTCACTCAATGTTCTGCCATGTCAGAAAAAATGTTATAAAACAGGGAGGGTGGAGGGGGAAAAGTGCAACAGTACATATCCTGTGTTCAGTGAGGGTCAACACAGTTGTGCAAATAAATATTAATCCTTAACCTAATCCCTGCATTTCCAAGACCATTGAAGAGTTCTGCGTAACCATAGTACTTTTTTGGAAAAAGCACATTCCCTCGCACTTTTCGGGAAGTCCTGCTTATCCATGGATGAGTGCACCAACACTCACTCGGTTTTGTTTATGGTTTCCACTTTGTTTCCAAGGTTGAATCTTAGCTGGGAGCAGATGGGCAATGACAAAATGTGAATTTACAGCATCCCGGTAAGTATATGTGTATCAAGCATGTCACATAAATAATATGGTTGATGGGAACTTTCCACCATAATCTGGAAAATGTTGCTTTTCTCTGCTGGCAGTTTCATGATAATCACCCTTTTGGGCTGGTTTCGGAGGTCACAGCATTGCCTTGCTGGTAGCATCGTACTACTTAGCATTACCGCTCCCTAAGAGCATGTCATCAGGCTCTGTGGGTGTACTTCTAGTTTACTTGTCAAAGACTGATAAATCTGAGACAGTAGTCTGGCAGCAGTGAGTAAAACATCCACAGAAATCCAAACAGAAATACCTAAAAAAAACAAAAAAACAATAAATAATGCATTTATTTCAGCAGGGATTTTTTTTTCTTCTTACAGATTTATAGCTGTGTGTGATAAATGAAGAAAGAAAAGCTGTGAAGTCAATAAAAGCCGAGCAAAAGATAAGAGCTTTCAAGTGGTACATTTATTAAATACACAGCACTCTACATTAAGATACACTACTTTCCAAACATGAGATCGAATATGTGCGGAGCAAAGATGTAACTATGACAAAGTCCACAGAGAAATGAGAAACAGTGTTTATGTAAGAGATAAACACTGTTAAAAATAAGCGAACACTCAACATTATAAGCGTTTCATTCCAGACTGACATATTCCCCTTCTGAGAACACTAGACAAAAAAACTGGCTTGGAAAAGGTGAAACAGTATCAACGCTGAAAGACGGTGACAGCTTGAAAACAGCTTTGGGCAGTTTGGTTTATATTAGAGAACGCTCAGTGTGTTTTTTTAATCCCGTGATCCGATTTAATTTGAAATATTTCCAAGAGCCTGTTGAAGTTGAGACATTAGTGTTAATAGCATAATATGGAGATCCGCCTTGTTAATAAAGTGTGCTCGTGTTACATTATTCTGTATGCGTCTGTCATGAACGATTACCGTTCAGTTCTGGGAATGAACTCATTAAGAAATTAGCACTGAAATACAGTGTTTATAGCGTTTGTAGCACACTATGTATAGAAAAAAAGGAGAAAAGAAAACAACAGAAGAGGAAGCGATCATAGTGACTCCAGTGAACAGTTTTCTCATAAAAGATATACAGTCTTAACCAATACAAAGTATATGCCAATGGACACAGAAGTTAAATGATAACTGTTGTAAAGTAAAATCAGTATTTTGTCCTAATCATTTAAATATCAAAATATTCAGTGCTATTTTTTTTTAAAAAAAGAAAATAAATTAATAAAACTCTATATACATAATACTGAACATGACATCACACCTCCAGCAATTCCCATGCCAGACTGCATAAATTAAAATTGGCCTCGCCCGTTAATGGCACCCACAAGACCTAACTACCATATTTCTATATTTCTTCAGGATAACATTTGAGCTGTCATCAAAGTAAAGTACTGATATTGCGTTGAGCTTGGTTGGGGCGCAGCATGGTTTTGGCACATTGTCAGGAAACATTAAGTGGACCTATAAATGAGAGCATAAAGTAGAGTTTAAAGAGCTGCAACAGCAGAGAGTTACAAATGGTAAGAACGTTATTAGCTTATAGCGCGACTTTACTGCAACGCGCATGCGGGATACACAAAGAATGCTTACCAGCGTTTGCACAATAGCATGATTTGTTGCGTTCATGTGTGCGTTGAGTGGAAACGAGCACTCGCCATCACAGTAAAAAGCAGCATAGCCCTCCGGTGCAATGATCCAATCCTTTAGAAAAAGAAGACATTTAGTATACGTGACTGATAATCTCATAATTTGACTAAATGAGTAATTTTTGTGTGATTACCTAACAATTTTTTCATTGTAAGAGATGTAGAATATTTGTGTTTTACCTGCCAACCCAAGTCCCGAAAGCTGACATAAAGCTCATGCTTCTTACAGGCTTGCTTCTGTTCACTGGTGTTATAATCTGAAAAATAATAGTACTTTTTTATGACAGGAAATCATTTTTTTTTTACTTACTACAAGATGCTATTATAAATGTATTGCTTTTGGAGTTAACGGATGTTTCAGAGAATTATTACTACACCCAAAAATGAAAGTTGAAGTAAAATTCCTTCCATTTATAAAGGTAATTGGTGGATAAAAAGCATTAATCAATGTGCTGGATTATTTATCGAAATGAACAATGACATGTGTAGCCACAAATTTGTTTGCAAAATCAAGAAAATACTTTGAGAAGAAGAACAAAGAACAGCAAAACTATGTCAAGCTCACATTTTACAATATGAAACCAAAGACAAACATAAAACTAACAATACTGACTCACTAATTAGGAATCTTGCCAGTAACAGGGATAAAATGTTCGTTTTGAGGTTGAGACCATAAAGAAAGGAACGTGTAAGGTAATAAAATATAAAAAAAACGTCATCCTCTGGCGAGTGCTGCCAAGTGATTGTGGAAATACAGACCAATAATTTTTAATCTGACAAGCACGGACAGACAGTCTGCTGAACAGGTCAGCAACAGGAACAAAGGATGTAGTGAAACGGATTATTAAAAGACTGTGTGTGTAGGGTAAAAGAAAGTATTCACAAAAACTCATTTTAGCATCTAAGCTGCATTTTAAGCCCACTTACCTCCAGTTTTTGGTGCCTTTGAGGATTGTTGTTGATTATTCAATTTATTGCGACTGTGGTTCTTTTTTTTCCCACCAGCAGCTCTGACTGAGCGAAGCAACACCCCGCTGGCCTTGAAGAAAGCAACCAGGAACGGCTGTTTGGACTGGGGCCCGTTCCTCCCGATGATTCCGGCAGATTTTATGTTTATACTTCGTCCTTTAAAAAAATAAAAAGGTAAATAAAACTTTTACAACAACATTAAAACTCAGTGGATAGTTTTAGAAATTTATGACTGCTTTCAGAGTAAGTACAAATACAAAAACCAGGTCAGCTCATCTTAATTTTTTGATTTATGGCAATCAATTGTTGGTAATTGGTGATAAATAATCATAATCCAAACACTGCCAGACATTTGACCTGATGTCACATAAAACATTTTTGTAAAATCAAATGCAGATATTGTGGATTGTCTTGAAAGGTGAAGCTGACCTTTTAAAAGTCTAGGAGTTTAAAATAAATCTAAAGTGATTACAAGAGAAAAAAAAAAGTAATGGAAAGAAAAACTGAACTCCACTTGCCATCTACAGTTTCCACACAGAGTTGCAGGCCCAGGTTCTGCTGTGGATTCATCACCCAGTGGTTACTGGTAGCTGTTATGTCAAACACTAGCCAGCCTCCATCAGATGCCTGGACCTTTTTGGAGTCAAGTAAGAACGTCTCTGCATCTCTAAAAAGTCAATGAAAACAATGTCATGAACATCTGCACTAAATAAGCTACAGTTAAAATGAGCAAAAACAGCTGGTGCATATATCACTGGCTACTTTGTTAGGCACATCCATTCAGCTGCTTGTTAACACAACTGTCTAATCAGACAGTCACATGGCAGCAACTGAGAGAATTCAGTCATGGTAAAGACAACCTGCTGAAATTCAAACCGAATCAGAATGGGGAAGAAAGGTGATTTAAGTGACTGAGATCAGAGAAGAATGGCCATAAACGCAACTCAAATAACCATTTCTTAAAACCAAGCTAAAGAGAAAAGAACTTGTCTGCATGCACAAACTTGGACAACAGAAAATTGTGAAAATATTAGGTAAGGTCAGAATTTGGCCTAAACAACATGAAATAATGGATCCATCCCGCCTAGTATCTGCAGCCTACCTGAATATTGTTGCTGACCATGTTCATCCCTTTATGTCCTCAATGTATCCAGCTTTCTGTCTATACTCTCTTTTTCTTTTCCCTTTCCCCTTACCCTCCAACTGGTCATGACAGTTTCTTCAGTTTCTTCCTATGAAAAATGAGTTTTTTATTCCCACCCTCGCAAAGTGCTTGCTTATAGGAGATTGTCTGATTTTGCTGTAGGATATTTACCCTGGCATAAAGCACCCTGGGGTGACTGTCGATGTGATTTGGCACTAAGCCTGAATTAAATTGAATTGAACCTAATTGAACTGAATCTTCTGATAGCTGCTTCCAACAGGATAAAGGACCAGAGCTCAGACTGTTTAAAACTCGTTTCTTGAACATGACAGTGAGTTCACTGTACTCAAATTGCCTTCAGAGACACCAGATCTTAATCCAACAGGGCACCTCTGGGATGCGATGGAATGAAAGATTGGCATCATAGATGTTCAGCTGACAAATCTGCATCGCCTGTGTAATCATATCAATACGGACCAAAATGTCTGAGAAAATAAAGTGGCTGGTGAGTGCACATGTACTTGGCATTATTTTCTAGAACATGTAGACTGAATCTTATCATGACTGAGTACTTTATTCCAAACTCTGTGGCAACTCTTCCCTTCCTCCTTTAGAAATCGAACATTTATCTTAGTACTGAAATGTGCTGATTTGCTCTGTAAGAGTGTTATAGTCGTTGCTGTGTGCTGGACCTGAAAAGAAAGCGGTGCTTTTGTTGGAAAAACCTTTCACTGGTAATAAATAGCAGAGTCGTGGGGTACAGGGTTTGCCAGTACTTCAGAACTTTCAGGAGCTATGAATCATGCATATCAGCTGTTTTTCTTTTGCTGTTTTTTAACATAAGCTTGACATAAGGCCTCAATCAACTCAAAGTTGAAAAAAAAAAGCCCTACTTCCTAATTTGCATTGGATTCCTTTCAAGTTGCAGATCAGATAAAGCAGAGCCTGTTAGGTTTTTGTGGTTGCCTGACGCTGGTCAGAGACAACCAAGATTTTCCGTCAGTCCTTCAGGAACCATTTATGTCTTTATTGCAGGTGTAATAAAAATCAAGCATAATCTTTATGCATGACATACTTCTAAACTTCCTTTTTGACTTTTGTAGCTTTTAGCTTATTTCCTGTGATAATTTAGTCTGAGTAGGTATAGGTTTGTAGCTGTATGCAAGAGTGTAAATGTTTATCCTACATTTTAATCTGGGGTCACTAGATGTACTGCTCCACAGAGTATGTGACTGAACACCAAAGCTGAGTGGTAACTTTTCAGACTGCTCTGTGTTTAACAAACTATGTTCACAAGTCAATATTTTCCATTAGGAATTCATGTTCAGCAGTAAAGTTCAGTACCACAGCAGGTGTGACTCTGAGAAAGGTGTGTAGTTGTCTGAAACTACAAGTACTCTGACTTTAAGTGTACATTTGAGAACCTTTATGGATACGAAGTGGAGCATTTTCACATAGTTGCTTTTGTCTCTGTGTTTCATTAACTCAGTGAAGACACAAGCAAGTAAACATAAACCCTGTAAGTTTAAAATAGCAAAATAATTTGTGCTAATGTTATCAATAAAAAAACAACTTAAAGTTCAAAGAACTTATTAGTCCTCAAATACATACATAAAGTGTATTCTGGTTACAGACTCCACAGACTTCCCCAATACCAGCATCTTATATACAGTGTTACTCTCATGCACTATTTAACACATTCACTTTATCACTGGCCATTGTTTTTACTTAACTTTTATTATTTTAAGTAAATGGCAGAACATGTGGACAGGAAACAATTTTTTTAGTGGGATTTGATTTTCTAAGCTTTATATTAATGTGTATGGTCGGTCTCTTAAACCCCTAAAATACCCTAACAAAATGGTTTTAATTTGCTACCGAGACCACAACCTGTTCAACCTGTGCTAAACTGATTTTGTTGAATGGGCCAAATGAGAACCACTGGCAATCATGAGTATTTATATAATCAGCATTTTGTAGAAACTTAGTAGAGGTTTGTGGCACAACTTCACCTGCTTCCAACGTACAAGGTGAAGAGGATAAGGTTTAAAGGGGGGTCAGACCTCCAGCAACTTGTGTAGTATATAAAACAACATTAAGGGCACAGGCTGAAACTCGTCTGTGTCTATAAGCAGCATTCTGCCTAACGCGCTGGAGGCAAACACAAAAGAATCTGTATGGCTTTACTTTACAACTGAATCCTGCTCATACTATAACTGCATTTAAGCTTTTGTGATGACAGAAAAATCAAGAAAACTGTTCTCTAAGATTTCAGTCACTGTGAAAGACTCGTACCTGTTTGTGAGCACTAATTCAAATACACTATTCTCCATGAAAGCATGTGTGAAAATATGAACTGAGCATTCTTCCCCTTTAAGATGGCAGAGTCCATTGACTTGGACCTTTTCAAAGCCCCGGAGGGCCATATCTTCCCTTCAATCACCCACACACATTTTTGGCAAGCAAATGTGGGCCCACTTTTAAGTGCACCCTTGTGTATTCAGCTATGTCTTGCTTTAAACTTCCGGAATATTGTTAAGACAGGCAGGTGGCGGGCATAACAGTGACCACGGGAGCACCCTAGGGAGCCTCCAACCCCCCCTCTCCCCCGATACGGGCCCTCGTGGTTTCATCTGGGACACAGCCAGCTTGGCAGGCAACACAAGACGAGTGATAACTGACGGACCTTCCAAGCTTCATAAGTGGCCAACTTGCTAATGGAGTTCTCTTTATCCGTGAACTATATTTGTAAGGCAGACATGGTGCGAATGAAGGAGAGCAGAGTTTGACATGGAAGGATGTGCTTTGCAAGTGGAAAGTTTCAACCCCCGACAGACAATGGCCATTGTGAAATAAGATACAAATCGAGATGCAAATAGTTTTAAATAGTTCTCACTTTTTACAGTAGCGGCTACTTCATTCTGCTTTTTCACTACAAGGAAGAAGCTTCCAGCCTGTTTTACATTTCACTAAACCTTTAAATAACCGAGAACAAACTTAACGTAGGTCCTTTGTCTTTGTTCTTTTTTTAAAAAGACTGACCCACTTTATGACTCATTTTTCCCCCTTGTTTATCTACAATTATTTTATGCCCATAAAATGAAGCAATAAGTCCTTTAAACTGCAATCCAAGAAGTGCTGGGACATTTTAGTTAAATGCAAGTAGCAGCATTAGTAAAAAGAACACTTCCATGAGTTTACTAAAGCAGCAAACACCACCTGGTTGAGGTAAAGCATTTTTAGTTACACATTGCTGGATAGTTTAAGCTGTCGTTATGTGATAAAAACATCAGAAATTATTTAGAGATTACGCAGTTAAGCAGTTCAGGCCTTGGGAGAATGCACAGAGGTACAATCACATTTAATATGCACATTTAATACATAGTTGTGGTTGGTCTGGCACTTACTTGTTTTGATACTCTTTGATGACTTGATATATGGTCACCTTCAGGGTAATATTGTCGTAGCGGGCATGACTACGGTCCTTATAGATCCTAAACTCTGCCGCAGTCACCGCCTCCCCTTCTGGTATTTGAGTCAGATCAAAACGGAACTCCTTGTAGTGTCTTCGTTGGTGAGAAAAATCTTTATCTTTCTCCACTGGAAAAGAAAATATTTTACGACAAAGTTGATTTCTACCGGGAAGAAAAGTTGATAAAAAATATATATAAATGTATGAGTTCACCTCCTGAACTGCTTCTTAAGCTGTTTAAAGGAGAAAATATGCCAGCATCAACGCGCAGGAAAAAAGTGTAATTTATCACATCTTCTTTCGCATTCAAGGTCCAATCCAAACATTTTGACTACCAACAAAAGCACTTTCCAGTTCATTAAATCAGTCAACTCAATACAGGTAGCAGTTCCCAGACAGGCCCTCTACTGTGTGCCTAACTGCATTCTCTGGCCATGATGAATGGGCTGTCAGTTAAGAAAAACAGGCTGATTTCAATTAAAGACACTTTCGTCTGCTCCTCAAGTGAGAAAAAAGAGCAGACGGGATTCTTCAGCATCACATGAGTGTCTACTCTGACCTCATTTCTGACCTCATACTGACCTCTGCTAGGTTTCATAAAAACTAACCCTTAAGCTTGAAAGCAAAATATTTCTAATCTAATGGATAATATAAGATTCCTTTTTTAGGTTTGTCTTTTTTTTAAATGGGTGAATTTTTTTTATACCTGTATGGAGACAAACGGAGGATATGCACAGCTTATTTTTTTCGAAGGGGGAAGCGTCTGTTTTTAGATGAAAATATATAAATATATCCTCAATTTCAGCATCAAAGAGCTCCAGCGTACCTACATTAGGGACATGCTGACAAAGTGACCTCGGCCCTTTCTCACCTCCACCTGGTAGCAGAGAAGAGGCATGTGGCTGAGGTCAGCGGATGTTCTGACATCCACTGTGATATCATGCAGTGCATTTCCCTGATATTTTATCGAGAGGGAACGCCTGCCGTTACTTAGCACAAACAGGTCAGAGGTCAGCTCTGACTTTTACCCACTGAGCGTGTTCCATTATATTAGCCACGGGTGGTAATCTGAAACAGAAGTGCCACCGAGAACACGGAGCAGTTACCTTTGAAATAGCAAAATATTAAATAAAAATGTAAGATATCAGTTTTATTCAGCTGGTTCTAACTGGGCTGTAATGAAATTATCAAATGACTGATATTTCATTAATAAAAGGCCCACTTTTTTATGTCTTGTGTGTTTGGATGTTTGAATATCTGGCTTCTTATTGATACTACAGTAAGCATATTAAACCGCATAAAATGCTACATAGAAATTTTTAAAACAGTTGAGGTCAGTAGCTATATTTGAGTGTACTGTAATAAAGACAGAGCCCCATTGAACACTCCACTGACAGTCTCCAGAATGAGAGCAGAGCCTTCAAGCCTGACAGTGTACATGCCCCGGTGTAGCGGTAAGTGGAAACAGATGGGCTGAGACCAAGGTGAGGGAATAATGTTACAAGCAAGTCTCCACAAATTCACTTTAACATGTTTTACTTTGTATTTTGGAAAATAGAATCCTTAAAGAATAAAATAGTGAAACTTTGTGGATGATATGTTACAGGGATTTGTTCTACACTATTCAGTTCAGCAGGACTGTGCAATAGTTTGATTAATTTTCCGAGTGCCATTGCAAATATTTTTAATCTTACCATAGAACAACAAATGCTACAAATAGCACAAATATTATGAAATGGGCTTGTGGTTTCTCTTAGTGACAGAACCTCAAATATGAGTATCAGTCAGTATCACCCTCTTTTAACAACAGGAAATAATTTAGGCTAATTTTCTCAAGGTCAGACAGTCATCTGATAAGTCGCTGTGAACTGCTGGGTTAAGGGTCGCAGCTACCGAACAAACACAATCATTATACATAAAAGCGACTTAAGAAAAAAATAGAAAGCAGCACAAATTGATGGGTCAAAATGTTCAGCTCGATTGTGTTAAATACAAAATATATAACAGGAGTCTATAGCAACCCCTCGGTACTCTGAGAATGACTGATGTCTGACGACGAACTTGAAATTTTTACACTTAGATGCACAAATGTCTTTTCAAAAATTATAAATCTTGAATTTGCTCCTCGGCAAGTTTTTGTATGAGAGGTTGCGCATAAGAATATATTGCACGCGTGTCCGGTTATTTTCCAGAAATAAGTGGTAATATTTTGCATCCCAAAAAGCAGGCTCGTTCAGCTTATGCTGGTGTTTTAAAATTTGTCTTGATGTAATCTATAATAAGAGAAATAAAACGTTTTAAACTCCTCACTTATCTCTGGGAAATAGAAATCAAGTGAAAGATGAATAAGTCCATTTCTTTCAGTGTCCGTGATAACCAAGAATCACCTGCACATAATCTCAATGTATATATTGATTTAATAGCACGTGGTGGATATTGATCCCGTCTTAATGACACTTACCCAAATTGACAAAACTCATAACCATGTCGGCGTCATTGAGAAAGTTGGTGTCTTGCGCTGTGGTGAGTGCGGGGCTGTGGCCTACGAGAGGGGCCGCTCGGTAAGGCTGTGCCACACGGGAGTAGCCGGCATGCTGGGGGTTGTAGTAACTTTTCCTAGAGTGCCCTTGAGCCTTGGCACTAAAGCTCTTCCCTGCGCTCTCCTGCACGCCCTCCTCCTCATCCACGGCCATGGCGTTGTACAGGTCGAGCATGAACAGCGGCGCGGAGGACGCCTGCTTCCCGGGAGAGAAGGGCCTGGGACGGTGAGGCAAGCCCAGGATGGAGAGGATCTCTCTCTGTATCTCCCTGCGCTCGTGATTGCGCAACCTCCTGTAAATAAAACTGGAGTGCACATGATTGTCACTTAAACCGCAATGCACGCACGACAGGAAACTCAAACAGCTCCACGCAAGTCCAAGTACGGCACGGTTCAAAGGTGTAAGCGCTGTCATCTTGACAAATCAGCTCACTTTGAGATGTGAAGGTGAACTACATCGCACTCAGTGAGGGGAGAGAAAAAAGCGCAACAATTTATGCTATAGCTGTGCCAACACGGAATCATAGACTTTCCATATTAGCCAGAGGCACCACAACTTTCACGGTGGTAACTAAGGAGGCTTTTAGCAGTCTGCCCTTCTACAAATGAGGTATCAGCTTGCAGAAAAATCGCCGCTCCTCTCCTGTGTGCGAGCTTCCTCCAGCAGCAGTATTTACGCCTCCAGGGTCCATCCAAAGTCTCAGCCACACCAAGTATTTATGGAGCTGTGTGACCCCGTCCCTCACCTTACTCCTTTGTGATGAAAAAACGTGTAGGTACGCCCATAACGTCGAGGGATAACCTGGAGTTTCCAAGTGGATGAAATGTGTTGAACTGTGTCAAAATTGAGCAGAGAGAAGCACTCGACTCATGCCCCGGCTCGCATTTTTCTTTTTTCCCCCCTCTCTCTCTCACTTTTTTTTCTCCCCACTGAGAATGTGTATTGGGGCTAGTTGCCCTTTGAGTCCATCCCACACTCCTCAGCTTTTGTTTTTGCATCCTCCTCTAGCGGCCGCAATAAAACTTCAGCCCGGTCCCATGATGAATGTGGCGGCTCAGGAGTGTAAAAGGAGACACTTGAAATCCGAGAGGCCTTCTTAACGAGTGAAAGAATAATGACAGAGCCTTTTAATCACCTCAAGTTATTGAAGTCTTCATAGGAGAGGGTTTCAGCTGCATCCACCGCAAAACAACGAGGGTCATGTTTTTATAATGTATGGAGGATTCAAAGGTATGGAAATATTAAATACACTAACAAACAAGAAAACTCCAGTACAGCCATAATTTAAATTCAGGACGAGAGGAGATAAAGGCCTACTGTAAACCACATACCGCACATGCTTTAATTTAAAATTACATAAATTCACTCAAAAGCAAGAATTAAACATGAGTAGCCTATTTAAATTTATTGCAGTAAGCTCTATCCTCATGGGGCATTAAATAAACACAAGCGAAAGCAGCCATGCTGAGATAATTAAAGATATAAACAGAGAGAGATTCACGTGTGATGAGTGGCTACTGTCCAAAAATGAAAATAAAAATGATGTCTTTCTTAGATAAATTCATACGCATACTAAGATGTTGCCACATAGCGCCATCTAGTGTAAAAACCGAACATTTTGTCATTTCTAAAGTTTCCCTGCCAGCCACAGAGAGCTTTAGCTGAAGCTGCGCTCATCCAAGTTTCCTAAAGCAATGTCCTAACTCGACGAGCCATGCGATGATCTCTCTTTCTCTTTTTTCTTCCAAACCCATCACCGCACTTAATCCCCTTTTGATGCTTCACTATGACTGGAAACTCTCCCAAGTGCAAACCACACCCACGATTTCCATGTGAAAGATGAGATCAGTGATGTGATAGGAGAGCAGAAATAAACGCGTAAAGTTCAGAGACAGGACAGCAAGGGCCAAACAAAGTTCACAAATTGTTTAAAAGATTTTTTTAATTCTAGTTTTTAAAAAAGAAAAAAAATGGCAAAAGTCATACCTTCACACCAAATAATAACATTACAAAAGATGTTTAAGAGAGGTCACTGCTGAAATGTGATGTGCCTCTCTTATAAATAAAAAAATAAAATACCTGCTACAGTAATGAAAGGTAAGCTGGGGGAACATAAATGGATTAAAATGTGAAACTAAAATGTTGGTTTGTTCATAGATGGCACATTTTATATATATATATATATATATTACATCCTAAATATAGATCAAATAAGACATGGCAATGAATGAAGAAGTATTGCAATAGAACCGGGGTGATCTGTTTTGTAAAAAGTTTTCATGCATAAAAGTCAATCTGAATGCTTTATGAACTTCAAGGAGTGAGTACTCAGCGAGAGGCAATCAAAGTCACAGTTTTGCGCTGAAACGTGTTAATTTCTGTGATAATTCATCACAAATCATCATTGTTTTTTTCATGTGTGTGTATGTGTGTTGATTTTTGGTGTTCTGTTTTTAGTGGAACATGTGGCACCTGCTCTATGTGCAGTAAAAGCTGATAACGCGACATGCAGTGAAGGAACACAAGGGGGCAATATAAGAAAGTGTACCAGCCACAGGGACTTAGTGTAAGTACAAACTTCAAGATTATTAGGGGTCAAATATGTCAGCCAACTGCAGTCAAATGCTTTAGTAGCGCCTACTTAAGAAGTGACCAAACATTCACCATTCAGTTAGCATTCACCAACAATTTGCACAGACTCACAATGTACACACAGGCCTTATACACATACAGCTTAGGTGTCACACTGGAAATGGTGGGTTTATTTAGGTGTGGCGTTCACAAGAATTGAAAGGTTACAAGTAAATAATGTTCAACAGAACTGACTGTATGTGTAATCTGCACATACACATGCACGTGCACATGGGTCCTTCCTGTGAGCTTATTAAATGCCAACAGCTTCAGACAACAGCAGATTTGACGAACACCTCAAACTCAAAGGTGTGCTCATTAGTTCTAATTATGAATTTGTCTCTTCATCGAGATTAAATATAAGGTTCAAACAGTAAACAGGTGTATGTGTTTTGCCAGCAAAGCAGAAGATTTGGTAAGATTGTGTTGGAAAACCATAATAAGCTTTCTTAATATGCAATAAAATCTTGGTTAGACATTTAAGCTTGCTGGCGTTTGGTACACCGCACCTAATACGACAGGCACTGCACTTACATTTCCTACCTATACACAAACCCAGATATCCGTCAAACTGTTAGCTGTAGTGTGTTCATGGATGGTGTGCATATGTCTGTATGTATGCGTAGTTAGCTTAAATGCAGTGAGTACTGTGCGTTACATGGCTGGCACATTTGACACCTCATACAAGGTGCTTGGATAAGAGGTATTCACTGGAGCCAATCATTAATCCTCTTAACACCATTAAATTCTCAAAGAATGTTCTAAGGCATCTGACTAATAATACAAAATACCATCAAAGAAACTGGGATGCATAAAAGGTGTCACATAAACGGTGTCAGAAGAGGTACGTTTTGTTTCCATGTCAGAGAGGAACTGTAATGGTGAGATCTTCCTGAGAATATCTGTTCTGCATCAGCTTTATACTGGTGCCTGCAGTGACGCTGCCTTATGTCAATAGTTTGGGCCTTTGCTGTAAGAATCCCGCCTCATCATGCTACCATAGCACATGGATGGATCGCACACCCCAGGCTCACCAGGGATGCCAGGATTACCACTTTTACCCTCTGGGCCGTTTTGACCAGGGGGCCCAGGTTTACCTGGAGTACCTGGTTTACCATATCCCTGCGGCCCCATTGGACCTGTGGAGATATAAATAACAAGCAACCACAATGGAACACAGCTGACAGCTAAATACCAGATATCCACTTAAAGTGCTTTTACACGACCTTATCAAATGAATGGCTATTAAAACTGTGATGTTCTTTACCTGGAGGTCCAGGAGGCCCTTGGTCTCCAATCATGACCCGACCAGGGCTCCCCTTCTCACCTTTGAAACCTGGTTCTCCTGCCAACACAAGTGTCCTTGTTAGAGCAATTGTCCAGACGAGTTTTAGGATGTGTGACTAACCTGACATTTATTTTACCTTTGAGACCATTAATCCCAGGATACCCTGGCCGACCAGGGTGGCCTGGCAGTCCCCTAGAACCACTAAGCCCAGGAAGACCTCTGATTCCCTGGGGCCCCATTGGACCTGGAGGACCAGGAGATCCAGGCTGACTTTGACACCTGGTACAGCTACTCTGCTGATTGCTCAGCATCAATAGAGGCAGCTCAGCTGGAAGGATTGATAATAACATGATTTCATTTGGGGAAAATACATAAAAAATGTTCAGCAGGTAGTTTAAAATGATACGTACCCTGAAGAATCTCTCTGCATATCTGCCGAATGTGATTGTCTGACATTGTACTTAACTGCAATATAAAGTGATAGACCATGACCAACCACTCAGTTATACATAACATGATTACAAAAAATCTATTACTAACGAGTTGTTAGTACAGTATAAGGCACACGTACATATCTTCCTTCGGGTCCAGGTGGGCCAGGGGGGCCCATATCTCCCCTCAGCCCCCGGGGGCCCGGTTGGCCTGACTGACCTGGCTGTCCAGGTCTTCCAGCTTGACCTTCTTGACCTCTCTGCCCCGGATCCCCTGCTGTCCCTTTCTGGCAAGAATACCACCCCAGTATTAGTAATACTAGTTATTATTCATGTTACACTGAGGTAAGGTAATTGCTTTATTAAGCTTGACATACCTCTCCTTTCAGACCCATTGGACCAGATGATCCCTGTCAATCAAAGTAATCATAAAAATTTTAAAAGATGATAAAACATATTTTGAAAGCACTGAAATTGACTTTAAGGAGCTTGGAAAGAAAAGCGTCTGGACTTCTTTGAGTTGCTTGAAGACGTTTCACCTCTCATCCGAGAAGCTTCTTCAGTTCTAAGGGTCAATGGTGGAGAGTCCCAGATTTAAACCCAGTGGGAGTTTCCCCCCAAAGGGGGACAAAGGACCCCCTGATGATCCTCTACCTAATCACATGAGCCAAGGTGTGAAAGTGGGTGTGGGTCCCAATCAGCCAGGGTTTCGGGTGAGCTCATTGTGAAACCTGGCCCCACCCTATCATGTGATTTCCTGAGGTCAGATGGCCCAGGATGTGAGTGGGCGTTAAGGTGTCTGGGAAGGGATCTCAAAACTGGATTATAGATGGCAGACAGTTGGTGTCGTAAACCACCGCCTCTGTTCAAAGATGGTCGCTCACAGTGGACAGAAATGGCTTCTTTCACTCCTCTTTCAAACCATCTGTCCTCTCTGTCCAAAATGTGAACGTTGGCATCCTCGAAAGAGTGACCTTTATCCTTAAGATGCAGATGGACTGCTGAGTCTTGTCCCGTGGAGGTGGCTCTTCTATGTTGTGCCATGCGCTTGTGAAGTGGCTGTTTGGTCTCTCCGATGTAGAGGTCTGGGCATTCCTCGCTGCACTGTACAGCATACACCACATTGTTAAGTTTGTGTTTAGGAGTTTTGTCTTTCGGGTGAACCAGTTTCTGTCTGAGTACACTGGGATGGGAGGGAGGGAGGATAAGAAAGACAGACGCAACAACATTGTCATCCCCTATGTAGCCGGTGTATCAGAGAAACTCAGGAGAGTTTTCTCCAAACACGACATCCCACGAAACCCTGGCTGATTGGGACCCACACCCACTTTCACACCTTGGCTCATGTGATTAGGTAGAGGATCATCAGGGGGTCCTTTGTCCCTCTTTGGGGGGAAACTCCCACTGGGTTTAAATCTGGGACTCTCCACCATTGACCCTTAGAACTGAAGAAGCTTCTCGGATGAGAGGTGAAACGTCTTCAAGCAACTCAAAGAAGTCCAGACGCTTTTCTTTCCAAGCTCCTTAAACTACGATGACCTGGATGACTGAGAACCTTCACAGACACACTGTAATTGACATTTATTATTATAGTTCTCACTACTCACCAGTTATTAGCATTTGTGTGTTTAGGATTATGCAAAAAAAAAAAAAAAAAATACTAAAATAATAGGGATCAAACTCCAAAATATAGACAGATAATCTGATTTTTGGAGGCATTGAAGAAAAGATATTATGTACTAATTTTCTTGCCCAAATTTAATTAAATCTCAATACCCAGCGAAGTAAGTATTTTGGTGGACTTGGCCATGAATCAGTGATGCTAAATGATGCATTTCTACCAGAAACTGTTTTCTTACAAATGTCCACTTTACATAGTTATGATGTAACAAAGCCTTTTAAAATTAACTCACCACACCCCCCGGCCGCCCATGCTCTCCTTTTTCACCTTTCATCCCCTGGTGTGGAAATCATTAGGTCAACATTAGATTATAAAAGCACATAAAATCACATTTCAGACTCCAGCCAATGCTGTATATGCAAAGTACTGTAGATGGTGCTGTCCATTAAAAATTCCACTCAAAACGGGAAGAATGACACATATTTATAGTAGTATTGGGTTTTAATGTGGTTCAGTGTAGCCAATTCATTCTCATGAGCATTGCTTAAATTAAAAAAAGACTTGTTTAAATCCCAGAATAGTTCAGAGAAAGAGCAAGTAAAGCTGACGTGAAAGTTTTCAAATCCAGATACAAGATGTGATAATAATAATTTGTAAGTATGTTAGTAAACTGAACTATTATGAATTCTATGTCCAAAAAACCTTCCATCAAGAAAGGTTCATCCTTCCAGACAGCAGACACAAGCCTGGAATAGACGTTTGATTTGAGGTTCCACAGTTTCACTGTAATTGCTGTTTTTGGACAGAAGCAAATCTTAATCCAACACCCAAAGGTGATGTTGCGCTAATTTAAAACAGAGGTTGTGTTGTCAACTTTCTAACCATTATATGATCTGCTTAACTTGTGCTGAGTGCAATATAATTTTGTCTTGAATCTTACCATGTCGCCCCTTTCACCTGGATTCCCCCTCTGTCCCTGTGAAAACAACAAAGGCAGAGTTTCATTTCATAACATGCTTTTAAAGTTAGACACACTAAAGTCTGTGCATTTCACAAAAAGAAAACTAACACCAGACTTTTTGTAGCGTCTTTTTACGGCTAATTGATATGAGTGTGCAGTCATTTTTATAACTGCCATTTCTGCAGACCATGGACTTAAATTTCACAATCTAAACAGACTTAACCCTGACCTCAAATCAAGAAAATACTTTGAATTCCTGACTAGATGTCAAAATTCTGGTAATATCAACAAAAACAGATCATAGAAATACCTTGCTTCCCTTCATTCCTGGCATGCCTGGGTGCCCTGGTTGACCTGGACTTCCTGGTTGCCCTGCACTGCCCTTTAAAAGCATTCAGTTAAACCCAGTAGTTAAAAATGGAAGCAAACAAAAGAAATAACTGTTATTTAAGAAAGATGCTGTTCAGCCAGAACATCATAACCAGACCCTTCAGAACACTGGCTTAGAACCTGTCAGGGTGTCCTGTAGGGTCTAGCACAGGGTTGTAGAACTTCTGGATTACTGAGTGGGGCCTCTGTGGGGTCATACTGTGGTATTCAATGTGTTTTGCAGCTGAGGAGTTTCTATAGGAGTTTGTCATTTTCTTTTTGCAGTTCCTGATCAGTGTTTGTGGTGTGGCAGGGTGCATTGTCTGCCTTTGTGGTCTGTAACACTGTTTAGGTATGTAGCATGCATCAAAGTTTAAATGCCAAATGTTTCCCACTAGAACATTCCATTTTAAATAAAGGAAAATAATGTATTTTACCTGTCAGTGTGGTTTGTAGTTAATGTTGTGGCTAATCAGTGTGTACTGTGGTTTTGATTTATATACTGCATTAATTATCAGCTTCCAAAAGAACTTGCTCATCTGGTTCATATTTAAATGGTAACATACCGCAAGCCCCGGTGTGCCTTTTATGCCCGGACTTCCTCTTTCACCCATATTCCCCTTAATTAAGAGATAAAACACATTTTAGATTGCAGAAAGAATACAATGAGATAGCATCCAAACCGCATCCTATTATGAACTGGAGTGTGGCTGATATTTTCACTTTCTTATCATAATTCATTTTCAGTGATGCATGCCATAGTTTGAGCATACTTTCATGAGGTTTGGGGATTGTGCAGTTTGAAGTTTAATTGTGTCTAGTCGGTGCTTTCTTTTCCAGCTGAACAAGCCTCTGTAATTGCAGTCTGAAGTTCAGCCATAAAATCAAAGTAGTGCCTGCATGTCCATAAACTACGTTTTCACTTGTGTGCCATTTACCAATACGCATTGGCTTGTTAAAAGCAGATCAGCTAATGAAAAATGATTAGGAGACAGCGTGTCCAGACCAGACAAGCCCAGACTGCTTACATTTCCACTAAAATTCCACTGACGAAAGCACTAGGGCCTGATCATTGCTTAATTTAGCTCCACTGGTGAGGCCAGAAGATCGTTACTTGTTCTAAAGTGTATTATAGCAAAACAGTGACCAAACAAAACATGCGATGCTGCCGGCCAAGTACTTTTTCTTGTTTTTCCTCAAAGCTTAGAAAGCATCAAAGTTTCAACATTATCCAAACTAATGTGATCATGTGCTGCAATTCATTTAGTATCGGCTGGACAATATATATACTGATGCATGACATCATGCCATACTGATCTGCTGTACTTGGAGGCAGCTGCACTGCATTGTAATTGAAGACAACTTCAATCAAGACAGGCTCTGCCTGCAGCTTGCTGCTCACTAATGCAAGCATGGATTAATGTGGATTAATCTTAAGTTATTGATTTCTCTGTGTCACACTTTTAACTAGTGCATTCACAGCCCGAGGGCTATGGAGGGGGATAAACTCACATTAACCTCATAGTTTATCCTGTATTAAGTGTCTGTTGGTAAGATCAAAGTCAGCCATTATTTCTACTAAGTTCATTCTAGCTTTTCATCACAGCTGTTTGAAGAAGCTCAAACATGATGTTCTAACAGGCGTAAATCATTACCTTCGGTCCGATCGGTCCTTGCAAACCCGGTTCACCAGGTAATCCCATTTCACCCTGCAAAAGAGGGCAAAACTGTGTTGCTAACTCTTCAGATCAAACATAAACAAGAACAGCTATTAACTTACAGGTGGTCCAGTTGCTCCTTTAAAGCCCCTAGGTCCAGGCTCACCAACTTCCCCCTTTAATGAGAATTTTGTCAGTCAAACATAGTCATAATTAATAAAGCAAAACCATTGTTGAGTTTGCTTTGCACATACATTAGGAGCTCTTACCTTTTGTCCATCCAGGCCTGCATTTCCAGGCAATCCAGGGATACCCTAAGAGCAACGACACATACAACGTGGTGTTCCAGTTAGTATATTTAATAATGCAAAGAAGACAATATGACTATCAGTGCTACAGATTTGCATTGTAAGAAACAGAAATTGCATTTTTTTTATAAAATTCTATGTTTTGAAGGCGCCATTTGACTTTATGCCTTACCATTGTTGTGAAATGATCATTTCATCGTGTCAGTAGCAATTTTTGTTATTTTCTCCATAAAAAAAACATTATCTAGTCCTTGTGGATGGAGAAATGCCTACCAAAATGTTATGCTTCCCAGATGTGGTTGGTTAGTTTACATGAGAAGCAGAGTAAAGTAGCTTGAGGCTTTTTTTGAGGCTAAATTCTTGCAAGTAACAATTTAGTAAATGTAATCACCCCCAAATCAAACTATTTCCTGCAATTTAAGTTTGTTCTTTAAACTAAACCACATAGATCCCTGGAAAAACCCTATGTGCCTCGGCCGAACCTCAGTTAAATACACTGTATTTGCAGATAAATGCAATAATTTTTAAGTGAATGGTTTAATGCACTGAAAGTTTTTTAAGGTCAGCGTGCAGCAATTACTATACTTTTTTGTGTTTCAGTTATCTTTGCTTAAATAAATGCTTTCAGATGCTGCCTTACACTGAAGTTTCAGTGTGCATAGAGGACAAATGGGATAGGAAGGCAGTGAGAGAGTATATAGTGTTGCCGTGAACACACAGTCCTCTCCAACACGTGAAGAAATCCCCTTGTTGGGACCTACAAAGAAGAACTGCATCTTGTTTTAACTTGAGGAAGCGCAGTTCTAATCCTGCCTCCTTGGATACGTTGCTAGCGCTATTGTTCTGGTGGGGGAAAATGGCTTACAGCCTTGTGGAGCAACTGAGTCATCTTTTGCAGACCCATCGCAAAAGTTTGGACGAGGCTTATAATCATGATCAGTGGGGTGGCTGCCCAGTTGAAAGACTTTCTTCCTAAAACAGATTTGCCAGAGCGCCACAGCATTCCCCCGATGAGTTACTTTCACTGCATGAGTCTGTTTGTTACATAACAGGGTTATCCTGGGATGAACTACAGGGGAAATACCCCTAATTTACTGCCTGTCAGGGGTAGTCTTTGTACTGACAGTGTGTTAACACTGCAGTCTTCATACACCAAAAAAGATTATACGTGCAAACCTGCATGATCCGTGAAATCGGCTCTTGTATTGGCCTACTTTACTCTTCTCTTTGTATGTTTCTACTATTATTTCATGCTAAAACATTTGTAAAGCATTATGTAATGTACCACAGTTGCAATGTTCTGCACTTCTGGTTCAAAATGCTTTGCTAAAAAGTTCAAATCAAAAAACTATATGATATTCATGCAAGTCTTCAATGTCTAGGACTCCAATTAAAGTTGCAAGACAATAGCAGCATCTTAAGCAACCTGGAAAATACCAAACCTTTGATCAGCACTGTCTATGTGTGTGTTTATGACTCACAGGATGGCCTTCCCTTCCGTCAGTACCAGGAATACCACTGGCTCCAGCTTCTCCCTTAATACATTTGAAAAAAACTGACATTTAATTTCATCAAAATTTATAGTTAGAAGCCCTCAATTCAACACCTACATGCCAGTTCAATCACAGCCCGACATTTTAGTCAATTTGAGTCAGTCAGTCGACATCTATTTAAAATGTGAACTGCATGCTCGATGTTTACAAAAGCTGGGAATTGGAAAAGGACAAGAGGGACACTTGGTTATGCATGATTCAATTTCCATGGTTGCCAAACGTCAACAGCACAACATAGGGGAACAGCTAAGTCTTTTAGGAGTGTGTGCACTCATCCAACCTCGTGTCTCTATTATTCCCCTAATCCCTGAATGAGCTTTGTAACATACTACACTGTCACAACAAACAGACCTTTTGACCAGGTCTTCCTGGAAATCCATCCTTTCCATCTCTCCCAGGTAGGCCCTGAAATCATAGAAAATTATATAATATACACAATTATGATGGGCTGTGAGTTGATTCTCGGTTGTTTTATACATACAGGTTCTCCCAGAAGACCTTGTGGCCCAAGAGGTCCTATACTTCCTTTTTCTCCCTGAAAATAGAGCAGACAATCATCCAGTTAAAGCATGCATATTTCATGTTTAAACCTCTGCACTACTTTCAGGATTGTGTGCACACGTACCACTTGTCCAGTTTTTCCTGGTAACCCTGCTACTCCCGGGGTCCCTTGTGTACCCTAAGGAAAGATTTTCACCTTCAGACAGCTGTGTATCAACATCTGCTTTACAGTATCAGACTTGTTTGTGATATAAATTGATGAAAAAGCAAAGAACTTTTTGTTAATCTGAGGCCCATAATGTAGACAGAGAACTTCATAGTAAAGTCTGCGCTGTCACAAATATGCAGCAGCAGTGGTCTTTTCTGTTTCCTAGATAAACAGTGAACTTGACTATTTAGACTGAAACTTCAGGGAGTGGCATATTGTATTGCATCATTGGATATTTTTAAATTTGCACTTGTTGACCGAAAACTAGACATTAGCAAAGTTTCTGTTATGCGTTGCCAAGTTAAGGGAACAATGCGTCACTGGATTATCACATATTTAGAAGGAAAAACGCGTGATTTTGGAACAAACGAGGAATTGCATCACTTGTTTTTCTGCATTCAAAACTATGCTAATGGCCTCAAGAAGGAACAAATTACTGTATAGTGCAATACCAAGATGACATTTGTTACTGGCTGACTCAGTGACTTTGGTGGGCGACATTTTTGTTGAGATTCTGTTTGCAAAAATATGCTGAATGCAAAAAACACCATTGGAAAAGTGTAGAAGTTTCTCTCTTTCTGTCTGAGCCCCATTTGTTGTTCACTTAATAAACACGACCCAGTAGCATGCTCATACTCAACTGTCTCAAAACACACATCAGAAATCTCCCTGGCTATACTACTGTAATCTTGTTTGCAATGGATATCAAATGAGCTATGGCAGAGGGATTAAAGAAGCATTCACAGAAGCTCGTTTTTGGTCTTCATGCTGCAGTGAGTTTTGATAAATTGTGGGTTGTTTTACTTGTAAATGCTAAGATGTGCCAACCTATATGACAACACAGAGCGTAAAAGAAGGACAGTCTTGGAGACAGCATTATAAGCTGACTGACCGGTGACTTGCAGAAAGCTTTTGAAATGGGGCTCGTGCTAACAGGTGTGTTTACTTTCTAAGCTGGACTGCGGTTTTCATTGATTTCTGCTGAAATGAATGCCACCATTGTAGTTACAGTGTTAATAAACTACAGAGATCAATATCACAGGCTGGATGCCCACATAATTAGCAACAAATTGTTCATTGAAGGGTGATGAATGACTGTGGCCATGAACAACTACCACAGACTGCAAATACACAAACATAACCTTGAATTATGTTCTCCTGGCTTAATTTGGCAGACATCTCATGTTTCTGTTCTCTACATTCTATGCCAGGAAAAAAAGATTGCACCCTTGGTGGTCTTACTATATGGGAATAGTTTGAAAAGGCAGATTGAAACATGTTTGTATCCAAAGAAAACAGTTTATTCTGCAAAGGGAGGAACCTAAAGAAAAGCTTTCGTAGCTCCCTGCTAAGAAAGGTTTTTCGGCTATTGTTCTGCATTGGAAACAGAACAATAGCTGAGTGGAAACGCCTTTTGACCCAGACATGAAGGGAAAATTGGTTTGCTAGTTTAATTTAGACTATTTAAGGCTGATTGCCAAATGGTAATAATTCAATATATATTATTTATTCTTTCTCCCACAGCTAAGTGGATTTCATGCATGGAGTTCAATAATGCTCTTTTCACTGTTTTGGCCTCACAATGTGTGTGGAATGTCCTTCAGTGAAGCCAGGTCAGAAAACCCTCTGTCCATCTTCTGACGGAGACTAAAAACCACTTTTTCAGACTACCTCTGCTACCTCTTACTCAACAATAGCAATCCAAGACTGTATGCCTCTGCCAAGGTTGAAAAATTCCCTCCACACCATCCATGAATTAAATCCCTGGATCCAGAAAGATATCTGGATCTGGACTAGTTTGTGATACTGAGACGATGTTTCTTGGTTTTTCTCTATTTCTCATTATGGTAAAGAATTCTTCCAAAGGTTCCTGGATCTAGACTCATATTTAGACTGACTCCAAACCCCTTATTACTTATAATCTGGGCAGACCCTACTTCTGCTAAAATGTTCATGAATATCTTTAAGAGCAGTCCTGCAAGCAACCTAACAAACCAAACCAAACCAATTACATAACACAAAAATCTTTTAGCACTTTGTTTATAAAAGAGGTACTCCCACATTTGGATGATATTTAGCTTTTACTCCACTAAAGGTTAAAATTCACTTCTTGTAAGTCGCTTTGGACAAAGATGTCTGCCAGAAGAATGTAATGCAAGTAGAGGTCCAATTATGGGATTTCAAAAGAGCGCTGGAAATGGGATAAAATAAATAAATAAATTCCTGGTCCTGGTCCTTAGTGTAGTGTCTGCTTATCAAGAAAATCGTCCAGCAACTTGTAAATACCTAATGTGATACATCCTCGACACATGTGTCCAGGACAGATGGCACAGGAGGATTTACTCCAGGTGCAGAAAAGTGTCAGCAGCCAGCTGAGAGAAGTTTTTAGACCAACACTAAGTGCTTGAATTGTTCTCCCCTTCAGCCAAATAGCAGGGGGCCCCTGTGGTCCCACTGATGACTGATGATATGACAGAAATGATGCAGTTTGCAGCAGCTGCATTAACTCACTGAACTTTAAAGCAATGCTAAACACAAAATGCTGTTCAGATGAACATAAAAGGGACTCTGCTGTGTCTGTTGTTGCTGTTTCAGTTTTTGAATATGCACAAAATGCTGGATCGCTTAGGCTTCGCTTGCTTTTAATTGACGGCGCATTTCTAGGAAAAATGTCTTTCCAAGGAAGATTTCCAGACTTTCTTGTTGTTGGATAAAATTTAAATTTACTCTATTTTTTTATTTGGACCTGCTGTGGTAGCTGGCCCATTTCAGCTTACATATGATGTATCCCATCATATAACAGCGTGCAGAATTTCTATTTGTGTGACTGAACAGTGGAAGCTGTTTTTTAGCTGATGCACCACTTATTGTGGGTAAGTCTTGATTCCATAACTTGGTTTTGTTGTCATCTAAGGCTTAGAGATTCCATCCATTCATTTTTGCACTACTTGTCCAAATAAGGGTCATAGATCAGAAAGTGCTTTTCCCAGCGGTCACGGGATGAGAGGCAGGGTAAACCCTGGGCAGGTTGCTAGTCAGTTGTATTTTTTCCAGAATTATGAGGTTTATGTCTAACTGAGATCCATGTGACACATATAGTCCTCTGTCAAGGCGTGATCAGTTTTCTTAGTTTGGTTTCTCAGATCACGCGGTCTATCCGCAACTAAATATTAACCGCACTTCTCGTAATCCAGTCCTAGCACCTCTACCTTATATATTCTAGTTATAGACAAAGAAGCGAGGAGAAGATGCAACACGGGGTGAACAAGACACCAGGAGGAAAGAAGATGCACCCCCGGTTCTCTTTTTTAACGTTCCTAGGAAATGGCGGTACAAAAGTCAGGAAATATGAACACATTTAAAAGGTCTCCGATGACCCTCCTGCTCTCTCTGCTCTCTTGTTCCACACTATAGATGCTGTACTTTTTACTCTCCCAATGGATCTGCTTTATCTTCAAAACATATGGCTTCTGGAGTGATTGATGCAACAATGTTCAAAGTTGATGTGTCTAGCAGGGATTTCCTCTCAATCCTACATTTGATCTCATAAAAAAAAAAGATTTAGCTTGAAAATTCAATGTGTTTTTCTACTTTTAACTATCGTTTCTTTTTCTTTTTTTCCCTTCCAGCTATAGCAGAGTGGGCGGGAAGTGCGTGCACTTATCTACCCACGTTCCATGCTTGAGTTGATTTCTACAGAAATATAATGAACTGGATCTAGATACTATATTAATGAATAGAAGTGAGGCTGAAAATAATAAATAACATCAGCACCTTCTCCCCTGGTTGTCCAGGTGGCCCGGGTAATCCAGGAATACCCCTCTCACCCTGAAAAAATAGAGTTGTGTTTAAAAAAATGTCTATTAGTCACCACAAAGTCATACACGACACCACAAATGTATTATTTGACCTTCCTACCGAAACACCGGGCCTCCCTTGCTCTCCTTTGTACCCATCTGGTCCACGTGACCCCTTAAAACAAGGAACACAAAAGCAGCTTTAAATTTTCAACACTCTTATCTTATCACTGATTTTTCATCCACTGGTTATTGATTTACCTTAATTCCTGGTGAACCTGGCAGACCTGGAATTCCTCTAAGCCCAGGAATACCCTTGAAATAAAAAAAAGACAAGAGATGCACACGTTTGTTTAAACATCTGAATCCCCTCCACTGTGTGCATGCTCTTCTTCTAGGCTGCGGGCAGATGCTTTTTCTGAGTTTTTGATCATGCTGTAGAACATGTGGTTTTCTTTTGGATAGTTTTCATCACACAAAATCACCACCATGTTGCCAGTGCTGCTATAAGCAAAGATGTTTCTTATTTAACCACTGGAAAATTAAGAAAATAAGCATATTTACCAGTGTGTTTTAACATTCTGAAGCAATCCTGACCACATATAATGAATAAGAAGAAACCGTTATGATCTACTGGACACTGATACTCAACTGGTTTTCTCAAAAGCTGTTGTGGATGCTGCTGTTGGTGATTATGTTTGTATATTGAACTATGTAGTACTCACAGGCTTACCATCAGCACCAGGAGGACCAGGCTGACCAGGAATACCAATGCTTCCTTGCTCTCCCTAAAGAAAGTGGAATGATGTTATTCAACCATGTGTGATTAAAACAAACTGTATCATGCAGTGTCAAAGCAGTAAAGCAATCCATTTAACACACCTCCGGTAACAGTAAACTTTCTCACAGCGTTGATTTAATTTATCTATAAAGAATGCTTAGCAAGCTTGTTTATCTAACGTAAGATGCGTCATGTGGGGTCTTAAAGAACATCTGCACGCCAGCAATGTTCCCAGCATTTTGGATCTATTAGTAAATGTAATAAAAGCATACCGGTGACCTTATAAACACAAACATTAACAAAGAGAGTCTTTTGCCAAGCTAATATCTCTCTGAGGTCCTTGTATAAAGGCTTTTATGACCGGGGCTTTTTGATACCCTGTGATCAATAAATGCAAACATGTAGGTTTTATTTCCCACTTTGGTAATTTTCCATTGCACCCAGTATTTATCTTTGACAGCAGTCTGGTTTGGTTTAAGAAAAAAAAAGTACAATACTCCATACATGTCCTTACAAGACAACCTTTTTCACACCATAGCAAGCCTCACTGGAGAAAAAAAGGCCACTTGGTGCATCCATAAATTATAATACTGTTAGTTTTCAGCAGGTAACTGTTTGTTTAAGAGCTTAAAGTGCTAAAACTTCCCACTCAGCACCGTTTCTGGCACAATCTGTTTTCACAGGGAAGTTGGATCTGATCTGTTGGTGAAGTGCAACGTGTGCTCGTCATTTACAGGATGCACACAGTTCACTAAGGCGGAGCTATAAGAGAGGGAAGGTTTGAGTTCTGCCTTCATACAGTTTGTCATTCTTGAGTTTACACATAAACTCACACTGTTAAAGATAACGTTGTTTTTGTGATACTTAATCTCTTCAGTCCACTACAGCTTAAAGCAAATATTTAACAAGCTGTCTGGACACTGAGGAGCTGGACAAGGCAGCAATGTATGCCAAAGCAGGAACAAAGTCAATTTTTCTGTTTGTGTGCAAAACTGCACAAAAACAGAAAAGCTAAATTTGATAGAAATTGCCACAGTGCTGGCACACAGGCAAAGAAAGATCTCGTGACTAGATTCAGCTCTTTTTTAATATGAACAGGGCAACAGGGTGTCCGAGCGATCTCGTGGTTAGATACTGTGTGCAAAGCAATACAACAAAAGGCAAAGACTGAGAGGAAAGAGACAGAAAAAAATCAAATTGACCTTCATTCCTGGTTGTCCGGGGGGTCCAGGAGGGCAAACACAAGGTTCTGGAGTTGGTTCAGTGCAATCAGGGTTATTACAGCACTGTAATAACCAAGCATAACAAGAAATCACAGTCACACACTAAACATAACGTGCAAAGCTCTGATATTAATGTTGAGTCTTTGGGTTATTTGGCCTTTCTCATTAAAACTGAAAATATGCATCACAATTTCTTGAAACCACTTTAAAGCTGCAAAACATGAGAGATTGATATAATCTTCAAAGGATGCAAAACAGAGAAAAACAACACATTCTCAAACATCAGAAGGTGAAAGACAAGTGCAGGCTTTAAAAATTCATTTCAATTCAGTTTTATTTCTATAGCACCAAATCACAACAACTGCTTCAAGGCGCTCTATGTTGTAAGTGAAAAACCCTACGATCCCCTATGTTCAAGCCAATGAATAAATAACATCCTTACGCATAGCTGGACTGGCCATCGGGCATACCGGGCATTTGCCCGGTGGGCCGATGGTGATTTTTCGTTTTTATGGGCCGATGATTTTTTATTTTTTTTGGTAACGGTATAAACAATGAAAGGTGGTGGATTGGCCAGATGCTGGCCGGTGTGTAAAAATAACTCAGTTGTTTGGTGGTGGCTATCGCGGAGCTTCCACAGATTCAGTAACATTAGCAAGTGGTGGAGGACAGCAGGTGGATGAGAGAAAGGGGAGGCAGGAGGAGGAGAGAACCGAGGCGGCCGCCGGTCCGAGTGTCAGGTGAACTGAACGTCAGGTAAGAAGTTATGACCTGCAGTCTATCTGGGTCAGATATAAACCAAGTTTAGGTGGAGTTTATTTTCGTTGTGCTGACTTTTTACAGTCAGTTACAATAACTCGTACTGCGTACTAGCTAGCATGACGGAGTTTCTATACAGCTGGGTGGGTGCTGTGATGTTACTGATAGTGAACTTTATTTTGTTCATAAGGTTAATTATTAGAGTTGCCAACCGTCCCGTAAAAAGACGGAATCGTCCCGCATTCAGAGAAAATATTACGCGTTTCGTATTGAGCTGAAAAGGAGCACAGTTTGTCCCGGACTTCAGCTAGGATGGAAAAAGACACAAAGCTGGAGTTATTCTTTCTTTACGCTGCACAGCTGCCTCTTCTTCGCTCATTCTTTCCCCCTCCCTCTCCTGTTTCTACTTCAATGAACATGATCATGAAACTGATCAATGATCAGCGGATCAGCTTTTCTCTCTTGTTTGTTTATCGCCCACTTTGCGCCAGAAAGCCAGAAACCAGTGGATGTCGCGTTAAACAACAGCTGCAACTGTGCAGGGGCGGGTCTAGCAAAGTTTTGCCAGGGGGCCAGGTAGCGCATTAACAGGGAAAGGGGGGCACAAAGAAATACGTTCTTATTCTCATTTAAAATGTCTAGCTGTTATTAAATAATTATCTGAAGCTTACAACCAAAGTTTTTATCTGACGTAAAATGTATAGAAATCATACATATACCAACAAGACAGTGTACATCACTGTGATAACAGCGTCTGTTTTCATTCAAAGGCTTTATGGCTTTTCCTATAATACCTGGGGGGCCGGTCTCTAGTCAAAATGCCCGGGCCGATTTTTTGTCCCAGTCCAGCTCTGTCCTTACGTATGAATAGTTCTTGTTATTTTTAATAATTTTTTAAAGAATTCTAAGAATATTAAAATAGAATTGTTAACATGATATAAACGGCTTCACTGTGTTTAGCTCTAGCCTACATACGTATGTACACTGGATATGTAGGTGTCGGAGAGCTTCCATTCAAAAGAAAATTGATGACCAATCCTGGAGATTCCAAACAAACCACCGAAAAGCACACACAGAGAGAGGGGAGAAGTAGCGATACTTGGAAAGCATTTGTAATTTTAGGCTTCTCATCTTGTCTCTTTTGATATTTTTATCCAACAGCTTCACATGAAAAACAGCTATTTGGCACTGGCTTTTGCGGTTATAGCAAATCCCAAGCCAACAACGGGCCACTGCTTTGCAAACACAGTTCGAGCCAGCAGGCAATAAAAAATATAGTGCAACATGTCTGAAGCTGAGCCACGGGTCCTCCTCCAGCAAATTATTCTGTGCATGAACAGATGTGTCTTAAAATTAATATGCTGAGCTTACACCTTCGCTTGTAACGCTGCAACGGACTACTGATGAAATAACAGGAAAGAAAGCATCACTTTACAGTCTGAGGTGTGGAGTTAACTGATGATGAAATCTTTGGCTGCGCCATCATGGGGCGCATTGAGGAGTAGAAGCAGATGTAATTAGAAGAGGTGAAAAGTAGGTGAAAGTACGTTATCTTTTGGATGGAAAAATAGGTGTTGGGCCAAGCAGACTCATATACTTACAACTCCAGGTATTTCACACGCAGTCTCCCGGTTGTTCTGCTCAGGGTCACAGTAAATGCGAAGTTTCTGAATTTCAAACTGGGAAAGAAAAATGTAAAAGGAAGCGGTTGTTGTTAGAAACAAAACTTCCGACATTGGGGACAAACAGTTCGCAATATGTGGCCAATTACGCGATACTTATTTTAGTTTTATCGCTGCTTTGCCACTAATGAATTGTAACAGCTATTGTATAACTGCTGAAGAAAAAATAAGTGCCCTGATTGGCTGCTGAGCTGCTACATGTTGCCAGACCTCCCTCAGTGTGCACAAATGCTCTGCAGTGATGTTACGCTATTCTTCCATTATTTGGTTATTTGGTTTTGTTGTGCTGGTGGTGAAACGTCTCCGGGAGGTCCCAGGGACTGCGTCACTTCAGTTACCATGTGAGCATAATAATAATAATTTACATTAAAAAAACCCCAGATCAACACATAGCTTTTATGATACCATTGACTTTAAACCTAAATAGGTTTGAATATAATTATATAATTTCTAGTTGGATGATCATTTTTACTCGTAATGCTAGTGTAAATTGGCTGGTTTAATCTTTCTGTGTTTATGAAGGCTCAATTACAAAAATGTGTTTTCAGTTACAAGTGTGTTTATCCAGAAGTAATACCATGACTGACATTGTTAAATGGCTCAAAAATTCATGGTCCTTATGACAATGGATCAGCACATAGAATAATATTCACTGTGTTTAATATTGTGGTTCATGTGAATATATTCCCAGGAATGTTGAATGAATAAAAGTTGGTGTTCTTTCAAAACAAAGGGGTTTCTCATGCCTCCCAGTTCTTCACATGTCTTGTTTTAGTTCTGGTGAATCTTATTGCATTAACTAACACTGTGGCACAACGGTGACATGAGAAACCTGCACATCTATATCATGCAATTGTTTGCTTTCCATTATACTGAGCATAAGAATGAAACTAAAGTGCAGGAAACATCTATTCTTCTTTTCAGTATGATTATCGTTGCCTCACTGAGAACTGACCTCCATATATCCATCTATGGAGCAAATTACAACACAGGACAATTATGATTTATTACTAATGCAACATTTTTAGTGCAAATGGTGCCAACTGAGACAAATAAAACAACGATTCATAAGACCATGTGGACAAAAGGGCTCATTTTTGCCAAGGATTTATCACCCACGGAGTTAAACATGTCTCCTAGGAGGTAGCAGTAAACTGCGTGGTATTGTGTGATCTAGTTAAAAGCATATATCGGCACTGAGTTTGCTTAGCTACTCATTAAACAAATGCTCATAGACTTACTGGCACTGTTGTTTCCTTTTTGACATATTTTCCTACTTGGGTTTTTCCATTGATGAAAATGCCAACAGGGGGCTCCAGTGATAAGCTTTCGATTTCCAAGTCATCAACATAAAGAGTGACATCCTCTTCGGTGACCAGCAGACGTAGCTGGTGCCATTTCTCATCAAACAGCTTCATTTATCATAGAAAAAGAAGAAGAATAGCCAAAACACATTAAAACAACCTAGTGTGATGATAAACACATGAAAAGTGAACCTATTATGCTCACTGCCAGATCTGTATTATTGTTTCTTTTTCTTGGACTCTAGAAGATTAGCTCTGCATGATTCACAGTTCGAAAAGAGTTTTTTTGTAAAATGGGCCTTTAAATAGCGCCTCAGTTGATACGCTGGCTGAAAACAGTTTTTTTCTCATTGGCTGCCCCTCACAAACAGAAGGATTTGAACAATATGTGAGTGAGTATATGGCAAAATATAAAGAAGAGCATAACAGGTAAACTTTAAAAACGTTGTGTACATTGCTTTGCAACAGTTTGATCTTCTTCCAAGCCATACGAAGCTGGCATCACTATTAGATTTTGACCCGGACACACTCTAATAAGGATTGTTTGGCAGTCATAACTACCATACAATCTCACAATACTCATTTAGGAAATTCATGTTTTTTCCACTTTAACTTTAAGGATTTGTACAACTGCTTCCAGGCAGTTTTGAGATGTGAACTAAAAGTGAGAACCAAGATCATCATTTTGATCAGCTGTTTCAGCAAAAAAGAACATTTCATCGATGTATTGCACTTATAACTTATAAATGACACAGTACGGCTTAAAAGCATCATTAAAAACTAGAAAACTATTAAAGGTACAATAGACAGATTGAAACAGAAATGGTCCAAATCAAACCCTTAGAAGCTGAGATCGCCCAACTTTTAGCCACTTGCATGGCTTCTAAATGGGCTTTACCTCTTTTCCCATAATGCAACACTGTTTTGAATGAGCCTGACTTCCTCTTGAACATCCTCATGTTTGAAATACATGTTTGTAAATCAGGCTTTCTGTGAAATAACTGGAGCTGTCTTGGAGGACACAGCCTTACAACAGTGTTACCTACCTTTGCTGTCTGTTGTGAAAAAGTAACAGTCTGAATCCCATTTGGTGCCTTGCTGGTTGTTGTGAACATGACGGTGCGGTCAAAACCGTTTAAAGTTACCGCCATCTGAGGTTTACCATCTCGTGTCTGTACTCTCCACAGGTCCCACTCCTCTTCTGCCACTGATCCTTTGTACCTCAATGTGGCCACGAAAACATACGAAGGAG
This sequence comes from Oreochromis niloticus, assembly GCF_001858045.2. Lineage (NCBI taxonomy): Eukaryota > Metazoa > Chordata > Actinopteri > Cichliformes > Cichlidae > Oreochromis > Oreochromis niloticus. Next base: position 19,849,191 of record NC_031978.2, read on the forward strand.
GCAGGCCATCGGGAAAAAGGTTGCTGAAAAATAGAATAAATAGAAGATGGTCAGCGTGTCATACTTTGTCATAGATTAAGATGATAAAGAAAAATGAAAGGAATCCATAATTACCGTGTAGCTTCACTCAAGTCATCACGAGACGTCACCTGATAGGCGTTAGTGCCATAAAACGTCCCTTGAGTCTTCTTTGCTTTTTTTGCCAGATTTAAATGTAACAGGATATCAAAACCCTTCTCATCACGGGAGTCTATAGAAATTCTGGCGGGACAAACAGTCTCTGTAACAGAGAAATGCAATAAAAAGGACAGAACAAGAGGCTGGATGACAAATGGAGTTCTTTACTATATTAAGAAACACTGATACTAGCACGAGAGTAACATTTGATCACATTTGACATCATCATATTGGAGAAGAAAAACACAGACAACAATCAACAGCTGCTTACCTTCACATAGTTTCTGTCTTATGACCTGCCTGATCCTGGAAATAGCTTTGTAGTCCTCAACAGAGAAGACATAAGTTGAAAATGGCTTGTTTGCAATGTCCCTCAGCTCATCCGTTTCTGTTTCTGGACCAACACCAATTGCAAACAGGATTACTCCTTTTTTCCTCGCTGCCTCAGCAGCTTTCAGAACCTCATCTTGAGACTTCCCATCTGTGAGGACAACAGCAATTCTGGAAACGCTTGCTCGCTCAGAGAGGCCAAATAGTCTGTCTGTAGCAAACTCAATAGCTGTCCCGGTTCTTGTGTTACCCCCCCTGTATTCAATGGACTCCATCGCCTTGATGAGGTCTTTGTTGGTGGAGTGCTTCCCCAGAGGTATTTCTAAATGGGGACTGTCGCTGTACTGGACGACTCCAACCTGGGTAAACCTCTGCCCGACGTTGAAGCTCGTGGTTATGTTGACTAGCCATCGTTTCACTATTTCAAAATTGACATCTTCAACGCTCCACGAGCCATCTAGTATAAAGACCAAATCACATGGTGCAGTCCTACAACCTGAAGTGGAAAAGAAGTGCACAATTAGCAATGCAAAAACTAAAGTTTTAATAAATCATATTTAGTTGAACAGCAACTAGATATGCAATGCGTTACATGTGATAAATGAAGACAGAAGCATTCTTACTTCTTAGGTCTTCATCTTGAGCTGCACTAAACAAATGGAGAAGCATGAAGCACAGGCATCTTAACACACAATGCATGGATGTTGGTTTGTAACCCATTACGGAGCAGTAACTAGATCCAAATGTGCACCTACAGGAAAAGGGAAAAACATGCTTTGTGTAGCACGGAAAAACAAATGGACAATGCATGTATTTATGACATGGTCACTGTGTATTTCTTGCCTTGAAAAAAAGTTAATGACTCAGACTATTGTTTTCCCAGTTATTATTGTTATTATTAAATGCTTGGCTGACATTTATTTTGGCTCACCCCCCACCCCCAAACCACATGTAGGTAATTATACAGGGTGTGCAATACCTTAAGTTATGACAAGGATGTTGGCCACATAATGGGTTCTTCAAAATGATGATGATGAATGATTCAAGGTTTGTGTACACATGCAAATTAGAAGCAACTGTGCAGCATTGAGTTCATGGCAATTGCGTGAATTAATGATTCATACTCGAGTTATGCATTTCATGTTTATCCACTTGTGCTTTTTCTTTTTTAGAACTGTCTCCACCACAGATATTACTAGAGATCAATGTCTCGTCAAGCTGTCTTGGTCCATTATCAGAAACTATACTGTAAACTTTGTTGTTAGGTTGAGGCCCGAGTTAAGCAGAGAACAGATGGGATGATAGGCAGATATCACACTGTGTTTCTAATGAACTGAAACAATAAAGTTGTAGGAAGAAAAAACAAAAACAATGACCTTAAAAAGATGCAAAGAGCTGAGAAACTGCAGAGTCAGCTAATAATTCATCCTTGAAAGTGAGATTTTCACATTAAAGCTGGGTACTTGATTTATTTCACGTTAAAAATAAATATTAGCTGGAGCAGCTTTAAATTCAAAGTAGAATGCTATTAGTGGTATCTTAAAGTTACACTAACCCTAACCCAAAAAGTATTTTTTGGCATCAGCCACACATAAGGTAATGTAACTGTGACATAATGCAGGGCAAGTTTTCACACTAAGCTTTTTCCTAGAGTGCTAAACCGCAAAAGGAAAAGCTACAGGGTATCATGCTCTGTTGACAGCACTACTCACTAGCCACCCAGAATATGACATGACTGACTCGCACTGCTGTTATCAGGTATAAATCCTATTATCCTGTATTTGCTTACATTCACTTCCTCGCTCCAATGCTGCCACAATTCCTGCGTGACTCCAGAAATTCCATATTTACTAATAAGCACCACTAATCTTCTCACATCTCCCTCGCATCCTTCCTTCATGTGGTGCACAATATTTTTCCGATCTCACCACACAGCCTCCGCCGCCTCAGTACACCTAAGCATTTTCCCTTCGAGCCTCATCAACCACATCCTCACATGGCTCTGTCAGCTTCACCAAGTAAACAATTCATTGGACCTCTGACCACAACTGCTCTGAAAACCAGTGCTCAGTGTTTCCTGTGGGATTATCAGCTGTTTCCTCAAATCTGCTGCCATTTGCCAATCTCTGCCCACCCTTGGCCCAAATACAGAACGCCTGCCCAGAAAAGCTTCACTCCCACACTTTCCCTCCTCCTCTTCCTTCTTTCCCATCAGCACATGGCGAAATGTTAACCGGTGTCTGCCACATGCTGCTAAAGAAGTGCAGCAGTTATGTTGTCAGGTGGGTCATTCTTAAGAGTAAGGTCATTGTACACTCTGGCAAAATGTTTAAAGTTTTGGCAGAAATGAACATAGAGAATGAAAGTTTGGGGAGATGCCTGCTAAAGTGTTTTGCACTTATGATTAATCACTTTTGTTTTTCTTCCATATTATTTTAAACTCTCTTCGGCTTATTCATCACTTTTCTGGCTCTGCTACATTTGCCTCACTTGTGCTGACAATTTATTAACTAATTGACAAACTCCATCATGATCTCACCTCACAGCCTCTACTTATCCACCTGCACAACAATGCCATTGAATGATACTGAAATAAAGCAGTTTCAAGGCAAGTGCACAAGGCAGAGTTTGTCTTTTAACAGTACTTAATACCAAAAATATATGTATTTCTGTATTTTGTTTAGTATATTTTACAAGTAAGCACTAATGCTGTTGCATTATAGTGCAGTGCAGTGATCATTATGTTTGTTCTAATAGATGTATTAACAACACCGTAAAGCGATGAAAGCTTTGTTTTCATATTTAGCATAATGATCTAGAGAGTGCAACATACAATTGTGTGTTGCTTCTGTGGCTCTTCTATTAAATCATCTTTTACAATGGTTCCCAACACGTGAAAGAAAGAAACTGCTGACATGCTGAAAGGAAGCGGTTACAAATGAGGACCAGATATGCCGCATGCAGTAAAAGACTCAGGCCTTGTGGAAGGAATTTGATGGGAAAAAACTGACCATATACCTTTTTGAAGCTTTTGATTGGGACATGTGAAGGTCAACGAACACAGTGAGCAGGATATGACCCCTGGCCTCTCGAGTATTTTTATTCCTGTGCGGGCAAAGAGCGGTCACACTCTTTAACATGACTGAGTTTTTCCACTGTGTAAAGTCAGCATGGAAGTGACACCAGCTGAAGGAGGCGTTAAGCTGCCGTAGTTGTGCAAGCCGTTTTCCTCAGAATTTTTTCCCCCACTAGAGAGCTGGAGGAGGTTGCTGGAAAACCCCCTCACTGGCAGCGTCCAGCCAGGATGACTTTCCCCTCAACTGACTTTCCTCAAACCGAGTATTTCTACACCTCTGCTCGAGCCACATGGAAATGATTTGCGCCATCAGACAGTCAAATTCCAGCTGTGGACGGTGACCAGACACATGTAGTCATGATGAAGGGAGTCATCCTTCATCGAGGAATAAAAAAAGCAACGTTGCACGTGCCGTGCCATCATCCTTCATGTATAATGTAGCAGAGTTAACAGGTGCACTCATCTTGCAGGTAATCATCCCACTGGCGCGCTGATCTCTTGTGTTATTGGAGGCAGCACAGACGCTATTAACCTCCAGGTTTTGTTTTTGGTGGTCTCAACAGCGAAGCTGGTATGCAGAGGATTAAATAAAACTAACTTAAAAGGTCTAAAATAGCTACCACAAGACACTCATTCTGTGCTGAATCTGTTGTTTGTTGCATTTTATTCTACTTTAATAGAATTTTTGTGAAGCTTAGTTTAGCAGCACTTTAGCTCCAGCTGGAAATGCTGTTCAGAAAGCTGCTGAACAAATGATATCTCACGTTTCCCCAGATAACATTTCACTTGTTCAGGGTGGGCGACACACACTGAGTCATCACAGATACTAATGAGAGTATCAGACCTCATATTTTAAGCTTAACAATTACACCTTACTTGAAATGTGACCTTGTTACCACTTTTTATTACTAAGCTCGCAATGGGGGAAAATGAACAAATTTTTCTCTTTGTCTTGTTTCTGTAGTGTATGCAATGCAACTGCAGATTTTAACTCCACGTGAACTGCTGAAGTTAAAGCTATCTGCTGCAAATTTGGCTAAAGGATGTTGTTCCCTTCCAGAAACAACAACTGCTGTTCAGCATGTGCAGCACTTGCCAAGATCGAGGGGATTTATTGCTGCCAAATTCTTCAAGCAACAAGGGAAAGCCAAACCCTATCAGTTGTTCTGCATGGAAATCTGTTCAACTAATCCAAACAGTTAAATAATGCGTTGTAAAACGTTAGCTCATAAAGGTCCTATAGCTTTTCAACAAACATGCCCATTTTTAAATGAGTTCATCACTTATTTATGAAGATGACTGTGCTTGACATGCATGCAATTCTTAGATCTGTAAGTGCACGAGTACAATACATGCAGTGCAGTGGTGCATTATACAGAATGTTTGCAAAGATTTGAGAAATATGGCAGAAAATTCATTTTATGAGAAGAGAAATTGCCAGGAAAAAAATCCTGAGATGAATCCCATTCATTCTTTTATGATAGTTTCATAAACAAGGGACTGATAACGTATTTAATGTCTTCAATATGCAGCTGCAACAAGTCTAGTACACCAAACTAAGCAGTCAAATCTGAGCAATGTTACCAAATTATAACACACAGCAGAATGAAAATCATGTCAACACGTGAATGTTAGTGATCATAAACAAACACTTTGAAATTAGCTAACAGTTGTTTCGCTATGCACGCAAAAATCCTATACAGCACAACAGCATCTTTAAGCTTCAAAATTACTTTTTGCCTGACAGTAAAAACAACAAAAGGAAGTCAAAGGTTACCAGTAAGCGTCCAAGCACTTGTCTGAATTCCCATTAATCCTCTCATTGAGAGCCAGTGATCAATACTGTTCACAGCCCCAGATTCACAGAAAGTGGATTTCGCGAGAAGTGCACATGTTTCACTGCTGAATGAAAGCCTGCCCTTTCTAGAAGCTCTCCTCTGTTTCTGTCCTTCTTCCTCTCAAACCGGCCCCCCTCACTCCGGACTTTTACTGGCCCACAGCCACCCTCAATTACCATGGGTGGAAAGAGAAGCAGATAAGGAGAGCATGAAATAGTGAACCAGACAACCCATCTCCGACAGTCCAAAGGGAAAATAATAGTAATGAACAGAACTTCTTTCCAAGTGTTGAGGGTTTGGATTGTTGCTTAAGGCATAACCAGAGAACATGGAGTTTTCTGGATGCAAGACAAGCACGGGATCAGCATACAGCTTTTGCTGCACTGAGTCACACATATTGTATTCTTTCATGGTACCTTCACCAGGATCAAGAGTGCTCAGCAATGCTTTGCACTACCCCTGTTTGAATTCCCCCTTCATCACTCCAATTCACCACTCAAAGGGGCAGCAGATCATGTTCTACAAGTCGGCAATGAACAAGGTGTGAAAATCTACTGCAGTGCTTTTCTCTGCACAGACAGCTGGAAGTCATTAGAAATGCACAACTTAATCTGCTATCTGTAGAGCAGGCAGATTTCATTTTGATCCGCACTAACAAGTTTTATCATGTTTGTACTCAAGGGCAGCCTGCTCTGCATCAACTAACAACAGCAGCTAGAGGCTCTGTGAAGGCTCCAAAAAGCCTGACACACTGTACAGAACAACACAGTTTATAAACTTTACCTTGAAGACAAAGGCATACAGTAGTAAATCTGTGCCAGGCTGGAACTCACAGAGCAAAATACAGAACAGTGCATCATAACAGATTTATAGTGCAGCATAAAATTAACCTTTGCAACTGCAGATAGAGCCAAAACAATGCAAGAAAAACTCAAAAATGTCTTATTTGCATTGAAACAACTGCAATACTAACATTTAATTTCATTATGTGAAGCTCATTGAAGCTATTTAATACAAGTAGACGTACTCAAGCAGTTAAAGTAAGATTCCTATCATGTTAATTACCAGTAATAATGAAGATTTGTAATGCTAAATAAAACTAAATTAGATTTTTCAAAAGGCCAGCGTTCCACACTTCTATTTCTGATTATTCTTCATTTGTGATTACCTCAAGAATTAAAAAGGAAACTCCACAATTCTTCTTATACTACTCTATACATTATCCCCCTCTGTATAGGGTAAACAAAATTGGTAGACAGCACAGTGATAAAATATCTAAAAATAAAAATGTCATCTTACGCTAAGAGCAGCAGTGGTTCCCTGATGACGCCCTTGTTGACCCTGAGCCTCAGCACACTCTGGTGGATCACACAGGCATATACGAACGTGGTGCTGGGAACCTGGGAGTGGCCAGCCTTCTGGTGAGACCAGACTTTCCAATGCTGAGTAATCTCCTGTCTCTGTGGACTTTAGTTTGTAACCAACAGGAGATGATCACCAAAGAAACCACAGAGAAGAACATATGTATTTATGCTAGAAGAAACCTAGAACGGATCAGTGGTCGTATCTGGAAATATGATTGATCTGAGATTATTCAAATAAATGCCACAGGACACTTAGGATAAGCTGTTTTAAGGAAAGCATGAAATAATAAATAAGTCTTATTTGATTAATCTCACTTTTATACACAAAATTGTTGTCTGTGTGTTTGTTTGTTTGTTTGCTTGTCTACAAACTGCTCCTACATGATCAGGAGTTGAGCAGTAAAACTTCGCACAAGGTTGCATCTTAGGTCCCTGAGGGTTCTCATCTATACCATGTATTATAATGTCATCATATTTCTGTGCAACCACCTAGCATTTGGCTAAAAGTGACCTGTTTTCACATTTTAGTACCCCTTTTTTAAATCACCATTGATATTTACACAAGTTATACAAGAAATATTATGGCACCATCATGATACTTGGCAACCAGATAGAGATGGGTTAAAATAGCCTGTTTTTTTTTAACCTATATTAACTTACAAGCATCCCATAATTTTAATTTTATGGCAATAACATGTCATTTATATCCACAAATGCTCAGTAATGCAGATCATAATGCAAACACCTACTAGATAGATAGATAGATAGATAGATAGATAGATAGATAGATAGATAGATAGATAGATAGATAGATAGATAGATAGATAGATAGATAGATAGATAGATAGATAGATAGATAGATAGATAGATAGATAGATAGATAGATAGATAGATAGATTGGTGCACATGGATGAAGTCTGCCTTCAGGGCTTTCTACCAGAAAGGTTTTCAAACATGTGGTAAACATTGTGAAGGGGTCTATTTTAATACAAACCATCATGATCTTTTCCCAAACCAAACCAAGACGTTTTGGTCAACCAAAAAGAGACTGAAGAAGAGCATAATCAACAACAACAACAAAAAATAGTTGGACCCTTTCAATCAAAAGACGGTCATGCACAGGATACAAACCACAGTCTCCTTGGGTAAAGTCATGTGCTAGCATTTTGTACCCCCACCAAAAAGGACTCTTTGTTGGGCTTTTATTTGGCAAACATTCACATGTTGCTTGAGGAAACAACCAATTCTGTCTCTGAGGTATATAAATGTGTTCATGTAGTCTTGTCTGCAAGTGTTACTTCAAAAATGATCTTCTCTTGGTTAATTATTACACAACCCATTGTGTTTACTGACCCAACAGAGCAGGATAAATAATGTTGTTTAGGCGAATAGTGGAAAAACATGCGTCTGGACTTCTTTAAGTTTTCTTGAAGACGTTTCACCTCTCATCCAAGAAGCTTCTTCAGTTCTAAGCGCAATTGGTGGAGAGTTGCCCTGGCTGTGTGGTTGAGATCATTGTCTTGCTGAAACGTCCACCCGAGTTTCATCTTCATCATCCTGATAAATGGCAGCAGATTTTTATCAAGAATGTCTCGGTACATTTTTCCATTCATCCTTTCTTCAGTTATATGAAGCACGCCAGTTCTGTATGCTGAAAAACAGCCACACACCATCATGTTGGCAAGTCAAAACCTCACTGTTGGTTTGGTGTTTTTGGGGTGATATGCAGTGCCTTTTGACCTCCAAACATGGCGTGTATTATGGCATTCAAAGAGTTGAATCTTGGTCGCATCTGACCACACTATATTCTCACAGCATTTCACTGGCTTGTCTATATGTTGTTCAGTTATCTTTAAATGCACTTGAACATGCTTCTTCATCACCGACAGTGCTCACTGGATCCTTCAGTAGTGTAAAAATTCTTCTGTAACTGGTTTTACACTTCATGAGATGTTTAATGTGTGCCACCTGGTAATGACACACCTTTTTATAGGCCAAGCAGCTGATATTAATTTGCAGTAAGTGGCAGGAATACTTTATATTTGCTGATAGATTTCAGCTCGTGACCTTTAATGCTTTTTTGCACCTCCCTTTCTTCACATGTTCAATACTTCTTCCCTGTTTGATTTCTCATTATTACACATAACTTGTGGAGATCTATAGTTTGATATTTTTTGCATGTGTGAATTGGATGGGTTGTTACAGGCATCTGCTGGGAATTTCATGTCAATAGCGCCTTTAGAAATATATTTACTTAGAAAATTAGTGACATATTCAGTACTTACTTTACCCATATCAGCGCTATCTCCCACCATTATCAAAACACTAAATGAGGGAATTTGTTTTAGAAGAACGGTGCTCCACCCCTTGGTGTTGTTCCAGAGACTTGTCCCCTTTAATTAGATCTCTGTCTGTATGGAAAACGTAAATGCTTCAGTATGACAACAAATTCTGTAACTTCTTTTTATTAACAAGTTCGCCTTTAGGCAATAATGTGGGAAAAAGGCAGATCAAAGACAGCTGAAATCAGTTAAAAGCCTCCTTTGTATTTGGCTGTTCATCACTGTAAGTGATTCCCATGATATGGCCCCACAGGCTCAGGCAAAAGGAATAAAGGCCTTTTTACAGATTCTTGCATTGCCCTCTTTTTCCTTCGTGATCAGAAGACATTTTTGCACAAAACTCAACCCCATAATATTTAACATTTATATCTGGGATGAACTCCAATGTCCTGTCCTTTAAAAAAAGAAAAGGGATGAATCAGTTTGAAGTCTGTTAATAAACTAAATGAATCTGGTTTGCCCAAATTGGAAAATCATATATCCGCATGAAACCATCATTATGTCATCTGCCCATACAGTGCCATTGCATTTGCCAGTATATTAAAACTTGTGAATGGGCTAAAAAGTAACATTAATGAAAGGTTTACTTGTCTTTATTATCACTGTGCTCACTTTCACCTCTACAAAAAACATGACTATAAATTTGGCTTCTTACTCGTATCGACCAACATTTACAGCGTCTGGCAGTTGTTGCTAAATTTTAAGTAACTGTGTGAGGACAACATAAAACAGCTCTATGAGAATCTCTGATTTGGTGCCATCACTTTGAAGCTCAACTATACTGAGTCGTTTTTAATCAACTCATACGCATTAAGCCATATTTATCATGATCACTTGTCTGGTTTGCCACAGAGATAAATAGCAAGCATGTCTTGAAGCAAGTGGTTGAGCACAGAGCGAAAACTCGGAGGATAATCATGGATTAGTAATAGTTTCCATGACAGAGATTGCTATAGCATTCTTTGATGGTGCAAAACAGAGCAGCATGGCACACATGATGCTGCAGTCGCAGAGAGTCTGGAGGATGACCATCTACTTTTGATGGGCTTTGCAGAGGAGACAAACATAAGACACTGAGAGGAGCCACACACAGCGTTCCACGTGTGTTTCTTCTTTCTTCATCAGATTTGGACAGTGGAAAGAAATCTTTTTTCTCAACTCATTGAGTCCTTTGTGGGCTGCAGGATTAATGGGACCTTTCCAGCATGAATGGATCACAAAGCAGGGAAATGCCCCGCGTAGGGCGTTGGCCAACTACACGGCAAATACAGATAGATAGACTCAGCACCTCTTACCCGAGAGCAATTTAGAACCTCCTTTCCACTTAAGCAGCACCTTTTTCAGCTGGAAAGTCCACAAAAGGCTGAGACTGAGCCAACTCTGCTGCACTGCTGTGAAGCAAAAGCTTTGTAACAGTAGTTAAAGAGCTGCTCTGTAGGAAACACTGCAGCATGTGTCATTGTTGTATGATTTTGAAATGTTTTGCTCGTTGAATGCAAGGACTCACAGATGTGTAAAATTCAAAAGGTTGAAAAGTACACCAGATTTTATTAAAACGCATCATGATGACTGTGATGGCTGTTGGCAAATGTTATAAGGAAATTCAGTGAGTGTATCTTTGTGTGGGATTTTTCTGCTTCGAGGAGATTCTGGAAACACCCATCCAGAGTTAAAAATACATTTTTAATTGGGGTTTCATTTTTCCATGTCTAATACAAAATGAACAATCACAGATTTCTTATTTCAAATAAGACTACAGAGACTCTGTACTTACTTGCTGTAGTGATGGTTGCTGTAAATCAGTTTACAGGGTTTGGAGATAGGAAAATCTCTGAATGCAGTGCAATACCCCTCAACAAAGGAAATAATTATTCACAAGAAATCAAAAACCCAAACTTGATATTACGTTCCAAGTTGGCACCCTATTCAAACACTGCATGTTGCTCACCGAGTCCAAACACCAAAAATGTTTCTCTTTGCTTTTGGAACACTTTAAGCATTTAGCAACATCGTCTGACCCAGGCAATTAAAGCAATGATAATAATAATAATAATAAAATACAGATAAATCTCTTCCAGACTTTTGGAAAGATTCAATTCCGATATTACTGAAGAGGGGGGGAAATGAGGGTAGTTTGGGGGGTTCTCAGCACTTCAGTCACTTGTGCGCTAACGAATGTAGTGTTGTGGAATTTGTTCAGCACACTAACATCACACCAGCATCCAGTGCCTTTCCTGAGAGCAAGCAGCATATATGTCGTTGTCTGCCACATTTTCTTTTATCTTTTACTTTGAGTGGGAGTACCAAAGTTTTCTGCCTTTGCCAGTTTACAAAAATACATGCACAGTGTAACAATTGATTACGAATTAATTAGCAATTATTAGCAATCATCAAACATTACATTGTTGTTGCACACACAATAACATGCTCTTACCAAAAATGGATTTTTATTATAAAGATGTGTGATTTTGTATTTTACAAATATATTTTTTGCACCACTTTTGTTTTCACATGATCAGTTCAGGTTTGATTTGCATATTTACATTAAATTTAAATGTATCGTATCAGATTCTAACAAAAAACCCATCCTGCATGTTTTATTCCTTTAAGGTCAGTATTCAACATGTATATTTCTTCATCTATGGTTGATTCCTCAACCTTCGCTCTGCTGGCTGCGGTGTCCCACCAGTGGAGTTCAGCTGAGCACACCCAGAGGTGACGCACACACCTGGAGGTCCTCTAAGACCCGGATGGCCCCTGAGTCCAGGCCGGCCCGTATGCCCCCTTTGACCCTGCCTTCCAGGCTGGCCATTGAAGGCTCTGCCAGGACGTCCACGCTGACCTGCGATGGAGTCAAAAATATTGTTTAGTCTTCAGTTCGTGCAGTCTGCTCAGTGAGCTGAGTAATGCTTCTTGTGCAGATTCCAAGAGCAGCGTACTTCCAGAGAAAAATCATTTCATTCAGGCCAAGAAGTACTCATGTTACTGTACACCAGCTCCTTTTCCCTGGAATTTAAAACTAAGAATAAGCTGAACATGCTTAGCAAAGATGTCCACATCAGTTGATGCCTCAATTTCAGTTGAAAAGAAAAACAAAAAGTACCCTTTGGTCCGGGGTCTCCAGTGTTACCAGGTAGGCCGTAACCCTTGGCTCCTTTATCACCTTGCTCTCCTCTGTCGCCTGCAATCAAAACACATACACAGATGCATGAGTTCAAGAAAGATCTGTATGTTTGGGTTGCTAGACCACTCTTTACATCACTTCCGCTTCACCATGCTCTCAAACTTAAGTAGTCATCACTCTGGTCCACTCATTTTCTTGCCTGAACCAATCAGCCTCTTTCCCTTTAATTCTCAGTACTCTTCTGTCACTCTGTCTTTTAGCCTCACTTCTGTGTGTGACCCAGCTTCTTCCCATCTCCATCTCATCTTGGCCAGACAGAGCTCCTCATCCAAGTCTCCACTTGCTTCATCTTTGCCACCACCAGCGTCTAGACACCGCTATGTAGCTTAACTGGAGTGTAATCGCCAGAGTTCTGACTTTACTACTCAAACACTATATTTCAATAAATCATGTTCAGTTCCTTTCTGAACTCTACCAATGACCAAGCTGTTGATGTTGATTAAACACCATACGTGTTACTGAGATCACTGGTAAATAAATGTTGAAAACACCTTATAAATATTCTTCAGTTTCATTGGCCTGGCAGGGGTATGACTGTGACATCACACTAGGGCCTCAAACCATAAATAAGAAAATGTACACGTCGGTTGACGAGGTTTACAACACTGTGAGGTATATGATTTAGCAGTCGCATACTGCATGGTTCATACTGAAAGATACTAAAGGTAGTATTTTTCCCCGTGGTGTAAAGGATGTCAGATACTTCTTTTAAAGTTATTTCAGTGGTGCATTTTATACTTGAAACTAAACAAAGCAGGAAAGCGTGAAATTAAAGGATTTATATATAATTAATACTATCACAGCCTGAATCATGACATTTTGTAAAATCATACAAGTCATATAAGTCAGTTTGGTCTAAGTGTTAAAGCAGTGTTCAGTTAAGTACAGTACTTCAATAAATACTTCACCAAAGTTCAGGAGGGATGAGAAAAAGGGTTCAACAAAGAGAAGGCAACTAAATGAAAAGCTGAGTGTGAAACTTTTTACTTAAGTGGAATAAAATGCCTCATAACACATGAAATCTCCATCTCTCTGTCTGTGAGTTCCAGGAGCTGAGCAACCAAACTCTGCACACGGGTAAAGCTTGATGGTGATTATCTATATCAGATATTATGACATCATCATATTGCTTGATAACCATGTCATTGCTCAAAAATATGATGCACACAGAGTACACCTGGACCCTGAGCCCTTGAAGGGTACAGGTGGATGCTGGGCTGGTGGAAAGGTGGAAGGGTTTTTTTCAGTAGTGTCCATTTGGGACACGATTCTACGAGAGTGCAAAATCTGTGATGCAGCGCAGCTCAATTTGCTGCCCTGAAGAACTTGAAAAAGACCCAGACACCATGTATTTTGAGTTGTACTGATTACAAAGGTAATTGTTCCAGTCATGATGTACTGATGTATTTCTGTTTTTTTTTTTAATTTTTGTCCTGCTCCTAAGAGGCCAAAAAATAAAATGATGTCTGTTTAAGTATAGGATATTATAGCTTTCTTTCCAGCATGTATTCTGCCTAAAATAAACCTTGATTAGTTATCATTTTTTCATGTATATCAGACTGTATTCATAGATACAGTCTGCCTTGTTTGTTATTCATACCTGCTTCTCCTTTTCGGCCTGCTTCTCCAGCTTCTCCGTAGAATCCCGGTGGGCCCACTTCTCCTTCCGTGCCATGATTACCAGGATCCCCCTGACAACATCATCAACAGGAAAACACATTGTTAATCTTTTGAGTGTTTTCAGCTTGAACCTGGCCACCACTTAAGTCCTGTTTCACCTCTAACCAGCTCTGAACAAAAAGCCTGAAAAGATTTATTTGGCTGATAATTCAATACTCTGATGGGAAAACACTGCATTTTACTGGTGCATCACTTGTTTTGGCACCAAACGCCACAACATCGGGCTTACCATCCGAAATCTAATGTAGAGGAATATTTTTATATAGTCATGGTTTCAAGAACATTCATCAGCCAGAGAGTTATTGTGATTAGGAGTTGTGGGACATGAATTGATTCTACACTGTATAATAATGTGGAAAAGCCTTTCTAATCCAAGGACAGCCTTGGTACTCTCCAAAAACCATTCAAAACAGACCAAGTGTCTAGTCTGTGACTCCTTATTTGTCCTCATGGAGACGTGGAAAATCGTAATGTTTTCATTCCAAGCTTTTCTGCCAAATACTTCAGCTCTCTTAGTCCAGTCCAGACCTTCGCAATGTGTTTGCATTTTACTCAGCCAGGCAGACAATAATGAACAATGTATGGAGAATGTACTTGGACTCTGACAGTGTGTTTAAGCTAAAGGTCTGCACAGGACATGTGTGATTTTTTTTTTTCTTTATAGGAAATGTTCCTAGAGTGTAGACTGATACGTCTTGAACAGTGAAAGTGTAAAACTCACAGGTGGTCCGGGGGGTCCTTTCTGTCCAGGGGGACCAGGGGCACCCATGGGAACATCCCCGTACAGAGGACAGACAGCAGCACATGTCCTCTTCACAGAGTTGGCAAACATGGACATCTGCTCCAGGACCACTTTTTTACAAACCTCAATCACGTGTTGAGCAGGGAGGGTAGGACCCTGTGTAAGAAATCATTACCACATCCATCACTGGAAGGAACCCAACCACGGGACATGTAAAATGGAATATTACAGGACGGGGCATGCTGAAGCAACGGCTGCCTCTCTGAGGGAAATGCAGCGAACAAAGCCAACAATATTTCCCGAGGCTCATTATGGATTTATAGCCACACTAAATGAAACTCTTGCTGTGACTCACTACTAACTGCAGGCTAATGAGACACTGTTTAAATGTGTTCTTGACACCAAAGCTGTTACCAAACACTGTGTGTGCCAGTCAGTGTAACTACTAGAGCAAATGATTACTCTGCTCTTTCTGTGCCATTTTTCACAGAACGATGACGTGCCAATTATAGTAGAGACAGCTTTTCATCTCAGTTACAGAGCTAAATACAAAGAGTTCTACTCTATACTCTAAGCATTTAAATGTTATTTGTATCAGCCACACACAAAAAAAAGTGAGAGGCTTGTATTTTACTTACTGGGGGACCTGGCGGCCCCTGAAAACCATCTGGTCCAAGTTCACCTCGAACACCCTTGACTCCGACAGGACCTGAACGTCCAGGTGGGCCTGCAGGCCCGCGCTTCCCTCGTCCTCCCTGAGGACCCTGCTTACCCCTGTCTCCAACCTACACAGGATGTTAACAACATCAGCAGGACACGATTCAGGATGGAGCAAGCGTATACGTCAGGATACAACATGTAATCACTTCTGCATGGATGCAAGCTTTATGGAAAGCATTAACTGCTTAAAATCTGTGTCAAAACAAGCTGAATGATATGAATGGTTATAGGATTAGGGACAAATGTTATACTCAATACAGGAAATAAAGAAAGTGTAAACAGACATTTAAAGAGTAAAATCTTTCAACCTCCCAAAACCTGCCCTGGAAGTATAATGTATAAATATATATTTTTTAAAAACATGATATTTTTATGGACGTTTGAAAATAGAAATTAAATCTGGCAGAGAGCTTTGAGAAATGTGCAGAATTCATTTTAGTGCATTTGTGCTTCTGTTCTTATCACATTCACAGATGTTCTAAATATGTTTGGAATGTTATTTAATGGATTCGTATCATGTGACGATCGGATTTTCTAATCGCCGTAGCTGCAGAAATATTATAGTGTTAGGAAACTCCACACCTGCAAGACTCCTCTCTTCAGTGACTCAACTAATCACAACTAGCCTGTTATATTAAATCGGAGAACTGGGTTGATTGCAAACGACAGCTTATAGTGACAGAAAAAAGGTTCGTGATCCCTCTGGAATTCCCAGGAATTCTGAATTGATTATTCATAAAATGTGCTCTAATCACAGTTATAGCTGCAATCTAAACTAATAGCACAGAAACATTTGTACTTTTCATGTCTTTATTCAACGCATTGAGTAATCACTCAGTGCGTTCTCCTTTACTAGCCAAGACTTTCAGCAGACACTTCCTGTAGCTGCTTATGAGTCTTGAACAACAATAAAGAGGAAATTTGGACCATTGCTCCCACAATAAGTCTTTCAAAACATTTCTTGGATTGTTCTTGATGGAACGGACCTCATCAGGTCAAGCCAAACCCCAACTGAGTCAAGATCAGCACTCGAAATCAGAAAAGGGATTTTTTTTTTCCCCCTCCCCTCCCCCTTTCCATAATTCTTGTGCTGTCTTACTTGTGTGCTTTGGGGTATTGTCCTAAGCTTCAGGTTATGTGATGCTGCCCTCACATTCACCTGTAAAAATTATCTCAATGACTGCATGTCTTTCAGAGGTAAGGCAGCAAAACAATCCCAAATCATGATACTCCCTGCACCATCTGTGGTTGAGATGAAGTTTGGGTGTTGCTGAGGAGTTCCTTTATTTCCACTTAAGTCTCATCTGTGACAGAACAGATTCTCAGATGTGTTGTGGAACATCTCCGTGGACATTTGTAAACTGAGGACGTGTTGCAAAGTGCAATTCCAGTAACATCATTCTTATTCTCAAGTGGCATTTAAACACTGTAGCAAGTTTTATTAAAGTGGGGGTTTTTTGTTACCACCGAGGTCTTTGCAGGTTGTGCTCTTGATGTGATCATTGGAGAAGACCTTTGTTTAGGAAAAGTAGCAACAGTCTTCAGTTTTATCCATTTGTTTCTCTTACTTTGGCTTGAACACCTTGAAAAGTGTACTAGAAAGCAAGATTAATGAGTTAGCAAAGTGGGTTGAGCCTAGAGTTGGGAGTTTTCAGTGTCACAAAGGTGGCTCTCTTTTTACCTGGCTAGATCTATGGCAACTTATGTTGAACACATAACTTGGTCTTTAGTAGATCATGTTCAGAGTTTCAGCAATGCAAACTTTGTGTTGTTGTCATTGGAATTTGCTTGTATTCAGATGGTGATGCAGTAAATATACAAATGTATTATCTGGTGCCATAACTATCCATTATCATTAAGATACGTGTTCAATTAATACAGTTAATTTCACTTAAATCTTGTGACAAACTAAAGCTATTTCCATATCTCCTTATTAGACTATGGGAACGCAACAAACTGAGAAACCTTTAATTTTCAATTGTAGACAATGCACTTTAAAATTTCAGACTTCTTAGAGATAAGCAGCAGCACAGTGAGCACACTAAGGGGTAATATAGATGCATAAACTTGTAAGAAGTGCAAAACTTATGTTGTAATTCTCTCTGACTTAGATGACACTCAGTCTGGAACTTCAAGTAATTCCAAAACTTTTTTTCCTGTAACTGTAACTGCAATTGAACTCTTTAAATCAGTTTGTTCTTGAAATGAATATTGTACACCAAGACTTTTAATCATTAGTCTGTGTTAGAATTATTCTTGCTTCAATTTATCGTTATGAAAAAAACACACATACAGTCTCATGTATGAAATCTCACCTGTCCTGCCGGGCCCTTAACTCCTTGTTCCCCCTTTAAAAAATTAATTTGATGTTAAGATAGAAAAAATGAATATGTTGAGCAACAGGTAAAGAACGAGCAACAGGGGAAAGATAAGTAAGGCAGTACCTGTACACCTTTAACTCCTTTAATACCCTGGATTCCCGTGTCACCCTGTACAAGGCAAAAGAAAAATAGCATTTTCATGATTTTTTGCAATTAGTTTGGTTCATTATATTCATTACATTCACACTGAGCAGTCCCACACATACTTTAGCAGGTTAGTCCCATACACTAAAGTCCAACACTGTTATCTACTCTACTCTATCATTTTTTGCCAGTGTTCATCCCACATTGACTGTGGGCTGACAGCTGAGATGATCCAGTCATGGAGCTATGAAATATTTCAGTAAGCATATCTCCTGCATGTATTCTAATACCACATGTCCATCCATGCTGACCTTTACCAACCCATATGGTAAAGTCACGTTTGTGAATTGAAAACACTTCTGAGTATGCTTTACTTTAAATTACTTTTCATTTATTTATTTATTTATTACATAATTTTTTTTTGTATTTCTTCTTCATGTGAAGCATGAATATCTGCCCTTTTCATTGGTGCGGGATGTACGGTAAACATTGAGAGCAGGTCCTGCGGGGGAGTTTAGCACTTTTAGTGACCTCCTGTCCATATGGGGAGACAAAAATACACTGAGCCAACATGCCCTGAGCAGCAGCCTGTGATTTGACATATATTTGACAAACTGTTTCCTCGAACTCTACCAACTTATGTTACATTAGTGGGCAGCGAAATTAAGGATGGTTTATATAACATTATAAAAAAGTGCTGTCTAGTATCTAATTGGACCTACCATTGTTACCTAAATACAAGGTTGCTTTCCAAACCAGGAAAATGTCTTGGTTTGGAAAGAGAATCCATCTGTAAATCTTAAATTCTACGTGGCTCATTGACCCAGCAAATGATTCCTAAATAGCAGCTATAATTGAACCATTAACAGTAATTTTGCCCCCATTTTATTTCTCAAATGGGTAATGGATAGGGATGTATTACCTTGGGCCCTTGTTTTCCAGGCATGCCCACATGTCCCTGTAAAAAGATGACATGGTTTAATAGCTCGAAGAAAATGAACTAGTGTTTGGAAGAGTTAAGAAAAGTCATCTGGAGCACTTACAGTGGGTCCAGGTGGGCCAATAAATCCAGGTCTTCCTGGCTTTCCTGCAGAACCCTTGTAACCTCTGGGACCCTAGAGGATATAACATTTATTAACCAACCTAAGCTACAGCTTTATCCTTTGTCATTTCCCTTTAGGATGGCAAACTACTTTACAAACAAAATGGATTATGTGCTGTCTTCAGTGAATGAAATGCCTGAAAATGTGACTTACAGTTTGCCCTCTGGGACCCATTTCTCCTGGTGGCCCCAGGGTGCCTTTCTCCCCCTGTAAGAGGAACAAATGGCCAGGTATTAATCTGCCAAAAAAACTACATTTTACACTAATTTACAAAACCTAACAACATCAATGAGTTACCTTTGCTCCACTTTGTCCAAGTTTTCCGCTGAGGCCCTGTGGTCCTTGATAAGCCTGTAGAGAACAGATGACATTTACAGTATAATGATAAATGGGCACTGCTTCCAAAATTCTACATAAACATGCCATTATAGGCAGAATATAATACCTCTATTCCTGGATCACCATCTCTGCCAGGTAAGCCCGGATCTCCAATAATGCCCTAGGGAGACATATTATTTTTGCAAGTGCAAGTGAGCCCTCAGGTGTGATGCGCTGAGTGTGTTGGCAGTGATTTACCTTTGGTCCTACGGTGCCAGCTCTGCCCACAGGTCCTTGAATTCCCTAGTTTCCATGACAAAAACACTCATAAGAATTCAAAATGATGCTGTTATAAATGTAATCAAACAAAATAATATATCCCCACTTACAGGTTCCCCCTTCAGTCCAGGAGTTCCCCTTTCTCCAGGATCTCCCACAATGCCCTGTAAATTCATCATACAAAGTGACATAAGTTAGAATGTTGCTTTATCTGCAATACATTTGTTTCAGTAGTAAATTAATAGGAAGTGCCCTCAAATAATTCATGCAGTGTAGGTATCATGTAGGTTATCAGTGCAGTTCAAGCCTTTCTTCCAGTGACTCACCAGCTTATGTTGATATAGTTCAGGCCCTCAGTTCTCAGCCAAAATCCAGCCACATGAACTAATGTTGTTTATGGAGACGGCACATAAGCCAAAAACATAGCTCTATTCCAGTGTTTTACAACATTAAAAATGATTTACGTGTCCTTCACGCTCACATAAGGGGATTTTGAAGGAAGCGCACAAAGACTGTAGAGTGGTTTTTTATGGATCATGGAAAAGGGAATCCCACAACCACCCACCTGCTTTCCTCTAAGCCCAGGTCGTCCTGTTGCACCAGAAGCCCCTTTTTCACCCTAAAAATAAAAGCATAACGGTTTCAGATTATATAATATGAGGGAAAAATTAAGTAAACTGGCAGGAAACTTGAATACCTTAACTCCTTGAAACCCAGGAATCCCTTCATATCCTCTGATGCCTTTAACACCCTTCAAGGAGGTCAAAATGTTAGCTATACAGTAATTATATAATGATTTGCTTAAGGACTTACCACTGGGCCTGAAAGGTTAACTTACAGCTTCTCCCGATTTTCCAGTCTCTCCGATGTCTCCAGGTGGTCCTCGAATTCCCTGTAATTGCAGTCAAATGTCAGCATTAATTTCTTTGAGTGATCTATAAAGTTATATAGCTACAACAACAAACTTATAACTTCATTAAGTGGCATGCCAATTAAAGCAAGAACTCAAAAGAGTTATTACCGTAAAGCCCACTGCCCCTTTTAATCCTTTCAGCCCTTTGGGACCTCTGTCTCCCTGTTAACACAGCATCCCATTAATATTCATCATCATTCGTAAAATTCTGAGGTAAAGAAAATGATAAATTACCACTTGGCCCCAGGGTCCTCTCATTCCTTTCTCGCCTTTGATTCCTTCTTCACCCTGAGGATGCATACATGAGGTTTCATTAATGAATCTTGAGAACGAGCCAAAGTGAAGTGCAGCCCTGATGGGATCGTTTAAAGACAAATCTCACCTTTGGGCCTGGTTCGCCAATGTTGCCATAATCTCCTGTGTTCCCCCTTATGCCCTGCAAAATAAAGTTTGACTTAATCAAAAGCAAGACTTCTTGCACAACACCTATTTGTTGGTGAAAGGCCTGGGGAGCAGCGTAAAATTTAATTAATGGTGACTGTTCTCACTGATTACAACTTAATAAGATTTTAGACATTAAACTTTGGATACATCAGACTAAGAGTCTCTTACACTTCAGACATGGCAACTTTCATCCCTAATAAACACAAGGAGGAAGGGTGGAGTGCTAGAGAGATGAGTGACTGAGTGATTTGGGGCAGAAGGACAGCAGCAAGAGAGAAAGCGAAGGTCTACAAGCTGGTATCATGTATGGTTTGGAGTGAGAGTTCAGATTGAGCAGTTTGGAGACAAAGTTAGAGAGTCGAGGCTGAGATGGTTTTGACATGTGCAGAGGAGGGAGAGTGGATATACTATACAAAGGATGTTGAAGATGGAGCTGCCAGGTAGGAGGAGAAGAGGAAGACCACAGAGAAGAATCATGAATGTAGTGAAGGGGACCATGCAGAGTGCTTGTGTGACAGATGGGAAAGGGTGAGATGGAGGCAGATGATCCACTGTGGCAACCCCTAAATGGAGTAGCCAGAATGATGATTTGGCCACTGTAAGACAGAGCTAGAATAGAGAAAGAAACATCCATCCATTCACTTCCGCTTATCCTTTTCAGGGTGTTAGCCGTGTCTGTCACACGGCTAACACAAAGACGGAGACAACCATTCACACCTATGGGCAACTTAGAGTTTCCAGCTAACCTATCCCCACTAACTGCATGTCTTTGGACTGTGGGAGGAAGCCAGAGTGCCGGTAGAGAACCCACGCAAATACGGGGAGAACATGCAACCTCCACACAGAAAGAGAAGGCATAGAACTCAGGACCTTCTTGCTGTGAGGCAACAGTACTAACCACCATGCCACTGGGCAGCAGAAAACATTGTAGATAAAAATATGTTTCTTCCCTTTCCCACCAAGAGTCAAATCCATAAATCTAACACATTGCTTAGCTAATGGAATAAATTACCTAAATTAGCAAAACCATTGACATTATGTCAAAACATAAGATTAAAAACACTGCAAAGTCGACCATATAAACAGCCGGAGAAACATAAATTGTAATTTTTATGCATTATTTTTGCTTATTTTCCATTATGCAACATTATTGGCCTTTGTATTAACCTTAGCTTTAGAGCTTTATACCCACAGCTGGTGAAAATAGCGTTCAGTAAAGAACGGGACAAATGCTTTGTACAGTGTCACAGCAAATTATTTAGACAAACATAAAAGCAGTACACAGTAAATAATGTTCTTGGCAAATAAAGGAAGATTTGTTTTGCCTTTTTGTTTGTGTTTTAGTGAAAAAGCTGGCTATCTAGTTGTTAAGCGTGTCTCTATATTTATCTGGTATTGATCTTTTGATTTAATTCCAAGCAGAAAGAAAAAATGAGACAGTATATTTCCTAAAATGTCACATTATTGCTCTACAAATTAGTCCCCAGCCAGTGAGTTTAGTTTAGCCCACTTTGACCTGGGAGGGGCGGGGGGGGGGGGGGGGGGGACTTGGTTAGTCTCTTTTAAGATCAGTCATTTGGTGCTCATGTGTAATAGATAGGTGTAGTATATTTTTTATCATTGATTTTTTTTTTAAATCTTTTGATCTTAGACTAGAGTCCATCTAATGCTAAGCTAACATTTTCAAGGCTAGAACTTCCAAGTATTAAGCTTACCATTTGGAACAAGTTTATTTATTTTTCTTACTGTCAAACTAGTCTGAGAATACAAATAAGTTTAAATACTGTAAATGTCAGCGCTCTCATATTAGTCACTTCAATGAAAAATATACACAAGCACTATTTAGGAAACCTTGGTATAACATGGATCACTGTTGTTTGCACAGATGCTGAGTTCCTTAGTAGTAGAAGGAAAAGTGTTTCCCAATTGGCTGCATTTCACTAAGTCAGCAAACACATTAAGCAAGGCCAGGATGCCTTTGTCGTGACAGTTTATTTGTCTATCTCACTTAAAGCTGTCTTTACGCAGACTCAGCTGGATGGAGTTGAACCTCTAAACAGTGAGCCGAGAGGCATGACCTTGAACTTTATGACATATCAGAGGCAGTGAGGCTGAGAGGAGCAAAGGACCACCCACCACCTGAGATGGGCAGTTCATATCCTCTGTGCCAGGAAATGCCCTCGTCAGATGCCAGCAGGGAAGGAGATAATCAAGCTGGGGTTGTGTACTTCACAAGCCAGCAGGAGATCAAAACTCTAACCACTTACACAAGACAGATGTTTATTCCCAGAGGCGCTACAGCCGCAATTTGGGACATGAATAATGTAGCATGTACACTTCTGGAAATGTGCTCTAAGTGTATGTGAGTCTACAGGCCTACATGTGCTTACTCAGGCGGCATGGGAGATTTCTTTGAGAGCAAAGGGCATGTTAAAAGGCCAAACTGACGCACAAGTATAAAAAAAATGCTCCTTCTTTAAACACATATTCAGAGACTTTCTGATCCGTGCCAATAACAGTGACTGCTAAGCATCAAAGAGATTAACAAGTCATAAATTTAAAGTGGAAATAATCACGTCTGCAGCTCTCTGAAGGATAGAAAAGTGAGAGTATTTATTCATTCACTGATGCATGTATAACTGGCTCCGTTAGCCTGATGCTTTAATCTTTTGAATTTTCTGACACCTTTTCTCTTTTTCACAATTCAATCCTCCTCTTGTAAAAGAATGCGCCTTTTAGAGAAACAATACATTTGACAAATTTTACACAATAGTTAAGCAGTCTAATGCCACTCATTACCAAGCACTTGGAGGGCATGGTTATTGCTCAACTGCCTTGTTTTCCTGTGTGTGGGATTCATTACGTTTCGAGCGGTTTCTTCCAAATGGGAAAGCAAAACCATTACAAATCCTGTGATCGTTTGCCAGTTTGAGTTTAATCCTGTATTCTAAAACAACAGCGCCTGAATTTTAAGATGCAAATGCATATTTCAGAGCTACAACAACAGCTTATTGTCGCATCCATGTTGGTTCATGTTTATCTAGGATTCTTCAACATGAGTTTTCGAACTGTGAATGGAGCCCCCGTGTTTACTATCGCTAAGCGCTTCTGCTTCCAGATCTGTTTCCATCCTGTGGTCTCTCAGTTGTGCTTCTGTTGCCATTTTCCACAGCTTAGCTGCTGTCTCACGAATGAAAGTTTTACAGTCTCCCTCACCCACAAGCCAGCTTAACTCTTTATTGAGCAGCAAGAGGAAGAAGTTCTGCTCATGCTGAGAATACATGATGTATATACTGCAGTATGCATTCATCCAGTGAGGTTTGACGCTTGCATGGAATATTGAATATTTTTTACCCTGTTCCCTGGTCTCCCTGGGTCTCCATCCTCTCCCAGAAGGCCTCTATGACCCTGCAGAAGAATAAAAAATATGGCATGACAGATTCAACTTGTCTGTCAACTTAAGCCAGTTGCATGCAGAATGACATTCACCTTTGGTCCTGGAGCGCCCTGGATGCCAGGCTGCCCATGCATACATTTGCAAGAGGGTCTTCCCCCCGTGAGGCCGATCTCTGCATATCCTCCACACTGCAATGGACATATAGGTAGGTAACCATGTGACTCCACACATACTCCACACCTATCACTAAAAACAGAAATGCAGTGATGTTAGACGGATGACTCACCACGCTCGAGAGCTCACAGCAACCTTCTGAATAGGCCCTTTCTGGGTCACATGACACTTCCATCTGCTGTAAATCCACCTTGAAAGAAATGGAAGACAATATGAGAAAATACAGTTATATAAAAAAATCAAAACAAAGACTAGTTAAGATAATTGAAAATGCAAGGTGTCAACATACAGATACAGAGCGATCTCCTGCAGCACGCTTTACAATGGAGGTATATCCTTGGTGGATGATTGGCCTTGGCTCATCAATGGACTCCACTCTGACCTCTTCACAGTCTATCAGCAGTTTCACTTGGCTGCCCTTCACACTCAGTCCTACCTTGTGCCACTCTCCATCAAACACCTTCTCCACACCATGGAAGGTCCTCAGCATCTGGCTCCCATGGGGGCTTGTGAAGAAGAAGTCTAAGGAACGTGTATCACCCTGGAACCGAAGGCCAACCAGCTCTTGTCCCTCAGGGTCACTGATCTGCCACAGGTTCCAGGAATGCTTGGCAGTGTCTTTGGTCGCCCTAAATGTTGCAATGACCGAGTAGTCTGAGGGAAGTCCATCTGGGTACACATCGCTGTGGCACAAGAATCAGGTTTAGAGGGCTGGGTGACTAAACAGAGGGTACTTTATTTCAATAGTTTAATAGTTTTATTTTATATGAAGAAGTAAAAACTGAGACACTTGACCTATGGTGGGGGTGCATTGTGTTTTATATATCACTAGTGCCAAAGTTAGCTTGGTAGCTAATTTACAGCTGTAGTCTGCACAAAACTAAAAATGAAAAAAATGTTAAAATGCATGTTCTACATAATAAAGTGTCAATCAATGTTGCTAAGCTTTTAAAACAGATGTTTTAAATGGTGAACTTGCACAAAGGCAGGACCTCCCTCTCTAAGCAAAATGAAGCCATCATTAACACCTGTGATTTTCCTACTGTGACAAGTCAAATTCTCTGATGTGAAAAAGCTCTATTGTGGGAACTTGACCTGCAGTGCTTTAACTTGCGTCAGTGACACCTGTACCAGAATCCTACACCACAGTTGTTTGTTCATACTGCAGACACAACACAGTTGCCAGTGTTAAGTTGTCCAACAAAGAGAAATTTAACACCAGTCTTGAAAGATTAAAGGATTCAGCTCCATTTGCACTCCTGACCAGATGCAGTGTGATCAGAGGTGTCCTCTGCTGCACCTGTGACCACACCTGATATTCAGTGTACACTCCTACACACAGCTTGGTTACACGGCTTGAGATCAGTAAAACAAGGTTTTTGGAATATTCTCCCCCTGAAGGGAGGGAGTATGTAATTGGTTCCATTTGTTTGTCTGTCTGTCTGTTATCAGTCTTGCATCCACAGTTTTCAAGATTTTGCTTATTTATTGATTATGTTCAAATGTTTATGTGATGGTAGCTACATTTAAGACAGCTTGAGTGGATTTGACCTTCACTGTTACCACCCAAGGTAAAAGTTGACCCTGAGAAAAAAATTTCAAGAAACCATATCAAGTAATATATCATATGAAAGGGAATGGAGAGAGCTGTACAACACACTTTTTATTTTGTCAGCATGACGCCCTAAGATCTCACAGTGACGCCTTATGATTTGGCAAAATCGCACACGAATAACTATATCTTTACATTCTCAAGTTTTTACAGCTATTAGAAGCCAAAGATTTCAGGCAATTCTGCTCCAGTCATATGGGTAAAGATAATTAAAATAATTAATTTCAGCATGTAATGCCTCAAGGTCATAGGCCAAAGGTCAGACATCAGCCTATAAGAGGAGGCTGACATGACATATTGTAATAAGAACAACATAAAACATCAAAGTTTTAGTGTAGACCTTCGGGGGAAGTTCTCTGAGTGCTCTTCTTTTAAGTTAGTTTTTAATGATTTCTAAGCTTCAATAAGGTTTAGCTGGACTCAGGCAGAGCAGATCTGTACC
Organism: Oreochromis niloticus; assembly: GCF_001858045.2. Lineage (NCBI taxonomy): Eukaryota > Metazoa > Chordata > Actinopteri > Cichliformes > Cichlidae > Oreochromis > Oreochromis niloticus. Next base: position 19,875,791 of record NC_031978.2, read on the forward strand.
TCATGGACTTCTGTAGATGGATGGAGGGGTTGATCCGGTAGGCCACTGCCTCAGGTTGAGAGCCGTCCACCCTCCTCACTCCTCTTGAGTCAGGCACATGAAACTCCTCCAGTAAGTCAAAACCTCGCAGCACAAACAGGTTAGTTTGCTTTATAACTGGTTGAGCATCAAAGGTTTTGGACTATTTCTGAATCTTATGTCAGTGCTGATATCACCGACTTTTATTTGATAGATGCATTACTCAGTGTTGTTATTAATGCCATCTAATCAGTGAGGTAATCCATTAAACCCATTAGCACAACAAGGCTGTTTATTTTCCTTCATGGGTGAATTTAACCACTACATTTTAAACACTGGATGCTTTGTACGGCACTCTGAATGAGATCAGCATTGCTGCAGAATTTCCTGTAAATGTGCAGATTAAAGCTGGGGAATGTTTATGATTACAGACACTGTGACCTAAATATACACCTGCTAAGAAATATTAGCCTTAGATTTTTGGAAAACACTGTTGCTAGGTTATTTTTATGTGAAATGGCTTGTTTGTGACTTTAATCTGTGGATACTGAACAGGACACCATAGCTAAGAAAATGTTAAAAAAAAAAAAAAAAAAAAAAATGTTGCCGGCTGCACACTCTTTGGCTCCAACTAGTAATCTAATCCTCAAAACATTTGTTCCTGATTTCTCTTTTCTTACTGATTTTTTTTTCTTTTCTTTTTTTTCTTTGCTGCTCTGTTTTCTGTCAAAAGAAATAAAAACACAACCATAACTGGTTTTTAGTGACAGCATAACTCTGCTGCAGAAGTTCAAAGGTTAATGTGCAAACCTTAACCCTAGATTGAGCTGCACACCTTTTACTGTGCATACTGGCATGGAGCAGCTGTTGGACCAGGCACTAGGCTGACAAACACTGACATCTGCTGGTCAGAGTACAGTAGTGGGCTACCGTTTAGAAAAAAACGAAAAAGAAAAAAAACGTCCCAACAAATACTTAATATGATATTTAGGATTATAACCGGTGTTTACTTTTTTACCACAAAGGGCTCATTTGAGATTAGATGGCATCATGTATAACAACAGCTGCACCCACACAATCAGCCAACACCTGTCTACATTTGGTTATGATGCATAACAACTTAAAAATAAGCAGTAATATGAGGTTACACATTTAAAAAACTAAACTTACTTGTCAACTTTTGACACTGAGCCAGTCGCAAAAGAGAAAAGAGAGCCACAAACACCAGCATATTTTTCTGAGCTTGCATTTTCGGGTTTTTGATGTCTGGGATTATAAGTGCCTGTAATACAGCAATTAAACAAACCAATAATTCTAAGAGATCAGGTCACACTCAGTGTTATGTTAAGATAGGCTTTGTGAAACACTCCGATGTCTTCCAAAAGTACTCCCTCCACATGCACAAAGGTTAAAGATATCGAAAGAATACAAGGAAACTAAGAGTAATAATAATACCAATAAGAAAGCATTTTTCTTACTATGTTTTATTGCAAGATTATCTTCAGTATGAGCTGTAGTCACAGCTTTGCCTACGCAAATGATTTGCAGTTTAAGCAACTAGATTATTACCTACGCTACAATTACAAAACTAGATAACATGTGTAACTGATCCAATTAAATTGTCCTCAGCTCAACAACCTGATATCATTTATTGCTTTTAAAACTTTCCTGCTACCTCCTTAAGTTAAGAAAACGGTATAGGATATTAGACTTACTTACATATTCCTGTGAAACTTCTTGGAGTTCCTGTTGATAGATCTTTCCCAGTTTCTGGTGTGTGGATTTATCCCGTTCTAAAGTGCCATCACAGGGCCGGTGTTTGAGCTGAGCAGGAGGATCATTCAATCACAGGATCCCTGAGAACCCCTGAGCTCCACTCCACCTTTGGTCCCCAGAGGATCCTTCTCTTCTCATACGCCAGCCAGACCTAAGACGACTGCACAGCCCTGCGTCACCACATTGAAGAAGTGCAGGTATACTTTATGCAAGTTAAAACTAATGAAATGATGCTTCAGTGTTGGAAAATAATCCTGTCCTTGAACTTTGATCAAAGTTTTGATCAGTTATGCTAAAAAATAGTTGCATTTAGTGATTTGCCTTCAGAAAATCAGCTTCTCTGAGAGCAAGATGCAGTATGTCACAGCTAAACACAAGATGCTCTGCAAACATTCCATGTAGAAAAGATCACACCTTCAATCTAACCCACCACTGCACCTAAACACTGCTGAATTATATTGCATACAATAAATACCTGCAACAAATGAAAAAAAAACAGAACATAAACTGGTTTGAAATTTTACTTAATAAAACAAGTTCCCATTTCCCAAGTTTTCCAGCTTTTGTAAAAAAAACCCTGACAAACAGAGATGAAGAAAAATATCCATCCAGTCTCTTTCGCTTATCCAAATCAAGGTTGCAGGGAGGCTGGAGCCTATTCAGGGAAATCTATCAGACAGCTATTGAGAGATTGGCTGGTGGTGTGACCAACATCAGAGCTACAGGGCCATTGTGAAGTTGCCCACGCAGCTAAAAATGACAGAGGAGACAGAGGCGATTCTGTGGTGCACACCAGTCTCTGGTGGCTTTCTGCAAGCAGGTTTATTACAAAGTAATGTTACAGTAACAATTTCAGCTCTACCGAAATTAACCATACATTGACATGGATGCACAGAGAATGTCTACATGAAGTGTTACCTCTTCGAGGTCAGAGTACTCATTTGCTGTGAGGTGTTTAAACAAAAGACGGGCTGCAGCTGCTGACAAACGGGGACATAAAAGCGTCATGGTTACGAGGTTTCTGCTACTTGTCTTAAATAGGGGTTTTCGAAGGCTTCTGCAGTGCTTAGTGGGGTTTATTGTAATATATTGCATTGCCCTTTAAATGCATGTTGGCAGTATAACATAGCACTTAAATAGATAATCGCAGTGTGTCGAACGGTACCATAATGCACCATCTACTCCAAACAAAAGCATACATAAATAATAGTACATTCAGTAACTCTTAGAGCACTATCCTGCATCTTTGCCCTTCATTAGTGTAGAAATGTTAGTTCGGCTTGATCATTCCCAGATTTTCTAGTGTTCATCAATCCTCTACAGGATTTGCATAAATAAAAATAAAGTACAATAAAAACAATTTGACATATTTTCACAAAAAATAAAATACATTAAAAACAAATACACAAGGCCATTGACTTTCCATTCTCACAAAATATTAAACCATATTGCCTCTTAACAGAATATTTTACATCTTTGCAAGAATTTAAATAACACGTGACACATTTGCAGTCTTTTTTCTTTTTTTTTTCTTTAAGTTACACATCTCCAGTGTCCATTATGTGTTTAGGGTGCAAATAGCTCCTGGGTTGTTTGTTTGTTTGCTTGTTTTCAAGGCCACTGTCTATCGCTTCAATCCCTTGGCCAGTTTGCTTGTAGGGGTCATTCTTCTTTGAGGTGTGGGGATCTTAGAGGGTTTCCCTCCGTGTTGACGGGATGCGGAGCGAGGCGTCGCTCTGGCAGAGTCGCCGACCGTCTCGGAAACATCTGAGCACACGGACTGAATGTCTGAGATGTCAAAGTCGGAGGCGTCACTTCCTCTGCGACTGCTTCCTCTGCTTCCGGCTTTACTTCCTGGTCGGCTGGAATTTTTTCTCGATTCTAGAGAGATAAAATTGGGAAACACTTTAAGAAACACTGAAAAAAGAATTCAAATTTAGATGTGAATGTGACGGATAGATGTGGAGAAAAAGTTGCAGAGATGATGCTTTCTACTCACCACCTATTGTCTGATTTCGAGCTTTTAGTACAGCAGCGCTGATCAAGCTTCCCTCTTCACCTGACTGAAATCCTTTGCCGGACAGATACCCAGGCAAACGCAATTTGCTGCCTTGAACCGGATTACTCTGCGAAAGAAAAAACTTTTATTAAAATGTAATCAGTGGCAATTATTAGTAAAAAAAATAGGGGACCAAATTTTTAAAAATAAAGGTCTTGAGTATGTATATGTAATAATATTATTGAGTTAGTCTTAATTTTTATAAAAAAAAGAAACATTTTAGTAAAATCATAATTTTCCCCATAACTGAGGTGTATCAGTCAGATGCAGCTAGTATGAATTCATGTACAGCAGAGCAATACGTCATTAGACATTAACACTAGAAGTCCCAGAGAAGAGCCATTTGGCTTTTCTACCTATAAAACCCACCGTCGAGCCAAATGGCTGGTAGGCTTTTAGCTAATATCCTTAATCACCTGTGAACAGCTGCTTTTGTTATGTAAATACGGTGGGGCCATGCTGAACGACTTGGAGTGGTTAGTTTCCTGAGCCACAAGGAAACTTGTTTCAGTTTGCCTTCTTAGGGAGAAATCAACACACATGGGTGTATTTCCTTTGTTGCTGAGATTTATTGATAAAACAGTACAAAAAAACAAAAATAAAAAAACAACCATTTGTACACATATTTACAAATAACAATAAAAAGTGAGTGAGTACATTTCAACATTTTCAGCAATCACTCACAATCCTGGCACTGCCATGGTATCTGTAGTCTGCATTTACCACATGTGTATCTGTAGCAGTGAACACATCGCACAGTGGCATGATTATTCTTGCATTTGTGTTTGACCTGACACGTGGCTCTTTTTCCAGGGCTAGGTGTGGAGGGTTGTGTCCGAAGCAACTGTTCTTTTCTTGCCTTCTTCCCAGCCATATGAGAGTTAGCCAACTCTCTTGCAAACTCCACCAGGAAGTCCACCCGTCTTTCCTGCGTCCCGTTGCATGCTTGATACAGCACATGTGCATTCAGTGCTGCCATGTCAATCATGTTATAGAACACGGCAACTGGCCAGCGCCGTGTTCCTCTGCGGACCGTGTACTCCCGCACCATCTGGTCAATCACATCCACGCCACACTTTGTGGTGTTGTAAAGGGTGACAGTGTTTGGCTTCCTTTTGGTGGTGTTATCAGTCTGAACCACGCTGTGCATGCTGCTAAGAATATAGACTGTCTTCTTCCGTTTGGCCGCATACGCCGTCAGCGTGGCCGCAGAGGTTGAAAATACCTAAGAAATAAGATAAATTGTTATTTCCATAGCACTTTTACACACAATGAAACACATAAACATAGAACCACAAAAGACCTGCAGCCTACCTGAGTGGTGAATTCATTGCGATTTGTGTATCTAGCGGATTGAGGAATTTCCCGGCGAATCTTGTTGATTGTGCCGAGGATGGTGGTTTTCCGTCTAAGAAGTTTTTGCGCAAGTGAAAGCGATGTGAAGAAATTGTCCGTGGTAACAATTCTGCCCTTGTCTAGGAATGGTTCCATCAGCCTCATCACTACATTTTCAGACAGTCTCTCCCCACTGGGACGATTGGGGTCCTTGCCAAGATATGGGAGGACATTGCAAATGTACTTGGATTTTAGGTCGCAGGCCACCCAAAACTTGATCCCAAACCTGTCAGGTTTACTTGCAATATACTGCAGGAAACAGCACCGAGTCTTTGATGGGAAGAGCTGTTCATCAACGGTGATATGTAGACCAGGGTTGTAGCACGTGATGCAGTTGGTGACAAATGATCCCCACACACTGGAAACTGCAGCGAACTTATCAGTCTTTCCTCGATCACTGCGGGTGGACCTGTCATCAAAGCGTAGGTGTTGCATGATGTCTTGGAAGCGGTTACGCGGCATAGTTCCAATGATCTGTGGGTTTCCCAGGTTTGCTGACCAGCAGTCACGTAGTGATGGAACCCTAGTAACCCCCCCGCAAGATCAAGATCTTTGATCAAGATCAAAGGCTCGGTGCTGTTTCCTGCAGTATATTGCAAGTAAACCTGACAAGTTTGGGATCAAGTTTTGGGTGGCCTGCGACCTAAAATCCAAGTACATTTGCAATGTCCTCACATATCTTGGCAAGGACCCCAATCGTCCCAGTGGGGAGAGACTGTCTGAAAATGTAGTGATGAGGCTGATGGAACCATTCCTAGACAAGGGCAGAAATGTTACCACGGACAATTTCTTCACATCACTTTCACTTGCGCAAAAACTTCTTAGACGGAAAACCACCATCCTCGGCACAGTCAGCAAGATTCGCCGGGAAATTCCTCAATCCGCTAGATACACAAATCGCAATGAATTCACCACTCAGGTAGGCTGCAGGTCTTTTGTGGTTCTATGTTTATGTGTTTCATTGTGTGTAAAAGTGCTATGGAAATAACAATTTATCTTATTTCTTAGGTGTTTTCAACCTCTGCTGCCATGCTGACGGCGTATGCAGCCAAACGGAAGAAGACAGTCTATATTCTTAGCAGCATGCACAGCGTGGTTCAGACTGATAACACCACCAAAAGGAAGCCAAACACTGTCACCCTTTACAACACCACAAAGTGTGGCGTGGATGTGATGGACCAGATGGTGCGGGAGTACACGGTCCTATAACATGATTGACATGGCAGCACTGAATGCACATGTGCTGTATCAAGCATGCACCGGGACGCAGGAAAGACGGGTGGACTTCCTGGTGGAGTTTGCAAGAGAGTTGGCTAACTCTCATATGGCTGGGAAGAAGGCAAGAAAAGAACAGTTGCTTCGGACACAACCCTCCACACCTAGCCCTGGAAAAAGAGCCACGTGTCAGGTCAAACACAAATGCAAGAACAATCATGCCACTGTGCGATGTGTTCACTGCTACAGATACACATGTGGTAAATGCAGACTACAGATACCATGGCAGTGCCAGGATTGTGAGTGATTGAAATGTACTCACTTTTTATTATTATCTGTAAATATGTGTACAAATGGTTGTTTTTGTAGAAATATTTTTTGGTTTTTTTGTACTGTTTTTATCAATAAATCTTTTGGAGATTTATTTTCCTGGATGACTGAGAATGCATCAAGACGAACACAAAATGAAGTTCACAGCTTTTAGCAGTTCCCCCTCCCCACACACAAACAAAGAGGCAGTTTGCAGTTAGAAATTCGCAATCATTCACACACCCCCACTCCCCTCCACAATTCTCAGGTAACGACCCAATTTACATATGAATTGATGCTAACAGACTAGCCAAGTTAGCTTCCACTTGGCTGACAGAGGGTTAGAAAAGCCTGGGACTTCTAGTGTTAATGAGATGCAGAGGTGACATATGAAGTTGTACATGATGTAGTGGTATAAAAAAAATAAAGGTTAGGAAAGAAAAGAGTTAGCGATTGAGCCAATTATTTAAAAGAAATAAAGGTTATGGACCCAAATAAAATCTAATAAGCTCATTTTGCATCTAATTATTTTCATTTCCATCCAATGAAGTCAGAAATAAATCTACACAAAGGCACTTTTTACCTCTTTTTAAAAAAAAAAAAAAAATTTTCAATAGATTTCAGTTGGGTCATATATCTGAAGTGTTTCACATCATGTGCTGTATTATGACTATACCTCTGAGGATGAACCTTGGCTCCCAAAGGAGTCTGATGATTTAAGAGGAGTGGAGGGTTTGCTGTTTGTAAGCCATGGCTTATCATAATTGCGGGTTATGTGTTGGGGATTCTGGGGAACAATGGCAAATCAAAAGACAGAGATATGGATTCACAAACTCAAAAACTACCAGGAACACAGGATGGAAGAAACACAGAAATCAAACAACAAAATGATCAAATTATGCAAGGGTAATTAAAAAAAAACAAATTAAACAGCAGATAAATGAGAGGAAAATCATGATGGTGGTGGAGAGGTTGGGGGTGAACGATCTACAGTGAGACAGAATGAGGCAGCAGCCAGCTCCAATGGCAGGTGTAGCCTCTCACCTTGGGTGTGCTGGTCGCTGCTGGGTTGGTGGGGACGGGGAGGCTCTGACTGGAGGTGGATCTGTTGGGAGAAGCTCCTCGAGATGACGGCCGAGACCTCCGGCCTCTGTAGCGGAAGCTTGCCATCACTTGAGTGGTTCCCTCTGGGAGGATGAACTTCTCTCGCAGCTCCACATTGGTCCTGCCTTTAGCTAAGAAGACACTCAAAATGAGCCATGATGCACGAATACACCTGTCACTGTTATTTTTGTGTTAATGGTGATTAAGATGATGGTGAGTTAACAACCCATCCCCTCATTTCTTTATATTGTGCCAGAAAAATGGGAAAGAGATGCAGAGATTTATTAAAACATGCAGACTGAGATTAAATGGGAAAATAGTATATAAGGCAAAGTCTGAACAATTCTAATGAGCTTTTATTCTTCAGCACAGTCTGAACTCACTTATGAGAGGCTTCTTATAGTTTCTTATACCTAGTAGTCTTCAGGAATAGTTCTCCAATCTTACTGAAGGATATTCAAAGTTCTTTTTTAGATGTTGGCTGCATTTTGTTGCACACGGCTTTAATAATGTTGAGCTTCAGGCTCAAGGGAGCCCAATCCATGACAGACAGTGTTTCACTGTGGGCTCAGGATCATTGTCATGCTGTTAAGTGAAGCTGTTGTCAGATCCTCTCCAGATGGTATTGCATGTGGATCCAAATCTAATGGTAGTTTTTTCTGTTCATGATTCCAACAATTTTGACAAGATCCCCGACACCACTGGCTGAAATGAAGCTCCAAACCACGACAGAACCCCTACTAAATTTTACAGATGGCTGCTGACACTCACTGCTGTGTCTCTCCTGACCCCTTCAGTACATATCGATCATGATTTGAACCAAAAATTTCACATTTGAATTTATCACTCCTTAAGACATGTTGCCACTTATTTTCAGTACAGTTCTTGCGTAATTTGGTGCACATCAGTCTCTTCTCTCTGTTTCCTTTTCTTAAGAATTGCGTCCTGACAGCCACATGAGTTTTTGCAACAGACTCTTAGTAACAAAGTACATAAAGATACCATTTAAAACTGGTTCTTTGCTAGATTGTCTGTTGTGTGTAGACAACACTGTGTTAAGTGCCTTGATTTATGCTTTAATGATTCACAGGACGGTGTTAATCAGCTTAACAAACAAAAAGCATTCCTCTGATGCTGGCCAGGTGCAAGGACCAGAATAAAAATGAGTGAAAACGCAGCCAATGTCCAAAGAAACATTTTGAAAGACCTCCAGAAACCCAGAAGAACTATTGCTTAAGACCACTTTCAAAAATTTACCAAACATTCTGGATCCTTCGATGCAAAATATAAAGAAATCAGGGGTGGCTCCAGACTTGTGCATGTCTTGTCATGCACAACACTGCATGCTAAGCTGTATTCCCGGCTGTGTAGAAATCTGTTGCTTCTCACCCTAATATAATGAATTGGGAATTTACCAATGTATTTTTCTTATAATCATCACTGAACTACACAGCATTTCCAGGAGACTTCAAAGAACAGACCAATGAAATGTTACCATGATGTGACTCAACAACAAAACAGCTCATGCAGTTTCATATCTCATCCATACTGTTGAACAGACGTCCAGTTCCTGTTGCAACGGTAGTGGAATAAGTGACAGCGAGAAAACTAAAATAAATCAAAGTGAGCCTAAACACTCTCAAAAACCAAAGAAGAAGAATTATAGAACCAAGTAAAACTAAACTACAGTGTATAAACTAAACAGTATGGTTACATTGAAAACAAACAGACCTGCATGCAGTTTTAAACACTAAGCTAACCTGTCAAACAAAGTAAACGGTGCAAGAAATGCTGCTTCGGTTTTGTGGCGTGTGTTTCATAGAGGCAATGTAACCATTTTCCCCTATGAAGGAGCCTATATTACCAGGCAATACAGTCAGATAAGCGCCGCTCAAACCCTGGACTGTAAAAAGAAGCTTGACTCAGAGCTCCCTATGACATGCGGCGCGAGTAAAAGGAGCCAGTTTCATTGTGCTGAAGTGATCGAAGGTGATGTGATTCACACAAACAACTGCATGCATGAAAACCAGCCGCAGCTGAATGACAGCTGATTGCAGGTGGAGCCGGTTTCCGAGGATGACATTCTTTCACACTGAGCGCTCACACGCAGCTACAGTACGGCACACACCAGGACCAACACAAGCTCGGATGTGCAGACACACATACCACTGGTGGGTTCATGGAGCAAGGTGAGAAAGTTTGAGATTTGCCAACCTATAGGAGACTGAGTAATTGAAGAGTTTGATTCCGAGCGCAACATTTTGCTCCCGTGGTGATGCACTAGAAGAAATGTTCATGTTGAGCAGGAGGCGGGTTTAGTGGGAAAAACAGAAATTGATCATTAATACAGATGCTAGCAGAAACATGTGGAGTACCAAGGCTAAATGTGGCTCGCATTAGGGTATATATAAGTATGTAGGCAGCACTGTTAATAAAAATATGCTTACAAATGAAATATAATTTAAACAGATCATTTAACTGTGTTATCTCATTCTAGGCATTCAGTGTTGAGATAGTGGGAACAAAAGAAAATAAACTCATTTTAACCCTCAAAAAATTGTAGTATATTATGTAAAGATATAATGTAATATAATATATTGCATGAATTATTGATATATGTGATATATCTTCTATTTTTAAGCTTCAAATTCCCATTTTAAACAGGCCTATGTATAGGTGTTGTACAGTAGTTACATTTCATCTTTCAATAACTGAGCTAACATCACTGAATACACAATAATCTTAATCAAGATCATCATCATCCTCCATGTGTGGGTAGTAAAAACCAGTGATATAAAATCAAAAGATTAGTGAAGAGATCAGCAGGGTTCACCTTCCTGATGTGCCAAATTCTTTCATCACACGCGAACAAAGAAAGTGAAAGTCAGTACAACAGCTGACCTTTAAGCAAAATTGGATTGTGACTCCTCAAAGTTAACCTTTGAACTCACCTCGACAGGGGTCATTCTTCACCAGAAACTCATCCAGCGCCATCCAGCCTCCTCCCACCCGCACCATCACAGTGCTGCGCAAAATTCTCACAAGGCGAAGCTGCTGAGAGTCTCCAAACTGCGATGGGGGAAGGAAAATAGAGAGAGGAATGTGTGAAAAACCTGACCTTCCTGTGAGCACACTCACACTGCAGACCAGAAGCTGTGCAACACTGGAAACCAGAGTGAAATAAAGAGTTACATTTATTCCAGCTAATTATTTTAATTATGGGGGAGCAGATGGCTTTCATCTAGATTATTTCACTGAGCTTCAAAAACAATCTGTCGGAAACGATTCACATCTGCTTCTGGTTTCTCTTATATGTTGTACAGGTTTAAACACACGCACGTAGACATACAATCATAAAAACAAACAGATTTTGACACAAAAACATGAATTTTAACTTTTCATTCTCAGACACAACAGAACACAAATTACACAAAGGTCAATCCAACTTTTTTTTTCTACAAGCGTGTGCTATTGTTTTACTTCTAGTTACTCACTGAGTTCATGTTACAGTAAACTGACTACTTCATAGTCATTGATTCATTTACTATACACTACAATTTGAAGTAGAGCCTGACTGATTTTGTTAGTTGATATTGATTTACTTCAGATATTGCATACAGGATATTGGTATCTGTGTAAATAAGACAATAAAAAATTTACACAACATAACGTTTAAAAAGAGCTTTTTGTGACATTATCATGAATTTTGTGAAGCCCAAATGATTTTTACTGATACCCAATGATATTCCAATGGCCTTGGATATTCCAAACTTTTTTTCCTTTAACCATATAATTTCATTTGTGTTTTTAATTAGAGCTATCAGAATCTCAAAGCCATATCATCAGTCAGGCTCTACATTCATACCTGCTGCTGTTGAGGGTTAACTGAATATGAGACGTTGTAAAGCAGTAAATACATCAAACGTCACAGCTTTACAAACTTAACCAGCCTATTTTTTGTCTCTTATTTCAGTGATCACTGTGTAATTGTGGTTTCTGGTTGTAACGTCTATGTGTCTGGCTTTATCTCAGCAGTGTAAGACTCCACTTTTACTGCAGAAGGAGCCTGTGAAGAAAAAAACCACCATAACTGAAGGCACATGATTACACCACCAGGGGGCCCCAGTGTGTAATAATTTGACTTCATGTCACCTACCACACATAGCAGACATAGGAACACTGAGCATGTTGTGGGGGAGAATGATTCAAGCTTTATGAGGGGATACCACACATGTCAGCCAGTTGGATGAGACCATGAGCATCAGGCACAAACACGGAGTTTGCAATTACAGCGTGCATGCTTTCTGTCAAAATCAACATCACATTCTGATCAAACGCACAAACATCAATCTCCTACAGTCCAGCACTTTTTTGCACTTTCTACAGCTACAAATACTCAGGATGCATTGACACTGATGCAGATCCAATGCAGCTAGCTCCAAATGACACACATGAGGAATGGTTCAAATCACTTCTGTCTAAATCCACCACCACAGTGTGACACGCAGACATGACCAAACACTGATGACGGTCCACTAACGTCCTATTATCATATGGTATCTCTTTAACTGATAACAAAAATCCTGCACTTGTATGATTATCATAATGATTTAATGCCACTGGTGAGTCTAGTGATCAAATACATTAAAGGTGATGATGATCTTGAGTAAAAGGAGGCACAAGAAACAGCTTAAGAATAACCATTTACCAGAATACAGCTTTCCAAAACTGCAACGTGTAGGTGGGGGGTAAGATTTTGATTTTCCCTGTTTGCTATTGTCTCATCGCCGATTAAGGAGTCATGTAAGCAGTGAACCAGACCAAACTGTCAAAAGAATTATTTTTAATTTATTGTTGTGTGATAACAATAATACAAACTAGTTCATAAAGCATCACTAACGCCCCTATCCCCTCTCACTGACCCCTCAGTAATGACCTTTTTCCGACATGCAGGTTGCCAGCACATATTAACAAAGTAAGAGAAGCAACGTGTTCATTGAAATCATCAAAGTTGCCCAAATAATGTAATAAATAGTGTCAGCCAGTGCTGAGGTAAATCATTCCCATGACACTGAAGCACCAAAGGCAAGCACACAGAAAGCATTATTGTATGCCCAGCAGATGAATTTATGCCCATGAACCAGTAAAATATGGGCTGAAATGGTACTGGCACGCCAATATTGCATTTTCTGAAACTCAAAAGCAGATATACATATATATATAAACATTAACTGCACTAATTATAACACAAATAAGTCTTATTTTCCCAAAAAAAACATAACCTATGTGAAAAAAAACAAATTTAGATTGGACATAAACGTCAACTGCCATAAAACTTGAAAGCATGCTTCTTTCATTTACTCATTTTAAATCAGATTTAGAGTTATGTGTGAAGCTACCATAAATTCTCAGACCAAACACACATCTCAGGCCGGTGTTAAATAAAGTTAGATTAAATCAGCGGGCCATAGACTTTTTTTATTTCTACTTCTGAGTTCCAGAACATCTTAGAACACCAGCCAGGAATCTGGGCAGAAAGTGTTAATTGGACAGCAAACGTGGTAAACGAAAAAAAGGACGCAAGGCTCGATAAGGCACAGAAGCGAAGGAGGGAAAGAAAAGAGGATGTACCTGATTTCCAAGGTAGAACTGGTGATGTGAGGAACAATAAAAAATATAAAAAGGTTAGCACATATTCACACTTTTATCATCAACTTCAACACTTACCTTTAACAAGAGTATTTCCTGAAAAGTCTTTTATTTTAAAATATTTCATAACCATGTCACAGCTTGTATTGCTTAAAAAAAATACGTAAAGAACATTTCGCTGTTAGATAAGCCAAACACATAAAAATGTGCTTACCCGGTATTTATTGGCACCAATTTGCTCCACCTGGAATCGTTTTGGACATTTGCACTTCGCCACTTGGCGCGTGACCTGTGAACGCATCATTTTTTTTATTAATCAACGCCTCACATTTGAAAATGTGAAATTAATGCCCCAGGCGTTCTTATTACCTCGTCCTCAATTTTGTCAGCATCTGTTAGTGGTTTGTAAGCGTCTTTGTTGGGATGTAGAGCTGCTACAAACTCGTAGTAGTCAATGTAGCCGTCACCGTCTCTGTCAAAGATGTCTGCCACAGCGCTCATCTCCAGACGACTTGTTGGGAATTCTGTTGAAGAGACACTGAGTGTTACAAAAAGGAGCATTTTGCTCAGAGGTGTAGACGTTTTTCAGCTTTGAGTCTGACACTTACTGGAGGAGAGAATGCCTTCTATGAACTCCTGTCGTGTCACTTTGCCATCTTGGTCTTTGTCAATGCGGCGGAAGAAGTCCATGACGCGAGACTTTTTATGGTTCATCCAGCGCATGTAACGTTTCCGCCACACATCAAAGTCAAAGTTGGCAAATTCTTTTAGCTGAGCAGATAAAGAAAGAAAGGTCGACATTAATAACTAAAAAGTTGGATATTTGCAGAAAAATGTCTGCAGATTTTGCTAAATTACCTCCTCCAATCTGTCCAAAGCATCATTGAGTTTCCTCCTTCTGTCCAAAGCCAGCAGCCACACGTGCTGCCACTTGGTCACCAGCAGGTTAACCCGTGGGTTCTTTGTTTCAATGGGAGCTTGTGTTGATGATGCATACATCGCTTGCGTGGGAGAACGTTTTCCTGTAAGGGAAAGACAAAAACCTTTAAAATGACTGTGTTTCCACCATATAATCAGGAGGAATGCATTCACACTGACATCATTCCAGGTGCTAAAATGGGTAAATTGAGGATGTCGTGTCACCCTGAAGTGATTCAGCGCATGGCCAGATGGCTTGGGTCATACTCTGTGAGGAACAGTGATGGGATACATACTTCCAGCTCTTCCTTTGTCCAACACGGGGATCTGAGACTGGATCTGGGGCTCCGCAGCAGCCTTCCTTTTGTGTGTCTTGGTGATTTTGTCAACATCTGGTTGCTTCCTGGTCATTTCCTCCATGAATGCCTGCAGGGGGCGAACAGCAGTAAACTACTGTTAACTGAATGCCTATGCAATCATTAAAATATGGAATAAAAAAAATCTAAATTAAAGTTATAAAATTAGATTTATTATTATTTGCTGCTTTGTTGTACCTGGTGTTCTGCTATGAGGTTTTTGACCTCCTCGATCTCCTGAGGGAGTGGCTCCTTATCCTTGTCGTTGAGGTTGGTCTCAGCCCACTGTAGCCACGTCAGAAGATTCTCCAGCAGCTCCTGAGTAGCTAGCAGCTCAGTGAGGGCTGTGGCCAGTCGCTGCTGGTGCTGTCTGGCCCAAGCCTGCACCTGTGTAACAGCAGTATTACACATATATTACTAATTACTAAATTAATTTCAGATACACTGAAATCAAGTTAACTGCACACAGCTTGCTTTTGTTTACCTGCTAAGATGAATCATTATTACTTTTTTTAATATAATAACTATCTATAGTAACGTTTTCTCCAATGTTTTGAGTGCTATAAAGAGTTTCCGATCCAACCCTTGTTAAAATGATTTGAGTAATTCTTCCTTATTTTAATTTATCAAAATAGGTTAATGTGTTCTGTTAAACCTGAAGGTATGAAACAGTGGACTGACCTCTTCAAAGCGGGCTTTAATGATGGTGTTCCAGTGCTTGATGGTTGTGATAGAGTCTGGATGGCAGATGCTGAGAATGGCCTCCCCCATGCTGGCCGCTTTATTTAGAGCCACTCGCTTTTCTTCCAGTTTTTTCATGAACACCTTTAAAAGAAATTTTTTTTTTTTAAGTTGAAAAAGCATTGGGATTTGGAACTGGATTATCTAAAAATAAAAACAAAACATTGCTCATACTTGGTTTAAAACTGGAGCAGAGCCCAGTAATTTTAATCAGATGACCTCATATTTTTGGCACTGAAATCATCAGCATGCCATCTACTTTTAGACAGGCTGCAATTACAGAGTCAGGATCTTAACTGTTTATTCAAGCAAAGTATTGGCAATGTGTTTTATTTCTTTAATAAAGCAACAAAAATATGAAACAACGTAAGACATAAAAGTTTTTTTCTGAAATAAAAAAAAAGCAGAATCATTTGCATTGCTTTACCTTGTGTTGTTCGATAAGCGCACGCAGAGCTTCTTCATCGTCGGGCAAGCTGCCGTGGAAGCGCAAACTTTGCTCTGCCTCAGCTAGCCACTCCAGCAGGATGTGAACAGCA
This sequence comes from Oreochromis niloticus, assembly GCF_001858045.2. NCBI lineage: Eukaryota > Metazoa > Chordata > Actinopteri > Cichliformes > Cichlidae > Oreochromis > Oreochromis niloticus. The sequence continues at coordinate 19,891,870 of NC_031978.2, forward strand.
GAGTGAAACTCTTCAGCCTGCAGTGGGAGAAGACACATATGTCAGGCTAATATACTTAACTTATCTTCTACCTTGTGATTGTTTGGAGTACTGTCAGGAATACCTGGCCCAAAGCCTGCTCCAGCCGGGCCTGCTTAGACACCGACAGGTTGCACACCGTCTCCCAGCGCGTGCTCAGCTCCTGCATCTGGACTTTGACCCAGGAGGAGTCATCGTGAGTGTTCTCAATCAGCTCCCTGGCTGAACGTTTGAGGGCCTGGACGCTTACTGTCCGCTTTCCCAACTCCTTCTGAAAAACCTGCAGTAACGAGACATTTGAGGACACAGTCAGCCAAAATATTAACAATATTCAGTTTTTTAAATGACAAATTCTTAAATTAATTTTAAACATTATTTAAAAAAACATCCTTTTTGTCTCTATTTCATAGCTGGCCCAATGACAAGAAGCATAAAACAGGATGCTTTCAGTATCTGTTGTCTTCTTACTTCAATAAAATGCTAACACAAAGAATGTTATTAATATAATATTAATAATGAGTAAGGAAAAACACACCAGCATCAATTTTCAAACCTTTGCTCAATACACAACCCGAAAGAAAACAGACTCTCAATGAGAAAGTCATACAATGCCTGCCCTTTTGTTGTTTTAATGTATTGTCTATCCCCCGTGTTAGTTTAAGATTCATTCGTCTTGTATTGTGTTAGGAATGATAAAAGGTTTGGGCGTGGCAGCAGTGAAAGGTTTCACTTGATTTTTGCCACTAATGTGAGCAACAAATGGGCCAATAAACAAAAGAAAGAGATTTTGGGTCTTCGGTGTGGAGCTGTTCTCTACCTTGTGGTTGTCTATCAGGTTGAGAACCAGGTCTATGTCTCCGTGTACGGGCTGGTCCTCAGCCAGCTGAGGTTCCACTCTGTACAACCAGTCAATAAGAGCCTGGAGAGCATCTGTAAACTGGCCGGAGAACAACAAGGCCTCTTCCAGCTTGTTTTGTCTGCAGTACAGAACAAAATATTCACAGTGAGGCTGTTTAGCGGACGGTGGAATGAAATACAGCGCTCATTGGGAGAACATCCTCACCTTTCCACTGACTTCCCACAAACAGTGTCCCATTTGTCCCTCAGTTCACTCAGCATGTCGTCCAGCTTCTGTCTATCATCCTGTAGAGAGGTCTTGTCTTTCAGGGCCCGTCCTGTTCGAGTGGTAGTATCATACACAGAGTGTTTGCTGCCAAGAGCTTTCTGGAACTCCTGCACGATGGGGGAAAAAAAGGAAAAATAATATACACAACCCCCCAGTGGTCCGGTTTAGTGGACTCATAATGCCTCTGTCTTCAAATACAAACAGCAAATCCTCTCAAGAGATTTTCTTATTATTATTACTACTGGCATGTCAAACAGTATCTTAATCTGCGTGTGGTGTGTGCTTTTTGTGATTAAGAATACAGTCTTCAGCGAGGAGAACAAAAAGGAGGTCAAAACTCAAGAGCTCTTGCTCTGTAGAGATTAAATGTATCCAAAAGCAAGGGCAGCCTTAAAACATTTGGTCCATTCAGGGATTATGACGGGATTAGCACAATCTCCCAGCATAACACCACAAACACAACAATAGTCAACAGCAATATAAGCACTTGGTTTCTATAGACTCTGTAATTTCAAATAACAGATCCTATTTTTAAATTCCAGCTCTGGTACATTAGATATTTCTGTTTAATGAATGAAACTTTTTTTTGTAGATGTTGCTCCATGTCTCTGGCTGTTTTAACACATTTTACTCTCAGTTACCTTGTGCTGTGCCAGCTGCGTCTTGATTTTATCGGGATCATTGGCAATTTCCACTTCAGAGTCCAGAGTCTTCTCAGATTCATCTAACCACTCCATCAGTTTATTGAAATTTTCATGGAACTAATGAAAAATTAAGAAAAAAAACAGTGTAAAGCATTTTTAAAACGGGTATGAGTTCACTAGATTTATCGCAGAGCCCTGCTTAATGTTAGCATGATTGGAGCAGAAGGGCCCTATAATTCAGAAAATTCTGTAATAGGCTGCAGAAAGAATAAGAAACAGGTTTAATATCCTATTTCCAAAGCTTTCCAATGATAATAAAAAGTCCTGATGTCATGCCTGTTCAAACTCAGCATAAATATTCACAGAACAGTACCTGCTTCGCCCTCTTCCTGGCGTCGTCCAGCAGACGACCCCGCTCAACAGACCTCTGCACCAGCTTCTCCCAGCGCCCCTGCACGCTGAGCAGCAGGTTCTTTATCAGGACCACATCCTGTTTCTGGCTGAAGTACTTCAGATGTGTGCCCGTCTTGTCCAGTTCAATAATGTGTTCTCTGTGGGAGTTTACCTCTGTCACAAACATCTGCACAGACACAGTGCGAGGGAGAAAGGGAAAGGATTCAGGCCAGATGTTCTAACAATAAAAAAGGAATAAAGGTTTTTCAACTGACAGCAGAGGAAATGTAAGTCATGTGGGTAATGTGCTAATGAGCTCTGTTCTCAAGGATAATACAGATGCCATTAAGTCATTGTTGGCTTTAAGACAAAGCAGAATGATGAGCTGGTAATCATGAACCGGTAATCATGGTACTAATAATTTTAATTTCTCACCGACTCAATAAGACTACTAGACGTTAGCGCAGTAACGTCTACTAATCAAGCAAAGTTGGACCAGAAGGCCTGTCCTCCACGTGCAAACACGTACCTTATGCTCATCTATCTGAAACATGATGGTCTCCAGTATGAGGGAAGCGGGGGAAACCGTGTTCAGCGTCTGCTCTGCTTGGGTTAGCCAGTTGATGAAATCTTGCAGGGAGTTGTGGAAATCTGTGGCCACAGTCAAAGCTTCTTCTAGTTTCACCTGTAGAGATGAAACGTTAAAAAATGAAGTAATACTGGACAAAAATCAAAGAGCGCTATCCTGTTTATAACACATGTGCATTGTTTAGCGGTGTAATGTATCTCTGGTTGTTATAGCAACAGATAAAGAGGGCACTGTGGGGGATACAATTGCACTTCAACAGTGCCAAACATGACCTCTATTTAAAGAGAGGAAGTTAATATCTCTGGAGGGGACTGATGGCTGAGGCATCATGAGGTTTTAATTGAGTAAAGGAAACAGCCACTCCATCACTGAAAAACATCCGTTTGGTACAGCTGAGGCCGGTGGCTCAGGGTCATCACATGGCAGTAAATGCTGTGCTAATGACATTACAAACCTGGTGAGAGTTACGGCTGCTGATGTGTTTTTCCCATTTATCGTGGGTCATGTCGAGTGTCTTGCTAAATATGGAATTGTATTTTAGCAGCGCATACGTCCTACAGAAAAATAAGCCACTTGACTGCAGAGGTATCACAGGGAAGGCTGTAGAGAGTTTGGCCAGCAGCTCTGACCAGCGCTAAGATTTACCAGACTTTGATTTCCTGGGAAGAGGGCCAAAGTAAATAGGATGCAAAAGCAAGATGTTACAGTAAAAGTTGAAGCAGCTAAAATAAGGAGCGCCATATCTGAGAGCAGTGGTGGTGTTTTATACATTTTAGCAACAAAAGTAAAAAAAAACACAAGTGAATGATGACATTTGGCTTAAATATTAGCTGATCTGTTGTCAACCCTACACTGTGGAAACATATGACACCACTGTTGTTCCACTCTGATCTACAGTGTAACCGCATCCTGTGTGTCCTCGCCAGCACTCTGTCTTTACACCATTGGTTATCGGCACTGGGATTAGAGGCTTTCAACCGCACAGTCATGGCTCAAGTGTGTGTCAGCGATCCCTTAACCTGAAATCCTGAGTCATCAAGCTAAGGGCAGTGAAAGCCATTCCCCTACCTTTCTTTCAGCAACCTTCGCTTGCACCGCTTCCCATTTTTCCTTCAGGTTGGCGAGGTCCTGCTCCGTGTTACTGTCTGGACTCTCGGGCATCATCGTTAGCAGTTGGTGACCCTTGTTCTGGAGCTCCCGATACAGCTCCTCTTTAGCCTCAAAGGCAGAACACAACTCCTGTGAGGAAAAAAAACAACAACACAGAGGAGAGTGATGGTTTTGTCAAAGAGGCTGAATTGCAGTTAAAGACCGATCTATTGTTACTTTTGGATTTCTGCAGTGTTCAATGGGATGAATTTGTCAGTCGCTAGTCCAAATGTAGCCCAAAAATGGTTAAAGAATGAGCATGGTGAGGCATGCCGAGCATCTCAGAAGCATGTTTCTCACAAACATTTGACCAGGATAATGTTACTAATTTGATTAAAGTAATCTGTCTGTTTTCAGTTCCCTGAACTGTCACCACTGCTGCCTCTTTAGGGAGAGCTTGCTGGCAAAATGTCTCTATTACAAAGTAGGAAGACAAAGCAGGAAAACATTCCTAAATTCATTATAGTCAGACACGGATGAATCAATTAGAAACACTTAAAGAGCTCTTTTTTATCACAGACTGCAGGGCAATGAGAGTAGTGTATTTTGTAGCGTCGTTTAATTTTCACACTTCAGATAAAACACAGAAAAGACAGAGTCACCTCCTCCCAAGTCTGCCATCTGTATGCGGCCTCTCATATTGTTAAACACATACCAGATGGGCGATAAGCTGCTCCCGGGCCGTGTCTGGTAAGCCTCCCACAGCCTTTGATGCCAACAGCTGACGTTCTGTGTCTTTCAGCCACTGCTGCATGTCTTCTATCTCACCATGGAAACCCTGAGCCTGCAACACAATTCAACCTGAGTCAGGACAAAAGGTGCCTCACACACTCGCTATTAGCAACCTGTGATTCAGAGAGGAGGATGTGTGAGTTTTTAATTCCTTGGATTCATTTAGCTCGGTATTTATAAGCCTGTTTCATAAGGAATTAAAACCTTAAAGTGAAAACAATAGAATGATTTACTTTAGCGTTCAGGATGCAAATCGAATAATAAGAAGGGGGTAGGGATAGAAATCTCTCCTCCCTGCAGAGCTTTTTGACTTCAACCTAAAAACCATTTTCTTCACAATTTAACAAGAAATGAGACACAGGTTAACAGTTAACTTTTTTTTAATATACCTGAAGCAGAGAGCTTTCCAGCTGTTGCTTCCTCTGCCCCATCTTTTCCAGGATGGCTTTCCATCGCTGGTTCAGATTCTCCAGTTTGCTCTGCAGACTAGAAGCTTCCTCTCCAGCGCTGGACTGCACCAGATCATTGCCGGCTTTGTTCACTGTCTCGACTGTTGACTTGTGAGCCAACACATCTATCTGGAGGACCTGTAGAGATAAATCAGCAGAAACGGCAAGATGTTGTGTGGATGGATATTAAGCACAAAGTGCATAATGACTAATTTACTCTAATAAACGGCACACTGACAGATACCATAAATGTTTACTTAATATGGTTTTATGCCTGTGAAGCCTTTTAAAACTTTGTATGTGATACTGGGCTATACAAATAAAACTGAACTAAACTGAACTGAAAGGACTTATTTGAAAAATAGCCCCCTAAAAAACCACAAGATAAGAGGTTTGTCATACGTTGTGCTTGGCGAGCTCTATCTCGATGGCTTTGGGGTCTCCTCCAGCATTTTTCTGTTCATTGAGCAGCTCCTCGGTGTGGCTCATCCAGGCCAGCAGCTCGTCCAGTGCATGCTGGAACTGCCCCAGCGCGAGAAGGCCTCCCTCCAGTTTGTGCTGGATTAATGACAGATTAAACCATTAAATTTTGCAGGGAGAGAAAACAAACTGTTTAAGCCATTGCTGAGTCTGGTTTCTAGCCCACAAGAAGCTGTAGAGGTACGTTACAATATATTTCAAAGAATGATTGCAGACCTTGTTTAAACATGATATATCCACCTAAACAATATAGCCATTCCTTTTTAAATTTAGATATTAGTGCCAACATTTTTGTTTTCTTATATAGCTTGCACTGTCGGTGTAAAGCTCTCCTTCTGCTTCTTTCACTCTTCTGACCTGCCGACTGATGATCTTCTCATCCAGGTTGTCCCAAAGCATTTTGAGTTCAGACATCGGCTCCTGGATGGCGGAGCGGTCAGCCTCCTCTGTCACCTTCTTCAGCAGGAGGCCGGCCTGGTGGTTCAGACGCTCCATCTCAATCTGTAGCTGGTACGCTTCTCCTTTGAACTCCTGGCAACCCAGCACATGCAGCGGTACACCCAATCAGTCAACAGAAGAAAGGACGCACAGACAATACCAGCTTTGTGTTTTCAGGACAAGATTTGTCTTATTGTACATCAAAGTAAATCCGGCTACTTTATGAAGCCATTTTCTTAGTGCTTTTGTACTAACACAAAGCAGACCATGAATCGAGAACTCAGCATAAACACAGCTGGTGTTTGACACAGCTGCTCTAACATCAAGGAGTCAAGTTAAAAGAATTGAAAAGTCTGAGAATAGCTATAACAAATATAATATTTCTGTTTTTGTGAATGAGTTTTGATCTAAAAAATAACAAATCTACAAGACTGTACCTTGAGTTCCACAATCTGCTGCTTGACGGTTTCCAGATCCGTGCCCACAGGTGACATTGAATCCAGCTTGCTCTCCAGAATATCCACCCAGTCAAACATACCCTGCATACAAGGTTGGAAACCATTGTTAGTGAGAGAACAAAGCTAGGTGGACAGGGAGTCAAGTTTCAAACTGAGTTTCAAGTTATGCCCTGAATCTTACAGTTGGTCTGTATGGCTGATAAATTAGAAAAATATACACAAAGAAAATGAAAAAAAAACAAGCCCTGAGGTTACATGCCAATGTGCTGAAGAAGTGCAAAGAGGAGATTAAAACTTGTGTAAAAGAATCCTTCCTCACCGTGAAACTTTCTTTCACACTAGTCAATGTTTGAGCCAAATATATCACGACCACGCTCTCATGAGATGTTATATCAACTGTTAGATCAACTCCATGGTAATATGTGGTTTCATCAGAGGGCCTCGGAAACTCCCTGGCTTACTATATCTGTTAAATATCAAACATCTCGTGATGAACAAGTGCTTGTTTATTGTGTAGCTTGATATTAAGTATTTACCCCTTAAAGACGACATTCCCTCTTAATCTGACACCTCTATATATATATTAACAAAGATGTGGTTTGATGACCCTTAGAACAGTTTCCAGGTTTTTCCAAGGATAGCCACACAGGCAGAGACAACCCTCATTAACTTCTGATGTATGCCCAGTGTTTTGTTCTATAAGCAGGCCTGATATATGAGAGAAACCCCACGTCAATAAAAGAGCTTCAAGGGTTACTCCTAGGCTTCCAAAAGATCACATCAAATAAAATTAAAAACCACGAGAACCGTGACTGGGAAGTTTTGGAAAAGGTCTGCTGTTTCAAAACTTTTTAAATATTCTAAACCCTTTAATTTTCTTATTGTGTTGCTCTTGAAGCCGTGATCAAAGTACCTGCAGGCCATCTTGAAACTGCACAGCAGCTTGCATGGCTTCTTCCAGTCTCTCTCCTCTTTCCTTCCACGTCTTATTGAGATTCTCCCACGCTGTATTCACCTGAAAAAGTAACACAAATATTTTAGCATGATTATCTTGTAGGCAAAACCTCTAGAGTGAGTGCTTTTCAGTGAAGTCTATTACTTCATCCAGGCTCTTCTTTATCACAGGTTTATCAGGTTCCCCGCAGGCAGTCATGAGCTCTGCACCCTGGTTTCGAACCCCATCGAGTTCCTCCTGCAGCCCATCAATCTCCTCCTTAAATCCCTGTATGGATGCATTGTTTTTTTATTATTTAATAATCAAAGTGCACCACCTCTCTTAATTATCCATTTGTTAATGATCAAAAGTAATAGGTTTTTTATTTACCTCCACAAATTCCTGCTGCTGTTTGACGACTGAAGGATCGACTCCGGGCTCCTCCAGCTCCCTCAGCAGGTCGTGGCTGTCTTTAATGGTGACGATGAGGGCGGTGTGGTCACACCAGAACTTGTCTGCGAGGTCCATCACATCCAGCAGCTTCGTCTCCCGCTCTTCCACCAATGCCTGGATGTCGTTCCACAGGAAAACCATGCGGTCCAGTTTGTCTTGCACAGCTTGTACAGAGAAAAAGTCACAATTAGGAGGAATACAAAATAAGGCAAAGAGAAATCTTCCACGTTTACAGCAACATTTACAGCAACATTTACAGCGGGAAACTTGGACTTTTTCTTGATTCGTTATTTATCCTGAAAAAGGAAATACATAAAAGCTACATGCACCTGGAGAAAAGCTTGATGTTTGATAAATAATAATAAATGGATAAAAGATGATTGAAAGCATATCTATACCATACCTTTGGCAGACAGGTCCTTGTCTGTCCCTTCGGATCGTGCGATCATCTCTTCACCTCGTTGCTTCAGTGTCTCATAAGACGGCTGCAGCTTCTCCAAATCCACAGAGACCGTCTTATTTTCAGTAATCTGCTCCTTGATCTTGTCCACCTCCACTGAGATGGATGGAGGCTGGTGGAGGCGTTCAGCGATCCGTTCCAGGGATTCAAGCATGGGATCGATTTTATCATGGAACTGGAAAAGGAGGAAAGGAAACACACCAGTTTGCATATATAATTTATATCATAGGTTTTTATTATGGAAAGTTACCTTGAAACAAGAACACATCTGTATAATTATGTTTTACTTTGACAAATTTGCACATATTGAAAAATTTCAAAGCTACTCATCTAACTGAATAGACAATTAACAGCCAAGGTAATGTTGATGTTTATGTTTGATTAATTGTTTTAGCCAAAATAAAATTAAAAAATAAAGAAAATAAATTCAGTTCTGTTTTATTTTCTTTTTTTCTTTTTAGATTGGCTCGAAAGTACTGTGAAGTACATTCTGCAGTATCATTTATCATAAAGTTTAAGATGGTAAAACGTGGTTATCATATAAAAACAACTGTGATGTAGCAAACTATGACCACCATTTGCACCAGATATCACTATGATCAACTTAATTATTTCCAATAATCATATATTATCAAATAATCAAACCTAATAAACAGCTACTGCTTACCTGAGTGGATTTGGAGATGGCTTCATCCAAAGTGGCAGCTCTCTGCTTGACATCAGCTTTCAGTTTGGTGTAAAGTTGGTCAGTGGCTGTGTATTTCTCTCTGATGGGCTCACCCTCCACTGGGCTGAGCTCAAGTAACTGAGGACCAGTTTTATTCATCTTGTCAATATGGGGCTTGTGCTCTGCAATCAGTTCCCGCATTTGCTAGAGAGGATGTGACATGATCAGTTTAGTTTTTAATCATCTGACTAAATGTTTTGTGTTGAGCATCAGCACACATTGGCTGCTTACCCTGAGGTCCTCTTGTTGCTGCCTGAGCGTGTCGTACTCGATGGCAGGCGGGGGTAACTGGCTGAAGGTGCTTAAAGTTTCCTGAAGCCATGGCCCCAGCTCCTCATAGGTCTCCCAGAACTGAGTGGCAAGAGACTGGGCTCGCTCAAGCTGCAGACAGCGCTCAGAATTCAGCTGGCTGACGACACCATACTTCTCGAGGAGAGTCTGTGTCTTGGCCTGATTGAAACCCAAGAAGAATCATTTTGAAATTTCTGTCCATTTTCTTACGAAAAATGTCTGAAATTTGAAATAAATTTTCTTACCTTTAAGATTTCCTTCTCCTCTGGGTTTTTGCTGGTCATGATGGCCTTTCCTGTTTTCACAATCTCATCTACAGCATCTTTGTGTCTCATGATGTCCATGGAGAAAATCTGTAAAACCAGTAGAGTGAGTTTGGCTGTATGTCAACAAAAGAAACCACTGTGTTTACTCTAATTTGTTTAAATGGAGATCTATGCACACACACACACACGCACACACACACACACACGGCTAACCTTCTGTGCTTGGAGCTGAGCTGTGGTTTGGTCCTGCTCCAGCCTGATCTCACCCATCGATAGCAGTTTCCTCTCAGCGTCAGTCAGCCAGGAGAGTTCATTGTCTGCGGCCTGTTCAAACTGGAAACAAGAAAACAAGAGATAAATTTTAAAAAGAGAGAGACAGTCGAATGAGAATAAAAGCCGGTGCGTTAAGTTATCTGGTTTACCTGTTGTGACTTGAGTATGTCAGCATTGATCTGGTCGACCTTCTGGGTCAAAGTGTCATAGGCAGCTCTGTACCTCTCATTATCCTCAGACACAAGTTTGTCCAAACTCTCACGAGTGTGCCAGGGGACCAAATCCAAGAGTGAACTGCTCAACTCATTCAGCTGGTCCAACACTGGTTTTTGGTCTTTGATCTCTTTCAACATGGCCTGGACAGAAAGCACCAGTTCATAAGTAATAAATGCATTGCTGCATTGTTCAAATACAATTACAAAGTTTTGCACAAAATTGTAGAAATCATTACCTTTTGCCTGCTTTGTGAATGAATCAGCTGCTCGCCGACTGGCTCCTGATGGGCAAAGCTTTTAATCTCAGCCTCTGCTTTCTCTAGCCATGAGCTCAGATCCGTGTGAGTATGCTGCAGCTTGGAAGACAGACTCAAAACCTGCTCCAGTGTCTTTAAAACACTGTCACTCATAGAGTTTATCTCAGCATATTTTGTTTTTATTCCATCCAGTTTGCCTTGGATAACGATCACCTCATCACCTACAGACATAAAGTAAATAATAATGTTCACTGTCATATGCTTCTTTTGTTCTAATACAGAGATACCTTATGCTAACATTTCCTGCTAGCTGAACTCAGGGCCAAAATTCATGAGCTTAATGGAAAAGAATAAGCATCTGTCCTACACAATGTTGTCATTTACAATCTGCATATTAAATTTATAGCTACATACATCTAGCTGAAGGTTAGCTTAGCTAATCACAAAGGCTGCAAACATAGAAGGAGTTTTCTTTCATTGTATTTGTCCTGTACTATGCAAATCAGAGAACAGGGGTTTTATCCATAACCTTAAGTTCACCTGCCCCTGTCCAAAAGTAACAAAGCTTGCTTATTTGCACAACCAGGGCTCTCTTATTGCTACAAAATATATATTCATATGGAGGTATATATTAAATAGATGGTGGCTAGCAGCTACCGTGTTTTGGGCGTTTCTGTTATGCTAAGCTAAGCTAACTGGCTGTTGGCAATAAATAAATATTCATCCCATTGGACAGACAGGTGTTATCTCACCATCATCAAAAAATTAGAAATCTATTTCTCTAAAGAAGTTCATAGATGTGAAAACAACGTAATTCATGCAAAAACTCCCTGCTCAATAAAAAGGGCAATAAACCTTATGATGAGTAGTACAGAGACAGAACTGTTTGCCACACTGATAAATGAAGACATGCCTGTTGTTTGCTTCAGTAGCTCCACCCCATTGGAGATGGCTTGGTCAACATTCTTCTTCCTTAAGCCAATATCACTTTGCAGTGCCTGAAAAGAAAAAACGAGACTTCAGAGAGTCACTGAGAGTAACAAGAAATGTTCCTATGGTGACACACAAAAGAGCAAAATAAACTGAAACATGATTGATGCAACTTAAATGAAAGGGCTACAAAATGTGTGGCCTGAGGAGGAGTGTATACCCGTTGGTCTGCCAGCTGCTTTTCAAGAACCTCTAGTCTGTAGTCTTCCACCGACACTTCACTCAGCCTCGTGTGTACCTCATTGAGCCAGTTCATGAGAGCCACTTCATCCTCTCCAAACAGCTGGGCATTTGCCAGAGCTTGTTGAAGCATCTCAGCTTTCCTCCTGCATCGCTCCTGGAGCTCTATGTAACTGGCCTGAGTGGTGTCCAGTTTAGACTGAACAAACTCCTTATCGTCCACTGAGCTCACAGTTTTGAGCATTTGGCCAAGATTGACAGCCTGAAACAGGTCTTTACTGTGATTCATAATCTCCTCCTCTAATGCCTGGCGGCAGGGGATGGGAAATGGGCCAAGAAAATATGACAAACAAAAAACAAACACGTGATAAAAAATATTCAACTGAAATTTAGAAAGATGAATGGGAAATAATGAGAAGCGCGAACTTAAAGTAACAAGCAAAATGAATAAAACTGAAGTGAACTTAACTGATAGTTTAAAAAAAAGCATGAAAACAAATGGAAATGATGAAAAATGATGGATATTACCTTGTGCTGAGATATCTGATCTTCCAGCTTAGAAGTCTCAGTGCCTATTGGCTCAGAGTTGGTGAGGTGTTTCTCTGTGGCTGACAGCCACTCGCTCAGGGGCTCCAGAGTCTCATGGAACTGCTGAGTCACCACTAAGATGCTCTCTAGTTGTTTGTGCCTGGAGATTGAAATCATACCAACCAACAGACTTACTCCTACTGGTCATTAGAAAGAATGCACCCTCATTTTTAAATATTGATGATCCATCCATCTTTTATATGCAGTCTATGGTTTTACATTGCAGTGTTTATACTAACCTGTTTTCAGCCTTCTTGAGAAGCGTGTCCCACCTCTGTCCCAGGCATTCAATCTCTTTTGCCACTTTCTCCTTATCCACAGACTCTGCCAGTTCAGCAACCTTCCCTCCCTCCTTTTTTATCAGCTCCACTGTCGGCTTTCGGTCGTCCAGCAGTCTCTGTAAGAGCTGTCAAAGGCAAACAAAGAAAGCGAGTGATTGGGTGCCTTTTCATTGCTTTATCTTGAAAAAAACAGTAAATTTACCCAACAAAAATGAAGCGCTCTTTAAACACAAAGCTTTGTGTCCCACACTTGTTTTTAACAATTAATGCCAATTAAATAAAATTAATGGCGGGGCCATTGTTAAGCAAACATGAAGTCTTGAAGTGCTAACATTAAAACAGACTTCATGGTGTTTTCTCTTTGTGTGAATCTGTGATTGCACCACTGGCTTACCTTCTGCTCTTGTATCTGTGCCTTCACCACTTTGAACTCAGCAGACGGAGGTTTTTGATTGGCCACAAGCTCCTCCGTGTCAGTCAACCAGCTGAGTAGGGACTCCAGAGCATCCTGGAACTGGCCACAGTGCAAGAGGGCTTCGTGCAGCTGGGCTGAACGCTCAGCAATCTGCAGACCAAATGGTAAATATAGATGTCACCTGTTTTAAGGGCCAAGGTCAAGTCTTTATATTTTCACAACAGAAAAAAAACACAAACACGTGTAACCTTTTTGTTGAGGGTATTCCACTTAGAGTTGACACCTTCCAAGTCGTCCTCGAGTTTCTTAGTGCTGGTGCCTTTAGCAGCATTCTGGATCAGACCCTGCCCGAGGGAATTGATGTCTTGAAGCTGGTTCTGCAGTGGATCAATGTCCTCTTTCTGAAAAGCCTAAATAGACATGGAACAAATCATAATGAATATTTTAGAATTGCTTAAAATACAATGTCATTAATCTTCAGGACATTATTTCTTGTGGCCTTGAAAAATCACATTCATACAAATCCAATTAAACTTGCATTATGTGTATGGAAAGAACAGATATTTCCATGAATTCATTCTACAAATCTGGAATTTGAGAAGGTGAATTACAATAACGTCCTGTTTTATAAATTAGTTCAAAAAAAGCTAAAAAAAGACACACATAAAAATTCATAAATTCAGTGCATAATGCCAGAAAGTTATTTCATTATTCATGTCCAGAGACTACAATCGCCACATCAAGACTTTAGGTTAACTTTTAAAAATCCAGCTAACAAAATCAACTGTTTAACCAGTTAAGGAGTCATCAGCTTGGTTAATGGTTAAATCCCAGCTGTACACAATCACGCAGACAGACTTCCAGTCTGGCTGCTGAGAAAAAACCTAATTCTCCCATCGTGTAATCAGATATGTAAGACAAACACCAATCCATCATCCATGAAAAACGTATCTAAAGAGATGCATAATAGTGGTCAAAAGTTCAGAAATGGAGGGAGAAACTATTTTTGGCCACCTGTGGGGTCAATAAGCCCATAGGGTCCATTTCGGGGCACGCAGCAATGGCATTCAGTAAAGCCTCGATCTCTTGCTCCCCTGCGTGCTGGAATGTCTGTATACTTTTCGGCAGACAGGCTTCCAGTGACTGCAGAAACTCCTCCAGCTCCTCCATGCTGTATTTGGATGCCCCTTGTTGCACAGTACGGGGTTGTGTTTGCTGGCAGCTCTCCGTGGGTAGAGTTACAGAGTTTCCGTAAGTCTCAGGCTGTGTCACTACCACACTAACCAACTCACAGTCATCCTGAGATGACACATCCTCTAACAGTTCAGCAGTGGATAGCTCATCATAGTCTGTTAAAGTCCTGGAACGCCATCCAGAGGTGTCATTTTGAGCTCTAGAGGCTGACCCTGAAGATGACCTCCCTGTGGAGGACTTATAATCTCCATTGCTTAGGTTATCCCTTTCATTAACCTTGATCCCACAGGATTCTGTCCCCTGAACCAAGCTGCTACTGTGGTAAAGAGATCGGTTGTCCCTCACAGGCGAGAAAGGAAAGTCCTCCTGCCCTGAGCTGAGCGATCGCCCTGTTTTCAGGTCCCCAGACACATGCATTGCCTCGGAAGATGAGAAGCTTCTTGTACCGGGGCCTGTTCTTATGTGGGATCTACGACCATGTCGCTCCCTCTCCACAGTAGGGCTGTACAAACCCGAGTCCTCTTCAGATGTCAGCGAGCTGGTCCTACTCTGTCCTCTCTTGCCATTGATCAGGCCAGGCCTCTCCGCACTACCAGAGCTCACTGTTCCACTGCGGCTTGCGTATTCGCCCAAATTAGTGGGGGCAAAAGTCCGCCATGACCGCCGATGATGACCGCCATGGTCCTTTTTCTCTCCTCCCTGCAGACGTGACTTCGACATTACTGTGTCGTTCACCCTAATAACGTCCCCATTCAGCTTAAGTCCATCAAAGACGGCACGCTCATCTAGCGTGACAGGTTTTCTGGTTTGGATCTCAAATGAGCTAGAAGGAGTGAGAGCTCCATTTCCACACAGGCTGCTGAGGTCTAACGTGCGATGGGTGTAAGGGAGGTTGCCTGTGAAGTGACGGGAAGAAAGACTACCTTTAGAGCCCGAGTCTATTTGCTCATTGAGCCGGACGGTGTCATAAATGGATCTCTGGGGCACATAGCAGTCATCAATGTTCATATCCTCCTCCTCCCCCTTCCCCACACAGGAAGGGTTTTGTCTGAGGCAATCTGGTCTGCTCAGAGGCTTGCCCATGCTAAAACAATTGTCACAGCTTACAACAAAGAAATTATAAAGGAGGTATTGAAATCCTTTGAGGTATAAATTTAGTGTATGCTGAGTAGTTTAAAAAGAAGCCAACATGTGGTCAACTTACACGAGAAGTAACTGTGTGCAAAATAAGACTGTTTGTCCTCTCTTAAATGAGAAGTTAACAACTGAATATAAAACATTTCAACGATTTTTTAAATAAAATATTCTCTCAAATTACAAATTAAGCTACAAATAAGATGATCAATCCTCAAAACAAAAGGCTTCGGATATACAAAAATATTCAAACAATATCTCCCAAAAATGCTCGGACTGTAAACCAACTTTATATTCCATAAAAGGAATGAAAGTTCAGTCTTTCAATAAAGTCACCTATTCCAAAAATATATTCCTCTGGGCTCTTCTCCAAGTATTGCCAAATACATAATTACTATTCCTCTGGTAGAAAGTGCTTCCTTTTTCCTGAAATCCTTACAACATCCACGTAAACTGCAGGAAAATCCTCAGTGCAAAGTGAAAATATCCAGAAACAAATCCAGCAGGCTCCACTACAAACTGCAGGCAGTTCTGAGGAGAGCTGGTACTCCTAGATAAACAAAAAAGCCTGCCCTTCCTCTCCCATCGCTCCCCTCGCACTGACAGACACTCTCCTGGCAGAGGGTTTCATGCCCCGCCCCCGCTCATTATTCAGACAACATCTGCCACAACTCCTTTTGTGCTCTGAGCTGCTCCGGCACATGTTGATTGGTGGACACATGACCCTTTTTTTCCCCCTGTTTAATTCCCCCTTATGTCCGCACGGCCCATATGACTTCACTTCTAACCCATCGTTTGCATCATGACACATACTCTCACTTTTCCCTTTTTTTTCCTCCTTCAGCGACTGAGGGAATGAGAAGGGGAAGCAGTACGCACCAGCTCTCACTGTGATGACATCACACTACGCTGAAACACACACACATTTTTTTTTTTTCCGTCTTTTCTCGCTTTGCCCTCTGCTTTCTTCTCGTGGACGGTTGCTGTGGACCCCGCAGATATTCTTAATTACAGTGGAATGCTGAGGGAGGCACAGGTCCCAGGTAATTTAACACCAACGGCTCTGCCAAGTGCATGAAGAGACTTTTTATGTCCACTGACCGGGGGTAGGAGAAGAAAGCAGGATAGAGAGGAGATAATGAAAAGAGTTTATTTTTGTTTCCTGGATCGTCAGCAGCGCAGCAGCTCAGCGTGAATTTCAACAACCCAAACCACGGTTTCCAGTTCTGCATGCTTGAGCAGAGACGGAAAGAGGAAGATGTTAGGGATAAAAAAGCAGAATTTTAAAGCGAGCGTGTGTGAAGCCGGGACAAGTCTGAAAATTTGAATATATGAATACCAATTATTTTTCCTTTTCAGCTGCTACAGGTCTCTTTGTCACTCTTTGTAAGTTACATGTAACTTGGCGACCTGGCAAACTTTTCATAAATTGTGAACACTACATTTTATTTAAGCACTAAAGGCCAAAAGTAGAGGGCACTAAAGGTTGAAGAGGTTGTTTGTTTGTTTTTAAATTGAGTAAAGCTCTTTTAGTATCACCAAAGATGATCAAACATTAGTTAGAGTGCATGTAGTGTGTGTTCGAGGGAGTGTGTACACTCCCTACAAGGATTACCAAATCTCAGTCTTTGCTTTCCTTTTGTCTCTATCGAGTTGTTACTTTTAATAAAATTAGAAGGACCTGAAACCTATATAGGTTAACTTATCACAAAAAAGATGTCATGATAATTTACTATAGCTTAAGATGACACACTGGCCAAAATCAAGTAATTTTACTATCATTAAAGACAAATATTTAAAGCTAAAGTCTTGCCATTTTTGCTTTAAAAGTCTTGTCATGACCACCTCAGTTTTTCTCTGAGCAAGATGACACTCTCATATTTAGATATGAAGTCAGCTGATCACCTGGAGAACAAGAGGCCTGAAACAACATTTCACTCATACTCACTGCTTTCACACTACATGGGTCTTTTTTTAAAATCCTATTGCATCTAAACTTTATGTCTGCTCTCTCCAACACTAGAAACTTTAATGAGTAAAAACTCAACATAACAACTCCATTACACCGTTCGGCTGGCCCATAGGGGTTTCATGTTTCACATTAATAATCATTTCTCATGACTTTGTGAATAATGAATAATGTGGCTCCAGTGACACTTTTTCACAACTATCATCACCTTCAATGAGCTGGAGTAGCTACAGTGTGATTCAGACGGTAGAAATTTGTCTTGACTTGCAAGAGACACTGATGTAATGTCTCAACAGGGAGAAAAAGTTGCCACACCAGCCCCCCGCCCGTACAGTTGAGTCACTAAAACATGACCTTGGGTGCACATAAAGATACACGGGGGCTTCCAAGCTCCTACACAACTCACGGGAAAACAACAGCAAACACATGAAGTCGAAGACGTCTCATTGGAAACTTGACCTAAAATGGTAACAGCACATGAAAGAAAGGAATCCAAGCGCTGTCTTTCTCTGTTTATTTCTTGCTCACTAGCTGCCAATAAAGTCCACTTAACCAACAGCAAAAAATAGCCTGATTCACTGGATATAAAAAAGAAGATGACACAATTATCCAGACTGCTGCTAAATAAAGAAACAACTTCAGGTCCAACACTGATTTGCTGTCCTGGACCATTCCCCCCCTGATATTGTTACAAATGAGTGTAAAGAGGATTTTCCGCTGACAGCTGAGGCCGTGTATGCCCTCTAAACGCAGAGTGGCAATAAGACAAAGACTGGGGGGGTGAATCACCGTGACAATGCTGCTTAGCAACAACTTGAATCAATCACTTTGTTAATAGCTACCCTGCAAGCTCTTTAAACCAAACTCCACACTAGAAGCAGGCACCTCCGACCTTGCTACCCCAATGATATTTTAATACAAGCATCCCTTGTGGGGGTTGGACGCTCCCCTGTTCGAGTGCAGCACCCCATTAATTGAGAAAAAACAATCCCTTGACCTACATACTAGGACAGATCTGTGTGGTTTGCCTATACACAGCTGTTTACATTGTTTTGGGGTTTTTTGGTAAATACTAATACTATAAATAAAGAAGGCCTTAATCATTGCACCTCTACAGTAAATATAGGTTAATCTGCTTTTGAATCCACAGGAATTTAGGAGCTTTTAGAATATTTTGCATCTGTCTGTGAATCTTAGTACTGGCTAACCCATGTTTGATCCCTAAGTGATATCAGCAAAGGTACCCACAATTTTGCTAACAATGTGTGAGAGGAAGATTAATTTGAAAACAAACCATTATGTCTGTAAAACTGCCAATATGCTTAAAGGCCCTACAATAACACAGCCAACACGCTTAAGTCTATCAATTTTACAAACTGAATCCAAAAATTACAGGCAAAAGTTGAAATCAAGAATTTATAGCCTTTGGGATTAAAGTGTTCATTGGCACAGGCTGTAATTACATAGCAGCTAGTTTAAATAATCAAGCTATGTTTTACTTTTCAAAGATAATCAAGGTGATTTAATTATGTAGTCAATAAAACAGTTGATGGAAAATAGAGGCTGTCCAGATTAGGTATATATAACAAAGATGAATGGATATGACTTATGACTTAGGGAAAACAGCAAGCGTTTTACAAGCTTATTGGGCTGACCTCACTGTTAATGTCTGATGGCTGTGGGGCTAAAACTTGTTTCATATTCTGTAGTGGAGGCATTACAGAAAAATACCTAATGGCTCTATATGATACACTACATTTAGCATTTAAAAATGCTTCACCAATTTTAATGGATACTTAACCGAGCACAAATACTATATTATTCAGGGGATTTTAAAAAAGGACAGCAATGTCTTTACCAACAGGGGTCAAAATAACAGACATCGACTTCGAGCTTAGAGCTGCAGATGATCAGGTTGCAATGGTTTGGAACAACTATATCCGTGTTAAGAGAGCAAGATGCAGGCTCAGCATCATCATAAAATCAAGCAACACCCTGCTGGCAGCCACCTGGCTATGACGGCCCTTCCCTTTTGCCCCATCATTGCATATGGAGCCCTAGCTCTTTTGTTGACACCAGATGCCCCAAATGAACCAGGAGTCCCCAGAGGGTTGTGTGCTCAGTGTGCTGGTATAATTTTCTCCTGTGCAAGGTTCTGTGGGTAGATAGCATGTATTTGTAGGTTTTAAAAGTTTTGAAAAAAAAAAACCTAACGAATTCCAGATTTAGGCTTAAAATGAAAGCAGGATTCCAATTAAATTAAATTAAATCTATATAGATCACAACTACGGTTCCCTCAAAGTGCTCTATATTGTAAGGTAAAGACCTTAGAATAACTAAGAAAACCACAATGAGACGATCCTGGCGACAGTGGAAACAAAAAACTCCCCTTTACAGGAAAAACCCTCCAGCAAAAAAATAGATAATTCTTAACTCATTTTTTTTGTAAAGCACTTAAATCCACTATTGAAAAATGAAAATTTTTACTTTAATGCTTAAAAATTAATTTTAGCAGCAATATCAGATATATTATATATATTGTTATAGATATTGTGGAATTTATTATATTATATTCAGTGTTCCTAGAAATTACTTTGAAAATATTAAGCTTTAATTTTATTTTAGAGGGCTTACATCCAAAACAAAATCATTAGAGTACAAACTGACAAAAACACAGCACTCATAATAAGATATTAAATGTCTACTGCTTTTCCACAAGTAAAAAGTGAATGAAAGGCACAAAAATAAAGATTTTTTTTATGATCATAGGAAATTACTGACTTTTGAAATAAGCTAGATGTACGAGGAGGTATAAAGTTCCTTACAACAATGATCATCAGCTTTACCACTGTAGCAACTCTGATCCCTCGAAATCACAAACCAAAAAGGTGCAGATATACTGTGGTTTAATGTGTTAAAAAATGCCATATTATCAGGCAAAAAAATGAAAATAAAGCCTCAGATCAGGACAAACATACCTTGAAAGCCTCCAGCTGCTGGTTGAGCACTTCTGTCTCCATGCCGACCGGCTCCTGGGATGCCTCCTTGTCCACAGCTCTGCAGAGTTTATCTTCCATTTGATTTACTTTACCATACAGCTCCTCTAGCTTTGTGAGAGTACTCTGCACCTGGACCTCTCTTCCTTTGGCTCTGTCTAACAGTTTGCCACACTGCTTACTCAGAGCATCCAGATCTCTCTTCAGGCCCAGAAGGTCAGGTGAGGGTTCAGACTCTAACATCTTCTTACAACTGTCTCCAGCATTGGCTGTGTTAGCCATCAGCTCTCGCAGCTTAGCCACAAAACTCTGAATGCTGTCCTGCTGTTCTTTAAGAGTGTCCAAATTGAGATCCACTGGGGACATGCTGTCCAGCTCATCGTCCAACTCTGTGAACTGTGCAAACATCTCGCGGATGTTGTTTTGGAACTGTCCGATACCCTGCAGTTTACCCTCCAATGCTTGACACGTCTCCTCCAGTTTCTTATTAAGGTTGCCGTAGTCTTTTTCTATGCTGTCTGCCTGTAGTAAGAGGTCTGTCACTCCTTCAGCATCTGGGACATCCACCACAAGGTCCTTGGCCAAGGCCTTCATGTGCTCTACTTGATTCTGCACAGCCTCTAAACTCTTGTGTTGGGCTTTCATGTTGGTTAGGCTCTTGTTGCTGTGCGCCTGAACTCCCTGTGTTTCATAGGCATCCACTTGCTTCTTAGCTCCCTCAAGCTGAGTCTTTGCCTCTTTGCACGCATCATTAAATTCCTTTACTGTGTGCGAGATCTTCTCTAAAGATTCCCTTTTGCTCTGCAGACTTTCCACTATATTGTCTACTCTTTTACCAGTGCTAGCCTTCTCTTCTTTTATAGCGTCGGTGTCTGTGTTGGCCACCTCAAGAAGGCTATCTGCAGCTGCGTTGAGCTGCTCCACCAACCCTCTGTGCTTATCAACATCCTTCTGGAGAGCTTTCAACTGAGAAATGGAAGTCTCCACAGCAGCAGGATCAACGGTGAGCTTGACTCGGCCCTCGTTAGCCTCACACTCCTGAATCCAAGAGTTAAGCTTCTCTGCATGCTCCTGATACTTGAGTGATCTCATCAGAGCAGTTTGGAGTTTGTCAGCCTGCTCTGCGGAGCTCTTCTTCACTTCTTCCCAGTTGGATGAGAGGGTAGTGAGCTGACCTTGTAGTGCTAACTTCTCCGCACCATCAATGTTGTGCAGAAGCATCTCTCCCTCTCCAATGATTGTATTAAAAGCTTTTTCATGTTCACTGAGAGCCTTCTGGAGTTTACTGTGCTCCTCTACAGTTTGTTGCAGAACCTCCACTTTGGCAGAGATGGGTTTGGGCTTCGATTGGTCCTGGAGCTTCTCACCCAGCCATGACTGTAAATCTTTGGAAGTCTGATGAAACTGCTGAGAACTGGCAAAGGTGGAGTTTAACTGTTCAATTCTTTTTGCTGGAACAGAGAAATATGGGAAACATATTCAGTAAGTTGATCAACACCAGCGATAAAGTGAGTTTTATACAACATAACCAAACAGTTTTTAATTTTCAGGACACTAATTTATCCAGTGGGGAAATATACAGGTTCAGTAACTTATCACAAAAATGAGTGGGTTAGTTATGAAGTCTAACCTGCTTTCTCTTCCAACTGCTTAAAAGGCTTGCAAACACTCTCCAGCTGCCTTGCGAGGTCTGCTTTGAGGTAGTCCTCAGTCACCATCGCCGTGAGCTCTTCATTGATGGCCTCAGCCTCCTTCAGCTTCTTCTTCTCCTCTCGCAGCTGAGCCGAGATGTTCTGGGCATCCTCCAACTGCTTCTTCACAGCATCAGGTTGCGTGCTGAGGCCCTGATGGTTTGTGAGCTGACTCTCCAGCTGAGTGGCAGTGTTACTGAGGCTCCTCAGTAACTCCTGAAACTTCCCGGTTTTCACCACTGCCTGATCAATATGGCTGTCTCGCTGGTCCAGCTGTCCTGTGAGGCCTGCCCACTTCTGAGTGACTGCAGCAAGCTGCTCCTTCACCAGCTTCCCACTTGAAGGGTCCTGATCGCCTGATGAGCTTAGGATGGCGGAGGCAGCTTCCTCGAGTTGTTCATATTGAGGTTTGCGGCTCTTAAACTCATTCTGGAGGATCTGGGGGATAAAGAAAGAATATCGGATGACGATGAGCACACCTTAAGAAATCCTCAGGAAATGCTTAGTGAAAATGAGTCAAAGGTGCCATTCTAACCTGGACTTGTTGCTTCTGCATTTTAAGCATGTTC
This sequence comes from Oreochromis niloticus, assembly GCF_001858045.2. Lineage (NCBI taxonomy): Eukaryota > Metazoa > Chordata > Actinopteri > Cichliformes > Cichlidae > Oreochromis > Oreochromis niloticus. The sequence continues at coordinate 19,914,229 of NC_031978.2, forward strand.
GGGTCTATGGAGAGGGGTCCAAGGACACTCATCATCAGCTCCTTCTCTGAAAGCCACTGACCAAGCTGCTGCTCCGTTGTTTGGAAGATGTCCAGATTCTTATTGGACTGCTCCAGGTGCTGCTTCCTCTCCTCAACAGAGCCACTGATGTCTGCCCAGGCAGCATCTGAACAGGAGGACAGAACAATCACACCAATGTCGATTAGTCAGCACAACAGCACCTTTATGTCCTCTGTCCCACTGTTTTCTCCTAGCAAGCCTCCCACCTATTCACAACCTGGCACAACACATGTGTTAATTTAACCAGTGTACCGGGGGAAGGGACTGAGGTAGGCTCACATTTTGATAAATGAATTTATGATATGCAGCATTAGAAGTCAACATAGACACATAGACATAAACAACACGGGGCCATTTGATGCCATGGACCATACCTATTTCTGCCAACATCTGCTTCCATTTCGCTGCCTCGGGTGAGTTTGGATGAGTCTTAATCAAGTCGAGGAGCTTCTCTCTGAGCTTTTGAAGCGCCTCCTGTTTTTGCTTCATGTTATCTTCAAATGCCTGAAAGAGCAAAACAAATCATAAATACCTAATGATTTCTTTTAAGATTGTCCAATGACTATCTTATCCACAGTGAGAACCACATGCAGTTTTGTTATATAATTAAATGTAACACTCCACGTGGAGAGCAGCAACACTTTTTGTACCTTCTGCTGTTCAAGCTGTGTTTTCACTGAGTCTTTCTCTGTGGCTGCACTGTTCCAGGACTGTGCGGTCTTTTTCATGTCCTTCAGCCACAGCATCATGTCATCTGTCTCCTTCTGGGCCTCTTTCACCTCCTGCAACAAACTACTCAGCTGTGCTGAGCGATTCTTCAGCGTTTCTCCGAGGTCCGTGTACCCCTCATTGATGGAAGACATGTTCTGCTGAATAACCATCAGCTCTGAGGATATGAAAAATAATCTCACTGTTATAATTTTATTTTTCCAGACATTTATAGTCAGCATGAGATATTAATAATAGTAATACATTAGCAACACATATGAGGACATTTCTTATTGTCTTTTTTCTTTAACTAATAGTTGTAATCTGAAGATACTTAGAGGTTATTTACGCAGCACAGACCACACACACTCTGATGACAAAGCAGAACCCACATACACACTTCATTACCTTTGTTGGTTAGGTAGGTATGGCTTGCTGGACCATCACCATTAGTAAGAGCTGATGCAAAGACATGAAACAAAGCTTATGTTAGGAACAAGCAGATGGACCAGAAGTCATGGCACCAGATCCTTCAATGATCTTTAACAGTTAGTAATTAAACAACACTCAGAAGACAACCCAAACACTACCCATCTGATTCTGTTTTATGACTCATATACACGAGTCTATGTGTGCTGATGTTTACCCGACTTGTTGGGAGTCTTTGTCTTGGCAGGTGATGTGAGGAAAGTAATCAAGTTGCACAGCGTCGATCCTTTAGTGTTCAGGTCTTGGACGGCAGGGCCTTTGGATGTCCATTCATCTAGTAATCCCTGATAAAACATTCATTATATGTAATTTAGATAGATAGATAGATAGATAGATAGATAGATAGATAGATAGATAGATAGATAGATAGATAGATAGATAGATAGATAGATAGATAGATAATGGAAGTTATGGTGTTATAGCAGCAGGATATGAAATCAAAAATAGCACAGTCTACAATAATTAAACTACATAGTTACAGTAAAGTGCCAAAGGTACATGCTAATGTCCTTATACTATGAGAACAGTCAGAAATTGTGCAAGATAGATTCAGGATCTACTTCTGCAATCTTTTTATCTTTTCTGTGAAGAAAACGGTCTCTCTGCTGGACAGCGCACTGTTTCACTCTTATATATGTCCTCTATAGACACCAACTATTTAGCTGTCATTAGCTGGCAGAGTAAGCACATTTGGATAGTGTGGAGTTTAAGGAGACTGGGACTATAATCTACTAAAACGCAGTGACTACCTATTGCAAAACCCATGAATTCCAAACTGCTGTGTCAGGTGTAAACAGCAGTGGCTTCTGTTCCAGCACCTTAAGTGCAGTAAGATAAAACACATATAAAAATAACACTCTCTCTAAAAGATACTTTGTATTTATCTCATGACTCACGGTGACTATCTGCAGGTTGCTCTCCAGAGTTTTCTCACTGCTGCTTGGCTGATCTGCAGGTACTTTGTCATTAGCCTCCTCCAGCCACTTAGTGAGAGCGCTAGCTGCAGATCTGAACTCTCCCAGCTGGTCCTGACAAGATGACAGTTCCTCTTCCCTACAAGCAGACGTGAGGAATCAGTCAGAGCTTGCATCCATTTGGATATTCCAAACAATGCACAAATTTAAAGTTAATAAAAAGGACACAAAATTAAGTTAAAAATAGCAAAACCCTGTTCTTCCAGACTTACTTTTCTTTGATGGTATCTTTAAAGGTGCTGAAAACATTTGAGAGATTGTCCAGCTTGCTCTGAATTTGGGCTTTGTTTCCATCGGGGCTTATTTCAGACAGCTCCTTGGACAAAGTCTGCAGCTTCTCCAAATCACCAGCATATTCAGCCATCTCAGCTTTGGTGTTCTGTAGAGAAATGTCATCTGTCAGCTAATCTGTGCATGATGAAATTACATTACTGAGAAAATAGTCAAAATTTTTAAACACACCTGCATTAGCTGAGACAGTTCATTGAAAGTTTTCCCCGGGCCGTCTGTTTCGTGCAGGTCCTGTGAGCGCTTCACAACAAACTGCTGGACTTTTTCGGCTACATTCTCAAACTGCTCTACCTTTTCTTTCAGCTTCTCCACAGTAGCAATTTTTTGCCTGTGCTGATCACACGCATCAGAGAAGCGCTGGGAGAGAGAGTCCATCTTAGACTGCAGAAGCGCGGCAGCAGAGGGATCAGCCGTCTCCACAAACTTCTTCACCTTGGCTTTCATGGCTGAGATGCTGCTCTGGCGACTTGCTATGTCCTGCTCTAAAGCCTTAAAACAAAAGAAAAAGATTGAACAGTAAAGTTTTATTAGATTATTAAAATAAATATGAAGCTGGTATGAAATTTTAGCATTAGTAGAGCGCTGAAATGTTGACAAAAAAAAAAAACACATACTGCTTCTTTGCTCAGGATGCCTCCAAGAGATGCAGAGTCCAAGGTTATTTCCCTTTTTTCTTCCACACTGGCCTCAACTCCCTCCATCCATCCCATCATCTCATCCAAGCCATCCTGAACACTCATAGAGCGAGTCAGGGTGATCTGCAGCTTCTCATTTCGATCGCTTACAGACTTGGAAAGGTTGTCGTAACGCTCCACTATGTCATCTAAAACGCACGAAAACAAATCAGGTTCTGCTTAAAACAGGATCATGTCTCGCTGTCTGGAACACACCATAAGGTAAACATTTCAAACTAAGGTAGAAACATATTTGGCTTTTATGAGTTTGTTTAGGCTATAATGTTGGCAAAGGACATCCATTAGCTTTTTGGTCGAGGTAACAGCATTTTAAGTACAGGCCAAAAAACCAATAACTGGGGAAAAATGAACACAAATGATTCAAAAGCCATGAATCACACTGATAACATTTTTCTGTTGTAGTAAAGTAATGGTGAACTCTTTGTGGTATGTTGACACCAACCTAGCTTGATAAATCATGGCTTTCTTTTTTGCAGTAACACAGTGCTCGATTAGTATTTCACAGGGCAGCTGAAAATATGTAAAATTTTCCAAAACTACTTCCAAATTACTTAACTGTCTGCTGCCTTTCAAGTTACTTATTTAAAAGGTCTAAATCTGAACAGCAGGAATTTGGGTGTCCCTTCAGCCCTGAGTAGGTTTTCCAGACCATGGATTAGGCCAAGTCCCAAACTAAAAGAACAAGCAGTCCAGACTTTCATTAAAAAAGTTTATAGTCTAGGACACTAGGCTTAATGTCTGTCTGGGAAATTGAGCCATTAGGTATACAGATCATGCTGTGCAGCTGACTTTTATTTTTCTCACCTACTGTCTCCTGGATCTCATCTGGATTGCTCAGCAGGTCACCTTCAGATGTTATTAAAGACTCAGCTGTTTTACGTAAAGAATCAATAGCAGTCTGGTGCCCCATCATCTGACCTTGTAAAACCTGGAGATTAATAAATAGTGACAAGAAAGTTAAAAAAAAAACAATCCTCATAAATACGTGCTCTGTTTCTACAAAGTCTACGTTTTTTCTATAGCGCACTTGATGATAATAACCTCAGAGCGATCATGCCTGGGTTTAATATTGGTTAGTTGAATCTACCTATCTGACTTCACTATTACTCTTATAGAAGTGCTTAGAATTTCTGCAGTGATTTCAAGTCCAAGCCCAAAGTACTGTGTTTCTTGGTTGGCTCGCAGGCAGCTCTTATCTGTGCATATTTATCCTGTAAGTCACTACCTCGCTACAGAGAAATGTTGAAACTAGCTGCAGCCAAAGCCTTGACAGAGACAGCTCTGTCAGCCCAGTTCGTTATCTTCTCGTAGGAGTATGCGCACTACAAATGACCAGAGTTAAACTATTCACATGTGGGTTTGAGTTTAAACGCAGAGCTAAAAATAACTTCGTTGCACTTAAGTCAGTGGAAACACTGTATATGGCGAGGCAAGGTCTATTGCCCTTATAACCCTTATAACTGTCACGTCTAAACAAGGCTGTTCCTTCTGTCTGTGCTTGGATTGCTCCTAACTTTTAGAGTTGACGCCGAGCTGATGAAAGCTATAATGAGAATAAATAACACAAAAAATAACATAAAAAATGTCTAAAAGTATCTTTTCACATGAATTCTCTTTGGCCTCGATAACAAGGGATAACAATGAGATTAAAGAAAAAAATACCACAGGGTTGAAACAAATCTTAGCTTTTCAACACAACATTCTTGACTTGACTTTAAGCTCTTAGGCCTAATTAGTTCAGCTTTTTGGTGCGGTTCTTGCCTTGGTGTCCTCCAGCTGTTTCTGTAGCGTTTGAGGGTCAGCTGCTATGGCCTCTGATTGCTGCTTTCTCGCCTCCTCCTCTGAGCTGTTGAGCCACTTCAAAAGACCGGTGCTTGAGTCGTCATACTTTTTGTACTTGTCAACCACGTCTTTGAGGTTGTTGCCAAGCAGATTGCACTGTGACAAAAGAAAAATAGATTCACTTTGGTTGTTTAAATAAAAGAATAATAGCAAAAAATAACTGACCATAAGATCTCAATCTTGAAAAGCCATTTTCACAGTAAAGTTAACTAAAAGAGGTGCTGCAGTTTTACTTATATTTTAAAATAATATTTTCAAATCTAATTTCAATGAATGTATTCTGTTATTTATTCCACTGTAATTCTGTAACTGTAGTATTTTTCCCTTGGTTGATGTGCATTACTGTATTTTTGTACCTTTAGTGTATTTTTGATTTAAGAGTAAAAAAAAATATCTTTAAATCATAAATCATACTGCATATTGTGTATATATAAGCCCAACTAGGACAGCTCTAAACTCTCTGTGCAGCAAATCAGCTTCATGTTAAACTACATCAACCTTAACCTTATCCTTATATACATTTAAATAAAAATTTGCCATTTAAAACTTTTTTTTGGTGTTTATTTTTTATTAGGATTTATTAGGATTTTATTAGGACAGATGCTGCCACACAGTGGGAAGAATAAGCCATTACGCCCATTCTGATCAGCTGCATACTAAATACCTGTGAGTGTAGTGTTTTATATCGACTGGCTGCTGAGTCTAGTTTATCCTTGACAGCAGAACAGGTTCCTGAAGTATCCACATGCAGCAGCGGATTCTTAGCTGCCGGGTCAGCCGATCCAAACGCCTTAGCCACGTCCAGCACTTTCTGTCCCGAAATAGTGATGAAGCGAAGGTCCCCTTTGTGGGAAATCACATCCTCTGAGAAGCTTTTCTGTCGCTGAAGGTTATCACTGAGGATATTAAGGGAGCTTGCAGGCGCTCCCAGTTCCAAAATCTCTTCTTCAGCCTGGTTTAACCAGTTTTCAAACTCCTCGCAGTCATCCTGGAACTTCTTCAGCTCCTCCTGGACACACTGCACCTGCTTCATCTGCTGCTCAGCCTGAGTCAGGGACGTCTCATAGCGCTCCTTTAGCTCTTGGATGTTCTTCTGCAAAGCCTCTTTCTCCTGTGGAGACAGCACGTTGGCTTGCTTGTCAAGCATAGCCTGAGCTGACTGGGTGGCCATGATCAGATCCTGCTGCTGGGACAGAATCTCCTGGTGATGGGCCTGTGGTCACAATTATAGCAAAACATGTTATTAGTATGCCATAAAATATTTTAGACATTTTTGAGACCTTAAGTGTAGTCTTATCTATTTTTTAACGTTTTGAAAACACTCAGAGGCATTTCTTGTCTCCACCATCTCTTTAATAAATGTTATATTTCAGTTATTAAGACAGCTTAATTTTGTGAGCTGTTAGGAAAAATGGTATGAAACAGTATGAACTATTGCAAATAAATAAATAAACTGCAACAAACTAGCTATACCTTGAGCCTTTGGTACTGCTTATCAAGATTCGGGGATTCATTGTTCTCGCCATTGGTCTCTCTGCCAAAATCCTTGTCAGTGGTCTGCAAAGCGTTTCCGTTGGCATCATCATCCTCTGTTATCAGTCCCTTAGCTGAAGGTTCTTCTGGCAGGTTTCCATTTTCTTGACTTACATGGTCTGTTTGATCCAGGCTGCTCTTGTTCTTATTTCCTACATTGGAAATCCAGTCCAGAAGACCTTCAATTTTGCTCTTACTCTCTTCAAGCTGTTCGACAGCTGCTGCCTGTGCCGACAGACCACACATTAACAATGCTGATTTCACTCTAACATACAATTCAAATTCTCAGGAAACAGAGTTTTTACAGAAAGCACACATGGAAGGAATCCAAACCTTTTCGCTCTCCTGCTGTATGGCTGTCGTGACAGCTTTCTCCAAATCTTTTCTGGAGTCCTCGGCTCGCTGGTTGATGAGCTTGGCCTTGCTTTTAGCCTCTTCCAGCTTGCTTTCAATAGCGGCGATTTGATCTGGTGTCATCTTGCTTCGGTTTTCCTGGAGAAATTTATTAGTACTGCTGATCACGTCATTTAAGGCACTGGCGTTTGTCAACACGTCTTTTTGGAGAGCCTTGCGAAGAAACAGAAAGTTTTTTTAACTGATGAATGAAGCATAATATATTTTTTGTAGGGCAAACCAAGTGAAGTTCTGTCAAACCTGATCCTCCTGCTGGTACTGCTGCAGGTCTGTAATACTCTCAGCATTTTCAGCCTGTTGCTTATGGCCAATCAGGCGGTTCTCGGTCAGCGTGAGATTATCGCACATGTCCGACAACTTGTCTGTAAACTCCTTCTGTTTCTCCAATAAAGACTGACATTAGGAAAAAAAAAAAGTTAAGTTTACATCTTTAAATCTCGTGTTACACAAATCTATTCCCAGTAAAACATTCACATAGAAACAAACATCAAAGGTGTAAAATAGTTCTCACATAATGAAAATGAAAGGAAGGAAAGGTAGGGAGCAAGAATTCGAGCACACAGAGGTAACATGCAAAGTTTGCTTCAGAATAAACTCTCCTAAATCAAAACCAGTGTAACTATCGAGTTTGCTGTAAACATGCTATTTGCCAATTTGTTGCCATGGTGCTAAAAAGCACAGGAGGACATCATATTGTGTGTTAGTCTGTTTGTTTTTCAGGACATTTTCCAACAAAGATAGCACGTTTTGTCCACTGTTAAATGTTCGCCGGAGTCTCGAAGCCTGTAGAATGAAAACAAGCACAGAAGTTAGTCTGCAGCAGGGATCGAGCACTCAAGCATGCAATGCTGTTATTTCTCTGAGCATTTACAACCTCAAACTCTGGAAAAGAAACAACAAAGTCAGACCAGAATACACTGAAACATGCAGAATGTCTAAAATTTTAAAAAACACTCAGATTTACAGCTTTAATTCAAGTAAAACAACTGAAAATGTCAATATTTGTGTATGAGAGCCTGACTATGCCAGTTGGAGGCTTAAAAAATCTCATTCATTCATTACATCAGTGGTTCTCAAACTGTGAAGCCCCCTGGTGGGGGGTAGTGCCACATTGGACTATTTTTATTATTAAGATAATTGCTTTCACAGTATAAATACTTTACACAGTCCTAGGGTAATGTAAAATATGGCTTTAACTCATATAAATTAAAGCTACACTTTTTCTTTCCAGGAAAAATCTCAGTGAAATGATATATTTAAAGCATATACACAGGCAGACCTCTGCCATGCTTTCTCTCTCTCTGGCGTCAAGCAGGACATCTAAGGCACTCTTCTGTGTTACAAGCCTTTCTATCTGGTCTCTGAATGCTCGCTGAGTGGTGCTGAGGAACTTGAGGAGGTAGCTACTCTTAGCCGGACTCAGGAACTGAGTGTGCTCTGAAATAAAGCACTGGATATCAAACGTGACATCCTCTAACTTGAGCCTGGCTTCTTTTTGCAGATGGTCCTCCATGTCCTGGGAAAACAAAACATGGAAGGATGTTGAGGGATTTTCTCCTCTTGTTGACTCAAGCTGTGCAGTGCTTTAAACTGCACTTTAATGTACCTTATTCTGCTGGCTCAGATGTTTCAAAGTGTCCAGATCACATGTGTTCAAATCCACACCCAACATCTTAGAGTTAGTTTGAATGAGCCCCGCCAGCGTATTGAGATCACTGAGATGCTGCTGATATGTTGATTCCAAATGTACCTGAAATCATATATAAAGGGGTCAGTGGCTGATGCTACTGTTATATTATTGTATTTTAACTACTGTGTTAAGACTGACCTTCCCTGTTTCCATCGCTTGAATCAGAGAGTTGCTTCTTTCTGCACACATCTGAGACACAGCAGTAAAATTTGGCTCTAACTCCAGATATATCGAGGCCAAGTCGTGGTGGATTTGCTGGGGAACGTCTTCATCAGCAGAGTTTATGAGTTGTTTGGCTTTCTCCATATCTACTGTCAGAACATCAGCCAGACTAGAAAGCTGAGACTGCAGAGACTAGATAGAAAAAAAAAGAATTTGATCAGGAACTGAAACACATGTTGACATTTGAAATATATTAAAAATCGATCATTTATTCAAAAACAAATGGGCTTCAGCTGGTCATTTCTAACCTGACATTCCTCTATTTGGTTCTGCAATTCTTCCATGCTGTTGTCTGTGGGTATTGGGATTGTGAGGTCTTTTCTGGCATCTTCTAAAGCATCAGAGTGATCCTGCAGTCTCCCGACACACTCCAAATAATCGTGGATGGAGAACAGCTGTGGGTAAAAGAAAAAAAAAGGAATTCACAAAAGGAACAGATGTTACTAATGTCCAAAACTAAGAAATGATGAGCTTAGCATTCAGCCAAAATAAACCGCACCTTATATTTGACCTCCTCAACAGATGGTTGGTGACTCTTTGGAGCACCGTCATCCTCTCCTGACTCCTCATCCTCTCCCTCTGAACTTTCCTCTTTGATGCTCTCCAGTGTGTGCCACTGTTCCTGCTGTGACTCACACCCCAGAGCGCTGCTGAGGGTATCCATCACTTCCTTAAGCACTGAAAGGTCTTGGCTTGTGGAAACAGTCTTAAAAACCTGCAGCAGCTGCAGCTGGATATTTGGAGCATCAGACTGCTCTGTCTCTTGACCTCCTCTTTCTTCCGGGCATATCAGTTTTGCTTTCCTCGTGTCCTCGCTGTCTAAACTGAGAGAATTTTGCTTCAGTAAATTCATGAGGTGATCTGGGTGACTGCTCTGTGTGAGTCCCTGAGATGTGCTACTCTCGTGGAAACTGCTTTTATCTAAAGATTGTGCATTATTCTTATCTATAGCAAGGGCATGTTGAGAATCTTGAGCTTGTGCCCTTTCCAAACCACTGCTCTTATCATTGTGTGTAATATCTTCCCCCTGGTCATCTGCATATGTCTTTCCAGGATTAGAAAACACTGATGGGCCTGAAGAGGAAACAACAGGTATTATGCTGCTCTCGGACAGGAAATCCGTAACTGTGTGAGTATCCACAGAAACACACACTTCTAAACTTTGATCCTCTTCTTGAGGATCAGACCTCAACTCTTCTCCTATTCTACTTCCAGGCTGTCCAAAGTTGATGTCTGATAAGGGAAACGATGGATTTAAACAGGAGACATTTCTATCACTATCAGGATCGTCTGTGTCCGTTCTTGATGCAGAGATCTGTTCAGTATCAATAGCGAAAATGCTCTTGTTTTGCCTCTCTGGGAAAAGCCTCTCAGCATCACCTGTAACACCAAGCGCCGACTCTAACAAGTCTTTAGGAGTCATGACTAAATCTTCAACATCATTGCTGCTGTGATTAACAGTATCTGTTGCTGTTAAAACAGCAGGTATCTCAGAAGAGGAGCTCAGCTCTTGTGCAGGTCTTTTACAAACAGGTGCACCACTTTGGCAGAGAGATGCAGAAATCTGTTCAGCATCAATATTAAAAATGTCATCATTTTGCTTCTCTGGGGAAAGCCTCTCAGCATCACCTCCCCCACCATGTGTTGACCCGAAAAAATCTTTAGGAGTCAGGGCTGAATCTTCAATATCATAGTAGCTTTGGTTGATAGTACTTGTTGTTATGTCTCTATTAACAGAATATATCTCAGAAGAGGAGCTCTGCTGTTGTGGAGGTTTTTCACAGACAGCTGCACTCAGGTTCCGATCTCTCTGACTGAGAGATACAGGGATCTGCTCAGCATCAATAGTGAAAATGTCATTGTTTTCCCTCTCTTGGGAAAACCTCTCAGCATCATCTGAATCAAGATGGGAAGACCCTAACAAATCTTTAGGAGTTAGGACGGACTCTTCGGTCTCATTGTTGCTGTGACTGATGGTATTTGTTGCTGTTATGCTGCTGTAAACAGCAGGTAACTCAGAAGAGGAACTCTGCTGTTGTGGAGGTTTTTCACAGACAGCTGCACTCAGGCTCCGATCTCTCTGACTGAGAGATACAGGGATTTGCTCAGCATCAACAGTGAGAATGTCATTGTTTTCCCTCTCTTGGGAAAGCCTCTCAGGATCACCTGCACCTCCAGGGGGCGACCCTAACAAATCTTTATGAGTCAGGGCTGAATCTTCAATATCATTGTTGCTGTGATTGATGGTATTTGTTGCTGTTATGCTGCTGTAAACAGCAGGTAACTCAGAAGAGGAACTCTGCTGTTGTGGTCCTTCACAAACAGCTGCACTCAGGCTCCGATCTCTCTGACAGAGAGCTACGGAGATCTGTTCAGCATTAACAGTGGGAATGTCATTGTTTTGCCTGTTTTGGGAAAGCCTCTCAGCATCACTTGTAAGGCCACAAGTAAACCCTAACAAATCTTTAGGAGTCAGGACTAAATCACTGTAGCTGTGATCGATGGTATTTGTTGCTGTTGTGCTGCTATAAACAGCAGGTAACTCAGAAGAGGAGCTCTGCTGGTGTGGTCCTTCACAAACAGGTGAGCTCAGGCTCTGAGCTCCCTGACAGAGAGATACAGCATCAATAGTGAGAATGTCATTGTTTCCCCTCTCTTGGAAAAGCCTCTCAGGATCACCTGCACCTCCAGGGGCCAACCCAAACAAATCTTTAGGAGTCAGGGCTGAATCTTCAATGTCATTGTTGCTGTGCAAGATGGTATTTGTTGCTGTTATGCTGCTGTAAATAGCAGGTAACTCGGACGAGGAGCTCTGCTGTTGTGGAGGTCTTTCACAAGCAGCTGCAATCAGGCTCTGATCTCGCTGACAGAAAGCTATGGAGATCTGTTCACCATCAATAGTGAGAATGTCATCATTTTGCTTCTCTAGGGAAGGCCTCTCAGAATCACCTGCTCCACCATCTGTAAACCCTAAGAAATCTTTAGGAGTCAGGACTGTATCTTCAATATCATAGTTGCTGTGATTGACGGTATTTGTTGTTGTTATGCTGCTGTAAACAGCAGGTATTTCAGAAGAGGAGCTCTGCTGTTCTGGAGGTCTTTCACAAACAGCTGCAATCAGGCTCTGATCTCTCTGACAGCTGCTGGGCTCAGATTCATCACTATAATCACTTTCTGCTTGCTGACGTAATGCAACTCTGACATCTTCTGCCCTGTTTTTCACGGAGTTACAATTACCCCTGGAAACCGAGATGACTGCACCCTCAACCAAATCCCCGAGCGATGTGTAATCCACACTTGGAGCTGGCTCACTGCCCAAAGTTGACCGAACCCCACTTTCATCTTCCACTCTAGCTTCCAAAGACAAAGCACTGCAAAATGAAACCGACGTGCCGGTTTCACTCTGAATGAATGTCTGATTTCTTACACTGGTATCATATCCATCACTGAAAATATCCTCATCACTGGGTGTGCTGTCAGATTTACTGGAGTGATAAGCAAAAGTGGCAGACTGAGTCTGGCTTTTGGAATCAGTATTGATGCTGGAGATTTTTCCTGTCAGCTCGCTATCCATTAAGGTGTGTGACTCACTGTCTTCAGCCCCTAAAGGCAATTTTTCTATATGATTGGTACGCTCTGCTGTAACCTGATTCCATAAAGAGGGTGAGATCATCTGAGGCATGTTACCACTTTCTGATGGAAGGGAAAGATGTACTTTATTAGTCATTGTTTCTACACTCCCCACTGCCTTACATGCTAACTCTGGATTTCTATTTTCACTCTCTCCTTCCTTGTTATTAGCCTCTTCTTTGGCTAAATCAAGCACCGTGACAGCAGCATTCCTTGAAATCACCTGCTGTGTGTTTTCAGCTTTGTGAATTTCAGCTGCATGAATTAAACCCAGATCTTGATCTTCAGAAAGAGAGTAAACACGGTTTTCCTCTGGGTAAAAGTTGCCTTGCGAATCTGAATCCTTGACTAATTCAAGCAGGAGTGAATCACCAATGCTCCTGCTGCAATGAGACCTCAAAAAGCTCTGCTCTGTGTGACATCTGCTTGACAATGCCTGTTTTAATCCAGAAAATCTGTCTGTCTCATCCATTAGGATGGGAGTTTTTTCATCTGACTGTGAGTCATGCAGCTCTAGTACCATCTTATCATCCACTAATCCTTTATTAAGAGCTTCCTGCAGGTTATAACATTTCCCAGAGGTGACGTCCAAAATGCCCTCTTCCTCCATTTGGGTTTTCAGAAGCTCAATAGCACTCTTCCGCTCATTTCCACCCTCCACCGAGTCCTCAGAGCTTAAAAACTGAGGTTGTTCAATATGAACACTTGTTGTTGTTTCAAAGCACTTAGCCTTATAGTGTGGTGGCACCTGATGGCAAGATCTAAATGAGGACTCAGAGTCAATCATCACTGAAGGTGAGCTAATATTTCTGCTTTCCCCAGAGCAAAATGTGTGAGGGACTGACACATGTAGAGAACCTGGAATATCAAGATCTTCCCTGGCATAATCTCCGGCCTCCTTTTCTGACTCTGTGCCATTTTCAAAGACGTTTTCCACCTCTACACCTCTGGTGTCAATATCAATGTCACTACTCACTAAAAGGTCCCTGGCATGATCGTGTTTTGAAGCTTTATCATTTTTATTAGATTTTTCATCAAAGGTTATTCTTCCATTGCCAGAGGAAACGAAATTATGGGGCTCAAATGTGTGTTGTGTGTTTTCATCAAAGGTGATTCTCCCGCCGGTCTGGGAAACAAAGTCACGGCGATCAAACACGTCCTCTGTGTTTTTTATTAAGTCCTCTGATTCATCATTTATGTGTAGCGACATCTCAGAATCTGCGTCTTCAAAAGGATTTTCGGCATCTAAAGTCAGATCAGTCAAACCTTCATCATCGTTCAGATAAAATAGCCGGTCCTCAAGAAAAGCTTGAGCCATTTTATTTAACTGATCATCAAGTATCAAAACCCTCTGTTCTGACTTTGGATCAATATAACTGTTCATCATTAAGTATGAGATGAATAACTGTTTTGCTTCCGTGGGAGAGGGGAGATTAACTTCTGAACCATCATGAGGCCACCCATCAACTGCCAGCTTTTTATAAGTGAGCCAAGATGAAAACTTTTCACTAAGGTGATCAACATCTGGCAGCACATCTGGGATCTCTATGGATTTCAGAACCTCTGCTGTGTGACTGTCGATCCAACCATTTTGAATAGCGGTAGTGATATCGATCACCTCTGAATTTTCCGGAATGTAAAATGCTGCTATTTTCCCTCGATTAGTAAAAAGTCTGCAGGTAAACTCACTGGAGGTGCTTTGACAATCCGATTCATGCGAGGTAGACACCGTTTGGATTTCCCCAGAGTGAGGCAACGCAAGTCCCATGAACTGTTGCTGATTTCCCAGCACGATGAGTGTGCTGCTGGAGCTCATCAAGTCACACTGAATGGCCGCATCCACCTTCAGCCCACCTCCAGCATTCTGGAAGTTACCATCTGACACCTCAGTTTCATTCTGACCTTCTAGATCCCCCTGAGCACCTAACAACCTCACCATAATCTCCTGATTACTAAAACCACCCGAAGTCACACTGCTAATATTCCTCTCTGATGTCTCTGATCTCTTTCTGCTGAGGCCCTTGAATATCAGTTTATTAACCTCACAAGCTTCACCCTCCTCTTCAGGCTCTAAAAACGACAGACTTTCTGCAGTGCTAGGAGTTATCATATCCTGGTGAGACTTTTTCCTCTGAAGGAGGTTTACATAGACAGAAGCAGGAATTAAACCACACTGAAATGCCTTCTCCAGGGTCATCGTGTCCCCTGTGTAGCACATCTTCACTTCATCACTGACCTGGCTGGCCTCTATTATCTTTATGATCATATCTTCACACATGGACCCTTCTCTAGCTGCTGCTATGTCTGACAGGGACACAGAGGAGACATGTGAACTCTGTATGCATTTGCTTGAATCATTCAATACTGGCAAGTGATTCAGCGTTGATGTGTAGATGCGATTTTCTTCGATAGCATCGTCACACCCCAGATGGAGCTGGGGTTCAGAGAGGTTGGAGGTTAGGAGGGCCCCTTGGAGATTAACCAAGCCTCTCTGATCAATCAGGCCACTCATTCCAGTCCCAATCCTATCAAGGGGTTTGAAATCCTACAGGAAATGAAAGCATGACAATTAATTTCACTAGCTTTGGCCTCAGCCTCAGAATTTGTTCAAATTTTGCTAACTGAAGCAAGACAAAATCTATACTCACCACCACACAGACACGGGTTTGTTAAGACAGCATTTGTGCAAGAGCAAGACTGCAACGGGGTTGCAACAGGAGGGTGATGGACAGTACATTTAAAGCTATCATGCATCTGGAATAAAAGCATTCAGCATCTTGCAAAAAGAGTGTCGTTAGTCACACAGCACACTGTAAAGTTATATATCTATATCTGTTGAGCTCTTAAAGAGAGCTCAAGCACACTGAAAGAGGTGAAATATCAGACCACAGCTTGGTGCAATTAGCATGTTTACAGCATACTCAGGTTTGACTGGTTTCAGCCATACTAAGTTTCTGTTCCTAAGGAGCCAGTCTAAGAGAAAGTGCGAGAGAATTTGGCAAACACTGTACTAGGGAAAAGAGGATAATGGTTAGACATGCAATCGAACATCAGGTGGCACTGTTTTCCAACACATTATAGGGCACACTCCATTAAACACGAAGCCTATAATCCAACCTCATCTGCAGAGGGAGTCTGATCTGAACACTGCTGAGAGAGTTCATTGTAGGCCTGAGTGAGAGACTGTAGCTGCTCTTGGGCCTTCTTTCTTTCCTCTTCTGTCATTCTGTAAAGACAAAAAAATATTAAGGATGAAGCCCCAAACTTTACCAGTCAGTCTGTTGCATGCTAGTCCAGGTAAGGAGGCTTACTTGTCACTGTGTTTGTTTAGCATCGTTTGTGTGGACCTCAGTGCTTCTGCAATTTGTTCCTTTTTAGTGACCATTTCCTCCACTGACACCTAGAACATCAAACAGCAACAACATGCATATCACCATGTTAGAGTCAATGATACATAGTGACTTTAATGGTAAGTTTGACTTTACAATTGCAACAAAAAACCAAGATAATCCTCAAAAATACACACACGCAGACACACAAATACTTTTTAAAGACTGAATTAATTTTTTCATGATTCATTATTTACATGAAGCATACTGCACACAACAACTTTGCAATAAATATTAGCTATGGAAACCTACAAAACATGTTAGTTTTTCTGCCAAAGAGGACTTGACTGATTTATACAGTCTTTAATGAGGCTACAATTTTAACACTGTTATTTCTGATAGCACTGTGCACATTGTGCTTTATTCTGTTTTACATAAGGGGCATGATATCAGAAACATAAGGGGAAGGTGAAGGTGATTTTGACATAATTTGACAAAATAAAGTCAAATTATGTTACACTGTAATTACTGAATTGGGATTTTACTTTACAGACGTTTATTTACGTATATGAAAATATTACTAGAGAAATGCAAGGGTCCACTACTAACATCAAAAGATATATAAGAAGTCAGTGCTCTCATTAGCAAATAAGATGTAATGAAAATCTAAACTTCTTTAATTCACACATTTATTTTATTTTCTATTATTTTATGTTGGGCAGATTTAATTATGGACCGTGTGATCACAAACTGCCTCTCTGCACCATTTAACCATGATTTATTTGCTTTTGCGATATAATGAACACGGATTATGGATAGTTTTTTATAAATTTCGTGTAAGGTGAATAATATCAGTTTTGGGCCACGTGTTTAAATATTTCAATAACCTGTGAGATTGACGTCATTTATTATTCAGTGAAGTGCTCAAATATGGGTGCTTGTGCAACATATGCATTTTTTTAATATGAATCAACTGAAATAAGTATTTCATATTATATGTAAATGGCATATCTTCGTAGGTCCTTGTAAGTACAGTAATTAAATCCATGAGCTGTACAACATATATGGATAAAATGAATCAGGAAGTAGACAGTTTGTTTTATTAGAAATCAAACGCTGTGACAGCAAAGGGCGGCAAGATCATTTTGATTGGAGTGTTTTTGTCATTAAAAAAAAACCTCTCATATATAAACAAGTGTCAGCAATAAAAAAAAACAAAACAGGACACACCAGGAACATACACATTATTTACCTGCGGCTTATTAGAAGCATCTGTGTTGGCATTACTATCTTTCAGAGCATCCCCACCATTGCTCACGGTCTGTTTCACATTGGACATCCACTGCAATAGTTTGTTAACCTTATCACCATGCTCTCTCTTCTCCTCATCAACAGATCTCTAGAATTAAAATAGACGGGCTTTTAACAAGATTGTTAACTTTGCTACAAAAATAAACCAAAACACAGGAAGAGAGCGAGGGCCGCTGTCAAAATCTATTCATAATCAGGTTAAAATCATCAAAAACCAAAAGAAGAAGACACAAGAAAGCTTTGGACAACCATGTACTGAATCAGCAGCACTGAAATACAAATACTTTTAACCAGTTCAGCAATGCGAGGCTTCATTGACAATAACATCTTTGTTTATCAAAAGGTCAAAGGTAACGAGAAAAGACTCACTGACTTTAAATCCACCCCACCAAGGCTAATGCTATAATAACTGACAGGTTTTTATTTATATGCCCAAACATAATGAAATGTTGACTTTGGTCCAAAACCGTGGGATTTTGTAGCTTCCAGTAACCTTAACCCGGTGTGGCAGTCGTACACGCTTCTCTCCAGAGCCTCTTTGAATGTAATTCTTCTCTTGGTCCTTGGACAGGTGAGGCTTTTGGTGTGGAACTTCTCGTCTTTGAGTACAGTGGCGGTAACTTTATCAACGAGTCCGCTCTGAACGACTTCTTCAAGTGAGATTCTGTCTTGGGTGTCAGGTTTTATCAATCCTCCAGTCAGGAGCTGGAATTCAATACAGCGGAAACCGGCGTCTTTTGGGAGGAGATTTTCCTGAACAGCCTGGGAAACAGACAAAGTCTTTGCAGTCTTGGGATGAATAAAGCCATTAAATGCTCGGTCAAACTGCAGAAGCTGCTGACTCAGTGCTTCATCCAAAAGACCTCTTTTGAGAGCCTCGGTGAGGGTAACTCTCTCTCCACATGAGGGGTCACAAATACCTCCAGTGCAGGCCTGGGCCTCTAACAGCCGTAAAGCAGTAGCTCTGTCAGTAAAGCCCTGTTGAAAACCCTGAAAAACCGAAAGCCTTTTCTTCTGAGTGACATCCCAAAGTCCAGCAATGGGGCTGTTAACATCTTCCACAACAACCATTCTTGAAAATATCATGTCTGCGATCTCAGTGATACTAAGAAGACCTCTGCGATAGCTCTCAAGCTCAGACGATTCCAGGAATCTCTGACTTAGAGCCGACTCTAGACAAAGCTGTCGACCGCTTTTGACATCAGTAATGATGTGAAGTGGGGTTCCACTGGGGTCAGCTGTGGACTTTTCCTGCCATTCACTCTCCTGCTGTGACAGAAACAGATATGTCTTCTTGTCAATGTGTTTCCCCTTGAATGCTTCATACGCTGACATCTCAGTGCCACAGTTGCTGTTGACAACTGACACCCTATGAGAGCTGGCAGGAGATGTGCTTGTTAGGTGCCTCTCACCAAACGGGAAGAGAAACACTCCACCACTGATGTCATACAAGCATGCCTTCAGTATGTCAGAGTAGTATGCTTTCTGTCCAGTGTCAGGGTTGTGATAACCTTTGGGGTTACCGACTGGATCATAGAGACTCTGTAGAGTCTCCTTGTTCAAAAGACCCTGATCTACAGCAATGTGAGCTGGCACCCTGACCCCGGTCGCTGGGTTTATCAGTCCTCCAGTAGCAACCTGGACCTCGAGGATCTTTTTAGCTTTGTATCTATCGAGAATCCTTTCCTCCATGGCCTGAAACACAGACAGCTTTTTGCCTTTAAAGATGTAGCCGCTAATAGCTTTCTCAGCCTCCATCAGCCTGTCTTTCAGGCTCGGATCTATAATCCCCCTCTCCAATGCCTCGGCAGCTGAATGCACTTGTCCGGTAGCCAGATCTGTAAGGCTTCCTGTTGCAGCCTGAGCCTCGAGAAACTCCAGGGCATATGTCTTTGCTAGGAAGCCCTTCTCAGCAGCTTCCAGGAAGGATATCTTTTTCTTGCTCGACTCCACATAAATTCCAGCAATAGCAGCCGGTTTGCCGATGTACTCTTCATCCGAGAGCTTAAATTTGACCACATTTTGAATGCTTACACCCCCTTTGAGGTCTGGGAGCTTTTGGGGAGTTGAATATGTCACGCTCTGCTGTCCATCGCGGTCTGTTGTGCTACTCTCTGATGTGCTTTGGTACATTTTTGTCTTGCTGACGTTAGTTTCGTGCAGCTGCTTGTCTGTAAGTCCCAACAGAGCCATGTATCCCTGTGCTGTCACAGAGCTTTGGAAATCAGTGTTAACGTGGCTCTTGTAAGTCACACTTTGCACGTCTTTCTTGAGAAAAGCGGGAGTTTGATGAGGGGAGCTATCCAACATTGTGTTTGTTGTTGAACACTGCTGAAGGCTTTGACTGTGAATGATCTCCCTCTTATCTTGTCTGACATGTTTAATTCCTTCAAGAGTGATTTCGTTCTCCATTGTTGCCATCTGTAGATGTGACATTGGAAGAGCTATTAAGTTTTTACAGCTACAATGATTAATATCTACTAACAGAAAAAAACAACTACTAAAAGGAGCATACTACATTTAAAAATACTGGATCTGTTAATAAATGCACTATTATGTTCCAGTAATGCAAAATTTAGCCTTGTGCGTACCTGTGAGAACTCTTTCACTGAGAGAATTTCTTCATCTCTCCTGCTTTTTGCATCTTGATTTGAGTGCGCCATTTTCTGCATTATAGCAACATCTGCATTCATCAGATCAGCCTTGTTGTCTTTCACATACAGCTGTTGAAACTTTGTCCATTCACTCGTTTGCTCATTGCAAAAGCTTTGCATAGCACTGATTTTTGACTTGAGTTTGACTTTTTCTTCCTCGAGTTCGTCTATTTGAGATTTTGCTTTTGACAAGTCTCGCTCGAGCTTCGTTCTCTCTTGCTGCACTTTGTCCATTTTGATCTGAAGCTGTTGGTCCGGTTGTTGCTTTGAATCAGCTGTGCTCTGATATTTTATCTGCTTCGTGTCTTGTCTGAAATACTTATTCAGCATCTCTGCTAGTTCAGCGCTGTGCACTTTGAATTTCTCGCTTTCGTTTGTGAGTTCGGACAGCAGTAAAATGATTTTTCTCTCTATTTCAGTTTTCACTAGCAGCAACTGCCTGTCATAGCCCTCTCTCTGGAGTTCTAGTTTGCTCTTTAACTCCTCCAGCATTTTCTTACACTTATCCAGTTGTTCCTCCATCTGCTGAGACCTCAGCTGAAGTGCAGCGTTTTCTTTTTGCTTTTGCTCGGCTTCCGATTGGGCGTGCTGAAGGTTTTCTCTCAGTTTTCTGACTTCAGATCCCAATAAGATGCTTTTCTCTAATGCCTCAGCTTTCTCCCTCTTTAAAAGTGTATTCTCATTTTGTAGGTTTGATCTGGATTTCTCAGAACTGGACATCATTTCTTTGATTGTTATTCTATTTTTCTGAAGCTCAGCCTCCAGCTGAATTAGTTTGGACTCTTTGACTTTTCTCTCTTGGGCCTCTTTCGCTAACTCGTCTTTTGTTCTTTGCAGTGAGGAGCTTAAATCTGAAAGTTTAGCGTTCAGGTTCTCGACTTTCCTTTCCGTTTCTCTCTTCTCACTCTGAAGCATGTAAAGTTCCTGCTTTACGTTTTCTGTCATTTTCTCCGAGCTGCTGGTTAACCCCTTAAAACTGTGCTTTTGTTTGAAAAGCTCATCTTCTAAAGCCTTGATTTTACTGAGATGCTTTTGATTCTCGGCAGATTCCTTCTGCAGTTGTGCATTTTTAGTATTCAGCATCACTTTCAAATCATTGATTTCAGCTTTCTGTATGTGGACCTTCTGATTTGCCAAATTCTTGTCAGAAAGCACTGACATCAGCTCAGTTTTAAGGGAGGTTATTTCTTTCTCATAACTGACAGTACTTGAACTGAGAGCTTTGATTTTCTGCTGCAGTTCAGTCATTTTCTTTACCTCCTCACTGTAAACTTGCAGTTTAATTTGAAGCTCATGAGAGCTTTGCGATTTCTTATTCAGCTCCTCCTCGATAATTCTGACCTGTGATTTGGTGCCCTCTACTTGAGCCCTGAAGATTTTAATTTGCTGATCCTTGCTGTCAATTTCCATCGTCGCCTGATCCAGTTTAGCTTTTATGTTCTTTAGATTTTCCTCCATCTCCAGATTGATCTGTTTCATCTCATCTACTCTTGCCTGCCACTGAGAAGCAGCTAATTCACTTTTTTGAAGTTCTGCTTCCAGATTTTTACACTTGCCCTGCAGCGCCTGCTCAGATTTTTTTATTAAGCTTCTTTCTTCCTTTGCTGTTTGAACTTGCTGTTTCCAGCTGTCGATCTCTCTCCTTAAAGACCTGAGCTTTTGTTCTGAAACTGACCTCTCTTTTTCCATTGACTCCATCTGGGTCTGAAGACCTTGAATATTACTGTCAGATGAGACATTGATCCTCGTCAGCTCACTGCATTTAAACTTCAGCTGATCTATTACTGACTGTTTGGAAGCCAGGTCTTCTTCTAAGCTGTTAATCTTGTAACTATTTTCCTGTTCAATGGAGCTTTTTTTCTGCAGCTCTCCGTGGGCGATGTTCAGCTGCTCTTTAAGGCCTTCTATTTCAGTGCTGTGAAAAAACGCGTTTTGTTCCAGAGAGGACTTTGCTCTTTTGAGAGATCTGATTTCATCTTGAAGCTCATTGATGGATTTCTTCATGTTCTGTGTTTCCTGCTGGAGTTCCTCCGATTTCTGTCTCATGCTAATCCTCTCAGCTTCCAAGTCCATCTGAAGTTTCTTCAGTCTGTTATTGCTGTCATCCAACAGCTTTTTATAACTCTGTGCTTTTTCTTCAGCCATGTCTGCTTTTCTCTGGACCAGGACCAGCTCCTCTAATTTCTGCTGCAGAACATCCACCATCGTGCTGTCATTTTCTCTGAATGCAGATGATCTCAGCTCAGAGTCTCCTGTTGACTGGCTGTCAAAGGCCAAAGGCTGCTGAGCCACACTTTTAGCATGGATTTGGCTTTGCGGCTCGTGAAAGTCAAAGTCTATTTCCTCCACATCTTTTTTCCTATGAAGGCTTTGGGTATTAATATCGTGGCCATCTTTTCTATCTTTTAAGAAATCGTCTAGCTTCTTCTGAGTCAAAGACCACGTGGCCTCTGACTGCTCGATTAACATTTTTGTGTGCTTTAATTCCTGCTCAATTGCCATTTTGTCTTTAACTGCTATCTCTAATTTAGCACGATAATGATTCAGATCATGCTCTAGTCGGGATTTCTGACACTTTAGATCCCCAATTGTCTTCTGCTGTGTTTCTATTTCTCCTTCCAACTTTTCCAACTGTTCTTGCCTCTCAGTCAGCAAAGCCTCCTGCTCCCAGACCCGCTGCTTAAGTTGACTAATCGCTATATCCCCTGTAGCTTTTTGGAGCTCCATGCTTTCTGTCCACCTTTCATTCTCTGTTCTTTCAAAAGCTTTTCTCTTCTATAACGGGAAAAAAAAATACAAATCATCCACTGTAGACATTGTAAATTAGCGCCATTAATAATAAAACAATCTCTCCAGGAATTTGCTTAATGCATTTTGTTTACAAAAGAAAAGATAGTTGTACTGTAATTGCCTAAAAACTGCAGACATACCATTAATATTTTAGGTTTGATTTCATTTCAGTTACAGTTTTATACGTCAAAGCTAAGCTTTAGAACTAGTGCACAGATTCCTGGAGAGACATTTAAAAGAGACACATCAGATCTACTGCAGGAGAATTATAAAAAAGCTTTCTCATCCCAGCAAGGAGCTACCGTCCATGCAGACATGCACTGCTTTTCTCCATTTCCTTTGCTTCTTTTGTACAATAAAGCAAACTGTCTTCCCTCACGATGAGATGGCCATCTGAGATAATTGTCTTGGAGTGAGTCAAGAAGTCAAGGTAGACAAGTAGTGAAAGTGCTGTGAGCCACTAAAACAAGCTGATAAAAAAGAGAAGACCACCCAGGAAGCATAGCCATGTGCGGCAATACAGCTACATTGGCATTAGGAAACAAATGGCGAACAACTGGAATTGAAAAAGTGCTACACGAATCCCTGTTACCATAGGAAGCCAAGTTTTATGTGTTAAAGCAAGAATAACTCACCTCCTCGTCCTCAGTTCTCTTCAGTGTTTCGCTGGCAAACTTCACATACTGAGTCATCAGAGTCACCAGAGCAGTGTAGCGCGTTCGGAGATCCATAAACTGTAAACACAACCAAGTATATCACTGAGCAGGCACTGTTGTTCATACAGAAGTCATTTCTTCTGCTGACAAAGCCAAAATAAAGCTTCACCTCCTGCTGAATGGCATCAGAACAACTCTGCATCCTCCGTTTCTTGAGAGGAGATTTGTGCTGGGAGTCGACCATTGCTCTGAACGTCATCAGCTGAAGTTCATAATCCTAAAAAAGAATTTCACATGAATTGATGGTGAACTACTTTTAGTTAGATTATTATTGCTCAGTGTTCTTTGACTAACTGCTGCAATATTCACAAAAAATATTCTTCAAAAGCCTACAGACCTGATGCGTTACTGTTTACATATCACAACTGTAAAGTGGGGGGTAAACTAAATTAAAAACAACAAATGGCTTCACCTTAACAGCAGATGAGTACTGCTCGGAGTACTTTTGACACTCGTCGATACTGCTCTGTTTCTGCTCAATTTCAGCAACAAGGATCTGAAAAACACACATTTTAATACATTGTGTATCTATATAAATGTTTTTTGCTGTGAATAACTTCTGTCTTGTCCTACTTTTTGTTTGTTTAACAGCTCAGCCAGTGCCTTGCTATCCTCAGGTTTGTGTTCTTGGGCCTTCAGCTGTGCTGCCTCCATGTCTCTAACCCATTCATCAAGGCTGCTATAGGAGTCTCTGTAGTGCTTCAAAGATTTGCTGATACCATCCAGGTCTCGGAGCCTGAAAATTGATTGGATAACCTTTTAGTGATCAATACATACACTGACTATTTTCTGCAAAAACAGCTGGTGTGCTTGATTTAATTCAGAATGAATAAAAGAAAAAAGCCAAACCTGCTATCGATCTGGGAGTGGATGTTCTGCCACCTCTCGCTCAACTGATCCGCCTTTTCTTTGTGCCAGTCGAGGTCAAAGTCGCGCTCGTTGTGCGCTTTAAACATGCGGTCACTGATGAGGCGCGCCTTCTGCAGCTCATCCTCCATGTCATGGAATACCTCCTGTCTCTCATCAATCTCTGTCCGCCAGTGCTGTGTGCAGAAGCAGGAATGGTTAACAAGTGAAGGCAAAGCACTGGGTATGTTGGTGCAATACTGAATTATGATGGTGTAACACCTTTAGTGTGGAAATGACATTTTCAATGGATTTGACATCAGGGTTCATGGCATCTTCTTCGTAGAGTTTGGATTCATAGGCCTTAACAAGCGCCTCTGCACTCTGACTGTGCTTCACCACTAAACTCACAGTTTTCAATCTGCAATAGAAGAAACAGGTCTTTAGTTCTAATATTCTTTTGTATTACAAATATACATATAAATGAATTACCTAATTACAATGAAGGGAAACTCTTACTTGTCCATATAAATGGAAGACATGGAGTACACTTGGCTCATGCTCTGAATGAGGACTGTGAGCTCAGATGAGAGCGTTGCCACAGACGGAGAACCCGCGGCCTGTCTGAGGAACAGCTCACACTTGTCCTTCATGGCATCCAGATCCTCCTTCAGCTTATTCAGCTCTGCCGTCTTCCTCTGCAAGAGCAGATGAGGGCGGAGGGATGGTTTAAACTGACAGCAACAGCGAAGTCATTGATTATCATAAATGAGTATTGCAATGTGTACCTCATGCTCTGTGATACGCTGCAGACTCTGCTCCAGGTCATCTCTCTCCAGGGGTGAGCGTATTTGCCTGATCAGGTGTTCTTCATGGGCCTCCAGATGCATACGGAAGTTGCGTATTTCCGAGATGTAGTGGTTGTACACCGACTCCTCGTGTTCCTCTGTGTAACAGAAAAGGATCAAAGCGTTTTAAAAATACTGACAGCTTTGTTGCATTTTTCTTTTTAAGAGTAATAAATATAAAGCTTTGCGTTATTTTGAAAATCATTCAAGGGAAAATAATTTAAAGCCACAAATACTGCAGTTTAAACTGACAGCCTCTAGGTGGCACCCTTATTACGCTATAAGGTCAATTAAGGTCTCATGCAATGGAGCTCAAGCCACTGAACTTTGTATGCTGCTGAGGTGGAGTCAGTCACAAAATGAGAAAATTATTAGAAGTATATTGAAAAAAATACACACTCTTTTAAAAAGAAATGCAAATATTTTACACCGCATATGTGAATACTGTCCATGTGCATATGTATCAACACAGCAGAACAAATATTCTTCAAATTTTCCCCAAATTAAAACTCATGACTACACATAACACATTGACGCCATACCAGTGCAGTATTTACATTCACAGCAAAATCAGAGTAATTCCAAAAGGTATTAACTTAAGGCTTAAAAGGCTTAACAGCCATGTGTTTCCCTTTGTTGTGTTTTCTACAATGTACACAAGCTGCTCGTTGTTACGCAGAAGGGGAAGGGAGATTTGAGCCTTGCCTCTCTCTGCGGATCTGAGCAGTTCCTGGTAGTACTCCTTACACGCCGCCACGTCTCTCTCGAGCTGTGCGCAGTCCGCCACAGTGAATACCTCTGACTCCTCGCTGTCTTCCAGGAACTCATCAAAGTGGGACTGCAGGTTGCTCAAGACCTGCTGATGCTCACCTGGCAACATGGTCTTTATCTGGAATGATGAGAGCAAAACAGTCAAACAAACAAAAACAAGTGTAAATAACACAAACTGGCATTTTCCTTAGAATGATCGTTATCAAACTGAAGCGTGATTATCACAAATGATCGTCAATGTGAGTTGAAAAGCTCGACTGGCTGCGGTCTGAAAAAAACAAACTCCGACATACTGAAGCCACATTCCAGTTGCGGATGGCTTGAATGTCAGCCATTAGATAGTGCCAAGACACCACACTCTTCATGTTGACGTGGGAGTGGTGCCACAGTGCCAGGACATTCTGATATAGCTGCTCAGTTCTGTAGAAGCAAAGGTTATATTATTAATATTATTAGCTGTGCCAATTAAATTTGTGACAAAGATTACTCTAGGGGAACTGTAGGAAACTTAGCATCCTACCAACTCACCTTGAAGCCATATCAACGGCCTCTTTGTTGGGTGGAGGAACAGTGAAGCAAACAGAGGGAACCATCGCCTCATTCCCTGCTGGGTTGATGACTTTCCACTTAGCCCGGTGAGAGTTATTGGCCAGTACGCACTCGTCCTCTTTATAAATGGTAATCTGAAAGAGTTGTGACAAAAGCACAACTGAGTTACTATAAAATTTTTTATATAAACCGAGATTAAATGTGGTGATTCACAGCATCTATAATAGTACCTCTATCTGACGATAATCACAGATCGCTTTAACAGGGATGGAGGACCTCAGTGAATTTTCAGGGTTTCTGGGCTTGAGCTGCACAATATTTTTAGCCCTGCCCACCAGCCCAGCCACAGTGCTGCGGTACTGAAGGAGCTGCTCTTTCTCATCCTAAGGACACAGAAACCCACAAAAAGATTAGTTTTCTTCATTTCACCTTCAAACACACACACACTTCATATCTGTCTGTCATTTTACCATGGACTCCTGAATGAGATCCTCCAGTCTGTGTAGGGTACTTGTTCGATCACAGCTGTACTTTCTTTGAATTGAATCCTGCAAATTTTTTAGGTAATCCATGGACTCTTTGGCATCACTGAAAAACTGCAAAGTGAGGGGAAAAGAGCTGAATTAGATGTGGCAAACACTTTGCTGCATTCGCTGAAACAGTCCACGGCAGCAACTCACCTCAAAATAAATAGCGTTCTCCTTGAGATGTTGTTCGACACATGAGCAGAGCTGTAAAATCCAGCTCCACTGGGTCTGCATTGCAGCTTTGTATGCCTTAAAAAGAAACCCCAACATTAATTTTTTTCAGATTAAAAACATACATATATATCTTGGCATCATAGCTGGAAAATTACAAGTTGAATCAGGACTTTATAATCTTGTAATCGCTGTGAGAGATGAATGCAGGGTGGAGTCACTGCTGCTAGTCCAAAATTTGGAATCTTAATTGTCATATTGAGGATGCACAAAGAACACAAAGGGCTTACTTCAATAGTTAGCCTGGCTGGGTGGTTCTTGAGCATAAGGCGCTCTGCCTTGTCCTGCACAGACTTGATGGCTTCCTCCTTTTCATCCAGCTCCCTCATCAGGTCCTGTATTAAGACATTAAGCTGAGCATCACTGGCATTCTGCCACGGCATAAAACCAGTTAGTCCATCATCTCACAAAATCTCATATCCCGTCTCACTGATTTTAAGTTTAAAGTTATATATTCAAGCCCCAGTTCCTTTTGATGAGAATGGTGCCTCATTAAATAAATGGAGCTATAACATAAGCAAAAACTAGAAAGCCTAATCGCTGTTGATGGAAGATTTTACTAGATTCAAACAGCAAAGACTTACAGTGTGGTAATCCCTTTTTTTGGAGATGTTAATGTTGCGATCGCTCCAGTCAAAGGCAACCTCCTCTTCCTCCTTCTCGTTCAGCCAGATGAGCTCTTGAGTTGCCTGTGACACAAAGTCATGCAGGCTCTCCAGGTGGCTTTGCCGCTCCCTGGATGAGCTCTGAAAGAGACGAGCGAGTCAGACAAAAACAAGCACGTAAACAGTTGTAGTATTTATTGGAAAGCCATTTATAAATTAGGAATTTTAAGCTCAACAAATCTCTCACCAAGAGTTGTTCATACTGCTTTTCCAGTTTGTTCAGTTTGTCTGAATAGCTGAGCTTTAAAGGCATCGTCATCTGAATCTGAGAAAAGAAAAACATGTTTAGTTTTGGGGGGGGTTTCTAACACAGCTAACAAAAATTTATGCAACTGCAAGAAATACTTACTTCACTTAGTTTGGCTTCTTTAAGACTCATTTGGAATTCTTCGATCACTCTGTGTACATTTTTGTGGTTATCTAAATTCATTTTCACACTTGGCATATCAGATCCCCAATCTGAACGCTCCAGCTCCATCTTAAAAACAGAAAAAAAAAACTCAACTCAAATACTCAGCATCTCATTTTAAGCGCCTTAAAATAAACCCACACCAAGTTATAAATCAGAGATGCTCACCTGCATCTCTTCTACCCAGTTTAGAAGGTCCTGAACAAACTTCATGTTGACCTCTTCTTCTGTCAAGCTGGGGTCTGCCAGTGAGGATTTCAGCAAGGGCTTCCGGATCTGCATGTTTTTCAAATGCCTGAGGCTACTTGGGCCCATGCCACCACCGCTCCCCATGTAGCTCTGGATTGATGCAGGCTGCAGACTCGGGGTCAAGGCAGGAGTCAAGGATGGGGTGAGGCACGGCGTAAGGCTCGAGGTGAAGGTGGACCCAGGGGTACCTACTCCCCCTGGGGTGAGTGCAGGAGTAAGGGCTGGTGTCAGGTTAGTGTTAATGCTCTGGGAGAAGCCAGAGTTCAGACTCTGTGTGATGCCTGAGATCATCATTTTGGTTTGCTCTGTAGTCAGGGTGCGGCCTTTGCTGTACACAGAGGAGCATTCAGCTCTCAGGGCTAGAAGATCATCGCGGAGTTTTGACACCCTGTATAGAAGCAGATGACAATGTGAGATATATTTTTTTAATACATGAGGAAATTTCAGTGTTTTATTTATACAGAAGGATGTACTTTTTACCTTTGGACAAGCTGATCTGCAAATGGGAATTTTCCATCCAGGAGAATCTGGATATCCACTACTTGTTGTCTGAGAATATTCTCACACTCCAACAGGTAGCCAGCGATCTCAGCTTCATTTAGGAACTGAATACCAGACTCAAGACGTTTTGCATCCTTAGAAAAGAAAAAGAAAGGACTTCTAACTCATTGCTATTTTATCACAGCTTGCTCGAGTATTAAACTGAGAGTGCATGCTTACAGACTGCAGGGCCGTTCTCGCCAGTGCAAGCTTGTCCTCGCCGTTAACACAGTCCCGCTGAACCCTGTTGGCAATCTGCTGCAACATTTCAAGCCTAAAAAAACAAAGATGGAACGTTATTTTACTTGTTTTCACTTGTTTAAAGTCAAAATGTCTAAACTACCCACCCAAAACAATTCAAGTTGTCACACAGTGCACTCACCTGGATCCATAGGCAATGTTGTTATTGAGAAACACTGAGCTGTTAATCTGTAAAGGCTCAGAGTAGATGGTGTGACCAGAGCCGTAGCTGGTGAAACTACTGTTGCTCCCGCTTAAATAAGCCATCTTACTTTACAATGCAAAACTACTACTGCAGACAAAATCACTGTTTTTCATCCTAACCATCCCCCGAAACAATCTCGGGCTCCAACCTCGACCGCTGGATGAAAGCATTCGCAGACCTAACTGAGAGAGCTGTTTTCAACTTGCTCATATTTATAGTGTCACAGCCAGGTGAGGAGCGTGTACAAACTCCCACCCTGAAATACTATGCCGAACCCTCGGGGAATAAAAATTAAACGGCAGGTTGAGACAGTACACCGTTATCAGAACTGAGTCTGTTTGGAGGACAGCCAAACTGCTGTAATTGCTGTTTCTGCCAGTTTTCACCACACCCCGAAATAATGCACTAAATATGATGTGTTTATAGACCATGGAGGAAGGAATTGATATGTAAACTTGTCTAAACGATCATCATTCACAGGGGCTTTTAAAAGATGATGTGTGAGTTTCCATAGAAATACCAGCTACACTGTAAAGCAAACAACAGATGGGGTTCAAATATTTGAAAGACATCGCCAAAGGAAACGAGTCGGTGCGTCGGTTCACACTTTGACATAAACATCCAAATTTATGTTGATTGCATTTGCAAATTTTTGCTACACAGGACTGAATGAGCAGTTTTAAAGTAATCCATGGATCAAGATAATCAAGATTTGGTTTTTTGCTGCTGACTTTGCACTTCATTATTCAAGCAGAATGTAACCCATCCTCATCATATGCGTAGCATGCACTTTGGCTGTAAACCTGAGCTGAAATATGTCATGTAAACGAGATCTTAGATCAGTTGGGGGATTTCTGCTTTAATGAGGCAAATCACTCTCTGACATGCTACGCTGACCATCAGTGTCTGGTTTCATTAAAGCCATTAGCAGGCTTGCAATACGACACCGAAGCACTCTCCTCACGCCACCCTCAGAAAATATTTTGCCGACTCACTTAGCATGTGTCTTTATGTCTATCTTTTTTTTTAAGAAAAGCAGCTCATCAGTGATGCTTTGATTTCTGCATGTGACCTCCAACACACACACAGTTTGTCATATTAAATACCCACTACATTGACTTATGTGCCTACACATTAGCAGTGTTAATTTCTGCTGCCTAATAAAACCATAAAGTTATAAATAAATTAGTTTATAGAGACTATAAAGATGAGACTTTAAATCACATTAGGACGAGCCAGGTCAGAAAAAGTGCACACGTACCTTTCCACCTCTGGCCTCAGGCTCTTCTCTCTTTCTAGCATGGCGACAATTAGTTTACCCCATTCCTTCTCCACATCATTCGGATGATGACCCGGGGGTAACTGAAGACGTCCAAACTCGATCCACATCTGTCAGGGACAACGCCGGCACAAACTTATTATCGCTGCAGTGTGTAAGACCATAAATGCAGGAAATGTGTAATCCAATCATGCACATGTGTACCTCGAGCATTTTGTAGAGATTTTTGATTTTTGTTTTCTCATTTTCTTTTTGTGGGATTTCATGTTCTTTGAATTGAAGATATTGTGTATAAAGTGCCTGTAAAATAAAAAGGAGATTACATTTATTTTTGCACGTTTCTAAAAGCATCCAATCACTTTTCTGTACTCCCTGCATAACAATCTGTCATGCAGCAATAGGATGCAGCTGCCCTCTCACATCATTAGCATCGCTTTAAGTCGTGCATTAAATTGCAATTATCCTTTACCTTTCAGACATACAGATATGCCTACATTCCAAACACAGTGTAAAATGGGATAACTGGAGCTCATCTTGTTGTGGTGCCATACCTTGAGTTCTACAGGGTTATTGGGGAATGATCTACTTGACATTATGGCCACATTGTGTTTGATCCACTGGCTGAGGTATTTGATCATGTTCTGGTACTCGACCCATTTGATATCAACGTCCTGTTTATCAGAGAAGAAGAATCATGAGAAATAAGGGATTTCTTAACATTTTAACTTGGACTCGTTGAAGTCGCTTAACTTACATTAGGACTAACTCCTTCAACTCCATCGGGTACTTTGGGGAAGGCATCGTACAGTGTTGAGACGTAGGTGATGACAGATTTTTCATCAGGTGACTGGACGTCAACATCTGATGAGAAACGTACAAACCCAGGGGTCACGAATGACAGCAAACAAGAGCAAGCTGCGCTCTAAGAGTTATTTCTCATGATTTGAATGACTCTGTATGTGACTCTTACCCTCAGGATCCAGTAGTCTGGCCACCCCCAGCTGTTCAGCTACACAAAACGCGTCTTCTAAATTTGATCGGTTGGTCTGTGTTGACACACGGCTCATGTCCACAAGGTCCGGTCTGTAATAGAAAGAGGCAGAGGTAGGTAGAGGTAAGGTACGCACGGTGTATTACTGTAAGGATAGGGCAACTAAAGGTATAAAAATAAACTCAGGCAGTGATTTTTTTTCAATAAATCAAAAGAAAACCAAAAGCACTATTGTTCTGCAAAAACATGCTGTGTTGTGTGTTTGTTATAGTACCTGTATTTGTGAATAAGGGCATTAAATAGCCTCCCATCCCTCCAGGAGGTTGTGAAATTTTCACATCGCACACCTACGTAGCCCTCTGTCATCTGCTTGGACCAGAGCAGCAGTCTCTCCTTGGCTGTCATGTCCTCGGATTCTCCCGTCACATGGATCTCCGAGATCTGCCGCAAGGCAAAAAAAAAATCAAAACGCTGAAATGAACTGGCATGACGTCCACGCCTGAGGGTTCAAAGACATCAAATCAAACCCATAAACTTGCGATGCACTGCTCTGTGGCATTAAAACTTCATCTTCACTGATTTGCCTGTTTTATAATGGGCTTTAAATGGTCTGGCGCCTTCATATCTGTCTGACCTTTTGCACCTCTGTGTTCCATCCCATCCTCTCCGATCTCAGGCCCCTGGCCTTCCAAAAGTTCCCAAAGCCAGAAGAAGAACTACTGGGCAGCGTGCTTTTTCTTTTCGTCCCCCATCGTTAACTTAAGCTAAGTTAAAGACCAGCTGGTTCACTCTATCCTGCTTGCCTTAATCTTACCCTTAATCTTGTCTTAAGGATGCCTAAAGTTTTTACTGGTTCTTATTGCTGTTCTCTTTGGTTTTATCTGTTTTAAACTGTATTGTTTTTATTTATTTACCCTTTTTACCTCCAAATAGCACTTTGTTTGAAAGTGCATTATAGATAAAATTTTTATTATTATTACTATTAAAATGAGGGAAAGGGCATGCGAGAATGGCAACACCAATAGCTGTAACTTAAATGACTGCTGGATCGACACCTGCGTGCCTGATAACACCCTCACAGTGAGGATATTCAACTCTATAAGGAAAATTTTAGTTTTAATTTGATTAATATGAAAAAGTTTGTCTGGACATCTGCCTGAAAATGTCTCCAACATACCAGGAATGTGAGACAGAGTTGCATAATAAATTACACAATAGTTTTACGGCACACTATACAGCTTCAGTATGGTATAATGACGTAAAGCAAACACTTCACAGGTTGATTTTACAGCTGTGTGTTTATAACGTGTATTAAAAATGTGTGGTTGGTGCACTAGGTTTAAAGTTAATTTTCATATCTGGAAAACCTCTTTAACGTTGGTTTAAAACTCTCTAGGACATTATACATGAGAGAAAGGCTTTACACATAAAGCAGAAAAATCACAGGCTGTGGGTGTTTTACTGAATGAACTGCAGTCAGTTCAGTAAATCATCAGCCAGTTGATCAGTAAATCAATCTATTCAGCTAGGGAACATGGTGACAACAACAAAAAACATGGCAAAAAAGAACAAATAACAAAATCCTTAACATACACATAAATAAAATACAGTGATGTATAAACCTGTGTTTAACTGGACACCACTTTAGTCCTTTTATGCTTTAAATGGAAACCATATATAGTGAACACAATCGGGCACAATTATGTAACAATTATAATATTATTATTATATTATAGCCACAATTCCAGCAGATCAGCTGATCTCAATGCCAGTCCACATCAGCTGATTGCTTATCTGATATCAATATGCACCTCACTATCCGACATACAGGAAATCAAACTGTTTGGGCTGCTAGAGCACTTACATGCTCATCTGCAAGCTGCTTTACAACCCAGCGTCACCTTTCACATTGAGAATCTCATATCTGTCACTGATGCTGTGTTCTGTGCTGAGGACTTGCTGCTTCTGTCTCTTCTTTGCATGTATACACGTGAAAGGGCTTTGATTTCCCAGAACAGTATCATGCCGTCAAATATAAATGACTGCAAATCAAAATATCAATCTTCCACTTGAGTATAGATCTGACTTAATTATGATTGTGGTGGTAAATCAAACTTCCCAACCAGGGATTATTACGGACAAGCCAGGGTAACCACAGCTTTCTTCAAAGTGCACTTAATAGAGGTGTTAAAGAGCTTAATCTGATTAACTTCATTAATTTAACTGAATGCCTTCATATGACTGTGGCATCCATACCACAACACAACACAAGGGTAAAGGAGATTTAATAAGACTAACAGCAATTTGGTGGATCATCAGCAGAGATGCATTTCAGGGTGAATCACTATATCATTTACTTTTGCACATTCTAGCCTCCATAACCCACTGAAGCTACAATATTATAATAAAAATATGTAAAAATACAAATTAATATTAGCTGTTAAATATCCAAAAGCAAAATCTGAGTAACTATTTTTCAGATATGGTTTATCTGTTTATTTTTGTAAACAAATTTTAAAAAGTGCCAAAAACTGCTGATGTGACTGTGCAATGAGTTGCAAAATGGTTTGCGGTTACACATTTTTTTTGTTGCATTCCTGAATACAACAAACAAAGTTAAATATGAAAGCGCAAATACTTTTGTCACATATCTGACACTTCCTCCCAAACAGCCAACTGATAATGCACCACAGATATTTACTTTATCTCCTACCAAACTTTACTCTGTGGCGAACTACAGTTTTCTCTCTTCTCTGTTTCACCATAAGTTGCTGCTAATGACCAAAAGAGATGAAGATGAAGATAAATTTGAATGATTCTCAGCATTCCCTGATAGTGTTAGCCAGCTAACGCAGATAACATCAACAGGAGTTTGTAGATTTTGTTTGAAGGAGGAAGAATAATGACAAACAAGTTTCTAAGAAGCACGACACTAGAAATAGCTCCCATACTTCAAGATAAAGTCATTTGCAAACTGAGCATAGCAAAAGTGAATCATATACATCTCTACTCTTAGATGTGATAACAGTAATATTATGAACTGTTCAGTCTATAAGAAGATCTATAGATGTGCCTTATATAGAACAAACACACAAAACTTAGGACCAAAATATCAGATTTGCATTGAATCAGTAAATCTCAGGTACACAAGTACAGACACTGAATTTCCTCTCAAAGCACTGAGATGAGTGCAGAATAGTCACACATTAAAACACATTTATACAAAATGTTTTCACTCGTTCATAAATGGTAAAACAAAAATTAGGAGCTTATTTTCACTGTTTTTTCCATATTTATAAACTATTTTTGAAATAGTGTTAAAATATCGTGTACTGTATGTACTGATCATCAATATAGTATGATTTTTTTTAATACAAATCAAAAATTTTCTATATGAAATATACAAAAACATACGCATATAATGAATTATTCTATTATATTCTTCTCAGTTCAAAACAATAGTTCTTAGCTAATGTGATTATGTGACCTAAATATGGTTTTCAAATTGTTTTCTCTCATGTGATCTTTGAGTTATTGTGTCTACAAAAAGCTTTTAACAATGCAGAGTGACCTATTTTATCATGTATTTTTATCATATTGCTTTCCTATCATGTACTTGGACACCACCATTGCACTGTTACAGTATCAGACTTCTCCCTAATCTATCATGATTTACCCCTGTACCGCCTACAAATAGCACATGGTTTCTTGGTTTACCTCGTGTTGGCTGGAAATACATTTGGCCAGAGCTGGAGCATGTTCTACGTAACCAGAGCAGGTGTAGGCCCTCCGTCTCCTCCTTCGGTGTGCTTGAGAGCCCCATATAATCTTGGCAAAGGTTTCCTCACTTCCAGGTCTGTCATTACCCCTCAGTGTCCGTAGCGTGTGCTCCACTGCTCCAAAGCTAACCGCCCTCCTTAACTGGCGTTGTAGAAGCTTCTTTACAAGCAAACCGTCCTTAGCCGGGACACCTTTGGAAGTAGTGCTGACACCATGGAGCTTCTCTTCCACAGAGGACCTCCTTCTGTCACCATCTGCCTGGTTTGTAGAAAACTTTTCCAACCTGCACGTTAACCTTGTGGCAAGAGGTTGAGTCTGACCATCCCGAAGGATCAGAACTGGTATTTCTCCAACATAAACACCTTTGCTGATGCTGTCTTGCCTAGATAGAGGTTTGTCCACTCCTGATGGCTCATCCAGCTCGGTTTGGTTTTCTCCTGTGTTGCCATCTGGGTCATTTTTACGCTCTCCACCACTGCAGATTGCCTTGGTTGTAACGAAAGTCTCACTTTCAGAACTTCTGAGAGATCCAGCAGGCTTTAAGTCTTCCGATTTCCTCTTTTTCCTCTGAAAATAGCGGCGACCTTTAAGATCTTTGGATTCAGCTCTCAAAGGAGCCTTTTTGGGGTCCAAATAATATTCCTCTTTCGGACCCCGAACACAACCACAGGTGTTTCCCATGGCTGTAAATCATATGGTGTCCTAAACATCCACAATGTTAAGCTCCAAACAGCGACCGGTTTTCAGGCGAAGTATCCAGTAAGTTCTACTCGATCTAAAAAAGCAGGATCCCATCGACATGAAGCCATTGACAGCTTTGCAAGTAGAGCACCGTAAGCAGCGCTTAGCAGGGCAGCCAGACATAAAGCTGGCTCCACTCAGAGCAGAGCTGCCTCCGTCCTTTTGTTGACTGCTGAGAACCGGTCAGCTCTCTCTCTCTCTCTCTCTCTCCCTCTCTCTCTCACTCCGCATTTCTCACTTGCTCTCTCATGCGTCTCTCCTCTGACACTGGAATCTTTTTTGACCTTTGAAACATTTCTCTGGCTTTGATAATCCAGCACAAACACCATAAATGCACACACAGATGTGTGCTGGTAGCCCTCAGAGCAGGAATGAAAAAGAGTTGTGGATAGACCTGTTTCAGGATGACTAGTCTGTTGCAACAAAACAGTAAACACGCATATGATATCCGCCTCTTTCCTGTCCTAATATTTATGTCATGATGCCATAATGTTTCTTTGGGTAGGAGGAGAAGGATCTCAAACTGAAAGTACATACCAGTAGAAAACCACTAGGTATGCTGCTAGAGAATTTGGTTCAGCAAGTCTAAAGTTTTGTTTAATGCGACGAGTCAGAACGGCTTTGAAAAACAGAAAAGTATACAGGCCAAAAAGAGTAGAACAAGCTCAGGCAGATCCGAGCCGGACAACATAGTGCTTTCACTTTGTCTATCGCTCAAACTCTGCACAATGGCTGAGCCAGAGGTTGGGCTTAAGTCCAATGGTTTAACCAAACAATATGATCTCAGCAGATCACCATGGCAGCAGTTCACATGGGGGCAAATGCTGTGCCCGAGAAATGATTCACCGCATAAAACTCTTCTAGCAATTAAAAGAATTATATAACACTGGACACTTATCCACTTAAAACACTGTCTGACAAAGAGAGGGACAAACGCACTGCAGAAAAAATGAGGGAAAAAAGTGAATAATAATAATAATAATGTGTTAAAGTGTAACTATAATGCCACCACACAGGAAACCTTAAAATAGCTGTGTGCCACCGTGTGAGTGCAACATTTGAACGTGTCCCTGAAGGTCAAAGTCACCTGACAGCCAGCACAGTCCAAACTGCCGATCACTCCTGCTTCTTCTCACGTTCACCTCATGAGACAACTACGTTGGCCAAGCTGCAGTATTAGCCTATGTTCATACATCTGACAGTAAACATGCTAATATCTTCATTATGATGTGTTAGCATGTGGCTTTTTGTTAATAGTAAGCTCTATAGTAAAACATGAATGAATCACTCATCAACGTGTGTGTGTGTGTGTGTGTGTGTGTGTGTGTGTGTGTTAGGTAAATGACAGCACACATGGAAGTGATACTTCATTAGAGTAAAACAAACTGGTTCAGTCAGCAGCAGCAGTGCTTTGTCATGCCATCGGCATGTTGCCCTCCACACTAAAATTAATATTGTACTAGTTCCCCATGTCCCAGGTAAAAAAAAATAAAGATAAATAGTGTGCACCATTTTGAGAATAGGAATATTGTCGGCTTTGTGTAGCAAGAAAACCTCTTGCACACACAGGAATAAACAATGAATAGCGACATAACGAGTTAACTGAAGTCAAATATTTGCATAAGTCATAATAAAGTAGCCTGCAGGTATAAGAAAAGCGTGTCATGGAAACAACCCTTTGTTTTCATGCAATATAAAAGTAGTGTTGAGTTCATACATGCCAGTGTGCTATCAGGTGTGACATTTAATAAAAACCAAAGGTGTACACTTTCAGGAAAGCTCAAGTTCTCTCCTGAAGTACCCTTGTATCCTTTTTAAATCAAGAAGAAACAGGCCCTTCGCTGCCACATCAACAGCTTAAGGGCTTGCGTGAGACCGACAGCAGCAGGTGTTGGCATCCTCGCAGACGCTACCTGTCAGCATGTCCAAGCAAAATTATATCAGCTACTTTTCCTCCATTAGTTCACTTAGGGCTAGTCAGACAGATGTTTGTTCTATTAACGCTGTAAGACACAGAATTATTTTTGCAATATTTTTCTTCTGACTCACAACTGCCACGTGCCAAAAGTACAATTAATCTAACAAAAGAAGGTGAGATGGGTGAAGTTTCTGCATGCTGTTAGACTTCAGAAGAAGACTGCATACTGGGTGGACACTCACATTCTTCTGGCACGCACATGCAGACTAGCTCGCTTGGCATGACGTGCGACAGTTCAGTGAAAAAACATTTTTGAGTGCATTTAGGAAGGAATATAACCAACTCTAGAGCACACGATACCCCAAAGCTTTTTTTGTAAATGCACGCTAATGCTTAGTCGTACCAATGTGTGCACAAACATTCCCGAGATACTGAGAACATTAAAAAAAATTATCTTTTTGAGTAATTTCCCTTTTGTTTAGACATTTAATATTCCTTAAAGGCCCTTTAGGCTGCTAGGAGCTATCTGATGTTACAACTGCATATGAATTAAACATGAACTAAAGTAAATTGTCAAGAAAGACAGAAAAAAGCCCAGAGAGATGAATGCTGATGCTGGGTTTGATGGAGTGTATGGCAAACCAGCTTCAGAAGGGGTAAGAACTCTTTCTTATCAAAAAGAAAGAAGGTCAAGTCTTTTTTTTTTACTATGCTTAGAATATTTAAAACACTTAATTACAAATGAATCAACTGTGTGTGTAACAACTTGTCACATCATCTCTGTGCTCATAAACAGCTTTGTGTCTAAGCAAAGCCAAGCTGTGACGAAACACTTCACACACCAAGTGCACAGGCCAGATGATGACACTCACGCAGGAGTGAAGTAACACCATCAGAGGTGATGACAGTGATTCTAAATTACACAGTTATATTGAATACTACTGGAGGGGGTATAATCGAAGCTGTAGAATTATGCCAAGTAAAGCTTCTGATACTTCCCAGTGTAACAATAAATACAGGGAATAGACTGAATAATATCAGCATGTACGACAGAACGGAGGTGTTCCCTTCACAAGGGAGGCGTTACAGGTGTTGGAGGGGAGATTAAAATACATTCAGCCTGGAAGAATTGTCTATGTATTATATGAATATCTATATCTATAAGAATTATCTATATCTTTTGTAGATATAGCTGCTATTGCCAACAGGGTGAAGAAGGAAGCAAACCAATCTACTGCTGGTCAGCACCCACCAGGAGCTAACTAAAGCTGCTAATCTGGACTAGTGCAAACATACAAGCAGGTGAGCCTTGTTTTGCATGTGGAGTCAGCCTCTACAAAAAAAGACGTCTCTGGTTGACATACGAAGCAGTGAAGTATAGCAAGCATGTCCCATCACAGTGGCATCATGGGTGTCCTCTTGATGATCTTGGTAAGAAGGGTCATTTGCAAGTGGTGGTCTGTTGCGGTGGCTGGGCCCGGACTGTGGCTAGGGGGGAACCTACTTTCCAGTTAACATCAAGAAGTTACAAAGGTGCTTGGGTCACCCTTTCGC
Organism: Oreochromis niloticus; assembly: GCF_001858045.2. NCBI lineage: Eukaryota > Metazoa > Chordata > Actinopteri > Cichliformes > Cichlidae > Oreochromis > Oreochromis niloticus. The sequence goes on from NC_031978.2 coordinate 19,953,920, forward strand.
TACAGAAATTCATCTCCGAAATGTGACAGTGATTAATTTCCAGTATATATGACCAACAGGATGATTTCCCAGAGCCTGAGAAGGGACACTCTTTGGTGCATCCCAACAGTGGAAGACAGGCCTTGTGATGGCAGATGCTTTCATCGCAGTGGATGTGACCACCATGAAATCCAGAGAGCGGTTTCAAGAAACTTAAAAGGCATCAAGAAAAAATGGCTAAAGTAATGAATATATATGAAATCAATAAGCGTTTTTTTTCTATCTTGTAAATATTTTTGGATATTTTTGTAGTGTCCTTAAGTATGTTCCTCAGGAATCATAATAAGGCTGATGTTTATATCAAGCAAGCAGCCTTCCTAGGCACCTTCCAACAAATAACACACCCACACACATCCACCTACAGTCTCAACTTTACATGGTTTAAATTCATGTACAGGATGCTGGGTTTTTACATCAGATTAGACAGATAAATCATTCAAAGCATCAGGCTTTTCTAAATGTTCATGCTGCTTTTCCCACACTTTTGCATGAAACAGCGAATGTAGTTTGTTATTTTCTTATGACAACAGTCACGCAGTACTTTTTCACAAGTGTTTACTTAGGTCATACTGACTTAAGTAAACACTGTCGCTAAGTTACTTATCAAAACTAACCACGGTAACAAGGACCTATGTCACCACAAACTGTCCCGCCTTTTATACAGCAGAATAAGACAGCCCAAGGTTAGATGAAGTTAATAGTTGATTCTTTTTGTGTTACTGCGTTTATAACTCTTGAAAACATTTTGAGCTGTTAGCTTCTGCAAGCATTAAAATATACGTGTTTTCTTGATCTCCTGTAACAGTAACACCTCTTCAGTAATATAAAAGTACAGATTGGGTGTGCATAATATCTTAAGTTGAAGGTTCTGAGCCGTTGTCTCTACACTCTACACTTTTTAAAGGGATCTGTCATTAACCAAAGTGTTTTCAGAGGTATGGCTTTGGCCAGCAGGGGTGCTTATGAAAATGTAGCAGTCTCCTTCACTTTAGCCTTTAGCAAATTCATTAAAATCTTGTACTGTTGGGCAATCCGGCAAGTTAATCATACAAATTTAATAGGAAAGCTAAACTGGACCCCATGGTGCTATGGTGCTATGGCAACACTGAAAACATGAATAATGTGCTTCTCTAAACTCAGCATAACAAATGCTGCACAACTTTGACACCTTGTGGTCAAACACAGAAACACCCAAGTAATGTTGTGAACTCATTTTAAAATATCTGACCTCATGTATCCCAACACAAAACATTCAAAAGGAGAGGCCGCAAAGATCTTAATTAATGGCAATTAAAAGCATGAGGATGACAAAATAACTGGAGTGCAAGACTGACCTGAAAGTGCAGAATTATGGTCCAGATCAATCCCAGCGTCAGTTTTGGGTTGCCATCTGTGATGTCATCATTTCTTATATTTACAAGTTTGACCTGGTAGAAGGAAAAGCATATTTAGCATACAGACTTATACTGTCTTTAAGTAGTCATAGCCTGCTTCTTCTTTTTTTTAATATATTCACCCTTAAGCACTAAAAATGAGTTTGCCTCTTCCATATTATGCCTGTCATTCCACAACCACCACAAGAGGGCACAGTCGCCATTGTATTATGCTAGGGAACATCGTTACCATAATCACAGTGTGGGACTGAGGGGAACTCGTTAATGTTTTGTAGTAATTAAATGCTATAAACCTGCGTGAATTGTTTTATAACATAATATAATGGAAAAAGTGCACTTTTTTAACACCCCCTTCAAATAAAGCAGGAAACTACTAAAAAACTAAAATAGTCTGACCGCAATTAGATATTATAGCATTTAATAATGAACTCCTCCACTGCCCATCTGATCATCTGTAACAGCTGTAATCAATCAAAGTTCAGTTTGGACAGTTTACATGCTATGACAACAGAAGTTGCGTCATGTGTCTGGTATGTACTGAAGCAAAACAATAGGACAACTCATTTCTTGCAATCTATGAATCCTTTGTCTCGAGCCTTACGTCACATCTGGCTGTGGCTCAACCAGGCTGCGTTCTTCTTCTCATCCTGAGCATGGTGGGGGAGGGGGAAGCAATCAAAGCTCTCTGAAATCCCACTGATGGGATTTGCAGTCAGCGCTCCTTAAATGCTGCTATTACTGTTCGTGTTTCATTAATTTTTTGTAAGGAAACAGAAAAATGCCATGAATCCTGCTGTGTGTGATGGTGGCAGTGTCTGAGAACCTGCTTGAACCAGATATCAGCTTTTTTGCTGTATAAACAAACAGATAGCTACCCCTAAACATGAACTGATATATTCGAGTAAACCATTTGTAAACCTTTATGTGCACTTAAATCCATAGGTTCTTGAGGACATGAAACAGTTAATTAATGTTGCCTCTGTACACCAACACAAACTTTAATCAAATTTTAATCAAATGACAATGTAACTGAAATGCAGACATTCAGATTTAATTCAAGGGGTTTACAAAGCGTTGCAAGGGCTGTTTTTAAAAGCTGAATGAAAATCCTTTGTAGTCAATGACTGTCTGAAGTCTAAAACCCTTGGATGTCACCAAAGGCTGTTTCCTCCTATGAGGTGCTCTGTTAGGCCATTACTGCAGCAACATTCAGCTGCTGCTTCCTAAAATCATGCTCTCTTAGGGTGAGATCAGGTGACTCATTTATCATTAAGGAATATGCCATTTCTTTTTCCTTGAGAGAAACCCTGGTTTGGTTTGGCAGTATGCTTTGGGTCTTTAACCATTTGTACTGTGAAGCTCTGTCTGTCAGTTTTGTAGCATTTGTCTGAATCTGAGCAGAAAGTACATTTCTGTACACAGTTCTTCCTACTACATCTATCAGCAGTCACATCATCAATAAACACTAGTCACCCAGTTCCAGTGGCAGTCACAGACTCCCATCCGATGATATATTCTACATCATGTTTGATAGATGTGGTGAAATGCTCCAAGGCCGTTTCTCTCCTTCTCCATACTTTTCTCTTCCCATCATGCATCTGTTAATCTTTTTCTAGAATTTTGCAGGCTCTGGCCGTTTCTAATCTGCCCTTCTGGTTTCTTGAGTGTACCCAGTGGCTTCCGCTTTGTTGCAAACCCACTGCATTTCTATTTATGAAAGGGTCTCTTGAATGCAAAATCTGGTGACGATACACCTACCTCCTCAAGGATGTGAGCTCCACATGGTTAGATATTGAGAAGCTGATTTTCTTAAACAAAGAAAGATTTATGTTATATTCTACTTTTGTTGTCTTCTGTGCAGACGTTTTGTTGGTTCTGTGGAGGTCAGTCCATTCCTTTCTAAGAAGTTACCAGATTATTGACTTGGCCACTCTTAAAATCTTAGATATCTCTCTAGTAGGCTCATTTTGGGTTTTCAGCCCAATGATGGCCTCCACGGACCTCATATTGAGATTTAGAGTGAACAGCTGCAAAGCTCCAGCTCAAAATTTGGAATCAATGCCAGATGGTTTATCTGGAATAATGAGAGAACAGGTCTAACCACAAAACAATTAATTTTGAGCCTCTGAAAATGGGGCGTTGTCCATAAAAACTGCTTTCCTAAACAGTTAATGCAGTACTTTTGTAATACCCCCTGAATTGAAGCTGAAAGCCTGCATTTCAATCAGATATTAACTGTTTTATTTAAAATTCACTGTGGTGGAGTACAGAGGTCAAATGACCAAAATAAAAGTGTAATTGGCCAAAAACATATGGATCTAACTCTAATTCATTACCTAATCAAAATATAAAAATTACAGCTACTTTTTATGGAAACTTTCAGCTGTTTTCCAGCTTTGTATGCAAGCTGATTTCCAATAGTTAAGCTGATGGTGTATAATTTAAAAAATGTGTGACAATATTGGTGAAATTACTCCAGTCACTATTCCTTACCTGCCGCCTCTTTAAATAGTCCAGCGCTATCTGTACATTCTGGAGTCTGTGGAAGCGCATCCTCCCTCTTTCCCGAGGCTGTGGACATAAAAAGGGAAAGGGAGCCATGTGTGCAAATCAGGAGCTTCTCAATGTTAAAGGACACATTTTAAAACAATACAAATGACATGGAGGAAACAGGACATGTGTCTGAGGTTCTTACCCACTATTCTGGTGAGATAACATGACATGACATGACATAAAAGAGCAAACACACAAAAGCTCTTTGCACAACAACCGTGGCCATCTCCCTAAAGAAAAACCTCTGTGCGTATGCTACATATCACATACCTTCTTAGAACATTTTCCACCATTACCACCTTAACATATCATAACAAATCACACTTCCTTAGCTATAACCTGAATAAATCAGTATTGCTCACATGTCTGTCTTCAAATCATCACAGAAAGTTGCATAATATGATCTCTTGCGGCAGATGCTTGTGAATAGTCAGGGGCCACTGAATGAGGTCATGAAATGGAAAATGCATTCAAGTCAGGATGCAGCAGCAGCTAAAGACTTGCACTGCATTCAGCTACGCTGTTTTGTTTAGTAACGATGAAATGACACCATAAATATAAACCCCATTTGGGTAGTGAATGGTACTCAGATCCCCTTTCGAAGCCTTCTTCTCAAAAGCAGCATATGAAAAATGTCCAGATCATCACGCAAGACTGAAGAGTTTTGACTGTATGACTAATGATGTGCAAAGCTAGTGAAATGAGTATAAAGACCCAAGCTTTATGGACAGCTTCTGTCATATTTTATTGAATCTTTTTAATGATTTTGCAAGATCAGTGAGCCAAATCGCTGTCTTTTCTTAACAGGAACAAAAACTGAAAATTAAAAAGCCTGGGTCTTTGGATCAAGGGCACATTTTTCTGTACCATCAATATCACATTATATATAAGCAAAATTCTATAATGTGCTCATGAAAAAGGTGACAATGAAACAAAGTGTTTCATAGAAGGAAAAATAAAATTTTTGTAAAATTCTTCCCTGCTAAAGCAAGTATTTTAGACTACAGTAAGCACAAATCCTATAGTGGGATTGTGTCTATGCTTCTGTTAACTGGTCACAGCACGCCCTGAATTAGTTTGTTGCAAAGGGGGTGGGAGGGCAAGCCACACGTACCCCCTTATCATCATCCACTGTGTCTCCATGCTGCTCAACTGCGCATGCGTCTGTCCCACTCACCAACCGCAAAGTCTTCAGAAAATCACGCTCCCTTGGCTTATCATCGAAAAGGCAACACATGGGGAAGAAGAGGAAGACATGGACACACACAGCGGCCAAATCATAAGGAAGTTAGACAGTGGACAGAAACAAGTCAAAGAGTGGAGAACAGAGGAGGAGGAAAGTGGGATGTAAACAGAAAACAGATATGTAGGAGGATGAAAGTTAGTCATACTAACGGGGAGTAACTGCTGGGATTCCTTGCATGGGACTACATGCAGTCTAAATATACAGAGTAGCACCATATTAACACTGACATGTACTATAGTATGCACAAAAAATATATGAATGTACTTCAGGTAAATGGAGGATTAACAGGTTAACAGATGAATGAAATACTTCAATACTGATAACATGCAGTACTTCAGGAGCAAAGCATTGCAGCTACATAGTTTTGATTTTCAGTTTTGTTTAAGTATACATTTTCACAGTACGACTACTCGATACTGCAGATTAACATACTGCAAAATGCTGGTCAAAAACACAACTTCTGAAAAACACAGTGGTGACCGGTGATGTTGGAAAAAATCAATCTCAGTTTCATTCCAGGTTTTGCATGACAAAAAGTGGCTTCGGCAAACTGTTGCTATTGACTGTAAAATTACTTTAAGCAACTTGCAAAAGGATACCAAAAGCTTCTGTTACTTTTGTCCTCTGAATGCCAATTGGACTAATGGGAGATGACATGACTTTTTAGGCACAGACCTACAGTAGCATCTGTCTCTTATGGGAGAGTTAAAAGTGTTCAAGAGACTACAGTAACTAGAAGAAACCCCAACGCTTTGACTTTAACTGTTTATATTTTTTCAATGCAATTCTGCCGCACTTAAAAAGATTTTACATCGTATATATAAAGTCAAATATAAAATATGAAATTTAATGCATCTTGTCAAATTAAATTGTCGTGTTTAGCATACATTCAGTTTAAACCAAGTGTATTATCTTTAATAATTAATTGTTTTCATAAATGAACCTTTATTTATTTCACATGCATTTTACTCTAAATTATTGCTTCGTGCTCATGAGGGTAGAGACTGTTTTTTTTGTTGTTTTGAGTGAAGCACTGAAAGTAAAGTGATAATTTATTCCTCTGAGCTGTGATGCAACATTTTATATCACTTGTTTTAAAAGCAGCCTCAGGAGTTAGAGGGCTAAAAAAGCTTGTTAGCAAGTTTGTTAAGTGCTCCAATTAATGTGTCAGAAACCACAGTGGGCAACCACAGAGCTAATTTATAGTTTACATTTCTGAATGAAAGACAAAATTCTTTCACTACTTAAACGTCATATCAAATCCCACATGAGCTTGGCACAACTTAAGAAGTAATACTGCTACCACTGCTACCACTACTGCTATCACAAATAAACAAGTAACAAAATGTGAATGTAAAAAACAAAAGGCATACTCTACTGCTCACATTCAGCTTAGACTGAGTAGAACAGCTCAATAAATCAAAAGAATGACCACATGAGGGAGTTGCATTGATGTCACAGAGAAGACAGAGAGGAAAATTCATTAAAAGTGGGATTTTGATGAGTGGGTTTTGGTGGATACGAAAAGTGATCGGATGGTTTTCTCCCAAGAATCCCTCCCTCCCACCATAAGCCATGTGAGTAAGAAGAGGGGAGGGCCAGTGCATCAGTTATGAGAAGGTATGACATAGTGCTCCATGGGAAAAAGAATATTTCTCGCACTCTGTTTATTAAAGTCAAATGAGAATCTGAATGGGTTTGTAAGACTGGTCTCATAGGAAACTCCTCAGGCTAAGAATTCAACTGGATCCACATATACCAAAACACTGTCAGTGTTTATGACTAGAGTAACAGAAAAACATGAACTCACCAGTGTATCTCCAGACAAAACCTCCAACAGCGAGATCAGGTTATGTCCATCTCGTAAGTCTTCATAAAGATCATTTATATGCTTTCGTACCTACACAAACAAGGAAGAAACGAAACTGTAAACTAACTGCATGCATCATATTAATACCAGACTTTTTTTTTTTAATGTAGTTTTAAAAACATTTTAAGAACAGATCTCACAAACAATGAAGGTCTATCACATTCATAAAGTTGGCATGGCAGTCATTGTTTTTGTTGATGCTTCCATGTGTCAATCACTTAAATTGATTTCATTTAAGGTCTAATTTTGGGAAAACTTGTTTTAGATCACAATCTTAAAACAGGCTGAATCTGTTGAGCTGTAGCAGGATATCACTGTGACACCTCATCTTAACACCTGTGAAAGGCACTTTACAAATCCAGTTTGATGCTTCCTCCTTACAGCAGGGCAATTTCTCCTTCCTGCCCTAAATACCACGCCTCTGAAATCACCCTGCTGCCCGATGACCTGCTTTCACACAGGGCTTTCAGCACTGTAATCGCAGATATCAGCCACAGCTGTAGAGCCAAAATAGTCCTGTACCCTTATGTTACTGGATCAGCAAAGCAGGTCCCCGACTATTACTCAGCACCTCTGAATTCTCCGGGACCACGTGTGAGGCCTGCTCACACAGACATTACAATGACCTAAAGTGGCCCGAAATCTGTCGGTGGATCAGAGAATACAATGTAAATATTACAGTAAAACCATTTAGTCAAGTTGAAACAACTAGGGGGTAAAATGTTTCTGATGGTATTACTATCTATAGATTTATTGATGTGTCATGCTTTACTGTTGTACAGACAGAAAACATTATTTCCTTAGTTCTTCTGCCAAGATTGTGGTAAAGTTTACATGGTGTGTTGGTGCAAGCTGTAGCAAGCATTTCCTCAAGGTAGGAACTAGCAGATTCTTCTCGTTCACCCTTTTATTTATTTTTTTTACTATTGAAAATAATAAAACATTTATGCTTAACCTCACATGCAACCAACCATCCATAAGTCATAACCAGTCACTGATAATAGGAGGCCCATAGAGAACTGATTTTAAGAAATCAGTTCTTTATTCCATTTTATCTTTGTATTTGCTAATAATTGCACGAAAAGCACAAAATACACTTAAGCAGTCATATATAGACTAACCAGACACTTTAATAGGTACACCTGTTCAAGTGATGGTTAACTCAAATATCTAGCCAATCACATGGCAGCAACTTAATGCATTTAGGCATATAGGTGTAGTCAAGGTGACCTGGTGAAGTTCAAACTAAGCATCGAAAACTGGGAGAAAGGTGACTTAAGTGACTTTGGACATGGCATGATTGTTAATGTCTGACGGGCTGGTCTGAGTATTTCACTGCTAGTGTACTGGGATTTTCCCACACAACAATCTTCAAGGTTTACAGACAACAGTAAAAAAAAAAAAAAAGACAGAGAGAAAATATGCAGTGAACTGCATTTCTCTAGAATGGCCAGACTACTTCGAGCTGATGGGAAGGCAACAGTAACTCAAATGCAAAAGAGCACAACACTTCAAACCACACCAGGTGCCACTTCTGTCAGCTACAAACCATGTCCATGCTATCCCTTTATGACCACAGTGTACTCATCTTCTGATGGCTGCTTTCAGCAGGATAACTCTTACAGTATGTTTTTTAAATGACAGTGAGTTCACTGTAATCAAATGACCCCCAGAGCTATCATGTCAATATAAGCCAAAATGTCTGATGAATGTTTCCAGCAGCTAGTTGAATCTTAATGCAGTTCTGAGTACAAAAGAGGCTTCAGCCCAGTACTAGCAAGAGTACCTAAGAAGGAGGTTAGTGTGTATACTGGCCATACATCAAAACACTGTAACCTTCATGGCAATGTTTCAGGGACATTTCACTCAAAACTGTCTCAACTTCATGCTGATGCTGGAAAAAAGTCAGGGGATCATTAACTTCTGTAGGATTCATCGTGTGGGGAATGCCAAATGTTGATGTTGGCATAGCATATGTGAAAACTGGACTGACAGTGATGTAGGAAAAGCCACAAGATCACCGTTGTCAGTGCAAGCCATCCTTCCAAGACCAGAAATATCACAATCTTAATAGCAATCAGATGCATGCATGTCTATATACATATAATATAAAGTCAAAATGCTTTTTTATATTTTGCTAAACTGATTAAGTGGCTGCACAAAACAAAGCTGGACATTTATTTTTGCTTCAAAATGTTTGTTGTATTGGCATTTATTCAGTTTTAATACCACAGACAGATAAAGACGTCTTACTCACAGGAGCATAGGTTTAGGAACTAATCAGAACTAATGAGCAGCTCACTTTTTTCTCTGGTTCAATATGTTTCCTTTTCTTTTTAGGGACTTTATTTAAACTGAAGTGAATGAAAAAAATGTAACTGAACTACATATTTATAACTCGCATTACATACTGGACATAATTGAGACTTCGGTGATTAATGTACCACTTATGCAAGAATAAAGACAACACTGTAGATTGTGCCCAGACTCTTTTATTACAAAGACATATTAGACGAGACGTGCCGGTGCTTGTCTGTCTGTCTGCTAAAGTGTTTCATTAAATCCACACAGATTAAAACGCCACAGTAAGCATTTCAAATTCCTGAGTCAACAAAAGGCAATTATTTGCTGCAATGGTGCAGCAGAGCATGTCCTTCTAAATGACTTTTAATAAGCTTTAATAACATCTGAGGAGGAATGTTAACGTGTTAAGACCTAACAGGGAAAGTCATATTACTTAGCCAATAAATAATGAAGAACATGAAAATGGTTTTTCAAGCTGCTGTGGAGAAAAAATGTTGGAACACTAACAGGCATTCAGACTGAATCTATAAACGCCATGGACACAGAAATTTAGATATTAAAAAATAATTTAGAAGTTCAAAAGAAGCACTCATAAATCAGCAATGATTCTTACCTTCACCAGATGCTGGTTTATCCATTTTGTAAATGTCTTCTTTTGCACTCTGTCTCTTTCATCTGCAGAGAAAAAAAACACTTTCTTTAGATTCGGTGTTTTGGCAACATACACCCCTTTTTGTAAATGCCACCATTAAAGAAGCTTAATCCTGCTATGCATACCTATTCTACATAACCTTTTGGGATGCTTTGTGTTTAAAAAGTAGCAACAGGACACTAACAAGTGCTGTATAGATTACATTATGCAAAGTGTGAAATAAAATCTTCCCTAACGTATGTATGAAGGTAAAGGTGGTTGTTTTTTCCCCACAGACAAGCATCTAAAATGTGCTGTAAGTGTTTCAAGTAAAATCATATCTTTCCTGTGCCAGTAAGTCAATCTGTAATATTAGTTTGTGGATTTACAGCTTTGATGAAAATCATGTTGAAAAGTAAGTAGAGAAAATATGTCCCAGTGTCTCTAAAGAGACAGAAATAACTGTATGACAGTGTTTTTTGTTTTGCGTCACCATAGCAGCCAGACTTCTTGGAGAAAATGGCATAAAGGTGGAACCAAGAAACAAATGGATACAATTAAAGGAGAAAAAAAAGAAAACTAAGAAATGAAATGGAGTTAAGTTTTAAAATATGTTTCTCAGTAACATAATAATGACTGAGAAAAACTACACTCTTTTCTAAACAGTGACTTGTTTAATATTTTTCATCATATTTTTCTTTAAGTTGGTCGCCCATTCACTGGCAGAGGAGAGCCAGAATCAAGCCTGTCACCACAGCTATGACTCATTTCCCCTGATTCCACATCTTCCAGCTTCCAGCAACTTATCCTCATTGAACAGAAAAAAACTCACATGTTCAATCAATAACATGACTACACCATCTGTCGGCCAGATCACATTCATTCCAGCAACACTGTGGAAGCCTGAAGCTCTTACTGCAGACGAACAACACAGATAACCTCCTGTCTTTACTAATCTTCAGCGTGGAAGATTAGTAAAGGCTCGCAAAGTAAGTTTTGCGTAAGGACATTTTACCTGCAGTTAGTAAGAAGCAAGTACAGGCATGACTAATCTTTTTAAGGAAATGCCAAAAACCAGTAAGACAAACACTAACCCATGCAGCACATTAGCGCTACCAAGCGCTCCCTACGTTCCCTCTCTGATATTAGGCGGTACTTCATCGTCTGCACCCCTTCCTGAGGGCTGTCGAGAGGATCGCGATCCAGGTATACAGATGCCATGCGGATAAGTGACTGTAGAAGAGGCGGCAGCAACAGTCTCCCTCTTCTCGCCTGCTTGCTAACCACCCTCTAGGGCTCTAGCTGTGACTACCTCTCTCATCAAACTTCCAGAACGAGTTCTGTCAGGTTTTCCATGGCCGCTTCCTAATTTTGGTTTCCATGTGGTTCTCTGTTTATCTAGCAGCAGCCCTCAAAAATCATATAAGAAAGTCAGTGTGCCTCAAGGAAAAAAGGAAAATAGGGAAAATGTTCCTTGTTAGCTGACCATGACTGAAGAACTAGTTACTTTAAGCCATGTATCACGCTTTCTCATGACATCATGCGTCACTTAACTATTTCACATATCAGATGCATCTTGTGCAATATAAACATGCTCAACTGCCGGCCCCAATAATCATCTTTCTATTGTTCAGCTGCCGCCAAGACTTATAATGTTTACTCCAGGAAAAACAACTGAGAACACTTTAGGCCAACACCTTTTATTATACAACATGAATAGTTTTTAGTTGAAGTCCTTCATCTGTTTTCTTATCATACTGAACATCACAGTTACATAAGACAAAAAACCGAAAATGCTCTTGTAGTGACAAATGATGCTTCAGAAACTTCCATAACTCACGTCCAACACACTGTATTGCAATACATGCCTGGTTGATAAACAACTATAATATTTGTTTTTAATATTGTAATGCTGTGTGTAAAATTTTCTTGAAAGCATTACTTTCTAACGAGAAGTGAGCCACTCTGTATCTACCTAAGTTTATAAAGGACAGCGTTTTCTCTGTGGAGTCACTGAGTCTGAAAGATGCCCAGATAGTATATAAGCTCCCTTTTCAATGACATAGCATCTTTGCATGTGAAGGGAAAGAGTCCTTCAGGTTTATAATGAAGCTCGAAAAATGCATTTACAGAACAGGGTGCCTTCAGAGCTCTGTGACTGTATTCTCTGCAGATTTGTACATTTAGCTCATCTAAAAATAGTGCATGATTAAAAGCAGCTGAGAATTCAAAAGTGGGTTGGACTGATAACTATTACTTTTTTTTTTAATAATCTACACGAAGCCCAAAGACTGAATTAAACAAAAAAAAAAAGGATACAGTGCAACAAAACTAATCAGGAGAAGCAAACCGAAAGGAAAAGCGAGAGTGATGCAGTGAAAAACCTTTCCCAGCAGCACTGCTGTGTCATTGCTGATGTGAATGTCCCTGTGACTCCATCGTGCAGCTGAATCACAGAGAAATAAAGCAGTGCACTCTGCAGCAGGACACCAATTTGGTGTGTAATGCCCATGTCTAAGCTCTCTGCTGCATAATACATAAACCTCTCCTGAAAAGCTCATTAATATAGATTGACTGGGCAAGTTTTCCAGGAAACTCTCCAGCTCAGAGCAGAGGTCAGGAGCTGAAAGAAGTGTCATCAACCAGCTTTCAATCACAGTCAGTAACAGATAACCTTACAGCACATGATTTCACATATTTCACTGATTACTGATACCGCACAGTCAATACACTCATATCAATAAATGTCATGGCATGGCAATCAGGTTGACATTATTGCTGCCATCCATGTTTAAATACAGTATAAATAGATAATGAACTATTTAGCATATTAGTATGTGCTACAAAGCAAGTTATTTCTGTAATTGAGCTTCCTAAATATTATTAAAGTGAGTTTAGTGGTATGGTGCCCTCTTGAGGACTTAACAAGAATAAAAGTAAGCATTAACTCTGCTTGAATGCTACTCTATAAGCGCAGTCTGATAATAATCAGCCTTATAATTCTAGTGATATATTATTTGGCTATGAAATCAGTGAAGATCAAATATTATAAACCAATACTCAATCTCTGTCCCCTAAACTAAAGTCAGAGCTAATGTGTTTATACAAATGTCTCCTTATGATATAAAACTTTACCAGTCTTATCTCATGCTTACTTATCACAGGTAATAAACTCTATGATTGCACTGCTTGCACTGCTTTTTTCACCTTATATCCGGTGCCGCATTTAAGGTTCCAGCCATACAGGCCTAGACACTGGTCAAGGACCCCCCTGGCAACCACGGGTCGTTTAAGAAAAATGGTTGGCGAGTGCTTGCACACGGTCAAAGTGACCCCTGCTAGCAATTGCTAGCACACACTGTGACTTTGTGACCCAGTGACAGCCAGCAGCTGCTCACCAACCGATCCAGCAATACACATTTTTCCCTAGCAACCAGAGGTTTCCAGAAGGTTGCTGGCCATGCTCTTGGGCTGTGTGGCTGAGGCCTTAGTGTGCTAAAACAATGCTGTGCAAACGTGCATTTGAGCCATCTGCTTTCTTCCACTTATCCAGTTCAGGTTTGCAGGAGTCTGTTCCAGCTGTCACAGGGTGATCAGCAGGGTGCACCCTGGACACATCGCCCATCTGTCACAAGTTAACATGTAGATACTGATACAGCATTTCAGTAATGACTAAAACATGTGTTATTTAATATTGAATTAGTATATCATTTGAGTATGTAGATGAAATCTCTTTAATATACTGGCTCAACCCCATTCAATTATACCAGTGACACAAAACATCCATACAGTTCATTTTAGCAGTTATATGAATGATGCCAAAAACTATGATATTGTCAATAAATAAGTAAGAAAGTGAGGAAAACGTCATATGAACTAATTAATAACTCAATACTTGAGGTAGTAAATGTATGATGTTCGCAAACCTTTATGCCTTTTGTCGTAAAGGTTTGCAAAGTAACTAAACTTACAGTGTGATTGCTTGTACGTGTCTGTTTAAATGTTCTCACTTTGGTAGATGATTCACCTCCACCTAATGTCTGGGAACCGGATAACTGGATTGTGACCTCTGACTTTAAACGGTTGATGTTTGAAGGATCACAAGCTGTAGAAAGCCCAACCTGACAAACCACCATCCTAACGTCTACAACCTCAGGCGATGTTTACACAATGCATTTATCAAAACCTTCTTCCGATGTGCAAATTTACACCGAGACAGGAAGTCAAACTGGTAGTAATTAAGATGTTGTTTACTGCACAGTCTTACATCGCAGTATGTGAACATATTCAAGTGAATAGCTTCTTTTAACAATGACAGCAAACAGCAGTGCTGTGAATCATTAGCCACAGCAGCCAGTCTTGTATAAAACTAGATGATGAGCATAACACTGTTGTGAGGCCTGTGTGCACTCGGTCTGCAGTCCAAGCCCAGTGCAAGCCAAGAGTCCACCCACAGCATTCAAACGGTCAGCCTGAGACACTTATTTGTAGACCTCAGCAAAGCACATGTGCATGGCTATAAATAGCTACAACCCTAAACCATGCTGCCCCTGCAACTGCAGGCCACATAATCTGTGCCACTCAGGTGACATCCTTCATTTTCTGCCATGCAAAGATGAGTGAAGCAAAGTCGTCCTTGTAATAGAAGTGAATGTATTTATTTATTTATTTATTTGAACAGAGATTAAAGTTGTATAACTTTGTATCCTTTGATTTTGGAGTCTGATTGATGTAGCGCAAAACAAAACGGATCAAATCCTATGATATGTTCTCCATCATCGAATTTGTAAATTCAAAACTACATAGTCAACACATGACACTGATTTTGCATCCAAATAAACAATTCAGATTCTAATTTGCTTTCAACTGACTTGCAGAAAACGGAAAATCAACCCAGCAGTAGTACAGCCTACCCTTTCACTGGCTGTTCAATTTGTAATTTCATAATTCTATTTAAACAGAAGCAGAAACACAAACAGATGAATTTCAGTTTTCCTGAGAACATCTGGCAGAGAAGGACAGGGACACCCTTTGGTATTTTGTTATGTCACAATGTCTAAAATATCCTCACATTCTGCGAGGAGCAAAGAAAGCTCTACCAATCACAGCCCACCCTATGTAATCCCTTTGCTCTCATATGTGAAGGAAATAAAAACAAACATAAAGCCTAAACTCAAAAGCACTCAACCTTCAACCCACTGACGAGGACCCAATGAACATTCTTGCTAAACGGCCTCCTTTCACAGCTCTTATGCTGCAGCCACTTCAGTAAGCAAAGGCCTGTGTGCTTTATTTAGAGTACAAGCTAACCCGTTGCACCTTTATTTAATAGTGATTTGGGTAATTTAAAAAAAACTTTGAAATAATTCAATTAATAAGGCCCTGCTCCACACAGTAGTGATCCTGCTCATACACTAACAAAAAGTAGTGTTTTAAAAAACTAAAACCATTCACTAAATGCTCCATCAGGACAAAACCTGTTCAAAGTCTTTGCATGTTTCTTTTGGAAATTTTGAAATAAATATATTTATTATATCACTCTACATCATAATTATGGTGTGTCACAAGGCCTTTTATTATTTAAACGCTTATTATGTTTTGCAGCAAGAGTGCACAGTCGTGGCTTACAGCTGTGGCTTTGTGAGGCTGCACATTAGAAGAGTGGCGCTTTGAGCCAAACACCAACATGCTGGTGACCCCTGGTCTTTGTCAAACAAAGGTCGACTACCTTTGCTATCAAAAGAGACATTTTTGAGCTATTTTTCTACCCCCCCAAAAAATCTATATGGAGCTGCAAAACATGGCTATGTTGCAGTGGGCTCCAGAGCTGCAGGTTTGAGACCCCTCAGTCTCAGAACTCAGTACCCATCTTAGTTCAATAAGGATGGTTATTTGAGCCCCTTTATCTAAATAAATTGCGCGAAGGCCAAAATAAGGTTTAAAAAGCTTTTTTTTAAAAAAATTCCCATAAGATATACTCTTACAATGCACAGTACCTCACACCTTCTGAAATGACAGTTCATGCGTCAATGCAACAACATGACTGGCTAATATTGTTCCTGTTTCAGGCGTTAATTGGCTCTCAGTGGGCAGAGAACACCTGCCACCTTTAGCGCTTTAAAATTCACCTGCTTCCACTACTTCAACTGCCTTTTCTTCTACTAACATAATATTTCTGATGTGAACATGTACACAAAGACAATGGCGAGTCAGAATGTTTACCAAATACATACCATATTTGCCATCTCAGCATATAGACCTAAATAGCATGCTCACATTTGCTAATTAGTGATAAATACAGTCTATGGCTAAGATGGTATAGCTTTGAGAGCCACAACTCATGGTTGATGGTGATGGAGCTATATGAAAGATACTCTGACCATGACACATACAACAGTCAATCAAATTAGAAAAAAATAGTGAAAGGACCGAGAGACTGTCAGCCCTTAATCATCAAGTCTCTTGCAACTTACAGCAACCTAATATTACTGATTGCTAATATTCAACAGCTTATACCTGTCAAACTATAAATTGGAGGTTTATATAAGCTGAATGCACAGAGGACAACCGGTGGCTCAGTTCAGTATGATCAGCTGCAACTAGTGTGTGTTTTAATAGGCATGCTGACATCATTGTTCCTGGATAGGTTGTAAACAAAGACAGAAAAACAGCAAAGAGGGGGAGATACCGGAAGGTGCATTTTTCCCATTCTTTGTAAGTGAAATATTGTAGCCAGTAGGGTAGGGCAAAGACAGAGGTATGTGACTGTAACAGGTTGCCAAGCCTTCAGAGCAGCCTGTTCAGTCAGTCTTTGCTTTTTTTGGAGACTAAAGTAAAGAAGAAACCATAATATTATTTTGTTTATGACTCCTTTCCTACAACTGCTGCTGAGAAAGTGCAGGCTCTACATTTAAAAAGGGACAGCATGAACCACTGCTGCATATCATTAAATTAAAGGAGCCATCGCTTTCTGAAAACGTGCAGTAGCTGCAATATTAACTGGATACACAGACAGAAAATAATAATTAATGACTATTTTCACCATTTCTGGTGTAATAATGCTACACCCACGGGTGAGCTGACCCTTGATGAAATACAGCAATAAAGATGAAGCTGGCAGCGTACCCACAGGCATGAGCTGTAACTACTCAGGTACTCAGCAAAGTCCAGCAGAGGAAACAGAGAGCAATTAATGATAGCTAATGGCACATAAATACAGACTTACGGCACTTGCTTGAAAACACACACTCACACACACACAGCTGCAAACAATCCAATAGCTTGCATTTGTGCAGCAGCTGCACCTGCCACATTGAACCCTGACACCAATTAATATTTGGCTCAAATGTGGCCCATATCTGTAGATTTCTGTGGGCCATATTTGGCCTTGACTAAGACCGTTGACTCAGGGTGAATCAGCCACAGGTTCACTCTATATGTAGCCCACAAAACACTTGTCATAGCCCACATCAAGCCCATCTCATGGACTCTTTGGCCAGGTTTGCCCGACAACAACGTTTGCCAGCGTCCTAATTGAGCCAAAAGTGCTGGACGTCACCCAGATCCCACTCAAATTTTGCTGCTATCCACTGTTGTAAAACAATGACCACTCAACATCAACAACTGATCCTTTCTCTTTTTTTAAATTAAAGAAACACAGATTCACAACTCACACTGTTTTACAGACCATAAGAATAAAACAAAATTAAACAAACCCACAGTTTCTCTCTGGGTACTCCGGCTTCCTCCCACAGTCCAAAGACATGTAGTTACTGGGGTTAGGTTAACTGGTGATTCTAAACAGCCCATAGGTGTCAATGTGAGTGCAAATAGTTGTCTGTCTCTCTGTGTTAACCCTGTGACAGACTGGCAACCTGTCCTGGGTGTACCCTGCCTTTCACCCTATGATATCTGGAATAGTTTTCACCCCTCCTACAACCCTAAATTGGATAAGCAGAAGAGAATGGATGGATGGATGGATGGATGGATGGATGGATGGATGGATGGATGGATGGATGGATAGTTCTACTGTATAAGATACACATAGCTAAGAATTATCTAGATTTGTTCTTACAATATTAAAAAAGACAGAGTATTCAGTGGTAGCTATAAGGTGGTTCAGTGGTCCTTACTAAATAACTCTACCTTTTTTTCCACAGATATTTCCTCAGGAATAATAAGATATGATTAGCACCATTCCACTTTCAGTCAAAGCAATGATTCCCTTCACGCTGTATAAAAGCAAGTATCTCCATGCGTTCATTCAGGTTTTTCCACTAATTTGTCATTATTGTGAAGCTTATATGCTAAAAAAATTTCTTACAAGTGAGCATAGCAAAGGCTAAATCTAATATGAATCCACAATGTTATCATTTTCACCAGTTACACGACGTATAAGGATAATCACAAGAGTACTGAAATGGTTTTTAACCAGCAGGTTTCGTAATGTGAAGGCAAAACAAAAAGCAATGGAACAACTCATTTAATGGCTGTTCCACTTTAAAACATGGAACAAGGAAACCTGCTTCCTCTTGCCACTGCGCCACTGTGGCACTGCTTCCCAGCAACGGCTGCATTTGGGAGAGAAGGGTGTTGCTGCTGGAGCGGGAGAGGAAAGGCTCCAGAGCATGAGTCAGGGGTGGGACAGAGAGACTCACAAGATGATCTCATGTAAGCGGAGCTAAGCGGGCCTGTGGAATGAGGTTCAGTCATGCTGGTCTCATCACCATGACAGCATATAAATACAACAGAGAGCATGCATTGTGCTCAGGCACAGATTTGTTTTAATGCAACGACATTGGGCTGCAGTAAAGCCAACTTATGATACATACATATATATACATATATATATATATATGTATATACATATATACATATATATATATATATGTATATATATATATATAGATATATACACACTACAGTATGTATATATATGTATAGTAAGTCACAATTAAGTAGCACAATTAAGTAGCTGAGGACTTAGGGAATAGTAAAGAAGTGTTTTAAGGCCTGTGATGTTTTGAAATGAGGTTTATTGATTATATCTGTGAAGGACTTAGCAGCAAGAACAATATCATGCTTTAGCACTTGCTGTAAACAGAATGTACTGGCCAATAGCAAGAAAATAATCAGGTATTTGTTTACTGGCTGCAGATAAGAAGCAGTCTGATCTGGGAATGCATCTTGGCGAAACCTGCAAAACGAAACTGAGAGCAGCTGTAGCTGCAGCTTGGTAACAGTGACTGCTTCAGGTTACTGTTAGATTATAGAGCTAAGTGACTAAAGACTGGGTATGGAGAGTGTGAGTGTGTGTATGGCGTCCATTTCTGTGTGCCTCCATGTTGGGTGTGTGTGAGTGTTTGTGTATGTGATAGAGTGCATGCATGTGTCTGTGTCTTCTTGTTTGTCTCTGTGTCAGGTCACGTCTTAGACTCTCCCTCTCTCTTAGAACATCTCAGGCTCCCCCAGGTATGGGGCCTACTTTCTCAAGCCACATTCCTTGCCAGTGGCTGGTGTCCCCACGTGATGGTGCATTAGTACTTCTCTGGGTCTGGGGCTGGGTGCTCTGGTGTGTACTGGCTCGCTCCCAAGGGCCACTTGGCGGGGCCACTTGGCGGGGCTTGGGCTCTGTTGAGCCCCTGCTGGGGTGCCCTTGGGTCTCATGCTCTGGGGGGCCCTGAGGATGTCTGGAGTCCAGGTCTCCTTCATGCCTGCTTCAGGTCCTCAGCTCCCCACTTACATGGAGAAACCTTACAAACACAAGTGCGCTCACACAAACAGGTGTACACAAAAGTGTTCACACAGGTGTGCACACAGGTACCCACAGACAGTATTTTGGGCTGCTGCTGCCTCTAAAAAATCTTTTATTATTACTGTGTGTAGTTCAGTAACATTTTATGCATATATTGGTTGTTGCTGTGGTTGCTCTGCTTTTTTTCCCTCAACAGCTGTTGAAGCAGTGTTTTTCTCTCTTTATCCCTCTTCATCTCCTCTATTTCCCTTCTTCTCCTTCTGTTAACTTTCTTCCCAACTTCTCTTTCCTTTTTTTCCCTTTTCCGTCCCCCAGTCTCGTCCATTATGGGTGTTATAATCCAAAATAAAAAAACTAGTTAAGTTTTAATAAAATATGACTATCAAGTGGACAATTATAGCGAATGCCCTAAAGCTGCACTTGTGAAAGTAAATCTGTTTGGCATTTTTTGGCCTTCAGACAACAATTCAAGACAACACTGCCGGACAGGACGGGGAAAAACAAGAAAAAGACGATAAAGCTGAAATCAAAAACCAATCCAGAAATCTAATGTAATTTTTCAGTCATGAGCACGTGAATCTGCAGCTATCAGATACATAATATGACAGGGCAAACCTGATTTTCTTCCTTGCAACACTTCCAAATAAATGAATTAATTTCAGGAGTGTCACCTTAATCACCATGGCACATGAACATGTGTCTGCAACTTGTATCCTGCTTCCATTAAAACAAAGTATCTTTTGTACGGTAGCAGACTGTCTCCATACAGCCAGCCTGCTTTGTGTGTGGGCCACTAGGCCATTTGAATGTGATGAGTGGGCTGTCGACATAGAGCAGAGGGGTTGGGCTGCACAGCCCAGGAGGGTGGACAAAGGCAGTGACTGTGCAAAAAATGCAAAGCTCTCACTTGCCTCTGTGTGTGATAAAACAAGGCAATAAAAATAATAAAAACTGGTTAGCTTAAATCATATGAAGATATTTTGAAGTATCTGCAATAGTTCTGCAAGTCATAATGAAGAGCACAGAGATTCACAGAGAGAAATCTGACAGACACACTGGCAGACCACACCCTAATAAAAAACAGAACAGGCATCCTACAGACCGCTTCAGTGCTTTGTATGAGTACTTGCAAAAACACATATTTTTAGTACCTAGCTGGTTACAGTACACATCTTCTTGAAAATTTATTTTCATGTACGTCTTCTTGAAGATAAACAAACAGTCTTAAACAAAATTGGAGGACTTTGTGTAATGTGCTTTATTAAAATCTGCAAACAAAAATGTAAGTGTACTGTAAGGTTTACTGGTTAAATAAACATTTCCAGCAAGACTCTCCTTTATCAGCAGGCAAAACATATGGAGTTCTTATTTAAAAATACACTGTTCCTCAAATGTAATAAAACCATCCAGGCCATCAAACTTCTTAAGAACAAAATGAACTGCAAGAAAGGCTGACTGAATCACCAAATGTTTAATCCATTAAATCTTTCCTGATGTTGAAGGATCATCAGCTGTTAAACCCAGTGGCCCCTTCATCCTGACAGCCTACCAAACAGGCTCTGCTAGAACAGTGTGATCCCATACAGCCACTGCCCAGTGCCATTAAGCACTGTATGCCTCTAAGAAACATGTCTTTAACTCATTCCTCAAGTTTACAGTCTTTTGTATGTGTACCCTGCATTGAATTTCAGATCAACCCAAAGCAGTCGCTCTCTTTAATGTATTATTAGTGCAAGTACCTAATTAGTGCTACATTCCTACATCAGGTATAATAACAGCAACATACTTGCCCTCATTTGATGGCAATTGTGGCAATTCTAAAACCTGTGAACTCACATTAGCTGAGAACCACAGTATGTTTGTAAATTGATTTAACTCTTCAATGGAAAAGTGTACAGAAGGTAATATAATATATTAAAGCCAAAAGTGTAAGGACAATAATCAGCATAATAAACGTATACTTTCCTTGTCTTTGTAATATAAGCATGAGTGATAAATACATGACTGAAACCGAACAATTTTAAAAGTTATTATTTACTGAACAAAGCATTCACACTCAGCAGTGACCCAGTGCAGCATTATCTACCCATCCATTTTTTTTAACTGCTTATCTTCTTAGAGGTTGCAGGAGCCTATCCAAGCGGTCATAGGGCAAGAGGTGGGGTAGGCCCCGGACAGAGCACCAGTCCATCGCAGATAATACACACCAATCACCAATAATCTTAACAAGCATGTTTGGACAGTGGGAGGAAGGCAGAGCATCCACTGAAAACCAACAGAAACAAAGGGAGGACATGCAAACTCCACACAGAAAGCCCTAAGCTGACAAGGAGGATCAAAACTGTGATAACCACTGCACCACTGTTAATAACATGTTTGACATAATTTATCTAATAGCTTTATTCAGTGAGTATTCATGGTTAAGTCTTAAAGCTGAAGGCACAGTATAGAAGTGTATACTTAACATCGACACGTCAATATTTGTTTACTTCTCGCAAATCTTGTCATCACTGCAGTACTGAGAAATGTTATCACACACTGAAATGTTTCCTCATGTCACGGAGGCCTAGTGTGTGTGTATCTTTATAACAATTGCCTGAATTTCAACAGTTAAAAATGAAAACAAAACAAACAAAAATCTGTCTCTTAGCCTGCTTGCTGGCTTTTCTGTTTACTGCTCTGTGTTTGCTTAGTTACTGTTGATGAATTTGCTATGAAAAAGCGCCTCTTTGATACTTTGGCCATCACATGGAGAGACGCTTCGGGCTGTGATCGTATCAACTGGAAATAAATAAAAATAATGCGATTTTTAGCCAACGTCTAATGGAAAAATGTCTCAGCTCTGAAGAAAACAACATACTTAATGAGCAAAAAGTCGCACAGGATTGATTTAAAGATATTTATTAGCATTATCATCCACTTATAAACACGACTTATTAAGACCCTCGATCCAGTAATTTCATCAAACTGCTCCTGTTGTGTAAAACTGCAGATGCAAACAATCCTCAACTTTGTAAAGAATCACTTCAGCTCATAAGTAACATGTTTCTGCTTTCTTTAACAGACTCTGGTAAATAAATATTGAAAATCTTTTTACTTTAACCGTCAAAGTTTGTTGTTTTTTTCTCCGATGAAGTGCAGAACGTAACCAAAGCGGATAAGAAAGCAGATATAAGCGGACTATAAGAAAACTCACAAACAAACCTCAAGTTTCAGGGTCTGTCTGTCCAAACATTTCTGTGCAGAATAATATCAGTAAGTCCAAAGCAAGGACACTAAACCTATTTAATTTTTCTTGACATAGTGATAAACTGGTTAAATGGTAACATATAAGCATTACTCTGCAATGACTGATGCAAAATAGTTTCTTAAAATGATGAGGAAAACAGAAAAGAAGCACCTTACCCTTCCTTGATAAGTTCATTTTTCATGCAATTGTTGATGCAGAGTTAACGTTTTCCCTAAAATCAGTTTATAACATCTAAAGTGGATCACAGACTAGCTGTGATGGCAAAAGAACACTCAAAAATAAGTCTGCTTGTTGTCTTATTGCAGCTCTTCTGCCGGAAGACACCAGCCACAGATTCCTAATGATGCTACATCATATGATCCCATTAGAGTGCAGTCGGGGCGTTTAAGCCTTATACCACAGCTGACTGTGCCTGCTGGCTAAAATACTCAACAGCTGAGAGAACATACTCGCAACAACTATCTGGTACAACAGGGCATAGTAATAGTTACATGTTGTTCTGATGCTTCAGATTCAGTGAACAGGAAATACAAGAGTTAAAACCACGACTGTCTGTTTGAATTTTGCCCCACCGGATCTCCAGAGGCCTGCCACGAGAATGCATGATTATGAGATGTCAAGATCTAGCCGTCACAGATATGCTGAATGAAGTTAGCCGTTTATGTGTGATGGATTTGCTCTATTTAATGAGATAGACCCAAAAGGAGCAGCTACAAAAGCTACTGATGAGAGCTGACGCCTAGCCTGCTATGTCATTGTCCTGCCAGGTCTGAAGCACCAGACATTTGAATTTCATTCCTGTAAGCGACATCATTTTAAACATACAAAAAAAATAATAATAATAATTTACATTGTGAAAATATGATTTGCTCATACTGCAGACTTGTTTTATCCACTTGGACCTTTCAATTTGACGCTTGCAATCAGAGTTTTTCCTACACATATTTCAAGACTAATGTTTTCAATATGACAGCTAAATAAAATAATTAATAAGCCTCCTATTTAGTGAACAACTATGATGACAAAAAGCCTTTGTTTGGACTACTCAAATTCAACCTAAATGTGATGTCATGCAGGAAATATTCCCACTTTTTCCACAGCGGGGATAAAGACACTAACACCAGCCAGTCACCAGAGAGAGAGAGAAGGGGGGGAGCAGGCTGACATTTGTTGAACTGTCAAGCAGCAATCAGGCAATTTCTTCTTCGCCCTAAAGCTGACACATATCCATTCAACACTGACTCTCCTACCTTTGTATTTTTCCAATACATCCTCATAAGCTTGGAGGTATTCCTGTTCGTCCGAAAGCGCATAAGCCTGCGGTGCGTACTGAGCCATAACCCGGGCTTCCCAAACTGGACATTCACCAGCGACGGACAGGGACACAGCACGGGTGAGTGTGTGTGTGTGCGTGTGTATGTGTGTGGATTCAGAGTGTAATCGGCGCTGTTGTTGTACGAAAGGAAACGCCCTACAACCCTCCCTTGTCTGCGCTCCGACCAATAGGCGACACTTCCTCTCCGGACTTCACTAGATTGATAGGAATGACTGTCGTACAGGCTAAAAAAACAGCCTAAGGTTCATTTTTTTAGCTTGTCACTTAAATCAATACTGGCTTTAAAGATAAATTAAAGCCATTTCAAAATCTTATCGCGAGTGATTTTCATTAAACCGGAAGGACCTCATCTCAGTAGGATTTTAAAACTGGGCTGAATCATGCTAACTGATTCAGCCCAGTTAGAGTGCGCAAAAATAAACGTCTATTCTTGTGAGCCTCTCCAAATAGAGACCGTGTAGCTATCGCGTGTCCGAGCGGTTTTGGCTGATTTAGCCCAAACAAACGTTTGAAATCGTATATTTATCTTTGTTGCCGACATCAGCTCTATATTAACCTACGGATTCTCAGCTTTCATTGAACGCGTCACGCATGACAGTCCGTATCTGAAACGCTATTTCTCGCATGGATTTTACGGCATCAATTAGAGTCAAAGTATCATTATAAAATGCTTACGTGCTATAAAACAAGTTTTCCGAACAAGTTATCAAGTGTGAAGCAACTGCCAGCCCATGTCAGGGGGATAACAAGCTTTAATTACCTACTTCGGCTCACATAAATGTGTATTGTGATTGTGCATATCACCAAATAAATTAAAAAAAAATTATTATTACAATAAAATTTTACCTTTTGGTTGATAACAAGGGACAAATGTTAAAATTACACTAGACAATCAATATTTTGTTGGTTGGGTTTAAAGCATCAGAATAAAAGCAGAAAAAAGGCAGACCAAAATACCATCACATGTGCCACAGATCCACGTCACTACAGACAAGCTTATGTCCCCAAATAAACCTGAGCTCACGAGAAAATAATACACTTAAGGAGGTCTGTCATTTTTTCCTCTAAATACATCATATGTGGGGATTGTAACATATCCCAAGACGGTTTTTGTCCTTACTGCACATTCCTATCTAATAACTTCATATTAAGGAGACTCCCCCTCACCTGCGATCCTGAGCACAGCTCTCTCCGCCGGATCCAGCACGGATCCTCCCTGGATTTTCCTCTTGGACCGCTCATGTCTCGGCAGGTTCCAGGGTAAAGTGTCTCCGGGTGCGGGAGACGCCGATCCAGATTTAAGACTGTACTCATCCTCGTCCGAAAAATCCGCCGAGGAAGACATGGAGCAATGTAGGGAAGGATTGCCCGAACTGGAGCTCTGTGAGACAAAAGAAAAATGGGGATAAGGGTGGAAAGAACAATGCTTGTCTTGAAATGTATGAGAAACACAGCTAAGCAATTAAAACGTTCACAACCCATCCCCTCCCCGCCTCACCATCGCGGGTCAAGGTGCGTAAATATGGGCACGTTAGGTGTGAGGACGCACACTTGAGCCACCAACTCCAAATGACCCGTAACAATAAGCGAACGAGGCAAATGAAAGCGATGCGAAATCAATAGTATCTGGCTCCCCCGCCAGGTCAATGACAATACTTACCACTGTATACATGGAGACCTGTCAGCTGGAAGAAAGGGGAAAAAAAGAAAAAAATCCCTATGCGTGTTATTAGCTTTCAGACTTCATAGACATTTTTCATAAGGTGCCACGCCCTTTGAGTGATGCTCCGGCCACGCGTTCGTCCCTTGTCGGAGCATTAAAGATGTGAGGTGATGTAAGATCTCCAGAGGGCTGGAGGGATGATACGCTGTGTGTTGTCGAGGCGAAGCTGGACCGTGATGGGAGAGCAGAATGCATGTGTCTGCGCGTCACACCCGGTAGCCAACAACAGCAGCTCCAGGAGCAGCAGCGACGGTGGTGTTAGAGCGCCATCCTTGTACAAATCTGCTGTGTTGCTACAAATAGCGACCTTAAACGCGGGGTTAATATGAAGACGGGGGGTAATCCCACTGACTACCATGGCGAGGACTCCACAACAGACCCCCCTGGGTCACTGCTGTGACTTTGCACACAATTACACAATTACGTGCGGATGGACACTGAAGTGTTAAACAGAAAATACAGTAAACCACTGAGCTAGTCAGAGTCCAGCGGTTGCACAACAGGACACACTCGGTTTAAGTATTAAATCAGAAATATATATTTTAGAACAAAACTAAATTAACAGACATTTAGTTCCAGGATTGACCAATTAGTTCAATTCTCACACATTCTCCTTTTGTAATACAAGTCACAACAAAAATGCTCAAAGGCAGCGCTGGTAAATGGATTACCTTCTTTTGCAATTCCTTGCTGCACCCTAACACACCTGAGGTTGAGCAAGAGAACAAATACAGGCAAGCACAGCCCAGTGGATAGGGTGGGGCAAAGTTATAGCAACTTCAATCACTTAAGTGACAAAAGTGCAGTTTAATGACACTTGAAACAGATAATCTGTGGACAGGAAACATTAAGGAAGAGGTCTGCCTTCCTCTTAGTCCTGGTGTTATTAAAAGGTAAACCTGGAGCTTCTGCACAGACTGAAAGTGGAGGATATTATTTCTTTGGTGTGACAGAAAGTGATTTGTGGCTTAAAATAGCAGCTGCTTTCATGGCTGTCTGCAGAGCTGATAAAAGCAACATGCTGTTAATATTAGCAGCCTTTTTTTTTAATTGTCACATCACTTTTTATCAGGATGAGATCAGTCCTAAAAAGTGCAGCTTAGTGTTGCAGTTTTTATCAGCTCTCTTCATAATTCCTACTCATAAAATGCAAAACAACTGCACGATTCGAGGAAAGTTAGTACTAGCTTACTACTGGAATAAAAGCATGTTCTCAGAAGTCAGTTTGCACTTAGTTTCATTTAAAGAAAATTACAGGCATAAGACTAGCTGAAATATTAGAGCCACTCTCATATCACTTGGGGAAGTAGATGATTCTTTATTACTTTTTAAAACCTCATAATCTTTGCCCAAGAGCTGTTACTGGTACTAAAAATAATATGAGCACGATCATCACGAAGGTTACTCTTTACTGGTGAAGACTTCTTTTGGTTACTGTAAAAGAAACCAAATTTTTCCACTCATGACCTGGTTTGAATCAGCACCGGGCTGAAATTGCTTGTTTAAGCTGCGTTCTGCTGCTGGTCAGTGTCATTTATATAGATTACATGTTTATTAAAAAAATACACAAACAACATTTGGTTTTATCACAACAAGAGAACCATGGTGGATTATTCATTTTACACAGACTGTTGTGAGCTAGGCATGTAAACACATTATAAATGATGTATTGTGGCCTGAATTAGGCCCGTGCACACTGATCTTGTTTTCATAATTGCATTCATCTCTGAACTGTTATTCTCATCGTGATTCAAGTAATTTGCAAACCTCCTTTTCTTGCTCTGTTGTTAGACTAACAATATTGTGTCATGGCATCATTTATCTTTTTCTTAATCCTTGGTTAAACATTTCACCTGCATAATAAATGTATAAATAAAATGCGACATAAAATGTTAACTGGTGGCAGCAAAACATCCAGTTCAGAAGCCAAATGACTACATCTCATAGATAAGTCTTTCCTCATGGTTGGCTCCAGTCAAGTTGTTATTCATCTTGTCTGCTGACCAGTTAAATGATAAAAAGCACAAAAGTGTTTCTGTTATCTACAGTATTGCAACACAACAAACAACTATCGGTGGAGACTGCACCAGTGATTTGTGTGCAGAGATCAATAGGATCCTTTGGACAGTTTGTCAGTCTAAATTTATACATTCATACTAAACAACACCAATGTAAAGCAGTAGGGGTATGCTGTGTGCTGGTTAGTGTATTTAACATTCTCAATGCAGTCACATTTGAATCATACACATTCAAAAACACCCACAGATGTCATGATTTTGTGAATGTGAAATCAGAATTTCTGTCTCAGGAATTCAAAAGTATATTCCCAGATTGGAGGAGCAATACATAAAGAAAGGGCATCAAACCAAAGGACTTTAATGTGGTCGCACCTTTTTTTCTGTATGTCACCTTCTTTAAGGGGAGTTCCCCTCCTTCTTCTGCTTTGTGCTCCTGTAATCAATCGTATCCCCCCACCCACTCAGTCTTTGGGTCAAATGTTGTCCCTGTTCTTACTGTAAATTTTACCAGCACAATCTGAAAGTGACAAAAGTATTGAAGGACAGCAGGCCCACTTGCATTCTCAAGCAGTGCAGCTCACAGACAAGATAGCACAAAGAAGGTGGAGATGTGGAGAAGCTGAAGATCGAAAACTGCGGTGAGTTAAAGGGCACAGGGAGCGTACCATATTATGCTTCCAAAGGCACGCACTAGCGTGCAGGCTAGGATGACTAATTCAAATTATTTAAGGAGTCATAAAATCTAATAAAACAGGTGATTCACTTGTGAACTTCAAGCTGCAGCAAAACCAGAGTTTATTACGTTAAATATGTTTGGATTGTTGAGTGCACTGAACCTTTTTAATGATGCAGCTCCTTTAAAACATGGGGCATATCCATAGAATACTTTATATCTGTTGAGTTCATGTACCTTTTAATTTCTGGGGAAAAATATTTAAAGCAAAGTTTACAGGATCTGTTGGTAAATATCTTTTTTTAATTTTTAAATGTAAATGCTGCTCTTGGTTATTTGCACTACTGTCCATGTACAGCTCAAAGGCTACTTTATTTTTATTTATTTGATGTATATCTTGCACCACTGACACTATTCTACATAGTGGCAGTAGTTCCTTACAGTGTCCTTTATCTTTTCTTAATTCTTCTTTATACTAAGGCGAGGGAGAGACAGTATTTCAATTCTTCAGTATGTCCTGTACAGGTAACAAATTAACTGTAAAAAACCCCAAAAAACTTTAAATCTTTGGTCTTGATTATGATGATTAGAAACTGAAAAAAACACCCTGCAGTACCAACACAGCAGCTTTTCATTTCTTGGGAAGAAACCCATCATTCAACAGCACACCCAAGTCTCAGGTTCCTTAAATAAGCATCTCCCCTTTGCCCTAGAGCAAGTTAGCACTCCTTTTCTAGAATCAAATGTACACTGCGATGTTCCTGTTGAGGGGAGCAAGCAAATCCAGCGTATTGTGTTATAATTAGTCTTAATGGTAACAGTGAAGCGGGGTACCTACAGGTTTACGTGTAGGGGTGACTTGTACAGACTGGTAAAATTCTGGCAGGACTCTCTTCTTCACTTTGCGTTTTCTTAGAGACGACGATGAATCGGGTTCACTTTCAGGAACCTCGACCAAATTGGGCTTTTCCTCTGTCACTCGAGCATGTATGCTCCTTCTCGGGCGATGTGGACTGTGCCTGAAGCCCTGGGGAACATGAACACATCAAGCTGGTAACAGATTATGCATTAGGCATACCTTAGCATGAGAAGTTAAAAGCTGTGTTAGATTATGAAGAATTACAGTGTTTGCAATTCAGGTTTAAAGTAGAGTTGGGATGCTGTTACTTTATAGGCTGATCACACAGAAACTTCAGTCACTCTGAAGAGAAAATGTGCTTTTGAAATTACATTTATCTCAAGTTTTCTTAAAGATTGAGGACACTGTTTTACAACATTAAGGCTCTAAAACTGCCCTGCATTTGATGTCCTTGAATATGATACTGAATCCCTACCAGCTAAAGCACTGAGTCAGTAGGGATTCTGTATCATGTGGTTCAATAACATGACCTACAAAGGAAGGCAAGCTTTTAGTTTTGCAACTATAAAAACAAGAAGACCGCATTCTATAGCAGTGTGGTTGGCCATAACACTGGTCTGCCAATGTTGCACTTGAAATAAAGAATAACTTTACTAAAACCTTATTGGAATACACTGTAATTAGTTTCCAACAACTCTATAGTTGCAATTGTAATTAAAAAGAGGCTCTCTCTTTCATAGGCCAAGTCAGGAAGATTAAAACCGTCTACTAAAACAGCTTTATCCATAACATAATTTTTAGTTTAGCATAGCTCTTGCAGCGCTTACTTTTATTCGTAATCATTCCCTTCCAGGCTAAAAGCTTTGTACTTACATGGCTGTTTTCTTAAACCATTTCTACTTTTATTTTGAAAGCAAAAAAAGCTTAAAACGGAAACGGATCGGCAGAAAATGGTCTTCATGTTTTCAGTCGTCAGCACCAAATGACATTTAACATAATGATATTGTGGATCATTTGAAAAAAAAAACGGTTTCTGTGGACTCAGAGCTAGCTCTAACCCATGTGTTTCTGGGGACAAACAGTAGTGAAACTGCAATATCACCCACATCATTTATTGATAACACATGCGCACTGCGCACAGCATAGACCCTAAAATAGCCATGCAGCCCTCGATAAAAGTCTAAAAGAAACGCTCTTTAAGGTGAAGCGTTGGTTAAATCACAGCTTAAAGCTCGCGTAGTCTCACTTTAACACAAGTCATCATTCCTCCTGGCTATTAGGTGACAAAGCCATTATGTAAAAAGTTCATCCTACCTCTGATCGAAAATGATGCGTTCGCAGGCCAACTATAAGACAGATAACAGATGTTACAAAAAAGATGTTAGGATGTAAAACATTGCAAGGACTGCAGCTCGGCTATGAGATAGGCATTTGATCAGAAGTAATAACAAGTTTAAGATGCTTCAGGTTACTTTAAGTAAAAAAGCAAAAACAAAATCCAAGATCTTTACGCACAGTATCACCTCTGAGTCTCATAGCCCAAACAGGCGTTAACAGTGGTGACTCTGCTTTTATATAGAAAAGATAAAAAATAATCAGACTATGAACGATTACACGTATCTCTAATGTCTGTAGGCTACATGAATATATGTACCATCAGCTGTCAGGAGGAGAAGATGCGGCTGGCCTGTACGCTACTCACCGCGGCTCTTGGGGCGTCCAGAGAGCACAGATTTTATTGGATGCTTTCCATTACGAAGCCTGCGATGCCAGCAGCAGAAAAACAAAATTGTCGCAATAGTCCCCAGCAAAAGCAACAACAACAGCAGCACACATTGAATACTGTATGGCCTTAGTAGGACCAAAAACGCCGCAGCGATCATCATAAGACGAGATATAGGGCAGATCTGGCAGCCTCAGACAGCCGGCTCCTCCGCTGCCGTTATGTCGCTGATAACTCGGCAAGAGAATAAAGACACTCACTGACATACGTGAAGCATCGCGCAGCAAACCGTGGAGAGCGCACAGGTCCAGAAAGGACAGCCCAGACTATTGATATCATTATTGTGAGGTACAATGCATGACTCAGCAGAGACGCCACTTTAATTTATTTATTTCTTTTTTTTTAACAGGGGGCAGGGAGAGTCAGCAGATTCATCCCAGCATCACTGTAATCTACTGCAGAGGGGGCTGCCCACACGAATAACGCTGCAATAGTAAATAACACTAATCCGTGTAGACCCGTGGATGTACTGCACTAGAAGGGAAGATATATTTCTTTAATATGTTTAAATGTGATCTAGAGTGTCATCGCCACTGTATACACAAATAGCATGTTTTTTCCCCTGAAATGAAATATCGTGTGTATTTTGTAGAGCAGGTCTACCCAGTATGGTTTAAAAATGTATGTACTGATAGGTGCTGAGATGAGGCAGGTCCTATGCACAGATACTTTGAGGATTAGAGCGAGCAGAAACTCTGATCATAAGCCAACACGGGTTATGTAATTTTGGGGTGAAATGACATCATCTCTCCTTCTGCTAAATGAAAGACTCAGACAAGCAAAGTGTGGCAGGAGAAAAACACGTGTTTATACAACACCGCACATTGTGGGTGTAGGTATGTAAATTATATACGACTATTCTTAGACTATTTAAATTCTTAGACTAGTAAATACAGTTTTCCACCTACGTATAACAACATATGTTTAGTTGTATGTGTCACTCATACGTTTACCAACTTACAAATACAATCAGCCCAATAGTTAGACATAAAATCTACGTTTTATTTTTCAAATAAAATAATTAGTTCTCATTATGCATCAGGCCATCTCTGATGTTTTAGAGTACAGCTTTCAGTATTACTGAATTAAACTGTATTATTTTAAAAGCTTTCAAATGTGTTACAAAATGTAAGCTTTATAAGCTATTGCAAAAGCTGTGTACTTACAAACTGTAACTGATACCCTAGATTGCACAAGGCTATACTAAAATGTCTGAAGGTGTTATCATTTGTCATAAAACACCAGCAACAACAACAAAACACAACCTACAGACCTCCTTTCACCTTGTTTGAATCCTGGTTATGTCTGTGTGCTTGGCTTTAACTTTCTAACATGGCCTGCTATAAATATCAATGCATATTGCCATATATGCATCGATATCATACTGCCTGTGTCAAATATGTAACATATGAGTTTTAATAAATAGAAGAGAAGAGAAGAGAACTGAATATTTTATTCACAATAGAACTATAATTATAAAAAATCAAATCTTTCAACTAAAACATTTTACTGTTTCATGAAAAAAAGTTATTATTGAATTTGATGTCATCAGCACATCTAGAAACAGTTAGGATTTGGGCAACTAAAGCCTGGAAGTGGTGCTAAAAAGAAACAACGGGGAGGACCATGTTGCAAGGGACTAGGCTCAGTGCCAACAGGTCAAAACAGAGTTTTTCAGAAGTAAAGATGGCTAGAGGTTCACCAATCTGCAAAAAACTGAGGTTAAAAAATGTGGAACAGTTTCAGAATGACGTTCCTCAGTGTAGAATTGTGAAGACCTTGAATATTTCATTGTCTACAGTGCATAACATCATCAACAGAAAATCAAAATTGGATGCCTGTGATATTTGGGCCCTCAAGCAGCGCTGCATTACGAACCTGATGATCCTGCTATGGAAATCACTGCATGTGTTTTGTACAGAGTTCACTGTACCATCCACAAATGCAAGTTAAAGCTTAGTCATGCAAACAAGAAAACCTTATGTGAACATGATCCAGAAATGCTGCTGTCCGATCTGGGACAAAGCTCCCTTAAAATGGACTCTTTTAAAGTACAAAACTGTTCTGTGGTTGCACATCTGGAAAGCCACAGTAAGGTGTGCATATTTCAACGAGGTGACACTAAACTCTATACTTTCACCAACTGACAACATTTGACACATCACGAAATAACATAAAACAAAGAAGACCCAGGAATGTGGAGCAACTACAATCCTATATAAGAAAAGAATTGGAAAAGATTCCTCTCCCAAAAGTCCAACAATTGGACTCATTAGTGCCTAAACGTTTACAGACTCCTTTTAAAAGAAGAGGCCATGCTACACAGCAGTAAACATGGCCTTATCCCCACCCTTTTGAGATGTGTTATACTTTTTTCTATTGTGAATAAAATATTTGTTTATGAGATTTGCAAATCAATTCATGATGAAACTAGAGTTATAGAATAGAGTAGATGTGATTCAACGTGGTAGAGAAGGGCGCAGATGAGTACCATGTAATGCTGCTATTTACAAATGTATTTGGTGTTTATGTATGTGAAGGTGTACAATTCATCTCTCCACTAAACGATGTTAAATATGATACATAAATATGAATCTAGGTAAAGTTGGCGCCTCTGGCGGGGATGACTAGAATATTAAAATGGTAGTAGTTGGTAATATTATCGCACTTCGTCCCGGATTAGATAAGAGCGCAGAGGCGGACTTTGTTCTCTCGTGTATTTTGTAGCAAGCCCAAGCTCCGTCCACGCGGCGCACTCTGCGAACAAAAAAACCGCACCCGCTATATATGACGTCTGGACTAGCTGCGTTTACGTTTATTTGGGATGTTGTAGCAGTGAGCTACCAATCTGACAGAGTGAGCAACACAGGTGCAGGTAATTCGATGCTTATCTTAATTTAAACTATGAGTCTCAGATATGCCGTATTTCATCGGTTTTACCGGACGTTAGCCCCTCGTCGGCATCCATTTATTTTTTTAGAGAAGGTCGTGTAGCACCTTGTGGGAATGGGGGTTTTAGTTTCAGAAACACTTCCAGTAATGGCCTACGAAGCGGACATTAGTTAAGCGGTGTAAAAACGCCGAAACTGCAAACACTTGTTTGCAGTTTTTAAATCTAACATTACACAACATAATATTATCTTGCATATCTCACACAGTGAATGTTTGGGACCCATGAGTTATTTCTTTCAGAGTGGAGATATCACTGCCAATAATAGTCTTCACCAGAGTATGGTTGGAAGAACAACCCCCCAGCAGAAGACGAGTGAAATTCTCGGTGACATGTAGGGCTTTTTAACTTCGATCATGTCAATGTGTGTAAAAATTGCTTTGATTTACATATTATGATCATTGAACTTCATGCAGCCCGTGAACGCACCACCGTAGTGTACTGGCGCGTAACTTCTTCTTCGTTCCACTTTTGAAGTGCTGTTTAGAAGCTCGCAGCTCACTACTGCCGTCGCTGGTTAATAGGTATACTGCAACAACACTGATTTAAGCCGTTGAATAGTTGCTGTAGAGCAGCTCCCACATGAGAGGCAGCACCGAAGAGAAGTACTAAATGAGGTGGCGAAACGAGGAAGAAATTATGCCCCCATGTTGAATTTCTACACGGGTGACCCTCGTTAAAGCAAGTCGTATTTTCCTACTTTTAAAAGACTTGACAACGACAAGACGTTTTCTAAAAGGTCGCTAGGTACAATAGCTGCACTTCGGTTGATGTTACAGCATGCTAATATTTGTTTGTTCAACGCCTCGCATATTTGCTACGAGACCTAAGCTATCCGGCTGCTACTGTTTCCTTTGCCTAACTGTCTGTGTTGTTCATGCTTAGCTTAAACGTAACTGTTAAGCTAATTGCACCAAAAGAGGTAATTATAATTGTTGCTATATTGTCCGAAGAACTGTCGCTAAGTACGTACTCCAGCTTGAAAACGTGTGTTATCTTCCCGTTTCCTCTAGGAAGATGTCCTCTCCAGTTGACGCAGATGAAGATGAGGTGGAAAAAGAAGTCGAGTTTGTATCAGTAAGTCATATGCAATCTGGCTCTATTAAATAAGTATTAATTCAAAATGATAACACACGCTTTTTGGTTTTCAAACTAGTGGCATTGTTCACTGTCACATTAATGAAGCCTAATAAACAGACTGCTTTTTGTTTCTCTCCATTCACTGATGTCTCATACTGTCCAGATCCTTATGATTTGGACTTTAGATGTGTTTTATAAGCCTGAAATAGTCTTGGTTTTCTTTTTCTTTCTTTCTTTCTTTCTTTCTTTTTTTTTTTTTTTTTTAAATGCAGGAGGGCCCTCTCAGACCAGTATTGGAATGTATTGACCTGTTGAGTGACAGTGAGGATGAGGGATGTTCATCATTGCCCGTTACAGTGAGTTTTTTTGTTTGTTTTTTTAACAGATCATTTAGTAATTTAATCCTTTTAATTGATATGTTAATATCCTTTTTTCTTAAAAACGCACTGTTTCTTTCAATTGTAGCTTGAAGATAAAATCAGCCGTCATAAAGCACGTGTTACGTCCACCCTGGACAGACTGGCGCACCAAGTGGCTGTACAGAAAAAGGAACGAGCAGATAAATGCAGAGCATTCAAGGTAAGGTTGTTGACAAATAAACTGAGCCACTGTCATTTGTTGTTTGTTGGACTTTCATTAATCATTTAGCCTGTCAGAAAATTGATTTTGTTTTCACTGTTTCCATTCAGATCTCTACCTTTTGTTTTTTTTTTTTGTTTGTTTTTTGTTTGTTTTTTTTTCAGCACAGCAGGAAAGTAGAAGATGCATTGCCTTATGCTTTATGTGAACTGTTGTAAAACAAATTTTACTATGAATTTTAAATTGCTTTCACATACATGTGCTATTTAACATATTTACAAAGAACATGAAATTTAAACTTAACTTTAGATCCTCACCAAGATTTTACTGGGTTAGTGTATGGGTAGATTAAGCCCAACTTTATGAGCAGCAGTGCCCCCCTGTGGGCACAAAAGATGGGGAAGGTAGTCTATTCATAACATGCAACATTACCTGGAGAACCAACATTAAAGAGTCAGCTGGTTTTCACTGATGTGTTTTTTTTGTTTTTGTTTTGTGTTTTCCATGTGAGGCAAATATCTTGCGTATTACGTCTTTGTCCCTTTTTCAGGAGAAGCAGATCCTACAAAAAGCTCATGGACAACAGGAGCTGGCTGTTAGTGCTGTAAATGGCATTAATCAGGAAGCCAAACGTTGTGTAGACATGTGGTTAAAGATGCCAGGTAATTATTGATTGGGATTAGAAACCTGTTGTAGTTGTTTTACTCAAATAAGTAGAACGACTTTTAAAACATTTTCCTGTCACGTAGTTGCTGTTTGTTTTGGGGGGTTTTTTGTTTTGTTTTGTTTTTTACATTTCTATCAGTATGCTAATTACCTCTGCCAAGGAGGTCATGTTTTTGGTAGTGTTTGCATGTGTACATGCTATTCTGTCTATCTGTAAACACAATGGCTTGAAATGTTTTGAATGAATTCTAAACAAACTTTCTAGTGATGTAGAGTGGCTTGCATCCACCGGGGTCAAATCAATGATTTATTGGTGCAAGTTTTTGTTATAGTTGTCAGTGGATTGGCTTGTGGGACTTAACATACTGCAATATTGTGTTTATCTAGGTCTTAAACCTGGAGCGATCAGTGCTGGTTCCGAGGGAAGACAAAGAGCTTCTTTCCACAGAAGTATCTCAACTAGGCATACTTGTCCAGTAATTAACTGTGGTCGAGTTTATGATAATGCTTCCCTCCTTGATGGACACTTGAAAAGGTAATAATTTTTCATTCGTGAGTGTGTTGGTGCAGTGGCTTATCTGTTTTCCTCACGAAAAATGGTTGTCTCTTGCACATGTACTGAGTAAAAGCTCTTGTATGCAGGTTTGATCACTCCCCATGTGACCCGACTATCAATCTTAAAGGAAGTCCCTCAGAGTTCTTTGCCTGTGTTGCATGTGGAAAGAATTTTCAGGCCAAAGAATCCTGGAGGAACCATGTTAAGTCGAAGGTCTGTGCACTTTTCTGACTGTGCAATTAGAAGTTGCAGCCTGAATCCCTGCATGGTGTAATAATTCAGAACTGTTTTGGTTACTAGGTGTCCTCATCTAATCCTGATGGTCATAGCATCAACCAGATCTATCAGCGAATTGTGTGTTTTGCATGTCCTGCCTGCTACCACCTCTTCAACCTCAGAGACGAGTGTCTCCAGCACATGTCAGCCGAAAGCCACTTCAAACACTCACTCATCTTAAGAGGTAATTTTTTTTTCTTGTCTTTTCTTTTTTTCCTCTAATAAATAAAATCATCACTTAAAAACAGCATTTTATATTTACTCAGGTTACCTTTGTTTGGTTCTAGAAGATCTTAGATACTGGAAAGTAGCTAAATGAGCCAATTTGCATTTTATTTTACATTTGATTTTAAAAAAAACCCACAGAAAGTCCGCTGCCAGTCCCTGTCCCTCAACATGTCAAGAATCGTCTCATCGCGTTGTGCAAAGATGTAGCGTTCACTGTCCGCTGCTCTTTGTGTCATAACGTACTGATCTCTCATCAAGCAGCTCAAGCTCACTTTAAGTATGTTTACTGTTTTGTTTTCGTTTGTTTTGTTTTGTTTTTTTTTTTTTTACAATATTTGCATGTTGTGAAATCTCTTTATTTCACTTATTGTATTCAGATCCTTTATGAAACTCATTTTTATGGCCCTTGTCCCTCATTTTCCTCTTTTTAGTGTGTACTGCAGACAGGGCTGTGCTGTGGCCAAAGCTGACAAGACGATAGTGCAGGTCATGAAGCAGCTGCAAGTGCGAGGACAGTGTTCTGTCTGCTGTGAAATCTTCCTCAGCCAAGCTGAAGTTGAGAAACACAGGGAGTCGATGCAGCATGAAATTGAACTCAACAATACAATGGCAAAAGCACTTCTTCAGCACTGCAGGTTTAGTGAAATTCAACACTCGAAGAGAGCTAGAGACTCAAAAGACACAGAGGAGACCACTGGCCTTGCAACACCTCTCAAAAGAAACAAGAAGAGCGGTGACCATGACAGATTTCCAGCTAATCGGCAGTGCCTGGGCACAAGTGTGACTGTCACCAGTAGCGGGAGCGTAACAGCTTGGTGCTGCGAGTGTGGTCTTCAGTTCTCAGATGAGGCTGGAGCCAGTAAGCACCTTCTGGCTGTGAACCAAATTTTCCATCAGTGTGGCGTGTGTGGCAAACATATGGGGGAGTCTTCCATTGCACGTCTGCATATGAGTCGCTTTCACGGGGGCGCTCATCTCTCCAACTTCCTCTTCTACTGCCGCAAGTGCAAAGTGGAAATGCCTCGGTACGAAGACATCCTGTCACACGTGTCCGGAGCTCACAGCGGACACACGTATTTCAGTGAACAAGAAGTGCCTGAGCAGCTTCCCATAATCGTTGATGTCAAGCCATCCACTAGCAGTGACATCACATTTCACTCCTTGTCTGTGGCCAAAGTCCAGCTGAGCACAGAGGTGTCTTCATCAAAAGTAGAGCAGTCTTGGATGTGCAGGATGTGCGAGGATGTCTTTGACTCGGAGGTTGCCGTCCGCAAACACTGTAGCGATGTTAGTAGTCACAGCTTTCAGAGATTCGTCTGCGGACACTGTCCTCAGAAGTTCTTCAAAGAGTCCACCGTACGGAGACACTGTATGAATGAGCATGATGGGGTCATAAAAACTTCCTATTTCTGCGGCCTCTGTGACAGCATGGAGTTCGGATCTGAGGAGGAGTTTTTTGAGCACTACAAGAATCTTCACAGTAAGGACTACTACTGCATGGATGACGTTGAAGTTGTTCAACCAGATGCCGCCACTGCCGCTGAGAGTACCAGTCAGTTTACATGCCCGTGCATGGGTTCAGAAAAAAGTAAAGCAGACATGAAAGCCACTTACACACAATGCATGAGGAATCTGGCTGCGGAAGAAAAATGCCAGTACATCTGTGTGCCTTGCGATGTATCTGTTCCATCCTATGCACAGATCAAGACTCATGTCCACACAAAACACACAGCCTTGAACCTGGACAGGAGCTTTGACATCAGATGCAAAGACTGCCAAGAGAGTTTTATGGATGTACCGAGTTTCCATAAACACTACCACTCGCAACATTGTACACTGGATCCCTGCATGAGTTCCAGGACCTGCAGGAAAGGCTCGAAAGCAGAACCCACCACTCCAAGAATACCTAATGCTGTGGAGAATAAACCAGAGAGCAACGGTAAATCGGTTAAACTGATTCACATTTAATGTCTTGTGTTTGAATGTTAATTTGTATTCATGTTTGCAGAGATTGACGACGAAACGCTGACAGTTTTCAACACTGATCACACCAATGACAAGAGTGAAGTGCAGGAAGGTAGGCAGTAAACTATACATATATCACTGATATACAGATGAGGCCAGAATTATTAGTCCCCCAATGAATTTTTTTTTTAAAGTGTTGTTAAACAGAGGAAGGAATTTTAATCACAGCTTTTTCAAAAATCCTAGATTTTTATTGGTTACATTATTTTTATTTTGCACACAGGAACCAAATTATTTATACAAACTACCATAGACAAGTGATGAGTCCTCTTGATGCTAATAGGTGGTGTATCCTTTTTGCTGGATAACAGCCTGCAATAGTTGTTTGTAGTTTTCAACTAGTCTCACACACATCGCCTGAGCAATCCCAGTCCATTCCTCTTTGCTGAGTCTCTCAAATGCTTTCAGATTTGATGGTCTCCTGGCATAGACTTTGGTCTTCTGTTTAACCCACATCAAGTCAGCTCTTTGAGCAGTCCAGCCAGTAATGTTGACTTTGGTCTTCTGGAGGTAGTTCTCCACCAGGAGTGACTTATTGTTTATGTCGTCATGTTGGAAGACAAAGTAACTGCTCAGACCCAGTTTTCCTGGTTTTCTTTAAAAATCTTCTCATATCTTTTTTTCCTTCAGGATTTCTTTCACTTTGACAAAGGTGTTTTTCAAGTGATAACTCAAACTCTTTTTGAGGTTCTTATGCTTTCTTTAAATTGGAAGATAAACCCACAGTTTTAATGATTTTACAAGCTTTGAGCATTACAAAAATAAAGCACATCGTTGGACAGTGGTGGTTTTTGCTATAGCTAAATAAAAAGGCCAGTTTTCTCAGGGAGCTAATATTATTGACCCTGGTAATTTTTGTTTTTTTTCTTAAACAATTCTGTTATTGTGTGCAAATACAAATAATTTATGCTTCCTAAAGAAAACTAGTGTGTTTAGTAATCCTATGTTGAAAATCCTTAGCTCTATTGAAAAAGCACTGGGACAAATTTGAAATGGACAAAATGTTAATTTTCATAGGGGACTAATAATTTTGTTGTCACCTGTAACTAGAAAGAAAAGGCTAGATACTAAATAAATGCTACTTCGTTTTTTTTATCTCTTTTCGTCATGAGACCCTAACGGCTGTCTGTTTAAAGAGAACTCTTCCTTTAGCTCAACTGCTAATAATTATTTGCATATTTAATCCTATGAATGTCCTGCTTGGATAAACGACTCTGTATTCTGTTACAGTTGAATCGGATGACGAAATGAAACGCGCGCTGTCTTTGAGTGCAGAAGAAGCGCAAGAGTCAGCAGGTATGTGTATGCAGGGCTGAGGATATAGTCTCTTTCTCTTTTGAACAGTTTGTAAGTCAGTACAATACAACATATTGTCTGTTTTGCTGAATTTATTGTATTGAGATAAACATCCAGTACGTTATGCAATCGGTGATTGTTAACATTGCCCTGCACATTAAGGAATGAAAATGTCGACGGATAACATGCAGGCCTAAAAAAATATTTGAACAGTTGGTTTAGTGAGGTTTATTCCCAGCCTTTTGGGAGAGTTTTTTTTTGTTCTTTTATTAGATAGGAACAGACAGGAAATATGGGATGCAGTGTGATGTGCACTCACAGTCTGGCTGGCCAGGAATCAAACCGTGACTCACTGCTTGGAGGAATTTGAACACATTTAACAAATGTCGAGACAAAGAATGTGTTTGATCAAATTGATGAAAAAGAAACTTGTCTGTAGTTTTGTGTACTAAAATGATGTCAGGC
Source organism: Oreochromis niloticus (assembly GCF_001858045.2). Taxonomy (NCBI): domain Eukaryota; kingdom Metazoa; phylum Chordata; class Actinopteri; order Cichliformes; family Cichlidae; genus Oreochromis; species Oreochromis niloticus. Next base: position 19,995,474 of record NC_031978.2, read on the forward strand.
TTACATTTGAGAAAGCATGAACCTGCTGCTTAAATCAGAAAGTAATGTGATGAATTACATCTGTGTAAACAGGCTCTTCAGAAATTCATAAATTACCTTCCTACTGGGGACAAACAGTAAAAGACGGTGACGTGAGCTCAAGCATAGGATGACACAACGTTCATCCGACCATCTCAATCTTCAATGCTCCATGGTTATGAAATATTTTCAGAAAGATGAAGAGAGAAGTCAGTCCTCGGAACAAAAGGCACTCAGAAAGACCATCAGATTACAAGAAAATGCTTAGAAACACCACAGAGGAGTGCTTTGAGCAGGATTACAGACACAGCTCAGTTCAAAGACTATTCGAAGTGTGGGTAGAGGGGAGTGGAAACTATCCAGCTCACAGACTGGGACAGCTAGGCTTAAATTTGCAAATAACACGCACAGAAAGTCTGCAGCTATTGAAGGTGTTATTTTCAGACAAGTCCAAATTTAGCGTTCATGCTGAAACTCCAATCAGTGTCCAGATTTTAGATTTCATCAAAACATGAAATCTAAAACAAAGCAGCTGCCTACTGAAAGAATATTTTTCCCAGGAGAAGATGTTAGAATGATGTCGGCACGGAGTGAGAGTCGATCTTTGTGGCACCTGTGAGACGTCATGAAGAGGGGGGCGGGGAGTGTGGATGACCTAAAGGCTCTGCTGGCTCAAAGACGAAGGAAACATTTTGGGGATCACTATAAATAGATTTGGAGATATGAAAGAATAGAAATGTTAAAGTTATGACATTATGGTCAACATAAAATGTTCTGTGTTGTTGAAATGATGCAGTTTGTAGTGTTTTCCATATGGCCATGCTGGTATGAATGAAGGTTTTCTCGTGTAATTTGTTTTCACAGAGTTGGAAGAAGCTCTCAAAAGAAGCCTCCTGGAGTTCTGAGAAAGTCGGTAGTGCTTTTGTAACATGCTGTTCATCGAACGTTATACTAGAATGTTTTGTACAAGGTAACGTGTTCAGAATATAATAAAGAATTAAATGTTTGTCCTGTTTGGGTTTTTTTTTACTTTTTCTGAGTTTGTCATTATTTGCAGTAAGTGGACACCAAACTGAACCGTGCAGATTTGCAATTTTGTAAGCTTGACACTTGTGAGGAGCCAGAGTGTTTCGACACGTGTGCTATAGATGGCATCCACCACACTGCAAGATGCCTGAGCTGAACATGTGACCACAGTGCTGTGTCTCCAGTTGCGCTCTGTTTTCCAGTGTATTGTATGTCACAGACTCTCTTCGCATGGTGTCATGTGAATCCTGATCTTTCTACGCAAGAATGCTAGATTATTTTTCTTAAGGAAAAAGCTTTTGTGATACCAGAAGTCTGCAATATAAATTCACATAATTTTTGTGCTCCAGAAATGTGTTAATTTGGCGCACACACTTAAGAGTACACTCGAGTAAAACTTGTATACCCAGCAATTAATGTTCCCAAGAGCCCACATGAATAATGTGGGCTCTTGGATAAAATTAACTGCTCATCCCTGCATACACTGATCTGGGTAGCCAATTCCTTTTTATGAATTAACACTGAAAATATGCATTTAGAATCATCGTGTTGTAATCAACTGCAATATATCCATGAAACTTTTCATCCCCTTGGCTGTTACAAGCCAAATATCTGATTTTGGGCAAGTCAGCTAAAGAGCAAAAGCTTTGAGATATTAGTATATTTGATGACACATACAGGTTAGCACTCCTGTTGTAGAATTGCATCTCAGGCTAACTGCAGTGCCAGAGGTGAAGCTGCCTTTGTTGGTGAGGAAAAACTCCTCATTTAATGTAAGGAATTTATGCTATAGTATACATTTTTTATATTTTATAGTACTTGAGTCATTGATAGAAATCACTGTCAGAGTTAAAAGGTTGGTGGTGGATTCAGCAAAGTCTATTAACTAATTTTGTTGGACAAAAAATAGTGACTGTTATCCTATTTTAAATCCTAGCTAGTATTTCTGTGGACCGGACGGCCGTTTCCGTGGTCCTTCAGGGGGTCCTCGGACCCTAGTTTTGAGAGCACAGTTCTGGGCTCCTCGGGAAGCTTCTATGAGGAGAGAGTGAAGGAAGTTGCAGCCCATGTTTGGAAATGTTCTCCCAGGGGCGCTGCAGCAGCAGCCGGTGGAGCTACAGTCAGCTGGACAGCTCGGAGTTGACCGCACACGGGATTTGTTTTTACTCCGGAACGGATCAGCCTTGTGACGGGTATTCATCATCATGGCTCAGGCAAAAATACAGGCGAAGATGAACGAGGCTACCTGTAGCAAGTTCAGCAGGACGCTATCCATGGCAGATCGCTCGGGGCGGCTGCTGGAAAGTTTGGACCAGCTCGAAATGAGGTAGTTAAGTAACGGGCCTTAGCATGTGCTTTATGCTGAGCCACCTATTCAAGCATTGTCGTTTGTGGGATATATATGACTACTCACATCTTCTATAATAAGTTATTATAGCGCTTAAAATGTGCCATAAAAGTAGCTTTAATTTCTTAGCGGTTTTCCGAGAACAGTTAATGATCACATTTTACGCATATGTTTTATAGGTGGATTGCTTTTAGTTCGTAGCTCACAGCCTCATAATCATTACTCTCGCAGTTTAAGGATGCTTTTCAATGGATGGTTATTGTCATGCTTTGTTGTCTCCAACAGGGTGGAGGCTTTACGCGAAGCGGCATCGGCCATGGAGCAGGAAAGGGAGTGCATCCTGGAAATGATTCAATCTCTACAGAACAGTCAAGAAATGCGTAACATCTGTGCTGGTGAGGCGGTTTGCTGACTATCACAACTTGAACGCAAAAGTCACGCGCTGGTTGATGTCACTATAAAGATATAGCCTCCTAGTATCATTTTGTTGTTTTGAATTCCTGTATTTCTGCTCTGATGCCACTGCAACATTGTGATCCAATGAGGACACGCTTTGAAAGTGAACTTTTCTGTTGGGTGGAGGTGGGTTCGTGAATGTCTGAGGATTTAAAGAGTTCCACCCAGGTAGTTGTTTGCAGCTCCTGGATGTCATTTATACATCAACCTCCATTTTAATGAAGGCACTAAACTAGGCTGAACATGCTCATTGAAAACCACCTGCAGTCTGTATCTGATTACCCATATTTCATTTTTTTTTTTTTTCAAAGAAAGCGTCCACTTGCAAAGAAATCATTACAGTGTACAGTATTAGGCAAAAGTCTTGAGCCACTCCTTATTTCTTTCTACATTGACAGTAAAGTGGAAATAAGTGCAGTGATGTAGTAAAACATGCAAAAATAAATGGAAATACAAAATTTATGTGGCAAAACAGAATTTGGGCGACTGCCTTTTGTTCTGTTCTCTGCCAAGACGATCCCACCCTGCTCAGTAATGTTGTGCTTTGGGCTCTGGGGAGTCCAGTCCATTACAGATAGTGTTCCACTATGTGTTTCCTCTGTCTAGCTTTTAATCCATTAGCAATGTGTTTGGGATCATTGTCATGCTGAAAAATGAAGCCAATCAGATGCTTTCCAGATGGTACTGCATGGTGGATCAAAATCTGACGGTAGTTTTCTGTGTTCATAATTCATCAATTTTGACAAGATCCCTAACACCGCTGATACTTACTGCTGTATCTCTTTCGCAACCTCCTCCATACATACTGATGACAGTTTGAGGCAGAAAATTCAAATTCAGCAGACTTGATTTTCTGATACTATTTATCTGCTGTAGATTGTTTTTACACCAGCTGCTTTGTCTCTCAGAGAATTTTTTAGAAAGGTTTTGCAACAAGATGGCCTTGCAGATCTGAAGTGTAGATGTGCAAGCCCACCCTGTTGTTTTACACTGCATAAAATAACTGTGTCCCTGGCTTGTGGTAGATTGAGCACAGTCATGAACATGGAAACTTCAGATAATAAAGACAAGGGCAAGGATTTGAATTTAGATAAATCTAGCCAACATGCTACCCCTTACAAAACCTAGTTACCTGTGGTAATCTTTTCACTTAAAGAGAAAGTATTTATTTATTTTTTTTCCCCATATGTTGTGTCTCTTAGGAGAGAGAGAGGAGTTAACTTTAACTGCAAACCGTTTAATGGGCCGGACGCTGTCTGTGGAAATCTCTGTTGGGACAATCAGAAACCCGCAGCAGGAGGAGGCGCTACAAAAAGCCACATCCATCATAGATGAAATAGTGAAAAAGTTGCTGGACGACATGGAGGGGAGCAGGCAGAAGCTGCTGGCCCTGCACGCCGCATGTGTGACTGAAGCACCGGCCGTTCCCATCAACCAGAAGTTTCAGGCCATTGTGATCGGTTGCGCTCTGGAGGACCAGAAGAACATAAAGCGGAGGCTGGAGACTCTATTGAGAAATGTTGAAAATGCTGAAAAGAACATCAAGATTATGGATCATCAAAAACTGGAGAACACCAAAGCAAACGGTAGTCAATAAGACTCATCACCAAAGCATTAAATGTGCCTTGAATGTTCTCTTTCAGAAGGCTGCTACTTGTAGCAAGAAAAGTGAACAACAAATATCCAGTTTTACCAAATCATTGTCATTTTTACATTGATCTACTTAATATTGGTTACTTAATGTTTATACAATGTACGTGTGTGTTCACATATGCACCTAGTGCAGTAAAAGATGCTGAACAGCAATGAATTAAGTCTCTTTTTGTTTCATTGCCTCACTTTTAAAATTAGGTAGTTGATTTTGTAAGTGCACGCACTACCTCTTTATGTGAAATCAACACAAGATATATGGATTTTAGTTTGTATTTGCACATATGAGTTTTATTTCAGATCACGTGTCAAAAAACTAAATAAACCTGTTGTCTTATGAGTGTCGGGCAGAGACTTCTTTAAATATACAGTACTCCTCAGCAGTCAAGCTCCCAGATGGTTTTCCTTGGACCTTCTTAAAGTTTTGATGACTTCGTGCTGAGATCGGCATTTCTTCATTGCTTTTTTGTATTGGTGTCTTTTTAACCATTAATAAGATGAGTATTCAATTTCTTAAAAAGTCAGGGTTAAGAATGTTCTGCTATGAGCAGAGGACTTGATATTAGAGAGAAACACTTCCTTGGTCTTGGTCTGTGCTGTTAAAGTACTCACATGAAATACAGTTGAATTAAATGTTTTGTAGTTTATTCTTTCCTAGTTGACAACAAATAATGGCGCTCTTAAGGTCAGACTTGCAAACAAGTGCAGTGCAGCATGTGGCAAGTTCCTTTGTTTATTTAGGAATGTCCACACACTCGGTGTAGAGGATATTCTATAGGACAAATTTAAAAATCGAGACTTACAACAATTACTTGTGTTGTGTCATATAGAAAAACGATGTCAGCAAAGTAAGTAAAGGTTGCCTTTGTCTAGGAACCCTACATATTATCACTTGCTCTTCCCCATCGGATGACATTTGAACAAACTCATCTATTGTTTGGCATTTGGCATAAGGATATGAAATAACATAGAATATGAGGATCATGAGGTATGAGTTTCTTGTGTCAAGGTACTAAGAGCAAGGCTAAACTTCTACACCCATGTTAGTTGTTTATTAACTTGAAAAACTGCCACGGGTGCAGACAACCATCTTTTATCCAAACTGTCTGCACTTCTAAAATGATCTGTTCTTATTCACTCTAACTAAATGTACCCAGTTAAAATAATAACAACATTCTGTTTAAAGGAACTGTCATGAAATGATACAATGGATGCTCAAGAAAATTTTTATTCATATCAGATTGCCACCAAACACTGCCTCGCAAACAAAACAACAAACACACAGTTGTGTGGCACACTCCAGGGTGTGATACAACAAAACTGCAAGTAGTGTCGTTTTTCTCAGGCTGAAAGCCAACACAAGTTGGTTTGTCTTTCTAAAGGTGTGAATCTGCTCATGAAGTCATGTGAGAAAAAGTAAAAGTAAGACACAAAGATTACACCTGAGTGACAGCACTTAAGTATGGTTAGTGTTAACTGCTGATTCTTTAAAATTATACGCCATCTTAATGATAAAGTGCAGTGAATCAAGTCAGTCAAAAGACAACGTAAACACAAACTATCACAAGCTTGAGAAAAACATTACATAAAGATCTATTGTGAATGCAATTTAAAAAAAACAGCAAAAGGATGGATTAAAATGTATACTGGAAGAATGTAAACATTGACAAGGCATTGCAATGATTAAACATTCACTGATATGGGAGGAAAAAAAAGGCCTGCATGCATTACAGTTATGCCACTTTGCTTTTCTTCAAAATAGCACAGTTCACAAAAAAAACTAATGGGGAAACTTTTAAATGTGACACAATCTTAGTACCAATGGTGTAACTGTAGAACACATTTTAAGCACCTTTTGGTATTTTCACAATAGAAAAAAAAATCTGAACACAGATCTGAAATCTTTTTTTCTTTTAAGAGTAAAGCATGCATGCACATGTATTCCCAGATGACCTATGCATTATAATTCCAATAGATAGCTACAACTGAAACTACTAAGGAAATGTTCATTCAAGACAGGAGATTTAATCTAAGACTTTTCTATATTACTAAATATTTTGTTGTGCTTGGTAAACCTGTGTAACCCAATAATGAGTTCTGAAAAACAGAAGGAAAGGTGAATACATTATACAATTCACAGCTAGCTGTATTGAAAACTAAGGATTAGTTTGGGAGATTGTTTCTGGGAGTACTCTCATTTAGTTAGAAAGAAATGTAATTTTCTTGCATAATCAGCCACACGTAAGCGCTTCAATAGCAAAACATCCCGTCTTGATGGCCAACTTTTTGTAACACCTTCTGAGAGCATTAGTTTACATCCCGCCCTAAACTCCACACCACAGGTACAGTACCTACTGAGCAGTGAGCTTTCATTTTTCCTTTTCACTTTCTGGCCCTAATACAGCTCCTTTTTTTTACAGTCTGTAGAAAGTTCTTCACAATCCAGGTGAACAAACTAATAGGAGAATTCTGTACCGTGTTTACTGTACTCTGAATATATATATGTCAAAGCTATACCAACATAAACAAAACAATGTAAACAACTGCAATCAAAAGCATAGTATTGTATTGTAACTAACAATTGGTTGTAACTTGAGGTACTATGATTGAAATAACAGAGATTTTTTTTGTGTGTAAATCGTGTTTTATGTCTAAAATAATTTGGTTAACAAGTGTAAGCAGACAGATAAAGGACTATTTTTGTGTCATTGGTTATTGATATTTGGTTACATACCTATATCTATAAGAGCACATGTTTAACCACAGCTCAGAAAGAGAAAATTTGGCACATAAGATCAGTCAAAGCTATTGTGCTTCGTACAAAAATACTTCACGCACAGAGATTTAACTCAGCGTTCAATCAGGACGAAGAATATAGTTTGAACCATTATCTGTTTAACAGTTAGAAAAATATGGAATAAAATAATCTGCTTATCTTTTATAATACATGCAAATGTATTGCACAGCTGAACTGTTAAACAGAATAACCACGTACAGAATTCCTTCTGTACGTGGTTACACAAGTCTCCACGGAGTGCAACTTTTGCTGTTACATACTTTGATGAGAGTCGGTATGTCAAGTTTCATTAAAACAAAACAAAAAAAGAATGAAAAAACAAAAAAGCAAAAACCTCGGCCATAAGGGGGAAAATCCACCTGCACCAACAGCTAGAACTTCAGTTGTTTTGGGCATCATTAAATTAATAACACAACATACTGTAGCTGCAGTTGTTTCTTAAGGCAACCATTAGCAGGATCAAAGTGTGTACAAAGGTTAGGTTTTGTGCCCAGATTGCTGATGAATATCCAAGACCACAATACACCTATCAACATGGGGCGAGGAAGATGAACATTAGGTTAATAAAGTAATATAGTGTAGTGTAGTGTTTCCCAGTCTATGTGAGCTTTGGTCACTAACTGTGGCTACCTCAACAGCTTACAATAACGACCAATCTAGTGTCAGAAATAACTGTCGGTCAGTAAAATCCAATGATTTTCTCTAGAGGAGGCTGCAGCTTCCAAAGGGATTTTTAGTCTTCTTGGTTCTTTGCTTGTTAGGACGCAAAGTGATGACTTCTCTGCCGTTGCTGGAGCTCTGGTTGCAGACATTACTACTTGTTGTATTAAAAACACCTTCGGAAAAAAAAGCAGAAAGAATGAATAATTCAAGGCTATTTAAAAGAAACAAAAACAAAACAAAACTCCAGAGCTTAAAGAGAGCTTAAACTGTGATACGGAAAAAGATTTCTTACCTATTTTATTGCTTGTTGTGTGGACCACCTCTGTCTCCTCTGCTGTTTGCTGTTTGAGTCGCTGTAGATACTTCTCAGCTAAATACTTAAAAACTAAATGAAGAGAACAAGCAGAAATGTTATGACAGTAACATTAAGAAACAAGCCATTTTACTTGCATCTGATCAGTTGTTCAGATTTTCAGTAACCTACCCTCATTCACATTTAGGTCCTCTTTCACTGAAGCGCGATAAAATCTTAGCTTAAGCCTCTTAGCCAATGCTTCTGCCTCCTCACTGCAGTACAAGTGAAGGAAATATAGCACTTCTTAATTTTCTGGTAAATTAACAGGCTTATTTTCAATAAACAGTCAGCACTCTTTTCTTTAACAGTTAATTGCTTTTCTGTACCACAGAATCCTTACTTTTTTATAACAGTCTCTTCCAGGAGGTCAATTTTGTTTTGCACAAGAACTGTGGGAATATCTCCAACTTCTGCTTCCACCTTCTCCTTCCAGCTGTCAATAGCCTGAAACGAGTCCCGGTCTGTAGTGGAGAAGACAAGCACACATGCCTGCGCACCTGCAAAGTAAGATCACATACACAAACAGTTCACGTTCTCAAGCTGTTACATCTTGTAAAAAAAGCATGTTGCACATGTTGCATAACTCATTGAGCAAAAACACTGAATGGATTTAAGAATAAGCCCTCTAGGAAATATAATATATATATATATATATATATATATATATATATATATTTTTTTTTTTAGATTAAAATGTATTTGCAATTATATGTATACTAGTGCTTACACTTTGGTTGAAAGCTTAGAAATACGAGAGAAACAAAAGTTATTTGTTGCACAGGTGCGATCTTACCGCGGTAATAGGCCTTAGTGATGGCATCAAACTCCTCCTGCCCAGCAGTGTCCCAAAGCATTAGTCGGACCTCTTCATCATTTACACTAAAACAATGAGAAAAAAATTGACTAGTTACTTATTCATTCATCTATAATATCCTATTATATCCTACCCAGCACACTCTACTTGTTTTTCTATGTTAATAGACAATCACAAAATCTACCATTTTAAGACACACATTATTATCAACATGGAAAAAAAATATTTTATTGTGTTTTCTTCTAGGGTGGAAATTTATTTCATTTAACTCTGGACACTAGAGGGCTCTTGTTCCTCCAGGAGTGTAATTACAGACATACATACATACATACAGTACACAGTTACTAAGTAAAGTAAAAAAGTAAAAACTACATAAAAGAAGGCATTCAATAGAAAAATTAAAGTAAAATAAAATATACAACAAAAAAATCTGGTTAATTAACCAACATGGATGTCTTTGGACTGTCAGAGGAAACCAGAGTACCGAGAGAGAACCAACACAGTCACAGAAAAGCCCGAGCCAGCATGTGGATTCAAACCCAGGACCATCTCACTGAGAGGCCACAATGCTAACCACTGCACCACTGTGCTGTGGTTAATAAAATATTAAATAATAATAATTAATGTTAATTAAATAAAAGCTGAATATAATATGTGGCCTTTTTAAGTAAAATGTCTCAAATTTAGTCAAATTCATTTTTTTTAAAAAAAAGAGTAATTTCTGATTAAACCTAAAATGTGGGTACCAACAGGATTCCACATTGATCAGTATGCACTTACTGAAATATGTATTTAATATTGTAAAACAATTTTATACAGCTGAAGTTGTAGTTAGTTAACAGACCCTCTGCGACTTTGATTATAGACTATAACTGATAAATAAAGTAGAACATCTTTCAAATGATTATCTTACAGTATCTGCCTTTCCAGGAAGTCCACTCCAATTGTTTTTTTGTAGTCTTTAGTGAAAATGCCCTTGCAGTAACGTTGGATCATACTGGACTTGCCGACAGCTCCATTGCCGACCACGACCACTTTGATGGCCACTTCCATGTCCTCCTCCAACATGGTGGTGACGTCTGGCTGATTTTCTCAGTTCCACTGTGCCTGTGTTGTTTCAGAGCTGTGACGGGAGCACATGTACCAGCTGAAAGTGTAAAATAAAATATTAGATACTACAAAAAAAAAAAAGAAAAAGCCACACAAACACTGGACAAGTGCAACTCAAATGTGGTTTATATATGAATCACTCACTTCAGAGACAGTTATCAGTTGAACAAATATGATGAAAACCAACTTTGTTACTGAGTTTATAAGTTACTTATAAATGCTGTTAAAGTGCAACTGACGATCAAGCAAATTAGCAGAGGCGCAACTAACTGCTACTTATTTTTAATACTAATCAAACTTATTTTCAGTTTGATATGTCAATATACTGTTACAAATGTAGTTGTCCAAGCCTAAAAAAATGTTTTACAATACATTTTTATAGCCAACAGTCACAACTCAACTTTTATAGGCATAATAATATAATTATCATATTCGCCAGCACCACAAGCACTTCATTGCACTCTAATACACGGTGTCACATACACAACGTCTGTAATTAGCTTTTAAACTGTTATGGGTGCACATTTTACTAACTGTTGTAAAACAAATTTTCAGCTTGACTGGAGAGGTGGTTCACTATGTTTATTGTTCCATTAGTGCAGAAAACTGCAGACTCCGCATAGCAACCGGGTCCCCACAGCTATATATGTGGAGTGGCTGAGTGCTACGCTAAACAACATATTGTGGGAAAGCTGTTCTCAGTGGACACTGACAGCCTACTGCGTGACTGTAGTGTTCAACAGCCTGCCTGAATTTGAGTCACAATATGTATCTGTAATTGAGCCGAATGACACATCAGTTGGTATAACATGAAGGCAAAACACAGCTGAAAATAGAATAGTATGCTCTTCTTTTAATGTAAACTTTTGGATTATTTTAAAGTCTTGACTTTGCATTTCACTTTAGTTGAGTAAAGACCTCGTCTTCCTTTCAAGCAGCTAGTCCTCTCATATTCAAGTGTAGTCGGTTCTGGAGTTGTAGTTTAAATGTGTTTTATCATCACAGAAACTGTCAAACTGGGAGGTTCAGAAGCTGATTATGCATTGTTTATTTATTACTACTATAGGTTTAGAACAACATGATTCAGATTTAGATAAATGATGATGATTTGCTTTAACAGTATTTGAAAATGAGATCTGAATATGAGATCTTCATGCGAGCGTTTCCGCAGGTCCTTCCTCCCTGCAGCTGTCAGACTGTACAATCAAAACTGCTCCCAACAAACATAGAGGTTTACATCAGCGCTGTAACTTGCACTATTTTATCAACCGATTCACACTATAACCTCTTATCTGTATTTAATTTTATTTAATTTAATAACGGTACAGTACTCTGTTTTTGGTAAAAATTGTCCTTGATGTAAATATGTAAAAATTGTGTATGTTTCTGTTCTGTGTCTTGTGCACTGTTTGTTTGTATGTGTGTCTTTCTTGATGCTGTTACACCCAAATTTCCCCTTGTGGGACAATTAAAGGATTATTCTATTCTATTCTAATAATTGTGCTCTTAGTATCAATAACAGTGTGGGGCAATCTTTTAGCACTGTGGTCATGTCTTATCCCCCACATTTCTGAAATGAATCACAACTCTCCTTGGGTGATCTCAATAGGTCATGTTAGGGCAAGGCCTCACAGAGATTTCATTCTTAGCCCCCACTGATGGTAATGTGAGTGACCCAAGTTGGGGGTTTTTTACGTCTTGGCTCATGTGGTGACTCACATTATCAATACTGGGTAAGGATCACTGCCAAAGGGTACCCCCCCAGGGTAAATACTTGTGACTTTCCACCATTTGTTTTTTTAAGGGAAAAAGACTCTTGAAAGAAGTCCAGCTGCTTTCTTTTTTCAAGCTCTAAAGAAGTGACTGGAAGGTGCAGTCGAACACTTCAAGACAGGTATCAGCTACACATATTTAAACACAATATTCTCCATACCTGCACAAACAACTGTCCTGAGTAAATTCTGGGTTTTCAGATCAGTATTACCCCCCCCACACAAATGTGATAACACCGAATCTGAAATATACAGGCCTACTGCATTTTTTATATAACATGGTAGGAGAGTATGCTTTGCATTGCTATGCACATAGTACTGAATTCTGCTCAGTATGAAGCAGATAATACACCCCCCTTGCTAGACAGTGAGTCATCTTCATAGACTTACCGTTACTTGCCCAGGCCTCAAGGCGGGGCACCACAATTTTTTAAAGCACAGACTGAATAACACAGATCAAAACGCCATGACACCCAACTAAGCTATTCAACTCTGTCGAAGACTTTTGCTATATGTAATACGTTCATAGTCTCTGATGGGAATTAAGTTAGAAGTTAACTTCTCACTCCTCTTCTTCACTCAAATCCCTTGCCTTGGTCAAGATAAGACCTGTTGAATTGCTGAAAGGAGGCTCCCCTTGAAGTACAGAGCAGCTCCTGAGGTAGTGCGTTAAAGCTGGGTGAAATAAACGGTGAAGAAATGATGGGAAAGCATGCCAAAGAAGCGTGCAGTTTCTTACCTGTAAAACGACGCTACAACTCATCCAATGACATTAGGCGAGTTATGCAGTCAGCTAACCCACATCCACATATCTACAGCCTCCCGCCGCTCTTCTCCGTGGCAAGAGGAGACGCAAGAGACTCCGGTGCTAAGGCTGCCTAGCTAAGATTAGCCACTTTTCACAGAAGAAAGACAACCTTCTGCTCCGTTCGCTAACGTCTTCTTCCCTGTCTAGCGCAAAAACGTTCTCTCCTAAACGAAAGATGCCGTTTATTGACTGTCAACACCTGAGGTCACTCTCATGACATTTATAGGATGGATATCCATTGCTGCCTATTTCAGTGAGCTACGTTGCGCGTGAGAGCTAGCCAGGCAGTTGGCTAGCTCGCTAGTGTTTGTTGCTAAGCAGCAGAGCCAAAGAATGCACAAAGCAAGAGAGTCGGCGTGAACGCGCCTCTGTCCTCGGGAGTCTTGGGAACACTTGTAGTTCTCATATGTTAGCCCTAAAAGTCACGACTGTTTAAAAGTTGAATTATTGTCATTATCGCACATGTTTTTACCCCGCTTTGATATTATTTTATTCACAGCTATTATATATGTCTTATAAGCGTGCTTTATGTGGCCATATCACAACAACCAGGAAAAAAGCGTGTGAAAATTACTCACAACCGGATTAAAAAGTGCATTTTACTTTCAGGTATGTGAAGTAAAATGCATGTTATAAAGCAGAAACACGGAAATGTGTTAAAAGGGAGTACATTTAATTTCCACTACAGTTGCTCCCTTTCTGAATATGTGTCATTAATGTGAAACTTTCAAATAGTTAGTTAAATAACTTTAAATAACTGCAGCTTCATTTTTTTAAAAGGCAGAAAACACCTAACCGTCTGCTGAGAAAATTGTAGTAATGGTTGATGTCAGTTAAAAACGTAACGACGTTTTGGTTTTGTATAGGTTCATTTTACTGTATGCATATGAAACTTACCAAAAATGACCAGAAGTTGGGTTAGAATTTTTTTGTTTGTTTATTGAGTTAGCCACAAAATAAACTAAAATGTCTCTATAATATAACATGACCATTTACCAATTTCTCTAAATACAAAACTTTTGTACGTCAAACCACAATATTTTGGATTACATACACTGGAAAAATAAATGCGAAATGTCTGATCTATTTCGACCACAGAAATCACAGTTATAAATGACATGGAATTTAAACCTTTCCAGAAAGTGCTTTACAGAATATATTCTGTTTATTTTAAAACTAACATTCTTGTGTCAAACATGCGGTGTTTCATTCATTCCTGCATATACACCCGTATATCCATATGCAGTGTCTGTGTGAAGAGAAGTTTATATGCTAAGGACGTGCCAGTAATCCTTATTTGTGGATATTTGCTGATCTGATAGGTAAACTGTCTGTGGAGTAGTGATATTTCAGAAGAAAATCAGTCCAACCAACCTTATCAAATGGGCATTTGGAAAATGAAATGGGTTTCTGAATGATTTATTTTTAATATCTGGGTTTAATTTTAAAACTGTTATTAATCGTTTGAAAAACAAAGATTTTCTGTATTTGAAGATAAGAAGAACCCGCGTTTTATTGGGGCGTTTGTTATGTAATACACATGGGCCCGTGAGTTTGTGTTGGATTTGGTTCAAACGCCAAAAAAACAGAAATGGAAACATAGTGTGAAATGACAAATTTGGGTAATATCCTTTTAAAAGAAACTTTTTGCTTGAGTTTTCATGGAGGTCATCGTTATTTTGAGAGACGGGACGGGCTGTGCTGAAAAGTAAAACGAGTACACACCACTTCACAACTTTCGTTCTCTTCCGGTGTCGGATGCAACGTCATATTTTTAACCCGCGTTTGTTGAACAGCCCACTTTGTTTGGCGGGACTGCGTTATTAGGACTCTAAAACCGTCATCTAATCGGTAATGTAACGACAGTATTATATCCTGAACCGTGAAATAAGTTTCTCGGGCTGTGTTCGAGCTCGGTCTTTTCAACGCAGTTTAAACTCAAATTTGATACCTAGCAAACGTCAAATTTGGAGTTTTTCTCCCTACCATTAACTTCTTGCTATGGGCTCTATTGTTAACATAAGCTAAATAGTCTCAGTTAGCGGCTACATTTAGCCTCGAACGTAAAAATTGAGTTTATGAGAACGACAGTTACTGACTGCTGAGCCAGTGTAACATAACAAACCAACTAGCTTCACCCTGTCAGTTCAGTTTGTCTGTAGAGGCTAATTTCTAGCTGTCAGAAACATTTCGACTCTTTTCTTTAATCCCTAATTGAGCGACTGTGATGAAGATTAGTCAAGGAGAAACTCCGTTTGCCAAGTTTTGCTTTAAGTTATACCGGGTGCCACTTCTGCACAGACTGGTTAATGGTTAATAGCAGATGCCTGCAGCAATTCGTTTGTTCTGATTTTGTATAGCAGCATCCTTTACTGTGTCAAATCAAAGGCCAATGAATTTCTTAATGTTTGTTAGTCATAAGCGTTTAAAAGGTCGCTCGGGTCTTCTCCACAATAGTGTGTTTTATTTATTCAACTCCTAGTAAAGAGAAAATGGCAAAATCACGCGTTATGCATTTTGAAATGAGAACAGCTTATTTAATTGTCATGAATTTGTATTGAAGGTCGCTTTGGTAAATGGCTCACTGCATCAGATATGGCAGGTTTGGGACCCAGCTTGTTACCAAGTGGTACATGAAAACATACATGATTTCTCTTAACATCAGGCACTATGCAGTTTGGAGGCAGAAGAAAGAAGAATAGCATTAACCCTCAGTCGGAGCTCTATGGGCAGCACCTGCAGTTTTATGGACAGCCTCCTCTTGAAAACATCTCTCTCTCTGAATTTGAAACATTTGCTGTGGAACGACTGAAGTGTAAGATTTGTCTCATACTAGTGAAATTCAAATGATGAAAATTACTGTAAGCATTGTTTTCTCTGCTCTTGTGAAATACATTTTATTTAGGACATGTGGTTACTAATGTCTGTTGCCACTGTAGTGTTGAAGACTGTGGAGAATTTGGGAGTGAGCCATGTCAAGCTTACAGACCTGTATATAAGCAAACTTGAGAAAGAGCTTAAAGCTCTGAACTTTCCTTACAGACCAGATGCTGTGAGTATGTTTCCCATTATGCAACTTTAAAGAGTATTAGTGAGTCCGTTATTGCATTATGTTTTCAACAACTTCAGCTAAAGCTTTATCACAAAGAGATTTCTTTTTAAACTTCTACCTGTTACGTGTTTTAATGAAAACACAGGGTTTGGATTTGGTTAGGGTCCTGTAATATCGCACTGCACTTCATGGTGCTTGTGATCCCCTTAAAATGGCAGTGAGACGTATCTAATAAACTGTCATAGCTTTTAGAGTAAGGCCAGTGTATAGCTCAATGTGTATTAACACAGTGTTGACTTTGATGCCCTAGAACTTAAGCTTGCGCAGGATCCATCAAATTCTCTTTGCAATAGTGATGAAATAGCATGATTTAGCAATAAAATGTATTTGTATTAGTAAAGAAGAGACACTGCTGGGTGTTGCAGAAAACGTGACTCATTTACTAACATTTTAAGACCCTATGCTGAATTACAAGAGCCTGAGATAATGGAAGTTAGTGTACAGCTACCGTAAAAATGACTTTTAGTATGTGATCATTTTTTCATATATGTACATAAAATAAAAAACTGTACAACATGACAAGAAGTGGTGAGTGATGATTAGATGATTGACATCTATTTGTCTTTCAAATTACCTAATTGTTTTCTAACCCTTAAGGATGACAAGAAATCTCAAAGTGGACCAACTGAATATGAAAAACGAAGAAAAGACCATATCTCCCACTTCATTCTCAGACTGGCCTACTGCCAAACGTAAGTCTTTAGTCTCCATTTAGGAATACTGAAAGATGTGGTCAGAATAGAAGTTGTTCAGCTGCAAAAGATAAATGTTTATTTCCATTTGTCTCTCAAAGGGAAGATCTGAGGCGCTGGTTTATACAACAGGAAGTTGATCTTTTCCGCTTCCGTTTTAATGACTTGGACCCAAAACAACAACTGGAATTTCTTCACAAGAATAATCTCCGCTATGACACAGTAAGCTTTCCTAAAGAAAACACTTGGCACATTTCAAAAACAGGTTTGTTCTGGAAATTATAGTTGAGGAGGCTTACCACCAAAAAAAATTCCAACTGGAAACTTGAAATTTGTGTCTTCTTGTGATTGTGACTTATTCAGAAACACACAATTTGTCTTTTTTTATATCACCTTCAAGCTTTTTTTTTTTTTTTTTTACTTAGCTACAGTGAGTTTCTCTGGGAAAATTATATTCTTCTCTCCCATCATTTCAGCCTGAGAGTTTTAATTAATTAATTAATTTAAAAAAAAAAAAAAACAGTCATCAGTCCAGTGGAAACACTTTGGAAAGCTGCTTCTCTTCCAGCTGCCTCCTTGGACCTCAAACACTATTACTTATTTTTCTACAGCTTTTCTCCTTATTTCTTGCCTAGAGGTGCAGGCTTCTCTCTAAGAACAATCACTATTTTCTCTGCTTCCCTGAAAGTAAATATGTTTCCTTATATGAAAAAAATTGGGGCGGGGCAGATAGTATGCAAATTGTAAGGCGAGTCTATGGGACTGTTGGTTCCGAACAGCTATGATTTACTATTGTATGCATCGTGGTAAGATCAAAATAAATAATAATAATCCTAAATCTGGTGGTAATTTTGAGTGGGAAGAAATTTGCGGAGTAAGACCTTTTCCACATAGATATTAATAAATGAGGCTGATTGTCCTGTTGCATGACCAGTTTCATCCAAACTGTATCTGTGAGGCAGATGGCCTCACATTTAATCTGGAAAACTTTGATACACAGAGGAGTTTATGGTCGACTCCATGGTTGCAAGGTGTCCAGGTCCTGTGGCTGCAAAACAAGCCTAAATCATCAGCCCTCTATCATAAGGCTTGACAGTTGGTCCGAGGTGTTTGTGTTGAAATGCTGTGTTTAGTTTTTACCAAACGTGGTGCTGTACATTAAGGCCGAACATGTCTACATTGGTCTCCTCTGTCCAATTAACATTGATCCAGAAATCCAGATGCAACTTTGCAAACCTAAGCCATGCTTTTACATTTATTTTAACATTTCACATGCTAAATGAGGGCTTCAGACTCTGGGTTTTTGCAGTCTCTCTTACCATTAAATGGCCTTAGCTTGGGGTAATTTGCTGGGTTATCCGCTTTTTGGGAATGTTGTGGCATTGTATTAACACAATGCCCCAGTTTCAGCTGTTTTCTCCAGACTAGTAATCTGCCAAAATTTCTACTTTTATAGAGGTGCTGATGCCAGTTAACACTAAGAGTGGATTTAGTTTTTCACAGGACTTCTTGCAATCCTGTGAAAACGTTCTAATTCACCCAACTGTGTTTCTGTACTGACATTGAAAGACGAACGTAAATGTTCAGAATAGAAATATGGGAACGACTTTACAAGTTTCATATTAGTAAAATTATACAATTAATGTGACAAAAGCATAATTGTAAAATAATTTGCAAATATGTTTAACAAAAAGGATGATGTTGGTGTGAGAAAGTGTAAAGTCAAATGTAAAAGTGCCTCTTCACCATAATGTGTTTTAGAAAATATATCTTGGATTTTGTTTCTAAGTCAGGCTCAGAGTATGTCGAGGACACGGGCCTGAATCCATGCAAGTTGTTTCTATACACAGCATAGTGGTGTTCAGTTGTATTTTCACTAGGTGGAGCTGTTCAATCATGATAACATCTTCCATCTTTAAAAAGTTGGCCCTATTCAGTAATAGGTTTAATTGTGAAGAAATTATATTTCAAATATGTGTGTATTATTATTATTATTATTTTTTTAATAATAAATCTCAAGACATAAATGTAAAACACTATTGTAGTGTACTTAGTCTCTGTTTTGCTTTTAGGCTCACAAAAGGAAAGAACTACAGTAGGTTTGGATAACATGGTGGTGGCGGGGTGGGACTCAAGTGTAAGCAAGAATGAAAAGCGAACTTTAGGCTTTTGTTTTGTTTTTTAAACAATGTTTGTTTTCCACAAGCTTATTAACATCATATTAACAGTTCAGCTTATGCAGCTCCTCACGGAAATCTCACAACTTTTCAGATTAGCAGTGAGGAGAAGCTGAAGCTGAAGGATCAACTTATAAACTCCAGCTTTGGCGTCAGTGGAATCACTGTGATGGAACACGAGTTTTACAAGGTGAGCTGCTCATGTCTTTGCATGTAGTGATGGGAGACGTATATAAGACATATATTCACGAACACATCACAGAGTGAATGTAACTTCCAAGACATCTAGACAGTGGCCCTGTTAGGTTGATGTGTCATGATGGCTTGATTTCTCTTTCTGCATAG
Source organism: Oreochromis niloticus (assembly GCF_001858045.2). Classification (NCBI taxonomy): domain Eukaryota; kingdom Metazoa; phylum Chordata; class Actinopteri; order Cichliformes; family Cichlidae; genus Oreochromis; species Oreochromis niloticus. Next base: position 20,014,617 of record NC_031978.2, read on the forward strand.
TTAAGAGTCATTCAGGAGAGTTTTTGAAGTAGTGATCATTAAAGCTAATAGCACAGCGCATGATAATATATGGTGTAAGGTAGGTTGTTCAGACTTTGCAGAACATCTTGGATCCCTTTGTGAAGAGGAGCGTTTTGTAACGTCTTCTTTTTGTCCAGTATTAGACTTGGACAAATTACCACTCAAGCTTTCTCATTTGCATTGTATGTATTGTGTAATGCTTACCTGTGTGAGAGTACTTTTATACACTGGAGTAAAACTCTGATTTGTCTGCTTAGCTCTACTTTTTTTTTTTTTTTTTTTTAATAAACTCCTCATCCCCGGGAGCCAGTATCTCATCAGATAGAGACAGATCATCACCGATATGAAATAAATGAGCAAATATTTCTCCCCGGGGCAGTTTAAACCAACATTATGGAAAAATCCTGCTTTTCCAAATGTAGAATTACAGCGCCACATGTGTTTATCTTACTCTTACTAAAGAAATGCATTGACATTATGTTGTATAATCTGATGTGCATAGTAGGCAAATCTTTTAAAGGCTGTGATTATGTTCTGTCAGTCAAGTCTCTACTCATAATGATTTAACATGCAAATGGATTAAATGCAGTTTTTCTATTAACAGAATTTAAAATCTACGACTGGAGTTTAATTTGAATTTCCTTGCTACTGACAATCATTTTCACTGGGAGAATGTAAATCATCCCATTTGGTTTGCTGAGCTTAAATTGTATCCTTGGATCACAATTTAAGCAGCCAAATTACTAAGGACACACGGCTGGCCTTTACATTGTGAACACATTCATGATTTAATTGTTTTTTTTTCTTCTTCCAACTGTCATTGCATTTTAAAGGTGCCTTTTCAAGATGCCCTGGATCTTGTGCGACTGAGGAAAGTGTACCTCAAACAAGGCTATGCGTACATTCCCCATCAGGATATTGTCACCATTGTTCTCAATGATTTCCGCACAAGGCTGTCGAAAGCTCTTGCAGTAAGTGAAATTTTATTTTTTTGTTTTGTTAACACAATAATGAAGAAGCACAATTGAGAATTCTCAGCATTTTGTTGCTTTTCAAGCCTAAACATAAGAGTTCAAGCTTAAATCTGAGCTTTTTAAGACCCCCAAATCTGCATATACTTTAAACTCCAGTATTGTTCAGACTACAGTAAAATGTAGGCCCATTTTATTGCCTCCAGTACAACACCATCTTTAATCATCACCTTTGTGACTCACTCCATCACACCTTCACTTTATATTATTTTACACTAGTGGCCATTTTCATGCCATTTGCGCATGCAGAATCCCCGATTCCATAAGGAGAATTATTAAATTGCCATTGTTGCTTTCAGTGCCCCGAGGGAAATGGTAGAAACACAGGGTTCAAATGAGGGGAATAAGTATGCACATGTGACATAAAATGTCTGGAGGAAAGATTGGGGACATCTAGTAGGAAAGTGCTTATTGTCCCTGCAGGCATGATGTTTTTTTAAAGGCTGCTGAAGGGGGTTTATGATGGCACCATATCACCAAGCTTTTGCATTGCTTAGAATGTCCTGAGGGACTTGAAATGCAATGTTTTGGGAACCAGAGGCCTTTTTTTTTCCTTTTTTTTGTAAATATATAATATATGTGAGAAGACAACCCAAGTCCAGCTCCATGGTGGCAAGCAGTCCAGATGGCGAAATGGGCACAAGGAGCAGCAACTAAAGGCAGTGTCAGTTTGTGGTTTATGAATAGACATTAATTAACGTTAATTAGGCAAGAAATCTTAAAATAGATGACTTGCTGTACTGAGACACAGAAAATAATATTTTATTTCATTACAGTTACCAGTATTTGTGAATTACATTTTGTGTTATTGAGTGGTAAGAGCGGTGGATACAAGAATTACACATATTTGTAGATTAGAGAAGCCACTTTTTAAAAGCGTTATAGGGAAGATGTTGCTTTATGTTTGGCACAAGAAGCTGAAAATGTAGGAAGAAACTCAAAGTTGTCTGAAGTAGACCACACTGCTCATTAATTGGTACAGTAAGGTGGAGTAAATATTGGATCGATATGAGGGGTCAGTGTTTTATAGTTTGGCACCCTTTGCTGAAAATTGGCTCTTTTCCTGGTATAGATCCACATCGGGTGGTCAGAGTTCACTATATTCACCTATCAAAACATCAATACCCAGGTTCTCACATCCTAATTAACCAGTAGACGATAGACATACATTTACACTACATGACAAAATTATTCCTTTGTACAGCCACATGTTGTAACACAGCCAAAGACCTCCTTTGAGTTTATTAAAAGGCACCAGTTTGAAAAAAATTTCATGATTATTTCATTTGCTTTTTTCACATACAGTTTGTTATCAGTACTGCAAAATATGTGTCAGCCATTACCGTACATACCTTTCATATTGATTTCCCCTCTATAATTGTACATCAGTCTTCCGTGTAGTGTTTTAAACTAGAGCGCTGATTTTAGCAAAGGTTTTTAAGTTAAACGAGACACCACATTTGGAGTCTGGTAGTTTAAACAATGGAGCGGCAGTTCTAAGAGAAAATCATTTCAATGCACACTTCAGCTTTTGTGATGTGGTTGTGTTATGTTGTCTGTCACTGTAAGAGAGTAGCCACTTTCACTGTCTTCTCAGTTAATATCGTGTCCTCATGACAAAGAGTGAGCTTCTTTGAGCCACTGAGCTAAAATGCTTTCCCGCAATTTGAACTACTTATCTAAAACTCCCTTCTGTCTAAATGAATTGTTTGATAACCAGGATGATCGGATTGTGATTTCTGAGAGTAGTTTTAGATGTAGCTGAGAATAAATGCAGAGCAATTTGGTGCTTTTTAGTTCTCAAAAAGAAAGAAGTGTACCATTTAGGTGAAGTTTTCCCTATGATTCTGAAACCCTCTCAGGTTGTAGTATAACCAGTGTCGGCAAACCTGTTTGCGTGGATGGTATAATACAGGAAGTCACTACATTTGCATTATTGTTGACATATAATAGTTGATCAGGCAGGACCAGCTTTTCCAAATTAGAAGAGAAAAATAAAGCTCAAATAAAAAAGACCAACTTTGTTCGGTTCTGCAATTCTCCAATTTTCAGGTAATTATCCAGACCACTAACTGCTGGAATGGAATAATTCAACAAAACTATTATTCTTGTAACTGAGCCAGTGTGTTACTGTAATGGTTATTCTCCTTCGCTGGGGACAGCAAGGGGACATCACAGAGAACGTGTCATTAAAAAGGTATGAAACGGAAAGCTGCCTCTCCATGTGACTCCATTTATTGGTTTGTTGTTCATTTTAACAAACAGAATGCTGCATCTTAAAATGTCTTTGGTGCATGGGTAAGGCAGACCTTGAACTGGCCAAAACTCAAGAGTCAGTTTTTTGTTTTGTTTTGTTTTGTTTGTTTTAAAATGAAAAACCATAATTCAGGCCTACAGCTGACTGTTTTTAGACTGAGACAGCATGTGAAAGCTGCAAGTCAGAGGATGTTGTAAAGAATAGCCTGACAGTTGCTGTCACATGTTTTAGGATGGTGTTAAAATGTGTTGCATAAATGATTCGCTCAACCTGAAGTCAGAAAAATCATCTTACTGTTTTTTAAGCCAAGGTTGCATGGAGATGCATTAACGTTATCACTCTTAAGGGCGTTGACACACTAAGCTGACAAGAGGCTGCAAGCATACATTTAGTAAATCAGGATTTTTGTAATTTGTTTTGAATGTCGTGGATTCTCATTGGTGTCGCAGGATTGATCACACAGCCAGCAATTTCCTTTTTTCTTTTTTTCGTTGGAAATTAGTAAACACTGAGCAACACATAATCAAAGTCTTTAATGATAGATACAATTTAAACTTTTAGTTTAAATTGTTTACACGTTTCTGATCTGTTTGGATAACGGCGGTCCAGAAAGACAGTTTTAATTACGAGATTCTGTGCGCTACTTTAAAGTGCAAATAGTTTAAAACGAATCAGGTGCACTTAACCTGCAATGTTGGGCCGTTATAACACTTTGACCTAGACTGTTTGCCATTACTCATGTGATGCCCATCTCTCCTGCAGTTGACAGCTCGCTCGCTACCAGCAGTGCATTCTGATGAACGGCTCCAACCTCTCCTTAACCACCTCAGGTAAGAAGCAGGATGAATAACATCGCTGCTGTTTTGCCAGTGTGACCATGAAAAAGACTTCTAGCATAACTGATCTTCTGCACCAAAGTGTCTTTGGTTGGTCTGAGTTAACTCAGACTGACCCTTTAAATAATATCCAGATGTTGTGGAAACTTTTTGCCCCTTAGTGCGTGTTCAGCATAATGCTTCTTCCATCATAAGGTTACTAGAAATATCCAACTTGTGCACTGTTTTATCTACCATGCCTGCTGCTCTTCTGGGAGAAAATATTAGATGATAGTCGTGTTAGTTCATATGGGTAATTATGAGACAGAGAGACAGTCGCAGTTTTAAGAACAAGGTAAGGGAATAAACGGTATAGATCTTTGAGTTGATAGAAAATATTTTGATTTTGGCTTCTTTTTATTATTTGTAGTCTTGGTTGGACAAAGCAAGACAAATGAAGACGTCATCTTAAGCTGTTATGGGTGTTTGTATAATACTTTTAAATCTGCTGAATGTATCTAAAAAAGATCATTTGAGTTTTCTACTTTAATTTCCTGGCAAAAAGTAAACACTGAATAGACTGTATGGCCAAAAGTGCTATAGCATCTAAAGGTGCTGTTCAACCAGGAAGCCTATGATATGAAGCTCCTGGTGCACAGGTTTGAGGCTCTGCGGTCATTGAGTCAGCAGATCATTGACAACCTTTATGTACTGTGTGCCTCAGCACTCTGTAATTTTGCGTGGTCTGCCATGAGTTGGTGTGGTTCCTAAATGCTTACACTTTAAATAATGCCACTTACACACACAGAGCCAGTCATAATATGTAGGAGGAAAAAATTGTATCGATAGATAGATAGATAGATAGATGTGTGTGTATATCTATCTCTCTCTCTCTCTCTCTCTCTCTCTCTCTCTCTCTCTCTCTATCTCTCTCTCTCTCTCTATATATCTGTATATGTATGTATATACACACACACACACACACACACACACACACACACACACACACACACACACACACACACACACACACACATAATGTATTGTTTCTCTTCTTTTAGTCATGCATATGTGGGACAGGATTACAGCATCCAGAAGAATGTTGGGAAAATCTCCTTGGATCAGATTGATTCAGTAAGTTGCTTTAAACATCTGTTCTTGAAATTTCTTCACATGGCAAATTCTTCAAGGTGCCTTTTTGCATAGAAGGGCCTTATTGCTGGTCTGGGGCAGTGAATACAAAAATATGTGGTGTTTAATTTCACTTAATTAATATCCTTTGTACTCCATAGATGCAAAATAGATAATTGTAGGAAAATATAAATTATATAATACATTTCTTCAAGTTGGTCATTAACAATTACCTGCTTACAGCTTTCAGGGAAGTCATTCCCATTGTGTATGAGGCAGCTCCACCAGTCTCTTAGAGAAAACCATCATCTCCGCCATGGAGGTCGGATGCAATATGGTCTCTTCCTCAAAGGTATCGGCCTGTCTTTGGAGCAGGCACTGCAGTTCTGGAAAATGGAGTTCATAAGAGGCAAAGTGGATGCAGACAAGGTAATGGTGATACATTTTAATGCTTTGTAAATGAATATTTTCTGAGTATCTTTAAAACAAAAAGTCAACAGATGCCTTCTACCTGCTCTCCTGGCGAAGGGTGGTTCAGTCCATCCTATTCATAATTGGTTCATAGTCAACAAAATGTTACATAACATACAGGCATCACTCAGTAACCGTTCACCCATCCCAGAAATGACATGGGCTACAGTTTTTTATTATTTTACAGACTAAATTTGATCCAATTTCAAAACGTACTTGTTTATTTTACAACATATGATGGTACATGTGTTGCTGGAAGTTAAGTAAAATATAGTGATATAGTGATGTCTGAATTTCTCAGACTGAGGGTTTCTGGTCTGGTCTGTTCAACACTTCAGTGGGTGGGGCTGTTTTTATTGGAGATTAAGTGGCTCCATCAAAGCTTTATTGATTGAAGGAAAGTTCACTGGTGTCATTAGGTGCACTCAGTGCTTTGATGAGGCTAATGAAAACTGAAGTGGTTATGAGTTGGGTTATTATGTCTCTCGGTAGGAGACAGACACAGTAAAGACATTAAAATTGTTCTGCATGAAGAAAACGCTCACTCTTTATGTGAGTAAGGGAGAGAAGTGACAGGAGACTCCACATAATGGACCAGCTCAGATAGAACAAATAGAATTTCATGCTGTGGAGTTAAGTAGCTATGAATCATGCTTTTTAGTCTTGTAAGGCTTTAAATATAAATTTATTAGACTATTAATTTTTTAGATTTTTTTTGACTTGACTCTAAAAGTTTGGATATGATCGTGTTGTTTGTGTTATGTTAACAGGCAGGGGATTTTTGTTTCCCGTGTTCATTCACCATAGTTGCAGATACTTCAGGAGGTGTGATCAGAAAGTTCAGTGGGTTTATTAAAAGCACAAACTATGCTGCTATTCACTTTCAAGGCCATCCTCTTATTCACCTCTGGCTTCCAGCGATATGAACACACTTACTCGCCATGCATGCTGGATTTCCTCTCTGTGTGAAAAATAACAGCCTTTAAAGGTGGAGACTTTTTTGTTGATGTCAAAAAACAAGCATATTTTCGAGCGCTTTGTGTTGTACTCACCACAGTTCAAGCCTTCCCTTTGATGCCTTATGCATCAAAGCGCACAAAGTATTTTTGGTTTGCAGCCTTGCAGGACTTTGTGATCATACCTCCTTTGTTAGATGGGATGTCTCTGAATTGGTCTGGCATGCGTACATCGATTCAAAGTCTGGTCATATAAATGTTAAAGCATTTCCTTATCATCTATCAAGAAAATAACTTCTTAATTTCTCTCATTGTATCAAGTTGCTTTTTTAGTTGCTTTTACAGTAAGCACTACAGAATGTTGGAAAACCTCACATGCCTCACCTTGTCTGGGCTATCTTAGACGTGAAATATGGCTGCCCTGTGGTTTTTGAGTAGGCTTTTTGTTTTAAAATGCTCCATCCACAGTGTGGCCATTTGGGAATTTCTTGAGATATCACATTTCCTAAAAGATGCACTCTAATGTTCATTAGATGTGAAAACAATCTCTCCTAAAGTTGGGATCTAAACTTATCGGGTTAAGCATACCTTACTCAACCAATTCTTTGAGTGTGTTTTGCTCTTCCACACTTGACTCACTGTTACATTTTATTACTGTTTGCTGCTCTGTTCCAACCTAATTTAAGAGCTGATTAGTCAGCAATTATATTCACTTTAATTACTTGCACTACTCGACATGCAAAATCCAAAATATTTGTCAGCTTTATTTTCTTAAATGGGTAGCTTTCATTGTCTTGTAGTATATTCTGGAAAACTCTAACTCCTGGTGCATTTGTTCTAGATGAAAAGATGCATTGAGAAAACGTTGGTTGTGTTAGTTGCAAGAGTACTTGCGAATGAGCTGTTTTGACCTGCTGTCATCAAATCATTTATATTTTATGAGATGTGCAGAAATACTGTGGATCTGACTAATGCTGACATCCATGCAGAGCTCACACATAAGTGGATTGCAGCTTTGAGTGCTCATCAAAAGATACAGTATTAACAGACTGCACAGCAAGTGCCAAGAAGTGATTGTGCTGAGTTGAATAGACACCTGATGTAGCAGTCTGGCGTGGTTGTCCTTATGGACGGGCCTTGATCCCAGAGCCCTGTAGTCTTTGAATACTAATTTGTAGTAGTAGATCACACGGCTGGCATCCTGGTCATGTTACCCCAGGTAGCCTGCGCTCTTTCCAGTCTGGGTCATGTTTTGCATCAGCCAGACATTTTGTCCAAGCATGTGGGACTGTCTTGAGCCCCTGTTTCTTGATGGTGCCTCAGTTGAAGGAGTAATAAGGAGACAGATTACAGGATTCTGACCAGAATGGATACACAAAGATGCACATGGTTGTAGCTGCATAGACAGCAGGTGCTTTGTCATTTGTAAGGTTCAAATCTTTTTGCTGGATGGGAAAGACCAGCTTTGCAGAAGCACGGTGTACATGGAAGCAATGGGAGGCTAATGAATTTTAGCAACCCTAATGTCTAATATTAATCGAAGAGACACAAAACTGTTGTTCACTGCTGTTTATTGCATGATTGCAGTCCATAAAAGCCGCAGAAAGTTGCATGTTTAGGACATAAAATTTGATTGGAAATTGTAATAAGCATATTTTTTTGGCAATATATAGTATTTGTGTTCTGGGAACGGTTAATAGGAGTGTTATTAAAAGATGTACTCTGCCATTTTAAATATAGATACTCACTCCAAAAAATAGTTAAAGTAGGGTAAATTCTGGTTGGAGAACATACAGATACATGCATACTAAGATGAAAAGTAAAAATATCACTGAATAATTTGTGGAGCTCTCAGAAATAGGTTTGCACTGATGCGAACAATGATTGACATCAGGATAGCTATTTTGGAGGTTAGTTCAATGAGGTTTTGTTTTTTTCTTGAATGCTGATATTTAAAAAATGAATTTTACTTGAACCACAAAGGTATTCCATTCTCTTTTTTTAAGCTGTTAATGAAGCCTAACCCTAGTAAAGCAGTCTCAGTGAGAGCCTCATGGTATACCACAGCCCTCTTTAGCACCCTGTACATGAGGCGGCTTGGTTCCCGTGTACAAGTTCTCAGAGAAAGTAGCCGTGCACAAAGCCCTGCTCTTGTTCCACAGCAGAGGCAGCAGAATCGCGCTGACCAGATCGCAGCTCTCTCAGTGATGTATGTGTTGTGTCAGGGACTGCACTTTGTGGCAGGCTGCACAAAGCTTGCTCATTAGTATGCGACAGGCACAGAGGAAAAAGATGGGAGGCAGCATTGCCAAAAGGGAGGCCCGGAGGAAGAGGCAATGTAATATTAGACTAGAGGGGGAGAGAAAATTGATGAAATCAACTTGATCTATCCATTATTCTTGCTACAGAAGTTGGCCAATTCATTTGGAGGAGTGTCTATTTGTACCACATTTGTGTGTGCTGCATTGCCTTGAGGGGGTAGGCCTGCTTTTAAACTACTTGTTTTTCAAATGTTAACTTAAGGTTAATTAACTTCCACTAACTGACACATTCTTTCATAATGTAGGTGGAACAAATGAGTCATTAGATGACACTTTATATTAACTGCTCTTGGAGATGTGTTACAAATGTGCACCATGCTATTTTTATCTCTAGTATTTTCAGTATAATTTAAAAGGAGCCCCACGCTTCTTTGTTGCTACCCCATATAAAATAAAGCCTGAGATAATTTTTGTCTTAATGACTTTTTTCTTTCTCTCGCTCTCTCTCTTTTTTTTTTTTTTTTTCAAAAAAAGGTCTATAAATACAAAATGACAACATTCAACTCATTAGTAGGATCAGGATGTAGGAATTAATTAGAATTTTTGTGTCTTTTCTCACTATTTCAGCAGCTTGAAAAACTCAATTCCAGACCCAATTTAACAGAATATTTGCCAGTACACCACTTATGTGATATATAATGTTTACAAACCAGATAGTCCGAGAGTTTCCTTCATTTTTACTGCTCATGCTGAATTTAAAAGCTACCCAGTGGCAATATTTTGGTCACAATTCTTCAAAATTGTAATTTATGGCATCTGTTGGCAAGAATAACAGCCTGTGTGTCTTGGCAGTGATGTCAAATTCGGTATTGGTGAAGCTATAATGGGCACCTACTGCAAAAGTTATGACATGGGATAGCAGATATGACACAGGTGTTGCTAGTAACATTGTGGCCCTGTGCTTTTAAGGCAGAACGGTCAGCCATGACACTTTTGACAGTGAGACAGCAACACCAAGACTCTGAAGCTGAAGAAACCAATGCCAACCCCCTCCAAACACACACACACACACACGGTTTTCCTAGTGTGACATGTCAAAATAGGCTAAAATTTAAAAATTCCTTAAAATTCTAGCTGTCACAGTGATGGTTTTTTTTTAAAGTTTTTTTTAAGTCTTCCCATTTAATTTAAGCTGTTTCATGAGTTACAGATTTTGTGTTTCAGTGCCTTCGCTGCTCTAATTTTTCTGCCATTTAGTTAAATGCTAATTTTGCGTGAATGACCTTTTTAAAAAGCGATCAATGTCTTCTTTTCTGCAACATCAAAGTACTTAACTCGTGTGCTGCTCCTGCATTTTATAGTCACTCACCTTTATGTTGTTGTTTTTTGGTGTGAAAAGGCTCGTTGTGCAGATTGAAAGGGGAATGTATTATAATGGTATTTAACATAAGAGGGATTGGAGCTATAAGCACATCAGTCACTATGGGCTGAGCCTAAGAAGCCATGCCAAGTTTATACACACACACACACACACACACACACACACACACACACACACACACACACACACACACACACACACACACACACACACACACACACACACATACATATATAAGTAATCCCTTTGATTGTGACCTAATTCAGGATTTTGTGAATGTGCTGTAGAGTGTGGGGGGATGTTATAGTGATGTAGTCCCATGAGCCAAGATATGCATAAGAGCAGCTTTGGCTCAACTCCATTGAATGCATCTTTTTGTAAATTTTGCAGTTTGGGGGTCAGCTGTATCGGGGTATATCCAGGATTATCTGAAGTGTAGGTTGAGGCAAGACAAAAACATTAAAAAACACATTTAGAGGGGTTTCATTCACGCGGCAGGTTGTGCTTTACCTCAGCTTTGCTGGGACAAATGACTGTTTAGTATCGTTTTTGAGGCTTTGTGGCACTTTTAGCTTAGAAATGATCGTTTTTTTAAATTCCAGGTAACATCTTAAATACGCTGTAACACTGGTGGAGTTCCTGTGCTTTGTTTTAATAGAGTAAGGGAGTCTTAAATCAGGAAAAGACCTCTTATATTTATTATTTGATTTATCGTACTTAAAGAAGGTTTTACAAGTTTTTAAATTGCCACTGCAGCTTGGCACATTAGTAAGTTTGCAGGGTTTTATTGCAACATTAATGTGTTATGATGGGTGCAGTCATGTTGATTGTGTTCTGCCAGTGTCAGAGCGCGCTCTGTGTATTTTACACTCTGATTTTTAGAGGCACGGTCACTGTAATGCATTTTAATGACTGCACAGAATTACTGTGCAATAAAAAGTTCACTGCAAAGATTGTGTAAAATGACCCCCATCAAAAAGTATAACTAGCTGGAAGATGATGAGAAGGGTTTCAGAGGTCTGTCATACAGTTCATGTGTGTCCTTGACTTTGATCTCCTACTTTTAGGGCAGATCAGGTAAAGGGTTTTCAAGATATCAAATCAGGATTTGCATAGTTCTGCTACCTTTAAGCCCTTGAACTGTTGAATAAGATATAACAAGCCCTGGCTTTATCTGAGTGTAAATTCAGTCTGACTGTACACTTGATGGTCAGTACTAATGCAAAGTTGTATAAATGAAAATATTCAAGTCTATGCAGGGCAAAAAACACGATAATTTTCACTGTCAAGAAATCTGTCAATAATTTTTTTTTAAAGTCTATAAAATATAAAAAGTAGTCATTACAGTCCATGTATTCAGCATATCCATCCCATAATATCATCAATTTTCTTAATTTGCTTTCCAGTTTGGGATCATAGGGGGCTGGAGCCTGTCCCAGCTGCCACTGGGCGAAAGGCAGGTCAAAGCTAAAACGACTGGCATGTTGAGCATGTCACCTTCAATAGGTTGAATCCAAAACGCCTGTTACACAATGCACACACACCAACAACTCCTGTACTGAAATATAAAATGCTTGCTCTACATTCAGTAAACTCATTAGAGCAGTTTAGAGGATTGAACTGCTCATCTGAATGTGAGCTGCACACTGAGGATTACAAAAGTGCTGTGCACATTAAACTGTGTTCTGGGGCCTTTTTTGTTGAATTTAAAATCTACTTCATATTGAATTGAGTCCTTCTACAGGGCAGTGGGCAAAAGTTCTGAGAAAGATGGCCATATTACAGCATCCGTGGTTCAACTATCTCGAGTGTGGCGACACCTCTACAGCAGGTTCTCTCTAATAGCTCTATATTTCATTGAGGAAAACACCCTGTCAAAACTGACATGATGTATGACAATGACTCTTTTCACCCTTACCTTGTCCCTCTTACACCCTCATCCTCACTAATGCCTTTCGCTTCCTCTCTCCTTCTCTCCCTTTCTGTAGTTTGACAAAGCATATGCCTACAGCATCCGCCACATGTTTGGCAAAGAAGGCAAGCGAACAGACTACACCCCCTACAGTTGCATGAAGGTGATTTTATCAAACCCACCCAGCCAAGGAGACCATCATGGTGAGTTGACGGCTGTTGGAAGAAGTGGTTGGCTTGGAAACAGTAACACATTTTGCTATGTGTTCGCTAAATCTGTGCAAATCTGCAGTTATAGTTTAATGTGCTTTCATGCTCCTTTATTTTCTTCCAACTGTTGAAATTCTTTATTTGCATTTTTTTTCCCTTTAAATAAAATCCCGTCTTATCTTTGTAGGATGTCCATTCCGTCACAGCGACCCAGAGCTGCTGAAGCAGAAGCTTCAAGTGTACAAAGTGTCTCCCAGTGGAATCAATCAGGTGGGTGCCATCTGTCCACAGTCGGTTTGTCAAATGGTTGAACAGCCCTCTAGCCACAATTCCCTTCTCTGACTGGGGACAGCATGTGGGTTATGTTTCTTCTTCAGTCTCACAAAACTCAGCCAGCATTCTTATTGGATTTATAAAAACTGTCAAAGAATTAATTTAGAAACCACCAAATAGTACTCATGTCAGTAGCTGATGGCAGTTGGTCTTAAATATGGTAAATTTCCTTTGCAGAATAAAGCCTGTTTTGTTTTTTGGGGTTTAAAAAAAAAAATTTATGTCTGTGTGTGCAACACACACATTGCTTGGGAGTTATCTGCTATATTCGGTGTGACACAGCCACCACTTGCAAAGTGTGTTCTCCGACTGAGTGTTTGCTGGAGGTTGCTGGCTGTCGCTTTGTGAAATTGTTCACGAATATGGTGCTGCACCAAAAAAAAAAAAATACATGTTTACTTGTAGATTGCCATTGTCGCCCGTAGTTTGCACGTAAGACCCCCACTAGTCTTCTGGCTAACTGCTAGCCGAGTGGTAGTAACATATTCCAAGGGCAGAAAAGGAGAATGTTCTCCTTCAAAATTTGCTAAAGCATGTTTGCTTTAACACTGAGGCACAGCTTTGACTTTGAAGTGTTTGGAGACAAGTTGGTGTGTTTCATGCAAACTACGCGGGACTGCAGCAATCTGCTGGTGACCAAAACAATTGCAAGAAGTTTTTTGAGTCAGCATATACCCTAACGATTGGTGGTTGCCAATCAATGACCTGCCTCTAGGCCTATGTGACCGGGTCTTTAGCAATCGATTTCCCAGCGACTGCCATCAGCCTCCATCAATGACTGGTCAATCAATCTGGAAATGCAGTGTTCCATCACAGATAGTCTTGGACTGGTCGCTGGGCTTTAATCACTTGACCCTACATTATCACCTTTTTGGTCACACACCTGATGGGGACAAGCTAATGCCACGTGGTACAGCTTTGATTTGGAGCAGTTTTACACAGAGAAAAATCAGTACAGGTAAATACAATTACAATATACATATTTTGAGATTTTAATAATAAGAAATAGCCTTTTAAAAATTGGTGAACCCACCAATCAGCAGGAAGATGATGTGCAGATTGCTTACAAAAGAAGGTGAAAAACTAATATAAAAGTCAATAATTTATGGCAATCTGTGCAGCATTTGTAGAGATGTTTGGGTATATATTCACACCATGAGGTTGCCAGAGGACATGTCAAGTCGGGAAGAATGTCTGTACAGATATTCCTATGTACATGCAACATCAATCAGGGATTGACAAAAGAGATTTATTTCCAAGAGACCAAAAAGGTAAAGATAGGTAAAAGCTAAAAGGCTGTAATAGTATCACGAAATGTCTTGTGAATCTAAGATGTTGTTCTATAATCCCAGAGGAACCTTCAGAAATAAACCTCACAAAGTAAAAGTCTTACCATAATAACACAGCTTGTATTTTTCCTTTATTATCCATCGTTTGTGTGCATTTTAGCAAATGCTCCTCATATTCCACTAAGCAAACTAAAGCTCTGATAAAAACGGCAAAGTCTGACTGAAACTGTGCGTAGCTCGACACTGATCTAACCCCAGCCTCAGTGTTTAGCATGCTGGTGGCAGTTTCACGCTGGAGGCAGCCTTCAGGAATCTGGGGAATAATGAAGGAACCAAGTTCAGGCAGACTCCTCAGAAGTGTCTCTCTCTTAGTGAGTACTGATAACTTGGGATTTTTCTTTTTTCAGCAGGTCACTCACCCCGAGTATGCAGTCTCACTGCACACTACAGTGGCTTTATTACCAGAACGTTGCCGTTCTTATGTGACCCAGTAAAAAGTTGGGCTGCAGGCTGGGTGTTCACCCTCTCCCTTTTCAGCTTTGTAGAGCTTCAGAAGGAAAAAAAAAAAAAGTAGAAATCACCCAAAATTGAGATCTGTAATCATTGCCACTGGTTATTCTCCAAAGAGCTGACCCAGGGCATGAATATTTAGATTAGCCTAAATATGTATGTGATCTGTTTTTATTAGGTTTGAAGAAATTTTTTTAAGAATGTATTCACTTCTGTCATGTTGATTAACTAAAAAAAAGGGATAAAGTCATTTTAAATAGAGGGCTGGCGAAGCAAAAATTGGCAACAGTATTCTCTGTAGAGTTGCTGTATCAGTATCTAAGGTGTAGAAGTTTAACCTTCATTTTTGTGAACTGTGTCTTTTATTGCAGATCCTGGAGCTGGTTAAAGGAATGCACTACCAGCTGGCATGCCAGAAATACTTTGAGCTGACACACAATGTAAGTGGAGTCATTTGATGCAGGGAGTAACCAGGGGTACCTGTGTCAGAGGCAGGGGTTCGGTCCTTACATCTCATGCATGAAGGCTCAGGAGAGACCCAAAACTGTCATCCCATCCATCATTAGCTGTCTGTCACAGCCGCTTAATTTTCATAGGTTTATTATAGCATTCCAATCTATTTTGCCCCCCTGTGGATGCTTATTTAATTTAAGCTGTTTTATGTGCGTGAGTCATCATCCTGTTCAGTCAGTAAAGCTAGGACTGAAAGTGACAACACATTTTCTTGTTACTGCAGATCGTTCAGGTCATTCAGCTGGGGTTTGCACACATGGATGCCCTGCATTTACACAGCTTCTTGTATAGTGTGAATGGACAGTAGAGGTCAGCGTGGAAGTTCATTCATTCTACTGGCCAGCAGGGGGCAACACCTCTGGCTTCAGGAACAAGTCAAACTTTACAGCTAATTCTACCTTAATAAACACTTTAATACTGAGTTTATCCTGTTAAGCACATCTATACATATACTTATATTACACTAACATTAACAGCAAGGTATAAGTCAGGATGTGGCGACTTCATGTTTGACCTTTAACTCGGTGCGTAATGAAAAGATCCAGGCCTCACATGAGGCCTAAAACCACTAGCTCACAAACCAACAGGCAATTGTGTTCAGTTGTCAAAAGGAAGGCATCACTACAATTAATGCTGATAGGGGAAAATGACACATTGCACTTTTAGTAAGGTAAATATTTAGTGTTATTACAAGTTTCTATCTTTATTAAAATGGACTCAGTGTATAAAAATGTACACTACATGAATTTAGATAGATTTTTAAAATTCAGTCTTTCTGTCAGTGATTTATATCTCTTCACTCTACTAAAGCAGTATAAACGAAACAGTGGTCTGCTAGGTTTGGGCAGTGAAATCCCTGTGTATAAGTACATTAATAGTACATCTAGTAGTACAATTCAACATGGTCTTAATTTAAACCATAGATCATTAGCTTGTGTTTATCAAGTTACATGTCAATCTGAAATCTGTAGATTTCCAGAACTTTACATGCATATCTTCTTTTTAAAACATAATGTCAATCATTTTTATTTCGATATACATTAGAAGTCTAATTTACTCTAATTTAATAAAGATTGACTTACTTATGTCTACTTTGTGCCTTATCTTTTTGCTGCTCATTATAGGAAGATTTTTAAATATTGAAAATCTTACCAACTGGAACAGTTACTACTGGTAAAATATATCTTTGCTGTCATTATTATCCGTATAATTAAGTAGCGCAACAAAATTTGGTTCACTGATATAAACTGTGCTGGTGTTGAACATCTGCTCTGATGTTCCTTTGTGGGGAATATTCCCGGGGCTACTTGGGTTGTGTATCGTTTTTCATTTAGAATTTGTGGGTCACTTGTTTAGTTAAAGTCATTACATGTACATTTATTTTCTCCAGGCAAACAAATAATAAAATAACAAACAGTATGTTTTGCAGTCACGTGTAAAATAAATTTATTTGCCTCACATGGCAATATATACAGACTGAATGCACATTTTTAATTTTTATCATCCCAACAGCTTAAAAAAAAGAGAGAGAGGCTGACTTTGTTGAGCCAGAGAAATGTTAGGAGCTGACGGACTACCATTTAGGTCTACTTGCAGATACCTTAAAATACTATTAAAAGGAAGGCCGGTACTAGCGGTTCAATAGGTACGAATAGCCAGTGAAATATTTCCTTGGTAACTGAAGATGCCGACATGCTGTTTGGGTATTTTAAATCTTTTACTTTTTCCACAATGAAATGTTTTGAAAACATCAATCAAATTACCTAATTATTTAAAAATCACAGAAAAGGTCACAGAAAGAGAATTTGTATTCCATCCGCTAATTGATTAATGGGTTTTTTACTCATCATGAATGATTTTGACATTTTTATTTCCTGAAAGGCCATTTCATCTTTTCACTGTGCTCTGATAGAGTAGTTAGCAGGTGACTTTGCTCACTAATGTGGCTGTGAAAGCCTCCTGTCCTCATTAGTAAATCGTTAGTAAATTAGTAAACCATTGCACATCACCCTCACTGACGGAGATGTTAAATGACCGTCTTATAACAGGTGACATTTCATTGAATCAGTCAATCATTGCGCTAGCAACCTGCCACTTTTACGAAAACTAAACCTGCTGTTCTTCCTATCTCCTGACCTTCCCTCTCATGTGGTTTCTCTCTTTTTTTACCCTTTTTTAAAAAAACAGATTGAAGACTCATCTTTCTCACTCAATCACCCCAACCAGTACTTTCTGGAGAGCCAGAAACTTCTGGGTGGAGGCAAGGACATAAAGAGAGAGATGGATGCTCCGCAGAGGTCACAGGAAAACGCCGCCTCCAAAGGATCCACCGCAACTCAAGAGGTGGCAGCAAACACCTCCCAACATTTGGCCGAGATGACAGAAGATTTGGACTCTTTCTTTCAAGATGCTTGAGTCTCATATTTCAAATAATTCTGTATCTCTGGACATCCTCTGAATTCTCCTAAATCTTACAAATTCCCTAAATTGTTATATTAAGTATTAAAGTTGAAAATCTGTCTTTCAGTCTTTTAGTTCCAGCATAGCAGACTTTGGGAGAAAAAGTGAAGAAAATTAAAGGAGTGCACCACAGTGCTCATTGAAAGGAAAAATAGAAAGATTATGACCAAAAATTGCATAAAAAATCTATAATTGAGACAGTAAGCTTTTGTATTTTGTCTAAAAATGTTTTTTTTCTATTTTCTTTATTGCAGGTTTTGATTCAGCCTTTCAAAAATTCACACAGACGTTTCTTTTCTTTTTTCCCGCTGTATGATATTCTTTGCTCACATGTCCGTGATCCTGCATTTATTTCTGCGTAACCATGCGTTAAAACTGCTCTCTTGGTTTGTTTTCTTTCTTTGTTTTTACACTGGTCTGAACTCAGATGGCTTATATTCTCAGTGCACAGTATTTTGGCAGAGACATGGTTTGGGGGGTGATGACTAGAACATTTCCCAGCTGTCTCAAAAACAATGTCATTGTATTTGCTGGCAGCAGTATGGATGAATGGTGGCAGGAGGGCGGATGAAAATAAACAATTTCCACACTTGTATTATGCTGCCTTGGAATATTGCCTCCTAGTGCACAATGCAATTTATTCAAAGCATACGTGGTCAAGAGATATTTCCTCACTTTCCTCTTGAGCCTCAGCTCAATAATTTGTTTTAAAAAAAAGAAAAGGTGGCTGTCTAAAAGTCTAACCTTTTTGTGCTGCTGTGGAATTAGCAACACAGACGGCTCCTCTAATCTCGGTTCTTTAGGAGGTACAGTTTTGTGCTCTTATCTCCCCTCATACTATGCACTTTACCAGACTGCTAACTTTGGATCCAATTAGAGGGACAGCAGTGTTAGTTTATGAATGTAAATGCATTTTTCAGGAGGCTGGAGGAAACATTTGGGTCATTTTGTGGAAACCTCAATCTGTAATTTAATCATAGATGACTTTAGCCAAATGTCCCTGATGATGACCAAAAACATAATAATTTGTACCATTAATGCACATTTCTCTGTTTCACGACTTCCTCTGGCATATGCAAACCATCCTGCATCAGTGTCTCTCACTTTAAACATCAGAGCGCCCGAGCTGCACATGGCTGGAATTAAATTAGGTCTTAAAATCCAAGCATGGTGCTTGACATGGAGAGGATTTATTCAGTATAATAAGGCAACTGGATAACAGTGCACAGCCGGGCTGCTGTCAGCAAGAGACCCTTGATGTTTAATATTTGGTGGAGCATGACTACATCTGACAAAGCTGGCACTTTCTTAGACTGTGGGCAGGCAGTTGACTAGGACTGTGTTTATCTCCTTCAAATGGATTTACAATCATTAGTCATGAACTTGCTTTCGTTGTGTGATTTGTTCTCTTCCTGTAGTCATTACATGGACCAGGGGTGTACTGTGGGGATGGTGCATTATGCAAAGGGTGAGAAACATAATCCAAGACGTAATCGCAGCATTTGTTTCAGAAGCCTCATATGGAAAGTGACGTCCATGTCTTTATTGCAGCTTTGTGAATGCACTGCAATCTGGAAAATCCCCAAGTTCATCTGTTTTCCCATGCACAGGCAAATAATATTGACTAACAGTTAAAAAATTTAAAGAGGCACCTTAAGCTTAAACTATGAGCCAGTTACAGAAAACGTAAAAAATACTCAATTGTTATTTGTTGGGATGTGAAAGAGCACCACAGCGAATCAAAAGGTTATTCATCAGTGGTAATGATTACTTCTCTGACTCTATTGTTCGTTTCTGCTCAGCGCATGATGTATCTTTTTGTCCTAATGCAGCATAATTTTACCCAGGGGACTAAATTTGCAGCAGTGTCATTTGTTATTCAGTACGCCTCACCAGAGGCAGCTCTGGTTAATTTGGAGATTTGCGTGCACGTAGTTTATTTCTTTTTAAGGATTAGATAGCATCTAATAATGCATACTTGTACATCTCACCCTTGAGCTGTATTAAAATTAGCAAAATGTATTTGATAACTGTCTCAGTCCTTATTTCAGATCTAATAAATGGTTTGCAGTCATTACGGAGTGTTAGCTTTTCAGTGGGAGGATTTGGCAGTGTTTAGTTCTTTTTAAATGAGCCAGAGTCCTTGTTGTCGCTCCGCTGTCTCAATTTTTTTTTTCAATCTAAAAAGTTTGAGCTTTTCTAGAAAAAAAGCCTGTTGCAGGTTAAATTAATGAAATCTTGAGGTGAAGGCCTGCAATAGTCTGGAAACCTCGCCAGGGCTTACTCTGCCTAGCTCCAGTGTCAGCTGGATAAGCTGGAGGCCCCCTCGCTCCCAGTTAAGCAGGTGATTGGTGGATGGATTTTTAGTTTGGTGAGTTTAGAGTCATGTACTTGTTGCTGCTTCTTTTTTTCCCCTCTTTCTTTATAGTGGAAAAAATATAAGAATCTGTCTTTAAAAAAAATGGAATTGGAAGGTTCATCATGCACTCGGTCGCTGCTTTGACTGTGAAACGATTTCCAGAAGACCATGAAATGTGAGTTAGAGCTACGAAAGAAAAACGGCTACAGAGTGAACTCTTTAAACTCAATTTAAAAGAACTAAAGACTGTTTGTTTTGTCAAAGTTGTGGTTCATTATGTAAAACTGAGTCAGTGAGCCATTCTGCATGCAGTGGTGTGTAACATGTTTGTTGAGATGTAATGTTGTTGTTACTTAGTTTTATTTCAGGGCTCATTTTAGTTTTGATTGCTGAACTGACCAATACTATATTTGTTAATAAGCCTGCCACTTTGTTGGGTGCACTTACTGGGTTGGACTCCCTTTTGCCTCAGAGCTTTGTGGCATAGATTAAGGAAAGTGCTGGAAAATTGTTCAGGTCTTGTGTGACAACGACACCACGAAAGCAGCCCAAACTGTTGATTCATGTTTTCATGCTGTTTATGTCAAATTTTGACCCTAAAGCCTTAAAGTTTCAGCAGAAATTAAGGCTTCATAGACGAAAAGATTATGATGCAATCTTATGTTGTCCATTTTTAATTAGGATGAGGCTGCAGTTGTGCACAGTTTCCTGATTTTAGCTGGCAGGAGTGGCACCTGGTGTGGTCTTCTGCTACTGTATTACATGTGCTTCACGGTTTGATGTGTTGTGAGATGCTCTTGTGCATACCTTGGCGATAATGAGTGGTCATTTGAGTTGCTGTTGCCTTCCTATTAACTTGAAGCAGTCTGGTTATTATACTCTTGCATCAGAAAGACATTTTCACCCAGAGAACTTTCACTCTGTTCAGAAAAATGGAAAAATATTCACTATCTCCATAAAGCATAGAGTGGGAATCCCAGCAGATAAGCAGTTTCTCAAATACTCCAACCAGCCCATTTGCCATCAACGACCATTCCACTTCATCCGGTCATTTGAACATGTCTAAATACCTCAATTGGCAATTTTATTTAAATAGCACATTTCATCATATGAGAACTCGATGTTCTTAACACGGAACAAGAAGACATTAAAAAAATGTCACAGAGCAGTGAAAACAGCAAAGGGGAACAAAAAAACCCAACACCTGTTAACTGTAGGCATGTGTGAATATTCTGTGAATGGTCTGTTTTTGAATGTACACACAGATATAATTGATCTCAGATCAGCAGGCAGCCTTTTCCAAAGAACAGGACCACAATAACTGAAAGTACTTTTAGCAGATGGAAATCTGATTCTGGGAACAATTATAAGATCTGAATCTGATGACCTCAGAGGTCTGACTGGGTTGCAGCCAGTGAGCAAGTCAGAGATTGAGAGCTTTGTGAACTAATATAAAACATTTTAAAGGTAAGTCTATATTGCTCTAGGAGCCAATCGAGTTCCTGAAGATGTCCTACTGCTGATTTGGGGATTCCTGCAAACAGAGCATTACAATAACTTTACCACTTGGTCTACATGGACCAATTTTCAGAGTCACTTCGAAACAGTAATTAACCTTGGATATATTTTGTAAGTGATAGAAAGCAGTTATGGTGACCTTATTGATGTGATTATCAAAACTTAGATCACTGTACAAAATGATGGATGCCAAGGTTCCTGACAGATGAAACGGATGATAAATATTAACTTATGTGTGTCTTTGTGTTTGCATTGAGTTCCAACCATGTGGTTGGCTGATTAAATATTTGTGTCAACGAGCAGTTGAATAGGTACAGTTAGGCGCAAATATACTTGGACACTGACACAAGTTGTTGGTTTTTTTTACCTGTTTACTGAAACGTATTCCAATTATAGTTATATTAATGGTGGACATATTGTGTACACTCTGTTTTCATTCACTCAACCCTTCATCCATATTCAAATTGGATGAAGGGTTGAGGAGTTTCAGCTTCTTAACATGTGCCACCCTTTATATAAAGGGACCAAAAGTAACTGGACAATTGACTTAGGCTATTTCATGGGCAGGTGTGGGCAATTTCTTCGTTATGTCATTATCAGTTAAGCAGATAAAAGGCCTGGAGCTGATCTGAGGTGGGTTACTTGCATTTTTTTGATTGTGCTGTGAACAGACAACAGCTCTCCATGTAGGTAAAACAAGCCATCATTATGCAAAAACAGGAAAAAAAAAAAACATTAAGAAATTGCTAAAATATTACGAGTGGCAAAATCTACAGTTTGATACATCCTGAGAAAGAAAGAAAGCTCTGGTAAACTCAGCAAAAGGACCTGGACATCCAAGGAAGACAACAGTGGTGGATGATCACAGAATAATTTCCATGGTGAAGAGAAAGCCCTTCACAACACTCTCCAGGAGGTGGGCGTATTGATCCAAGTCTCAGTAAAGTTCAGTAAAGTTCAGTTCTGGAAAAACATATGGCGAAGGCGTGGAACAGCTCATGATTCGAAGCATACCACATCATCTGTAAAACACGGCGGAGGCAGTGTGATGGCTTGGGCGTGCACGGCTGCCAGTGGCACTGGCTGTTTATTGATGATGTGACACAGGACAGAAGCAGCCGAATGAATTCTGGCATACATCTGGCAACTGAAAGCTGCTGCAGTAAATGCCTGGCAGAGAATTAAAAAGGAGGAAACACAGCATCTGGTGATGTCCATGAGTTCAAGACTTCGGGCTGTTTTGCCAGCAAAGGGTTTTCAACCAAGTATTAGAAATGAATTTTATTTTCAGTTATTTCATTTTTCCAATTACTTTTGAGCCCCTGAAATTGAGGCATTGTGTTAAAAAATGCTTCAGTTCCTCACATTTGTATGCAATTTTTGTTCAGCCCACTGAATTAAAGCTGAAAGTCTGGACTTGAACTGCATCTGAGTTGTTTTATTTAAAAGTGATTGTATTAATGTACAGAAACAAAATTTGCACGGTTCACCTTTTAAAACAGTACAGCCAGAGCTGTGTGCCTGGCTGTACTTTAGCTGTCAAAGAGAGGTAAGGATATCACATCTCTTTGACATCACACATCCAAGAGAGTAAACTATTGGACTGTAAACTGTGAGAAACCATGTTTTGAGCTGTCTGTAAGTTTGCTGATCTAAAATTTGAAACTCTGGTCATGTTTTAACAGGAGCATCCATCATTGTAGCAGTATATGGCAGATAAATACCAAAAAAAGGTCTGATAAGGGCTCTTTAAGCTTTCTTTAGGTTTGCTGTTGAATGTATCTGTGTGTAAATATGAATGTAGTTAGATTTAAGCACCTGATTCCTGTGGTGTCCCAATAAACCTAAGTGATATAAGCCAAATATTGAAAAAAAAGAATATTCAGAGTCTGTCCTCGATCTCAAAGTCCCTCTGAAACATATAAAACCAACATTGTTTGGGTGTTTACTTTTCTGGCAGACAAACTATTTCCATGAAAAAAAATTGCTTCCATCCACTAACAGCAGCTAAAACAACTGATGTGCCACACAACCAATCAGGAAAATATTTTTTAATTTTCAACAAATTCACTTCCCCGTGAGCGCTCATATGACTCACTAATAATGGAGACACTTATTGAAGAAATTGTCCTGCTAGATTAGTTTGCAAACTTGAAGGCAGTGGCTGTACAACTGTGTTGCAGTTTGTTGCAAGACCGATAATGGAAATTTCTATTTAAAGTGTCTTTTATTACCAAGCACCGTTTCCAACATTTAGAGCTTTGATTACATTTCTGTTTGATTTTCATCGTTCAATTAGAGTATTTTAATCATCCGGGGCATGCAGTAAAGTTCACAGGACTCAGTTTATGAGTCAGTGTTTGATTCAGCCAAATTAAAATTCTTTCAGTACCCTCATTTACCTGCTTGTTTCTTATGGTAGCTGTTTGGAAATGATTCTCCAGGCCTCTGGAAGTCTTCTGGAATTCTATAGTCTACAAAAACATATGTCCTCATTTGGTGTTTTGATCATGATGGTGATTGTGAAGGCTGTAGCATACGACACTCATTATTTTTATACTTCTCAAACCATTTAGTGATGTCTTGTGTCCTGTGTGTGGGGAATTATTGCCCTAGAAAACCACTAGAATAGAAATGTTGTTATTTTTGTGTGTGTGCACAGACGGAGTCATGGTAAAAAGAAAGTACACCCTCTTTAAATTGCCAATCCCAAGTACAGCAGCAAATCTCCAAAAGAGTAGCTGAAGAAGGAAAAGAAACTCAAGATGCAATGGACCAGTCACAGTCCAGACCTCAACCTGATTGAAATGCTGTGGAGAGAGCTGTGCATAAACAAATGCCCGTAAACCTCAATGAACTGAAACAATGTTGTAAAGAAGAGTGTGCCAGTATTCCACCACAATGATGTAAGAGGCTGATAAACCCACAGAAAACCATTACTTCAAGTTATTGCTGCTAAAGGTGGTTCTACAAGCTACTGAATCATGAAGTGTACTTGCTGCTTCTTCATTTTAGCTTAGTTTTAGTTAAATAAATAATGACACTGTGTAATATGTATGGTAATGACTAGATAATTTTTATTATGTCCTGATATGTAAAACCTTAGAAGTGAAAGATTGTACTTTCTTTTGATGGCTTTAAATTAGAGGAGAGCGGATCGATCCGAATACTGATGCTACGGATACCAACGCACAGCACTATGTTAAGAAGTGGGCAAGAAAAAGGCCTCAGTAGAAGAAAGAAAAAGTTCTAATAGTGACGAGGAGAAAACCACCACACTCACTTAAAATAGAGTACACAAGGTTTATATTTCTTTCTAAGCAGAGTAGTGGACTGAAGGCTTAGTTCTGGCCTGGAATCCAAGACCTGAAGCCACCACGGTTACAAACAGGAAAAGGTCTTCATCTTCCCGAGAAAGGCTTTTTTATCCACCTTGATAGGCCTTGCATTAGTAGGGAGTACATTTTCACACCAGGTCCTGGGAATACAACTCTGAAGCTCTTCCCCTCCAGGTCGTGAGCGATTTCTTCTGGTTGGACACCCCCTAATTACAGAGCAGGCTTAAACTCCCTAATACACAGGTCCAACAAACCAGCAGCTTCCAATCCGGTCTTTTATCACAACAAATCCACATAAACCCAAATTAAAACAAATCCTCCTTCCAGTAAAATTTAATTATTTTAAAAGCTAAACCATCCAGGCCCGGTTAAAACTATTGTCCTTTAAAATGCCCTTTTCTCTCACCAGCTTTAGCTGTGTCCTACAACATACTTCCTTCCTGTTTCTGCCTTTCTCTCCCATTTATAGAGAAGTGCCCAAATCCACACCAATCAACTACTCCCATCAACTACTCCCAGTGCTCAGCTGGAATAGAGTGGAATCCCCACTCACACATGGGTGTGGCTTATATTTCACACACAAACACACAAAATACAATAATTGAACTGGAAAATAATCCTAAACCAGTGTTTATAGTGGATTCTTTTAATTATCCCACCATGGCACATTCTACAACGACTAGTTAAAAAATACATTTTATTTTGTTTTGATTTTTTTTTGTCACATTTGTAGGTGTTACACACTACGTGTCTGTGTGCACCTGTTGGCATCGTTCCACTGATCTAAATGTAGAGAACCAAGAGTGTCCGTTACCGTCTCTTGGTGTCACTGCTTGGTATTGATTGTAACACCAGATGGAAGCATCAGTTACACTCCCATCAGCATTTTCTCTCATTCTTGTGAATCCCGGCAATTCTCGCAGTGATGTAGAGTGTGATGTTGGGCTCTAAATGATAATTTAAGAAACAATATATTTCCCATCGAGATCGTTCCCAAACACTAAATTAGCCAGGAGACGTGACAAAACTCTTGATTGCAAAACTGGACACAAAACCACCTGCAGCTGTATGTAAATGCGTCACTATTCCTGCGGGTGCTGTCTCATTAACCTGACAGATGTGTGAGTCTCTTCTCATGTGATTAACTTCGCTCGCAAACTCCGCGCTCCTTGTAAGCCTTACCTGCAGCCACGTTGTCGCTTCGTGTTGGACAAAACCCGTGAAAGTGGTGCGTTAGTTGCTCTAAACATCCCCTTCGCTCCTGCAGGAATGTTTTAATCAGCAGCAGCACGCATGCGACTTGGCTTTACGCGTATTCGTATTGTTCTGGATCAAACAGCTTCGTAAACACTGACCATCTATTTCCGCCCCCAAACTCTACAAAGTTTGCTTAACTGAGCGTACATTTACATTTTCTTCTCTCTCCCTCTTTCTTTCTCTAGTTATTTTTCCCCTGAGTTATTTGAGCTTTGAAGGTTGGATTTAATGAGATCATATTGTGCATCCATATTTGACTTGAAAATGACTTAGATCTTTGTTTACAATGCTTTCCTTCGTTTTGCTTGGGTGCATGTTCTGCTTGGATTATTATAAACACACGACTGTAGAAATAATCACAGTATGAGTTTGAGCACCTTTAAATTTTCAAACTCGCTTTGCTTTCTCTCAGACCGCATCAGTGACTTGATAAGTAAAATATGATATCATCACAAGAGGGAGTAATAAAAATACTTTTTTGTAAAAATAAATGGCTTCTTATCTAATAGAAAGCTAATTAGAGTGTTTCTCAAAATCAAACTATTCCTTTAAGTAAAAACACAAACTTTTTTTTTAAATGCATTTGCGGCCTACTGCAAATATCTGGTGATAACTCATCTATAATTGATTTTGGTTTAAATTAATTCTCAGAAACTCACACTTGAATTTAAATGTGATGTCTGTATTGAGTGGCTGCTGTTTCTCCACAGGAAAAAAAAGAAGAAGCCCCCTCACGTCTTCCTACTACCAGTTAAGTGGATTCTGTCACACATATTAAAACCAAATCTGCAGCAGAGTGTGACACATCAAAGGGGAAATGGGAAGCAAACCCCCTTGTTAATGGAGGGAATTGTGGAAGTGGAGACTGTAAGATGTTGGGGCGACATAATGACACTGACAATCAACCAGCTCTGTGCCCATCCCTTTTCCCTGCAGGGGGATGTTGGTGGAGACGGAGAGCTGGAGCTTGTTGATGCTTCGTGAACTGACACTGAGTTAGCGGTCTGAACAGACAGTAGATAAGAAACTGAAAGATGGGCAGTGTGAGGGGGGGAAAAAGAGTTGGGAGCAATCTCCTGGATTGTCTCTTTGACGTTGATAAATTGAGGAGCCAGATCTCACCAATCCACCAGATTGCCCCCTTGAGATTGAATGATACAAAAGAATTTTTTTTGCTCCTTTATTTTTACTGCGGATAACCTCCTTAAGGGGGTGTTACAGTAAGATAAAAACACTTTCAAAATGTATTGTTTCTCAGCCGTTCAATTCAAATCTGAAGCCTGCTTTAAGATGAAGACCTTACACGATGTATCCCTTTATAAGTTCCTGAAGGCAGGTTTAACCGCTTCACTTCGCTCATCTCTGTAAACTGTTGTCAGGCACATTTTGGCAAATGAGATAACAGAGGAATGGTCTTTACTGTCTTCTCAAACGTAGTTAGTTATAAAAAGAAAATGAATGCCATAAAGTGAAACATCGGCATATTCTTAAATTGGTAAGTTTGTTTTTATTCTCTCAAAAGCGCTGCATTTATCACTCAGAGAACAAACCATCCTTTGGGCCACGAAAGTTGACACAAATTATTTGCTCCATTAAATCACACCTGCCGTTGAACATTTATTAAAAAATAAATCAGTTTTGAAATAATCTCAGCCAGAGCGGGGGTGGGGTGCAGGAGCTCACCTCTCTCTCTCTCTCTCCCGCAGCTGCATTGGTTAATCTCCTTCTTGTAGTTCATAGCCTCGGCACCCCTCGGGGAGGTGGGATTTTTTTTTTGCACTACTCACATGCATGTTTCATCTTCACAGGGTCTGAAGCAGCACTCGCTATAGAGAACTGCAGTTTTCCCAGGCCCCATAATTGTCTGTAGTTTGATGTCTTAGCTGGTCAAGACCTCACATGTGTGCCAGCAACTTCAGAGAGAGCTACAAAAAGATACCTTTTTTCTTCTCCTGAATTACATCAGTGTGACCCTACAGCATAATGCCAACACCAAACACACACTGACTAATGACTCATATTTTTCACCAGCAATAGAATCTATGTCATCCTTAGCTTTATACATGAAAATGTGTACATGACAATCAAATCAGGCACAAAACCTACAGAATTGAGCTTTTAAAGTAGTCCGTCAAGTGCTTGCATTCACGCCGAGAAGTATTTTCTGTTAAAGGCCTGTTAACATTTCCTTGCCATTCACACATCATAGTTGAAAAGTAAGTCTGTGGAGAAAAACTGAGAGAAATGTTAATTCAAAATGCCAGAGAGGCTCTGTGTGCAGTTCCCGTATAGTTGGCTTTTCTTCGATCCTGAAAATGATGTGAAAAACATTCACTGAGACAAAGTGCTAATACTTCCCCTAGGGTTGCCTCGCTGATAAGGTGAAGTCAATGTAAGCTTGTAATCGATTTCATCAGCTTGCTGCAGCAACCCTCAGGGCATTTTAGTAAAGAAATGCTGCAGTGAAGGGATAATTCAGTAATGCCTTAACTGTGACTTGGGACTGTTGTTTCTGTCAGTGATTATATTAAAATTAACCTTTGGTTACATGAAGGCCAAAGTAAGCCTAGTTAACAGACAATTAAAAAATATCGCATTGTTAGTGACTGGTGGGTGTATGTACTATATTTGCTGTCAGAGCTGCCTTAATTCTTTCAACAAGGTGCAGGAAACATTCATGAGAGACTTTTGAGTCCATGCTGACATGAAAGCATCACATAAGTGCTGCAAATATGTCAGAGGCACATTCATTAAATGAATCCCAAAGGTGCCCTGTTGGATTAAGATCTGATGACTGTGGAGGGCATTTCAGCCCAGTGAAATCACTGCAATGCTCTAGGAACCAGTTTGAGAATACCTGAGCTTTGTGACATGGTGTGTTATCCTGCTGGAGGCAGCCATCAGATGATAGGTATGCTGTGGTGATAAAGGGATGAACACGGTCAGCAACAATTCTCAGGTAGGTTGTGGCTTTTAAAAGACGCTGATAGTAAGAGCTTTCATGTTGTTTACACCAAATTTTGACCCTGCAATCTGAATGTCATAGTAGAAATCGAGACTCAGTAGTCAATAGGCTTAATAGTCAATGTTTTTCCAATCTTCTGTTGTCCAGTTTTGCAAATTGTAGCCTCGGTTTCCTGTTCTTGGCTGACATGAGTATCACCCACAGTGGCCTGCTGCTGCTGTAGCCCATGTGCTTTCATGGTTTGGTGAGTTCAGAGATGCTCTTCTGCATACCTTGGTTGCAAAAGTGGTTATTTAATGTTGCCTTGCTATCAGCTTGAATCAGTCTGACCGTTACCCTCTGATCTCTAGCATTGGCAAGGCATTTTCACGCATAGAACTGCTGCTCAGTGGATATTTTCTCCTTTTCAGACCACTCTCTCTAAACCCTAGAGATGGCTATTTGGAAAAACCCCAGTAGATCAGAACTTTCTAAAATACTCAGACCAGTCCATCTGCCAACAACAACTATGCCAGTTCATCAGGTCATTGTGAACGTGTCTGCACGCATAAATGCATTGAGCTGCTATGATGTAATTGGCTGTTTAGAAATTTGTGTTAACAAGTATTTGAACAGGCGCACCTAATAAAGTGATATCGGTGAGTGTATAAAGCTTTAGACTTTTTCCTGAATTTGCTATCAGTGTCAGAGAAAAAAAATGACATAAAGTGATTCCAGCCTTGATCTGGCTTATAGCTCATGAAACTCAGAGAGATCAATCAAAAATAAATGCTACACGATACAGAAATTTCCAAATTCATTTATACACTCAGAACTTGATCGGGGCTCCTGTGCCACAACTTACTGCATCACTATGGTGTGGCATGAAGGTGTTACTTTAGCCTTCCTTTCATAATGGCCTTCAGCTTGTCTGAACCTTCTATGGCAGTAACCCAGTATGACCTGAACCCCCATAAAGAGCTCCCAGGCTTTGCTCTATATATGCATATGTGCATATTCTAATTTCCTATAGGAAATTAGAATCAACTTTTTGCCAAGAGCAAATTAAGCGGGATCACTAAAAAGCAAAATGAGGCAAGGGAAAGAGAAATGTATGAATAAATTCTATTAGCACAGAAATTGTTATTTTAACAACTGGCTGGCTTTTGTACCCTGCATTTTAACTAGCAACATTATTATTTTTTGATTCGATAAGTTACATAATTGATCATCTTTTACCACATTTTCTCCACGTTGGAGACGTGCTAACAGAATATGTGTGTATATAGGTTATGTTTAGGTTATGTAGGTGATTTAATATGCAACATTTAGTTCGGAGTGATTATGAACTGAACACACTGAATGTCAGCTCAGTGTTGAGGCATATAAACTTTTAGCATTAGCTGAAGCCATCACTGAACGCCTTTTCCTGAGATGTGGCACATCTAATTTTCCTTGTTTGGCTGTAAAGAGTTCCCTGTAGGAAGTGCAGACTTGTCATGTGCTCTCCATTAAAACACCCAGGGACAAAAAGACTCAAACATGACTTTGACTGCATCAACGGCTGAATCAATTGTTGGCTGTTTTTGTGTGGGCTACATGAATCACCTTGCCCTCCGAGCAATAGTTGTTGTTTACTTTTGCCATCCAGATCAAAATGAACAACTGTGTGTTATTTCCAAAGCTGCGAAAGAAAACACAATGAAGGCAAAACAAAAAGGTTTCATTGGGGACATCTGTGACTCTGAATCCTGACAGCTACATTACAGTGTTGCCTGTTGGAAGCATTTATCCAACAGGCATTGTTACCCATGGGTGTATGCGCAATATTAAAGAGCTGGGAGAAAAAAAACAGATACCTGCTGTGGCTTCATTTTTTACAATCTTGAGTAGTCTGTCAGCTAATTGGACTTTTGGGTTTTTAAGCCTAGAATAGCCCACCTTAAATGAGAAAAACTCCAATAAAATCTACAGCATGTATAAAAGAATATCTAATGGTTATATATTCATGCTGTAACAAGCAGCAGTGAATGAGATGGAAAAGAATACAGAAGATCTGGATAATAAGCAACAGCTGAGGGTTAACCTGAAGCTCCCTTTCAGATAAGTGGAAAGGAGAAATATCACATATTTACACAAGCTCGCAGGGCAGAATCAAAGCACTGCCTTTTTAATACAGGATGACAGGAAATATCCATCTGTATTAGCACTAAAACTGCACTAATTCAGACTGGATGTTACACACAAAGGATGTCTGTTTCTAGTAAAAGACACAAGATATGAATCACCTGCCATCATTAGACCACACGCCATATTCAGGCACAATTTATCCCGTTTATCCACTATATGTGTTTGTGGTCTGCAGCAGCTCAGTTGCCAAGGAAATATTAGATATTTTTACATATCTATTTGTGATCTTAAACAGGAGATGTATGCAGAAGCTTACAGCTGTCTACATTATGCATTAAAAACACTCTCACTGGGAACAGATGCAGACATCAGTGTTTGCTTTAAGACATTATTCAGTGAGAACTGGTTTTATTTTTAATAGAAAGTGACTCGAGCAAATTCCGACTGGGATCCTAAACTTACTTAGAAAATTAATTTTTTTAGAGGCACTTCTTGTGTTGCTTTATTCCTTTTATAATAGAAGCCTTTATTATTCAATATACACTGCGGTGAATTCAGCCTGCACTATATTTATGAAGCTGTGGAAGAACAGTTCAGTTCACTTCTTCCTTAGTTGATCCATGTGCATAGTGCAACATAATATGTCAAAGCTCATCATCTTTCTAAAATTACTGCGGCTCTAATGAGCTAAGGGGGCGGGCTTTGGTGCAAGAAGGAAGCTAAGATCAGCTATGGTAGTCGTCTTACAGTAGCACACACCTACTGTCACCTGGATCCCACCCTGCTATCGCAAGGCCAGAGAAACATCATGAAAATGATCAAAACACATCCAGGGCTCTGACTCTGCACACCATTTCATCACAAGCACTACGCTGGTGAGGAGGCCCTTTTAGACTCTGGTGATTATAAGCCCTCATTTTCTATTCTGGCTCATCAAACCAGCTGTCTAAACAAAGCGGAGTTTGCTCAGGTACCCGTTCTTGGATAGAGGAAATGCTGTGCGTGTGAGAATTATCACCATGCTCTGTTTTGCATCATTGAACATTTCTGGGTACTCGCCTAGATCCTGACCCACTTTGGTGTCTTTGTGTTTCCAATATTTAGATCAAGTGATTTTTTTTAGGAAGATAAATGCCGTGCTGTCTGACTGACTCTGTGGAGTCTATGTCATGGAGCAAATGAATTAAACAAATGTCAGAATGGGGGTGGTGGTGGATATTTTGACGAAACAAGTCTGCTGTTCATTTGAGCGGATTCACAACACCCCTTTCCACCCGAAAAGATAACACAAAGACGAACACCTGCATCAAATTTGAGTCGTTAAACCTGCGAGCTGTTTGACTTGGACGCAGTGTGAGAAGGTGTGGTGCGACTGGTTTATGAGGCAATCGATTTATTGTTTTGTAAATCAAATACGAACACACAAATCCAGAAAGAAGACAGTCGTGAACATTTATTTGAATTGTAGGGAGCCTGTATTGCTTCTATCAATCTCAAGCGTTAATCACCGTGAACCATATGTAGAGCTGCAGACAGCACCATTCATTATGACTACCACTTTGAAAATGACAAGAGGTGAGCTGTGACTGGCTGCTGGAGTGTATTGTGGAGGCAGTGACGGGTTGGGCCCGTAAAGTAGCTTTGACACTTGGCCAGAACGCCAGCAGTGGGCTCGACTTATTTAATGAACTAACATGTTCGTGTTGGCAGCCCTAACTGAAGCATTTATTAGAGAGCTGGGAACAGACACAGGGTGCACTCAGGTTGGTAATGACAACAGCCACCAAATGACAGCACCTTTAAATAAAATAAGGTGCAGTCGTGTTGAGATTTTTTTAAAAATATATATTTTTTTTTACTTTAGGCCACAGCGCCCAACAAAATAAAAGAATACTGAACAGAAGTGACATTACGCCAAAAGTGCATTTCAAATATCAAAAATAAATGAATGCGACTTTTCAGCTCCAAAAACAGGAATCTAAATTTTCTAACCTGAGGAGATTTTTACAGGTCAAAACTAAATAAATAAATAAAAGTCTGTATATATAATACACATGTAGTCTAAGAGCCCAAGCACACATAAAAACATAAAAAAAGTATATTGTCCTCCAGGAGTGTGACCTGCTGTCTTCTTAGTGCACAGCAACCTGTAACACAAATACAGCAGAGATAAATGGACTTGTGTACTGAATTCTGGAAAAAAACAAACAAAAAAACAGATAAAAGTGAATAGTTGATAAAATTTTACAGGTTTGCTTTTTTTGAAATATTCTTGCTTTCTTGGCAAGAATTGGATGAGAAGATTGACACTACGGTTGTGCTGCTACTCTAATTATGAAGCCTAGAATAAAAACTGGATTTTCCCAGTCAATCCTAGTCAATCAAGCTGAAAATCAGAGAGGAAAGGTCTTCTGAAGCTCACTAGTAGATTGATTTACATAGATAGATATATAGATAGCTTGCAGAATTAATGAAGAAATAGACTAAGTTAACCATTTTCTGCCTGTGTGGCATGGACCCTCTTTATCAGACTCTGAAATATGAATGAATGTTTCCCAAAACGTCAAATGATTCTTTTCTTTCTATACATCAATGAATGGAGCTATTCATGCGACTAACATGTAGTTGTGTTGTGTGAGTGGATTCTGATTTGTATGACAGATGACACTTGTGTCCTTGGTGTGTAGCTGTTTATTTGTTTATGCGGGGAGCCTTTGAGCCCCGAGTCTGACATTTTGGCTGGATGTGCATCAAATGCAGTGCAGTAATTCGCCTCCATCCACTGGCTGTCTCTTTATGAATCCCCCAGTTATAATCTGTCAACACGCGCCTGACATCCTGGGTGATGTTTTGTATAGAGACGCAGCTTTTAGCCAGAGACAATCAGCTCGTCCTTGAGATGGATATGGAAAGAGATAGACCTCTTCGCTCTCACCTAGACCTTTTCAAATAAGCTTTTTATTGTCTTGTTAAAAACAAATAGGTGCAATTACTTGAGAAAATAAGAAAGTGAGCACGAGAGCTGTCAATAAAGAGTGTGAAGCCATCGTTTGCTCGCACAGCTGCTTTACAGAATTAGCGACTAGCCTGCAGCATGTTGCATGTCTGTGAATGTCTCCGTCTCTCTCACAGCCAGTCTGAACCCATAAGCAGATGGTATCATTACATGACTGCAGAATGTGTTGATATAACTTCAAGCTGTGCAAGGACTATTTTCTATCATTTATATTTATACTTATTTTCCTGTCTGATTACCAAGTCAGTGATGATGCTTCCAGAGTGTACACCACTTGGGAATGATATTATTTAAACTTACAGAAAACAAACTTACCTTCTGTATAAGAAATAAATACAATATCATACAAATATGAAGCTGCGTCCAATAAAGACGGGACACAGGACAGAACAGCCAGTCTGGTTTTGTCTGCAGTTAATCAGTTAATTGGCTTAATCTGCACAAAAACCATACAAATCCATAATGGTTATAGCAGGTTTTATGCATCAAGAATATTTCTTGGCTGGACAAAATTCCTCTTTTTGTGCTTAGGTAAGCTAAAAAAAAGTGCTAATGTCAGTTGGTTTATAACTTCACTTTCTCACAGACCTGCTTTCAGGTTACTTGTGTTAAACGGCTTCATTGCAGTGAGTATTTTACTTTTAGAGTGTTTTGGCCATCGTTAATGATGCCAGATTTTAACAGCGCTGCCTCGTTTGTTATAAACAACTACAAAGGCCAACAGTAACTATAATAAAGAAGAAATATCAAAACAATCACTTGATGATCTGATTATTCCTCACAGAAATGTTTGCTAACCTGCTTTACCTGTGTTAAACTGCTTTGAAATATGAAATCATAGCACAACTAATAAGATGAGTGTCTAAAATGTAAAAAAAGTTTGTGTTAAGAAAAATTTCCTGCTATACCTGCAAAACTGGAGAAAGATTTGCCAAAGTTTGAGAATATTCTTTTAAATACAAATCAGATCACCTGTCAATGAATAAATATGAACGAAAAGGTTAAAAAAAGAGCAAAGAGCAAAGTAAATGATCATAGTTACCAGTATCTCCTTACCTATTTGTGATCTGTAATCTCTTTCCATCATGTTGCATCATCCCTTCTCTCCGAGTCCAAACTTATTTCTGTGTACAACAAACAGAGGGAAGAAATGATCTTTACTTTTTCATCAGCAGAGATGCAAATCCAAGAGAATCTTTACTGATTTGGCTTTTGTGTATTCTATTAGGAGTATTGAGGCTGCATAAACATTTTTGCCAAAGGTGAAAAACTTGGCAAACTATAAAAAAAAAGAGAGAAAAAAAAAACAGCTGCTGGTTTTTATAGTGCCTGAGGCTGCAGCCAAGGTCTGCGCAATGTACAAGAATCACCATGGATACGTGCATGGACTAATGGCATCTGAGGAGATGCAAAGACAACTGCAAAGTCTTCATGAGTTTCATTCTTTGTGCAAAGAAAAAAAAAAAGTCACAATGAATAATGACTCATTTAAAAAAAAAAATCCCCTTTGTAATCTCAGTGTGGGAGCAGTTTTATTAGCGGCATTCATTTTAAGAAATACATCAACATCCATAGCAGGCTTTGGGATTTCATCTCTTGGCTGGTCTTGAGCTGGCGGCAGGCTTGTTATGAAAATGGATCCGAGAGCGCTTCTGGCAAAGGGGGCATGAACATCACTGAGATGCACAGAGTTTCCAGCAGCAATGATTACTTCCAACTCATAGGTGCAGATAAACAGCAGAGCTAGTTTTAAGAGGAAAAGTGCCACTGAAACTATTTATGATTCATATTGCAAATATAAAAATCAAACTTCAGCTATTTAATCTTTAATTTATTCCTAGCAGTCATGTAACCTCTGCACTTGTTCAAAGAAAAACCGAACAATCACGCGTAATCCTTTTAATTAACTGCAGTATCGCTGAAATGTTTTCAATGAAAATGCTGTTTTCTGTGGGCTCATTTAATAAGACGCACAGTGCTGCGGCTCACTGCTAGCCTACAATATTATACTGTGAAAATAACCTTGGAAAATATCCTGTGTGACAACGCCACTGGTGACGTACAAATTGACGACATCTTGTGAATATTGCATTATGTTGACACAAACATTCTTTATATATGTTCCCCAAGTAATCATTTTCACCTTATTGCTTAGGGAGGCATTATAGAGCTGTTTTGTCATGTGATTTATGGAGGACGACGCTGCATACCTACCTAGCTACTTCCCCGGCCAGTGAAGGACCTGAACTTGTTTGGTGGCAAAGTGTAATCTTCAGGTCTGTAGGAGCCGTTTTCAATTCCTTCTGCTCTGGAGAGGAGTAAACAATGACAATGCAACAATTATGATTGTGTCTTAATTTTACAGTACATGACTTTTGTTAGAAATGTAGGACAATGTCAGTGTGGTAGTGTGAGATATGTTTGAATGGCTTCTTGAAGAGGGTTCCTCAAAAGCAGTCCTTATCCCCGTCTATAGGTTATGTCCACAATGTTAAGATGCACATCCACAAACCTCATATTCCACCTCATCCCAAAGGTGCTCTATTGTTTTGACATGTAGTAAATGTGGGAGCATTGTGGGTACAATGAACTGATTGACATGTTCAAGAAACCAGTTTGAGCTCTGTGACATGCCACATCAGATGATGGGTACACTGTGGTCATAAAGGGATCAGCAACAATACTCCGGTAGGCTGTGATGTGTAAATAATGCCCAGTTGGCACTAAAGTCCCCAAAGTGTGCCAAGAAACTATTCTCCATACCATTTCCTATGGTACAAGGTAACTGGATCCATTCATGTTTACACCAAATTCTGACCCTACCATCTGGAATTTACAGCACAAATCGAGACTTGGCGATGTCTCACCATTTTTTACTGTCCAGTTTTGAGTGAACTGTAGCCTCAGTTTCCTGTTTTTGCTGACAGGCGAGCAACCCAGTGTGGTCTTCTGCTGTTGTAGCACATCTGCTTCGAAGTTTGACGTGTTGAAAAATAAGAGATGCTCTTCTGCAAACCTTGGTTACTTGGTTATTTAAGTTACTCCTGTCTTTCTATCAGCTCTGAGCATTTTCGCCCAGAGACGTGCTGCTCATTGGATATTTTCTATTTACCGGACCATCCATCCATTCGCTTCCGCTTATCCTTTTCAGGGTCACTGGGGGCGCTGGGGCCTATCCCAGCTGTCATAGGGCGAGAGGCGGGGTACGCCCTGGACAGGTCGCCAGTCTGTCGCAGGGCTAACATACAGGGACAGACAACCATTCACACTCACATTCACTCGCACATTTACACCTAGTGGCAATTTGGATTATCCAATTAACCTATCCCCGCAAGCTGCATGTCTTTGGATGGTGGGAGGAAGCCGGAGTACCCGGAGGGAACCCACGCAAACACGGGGAGAACATGCAAACTCCACACAGAAAGACCCCGGCCTGATGGTGGAATTGAACTCAGGACCTTCTTGCTGTGCGGCAACAGTGCTAACCACCGTGCCACCGTGCTGCCCTATTTACCGGACCATTCTCTGTAAACCCTCGACATGCTTGTGTTCAGCAGGTTCTTGACCATGCTTAAATACCTAAATGCAAAGTTGAAAAGGTGTACGTAATAAAGTGGTTGGGTATAATAAGTATAATAATAATAGTATAATAAGTATAATAATACTAATAATGATAATGATAATAATAAAAAGAATTAGAGACTAATAGAAACTGTTTTTGTCCTTGATTAAAAGCAGTATTTTTTCCCACTGGGGACTTTTGCCCTTGGATGGATGGATGAATGAATGACTTTCATAGCAGTATGTGCAACTGTTGTGATGAAGGTCTTATATAAAGCATTGTTAATAATTAGTAAATGCTACAGCTCTAATAGTATGTGTGTGTATTATTGTGGAAATGCATAATCAAAAATGATTGTAGTGTGAGAGGTGAAAATTCTCCAACGATTCGGCACTAATATAAACAACTACTGATGCTACATCTCACTAGGTGCATATATCTTGTTATGCATGACATGCACGAGTGTTACAAAACGCACCCAAGTCAATAGAAGTGGACGAGTTATGAATAAGTCAGCAGGTATCTGACCATAGGGATTAAGCGGAACTGTATTTGCAGAGTAATAAAACAAAAACTGAAGTGAAAAATGCACACAGAGATACAATAAGAGCATTAATGAACAGCAGAAAGGAAATGTGCAATAACGGGTCCAGCTGAGACAAAAGCACGCAAGACTGACAGTATATAATCTTGGCAAGAACACACACGTTGCTTTCTGCAACTCCAAAACCTCTCCCCTCATTTCTGCACATACAATTGATCTTAACATCTCGCCTTGCACAGCGCAAATACTTCACACCGAGCCAATCTCATACAGTCAGTACTCTACCATTCCTCTAATCAGATGATTAATTATTTCTAATTATATTGCAGTTTTAGTTAGATTCTGCTTCCTATACGTCTTTTGTTTCCATTATTTTAATTGCATGTCTGTGCTTTATTGTGTTTTTAATGAGCTGTCAGACCTGTGAAAGCTCTCACACTTACAGCTAATGTAAACGAGCATTAATAGCGAATCTATCAGAATATGCCACGAGATGGAAATTATATTTCAATCCCTCAAGTGTGACACAGCCGGCCGCAAGAAAATATTGCTCTTAATCAACATAAATTAGTTTTCAGGTGGTTTTAATGTGTCACCTATGATTTCAAGTAAGCATTTAGAGTTTTTGCTGAATGGGCAAAAGGAATCCAGTAAGGAAACTTTCTAATCCTCTCTCAATTATGCCTCATTTACATGTTAAAAGTGTGAATCACTGATTATTTCTGCAACTGAGGTTGTGACAGTGTCTCCACTCACCTGTTATTCCTCTCCTCTTTGACCAAAACACACCGCAGTGTGTTTCCTTATCTACGGAGAAGAACAAATCAGCGTTATAAAGAATGAACCGGTCCTATGCATCATCACTAGTTAACAAGTATAGAATGCATGCATGCAATATGTACACACAACACTTGTTACATTCCATCACTGTGAAAAAAGTAAACCAATTCAAGGTTTTATAAAAGTGACATTTTATTAGAATTGCTTTTATACCACCGATGTGGTGTTTAGTTTGCCGAACAATATTTTAGTGTCTTTTTATTAAAATTTATTCTCTCTTTTATAACAGCTGAATTCCTTGTGGATCTAGTTAGACATGGGAAGGGATTTTAATTCAACAGTGCATTTATTTGGGGTTAAAACGGGCAGGTTTACTTTTTTTTAAGTGGAGGTTAGATTAGGATTATCATTAGGGTTACCTGCTTAGTGTTTAGTCTTCCTTTGAGTCCCGTGATCTACACTCTTAATGAGAGTCAGGCTTCAGGTGTACTAATCACAAAAGAGAATTCAAATTGCTAAATAGATCTCAGCTTCGATATTTAAAGAACGGAAAGTTACAGAGCAGGTTTCTCAGGTTAAATGACAGGAATGCAGAAAGGCGTTAGCAGAGACATTGATGAGCTGCTGAGGGTGTTGTTGTTTTCCCCCCTCAGCAATGACATTCAATCAGAAGGTAAATACCAGCATCTAGATCCCGTACTGCCCACATGCTTTTCTTTAAGCTCCAAAAGCTGAGCATTTTTAAGGCATTATTATGATAATATATGAGGACTTCTTACCTCTTTAAACGCCATATCATTCTCAGAGTCAATCAGTGTCTGTTTAATGATGTAAAACTTCAGAGAATGAATTAAGAACAGAAATTTATTAGTTTCTTAAGAAAGTGATCAGATATTCAAGGATGATTGAGCAGTAACATACGGTGTTTTACAAATGATTCATTTGGGACAGGTTGGTGGGTTTTCTTTATGAAACGAGTTAGCCGTTACCTGCAAGCAGATGTTAGGTTTTAGAAACAAGAAGCTTGGATTGCGTCACGTATCGCGTTAACAAACTGCAGAAAAATAGGAATTTAAAGCTTCACAGGCTGCTATTTAGAAAGTCTTACACACTGTGTTGGAGGTTTATGCTGTTTTTATTAAATGCCTTATGTACAAATACAGATTACACACAGAACAAAGCACGCATTAGAAATTACACACTGTACATTGCTTTCAACCAAAACTGTGTTTTGCACGATCACGATCTCACATCATTTTGTATCATTTAAAGTCACAACATGGCCTAGGGTAATTTTGCCTGATATCTCAACATTAAACATTTTTTAGAAGAAACTTTCAGGTCATTTAGACACTCTGCACTCAGGTCTTCAACTCTTCTTCAAGGATAGGTTTCCATTTGGTGCATTTAATGTTATTTGTGTTCAGGGGAGTGTTTAAACTTGCTGTTGGTTAGTTATAGTTTTTGCAAATCAAATCACAGTTTCAGATTAGCTCTGTTCAGATAAAGTGAGAGAAAAGCAAAAGTTTTATTTTTACTAAACCAAATAATCAAAAAAGTGGAAAAAATTGCCTTGAAGAAATCAGTTTGAATCTCTCCATGAAGTAATTTTTGAAATACGCTATTTAAACCAGACACAGCTGCCACCAATCAGTGAACTCTGGAGAAAGGTTGAAGTTTCCAAAAAAAGACTTTTTCAGATTTAAAGTAAACACATTTTCTCTGTAGCTGTGGCTGGTTAAAGACTCATCCTGCCTGTAAAGTCATTTTGGCTCACTGACAAAGAGCTAAGCTGGATTTTGTGGGCCGTTTTCCAAATTAGGAAAAAAAGTGCCAATGGGGTTTGAATAACTTAAAAAAAAAATACTCGCATAAAAGGGCAAAAGTAATTTCCCCCTAGACAAACTCGTATTTGAAGAACAGGCACAACTAAAATGAGAAGAAGTTTTGCTTGTTTTCCACGTCTAGTAGCGTGTCACGGTGGATAAAAACGGACATGGCATCGCTGGATGTTTCGCAACACCCCGAAAATGCCTCTGTTATGTGGGGCAGCGAACTCTCCTTAGCAATTAAAGCAAGTAGAGAGACGCAGCAGAGTTTTGATAGTCTCTCTAAGTCAAATTATGGCTCTATGATTGCCTGCTTTAACACAGTGAGCAGGGGTTGGCTATTAAACCTTAGTAATCACTACATTAAAGACACTAAATGGAAACCAACTAGTCACGCAAATCCGACAAGAATAAATCTGCAGATTAATGTTTTAGGGCAGAGGGAGGTGGAATGAAGGGCATTTAAACAGCCAAGAACAACCTTCCTGCATATGGATGAGAACTGTTAAGTGTCTCTTTTGTTAAAAAAAGGCTCAAACATCAGTATACTGCAATAATTGTGGCTTTATGTGCTTTATGGGGGTGGGGATTTTCTTTTTACTTTCTGAAGGAGATGGGCCAAAATAAAATAACTGTTACAACATTTATAATGGATTTAAAAAATAGATATAAATAGCTGAGAATTGGAGGTCTGGACCACCTTTAGTAT
The DNA here is from genome assembly GCF_001858045.2 of Oreochromis niloticus. NCBI lineage: Eukaryota > Metazoa > Chordata > Actinopteri > Cichliformes > Cichlidae > Oreochromis > Oreochromis niloticus. The sequence goes on from NC_031978.2 coordinate 20,056,153, forward strand.
CTGCCATAAGGATGTTTTCTGTAGCCTCCTCGCGTCAGCCGTAAAACAGGGGCTTTGAGACTGGCTCGGGTGGTTGCCCACTCCTCCTCTGCAGATTAAAGCAAACAAACGGGGGAAAAAAGAGTTAAAAACGCATTGCAGAAAGCTGCTGCATTCACAACGGAAACGTCCTGTCACAAAGGCAAACTGTCTCTCTTCTCTATCCTCTCCTAAATCTATTTTACCAAAGACAAGAAAATTTAAGCAAGCAAATTATATCCCAGGTACTACGGGGGCTTCTCTTCACACAAAATTAATTTCATGAGCTCTTTGCCCTCTGACGGACCAACACTGAGATTCGACTGTCAGCAGCTCCTTCCTTAGAGCCAAATTACATAAAGATGCCCACCTCTGCTGCGAGGCACAATGCACCGCTCCCAAATAAGAAAGTGTTTATGAAGCAGAAAATCAAATCATTGCCCCGTTGGTTTAGGTTTGGTCTGACCTCAACACCCCAGTGCACAACTCATTGTGCTGAAAATGAATGAGCCCGCAAACCTGCTGTGGCATCCGGCTTATCGCCGTTGTCATGTGACAAGGTTGTAACTCGACTTCTGGTGATTTACGCAATTTTATTTAAATAGCAGTTTTAGATGTTTCTTAATGTTTTTCAGTTGAAATCCAGAGACTCCTTTATAAAGTTTGGAGCAGGTGCTGATTTGGAAATTGAAAACTGGCGGGTTTTTTCTTTTCTTTTTTTTTGCGAGTTTGTTTTTGGGCACAGCAAAGGTTAGTCAGCCGATAGTAACAGCTTTCTGGAATAAGCCTTTGAAGGCACATACCCAAAAGGCAAAACAGTCCACCTCTGCAACAGGCACTGGTTAGCCCCATGAGCTTCCACTGGCACATTTACTCCTCTGGCCAAATGCAGCGAGGAGCCAGGAAGGTAGGAGGAATGTGATGCACACAGAAGTGGCTCCCTGGGTGAAGATGATTGCAAGTGGGCCGAAACCACACAGTTTTCTTTTTCTTTCTCGGCTGTGAAAACATTTTTTTGTATAGCAGTGCAGCAGCAGTGTCAGCCAGGAAAGTGTGGTCAACACAACACTTTTTTGTTGCAGGATTTACTTTAAATCAAATCAAAGGATTTTTGAGAACGTGTTTTTTTTTAAAATTCTACTATCTTCTACTATAAATACATTACAGAATGACAGATGGTGCTGACAGAAATTAAGTCACAGAAAATCACTGATGCTAGATATCATCTAATAATATGATACCACTACTTTAGGGCTGCATCTGATCATTATCTTCATTTTAAGTAATGCTTCAATTATTTTCACTATAAAAAACAAACACACAAAAAAATCTGAAGAACCAAAATGTATTCGTTTTTATGTGAAAAACGGTGAAACCCCCCCAAAAGTGTTCACTTTATATCGATATCAAAATACTACAGTAGTGGTCAGAAGCTTGTATACACTCATCATGGGCATGACTGTCATGGTCATTTTGGGCTTTTACTGAATTCTTTGAACGTCTCTTTATCTAAGGTGTAATAATTGTACAGCAAACTGTTTTAATAACTTTATAAAAGAAAGACTCGTGTTCACAAGTTTGAATTTATTTTTGACTGTGTAGATTTTCTATAATCCACACAAAGTCAATATTACAGGCTCAACTATATACATACACTTACTTAAATCTTTTAATAAGTGGTGCTCAAGGTTCTACAATTTACACAAGTTGGAAAGATCTCTCAAAACCAAGATCATCAGTTCAAGCAATTGTATGTAATTTGGATGTGTAAGTGTTTACAATTAGGGTGTGTCACTACTTTACCAGCCTCTGAAAGAAAATCCCAACTGTTACTCTCAAATGAAAAGAACAAGGTTCAGGATCAATCAATCTAGCAACCTAAATCAACTGGAAATTGTCCGTGGCACCCACATCAACAAGCCAAATGCTGTCTGGAGAAGTTATATCTTTAGACAAGACAAAGATCGAGTTATTTGGTCAAAATGACAGGTGGTATGTTTAGAGGAGTAAAGTTGAACTTTCAAGCATGGTGGCAGTAACATCATAGTCTGCCTGTTTTGCTGCCACTGGTACTGGTACATGACAAGGAGGATGCAAAGAAGTATTAGAACTACCTCCTCTAGCTACAAATTATTATCTCAGATCAACAGCTAGGCAGTTGAATTGTGAAAGAGTCGAATAATCATAAAAACACACCTAACTGATTCTGGAATGGATAAATTAGGCCAACATAAAGCTTACTGAATGGACTTTCCAAAGCTCCAACCTTAACCCTAAAAAAATTTCTAGACTATGCTTAAAAGCCGGCTCAATGCCAGGAAACCAGCCAATTCAAAAGAACTTTATCACAATTCTGTTAAGAAGAGTGGTCAAAAATCCAGCCACAATTATGCCAGAAGAGCTACCAAATGGCTACCAAAAGCACCTGTTTGAGGTATAACTTATTAAGGGACAGGTAGCCAAAAATCAGTGGGGGTATGGTTTGCATTTGAGTCTGTATGTACTCTTTTGATCCTGTGTGGATTACAGAAAATCCTAAATAAATTCAAACCTTTGGACCCAATTCTTTCTTTTTAAACTAAATTAAAGATGTATGCTGTATAATCATTCCACCCTGGAAAAAGAAAAGTTTGAAGAAGTCACAAAGAGCCAAAATTACCATGAAACAAACGCCCACGAACACTGTCTGTGCCATCCAGCCCTTCTGATCACATCTGTAGATTATAGTTGTGGTTTTCTGTGGTTTTGTATTCTGATGTCGCCATCGTAGTTTTTTGATAACAGACATGAGAGCTGGCTGAAAAACAATGGACACTGAATCCTTTTATAGTAGCAATTTTTCAGTGAAAAGTTAGCCAAGCCCTGAAGCATACTCTGGTTTATCATCTATTTGAGTCTAAAAGAGAGTGTAATTAACATAAATATGCATCATGTCTTATTAAACAAGAGCAATCAGACAGCACAACTCCCCCCAAAGGGCAAAGGCTATACTAAAACATTTATGTTTAATGCTAATGTCGGTATTGGTAATATTGAAATCCTGAATAATGTTTTCACAGATCACTTGTGCTGATGTCAGCATTGCTAATATAGAAATGTAGTGTAGAATATTAATCCTTTTGTGTCACTGTGTATTCATAAAATGTTTTATTTAAAAAAACACAATGTTTTAAAGAGCTCAGACAAAGAAAGTGTTAATGTCCCCCAATCAAGAAAACATTGTTTTAAATTTTTGAGATGTTCCAGTGGAAAGTAAAGTTTTTTCCTAATTTCCCGAATGACCCTGATCTTCGACCTATGACCTTGAAGCATTACATATTAAATGGTGTATTTTATTACCTTTAACCATATGATTGGAAAAATATTCTGCTTCTATAAGCTGTAACAACTTGAGATTTCAGACCTGGATGCAGTAAACAGTCGATGTACAAACCAAAGAAAATCAGGATTAAAGAAAATCGGCACATTCTTACAGATGAGAAGCTGGAACTGCAGAGCACAGTGCAAGGTGAAAAAAGCTTTAATCAGCCATCCAGCTGCCAAATCATTTTTATGAATTGACTAATCAAATAATCAACCCATTTTCTCATTTTAATAATGGGGTTGTGTTGCATTTTAGCTGGATTCAACAATTTATAGTGAGTATTAGTACTGAAAAGTGAGGATACATGAAAAAGACGGTGACTCATTTCTGTTCTTGTCAGTATAAAATAAGCTCTACTTACCATAGTTGTTGTAGGATTCATCACTGGTTCCCTGCCCATATTCATAATAGTCTGAAATGCTGAAAGGAGATGAAGCAAAAACACGGGTCAAAGAAAAAAATAATAAGCTGCAGACGACTTTTCTTTTTTGTCAAATAAGGAATAAATGTGATTTCTTTGGGGAAAAAAAGGACTACAGTTCTATTATCAACAAGACCAAAACACTTTTTACAAAATCTCTCAGTAGTCCTCTCCACTGTCTGTGTCACTCAGCCCTTATCTATTAGTTCTTAATGAAGAAACAGATCTTTAAAAAGCGGTCATAAACATATCTTCAACCACAGAAGGGCTAAGTTATTCCTAGAAAAGCTGGGCAAATTTTAACAAATTTTACTCCATTTGTTGGGGACTCAGCTGCGGATTTAGTGCATCACTAAATATTTACAGCAGCATGATGGTGTATGTGGGATTAACTACTGTGCCCATGTTGCTCAAGTTGCTCACTGATGTGTTTTTAACAGACAACAGACGTCTCTGGCACAGTTTTATCAGGCTTTAGTATACACACATACTGTAGCTTTGCTGTTAGGATCAAGTCATTGTTGGTTTGGGGATTTCTTGCTCTAATGTACACCTGTGATGGCCCAGCTGGTCACAGTGGACCTTAAACATGCTGTATTGTAACAACAGATGGATGGTAACTGAGAAAAGTTGAAAAAGCCTTTCCTGCTGTGTGTGCGTTAACGTTACCTCTTTGACTGATTGCTGTAGTTATCTTCATAGGCTTCATAACTCTCATCATCATACTCTCCACCGTATCCGTCGTCGTAGGCCTGCGAGGGAACACGCGGTAAGCATTAACATTGACTTGTCTCCACATCTCTATCCAGTCTAACTGGTTGGAGATAAATAATATAAAAATAATCAATAGTTAGTTCCATGGGCAAACTATATTACAGTGAGACGGTAATGGGAGAGGAAACAGAAAAATTAATGTCCAACAGGGATTATTGATTAAGGTTCGCAGGGAACATGTCTCACTGGTAGAGCTTATTGGACACCTTCTGAGTCTCAAGCTGCAATATGGATCTGCACTATTGATAAGTAGCTATTCAGAAAATAAGCACAAAATACAGCCAGGAGCTTTACACTCGTGTTTGATAACAATACAAGTGGCTAAACAGCATGCAGCCCACAGACGAGCCCTAAAGTTAGATATTTTGCCAACAACCTGTAAGTATTAGAAACCACTTAATGTATATATATAACTCAATTGTGCAGATATATGGAAGGTAAAATACCAATTAATTGTAGTCTTATTTGTATATTTCTGATAAAGATAAAAAAAAAAACACTTTAACACACTGACCTTAAACAAAATATCACTCTGTGAGAAAAACATTTGACATATCGGGTTAGCATTTTACATTTATATCACTAATTTATTAATTTTCTTTAAAAAAAATGTATGTATTACTTGTCAGAGTCTGCACGTAGAAAATGACTCCTATTACAGATCCTCTAGTTGTGCCTCAGATGGTGTGTTAATCCAGTTTGTGCCTGTTTACTTCTACAGAGGATTCTTCTCAGCTTATTTATGCAGGGACCCTGTTTTTGGATCAGTTCAAATAAGAATTAACATTCAGAAGAGAGAAGCTCAGAAAGCCTGGTTAACAGGTTTCAGTCATTAAATCCTCTAATATTTCATCCATTACAGTGACATGTGAACATATTCCTTAAGTGTTTTGTCATATTAGTATCATCAGTTCTTTCCCACTGTGAAGGCTATCACTTTCTAATACTTCACTTTTAGTTTCTTTTGACTTATGACTCAAATCTCTTTAAACAGAACACAGTTATCAAGCTGCCAAAACCCAGCTCTGAAAAGAGAGGACTTGACCAAAAAAACACTCATTGGGATGGGTTTTAATTGCTACTGTGCACTCTGGGGAATGAAATGTTAGGAACTGATATGATGGCATAGTGGACCTTTTCCCTGGGTTTTGCTCCTTGAGAAACTTTCTGGAGGAGATTTTTAGATCTGTGTGGAACCAACAAAGGTCAGAAATAGATTCAACCTCCTCTGACTTTCAAAAATGATTATTTTTCATTTATAGTTATAAGCTGGAAGTGAACATCACTGAAAGATAAGATGCTGTGCCCTTAAAGACGGGGCATTATTTATTGTGAAGCATGAGGAGCGTGGTTTAGAAGCATTGCGTATGTCACTTCCTGCATAAAATATATAAAATTTGGTGGAAACATGTGCATGTCAGTGCAGAAATTCTGACTGATGCTTACAAATGTTTTGGAGAAGGTAGCTAAATAAAGTACATAAGACTATTTCTTGAATATCTTGACTATTTAATTCTGTGTTTTATTATTAAACTATTATAAAACTGCTAAACATCTGGTGCTGCTTCACAAGTTTGTTCCCAAAAGCTGAAAAACACAGAGGAGAACTGGAGCTGATTTGGTGTGGGCAACAGAGCGCTGAATTGCAGGAGATGCCAGAGTGCATCAGGTGGCAGATTCTGCAAGTCTGGCTTGTCTTTCCCAGACACCACGAGCATCCTGATTTCACGTCATCTATCATCAGCAAACAGAATTGGGGAAAAACGTAAGGATTTATGTCTTCTAATATATTACTGCAAGGATTTTTAATAGATTTTCAGAAAAATCCCTTTATCGAACACTTTCCAGGTGCCCATGGAGCATAACACCAAGCTATTGGAACAACTTTTCAGTGTTTCTTTCTGGTAAAAACAAGTCACTATTTATCATTCTGTGTTTGACTAGATTTTATTTATTTATTGCTTTTCTTGCATTGAGACACAGCTACAGAAACTCATAAAATAATGACATGAAGCACATAGTGCTCCTAAGTATGGAACCCATGCCTTTCTGCTCCCCAGTGCCCCCTCAACCATTTGGCAATCATATGATGTTGGCATCTGTGTGATTTCGATCGCTACTTGTTTATATGGTTGAATTAAAGCATGAGGAACAAAACAAAAGCAATGAGTCACGGTATACTGACTGGTCCACAATGGAGAATATCTTCACTTTCTTTAATTCCAGGAACTGTAATAGCTGCTGCAGATATCAGCCTCACACAATTATTTTATTTCTAACACCCCCTCTAATCCCCTCAAGAACATAATGTCAGTCAATATTCACGAGGGACCTGCATCGACTGTTTATTGTTAATCGCGTCAGTCTGGTCGATAGAAAATGATGCTTTTAAGTTGATTATGATTTATAAAAAGAAGCGATGTCATATTTTATTTGTTAAAGTGAAATCTGAAATAGCGTTCACCTTTTGGGGAGCTGCGGATCACTTCCCACTTCTGAAACCAAACTAACACCTTTATGTTTAACGATCCGCCTGAAGAAAGCACACTATTCTGCTGAATGGTTTATTCATGACGGCAGGGATAATCAGACCCAGCAGACCAAAGGTTCATGTAAACAGCATAACCTGAAACTGGAGTAAGGCCAAGGAGTGTGCAGAACAGTAGACTAAGGTATTGTCTCTTTTTGTAATTGTTGGATCATGCTCATTTAAAGAGGTTTAGTGGAGTTTAAAGTGCTTACGCTTCTTTTTCATCATGATCTAATCTCTTCTAATCCTTTCCAAGCTTGCTATTTCGAATCAAGCTTTACTATGATACATGCAAGTGTTCAGTTCCTTTTAAAGGCTGAATGGATTTTAAATCAGCAGAATAAAATGTGTTGAAAGGTTCAGTGAAACTGGTTGATGGCGGACGGGAGCTTCATAGCTCAATATTCCTCCAAGTCTGCCTGTAATAAAAGAACATATACAGTCTATGTAATGGAGTAATTGCTTCTTGTATTAGGTGTGGCTGCTTCTGGTAATGCTCTCTGTCACAAAAGCATAGCTATCAGCGTGAAGGACATCAAGTACAGCTATACTAAAGAAATTACATTCAAAGCACTAGTACACACTCTCCATCTCCTGTCGGGAAATGCTGATTCAAAGTCCTCTGGTTCCTGTGTGGCTTTATTTGTGTGAACACGAATTTGACTAAATTAAAGTTAGGGATTATGTCAGGGATTAAGTTGTTCTGGGGATCCTATACTTCTCTTTTTTCCTGCATGAGTCTTTCCTCACAAAGGCAGAGAGTCAGAGATGTGCATATCTAAGTAATTAACCATTTTGTTAGCAATCCCACACGAAAAAAAAAAAAATCTTCACACTGGACCACAACTATAAGAGGGGATTATTTTCAGTCAGCTGTGAAATAATAATTTAAAAAGACTTCCGTCATTGCTGCAACGTAAAGTCGTGGCAAACTTGCAGTATATTTATTTTAAGGATAAAAAGCCTTGTGTCACTGTTACTGATAAAAAAAAGAGAAATATAAAATCAATAAATGATACAGAGGGGGAATTCATCTGAACATCCCACAGCCCAATTTACTGTTGAGGCTACTTGTTTACAAGATAGATGTGTGCGTGCTCAGCTCACCAGAAGGCGAGTATTCATTGTCATGGTCCCTGGGTCCTGGACCAAGGGGGTTTGAGTTTTTGTGAGTTCACTGTTGTGTTTTGAGTAGGATTTATTTTTGGCTTCTTTGTGAGTTCTTTTCATCTTTGTTTTGCTGCTTAAAGTTGGGATTCCAGTGGGATTCCTTTATATGTTCAGTCCTTAGTTCTTGTTAGTTTTTAGTTGCTGATGATTTTGTGGCGTTTGTTTTCGGTTAGTTTCCCTCTGTTCCCTTTCTGTCCCTCTATCAGTCTTGTTTATGTGTTTGTCTTTTTCCTTGTTCAAGTTCATCTGTTTCCCCTGTTTAGTTGAGTCTTACTTCCTGTTTTATTTTGATAGCTGTTGGTCTTTTCTATGGTGTCTAGTTTTACTTCCTTTAGCATTTTCATAATTAGTTTTAGCTTAGTTTTGTTGTTGTTGACGTTTCCATTCTCCCTAATTACCTCATGCGTATGTATAGCTTCAGTCTCTCATTCAGTTGTTTGTCAGAGTGGCTGTTTATCTTTCCTGTTTGTCATCCCAGTATTTGTTCCCTCGTGTTTGTTCCCTTCTGTCTTTGATTTTGAATTTTGCTGATTTTCAATTATGCTCATGGACTTCAGTAAACCACCAAATAAAGGTTGCTTTTTTTTTTTTAGTTTATTCTAGTCTGCATTTGTCTCCTTTTCCCTGCATACAAAGCCAGTGCAAAAAAGTATACCTGTAGAAAAACACACAATGAAACTATCAGTCATGGACTGGCCTCCCCAGAGCCCGGACCGCAACATTACTGAAGCGGTGTGGGATCATCTTGCCAGATAACGGAACATAAGGCATCTAACATCCAAAGATGAGCTTTGAACGTCCTTCAAGACCTGAAGCCAAAGAACTATTCCTGAAGACCACTTAAAGAAATGACAAGAAAGCCATCCTTCAGGCTGCGTTGAAGAACAAAGGTGGTGATACCAAATATTGACTTTCAAGCTCATTAGTTGTACAAACTCTATTCTTGCCTTATATAGTGTGTTTCCATGTGTGTTTTGTACATTTCAGTAACTTGCTTCACCTATTTCCCATTTTTCTAGCAAAATGCAAATAACTGAAGGTTAACTCAAGACTTTGTATCTTACTATAATTTACAAAATCTAAGTCTTTGTGTTTGTTGCTGTGGATCCTCTAAAACCTCTAGAAGAAGCAATTGATTTAAGAGCAGTTTCTTTTTATCTGTTCACATGAAAAACAAAATAATACAGTGAAAATTATATTGAATTAATCAATGGATGCCACCACTAAACATTAGCATGTTCTGTTAACCAGCTGATGTCGTTAAAATGTCCTATATTAACAGTAGTAATGTAGCAATAAGGAACTTAACTTCATTTCAGCATACCATTGGCTAACCTTTTATTAGCAAAAGATGGATATTGTGTCCAAGGTGACATATTAAGTCAGACACATTTTTCTAATAACAACAGGGGAAGACTCTTTTAGTTACAAAAAAGAGTTGTACAGAATCCTTTGAGAAAATAACCTTTGTGTTAATAGTTTCTGACGTTAGTTTGAAGTCTTATTTAATACAGCAGGAAGTTTATTTTACAAATAAGACTTTTATTTAAAAAGGGAAAGGAGCAGCATATGCTTTAAGGTGTGGCTACCTTGTGATTGACAGGTTTCTACTCTACAAGCATGCAGCTTCCTCCATTTCTAAGTATGATCCTCCGCTTACTCATGAGCAAAATGGCAAAGACTAAAAAGCTCAACTTCAGCCTTTAAATGGTAGTTCACAAACCGATGGTGAGATTATAGTAGCCACCTCCATCTTTTATGTGCAAACAGAAATGTTATGACTGTTCATGAGTCATGAAGGAGCAGTTTTGTTTTGGCATCTGAAGTTGTGTTTATGATGGATTATACTAGCGCTTACAATTGCACTGTGTGATGACAACCCAGAGAAGTCTATCCACTGAGGAACACAATGAGATACAGTTGGAAAGCTGCAGAAAAAGGTAGGTTAACCTTGTCGTAAGAGATTTCTTTTTAAAGCTAAACTATATCTGTATGTTTCAAATGACAGAGTTTGCAATAGAAGCATCACAGGGGATATGCAGCATTCAGTGATTCAAAACTCAAAGAAAAAATTATGAAGCGTTTACCCTTTCCTTTCTTCGATTACTCCTGACCTTAGCGTTACTTTCATGAACAAAACATGCAGATCTGAAGAGGTGCTATGTGTAAATAGTGCTCCCTCTAATTAATGAGGCTTGATTCCTCTCGTTTGACGTTCATCTGTAAAAACAATTAACACTGCTCCTTTTCAACAAGACAGAGGACATAAATCAAATGTTAACACAAGGCTGGAGAGTTCTCGCTCAGTGTAATTAGGACAGCGAGAACCTAAAGGCCCTTAGCACTGTGCTTCATTATCAATTGACAACCTGTATGTCCCCTGACAGTGACTGATCTTCATAGGGAGCAGCCTGTGAATGCCTCTCCACGTGGCAGGAATGTGGGGGGAAATGAGATTTGCAGCCTTTTGTCTCACTGAATAGATGTTGCTGTTCGCTGCTTTCTACCTGTGCAAATTCAATCAGCATGCACCTTTTGTTGTTCCTAACGCACTTAAAATACAAGTTTCCTTCCGAACGCTACTCTTGAAATTGTGCCATGGCAAATTTGATAGGATGATAATATTTACTACATTGAATAATTATGATGAGATCAAACCTTGATTACTTTAGGGACATTAAGCAATCGCTCTAGGTTTAGGGATGCTCAAGAAGACAATAAATAAATACAACAGACATTTTCCACTTTGAAAATGTTTGTCTGCGTCTACCCTCACAGGTAGCTTAAGTCCCTGATGATACAACTGAGGCTATAATGCATTCTACCTGAGTCTTTACCTCTACTTAATAATCCAGATGAAGTGTGTCATACATCTGTTTTAATAAACAGGAGAGTTCTGCATGAAGAATTTCCATAATTAATATAACAAATGTGAACTCAGCATTGTATCTGAACCTATTGTTATGAAGCAATTATAGCAGATGTGCATCCCACCCACAATGGTGCCCTTAGAAAACTGCCCTCCTTTAAGCAATACACAGAACCTTACAAATCTTAGACATCTTTTATGTTCATGCACCAGATGATACGGTGAGAATTCCCCCCCCCCTTTTCAAAAGGGTGTCCTTTTGCTTTTTTTTCCACAGTTGATAGATTAGAGTTTTTTTCTTCAAAGCCTCCCAAAGCTCTGTGTTTAATCACATTATGGCATTTCCCGCGCTGCCTCGGTATGGTTGCAGGGCTCAGGTTTAAAAAACCGAGCAATGCGTTTCAATTTTTACCAGCAATTTGTACAATTCATGGTCTGCTGTCAGGGACGTAACACTGTATCACTCTCAGACTCCTCTCTTCTGTCATCAGCCCTGACATTAAAAGATAAGATTTGATCTAGATCTGATCTGATCTTTAACTGAGGCCATGGTCCCAGTCTATACAAAATTCCATTCATCACATCTTTAATCTTCCTCTGCTCTCCATCTGCACTTTTCACATGGAGTAACTTATACAGATTACAGTGTAATGTTTCTCTGCTGCTCTTTCTAGGGGATCAGTAAAATTCATTCCTTAATACTTCCACCAATGCCAGTAGGTAATGGCTATTAATGGTAATTTTAGCACTTCAGCGGCGACTTAAATTAAATCAGTGCAACACCTACAATGACATTTCTGAGACGAGTAATTTTCTTATTAATGTCTCAAAAGAGGGGAAATCTAGACGATCTTCCAGGATTCAAAGCATTAAATCCCACGACGGCAAAAACACGTAGTCAGAAAAGTGTTGGCACATCAGATCAGATACTGTAAGAGACCAGTAGGGAGAAGAAGCTCCTGTGGTGTGACTACAATACATTTAATAATAAGAGCAATTCCAACTGTGCTTTGTGGAAAACATGAAAAAAAATCATCCTTAAAACAAAATCATCAAAAACAGCCTACATGGTTGGGAAAAAGGAAAAAAAAAGCCACATCCCACTGTACTCCAAAACCTCGATGGGGAAAAGACATTTTGTGTGGAACAATTGTAAAACAATCAAAAATACAAACTGACACTGAAGACAGTGGCTGCTCGCTGGAATTGTAGATACCTTATCACTGAAAAACAGGCTTCTTTCCCTGGATAACAGATCTGGATTTTGAGCACTTTCACATTAAAATATGGTAGAAGGGAGATTCATTTTGCAGCAGCTTCATGCAGACTGGCTGCTGATTGCTTAGATCCATTATTAATAAACATGACAAATATCTATCAGGCAAACTGAGAAAAGGTTAACCCAGCATTAACTGTTTACATTTTAAATTATTTCCCTCTGTTTATTAAAATGTATCAAGGTATAGATGAAAAACTGAAAGCGAAAAACAGCCCCCTACTAAGGTTGAGTGTATTATGGGTGTTTTTTTAAAATCTTACTAAAAATATAAGGGACACCAAACCTTAAAGGACCAAAATGATGGCCTAGTAAAGGGCTTATCGGTTAATCTGAAATGATGCAAAAAGCCTAGCGGCGCTTCACTGTAGTACACAGAGATCTGCACCAGACACACAGCAGATGTTCTGGGTGCACTTCATCTGCAATATGTTAATACGTTGTCTCAAAAGTCAAAGCCTGGCTGTCATCATCTCTGGATTAGGAGCGTTTCAAATGTCAGCACGTGAAGAATCTGTTAGAAACACCGTTTAAACGTGTTCCACGGGCTCAATGTCTAGACTGACACCCCCACCCAAACACCCCCCCCCCCCCCCAACTCGCTCCACGGCAGAGCACTGTAATCCACTTCACTTCTGAATTGTTGCCATCATTTAAAAGGGACAATAATGGTCACTGTCACTGTATTAGTTTTACGACACTGACAGCGTGACAGAGTCCATTCATCACGATAGTCTCCAGAGGAGCCCCCGTTACATGATGACCCGCGCAACAGCACAAATGTTTACGGGAGGTTCACCTCAAATGAAGGAGAAAACGGCACTCTGTCATTCATTCGGCACAAAACACACCGACTCTAAACTACACGATGCATACATATAGACACGTGTATGTGCTGGTTATTAATAAGCACCGCTATGCAAATTGGTTTCTACCAGAAGCGCAGTGATATTAATAACTTGTCGTGACTGTGTGTAAAAGCAGAAGCTAAAATGAAAATTGTAAATTTCACTGCTGCAGGAAAAAAAAGATTGAGTTATCATCAAAGAGTTAGGCAACTCGAATTTTTTGTCGTTTTGTTGGATAAACCTTTATGTTTACTGTATGAAGGCTTGCTTCTATCCATTGGTCCATGTTTTTCCACTTATCCAATTCAGGGTCGTGAGCGGGGCTGGAACATATGTAGACCCGCCTACCTTATAGGGCGAGAGGAGGAAAGGTCTCCATGCTGTTCCAGGGCTAACACAAGAGACAACCATTTGCACCATTTGCACACCTATGACCAATTTAGATTTAAACCTAACCCCACTAATTGCATGTCTGGACTACCTACAGAGAACCCACACCAATATGGGGAAAGCATGAAAACTCCACACAGAAAGGCCACAGCCAGATTCCAAACCAAGACCTTCTTGCTGGGAGGCAATGCTTGCAGAGTTTTCATATTATTTTAAAGGAGAGATTTAAAAGAAATGACCAATTCATTTCTAACTCCTTCTCAGGAGATAACAACAGAGTGGGTGTGCAAGCCTCGGTGATCCGCGGCACCTAGTGTACACATGGTGAAGGATCCTCTGTGAGTGTAAAAAACTGACTGCGATGGGAACCAGTTATTGAAGAACAATTTGTCAGTCAGTGACAGAGTAGCTGGTTTAGTACTTCTCATCCTGCCAAATCAAATGTTTTGGAAAGGTGTGAATCTTTCAAAGTGTCTCAAAAATATCCAGGGTAACTTTTTGGGTGCTAAGCCATAAATTAAAGTGGAAAAAAGTCTTTTTTTTGACTGGGATTACCTATCGCTGTCTACTAATATAATGTTTGTGAGTATAAGTATATACTTGATGGAGCTGCACGTAAGAACTCGGGACAGCAACCATCCTCCGAGCTCCATGTGATTTCCAGAGGCGCCAAAGTAAGAATAGGTGCAGGTAATAGTCCAGAGACTTCACAGCGAGGTAGCGATCATCCCGATGCTCCTAAAAGGGTATTTCCAATAATGATAACACATCTGAAGCAGATCTCCCACTGTGTGCTGCTTATATGACTTTTTTTTAAAAAGCCAGCATGGTTATGTTAATGAAGGAACACGTATCTCTGGCTTTGACTGACGATGTGAAAATTGTAGCATCACTAACTGGAATCAGTTCACAAAGAGCTTCGGTCTGGCAAGAAGGAGGAAAGAGTGCTGGTGTAAAGGATACAGCAAGGTGAGATTTGTGGGAGAACGATAGAGAGAAAGCTTGATGTTCATAAATTATAAAGCAAACAATGATACACGATAACCGCCAGCTTCCTTGTGCTTTCCTTTGAAGTTATAAATCAATACCACCCTCGATTAGGTACAATTATGGACTTTCTCACAGTATCCCATTTATGAGACAGACTGACAGTTTGACAGAGTCCATCAATCAACAGTCTCCGGAGAAATTATACAATACTCATACACGCTATATTTTCCTAAAGACAAATACAGGGTGTAGCAACAAAATCACAGCAACTGCTGCTGATATATTATCGTGTTTCAGTAGATTGTGCTTTGCAGGCTTCTTGTAGCGAAATAACAAGAAGTCGTACAGCATCATGTACACTCATTGAAGGAAGAAAATAATAATAATAAAAAAATCCAGGACCTGCATAAAAAGGTCTTGCTGCAATCTGGAAACATGCTTAAGGAAAATTGTGTAATGTAGTAGAAAAAAATAGCAAAGCGAGATATGAGCGAAGAGAATGTTCAGGACAAACTCATCTTTCCATAATCCCCTAGTCTCTGTGCTCCCACCCTCCTTTCCAACCTCCAATTACAAAGAGAAGAAATGCCCCGCTTCTTCACTCCACAGAAATACACAGGCTCTACATCAGAACTCAATTTGGTTTGGTAATGAGACTGCGCTTGTGCATTTCCCCATGCAGACAGCCCAATCTTCAATTGCCTGCACACATGGGGGCTTTTCTTAGCAGGAAGGCTCTGAGGAAATAGGCTGGTAAAAGTGTTGCCTTTTTTCATTTGGATGAAACTTACAGCTCACCTTGTGTAGTCTTTTGAAAAATGACCTTGAGAAATTTGTGATATCTGAAGACAACATACTTTTAAACTGAAGCCTTGAAGATTTTTTTCCTTTTTGGATACAGAACATGGCATTATATGAAGTGATATAAAAGATTTTACAGAATGCCAGTCAAGGCACTGATTATGCCCTTAAATGCTGCATTTTCTCGTCACAAGCTGATAGTGCGGCGACTGTATCCTCAATGCAGAGCTTCATGGGTTTGTGATGACCCACCGTACAATGTTCTCTTACATTTACAGCACAATTTACTTAACCCTGTCAAGCCTGAACTGTGGAATAATTGTCAGTAAATCAGATTTTTTTAAAAAGTGGAGTGTTTATTGAACCATTTGGCAAATAAAAAAAATTATTAAGAGTTTTATTTGTATCAGTTTGCTATAATAATTCAATTAAATGTGCTGGTTTTGCTTGATTAGGGTTTTTCGGGGCAAGCATGTCACACTGCTGATGCACAAAAACTCACGTGTCTAATGTGACACAGGGTTAAGGAGACAAAGAGTTCCCATAGCTCACATTAATGTGAGTGCTGCATAAATGTATGTGCAAGTGGTGCAAAAATACTTATCTAATACAGTGGCTCTCAAAGAGGGCCGATAACACTTTCAGAATTCTTTTTTTAAAAATATCTCATAACAAATAGATAAATAAATACATCAAATTAAAAACAGGGTAAGCAAACACCAAAATTACCATATTAAAAAGATGTGCACAGCAGTCAAAAATAGTGTCTGGGTATGAGGATGAAGGTTTGTCACTATAAACAGAGCTTAAAGCTGAGACATATCAAACCTCAGCACAGTCTATGATGGCTTAACCCGAGCCAGCCAAAAATAAATCAGGCTACACAGTTAAAGATACTCGATTTAAGGCTTTTTTTTGGTCAGGTCAAAGCATGACTCGCCTGTGTGGCAAAACTGAGGCAACGGTGAAAAGCAAGCAAAATGTGTTCAGGTTCTTGCCTCCTTTTCTTTGAAAACTTTAATTACAGGTTTATCTTACTTTGAACACAATAAAAAAAAACATTTTATTAAGTTAGTGTGACAAATGATCATTAGTTATCATAAGTTTGGAAAATGTGTTGTGCTTTTAAAGGGACGAGATAAAGGGAAACCGATCAGAGCCTGCAACTATGTCCGACTCAGTGATCCAAACCCATCATTATAAGGTGCTGCAAGTTTTTAAAATAGGCAAATATACAATGTAATACTTGCTTGTCCTACTTTTTAAAGATGTCCCAGAATGCCCTACCTCTCCATGTAAAGCACGACTCATCCAGATTACATGAAAGGGAAGTAAATCAAGTCTGATTTACACACACTTCAAGTAAAATTACTATCAGCTATACTTTTCAGTGTGTGCAAAGAGGATTGGACTTACGTAGTCGTCGTATGATTCATGTGTGACTGCTAACAGCGGGGGCCTGTATCCGACACTTGCTGCTGCTGCCCCTCTGGCTCTCGGGACTTGTACCTCCCTCGTCAAAACTGTCGTGGGAAGTTTGCTGTGTGCTGCTGTCGCTGTCCCCCGAGGTGTTGCCGCGCTCCTTCCCGCGCCTCTGTGGCCCCTGGTAAAGCAAAAAAAGCAAACAAACATGGCCTCAACATTGCCCTAAGAACCTTGCTGTGCAACACTTGAAAATAAGCCACAGTAAATTAAGTGGGAAAGTGGAATTAAGAAAAAAAACCTCTCAAAATATATTTAAATCCTTTTTAGTGGTGCATATATGCACGCTGCCACAGCTGGTGGTTGCCTTGCACTGTGCTCAGGTGAAACATAAGATAAACCCAGCACTGGGGTAGATCTTGTTATGATCAGAAGGGTGACGAGTGTCACTTTGTGTTTCGTCTGCTCTGCAAACTTGCCTGTGGGATGCAACATGGTTATTTCAAAAACGTGGCAGAGCAGTGTCATGTCTCCGTTTGCGCGACAACACATCTGCCTGAAACCGCTGATTAATGTCAGGCTGCAGGCAGACAGGTATAGTTTTCAAATACAGCAAGCTGTTACTTGACATGCACCAGTAGAGAGCAAGGGCCAAAGGGCTGGGGCAGACATGAGGAATTTAAGGTGGGTTGTTTCTTTATAGAAAAGTCTGACTATCCAGCAGCTGGACTTCATGCTCGGTGTAGGGACTGCAGGGAGGATTTAACGTTGCAGAGATGCCTATTTTCTGCTAACTTACATTTTTACAGCATGATACAGCTAGGGTATGGCAATTTGTCTTCCTCTAGCTTATTCTTCACTAGCTGGCAACCTATTGTGATCCAAAAATACAGACACTCAAATGGGAATTATTGATGCATATTTTTAACGGAGATTTACAAAAATCGCTTATCATTGCAGCATAAGGGGAAAATCTGGAGAAGAAAGTGGTGGTACTGGTGGTGACTTTAAATTGGGAGCGTCCCAATGTTGCTGGTGGATTTTGCTCATACGGATGTGCTGCCAGAATTAGGCCAGGCTTTCATGGCACACTCTACCTGGTTATTCCTGAGAGACTGCCACGGCTCACATAGATTATGGTCAGTTTGCTCAACAATTAGATAAATAAATAAATAACTCAAAAGGACACTCATAGAGGGAGGCGTGAACGTCTGATCCAATGAAATGCTCTGTAGCATTTATTGTTTCTGCATAGGCTGGGCTACAGGAGCTACATGGAAAACAAGTCACATTTTAAATAAAAAAAAATGAAAAGAAACCATTGAAAACTATTAAGTACAACATGATTAGGAAAACTCACAACTGGTTTGCATAAAATAAAGAAACGTGCAGGTGAACCAATTAATGTAAAGATTCACCATGAAGGTGGGTGCCTCGTTTTTATTTTTTAAACAAATTTATTTTGTCATTCAGAGCAGGTTAGGTGCAAGGCTCTGGATTGCCTGCAAATCCATAAAATTACAAATTTTTATTGCATTGACTATTAAACACGAGTGAAGTTGATAAAGTTGAATACTTTCATCTTCTTTTTCTTAAACCAGCCTTAAACCATGACAGAGCCCCTGTCATGTTTTACAGAAGAATATAGACTATGGATATGGAATATGGAGTAATGTATTTGGATACATCACTCCAAAAGATTTTTTGCTGCCGATTTTAAATCCAGTTGTTGTGTAATTTTTCATACCTCAGCCTTTTCTTCCCATTTCCCTTGTTTAAGAATGGCTTTTTGACAGCTGTGCTTCCATGGTGATGATTTCTAATGAGGTTTCAGCGAACAGTAGATGTATATTTCAGTTCCTGTATTCCGTCTTTGCTGGATTTTTTGCTATTTCTTAAAGACATGACTTTGAGATACTGTTGCTGTAGATATACCAAGTTTTCAGCAACAAGCTCTTTAGGAATCACTTTGTTGGTACAAAAATACTATTTTATGTCATTCATGGTAAATTCAAGTATTTTTGGATACTTCAGCTAAAGAATTTTTTGCAGCAGCCAGAAGTTACAAAGTAAAAAGTGCCTGAAGCAATTTAGAATTGCTTCTTGTGTAAACATGAGACCGGTTTGGGTGATTTTTTATGCTTGAATGCTTCATAGGTCAGTATTAAGTGGCCTAACAAACAAGTGGTGAAGTACAAAGACTGCACTTAAAAACTGGTAATAAACCAGCCAGTGTCCAAAGGAAAAACTCGGGAAGACCTTCAAACATAAAAGTATCGTTTAAGAAGACTTAAAAAAACACAAGTCAGAATATAAAGAAATGAAAGGTGAGTTTGGCTTTTGCACATAACTGTATTAGATAATGTAATACAGATGTAAGCAAGTGAATTCATAAAAGAGTAGAAATAAAATGAAATGGTTTTAAATATCACACAAGAAACAGACCAGTGAAAATGATAAAACACCAAAAGGAAAAAATTATTTAAATAAACTAATAATTGAGACGAGAAGTGTCTGTATGAATATTATGTATTTATGTGTGCTTGTGAGTGTAATTAACACTTTACCTTGTGGTTATTGCGGTTGTTGGTCGTAGACACCTCGCTTGAACACTCCTCCCTCTGCTTGACTCGTCAGAGCCGTTCAACAGGGATAACTCTCGGAGTTGTTCCTGTCTGATCTCGTCATTGTAATCCTGTGGAAACAAAATGCAGCACGTCTTGTAAGAAAACAAAACAAAGAAGGTCATTTGTCTTCTGACTGCAACAGATGCTCGCAACAGCAGCAAATGTCATCAAATTAAAATTATCTCGACACCCAAGGGGCGCTTGTGGCTTTGCTGAGCGGTGACTAGCCAGTGAAGAATGCTGTCTTTTGGTTATGGTTTGACACAAAATGCAGAGGAAAGATTAGTGATGGAGAAAAAGACAATAAATATTTCTCAAAGGAGCTGCTGGTTTGTTGGGGAAAGAAGAAAAACTATTTTCCTGTTTAGGTTTCGAAGACTAGTGTTAACTTCCCAGCTGGCCAGAAAAAAGAAAAGGTGTCTAACCAACAAATTTAGGGCAAGATTTATCTTGATGTTGGATGAGGAGGACAGAAACGGGAAATTAAATCAGACAACTATTTTTCTCACTTTAATGCAACACAAAAATAGCCCTTGATTTGTCTGCACACAGACTGTAATTGACACTTTCAACAACTTTGCGTGGAATATCGTTATCTTGCGATTCTGAACCATTTTTCTCAGGTCGCTATCAACATGATATGGATCGCTACACAGCAGATAAGGGAGTGGACAAAACAACATTCATTATCCTGTCACTGGTGACAGATAAACAGGCGTGTTTTTTTTTTTTCAGAGACACTTAAACCAAGTCCACAGGATTCGCTACCATGGGCGAAATGTTTCTGTAATGACACCAAGCCAGCAACAGATTTCTTTGGCTGTCACTGCTTATGACAGCACATTATGACTGCATGATCTGGTGTCACAGACTAAAAGGAGAGCCCCAAGAAAAACACATGTCCTCTTGAACAAACATCTAAACCCAATACATGTTACTATGAGCAGCAATTTCAACTTTTACTCTTGAAAGAGCCAATTTGTGGTGTCCATTGTATGGACACCACAAGAGTTATTCTAGCTTTGACACAGCCTATCAGCCTATTGATATTTTTTGTGCACATTTGTCACACTTATATTTCACATTCCAAAAAAATTTTATATTAGACACTGATAACCCGAATAAAAACAAAATGCACGTTTTAAATGATGATTTTATTTATTAAGGGGGAAAAGATGTTCAAAATTATGTGGCCCTGTGTAAAAAGGAATTGCATCCCTTCCCTTCTCCTTATTAAATCATGAATTAATGGTGAGTTTTTGGAAAGCTGAGCAGCTGAATCGAGAAATCACTTAAACAGAACCTTTCTGACAAAGTGAAGTAGGCTTAAAGTCCTCAAAAAGCAACACATCGTGTCATGATCTAAAAAAAACTCAAGAACAGGCTTAGAAACAAATGCATTGACATCTATCAGTCCGTAAAAGGTTACAAAGCTTTTTCAAAGGTTTTGGGACTCAAGTGAACAATAGTGAGAGCAATTATCCACAAATGGAGAAAACAGTGGTGAACCTTCCTAGGAGTGGTGGGTCTATCAAAATTACTCCAAGAGCACATCAATGACTCATCCAGGTGGTCACAAAAGAGCAAGGAAAAACATCTAAAGAACTGCAGGCCTCTTTTTCTCAACAGTAAGAAACTGACTGGGCATAAATGGCATCCATGGGAGAGTTCCAAGGAGAAAACCACTGCTGACCAAAAAGAACACAAAGGCTCGTCTCACATTTACCAAAAAACATCTTGATGTTCCCCAAGACTTTGGGGAAAACGTTCTGTGTACTGATGAGATAAAAGCTGAATTTTTTTTGGAAGGTTTTAGACCCGTTACATCTGCTGCAAAACTAACAGAGCTTTTTATAAAAACTGTGTGGTAGTGTGATGGTAGTGTCTGGGGCTGCTTTGCTGCTTGGTGATGGAACCATGAATTCTGCTCTCTACTCCTGAAGGAGAATATCCGTCTACCAGTTTGTGTCTGAAGCTCAAGCTCACTTGGGTTATGCAGCCGGACAATGATCCAAAAAATCTCAAAAACAAAACCAAACCAGAATTAAGGTTTTGGAGTGGCCTAGACAAATTTCAAACTCAAATTACATTGAGGTGCTCGGGCATGACCGTAAACAGGCTCCTAATGTTGGAAAGCCCTCCAATGTGGCTGAATTAAAGCAATTTGGCAAAGAAGAGTGGGCCAAAATTCCTCCACAATGATGTGACTCATTGCCAGTTATCACATGCTTGATTACAGTTTTTGCTGCCAAGGGTGGCAGCAGCAGTTATTATGTTTAGGGGGCAATCACTTTTTGAAACAGGGCCAGGTGGGTTTTTTCGCTTAATAAATGAAATCTTGGGGAGATATTTTTTTTTTAGCCTTTTGTCACTAATAATCGGTGTAAATTATCAAACTCTTTTAATACATGTGATCGCTCTGCACTGGACTATTTATGAATACTATAACTCTTCATGGTCCACCTGTGAACCACACTTTACCTGAAGAAAATTGACTGCACATTTTTACAATTGGAGAATGCAAGTAATCATTTATAACAATGTTAAATAAATATAAAAATGATTTAAAAATGCAATTTCTATTTTCAAAGTCATCTGTGTTTTTTGTCATGGGCCGGTGGACAAAGGAGCACAAAGGAGGCACAGCTTCGATACCCCTGACGTGGAGTTTGGTCCTTTCCTACCTACAGGCCAGGCTTATGGATCACATCACATTTAGTCATGAGGATATTACAAGACATCATTTACCCACTCTGTGATTTGCACAGTTAGGACTGAATGTAATCAGATCTTCAACAAAAGCTTATTATTAGATTAAACTAATTCTGTGTGAACACAAAAAAAATCTGAACTCATTTATTGTCTAAATGTGTGAAATGTAACCCTTTTTGCAGACTCGTTATCAGTCGTCAGCCTTAGCAGACAAATCTGCAATCACGCTCTTCTTTAATTTATTCATAATTTTCCTCGGGATCAAATTTTTCAGCTACATGTTGTCGAAGGATTTGCAGCACACACTCTTCATTTTCAAACAATAGAAAGAATATCTAAAAAAGAGAGGTTAGTGTCTCTCTACTTAAATTTTCTTCTCCTTGTTTACATGTCTGACCTTCACTGTTTCTTAAGAAGTTAATGGAGCATGATTTTGAAGTGGAAAAAAGAGAAATTTTTATCATTGTTATAGTGAGCAACCTTGATTCGGTGAACACATTCAGTACTGGTGCAGTAAAACTGAGCATTCATTAAACTGCAGCATGTCAGATTGCCACACACATGTTGAATAGCTATTTTTGCACTATTTAGGAGAAATTGACAGCAATACATGCAACAATGTGTCCAGCTCCCCAAACAGCAGGAAGTGTGACTCACATGCATTGAAAAGTCGAGAATTTGGCATACAGAAGATGTCTTGTTGTCTTCATTTACAGTAATTTACAGGCTCTGTGTCATGCACAGGCCATATGATGAACAGATTATAAAGACTGACACCAACATACTGTGAAAGAAGAAAATGAAACCTTGCCGGTGGAGGTCCAATACATGTGACAGACTGTGCACGTTCTTATAATGAACAAATAAGGCCTACAGCATTCTGTTTATTTCAAGGAGACTGGCAGAGCTCTTAATAAGGAATCTGGCAGCTCATCCGAAGCTCAACAAACCTGCCAGAGCTTGTAAAAGTAGACTGTTGACAAAGGTGTTAACATGAGTATACAGAGATAAAGCCCAAGCTGAGGCTTCTCGAGCCAGATTGTTTGCTCACTGTGATTAATTCTGACCATGCATGACCTTGTACACATGCAATGCCCTTCACAGAGCTTAAGTTAGACTTAAAGAGGTCAACGCATGAAGTGCGGTGTTACCAATCATTGTGATGTTTGCATCTGCCAGCTATTTGTCTCTGTGGCCAGAAAATAACAAGTCAAATTAATTTGGCATTCTTCAATCATCAGCTTTATTATAAGTGACGCTGTCATGTCAGATCACCTTTGACACCTGCGGCAGTATTGAACAAGGTAAATACATTTATCCAACAAAAACATCATATTAAAAGACATGAACAAACCAAAGAAAATGGATCAGTCTTAGCTTTTGAATAAATCATGTGGCATTTGTTGGATTACTGTGATTATATAAGATTGTTTTGTTTCCCAACATAATGCATTCAAGGGGTAGAGTCATGCTATTAGTGCTATTATTGTGTTTGAAGAATCAAAAAGCAGTATACTCAGAGACTCATTGGATTCGTAGAAATGTCTGGCAGTGTGAATGTACGTATTTGAATTTGAAGGTGTTAACAAAATCTATGTTTAAATGTGGGCGCTATGTATCAGGTAAACTATGCCAGTACCAGGCTGGACCCTCAGAACTGCCTTAATGCTTTGTGGTATAGATTCAAAACAGTACTAGAAACATTCCTCTGAGATGTTGCTTCATCTTGACATGATAAAAACATGCAGATTTATCAGCTCCACATTCATGATGTGAATCTTCTGTTCCACCAAATCCCAAAAGAGCTCTGTTGAACTGAGATCTGGTGACTGTGGAAGCCATTTGAGTACAGTGAACTCCCTGACATGTTTAAGAAACCTGTTTGAGATGATTTGAGTTTTGTGACATGGCGTGTTATCCTGCTGGAAGCAACTTGACTTGGTTATACTAAGATTCAGAAGATGGGTGCACTGTGGTCATAAGGACATGGACATAGTCAGCAAAAATTCTCAGGTAGGCTGTGGCATTTAAATGATATTCAGTTGGTACTGAGGAGCGCCAGTGAATTATCCCTCCCATATATCCTCGAGTATAACCTGAACTGTTGATACAGGGCAGGATGTAGTTTGCACAAAATTCTGACCTCACCATCCAAATGCTGCAGCAGAAATTGAGACTCATTAAACCAGGCAATATTTTGACTGGTTTGATGAACAACCATGCCACATTCAAAGTCACTTAAATCACCTTTCTTCTCCATTCTGATGCTCAGTTTGAAAGTCGGCAGCTTGTCTTGCCAATGTTCACATGACTAAATGTTTTGACTTGTTCCCATGTTACTGGCTGGTTAGACACTTGCATTAACAAGCAGCTGAAAAGGTGTACCTAACAAAAAGTGGGGAATAGACCGCCTCAGGAAAAGTGCTCAGACATATCTTGTCCTCTGTACTTGATAAAAGACTTCATATTTTTTGCACGCCAGTTGTATATAATACAATGATAAGCTCTATTAAAGAATCAAATTCTAACTAAAGCATCTTTTTTAAAAAGTTCTTTCACATTACAAGTTCTTTCAAAGTTAAGTCAACACAAACGGCACCACAGAAAATTAGCTGTGCACAGTCTGGCTCTATTATGGAGATAATAATGCAGAGTATTTAACTCTGCATCCCTGACCAATTTTTTAGCTGGTCTCTAAGCTTCCTCACCCAGGACATCTGGACCAAATAATTAGGATAGTGCAGTATGAGTAAACCCAAGCACACCTGGGTCAGTTTTTACAGCAGTTTTAATTTTGTTTGACTTTATGGAAAAACAAATAAGTAGTGTATATCTCATTAAAGTATCTGTGTCACCGGCTATCTGCCAAAATGCTTCCACTGCAGTTTGGCCCAAGATGAAGGCCTCACAAGCTCAGCCAGCTGCGAGCAGGATCGTCTGTCTTTACAGTAACGCACTGATTAAGTTCCCGTTTGCATTTCTCTTATTTTTAGATGCATAAATTCTGAACTAACAGGACTGATTTTTGATTTGCAGTTCTGCTTCATTGCAGGTCCTGGTAAGCTTTCTGTATCAACTTCTGACAAAATTATAATCTAGTTGTATGTGTTCTGTTTCTGATGGACAACAAATGATCAACTGATGCTAATGTCTAATTAAAGGTGACCATAGCACATAATGTTGATTTGAAATGCCCTACAAATGACAAAAGAGCATGGATCCACTCTTCCTGTTTATAGATGTGAGCTCTGTGGGACCTCAGTGAAGAGAAGGTTTTGCTAAACTGTGGGCTGTAAAACATTTATACCCAGTAATCATGGGGGTGATACACATTAAAATTGTGTTTCTTTAAGATAGTGGGTTAGAGTACATTTGAGGTTTTGTTCGTTCAGTTCACCTGCTCTGTAGTACATGCTCATTTTCTGCTGTATCCAGCAGTGAAACTCACAAGTGCGCATGTAGCATTGTGGTAGACAGCTACACATCTCTGTGACTCTGCCTGCTGCATCATGTTGAGTTTAGTTTGGTTTATGAAGCATAATCCAGCAAAACGCCAGCGGGAGTCAGTGGTAGTTTGCCACGGGGGATCTCTGATTCAAATCGAGCATGTTTGTGGCAGGATCATAAATTGTGTCAATGTTTTATATTTGGTCAACTTCTGTATGAGCTACAGTCTACATTTACCAAGTTGAGCTGAAAAGAAACCTATATTTTAAACATATTAAAAGAGTAACTGAAAATAATTAGGCTCTTACAAAATAGTTAGTGTCAAGTATAAAACAGTATGGAACCTGAACCCTGCGATAAACTGCAGTTCCTGAAATGGCCACTTGAGGCCAGCTTCAACAGACAGTCAATCTGAGCAGAAAGAAGAAGGTTAGGAAAACAAGTTTGATCTTTCTTTACAGTAATTTGACATTCAGCATGGGTCCCTATGTAGTTAATTATACTAACAACCAATCCAAGAAACCTGTGATGCAAGTTTTGGTAAATGTGTCACCTGGTGCCACATCTTAATATTTTACTGCTAATAGATTTTTATTATTTTATAGTTTTCATGTTTTTATTTTGGTATGATATTTGTGTGTTTTCTGAAACTTGTTTGGGGGTGTCTAACGTCCTACCAGCATCTACCAAATGAATGCAATGAGGCACACTTGCCCCTGTCAACCCTGTTTAAAAATGGAGACAGGAGAGCGCCACAACAAAGCAAGGAAAAGAAGATGGGCAAAGGCACCCAGGGCTGGGAAGCCATGGTAGGGAGGCCATGGAGTTGTTTCCTTGGGATGAATGCCTGGCACAGAGAAGGATTGAGCTCTGGCAATAGCAGGAGACTCGGCAAAGAGAGACCAAAGAGACAAGTGAAGATGAGAAGGACCGAGTAAACTTCTGCTATACTGCTGGGAGTGTGCTCTTGAGAGACTGTTGTGGCTTTGGGGTTTTTCTTTTCTTTTCTTTTTTTACATTTTTCAGCTGCCAAGTTTCTTAAGGAGATGGATATTTTAGGGCTTTTAAAAAAAAAAAAAATTAAAGGAACACTTTGAAAACACATCAGATCTCAATGGGAAAAAACATGCTGGATATCTATACTGTTATGGGGTGGGATGTGTTAGGAACAGAAGGATGCTGCATCATTTGATAGAAATGTGATGTATCAACCTATGGAGGGAAATTTCATTGCAGCAATTAAAAATAATACTCAGCATTTTTTGTGCCCCCCCACGAGCTTGTATGCATGCCTGACAACGAGTGAGCATGTTCATAATGACGTGGTCCTATGATCTTCTACCAGATCTGGACCACAGCATCACTGAGCTTCCGGATAGTCTGATGCCCAACCTGGGGATGTTGGTTGGATGGAAACATAATGTTCCAGATTTGTACTATTGGATTTATTTTAGACGGGCACAATCAATGGGATAATTCCTTCATTCTCCAGGAACTGCCTGGATACTCTCGCCATATGAGGCTGTGCATTTCGGGCACTAGAAGGAACCCAGCAACTATAGCACCAGCATATGGTCTGACAATAGGTCCCTGACAGCAGTCAGGGAGCTGTTGCCTAGCCTGTGGAGGTCTGTGGATCTCTCCATGGATGTGCCTCCCCAGACCAACACTGATCCACAAAAAACTGGGCATGCTGAACAACGACAACATAAAGTTCTCCATTGCTTCTCCAGACCCTTTCATGACTCTCACATGTGCTCAGGGTGAATCTGCTCTCATCTGTGAAAAGCACAGGGCACCAGTGGTGGACCTGCCAATTCTGGTATTTTATGGCAAAGGCCAATCTGCTCCCACAGTGTCGAGCAGTGAGCACAGAGCCCATTAGGCGACGTCTGGGCCTCAGGCCTCCCTTGTGAAGGCTGCTTGTGTTTGTTTGGTTAGAGGCATTCATACCAGTGCCCTGCAAAAATTTTTCAAGGGATCTTATATCTGTTTTCACTCTTGTATGCTTCTCATACAAGTTTCACACAAGACAGATACAAACTTTATAAGATTTATATATATCTTTTCCATATGGGTTGCTAAGCTTGGTCTCTTTGTTTTTATATTCTTTAACCACGGCTACCAGACACTGCTCAGCTCACTCTGGGGCAAGAAAGGCTTCATCCAACTTTTCTTTCACATATGCATGAGTACACCGCAAATACACCTGTAACCATATGTTGCTTTTCACGATTTATCAGAGCGCGTCTCTGACAACATGTTTTACAATGCAGCTCCTAATGCATAATGCAGCAATTAAAAAAAAGATAGCAGGACATGTATATGCCACTCCTCACCTGAGGCGTGAAACATCTGTCACTGCTACTACTGACAGATGCCTGCTGTGTTGCATTATGTGCAGTTTATTTGCAAACTCCTAATAATACGCCCGAGGCAGCGAACATGCGCTCTGAAATTGGTAATATAGTTTTTTTTATGTGATTTTATTGTCATGCGGAGAAGGTGTAAGCTGAATTTTGATGTTGCCTACCTTACTGCGTTGTGTTTTTTAAATTTCAGTAAATACTGGGGTTTATTTTTCTCACTCAGTGTGAAATTAGTGTTGGAAATGTCTGATTAACTGGCAACATTTAACAGTTTTCTTAATCTTGCATTCATTTTGGATTAAAGGAGCGTTTTTGTTAACATCCACCTGCCCAAAATGTACTTCCACAGTAATCATTTTCAGATTACTGTGGAGGTACATTCTAAAAGCTAATTGCTTCTTTCCCGGGTAATTTTGCAGACAAATCTTTACAAAAGATCTAAAATAACTAACCTAAAGTCTCTGAATGAGTGGATATATCACAAAACAACTAGACCTATATTACGGCTGGTCCTGTGTACACACTGATTCGCATAAAATAATGCAGTTTACTAAAAAAAGTAAGAGGAGGGGTCCTTTTTTAGAACAGATTACTGAGTTTCTCACAGGTGCAAAAATAGGAAACTAAGGGGAAAAAGGCTTACAAAAGCAGGTTTAAACATAAGCTGCTAAAGGTTCCACTAATTGCTTTGTATGCAACACATTACAGCATGGGTAAGTTCTCATGGTTGTTTTGCACCACTTGGTAATGAGTCACATGTTCACAAGTTCGTGTTAGGAGCAGCAAGAATGCACCAAGGAACTGATAGTGGTAAAATTGTTCCCATCAGTTTTCCCTTTCACCAGCCAACAAACACATAAATAGATTCTCTTGGCTTTTAGCTTAACTTCTGATGGAGTGTTTAACCACTGTTTTCGAGCATTCTCCCTAAAAACGTGCACACAGAAACATCAGGAGCGGATCTATAATCAGGTACTTCCCTACTGGTTTTTGGCAGACTTTGTGAAGTCATTAGTAGCTGCTTTTGTTCAGTGCGGTATCATCCTCCTCCTGGCCCAGCGAGACAGAATCCTTGCAAGAATATTGGTTCAGTATAGCAAGAAGCATGAACTTCATAAAGCAGACTCATGCAGCACAGCTCCTCTATTAGACTTGTCACATTTGCAAAGCTTGATTAATATTTACAGCTTAAACTCAGCGAGAGTACACAACATGCACATTAATTATTGCTAAGTTCTCCAGGCTAGGTTGCTGGAGTCTTGGAAGTTGTTCCATACTGCACTTTAATTGCTGAATACATTATTTTTCATTTGTAACTAAGGGCATGTAGTGTCGAACGGTAGTTGTAATGCAGAGAAAAGCTTCGTGCTCGTATCTTCCTCTTATTTAAACAAACCCCCGATACTGTAAACTCAGTACTGCTGCATGCTAATAAGGGTGATGAAGAAATGGTCAAGTCAGCAGTAAATGCGCTTGTTTGTACTGTACAGGACGGCGTAGGAATAAAAATTACAAAGAAAAACTATGTAAAGTATTAAACTTACTGGTACTAGGAATTTCTTTATCTCCTCCAAGGCGTGACTCATGCGGGAATAGGCTTCTCCAGGTGGAGCAAAGACCTCAATTAAAACGTGCAGATCGTTACTCAGATGGGCGTATTTGGCCTCCCCGCTTTTCCTTAATTCTTCTTCCTGTAAAAAATAAAAGAGGAAAGGAAGGTTTTTTTTGTGTGTTTTTTTTCTTCAGAAATCAAACAAATTAATATGTTTAATATAAATGTTTAATTTGAATAAATCAAGGTGTCATTTATCCTCCCTACAGATGCTGCACATCTGCAAACTACTTTGGAACACCACCTCCACCCCAGCTCCTCCTTTTCATGCTTTTTATGTCTTATCTATTGTCACTGATGCCTGATCAGTTCTGTGCCGGGGGCTTCCCATCATTCTCCCTGCCTCAAGCTCCTCGTGTATGCAGATGGAAAAGGGCGGGGAGGTGTGCTCTCCCCACATTATGCTTTCCACGTCTGCACATGCAAGGCGCGGGGAGTCACGCCGCCAGATATCATTTACTTCATATTGAAGAATCGTCTCTTTATTGTAGTGGTCTTGACTGAAAGAGCACAATACAAGCTTCGGGTTAACACATAGTAATTGCACTACCGCATAAGCTGCTGGATTATCAAAGAGCTGATTGGTTAATTATTAATTTTGATATCAGTTTTTTGTTATGTGTTCATTGCAGATTTCAGGGTGGTTGAGGAGCAGGCGTACCGAGCAGGCAGACAGAGTGAGGTCTCCTGGTGGACAGGTGAGGCAATAACCTTTCAATAAACATTCTGAGATGGAAGAGAAAGGTAATGGATTGCCAGAGGAAAATATCCATCAAAATTAAGTTAAATGGGAAAATGAACAAATGCTTGCTGAAGCTATCACACTGATTTCCATTCTTGCTAGAATTCCAGCTCGATGCTTTTCTAGTAGTCACTTCCCCTAACATTGTTAATATTTGGTAAAAGCTGTGGGATATGGAAGTGAGGTTTTGTCAGCTTATGAAGAGAGTCATGCCAGGGAAATAATAACAACCACTGATTTAAAGCCACAGAGCACTGCACATTTAGCAAAGATGCAGGGCAAAAAGAAAGAATTTCAGGAGAGAAAGTTCAGTTTGGATAGGGCACACTGCGCTGATCTCAATCTTACATTGTGCGCCGGAGTAAACATGTTTTCAATACAGACTCCCACACAAAACTCCTCCAGACTCTGTTCACAGGAGCACCTTTAATTCTTCACCCGGGCCCTGCAGAGACCTGCCTTAGGCTTCACACTGACATTAACGGCTTAAAAGATCTGCAGTATAGCTCGGGGCAAGTGGTAACTGTGTTTTAAAAGGAGCGTTAAATCAATTCCACATTTAACAAATAATCAGAAGTGATGTGAGGCCTTTTTTCTACTAGGACCAGTTACAAACGCAGCGGCTGCATTCTGAACAATGTACAGAATATTCAGTCATGTCAGAATAAAGACTGACTAAGGATTTTTTTTTAACCTGTTTTCATTCATCCTTCACTGCAACAGTTGGGTATTGAGTGTTTTTCTCAAGGACACCTTGATGGTGGCTGTTAAGAGAAGTGAGAGTGCCACTCATGCACTTTACTTTATCAGCCAATCTGGGGCTTCAAACTTTTGTCCTTGCATCACAGGGCTGATGCCTTCCCTCTGGGAGAAGTTGGCTTTAATTAAAAATTTCTCCCAAGATGTCATCATTTTTCACTTTCTCTGTCAGCGAGCCTAGGTTATTGTGTATCTGATCAAAACATGCATGTGGGCAGACCAATCTGTCTGCAAGCTGGTATAGTAATTTGTCCCTGAAATGGCTGAAAGACTTTTACAGTGAGAGCAGTATATGCATACGCTAGATAGCGTGACTGCCTGCTTAATTGAAGCTATTGTGTGGTTCACTGCTGTAAGGATTATATGTTGTGTATATAAACAATATTCTGTCCTGCCTGCGGTGTTAACCTTGACTACCAGGAAATAGTCTGGAACCAGAGAGGTGAAATAAGGACTTTTCAACCCTATGATTAAGCACCACATAAACTCTTACTTGTACACAAAGTGTAATATTGAGCATATGGTTTAATATTAGCTTGTGAGGTGCTCTTGTGAAAATGTTCCCAGCCTACCTTCCTTACCCTAGTGCTGGGCTGATGCTTCTAAATGTGGAACTGGATAAGGTGGCAGAAATGTGTGTAGGCAATGTGCTTTTGAATGTAATAGGGCTTTGGCGGCGTCTGCTCGACACTGCCTTGTGGCCAGATGCCTTGAAAGGCTGCCAGCCTTTCACTCAGGACCTCTGGGAGCCAGTCTCATCACAGAATCCCTCAGACTTGCCTAGACCGTACACAAAATCAATACCCCTCAGATAACACCAAGCAAAATCAGATCATTATGTAGCCATTGTTGGTAAGAGTCAACTGTTAAAAGTCTATTATTGTCCTGTGTGCTGGGTGAATACAGCCGGGGACTTTATAAGGACAAGGACTAGAGAAACAACACGTGTTTCCCTCAAGATGAATTTCCATGTCAGCGACATAGCAGGGGACATAGTGAACATTAAAACTGCAGCTTGCTCAGTCCAGTATAACAATCTCAGCAAAGCATGCAGGTAAATGAACTGTTATGTTGCTGACAGTTTGACTGTTATTAACATTTTAGTGCCTCTTTACTTAATTTAGCACACCAAAGACAAGTTAATGTAGCACATGAGCAAACTCAGTGGCAGTAAGCCAAAATTGTAAATGAACTCCTGCACCAGCCAAGGTACATCGAAGAATAAGATGGTGCAAAAAA
Source organism: Oreochromis niloticus (assembly GCF_001858045.2). Lineage (NCBI taxonomy): Eukaryota > Metazoa > Chordata > Actinopteri > Cichliformes > Cichlidae > Oreochromis > Oreochromis niloticus. The sequence goes on from NC_031978.2 coordinate 20,088,533, forward strand.
AAAATCCTCATCTCAGTGCCTTCAAAAGGAAGACTTTCCATCTCACCATTAGCTCCATAAAAGGGCACTTTTAATGTATTAATTTCTATTTACAATACAAAGTTTAAACACTTATTACTTAGTCGCAGTTATTCAGTTATATAAATTTTCTGTAACTGATATTTGGTATTATCACACGAAAAATTACTGATTTCACCTATTCTACAGATAATCTCAATTTTTTGGTCCATTTTTAAATAAAACTTGTTTGCATGTATAGCATTAATATTGATCTTGGCAAAATAAATATTAATAACTGCGTGTGTCTTGTATTAATAATGCTGTTTTCAGACATGTACTGCAGAGCTGAACATATCTAGACATTACCTGACTCGAGGTGCATGTGAGAATCATAATGTCTAACGCAGCCAGACTGGACGTTAGCCTCTCAGCTCTCTAATAAAAAGACTGTGTGATGTCAGACTGTGCGAACACAGCAGCTAACTGTCTGGTGCATTCATCTTTAGCAAGTGACCATCACGTGTGCACACTCTATCCTGACAGCTTGTCTAAATCGCACTACTGACTTTTTTTTAAATGGTAGGACTATGTGTGAAACAGGCTGCGTGTTACCTTTAAAGAAAGTGTGAAAAAAAAATCCAACTTTTTCATGTCTAAAAAACAGAAGCTTCTTTAGTTTGGGCATACATGGCTATGTACATATCAAGATTATCCTAAAACTCATATACTGAAAATCTGAGCGTCACAGCATAACTTCAGCTGGACATGCTTAAATTATTTTAAGCATCAGTCTGTGTGTATGTAGATGCAAGTATATGATCTAAAGGCTGCGTAATACGTGTATTCATAACCTTAATCAGAATAGTTATTAAATGGACTTTATATAATTTACACAGATGAACATTAGAACAGATTTGTTTGAAGGGTTTAAGTCTCTCTGGTCCTGCGATTACATTCTTGATAATAACATAATTAATTACATAATCATATGTAATTAATTAAACATAATTACATTTACTGTTTAAGTGGCATTTATTTGAAGTTCATGTTTTTATCTTTCTGTTAAATATCATCAGAATCCAAATCACTTTTATTGTGTACACACAAAAGAAACTGATCTCCGGTTTCTTTGCTGCACTCAATGGACTTAACACAATAGACAAACAGACAATAAAAATACGTGTTCTTCTTTGAGGACTTGACAGTATGTATGTAGTATATAGAATATAAAACATACAGTATATACAGCATGCTTTTGTAGCAGGTATGGTGGCTGTTTAGTGCAGAAACCATGTGAGTGATTTAAGTGTTGATCAGAGTGACAGCCTGTGGAAAGAAACTGTACAGATGTCTGGTTGTTTTGGTGCTCAGTGCTCTGCAGCACCAATCAGAGGGGAAGAGTTGGAGGTGGTGGTGTTCAGGGTGTGATGGGTGTGCTCATTTCCTGATTCTGGATTTTTTTTTATAAGCCCTGAATGGAGGGCAAGGTGACACCGGTGATTTTTTTCTCCAGTCCTGACTGTCCGTTGTAGTGTGTTCTTGTCCTGCTTGGTGGATGATCCAAACTAAACAGTGATGGATGTGCTGAAAACCTCTGCTGCTAAGTGCTCCTCCATGTTCTCAGGTTGTTTACTAACTATGCCTGTCTGACGTATGTTCCTGAGCAAGTGCTCTCCAAAGACACTTAGGAACTTGTTTTTGCACATAACTGCGAGCTGCAAACAAAGCTATGGGAATGCTGACAGTGAAAGGAAACAGCAATGTTGGACAGCCAAACTTTATGCAGCATGCTACAAGCTACACGAGCTCAATAAACCTGAAGAAAGCTGTAAATTCGAATAACAAATGTCTTGTAAAAAAAGAGGGGAAAAAAGTGTAAAAAATGAAATCGGTTAAAGCCTCTTTAAAGTTGCTCCAACAGCCTTTGCACTGTTTTGCCCTCAATATGTACTCGATGTATTGAAATGCAGCTCTAGTTTCACCAAAGAGGCGATAAGGCTGAAAGTCTTTTGTCATGTCTGAATGTCTGAATCAGAGGCTACAGTAATAATAGCAATGTAACTCTAGAGCAGCACAGTGCGACCTGTTATGAGCGTGAATACCAGATCCAGCAGGCTGTCTGTGTACACGCTCGGATAAGTTTGGCTCCAGGGGACCACATGTCAGCAGAATAAATGACTTTGGCAAAGAGATTCATTACTTTGCCTTCATAATTGACGATTACAGAATATGCTATTAAACAACACAGAAAAACATTCCCATTTTCGCCTACATATGTTTGTCAAGTGAAAGCTATTAATTTTATTCTGGGTGTTATTCATCTCAGTTACTGCTCAGATGGTGTTGGTTAAAATATTCCAATGTGCTTTTGGTAGGATTTCAAGAGCTTTGTCTTTGTAAATATTTCTCTTTGATCAGCCAAACAGCTATATCTGAGCACCAATCGATAGACGCCTTACCTTGTCTTTATCTCTCATGGACCCTTTGCCAAGGATGGACATCTTCACTCCTGTCTCCTCTTGTAATCGTTTCATAGAATTTCCCCGTGGTCCCAGCAGCTTCCCTACAAAATTAAACTATGCAAGAGGAGAATAATGGCAATGAGAGACCTTATCAGAGTTTCCTGCATACCTAAGAAGAGAATTAATAGTTAAAAAGCTGATTTATATTTCCATATAACTGTTTTCTAAGCACCCTCTCTTTTTACGCGCTGCATGTAAAAGGGATTTGATCTTTTCAGAGAAAAGGTTAACCATGAAAGATCACCGCTGGCCATTAGTTATCTATTATCGATATAACCTCACATTCCACTGATCATTTATCATGTGAGAAAAAGCTGAAATGTAGCCTGTAATAAATCAATATAATGGTGCTCTGTGTGTAGCACATTAAAGGTAAATGCAACTCTCATCTTCATTCCAGCATATGTGTCCGTCCTGTGCTTGCTCCATGCCCTCGATAGTCATGCATCTTAGTGGCGTTTAGGGTCATCCAAGTCATGCTAAGAGAAAGAAAACAAATGGGAACATGGACTCAAACCAATAATATTCCTGAGACTGTTCCAGAGGTCAGTGCTGAGATAAAGTCAGAAATAATGACTTTCTTCCCAGTGGGAAATTAAGTAATACTATCCTGATGACAAACTATTAGATTAAAGCCTTGGGGCTATCATTTCCCTCTCACTGTGCACCAGCTAGTGTTCATACTGAGAAAAGTAACTCTGGGTAGCCACAACACTGCTGAGATTACCAGTTATTAAAAGGTAAAACTCATAACGCGACTGCAGTGAGTCTGGCAGTTTTTGAAAACATGGGTGGGGATGACTTAATTGATTTCTGCTTGAAACAAATGACTATTAACACTACCTAACACACAATTTTTAATTGTTAAAAAAAAACCCAGCTTCGACTTTCAAATGTTTCCAGTTAGGTGAGATTAAAAGTAGACCACCTCCGGAGTTGAACAGGTGGTCAGCCGCCTACTGCAACGCACTCTGTCCAGCCCTAAAATGACATTAACCTTTTCACAAAGCAGATTCTCCCACTGTGAGAAGAGCTCATAACCTTACTGCCAGCTGTGTGCGGCTGCTGCAACGCAACTCCAATAACTGCTCGCTCAGCTTATTCAACCTACAGTGTCCCGTCAATTTATGAAACAGACACTAATTTTCCATCTATCTTGTGCCGGGCTGACTTATTTTAATGAACATCATTAACACCACGAGTGAATGCCACAACCAGGATTTTGAGGCGCCAGGGGATGTGTATATGAAGAAAAAAAATCTGCTGTCCTTGCCTGTCCTCTGATCTGAATGATTAAGGCGCCTTTGTGGATGCCTTTCTTCAGCTGCTTTGACAGGACTATCCTATAGCTGGCAGGGAGCTGGAGAGCAGATGGTCGTTGTGGCTACATCGGGAAGCCGCTCGCTGGGTGGTAGGAGAAGAGTGGCCTGTTTTCATTAAGCTAATGAATGTCTGGAGCCACTCTGCTGCTCCATGGTGAGCAATTTGAGCTTCGGAAAGGGGTATGGTTCAGTGTTAAATGAGGTTTGAAATGATTCTATATACCCCCTATAGTCTTAACACTGATAAGTGTGCAGATATTAGAAGGAAGGGTGTTGTGCATGCAACAATTAAGCGCAAAGACATTTTAAACATTGAACAAATACTCGATGATAAAATGGCTGGAATGAAACCCTTGTTTGTATTGTATGCTGTATTGCAGACTCTGGATCTTCTTTTTCTTTTCTTCTGAAAACCAAATTTTAATGTTTTGGTCTCCATACTGATTCTAAAATACAAAGCTCTGCATTGTGTAACCTTACAAGTTCACAGTGTATAACGAAAAAGGTGAAGGTTGAGTTGGACACAGCTTACAAATGTAGCTGAATAAAGCACTTTTCAAAAGCACCTCAGTGTGTCTGTTTCTTGGTTGTGCTTCCTTCAGTGGCCTGCAACTGCAAACAAAGTGAAAAACACATCTCCAGTCTGACGACACGTGTGTAGCATTGTTTTTTTAACTGGTTTGCCTTTTGTAATGGCGTCTCTGTATTTGCAGCATGTTTCATTGTGTTGCAAATGCGCTGTCAAACTGATGAATGTACGTCTCAGCCGTCTTATGTTTTGCCTATTTGCATACATTTTTCTAAAGGAGAACTCCATCAAAAATTAATCCAACAGAGGTGTGTGAGCAAACAACAAAGTTCTGTGTGGCTCCAGAAGGTGCTGCGTGAGGCCAAAGTTAATAAGGCACCTCACTAGAGGTCCCCGTGTTTTTTTAGGCTGTCCATCAATGCTACACGGGTGCAATGCTGCATTGGTGGGGAACTCTTAAGCTGCGCTCTCAAAGCTAGGACACCCTGCAGGCACAGGTAATCCCCACAGTAATATATGTAATACACATCTGTTCTTCCTTTCCCGGTTTTATAAACAAGATCATCCCAGCTTCAGCTTCTGCACCGTATGTTCATAAAGGAGTTCAAGTTTACCTCCCTTCAACTTTTATTTTAAAGATGTCGGTAAACACGGATGTTTCTGTGCTAAATGATTTAAAAAATGTTGACACAACAAGAAATGCCTGCGAGTTTTCATGAAAAAGGTGTTATTTTCTGTTCACGTGTTTTGTTTGTTGTGTTTGCATTCACACCAAATGTGAAAGCTGCCTTCATCACTGATTGAGACCTGACATGGGATTCTTCGTCACCTTTGCAGACTTGTAAATCAAAGGATGAAAATGTGTGAACCAAGAGTGATCCCAAACATGGAAAACTTGGAAGCAACGGGGAATTATTTGCACTGTATTAGTTTAATCCTGGTGAGCTGCACAGTTTAATGTCTCCAGCCTGACAACTACCAAATCCTGTAGAAAACGTTTTGTACTTTTAAAGCATCACATTTTCCCTGAATGAATGAATGAATGAATGAATGAATGAATGAATGAATGAAGGTCTGATTATATGGGGAATACCACATATGTACATTATGCATAACAATACTGCCACTGTTGTCTATAAGGGGATGGACTGATTTGGTGAAATCACTCTTGCTGGCTTTTGCCTTTTATGTTTTTTATGACGTCCTATGTTTCCTACAATGCTGAGATCTTTGTAAACTTAAAACAGACTCATTTGTGAGTGCAGACCAAAGGACTGTTTTCCATACATTCAAAAATAATGACACTTTGAAAATACATTACAAGTTCATTTTTATGCCCCTAAATTTAAAGTAATAAATGTGATTATATGAGAAAAGCTAAATAAAAGGCAAACATCAAAGGAGGCACTCAGCGCCCTCCTGATGTTTCCCCTCATATTTATTTATTAATTTTATATATTTTTAAGTGCTAAAGCAGCTTGTTTCCATTCTTCAGTATAAGGTCAGTTCCAAGGGAAGTATACTGACATTTTGCACCTTGTCGAACCACTGTGGCATTGCATATCTAACAACAAAACAACTTTTTAGCTTTCAGGTTGGAAAATTTGTTGCCCTTTTATGCAGTGCACTGGGGCCAGTCAAGATCAGCAGATGTCCTGAGGGCACTCACTGCCAGGTTAGTGAGCTGTGGTATTGGGGAAGTCCAGGTCCTCTCTGATAGGAGGATTAAAGCTTTAGGTAGAGGTTTATGCTTTAATGACAGCTTGGGATGACTGGGCTGCGAGCGTGTCAGATGAGTGTGTCCTATCAGCCCCACGGACATTAAAGGAAGCAGATGAGTGGTTGTTTGGGGAGCAGCGTGGCAAGGGGAGGACACCTGGTGAGCTTTTCAGAAGGGCAACACAATCAAAAGCCAGAAGTGTTGAACAGAGGTTGTCTGTAAATGTTAATGCTAATCAGTCATTTCAGTCGTGTATCTATAACTTTTGTCTCAAAAATGAATAAAAACAAATAACAAATGATCTAAAAGACAGCTGAGAAACAAAGTCATTGACATCTATCTATCAGTGTGGAAAGGGTTACAAAGTCATTTCTAAAGCTTTGGGGACTCCAGACAACCACAATGAGAGCCATTATCCAAAACTGGAAAACAACTGGAACAGTGGTAAAGCGTCCCAGGAGTTGCCGGCCTACCAAAATTAATCCAAGAGTGCACTGACGACTGATGACTCGGCTTTTGGCGAAAAATTCTGTTGACTGATGAGACAAAAGCTACATTTTCTGGAAGGTTTGAGTGACGTCACATCTGCGTAACATTAACACAGCTTTACATAAAAAGAACATCATACCAACAGTCAAATATGGTGTTGGTAGCATGATGGTGTGGGGCTGCTTTACTGCTTCAGGACCTGGACGACTCTGTTATTGATGGAACCATGAATTCTGCTCTCTACCTGAAAATCCTGAAGGACAATTTCCAGCTATCAGTTTGTGCCCTGCACAATGATCCAAAACATACCAGCAAGTCTACCTCTGAATGGCTAAAAATTGAATTATGACTGAATTATGACAATACTGCAAAGAAAAGTGGGCCAAAACGCCTCCAGAGCAATATGACAAGACAAGTTTTTACTACTAATTAAATGTTAACTCTTTAACATTACAAAGCTTTTCTGGTCTTTTGCAGCTGAAATAAAAATGACCTTATAAATGATCTGTTACTAAAACTGTAGTTTTGTAGTATCGTCAGTTAAACTGAAATGATTTGCAAACCACTGCATTCTGTTTTTATTCATGTTTTACACAGTGTCACAACTTATTTGGAAATGAATGGGGTTGCACTGCATCCCTTTTACTTTTTCAGCGTACTGAGAGCTTTACAAACCGTATCAAGATGAAACAAAACAAGAGTGGATGGTGAACACTTTCACTGTGTTTCACTGCACATCTTCATGCAAGGTTTCTCTTAATGACATAAATGCGACGTATTATGGCAATTAGTGAGTCCAGGCCAACAACTAACTAATGCGATAATTAATCAATAATAGCTCCTTGGACTAAAAACACTATTTGGTTGCATCCAGCAGACTTTAATCAGCATTAGCGACAATTTGCAGCCATGCTTGTGTCTATCAAATGAAACCAAAAGCAGTATTCACTGTCAGTTTTGCTTTAGTTTGGTATCGAATAACTTAGGCTCTTTAGCTGCTAATTGCCTGGCTGTGCTCACCAGCTGCATTCTAACTTTATCTGATGAGTGCTAACAGGCATCTAGCAAAGAATGGGTTTATCTGTGTTTTGTCACTAAAATATCCGCCTGGTGAAATAAACAGGATAGATGGGAGTGTGAATCAGAAAAGTAAAACTGGGCTTTGAAAGCCAAAAATGAGCTGACAGATACTAAAATGCTCTGTAGTGATGAGGGGGGGAAACAGTGTGAAGTTCTCTGTGAGCTCATTGATATGATTTGTTCTATTCTATTGATTAGACCACTGATTGAAAAGGCAACAGAGTTGTTTTCCAAACATTTATTAATTTTTATTGTTCGATTTGGAGCCAGAAGTGATATTGCAAGGGATGGATCTGAGGAATGGTACACACAGCCCAAAGCACACCTATATTTAATACCTATTTTACTTTAAATGTGGCTATACTTTACAAATTAATGTCATTCTAAATAATTTAAAGTGACTGGTGACTGAGTATCATTAAAAAATTGTTTACCGAGGTCTCAAGTCAAGCGAGGATGAGGGCCATTTTTTCACAGACATCGATAGAAACTGGCTTCTTTTTGAAGCCCCCTGAGTTTCCCCTGCTGGCTTTAAAGCTAATATTGAAGGCTGCATCTATCTTTTATACAGGCTGTGTCTTCTTGCAGATATCTATCCATTACAATTTGCATGAGGTTCCTATAGTGCATTTCATTTTGGGATGATAGTGTCAATCAGCAGCATACTGTGGATTTTTTGCTGTATCCAGATATTTCACTTGATTCTGTCACATTTCTAAAAATGAATGCATTATGTACTACCAGAAATGGACTGTTGTTAATATGGGAAGGCACAATCTTACAGTTTTTTAAGTCTCACGAGCAGACATCACATCACACAGTCATCACACAAACACTAACTCAGTAGGATCCCGAGTTGGAATTGTGATTGTATCATATAAGTGCTTAATTTTAATTCACACTCTGTACTCCCTTGACTGTATTCAGTACTTATCTAAGGAAAACACCTTTCCCCGTGATAGGCCTTTCTTTGGGACATTGACATCTCTGGGCAGACAAAAATGGGATTTCTGTATGGGCAGCACTGCAGCCGCAGCACTATTTAAAGGTCACAATAACAGACAGATAAGCTCAAAATTGTGGCCTCCACAAGGACAAAATACAGTTTAATGTGTTTTGGGCTCTCCATTTACCTGCAGAGGAGATAGTTAACAGGAATAACCTGCTGAGATAATAGTTTGAAAATACCGGGTTGAAATGTGTCCATTTTATTTAACAGAAATCATTATTCTAATAAAAAGGGAACAATAATTTTTTTTATATAACATTCTCCTGTATTCAGTTTTGCAGAAATCCCTAGCTCTACACTCAAGGTAGCTGACAAGGTCAGCCAATTAAAAACCACTTCATACCCCAAGGTTAAGAGATGCTAATCAAACTGTCTCATTAAACAGCAGAGGATAAATTCTAGATGAATCTAAATGATAATGTCTTTGCTGATTATCTTAATCATATTCTTTTGCTGAGTAAATAGTAACCTTAGAGCAAAACTTCAAGACTTTCACGAGAACCCTGTGTGAGGCTCATTTGTTTACATACCAAAAAAAGGACAGATACAGATGAACTTCTTTCCCCCGCTAACTTAACTCAACGCTGTTTCAAGGTCTCATGGTGTTTTTAGAGAAGATTAAAAATAGAAATGTTGGTAAGGTCACTGAAGCAATGTCTCAAGGCCGCATTCCTTCTTTTTTCACAGGCTATAAAACAAAACAAACAAACAAACCAAAAAAATCTGCTGTAGATTTTGCAGAAAACGTTGCAAAAAAACACACAGGTCATTCATTATCTGATGGGTCAGTCTGTAACAGTACATAAGATAAAAATAGAAAGGTAGTGTAGAAGCTGCAGTTTTACCAAGCTGAATTCATGTATTCCACACATGCTGCTGTAGAATTTTATCAAGATTAAGACACTTTTATAAACACACTGTTTGCTGTAGCTGAAGTATTTGATCTCATTTATGAGGTTGGCTTACTATATTATATTATTTGAGCATTTCCATTGTAATTCTACGAATGTTGAACTTTTATACACAGCAAAAAATAATCTTCAAAGATACAGTAAAATGTGCTGTTTTAAAATGAAAGAATTTTGCATATTATTTTTTTTACATGCGTTTTTAAACCACACATTGTTTTTTACCATTTACAGAAATTTGCTGTTAAAAAACGGGTAATGTACTGGAAGAAAATTACCAAAACATTTTCTGTTTTCTGTTTTTTCTCCTTTTTTTCCCCACAGTGTACCGATGAGCCAAAACATTATGAACAATCACAAGTGAAATTATCTCATAAAAACAGTGCATTTCAAGATCTGAGATACAACGTCAAATGAACAGGCCTTGAGTCACTGTGTTTGATGCTGGTGAAATGCTTATGGTAATGGTTATTGTCAGACAAATGGGGCAGAGCATATTCAAAATGGCAAGGCTTGAGAGCAACACCTAGTCACAGCGGTGGGTACCTGGCTGAAATAGTTTGGGGGGTGGGGGGCAAACTATAGACAAGCATCCCGGTGTTGGCGGAGACGTGCAAGCGAAACAGTGATCTGCTCCAGCGCACAACTTTAATGATGTTGTGCTATCGCAGGTTAAGTATGCAGCGTCCATGGCCCTGAGGTTTGAGCTGTTTTAGAAGCATTGAGGATATTTGTCATAATGTTTTAGCTCATCAGTGTGGTTTAAGTGTGTGATACTGAAACACAGATTAAAGTATGTTCTCAAGGGATCATTTTGTGCGGAGAAAGAAAGAGAACACTGAAAAAATGATCTGCTTGTGAGGTTCTAAATGACCTTTTTTTTTGCTAATTTTAATGATGAAAAGCAGTAAAAAACTGTACATTATCTCTTTATTTTGTAATTAAAATGCCAAATTACAGTTATTTACTTAAATTTCTGAACAGAAAAAATTGTTTTCTTGGTTCACTGTTATGATTTATTAATTTGCTCAAGTTTGGGCATAAATGTGTGATTCAGTCCAGCGAATTCAGCTGAAATTGTTTTTATTCTTGTTTTTTATGAAATGTGGTCTAATAAATTTGTGCAGCACTGATGTGCAAATTGCAAACCATCTCTTATAAATGAAAACCATATCCCCGTAGTATGCTGTGTCTGTATTGATTTGGCAGCATTTTTTGTATCTGCATACATTTGAAATGCGGTCAAGTGATACTGTATCTACAAGCAAGTATACTGTGTGGTCTATGCTTGAGTCAATGATGTTATCTAGCATTATTATACACTTGTGTGACCCTGGATTGGAAACTACACTATACTGCACACATGAATTAGACTAAACAGGACTTTTTATAGACAGTATAGACAGTTAACAAGAGGGACAAATGATAAACTAAGAACATTTGAATTCTCACATTTTTATTAACAACACTGCATTTCCTGCTGTGACATGTTAAAAGTGAAAACCTGCAGCGTGTCTGTCAATGTGCCATTAGGTGTGATTTCATTAGCGCTGGTAGTTTTACTCATAATTACAAGTGATCTTGTCAAATCTAAAACTACTCAGAAGGATTCTCCCATGCAATAATTTAATTACTTTGCATTTAATTAGTCTTCAGTAAGATGGAAGCTGTAACCAAGAATGAGCCCTGCCAGACTACTGAAATGAGAGAGAACAGATTTACGACACTCTGTGCTTTGCACGGCCACCAGTGACAGAAAATCAGACTGGACGTTATTGAAGAGTTGATGTCAAAAACACAGATAATTCCAGGGTAATTAAACCAATTAGTTTGTGCATCTTGGCAGGGCCGGATGTTGTCAAAGTACAAAATCAAATATCGATCAATGAACTGAGGACCAACATTCAGACCTGATGCAAAAACATTCATTTAACTAGATTTTTTCCCCCTAAAAGTTCTGGATATTGTGCTCAATTTACCTCATGGCTCCAAGTTTTGCACTGCTTTGTTTTAGCTTGGCTCATTCACTTTGCAGGCCATGCACTTGATCAGAGAGTTGCTTAATATGCCAAATTATCATTAAATGAAAGTGCAGTGTTACCAAGATGTTTAAGATAGTGAGACTGCAGTCTTGCGGGGTGCTGACTGTGCAATCAGGTCACAGAAGCTGTTGTTGGACAACTGTTTTGTCCCTCTGGACTGCAGCTTTGCTTACTGTGCAGCATTGGCAAACTTGAGCTTCCGTATTGCACCTGTGAATTTCATGTTTAAAATGATGAAAACAATTTAAATGTATTTATTATGTACCTCCGTGCTTCTCTGGTTTTCTTGACTCCAAGCTCCACTGATTTTCATTAACCATCTAATCAGGAGCAGACTCACACTTGGGACTCGAAGTGAATGCAATTAATCAGCAGGTAGGATATAAAGCAGGACATGCGCTATCTACAGAAATTAAATTTTACCTCCAATTTTTAGTTTTCAAGAAGAAAACTGATGCTTCCGCAGAATCCATATGTTTGGCATTATAAGAAAACTCTCAACCCACCAGCTGAACTGATGGATGCCTGTAGTGTGTGTCAGTGCTCTTCACACCCATCCAAAAGCTTAATATACAGTAATTATAAATATAATATATTAAAAGCAGTTTGTGTGCTCTAAGTGAAATGATATTTTAACATTTACAGTGAGGATGCAATTTTGAACAATAAGACATCTTATATTTGGATAACAGATGTGGGGGAAAAAGAAGCACAAAAACACATTTCTTTGTCTTTTTTCCCCCCAAGAAGCCAATTCAGTCACTATTTTTCATAGAGTTTAAATCAATTTAAGTGAAGAGGTCCTGAACAAAGCTTAATTAGTTGCTTAATGCTGACCTGAGGAGGAAACAGCAAATTGATTTGTATGGAGTGTCCTGTGGGGCTCCTTGGACTAAAGCATTACCTGTGCTCGTGACAGTTTTTAGATTTCTCTCTCCTCCCAGCACCATCTATTTTCTAGTCGTGTAACTAGTAACACTGTATGATGAAGTCTTGAATGTACAAAAACTGAAATATATCAAAGTAGAAGCAATAATTATATGATTTTGTCTCTGGATAATGAAACAATACATCAAAGAAAGTATCTGAATTGAGAGTTTTTCTCAAAAAGACTAAATTATAATTACTGACTGTTGTCACTGTTGTTGAGTTTTTTTTCTTAACAATTTGTCTCATTGGCTAAGTTAAAATGCACTAAGCTTCCACTATTTTTGGCAAGATACTGAACATGGTGAAAACCATCTGGGTATTCAGAAGGAGGTGGTTTTCAATGTAGGTCTAGTATTTTTCAGGTACTGGGAGTAGGATGTGTTCCAATATGTGTCTCAGTTAAGTAGTGACACGCAGTCTTTTCCCTTCTGTGCACAAACTAGACCAAAAGAAAGGCACATGTTTCCTATCAGGAGAAACAAACTTACTTTTAAACATTATGAAAGATGTGAGCAGGTATGTTGATATGCAAAAATATGGTAGTGCTGACCTTTTCAAGAGGGTGGTTAGAGGAATGAAAGAGGGAGACTGTGTTCTAAAATCCCATTTTGACGAGGTAAACTAGGCTAGGAATTGTACATGCATTTTTTTTAGCAATGTACCTTAATGGGAAAAGTGGAAGGAACCATCAGAGGATAGGTACACTGTGGCTAAAAAGGGATACACAGGTAGGCTGTGGTAATTTAAACGATGTTCAGTTGGTACTGAGGGGAACAAAGTGTGCCAAGAAAATATCTCCAACACAATTACACTGCTGCCACCAGCCTGAACTATTGATGCAAGGCAGGATGGAGCCATGCTTTCATCTTGCTTATGCCAAATTCTGACCCTACCGTCCAAATGTTGTAGCAGAAATCAAGACTCATCAGACCAGGCAACATTTTTCCAATCTTCTGTTGTCAATTTTGGTCAGTCTGTGAGAATGGTACCCTTGGTTTCCTGTTTTTAGCTGAAAAGAGTGTCATCCAGTGTGGTCTTCTGCTGCTGTAGCCCATCTGATTCAAGGTTACATGTGATACTGTTACTGCTTTCCTATCTCAAAGCAGTCTGGCCATTCTCCTCTGACCTCAACACAGAAAACGTCCCCTGACTTTTCTGATCACTCTCCGTAAACCCTAGAGACGGTTGTGTGGGGAAAATCCCAGTAGATCAGCAGTTTATGAAATACTCGCCCCAGCCGTCTAGCACAAACAGCCATGCCACCTCCAAAATCACTTAAATCACCTTTCTTCTACATTCTGGTGCTGAGAATGAACTTGAGCAGGTCGTCTTGACCGTGTCTACAAATCTAAATGCACTGAACAGCTGCCATCCGATTGGCTAGTTAGATATGTGTTACAGAAAAGTTAAACAAGTGTGCCTAACAAAAATCATGTTTCTCAAAATTAAATGAAACATATAATAATACATATTATTATACACATAATACAACATAGGCTGCAATTGGTCACTTAGAACACATGTAATATTTCCTATCTTAATGTCAGCTAGACACAGAGATGTTATGACAAGGAAAAAAAAGACAGGAAAATACAGCGTGAGTATGAAGTGTATTAAAGGCTTTTGCATGAATGTCTGAACTCAAGGGCAGTGGAGCTTTCCATGACTGCAGTGGCAGTACAGCCTTTTGCTGCTCCTCAAGCAGCTGTGTGCTGTTGCTTAGCTGCCTGACGGAGCAGCCTCATTAGGCCACGTTTCAGACTTTGTCAGTACTGACGTTGCATAACTCAGACACAGAGCAGTGTCATAGAGTGATTTATGGTCACTGTTCCTCACTGTACCCTTGGGTGCTTTAGTCTGCTGAAAACTTTGGTTTTTGGTGACTATATCAAAATAAACAGACAGCATCCGGTGACTTTCTAATAGCCAGTTTGAGGCTCATGGGGATTTTAGTGTAGAAGCAGGAGTTGTGAACAGGTGAAGCCGACCTGGAGGGGAGACTAAAATGCTGCTAAAATGACTGAAACAAAATCACACATGCTTTGTTCTTCTTGCACTTCCATCACAGTTTAATTGCTCTGGTCACTTGGACGTACCTCACATTTAAAAAAAAAAAATACAAATAAAATGTAGGACCCTGTAGAGCTGTTATGTCTCTTACCTTTGGATACTGTTGGACTGGAATGAGAACTCTTTCGGAGAGCTTGATGTTTTTATTGCTGATAATGTCTAGGTATTTCTTGGTGTCACCATCTTTTCTTAATTCATCACCTTCGTATTTTTCAATCTCTGCGGAGAAACAAGATAAGAAAACAAAAAACAGATGAGAAAATAATGAGTTTGTTACGTCACTGAAAAAGCATCGGCCAATAAGCAACTGCAGAATCACAACAAAACAGCGTAATTTTAGACCAGGAACACATTAGCAGAAATTTAACTCACACACTGAATATTTTGCTGACTATTTCTTATGTCAGCTGTAAATATGCTCACATTGCACACTTAATAACAAAAGATAATCCCGCTGACTCCTGTTATGTCCTTTCACATCAGGCCCTGCAATCTCATGATCCAGTAATTCCAATCAAAATAACAATAGAGGCAGTCACACTCAGCTCGCTCTACCTCACTTCATTACGAACTGAGCTCTTGCGGGCTGTCAGGAGTCACTCCAACGCAGCACAGGACTTATGCAGATGTTGGCTTAAACATATAAAACGTTTGATATTAGCGGGTAAAAGCCATTTGGGGCGGTTAAGATTAGATCTGTAAAGTAAGATATTAGGATCCTATTTGCAGATCATTGGTTTCGATCAAACTGCACTGTTTCTCCTTATAAATTTGCAAGGTAGGCAAATCGTGTGCAAATTGACCCAAAAGTCATTTTGTGCATCCCCAGCCTTATTGCAATAAGATGAAAGATGAAAGGTGGATATTAGCTGCCCAGTTCAGCATACTATATCAGTTTGACAGGAGCGGAAAGACTCCCTGAACAATGATATCTTTCGACAATTTTTTACAACACTTGAGCTGCAAGGCTAAAAAGGCATTTAGAAAAGAAGCTGTTTGTTGTGCCTACACCCTCCTTTGTCACTAAGTTGTTGCATCACAGAAAGTCAGAGATTTGAATACTCCTGAGTTTATATATAGAGAAATTCAGGAGTTCCTTTAGAAGGGATTATTTAACCGTTCAAAACAAATATGTACGATTTTAAATTTAAATTGATCGTTTAAATTGACTTTGGAAACAAATATATCGACTAAGTTGCTGAATCCGCCTTTAAATCAGGCTAAATGTCTCAATTTGACCATGTGAACATGCAAAGCTTTAGCTCAATGTTCCGGGTCTTTTAGAGACTTAGCTTTTGCAGTTTTATGAAGTGAAGTTGATTTTCTTCACTACTGTCTGTGAAATCACATAGATGAAAATTCAACAGCCTGAAATGAACCAATTTCTTCCCACTCTACACAATCTCTGATTGTGCCTGATTGTCCGAGGAAGATCGTTTAAATTGGACCATGTTGTCTCTCCTTTTTTGCAGTTTCTCTGAGATGACTCTCACCAGAGCTGCAGAAGCGTCTGGAAAAAAAATGGAGTTCATGAAAAGTGAGCGCAAGCTAAATGAGAGGGTGCCTTTTTAGCTTTTTAGATGATTAAATAAGCTTTGATTTTTTTTTCATATAAGGATATAAAAGAAGAAGGTTTTGTTCATTGCTTCTAAAAGACTTTCTTATATTACACATAACCTTATATTTTTATCAGATCACTTCCACTTGTATCAAAAATATGCAAAACCGTATTTTTAAATGCAGCCCAGAGCGGCAGTGACAGAAAGGACAGCTTCATGTAAACCGAGCAAACACTGAGCAACACTTACCCAGACCTTCATTACCTGCCACTGAAAGCAGACTGCACCTAATGCTGCTTGTGAAGAGCACAGGTAAACAAGACCCCTCCAACCTTTTATTTCCCTCAACATAGCTGATTCACCCCTCCTTATGTGACACTTTACACCAGATAAGTGTCCCCAGATAAGAGGAGCTAACATAATACGCCTTTGTAAAAATAACATTTTGCCAAAGGAGATAAACCAAATGCAGCTCCACACACTTTCATATTTTGAATTACTTTGGCTTTTCATACAGTGGAAAACAAATAGTAAAGAGCTAAAAAATGAAAATGAAGCATGCTATCTGAGGAAGCTAGTCTGTTTTTAGTTATGCTAGCCATGGGGATGTCACAGTCAATCAGTTGATTGTAAATTGTACAAAGTTGTGATCCTTTAACTTTTCTCTATTGGCATTATAAAAAAAAAAACCCCAAACCCATATCTACTGACGTTCAGCTTTTGTTCATTCATTGCTTTCTAGCAATTGTTAGCATGCTGGTGGTTAAAATTAAAAAATAACCTGCTGTTTTAGCCAGTCAAACATTTAGGTTAAATACCTCTGTGCCAAATAGATTTTAAACAATGTTTTTTCTTCCTTCGATTAACAAAGCCTTTTAATGAAGCAACCTCAAAGATGAGGTTCGGGTCAATGGATGGGTCAACAAAACATTTTTTGATAACAGATGGAAGTTGACTTTGTGTTTACCTTAGGGACTTTTTTTTAAAAGTATCATTTACTTTCTGCTGGGTAGGCAAGCATTATTTGCTACTCTGTTAGTCATTTTGAAAGAGGCAGATGTAGAACATCAGGCATAAATTTCCTCTTGTACTCTGTACCGAGTTGTGCCCTGTAACTGCCTGAAGCACGATGTGTTCATAGTTCATCTGCAAAATCTCCATTTGAGAGCTATTTGGTGTTACGGTCAAATTGACTCATTTTATTTTGAGAGATAAACAAAAATATTGGGATCAAAATGACCTCAGTTGGTGTCACCATGTAAACATAACAAAAATAATGTTTTCTGGAAATTATATAAAACAACATTTATTGAATCAGAGGATAATTTAAAAAATCCTTTAAAGACTAATGAGGAGAAGAAATAAGTTAACATTTTATTGTGATGGTTGTTTCTTACAGTAGTTTGGTAGCCTTTATGTTTTGCTGCTGGGATGAGGATTGATGTGATAGACACTTATTCTGGTCTGCAAACTGCAGGTGAACCAAAGAGGCAATTGCATATAAAGGAAAAGAAAGAGAGAAAACAGGCTTGCAATCTATAAATCCCGAGACACACTCACACTGATATCATCTTTGTCAAAATAGCAGGAAGCAAAAGGAGACTAAAGATCAGAGAGGCAAGAATGTGCTTTGAAGGTCACTGGTTACAGTCTGCACACTGGACAGAGAAAAAAATCTCATTTGGGGAGCTAAATGAGTAAAAGACTCTCAGTGACTATTGTGGTGCTCTTGATCTTCTTTGTTGCACTGCCCAAACTGCTTCAGCAGAGCTTCTCAGCAGCCAAGGCTGAAAAAAAAATGTTGGTTTTACTGGGGAGCTAGCACATAAATGTGTGCAACAGTACAAGTTGAGAGACAGAGTTTTGCTGAGAAAAAAGAAAATATGCCCAGTCAGCCTTCTGTAGCTTAAAGTTAAATACATCTGCTGTATGTGACAACAGAGAGCATCAACAGAGACTGAGAACCAGCTTGAAGTTTATTTATCTTGGACACTATAAAGATGTCATGCAAACCTGTCTTCATAAATAAATCACCTAGTTTGTATTTGAAATTCAGATGTCAGATTTAGCTGTATGTTTTTTTCCCAGCAACTTGTTGCTCTAAGTAAACCATCTGCACCACAAGAAAACTTGATAGACAATCCTAACTTAATCTTGTTTCAAAGCAAAGTAATAATATCCCATTTCCATGTATCCCATGAACACAACGACTGACATGGCCTATGTTGCACAAGTTCCACTGACTTAAATTTCAAGAAATCTGAACTGCACTTAGTGCTCTGGTATCATTTTGTAAAAGAAAAGTTTCATCAACTACAGCAGCGCTAACAACAAAAAGAAGCATGTTAGCAGTTCAGTGACATCAGAAGAAGGAGAATTGAAGGCATCATTTGATGCCCGACTATTTTTCCTCACATTGTAGCTTTACTGCACTGATTCTCAACCTGGGGAAAGCGTAACCCAGAGGGCACATTAAAAAGATTAGCTCAACTAATTAAAAAAAGGGAAATTACAAATTAATTTAAGAATTTAATGGGCCTGAACAGGTTTAAGCAGAAAACAGCTAATTACAAGTGACGTATAAGCAGTTCTAATAGACTGCAGACTTGACATAAATAGCAAACATTTAAAAAAATATTTGTATTAATCCAAAAAATAGATTATTAGAGTTTTAAAAGTAATGGAAAAAAATTTTTTTTTTTTAAATTAAGTTACCAAGATACCAAGTCTGTGGACTGTCTTTCCAGTTATTGTTGTTGCCATAATGGCTATTTTTTAATTATGCAGTTTGTTCTACTCTACCATTATTTTTAAAAAAGGTGTGTGCCAGCAGGTCTAAGATGACTTTGGTGAGATCACACTGTGCTTATTTCTCTGATTTTCTGTTGATGTTGTGTGGATCTGTTGTGTGAAGAAAAACGTGAATCCAGAGAAAACAGATGTATGGTGGTAAAATGAGTCACCATAATGAATCCATCCATCTTCTTCCGCTTATCCGGGGCCGGGTTGTGGGGGCAGCAGCCTAAGCAGAGAAGCCCAGACCTCTCTCCCCAGCTACTTCCTCCAGCTTGTCCGGGGGAACACCAAGTCGTTCCCAGGCCAGCCTCCCCCGTGTCCTGGCTCCCCCAGGGCAGACCCAGGACACGCTACCTTATTGTGGTGGAGGGGTTTGTGTGTCCCAGGGATCCCAGGGGCTATGTTTTCCGGGGGCTTTTGCTCTCTGGTAGGGTCTTCCATGGCAAATTGGTCCTGGGTGAGGGACCAGACAAAGAGCGATTCAGAAGACCCCTATGAGTAGAACATCAAGGGAACAGTTCACCCTGCCCAGGTTACCACGGCCCCACCCTGGAGGCAGGCCCGGGGAGGGTGCCCGAGTGCAAGTGTCTAGTGGCCAGGCCTTAATCCATGCACAGCGCGAAAAAGGGACATGGGCCCATCCTCCTGCAGGCCCACCACCTGCAGGAGACGCAGTAGGGGTCAGGTGCACTGTATGCCGGGCGGTGGCCAAGAGCGGAGGCCCTGGCGGACTAATCCCCAGCTACCAAGACAAAATGAATCCAATCAAAACTATATCCTTCCACTTCTGCAGGTCTGATCAACTTCAAATCAGCACAAATTAAATACATGATGTATATCAAGACATCCAACGCAGAGTAAGCTCAGGATGTCCTGGAATCTGACATGTGCTTTGTATAGACAAATAATACACTCAGTAAGCATCCTCCTCTTTTCACTCTGCTCTTTTTTTATTTTGCAAAGCTGGCTGAAAGACTTCAGACCTTGAATAACCTGCAGACTGATTGATGAGTATTAAAGAAAAAAACTTCAGACAAAAAATTGCTAGACGACATATTCAGACTCCCTCAGTTGTACAAGGTTTGTATGTTTGCGGTTGTATTTTCTCTTTGCAAGGATTGAAGGTCTTTCTGTACTTTACAGATGTGCAGAATTCATCTGCTTATTTGTTTTAAGTTTTCCTTAATCCCTAAAATCTGTTGGAAAAGTCAATTAAGGTAAGATTAGAGACTCGCTGACTGATATTAAAATTCTCAAAAATCTTTGATTTACACAGTGGTGAACCAGTCAGTGCTGAATTGAGTGATTATTACTTTATGTGCTTTAGTGCATTGTGGGCATTGTCGAGTGCTCCCATTAGTTAGACAGCTAAATTATTCACTGATTTCTTTTAGCCACTGAATAGTATATCTAGAATAATGACTTCACAATGGGTGAAAAAATAAATCAGTGCAATTACTCTCCAATAAGTGATTGCTTGTTCACATCAAATACAGAAAGAGGAAGCAGTAGCCCTTCGCCTGGCCAGAGTGGACCTAGTGGGGGGAATGAACAGCAAGACATGCAATTAGCTTTGGCTCTTTTTCCCACTTTTGACCGATGAATATTAAAATGTTGGAAATGTGTTCCTCTGTTTGGCCACATGCTGTTTATGTGTTTTCAGCCGAGCTGCACTTAGGCAAATGTAGCACTTGGCAGACGGTTTAAGTTGTAAATCTTCAGTGTAAGCATTATATTTTCAGAATGTGTGATGAAAGTGGAACGAGCATTTACTGATCATACCATTTACATATGAAAAGCAAGGAAATGTGCATTTTAAACTCGTCTCATGACGTGATTACAATGACAAGATAGAAACAATCGTTTTGATGGAAGATTTTTCTGGTATTGTTGCACATTTGCAGGGGGTGGGCACTCTGACTCTTTTTTTGGTTACATTTTTCTCTGTCTCCTACTGGCTTATTTGTAAGTTCCCTGTGATATGTGAACATTCAAGACACACAGTAATATAATCTGTTATCTAATATCTATTGTCTGAGTGCTGCGGCTTTGGCTCATTTCTGTTGCTCAAGATGCTAGTGACCTTGGAATTTAATCTTATTCGACCCATGCACTCATTGTAAGTCACTCTTGATAAGGGTGTCGGCTAAATACTGAAAAATGTAATTCCAATGTCTCACCCGCCCCTGAAATGTAATTTTTGTGTCCTTTTGATAGGTCATAACACATGGGGTGCTGTTTATGTGTCACTACGAGGTGGGTCACTGCTGGATACTGAGCACGCCGTAATGGATGCGCTGAAAATGTAAGCAACCATTTATAAACGAGAGAGAAAGATAAGTGAAAATCAATTCTTAGTGTTCACAGATATAATGGCTCTCTGTGGCAAAGTATTAGCCACATCAGAATGTGAGGTATACAGTGCAAAAGTTTTAAGGCAACTTGGATGTTTAGCTTATCATCCATTCTCCGTTAGGAGGAACTCCGACTGGTACCAAATTCTGCAGCATGACAATGAGCTCAAACATCCCGCCTGAATCATAAAAAACCATCTTCAGCAACAAGAAGAACAGGAAGAACGGCAGGATGCGGTATTCCCTAAGGAGATGCTGAGACTGACTAAATGTGCAGAAAAACTGTGGTAAGTTTCTACAAACCATCTGTGTATCAAACAGAACTGATGCCTTACAAATCGGTGTGTAAGGTACCAAGCAAATAAAGGATATACAGGCACCACTTTTAAAGAGTGGGTTTTATTCTAATCCAAAGAAAAAGTAATCTCAGAAATAGATAAAAATTGAAATAGACCCCTAATAGAGGTAAACTAAGCAGAACTTTACTCCATAACACTGCTTAACTTAACAAAACCTCATCTTAACAAACAACTCAAGATATATATTAGTGGACTAAACCATTTAAATGCAAAGGGGGAAAGCAGGGAGACAATAACTAAACCGGTTGGTTGGTTCAGTCCATTTGGTTGGCCTCTGCATTTCCGCCAGCAACACCTTCAACCTCTTCCTTAGCTCAAACCAGGAAGGACTGCGGAAGCAGACAGGTAAATCACAAAGGTAATAAAAAAAAGTAATTAATGCAGCTTCTATAAATCAGTGACAAAACAATGCAAACCCAAAGTATGCACCATCATTTAGAATACAGTGTAGTGCCATAAAGTGCATCGGAACAAATTAATCTTCTTCCTCTTTCGGCTATTCCCTTTGCTGCCACAGCAGATCACCCTATCCCCTGCATCCTCTTCTGTCACACCCACCTTCTGCATTCATTAGCTCCATGAACCTCCTCTATGGTCTTCCTCTTCTTCTGCCTGGCAGCTCCATATTCAACATCAATGGTCCAGTAACCTCCTGAGACACAGTCCATTCATTTATGTCTTCTGTAATGGACATTGGTCTATATCTTTTGACATCCTGGATATCCTGGCCTTTGCATTGATATCCCATGTATGTTTTTGGGTGGCCCTTTTAGCTCCTAAGAGGCAGGAAATCACAAAAAAAGTTAAACTGAAGGATAATTTTTTACCCTCGTTTCTCATATGTCCACATGTCCAAACCATCTCACTGTTGCCTCTCAAACTTTTTTTCCCCAAACACTCAACCTGAGCTGTCCCTCTGATGTACTCATTTCTAATCCTGCCTGTCCTGGACTCTCGCAGTCAAAATCTCAGCATCTACCATCTCCAGCTCCACCTCCCGTCTTTCTGTTAGTCCCACCGTCTATGAACCATAAATCACAGCATAGGTCTCACTACCACCTTGTAAACAAATTCAGCGACTTAATTAAACCAAAGAAACTAAGTGGTTGTCATGTAACTCCAGAGACTGCAAATTCACTTAAATGTGGGAATGTTGTGGGAGACTGAAATGGTAAATCTGTTTGATTTATGCGTGTGTGGAGAGTGGAAGAATATTACCACATTATTAATTTAACTGTGTGTTTGTGGTTGTGTACAAACACCACAGGTTGTTTTTTCCACCAAAACAATTAATAAAGTTTTCCATTTTCTGCTGATTTTTTTTATTGCTAAATACTATTTAATCACAGTTTTATAAAAAGCATACTCATTGAAACGAGAAATTTATAAGCATCTGTATGCGTTCTGAAGAGCGCTTATACCACTGCAATATGTACTCTAATATGTATTCCTAACTATGCAAAAAGCAAGCTCATGTATTGAGGAAGATTTTTGAAGCATTATCTTAATAATTAAACTTAAAAATAAGTCCAGAAAGTGCAGGAGAGGACTCAGTGGAAACCTTGAGTGCTCATATACTAATAGTAGTAACTAAATGTAAGGAGAAAATGAACAGACTGAGAAGAAAAGTTCTTCAAGATGCAGATTAAAGTGTATTTTGAGCCCAAACTATGCTAATGTCTAAAATTGCACTTGGCATGGTGTTGGGCCTCCTCCATATCTATATTCCGATTTGATTCAGAGAAGTCTACATCCTTCAAATTTCATGCAGATTTTATTTGCATTGTCACTCTCGCTAGCAGCACTTGTAATGGTATTTGAGATAATATATACACTTTTACAATGCTTAGTGAAAATGTAAACTCTATCTTGTCATTGAGAAATGCCTCCTTCAGAAATGGAATCACAGAGTAGCGCACACATTTAGTTTTTCCTTAACAGACAGTTTCCTTGTCTGTCTCCTGTCTGCTTTGCTTGCTGCCTTATTAGAAATCCCACTGGTTTTCATGGCAAGATGAGGCTGCATGGCATGTAGGCAAGCCTTACAAAGAAAACCACTGGGATCTATTAAAGGCTTGCCTTTCTTTACACTGACATGAGCCCACGTTCAAACTAACTACACAGTTCTTTAGGCTGAGGAAACTTAAAGTGCAAAACTTGAAAGAAGTGACTCTTATCTGTCAGTCTGAGGAATCATTAGCCTCATGCAGCATGTCCAAGAAAAAAAAATCTGCATTTGAGATTGTGGAAGAAAGTTGTAGCAGTTTCAAAATACTCTGCATACAGTTTTGATTGTATAATATACCAATCTATTCATATATTCTGTCTAACAACCCTTGCTGCTTCATAAGAGGAAGCTTAGTTTCAGCTCGACAAGAGAATTATCCCCACCCACCCGTAGTTTACAGCTGCGGACTGGAGCTTTGTTCCAAAGAGTTTTAAATCAGCTCAAAGAAAGACAAACGGTTTTAGAAGCAACATAACTTAAACACAAACAGTAAATAATTCATTTCATAAATATGGAGATGCTAACTGTGACCACGGTTAATCCATGTTATGCTATTGATTGTGCATGATGTTAATAACACGGGATTACATCCTTTGATATTCAGTGATAAATAGCTGCGAATCTGTAAATCTGTAAACGCAGTTTATCTTGCTGTCCACCGATACGCAGGGTTTTTGCATTATCCATGAGCATAGACTGACAACACAAGATAACAAGTCTGTGCTGAACATTTTTTCACATGCTGCCCACGGCTGATTGTTTTGGACATTGCAAGACTGACTGAACTGACAGTTTATTATACTGATTGGCCACTTTTGTGTTTGATGAATACAGAGAGGTTTCTGTTTACTGACTTTGCCAACAGCATTCTTCTCAGACAAATGCATTCCAATGTATTACTTTTTCTACAGTATTGTACTGTAATATTGAAGACTGTACTGTATTGTTAATTATGGGGCATTGTAGTGTGTGTATTTGTTGTGAACTGTTAAAACTGCTCAGAGAAAAAAGTTAGTAAAGAAAATACATAGGTATCCTCATGTAACATGCTAATTGCAGTTCATAGTGGTAGATGGCATTCTTTGTTTGCATCCTGGCTGCGTCAGCTAGGCTTGAGTACATATGGCAAAGTGTACTGTGTGACAGATGATCCCATCTGCATCCCAGTTAGCGACAAGAATGGGAGTGTCAGGTGTCTCATCAACACATTTCAACAGGAAAGCTCAAGGGGCCGAACAGCAGAGTGCACACACACCCCATCCAGCAGCTAATTAACACAAAGTGTGACTTTACATTTTTAAACAAACATGTCAGAACCCAAAATTAGCATACATGCATGATCTAATAAATTAGTTAAATCAACTGCCTTCAGAATCACTAGTGATAACATGTTTAGCACACAGGAAAAACAGTAGAGAGCGTTTCACTGAGTGTTTTACAGTCATGTAACATATGATGGCATTTTATGTTTAATTTTGTCATTTTATGGCTGATATATTGTTTTGTAGAGGAATACGTTACTAACTGGTTTGCTTGCTTGTCATGTTTGGTTTGTCTTGTCTTTCCTGGTAAGGCCACGCAGGTTCATCCATTCACATTTATGATAATCATTCAGCCATTCACTCCAGTAGCACGTCACTCAAACGTTTATCCGAGCTTTTATAGCACTGCACATCAACCAGACTTGTGCAATTACAGGAAGAGAGACCACGCAGTCTATACGAGAAATGCAAAAGTTGCATCTCTGGGCTGAATGAGCTGAGCTGAGTTTTTGTGTTCGCTTTGAGGTGACACACTTCCTATCAGAAGTGACACATTCTCAGCATGTGAATGAGATGAAGGCTACAAAGTACTTTAAATGCTGCAGGCTGATTGCGGCACTCTGTTGACATACAGTAACATTATTCTGGAGGAAAGGCTTTACAGCATGTTTCACTGACATTTTCTGTTCTCCATTACCTTGATGGCATTTATCCTGTAAGAGGAGGTGTGCATCTATCAATTTTCGTTCAGTCAGAAATCTATGACTCATGATGCAATAATTACAAACACTTTGATTTTAGCCTCCAAGGTTTAGCTCACGTGGAATAATTAAAATATTAGAGAGGTGATATTTGGCTTGATAAATGACCACACAATTCACATATTTTACAGAAAAAATATTGGCTGGCAGCACACAGTATTATAACAGGATTAAGAGCACGTTTACCTTAATACAGTACTATGATTGTTGGACTGACGAATGTGGCACCTTTTTTATTATTTTTGCCCTGAAGTCAATGAGAAATCCTCAAGGAAGACATTCGCTTTATGCGAGCCAGCGCATTGATCTTGGCGGACAGTGGGGTTACAATAACCCCCTCTGACTGTACACATACTTTAGTGTCTCTGCTCACAGCATTTGTTCACTTGAAGTTTTGGGGAAAACCCAACAAAAGTTCCTCACTGGAGCCGAAGAGCAGTGTCTACATTAAACGCACAGCACAGAGAATTCAACTGTCGCCACGCAAGCACTAAAAGTCAAGAGTGATGTGTTAAAAACAAGCTCACATCAGCTCACTGTACTGCCCCAAAATTCAATGCAATTGTGCTTTCACGTTAGAATGAACATCGTGACTGTCGCCAAGTCCAACATTCAGAGTGCATTAGACTTGAAAAAAAAATAATATTTTCTATATATACACACATATATACTTGACTTACCTTCTGCAAGCAGGCGCACCGCATGCACAAAGGAGGGGTCCAGGCTGTTTTTCTCGGACACCAGCTCAGGTAGGTACTTATCTGGATGCATCTTTATCACAGCGGACCTCTTCACCGGCAGTGCAGGTGAGACGACAGGAGTGCTGAACGTCACAATGCAACTATAAACCTTGCCGCTCCTGCTTCTTGGTAGCTGTAGTCTACCGGTCTTAATGAGGAACACCAGCAAAACCCCCTCCAAAAATTGGTCTTCCAGTGTCTCCCGAGATGCTTGACTGGGGTAGGGGTGGGGGGGCTGATTTGTGATTCAAAGGTGTGAGCCCATCTCTGCTACCGTTGCCTGCTGCCTCTCCTCGGCACCCCGCCAGACTCAGTGGGTCTGCAGACCGCGCTGCTCCCCGCCCCTCAGCAACATTATTGGCCATATTCTGGGACTGGCGCTGCTGAAACACCAAGAAAGGTCCCCGCTGAGCGCAAAGGAAATGCTCAGTGTTCTTTAAGGGAATTGCTTTAAAAGGATGGGGTTGCATTTGGTCGCTGCTGACAACGGTCTATGAAATAATGTCACCCCGAAACTATAGATTCTCGGTTTTTTTTCAACTGGAAACTTTAATAATATTGGATATAGTACTCAAACAGAACAAATAAAGCATGCTAGTAAAGTTTTGTTGCACTGACAGACTGTACCATATAAATGTCGCTTAATTAAATGGGTTTTTTATGCAGCTCGTGAGTTTCAAAGTAACTACAAAGTCAGTACAAAGTAGCCCGCAGGCATTCACCTGTGAGGGACAACACAACTGTTCATGGTGCTAAACACTGGCTGCTGTCTGATTTGTTTGTACATATCTAATTTGTCTTAGATTTACGGGTAACCTAAATTAGCATACAGCATACTATTCTTCACACTCCACATGACATGATCCACTTCGTTAACTCTGTCCCACACGCTAAAACAGGGGTGTCAAACATAAGGCTTAGGGACCAGAATCAGTCTGGCAAAGACTCTAATCCTGCCCCGCTGGACAGCCTTGGAAACTGTCAACAAAGGCATAGATTTTTAACTTTTAACTGTATTTTCGTGAGTTTTACACTTTTGTCTTTTGATAAAGGTTTAACACATGGCTATTGATGCTATTTTTGTGTTTTGTACTGTCTACCACAAAAATTTCTCAGAGGGGGGGTTGACACACTGTGTATGCATTCCACAGTATCCATTGTGCACAAAAGCATTTCTTTATAATGTAGAAAAACCGAGATGTACTCTTAAAACTGAACATTCTTTTTCTTATATTAAAATGTCTCAAGGTTTAAATGTGCAATTAAACTTCTTTATACTGATATACATGGGAGTTTCATTAGTCTAGGTCACTTATGATCATAGTGGGCTGTATCTGGTCCATGATACAAAATGAGTTTGACATTGCTGCTGTCAAGGAAGTTTGGCTGTATTGTTACAGAGTGAATCATATATTTAAAGGTATGCATGCCAAATAAACCATTAATTAGTTTTTCCATGTTACTTAATGAACTTATGTCAGTTCCTTACATCCTTTGAGCTGCATCCCCTCTTATGGCTGAAGAAGGTCAGCTCTAGTAGAGCTTTAGCTGATTGCATAGTCAGTGGCAGACTTGGCATAAAGAAGCTTTAATATAAATAGATATTTAATAATAAAGTGAATTCTTCACTTACTCATCAAGAGCCAGTGTTAGTGGTGTCAGCACTGTAAGCATGAATGTTTATATCTCATCAAATGGCTCTCTTGTCCCCAAGCCATGATATTGACTTGAATCCAAAAGTCATCTTCGGCACAGCATGCAGGCTGCTTTACTAACTCACAAATTAGATTTGAGCAGATGAGGCTGGTGAACGACCAATTCTGGCTCCACTTGACCTTTAGAGTTGTTTCTCCCCGCACTGATCAGAATCATAAAGGCTCCTCGCGGCTGCAAACAGCAATGCTTTGTGAATATGAGTCAATTATGTTCATAGTATTTATGATTCTTCTCAGTTTTGGTAGAATTTAATATCTTCTGAGAAACCAGGACATTTGTCTTGGAAATCTAGTGCTGTTGTTTTGGGGTGCTCTGTGGTACATTAATGGCTGGAAATATCCATAAAACTGAGCCAAAGGTTTCTTTCATTTAAATTGTGTATTGGCATTGAAGATTACAGAGTATGACTTTTTTATGGCTTTTTAGGGTGATTTAAAAGACTGTTTTAGAGGCCAGAATACCCAAGTGGGTTTGTCTGACAGAACTATTTCATTAATCTGCTTATTTCTGTAATGCCAAACAAGCCTTAAAGGAGTTAGTATTGATTAAAACTTCACACTTACATCCCCTTTCCATTTATTTTTCATTAAGTTCCTTTCTCTATGAAATCAGACACAGCTTTATTTTTCTTCTTGAAAGCCTAAAACAAGCAGCTATGGCCATGTTGGCCAGTACTGTCTTTGCATTTCATGCTCGCTGGACCTTCACTGATTTAATTCTATTCAATAAAATGATTTATGACAGTGTTAATGCAAATCATGCTGCTGCTGCTGTGACTATTAATGGTAATGAGGGTTATGACGGTTAATGTGTTTGAGTCTTGTAAGTCTATAGTATGTTTGTAGATGTAGACTAATGCAGGCATATTGAAATAGACTCACACCACACACACACACACCAACAGATGAAAACAATAACAAAAAACCCATAGACACCTTATTACAAACCATAATTTTTAATAGATTTCTAAAGATTTCTACAGAAAAACTTTTTTCTTTCATCATCTCAACGAGATGAAAAATATTCCAAAATTAAGCCAACACAAGACTCAAACTGGCATTTATTAGTGGAGAGGCAAAAGCAAATCAGTTTCCAAAAACTCAAATCTTAACATTCCAAATTTTACTGCATAAAAAAAAGGAACCTGTTAGATTTCTTCTCACTTCAACTTTTTATTTTTAAGAACTCATCCATATGGATACTGGAAAGATTTAAAGTTAAGGATGCGATTGCGTTGACTGACAGGTCCACAGACACAAGGAGATGTTGTCCATATCCGCTAGGCTTAATTTGAGACACTGGTCCTCTTTACCATATTTGTAAATGGTAAAAAGACTGACAGGTATATAGCACACCAGCACTCGATGGAATTTTTAAATTTTTTTTTCTAATTCAGTTGAGTACGATTCTAGTATTTTTATTAGTCTGTTACTCACCACTAGTCCAAACGTGGTGTTCTATGACACCGATCAACTACATAAATGGTAGATATAGCTACCATGATGTCATCCATTGGTTTCTGAGGTTTCAAGACTTGAATCCACAGTATAAGATATTTCAGATAGCATGTGACAAAGGGGTGAAGGTCTGTGCAGACCTACCCAAAGAATACCACAAATAATGCTCCTTTTTCAAAAATAGTATACCAAGATTGAAAAAAATAAACATACCCTTTTAGTCCAGGTGACCCAAAAGCATTAATTTAGCCCACTAACTTATCAAAAAAGTATTCACTAAGGTAAGAAAGAAAGCGTTTTTTCCCCCCATAGACTTCTATTGTGGTTTTACAGACATGTGACCACTAACCATGTGATGTTAACATGTCTGCCATTTTTGGCTTTGTGACAATAGAATATACAGTAACGATGTAGGATCAAGTGAATAAGGCCCTGGTCACACAAGCAGAGAGTGATTAGTAACCATCTGGCAACCACCTGTTGCTAGGGAAAAAATGTGTATTCACCAACTGGTTAGCAAATAACTCCTTCCAATTGCTTTGGTTGCTAGCATATTGCTGTGGTCCTAGTTTGAATGAAAGAGATGGTTTTCTCCATGAACACTTCCCAGCTGCTCTCCAAGCTGCAGTGAAACAGTAAAAAGTGTGAAGCACATCAGAAATGTAGATCATTTGCTACAAAGTAAAAGTTGTACCTTTCTCTACCAACCAGTGGTGGTATCATGCCCAATATGGCAGACAACTATTGAGCAATGTGCACATGACTTTACATGAGAAACCTCAACATGACCCAAAGTCTTTTTTGCAAACAACAGCTATCGCCATCTGGTGACCTATAGTTAGAATGCAGGTTCAAGACACTTCTGCAGTGGGTTCATATTTCTGACCCATAAATCATGTCCATGTTTTATACTGTTTATTATTCCACGGTGGCAACATCCATCTTTTATTTATAGTCCATCAACAGAACTACTAGGGTCAGAACTTAAAATTTAGTTTTAAGTTTAGCTTTCTGTGTGTGAGAGTAAAATTTAAACTTCTTTTAATTTCTTTAAGAAAATACTTTTATCAAAGTATAACTGACAGCACAATTATAACAAACGTTTTCTTTTGATCATAACTTTTATGTATATTTCTTTATATGCATTTGATGGACTCTTGCAGCCCTCTAGTGGTCAAAGTGCAACATTATACGTTTTACTGACAGACTGATAACACTATCATTAAAAATGTAAATGTATGGCAACGCTTTAATGTAAGGCAAATAACACCAGAGCACCGCTGTGTAACCTCAAATTAGTTTAGAAGAAGTTGTTTATCTCCTTTTGTTTGCTTTAATCTGTTTTCACATTTTCAGGGAGCTATATTTTCCTTTTATAAAAGTTTGTATTTTAAAGTTTGTTGATGATTCTCTGTAAAAATTAGTAATATAAGAGTAACTTTATTCTAATTTTTCTGCTTTCTTTTCAGCAGTTGTTTCGTTTGCAGATCCTTTTTTGGGTACCCTACATGCACCCTACATAATATATTAAGAATTCAATAGCCTATGATATAACCTGCAGCTGGTGAAAACTAGCCCATGTGAACATGTCCACCTGTTATGTAGTCCAACTGCTTGACCATTTGTTAAACTCTGTCCTCTTTTTGCCCTGTTTTAGCTCCGCCTTTATCGAGCCAAGCACACGACTCCAAAAATTCAGACGTTGTTTTCACAATAAAACTACATTACAACACCCAAGTACTTCAGTGAAAAGGGGCATTATTACATTCAGACTGCACATAAATGCAGCATAGCCGTCCGTATATGGCGTTATTTTTGTGTCACTTTACGTCCGCTCAGAATAGTGGCACAAAAATAACGCCATACAAGATGAGCCTTTTAACACTGTGCTTCTTAGTTTGCTTAGTGGCGTGAGGATTTAATTTTGAAAACTTGTAGGAAGTTTTATCGGTTGTGGCCATACTGTCAAACTTGACGTCAGTGTGCAGCACGAGCTGGTTAACCCGCGAACAGTAGTCTCTTGAAGTCACGTGTCTATGGGGAAGTGTTTATCCTCCCGGGAATTCTGAGGCTCGGAAAAGGTAGGAAAAAATGCAACGTCTCATTATGTTACAGGTTGAAATGTATAACTATCAATATCACGTCATCGACTGCGGTTAAGTAGATTACAGTACATTAAACACAGTTCAAGTGCATGCAGGTAATAGGGGAAAAATGTTTATGTACGCATAAAAATTGAACCTTAATAAATTATGAGAAGATCAATTATTATAGTTTAGTACTTGATTGTAGCTGGCAATTCAAAGCTGCTAAAGCCATAATACGTTTAAGATAACTTATTATTAACAGCTTATTAACAGCTGTTTTAATTGGTCTAATTGGTCTTCTAATAGCCAAGCAATAGCCAAAAACTGTCAACACGGGCTATGTGCTAAACTGTGGATAAATGAAGGAATGACCACATCTCAAAGTTCAGTCTTGATGATATGATCTTCGATAGCAGTTTTATCAGTTGTGCCAAGGTGCAAATTCATGTGGTGCAAATACATTACCAGTGGAGTGCAGAGCAAGTAATTAGTTTATTAAACAAAAGACATTTCTTAGTATGCAAAAGTTTGTGAAGTATGTCTGGATCAAGGCAAAAAGAAGATACCAATGATCACTTGGTGCTTTTCCTAATGCTCAAAGAAAAAGTGAATTATTTTCTAGGCTGTAGCCTGTTAATAAACTACTTTGTCTATTTCATGCAGGAATGCAAAAATGTCAGCAGTCTTGGTTGTGCATGGTGGGGCATGGGCCATACCGGATGAACTGGCCAAGGCCTCTGTTGATGGAGTAAAAACTGCAGCATGTGAAGGATTTTCAGTGCTGAAACGAGGAGGAAGTGCAGTGGATGCTGTTGAAGTGGCTGTGAGGGCTTTGGAAGATAACACTGTGTTTGACGCAGGTAGGGATGGTTTTTATTAGAGTGGGACACATTTATGCCAAGTAGTTCCATTTGAAAATATGTAAGTGATTAAATGAAGCCCCATCTTTGTATACAGCATTTGTAGCACCCTCATCTTTACTCAAATAAATAAGTAAAGTCTAAAACCCCAGTTCCTTTCACGTGTCCATACAGCAGACAAATGAGAATGCCCTATTTTCCTTTATTGTTAAAGCTGGCTTCAACTGCAGAACAATGTCTCCATCTGCTGGTCATGATGAGAATATCCATCAGGACTCCTTTAAGAATATGAGAGACGATCTCTGGCTAAACCTTAATATCGGTCTATTCATATCATCTGTTGCTTTCTTTACCCTGACAAGTTGTCAAACATATAAAGTGCCATCTTTTACTACACAGCCCATAGTCAGTTGCACACTGAATCAATTAAAAAAAGAAGTACACTTGACATGAACATCCTAATCTGTCATAGCCGGACAGAAGGAAGACTTCCAACTGCTGTACAGAAAAATCCACTAGTTATGAAATAAGTATTCAGCTTTGTCTGTTCTGAAGTCTGTATCTTGACTGAGACCATGACATGAATGCACTGGTTTGCCAGGACCGTGGCTCCTGATTATCTGTAAGCAGTCATACACTACTGTGAGTGAAAAACCATAAAAAATTAAGCAAGGTCATTACGCTTTTTCTTATTTTCCTGTTATTTATAAAGCATATTGTTGCAATAGTGGACGCTGATGTTAAACAAGGCCAAAGGTTCAAATATTTAGGTCAATATATGAACAAGTAATCCCTGTGAGCCAAAAGCTCAGGCTTTAGACTGCTTTAAATGCCGTCTTTTTCTTAGCTCTGGCTATGAGGCACACTAGCCCCACCTATCGGCTGCCAGGACAGCCAGTCAGATGAAGGCTAGCTTAAAGAGTAAGGTAAAATGGCTTTTTCAGTAAGTAGATGAATGGAGGGGTTACACGGAAGCCCAGTATAAGTTAAAGTAGTATTTGGGGTGTCAGTCATGTAAAGTTACAGTAAAAAAAATCTATGAGTAAAAATATGGAGTCGGAAGTCATCATAATGATAGAAAGTATGAATATCCCAAGAACTTTTACAATCATTTGTGCCATTGAAAGTCAGACAAACTAGACTTCAGTCGGTAGGATGGTGCTGCAGTGTCTGTACTGCTTTGCCATTACCCTGCGTATTTGTAAGGGTGGAGCTGGCATAATTTAAGTGAACACATGGAAACATTTTTATCTTTTTAACGTTTTTATCTCTGCAGAGCTACCTGAAGAAAAATCTCATCTCTAACTTGTTGTTCTCTGTAGGGCACGGAGCAGTACTAAATAAAGATGGAGAAGTGGAGCTGGATGCCATTATCATGGATGGAAGGACACTTGCCACTGGTGCGGTGTCTTCAGTAAAGAACATTGCCAACCCCGTTTCACTGGCACGGGCAGTGATGGAAAAGGTCTAAATTTCTTAGTTTCTATCATTTAAAAAATATATTTGATTACTGGGGTTACTAATCTGATTAAAGATTTTGATTTTTTATGACTACTATAATGTGTTAGATCCCAGCTACTTGTGAACAGGTGGTCTGGTCCAGTTCTCCATTTACTTTAATAGGAATTGCCAGAAACTTGTTTAAGTTGTTGGCCGGGAGAAACGGCCAGCTCTAACTGCCTACCCTTTTTTTTTCCTAGTAATGCACTTAAGTAATCCTAGTCATCAGTTACACTTGTTGATGGCATCTCTTCCCATAAGGATCTCTGCACTTGGCAAATTGCTACATTTTTATCCAGGAAAATGGGTCCCAAGGATCTTTTTCCTTTTATGAACTAGAACAACTTGTTAGAAGCATCAAAATATGTAATAATTAAACACAAAACACAACCTTTACTGTTGTATGATGTCCACAATTTAATATTTAACCGCAAGTTGAATATTTACTTTGGACGGGGGTAAAGCATCCAGCTTCGCATAAAAGGACTTTATAAATCACTTAGACTAATCATAAGAGGTCAGGCTGTGTATCTATTACTGACTTTGTGAGAAAAAGAAGAGAGGATTGTTGCCTGGCCACAACAGAAGTCCTTCCCCAGCCATGAAGGATGTAGATCAGATGAAGAAGTAGTGACTTTGTCCAAAGTCCCCTAAGACCCCTGAAGTCTTTAATTCACCACAGCAAAGAGAGCAGTGATGGTGGTGGTTGTCTTACCCCTGTCCCCAAAGAACCAATCAACTGCAGGAAGAAGAAACGTTTTAGCCAGGAATGTTGCACTGGTCCGTGCTGTGGAAGTTTCAAAGCTCTTTTTAAACCTTATCTTTACTTTAGTCACCAAACTTTTGAAGGCAGGATTTGCTCATAGAAGTACTTTGGTTAAACTGAATTATTCTTATATAGTGTCACTACTTTAGTGCAGAACACCCTTTGTATTATATGTTAATAGAATATGTATTCTTTTAAAACTCAGGGACAGGGATTAATTCAATGAAGATGTTAGGACTGATGAGCCGATGAGCTTTGAATAGCAATCTAATTCAAACTAACTCGAGCTTTTATCATTCAAACTATTGTCAGAGCAGACTGTCTTCATAGTACCAACAATGTCAGTTTTGATCCGAAGGCAGGTTTCTATGCCT
Source organism: Oreochromis niloticus (assembly GCF_001858045.2). NCBI lineage: Eukaryota > Metazoa > Chordata > Actinopteri > Cichliformes > Cichlidae > Oreochromis > Oreochromis niloticus. The sequence continues at coordinate 20,123,753 of NC_031978.2, forward strand.
GTTGGTTTCAGTCACAGTCTGGCTTGTATCATTCTGAACCACCTCTCTGAATTTAGAGGTTGTTCACTATAGAGAGCAGTCCCTGAGAGAGCAATCAGTTATATCACCTTGTCCATGAGATGTCTGAAGGCTTCAGACTGCAACAGTTATTTAAGACACTCTGAAGTCTTTCCAGTGTTGATTGGGCACATTGAGACGGCTTGTCAGTCAAACGGAGATATCCAGGTCACTGATTTTAACAACACTCTGCTCTTAACTACAGTGGGCTTTAGAATCTAAAATTTGACTTTCATTTCTTCAACAATTTTACTTGATATAAAAACCTAATTAAATTTAAACTGGTAAAAACAGCAAAGAGTGATGAGGTCAGGAGAGAAAAGACAGCTCTGTCAGTCCTGTTTTAATGGGTGTTGTTAAAGCAGTTCTAGACTATACTTCCAAATCCTTTGTTTAAAGAGATTCACTTTACAAGGTTGTCCTAATAACTGGGTGATTTCTCTTAAGCATAAGCCACATTTTCCTTTGATCATGACCAAAGAATAGGAAGGCGGGTCAAGTAATCATTATGCAAACTTTATAAAAATAAGAATTAGACGAACTGAGTTCTATAATTCATATTTAAAAATGTAAGTCAGTATTTCAGACATTTAGGTAACCACAGTGACACAATTTCAATAATAGCATATGCAACAATAATTCTGTTGTTAGACAAAGTGGTTAGGCATGAACTCATTTACCACTTGTCCTTTAACCATATTGATAATTTATCCCTTGTTATTTTACATAATGCTTTAGTTTAGACATTGCTGGTGTAACTTTGCTTTACATACTATCCTGGGTTTGTTTGTGGTAGCATTAGTTACATCTATTACATCCATGCAAATGGTTCTAAAGCAAATACTACTAACCATCAGGTCATTTGAATTTTCTTCTGTTAACAGGTAAAATTCTAGTAAATTGTGTTTGCTTATGTTGCTTTGGTTATACTTACCATGTTTGTCCATTTGTTCAGGTCCTATATCTAAAACAGGTGTGTGGGAGGGGCCGCCCCAGTACTTCCTGTTTATATAGGGTCATGATGTTATTGAGCACATCTCTGGGTGCAACCAAATAAAGGGTTTTTCATTTTGCATAGTATTGTTTATTTTCTATAAAGTAACCTTTTGAGTTTTATTGTATGCAGTGTTTTACTTTTAAAACCATTTAGCTGAGTAAATGAGTTTGTCAGTTGTCATAATCTTATTCCTGTTTTTTGTTTAGAATCGTATTGTTTGGTCTATCCTATTTTTCAATGGTAGAGACTAATGAGGTTCAGGTGTGTGTAAAGTCCTGAATAAAGCAAGTGAGATTTTGCCTACCAGAGTGGTCTTAAAATGGTATAAAGGAGATGCCAGAAATAAAGTACACTTCAAAGCAACTAGACTGGTATGCTAATGCTACCTCTCTATCACCTTCGTTGCCACTTGGTCTACACTACCTCACAAGACTCAAGAAATATTCTTACAGTAACTCTTACATATCCAAAGAAATCATGGCAATATGTTTGTAATGACACAGTAAATGAAAAGGAAATAAAAAGCGAATAAATATTTACAGTAAATCTCATAAAAACATATAGTTTAGGACATTATAGGATAAAATAATTTATATTGAACACATTCTTGGACCATTTTGACATTTCTTCAGTAAAGCAAATACAGTGTTTTCACTGCTGGTATGCATATAAATATATACATGTATGGTAGAGACACGGATGATTTCTCCAAAGAGTGGGGAGGCAATCCCTCGGGCTTGGGACAGAGTAATAGAAAGCCTATTATATAGTTCTGGAAATAACATTTGTCCCTGAATTGTCTATTCTGAAAAAATAAAATAATAAAGTCCCCCAAAGTCATTTTCTAAGTTCTTTTCAGGTCTTGTAAAGAAAACACAGTCTTATTGGTAAACTTGGTTATTGAGGGTGTCTTGCTATAATTCAAGCTGGCATCTGGATGACTTTCTGGGCACAGGGAGATATTCCTTGTGTGCATGGCCAGTATCCTGCTTGTTGCTTTTATGATTATAACTTTAAGGTCATTTTTAGGGCATTTCTGTGTAATCTCAGTTTGATACATGAAACTGCTTTTATCTCTAGTGGTACCTTATAACAATGTTATGTTTGCTACATTATGTTCAGTGCTGTGAGATTTATTTAATGTTTCAACTTTGTCTTACCTATTTTCTTCCTCAGACTTCCCATGTGATGTTGACAAGCCAAGGTGCAAACTTGTTTGCAGAAAGCATTGGTATAAGCACAGTCCCCACTGAAACACTGGTGACTGAGTATGAGAGGAGAGAATGGGAGAAGCACAAGAATTACAATACTGGAGTAATAGAAGATTTCAACACTCAGTGGTATGCATCTGCAGGATCAATTTCAATTCAGTTTTATTGTATTTATACAGTGCCAAATCACAACCACAGTTGCCTCTGGGTGCTTTATATTGTAAGGTAGAGAAAACCCAAATAATCAAAAGGCCAAGCAAGCATTTGGTGACAGTGGGAAGTAAAAACTCCCTTTTAAAAGGAAGAAACCTCCTGGAGAACCAGACATGAGGGGCAGCCATCTGCCGTGACAGCCTGCGGGTGAGGGGAGAGAGACAGAACAAAAGACACATTGTAGAAGAGAGCATTTAATCATCGGCTATTATTATTAGTTATTAATAATTAAATGCAGAATGGCACATAAACACAGAGAGTAAAAAAGGTGAATGAAGAAGAAACACCAATAGGACGCCCCCAGCAGCCTAGACCTAGGTTTATGAATTGACAAAAACTAAAAATTATATTGATATTTATTAGGCAAATAAATATCAAATTTTGAAATTTGAGCCAATTTTGGCATCAACCTTACATTGATCAGTTGTCTAATACATTTGGTAAGCACTGTATGCTATAATGAATCAGATGAGCTTCCCTCTTGTGATACATGCAGCTATGTCTGAAAACATTTCAGATCTAATTTGCATTTTCTTTTGCAGCTGATTTTGTTGAATAATGTAACATTTCTTCATCCCAGGGCTCATGATACCGTTGGAGCAGTAGCTCTCGACTCTGCTGGTAATGTCGCATGTGCAACATCAACGGGAGGGATTAGGAATAAAATGGTTGGAAGAGTAGGAGACTCCTCAATCATTGGTATGATTTTATTTATTTACATGTTCTAAAACTGCTGTTTTAATGCTGAGTGTAAAATGATATTAAGTCAAACCAAAGACCTTTAATTGTCCAAACATTTCATTTAATGATACTCTTCACTTAACTACACGTTACTTTAGCATATTCACAGCAATCTGCTTTAATGTTTGCTTCTGTTGTTCACGCTCTCTCTTGTAAATAAGGCTGTGGAGGATATGCAGACAACTTCAGTGGTGCAGTATCCTGTACCGGACATGGAGAATCTATTCTTAAAGTCACACTGGCCAGACTCATTCTTTCAAAAATTGAACAAGGTAAAGTATCACAAACGCAAACAGTTTGTTTATGAGAATTTATCAGTTCTTAATGTTTTAGTCCACTATCCTGAAAAGTGCAACTCATGTAATTTTGAGTAATTCCAGTTTTGCAATATTGCCTCTCACAGTTATTTAGTAAATTGTGTTTCTGAGCAGATTAAGAAGATCTTAGAAGCAATTATTAAAGGAGAATGTGCTGTGAAATAACACAAGCTGAAGTTAATTTTCCATTTTTCATTAGACAACTGTGTTCCTATTTCTTCTCCACTTTACAGGTAAATCAGTAACAGAGGCTTCGCAGATGTCTCTGCAGCACATGGGAGACCGTGTCAAAGGAGCCGGAGGTGCAATTGTTGTTTCTCCTTCAGGCCACTGGGCTGCCACGTTTACCACTGAGCGAATGGCTTGGGCTGCTGTGGAACAGGATGTACTGTGGTATGGATTAGACCCGGGTGAGAGATTAAAAGAGCAGTTGCCCCAATAAAAGCAATAAAAAATAGCACTTATTTCTTCTTATTAATCACTGTGCAATGTGAGACTGCATTATAATGTTTCTTATATAATTTAATTTTATAATTTTTAACTCACTTTTTCTAACTTTTATTAAACACGTTTGCTACAAGTTAAATAAAATGCATTTTTTTAAAGGTTGAATATTAAAATAAGCATTATATACACATACTGTGAAAAATGTGGTAAAAATGAATATTTTTAGAAATTGAAGTTTAGTAAGTGTTAAACATAGAAACGCATGACTCTGTTTTTTTGGAGAAAATCTTTCCTCTTTAAATTTTAAATCCTGGATCACATTTCCAAGTAAAGGATGTCTGACTTCTTCTTACACTTTTTTTTCTCCAAAATTTTGTCAATGAAAAATTACCTCAAAGTTACATTGTTTGAAAGACTGTATTGAAGTAATGTTAGATCATATTGTTGTAGGTAAAGTTGCAATGAATGATGACTAATGGATCAGTGCAATAAAGGATATATATAGTATGTGTCAATGTATTATTTATTTTAATGTTGATCTCTTGAATTTTAAATAACTGAAACACATCCATCCTTTTATTTAATTAATTTTCATCAAAAGTGATTTGATTTTCAGCACTCTTAAAGCATCCCTATTAAAGCAGACTGTATCATTCATGAGCATCTCATCCATCATGTAAGCAATATTGTTGGCCTCATTTCATCCTTTGAAACAACTGGACACCCGTTGATTTAACATTAAATATCTGCTGGACTGCAACACACTATTCTTCTTTAATCTTCATATCGCGATTATTGTGCTGGGCTAGGGGGTAAAGTATATGACATTTCAAACCCAACACTATAGGAAAAGATGGGTTCAAGATATTACATCAGCAAATTGTTTTCTGAAATCTCAGCAAAAATTCTCAATAAAGTTGACTTTAAAATCATAATTAAGGATAATCATTAATTATGTTTAAAGTAATACATGCAATAGATGGAGAAAACTTTATTTTAAAGTAAAGTAAAAACTACTTTAAAATAAAAGTGTATTTCCAATTATGAAGTGAAACTATGAAACGATCAAGAGAAAGCTTTACACTGCTCCATGAACATTAGACAAAAACTAAGTATATAAATACTTGCACAATATGAGTCACATAAGTTGATATATAAAAAATGGCCAGTTCAGTTCAGTTTAAAGTTGCCATGCTTATTTTTTCAATCATTTTTTTTGAGCATCTGAATGTATGACATTATCTGTCACACATATTTTTTAAAATCAAAGATAACCTCAGTAAATATGAAATGTAGTGTTAAGATGGCGATTTAATATATTCAGAGAAAATAAAGCTATCCAAACATATATTTAATAAACATAAAGCAAAGATTCTAAGTAAAATGCATCCAAAATATATAAAACCAGAGGTTTATTTATTCAAATATTAAATCATTAAGGAGAATGTTCTCTGTATGAACTGAATGTATACCAACCGAATACATTTCATCTGACCAGACTCCATGAACACTTTTTGGAGTGTTAACATTAACACTCCAAAAAGTGTCACGTTGCACTTAGATGGAAACTTTACATGTAATTAAATGAGTTAAAGTCAAAATGTGGAAAAAAAGTAAGTGTCTGGTTATGCCAGCCTTAGCACCAAGAACTGCAGTCAAGCATTGGTGTTAACTGGCGATGAGCATTTCACCCCAGTGTGGAGGAATTTCGGCCCATTCTTCTTTTTAGAATTGTTTTCATTCTGCCACCAAAAAAATGTGGTTCACGTTTAATTCATGATTTACAGGGAGGTGCCATTAATTTTTCCACATAGGGTCAGGTAACTTTAAGGAGTTTTTGCTCGCCTTTTTTTCCTTATATAAAATGCTTCTATTACAGGGTCTGCATTCAGAAAAGAATAGCAAATCTACTTTACTAAGTAACCAGCTGTTTTCCATACCAGGCTGTGTTAAATATGTAACTTTGCCAGTTTTATAAAGCGAAGTTTTCTTCAAGCCCGTTCAGATTCTCGTGTTTTCTACATGCGACGGTCGACAGTTTGATAAAAATAAACCGCTTGCTCTTCGTGAAAATTAACCATCCGGACACTGACAAAGCAGACACAACAAAAACAAACCATCCAGATGTGCTCTCTCTGTACAATCGGCTGCTAAGCTACCTGTAAACACAAGCCACGTGACACCGCCGAGCTGCCTGTCAGGGACTTTGCAGCATCGGGGCGAATGACGGCTGAGTTGGAGGAAGTTACTGGGAGCTGCTGTGCTAGTATGTAACCGTACATGAGTTGGCAACAGCATCGCGATAAGAGAGGTGGGAGTGCTATAAATATGTATATGTAAAAATAACTACTTGTAAATATTTGAACTGCAAGCGTTGGAACAGATGCATGTGGGGGGTCATCAAGTAACGTCCGCTAGCTGCACTCAGGCTACAAACAAACTTGGCAGCTAGGGCCTGTGGTATAGCCGCCTAGCTAGCTCGCCGTCGTGCATATTTATCGTCGAGCTGTCTAACCATATGTTTGCACATTTTGTGTGGCGCTTTTGAAATTTTCGGGCGCGGCTGTTTATTGATGCAAATTTGCTACTTGTAAGGGTGAATGGGTTTCAAAAAGTGAGTTAGCTTGGGTGGTAACTTCCTCCATAAGTTACCGTTAGCTTGCTAACATACGCGATTGTCGTAAGCTGACACAAACGTTAGCCTGTTAACTAGCTAACAAGTCATTGGCAAAACCTGGCGTCAGGAACGCCGTGCTTCTCGTGGACAGAAATAATATTTTTGGCTGAACTTAAATAAAAGCGTCCAGAGATGCGCTTCAGTTTGCTAACATTCGTGTAGCGTTTTTGGTTTGCACACTGATTGTGGCCTTCTCCAGGCTGTGAAGTCGTGGTGTTGCTTGATGTGAAAATAGTAGCATTTACTAGTAGAGAGTAATAGTTTACTATTAGTTTACTATTAGAGAGTCGTTGGATTTAGACATGCTTTTCTTGCATTTACATTACCCACCCGATTAAAGTCTTTGAAAATGCACAGAAACAAAAATAGCAGTGGCTAAGAAACGTTGGGTTAACGTATTAGGACTGCAGAGTAGCTGGATGAGGCTTCCCATATGAGGAGATTTAAGGTATATACCACTGTGCTCATCAGATATAACATGTATACACTGAACTGATGGCAAAGTCTCCAGAAAGTGCACCGATCGCTCGTTGTAACTTTGTTTTTTGTTTGTTATCAGTCACAAAGTTTTCGCTGTCCCTCGAAATCACGGAATATTTTGTGTTTTTGTTGGTTTGCTTAGTTTGGACTACACTTGTCCCCATAATTGGATGCATTCTGTGGTGCAGGGAGAAACATAAGACGTTGCTGTCTTTAAAAAAACAAACAAAGAAACATATATATATTAACAGTTTATCAGTTTGTCTGCTATTCCTGCATCTTTTCTGTGTTGTTTTTGGTGCAGGAAGGCAGCAGCATTCATGGATATTGTGGACACCTTTAACCATTTAATACCCAGTGACCAGTTGGATGACTCCCTGGTAATAGGTCAGAATTTGGAGTGTGAAGCCAGTAATGAGTTTGGGACAGGACTCAGACTGGAAGATTCACTGAAGAACATGCTCAGTGACAAAGATCCCATGTTTGGATGTGCAAGCACTCAGTTCAGTCTGCTGGATAATGAAGACCCTGCTTTTCAGATTGCTGGCTCCACAAGTATGTTTGAAGGCACAAAAAAGTGGCCAAAATGTAGATAAATCAGTGTAGATTCAAACTTTGAGTGAAAGTTAACTAATACATGCATGTGTGGCTGCCTGGAAAAAAAAAAGTCATCCACTGTTTACTTGAAAAGTTGATGGTGAAAGTTTTAAATATTAAGTTGTTAATGTATAACACTGATTCTTCACCTACAGAGCATTTTATCTGTGCTGGTTTTTGCTCAGTTAGACTTTTACTCTTTCGGTGCTTCAAAAAACAAACACTGGAGAGGGTCGTCTTGTACTGAGATATGCAGGGAACATTGTCACCGTGCTTCTTTATTTGTCAACACGTAAATGTCAACGTTAGGGTAACTGAAGGTAAATTAAAGTAGCGTTGTTTCAGTAATGATGGAGGAAAAATATGAACATATGAAAAATATGAAACAATATAAAAGGATTCAGTATTGTAAATGTAGCCGTGTCAGACTGCCGTTGAATTTAAACTGCAGTTTTTACATTTTTTTCAAATTGTATATTTATTGAGGACATTACATTTATTTATTTTTGCTTTTGCAGGTCTCGATAGTGGTTCGGCACCCACAGGCCTCCCTGGTGAACCAGCTGTTTCAGAGAGCGCACAAGTTAAGCAACTTGATGTCAGGCAGAAGAAACGTTCACGCAGTTTAGAGAACGGTAAGTTGATGCAAATTTATCTTCTTCCTCTTTGCACCCTGTGATACTTTTAGGGATGTACACAAGTAGATGCTTAAACATTGCTGCCCTTGCTATTTGGTTGCATTTAGTATTTTTATCTTATTAATGTACAGTCGCAGTTACTGGTTCAAAGGTGTTGCGACACCACAGGGCTCCAGTCCCGACAGACTGTTTCTCTCTTCTTCTCTCTCTCGCTCTCTCCCTGTTTCTGTGAATGGAAGTTGTAAACAAGCAAGGGGCAAAGCAAACAGATGACAGCGGTACTAACTAATGTTAAAAAAAAAAGAAAGAAAAAAAGAGCAGTAGTGTGTCAAATTTTTTAGAATAAAAAGCCAGGTGTAACCATATTCTGCAGCCAGATGTGGACAGACAGCACCAAATACGTGAAGGATACCGGTGCTAGTACTGCTAAGGTTACCCTAGCTCTGCAAAATAGTCTGATATTGTGTGTGTGTGTTTGCAAAACTATTCAAACTGGAAAATGTTGCACATTTCACTGGGGAAGGTCATTAACAGTTTAATATATTCTCTAAAATACACAGGAAATATTTATTCGGCTAATGTAGAACTTCTTCCATTTAAAGTGCACTCAGTTTATGTTTTCTGACTTTTTCCCGTCTTTAGAGTAGTCGACTAGTTTGCTTTTAAAATTTTTAATCTCTAGTTTAAATTTTAAATTTTAATTTAACCTTTATTTAACCAGGAAGATCCCATTGAGATTAAAAACCTCTTTTTCAAGGGAGACCTGGCCAAGATACTATAATAGTCACCAAGAGCATCAGCAGCTTTTAAGTTTTGCTTTTGTTTATTTAAACAGAACATAGTGGTGACCAGGAGCCTAACACACCCACCAATACCATGACCCGAGGGCGGCCGGGAAGGAAACCAGCCAACAGGCTACGCAAGTCATTTCTTATTGAGAAAGGAGTCACAGGTCCTGATCTAAAGAGAGAATTAACTCTCGGAGGACGTGTCAACATTAATGAGCTTGATGGTGGGGTCTGGCTGAATCCAACTGTTGTATTGAGACGACTGACAGTCACAATCGGAGGTTTCAAGATTGAATTGCTACCAGGACCCTCGTACACACAGGGTGTCGATGCAAACCAGTCTGCATGCTTGGACGATGGTTTTTCTTACGGTGGAGAAGTTGGTTTCACAGTTTTGCCAGATGAAGCAGCCAGTGTACAGAATCCCGCAGCAGAGAGTGTGGAAGAGATGGATGTAAGTCAGAAGAGCTCAGCTGATGATGCGAGTCTTGGGCTGGGCCCATATGTAAATCCAAATGATGTACAGACGACAAACGGGACATTAAATACAGGCACGGAAGAGGCAAAACTTGACAATCAGAGCGTTCCAGAGAAGCAAAAGCCAGTCAGTAAAGGAAATGATGATATCAAACAGCAACAGAGCAAAGAGAATAACACAGCTACTGTTAGTAACAAGACAGATGGTAATGAAAAACAATTGAATGTGTCTAAAATGCTGCCAAAGTCTAAACAAGGACCGTCATCAGTAAAGAATAAGGACTTGGTTTTATGTAAAACAAGCAATACAATTAAGGAGCATAAAGTTACCCAAAATACACCATCCAAAATCACGCCAAGAGGAGAGCTGCACAAAACTAAATCTGTAAAGGAAAAGCAAGATGTTGCACCTTTGAAAAGGCCTGCAGAAAACATTCAAAGTGAGCATGCTACTAAAGTACAAAAGCTACAGGGTGCAGTAGATGCTAAAGTGAAGCCGAAATTACCAAGTTCTCCTATTTCTGTGGGGAAGAAAATTCCATCGTCTGGCAACCGTGTTGGTGATCAGCAGGGACCAGCCAAACGTAGTACGCCCCAAAACAGCTCAAAAAGTGAGACTCCTCCCCCGCACAGTCATCTAGGAAATTCTTTAAAAACACCTGAAGAAGGAGGGCAGGAAAAGTCCAAAATGAAAAAGCTAGAGAAGATTCTTCAGAGACAAAAGAGTAAAAATGCAAGAAGTATCTCTGTGGATGAGCCGCAGCTGTTCATTCCAGATAATGCGCCCGTTGTGAAGAAGGATGCTGTGGATGAGCAAGTTGCTAATAGCGAGACCGTGTGGGATGGAAACAACTGTTGTGGCCTATGCAAAAAGCACCACAATAATATGTAAGTGTTGCGCCTTAACCTAAATATAAAATCAAGTTTAATCGCTGAGCTGATGTCTGTCTAAAACGCAAAGGAATTTCTGCATCTGTGCAGTCTGTTTCTGTCCCAGTGCTAAGCTGCAAACACGCCTCTAATAATCGTAGCTTGGGTTTTTGGGGGTTTTTTTTAGGTTTATGGTAGGTTGCGGTCGCTGTGATGACTGGTTCCACGGTGACTGTGTTGGTCTCGATCTGGCGAAAGTGCGAGAAATGGAGGAGGAGGACGAGATGTACGTGTGCTTGAAGTGCTGCGAGGAAGAAACCAAGAAGGTGGTGCCTGAGCCAGCGAATGCACCCAAACCAGAAGCTCCAGCAAAGAGCGAGATACCCGACCAGAAGCTGCCTCCTAAACCTCGTCCAGGGTCCTCTCAGGCCCTCACATCAGGGGGAGTCAGACCAGTAAAAAAGGTAAGCAGTATCTCTAAGTTCTCATAATAGAAATATTTATTTCTGTTTATTTATATCTAATGGATTTAAACTATTCACACACAGCAAATATTTTATATCTTTCCCCAGCTAATTCATCCACTGATACTAATCATAGCCACTGTTACCATTATGCAATGGTTTGTCTCTTTGCTTTAACTTGGCCAGCACAAGAGGTGTGCACATGGGTGTGTGATCAACACAGTGCGCTCGCCAAATTTTAGTACACCAAAAGCTCACAATTTTTTTACTTTAGCCAAGGGGTATAATGTTAAGTGTGTTGTTGTTGTTGTTGTCATATGTGTGTTTTCAGTCTTATGATATATAAAATTAACATTACGGGGACTTATTTCCTACAATAGGATGCAGAGAGAAGGCAGTCCACAGATGCCCGAGAAGCAGCTCATAAAACAGGTAATTTTTCATCAGCTTTGAATGTATAATTAACTTTGTCCTGTTTTAATATCACATTGGGTTCAAGGCCAGGCTGCGTTCACTGGCTGTGTAAACAAAATTAACTTAGGACCTTCACAGCACATGAGCACAGTATATTAATGACAGTTAGTACAGTCCTTTGAGGTCTCATTTATATATGAGAGAGCTTAAAATTGCATCACCTTTTAAGTAATAGTATTACTTCTGTAGTAAACACCAGGGTATTTACTTATCAGTTTAGTAGCTGTATGTTTAATAGAGTAAAGTAGGAACATAACGCAGCACAAGTCAGTGAACCTTCGAATACTAAAATACAACAGTCTTATTTTCCATATGCCTTTTTTTCTTCTTTTTTAAAATTTCAGACACACTCCGTCTCAGTGTGGGAGATAATAGTTGCATAAATTTGTGTTTATAATCTGTGATTTAATAATTTTGTTCGCGTTATTTATGTGGATGAGTTGTATTACTCGTTCTCTTTAAAATGTGATCAAAGTTATTCTGCCGGATTTCAGTCAGGCAGCATATTTGGACAGCTCTTAATTTACTCTGTGTTTTAGAAATGTGCTTTGGATGGTAATCTGCTCAGATGTTGTCAGATGTAATTACACGTTATGGTTTGAGTTTTCACGGCAGACTTTTAAAAAGTATTTATTTTTAATTGTTCGTAGAGGAAAATACTCTACATGCCATCTTGGAAACAAGTCAATTTTGTATCATTTAACATTTAAAATGATATTGTGCATTATACAGTATAAACATATCTGTGTCATATTGTACATAGTTTTTGTTAATGTTAGGATTTCAGGATGTCCTTTTTTAGTTAAAAACTTTTTTTTCTTTTTACACAAATTGTTATACATGCTGCTTTCAGCATGCATCATACTTAAAACCTTAGAAAAGTAATTATTTCTGCACAGCCATAAATAGCATATGAACTTTACAGCCTTTTCATGTACTTGACCTCTACAGCTGCCCTTATGTTGTTGTCAGGTGAGAGCTGAGTGGGCTTTAGTGGCAGCATGCTGCCAGTTTAAAAGTGTGAAAAAATATGTTGGCAAATGCTACACGTGAATTTTGTGATAAACTTGCAAATTGTTTTGCAGTTAAGTGTTGATATAAAAACTGAATAATAATTTTACAGTTAAATTCTAAAACTTGAATGATTGAGTATTATTTTATGAATAAAATACATTTAGCTATTTCTTGAGCTCCTTGACTTTTACTGAGACGGGCTATTTTAGCAATGGAACTGATGACCAAGGAGCATTGATCACTGGGCCTGTTGAACTGCAGTTCCTCTAGTGGCCACTTGAGGTTGGCTGCAAAAGTGAGTTAGTCCCCATCATAGGCTCTCATGTTAAAGAGCTTTACAGTACCTACTACAGAACACAGTTTGGACCTCTGTGAATAGTTTTCCCCATCCACAAACTGAACAGTGGGTGCTTATATATTTTATTATATTGATTTTTTGTTTTATTTGTATATTTTTATTGCACTTATCAAAACCAGCATTACGAAGTGCTTTGCAGAAACACAGAAAAAGAACAAACTTGGGGAAATTTTTAAAAACAATTGACATATTAATTAAAATAGGCCAGACAATACTCAAATCATATTATGGTTCAGTGATGATTTTCATTGTGGCCTGACACAGTTTGACCCTGTGTCAGTCTGTCACGAGGGCTTGCTTATGGTCATCAGCAGCTACTTTGACAATTTGACTAGAAAAACATCAAATGTTTTAAAATTTGTTATTATTTGGTTTGGGATTAAATAATTTTTGTAAGCAAAGTCTGTGTTGAATAAATGTTTCTTTATGACGACAGATTTTTCCCCACTCAGTGGATTTTGTCACTCTGTCTTCACAGGTGTCTCGATGAAACAAGAGTCAAAACATAAGGCTCCATCCTTGGCGTCAAAGAAACCCGTGTCTCTGGAGGCAATTAGGAGAAGTGTGCGTGATTCTCTGAAAGAAATCCTCATACAGAGGTCAGTTTTTCAACACTTTCGACAGTTGTGTGCATGTTACATTTTTTTAAAAAAATCAGGGCACTTCATAATTGCCCATGTGCACTTTCTGCATTTCAGATTGAAGGACTCTGATTTGAACATCTCAGTGGAAAGGGCTTCCGAACTTGCAAAGAAGATAGAGCGAGAACTTTTTCACTTGTATAAGGACACTGACAATAAGTACAAGAACAAATACAGAAGCTTAATGTTTAACCTTAAAGATACTAAAAATAATGTAAGTATCATTTTATGTCAGGCATGGTCCAAATGTAATGTTTCCACTTTTACTATAAGCATAGTTTGATTTGCTTTGTCTTTATTGATCTTTTTAGATCCTTTGTAAGAGGGTTCTCAAAGGTGAAATTTCTCCTGCTAACTTAATTCGAATGAGTCCCGAGGAACTGGCCTCAAAAGAACTGGCTGCTTGGCGACAAAGAGAGAACCGACATGTAAGTAATGCTTGTCTTTTTTTCCCCAATAGTATTGCATAAATTTACCAAACAAATGACAGTAGTTTACAGTTGTGATGTCCGATTTAAACTGATTAAATATTATTAAGGTAATAGTTTAACAGTGTATTTTTTTAACATGCTGGTATTTTAGAATAGAAGAAAAACAAATTAATTCTTTGCTTTACAGACTATTGAGATGATTGAAAAAGAGCAAAGGGAGGCAGAGAGACGACCGATTACTAAGATCACGCACAAAGGGGAAATTGAAATTGAAAGTCAAGAACCAGTAAAAGCACCGGAGCCTGTAGAGGTGAGGGTATCATTGTGCTGTTTATTCTTAACATGCATAGTAAGTGAAATGTGATGACATGTGTAACCTTACATTATTTACATTGCTTCATATACCATCATCAGTTCTGTTCATCTGATTACTTTATGAAATGTACTGCATTCATATCTTTGTGCCTCATGTAAAAGCTCCTACAATTCTCCTCCCATGTAATCCATTTAAGCTGAATATAGCGACAGATTGCTTCTGTTTACATGCAAAAGACTTAGTGACGTGTTTACTTCAACTTGTTATTTCCTATGTTTTTCCAGCTTGAACCTCCTCCCAGAGTGACTGAAGTCTCAGCAGAACCTCCAAAAACTCCGGAGAAGAAGGAAGAGAATGCTAACACAGCTAAAGACACTACTAGTCAACACAAGTCTCACTTATTTGACCTACACTGTAAAATCTGCACAGGTACATGATAGCACGAGGACAAAACAAAAGATTAGAGATGAACCTGTGTCTTTAATAAAACATCTCAGTCACTATTGTCACCATTGACCTCTGGCGTTATATTTTCTGAAGGTCGAATGGCGCCCCCTGTTGAGGAGGCACCAACCAAAGTGGTTAAAGTTGCAACTACAGTGGTTAGGAGGCAGTCTACCAAAACAGAGGAGACAAAGGGCACCACGCCGTCCGCAGTCGACGATGACCTGCACCTCACTGTCTTAGAGGAGAGCTTCCGAAATGCTCAGACAGGGTACGAAGGACGGTAAGCAGTTGTTCTAGACATTTTGTGTGGATCTGGATAAATCTTTCTTTCAGCGCTTAATTCATTTCTCCTTCATTGTCACAGGTCTGATCATGCAGCTGGAAGAGAGGAAGAAGCTACTTTCCTTTCCAACCTTAAGTCTCTGTGGCGAGGATTCATTCATATGCACGCTGTGGCAAAGTTGGTGACAAAAGCTTTTCCCGTCTCAGGTGTTTTGGACAACTTGACTGAGGTAAAGCTGACACATCAGACTGTACTTGGGTTTTAAACAGCTGTTGTAAACTATGGTTGACAATGAAAAGTGTTTCAGAACAGGGGGAAATTGAGGAAGATTGAAATCCTTGAAAATGCTTGAATTTTAATATTGTCTTTTCAAGGTTTGAAAAGTGCCTGAATTTCAGATGTGGTGCTTAAAAGTGCTTGAAACTGTATTTCATTCACCACAAATAACTATCTGACCGAATAGTTTTCTTATCAGATAGAGAAATAAAACGAGGCGCAAAGTCTAAAAGCAAAATTTCTCCGCCTGGGCTGCCTAGCACCTCTGCATGTCAGTCTGTTTCAATGTGTGACCCCTCCCCTGCCCCGGACAGTCAGGGATGAGTGCACTAACATGCCTGGAGATTTCCGTTTTAATGAGTGCTTGATGGAAACAATCATGGCGGGGTTTACACTATCGAGTCACATGATAGGTGAGTCCTAGTAAATAATTTTTGAGAATGTGTACATAACAGGTGCACATTTTAAAAACTATTCTTATTATTTTGCTAGCTATCAAACTTGCTGGAGAAATGACTGAAACGCACTGAGTGTGATGCAGTACGGCGGCGCTATTATAGCAGTTAGTTATGGCATGGTGATTTATGGAATATGCTGTGAGTAAGGAAAAGAATAGCCACTTTTTTGTGGTACCGAAGTTCCCTGGCTTTCATTCAAAATCTGTTAATTTTTATAAATTGTAAATGGCTTCAAGCTCACATTGAGCCACTGAGACAATAGACAAATTTAAGTGTTTTAATATATGAATATTTCATACTTTAAGGTTGTCTGTTTATTTAAGGGAGACATTTAAGGGACATTATAATTGTACCTAATATTATCACAGATGATAGACTAAATAAATAGATTTTAGGGCGTGGGTGCTTAACTGGTTAAAAAAAACAAACATATGTGTCCTATGTTTTGTGTCACATAGGAAAGAAGCATTAATATCTGATTAGAAGACTTATTAATTTGGCCTTCTTGTGTACTGTTATGGTGTTTGGTGCAATTTTCTTGCTTTGCGGGGTTGTTGTTGTTGTTTTTTCAAGTGGAGATTAATATCTCTAACAAGTTGATTTGTTAACATTTGCAAACCTTAATTTTTAAGAGAAATGTGTTTTTTGGGTTTGTACACTAGATGCATATTGCATCATTTCCTTTTTCAGTATTTGTCTGTGGTGAATTTTTTTATGTTTTAACAAAAGGGGAGCAAAGGACATTTAAGTCAACCTAAAATGATTTGTTTTAATTTTTACATGGCCTTACTGAGGTGATGCTAAGTGAAACATGCATTCTTTTTTCTTTTTTTTTGGTAATGTGCTGGAAAAGCTTGAAAATTGACCTTGAAAGTGCTTAAAAAGTGCTTGAATTTGACCCTGAAAAATGTGTATGAACCCTGAATATTAGTATTCTTTGACACAGTTGTTTAAGCAACAGCCAGGCAAGAGCCAGTTCTGATGGATGGCAGTGGGATAAAGATTGCTTTTAGCACAGATACAGGGCCAAAATGGCAGTCAGACATGAGACATGACATGAGATATTTATGTACTAAAAAAACAAAAACGACAACAACAAAAAAAACACAACACATTGCAGAAATGTGCTGACACTTGTTTAGGGCTGCCACAAACGATTATTTTGATAGTCGACTAGTCACCGATTATTTTTGCGATTAGTCGACTAATCAGATCATGCATCCATTGGACGTAAAATGTACACCTGAAAATATGTTAAACGTTTATTTTGTGACCCAGAAAGAATAATAATTGTAATATTAAAACTAACTAGCTGCCGCCATTGTTGACAACTGCGCTGGGCCGCGCTATGAATTCTGGAACACAGTTTCTTCTTCTTCGGGGTTTAACGGCAGCTGGCATCCTTGTACATGCAGTGCTGCCATCTTCTGTTTCAGTCCGTTATTACACTCTTAAATACTACTACTTATTCCTGCGTCTTTTGGGATCTTACAAAGCTTCAAACGACGCGTCGACTATTAAATTAGTCGTCGACGATTTTAATAGTCGACGTGATCGTGACTAGTCGACTAATCGTGGCAGCCCTACACTTGTTGTTGCAGAACAGTTTATTAGAAAACAGGAAATATAGACCACAGTCCAGCTGGAAGAACTAGAATTGTAACATTACTCCTACGTAACTACAGATTTGAGTGATCAAATACTGCCAACTACTTTGTATCTCTAACACTCCATAAGGTTTGC
The DNA here is from genome assembly GCF_001858045.2 of Oreochromis niloticus. Lineage (NCBI taxonomy): Eukaryota > Metazoa > Chordata > Actinopteri > Cichliformes > Cichlidae > Oreochromis > Oreochromis niloticus. The sequence continues at coordinate 20,141,168 of NC_031978.2, forward strand.
TCTTTTTATTTATTCATTTAAAAAATGTTTTTTCTCCAATAGGACCTTCCAGATAGCATACAGGTTGGTGGGAGGATAAGTCCTCAGACGGTGTGGGACTACTTGGAGAAAATTCGGGCAACTGGAACAAAAGTAAGTTTCTCTTGTTTTCCGAGATTTGATTATGATTAGACAGAAATAAATTGGCTTTAATTATTGATTGATTCATGAGTTACAGATTTTACTGACACATGCTTTTTTGTTTTATTAAAGGAAGTGTGCCTGATTCGCTTTTCCCCTGAGACAGAGGAAGATGAGATCTCTTATACTCTTTTGTATGCCTACTTCAGCAGTCGTAAGCGTTTTGGGGTGGTGTCCAATAACTTGAAACAAGTGAAGGACATGTACCTCATCCCTTTAGGTGCCATAGAAAAAGTTCCACATCAGCTTGTTCCCTTTGATGGGCCAGGTAACCAGAACACAATTATTTTTCTCTCATTAAATGTAAATTTTTTTTTTTTTTTAATGTTCAAACTTAATCTTTTAATTTCTCAGGTTTAGAAAACAACCGTGGAAACCTCCTCCTTGGACTTATTATTCGCCAGAGACCGAAAAGGGATTTTCTTACTGTGGATGTGAACGAATCTGCAAGGATTATTCCCGAAATAAAGCCCGCGCCCATTTCCACAAAAGAAACCAGGGCAAAAGAGGAGGATGAGAAATTTTTTCTCTCTTCCTTGACTAGTGCACTTCAAAAGGAGAAGGAAAAACCACTTAACACTACTGAAGATGTCGAGGAGCCTATTGCACAGTCTTTTGAAGAAACATCTGCACCAGAGGAGACCAACAATCAGGAGCCCCAGAAACCCCTTCGCTTTCTTCCAGGTGTGCTAGTAGGCTGGGGTGGAGAATTACCACCTCTGCCTGATGTTGGGTTCAAACCCTCAAGTACAGCACAGGATCCCCTGAAGACTCAGCCTGCTCCAAAACCAGAGACATCAGTTGGGAGCTCAAAAAGTCCAACAGCTGGTGCCCCACGAGAGCGCTTTGTCATCAAGAAGAAAGAAGCTAAACCTGCTAAAACTGAACCGGAGCTATCGAGCCCATCTGATACATCAGCTGCTACCAACTCGCTGGAAAAGAAAACTGCAGTAGGGAGCCAGGGTACATCTGTCTCACTCAAAGATAAGCCTCCAGATGTATCGACTGAAGACTTCCTGGCAGGCCTGTCAGCAGCTCCAAGCGGGACTGAAACTAGCAGTGCTACGTCGGCAAACAAAGGCGACACTGGCCTTTTGTCTGAAAGTGAAAAAGAAACAACTGAAGGGAATTCTTTGCCGCAGCCAAAATCCCAGTCTGCTGCAGATCACGCAAGTAGCTCAAAACCTCCTTTAAGTGGAATATTGAAAAAATCTTCAGCATATTCCACTGTGAATGAAGATAAGACAATGGTGCCACAAAAGGATAAAGCCAGCCTCCCAGATCCTTCCAGCCCTAAACCTGTTCCTGTGTTGAGCAGCACTAGGAATGATCTAATCGTCCCATTTCACCAAGGATATTTACAGCTCTCTCAGGCCAAGCACAAAGCTGAAGAACAAAGTCAAACAGCCGTTCAGTTGTTTCCTTGTAAAAAGAATGAGCCTGGCGTAGCGCAGGCTGGTGATGTAGTGACTCAGACAGTGAATCCTCCTACGGTCCAAGGAACTCAAGCAGAGTGTCAAACAGGAGCCTCTCAGTCCCAGTGTAACCCAGCAATGGCACCAGCTCTCCCAGTAAACAACAGCACAAGACCTTCCCCTTTGCAGCAGCAACAGCCTCAGGAATCTGGCAGCTATGATTCTCCATCTGCCCCTACTTCTAATACTTTACCCACCCCTCATATCCAGAACCAGAACCATAGCATGCAGTGGGCTCAAGACAGCACTTCACAGGCTCTTACTCTGACTGGACCTCAGTCAGAGTACCCCGAGAGTTGCTCTGAACCATCTGGCCAACCCTCATCCGTGGACAAAGATTATAAGCGTCTAGAGGAGCGATACAGTGACCCGTGGGAGAGGCCGCGGCACACAGAAGACAAAGACCACGGGAGGCATGGCTACCACAGGGACTCCTATCACGGTAAAAAGAGCAGGCACCACGAGCGGGAGAAAAAGCACGATCGCAGCTATGATGATAAGTACAGGGAGAGGGGCAGGCACCACGGACATTCGGATGACCGCTATGGTGAGAAGAGGAAAGAGAGGCATCACAGCGACGACTACAGCAGCCGTCACAAGGACAGGCACAGACATAGACGGGACTCTGATTACGAGAATGGGCGGAGAAGTTCAAAAGATAGTTACTCATAATTTTGTTCAGAGAGCGTTTGGGGCTCTCGGGACTGTTCGGTTGTTGTTGGTCTCACAGCTGGTACAAACCACTTTGGTTGGTGCTGGTGGAGTTGTTGTTTTACGCACCAGTCTGCATCTGTATGCCGTGTCTTTCACTAAAGTTACGTTTTATGTTACTCAGCGTACAAGCCAAAATAATATAATTTCAATGGAATTGTGATATTATGGATCAGTTCAGTTAAGACCAAGAAAAAAAAGTCAATATTGGAACATTTTTAACTTTTAAACTTTTTATTGTAAATATGTTGTTCATATTGAGCTGCTGTACTGATTGGTTTCAGTCTCAAAGCAACATAACAACAAACAAGTGGACCACTTGGATAATTTGTGCTGAGTTCATTTGGCCTGAATGTAATAGAAGGTATTTAACTAAAAACAGCAGCTTGTTTTTTTTTTAACATTTCTTTTAAATTGCTTAAATATTTTATAAACCTGCTTTCTATTGAGAAAGTATGTACATGTTGGCTTGTAATATACATTAGAGATGAAGTGTGCCTTTGCACTGTGTTATTGTACAGTTCGTAATAAAGCTGATCCTTTTTTTATTGTTAATTATTTAAAGAAATTCTTTGTCTAAAAAATGTATTAAAACCAACTAGGTCAGAGTTGTTAAACATGAGGCCTGGGGGGGAGAATCGGCCCAGCAAAGACTCCGATCTGGCCCACTGGATGATTGGGAAAAGTGAAGGAGGGCATGCGTTTTTGAGTAAAGTGTATTTTTATAGTTTTACAGCTTTTCCTATTGATAAAGACCTCCCCCATGGCCATTCTTGTTAAAGGAACGAAGTAATAAAGAAACAAATGATAGAAAAGTCCCTGTTTTTCACCAATCTATAGAAATTTTGGTAAAAGAATATTTTCTGTGAATTAACAAAAACAATGAGCTACCAGAACAATTTTCCGAATTTTCATGTTTATCATATAGAAAAAGTGAGAAATGCTGTTGAAATTGTACTTGTTTTTACACTAAGATATCTCAGGGGTTTAATGTGTAATTAAACAACTTTACACTGGCAGAAAGGAGAGATTCACTCATCCTGTCCCTTCAAATTCAAAGTGGTCTGTATGTAGTGGAACTAGATGGTTAGCATTGCGACCTTGCAGTAAGAAGGTCCTTGGTTTGAATCCATCATCTTGACCGGGAACCCCAGTGTAGAGTTTGCATGTTCTCCCATTGTGTGAGTGGGTTCTCTCTGGGTACTTCGGCTTCCTCCCACAGTCCAAAGACATGCAGTTTGCAGGGTTAGGTGCATCGATGTTTCTAAATTACCCATAGGTGTGATGTAACTGAATGATTTTCCCTTTTGTTAGCTCTTGATAAGGATAAGAAAATGGATTAACAGATGGGTAGATGGGTGTCATGTTAAGTTTTACCTTTTGTTTGGAAAGTGATGTAAATCAGAAAAGTCAGCCAAGGAATCAGAAAATTTAATTTGTCCTTTAACACTTTAAATGTATATATTTCATCAAACTGAGTTTTAAGTGCAACTCAGAACTGGTATGTACAGTGTTGAAGAAACAAGTAGTACAATTCAATTGCTTTAAAAAACAGGACTTTATGCAGTCCTGTGAAAAACTAAGTGCACCCCACGATTGAGTACTTGGAGAACCACCGTTAGCGGCAATTACTTCAAGTAATGTCTTGAAGTAACTTTAAATAACTACTCTGTATGACTATCAGTATCTCACGTTGTTGTGAAAGAATTATGGCCCACCCTTTACAGCATTCCTGCATTTCATTGAGTTTTGAGGGTAATTGTTTTTGCACAGCTCTTAAGTTTCCACCACAACATTTCAGTCAGGTTGAGGTGATTGATTCTGTTGTAGATTTGCTGCTGTACTTGGGATCATTGTCCTGTTGCATGACACAATTTTGGACAATCTTTAGATGTCAGACAGACTGCCTCCCATTTGACTCTAGAATAGTTAAATGTACAGAGGAGTTCACGAACGACTCTGATTAGATGTCCAAGTCCCAATCGTCACCCCTCCACCACTGTGCTTGACAGTTGGTTGGAGTCATCTGTGTTGATATGCTGTTTGGTTTTCAGCAAATGTGCTACTGTGCATTACAGCCAAAAATCTCCACCTTGGTCTGTATAAAGAACATGAAGACGGTAAGAGTGCACTTGGATTTTCACATGACTGTAAATACTACAAAACACAGTATCAGCTACCTTAAAAAGTACATTTCCTACTGTTGTAAAGACCAGAACTTGCAGTTTCACTATTACTCGTTTCCATCAAAGATATTAAAACCTTCACTTTTTTTAAGAAACAGCTCTTGCTTGGTATCTCCAAACAAACAGACATTTCTAAGATTCCCCGCAAAGCCATTTGAAAACATTCCCAAGGTCACAACTGATATGTTTCTGTACAGTTCAAACCCTCCAAAGTAAAACTGCCCCCCGTAGTTTAAGGCTACATATCGCTCAAATGGATCTACATTTCCAGAGAGGATCTCCTGGCTGTTCAGTGACACTTGAATAACGGTGCTATTTAGAGATATAGAGACATTGTGCCATTTGTTACAGCAGAGAGTGAGATTTCTGAAAATCAATGGGAGGGAAAGTCTTTCTCCAAGACTGACTGTTATTTTAAGATGGCCCCCTTCAAGTCCAACTGCAAGGTAGTCATCATCTTCGTGTTCAGCCTTTCCCATCCACATGATCAGACTGTCATTGGAGACTGTGAGAAAGCTGAAAGAAACCTGTGTGTATTTTAAGTTTCTTGTGTTGTATTTAGAGTCCCAGTATTTAACAAAAGAGTTTCCAACAAACTTCAGAGTGTCTGTGGACATTTCCTTGTCACAGTACCTCCCGCTCCACCCTAAGGGGCAATTGCAGTGATATGAGGTGACACTAGATGCCACACATAAGGAACCATGTTTGCAGAGGTTGTTTACACAGCTCACAGACTGGTTACACACATAACCGGTCCATAATGGCGGACATACACAAGTGAACGAGTCACTACTTGTTGCCCTGCAGTGACCTCCATTTTGGCACACCTTGTACCCACAGGCTGTCCCATCCCAGTCACCTATGTTGGCCCCACTTAAAGCTCCCCTCTCTGTTAACTCAAACTCTCGATCATTGAGTGTAAACTCTCGGAGGCCACCAGTGAAGCTCACAGGATCCCCTTCAGTTGCATCCGTGGAGACAAAGCTCAGAGTCGACACGCCTCCGACGAAGACGTCAGTAGCAACATCAAGCGTGGCCATGCCTTCGGTCACATTTTCTCTAACTTCCTTTTTATCCAGACTGAGGAAGCCTCGGTTACCAGTTCGGCCAGCCTTAACCGTGTGCCAGGTCCTGCCGCTTAAGTCCACTTGTTCAGAGGACTGCAGGATGTGGGTGCCGTCCCCAAGATTGTACCGCAGCTGGACAAACCCGGATGCCAGTGAGAGGCAGAAGAAGTCTCCTGTGGAAAAAACAATTTATGAGTAACTTGTTTGGAAAAAGTAATTTCTACTACTTTTACCGGGGTAAAGATTAGTATTAATATTAGATGTTCACAGTACTGTCTTTTAACTAAGGGCATTATTATTGATTTTTTAAAAACTAAACATTAGACACAGATGCAGTTAGGCCCACAATTTTTTGACCAGTAACTTTTTAAAATTTAATCTTTGTAGTATTTTTTTCTCTACACCACAGTGTATTCTAAATTGAAATATAAAGGTTCAGCTTTAATTCAAAGGTGTCCTCTATTTTCAGAATTTCAGTTTTATTTTTAATAGTAATTGGACAAAATTATTGTTCTGTGACAAATACATAAAAGATCTGGAGACGATTCAAAATTTTGAAACTTTATTTGGTGGCTTTTCTTTGGAACTGAACAGAAGATCCCAAGAGATGTTAATGGAAGGAGAGGGAAAAATAAACCCACCAGAGAAACAGCAAAAACTTCAAATCAAATCTCACCAATTTTGGTGTATTATTATTATATTACTACAAGAGCAAATGCACTAAAGTGAATGGTTGAGAAAAATACCTTCACAATATTGAACCAAGTCGAGAACACTCCTGAGAAAGCAGGCTTAAAATGATCAAGATCTGCAATCAAGAGACGCCTTCACGATTCGAAATGCAGAGAATTTAGAACAAAGTGCAAAAACCAGTGAAAGCCAGAACTGGAAAGCCAGATAAGACATCTACAAGAGCCTGCAAGGCCCGCAAAAAATTCTTTGGGCAGATGAAACCAAGATTAACTTGTACCAACATGATGGGCAACAGAAAACCATGGAGAGGAAAAGGCGCACCTCATGATCCGACGCACACCACATTATCTGTCAAACACGACGGAGACAATTTTATGGCATGGGCACGTATGGCTGCAGGCGTCACTAGTGTTTATTAATGATGTGACTGCTGATAGAAGTAGCGGGATGAATTCTGGAGTGCACAAGGCTATGCTCTCTGCTCAGATTCAGTCAGATGCTGGAAACTGATCTGCTTCACAAATGGATAATGAGCCAAATCACACAGCAAAAGCAACCCAAGAGTTTCTGAAGCCAAAGAAATGGAATATTCTTCACCTGATCTCTGTCCAATAAAGCATGCTTTTTTAGTTACAACCCACAGACATATTCACCTGTGAGAGGGCCTTGAAGTATTGAGACACAAAGAGAATGTATCCTTTATTTTTTATATACAGTTAGGTCTATAGGTTGTTTTTTTTTTCTAATTTCATCATTGCACAGCACCACAGGTGATTTTAAATCATTGACAATGTTATTGAAGCCTTCACTTTTGTCTGCAGTAAGTGGTTGAACTAAAGACATATTTATTTTATTCTCTCCCAACTTGTCAGCGCAGTATGGATTGATTTCCATAAATAAACTCATTGATGAATTAAAAAATACAATTTATCTCATGATTAATAACTCCAATATTTAGATAAAAAGTTTCACTTTGACCAAAGTTGGTCTTGTTCCATCAGTTTGTTGTCAATGATATGACACTCTCAACAGAATACTGATATACACAGTTGACAACGAGAGAATTTGATGTAATAATTTAAGAAATACTTGTTACCAAAGCAGAATGTTCTACATGTTTAAGGTCAGGCTTAAAGAAAACAAATAAGAGCATGTAATAAGTATATTTAACACTGAAATTATATTCAACATATTTAAATTTAAATCCTAATTTTATTGGTCATGAACTAATAGCTACACATAGCAATTGGTATGTGTAATATGTGCTGTGGAGGCAGGGCATAGAGGGGTAAAAGAGCAAATGGCCTAATATGTTGCAGCAATCATATTAATTAACACATTGTTAATTAAAGCAAAGCTTCCCTAAATATTAATTGTCCTCACCAGCTCTGGCACTGAGATGTTGTGCAATGTAGACGAGGATGCCATCAGGTGATAAAGGCTGGAACTGCACTTGCAAATCAGTCCTGTGTCTTATACTCGTAGGTGGGAATGACATCCACGAGGAGAGGTTAGCACTGAAGAATGGATCACTGATGGTCACAGCTGAACAGAAAAAAAAACAATTTAGCTGTGAAAGAATTAAATAGCAAAGGCCTTATTTAAAAATATGAATAATAATAAAAATATAACAGATGCAGGTAAGGGTCACAGCTTCAGTGAGGCAACCTTTCTCACAGTAGAGCCCTGCTGTTCCGAGGGGGCACTGACAGGTATATCCGTTTGGCAGAGGGATGCAGGTGGAGCCGTGGGCGCACAAAGGAGGGGGGCTGTGCTCGACATCACACACAGACACGGTCTCAGAACAGAGCGCTCCCTTCCATCCAAATGGGCACTGGCAACTGCAGACGGGCACAGTCAAACACTGTGTTAAAGCTTGTAAACACTGTTGTCTCCTTCTGCAGCATTCACACAGCGAAACCGGTTTTCTGTTTGTTACTGAAGCATAGTCACAATGCATATGGAAATATACATAAAGCACAGCGTTGTTTACTGTATTGTGCTCATTAATAACACCTACATGCGTTATTCATGAGGGGACTCATTAGAAGCAATTGGAAAATGAGCCCACGTAGAGTTTAATTTGCACTTACTACACAGATGAGCCGGAATCCACGCACGTCCCACCGTTCCTGCACTTAACATGAACGCAAGGGGTGACGCCACACTGACCCACGCTGCGCCCAAAGGCTGGATGACCCGCAGGTTGTCCCAGCGCTTGGAACTTTCGGTCTCTCCTTGTGCGAAAGTGCACATCGAAAATGCAACCTTTGAAAAGAACAAACGCATCGTGAGATAACCTGCGCACAAGTCGGAGGTGCATTTCATTTCATCTTCAGTTTCCTTCTCCGGTCTTTCCCTAATAGGAAATTATAAGATGAAACGCAACACGCTTTACTGTCTTTGTAAGGAGATCAAAAGGTATGCATACTAAAATCTGCCCAACGCAAACGAAAACACGTCTGACAATGCGTGCACGTTTTGAAATGAGCTTCTTTGATGGGTGTTTATTTCATCATGTGAAGGTTTCACACTGGGAGACGTACACTTAAACCCACAAAACTTTATTAGATGTTAACTCTCAGATTGCAGTTTGTCTAGTTCGCATCCAAGATGCCCGAGTTGGAATGACTCGAGTCCAATGTTTTCCCCCCATGAAATCATGCCATCACGCCTCTTCCTCATCATATTTGCTTATTGGTTTCATAATTCAATTTTATCAAGACAATATTTGCTTTGGCCTGCACCTGCAAAGCACAAGGCCTTCTATAAATATAAGGCCTGAACACAACCCTCGTAGTCATCTGCACATGCAGACTCCCTTCTCTCTGCTGCATTAGTCACTGGCATAAACAGGATGCAGGGGAAATGTCATGTTCATTCATGAATATTCATGGCATGATGCTGTCTGCTTGGCAGACTCGAGTGATGGTTGTGGTGCCGCAAACACAGACCATCAAAAAGCGAAGCAGATTCATAAGGAAGATTAGGCGAGATAATTATTTTTGTTTCAGCTGTGAGCGCATCGCTTCTTGTAAAAGAACCTCGAAAGCTGAGGTCTGAAGTCGAGCGAGCCCAAAGTGCTTTTTTCGGGAAACATTTGATTTACAAAACCGGAAAATGATTTTAAAATAACATTTTCTAATGTCCCTGATCTTTGCAAGTCCAAAAATGAAAGTTAATTAAGCTCAAAATCTTTTAGGAAATCTAATAAAAAACATTTCAGCATCAAAGCAGTATGAAATCAGAGAGTTTTCAAACGCCAGGCTCGATAAACATCCCCATTTCTGTATATTTGATCAACAGCTTAAATTGACTACCTGATTTTTTTACTTTTTTTTTTTTTTTTTTTACCCACACAGCCTCTTCTTCCTTCTTTCCACAGGGGAGTGTGGATCTTTTGATAACTGGGAGTGAAGTGCATTATCAGTGTGTTCACTGCCAGCCATCATGATTAGGGCTCGATGAAGGTCACACAGATCTGATTAGGCTCTCATGAGTTCTCATTACATCCTGAGTAGAAAGGTTATGGTTCCACCAGTGTTGCCTGTCTCCGGTAGTGCTTACCATTACAGGGAACTGTGATAGCCTAATACCGCATGGGCAAACTGATGCTTTATCACAGCTGATTTGAGTTTTGAAGGCTTATTTGCCGAGCAGAAAAATGAATCAGATGATGATGAATAGGCAAACACACAAAATCGCTCAAGTCCTTAAAAATAAAAAGCTTTTGTTCACCCCAAATGGATCTGCCATGACATTTTATAATAACAAGGTTCACTGCTGTAGTGCGGAGACTGCCGAATATGGTCGTGATGATATTCATAGCTGTTGTCATCATTATGGTCATGGCAATTTTGCGTCACAGCTCTGCACATTAGCAGGCAATATGAATGCTCTCCAAAAAGCATTCCTACATGAGGTCACCTGAGAGAAAGCATAAATGATGTTGATGATGACAAAGATTATTTGGATAGCACCCTTGTTCAAGTGACTTATCAGCAGAGGAATGGATTTACACACAACACACTGTATTGGGTGCAAAGCAATTACAGGGTGCAGATACAATCAACCTCAAAGCTTTGTTCCGGCCTCATACACAGTCTGAGCCTGTAACTCCCTTTTCATTACACACCTTCCCCTCTGCTTACAAAAAGACAGAGATCCTGGGAGAAACTCCAAGCCCCAGTGCTCTTATTCCAGATAGCAACGCTGCGTTCTAATAAAGCCGTAGCAGTCTTACCCTGAAAGCCATGACGGAACCTGGAGCCAAGTGGCAGTAGTTCAGGGGTGTACTCATTATATCCACCTACAAAGAGCTGGTTGAAAACATTGAGGCCCACCAGAGGTCCCGGAGACAATCCTGTCCTGTTACGTTGGCCGTCAACCTGAAACACACGTAGTACAAATGTCAATATTCATGATGGCTCACTGTCAGTGAGGAAGCACACTTTCTATAATAATCTGCCAACTTTGCAAAAAAAATCTGTGACCTGGGATTCAAAAAAACTGACTTATTCAGCATATGTCTACTTATTAGGCACAGCAGCTACTATACATCCCTGAAACCGCCTCCTTTGAGGCAAGTCGCCAGAGATCTCAGCCCTCGCCGTCTCGATAGTATCTATCCTGCAGCTTGCGGATTTTCCCACCGCATTCAGATAGGTGCAAAAAAATATATACAAATCACTCTTACCCTGATCATTGGACTAAAATGATCTGTTGGTACAAAAAAACCTGATTTTTTTTGAGTCTGTATGACAACATTTATCAGCCCTCACAATGACAACAAGGCAAGATAAAACTTAAGTTTTTATGTGAATACGTGCACAGTAAAAACAGGGCTCACTGAGTGGTTTATCACAGTTACTGTAAATCCCTTCTTCCAGTAAGTCTCCATTAGTCTATTCTACATTCAATCCCTCAGTCAATCTTTGCATCCACTTTTAATACTCTTATTAAAAGTTATCTATTCAGATGTTAGAGAAACCTAATGTGTACAAACGGCAGATAAAGATAAGTCTGATCTACAAAATTAAAAATGAATGAAACAGAATTGACTTTAGCAGAGTCCCATTAAGCAATTTAATTTTCGAATTTTTTAATTGGAATGATCAAAAGACCGAATGAAGTAATCAGTATTTCAAAAGAAAAATCTTTAGAACTTTGTGTATCTTGGTGTTGTTTTGATTCTTTAAATATCTTGTGAGCTCCTCAAACTTACCTTGGGACTAAACCTAAATCCTAAATGATCAGGTACCTCTGGGCTGGGATGCTCTATTTTACTGAAATGGTTACATGATTTAATTTAAATGTCTCTATACAGTAAGCACACTAAATATGTACAGTTACCAAAAGGGACACAGCAATCTTCAAATCACCTTCAGCCATCCTGTTTTCTTAGACCTTCCAAACGTGACGGTGTGGATGTTGATCTGATGGTTCAGTCGATCACTAACGATGGTTGCTATCCCCGATCCGAGGTTGAATCTATGTACAAGTCTTCCACTTTTTAATCCTAAAGCAAGGAAGTCGTCCCCATCATTGCCTACAAAATATGAAGAACACAGTACACTCAAAATACACAGGCAAAAAAAGGTGTTCCACTTTCATTAATACATTTACATACTTTGACTAAACACAATGGTTTTCCTAAATGGATAATTTTATCTTAATAGAGCGAGAAATCAAGAACAGCGATTCCATGACCTCCAAACAAAAGAGTCCAGCTGCTGTGGAGTCATAAAGTAGTTTTCTGTTGAGGTGGGACGATGTACAAAGGCTTTGTTGTCTGTGAAGCTCATTCAGTACAACTTGTGAGTGATGAGCTGTTCTTTGTGTGAGACCTATAATGGATTAGCTGAATGTTTGAGTTGTATGATAAGGAGGATGTTGCAGAAAGTTAGCCAATCAATCTCTGATAGATCTATATTCAAGTCTGATGTCTGGAAAGTAATTTTGGGAGTCAAAATGAACACAGTTTCAGTAAACATAAAAGGATGAAGTTGTGGAAGTCTTGAATATAATTTTTTTTAATGGTCTCATTCCACTGTTTGTCCTGGCGATTAGATTTATAGGGTAAGTTAAATGTTTGTCTAAGAAGGTCTCGGTTCATGAGAGAGCTGCAAATAAAAAGGTGCCCCGGGCTTTTTTACGTCTCTCAATGCAGCGAAGTTCCTCATTGATTTTAAACATAAGGTTATGCCAGATAGTTGCACGAGAAGACGGAGATAGTCTGAGGTCAAGTGTGTCGTTTTTGCTTTCCACCAGGCGGTGAGGATGATATTTATGGTGAGAAATTTAAAGTAGCTGTGGGTCTTAACTGATTTATCTATGAATAAAATATGCCGAATGAGGAGATTCTTAAAAAGAGTATTTTCAATATGAAGTCCGGCAGAACTGGAGTAGTTTCTCCAGTGTTGACTATAATGAACAACAGGCCCAGCGGTGCAATAATAGGGATCATTGCAAACGTTATATTTTCAGGAAAATTAAAATTTTGATGTTGGAAATGATATAAAAGACAGCTGAGTTTAATCAAGCCAACCAGGTCTTGTTTAATGATATTTAGTAGTGAGTTTGAAAATATAAACTGAGCTTGTTGAAACTTGGATTTTGAGATTTTTAATGGACTCAGTTGTGTGAAAGAAGCACGGCCAAAGCTGTTAATCAGATAGTGGATTGACAAAGGATGATAAATTTGTTATATCCAATAATGCTTTCATCTTTCATTCTGTTTAATGGCTCAGGGAAGCAGTTCTACAAAAAATACTAGTGATAATGAGCAAACTTATCTAATACTACTCCTTATGTAAAATGATCTAGATGGCCATTTGTTGGTGGTTACAGATGCAAATGGTGCATCCATAAGATATGAAAAAGGATGGCCTGGCTTTTCAAATACTCTCATTTGACATTTTGTTAAAATTTCATATGCCAAATCAATTAATCAACACAACTTAGGTCGACTTAAATTTTGGCATGGTCTCTCAGAAAATTTAGGGACACAAGAAGTAGCTGTTTGAGTTTTTGACAAGTGGGGAAATGTTTGGAGACATATGCGTATAAATTTACTTCTAAGTGCCTCGTGACAAACAAAGTGCTCAAGCTGCGGACATGAAACCTGCTGCCGGTTCTGGAGAAGAAGTAAGAAGGGCAGGAGAAGATGATGGTCTTTGATGGCTACACAGTTTTACTGCTTGGCCTCAAAAATATATTGCACCTTTGAATTTGTAACATTTCAAGAATGCTCTTCAGTTGTTTGAGTCTTTCATCATTCATATTACTCTTATTTTTTGTGCCTCCACCTTGATGGCTCTTAAAAGAAACAAGTGCGCAAGACCCATGATCTAGTGTTTCTATTTCATTATTATCATTATTTTTTTATTATTATTTTAATGAAATATGCTGAGAACAAAGGCATAGCAAGTATCTGCTTTCAAATCTGGCCCCACAGAAAGGAGACCCTGCTGACCCCAACACAGTGCACATTTACACCTAATAGTCCATCTAATTTAATTAGCTGTTTAATTCTTTTAAGAAGCTCGGTTCATGTGTTGATTTTATCCGAGGAATGCTCACATGCTTCTTTTGAAAGTAAAAAACAATAAGCGTTTAGCTGGAAATCAACAAAGTGTTGAACTCATTAATTCCTGAAAATCTCATAAGAAAGAAAAATCCTTAGGGAACGGAGGATCTCAAAGACTTGTGGAACTCCATTAGACAGCCATTATCATACACAGCAGGTGACACTAAATTGCACTAGTGTTTCTTTCAAAATCCTCAAATCAGTTTGGAAACTAAAACCAACAAAGCAAACTTCTCAAATTATTGTTTCACTGGAGCTTATAGAGAATTTAAACTGCTATCCAAGTGTCAGGATTTTGCTCACCTTGTCCTTTACGTCCAGCAAACAGCATAAGGTTGTCTTTGACAGCAGAGGAACTGTCCGCAAGCGTAAAATTCAGCTTGAATTCGTAGAAGAAACTGAGGCTCGGGATGGAGGAATAAGCCACGAAGGAGGTGTAACCAAACTCATCACTTCCACTGAATCTGGGACGAGTGATATTGACGGCTGCAAAGCAAACACATTCAGAACACGCTTGAAAGCTCACATTTGTACTGTATATGCTTATGGATTAGCTGCTACAGGCTCTGCGGTGCATGTGTGTTCATTTTGTTCAAAGTAAGAGGTCTGATTCATCATTCACCTCAGAGCCTACCAAAAGATGGCACTATTGCCACACAATACAGACCAAGAGTTGGTGAAACGTTTCCTCATCCGATGCTCTAGCATGATGACCTGTTTTCAAATACTACCACCTTTTCTCATCCTATTCTGTTTTCATTAGTAGCTGTTTAGGAAGGATTCTGCCGAGCAAGCTTAGCATCGTACCCTTTGTTCACAAGGGTATCGCAATAACCCCAACGATATTCAATTACAATCTCAAGTTTACTTATTCTGAACGCATCGTTGATTCAGTAATGATCCTGCTTGTACTCCATTTCAGCATACCCATCCACTTGATTTTACACAGGGGACTCAATGTGAATTTGCCCATGCTTATCGAAAACTACATGCATCTACGTTGTTGTTGTTGCAGTGTGGATTCAAACACAAAACTGCTCTTCTTCACTCAAACACCTTGCATATTCTTCTTCAGCCCCAGGCGATGGCTTAGAGGGCTTCAGAGCACCCCTCCGCGACTGCCCTCAGCTCTGTTTGGCTGCTAAATTATTAATAAACCCGCAAATGCTTCTGTTATCATCTCCAGTCTGCTAGAGCTGGTTGTGTTTGTCTATTGCTTCATGTAGTGTAGTGGCCACCATGTTATAGAGCCAACACCTATTTTTAAACCGTGCTGTTTTTGATTTGATATTAAACATGATGCTATAATAACAACTAAGCTCTCTCTTTTTCTTTCCACATCGACACCCTTAAAATATATTTTTTTAAATGAAATGCTGTGTTTCTATACAAAATAGTTTATCCCTGTAAATACATAATTTGACCAAAATTCATCATGAAAATGTATTTCCATACTTACTTTGACTGACTTAACATTTGTGCCATTGCTTTTGAAAATTCTTCTTTGTGTAAGTGGTGGATATTTCATGCTGTTGTATATCTTTAATTAAACAGCTCCTTTTTAATTACTGAGCATCTTATCTTTTGACACTAAAAGTTCTTTACTGTATAGATCTAATGCACCAAAGTTTCTTTCATTTTGCATATGTTGTTAATTTTGTGCCATCCAAATGACATAAAACGGGGCTAATTTAAAGACCGCCACATATTTGATATGTTGTGAAGGTGGCTGAACAATCATTTCCTCTCGGTTATCTTTGGGAGTACTAAAAAGATCACGAAGACCTCAAAGTGATTCATGAGTTTTAGGAGTTTAACCGATTACTGTTGCAGTAAATAGTCCTTTATATTTCTTTGTCTTTTTCTTCGTATTTTGCACGCTGCCAGACATTCTCGTTTTTAAAGTGGTCTTGAGCAATAGTTTTTCTTTGGGCATCGGCTGCTTTTTCACTAATTTTCAGTCATGTTTGTTAAGCAACTTAACATGGAGCTGTGAATTATTCATGTATAAAAAATGCATTTAACTCATTGGATGATACATTGTTGTTTCTACACATAACAGATAGTTATCACAGAACCAACTTTAAAATGTATCGTTAGGCACCTTGTTACCTGCAGACTGTCGCAAACACAGAGTCTGTGAGGCATAAAATAGTATTTATTACCCCAACAAGTCATTTTCAAAGAGCTATTAGATGGAAATTTGATATATCTTCACATGGTGGTGGTGTGGTACAACAGTGAGTGTCTACAGCCATCTGTAAAAACACGGTGGAGGCTCTATCGTGGGCTGTATTTCAGCCAGTGGGGTTGATGGAATTATGAATGTTGAAAAGTATTGTCAGATTAATGTTGAGATCCAGAGCCTAGATCTCAGCATTATTAAAGCAGTGTGCAATCATTTTAAATGAGATGGAACAAAAGGCATCCAACACCTAGAGAAGAGCTCTGACTGTTCTTCAAGAAGCCCGGAGGATTATTCCTGAAGACTACTTAAAAAATGACAAGAAAGCTTCTCTAAGAGAGCTCAGGTTGTGTTAGAATAACAGTGGATGTAACTTCCCATTTTCATAGCAAAATATAAAGAAATAAGAGGTGGCTCTTAGAGACCTTTGCACATTACTGTACATCTTGTGTTTTCCTGTTACTCCTTAATTTCACTAAGCAGTTACTACTACATTAATAGTATATTGGCATACAGTTCCCATTTATAGTTTCCTTTAGCTAACTCTTGTAAATACTGTTGAGTGGAACTGGTGGTTATGGAACATATTATTAACAAAGAAGCTTATGGACTGCCTCCACGAAGTGCATCCATCTGTGGATTATAACACCACATCCTGTCAAATAATATTACATAGCATTTCAACTTTGCTGTGTGTTTGTGTAATACTGTGCACAGGAGCTGCAGAGGAAAAACAGAGTGATGTGCAGCTCTGGATCGTGAAATGAATTCAGACATAAAACTGCATGTATACAGTATCAGCTGAAAAAAATATTAATAAATAAATGCTGGGCAAACAACACTTTCTCAGTTTCTATATAATGAAAGAAAAACTTACACCGCTGCTAAACTAAATTGCTAATCGACAATAATGTTGCACATTGTTCAAACAGAGAAAGAGTGAAGCTCTTTAAAATTGATTATATGAAATGCAAATAAGACATTAAAATAACTCATGAAGGTTAAATAAAGTTGCTGAACTCTGCTACCTGTAAAGTCTTAGAACTTCTTGAATTTATTTGGCCTTATTCGATTCATTAAGACTTGCAGGTGAAGAATTTATAATTGTCAGCTGATGACTTCTAGAGCTGATAAATTCCGACTCTTCAAACCTTGTGGTAGCACTCAAAAACCATGAGCTCCTCTAAGCAAGTACTGAGATCTGAAAATGAAGCTAATTGATGCCTACAAAGGAGGGAAAGGCTATAAAAAGATATCACAGCGCTTCAAGCTTGCAATTTCCACTCTATGAAATGTCATTAAGAAATGGCAGAGGATGGAAGATGTGGAAGTCAAGACAAAATCTGGAAGAGCAAGAAAACTTTCTGATAAAGCTGTGCAATCTGCCATGCTGAAAGACAAAGCAGATCCACGGGATGGGTTAGCTGATGGCATGCAGTGTGTTGATAAACAGGGTATACATGAAACAACCTGTGACACCATCCCAAAAAGTATTCAACTAAGGTTTGCTGGAAACTGTCAAAAGCTAAAGTTAAAACTGAGCTCTTAAAACCATATAATACCAACAGTATTGCATGGTTGAAGAAAATTGAACCCAATTTGACAAGGCGTTGCACTTGAGATCCACTTTAGCATGATGGTGGAAATACACTGCTTTAGGGTTGTGTGGCACCCAAATTTTAAATGGACAGAAAAAAATGAATTTCAAGTATTGCATGAATGAAAAAACCCCCCCAAAAAACACAACTTAAGCAAAAAAAAAAAAACCCCACAAAAAACTCACAACAGGATAATGATCCCCAAAAAAGCTCAAAATCCAAGCTGAAATTGGACTAAATCTTATTGAAAGCTCCATGACCTGCACACGCCCTGAACATCTGTGTTCAGGGCTGCGTGTGCAAAAAAACCCAGGAAGTGTCCGTGAACTAGAAGTGAACTTCCAGAAAGAGTCAAGAAGACGAAAGTAACATTAAAATTTCATGAAATCATTCCCCCCCCCCCCCCCCCCCCTTTTTTTGGCAGAGTTCAAATATAACAAAATATGTCATTTCACCACTTTGACACATAAAATTAAACCGATGAAACAGCATTTAGCTGTATAATAACCAGACCAGACTAGTCTAAGACACACACTATAACTAAGTGTGGAGTAAAATATATAAATCCGTATCTGTAAGAACATGTACTATTATTGACAGTATCGTATACTGAAAATGCCGTACATTGTTTTCCATGTTTTATTTCTATCAATTCCAATCATGAATCTTTAACAGGAGGTATTCCAACTTGTGTACAAAGGTAGATCATTAATATTTCTGAGTGAAGGCATCTTCAATACGCATGAATGTTTCATGAACTTGATTCTGGAGGCATTCCAGCTTTGCTTCCTAGTCTTGCCTTTCCTCCATTTCCTGGTTGTGCAGGCCACCTGATGGGAACTGAACCAAAGAACTGAAAATATGATATTAAGAAAAAAATACAAAACATATTGTTACTGTTTCATCTGTCCTAGTAGACACAATAGAAGGAAAAAATAAATAAAAGACAGCCTTGCTGCCGTGCTATCACGGCTGGTATTTTGCTAAGGGCACCACATTAGGATACATGCTCCAAAGTAGCAAGTATTAAAAAAAAAAAGTCCTGGAAGGCAGGAGACCTTAGGAGTGATCAGTTTGTCTCTGATCTTGTCTGATGTTATCAGGATTAAAATTCAAATGTCAGCCATATACTTAGTGTGAAACTGGAAGGTTAAATTTCTGTGTTTGGCATGTGGGTGCTGAGATTCTGACAGGGGCTGTGGCATGGCTGAGCGACTTATATGCCAAGCACCCTGCTGCCACCACAGCCAGTTTAGTCAAGCAAAACCTTTTGTTTCTGAGAGCCATGACCTGTGAAGCCCTCTTCTTTATGGCATTACTTTTTGGAAAACAAGCACATAAAATAATATAGAAAGCATCATAGAATAGAAAGATAATTGTATAAAATAAAAAAAAATCTATTTAATCATTTCTAGGTATCTCATTTTTCTAAAACTTTTGACTGAAAACAAAGCCATTTTTAAACCATGTTAGCTGTCACGGACAGAAAAAGACAAGGATGCAGTTTACTCAGTTTATAGGTTTAGTCATTCATTTTGGGACATATTAAACAATTTAAGTATAATTTGTAAATCCATCATGCTATATTTCAAAATTAAGGATTTAGTGGTATGAAACTGCATGCTCATGCTTGGCTACCAAGTTGAATCACAACTTGGTAGCCAGTGATAACTTGTTGTCAACCAAATTCTTTACCCGTCATTATCATAGTGTTATATAATAACAGCTGTGAATATAATTTGTAGTTTGCAAAAAAGTATAACTTGGTTATTGATATGGCACAGTGCTACGTGACCTACACTAAGTAATCTTTGTGGATTTAAACACCTCCAACATAACAGTGACCGCCACCAATCAGGGACGTTGCTCTTTCAATTTAGGATTGTGGGTAGAGTAGATTCAGGGTAGTTTACATCTTTAATAAATGTAAAAAAGGAAGAATTGGGTGCACAAGTTTGAATTTATTTAGGATTTTCTCTAAAACATACAAGATTAAACTTAAATATATACATCCAACACCACAAATATGTGGTTCAATGTTCCTTAGCAAGCTGCATCTTGACCAGAAACATTTGATAGCTTCTGGCACAAGACCGCCTGGATATTTGACCACTCTTCTTGGCAGAATTGGTAGAGTTCATTTAAATAGTTTGGTCTCCTGGCACAGACCTGACTTTTTAAGGGTTGTCCAAAAATTTTCACTAGGAGTGAGGTCAAGGCTTTGGAAAAAATCACTACAGAAGCTTAATGTTAGCCTGATTTATCTATTCAAAAAAACCGTTTTGATGTGTGTTTGTGATCATTGTTGTGTTGGAACACCCAACTTTGTCAACCGTCTATCTGTTGATCTGAGGTGAAGTTGAAGAATGTGTGCAATGTCCCAGTACCATAGGCAGCAAAATAGTCCCGCTGCATGATGCTACCACAACCATGCTTGACACCTGGTACACTATTCTCAGGTTTGAATGCATCACCTTTACTCCTCCAAACAATCTTTGTCTCATTTGACCATAAAACCTTTGTCCAGAAGGCATGTGGCTTTTCAATTTTGGAGCAGCAGCTTCTTTCTTGCTTTGAGTCAATGGTGACGTAAAACTTAGTTCACTGTGGACAGTGACACTGGTGTTCCAGTAGTTTCCAGTTCATGGTAGGCTTGAGCCTTGGTGATTCCTGAGTTGTTCCTGAACATCCTAATCAAATTTCTCTCATTTTAAGGTGAAAATCTGGCTCTTCTTCCAAACCTTGGCAAAGCATCAACACATCTGAATAACTTGTACAATTGTTTGAAGTGATGATATTTGAATTTGCATTCCAGAAATGGCTCCAAGAGACCTTCCCAGCTTGTGTAAATCTACAATTCTCCTTCTTAGATCTTCAGTAAGTTCTTGGATTTTCACTTTATTTTGAGTATTTGAGTGAGTGCTCTCAAACAAATCTGACCTGTAGTCAATCATGATCACTAATGAGAAGTTAATAGACCTGCCTTGTCAATTTAAAAGACACTGCAGAACCTTCAGCACCACTTATTAAAAGATTTAAGTAAATGTTTGTATATATTTGTGTCGCTATAAGGATTGTTTTGATCGCTGAATCATACAAAGCTACTCTAGTATAGTCTAAGAATAAAAACAGGAAGCTAGAAATGTGCATGATAGTTCTGAATTAAGTGTCAACAACATTTGCAAATAGTACGATACACAAAAATGATTGTAGTAAACTGCTTATAACCCTTCCCTTTAAAACACTACTAATGCAGAGCAGCAGCCTGACATAAGAAAAAAATATATATTTGAGACAGTGCTGAAACGACAGCTGTTGGGAAATAAGATCTTCTAAACTTGAAATAGGCTAGAATATTCAGACAAGTAGCAACAATTTTTGCCCTGATTATCTGACTCCATGGCTGGAGGAAGATATTTTGCTTTTTCAGCAAAATTTAATTTCATTAATCGTTTTATTTAACAACAGACGCTGATTCTACCAAATGCTCAAGGCTCTAATTCACTACATGTCTGCAGATCACTCTCTTAATGAAGCTGCTACATCTGTCCTGCATTGTTCCGTGTGGAGCTGCTCTGTGAGTCACTTACTTTGGTCACACAGCAGACCCTGTCTTCCATAGGGACACAGACAAACGGCCTCTAATGGTGACTTCGGGATGCATGTGGCTCCGTGACTGCAGGGGTTGCGCTCACAGGAGGTGAGCTGGCACAGCCGTCCGGTGTATAATGGGGGGCACTCGCAGAACCAGTCCTCAGCATCACTAAATGTACAGACAGCACGTAGAACATATAAGGAGTGAAAATGAAACGACGTACACTGAAATGCATGGTTTCAAAAGAGCTTGCACTACATGAGACGTCGGCTATACACTTAGCGACAGTGGTGGAGAAAAATATAAATCCTGCTTTGGATGTGTGACTCATAGAAGTAGCAACAGGAAGCCAGCATTACTTGTATTACATGTATTACATGTACGCTAACCAAAAACAAAACAAAACAGAAATTTTGGCATGTCAAAAAACCTAAAACCAGATTTTTCTGTCTAATTTCCACCATTACTTTGTGTACTTTCTCTCTTGGAAAGAAGCAGAGGGTGACCTAGCATGCAAAGTGATATCCAGACAGGGACTTTATAGGATGCTCTAAGATGTGCACAACTCTGAAAGGTATAAAATCAGACAGAGGAAGCATTGGTGGGGTTTCAAATCTATAAATTAATAATGTGTTTTGAGCAGTGCTGCAGAATATATTTTGCTCCTTGAGAAAATGGCTTCTAGAAATGAAATATTTACGTTCTGTCATCAAAGTTGAGAACTGTTTGATATGACTATATGGAAACACAAAGGGATAATGCTCGAACTGATGGTTATTAGCAGGCTGCTTGATTTCAAGCTAGTTCAAGGCATCGTGATGCACAGCTGTCCAGTGTCACTGACAACTGTGAACAATGTTTTTAAAGCAATACTGAAAGATGGAAAAATGTCATGTAGTGAACAGAACAGGCAGTGTTATTTTTTATAGGCTTTGACAACCTGCAAGAGGAAGAATGAAATATTAAATGCCACTGCACCTCCTGCTGCAGCTGTTTTGATTCAATGCTTTGAATCCTGCTAATTTGTCCCTTGCATCGTCACTTAGTGTCAGTGTTTAAATGTTGGTGGCAGACAAATTGTGTGGGTTTTCCTCCAGAAGCGCCAGATTCCTCCCACAGAAAATTTGAGACTAAATTACACGTAAGTGAGACTATATGTGGACATGTTTGTGGTGATGTTTTTGCAGGGAAAGACACAGATTCAAAGATCCACACCTCTGCACAGGAAAAGTGAGGACAGAAAAAGGATAATAGGACAGTTGAACAACAGGGGCGGAGCCAGGGGCCACACCACAGCTGGCTATGCATATACTCATAGAACTGTTAACTACTATTTTTTGAGCTGGACTTAAAATAAAAATAAAAATAATTAATTATGGAAATATTCATTATTAAATGTACTTCTACATGTCAATCATATCTGTACAAGCAAATGATAAATATTGGCCTACAGCTATTTGATGCATATATTAAACATATTTTTCTTTGAAAGAATGTATGATTTACCACATATACTATTTAATATAATAATATTACAATTGCTTCATTTACTGCCAAAATATATTTTAACCTTTTTCCCAAACATGGGTTTTGTGGCTTAGCCGAGAATACATTTAATATTTAACTTTCTCTTTTCTCATAAAACACCGACCACAAAACAATTAGCTGCCGTCTTTAGGTAAGCAGCGATTCTCTATCACTGAACGCGGCTTACAATTAACAGAAGGATCAGTTGTGCGTGAAATTCTGCCCGACCTAAGTTTACCTTCATTATCGATCAATTTTGATCCTCAAAAGCAATAAAGGAAAAAAGACTTAACCTACCAAACTCCATGTAAATGAAGGGAAGATACATCATTAAGCTTGAATGGTTAAATGACTTGTGCAAAAACAGGCTGCAGATATTTCTGTCTCCAAAAAAGTAAAGTGTAGATAGAGCAGCAACACTCGAGTTTTAATTGGCCTAATCAAAAACTTGATGTGTGGGGTGACAAAAGGTTATTCTAATTTGCCAGAGGCAATCACCCTGATTACTAAATTGTAGTAATGTTTGCAGATAAATTTGAATATGTTAATCACAAATGCATAACGCCATATCTCCAGCCATTCAAATCCTTACCGCTGCAGCACACACGCTGGATAAATAATTAAAGAAGACATACATTTTTAATCTAATAAGTACCAGATAAAATGATGAATAATTGACCGGTTGGCTTATGATATTCCTGTCAGCTGGAACAATAAGATGTGCAGCCACATGTATTTCTCAGATTTCAGTAAGTTATTTACAGAGGGCTTGTTTTTAAGTGCTTGTTTGTATGCAAATACACTTCTACAGTAAGGCTGAAGTCCTCAGCTCTCTGGATGAAAGCATTTAGCCCACTTCATCCTTTGTTAAGATAAAAAGCACCACTGGGTTTAGCAGATATTATTTATAGATTGAAAGACCATTTGCTTTCCAGAATGTAAAGAGCCAGTTGGACAGACTTATACTACACATGCTCTGTTTGTTGGTGGGTGGGAAAATTATCTGAAAGTGACTGTTCCCTCACTCAATTAATCTGTAACTTGAATTCCATTATACGCCAAATGATGAAGTGGAATTTACACACGGCTTTCACCTGACATTCTCAGACTTCTGAGCGAGCAGGACGCTGTTCGATATTTTTCTGACCTCTTCCAGGCAACCTTGCGAACTTTTCTTAGCCGGTGGAGAAGGGTGATGTTTGTTAAGTCTCCATCACAGAGCCTTTTGAAACATACTGCCACAGAAATGCATACAAAGATGAGACTTGAAATAAATCCATATAGAAAGGCAGTATAAAGCATGAAGGAACTTTTCTCAAGGGATCAGACAATATTTGTATGGTCCAACCTAGAACACATTGCACTCTGCAGAAAGCCGTGCTTTTCAGTAACACTTTTGGAAGTATGTTCACGTTCAAACTTCACACTTTTGAAATATGCCAGCGTATCTATTCAAGTCTTATTTTATATTGCAAAACTCTTTATACTCTTACTGAAAATGAAAAAGCCTTAGAATTCTTGTGGAACATTGTCCTCTAATAAAACCGAACGCACTGCCTTGATGTCTCATGAATTAGCTATTCTTGACATCGCTGCATTTTCGCAAACTTACCAACTCCTTAACCAGCAAGAAATTTCCAATGTTTACTAAAAACACAGAAGAAGAGTGTGGAGAGTGCACCTCATATGAGAGGAGCTACACTGCACAAAGACTGTGTTTGCATTTAGACCCATGCTGCACTGATAAAGCGGGCGGCCCAGAATGACACAGTTTATGGACAAATCGAATGCAAACCCATATTTCAAATGATAAGTGAATAAAAGTCACATCAACCCCCAGCCTGTAACACTGACAAACAGCCAATCAGATCAGCAGTAACACCGAGGTTTATATTTACCATTCGTGTCAGAGATGCTGTGATTTAAACAAACTGTGTGTAGTAAGACCTGAGAGTGATAAACTTGTGTATTATCTTTGTCCACGGCACACAGTGGACAGATAACGGACAAAAACTTGAGCGTTTTGTTGCTGCTTTGTGACACTGCAACGGGAAACAAGAACTGACTGAACACACAGTGTTTAGGAGAACACTAAAGAAAGAAAAAGGGAACGTTTTATTTAAAGTATTACTGATAGGACAGCATCGTAAGAGACAAAAATATCTGAAACAAGGAAAAAATGACAATTAATGAAAATTTGGAGCACACGCATGCATAAATGTGCATAAAAGAAATAATAAATAATTTTTAAACAATCTATGCTGCTGTACAGATTTCACAGTGTTTCCTGTCTTGAATCTTAACCTCAAACAGACAATAATTGCATTTACGTTGATGGTAGAGTAACTGTATGCAGTGTAGATTTCACAGAGCTTTTATTTGCTCCTCATGTCTGATATGAACATTTACTTTGCACTAAAAGGACGTTTGTGTAAAGAGCTGCATGGCACCGGCTGGATATATTTCCCATGGTAAAATGTTAGTTACACAGCAACGTTCAGTACAGTACCTCTGGGATCTTTTCATTCCAAAATATTTCAAACATGTCATCTTTTCATACACTAAATACATACCCAACATATTAGCATGGATTCGAGAAGGTGCTGGAAACATTCCTCAGAGGTTTTGATCCATATAGACATGACAGCATCACACAGTTGCTTTAGATTTGTTGGTTGAACATCCTTTATGCAAATTTCCTGTTCTACCACATCTCAAAAGTGCAGACGCAGCAGAAATAGCTTCTGCAGCAGAAGACCACAGCCAGTGCGGTGGTCTTAATGGTTATCCGAGTTACTGCTGCCTTCCTATCAGCCTGATATCAGCCATCCCAGTAGATCTAAAATACTCAGACCAGTCTGTCTGCCACTAAAAACCATGACACATTCAAAGTCACTTAAAGTCAAAGTCACTTCCTCAATATGATGCTTGATTTGAACTTCAGCAGGTTGTCTTGACCATATCTACATGCTTAAACATACTGAGTTGATGTCATGTGACTGGCTGATTATGAGCAGTTAAACAGGTGGACCTAACAAAAGTGTCTGATGATGGTACTGATCAAAAGCACTGGCCTTTTGGAAACTTACAGTGTAAATGGCCTAACTTTGTTTAATCTTGCAGGGATTTTGAACAAACAGCATAAAAATAAGCCTATCTATATATGAAAGGTGAAATAACTACATTTCTAGCCTGTAACAACCAAAAAGTAACCAACACATTTTGTCATCATTATTATTTTGCAAGGACATGAGCATGTTGGTAAAGCTACCTTCTTTCTAAGAGAGTTTGAGGAAAACACTTTTTAGGATATGGAACATGTTGCACTTATCCTGTTGAGTTGTTGGAAAGTTTTCAAGAGGTAACATTAACCCAAAGTGAAGCGAGTCCTCATCACTGAAGCGATGCACAATATGCTAGAATATGTAAAACTCACATTTGTGTGTCCTGTGCCTATCAGTCACACACTCACACTGTCAGGCTCTTAAAGCGATACAATCATTTTCTCTGACAGCATTTTTCCACTGTCTTTTTGAGCTCATCATCCATGACAGCTGTAATTCTTGGCTGTTCTCCTTGCTAAATTTCTACAAGAGATATTATTTTCTCCATGGCAGCAACACATTGAGGAAGCATTCACAAAGTCCTGCGAGCCAGCCCGAGCTAACAAATAACCATTCCTGCTGACTGACTCTGCTGAGAAATTTGGTATAAACAAACTTCAAAACATTACAATTTTGAATTCCGGCTAACCAGAAACACTGTGGCTAGGAGGTAGTCGTCAAAAACAATCCTTGATGTTGAGAATCCTCAATTGTTTCATTATTAAAAATAAGACAACTACCAATCCTAATTTAAAAAAAAAATGCCATACATTATTTTATTTCTGCCAACAAAGCCTGTTTTTTATCACACATGAAAGACCAGCGTCACTGAACTGGTGTTTTCAGAGTAGTTAAATGCAATGAACATGACTGCTGCAGATTAATTTAAGTCAATAGTAAATCAATATTTTAGTCAATATTTAGGCCAATCGACCATCAAATTTGTCCACAACTCATGTTAGCGCTCAGCAAATGCAAGATTTATTGCTGCTTGAGTGACAGCACACAGCTGTTTCAGGAAATCTGTTAGCCTTTAAGAAGAATTAACCTACATTTAAAATGTGGCTCCTTTTAAAAGCTTTCCATCTTCAGCGGGAAGCATTAGATGGGGGTGTTAAAAAAGTACGGAGAGACTGATTAACACATTACCGTTTTAGTCTTAATTAATGAATTTAGTAAGACCAATAGAGAGATACAGATGTCATGGTAAAATCTCTAATGTATTTCATTATACTTTATTTAGAGTCAAAATAATAATAATGATTAAAAAAAAGATCTCACAAGAAATTTAACTGCTGAATGCCATTTTCCTTTCATATTGAGTTGCATGCAACTTGCTTCCATTTACCTATTATCATTATTTGTTACTTCTAAATATGTCAAGGTTATACAGGAACTTATTTTAAACATGTTTACCAGTGCAAAAAAAAAAAAAACAATATAAAAATTAAAGTTCACAAAAAAAAGGCATCTTCACAGAGTTGTTTTGAATGCACTCGTCCTCCAAAATTCAAAGACGCAAATGCAATAAAGTCTGTAATGAGCGGGCTTTCTTTGGAAATATCCTTCTGAGACCACAACTGTGCTCAGAATGGTAGCTATGTTTGCTTCTTATGTTGAAGTGGAATAATTGTTTCTTGGACCTTGAGTTATTTTATAGATACTTTGAAACAAGCGTAGCTGGAGGTCTGATTAAGGTAAAATTAGTTTCACTTTCTTTGTGAAGAACACTTGCAGGAAGTGAACTTATGAGGAGGACTGAGTGCTACCAAAGCACGGCCATAACAGAATCAGCAAAGCACCTCTCTACTTCAACCAATTAGCACAAATTCTCCTCTGAGTGTGAATATAATGTGCTCTATTCATATTATCCTTGTAGACCATCAGCTCGTTTTCTTTTACTTCCCTGAGAAAATCACACAATCTCACACCATGACGAATACACTAAAGCAGCTGCAATCAATAAGTTTCCATTAACAATAAATCAGAAATGCTTTTATTAGAATAAAAGGTTTTTCATTAATCCACTTTAACAGTCGGAGTCTTTACAGTAATTTTTCTAAAATTAAAGCGTATCTTGATCAATTCCAAAATAAGTTTGCAGTGGTAGCAATTTCAGAAACATGGTTGAATGACGACAAAGAATTGCAAGATGGACTAGAGGGCTATGAAATGTTTTGGCAAAATAGGAAGAATAGAAGAGGAGGAGGTGTTGCTATGTTTGTTTTTTCGTATCTTAAATGTAAAGTTGTTAATAATATGACTGCTGTGATTGATAACTTGATGGAATGTTTAACCATTGAAATTCAGTGTGAAAGATCGAAAAACATATTAGTTAGCTGCATTTATCGTACACCTGCATCCTGTATAGATCAGTTTACCAAAGAAATTTCTGTAATATTAGAAAAACACAAAGAGAAGGTGACTTTTTTTTGTGGTGATTTTAACATTGATTTATTGAAGGCAAACGACCATAATAAGACTTCAGAATTTATTGATACAATGTTTAGTTTTGGATTCCATCCGTTGATTCTAAAGCCGAGCAGAATAATGATGGATAGTGCTACTTTGATCGACAATATTTTTGTTAATAAGATCGACGGCAAGATACTTAGTGGACTGTTAGTCACAGATGTAAGTGATCACTTGCCTGTCTTTTCAGTGTTTGAAATGAACAATCAACTTCATTTTCAAGAGGAAAAGCAAATTGATTACAGTGGTAGAATAAAAACACCAGAACAAATTGCGGCTTTTAAAACAGACTTAGAAAATTATGACTGGCAAAAAGTTTATGTGGAAGACACTAATGATGCATACAATGCATTTTTGGATATATTTTTGTCAATCTATGACAGCCATTGTCCAATTAAAAAGTTTTCCAAAAATTCTAAAAAGAAAAAACCATGGTTTACACAAGGTCTGGAAAGAGCCTGTAAAAAGAAAAATAGGTTATACAGGATTTTGTTGACACACAGAACAAAGGAAAATGAAGACAAATATAAAAAATATCGAAATAAATTAACATCTATTATGCGATATGAAAAGAAAAGATATTATGAACAGCTGCTTCAAAAACATAAAAATAATATTAAGGCTACCTGGAGTGTATTAAATAGGATAATAAAAAATCAACATAATATATGTTCTCCAACACGTATTGTAAAAAGAGGTAATGTAGTGATTGAGAATATTGAGAGCATAGTTAATGAATTTAATGATTACTTTGTTAATGTAGGTCCCAACTTGGCAAAAGAGATTTCTGTACCAGGAGGAAATGATGAAGTAGATTCTACTTCTTGTAAATGTAACTCAATGTTTCTTGGTGGAGTCTGTGAGAGTGACATTGTAGAAGTGGTGAGCAAATTCAAGAGTAAAAAATCCATGGATTGTGATGACCTTGACATGTCGCTAATTAAAGAAGTTCTTCATAGTGTCCTTCAACCTTTAACATATATTTGTAATAAATCATTTCAAACTGGAATTTTTCCAGATAAAATGAAAATTGCCAAAGTGATCCCACTATATAAAACTGGTGATAAACAGATTGTGTCAAACTATAGACCGGTATCTTTACTGCCTCAGTTTTCAAAGATTCTTGAAAAACTATTTGCAAACAAATTAGATTCTTTTATTGATAAATATGATTTATTGAATGATCATCAGTATGGGTTCAGAAGAAATCGCTCAACATCTCTAGCTGTGATGGAATTTATTGAAAATATTGCAACGGCTGTGGATGAAAAACAGTTTGGAATAGGTGTGTTTATTGATTTACGTAAAGCTTTTGATACGATAGATCATTCTTTACTTTTACAGAAGTGTGAAAGGTATGGTTTAAGAGGTGTTGTACAGTTTTGGTTAAATAGTTACTTGAATAATAGGTTCCAATATGTGAGTATTAATAACATGAAATCTAAACTTAGAAAAGTAACTTGTGGAGTTCCGCAAGGATCTGTTTTGGGACCTAAGTTATTTTTACTTTATATAAATGATATTTGTACAGCTAGTGATATTTTAAAATATGTGATGTTTGCTGATGATACAAACTTATTTTGCTCTGGAAAAGACATAAAGAAATTACTGAAAACAGTGGAAACAGAACTCATGAAGTTAAATAGATGGTTTGTATTTAATAAACTATCATTGAATGAAAGTAAAACAAAATTTATGTTGTTTGGAGGTAGTAAAAGTAATATTAAAGTAAAATTGAATTTAAATAATGTTGAAATTGAAAGAGTATATGAGACAAAATTTTTAGGAGTAATTATTGATGATAAACTTTGTTGGAAGCCCCACATAGAATATGTGAAACGGAAATTATCCAAGTCTATTTCTATTCTTTATAAAACAAAAGATTTTTTGAATAAGAACTATCTTTATTTATTGTATAATTCCCTTTGTTTGCCTTATATGACCTACTGTGTAGAAATTTGGGGGAACACTTACAAAACATATTTGGATTCAATATTTAAATTGCAAAAAAGAGCTATTAGAATAATAAATAAAGTTGGATATAGGGAGTCCACCAACCAGTTTTTTGTAGGATCATCTATGTTAAAATTCATGGACATTATATATTCTAAAACTTTAGAAATGATATATCGTGTGATGAAAAAGAATGTTCCAATTTGTATTTTAAGTATGTTTCAACTAAGAGATGGAAAATACGATTTGAGGGGGTCTTATAAGTTTGAAATACCTAAAGTGAGAACCAATGTTAAGTATAGATGTGTGTCAGTTTTGGGAGTTAAATTATGGAATGGACTTAATGATGAACTGAAGATGTGTTTTTCTTTGTCATTCTTCAGGAGGATTTTAAAAATTTGTATTACACAAGGTTATAGAAATTTGGTTTGTTAAAAATTTTTTGTGATGGTTTGAAAAATTTTTTGATTTATCATTGTTTTCTTTTCAAACTGTTATACAACTTATTTATCAATGCTATTTATTTTCTTGGTTAAGGATTTGATTATTTCTATGGGGGTAAGGGATAGGATAAGTATAAGCCACAAGGCTTCAGCCTATTCCTTTTTCGGTTACTATTTGAGTACTTTTATGTAAAATTATAATTTGTTGTGTTGTTGTTGACTGAAATAAATTTCAATTCAAAAAAAAAAAAGAAAAAAAAAAAAGAAACGTGTCTGTCAGAGTTACAGGCTCACAGAGAACCATTTTCTAACTCAGCAGTTACCTTCAGATTTTCAGTATCTTTCATCTAATTCAGCTTTGGTTTTATAGCTCAAAGTTTTAGGTTTTGGGGTCATTTTCATCCTTGTTAGAGCTCTCGTCAACTGTACTTTACCGGTTTGATATATGGACTTAAAGCAGTAGCTTGACATGTTGGATAATAAGCTTAAAGGGCTGAGAAAAAAAACAACTTTGTCCCCTAACTGATTTTTTTTTTTTTTCCTGTCATGCTATCTGCTCCACTTACTTGTTTGAGATCATTGTGCAAATTTTAAATTAGACAAAGACAGAAAGACAAAATCCTGTGTTATGGTTACAAAAGCAGTATAAAAGCTGTCATTTTATAAAGAAAATAATTTGCCGCATTACTTTCCAAAGTCCTTGAAATCAAACTTTGTTCATGTGACAAACAAGATATAGCGCAAAAAGACAAAATAGGACCTCTCTGGGCAGAGTAAACATGGGTTCCTAATGCTCGCAGCCTAACCGCAGACACCCTCAGGTGCTGCCAACTGCTCACTCAAAAGGTTCAGCGCACGCACAGAGAGAGGCATACTGGGATGCCATCAGCATCAGCACCCCAGCAGGACACTCACAGTCAGGGAGAAGAGTATCCAGGGACAAGACACTTATTTAAAAAACTATCTAATCATCATGATGCCTTTTGACTTATTATCTAACTGTATGAAATCAGGTCTGCACATTTTCCTCTAATTAAACAATAAATGGGTATAAAAAGAGGATCCCAGAGAGGTTTCCAGAAGTAACTATAGAGATGGGTTCAGGGTGCTGTAAAACACAGTGTGGGCAAACGGTTCAACAATTTAAGAATATTGTTTGTCTGCACAATTAATGTGGCCATTTAATTATGCAAGGTGCATAATATCATTAAATAAATTACGGAATCTAAAGAAGTCTCTGTATGCAAAGCTGGAAGCCAATGACACAATTGTGTGGTAGAAGTCTCTGTATAATATCAGTAAGAATGTTTTTCTTATGCTGTTATCAATAAAGCAAAGTATTAAAATGACTTGCAAATCCATGCATTCTGTTTATATTTACACTTTACAGTATCTTCTAACCTTTTTGAAAATAGGATTATATGCGTGTGTATGTCTTGAAAATAAACTACATTGACACTCGGTCTAATAACATCTGCCCGTGTGACCTGCAGCCGAGATTTATAAACGACACAGATATCAACCATCGCAGGGCTGGCACTGAAGATAAAAAGGACACAGTTTTCAGGTGCTGATTGCCTGGCTGGTTAATGTGTATGTATCACACAGCAGCCACGAGCCATTATCCTCTTGGGTTTAATATTGATATTTCTACTTGCCTAAATGAACAGGAGCCACATTAAAAGCGGGCAGTGGTAAAAATCACCCCAACTGAACTTCTGATAAAAGTCCTTATTCATCTTATTATGTTGCGGTAGTGCAATTCAGGGCAACTACCACATAGACCAGAGCTCTCTGAACTCCTGGTGACCTCTGCATGCTGTGTGGTTCAAGAGGATACTGCAATAACGCATATTCATCACACAGATAATTGCAAGGCCCAGTCTCTCGCACATGACAAGCCAGTGCCACCAGGTCTTAATTGGTATTCTTGGAGCTATTCATATTCCAATATTCATGGTGTCCTTTTTCATTTCCTGTTGAATAAATGCATCTGTTAATTGATAGTGTCATAACACAATGAAGAAGGCATTTAGAGCAACTATTTTCTAGATTACCTAAGGTGAAAGAGCATCATGTGTAGTTAATGCATATTTAAAAAGACAGGCAAAATGGCTGGTAAGTGGGGGCTGATGGCAGTCTGATGAGCTGCACTAGATAAAGATAAAGGAAGAGCAGATCTTCGCATATTTGCCTCGGCATGCAGGACTAACTTTGGCGTAGCGATTGCCTTTAGTGGACAAGAAAAAACTGACATGAAAAAGCGAAAATTAACTGGCCATGGCTACCCTACTCTTTTAGGGAGATTTTAATTTGAAGCTGTAAACAACACCTATGTGTCATCTTTCCAGCCAGCTTTCAAGATGACAGAAGATCACACATCCAGCAGATGTTAAGCTGTATTTCATTTGCGACACATTCTGATGACCTGATGAATTAAAATCCAATATCTCTTTTCTTTTCTCTCTTATTTGACTTCATCATTTCCCAGGAGAAATAACTCCCTTCATCCACTAAATGTATGTTTACCTGCTGGTTGATACCACTTGTTGTAATATTTGACAGATAATGAAAAATAAGATTTTAGAGCCTTTTAGCTGAAAACAGCTGACTGCACTGATGACACCAATAAAGTCAGATTTAAAGTCTTGGCTCGTAAAACCCAAAACAATAAGCTCAGAGTAGATAGGCCAAATAGTACACCTGAGACAAATGGACCCATTTCCCTTAGAAGAAATCACAGCTCTAAACAGACCAACACATACTCACTGGCCAATTTGTGAGGTGCACCTGTTCAACTGGCTGTCAATGCAAAATATGCAAATATCTAATCAAACAATCACATGGCAGGAACTCAAGCAGCAGCACTTCCTGTTATTTGCTGTCCTGTGTTTTATATCGACGTTTCAGAGCAAGAACATGTTATTTCAGGAGATTTGAGACCTGAGGCAGAATACTCATAAGTTCAAATTTTGAAATTCTCAATAGAACAAATGTTACAGACTCTGGGATGATGTAGAGATGTAGACATTTACCACACAGGAAGAGCATAACAAGAGCTGCATCACAAGAACTGTGGGTCCAGTGTTTTTATTGAAGCTTTAGAGGAAGTAAAAGTCTGGACATCATGGCCTCATCCATAAGTCATAGACTTGGTTGACTGATCCTTGGCTTGCTCTTTTCACATATCATACTGTGCTGGAGAAAGACACTCAAGAGTATGTGTACAAAAACATCGCTTGGACAAAACAACCCACCCGTAATGTGGATGTAATGTGAATATGTTGTTAATTTAAAAGAAAACTGATTTAAGGGATCTAATTATGAAATACACATTGACTGAGAAGCACTTCATTAGGCAAACCTGTTCAATTGCTCATTAACACAAATCATCCAATTCCGTGGGAGAAACTCAGAGCATTTAAAAACGTAGACACGGTCAAAACGAGCTGCTGCAGTTCAAACCGAGCACCAGAATTGCGAAGAAAGGTGATTTAAGTGACTTTGAACCTGGCATGGTTGTTGGTGCCAGCCGGGCAAGTCTGAGTATTTCAGAAAGTCCTAATCTACTGGGATTTTCCCACACGGCCATCTCTAAGGTTTACAGAGAATGGATGATCTGAAAAAAAGAAAACATTCAGTGAGTGGGAGTTCTCAGGGGGGAAATGCCTTGTTGATGCCAGAGATCAGAGGAATATGGTCAGACTGTTTTGAGCTGACAGGAAGGCAACAGTAACTCCAAAAAACAAAACAAACAACAACCACTAATTATGGCAAATGCATGCAGAAGAGCATCTCTGAAAGCACATCAAACCTTGAAGCAGATGGGCTACAGCAGCAGAAAACCACACAGGATGCCACTCGTCTCAGCTAAGAAGAGGAAACTGTTTCACACTGCATCATCAAAATTTGATAGTCGAAAATTGGATAAACCTTCTCTGTTCAGTTGAGTCTTAATTTCTGTTGTGACATTTAGATGGTAGGGTCAAAATGTGGGGTAAATAACATAAAACCATGTTACGCAGATCCATCCTGCTTTGAATTAATGAGTCAGGATGCTGCTGCTGCTGGTTTAATGACGTGAGGGTTTTTTTCTTGGCATACCTGTGCCCCAGGTAAGCATCTTTTAAATGTTACAGCCTACCTGAGTATTATTGCTGACCATGCCCATCCATTTATGACCACAGTGTACTCATCTTCTGATTGCTGCTTCAAGCAGGATAATGTGCCATGTCGCAAAGCTCAAACTGCTTTCTTGGACATGACAATGAGTTCACTGTACCCAAATGGCCTCCACAGTCACCAGATTTCAATCCAATAGAGATTCTTAGGGATAGCAGAATAGCAGATTGGCATCATGGATGTGCTGCCAACAAATCTGCAGCAACTGTGTGATGCTATCATAAAGATATGGACCAAAACCTCCGAGGAATGTTCCCAGCACCTTTTTGAATCCATGACATGGGAAAGCTGAGGAAAAGCAATATAATAAAGCCAGCAGTTTCTTTTTCACCTGAACCCCCTCTCTTTGTGTTGTTCATAGTGCAATCAGTGTTTTGGTACAAGCTTTCTGAGAAAGCCATCATCCATTAAAAGAAGAAAAAAAATCAGCTTGCTAAGCTGCAGCCTTTGTATGTTTGTTTATGGTTAAATTGAAATTATTTTGTTAACTGCAGAAAGACAGCATTATGAAGTGTTATTGACCCGCCTGCTCCAGACGTCATTACAGACATTTGAATGATTCATAACACGCATCATTGTGGCTAGAAAACAAGAAAGAGCAGAAATTGCTAATTTAGATCAAAACTAG
This sequence comes from Oreochromis niloticus, assembly GCF_001858045.2. NCBI lineage: Eukaryota > Metazoa > Chordata > Actinopteri > Cichliformes > Cichlidae > Oreochromis > Oreochromis niloticus. The sequence goes on from NC_031978.2 coordinate 20,176,755, forward strand.
ACAAAAATGTCTGTCGTGTGATGACAGTTTATCATCGAAATTGCCAAATATTTTTCTCACTTAATGCAACAAAAAAATCAAGTTACAATTTTTTTTGGTTTGTTTGTTTGTTGTTTTTGCACTGATACCACGGCACAAGCCAATGTTCCATAGAGCCCAACTACCCTCCAGTACGCCCACACTGGAATTAGTCCAGTGCTGCTATGATGAGCTTGACAACTGATGAGTTTTGCATTAAGAAATGGTTAGTGCATAGCCATATTTACATAAATACCAGCATTCGTTTCAATTACATTATGTTATGTGATACATTCAAGTTATGCATTTAATAGCATTCTAATTTATATCCTGATTTACTGTTTTTTGATTCTGGCAATTTCAGTCTTCCATACAAATCTGCCGCAGTTCACGCCAAGTAACTGAGTCCAATGTATTATTACTCCATAAAGAAGGACAATTAGATATCCTATATTCTTTGTGGCTTTCAGGTTTAAAGACAATTAAGTAAACTTTAATAGGGTAAAAAGTGACCTGTTACCTGATACAAGTTCCTCCATTACGACAAGGAAAGTGCTGGCAGACAGGAGGGTCACAGTTCTTGATATTTCTCCCTCTAACTGCCTCACCCATCAGGTAAATCTCCTTTGAGTTGACCTGAAGTTCTCTGATACAACCAGTGAATCTCTTCTCTGGTTTTTCACTCTTGCCATGGATGTCCCACTGAGATGAAACATCCCCAAGGAATATGGGTCCAAAGGTCCCCTGTAAAAATAAATAAATAAATAAATGAATAATTACCACACATAAGTGATCAGCAGTATATATTATTAAATCACACTGAATCCTATAAGACATGTCCCTTCGGGTACTTCAGGAAAAAAACCCAGTTTGTTAAAATGTATGTTTGTGTGTATGTGTGTGAACTTGTTTACATATCTTTGTGGGGACCAAAAATTGAAAGTTTACTATGCTCGTGGGGTCCAACAGCCCTTACGGAGACAAAATCCCGGTCCCCACAAGTTTGAAGGCATTTTTCAGACTCAAAATGTGGTTTTAGTGTCGGGTTATAATTAAGTTACGGTTAGAATTAGGCATTCATTTTTGATGGTTAGGGTAAGCGGCTAGGGAAAGCATTATGTCAATTAGATGTCCCCACAAAGATATGAAAACACAGTGTGTGTGTGTGTGTGAAATTGTTACTGCTATTACATTATTAGGACCTTAATGTATCCTGAGATGAAGAAGAAAGATAACAGACTCAGCTACTGTTACCCTCTGGTGTAATGAGGTATTAGTATCACCTAGTATGTAACTTATATTCATGTTATTAAGTCAGTTACACCATCTGCTACACTATTACACTAGACCCCATGTTTTTTTAACTGTTGTGCCTTTTTTAACTGTTATGTTAAAACTTATCCTCCAGTTGTGAAGTTAATGGGTAAGTAAAGGGAATGGAAGGCGTGTGGAAAAAACAGTGGGTGCAAGGGAAGTGAGGATTCTGGGCATTTAATGTATTCCATGTTTAATGTGAGACTAACCATCAAAATTAATGCTTTCTTAAGTTTAGAAAAATATGAGCACCAAGTAATGTTTTCTTTTTCAGTTCTTTGGATGTCACATATCTAGAGATAATGATCATTAAAAAAACAAAAAACACTGGTAGGTTCCTTTGATGTGCAGTAATTGGGTAACATTTGGCTAATATAGATAAATTGTGTGAACCTGTAACTTATTCTCTCGTAACAGTCAACTTAACAACTGCAGCTGTGTCTGGAAAAATGCTACAAACGAGTACATCACATAAGCATAAAAGTGCCTATATTTTATTCCATCGTACTGTATAAATTTCCTTCCTTTACATTTCTGTCCTAGCCAATGAGCACAAAAAGATTTTAACTGTTCCTGTGGTTTACTCTAAGGTCTAAATGTACTTAAACATTTAAATGGGTAATAAAACAAAACAAACTATAATAAGAGAGCAATGTGTTGACATGAACATTTCTGAGTCACTTGTACCATATTGTGTAAAAATTATGGACACTGGATGTTAACTCAGAGATTAAAAAAAGCTCATTTGCCACTTTACATATGTTTTGTTATGGTATAGTGATAATATGCAACCTTGTCATGTAATATACTGTATGTGAACAGTATGAAGATCTCAAAGTACTATTTCCAGTTTCGTCTCTACCATTACAAAATCACATCAGTCATGTCAGGATTTATACATCCTTGGCACTCGTCATAACTGCGTGCTGGCATCGGAGGAAGTGTTGGACAGCTGAAGTGGAGGTGTTCAGTGAAGGGACACTTAAGTGTTAGACCACATTATCATTTAGGATGTTGGCTCAATACAAGCTTTAAATGACATAACCGCTGCAGATTTAAAAGCCTATAAAGAGACATGCATGACAGGGTTCCTGTGAATGTATGTGCAATGAAGCCACACTTTTAAGGACCTCGAAAGTATCTTTAAAGAAGCTTAAGATTCAAATAAAACAAGCAGCGCGTGATGGGTACTTTTAAAACAAGCTAAACTGTGCTTGTATGTGATCCACTGTAGCTGTGTGATGATGATGGGCTGATGATAATGTATGACTTTATGGTGCCTTCAAGCATGTTTACCATGTTTATGAGAAGAGTCCATTTGAAAAGCCCCACTAATGTAAAATTCATGACTTTGTAAGTGGACCCACAGCACTGCTTTCACATGAGCAGTGTGAACATTTTCGAATTTTATTTGAAGGCAGGGCTAGGCAGTGTGGAATCTGTTTCATATTCTTCTTATGCACATGTAAGGCAGGTTTAGATGAGTAAAACTTGGCCACAATAAAAACAGACAAAAACCTTGGGGCTAGGTTAACTATGCCTTTGGGCTAGTGTGAACCATCTTTGAGCAAAGAAAAAAACATACTGTGTGGATTTACTCAAGATGCATAGTGAAAAGTTTAAAAGGCAAGGCCGTGTTTTATTTGTGGATAGCCTTATTGAATATATATTTGAAGGTGTTTCCCTTTCGGACCACAGCATTTGGCAAGGAGATGATTTAAAATGCTTAAGTAATTGCACCATTATCTAATAAAGAAACAATATTTCTGTCTTTTAACACTTTGCATGGTTTCACTAGTTGCTGCTATAACAAGAAAAGAGAGGGTGTGTCAAAAGGGCTACATTTTCTTTTTGGATTGGCAGTAGAGGATATTATCACAGTTATAGATTGCTACAGGTACATTATTCTAAAGAAAGATGCTGGAAAAAATCAAGGAAGACCTAAAACCTCCAAACAGAATTCACACCGAGCCCACTGCTTCCAAACCTTCATTTAATTTTCTCCCTCTCGTTCTTTTTAAGGAGTCAAACAAGATCTGACTCTTACTTTTACAAATGTCATAGGGCCTCATGGCATCCCTCGCACCAACAAATATTTCATGACACACATGAAATGTTCAGATTAAATTTTCAAGTTATTTCCTCTTTTTTCCTTCACAATTCAGGACCATGGACAGCGCACACACACACATCGATCCTACTACCTATGGTACTACAAATGGCCCTTTATTGAGAAGGCTGTTTGTAGTATTTATCAGAAGTTGTACACAAACACCTGTCAGATAAAAAGTAACTGTATCTGTGCTGATGGCAGGTTACTCATGCATGTCTGCGACCCTATGCTAATTTGTACTGCCCTTGGTAAATTGTTTTGATCATTACTGGAATCAACTAAGTGCTTTTGTTTTCAGAAATTTGGCAATTCTTCGTTTGACTCGCTGGCTTAAATTGCTACTCCAATCCGCACTTTTACTGATTGTGGCTTAAAGCCAATTTGCTCTGCTTAGTAAATATGGGATAGAGTGTGAATAAGTAGAGGTAATATTTCAAAGCCAGAAAATAGATATGTTCATTTAACTCTTCAAAAAAATTTGATTGTTTCCTTTGTCTGATGAAGAAAATACTGGCCTTCAGTCTAAATTGTCACAGAGGTTTCACTATAACTTCTGCGAGCCTAACCATGATTAAGTATATGGAAGTATGCGAAATGTTCATTGCTTTTAGGTCTATGTGGTGCTGTCTAGTTTAACATGAATCAAAAATGTCAAGAAAATGTAAATATAAATACTAAAAACAAAACGTCAAAAGCAAGAGGACAGACAAAACCAACAGCTTTAAAAAATATAACCAGAATAAAGCTTTATATACACAGAATACAAAACTATAACCAGCACAGAATGTAAACATGAAAAGTGCAACAAGCCAGACTGAGGTAACTTACTTCTAGCTTACTTTTCCTATACTAACTGATGTTGCTTATTAAGCTCTTTAATGTACTGCAATAACACCGACATTTCACCACATTATTTTAAGATTGCCAGATTATTAGTATTTATATATCTACATGTATACATTCATTCCTTTTATCTATGAGTAATTATACCCCTACAGCACTGGCTACTGGACATTGAATGCAATCTGGTCTCATACACCAGTAGAGCAGCAAGCCTGCTATGAACCCTGACACAGCAGCTCTATAGTTGGGTGTATCCTGTCTTTGTACTAATTAAAAAGAAACTAATCCAAACTGAAAACTACAGCCTGCCACTTTGCCACAGCCCTGAGTAACTAGATAACAGTGTTTACTGAGAAATCAAGATACTTCTAATTTGACATATACTAACAGTGAAATAGATGGCAATATTGCTTCACCAACATCTGCTAAGCTGTCTGATTAGCCTCGGCAGTCTAGACTGGAAAGTGACAGCAGCTATCTCTCTCTGAAGTCTACAGCTGGCTTTAGTTTTGAGCCCACTCACTTCTTCTCTTGGCTGACAGTGTCAGATAAAGCCAACACAAATACAACACAGAAATAACTAAAGCACATATTTGTTTCCAAGAGATTTTTAAGATCTTCATTTGATACAAGACACTACAAGTAGCTTCTTACTTGTATTGTTTATCCGCAAATATACACAGCATGTAAGTAGTATTTTTTTATTTTTAGAAACGCACTCATTCACTTCATCTTTAAACCTGACAATACAAGAAAAAGTTTAGCACTGTGATGTCTAATTGTAGCAAAGATAGTGCTCGTGTAATGAATGAGGAACAAAGAAACATGTTGGCATCTCAAATTAGAAGACCATAAATCACACTGAGGAGTGGGAGGCATGTTGGGCCAGTGGGAAGGTTGAGACTCTCTCTGCATATTTGAATGTGAAAGCAAAATTATTAATTAATAACAAATATAGGTGTTGTTAATCAAATTAATGAGCCAGAAAAAAAAGACCAGCCTGTGATTAACAATAGAACAAGCTTGATGTGGCTCACACGTTTGCCAATTGTGATCATCTATAGATAATACTGTAAAAGATGCACTTTTTTCTAAATGGAAGCCTGTTTTGTATTCATAAAGCAATGGGCTTTGGCAGCGCACAACAACATACAGTCAATCTACTGATGGCCCTGTTGTCACAAGTTCTATAAGCTGTTCATTTGAATGTGGCGAGTCTGTTGGCGCTGTGGGGGTGCCAAACGTATAGGGCTGTGGGAAAAATGCAGGGATGTCAGGGGGAAAAAAATTGCCAGTAAACATCATCTGTCTATATGACATAAATGCCAGGGCATATTTCCTGTGTTGCTCTTTAACATTAATGCTGCATTTATACTGTTTTACTTCATAATTGTCACAATGACATTTAGCAGATTTCAGAAATTTTAGATAAAAATGCAGCCTTTATATAAGCAAATAAACTGACAAACAACCCTACTACAAAAACTAAAAGCCACTGATGGCTTTGTGGCATTCATTATTACAGCAGCGTTTAAATACTGGAATGGCTCTCAATGGAAATACATGCGTATTTCTTTAATTATTATTATTTACTGAAGAATATCGGGATCCACAGGCGATGATATTGCTGCTGTACCAACATTTCAATGTTTTTAAGGCAAACTGTGCTGTAAAAGGAATAGGATAACTGAGAGATAATTATGTGTTTGAAATGAGATGGTTGTACAGAGATGATGGTTGTACAAAGGGTGGATTTGAGTGCAGAGAGGTCAGGATACCTGTGACATAGGGTGTGAGACGTACTCCTCGAGATGCTGAGCCGTGCCATTATCTGCAGCTATTTCAATCATACACGGCCCTCCTTGTTTGCCAACAGGCAGATTGTATCTGTTAAAAGAGAAGACACAGAAACCAGGGGTAAGTTAGGAAGCCATCTCCCTGCCATGTCTGATACTCACAATAAGGCCAGCAAAGTGTGGAAAAGGCTCTGATGGAGAAACAAACAGAGCAGACAGCAGTGAAGCTCCTAATGTGACCATGGAGAATATTCCATAAACTTACTAGATATACATTACACATCGTTTTATAAGACACTCTATGCACTGGCACACTGGGTCTGAAGTAATGGTCCGTTTGTATCACAAGCTCTCACCCTAAACCCAGGAGAGACAAGAAAAAACAGGCTATGTTTTCCCCAGTTTTGGATTCAAATAAGAAGGCCAGAAATAGGTTTTGGCTCAGTGCTGCAGTGCTTTTTATTTTCTGTAAGTAGTTGTGTTTCTCGGCCAAATTGAAATGGACACAATAATGCAACAGTGCCTATGGAGTGCCTAAAGAAAAACCACAGAGTGAGATCACCAATCATAACCAGGTACATGATCTGTGACATAAATACCAGTTTTAATAACATTTTCTATGGTTTTCTACCACTACTACTGTTACTACTGATAACAATGATAACAATAGGCCAAAAAACATGATTATGGGTATGAGTGCTCATTATGTCATTCAGGATTAATTAATGATAAAAACGAGGGCACAAACTAGATATACATTACAAACCTAATGAGAAGGAAGATAATTTTATCATTTGACCCTCAGCGTCTCTCTGGGGAAATATACAATTGTAGTAGTCATTAATGTTGCAGCCGTAATGTTAAGTAGATGGTCTACTTGTGTCATATTCCAGCTCTGGCAAAGTCAAGTGATCCCCTCTCCCCAATTCATCACCGGCCTTATGCTGGCAGTACACAATAGAAGCCACTTTAAAAGGCTCAACATTATGCAAAAGGTTGCACGCTCTCCGCCACACACGTAAACACGGCAATGCGTGATGCACTTTGTGTTCTGTGGGTTTCTTTGCAACCAGCCCGTAAACACGCCTCACATCTACGATTCTGCGTATTTCGTAACTTATTCAGCCATTCTTTTTGATTGTACCAATGATGACTGATGAGGAACAACCCTCAAACGTCTGCTTTAATAGCCAGATGGAAACAATCAGAGCAATCGCCCTCCTGCTAATTTGAAACAGCCTTCCAGGACACCTCCCTGCGGCAATCATACTCAACTTCAGGTAGGACTAATTACAGGTGTGGAAATCATAAGAGCCGTTTTGTACACACTCGCTGATAAATTAAGGCACATTTACGTTGGCAAATGTGAAAGGCAACCTAATGTCCACAAAAGACATCCATTAACATCCTGGTGGTGCTCAGTGTGTTCCAGTGAGCTCACTCTCTTACATTGGGATATTGCCCCACTGTTCCTTGGATCCTAATGAAAGGGATAGAGTGGTGCGATATATCAATCCTTATCTTTGTGCAACAAAAATGGACCATTTTGCGAGGTATGAAACATCACAATATCATTACAACCTCTATTGCTGAGGGCGCTTGATGAATATTTTGGTGCTTACCACAGTAGCTTTTATTTGGGCTACTAATGCTACAAAAACTGTCCCTGGGAGATATGGAAAGCCTGCGCACAAAGCAAGCGGGATGATGTTACTTGATGAGTTCTTATGAGCACACTGAATATTCCAGCAAGCTAATTTACAATGGTCTTGCTTTAAGGAAAACCTGACTATTTATATATTTTAAAAAATGAGTATAACTACTTTATGTGGTCTAGATAGCTAGAAATATGGCCTACAGCTCCACATTATAATCGCCACACACATACACACAGAAGCCCAAAACCAAACAAACAAACATATGAATGAATAAGAAGGAAAAGAAGCAGTGGTTTTGTCTAACGTAGGGAAGAAACTGATTTCTTATTGGGCCCCTTGTGCATCATTCATTTCTGGGTCTCACAGGACCCACGCAGCAAAGTTCCAGTTTGAGGTAAACAAACAGAAACGGATAAATATTTCTCCAAAGACAGACCACACCACAATATGGCTGTGATCATTTTCCTAACTCAATCATCATTTATGCATTTGTTCATCTGGCTAATGTTCTAATCATGAGTGATTTGTCATCTCTAACATCCTCATTTAGACTGCGTCTGGTGTGTGACTAATTAAGGGCAACTGCATTACAGCAACTTTCCGGAGGATCACCACTGAAATATTACCTGGAATGTTAAGGGACCTTGCAAATATTTTCAGGACTGCACCTTTACACAGAGGTATTTGTTAAACCTGAAGGTGGGTGTTTGTCTCTACAATCCAATAAGAACATTCCCTCTTCACAGTCCCCTGCAGACAACTAATAATAAAGGAGGATAATCATTAAAATATTACTTTTGCATTAAACGTCTGAAAGTATTGGCAACAGATGGCAGTAAAACATCATGCACTGCACGGTGCCCTTGCAACAGTTTTTAGTGTCTGGGGGAAAAAAAGGCACAAAAAAGGCTTGTTATTCTATCCATATTTCTGATTCTTACAAAGAGCAAATCATAATGTGTAACATGTAAGTTGTGAATTTATCAGTTGTGAGTCATTTGATTGATTTAAGTGTCTGTTAGTTCTGCAAATGGAGACTACGCTCAGTAGAGTTTATTATCAGTGAGCTGTAGCTGGCTCACACACACAAAGAAGACAAGTACCAACTGTTACTTTGATATTCTTATTAGCACAACAGGTTGCGGCGCTGCATCAGATGTAACTGAAAATAACCTTCCATATGGTTACAAATCATGAAATGTCATATCACGCCACAGCACCTATTGCACAAGATATCCAAAGGGGTCTGATTGTTGTTGTTGTTGTGTTTTTTTTTTCCATAAGTGCAACATGCTCTGTATCAGATCATAGACTACACCTGCATTGACTGTAATGGCTGGCTCTGGTGCAGTGACTTTCACACACGCAGCACTGCAGCATTTGCTGCATAATTTGTGCTGTGACTGGCAAGCCTCAATTAATTTGGGTAGCCTGTGTTCTATCATTATATCTCCAGCAATACAATTAGACAGCACACAGCAACACTCGTGGTATTGTGAAGCTTCACAAAGGAAACTCCAAGTGAGCAGGCAGGGCTGCTGCTGAATCTTTCATGGGAGGACTTGTCAATACAACTCTGAATAGTGTGTAATTGATACACATACCTTGCTGTGAAAAAAAAGGACGTGGTTTCAAAAACAAAAATGGGCCTTATTAAACCAGATACTTTTGAAACAAGCGCACATATGGCGTGGCATTTCCCCAAATACATTTTCCTCTATTACTCTCCAAAGGATTAATACCCAGCAGGGAAGTGTTCACTTGTAGTGTAGCTGTTTGGTAATTACTTTCACAAACTGCAAAGGGGTTATGTACCCATTAATAGGATAGACACAAATCATAAGATAGATCTAACCACACTGTATAACAAAATGCGCCATTGATTGACTCGCACTAAAATGCCCTCTTAGTTCTATATCAGCCAACATTATGCTGAGTGAAGTAAATCAGTGTTTCGGAGCTGAAGAGGACTCGAACTCAGAAAGCTGAGTTTCCAATGTTTCTGTGACAATAATTCAAAGAAGTCAGATTCCCTGACTCCCTGAGATGCCCTGAAATAAGTTACTTTTTTGAAATTCTTTCCAGTGTTTCTTCTCACAGCATAAGTCTGTTTTCTTCCTGGTACAGCAGCTGTTGCTAGGAGACATTTCACACCCACATGTTCATTTTTTTCTACAAAACTATTCGATGATCACTGAACAGGCCATTAAATATAAGTTTAACGATTAAATGATTAAATAATCGTTAGAGTTCAATATGCGATGCAAATGATAGCATACTCGCTGAATTAAAAATGGAACGAGAAACTACATTCGCCATTTTTTAATTCTTTTGTTATTGTGAAAAGCAACAGTTAGAGAATCATAATAATTTAATCAGCAACTAATAATTAATGCTCTTCCTGTTATTTGCTGTCCTGTGTTTTGTGGTCAGAGCAAGCACATACTATTTCAGGAGATTTCAGGCCGGAGGCAAAATACTCAAGACTTCAGATTTTGCCACACAGGAAGGGCATAGCAAGAGCTGCATTAGAAGAATCGTGGGATCCAGTGTTTTGTTTTGTTTTTTTGGAGCTGTAGAGGAAGTAAAAGTCTGGACATCATGGCCTCATCCATTAGTCATAAACTTGGTTGACTGATCCTTGGCTCATTCTGTTCGCATATCATACTGTGCTGGAGAAAGACACTCAAGAGTATGTGTACAAAAACATTGCTTGGACAAAACAACCCACCCGTAATGTGGATGTAATGTGAATACGGTGCTAATTTAAAAGAAAAGTGATTTAAGGGATCTAATTATGAAATACACATTGACTGAGAAGCACTTCATTAGGCAAACCTGTTCAATTGCTCATTAACACAAATCATCCAATTCCGTGGGAGAAACTCAGAGCATTTAGACACGTAGACACGGTCAAAACGAGCTGCTGCAGTTCAAACCGAGCATCAGAATCGCAAAGAACAGTGGTTTAAGTGACTTTGAATGTGGCATGGTTGTTGGTGCCAGACGAGCTGGTCCGAGTATTTCAGAAACTGCGGATCTACTGGGATTTTTTTCCATATGGCCATTTCTAGGATTTACAGAGAATGTTCTGAAAGAGAGAAAATATCCAGTGAGTGGGAGTTCTCAGGGTGAAAATGCCTTGTTGTTGTTGCTAGAAGTCAGACTGCACTGAGCTGACAGGATGGTAACAGTAACCAGAATAGCCACTCATTACAACCAGGATATGCAGAAGAGCATCTGTGCAGGCAGATCAATTTGAACCTGAAGTAGCAGCAGAAGACCACACCGGGTGCCTGTCCTGTCAACTAAGAACAGAAACTGAGGCTACAGTTCACACAGACTTACCAAACCTGAAAAGGGGAAAATTGGAAAAATATTGCCTGGTCTGATGAGCCTCAATTTCTGCTGCAGCATTCAGATGACTGGTTTGAATTTGGTATGAAAACCATGAAAACTTGGATCAATCCTGCCTTGTTTCTGCTGCTCAGGCTGCTGATGGTGGTGTAATGTGTGGGCGATATTTTGTGGGGCACACTTTAGGCCTCTTAGTACCATCGTTTAAATGCTATAGCCTACTTGAGTATTATTACCAACCATGTCAATCCCTTTATGGCCACAGAGTGCACGCCTTCTGATTGCTGCTTTCAGCAGGACATGGTGCCATGTTAAAAAGCCCAAATCATCTCAAACTGGTTTCTTGAACAAGAAAAAGGGTTCACTGTGCTCAAATGGCCTCCACAATCACCAGATCTCAAACCAACAGAGCACCTTTGTGATGTGGTGGAGCAAAAGATTTGCATCTACAGCATCTGTGTGATGCTCTCATGCCAAGACCAAAAGTCTTGAGGATTGTTTCCAGCCACTTGCTGAATCTATGCCATGAAGAATTAGGACACGAATTAGGACAGTTTTAAAGGGAGAAGGAGGGTCCAACCCAGTATTGTCAAGGTGTACCTAATAAAGTGTAAATACAGATGTACATTTCTTTTGAAATCAAAGCAATTCAAGACAGAATTAAAACAACCTGCAACACTACCCTATGGCATCACCAAAGAAGACTAAAGGCAAGTTTTTTTGAGAATCTTTACTTTCTGTGATCAAGCAGAACGCTGACATTTTCATCCTTTCAAACAAAGGTTCTAAGAAAAGACCTGATGACGAGGTATTCATGCACTGCTTCTACAGAAACGGAAAATTTGGTGCATTTTCAACAGTAAAAAACATCAACATGAACATCAAAACCCAGAAGGTGCTAGACACAGGATCCTCAGTCAGACAAAAAAGAATATTTTTCAGTAAGCCTGAATCATACTTGAGACACTACTCCCATTCCTTTGACTGAAGAGAAAAAAGCACCAACAAAAGCAGCATAAATTTAAATAATCATGTCTGCCAGGGACTCAGAGTTCACCTCTGACAAGGGAAGAAATGTGATGCTGCAGAATGCTGTGTGTCATCCTTGTTGATCTTTGACTGAGTGTAAATGGAAATTACTCCAACAGTGAATGGCAAGTAGTACGGGATTCGGCTAAAAGCATACACACCTCACAAATGACCAGGGGAGCGTTTGGAGTCTGTCACTCTCAAATTTAATCGCAGCAGTATTGCCCTAAACATCCCCAAAGGAAAACTTCCCAACATCAAAAACCAAGCCAGCAACAAACATGTCCTCCCCAAATGAAAAATGACACAGCATCCCCCCTGCACACTCCCCTTTGTGAATTTATATGGCAGCACGGGGCATTTCAGCAGTGGCTTTTTGTCTTGCCAGCATTTGTCTGCTCTGGAGTGCTACAGCCCATTTGTGCTATAAGTGAAATAATACAATTAAACATTTCTGGAGAGGGAAAATATAATACAAAGTTGCTGCCTTGTGGAAATGTTTTGCATGCTTCACAGCTGTTATCAATCTGCCTTTGCGTTACACGCGGTTTTGTGAAAACACAATGCACCGTAACACCATTACATTTAGAAAATCTGCATAGCTATTGATAGTGTGTCTGAATAAATATAAGTTATTATAATCCATTTTCCCGAAACCAAACTCAGTGTTTCTACACAGTCAAAGTGTTCATAATTCAATGGAAGCTCACTGGAGAGAAAGGTATGGACTTTATATTTCATGTATGTGGCAGCCAATTTAAACAGTCCTGAATGTTTCAGTGAAATGAATCACATTTTCTTTTTGAAGACCAACAAAAGGAAAATGTGATTCATTCAATTATGTTTACTGTCAGGACTGGCTTCTAAATTCTTGATTAAATATTCATAATGTCTTTTATCCCTTTGTTGAGGATGATTAGCAAGACGAAGTGGTGCACGACTGCTAAACAGTGTTCCTTCATAGCTAAGAGGATTTCAAATAGGGTGAGGTAAAGAAACATTAACACTCTTTATCATGGTTTTAAGTTGGATTTTTGCTTAATTATATGTGATCATAATGTAGGGAAAACAATTTAAGCCAAAAAACCCAAGCATTTTTGCATCTGCAATGTCGTACTCTGTGCAGCAGTTATGTCCCCAGAACTAAAGCTTATAAAAAATGAGTGCCAATGTTTTCATAGTATAGTACTGAAACTTGGACAGGTAATGTTGAATAGGCTTTGTGGCAACGCTGCTGCGTGGCGCAACAGACAGACATTTATGGGTATAAGATGAGAAAGTCAAAGTGGTGTAACTGTATTTGTATAAAAACAGGAAAATGTTTTCCTTTTCTGATTTTAGGTGCAGTGGCACCACACAACCCGAGATGACAGCAAGATAGAAAAGAAAAAAAAAACGAGCATTTGAGAGTCATGCAAGAGGGAAAGATTGGAAAAAAAAAATATGGAGATGAGTCTGTGTTACAGTGCCTTCAGGCAATTTGAATTTTTTCACCGGTCATTGGAGCCTGGATTACAGTATTTACAGTTAAATACAACCACAGCACTGCACTGCATACATGCTGACAACAGCAAGGCATCTGTATTCAGTGTTGCCAACTATCACCCAAGGAAAGTAGGTACTCGGTGCTCAAACATGACTTGATGATGTCATGGGCTCATTTGCATATGAATAAAATTGCTGAACCGATCAAGAGTAAATAGAAGCAGAGCTCAGCAGCAGGCACTCTCTCATTTCTCCTGCTGGCTTACTCTGCCCCACAGTGATGAAGCCTCTAAGCCTTTGTGTGCAGTACAGAGACACAAGATCAGCAGTGCAGGGGGAAGGATGGCTGATCAGAACTATTTGAAAGGAACAAGCAATAAGTCAAAATATATATAAAACAGGTCTGGTAACGAGTCTCTTGCCAAATGTTTGAAAGTGACATGTTTTTCCATGATAAATCTAAAGAGCAGCTATATTTGTTGTTTAAGCCTTTTCATAAGTAGTATTACCAAAAGACATTAAAAAAACGAGCTTTTTTAAACAAAACTGTTGATAGGTAAAAAATAATGCATATAAGATGTAAACAATTTACATATTACTATTCTTTATTTTAGTTCACAAATTTAAAGTTACAGTATGTAAAATTTTCACCGCTAGATGTCAGTAGATTGCAGTCATTTGAGTTTCGTACCCCTCCAATTTCAAGTTCATAATGCTACCTACAGTGCTTGCCATAGGATAAACACATTTTAGCCAACAAACAGAGATCAAAAACATTCATTTAAACAAGATTTATATTGCTTCTACTATTGACTGTTCCAGAGTCCGATTTGCTCCTGAGCTTTTCCCAATCTGTGGAAGGCCGTCAACCTACTGTTTACCTCAGCTGGCAATGCTGACTTGGTGTCCACCTTCTTTTATGCTAGAAAACCCTGTAACATTTTGTGAAAGGAGTCCGATATGGGTGGATTTAACTTTGTTGTTGCTTGAAAGACTGTAACCAGCTTTTTATTGGAGGGAAAGTGTGGTTTTAAGGACAATCGAGCCTAACATTAGCTGGCATAATGTTAGCTTACAACTAGTTGTTGTTTACTCAGCTCTTGTCAGCTGTACAGACAATGAATGTTGACAATAAATTATTGCGACAATATCGGGAATACACAAGCATGATGAACACATTTTGATCGTCTTGAGTTTGAAGCAGGCGGCTTCCACAAACCCACAGCAGTATTTTTAATAGATTTAAAATGCTTTTATGAGAATGCATCAGTTTGTTGGAAGCTGAAATTACACACTATTTTATGCATATTTATGAGTACAGTTCTATTTTTTTCTAATAAATAACTTCAAAAAATGACTGACTATACCTTCAATTGTTCTAGGCTTGCTTGACACATGTTACAAAAAACGTTCTTCCCTGGCGGTTGAATTCTAGGTGAATGACAGCAAAGTAGAAGCACCATATCGTTACCTGGTGGTGACTGACGTCCATCTGTTGTTATTGATGTTCTGATTTACAGCTGCATGCAAAATATGACTGCCACCACAACCGAGTTTAGCAACAGGGCTTCCATCTTGAATGAAAACATGAAGGAACCGATCCCCAAAGTTCTGCTCCTGAGCTGCAAAGATAAGAAAATCACGATTAGTAAATAGCCTCTTTTTGCATATTACTGTATTGTATCAGTACAATATTTGTTACATGACTTCAAACTTATCAAAGATACTGAATGCATAAAATGAGGCCCCTTTGTGTGTGACTTTAAAATCTGAAAAACAGAAGATGATCTGATTTGAACATATTGTTGAGTAACTACGGTAGCTGGACAGGGCTTCTTCCATATGCTTTTCTCACACTGTATGCTAATTTTTCAAAATGATCTTTAATCTCTGCTGTGTGATGCATTTTAATGTGTTAAAAATAAAGATGCAATAAAAATACAAATACAAAAACAGAGGTAATATGCATACTATACGAGGACCACTACCTGACACCTGAGGGAAGATCCTATCTGCCAACAAATGCCATTACACAGTCAAAACACATGCCTCCTTTAAGCTTACAAAGACCTAGTTCACATTGCTGTGAGTTCTACAATAAATACACAAACTGGGCAATCTTTCCCTCAAAAAACAGCTAAGAATAAACTGACTTAGACCTGATAAAATCTAAAATGTCTAAGGCTTAAAGGGCACTGCAAGCACTCGCACTGTTTTTTTGTTAAAGGATTAAATTAGGATGGACCAAATGGCATAAAAATCATTTAGACTTAGCCAAGTTAAAAGTAACAAGAAAATATGAAAGAAAGAGATAGAAATTTACTCAAAGGTCATGGAGAGCTCAATTGAAAAAGTATAGCGAATAATAATCAATTCTTGCTGAGAGATCGAAACTTTCCACTGGATACTCCCACCTACAAGGGGAAATTGTTGAAAAGAGAAGGGAGAGGAGACCGATTCGAGATAAATCTTCTCTGCCCACTGCTGCAGACACCGTGTTAGTAAAGACCTGCAAGGAAGTAAGTACAGGGCTCCTTGTCCCTTATACCACGGGTGGAAACTAAAACTTTGGTCCTCATTGTCTGACAGACCTCCTTAAATCAAACTGCTCCTTTCACAGTCTGAGCTATATGAAGCTATCTGAGACTTGGCATCAAACATAAAGTGCTGTTCACTTATGAGTAATGATTCATATTATAACATACCAAGACTGCATCAATATGAGCTGAATCATCCCTGTGTGTGTGCCACACAGGAACCACACTGTTCAGAGCTCCTAGGATAACAGTAAAAGGATTTTTTATTACCATTATGCCATGGTATGGTTAGCCGAAAGCAGCGAGTTTTCTGCTTCAAAAGATAAAGATCCACTCATGTGCACATAAACACACAAGTTTTCAGTAGGTTTATTGCATCCCATAAGGGAGGTAAGAGGTAGCAGGCAAGAGGGTATCCTCAGGATATAAGTATCTTCCCCATGGATCACTCTAGTAGGTCTCATTCTGCCTGCCTACCAGGAGAATGATTACCAGGTACTTTTATCACAGCTTGGGCTCTCAGGATCCAAAACATTTTTTTTTAACTTAAGCAGAACAATCTTGCAACTGGAGGACTGATGGTAAATCTACATTTCGCTCCTGCTGGAAAAGCCTCTGGGAAATGGCAGCTGGTCCGACTTTTCCCTAACCTTTATGGTCTTGATTGCAAAACAGGAATATGACCTCTACAGTATGTCACTTCACTCCAGCACATTATATCTCAATGGGAGATTTTGAGTGTCTTGCAAGCGAGACAGTGCATTATGGGAGCGACAGCCAGCAGCAGCATGAAATTCTCCCCCCACACACACACTACCGAGGTCTTCGACTGTCTAAGAACACAGGAGCAAAGGGGAAGCAACATAAAATGCAGCAGGGAGACAGAGACCAAACTTGCCCACTGTCAGCGAAGACATTCTTGCAAGTCAGAGGACTGAACAACAATAGTGCCCAGTTAGAGGGACCTAAAATATTTCTGTGTTTCCAACAAGGCTTATAGGGCACATTTCAGCTGAATTACAGAGGGCGACAGGGGACCACACACCCAGAGGGAATTACTGAGTAGACTCAACACAATCAGGGTTGGCCTATTTCATTTCACAATGACAATGGTAACTGCATCAAAACTCTCAGAAACTGAGATGATGTCGTTTGCTGGGCTAGGACCAGGACAGAGGTGTGTGGGCAGAGACATTCCTGTGGCATCTCCCTTGAAGTAATGAAATGAGTGGAGGATTTGGACACAGGAGAAAAATTGAACAAAAGCAGAGCTTGTTGTTTTAAGGGTATATGGCAACTCATGTGAAAGCTCAGAACAATTCCTCCAGGGCAAGAAGGGCATCAAGAAAATCCCCATCTCTTCGTCCACAGGAGGCAATGCTTAGCTTAATATGCTACACTCAGATAAATGTATTCTTTAAGCCGACCATTCTTTGTCTTAGGACACAACAGGGATGCATTTAACAGTGCCATACTACAAGCCACTGTTGCAGAATGACACACAGGAATAAATATCTCACTCCTATAATTTTCTGATCTTTGTTCTGCAGAAGGATAGGACTCTTAGCCCATGAAAAAAAAGCAGCAGGGACACTGTAGGTAGCAAGGCATCATTCATAGAATAAGAGGCTTTTAAATGGCTTCATTTGTCCGGAGCATTTAATTAGTTTGCATCCTGCTTGAAGAGATAAAATTACCCTCATTCACTTGTTCAGTAATCTTCCTTTCTTGGTCATCTGCTCTTCAGTATGATCATGCTGCCAGCACACGATTTCATCCTGAGACACAATATTCATTCTCATAGCTTTCGTAAAATGTCCCGTGGGTCGTGCCGTGGATCCTCCGTGGATCCGGCTCATGCTGTGGATGCTTTATAGCATCAGAATCTGGGAAGTTTGGAGACTGGGTCAGTGACTCAGACTCTGTGCTGTGTTCTGTGAGCCATTCAATTCAGTTTTCACTGCGTGGTGGGTCACACTGTTCTGCTGCTGTCAGAGACTGTTGATGCCATTAGGGCGTTGAGCTTGTGCAGAAATAATGTTTTTGGTGGGCAGAATGTGACAAATTAACATCCAGATAAATGTCAGAATCCACAGTTCGGCAGTAGAACACCGCAATGTAACATGTAATCAGATTTTTCAGTCCATCTCTCAGTGATTTAATAAATCTCAGTGGCATTTAAGATGTAAAAATTAGTGTCCAACTTGCTTTTTGTTGCCATTCAACTCATAAAAGTCAACCTTCTTTTGATACTGTTCTCAATAAAGGTGTTAATTCTGGGTCGTGCCTGCAACAGTACCAAACTGCTTTGTTATAAAATACATCTTATGCAAGAGTCTTCATGTCAAGGGCAGAAAAAACACATATTCTGGTGTTCATCTCTATTTGGCTATTTCCATATATCTATCTACAAAGGCTCAGCTGATTCCAGTATATTAAAAGTGCTCTGTTTCACAAATTATTACAAGGCTGGCAAGCGTCTGAGAAGCTGATAAATCTGTGTCCAGTCTGAATCCTTCCAAGAGCCTTTGTTTAGTCAAAAATGTATTATTTGCTTAAATGCAAGCACCCTATTAATTTTAGAGCAACACGGACTCTTTACACGTCAAGACAAAATGCAACTGATGAGTTGTTAAATGCAGTTATGTTTTGAATAAAATCTTTAGTCAGCAGCATGAAATGAGGACATTTCAATTAATTTGAGATACATGGTACTTGACTTTCCTCTAGCAAACAATTGCTTTTGACACTTTTTGCTCATGGTAAAGTCACAAGGCATTATTAAAAAAAAAGCTTGTGCTGAGAGGAAAGCTTGAAAGTGAAAGGGAAATATGACTCAAACATTATGGTATGGTGCAAAAATATTCGGACACCCAGGGCCTGTTAATAACAGTGCATATATTTGCTGTGAAAAACTTACATGAGGTGAGAAACAAGGGACGCTGCAATTTTTTTAAAATCCTCTTCAGAAGGGTTTAAAAAACAATTATAATTTTAAAGCAAGCAGTGGGCGGTGCTGGTTGGAACAGAGCGGCAGCCAATGAGTCACTTTAAATACTGATGGAGACTGAAATGTTTAAGTCTGAATTTAACCTGCTGCTGTCATAAACATGCTGCATTCTGCCAAAAAATTTTAAAACTAAATAACCAGTAAAATATTCTTTAGATATAAAGAATATAAAATATAAAAGGAGCTTTATATTGTGAGTTTAAGACCCTATAAAAGCACAAGAATCAGATGACTGTGAGCAAGGACTTTGGCGACTGTGGGAAGGAAAAACTCCCTTTTAACAGAAGGAAACCAGGCTCAGGGAGGGGGAGTCAGTTGGGAGTGAGTGGAAGAAGACAGGACAAAAGACATGCTGTGTTACCCACTAAGATATTGTGTATTGAAATACTCAATATCCTTTTTTTATTTTTTCAAAAACACAGTGGGCTGTCAAATGTTTATGAATGAACTAACAAAGGAAGCCTTACACTTCTTACTTCCTACTGCAAAAATAAGCCTCTCTCATTTCCTCTCAAATCAATTTCTGCTTAGCTCTATAACTCATTCGCTGCCAGATATTATTTTCTCTAGATGTCAATGTTGCAGCATCTTTTATTTTGCTATTTTTCTTCTGTAAGGATATTGTTTCCTACAGTCCCCACGGCCCTGTTACTCTGTGCTGAACTTAACAGAGCGTTCGTCCTTCTGCCAGTCGCTGTCACCTGTTTTCTCTCTCTCTCGCTCTCTCCCTCCCCCTCTCTCTTGCTCACCCCACCTCCTCTATTTTTTCTTCTCCAGCTGACAATTGAAGTCCAGGGGGAGACTCGCGAGTTTGCTTCAGGGAGAGGTGTAAAGAAAAGGGGGAGCGGAGAATAAGGAGCAGGTCTGGCGCGGAGAGTCCTCGCATCTCAATGCACGTCTTTTGGTTTTCTTCTGATTAACTTTGTCTGTTTGATCTCTCGAGTTTTCTTTTCAGTTCCTATCCACTGATGTGAAAAAGATGGGTGCTATATGCCAGGAAGTATTTCTAGATAAAAGGCACCGTGCCCACTATTTATGCTTTCTGAACATCCATCTCTTTTCGTGACAAGGCTCGCAGTCTGCTTTCTGTGCCAGTGAGATACTGTAAATATTACTGAGAACAGTGAGCAGACTGATTTAATTGAACCAACTAACCTAAAATTTGGACTATGTTTTGTAATTTACAGCCGTGTTCACGTCTACAATTGAGTGTGGTGAAAGCTGGTTTGGAATAAAGATGACATCAGGTTGAAACAGCAGTCAATTTTTCAAACTGATCTATAGTGTAAATCTGCAAAGGCTTAGACTGGTATGACTTATGATCCACACAGCTAGACAACTGGTGGCAGTGAATATATGAGGCGACTTATGCTAGGGTGGAAGTGAGACAATACTGCTATCTTGATGTCAAGTCACATCTGACAACTACAAAGGTGGTGTTACTGTACAACCTTTGAAACCACATTCTTTCAAATCACGTCGTTGTTTTTCTTCCTTAAGAATAAAGGTAAATTGTGTTACAGAGTCCTAATTTAGGTAATTATAATATAAGTGTTTCCTGTTATTGTTCTGCATATAGTACAGGAAAAATACTAATTAGAGAACTCAGGCAACAACTTGCATTAAACCGTGTAGTTTGTAATGCATAGCTTTGTATATAAAATACATAGCTTATGACTTCTCAGTCATATTATGAAAAGCTTTTCTAGGGCAGAAAAAAAGCTCCCTGAAGCTATATTCTTTTTATCCATGTAATATTCGGTTTTTCAAACAGAAAAGAAAACAAAAATCAAAATTCAAACCATTAATTCAAGTATGGGGGAGCATACTAATGGCTTTGCGTTGCAAATATTCCGCTACTCTATCCTCAAACCTATCATTTGACATTTAAAAAAAAAGTTCTTAATAATATACCCTAAAATCTCTGCAACACAAACCAAATGTAGATTTGGATTTTATAGATAAAGAAAGATTTTTAGCATATAATAAAAATGCACATATATCGGGAATATGTCATTTTAAAAAGACTTTTCATTCCTTAATTTACTGACTGGTTGATTTTTGAACACTCTAATTAAGCGCCCGTGTCAGACAGGATACTGTATAGCTGTCTTTAAATTGATGTTACCATTGTCTATGTCTATTTAAGGTTTAGCTGGCTGACCTTTCAAATACACCAACCCTATATAAAGCACTAATTTAGACTTCTATTACATTCTGAGTGCAGCCTAATTAACAGCTCTTTAAATACAAAGATTTAAGTCTTTGGTGCAATGCTAATTCACTCAGTAGCCATCGTGGGAGGCCAATGACAGCCCAGTGAAGAAAAGTCAAGCTATTATTACCCCAAAGAATAGTAAAAGTAAAACCACCTTTTCCCCCCACAATATAGCCTACAGTGTCAAAAGCACACAGAAAGAATAACTCTGTTAGTTCTTTCAGAATTAAACTGCATAACAAAAGTCAGCTGGTACAAGCATAACTTGTTAGTGATAATGTAAGACTGTTAAATGAATTAACATATACTTTTCTGCAGTTGCATCACATATTTTGGGTTCGAGGAGGTGTAACACACCTGAATTTTAAACAACTCCTGGATTTACTCCTTGCCACTCTCATTACAGTTAGCCAAGCCAGAAAATCCACATTATGATCAAAGGAGAGGAAATACTGTTTAACCCTGAGGGGTACTGAGCTGTTTAATAGGTCCAGGACCTGTAGACGATGTCACCGATAAGAGGTTGATCTAGGTTATACCAGAAAGATGAATGTTATGATGTCTTCTACCGGTGGGTATAGAATAAATCACCCATGATCGCCACACAATGTATGCTGGTTACAGTTCTGTTGCACTTGCAGCTGACTTGCTGTGGTGTAACACAGGAACAACGAGAGGCTCCTAAACTCAAGGTGGATGCAGTTTTTAGAGCGAGGAGCCGGTCCACGGAGACCCAGAGTTGGATGCTTTTTTTTTTTTGAAGTCATTAGAGCAGCTCAAGGCGTTCATGCTCTGGATTCACCCCTAAGCTGGCTGATACTTAATATATGCATACATATTTTGAACAGATGTGTAATACACACAAAGCGGGGTAAATTAACTAAAGTTCTCATGGCTCAGCTTTCTCAGTCCTCAAAAAAAAAAGAAAGAAAAAAAATTCACTGACTCTTCTCTTCCCAAAACAATACTCCATTGTTATGAGGGTCTACTCGGGGTTGCCTGGCCTACCCATCCCAATCTTCTACTTTAACAAAGGAGAGTGTGTATGTGTGTGCACAGGTGTGGGAACAAAAGAGCTGGCAGCAGGCAGACATACAGTATAGAGCTCACAGTTGACATAAAGGGTGATCCCAATGCTATCTCTGCGTTTGAGTGTCCAGCTCTTGCCTTATGAGGATTCCTTTGTTCGCTTTTACCTCATAGCTCAATCATCAGCACTGTAACAGCGGAAAAACTCCCAGCTGTCGACAGAAGACAAGGCTATCTGTAATCCTCCACCAGAGCACTGTTTGCGTTTCCTTCTGAGAAGTACATGGTGCTCCTGACACATTATCTTAACATCTGGTTGTAGCTGAATCCACTTATTTGCTGAAAATGTCATAACTAATTAAACATTGGCTGAATGGCAGCTATGGCACAAGATACTCTCAAAAAAAAACAAGAAAAAAATGACTCTAGGTTTCTGTGCCTTTTTACTTGCAGCCTTGGAAACGTAAGAGCTGTCTTTGTATCCCACAATTCCCTGCATCAATAGATGACTCATGGCATGGCTGTCCCCGGGTGACATTTAAAGTCAGGCCAGTGGCTTTTTAAAAAAAATATTAATACTTGAGATTGATCAGCGCATGGAAACACAATAGCCTATTGCTTTAGCCCAGACTCTTTACATATCTCTTGTGTAATAAATATGCTGCCACTTTCTCTGGAATAATGTCCAGAAGGACCTGAAATTGTCAGAGCTGGTTACTTTGGGGGGAAACTGAAGTCATTTCAAGGATGGAGAAAATAGCAGCCCTGGTCAGGGTGATTGCTCCTAAACTTGCAGTCAAACTGTTTTTGAGATTCGATGTGTTTCACCCTTGATTTGTTTCACTATACATGAAATGGATATTGTGTCTTTGTAGTTTGATAGTTGTAACTAGGTTTGCTGCTGTCTTGGCCAGACCCTTCTTGAGATTTTACGTGATTAAAATGAAACAATCAAACAAGAAGAAAATATCTATATGTAAAATAGCATTAGGTACCTTTTGAATATATTACAGAACGCTGATCAAATGCGATTTCGTTCACTCTCTTATTTCTTGTTTTCTTTGGCGTAACAACTGTTGCAGAGCAGTTGTGTTTGCTGGAGCTTATGTAAACATGTCAGTGTAATCAACTTCTGAAAACATGACTTTCCCGCATTATTAGGCAGAAGAGGTCGAGAGCGTCTATAAAGAGACAACGAGCATGACAGCAGATGAATTTTTGCTGCTTGTCCAGAAACCATTAAGCAGTATAGACTTGTCTTCTGAGAGGCTCCTATCAAAGCCACTATGCCTGTTTTCTGCAAATAAACATGTTTCACTTGTTCTGCCAATCACCCAAGAGTCAAGGTGCATTCTGAAGACGTTAACACATCCTCTTACGTTTACTAAGACAATATATATTTTGTTTAATTCTGAGGAAATAAGAGGAAATGGCTTTTTAAAAGCAAATTACTGCATCTGGACAAGAAATAGTCCAGCACATAACCCCAAAGTGTACTTCTCATGAGTACACTTTGTTTTTGTGCAGATTGCACAAATGAGATGTTAATGAAATGCTAATTTGTGAAATTTAGAGTTGGTGGCTATTGGAATTGTGTTAATTTCAGAAAGCACAAGATCAGCTAAGCAAATAGGATGCTGGCTCTGGATTAAATGTAAATGTAAATGACACAAATAAGCTATTGAGCCTCTGATTTAACTTCCTGAAAACAAAGCAAACTCATTTTTTGGTGTAAATGTTATTACAAGTAGAGGAATTTCCATCAATGACAGCTGAATTACTTACTGGATAAATTAGCATCTTCTTGCACGACAATGCAGTATAAAAGAAGTGATGGCTTTTATTACACCTTATATTACACCTGTAAAGATATAGTTAAGGGGGAAACACTCTATTGTAAGGTTCCTTATACAGTGTTGCAGGTCTTTACTGGTAATAGGAAAGACTGTACTCACTGTAGAGGATCGTTCCTTGTCTGGATCTGGTTTTCACTGCCAAACAGAGAAAAACAGGGGTGTCTTTGACTCCTGCAGGTCGATTATTGCTGACACCAGAAGGCTGGAGAAGCAACGCAAGTGGCCGTAGCTCCAAGTAGGAAGTTCCATCGAATGAAGGGATATATACTGTGGCATCTGGAAACAAGCATTAGATGCAAATTGATGCTTTGAGCTTACATGGTGTAAGAGAATTAGAATTGTAATATTACTTGGACAAAAAAACCCCAAAACTCATACACACTTTATTGTCCATTAGACAATATACTTATATATAAATGAAGAATGACATATCTTGTAAAAGCAATGCCCTACAGGGCTGTTGTTTGCAAACAGAAGAGCAAAAACTGGCTGCTGTGTGCCTTTGCAGCACAGACAGCCATCTGTGTGCAGAATCAGCAGGGCCTTGTCAGGGCTATGTGCTAGAGTGTCATTTCCCATTGGATGACAAAGTGATATGACTATAAGGAGAGGTGGAGGAGGTACACACTCAGGTCATCAACTTCGCAAGCCTGTGATGATATGTTGGCCTTTACACAAAGGACTTTGTACACCTGGCGGATAGCTTACTGTTCAGGTACATGACAGCCAATTCAAAATAGGCCACCTTGGCTTCAGCTCAGGGGATTCTAACAAAACAGTCCAGCTCTCAAGTTGAGAGCTCATAATATACAATATGTGTTGGGTACAAAAAAAAAAAATAGATATAGATATTTTTTTATTGTATGATATATGAGAATGTTCTTTCATGACTCCAGTGTTCACTTTTTTGCGTTTTGATGTTGGATCAAATGGAACTTTAAAGTAGGATGTGAATGATTGACAATATTTAGAACAGACTACAAAGTAAAAGAAATGGAATAAGAAGAATATAAAGTTGTAGCAGAGGAAATCACAAGGGATGGCTATAATGGAGGCAATATTATAGACTAACATTATGCTTATACAAGGTATGGTTAAAAAGTTCTCGAACTCGATCGATAAAAAGCCAAACCCCTGCTATGTTTATGAAAGTACTGTTCTGACCACTTGCAGTGATAAGAGGGGTTATGTCTCTGGCTGCAATGCTACAGGGAAAGCAGAGGTTGGAGACCGTGACATGAACAGAATTACTGCGACTGTGTGCAATGAGCTTGCGATCTCATCTCGTTTGACATGGTTGCTTTCAAGATGGGGACCTGAAATGTTACCACTCGCAGTCAGTTGGCATCTTCAAAATGATTATGATATGTTAAGAAAGCGATAAAATGGCAATAAGGCAGAGTACGTCTGCTGTTTGTGACTGAATGGAATCATGTTGGCAATTACATGCAATCTGTTTGTGATAATACACGATTAACTGAAGTAAATTGGCAAATATCGTAAATCTTTTGCCATCTGTTGCAAATCTGCTGCCTTTAACATACACAAAAATTCATATTAACTACTTAAATTCAGAGTCTAGCCACATACTCACATATCTGAAAGAGAAATGTAGAAAGTGTTCCACAAAGTAGTTGCTGGTGAAGAGTGATTTAACGGTAAAACAAGAGGAATATACTCAGAATATAACCAGCTGGCAACCAGAGCCAGATTCCCTATTGTAAAGAGATGCATGGCAGACAAGTTGAGCTGAATCTAGTTGATTGCAGCATGTTGGAATCTGTCAATGTTTATGAATTATCATTTGCAAACCTTCCCCATTCTGTTTGGAGACAGTTTGCCTCCCACCGGGCAACCACTTGGTCACAGAAAGCAAAAGTTAGCAGCCCTTGATTTTTAGTTGTACCAAGGAGATTGCCATCCTTACTTTACTTTAGTGTGACAGCACCAGAGGAGGTACAGGCCTTATGTTTTTATCTTTTATATGAAAAATTTGAGGATTTTTGACCAACCACAGATGTTATTCAAGTCATTCAAGTCATTATAATTTAAAGAATTGTATGAATTTACATTGTTTTAAAAAGTGTTACATGCTTAAAACGATAACTCAATATGAAGAATGTGAATGAAATTGGGGTTCATTGAAAAAGGATCCATTATAATTTTTTGTTTTATTTATTTTAATTTTATTTTTCTCCTTGTTACTATGTGGAGTGGTATATTCTGATTGTAAATTTGTATATTTTGATTGTAAATGTGTTGTTTGGTTTGGGTTAGGACCGGAGATAAATGTTAATGTTAGTTTGTTCCTTGATTTTTGGTGCCCACTTGTAATATAAGTTGGATTGTAGATAGGGGGCAGGGTTTAATAAGAATATTTTCTTCTTCCTGCTCCTTTTCACACATGGTTGTAGTACTTTTTGATAGAAAGTGTGGTTGGTTTGTTTGAACTGTTGTACCAAGTGTGAAATAAATAAATAAATGAAATGAAATGTGCTTATAGACATGTATACCTTACCACAGCTCTGTGACACTACACGTTTATTTAAAATCAGGTTAAAGGTTAATCCAATATCTAATGTTTTCCTGCAGCAAACACTGTCTTTTATATGTGCTCAGGCTTACTCACATTATGCAGTTTTGTTTCAAGATTTTGAGAAAATGCATTCTCCTGTGGTCACATTTATGCAGCGTATTGTAGCCTGCTACTGGTTCGTGTAACTGGCTGCAGCTCTTTTTCAAAAATTACTGTTGGGCTGCTTGATTTGTGAGTCAGAAACTACTCTTGGACAGCTAATGCATTGTTAGTGGGTTCACTCATGGCAACAGGGATAACGCAATTCCTCTGTATCAGTCATTCGTGTCAACAGGGCATTCTGAAAATGGCCTTAATGAGCCTAGGAAAAGGATTCAAGTCGTACAGTAAGTGAAAATATCACCAAGGTGAATTGCAGGGTTTGACAATAAGGACTGTCCAGTGGCCCGGGGGCCATGGGACACTGACTTGGTCCAGTTTAATGATCAGTCGCTAGACCAACACCAGAGATGAGTTTCCCGTCATATCATTTTTCACATAGTTATATTCCCTTTTTTTTTTTACTTTGCTTGGACTGAAAAGCCGCTCAGACACTTTCCTACCCTCGCTGATTTCCTGACCAACCAGAGCGCACGAATCCTCCGAGTTGCACATAGAATTATGTGGCGCAGACATGACAGCCAATACTTCAAATTACACAGAAAGAGAAAACAAAAATTGTGTTGCTTTTGTTGTGGAAGGCGTGGTTTCCTTGGGGGTGAAAATGATGAATCAATCCTATAATATCTGTTGGCAATTTCTGAGTAAGGAAGACTGAGCTGGCTCATTTTAAAAGGCACCAGCCATTACAGCAAACACACACTAGATGCCCACATAAAGAGCTGGCAGCACCTAGCCAGTGAGTTGGCAAAGCAGGAATCTGACAACCCCTCATCAGGTCCCATTAATGTCAAACACGAAGCAGAAACAAAAACAGGAAAGGCTCACCACCACAATGTCTTTTCATTTTTTTTAATGGTTTGTTATTTCTCCCAACTACATTTATAGACAAGATTCCCACTTTCTGATAATATCATCTCCATGGTGGCACATTCTCCATTTCATAAGATGATTTTCTAACAAATATATTTGTTACTGTTATAAATAAAATGGGCTGATGCTATCTGAAATAATCAGTGTAATTAGTATGATTGTTTGGACTGGATAAGGTCAAAGGAAAAGATGTAAAAAGATGCAGATAGATACAAAAAAAGGCACTTTAGGGAAAAACAAAAATGAAATGAAAAAGCTTCTAGGACTGATGTTGTGGTTAAACAAAAGTAGTTAAGGACTCAATCGAAAAAATTCAACTTTCATTGTATTATTCATTTCTGGCCAACATCCAAAACCATGGCTTCAGATTCCCGAGAAGCAAAGACACAACTCAATGAGCTAAAAGCAGGAGGTCATGATCAATACACACCAAACCTGAATAATGGTTTCACCTTTTATATCTTCTTCTTTCAACCATTTACTCCATAATGGTGTGTGTGTGTATAATTTTTGTAGTGTCTTTTAACTGATTTCTTGCATGCTTGATAGAACGTCTTTGCCGAGGTCTACTACCTACTGTGCCTTCTCTGAAGAGACAATTTATCATACCTTAAAACTCTGATATGCTCAGCTGGACTGCTTTTA
This sequence comes from Oreochromis niloticus, assembly GCF_001858045.2. NCBI lineage: Eukaryota > Metazoa > Chordata > Actinopteri > Cichliformes > Cichlidae > Oreochromis > Oreochromis niloticus. The sequence goes on from NC_031978.2 coordinate 20,205,231, forward strand.
TCTTGACAAAACTGTGTGATGGGTGGCTACGTAATATCGAACACTCACTGAACCAAAAGCACTAGCCTGGATTATGGTACACCCTACCAGCGGAGCACCTCCAGGGCCAAACATAAGGAGCTTGAGTGCATTCACTTAAGTAGAAACTGCTCATATGATTCAGACTAAAGCTGACTCCCATGTTTTGGATCGTAGTCGCTAAAGTTATTATATAGCATTTTATCAATTTTGTGATAAAAGAGATGTGTGGTGGCTGCAAATGTAGAGCCACATTTCTTTGTTGACTGCTAACACGTGTAGTTGTGGTTGCAGTTCTAATGGAGCTGTGACCAAGTATACGTATAGTACATACATAGATACAGTAAGTAAACACATTCATTACCATTGTACCAGGTGTGAAATAAATAAATAAAATGAAAAAATGAAAATGAAAATTATTAAAAAAAAGGGCACTTATGATCTATTAAAAGTATCATAATTATTACAGAAAAATAATAACAATTCAGAAAATAATTTAAGGAATGAAAAGCAAAAGGGTGGATTATGAATGATAACAATATAGATTTCGGTTTCCTTCATTTCCTTCTTTTTCTTCCTGTTCCTTTTCTTTTAGCGTAAAAAAGTATATTTCGGGAACACATTTAATGAACCATCCACTTACAAAACAGATGATGAACAGCATGGGGTGCCTTAAGAAAAATAAGTGCAATTTCAAACAGTATGTTTTTTTTTTTTTTCCACACTGAATAAATCTATTGCCATTAGAAAGAAAAGCTACTGTCTTAATTTACTGAGACAGAGCACTGAGACTCCTTAGCTTCACTGTATTACTTCAGTCTTACATGGCTAAGTAGGCAAAAACTATGGCTCAGATGAAATTAGCCACTCTCGTGTCGTGATTCATTCTTAACTGTTGGTAACACAATGCTTCCTGGTTGTTGTTGTTATTATTATTATTTTTGGATATGTGAAGTATGACATGTCAGCGTTTCATCTAGGACACAAACAAGTCCACATCATTAGTCACTATGCGGTATGACGTGTCTATAATTAACTGAGAGCAGGGGTGACTTGCTCCACTGTTCTCTTGTGCCCATTACTTAATTCAACAAGATGTGAAGACAAGGTTGTCACCTAGCAAAGATGCTGCAGCAATTCACATGCCCAGACTTTGTCAGCATGTAAACAGCCCCGGGACTCTGTCTGCGGGCGAAGAACTAGTCTTGCAAAGCACATCATACGATGAGTGCCCACATGAGCCTGCGCTCTGTTAAACCTGAGAGACTAGACTGCTTTTGAGGAGGCGCAATTTCACAAACTCAGCAGAAATGACACCAAAAGGCCACTGCTGATATTTAAAGGAAAAGTTTATGACAAGTTGAGGAATAAGCAGGAACTTACTGCTTGGAAGGGAAAGGCTGAGGGCACAACCCATGATCGTGAGAATGTATCATCAGCTCTAACATAACAGTGGATACATTTTATCATGGTGGGAATTTACTACATATAATATGTAACAATCATGTCATGTAATAATGCAGGCTTGATTTATCAGGGTTAATTTCCAATTACGGTACTGAAGTCAGCCTTAAGCTTGCTCATGTGCAGCAGCTACAAATGATGATATTTTGTGACACTTATTTTTTTTTCCTGAACTTGAAATGGTTGAAAGAACAAATGAGTCAATGAATGAATCATATTCTCTGATCTCTACAGGCTGTTTAGACGCTGGCCAAAGGATCTTTAATAACCGGCTTAACAAAGAAGCATCTCTGTCATGCGAGCAAAGGGGGGGCACCGCTTTCCTCGGCATAGCACTCTCCCACGGGAAAATCGAATCAGTGTGAAGCCTTAAAAATAGCATCACTTTTGTTACAGCGCCTGGAGAGAAACATAATATTTCAGTTGATTACTTAAACACCTGTAAATTAGCATTTTGAGAACACATGGCAGATGTGTCAAATCAGGGTGCCAGGTGCATACAGGCTGCTCCCGCCACATTAATGACTGTTAATATTAGCTTTGAGCAGCGTTCTGTCAGAGTTCCACGTGTTTCATAAACATAAGATTATGCCATCTGATTTAGTCATTTACAAAGGTTGCAAAGGTAAACATAAACCTAACACTGTTTTTGGAACAACTTTAGCGCGAAGAAGAATGTAAATCTCTCGAAATTTTCTCTGCACGTATCACATTTAGTGGCTTCTGTTATCAAAAGATCCTAATTTAGTTAAAGCCCACACAGAGCGCATTCAAACTGTCAGAGAACTGAGTTTCTCAGAACGAGTAATATCTTCTCACATGCACACAAATAAGCAAAAACTGAAAAAGTTTCACAATTGATGGTTTAGAAAAAAAGACCCTTTGAAATTGTTTTTATTTTCATCCAGCAGAACATTGCTTTTGGTATTACTCACAACTGAATGTTGACTATGTCCTCTCCCTTTCCCTGTCTAGCCACCTGTTCTTGCACATGGCACCTGCAGCTCAAACGAGTGGCAGGTTTAACACTCAAAATTTGTCTGTTGTTATTTTTAAAACAAGAGATTAGGCAGAAATGGACAAAGAAAGGCTTCAATTTTCTTTTTGTTTATCACTGTGATTTTACAGAAGGAAATAATAGGCTTTACAGGAAGATTCTTATCGACTGTTGTTAGCTAATTAAGCTAATGTTAGCACTGTAGTTGCTAGTTCCTGTATCGTCTTGATGCATTCTCAATCATCCAGGAAAGTAAATCTCCAAAAGTTAAATCTGTTCATCTGGACATAGCGTTTTGTGGGAGAAACATTTCGTCACTCATCCAAGTGACTTCTTCAGTCTTCAGAAACGTTTCTCCCACAAAACGCTACGTCCAGATGAACAGATTCAACTTTTGGAGATAGTTCCTGTATCATGATTTGACATTTCACCCATAAATTTTAAAACGGCACATCCTCTATCATCAATAAATGGTAAAGACAGTTTTCCGGTAACATATTTAACTACTACTATTTATTTTTTAATACAATTTTTATGTCTGCCTGCTTTATTTTCCGCTAATATCTTAGAGTGGATGGGACTAATTGATAAGGGGATGTAGTGATTTACGGCTTAAAATGAATGTGCAACAGGTTCCATCTATTTCAGGTAACCATTCTGGAGCCCCACAAATTACTAGTCATATGCTCTCTTGCCTTAAAATAAACATTGTTTTTCTACTATAGGTAGAAATCATCCAAGGAACCAGCACTCCTTATACCTCTGCTCCTGTTTTCTTAGTTCTGAAAGGACAGCCACTGAAAGAAAGAGGCTAAATTGATACCATTTGATTTCCAGTCCTCATTACTTTTACTTTAATTGCCCACCATATTGTAACAAGAAACAGGTCAAACACACCACAGTTAATTTAACAAATGTAATTAGCCATCAACATGTTTAATTTATATTAGAAATACAGTACCCTTTTAATCCATGCTGAAATGTTAATCATATATTGTAGCTAGACTGCACTGCACATTGCTATCACAACACAGCATTTGAGATTTCTCTCAGCAGCTTGGCTTGCGTTATCAAGTACACAAACTATTAATTCACACATTCTAGTGTTACTTCTGTTATCCCTGACAGGAACTGACTACAATGGCAAAATACAGGAAGCATTTTTTTTTATTTTTTTTTTACACTTTCAGGATATCATGCATGGCAACAGAGGGATGTCAGGAGGTACATCAAGAGAACTGTGAAGGAATCTGCAAAGGAACAGCTCCTTGGTATGTGTGTGTAGTACTACCGTCTCCCTAGTATTAGTGTCGGAGTGGTTGGTACAAAATAAATATTTTTGGTTGGGACAGACGTGAACGCTTCAGCTGAATGTTGAACAAGTGCTGCAAGGTCACATTCTCATTCTCAGTGTGTTCTAGGGGTGAACTTAGAGGCACACCAATGGTTCGAGCTGCTTATATAGATCTTTCATTTCATTAATCATATACTGAATAATTCACATCACTCAAAATTCCTAATGCAACCGACTATTCTCCCTCATAGTGAAACCTATTAGCCAAAGAGGCTCAGCATATATTAACCAACATAATTTGTTGGCTGTCTCTTGATGATTCCACTGTAGAGGTCACAGTACAGTAGGTTTTTAAGCTTTTTACAGCTTGTGCGTCTTCTATGTATTATGTATATGAATGTAGTGTAAACACTACCAGGTGAATGCAAAAGCCTACCTTTTTCACAAAACGTTCCAGTGAAATGAAGCGGACAGTGACAAGAAAGCTGAGCTTCACCAGGCGGCTGCAGCTGAAGGCACGTCCCTCCGTTGCGGCAAAGACTGTCGTGGCAAACTAGAGGTTCATTCATTGGATGTTCTGGTGCTTGTGTGGGAATTGCCAACGTTGTTGCAAACACTGTGTCAAAGGTAGGTGATTGAGCTTCCAGACTTGAGGAAGTTGTTGTGGAGGCTTGTATGGCATGCACAGTGAATCTGGAAGATTGATCAAAAGTTTGAGTGGCCAAAAGCCAATCTGACATAAATTATACAGGCTTTTAAAAATTCTGATTTGAATTAAGTGAAATTACTCAGTAAATAAGAGGCACAGTCATTTAACAAATAGACATATTTTTGACTGCAATCCCGGAAAGAAGTAGAGAATTCAAGTGTTATTTGTCATGATTACAAGTCAGTTTCCCCTTGGCTTCGGACAAAGTGTAATGCACCTTGGAAAAGTGAGTACAGTGTTTTTAGCAATAAAAACCAAAAAATGCAGAGACTTTACCTGCATCGATCTATGTTGCTGCCAGCAATAGCATCCGATGTGAAGAAGCTCCTCAGTTTATTAATTTCAATGACTTCAAGACAGCCAGTGTAGTTGTGGAAAGGTTCTGCTTTCTTAAAAAAACATAACATGCAGAGAATTAATTTTATTCAGAATCTTTAAAAGCAGTCAGTTAAAAAACAAAAAGACAAAGAAAAAAAAACATTGTAATATGGGATCAGGCCCTGGAGCCTTGCCTCACCTCACTGAGGACTTTGGTATGGTCATGCAACAAGACTTTTGAAAAACTGTCAGACTCCCAGAAAGGAGATGTAGACCTCTGCCCATATTATATGCAATGAATGCTACTGACCCAGTTAGGTGGTGGAATGAATATACCGAGGATCTCCCTAACTCCACTGACATGTCTGTGAAGGAAGCAGAGACTTAGGAACGGCTTGGCCATTACTGAGGCAGAAGTCATTGTCTTGGTTGACATGCCCCCGCAGCATTGCATGGAAGTCAGGGGCAGTGCATCTGGATTCAGAAACTAGGGATTTTGGTTCCCGTTTTCCAAGAATAAGGACCATAGGGTATGCTCCAACTTCAGGGACATCCCACACCTCAGCTTCCCTGTTAAAGTCTATGGAAGAGTAACGGAGAAGAGAGTCCACCTGTTAGTCAAACCTCAGGTTTGACCAAGTTGTGAGACAGTAGACCAGCTCTTGACCTTTCCAAGAACACTTAAGGGTGCACAGGAGTTTGCATAACCAGTCTAAATGTGCTTTGCAGACTTAGAGATGGTATATGACCACATCCCTTGGCTCTGGGAGTGTAATTTATCTGACTCATTGTTGTGGGCTATCTGTCCCAGTAAACCATAGTGAGAGCTTCCACCTTAATATGTCGGGGCTCAACCTTAGAGACAGGGCGAGACATGGCCATTCAGAAGGGGTTCAGAATACAGCAGTTACATTTCTACACTATAACAAGCTAGTTGAGGTGGTTCAGGCACCAGACTAGGATGTCTCCTGTGCACCTGCTAAGTGAAGTTTTTCAGGCAGGTCTCAACAGGAAGAGACCCTGGGGCAGACCCAGGACATTAGAGAGATTATATCTCTCACTGGGTCTCAGTTTCCCCCTGAAGTGCTGGAAGAAGTGGTCATGGAGAGTGTCCTGGACCTCTCTGTTTTGACTGCTGCCCTCATGACCCAGACCCATGTGTGGATAGGTGTATAGTAATTATAAATTGTACCTGACTGGGAATAAACTGTTGTGGCAAACCCCCTGTGAAGACATTGTTCGTTCTTTGGATCATGTGTCCCAACCAGTAATTGCTTGCAGTACTTTTAATTTTCTCATGGCCAGAAAGAGTGAGCTCTGCTTCACAAGGTGTCAGGCGTTGTCTGTAAAATAGTATGAACACATTAGATCAAAATGTATAAGAAGCATTAAAAAATGTGTTTTGTATTAATGTTGTAAATAAATCAAACATTATGCATTATCTGTATAGAAGTTTGTCTTTGGGCATGTTATTTTCTTGTATGCTGTGGTACTATGGTAGATAATTAGCATATCTTCCAGTAATTTCAGTAAATGCTGATGGTAAAAATCTTCTCACTACTGACACTTTGAACTCCATTTTGTTTTTGTCGAGGTGTCCTATGTAAGTGCGAGTCTCCACACAACTATTTTGGATCCACCCCACAGCCATTCATAGATTTCAAAAACCAATTCTCCACTCTGAAACAACAGGGGAGAGCAGATAATTACCTAAGTGCAGATTCTGGACTAACCAACTGCAGCTTGAGGGTACTCAGGCCACAGATGCACAGTCCCCTCTACTGCGTCTCCTGATACTCCTTGTTCCCTAAGTGGAAGTTAGAAGGCCCATGAAGCAATCTAGTCTGATTTGTTAAGCCTGTACTTTGCAGGCTGTTGCATATGCCGGCTAAACACTCGGGGCACCAACTCCGAGCTGCATAAGTCCTTCCTCCAGAGCCAGCATGGAGAAGCGGTTAATTTAGAAGCAGTCTGCCAGAGCGGCCTGGCCAGCAGCCAGAGGGCACTGTGTTCACTGTCCTTGAGAAGTCAGCCCCACTGGGTTTCTATTTAACATATTGAAAAGCGTCTTTGACGGGAAGATATATTAAAAGTCTATAATGAGTTAGGCGGTGACGTTGAGGATGGCCGTGGTGGTGTAGCTGTGGGTCAAATCAGACAAAGATGGACGGACTCAGCCATCAGACAATTACAGAGAATTTGCTTTGTGACACCAGAAACTATTTTTCCACACTCCCAACCCTCTAGTTATGACAGCTCTCTTTCTTGCAGTGTCTCAAGGGGTTGGTACCGAACATTATGATTGATTTCTACTGCTGCTGTATTTTTCTTGTAGGAAAGAAAGAAGGGTGGAGCCCTGTAGCCTCTCAAACCTGACTGGTCTCTTTTATATTTAGAGCAGTGCTGCTTTCTGCCAACCCCCCTGCCAAAAAACCCCCTCAAAAAATCATGAGGCAACTTTCCCACTCAGCATTGTTCTAGCAGGAAATCATTTGGCAAACCATACTCAGTCACATTCAGTATTTCAACTTTTATCTGTTTGCATCTCAAAAAAAAAAGTCACAATCACCAATCCAAAATTAATTTCTGACTCTTTACAATCTGAAACTTTTTTTATAAGTCAGAAATGCTCAAAAGTCTTTGTCGTCTCTACTCAAATGCACAGTAAAGTGGTTTGATATGAGTTGCTCTCTGCTTTGTTTCAGCTTCCAGTTCATACATAATAAACTCTATGTCTTGAAGCTAGACCACAATCTTTCTTATGTCAGAATATAATGGAAAGGGCTGGCAGCAAGACTGCACATGGGCTTAGAAACAATATAACTAAAGGGGCCACAGCCTCACTTTAAATCATTTAAACATTGATTTTGTGCTCGGCTCTTGCTTGTTAATCTTTTCGTAATGAAAAACTGCAAATGAAGACTTTAGAACAGCCAATAAAACACGGCTAGTGATCACTAATGCATTTTAATAGGCACATTCTGACGCTTGTTTTAGTTCTTCAAAATGAAAGCCCATTTGCCTGTTTGTAATAAAATCTAAATTCTTAGTCTGGTGATTCCTGCCAATTACGTATATTCCCCCTGTTTTTAGTTATAACCTTTCTCTAAAAAAAAAAAAGAGGAAAAAAATCCACCACACTTGGAATGACTGAATAACTGGGGATCAAGCTAATACCACCTGAGGTGCTCACACAATTCAAAGAAAAATTGTATATTACCAGGCCCTAAGTAGCTTATCATTGTAATTGCACTCCTTTTCTCAACAGGGGATGCACTTATGCCTGAAACAGAGACATATTAAAATGCATCTAGGTTGATGTTGATGTAAATGCACCCTGTCAATTAAAAGATATAACATTAAATTGCAACATAATGACATCTTTAGAAACAAAAATAGATACAAATAAACAACATTAAAATGAGCTGACTGAACATAACATCCAACAGCAGTGCGTTTACAGCCTGTTCTGGTATATGTGTATTCTTTTCACCATGCATGCAGTACAGCTCTTGAATCTTGAGCCACTCTATTCAGGTCGAACAATTATTAAGAATATTGAAACATGCACACATTTACAGAAATGCAATATATAAGGCAAAAAGACTTTTGTATAATTCTAAAGAACTTGAAAATCAATATTTCATATAACCAGTTTTATTCTTCAACACAGCCTGAACTCTCCTTTAATTCCTGTAAGTAGTTCTCAGGAATAAATCACCAGATGTCTTGAAGGACATTTAAAGCACTTCTTTGGATGCTGGCTGCCTTTTATTCTGTTCTCTGTCAGGATGGTCCCACACTAATTCATTAATGTGAATGTCCAGGCTCTCGGGAGGCCAATCCATGACTGACAGTGTTCCATTGTATTTTGTATTATCTGGGTATAGTTTTACTGCATTGGCTATGTGTTTGGGGACATTGCTATGTCGAAAAAAGAAGTTGCTGGCAATCACATGCTTTCCAGACAGATAGTTGAATAGTTGATCAAAATCTGATGATATTTTTCTGTGGTGAGAACTCAATCAATTTTGAGAAGATCCTCAACACTACTGGGTTAAATGCAGGCCAAAACAATGACATACCTTCCAGTGTCTTTTACAGATGGGTGTAGATACTCATTGTTGACCTCTCTTGAACTCCTCTGTATATACTGACAAAGGTTTGAACCAAAACTTTCATATTTGGATCCATCACTCCAGAAGACCCACTGCACTGATTTTCATTCCAGTACTTCTCTAAGTTGGCATACCGCAACATTTTCTCCCTTTCCTTAGACTGACTTCTTGACAGCCATCCTTCCACTGAAATCATTTCTGATGAGATTTTGGCGAACACCAGATGCATCAACTGAAGGGTTTGCTGCATCTCTCAGGTCTTGTGTCAGGTTTTTCTTGGATTTTTTTCTATTTTTAAGTATATGGCTTTCAGATGCTGTAGATAGTTTTTTTTAGGCCTGCCAGTTCTTGTTTTGTCCTCCTCATGTCCAGTTTTCAAAAAAAAAAAAAATATGTAAGGACACACTACACATCATGCTGATATATGCCAAGTTTTTGGATAATGGCTCATGAGAACCAAACTGCTGGTATAAAAATACAATATTATGTTTGTGAAAATATGCTGTCTTATTTTATCCTTGGATGATTCATATGTCAGTATTAAGTGGGTAACATACAAAAACATTTCTCTGAAAATGGTCAGACAAGGACAGTACTGAAAATGAGTAAAAAAGCAGCCAATTTCAAAGGCAAACTTTGAGAGACCACAAGAATCTCCAAGTTAGACTGGTTCATTGGAAGCAAAATATGACAGATATATCCTATCAGGACCTGGGGACTTCTAGTCCATTGTTCATTGTTCACTGTCTTTTTTCCATCTCATCTATATAATGCAAAAACAAGTGATGTGTTAGGAACTCAAGCTAGGTCCTCCATGGCCCGTTTCATGGCCAGGTCTGGCAAAGTAATATGCGACTTATGCTACAAGATACACAGACCTCGTGGGTCTTTAAAATGGGATGATGTTTCCCTGCAGTCAATATTGCTATTGCCAGCTAAAGACTCAGTCCATTCAGTCTTCTATAATGAGTGACAAAATGTCTTCATCTGTAGCACAAAACTGAAACATGTTACTGGTATAGTTTGGATAGTATATTCATTTTCTGTAGTGTTGTCTTCAGTACTAAGAAATGCTGCTTTATATGCTATTATATTACATATTTAAAACACAACACAAAAGGAGCAAAAGCCTCTGAAACATCAGTTTTCAATACATTCAGACTTTCATTATATATAGTCTTTCACTCAATATATTCAAGTTTCATTCAATATATTTGAATTTCATTGAATACACCCAGACTTTAATTTCATACTGTGTATTCAAGTTTCTTTCAGTATATTCAAGGTTCAATCAATCAGCATATTCAGACTTTTATTCTAATATATATAATCGTTTCATAAAGGGTGGAGGGAAACACACAGATAGATGTAGATCTCTACAATCTAAGACTTGAAAAAATAGAATACATACCTGATATTTACAATATGAACTGTGCCATCATTAACACGAATTAATGTAGTAATCCATGTAACCTCTTCCTCTTCATTACAGCAAAAAGCATACTGAAACATTAATAGGGAGCTTCATGGGCTTTTTATTTCATTACAGAATATTTGTCTTTCGAGAGCAAAAATGAGGAAATATACTCATTCACACAATACACAACTTGAATATTGTCATACACAATAAATTTAACCTACCTGTAAGATTCCATCGAGGATGAAGAGTTTCATGAAAAAGAAATCACCGTTAGCAGGTCCTTGGTCGACATATAGTATAGTTCCTTGGGCCACTGTGGTTTGAAATCTCACAGTTATGTTGTTGAGAGTGCTGAGGTCAATACCTGGAAACTCCAGGTATGAATTCCCAAAATAATGAAGGTAGCTTGAATCTAGGACATAAAAAAGAAAGTCAGATCAATTGGGAGGAAAAGGTAAAGGACTGAAGTTTCCTGTAAATTCCACTGAGAATCTCCACTGATCCCTGAAAAGAGAATTCAGCTTTTCATTTGGTTCCTCTACAGGGAGGTTTAGTGCATGGGGTAGGATACAGAAAAGGCCCTTAACAATTTTAAAGATTCCAAATGTGACACTTGAGCAGGGCAAGTGGTTGGCGCCATTACGGACTTCCTGTTTTTTCTGCCTATGTTGCTGCACGAATGTAGATGCAATCTTTATCCATCAATTGATCTTGGAAATATGGATGGAATACATTAAAAAGAGATGAGAGGACAGTCAAAAGAAGATGCAAAAAGTGAATAATTACTATTTTGAAAGCAGATGAAAAGACTTTAAGGACTCTTCAAATATTTTCTCTTTCGCTCACTGTACACATGTACTATAAATAGTCTTATTTGCCAAAAAGCTGTGAAGCATGCAAATGGCACTATATTAGGTGAAAAAGGAGTCTTGGCTGAAATGAACATATTCATACAAGTTTATTACATGCCTCATTTTATAGTGGAATAACTTGGCTTATATCATCCATGAGAATGGGCAATTATGGGGTATTTCAGTAAAAGTTCCACTGCCCGCAAGCTTATTGGGGGTAGTGACGCTGACAACTTTAAAAGACTGACTGAGACTGCAATTGGAGAAAAGCATTAGGGTGCTCATGCTCAATATATTTCTCATTTGAAGGAAATATTGGAATTTGTTGCAGAAAAGTCAAAGCCGAGAGCCTGTTAAAATGAAAAGCGTTACTGGATGCACCTGTCTCATACTCTATTGGCTCTCATCTTAGTTTAAGAAAAAAATTATACATATAAAATTTTAAAACAGAGAAATCAGACACTCCTTTAAAGTTGTTGCAATGATTAATCGGGAAGCTGCAAGTGAGACCTTTATCAATATTTGTTAGACGTCAAGTCCTAATAGGCCAGACCTCCTTTGATCTGACAGCTCGCCCCTTAGGACATTTGGCAAACAAGCTAACCTAAATACCTCCATTTTCTTCCAAGAGAAGTATGGCCAATACCCTGAGGAAAAACACACGATAACCAAAAGTAAGAATTATAAGGAACAGACCTACTGCGATGTGTGAATTAATGAGGATAAATGCATGCAGCAACAATGCGGTGCTGTCTACTGCTTCATTCCTGACAATAGGGTTTGCCAATGCTGATGATGGAAAATTACCCCTCAGAGACAAAGCTATTCATTAATTTTAAAGCCTTGTTTAGTCTGATGTAGTCTTTGATGCAGTCTGAGGCTGCTGCCAGGAGGCAGTATCATGCCTCATTAGCAGTTAGCTTCAGTCTTTTCCTTCAAAGGTCTCCTGTTTTTACCACTACCTTACACTCTCATGCCAGATGTTTTTTGGGTTTTTTTTTTAATGCGAATGCCTCAAGTAACCAGTCATGCTAAATCTAAATAGTAAATGTACACAGTGCAAACTATCTTATGTTTCCTCACTTTCATATCCTGATAATGCAGCACTAGGTTTCTCCTTTTTTTTAAAACACTGTTAACATACTGCTGACCAAGGAGTTTGCCACTTCTGGGAATATTGGTTGATACAAATCTCTCAGATCAGATTTAATTAGGGCCCGTCTTAATACATGACCATAAAGGAGGTTAGAAAAATGGTATGAGTCATATTTAATGTAACATAGAGTGGTGGAGCGCCATGTTGCAGCACAAAGTGTAGGTGGAGGCCAGACAGGTTAAAGCAGGAGATATTCAACTAGAAAAATATATTTGGAGTAAATGTGAACTTAAGATCATTTAATAGGAGGATAGACTCTGGGCAGTGAGAATTAATTGATATAGACTTAATGTCCCATTTATTTAAAAAAGGCAGGATATAAGTCCTGTTTGGTCCCTGATTTATTGGCTAAAGTAATAGACTGACTGATTGAACTTGTCACAGGACAGAGATATAATACTGCTGAGGATCATTCCAGGACCTCTGCAATTTCAGAGCCCTGAGGGAACACAAAAGGTCATTGTGTACTTGGAAAAACCGGCTGAAAATATTTTATATTCAATATACCTACAAGAAGACTTAACTAAATATATTTACACTGTAGACAATAAATGAATCCTGTAGAGAATGAATCTTAAATATAATGTGTTTTTAAATGTAGTGTCTAATTATATCTGTGTTGTCTGGTTTTAAAAATAACTGATACAATTACACCAATGCACTGCACTGACAGTTACTGTACAGAAGCAGAGGCCATAAACTAGAGTTGAAATGATAAATTCAGACACTGCCTTTTTCATCTCACTGAGCCTTTTCCCCATGAATATTCATAACTCTGCATATCTTGTGAATGTCAATATGACTCACTGGCAAAGCTGTGTCACTGAATATATCAGAATAGTTATAGGCGCACTTATCATGCACCGTCATCTAAATTACAAACAAACTGAGAAAAAACCCCAAAAAACAAAACATAAGCGCGTGGCACTGAGAACAAATGCATGTGCGTTAAAACGAAGATTAACAAGGTGACTGCCTCGAGACAGGCACTGCATGTTTGAAGTGATTAACTTTTCACTCATCAAGTTGATTTTGAGGAACTTGAGTAATTTCAGTTTTGCTACATGTGGCAGGAAAAGATAACAGCTTCACCTGTGCTGTAGTGATCTCTTCAAGGAAAGTCAACCAAATCGTGGCTTAGCGGCAGTAAGCCTCCCTCCACCAGCAGTGTCCTTTCTAGATTCTCATCAGTTCTCACACTGTAGAGAATAAATACTGTGGAGCTCATCATTGCACGTGGAGTGAGAGGGGGGAAAATAAATAAATAAAAACCCTGAAGACAATCACCTCATTCTATGAGGTTTATTCATTTTTTGTTGCTAGCACTGCTTTGAAACTGAACTAAATCAAAAATAAAGATGAAGATAATTATCTACTGGCAATATTAATAGGTTGTTTAATTTACCAGAAATTCACTATCCGCTCTATATTTAATTCCCATTGACTTCATATATTTGAGAGGTTTGGGGAGCAGCTTTAGGTTTAAAGGAGCACTGTCTGAGTCTATTTCAAGCAGCACCAAGGGCACTGCATGTGTTTAGATGGTGACCTAGTTAGATAAACTCGTGAGTTTCTGGGTCCCCTTACTTTAAAACTTATTTACCTTCATTATGCACGTATCGCATGTAATAGAGGTGGTCGGGTTTGTTTTTTCTCCACCGCTGATTGGTGTTTACATTTAACCCTTTCCAAACTAACGCACGGGACGAGGGCTGGATCAGGTGCGGCAGGGAGGACTCCATTATGTTTGGCCCACAGTGATTTTCAGAGTGCCGCACCGAATTGGTTCAAGCTTGTCTGTGTTCAATAGGTGTGTTTTACAGTTCTGTGAACAGTTTCAAAGGGAGACAGACCTCATCTGTCATAGAGTGACAATCTGCCCAGTGTTCCGAATTCCTCCCCTCACATAGATGACTGAATCCAATACCAACAATATATATCACATTGTGTTCTGTGTCGATCATTTGAGTGTTAAAGGATATAGCCCGAAATAATGATTGGACTTGTTACTCTTTGAAATGACTGTTCTCAAATAAAAATAGAAAGGGTACTTCAGTGGCAAATGCGAAACTAGATTTCAGCGGGATTTATTTTTCCACCACAGCTGCACAAAGTATAACAAGCTCTAAATCAAACCAAATATATCATCGCCTGCTATGTTCCAAAGACTCTAAAAATCACATTTGGAGTGCCAGCTTAGTGGGAGTCTCCCCGCATTGGAAACTGGCAAAGCTTGTGTTTGGTAGGAAGGACAAGGGAAGGATAGATTTGTAATTTGTCAGAAAACCAACCATCAGTACAAATTAATTGCTGTAATGGCTTATCATTTTAAATAATTTAATGTCACTTTTTAAAAGACATAACGTTAATGGAAGTAATAGCATAGTAATGGGAGCTATGACTCGATTGAGAAGTGCTAATTTAAGTTGATACACTGCCATATTTGAGTAGAACTGCCATTAAGATTCCAGCTTAATTTCTGAGTCTGTGCATTGAGCTCTAAATATAATATAATACAATAAAACTCACGATCATATCGAGTCGAGGTTGTTTTTATGGAAAGAGCCACAAGAAAGAAAAAAAAATAAATAAAAAATAAATAAATAAATAAAAATCATACCATTAGGACCAAAACGTCAGAAGATTAGAAACCAATCTGAACAGAAGCAAAAAAGGAAACTTTAAATGTTTACAGCCTTTCAAGTTGTTCGTTTGGCTTTCACAAACAACTAAACTGCATTTGGAGATTATTAGGATACTGCAGCATCCATCTTCACAGAGCCCAGAGGAGTACTCAGATATTTTACTTTTATTTTAAAAAGCAATACGGCAGTTTCAAATTACTTCACTATAAGTAAGGCCTGCAGATAAGATCACATGTAAAAATAAGAAATGAATTAAATGTTCAGCAGCTCCTTCCTATCTACTGAGATAATACGTTTCTACATTGTATCACTTTATTATATAAACTCACCGGTCACTTTCTTAGCTATATCTGTTCAACTGCTTGTTAACACACATAACTAACCAACCAACCATATGGCAGCAGCTCCATGTGACATGGTTTTTGATGCCGGACGGGCTCATCAGAAACTGCTGATCTACTGGGATGTTTCTGCCCAATCATCTCTAGGATTTACAGAAAATGGTCTGAAAAAGAAAACACATCCAGTGAGGAATAGTTCTGTATGTGAAAATGACTTGTTGATGCCATAGGTCAAAGAAAAATGAATAGAAAGATTGCTTCAAGCTGAGAGGAAGGTGACAGTAACTCAACCACGGTATGCAGAAAAACATCTCTGAATGCACCTCAACACCTCAAACCTTGAAACAGCAATAGACCACAATGGGTGCTACTCCTGACAGCAAAGAACAGGAAACTGAGGCTGTTATTCCCACTGGCATTGTCCAATTGGACAGCAGAAGATTGGAAAAATGTTGCATGGTTTGATAAGTCCCGATTTGGACTGTGACATTCGGATGGTAGAGTCAGAATTTGCTGCAAACAACATAAAAACATTCATCCATCCGCTCCTCAACGGTTCAGGCTGATAGCTGTGTTGTAATGTAATTTTCACCCCCTTAATACCAACTGAGCATTTTTTAAGTGTCTCAGACTATCCGAGTATCGTTCCAGACCATGTCCATCCCTTTCCGATCATAAGTGTGCACATCTGGTATCTTGAAGATGATTTTCAGTTCACTGTGCTCAAATGGCCTCGACAGTCACCAGATCTCAATCCAACAAAGCATCTTTGGGATGTGGGAGATTCACATCAAGGATGAGTAGTCAACAAATCTGCAGCAACTGTGTTATGCTATCATGTGAATATGGAGCAAAATCTCTAAGGAATGTTTCCAGCACTTTGTTGAAGCCATGAAGAATGAAGGCAATTCTGAAGGCAGTACCTAATGAAGTGGCTGGTGAGTGTATATGTTAAGTGTTGAATAAGAGGTTAAGACTGTCCTGCAGTTTCCACTCACTCGAGTCAGCGTCACATGATAAATGTGAGGGGTTGTGATACGATTAATGGGACAGGAAAGAAGAAAATGCAGCTTTTTTTCCTTTTAAATGAATAACAGAATTATACATTTCAGTTTTTAGACTTTCATGTTGTATCCTTAAGGATGAATTTACATGCAGCTATTTGAGGGAAGTATCAACAACTCCTACTAACTAAAACGCATCAGAAACCACTGGCTTGCTCCTTAGCAATGCATTTTTCATAAACTTTCTGTGTGTTATGTTTATGTAAAATCTTTATCTGAAAAGTAGCTTGTAATTAGAGCTGTCATATAAATGTAGCAGACCGGAAAACACTTCTCTCTGACATGAGGAGGAGTACAAAGTACTATAAATTCTACATCTTCACTGACTCCCACCGCCGCATGTCCTCACATGAATGCACAGAGCCGTCCATACCTGTGGACCCCTCAGCTGCTGGTGCCGGGAAGAGTGTCGGCATCGGCACTCTGGGTGTGGAGCCGCGAGTGATGTTCTCAACTGCAGTCGCCAAGGGAACAGGATTCATAACAGGAGGCAGGCAGCTGACCTTGTTGATGCCATCTACACAGGAAAATGCTTCTGGACACGGATTCAGCAGGCAATCATCATAGTTGTGCTCACAGTTACTCCCCTGTGTATGTGGCGATGTGGAGATACTAAGTGGAATGTAATGTTTACAGCTTAAATAATAAAAGACAGAGCTATTATGTAATAAAAACAAGACGGTTTAAACTAAAAACAAATGCTAGTAATAAACCAACAAAGTCAGGTTATTTTCCTTTTATGAGCAACATTTAAATAAAAAAAATATTTTCTCAACCAACTTTTATAGGATTCAAGTTGCCCATACAGTGTAGCAGTTACAAAATACAGAAAGTGGTGCATGTTTAAAAAGCATTTGCTTTTCCTGCATTTAAAAGTGCAGAGAAAAATGATTAGAGTATAAACAATAAAGAAACCTAAGTGGTAAAGGGATTCAAGAGCTGAAGGTGCAGGATGGTAACTTTTTAATGGGGAAAAAAAGAGATACACCACAACGTATAGAAAGGATAAGGTGGAGAGGCTCACCACAAATCCAGGACGACAGAAACAGGTGTAGCCATAGCCTGGATCATTCTGAATGCATATCCCCTGGTTGCAGGGCTGTGGAAGGCACTCATTAATGTCATCCTCACAGTGAAGGCCTGTCCAACCTGCCAGGAACAAAAGCCCACAGAGTGCCGTGGTGAGCCCAGGCTCTCCCACTTCCACCCTCTGAAGTGAATATCAATCAGATTCTCTTACATTGATTTGCTTCTTTTTGGGTTCACACACATACATAGACAAGAAAAGGCTTTCACTAAAGAGTAAGATGCCACATACATTTTAATGAGCCGAGGCAGTATCGTCTTTTTATCACTGTCTTTTTCAGTACTGTATGACTACAAATTTCTCCCTGGAGAAAAAGGAGATGACGTTTGAACGGCTTTGAGGTACAGAAACTATGTAGGCAGTAGGGTAACCTTAAGTGGCAGTTTGTGCAGTCTCTTTTAATCAAATATGGGCATTTTAGAAGTATTAAGGTGGTTTTCATGTAGTAAACTGGACTCTAGCACATATCAGAAAAAAAGGGCTTTTAGCTTTAAGTTCACTTTAAAACATGACGTCCTATTTAAGGCTGTAGTTTAGTAATCTTGCTTATGAGCTACAAAGGTTGCCTGCAAAAGGTCTTACAAAAGGGTAAAAAAAAAACTGCTTTGGTTGCCTCATTTAAAAAAAAAAGATTTGAGAAATTCACAGGATATCTGAGTGACTCACCTGACCTGCAGTGGCAGATGTAGCTATTAATAAGATCTTGGCAAACTGCTCCGTTGTGGCAGGGAGCTGAGCAACATTCGTTAACATCCACTTCACAGAAATCCCCCGTGAAACCTGGTGGACAGCTAAGAAAACATCATACTTTAAAACCTGTGAGGCTGTCTCACAGTGCTGTCACTTCCTGCTTGTGGGTTTGACACGCTGTATCCTAGAACTGCTTTTGTTATTACTTATCAAAAAAAATACTGCAACTTTTTTGTGTTTGCAAGTTGTGGGTCCTTTTTTAAAAAAAAAGACAGTACAGTTTAAACCAGAAAAATACAACTTTGTGCATTTCAGTGAAACAGAAATAAACCAAACTACTACAGTACTCATCATAGTAATAACCAAAGCCCTATATAGAATGAATCACCCCATTTCCAGCATATTAGTGGGCCCATTATGCTGGAAATGAGCATAATAGGGCTGCTTTAAGAAGCACACTCCTGGCTGCTTAGCTTACTGCTGTCAAACCAAAGATGCTGTTTATAGTTAGACGAAATCAACCCGGACTTTCCACAAGTATTCATTAATTTCTTATATAAAACCAGAAGCTCACTGTGACAGAGGAGACCCTTTGCCAGCACCGAGATGTTAATTAATAACTATTTATTCCAAAATAATAAAAGGGAAACAGTACAAAAAAATGACAATATTCGGCACTAGAAGTCTGCAACACACTCACATCCTGATATAGCTTGTTTTGGCTAAGTGGGCCCGTTTAGGGAGTTTTAGCAAATCTAATGTTTGTCAGCATTTGGTGGCCCCCGAGCAGTCGGGGGGCCAAAAAACAGATGAGTGAGATTTCTGCTCACAAGCTGCTCATATAACTGAATTACAGGTGCAAAACAGGAAGAAAAAAGATCCACGATGTACCCCTTGATCTGGATCTCCACCAAAATGTAATAGGTTGTTCATTTGATCCTCAAAATTGCCCAACTTAATAATCTACTTTTACTTCACTGCACCACTCCTAAAACTCCACCATAACCACTGCGTGTCATGTCTGCACATCAGTGTCGACTTAGCATTTGTTTAGATTCATTGATCTGATATGTCAGTCTCTGGTGATTGGTTAGGGGAAAAAAATAATCCGCTCTCCCATGGAAATAAGTTAGAGTGAATGTCAGCTGTGAGGAAGTAAGAAGTGGACAGGCTTGTATGATGTCAGGCAAGTAATCCCGCAACAAAAACATAACCTTGGTCGAGGTAAGCTTGGTTTCTAAAGAATTCCAAAACACTCGCTGCAGCGCATAACATCCAAAGATACTCAAAGTGAAAATATGAAGGTGTGGTAGTTGTTTGACTTGGCAAATTACACAGGATAAGCTACACCTCGAGCAAAGAGGGGTAACGTTCAATTCTGCGGCTGTCATCTCTACTTGCTTTAAGATTTTTACAAGAGCAGTCATTTTCCAGATGAACAATGAGCCAGATCATGCATCAAAGCTACCCGAGGCCAAGGAAGCCCAAGGTCTGCTGACTCGCATGGATTCCCAATTCACAGTCGCCACACCTCAAACCCACTCAACATCTCTGGGGAAAAAATCTGATAACAGAAAATGTTATACATCCACTGGAAACTGTTTCAGTGGATGCTAACAAATGTAGGTTGCGTTCATGAGGCTCTAACTCCTGTTTTGATAATGTCACTTCTGTTACAAACTGCTGTCTATAAAGCCCAGTCCATGTAATCATGTAACAGCAGAAAATGGGCAAAGGGTTTAATGCGTGACCTCTTGGCTGACCATCATTACAGAGAGAATGGAGTGGTTTTGAAGCCCATTTCCTGAGCAGGTGAACAAGTGATGCTTACCACTTTGCACATAGCATGCAAATATAACAACCCTCTGTAATAGAGGTACTTTGGACAAGAAAATATTGCATGACTGATTTAATATTTAAGCCCATCATTCAGTGTATTAGCCTAATCAAGGCCTTTGTATTCAAGTGGAAACCCCACCCCAACCCTAGATAAAAACAAAAAAAGCTTGGAAATGTACTAAAAACTGTAACAAATCCACATGCTAACTTTGGAAGTGACAATTATACAACTGCAAGTCACAGATGGAGTTACTTTTGTGGCTGATTTTATTGAATATTTGCAGGCGTTTCCCTTTCAGAGGAACACCTTTTGTTTCTAATCTTTTTGTGATATAGTAAGTTTTAACTAATTTTAAATGCAGTGGGGAGGTGTTCTCAGAAAACCACCTGTGGATGGCTCAAAGCTGTGAATGTGGTGGTAAAACACTGGAGCTTTAAGCTCTAAAACTTATGACTTTCCAAAACATTGACTGTGGAAGACTCAAATTAAGTTCACTTGCTCAGGTGGGCAAATTAGCGTTAGTACGCAACAGCAAAACTGCTTAGATTGGAGTGGAACGTTCTGCAGGTGACTGACTAACAATGAAAGATGAAACCAGTTCATTTCAGTAATGACTAATACAATCTACCAAAACAGCGCAAATTAGCGGATCAAAAAAAACAAGCCTAATAAGGTAAGAAGTCATCTGCAAACCAAAATCTTACTATGTAAGCAAATTTTTCATGTTTCTCTTCTGAAACAGTCTGGCAATTCAGATCAATGAGGGGCAGCCACAATAGAATAATTCCATTTTTGATGTCCATCCCTGATAATTACCCACTGCTTCTGATTCCATTGCCTCTTGATATTCCAAAGAAATTTACACTCCTAATGATGAGCACCACAGTCAAATCAGACACAAAATAAGACACTCTTATTGCCGGCATTAAATTTAGTGCAATTTGCAGTTAACTGCATGCCATAAACTTTAATGAATCATGTTTGTGTGATTCATTTAAATACTTTCCTTCCAAATTGTTGTGGAGCTCTTACAAATATTGTCACTGCATCTGTTTAGTAAATCCCAACAGGAGCTTTTTAACACCAAAAGAAGGCCTTGGCTGGAACAGACAATTCTTAAATCTGGTTCTTGAAATGTTATTTTAAACAGACAGCTCTGCACTGCATAAGCCTACGGGTATTGAAATGTAAAATACTTTCATGTGGTAATTGTTTAAGGTGGTGAAATGCACAGGATAAGCTACACCTTGAGCAAAGAGAGGTACCAGTCCTTTTTGCAGATGCCTTTCCTACCAGTTTTAAGGTCAGATGGTGATGCATCAGAGTTTCTTATTTCTTTGACTTTAATATTTACCCGCAGCTTCACACAACATTCAGGAAAAAAGACAGAGCGCTGCACACATTTACACATTTATGTCATTAACACATGGATTTGGCTAGGAATAATATTTCATGTTATTCTGCACACCCACAGGTCAGCTGTACAGTTCTATACAGCAGACGTGTTCGTAATAAAGCAGCCTGGCTCTGCATAACTAGAAGTGGGTGTATAGACAAACTTTGCCCTTAGTGTGCACATTTATCTGTGAATGCACGATATGCATTGCCTCCTTGCAGCATATACGCAAATAAACCTTAAATGAAGGGAGCGTCGTAAAAACTGCTGCAGCGAGGCATTTTGCAGTTCAGCACCTCAATATAACGCTCAGAAAGTGCGGCAACATATGTGGAGTTGTGGTTGTCATTGTCACATAAATCGTGACACCGAGCATATAGCAGCACATCAGCGAAAGGTTAGACAACGTAATTAACTGCAAGGCATTCAGGGAGCGGCTGTGTCAAATCGGCACACTCTTACTACATACACCTTGTATTCAGATACACTTCATCACTCCAGGGATGACATGCCTGCAATTAAAAAGTAATGATTCATTTTCTACCGCTGCACTGGAAGGCAGAACAGATGTAATGCAGCACTATTATTCCCAGACAAGATACTTTTAATTTTTTTATTTTTTCACAGATCAGCAAAATCTTGATGCTGATGTTTACAGTCAGAAATGTAATTTAATATTTTGAGATATTTAACCTCTGCTGCTGAAGCTGCCCACTGTCCATGAGCGGTTCAATAAGCTCCATTCCCTTAAGCTTTCTGGCTTCGATGGTGCACTAGTTAGCACTAACACTAATGATTGAAGGTAACATTAGAGTATGTAAACACACAGTCAAATACTCCTTTCAGTAGCGCCACACACAAATCATCAGAGAAATTCAAAGCTTGCCAGGGCTGTCACGCTTTGATATGGTTGTATAGCTATAATAAGGTCAAGTGCAATTCACTCGAGGGGGTTAGCAAATGGTCGATTAAAATCTGGGTACGGTGGTTTTAGATGTCAGTTTAAAAGCAATGCATGTGAAACATTCAGTTGGGTAAGCTGCTGCACATTCAACTTTCAATAACTCCATCCAAGGACGACCTTTCAATGTCATTTTATCAAACACTTGAAAATAAATAAATAAATAGTGACCAAGCTCACCTGCATGTAAAGTTTGACCCTTCGCCATCATTGCAGGTGGCGCCGTTAAAACACAACGAGACATTAAAAGTGGCGTCTTTGCAGACATCTATATCCTCCTCGCAAGTTTTCCCCGTGTAGCCGACCTGACAGAAGCACGCATATTTATCAATGAGATCGACACACGAGCCTCCATTCAGACAGGGACTGCTGGCGCATTCCTGTCAATGAGAAAATACCAAAGATTCACATGAGCGAGACACTGTGGCAAGAAGAGCTTTTTAAAAAGATGCAACCATAAAATACACGTTTGTCGATGTAAAGCTCATAAGGGGTGTTTAACTAATGAAAAAAACCCTTTTGATTAAGAATGAATTGTTAGTAGTTAAAATGCAGATGATCAGATTATTGATTCAGCAGAGACCTTGGTAGCAACTCAATGTTTTATCGCTACGTTCCGGCACAAAGCTGTGGTTTAGATCAATTAGGCATTAGACTAAGCAATTCCTCTTTATCGGGTATTTGCACAATGCTCACATGATCGCGGTAGTTCAATTCACTTATCTTGTAGGAATGTCAATAAAGTTAAAGATACCAAAGGCCACACCACCTCAGAGCTTACAAAATTCTCCTGACGTGTTGCTACAACGCACAGCTGCTTTATTAATTACACTCAACTCACATCGATGTTCGTTTCACATCTGCTGCCGGTCCATCCAGATTCACAAAGACAGGTGTATGAATATATTCCATCGTCACAGCTGAGAGAGCCACAACAGACGGGGTCAGAATTGATTCATCAAAATTACACTGCTGTGCAAAGTGAACTAAAAAGCATTTATTTGTGGAGGTCCTTTGCAGTATAGTCCATACAGAACCCTTAGGGACGGGTGTAATCTTTCTAATGAATTAGTAATTCACCTTCAAAAGTATTAATGACTATAATTTAGACACCGCTGAGACAACCTGTAAGTGCATTACATTAGCTCTTTACAACATGCGACATATGTCTCCACTCACTGCGCTGCCAAGGAGCGTAATTAAAAATAATTCCATGCTACTGCTGCACAATTTGCTGTGTTTCTGTTTTAAATGACGGAGAGAAAATGTGTACCTCCCATGAAGGCAAGGCGTTGACGTGCATTCATCAATGTTGGCCTCACAGTGGAGCCCCGTGAAGCCACCCGCACACAAGCAGTTGTATCGATTAGGCGCATCAATACATTTTCCACTATTCTGGCATGGGTTTGAAACACACTCGTCGACGTCAACTTCACAACGTGGCCCTAAGAAATGAAATATATGTTATTCAGAATTACTTTATTAGAAAGACTTATTTTTTAGTTCTTCAGTACTCCAAAAGTTAGACACACAGATGCACACACACACACAGAAGCACATTATGCATTTTTTTTTTAAATTGGAGAAGTAAGTTTGATTCTGTCAAGTATGGTTTGATTCTTTTTTCTAACCTTGTAAACATTCAAATATCGTACTACTTGTTTTGTCCTCGAAATTTCATTGAATAGGTAATGAATACTGTCCTGCTGTTCACAGCGTTTGGTAGTATTTGTTTTTTTTTTTTAAAAACTCTTAAAATGTCTACTGACCTGTCAGCCAGGTTTTGAAAAGTGGACATTAATTAACTTGAAACAACAAACTGTACATGTTCTAAAACACAGTTATCAACATGTTTATCGCAATGAGGAAATATTCTTGTAATATATCAAATCATCTGCTCTGTTTGCCATGTGCTTCTATGGCAGAGAGAGAATTTAGCTATGATATACAAAAACTTGTCAGTTTGTCATTTCAAACTAAAAACCGCCATCTTTATCCTTTAATGGCAACCGCTGCATTATATTGTCTTTTCAAGCTATGTATCTCTTACTGACTATGGTTACCACAATAGACGTATAATTTTAACCTAAAAACTGTCAAACTAAATCTGTTTTAAGTTATTTCCAGATACATCATAGTATAGATGACATATATGCAAAAACTCTCCTCACCTTTGTTTTTTGATGAGGATTTACAAGAATAATGGCAGAATATTTCATGTCAAAGTATCAAAGACTTGTGGTCATTGTTATCTGTCAAGACATATTGCCTTAAGCATTAGTTGGCCGGTCAGACAAAAGGCTTTAGAGAATAGCAGTGCTGTGAGAACGATTGTCTGAGTTGATAAGTAATTTCTTCTTTGACCAGTAATCATTTATTTTCAAATTTCTGCAAAATCTGTCAACAAACGTATGGAAAAGTTAAGGAACGTAAGGAAATTTGAAGCAAAGAATTTGCAGTTAATGGACTAAAGCCTTGAAGATGCAAAACTATTTCCTAGCAGTGTGATCTTACTGTCCAGATAAAGCTGCTTCACCAGCATGTTTTTTCTCTCTGATCTGTTTTCTAAACTTTGATGCACTGTGATCACAGGCTGGCAGGAATGGTAAACATGGGTGTGCTGTTTACATTGCATAAGGATTTCTCTTTTTTTCTTTTTAATGATGTTATGTCTTGCTTCCATATTATTCTTTAATATGCAACTTGAAAGTTGTAATGCTTGTTCTGAAACACTCAATTCAAAGTGGTTTTAACTTCCTCATGACCGTGCATTAATAGCACTGGCTCAAAGCATGGAGCAGAAATATGGCTATTTATTGAAGTTATTTAAGTTTTAAACCTCTACGTTCGATAAAATATCATGTGAACTCTGAGGGTTATTGGATTTTAGATGATAGGGCTTATGGGACTAATAAAACTGTTTGCTATATGGAGTGTGTAAAAATGAAAAAATATAACTGCAGGCCTAAAACAAGAAGGAAAACAACACATAACTGACAATAAAGACACGGCCCGATTGTACTTTGTGAAAGTAAATATTTAGGAATTCGATAGTTAAATAACTAAAGTTCAAAACAAGAGGTGAAACAACTACTTCATTAATCTTTTCCTGATAAAAAATAAAGAATCTTCAGCATCTTTGGAAAAAATTAAAATTCCCCAACTCTCTGTGAATGGTACTCATGGCCATTGATCAGTGTTCTTTGATCAGTGGGTTTTGGTCAGTGATTGTTGATCAATGGTCATGGGAATTTGCATAATTATGATTAAGGAACTGACCTCAAAGCCCATTGTTCCTTCAGTGGGCTGGTTTCAGTCATTATGCAAATGTACTGTTTATAAGGTTTGGGGAAACCTGCAGTCAGCTGAGACTGAAGAAGTCACTTGGATGAGTGACGAAACGTTTCTCCCACAAAATGCTACGTCCAGATGAACAGATTCAACTTTTGGAGAAGACCTCAACATACTTAAACTCCTCCACCCGGGGTAGTACTGTAACGCCTACCAGATCCAGAATGGGCACTCCACCCTCTCCTGGCTGAGAACTATGGGCCAGACTTTCAGGTGCTGATTGTCACTCCAGACGCTTCACACTGTGAACTTATCCAATGCAAGCTGCAGGTCACTACCCGATGAAGCCAACAGACACACATGATCTGCAAAAAGCATAGATGGGATCCTGAGCACACCAAAGTGGAGATCCTTCACCACATAGCTACACCTAGATATCAGTGACAGAATCCATAACAATAGGTGTCTCTGGCATAGTTCAGCACCCACCAGAAACTAATCCAACTTATTATGAGCAATCTGCACCAAACTCCCACTATGGTTATACAGGGACTGGATGGCTTGTACCAGGCCAGACACCTAATATTCCCCATACTTTTCATTTTCAGAAAACTCAATTAAAATATAAATATACAAGTTTTATTTCTGTAACAACAATAAGTCTGGTGACTAAAATTTCAATAAAGTAATAAAATAAAATCAACTTTAACTTTAAAATACAAAAATAAAACAAATACAAACTGACAATTTAAAGATATGTAATGTTCTCAAACAGCTGCTTCCATCTACACCAGACTTGAAGGCATGTCGCTGCCCGTTTTTAAACATGACTACAGTATTTCTTCATTAGAAAGTAGTTGTGGTGAAAACTTTACAGTTTGTCTTGAAGAAGCCGCCAAGAAACCACAAAACTGTTATTTTTTAATGCATTTTCTTGTTTCTGTAACAGCCACAAACGAAATTCCAAATAAAATCAAAGGGTTTGGCTGGCTACAGACTACTAAAGCCAAGTGCAATGTAATTTGGGTGGTGTGCCCCTGAGAGGGTTCACTGAACTGCAGCACTGAACTAATGGAAAAGTGTGTCTTATACTGTAAACGCTGATCATGCTGAGACTGCAGTACCCAGTGTCTACAAGGGCAAAAACCCCCACGCAAACTGTGCAATCAGACACATTTAAGATAAGGCTGAATATTCAGCTTTAGTGAGACTGTTGATAATATTCATTATTTATAAAAGGCAGCACAAAAATAGCATTCAGATCACAGAAGACGTGAAGAGGAGGAGAGAGTTCAAGCTGGGAAGGAAACACCAGATAACACAAACTGACAAAATTAGTCTCCCTCCTGCCAACAAATCAGAATGCAAGTTGGGAAGACACACTGATGATGTTCATAGGAGTCTAAATTATAGCAGGTACGGCTTTGCAGAGATGCACGTAAGTGACTTTTTATGCCGAGGAATTAAATATAAATGAATGTGTTTGGTATAATTCTACAAGGAGGGATTTCGTGATGTTATTTTTTTACTAAAGTGGTTAAAAAAGATTATTTAATAACCCTAAAATCTCTTCGGGACTTCCAGTAATCAAGAGATGAAAAATGACTACTGACCCATCATTAATCATTTGGTTAGCTTTTCATTTGCGAACCGAGCGAAAAGTAAACAAAGTGACAACGGGAGCAATAAACTACTTTGCCTCCTGTGTTTATTCATGAAAGAGAATAAATAAACTGCCTTTTCTGTACACAAAATCTATCATTTTGTCTCGTCACTGAATGTAAAACGACTCATTTCTTGTGCCAAAGAGATGAGTTGTTTCTTTTAGCCAAAAGGAAAGCTATACAGCAGCAAGGAAATTCACAGTTTATGACTGCAAAGATACAAAACAACATCAAATAAAAGATAAAAAGCTGAAATTTAAGTTCCTGAAATACAAAAGTGTGAGTGTGAAAATGTGAAAAACATGAAAAATTCCACATGTCCTTCCATTTAAGTGATGATCACACTAATGATTATTGCTAGATATATTATTTCAATAAAAAGAATGAATAAACTTTGTGTCACAAGTTGTGTTCGCGCATGTTCTTCAATGAGACAAGCAGCTAATTTTAGATTCACCAATTAACCCACACACAAACACACACACACACACACACACACACACAGGCACATAGAGCACTTTATGCAGACAGTCCTCAGCTGAGCGCCAGGTTTGAACTCAGAACCTTCTTGCTATGAGGTGGCAGTGCTAATTACTGCACTACTTTGCCACCCACCAACTAACATTACCTAACTTTAATGTTCAAATTATGTAAACATATGGGCTAAACAAAAGTAATTATGCACAGGGACACATTCCTTGCAGAACAGAGCAGGGTTTAAAAAATTGTTTATACTAAATAAAAATAAAGCTGAAGACCTTAATGGGGACTATAAAGCATTTACTGTTTGTTTGTGGATGTTAGTTTGCACAGCAGATTAAAAGTGATGTCCAGATCAATTAAAAACTGCTCACAATGTGATTATATATGACCATACATATGTTGTGCTAATATTGAGGATTCATTAAAATCAATTCAATGCATTAAATGTATTCGTTGTTTTGTTTTTTTTTTAATTATGAGAAATAAATAGAAAAACATACACTGACTGCTCACATGACACAGTTTCTAATACTTCTACATCTGAAGAATTCAGTTAGAGATAATTGGTTTATAACTGATACACTTCCATTGATAAAGTCATTGGAAATGTTTGCACAATATTGCATGCTGTGCCATTAATAAGGAAACACTATACCAGCAGCAACAACAACATTTTGTGGTGCAAGTCCAGCCAGCAAGAGCGAGAATTTACTGAAGCCTTAACAGCAAACAACATGGCAAGGGCCAGAATATCATCATCTAGCAATGTGCTGACTGAGGAAAGTGCAATAAAGTGCTGATTGCACTGTACCATCACTCAAGGGAACATGCTCACTAATGATGGGTGAAGAAGAGAAAAGGGAAGGTGACAAAGAGCGTGGAGAAACTGTGATTTATATAAACAAGATTACCAATTAATCATGTCACTGTAATGACCTTTGACCACAAAGAACACAGCACCTGTACACAGTTAAGTGATACATTACTGGGATTCAGAGACCTTTAAGCCAAATGCCCTAAATAATGATGTGACAGCAAAGATCCAGCCAGATGCCAAGACTGACTTACATTAAAGGACAGCATGTTTGCCAATACAATATATACAGAAAGAAAATAACACTGTATATACAAATTAAGCTTAATAACAGGTCTTATCGATGCAGTGAAAGTTTAAATTATTAAGGCGTGAGGAATACGTTCACGTGAAGAAGCAAAGATTTAATCTTCGTGATCTTTACCGTGTGTTTTTATGAGACCTGTAAAAAGGCTCACAAAACTTCTTAAAAAACTATAGGAAGACCCCGTTCACTACAAAAGACATATGCACTGAAGAAAATTCCACATAGGTACTGATTGAGGTGGGAATAAAGCGTCATTACAGCCTAATGACATCAACAAAAGTGGCCTGATATAGCACCAGACTCATTTATTAGTGAGGGGCTTCAACTGTTACTATCCAAATGACTTTCGGCATTTGATATGCAAAAAATATCCCCTTTCTTCCCTGATGGCTAAAGCAAATAATATGTTAATACCATCAAGTGACACAATGAATTACAGTGTTACAGCGATGACACATCATGCCATCAAAGGAGAATAACATTTCAATTCATTCCAATCAGGCTACAAAAACACCGCATGATGAATCACCCTCAGACAGCAAACTTACTTTAAGGCGAGAATAAAAAGAACACACAGCACAACTACAGTAGCATCGTAGACCCATTTTTTTTGTGCGTTTTGTCAAAAGTTGCTTTGCTGTTATACATGTTACTAGAGCAAATATTTTGTATGAGTTCCAGTTGGTTTGAGCCAATCCACACTGTATCCTCTGGCCACTTGCTCTCTTGGGGGACCCTGTTTCCTCAGATGAGCTTAGAGCAACAGAAAAAGTAATGGCTTGTACTATGCTGTGCGTAGGTCTAATAATAAAAGCTGCTTCTGTGGGAATTGGGCCATGCGTGTCAGGTTCTGCTCTCCAGAGTAGCAATACCTCAGAGATTTTCCCCCCTCTCTCAACTGGGGAAGGATAAATTGATGATACAGTGTGGAAGACAAATGAAATTAATCTTCCCAGTATCTGACAGGACTTGGCTTTGGATAGCGCACACACAAGTGCGCACACGCGCGCGCGCTAAAATAGCTCGATATCCGTCTGGGTGGAAAATAAGACAAATGGATTGAAGTAAAACAACAATAGCGTTCTGAGACTGAAGAGGCTGATGAAATTAAATAAATGCAGCTAACAGACACTGAGACGTTTTTATCAGATAAAACAGGTGACATGAATTTATCTCTTGTTAGCTCTACTAAAAAGCAGGCACTGTATCTTGCACAGCGAGGCAGGCTAATTAAAAGCAAGCATTGTGAAGCATTTTTTACACTAAGCCAGCTCTGTGTCAGACTTGCTTCAATAGCGTGCAGCCACAAGCGGGCATGATAAGCTTTTTAGAGTCTTATATTGATCTTAATGTCGCCTTAGGGCGAAAGAGCTACCTGAGTATCCAGAGCGACAGACACACTTGAAACCCCCGGGCGTGTTGATACAGATGCCCTCATGTAGGCAAGGTGAAACTTCACACTCATTCACATCCAGGTCACACAGCGTTCCAAAATAACCAGGGGGGCAGATGCAGTGGAACCTAAAGAAGAAATTAATAAGCAATGTGTCACACAATCATAGCTCACTTATGTTAATTTCTTATAACTTTAAAAATCATCCGAATTGTTTTCCCTCAGCCAAGCATGCGCACACGCTCCCACAGCAGTTGCGTGCGTGTGTTCCAAACCCACTGAGATAAACTGCACTACAGTGATTTTCTCAACTGACCGGCAGCATTTTGCAGAACAATTAACAACTGGCAATTAAGTTTCCCAGTGTGCAACTTAATTTAAATTATGCTTCATGACTTGTTACTAAAGGGAAGGCTTAATCTGTCCGATGATGTGGTTTACTCAATTGAAATCCCTCTCTGAAGCTGTCGCTGGGCCTAACCATAGATCTCGCAGGAGACGAGGTAAAGAGGCAACATACAATTATTCACCTAAGTGCTGCTGTAAACATCATTCATCAGTAAACAAGTTACATCACATCAAATTTATGAAATATGCTAATTGGTAGTTATTGTCACGTGGCGCATTTGTTTGAAAGCCTCTTCTGCTCTTGGACTGATTTATTAGAACAATTAACCCTTTCCTCGTTGCACTCTCGCAGCTCTGCATAGTCTGATTCTTCATCACAGTATAGATGAACTTGCATGGCTTGCTGGGTCAGGGAGATGGATTCAGAGGTGTGCGGCGGGCAGTGAGGTTAAAACACACCTGATGTGAACTCCCAGGACTATGCAATCAGAAGAGTGCTCTGAGCAGGGCCAGGTCACATGGGAATGAAATCATGACGGAAGACAAACTGGAGACAAACCATTTAGGACTCAAATTGGCCCTGGGACTTCTCAACCCATCTGTCCGACTAAGCCTGGAAGCCCCGGGGCTCCCATTAAGCACAGCAGAGAAAAGCACCGGTGGAGTAAAGCCCAATCTAGATACATGATGTGGTCCTGCTGAATTTGCTCTCCGTCTTTAGAATAGCAGCTTATGTGTGTCAAGGATGACAAGCTCGTTGTATAAACTGCAATACTCTAAGGAGGAATGCCAAAACCTTATAGTACTACTTTTTTTTCTTTGGAGAATGGTTATTGATCATTCAACTTTCAAAACAAAATCAAGCAATTAATTCTACCTGGCCTTTATACGCATGAATTTTAAACACGCTATGAAAAAAGGTTAAGATTCAAGTAAAAGGGGGAGAAAAAATTGCATATATGCTTACTTGTTCACAAGATCCTGACATGTGCCAGCATTTTTGCAAGGGCTAGAGGCACACTCATTGATGTCTTCCTCACAGCGAAGGCCAGAAAATCCCACCTTACAAACACAGCTGGAAAAGAAAAATCATTAATATTGATATTTTGTCTCTGATGGAAAATAGAAGATGTTTCTTACAAGCACGTGCACAGAGTGAGAAAATCTATAGGAATTTATTGATATTGATCACATTTGGTTTGATTGCTCACACTCTACAGCAACAAAGACTGCTTTAACTAAATTAAAGAACATGCACAGTAGCATATGATAAAAACCGTAACGACAAACATATTTCGTTTCGTCAAACTACAACCATAATAATACTATCTGTTAAATAAATTTCAAGCTAAGAAGAAGCATATTGGTCTGAAACCCATACAAAAAAAATAGGATTTCATCACTAAAACTCCTGACATTTTCTCACCCACTAAGAAATGAAAAGCTGGTTTGCGGATAACACTTTTTACCTGTAACTGTTGACCCGGTCCACACAGTCACCCTGGTTTTGGCATGGGTTTGAACTGCACTCATTGGTGTCAATTTCACACCAACTTCCTTCAAATCCTGAAAGATAGATGAGATGGTCATGGATCAGCAAACCCTACTACATCCTGAAAACGTCAGGACCGATGATAACAAAGGCCCCAGTGAATGCCATTTTAATGGAACTAGTAAGCCCTGTAGCATATCTCATCTTCCAGCTCTCAGCACTCACTGTTTCCCCTTTGAGAGTGTGTAAGTCTAATAATACTTTAGTGCCACAGACAGATTGGTCTGAGGGTTAGTGGTTTGGGGTTTGGGAGGTGTGTGCCTGTGTGTGCCACTGTGCATACGTCTGTGTGTCTGTGTGTGTGGGAGAAAGCGAGCGAGTGGGGGGACATCTTGTTAAGTTAGGGTAAGAGGGAGAGGCTAAGCCCAAGAGCTCTTTTGCCCTTGTTCATTAGGGGGTTGAGGGCCAGCATGGCTAAGCAGATCAGCATGGATGTTTTGTTGTACATTTGAAGGCAGCCTAGGAGCCTGTAGTGTTCTGCCTGCCAGAGGTATTCCTCTAGTGCTTGGCCTGGGTCTGGTCCATTAGATAGTTTCCTGCTGAACAAATTAACATTCACTCCATGCATGACTGGGTTTATTAAGTAAAAAAATTGACAAATTAAAAAAGATCACAAATCAACCAAATGCTCAAAAGTATGGAACCAATTAATGGACATGATCTGACTTTCATTAGCAGTGAAATTTAATCACCTATAAACATCAGAAGTACATCTAATGTTTAGACCTACAGTATAAGCATCCATCCATCCATCCATGGCTTATCTGAGTCCAGACTGTGGAAGCAGTAGAGCTTCCCAAGCCCCCATATCCCCTGCCAACACTTCCAGCTGTTCAGGAGGAATACCAAGCCATTCCCAAGCCACTCTCTACAGTGTATCCGGGGACTGCATGGGAATCTTCTCAGTTGGGCATCCTTGAAAGAGCTCCTCATCATATCTCTAATAAACTCAGACACCCTTCATAGGCAGCCTAGTTTTATACTTTTGGCCATTACGTCAACTTAGTTTTCTCTTCACCATAACAGACCAGAGCAGCATCCAAATTACTACAGATGCTGCACAAATATGCCATTGTAGCTGCACGGTATGAGTAATTATACACAGATACAATTTCCTGTGCAATGCCGCTATCAAGCTACTTTAAAATTCTGGGCTCAGACTCCCAACAACGACTACTGTGTTTCCCCTGCAGAGCACCATCTGCCAAGCATAATTAAATGTAATGCAAGCATAGCAAAGGGTTAATATAACTAACCCATAATGAGTGTGTGAGTGCTCTTATTGTTTTCTTGTCTCATTATGTTACTCCCACTGCTTCAAGATAGAATTACATATTTTTGAACTGTAATGGATTTTGCACATAGTAAATTTTATGCCCAGAGAAGTACATCTATTCACAATGATGAGGTTCCTGAGAATTGTTTAAGACAGGAGAGCATGCGTTTTAATCTGGCATGTTTAAAAAATGTGAGACTCCAGCCATACAGGAAGAAATCATTCAAAGTATTGAATATGACATTTTGGCTATTTTTGGAATTCACGAAAACAGTCTAGCAGGGTCATACAGGGTCTTCAGTCCCCTGTGTAATATCAGGAGGTAACTGCATACTGCCTTTTTCTCTTTCGTCTTCACTTCAAAATATACAGATGCAGGAGTTGTGATTATTTGTAGTCTCCAATGTGTTTAAAATTAGAAAAAAAATACACTATGAATAATGAATTTCCTAAAAAAAAAAGAAACTGAATGCAGGGTAAGTGACACAACTCTGTGCATCTTGGGATGAATGAATGAAGAGGAATCCATGAAGAGGAAACCAGAGACAGCACAGAGCATCTGGTGAATTATGGGACAGCACAGGTTTCCCATGCTGGTCTGTCAGTCAAAGCGATGGTGAAGCACCTTGGGGACTATTTCGAATGTCACTGCAATGTAATGCATCTTCTGCCACTAAGCAGTGACTTGAGGCTTCTCTTTGACAGAGTACAGA
Organism: Oreochromis niloticus; assembly: GCF_001858045.2. Lineage (NCBI taxonomy): Eukaryota > Metazoa > Chordata > Actinopteri > Cichliformes > Cichlidae > Oreochromis > Oreochromis niloticus. Next base: position 20,239,441 of record NC_031978.2, read on the forward strand.
GCGGGATACCCAAGGCGCGTGGCTCACGTAGTCATTCCATCATCTGGCAAGAGCTACAGTATGTGATCGCGGCTGCTGCCAGTAAATGTCTCAGAGGAGAAGAAATTGCGGGTGATCCCAAGTGGATAGCCAACTAACTTTGATTGACATTTCAATTGAAATATGAGGAATGTCTCCATTTTGAGAGAGTGAGCTTAGTTTGGACTGCTACATTGGTGACTGTTGTCTTCTGTCAGTCTGATGTAACCGTTTCTCAGAAGGGGCTCATTTAAAAATTTTATAACCCAGCGTTTCTGCAGTACAGATTACGATCTCTGTCTGCGGCGGCGTCTGTGTGCCGTCATGCATCAAAAATGTTAGATGTCACTGGTAGCTTAATCCAGGAGCAGGATTGTCACGTTGAAACTAGGACTGCGAGTTTTGTGCCTGGCCTCACGAGTTTTAGTTAATCTACTGCGCTTTTTAATTTGCCAGTCAGTGGCTGGGTTTTAGATTTATGACACAAGATCAGAGCGAGATTTACAGTATCCAAACTCATAAAAATGCAATGTGCTAGAGTTTGAGAAAAGCTTAACCAAAATTGTGAAAATAAGTGTGAAATAAGTCACAAATACAGAGAACATTACAAAAAACAGACATTCTGCACAGACAACTAAACTATTTTCAGCTGTCATTAAAAGAAATAATTAAAAGATTATATATAAAATATCGCTTTACTGTGTTTTATGATCAATATCATAATTCTTGCTTTTTGCTTCTCAGCAGGAAGTGAGAAGCCTTTTGCATTGTCTTGTACTACAGAATTGCTGTATCATGATAATACAATGGGTGATAAATTGCAATACTCTTGTATTGAAAAGCAGTTGTATTGTAAACCAAACCATCCCAGCACCACTGATGGAACACTGTTGGACATCATGGATTCTTTTTAAGTCCCTGTCACATTATTTTAGTTATATCTATTTAAAATGCAGCAACACAAATAGAAATAAAAACAGAGAAGAGTACGCTTTTAGGTCCTTTACATGCAAGGACCAAAACTGGGTTACTTGAAGAAGTGGGTTAAGAATAGAAATCCTTTGCATGTAAATACCAGCTACTGCAGCCAATTTACCCCACTGCTACACACCTGGACCACCTCTTCGGCACAGCTAATGCAGGCACAAAATGATTAAACACTGAGTTTATTTAAAATTTGTTTACTGTACAGCTGCTGCAGACCTGCTGCTATTTCATACTTTTAGTATAAATGAAACTACTTCTTCACAACTGATGTCTGGCCCTGTGTACACTCTTGATGTTATGGTTTGTTTGTTTTTTTCCTTTTCTCTAGCTTTAGTCATATTATCTATTTTGATGACTAATCTACAAATTAAAGCTGTTAACTTTGGTTTATATGTAGTAAGTTTTGGCTGTCATAAAACGACAAACTGCTTGTTTTATGGTCTGTCAAAGATTTGGCCCTCTCCGACTCTGACCATTGCCCCCTGTCCATTTGGAAAATCATTCATGCTGTGAAACCAAATGTTATAGAATGAAGATGTTTACAAAAAGACAAAAAAAACCCTTTGTGGAACAGCCTGAGTGCAGGTATCTCGTCTCCGAGGTCTGCACCAAATACAGGCACTTTAAATGGTCTGAAATAATGGGGATATATGAGATTTTGGACTTTTATTATATCCTGCACACCCTTCATAACCATGACACCGTACCTCTTGAATTACAAATAAAAGAACAATCAGGTTATGCTTTGTACTTTAAAGCTTTGTTAGGCAATTTTGCTTAAAAAAAATTCATTAAATCAAATGGCACTCTGTGGTGTGAGAGGGCTGAAAGCACTACAAATGCCACTGAGAATCAACACTCTTCACCATGATGACTACAGCTTTCTGCTTGGCATTTAGGTTTGCTGATTCATATGTTTGGGCCTGAAGCCTATCACCTTGTCTTTCATAGAACGCAAAAGGTTTAAGATGCAAAATGTGAGCAAACACCATGCTTGCCTACAAATCAGACAGTTGCGTTTTGCATTTGCTTTTTCACTTAATGCTTAGTTTCAAATCTGTGAAAGTCTATTATAAACATTACAATTCACATTTAATAGAATGGACAGTTTATTAGTTATACCTTGCTTATACCGGTCTGGACCCCCTTTTGCCTTCAGAGCAGCCTTAATTATTTTTAGGGATAGACTGAACCTAAGTACTGAGATGTGAAGATTATGGAGGTGAACTTGTGGTCGTGTTCAAGAAAACAGTTTGAGATGATTTTAGCTTTGACACATTTTCCTGTTAGAAGAAGCCATCAGAAAAATAATACACTGGGGTCATCATAAAGGGAATTAGGAGGTGGTGTTTTAATTATTAGATATTTGCATTAACAAGTAGCTGAACAAGTGTAGCTAATAAAGTAGTGAGTATACAATTCTGCACTGGCTGTCTCTCCTTATGATCATCATACATTAGTAAACATCATTGTTGGAGATGAGCAATTTTGTTACCTCCCTCTCTCTTTTTAATGATAACTAAGTAAATAGCCACAAAGCTAAATAGCTTAATAAATAGCTAGCTACATTTATAGCTAGCTAGCTCGATATAGCGCTAGCTAGCTAGTTAGATATCTGTCTGCCCAAGTTCTATCGGTAATTCATCTTTTTTGTTTGTTTGTTTAGTTTTTTTAAGGTGGAAATGTTGGGTATTAGTTTAGTCCTTAAGCTTAAAAATTGTATTTCCCCACATATTATCAGCCAAAAGTTACAGTTATTGATTATGCCTAAACATACTGTATAATGTTCACAGAGAAATGAGGGTTGCATGCCAATATAAAAAAATTCTGACTATTCCGACTTGGTATGAATGCAGATGCACTCATCTAGGTCACCTTAGGCTGTAACACTGTGCTTACAGCAGTGACTGTCATGAGCTAAAGAGAAACTTTGGTACAGCAGTGTATTGCAGTTCCCATGACAAAAAGAAAAAGAAAATGTTCTTATTTTTACATCTTTTCACTCTATGAGAAGACATTTTTAACATTAGGAAACATATTCCCATAGAAGACACCAGGTCTACTGTTAAATTTCTTTTGCCTTAGTCACGAGATATGTTGGCTTGTAACACAATAAGAAACGTATTTATTTTTGAAAAATCAGGGTCAACTATTGTCTGTAGAGCAAACTATAAAATTGAAAATCACTGATACCAACAACAGCTACCCATATATACTACACCACAAGTAACCTGCGACATGTCTATATCATATCACTGTCAATCATTTCAGGCTCTATGGTTGTTCCAGACAAGGCAGTCTTTATGTAGCTCATGCCTTTCTCTGCTAAGAGCAAGCAAATCAACGGTTCACGCTTCAGTGACCCTGTACTGCATGTATTTTATGGTGTATATATTGTCCCATGCCCTATTTTTGTTAAGAGGTTACACGCATCATCTTATTTTTGTGATTTTCTTCCATGTTGTTTAGCAAAACACACAAACAATGGTGCTCTTCTTTCTGCTGTCAGGCTGTTGCCATCTTGTTTTAAATGCACGTATAATTGAATACCTATGCATATCTGTAGTACAAAAACAAAGTGTGTCTAATATCCACATCAGTGCTAAGCAACTGTCATTATGGATACTGATGTATACACTTTGCTCAGTGATATCTCGCAGCTTCTAAAAGTAAACCTATGGTGTATATTAAAAAAACAACAACATTCAGTCAGATCTGTAGTAGCTTCCACTCATTTACTCAGAGACTATTTGGGTATTTTTCATGCTGTTAGGCTTTCAGGGGTTAAACACCAATCTGGTTAAATCAAATAATGATGAAGAATTTTCATGAAGGGAAATCCTCTCACACTACTATGTGATCACTGATGCTTTTTTCCTGCCTTTTTTTCCCCTGCAGCTGTTATTTGATCTGGAAACAGAGCTTTCAAAGCTACAGCGGAAGAAGAGAACCACCTTTTGCCCTCAGCAATGGAATATCACTAGTGTGGTGAGACCTTTGCCAACTGAAGGGGCACGCTCTCATACTGAGGTCGAACACCGGCTACATTTTAATATTTTCCCACTTCTTTGTGTGCCTTCACTGTGAGAATATTAGACCAGACAATGGTTTCCCAAATGGAGCTGTGATTTACATGACATGAACTCTGATTAAAATACAATATGGCCACTGACTGCCTCTCTGTCGTGGTCCATTATTCTGTGAGAAAGATTTATTTGGAACACCTTTAATCTCAGTAATTGTGCTATGAGGAGCGAATGGCTACTGTGCAGGCTCAGGGTCACATTATATTGGTTTGGTTAAAATAAGCTGGGAAGTGATGAGTCGTAACATCACTAACCCTTTTTGGATTTCTGTACAGTATGCAAGTGTCTTACATGTAACCGATATGCTCTAAATGCTAAAGGGTATGTCAGCCAGGTCATTTATATAGAAGAGATTTCCAATCCTGGTTTGACACTTTATTCATTTTATAAATGAACTAATACAAACTAGGGCAGATAATGTGGACTGCATGAGGTAATTACTATAAAAAAGCTCATCATAAAGATGGTAATCATAATAATCTAGAACAGCACACTATAATGGGCAAAATTCACTAAGTTGACTAAACCTGCACTATCTGTATTTCTATTTCCTTACATTTAAATAATGAAAAGTCTCAGTGATCTTGCTATACATCTGCCAGGACATCTGGTTTATTAACTGACACATGTCCGCTATAAGTCATATAGTCTGCCCCCTCTATAAAAAAGAATAATCACCTAAAATGAATCTACTGAGGCCAGACTTTTTCCAACACATTTTGGCAACACATATTTTCCACACATCTTTTTCAGTATCATATTAGCTATGTGTCAGTTCTCTTGTTGGCATAGCTCCACAGTAGCTCATTAACCAACTGTTTGGTAGGACACAATCTCAATCTTGTGGAAGGTGAAGGCTAGTGTAGCATGCCATGCAAATAAAGGGGTTTGTTCTCCATCTGGCCAGGAACACCTCTGGGTATATTCTGAACCATGGAGACCAAATGGTTTTTCCATGTGAAGAGACCACACAATGCTTTTGAATTAATTCCCTGTACTGCAAAAATGAAAAAAAATTTCTCCACTTAATATAATGCACTAGAGGCAAAGTGATTGTCCTCATATCACACAGCTCACGTTTAACACTTAAAAATGCCAACTTGTCACCCAAAAACCAATAAAAAGCTTGTAATGAATATAGGCAGTTTAACTAACAAGTCTAAAACGTTAAGTGCTGCAGTGGCATGCTATCCATTGAAAATGCCATCCTAAAGAACCTACGAATGAAACTAGACTTACAATCTATTAATCTAATCCATAGAATATTATCATTTTAAATAATTGACAACTATAAATATTTCACATCCAGAATAATAATCAGTCATTTTGATGTAATTATCAAAAGGTTAGAAGGTTTTGAAAGGTCTTGAAAGAATTCATGAAAACTACGTAAAGTAACTATGTGAGAATTATTTACCATCTCAGTGATTAAAAAAATAAAGAATAAAAGGAAACTAAAAATTGAACTCCACTGACACAACTCTCAAAGAAAAATGACAAAAGAGCTGAAGTTTTATTAATTAAGCTGTAGTTTCTATTAATTAAATTCAAAGGAAAAAAAGTATAAATATAGCCTTTCCGCTCTTCAGATAGTTTAAGTGGATGGAGCCTTGACTAAACAGCAGAGGCAGAGAAAGGTCCTAGATAAGATTAAAGTTTACACATGTGAACTTGTCTTTGTTCAAGGAATTCAGCAAACTGAGCAAGGACAGCACAGACTATAGATTGTGTGCGAGACTCTGATGCAACTCTACCTTGTACCGCAGTCTTGGCTGAGTGATGCCATGTGTTGTTTGTTTCATTTGTTGCAGTTGTCGGCCAGTAACCCTCACCTCAACCTTCTACCCTAACTCTCCCATTTTCAGGTTGCTCTTCTATCAGGTTTGGCACTCCCTGCTGAGGCTCCTCATTAAGAGGAAAGTGGAACATCTGTGCTGGTCAGGCAAGATGACTTAGGCCTCCTGGCCAGAGCCTCAGCGGAGTGTCTCTGCTAGTAAGAACAAAAACTTCCTACAGGAGCCCTCTACAATCAAAAGAGGATAACTGCTTCACCTGTGTTTTTTTAAGACAAGTCTTTCAGCTTGCTCTGGTTTTATTTTGGCCCCCAGCTTCTCACAGTACACCTTTGTAGACAGAACTCATTTCCATTGTGGCTGTGTTTTACAAATCCCTTTAATGCCGCTCCCAGTAGAAACCTCCTAATTGCTGCCTTTTAGATCCTGCTAAGCTGATGAACACTAAACTTGCCATATCAACCTTTTTGTTAGATGCGTAGAGTCTAGTGAAGTTTCTTGAGAAAGCTAAGACCACACAGTCAACTTTGTAATCTCTTCAGTAAAGCAAGTTTGGTATAATGACCACTAAAGTTAAAGCACTTAGCTTTTATAAAAGACCCCTGTCAGCAGCCATCAGATACTGTCACAGGGCTGGCTATGAAACGTTTGACAGCCACCATCTATTATCACAGCATTAGCAGTGCCTCAAAGGCATCATCACAATGAATACCAGTGCTTCTTCAGTTGCACTCATGCAATTCTGGTGAAATGGAAAGAATAGAACACCTGTTATTCCAACCATGGATTATGCATTACAACCTAACAGCTGAAATTAGCGACTTTTGTTGTGTTAGACATAGCAGTTTATTACAGAAAAAAAACAAACAGATATGAGCAAACAAGGTTAAAGTAAACAAGATTAGCAGAATGGATGTAGCAGCAAAGTGCTTTTTTTTTTTTACATGTTTGTAGTCTTTTCACCAGGCAGGAGATGGTATTTAAGATATTGTTAAGTTTCCCTACATTGCATTTAAATTTTCTAAACACAAGACTACATAAACTGTTTATCTGATTTTTTTTTAGCAAAGATTCTTATATTCACCTGCATGTTTTTGCTAATACAAAGTTATAATTAATTAAAAATATGTATTTAATCTTAGTTAACTGTATCTCAGCAACTACTTCAACAGCCAAACTTATTAACAACACAAGGATACATATTTATCCTGAGGCTTGTTTTAGCATGGTGCAACTTCCTTAACAGCCAACCATGCCTTTACATAAGAGCACATGCTGTCTTCATTTGAATGTGGATCATGTGATCTCGCTTGATCTTTGCAAAAACCACAGAATGAAGCTGCCATGTTTCTATTTACATATTTAAGACTCGGTATCTAAAAGCAAACAAGAGGTTTTGAATTTTAATTTTTAATTTAATTTTCTTCTCATAAATACTTACTGATGCTATGCTGGACATAGTGACAGTATTTGCAAGCATTTAAAAGCATAAAAATCATTCTCCTTAATTCAGTTACCTTGACAATATTTACTGTTGTGTAAAAGCTTTTGTCTGTGCATTGGAATGTGCTTAATGTACTAAATCTTAGATGTATATGCAGACAAATTTTATTTTCAATTAGTCTGAAGAATAGTGTTAGGCCTCACAATTTCCTTGACAAATAACCTACAGTGAATACTAAATAACAAGTTTTTAAAACGACTGCACTGGGATCAAGCCGTGGGCTCCTTTATGTTTGTTGAGTAGTAGCTATGGAGGATGGATTTAAGGTGAATAATAATGGAGAGTAGGTGAGTCACGGTTGTGTGAAGTGAAAACGACCAAACCCACGCAAAGCTCTTGGTGTAATGTATGCAGCCAGCGCCTAATTTCCTATTCCTCTCCAAGGAAGCTTTCTGAAACTAACCCAGCCGCTCTATTTATATCTGGCAACATCTTTTCATCTCTTTGCTGATGGAGCCATTAGGTACAGCATAACCCTATAGCGTCTTAACCTCCACAATGAAGGCCCATGTTAAAATGATATATCATTTTACAATTTCCAAGCTAACAAGATTTTACTGATAAACATCGTAATAGGTCATGTTAACGAAGAAAACGATCATTGCCATTGCTCTATTGCAATATGTTGCTTCTGAAAAAAAAAAAACCTTACTGATCTCATGAATTGAACATAAAACAGATTTTCCTGTGTTTCATTTACATCTGAGTGGATGTGCATGCCCGAGTTATTTATGCGTGCGAGGGCATGTGAATGAGCGAGAAGGAGCCAGTACTAAACGAGGTCAATGCTTTATTTTCTTTTAAAATAATTTACAGTCTGACTCCTTAGTCACCCACAGTTCTTTCATCCTTCTGTGTCTGTTAGCTGCAAATTTGAACGGGCGTAAGTTTGCAATCTGCTTGTAAATGGGAATATTGAGAATATGTACACGTTGAAGAAAAAACATCTAATTTTGCATTATCGGTGACAAGTAATTTCTAAGACATTTGGATGCATGAATGAATTCAAGACTATCAGAATTAGCATCTGTCCTTAGCCAAGCATCTACTGTTCCTGCTGCTACAATTAGCAGGGATGCACCAATTTATCGCCCAATCATAGGCAATGGTAGATAGTCCAGAAACATAATGACGATGACAGTGAATAATGATTAAACAACTTTACAGATATTCTGTTAATTTGCACAAAAGAGGAAGATTTTAGATGTTATTTATCCCTGACAATTTCCTAATTTGTGATTGTGTATTGATTAGACTTAAAAACAAACAAAAAAATGAATAAGAGATTGTGATGTAGAATATGTATTATACATATAAAACAGACCAAAGTGGTTCACTGATTGCATTAAAATGTCCAAAAATTTTTAGGTGCTCATTAACTTACATTAGACTAACTGGGTCTTGCTAAAAGACGCTTGTGCAGGCTTTACGCTGCATTTGATGTATTGTTTAAAAATATTCATAAAAAAGATTATGTGCCTTGTATACAGTAATGTTTTTATAAATAAGAATCATATTAAAGAGTGGTAGTACCTGCTGATTCACCATGTGTCTGTAGGGTCTTTACCTTAGAATATAGTATGCATTAGGATGACCCAGCTGGCACTGATTCACAGATTTATTGCTAAATAAGTATTCAGTTTAATTTAGTTTTAATGCAATGAGGAGAAAAGCAAGCAAAAGACACCAATGTCTGGGTTTGTTGACCATTTCTTATGCAAAAATTAAAGTGGAGCATGTAAAACTCTAGAAATGCAAATGATGGTACCTCTGACTAACTTTCATTATGTCTAACACTCCTTTTAACCCATATAATAGCAAAAAAAAACCCATATTCCACTTATATTCTTCTCCATATTGCAGCAAAAAGTATGTCTCTTATTTTAAATCACCCGTGTATGACAAACTACTGTCTTTATGGCACATTTTTTAGGTATCAGGAGCACATTTTACCATTTTATTCATGCACACAAAGACATTAAACCTTTCTTTTACAGCAACTTTGAGGAAAAACACATCTCAGAGGGAGGATAAAACAATGATTTTCAAATAGATAGTGCTACTTTCTTCTTATTCCAATTAAATTATGCTGTTTGTAATTTTTAAATCCCTCAATCCCCGGTTTTAAACAATTCTGTTGAACAAAATTCTATGATTATGCTAGGAAATAAGTCGAAAATAAAAACACCACGAGTACGAGGTGAGTACGAACACCGAGTTCACTCACCAGCTGGGCATCTGCAGGAAGCTGTTCCATTGGAGCGTGTCAGGCAGGTGGAGTTGTGTAGGCAGGGATTGTGGAGGGGGTCACACGGGTCATAAGGCTGGTTGCACAAGGGGCCACTGAAGAAGGGGGGACAGGTGCAGGAGAACTCCCCAGGTATGTCTGACTCCTGACACTGAGCTCCATTTAGACAAGGGCCAGAATCACACTCATTCACATCGTCTGTACAGTCCACACCTGTCCAGCCTCGTGAGCACAAACACCTTACATACACCAGAGAGGAGATGTTACACGGTAGAGGTTATTTTGCCATAAATTTAAATGAATCATAAATGAATAAACACTTTTTAAAATGTTCTAGAGGCTATGGCAGTCATACTCTTTGGGACAATTATGCTAAAAATGCATTCAGCAGATGTTCTGGGAAACTCCTGAATAGCTTGCTTTTTTTTTTTTTAATGATAATTTAAATTACCCACAAAACACACTCTTCTACACAAAACCTCAGTGTTACAGTGCACGCGTTCTCCACACTGCTCTCCTGGATCTCGGTTTGAGAAAGTACGAATTTTAGTGTTTAACTGCTCTACTGGTCAGAGCAGCTTTTAATTCTGGACAGCTGAATGCAGGACACAAGAGGTTAGAGTGCTGAGTGGGAATTTAATGGAAATGTATGCGTTCTAGACAGAAAGAGAGACAGATGGAGACAGAGAAACAGAGAGCCAACCACAGTGTATGTAAATCTCAAGTATCTGCTCTTAAGGCAGGTGAATATTCCACTTGGTGGCAGTGAGTACCCGGGCACTACAACCACTCCACCTTGCATTCCTTTCCATCCCCCAACTTTTCTACCTGAAGCATTTTTATGTCTCCCCAGTGAGAGTGGGCATTAGCCGAAGCAGATACACCAGCTTTTTCCTCCAATGAGTCACAGATCCCCTGAAACCTTTTCATGCTGTGAGCCATTGATTGACTCATTTGTTTTACCTGCCATCTGCAATTCATTATCTCCGGTGCCAGTGGAAGGACATATTGCTATCTCTGAACGGCTTCTTTTTTCCCGCATTTCTTAAGTGACTGATGCACCTCGCGAGGACGCTGCCCTCGAGCCAGCTCGCACACCTACTTGTAGCTGTTGAGAAGGTCTGTGCAGGTGGCGTTGTTTTTGCAGGGTTGTGATAAACATTCATCAATTTCTTGTTGGCAGTACTCCCCCTCCCAGCCAGAGCGACACACACACTCATAACTCTGCGATACAAGAAAAAGGGAAACAATATTAGATTAACACTGGAAAGTAGTCACATTTCACATCTGCACTATGTAGAGTTAGCATTTTAGGTGGTTAGAATCGAATATTTAGGAGAGCAGTAGGCACATCTCACATGCAGGGACTGTTAATTAAGTTGTGACGGAGCAGACAGAGGGCATTTTGCCACTCATTTGTTTAGTTATTTATATTGGTTGCATTTTAAAAAACAAATGTTGCAATGCTTAATATACTTGATTTAATTCATCTCAATGTTCTTGAAAACATTGCGGAATAAAACCTCCTACTCGCACACACACACAAAAAAAGCTTTCCTGTGGAAATCTGTTTAAAGTGTGGAAGAGTCACGCTTGTCTTACATTTCCACATTACCGTGCTGATGTATTCCTCCTACCACCCACCCTCTGGACAGTATGCAAGCCTGTTTTTTTTCCATCACATTCAAGATACGATGATACAAAACCTTTATGAAGCGTACAGCATTACCACTGCATATTCTTTGAGGGGTATTTTCACAGCCAAGCAAACATGTAAAACACGTTGGATTTAGATTTGTCAGGTTGTTTTTTTCTTTTTACTCTGGAGCCAGTAAATGTGTTGTTAGTACTTTAAATTCAAAAAACGTTTTATACAAAGCTCAAACATTGCTAATCTTTTATATTCTTGCCTTTCCCCCATTCAAAACAGGATGCGGACCACTTGTCCTTTATTTCATCACTGCAATCGGCGCTAAAATAATGAATTGCAGCACGAGAGATTAATGTTTTTCTTCCATTACTTTCCAAGAAGCCATCTTAATTTAAATTCCTCTTTGCATACGTTATGAACGTAGTCATATGGTCAAAGGTTGTTTGGGATTTATCATTGCCAACGCTCTGTCGAAAGGTCCTGGGTACTTGCGGTTGAATGCATGCTAATATTTATTTCATACACTGAAGGGGAGCCGTTAAACTTTGTCTGATATAATTTGTACACTGTAGGCCTTATGGTGGTGGGGGAAAATGCCGTCATCTCATGATAAATTAGATACCTCCAGGAGACTCCAATTCCTTACCCCTGGCAATAGAACATAATCTCATTTTTGCTGCTAAGTCACCTTCAGGGACTGCAATTCTCCAAAATAAGGTAAAGCTCTGTGGGACACAATGTTCAGAGAGAGAAATAGCTGCACTGTAAACAAGACTATGTGATGGGATTTCCAAAAAACGGCCCTATTTGAATAATGAACCGAGAAAAATGTAACGGTAAAACACGGTGACTAAAAAAAATACCAGTGGAAATTTCATTATATTCCTCTTATCAGATCCCATCGTCTTCTTACACCGTGTCCTTTTGTCTTTGGACTTGAAGAGTTTAGTTTATCCCAGAAAATGAAAATTACACTACAGTGTTTTAACCAGCTTTTGCACAACAGTAGGCTTCCACTGGTATATTGTTCCTTATAAACTACATCAAAAATAGCCAGATAAAATTATTGGTAGAATATGTTGACTGACTTTAAAATATTAATGATGGATGAATTTTATTTCTTTATACCGGCTGGATAAAACACAACCATTACTGATAAGCTACAAAAAAGGAAAGCCATGTTACAATCTTAAAACTTAGTTCTTCAAATCTTAAAACTGATTTCATGAGAATTAAATTTGCTACAGAAACTTTATAAAAATTAATTTGTGCTTGCAGTGTGTTTTCATCTATCTAAATATTACTACTCCAATGTAAGCCTTTTTTAAAACTCGGCTACACACATCATAAGTTACCAGAGGGAAAAAAAACAAGGCTAAATATATGGACTTTATCTATGACACATCTGTTTTACTACTGCAATCTGTTAGCAAAAAAGCAGCTGTTGGAAAAAGGCTCCTGGTACTCATTGCACAGTTAGCGAGCAGCATGCGGATCCCAAGGCCTTTCCGCAGCTGCAACATATCAATGTTATTGGCTTAAAAAACATCTGAATAAGTACAAGAATAGAGTTGTGCCTTCAAGACACAAGTTTTAAAAGTTCTGCTTTTTTTTTTTTTTTTTTTTTAACTTAACTTCTGACATAAGCATTTTTTATTTCCCGTCAAGCCCACCCATGTGTTGCATAACCAGGACGTGGAGGTCTTTAATGGGGAATATGTCACGCTATAGATGTGCTTAGACAATGTAAAGTTATTAAACCTATTGAATATTTCTATGTTTTTTATGACTTACACTTTAACCATAACAATGAAGCTTTTTAAATAATTACTAATTATCGGGTATATGTCTTGTTTTGGACACATGATCACAACATATGTCCAAAACAACATTGGTTAAAAATAGAGACGCTATCATTACAAATGAGTGTTTTCCTTCTAGGGATACTTTGGTAATCCTTTGGTTATTATGTTACACTGGCTACAAGGCATAAATGGGACACTGTAATTGGCATAATTTTTCTATTATGAGATATAAATAATAATGGCCATCTATGGGACATAAGATATTAACAGTTCCCTACCTTATTTTCCCCCCAGACACCCAAAACAACATGAATCATGCTGGACCTGTAAACCAGATCACTGGCGAGCTGCTCTGGAGCACAAAGTCGTGTTGATGTAGTTTATTCGTTTTTAATAATGTGCCAATGTTCGAGTTACTGCACACTTGTTAATATTTACTGCAAAAGAAACGTTTTAAAACACCGAATGCACAGCAGCCATCAAAGGTAATATACAGTAACTAATGTGATTCATGTCTATCAATGTTTTATGGAGAGTTACCAACTGTGGCGATTTACAGGACTGGGCAATTCTGAAGCATAGGCTATAACATCACTCCATTATACTGCCTTGGAAAAATGTTTCTACTTACCAGATGGAGGTCCTTACATACTGAGTTGGTGCTGCACAAACTGTTCACGCAGTCATCAATGTCTTGCTCACATCTGAGCCCAGCATAACCGGGACTGCAAAGGCAGTAAAAGCCATCTACAACTAAAGGAAAAGCCGGAGCATAGTTACAGTACCTTGCATCATAAATTAATTCACTCAAATCTCAGTGGGTCCTACATCTCTACACAGGTAAGTGCTGATTATGAGCATAAAGCACAATGACTACTGTGATTCTATTTTTAAAGGGTATGACCATTAAATAAATGACTTAGGCTGTATCAGTAAGACCTGTTGCTGGCAAAGTCCAAACTGCCTTATGCCTTAGTCTGACAGTTTGACACTCTAACCAGCTTTAAATGAACCTGTCTGCGATGACCATTCAGTCCTCTTCTCGCCAGGTGCTTTCCTTGTCTCACCATATTTCTGCTCACTGAAAGCCTGAAAGCCTTGTCATTTGTTGCAACACCCTCAACATACTTGCAACACGCTGAATGATGGGGAAAGAGCGCAACAGAGGGAGAGGACCAATTTCAGTGGTATTCTTAATTCAGAAGCTACAAATGTGCCAATTTCTTCCATCAGAAGTTAGAATCTCCCATGGCTAATAATCCATTCCTTCCTCTCTTTATTTATTAATGATTTTAACCAGGGATGCATCATTCTGTTTCTCCAACACAACACTGGTACAAGCAGCCAGTGACAGAGGTAATTGCAGTTCTTACAGGAGTGAATTTATTACTTCCCCAGTCAGGGTCCCTGGATTCTTCATTATCCCAAAGATTTACCACGTAATCTATGCTGTCACTCTGTCTTGGTGCGTGTAGATGCTATTACTCTCATTAAATGCTGTAAGTCCTGGGTGGCAGCAGCATTACTCATCACTGCCACTGTGGCTATGCAGTGCTGTCCCTTGTGGCTGGCTGGCTGGCTGCGACTAAGCACTGGCCAATAGGTCCAAGAATCCAGCTTCACTAACCTAAGGTGAACTGGCTGCGCTCAACATTGGCCAAGACAGCTTGTGGAGGGCTACTGTAGCACTGAGAGGACAGTGATCCACTGCCATCACGATTTTAGAAAAAGCATAAGCCAGTTCAAAACTGGACTGGAGAGCTGGCAGTTTTTAAGAATGCCGGGAAGGGTGGAAGAAACAAATATTTTGATGCTTTTTCAAAACTGGTCACTAAATTTATGGCAAAATCATGCAAATTCACAGTATAAAATAAATAAACCAACATTCATTGACTTATAATTATTTCTAATTTATTACTTTTCAGCACTTTTCTAATGATCAGTTAGTTTTTTAAATACCTAAGCTAGAGATGAAATGCACAGGAGTAACCATTCAAAATCATTCATTCAAAGTCATTTAATATCCATTATTCAAATTGTAGCGCAACATCGATGACTGATCTTCTCTGACACATCATATTAAGAAACTAATCAAGTGCACTCCAGTAAAAAATGTCCAGCTCCTCTCTTCAGATGAATGATTCTAACCACAACACCCATAATATCTACAATGGTGAAGCAAAAGAACTACCTATCAAACTGCAAGTGAGCAAAATCAAATAAGACACATACATGGCATTTTAATGTCTGAATACACGCATGCAGCTTTGCTTCCGTCTTGAGTGTATGTCGTTAAAATGTTGGGAAGACGTAAGCTGTTTCGTACCATCATAGCAGAAGCCATGAAGACAGGGGCTGGAGCTGCACTCATCCACATTGATTTCACAACGGGGACCAGTGAAGCCACGGCGACAGTGACAGCGGAAACCTAAAGGGAAATGGTCCTGATCCAACTCTTCCACACATACTGCTCCATTCTCGCAGGGATTACTGGCCTCACAGGGTAAGAACTCACAATTATGACCTGAGGAGAGGCAAAGAAATAAATAGCGGGGCCATCCATCAGACAAGAATCTTGGTTAAAAACACAGTGCAAGAATAGATCTCAAGATTTAAAGTGTAAACTTCTATTATATGTTTCCTTGAACCTGCATATCCTATTCACAATAGAATTTAGAACACACACCAAATGTTAATCTAAGGAAATTTACTAATTTAAGAAGAATCTTTCAGTGACACCTTGTACTGTGGATGATGCGATATTAAAAAGGCTGAAAATTATTTTGAAATTTTTCCTCAACTTGTAGACAGTTTTTTACAGAATAGCAAACCCCTGAGTGTCTTTATATCTGAGAAACTCTGCCTCTCTTTTTATACGCAATCACGTTACTGACCTAATTTATTGGATAATGTTCTTCCATGTACTTTTCTAGCCTTTTGATCAAATTCAAAATAAGGTAATATTTTTCATTAAATATTAAAATAGCTGAACATTTGATATGTTTTATATGGTCTATTGCATTCTTTTTTTATTTACATGTAAAGTAATGAGCATTATGTAAAGTCTATGAACATTCAAGACGTTACTATAGTACATAACATATTTACAAAAATAAATATTTATTTGTACTCATACAAAACAAGTTTTGTACAAAATATCCTCATTCAGTGCAATAATGCTCCATGCGG
The DNA here is from genome assembly GCF_001858045.2 of Oreochromis niloticus. NCBI lineage: Eukaryota > Metazoa > Chordata > Actinopteri > Cichliformes > Cichlidae > Oreochromis > Oreochromis niloticus. The sequence goes on from NC_031978.2 coordinate 20,255,722, forward strand.
ATTTAAAACTAGTGATAAAAGCACACATGAGGCTACTTAACCCTCAGTGTCATTGCTAATGTGCTATTGAATATTGCCATTTGCATCATGTTTGAGCAACTTAACAACTGCTTTGATTATGAAAACTGACAGAACTACACAGAAAAATGAAAGTGGATAAAAATCACTTTAGACAGATTGTGCATGTGGCTAATGTCTCCTGAGCTTACAGAAAGTAAAATAACATAATTATAAAAAGCCGTGCAGAAAATTAACCAGATCAGTGCAGATGATAAAAATGTTGCAAAACATGCAAAACTAGACAAAGCACGGTGGTGGTGCATCCTGCTGAGATCATTTCTGTAAAACAATCACATGAAGGAAATGAATGAAGCATTCAATGAGTGAAGTTGTAGTCGAATCAGTTTCTTATTTGTCAGGAAACTGCTGAGTCCAAATGGTTTCTTATACCAAATCATATATAAGAAGCACTTTGGCCGAGCTAGCAGCTGGTTAGTTGGTTGATCCATGAATTATGAAAGAATCTGAAGTGTATTTATGGCTATTTTAACTTTTTACACACAAATGTGGTGAAAATATTGATTTTGATATTACCAATGCTTCTAATAAATGGTTCTTCTACTGTGACAGCTTCTCAGTTAGTAAGCATTTGGTAAACAGTAGTACAACTTTTCACCGATATATTAGTTTTCTTCTTCTTCGTCGCCGGTATGTTCCTTTGGAAAGAAGTGGCAGTGCTAAATTGTACAATATTTAATCATTTCAGAATACTTTTTCATTGTACGGTACAAGTGGGTGAAATTAAAGCTCCACAAAGCCATGGCTTTCTTGATACACTGAATCACTTGAAATCCTCAGATATAAAGCGAGTTAATCATTCACCCTCTGAGAAATACTCTCAGAAATGTCTTTAGTCTTTGACTTCATGAACTGTATAAGTCTTTCGGTCATAGTATAAAGGAGTAGTTTTGCACACTGATGCACACTGATGATGCAGAGTGGCTACTACCACACTGTCCACTGAAGTGGTGTTACAAGGGTAATCAGTTGTACTTGTTTTGACATTACTTTCTACAGTTCTTTGAATCACACTGGAACACTTTCATTTTCATCAGAGCTCTGAATTTTTCTCCTTATGTTGTGAATATGTCATTGAAGTGCCTTTTTTAAGAGTCATTTTCTTCTGGGGACTCTGCTGTAAATCCCAAATTTGTGAAATACTGCCCTGACTGTTGTCCTTCCAGGATGATCTCACAGCCAATGAGCTCATTAGATCTATCAAAGTGGTTGTTGGGTTTTACTGAGGTCCTTCTCGACTGGCTGCCTGATTTTTTAGGATGAATTGCTAAAAAGAGTCTGACTAAGTAAATGTTTTCTCTTTTTTTTCTTTTTTTGTCAAACATAATGAAGTTTTACTGTTTTATGTTTTTGAGAAATCCCAGTTTTAGAAATGTATCACGCACAGTCAGCAGTGCATCTCTTATAAGACCAGCATGTCGATTAATAATATATTAAAAACTAAAATATTTACCAGAATGGGATTTAAACCCAGCTGTGCCAAAATTCAACATAAAAAAGTTTTTTTTTTTCATCGTTATGCTGGTATAATTATCTCATCTTTTCTCATTCATTTATGTGGGGATAGTATAGTATCAATAATCAGATGTGAAAATTACTTTTTAACATATTTATTGATTTATTTGAGAAAATGAAATGACTGAGTGAATGAATTCACCATGATAAAAAATACCATGATGCAGTTATGCATCTGACAACCAGTCATGGATAAAAGCACTAGGCTGTCATGTAAACCCATGCCATGAAGCTCAGCACAGTTTCTATGCTGATGTTAATTCCAGAGGTTTGGAATATGTGGTCTGCCACTTTTTATATATGTAAAAAATGAACAATGCAATTTAACATAGTTAACTGATGCGCTGCATGTAGAGTTACAGCTATTGCTAATTTTCAACCCTTGTTTCTTTGTTGGACTTTTGCATTCACAATACACAAACAAAATTACAACACTCAATTACATAAAACCATAACACACTATGATTACAAAATTTTGAAGAATTCAGTGTAAAACATAACGTAAAAAAAACATAAGAAATTATTAGAACCCAGGCTCTGGGCTCTTTACAACCCAAACTTTCACAGATATTTTTAAAAGTAGACTGCATGGCTACGTCCCTGATTTTATGAGACTTAAAACACCTGAATCCACAGATAAAGAGGTGTGACTCATTGCTTTTGTCTAAATTGTGCATTTGTTGCATAATGACCAGTAAAAGGTGTCTGCAGAACATAAAAGTATCACGTCACAGCAAAGTTAATATTACAGAATTTTGTGTAATTTTGTGTATTTGTGTAAAATGTATTAAAATTTATTTGTTAACAAAAGAAATTGGTGACACTTTAATAGTAAATTGAATGACTTACTCTTTAGTTTTGTTTTTATTTGGTTCAGTTTAGTTTTTTGTTTGTTTCTTTACTGCACAATGAAATTGTAATTCTTAATTTTTCCCAATAATTTTTCAGTAAACACATATTAAAATGATTATAAAGTTATTGTAAAGTTGTATCTAATATTTGAAAATGGTTTATAAATGTTGTGTAAACTATCTAGAGCCATTTGGATAATATTAAGTTATTATTATTATGAAGTTAAAACAGTTATTAGTTTACAGAGTGTTTCAGTAGGCAGGTGGCGTGGTACTGACATAAAACACAACAGTGTTATGGTCATGCCCTATTTCACTGTTTTCTCATATTTATTTGCACTTTGCACTAGCTGTTGTGGTTAGGGTTAAAAAAAACACCAAGTTAAAGAGTTTTAGGACATGTGAGAATAAAGATGTCACATGGCTGGGGGAAGCATCAACCGTGGCTTATACCTGCCTAGTTATTCAAGAGTTCTTTATTTAACTACAGATTAAGAATAAAGACTTACTAATTTTGTTGAGACACGTGAAGTTAGTTCAGACAGGTGAAAATAATAGTATGTGAATTTAATTAACTTTGCTTTTTGTCCCCATTCCCTCAGTGCTCATTACCTTTAAATGGAGCCACACACTGGCAGAAGTAATTACCAGGCTGGTCAATGCAAGTGGCTCCATTCTTGCAGGGAGATGAAGCACACTCATCAATGTCGAGTTCACATGTTGTACCTTTGACGGGAAAGAACACAACTTGATAAATATGCTATGCCGAAGACTGATCGACATAAACATTCAGTAATTCAACCAATTAAAAATGACCTTTTCTGTATTATTATCTATGCTGTATGGCATGTTCTTGCTGTTACTTTACATCAATCTTTCATCTGAGTAAGAAAAGCAAATTGAATGTGGATAAACAACATGTACCTGCAATATCTGGGGTTTTAGCATTCTTTAGGGGGAGGGGATATTGCGGACCTCAATGCTACACACACAGAGAAGGAAAGAACTGCTAAACAGAGCTATAATACCATAAAGGGTTTCCTGCTGTGCTGCAGCAAGGTAGCTGGAGCAGCAATAACATCCTCTTTCTATTTTACATATCATTTGTCAACATGCAAAAAAAAAGAAAAAGAAAAAAAGTTTTAAATGCATAATCCTTAAGAATTTTAGAAAGAAGAGAATTCACCTCCTTTGTGCGTGTAAGATTTCACAGGATTGAGCACTGCACCACTTCTATTTTTGGGTCTGCATTGTGAATCCTGCTCTGTGAGAATTATTAGCAAATTGCTAGGAAACAGTTCAAAAGCCATTGTTGTGGTTGACCTTTAAGTTTGGAAGTCTTACCTGCGGTTTAATCTACAGTCAACTTTGCACTATAAACAGTGAGCATCGTAGCATCACATGTAAAGCAAAAAGTACTACAGGAGAACGTAACAGTGCTCTAGTGAATACTGCTGACTAAACATGACCATTTTACACCTAAATACAACAAAGCAGGGGAATGACTATGGCTGTAGATTCATGTTCACATGTTAGTGCCGAGTCTGAACTATAAACTGTTAGCATAAACGTATCTACAGCGCTTCATAGCCCAAAATCTGTTGCAGATTTAGTACTTCTTAAACCTCAGAGACATGTTCACGTCCACAACCCCCATTTTTGTGAAGTTTTATTGCTTCTCTGTTTATTTGTACTGGAAAACTATTCACACATTATGCAAAATAATAAATACTTCCATATCTTCGTGTATGTATAGGACGTCACATCACACATTACAGAAGTATTCACATAAAGTGCATTCACTAACCTGCAAAGCCAGACATACAGAGACATCCGTAGGCATGAACTAGGTCAACACACGTGGCATTGTGCAGGCAGGGAGAGGACATGCACTCGTCTATGTTCACTTCACAGTAGATGCCTATAATGTCAACAAGCAGCAGCAGTCACAAATGGTCAAAAAGTGCCATACAGCACAGATTCGACTGAAGGAAAGAAATATGCTTTATTTGGCATGAAAGTTAAATGTGTATATGTATATATTCACATGTATGCTCAACAGGTCATCTTGACTATGCCTACATACTTGCATTAACAAACATGAGCAGGTCTACGTAATAAAATGATTGATCTGTACACACACATTCTATAGAATACAGACTATTCTCTTGCTGTTCTGTCCTTGTTTTTTGCTCAAAATAGAGAGCAGATTAGCAGCAAACTAACCAAGCAGCAAGATGATTTTTTTCCTTCACTATCGCTGTTTCACACATTTACTCTCTGTAAGCTTTAGAGGAGGCTGTTACATAGTGTGAAATGCCAAAATGATAACGGGTCTTTGAATTACACCAACATTCCATGTAATTACAGTGTACTGTTTGTGCTGCACTTGTAACACTATAAACAATAGAGCTTGTTTTTTAACCTCATCCCCTCCTTTGTGGATCTTTTCTAAAGATTTGCATGATGGAAGTTTTAACACATCGGATTAGTCTTGCTGCCCATAGTGACGGTCAGTTTTCCCAGAAATAATTATCTAAGTGATCTCTGTTTAACACAGTCAAGACATCCAAAGTTGTTGTCCTGTAATTACTGCTACATAACATGTTATTAAAGCAGATTTGCTAAGACATATGTTCTATTATATTCTGGGAATTTATTCTAATTTTGGTGACTCAATTATGTCTTTAATTACAAACAGAAAATAACACTTTCAAGTCAGTATTTGGTCAAATTTATGAAGTTTCCTCTAGATTTAAGTTCAGAAAACCCATGAAATGTCAAGATCAAAGCCTTTTAGATTTTATTTAGATAAACATGGACATCTTATGAGTTTATGAACCCCTTATTATGCTAATGACAATACCAAACAAACATGTCTACTTTGCACAGATGTATTAAATAATCGGTGAAAAATTTAATGGCAGTATTGAAGCTCTCAGAAGGATAAACATCCTCTGGCTCTCCTCTGACAACACAGACTACATTTTTGTACCTATGATTAGCAAGAGTGTAGTTAGGTTAAAGTAAACACTACCTTTGCTTATTTTACTCAACACTTATGTTAAAAGTAGCCTCATCTTGAGGCATCAAATCCAAAGATATTTGTTTCCAAAAATCCAAAAATTACATTTACAGCAAGTACATAATTTTAGCACTACAATTTACACTTATTGTATTACCTGTTTAAGGAAACATTTTTCAAGAGCTATGGCTATAAGACATTAAATACAGTCAGTGAAACTTCAGAAGCACCATATCCAGCCTCGAGCCTGTAAAGGTATATGCACTTTAAGATCATTTTCATACTTCAGCTGTGGGCAATAAACTCTTAACACTTTGATTTTTCTCGAAATTGGATCACAAATCAAACTGCTAGCATTGTTTAATAAATATTTGAAAATATACATTTTAAGGAAGCTGTAAATATATAGTAATAAAACAGAACAAGAATAAAATACATATATGTATATTAAATTTATATCATCTTACATTCATGGCATTGTGTTGAAAAACAAACATACATTTTCCGTGTTGCATTAACAATAAATTACATCATATATGGATATTACATATTCACCATGCTTTCTAATCATTGTAGACATATTCAAGTTATTTTGAGTGACTCTTGCTCAGTTTTATTTACATAGGTCACACATATAAGTTTGAGCAGTCATGGTAAGAAGCATATAAAATACCTGAGATCCCAGGGGGACACTGGCAGCTGAATGAGTTGAGCTCATCTACGCAGGAGCCTCCATTGCGACAAGGCTGGCTGAGACATTCATTCACTTCAATCTCACAGTTATTTCCTAAGAAAATATAAAAGAAGGACTGCATGTTGACAAATTGCTTCTGTGAATAAAATGCCACTTTAACTCACAAAGAATAACTTCAAGATAGCTTTCACTTACCAATAAATCCTGGTGCACAGAAGCAATTGTAGCCGTTCAAAGTGACTTTACAAATGCTCAGGACTCCACATGGCTCTTTTTCACAGTCATCAATGTTTATCTCACAAAACTGGCCTGTTAAACCTGTGGAAAAAGGGCACGATGTTCTATGGGATCTCTCATTTTTACATTGCATTTCCTTAAAGTTATCCCTTTAGGATGCTTGATAACATACCCCTTTTTTAAAATCTCTGAAAGTTATATGGTTTATCTCTATAACTGGAGAAAATGACAAAATGTACACTGAGTGTATTGTGAAGGAAAAACAAAAATGTAAATATGGAATTTTGGACTCTGAAACAGTGTTTTGGGGACTTTTCTGCACATATTTTATCGTGCAAGGTTGCACATGTGCACACATGAGCAAGATAAGCTGATACCATAAAACACCAATGCATAGTACCCACAATGGTTTGGAAGAAGAAGCCTGCAAGGAAGCAAATGTTAATAACAGAGCAGGGTTAAATAAAATTCCAAAATGTCTTTGTGTTTCATGTTAAGGGAAGAGATGCGGTTATTGTTGCAGTGTTATAGGAGAAATAATTAATGAAAACATAAGCCTTTTTACAAGAAAACCCCAAAGTGCACCTTTTAAGCATAAAATCAACATGCATTAAAAATGTAAGATGTTTGTCATGTTTGGTTTGAGGCTTTTTATAACTACAATTTTCTTCTGTTTTTTTTACTGGTTTTACTTTCAAATGAAAACACAGCACTTCATACAAGCAATGAACACTCAGTGCCTTCCACACTGTTCACTTAAAGCTATGAAAGAACTTCTTAGAGAAGGAAAGTAGTTATTTGTGCTGTTGTAGGTAGACGAGAGATGATTGCTAATGAAATCGTTTTAGCATTTCTAAATAATTTGCAAAGATTGTCCTATTTTATTAACATTTTACTAAGTACCAGAATTATCAGTGTAATCTGGAGGCTGTTGACAACAAAGTCAGTTTAAATGTTTGTTATAATAATTCTTTGTGGCCACTGCTGGTACAGTAAGTGCAGCTATTGTTAATGACTGGAATTTCTGATATGAAATATTTAATGTTATAATAATGGATGTGCTTACTTGTATTTTATCAAAGGGATACATTGCTAAAGGAAGACTTGTGGAGTCTACGTGGGCAAAGAGGAATCCTAAACGTCATCACTGCTTTGAAGTCAGCTCACAACCTGATGAACTGAGCCTTGACTTACACATTTCATAAGACTGTTACGTGTTGTTGCTTAAGGCCAAAGAGATTAGACTCCCACAGAGAAGAAAGCTGAACAAGTGAAAGGCTCAAACTGGGAGTGTGTCTGCTATATACATGATTCATTCAAGGAAATGCCGCCACCTGAAACAAGCCCCTGCAGAGTGATGAACCCACCTGGTAAACAATCACACTTGAACCCTCCTGATAGATCGACACACGCTGAACCATGTTGACACAGGCCATCAACGCAGTGCTTTATAGGCGTTTTGCAGTGCCGCCCAGTGTACCCATGTTGACACACACATCTGTAAGTATTTTCCAGCTTTTCACAGAGGATAGTTCCCTCGGGGTCGCAGGGATTTGACACACATTGGCTTACCGATGAGGAGCAATCTTTGCCAAGGTATCCTGTAAGAGGTGGGATCAAAGGCATGATTGATGCTATGTGCTGTGTACAGTAAGCTGTTCCACATCTGTCAAAAATCATGAATTGTGATTTCATGTAAATATCTCATTGCCAGGATTTTGAGTCCTTGCTGATTTACATAATTCAACCAGTCAGCGTATAAATCACTAAAGCCAAAGAGAGACTTCAGAAATAGTACAGAAAAACATACAGTCAGCCTTTTCACCAATCTGAATATGTGTATATTTGCTTCTAATGATATTCAATTAGAGGTAAAGTATGTGTTGATTATTCCACGGCAAACTACAACACTGATATGTTTTAATGTGCACTAATGATTGAAGTTACAAAAGGGACTAGGCGTCTAGTTAAGCGATGCTCAGTGTGGCTATATCGATTAAATAACTTAATGCTATTTTTTATGAAGCCCACTGTTCAACATTTATAGATTAATGACTGGAGCAATGAGTACGTCTGATCAATATGTCAAAACAAAGATTAAATAAATGTATGCCACTCTGCTGTTTAAAAAGGCTCGTTCAATACCTGCTGGACAAATGCACTGCATTTCCCCAGTCAAGCTGTAGGAGCAGGTTCCTCCATTTTTGCAGATGTCTGGTGTACATGGAGAGTCGGACAATGAACAATTTTTACGTGAAAAGGTAAACATTGTTAACAAGATTGTTAATTTATCTAGATAATGACGAACGATAGGACTGGAAACATACAGAGACGTCTCAACAAGGTGACACACAAATGAATTTGACTGTAGCGAGGAAAGACCATTAAAGATATGTGTGTTTTAGTAATGAAGTCAGTAGGGGAGATACTGCTGTATAATTGCCATATCTTTGCACTTTTAGTGTCTATCAAGTTTTTTCTCACCGCTGAAAGCACACATAGTTTATTGAAAAATATGTTTGGATTTTCTTTGTTAAACATATATGGGTTCGAATGAAAGTTTCATTAATATCTTAATTTAAAAAAACTAAATGAACATGTATTAGTTAGGGAAATTACCCAAAGCAATTTAAATGTTTGCACTTTGTCAAATTCACTGTAAATATCATGGTGCTTATTAAGAGGATAAAGTGCTGTTTTGGAATTCTGTAACCCATGTTCTATATGTAGATACATTTTCCTATACTCAGCTTATACATGATGATTTTTAATTATCAATTAGATACACTCTTACATTAGTAAAGCCAGATATTTTAATGGTTATAGCTGTTTAACATTCATTGAACTAGGCTATGTTCATCAAGGCCCACTATGAAAATGATAACACAGATAACTCGCCAGCAAAGCCCGCAGGACAGATGCACTCATAGTCTGCAACCAGGTCAATACATGTGGAGTTATTGGTGCAGTATCCATGGACACATTCATCATAGTTGATTTCACAGTTCAGCCCCTTAAGTCCTCGTATGGAAAGAAAAGCAAAAATCTCACATCAGATATGGTGTGTGAATGTCAGTAAACACCAGACTTGAAAAGATACTAATTACCAATAAATTACACCCCAAAGCAATTTATAGCTTTCATCTAATTTTACATGACTTTTTCAACAAGTTAACAAGATAAAGGATACACTGTGCCACAGTCTGTATTTGAAGGAATAAGATGTATTTTTTCACTCTGTGTGCTTTCCTGATTATGATTTTTTTTTCATGGTGGTTAATTCTGAGTTATCTCAGTACATTTGATATTTAAAAAATAAAAGGTTGAAGTCATCATGTAAAAGTGAATGCTGCCAATTTCTGACATTTTAGTCCCTCATAAATATATTCCACCGTGTGGTCACGCTACAAAATGACTATCATTAGCACTGTCACACACTGCAGCTACAGGAGCCCCATGACTAATGCTTGGCTATCAGCACCATCGGTGCAGGTCAAATTCTCATCATTTCTCAAACTGACCATGGAACCAATTTCCACCTCTCTCCAAGTCATAAAATTTGACAATTATCCCGACTTCATTAAAAATGCATAACAGGTTTCACCCACAATCACAGATTAATCAGAGGTATGTCTCACAGGTAAGATGTCAACCGGACCAAGAAATTACAGGAAAAATAGGTGTGATTTATTTCTTTTACACTAATGAGACACGTGACAATTTCTGATTGAATGATTTTATGTGATCAGAGAAATCTAAGCAAATTCTTGCTAACCTTGAACTGCAAACCAGGAGATTAAAAATGTTTAACTGAATATTATCCCGAGTAAAGCTAGCAGTCAGCTTTGTATGGTTAAAAAACGGCTGTTGGTGAGAGTACCTTTACACAGATTTTAATTGAATTCTGCTCTTAGCTCTATTAGCTTTTTTTTTTTTCAATTTTGCACAAAATTCTACCCTGACAAAGGAGATAGGGAACAATAATCTCATGTAGTTGTGCTGGAATTGAGTCTGCAGATTCCGTGAAGGCCTGTGTGGATAACACTAGTTATTTAATTTTTGTTCAGGACAGATTCAATATATCTAAAAGAGTCTGCGCTGCAATGCAATGCACAAGAATTCCACTGTTCACTTGAAAGCAATAAACTTACTGAATGTACCGTGCATTCTTCTGACATACTGAAAAGATTTTTTGTGCAGAGGAGAGGAATCTGGAGGGGGTGGTTCAATTCATTTCATGCATTAATGAGCTCATAAGATGAGAATTTTGGAGAAACTGTTGTAAGGTAGATAAAAATATGTGTTGCAATTGCTAAAATTATTCAAGATACAGTAAACTATTACAGATGTTTTGATTCCTGAAATTAAAACTGAAGTAGATATCACTGTGAAATTAGAGCTCGGCTACTTTAAAAAAGGCAGAAGAAGTGACAAAGCAATTAAGAAAAACTCTTTACCACATTCAACTCTGTTTAAACAAAGTATTATGTCTTACAGTAAGTATTAGTCTACAGTAAAGTACACAAATGGTACCCTCATTTTGTCTTCTGGATACTTTAAGAGTTTTCCTCGTAGCAAAAAATATCTCTTTTCATCTCTGCTTGTCCATTTATCCCTAAGAATAAGAAAACGACCTCCAAATGGAAAAAAGAAAAGAATGTAAAAGTGTTTCTGAATAGCTATTTCATTTAAACCATGGTTATAACTTTAGGGCTGCAATTGCTTGACTGCCCACTTAAAAACCAACAAAGTCTGAATTAGCTATATAATCATATTATCTTGACTATTGGGACATATAATTGCATTACAACTTACCCTCTGAGCACAAGCACTGATACATGTCAATGCCATCCACGCAAATGCCACCATTCTGACATGGGTTTGACTCGCACTCATTAAGATTTACTTCACAAAATGACCCTCCAAACCCTGCAGCATATGTAGAAAGAAAGAAAAAAAAAGCGTTAGTGAAATCCTTTTTGCCTGGTTTTATTTCTCAGTCAATTAGGATCAGCATGACTTTGTTTTCACAAACAAAAGCTGGTTTTCAAAGCTCGTATTGATTCAAAGAACTTGCTGGGCACATGCAGACTCAGCTCACTGGATCATTTAATCATGTTTAATAAGAGGCAGTCATTGCCCTTCTGATTTATTACATTAAACAAGCCAAATCCAGTGATTTTTAAGATCAAAGTCAATCAATACACAAAGAGAACCACATAAAACAAATAACATGCATCAGCGCACACATGTAAGCACACTCACGCGGGCCATTACAGAAAGGAAACATGCCAGTGTTTTAAGCACATTATTTCTTTTGCTACACAAGCTGTGTGTGGGTTAATGTCCCACTTATCTGTCATAGAGTAGTTGTTTGAGTGTACACAATGTTCCACACACAGTTATCCAAATGTAACGGTCTGAAGATGCCCTTCACAATTAGAAATTTAGCAAAGATTAAAAGGACACGGAATCTGTCTTACTGCAGGAAAAGAAGTTTATAAGTTTGCACAATAAAAGTCACAGGGTTATAATAAAGAGAAGCAGAAGAAAACAAACCCAGCTGCTGTGTTCTATAATCCTGAGTTAAATAACTTCATTCACTAAACTCTCGTAATGTAATGCCAGTGCAAAATGAAACATTTCCCAATCAACTTTCATATTTTATTCATATAGAAATTACACATTTGCATGCAAAATCGACCAATCTGAGTTCATTCTCAGACCACGGATGGGTGTGCTTTAGCGTATGTACTAAATATTAGGTCAAAAAGTTGGCAGCGTGGGATAGTGAGTATAGTGAGGGGCATGAGTAACATGTTTTACAACACTTTAGGCTCAACAGCATTAGATAATATGGATGCCAAGACTGTCGACAAGAAATATCTAAACAAAACAGCATCTCACAGCTTGCCCTTGAGAAGTGTTTTAGGGAGAGCAGCTAACTGCAGGTTGCTTGCATTTACATAAGAAATCACTCACAATCCTTCACTGTGACATCTGCCGAGCATAAATGCAACGGGGGTAATGAAGTTACGGTTATTGATTAGGTTACATGGACTTTTATGTAACAACCATTCGTTTGCAGAGATAGTAGTGCTGCTGAGGACTAGTGTTGGCTGAATTATGACTGGTATGGCTAGCAAATGTTTATTATTCCAAGTACCCTAACTGCATCCAGAAGAAAAAAACCCCTGCATGATTCCCCCTGTGTGTACTCACACAGTACCACACTCACACACGCTACTGACTTGCAAGTCTCTGAAGCCTGGATAACCCTGGCAAGCTTCAGAGTATCTTAGAGATCAAGCCCCTTCCACTTACTCTTGTCTTATCCCTGTCACTTCTGGCAGCGACATGCTGTGATAACAGTGACATCCACATGGAAGGGAATCCAAGAGATTTGACTGACACACAAACAAAATTAAGTTGTCTTTTTTAAGAAACCGTGACATTATCCTTTGAAAATCAGCATTTTTTTATCAGACTGTTTGGAACTTAAAAAACATAATGCATCAGCGTAGGTGCAAATTTGAATATATGGTCTAAAAGAAGAACTTTCTTAGTGCAGTAAAGTAAGGCATGAAGTGATGATCTTCAGTCTTCAGATAACTGACATTTATTAAGCTTAATTTACGGTGCATCGTCTACTAGTGAATCAGTGAAGACAATTTAATTTTTATGTAATTTTTTTAATGTAATTATGTGGACCAATAAGCAGGCAGACAGATTTGTGTGCTTACTTTTAACCTGTTAAAAGACTTGCTCACCTCTTTCACATGTGCAAGAGAAATTCTGTCCATCCTTGGTCTCGGTGCATTTTAATGTATGTTCACTGCACATTCCAAATGAGCAAAGGTCAATATCCACAGAGCAATCTTTCCCCTTGAACCCTGAAACAGAGTTAACAATGCAAAAGCAAAAATCAGCAAAACCTTGAGGAATCAAGGCACAAGCATTGAATACATAAACACACAAAATGCAACACACCTTTATGGCTGTATGTTTTATTAGATAAAGACAGCTTTTATCCAGCAGATTAATGGACGTATTGATTTTTCTCCTTGCAATCTACCTGCTATGCAGTATGCTAATTGAGTGAATCATTGACAGGAACCTACCGCACTGGACTGATCTATATCACATTATCTACCCCTACACACGCACATCTGCATGTCACTGATAGATACCTCTGTCAATGTCTACTGCTGCAAATAAAGCACAGACAGATTTGGAGACTGATATGCATTAAACGTTTCCAAAAATAGATAAACATGAATGGGAAGAGTCTTAAAATAGATCACCTTTTAATATGGGCCCAACTAATATGGAGTAATACTGAAAAAATATGATAGTGCTAGTCTAGTCATATTTCCATCGCAAATATCTGTGTGAAGTTGCCGTCAGTTCTCTTGGATTGTGTAATGCATGTAAAGCTAGAAGTGGACTTCACTTTCTTTAGACTGTAACCTGAATCCAGACCAGCTTACTTTCCACCAGCACATCTATCCAGATATTTGATGACCTTCCAACTACCCTTTTTCCCATTAAATTATGTATTGCCTTGGCTAGTTAATGGACAGCTATTGCCTCCAACAGAGTGTTTCAGAAGTGTTTAATAACCAATTGTGCATGCAGTTCACTCTGAGGTTAATGTTGCATGAAGGAATGTCACATTTACAGTGTCACCATCTCCAAGTGGGACTCCCTATCCTCTCTGACACCTACTAGTGGCTCAGTCCTCAGATGAATTAACAAAAATTATAAAAAATTGGGGAAAAAATTTGTTATTTCTTCTGGTTTCAAAATTCATACCCACAAGATATTCTAATGAAACATGCATTTACATTGAGTAGTTCATCACCTCCAACAAATCGGTTTTGGGTTTAGCCTTCATTAATGATCTGCTTGTTAGGTAACATGGTACAGTACCAAATATACTCTCTGGCCACATTGTTAGGTATAACTGTTCAGAGCTATGTAATTAGCCAATCAATTACATGGTAAGAATTCAATGCATTTAGGAACGTAGACATAGTGAAGAAGAGCTGCTGAACGTCAAATCGAACATCAGAATCAAGAATAAAGGTGTATTAAATGACTTTGAACATGGCAAGGTTGTTGGAGCCAGATGGGCAGAGCAGTTCAGAAACTGCTGATCTACTGGGATTTTATGCACAGCCAGGTCTAAAGTTTACAGAGAATGGTCCAAAAAAGAGCGGCAGTTCTCTTGGTGAAAGTGCCTTGTTCATGTCAGAGGACAGAGGTGAATGGCCAGGCTGCCAGGACAGGCAAAGTCACCCAAAGAACCATGCATTAGAACCAAGGTATGCAGAAGATCCTCACTGAGCACACAATCCACTGGGACCCACTCCTGTAAGCTGATAACGGGAAACTGAGGCTACAATTGATACGGTGTGAATTGCCCTGTTTGTTAAGTGTCAGTTTCTGTTCAGACATTCAAATGATAGGGTCAGAGTTTAGTATAAGCATGGACCCATTTTTGCCTTGTAGGCAGTTGTGTAGGGAATATTTTCTTGACTGGGCCCCTTAGTACCAACTGATGATCTTTAAATGCAACAGCCTATTTGAGTTCTATTGCTGACCACATCCATCCCTTCATGGTCACAATGTTTACATCTTCTAATGGCTATTTCAAGCAGCATAACACATCATGTCAAAAAGCTCAAATCATCTCAAACTGTTTTCTTGAATGAGTTTGTTGTATTTAAATGTCACAGACATTAGATTTAAATCCAATAGGACCTATCAGATCTTTTAGAATGGGAGACTTAGGCCATGGATGTGCAGCCAACAAATCTGTAGCAGTTATGTGATGCTATAATGCTATAATGTAAATATGGACCAAAATCTATGAAGGATATTTCCTTTCTGAATTTCTGCCACAAAGATCTAAGGGACTTCTGAAAGCAAAAGAGGAGCCGAGGTACTAGCAAGGTGCATCCAACAAAGTGGCCACTGAGTGCATACACAATTCAATTCAGGTAATCTGCCATAACACCATTTAGCCTTTAGTTTATGTTAGGTGTTAATAATGCAACTAGCTGCATCTGTATGAATCAGTTTAGGTCTTCCACATTTACACCTTAGTTTATTTTACAACATTCTCAACTCCTTGGAATTTGGTGCATTTTTTTTTAAATTGGAACAGCGAGACGTCAGTGCTATATTGCAATATTATTTTGGTATTTCTTCTTAACTAAAATATTATATCTTCAGAATGTGGGAAGTTGCCGACTTAAACAAGTACCATCTTCACAGAACTTGGGAATCCCCCAGGAAATCCAGCTGCGATCAACAACTGAGCACAACTGCCAATCAGTGTGTGTGTTTACCCATCCAGATGCAGCTTAAACTTTTTTTTCTGTCTCTAAAACAACACATTTATAAGACTGGGCAGTCTTGATTGAATAATCTTTAAAACTTTTCTAATCTAATTCTGTTTCATATACATTTGAAAAAATAAATACTGCCACCCAATTCAAGCAAAACTGGAAAACACATATATGATGGACTGTAGCTCCAAACAAGACAAGGTGGCAGGAATGGGCTTGAACACAGACAGGAGATCTTGTCTGATTCTTTCTGTGTGCTTTATGTAGTAGGAAGCATGTATGTTTGACAGATTATTTATCTAATTAAATTTCTCACAGGATAAAGTGATCAAAAAGCACCTGTCTGTAAATCCGTCAGTGAAATTATAACCGTAATGGAACCATTACTCACACATTGGTGTTCTGTTTTTGCCAAAATCTAATTTGAGAAAAAGGTAGAAAATAATAAGATCAGATTATTTACAGTGATGCATTTTTTAATATCCATAAGGCCATAAAATACACAGGCGCTGTTTCAAGTTACTTTTAATTCAACTACATGTGTTTATTTATTTGTTTATTCAGCGCCTTGAGGCAACTGTGGTTGGGATTTGGTGCTTAAAAAAAATTGAACCAAAATGACTTGAATTGCATATTGTATACAACTCTTCTACTATTTTATATATTAAGAACAAAATGGGCAAAATGACCTACTGCTCGACACCAAAGTGTTTTTTCTTGTCCGGTCAGCACCTATGTTTTGTGGGATTTATTGTCAAATATTTGTCTGTAAATCCTGTTTTGTAGATTGTGGTTGTTTGCAGTTCAATGTGACATTGGACATGTTATGCCAAGCGGCCTGGCTGTGGCATTCTGATGTGCGCAATCAAGTAATGAATCAGTATTTTATTACCACTGCTCTCGAAGGACTACAACACCTCCCTCTCTCATGGACTGATTATGGACCCTTCTTATAACATTTGTTATAAATAGATGCTAAATGTGGAAAACCTGATTAAAGAACAAGCTCACAACTACAGTAAGCAGAAGCTGAATTACTGTATATGTGGACAAATCAGTGTTTTACAAAACAGGAAAGGCCGTATGTTTTTTCTGGGTTTACCGGCAATCAGTTTCAACCGTGGTTATAAAAAGTAAATTTTAAAATGCTAACAGTTATTTTTTGTAACCCCAATCCGCAATACCAATTTATTACTAGTTGCCTCAGGTAGAACCGTTTTCTTGCATTGAAACTTTCTGAAGAACAAAGGTATCTGGTATCTTTGTGCATTTTAAACAAAAAAGTGAGAAGCAAACAAAGAAGTTGGATGTAACTGCAAGAAATCAACTTTTCAGCTATTCCCATGGTAAACGATACAGAAAATTAATAGCATGATATTTTTATAAACATACTTAGTTATACACAAGTAGACGGTACTTACCAGTTGGACAGTGACAAATGAAGTCATTTATCAGATCCATACAAGAACCTCCATTTAGACAAGGCTGCGACCAGCAATCATTTACATTTTCAGAGCAGATCCTTCCTGCAGGTTATGGGGGGTGGGGGGTTATTCAATATTACAGGACAAAAAAACCCACTTTAAATATGTATCTACCACAGATGTGACTGTCAGCCTGCCAGTTTAACAATTATTCCAGTGAAGTCCAACATGTGACTCATATTTGCAACCAGAACAACAATCAGGACATATGCAGTACAAATTTCTGCTTATTGTCCTCGAATCACATCAATAAACCAGCACCTGGTTTATTGAAGATGTGATTTTATTTCATGAGGCAGCTGATTACTTCTGATTCTAGCGGCTCAAAATGTGATTGAATGATTATGTGTTCAGCATGTTGCTGCTTGCGTGAATGCATAAATGCTGTAGCCCTGGTTTTAGTATCCTCAGGGCAAGAGTTAGGAACGGAATTGATTAAAGATTTTTACTGACAAATTTAAAGCTCCGCCAGGTCTGGCCTCTGGCAATATTTCAGACCTCTTAGTTCTCCATGAGCCAGAGAGCTCAGAGAACTAACAGCCCGACATCCTCGGGCACTGCTCGTCTATCTGCACAGCTGTCTATACCAAAGGTAATTGTACTTTCACCATCATGACCCCATACACTGATAGGCACTCCGTTAATCATGTACTGTAAGGTACTCAGATAATTAAAGTATCTGCTGACCGTACCTCCACATACATTCTCTACTAGATATTGTATACCTACTTCAGTAGTAAACCAGCCCCTTTAGCCAAACTACCTGATTACACTTTAATTCACCACTGTTTACACATTCACATCACTTGTAAATCAGGTTGGTACTGAATAAGTAATAGGTGAAGTAGTTTTAAAATTTAAATATAAAAACCCACCAGGTGATTTTTTGTTTGTTTATCTCTTTATGCAAATAATTCGGGGACCACAGTGATGTATACTCTGAGAGCTGTTAGAGTGTTCAGATTATAAAACCACATAAAACCACTGATGCGATATTCTTAATCTCTCGTATTGCTCTTTAGATACAGGTGATCCAACCGAATGTCAAACTAGCAAATGATGCAGTGAACGACGGTCAAGTTAAGGTTGATGTTTTCACACAGGAGTTTAGCTGCTCCTCTCTATTGACCTACCACAGCAGCTGCACCATCAGTTGCAAAGCCAATAAGCCATGCACGTAGCATTTCTTCAGAGGCCCCTTAACAGCAAGGGTTTCTAACAGCAGTATGTGAGACAGCAGCCCCAGTGCACAAGTGCAATTCAACAACTTGAAATGAGAAGCTGCAAATCTCTCCTTTGTAGGGAATTCTGATGTAGGTGATCAGGCGTGTGTTTGACACTCTGTAGGAGTATTTCTAGGATTTTTCCTCACACTCTGAATCTTTTTCATTTTTGTTATTTAGCTAACGGTTGTTTTCACTCTGCAGTGCTTGGGCGATATAATGAAAAGTTGGAATGGAACAGGATACACGTGGGATAAAGGTAATTCGGTGAAGGCGGCAAGATGTAGACCATATATAGATAAAGTCATGTGGGGGGGAAAAAGATTAAGAAAACTCAAAGAAGTCCTGTGAAAAAGTAAGTACATCATTTGAGGCAACTTTATTAGGCAGCCTTATTAAAGCTGAAGTTTTGGCAGTTTGCTGGTCTTGTTAACACAAAGCTGCAGAAATGGCTGATTCTTTGATGAAGTGATTCTTTTCTTTCTGCCACAGATTTGCTGATGTGCTTGGGATCACTGCCCTGTTGTCTGCATGAGCCAATTTCTGTCAAGCTTTGGGTCTCGGACAGATGGCCTCACATTTGACTCTAGAATACCCTGGAATACAGAGGAGTTCATTGTCAACTCAATGACTGGAAAGTGCCCAAGTCCCTTGGCTACAAAACAAGTCCAATTCATGACCCTTCCACCACCGTGCTGACAGTTGGTAAGAGATGTTAGTGTTGATATGTGTTTGGTTATCAGCACAAATGTCCACTTTGGACTTAAAATGTACCGCCATGTTCTCTTTGGAGAAAAGAGGCATTGTCCTGTAAAACCTTACAAACAAGCTGTAATCACTCAGTCTTTTTCTTATTGTACTGTCGTTAACTTCAATATTATAAATGCAAATTAAGACCTGCAGAATCTGAGATGTAGCTCTTGCAGTTTCTCTAAGCATTGCATAATCTTACCTTAGGGTGAATTTGTTTAGACACCCACACTCCTGGGAAGATTGTGACATTAGCACACCTGAATGGTCCAGAAAAGCGAAAGCCAAACCTTCTATTATTATAGAGGTGTTCACACTTACTAATGATCAGTCAGTCAAACGCATTTCCTCCTCATCGCCTTGCTGTTACTTACCATCTTAATTTCCATGGATGCAGTAAGGGTGCACTTAGTTTTTCACAGGACTGCAAAAATTTCTCCTTAACATGACTGCATATAAAATTTTAATTTCATTGCTTTACTCATTAAAAATTATGATAAACCCGCTAATTATATGCTCCATAATTAACATTTGCACACTAAAAACTGCTCCAGAACCTCGTATTCCTGTCACTGGTACTATTAATGACTGTAAACAGCACTGCATTCACATCAGATGGTCTCATACCCTCAAATCCTGGGGGACAGTGGCACCGATAATCACTGATTAGGTCCACACAGGTGGCACCATTTAAACAAGGGAGGCTGTGGCACTCATTTATTTCCACTTCGCAAAGCGGTCCTTCGAATCCAAGCATGCAACGGCAGGTGAAGTTATACTGCTGGTCCAGACAAAAACCATGTTCAGAGCAGCGGTGGTCAACACAGTAATCAATGTCCTCTTCACAGTAGATGCCCGTGTATCCTCTAGGACAAAGGCAGCTAGCAACAGATCAAAGAGAATCTCTTAATACTGTATAGAGTTAGAAGAATTCTTTCAAGCCTGAAGGAAAAGAACAGTAAATGTAACAGCTTTTACAATCATTGACATTCTGGTGGCAGAACAGCCCCAAGACCATCAGGATTTGAGCACTAACCTGTAACTATCAATCTCATCCATACAAGTGCCTCCATTTTGACACCCATGTTCAATACAGTCGTTGACATTTACGCGGCAGTCCTGCCCAGACCATCCAGGGGTACAGATGCATCGGTAAGCACTGCTGTTATTTAACACACAGCGTCCTCCAAAGGCACAAGGCTGTTGATTGGAAATAGATTTTTTTAGATACACACGTCATGAAACCACACATGCTGTTTCATGTGCAAAAAGGAAACTCTTTTATTTTGTATGATATTTTACATGGGGCTGAGCTCATTCAGATTGAAGAAAATATAACCATCTTTTTTCCCCTAATCATTTCTTGCCCCTGGATCCCTGAAAACGAGCTTCATTAAAACCACATGACAAAGTCATGGATACTGATTCATGCTTTATACTGGGGTCACTCAGGATTCCATGTAGCAGCTACATGTCATACAAGACAAGATCAATGGTCACTGAAGGCTAAACCTCCCAAGAGGGGAAAAAAAAATACACCTGCTAGCACATGGATGCGTGTATGCCACCGGGGAAAAACGAAGGGGCAGAGGAAGAGCTTGCTTGTGCAAAGGTCTATAATACAGGCATCATGGCACTTCTGTACAAGGGCCAACACAAGCATTGCTACACAGTGAGCGATCATCTCCATCTGTCATCTGAAGCACTTTCTCTGTTTATGTTAGGCTGCTTAAAAAAATACACACATACATAATATACACATACAAACATACACATCCAAGTCAGGTGGCCTTTTCAGTTCTGTAAATGTGCCCACATTGTTCATGCCAAACACAATCCAAAAATCCTGCCAAAGACAATTCCAGCGTTGCTTTCCTCCAACATAATTTCTTATGTACTATATATGGAAACTGCATTTTTAAAAAATCAAACATTTACTACACTGTTAACATTATTCTGTTCTGCTTTTTATTGTTTTTATTTTCCACACAGCGAAAAATTTCATTTGATTTTTCTGTTAAGAATTTAATAAAACTTTCTTGCCGTTAAAGCTGATTGATATTGCGCAGCTGCAACATCAGATGATTGCTGTGTTTAGGGATTATCATTTAGTGTCAATCTTCTATTTATAAAAGAAAACCATTATGAAAGAACAGTCAACATTTCATAAAAAATACTGACTCTCTGAAACCCACACCTTTTAGTTTGTCGGGATATGTTGTAGTTATATCCAAAACTTTGTCTAGCATAAAAAAATGAAACAAAGCCACAAAATAATATAACCGAGAACTGAGCTTATTTATATTTGCAGACAGTAGACGAGGACAAAAAGCACGTCAAGATTTTTTTTACACACCTGACGGTGCTGAGGACAGGGTACACAGCAGGTATACTCAAGCCCATCAGGGAGATCCAAACACTCAGTATTTGGTGGACATGTGTTGTTGGACAGGGCACAAGCATCTATGTCAACTTCACAACTCTTTCCTTGAAAACCTGCAAGAAAAGATGGAATACATGCAATCTGACTCGAGCAATGCTGGACCACAAAAAACAGAAGTCCTGAAATCAGTGCCACTAGTCTGTATCTAATTTAAGTCATGGAATTAAGGCTGCTCCTCTATATATTTAAGAAACAAGGGCAAAACTGACCCAATTGTGGGTCAGCTGGAGGATTGGCCCCATTTTGAAGCACAGTCGATGATGCTCAGTGTCCTCCACCCCCCCATGTGCCTTCTGAATTTTTAATTTAAACCTGAACACTAGTAACGCGCTTTCCTTTCCTCCTCTTTTTTGCTCTGTTGAGAGAAATGTATATCTGTATACTTTACTTTGTGGCTGATAAAAAAGGTTTACTGTATCACAGCAGACCTTTTTCCTACAAGAAACATTTGTTGAGTAATAAGGAATAATATCTGACGTTTGCTGTGCAAGATGATACACTTAGCATACCCTTTAAGTATATTTGAAGCAAGTGAATACTGCATTACTTTGACATTACACATGTGCTGTTCTATTATGTTTAAACAATATAATATAGACAAAAGTAGGATGTGCTTTAAAAAAAGGTCACAGTTACAGTGGCTTGTAATTTCAGCCATGTACCCAGACTTTTCTTAGTACTCTGGTCCAGCTGTCTGTGGGCTATTTTTTCACATGGCAGGACTCCCTTCACCATAAGAAGATGCAGCAGATGAGGCATATGAGCGGAAGAGGCTTAGGTTTACTGAGATAACAGATGAGATTTAGCAGCAACGCTGGAAAGCCAGGGTATGCCCTGTGGAATTTTGTTACCATGGATCTGCGGCCACATCTAGTACCAGTTTACTCAGGGAGTTAGGGATTCATGATCAGGGATTATGGCAGGCTGCGGAGGCAGTTTCAGAGGCTGCGGAAAAGAACAACTAATGGGAACGGCGGAAAAGAAAAGACAACAGCTTGTGTGCAAAGTATGGATATCTCATATTAAAAATAGGAGATAGAGGAAAATATGTGCGTTACGTAAGCTGTCAAACAACACTATAGCGGCTCTGTAATCATCTTACATGTTTAAGAGCTTTTTGGATTAGGCCTACATTGTGCAATATTGACATAGTGTTGATATCAACAGTAAAAGGGGAATTACGGCTATCGGAGGCAGATATTTTAAACATGTTTGTCCCTAAATATTCAGACCGGCCGGTGTAGATGGGTACAGTCTTGCTCAGCCCACAGAGCAGGTGTAACGGGGGTGGGACACGGTAACTGTTGAGCCCTATAGGGTGTCATGGGTGCAATTCAACTTGACATCTGTGGTGGGAGGTTCCCACTCAGTCCAAACAATGACATAACCATCAGCCCACCCCTCTCTGCTCAGACACTACAGTAATCCCCCGAAAAGGACAGTCATGTCTAAAGCTAAAGAAAAATACAACTCTAAGTAGTGCTCATAGGATTTTTTTCTGCTTTTTTTTTTAAATTGCTGGTCAGAGAATGAAATTAAGGATTCTCATTAAGACTACCAGCGTGGTGGAGACTAGGATGAACCTCACTGTGCTGTGTTCTCCCATATTTAAGAAATTCATATTTGTTAACATAGTTTCATTATGCTTTAAAGGTTTGATGCAAGGGTCAGTAATTGTATCTTTTATAGTAACAGTAGAAGCAATAATTTAATTGACAAAATTCTAATAATAATGATCTAATGAGTGCAGTACACTAAACGGCCACCTCATTAGTTACACCTTGCTGTACTGGGCTGGACCTCTTTTTGCCTTCAAAACTGCCTTAATCCTTTGTGGCATAGTTTCACAAGGCGCTGGAAAGCATTCCTCAATAATTTGGGCCATACTGATATTAAGATGTGATGCGAGTGGAGGCCATTTGAGAATAGAGAACTCCTGTAGGAAGCAGCCATCAGTAGATGGTATGCTGTGGTCAAAAACGGATAGACATGGCCAGCAACAACAGTGTTTAAACAATGCTCAATTGGTATTAAGATGGCCCAAAGTCTAATAAGAAAATATCGCCCAAAACCATTACAACATGTGGTTTATGGAAAAATTCTACTAACTAAGTGATGCAGCAGAAATTGAGACACATCAGATATGTTAAAAAAATTCTGCTGTTCATTTCTGACAGTCCATCCATGCTATCTGTAGTCTCAGTTTCCTGTACTTACAGGAGTGGCACCCAGTGTGGTCTCCTGCTGTTGTGTTTAAGTTTGGTATGTTGTGTTCAGAGAAGCTCTTTTGGTTGGTTGGTGGTTTTGGCTTGGTACAACCTTTGGTCATAATGAGCAGTTACTTGAGTTACTGCTGGCCTTCTATCAGCTCAAAGCATTCTGGTCATTTTAATCTAACAACAACGAGGTATTTTCACTCAGAGAACTGCTGCTCAGTGGAAAGTTTCACTGTTTTGGACCATTCTCTCGAAACCCTAGAGAGAGTAATGTGGGAAAATCTCAGTAGATCAGCAGTTTCTGAAATAATCAGACCAGCTCGTCTGGCACTAACAACCATGCCAACTTCAAAGTCACTGAAATCACCTTTGTTCTCCATTGCTGAGTTTGGACTTTCTTGACCATATTTACATGCCTAAATGCATCGAGCTGCTGACTGACTAATTAGATATTTGCGTCAATAAGCATTTGAATACCTTTAGTTAATTCAGTGTATATATGAAGCTTTTTATGGTTAGGGTATGTGGTTATGTTCATCGCATACATGTGCTTCTACAAGTTCCACCAGTTTGTGTGTGGTCATTAAAAAGTAAATAAAAGGTGTTCTGCTCTTCAACACCTCTAAAAGAATAAGCCGTGTAGGAAATGGATGAATGAATAATACTCCAAGCTACTGTATCATTCACAGTCTTAGACAATGGGGAGTTGTACCTTTGATACTTCAAGGACTGGCAGTTCATCAGTTGCTAAAAATACAATGCCACCTCTGAATGTCACCTTAAATTGCGACTCTAATGTGGCTTGCTTCAGCAACTGATGAGGCGAACAGACTCTGTGACCTGTGTGTCATTAACACTGGTGATGTGCTTTAATGTTTAATTGAACAAGAGTGAACAAACAGAGTTTCATTACCATGAGTGTTACATTTCCCCCAAGAGTCTACAGCAGCTAAAAATAACAGTAGCAAATTCTTGCGAGAAAAACGTCACCTGGACACAAAGATGCTCTGCCCACCATGTCTCGGGTCTGTATATGCAGTGAAATGTTCCAGTAAAGTGGGCAAAAGCAACTGCCAGACACAGAAACTGTGCTGTGCCAACAACAGAAAGCTCCCGTGAGTCGTCCATCAGTTACCATTCAGTGAATGTAAATTCAGACTCAGCCGGTGAGGCACAATAAGCAATTACAGAAAAATTATATTAATGTGAATTTCAGAGTATAATATTTGAGCATTGCAGTTCCATTCATGAGCTCTGGCAATGAGTTTGGTATTTTTTCTCAGCTGTCAATCACAGGCCAAGAGTGTAAACTGATCCTGCAAATAAGGTGACAAAGATGCTGGCTGTGCCTTGTTTCCTCTATCTGGCTCAGCAGAGCATGTTGTGATCAGTCGCATGCTGTGACTACTATAAACAAGGAGATTAATAAAATAAAAACATAGCACTTGGAAAAAAAATAAGTATCTTTGTAAGCAGGATATAACTAAAAATATTTACATATGTATATTTTCATGTGATAAAAGAAGTCATGCTAAATTCAGCCTAATTTCTTTGGTTGGGATGTGTCACAGCCCAGAGACCCTGCTGGCAAAAGTTAATCACCTTTGGTTCCCAGGTAAGCTCCCTGGTGGGGGACAGAACCCCCATAGGGGTGAGGTTGGTGGTACAAAAGCGTGAAAAAGGTTGAGGGAACGTGATATATATACAGGTATAATTAAAAAAAAAAAATACACAAACAACACTTTGCTGATGGTGTTATGATAATCTTTTTTCCCACTAACTTTCAACGTGTTTTTTTTTTTATTATTAATGATTATAGCCAAATGCTAATACCGATACATCGGCGCAAAAGAGACAGGAGAAACACCCTTCAACCATGTTATGACTGTTGATTTTGCACAGTTTGTCCAGCAGGGGGCAACTTCCATGTTGGCAACACCTGTTTGGAACCTGAGTGTAAATGACTAATCTACGATTTTTTATGACAATACACCATGATTACTTTTAAACTGTACTGTTATACTATCTTAGTCAGGATTTCTAAAATCACAACACATAACAAACTTTGAAAGGTGAAGTCTGTTCATCTTTCAAGTTATACAGAAAATATATCAGCTAATATATCAGATTTTTTTAAATCACCAAAGATCTGTATCAGTGTTAAAAATCCTATTTTGAGTTGTGTTTGATGGTGATCGTGCAGACTACCTTGATGATTAGGGAGACACATGAAAAGAGGCACCAGTAAATCTGATTTTAAACAGGTAACAATAAATACATAACTATATATATATATACATATTTTTAAAGTGACTTCACCCCAAACGTGATATTTAATTCCTTTTTTTCTTTTTTTTGACCTGCAAGTTATACTTTGTAACTCCATATCATTTGGGAAGTTACACAACATCATGGCCTCATTTATGGCTCAATCCAGAGTGTCGACATGATCAATGTCTCTGGCTCATCCCACCAGAACCACCAAATGGCGTGCTTTCTCGAGCCAAGGATACAGTAAACATAAATTACCTACATCTTTACTACAATAAGGTCTAGTTTTGGACATAGCACATACCTGTAGGACATTGGCAACTGTAGTCTCCTAGCAAGTCACAGCACTTGCCATTGTGCTGACAAGGTCTGGAGTCACACTCATTGATCTCAGTCTCACAGTTTGTTCCTGGGGAAAGAGGTTTTAGATGTAATAAGCGGCATTATATATCGCCACATTATTTTCACACAGTCCCGACCTCTGCACCCCAACATATTACAGTTCATCTTTCGTGTGAATTGTTAAAATGCAGCACTCTTTTCCTGAATGAGTCAGCCTAGCATAAGACTGAAAGCAGGGGGATACTGCTAACCTGCTTCTGTCTAAAAACACACTAATTAATGCATATTTACAGTGTTTGCTCTGTGGAAAAAAAAGTAAAAATCCCGACTAGGGGCTTATGTGCTGCACTAGTTTTTCAACTCAGGGCATTGACAACCGGGAGTCTTGTTATCACTGTGACGGTGCCAGACAGATGCTGGTGGGCAGATGTGTTTTTTTGTTTGTTTGTTTATTTGTTTTTTATGCTAAAGCTGGATTAATTGGCTGCTGGCTTTAGCTTCAGACTTAGTGTACAGATATGACAATAATATCAATCTTCTCTTTAGACCTTCGGTAAGAAAATGAATGAGCAAATTTCCCCCCCAATTTTTTTAAAGAGTTGCCTGAAACTGTTTTAAACCATTTCTCCTGAAATAATAATTAGGTTGCAAACATTCACCTATTAAGATGCTCTAGGAGTCAAGTGGTGAGGCCAAGTTTATGCACAAGAGAAAACAGGCGCTTGATAGCATGGGCTCAGTTTCTTGTTAAGAAAATGGACATTTAATGACAAGCTCTGTCTGAAAAAAAGCAGATGATGTGTGGGACGGAGGTTGCCTTAGAAGAGATTTGCTTGGTGCTCAGCTGCCTCAGCAGCTGCTAGTTCCACTGCTGTGATTGGGGGTGGATGCTTTCCCGTGCAGGTTATTAATTTAAAAAGTCCTGTCATCAATAACAGAGGTGCAATGACATGTAGTGAAAGTCCCTCCTTGACAGCGGCAACCTCGTGCTACGGCACAAACACTATGATTGATAACATCTGCACGGCTGATGGTACAGGTCATTATATATAAAAAAAATGCTATGCAGTGCAACAGCAAATTATACAAATTTGTCCTACTAAAATCTGGAAAACAGCTAAAATCCTGTCTGGCTGTAAGTAAAATCAATTATACAGCTTTTTAATGAATATTTAATGATGTGGATTGTTGAGATTTATAGGACAAAAAATAGTGTTATCCAATATATAGCAACTGTTTCAAAAAATGTAAAAAAATAAATAAAAAAAAAATGCACATTTCACAGTTTTCTAAATGCACAGTCCTGAATCTTTTGGAGATTCTGAACTTTTTCAATATAAAAATAAAAAAATACTAGCATCTAACCTTATAGTTAATTAAAAATACATAAGAGTCCACATAAATGTGAAAAATAAAGCTTTCCACAAGGAAACCTGGATGCCGGGGTTGAGTAATGTATCCTAAGTTATAATCTATGATGAGTACAGTGGGATTTCAGGGCGAAGCTTGAAATTAAATTGGGCTTCCTATCCTGGATGGGTAGAAATTCCAGTGCAAAAGTCCTGAGATGCCAGAAAATGATGAATTCTATCAGTCACTAAGAAGTGCCATGGTGTAAGAGACAATTTTCCATTACTGAAGTGGCAACAGATTTCAGCTTTGAACGGGGAGGGGGGCGAAACGTGTTCATGTAGTGCTATGT
Source organism: Oreochromis niloticus (assembly GCF_001858045.2). Lineage (NCBI taxonomy): Eukaryota > Metazoa > Chordata > Actinopteri > Cichliformes > Cichlidae > Oreochromis > Oreochromis niloticus. The sequence goes on from NC_031978.2 coordinate 20,283,909, forward strand.
AAGGGCTTATCTGACTGACAGCTGAGTGTGTCAGGACTTAAGGCTAGATTGTGAAATGTGCTATAGGCCAAAACCTGAGTGCACCAGATTGGAAAAAAATCACATGTGCTGGCTGTTTAAGTAATAAAACAACAGAGGAACAATTCAGAGCTGTACCATTACAACCTTTACAGTAAACACAATGTTTGGCAGTGATGACAATCTGTGTCATTCCATTTTTGTGTCGATGAACGTCTTAAATAATGTAACTAGGTCTAAACAGAGCTGTGTATATTTTGTATCACTGTGACGGTTTGCTAATCATATAAAAGCGTGATACAGTGAACTGAGAAATGCAACCGAAAAAGAGATGAAAAGAGTCTTTCTTTCTTCGGCAGATTGAACTGTTTAGATAAACAATTCTTCAAACATGATCTTCTGCTATGGAGTACAATGGCAGCTGTGACCGAGATAAAGAATACAACTTCTAATCACATTTTGTCTGTCTCTGTGAATTTGCTCAACCTTTTTAAGCATGGTAAATAAAAAAGGGTTAATCTTCTTTCCTACAACTGCTCCTTTTGTTTTTTCGTGCCTCTGCATTGTTTATTCAACCACTGTCGCTGATAGCTTAACAAGTTTCGCCCATGTTCCGAGCTGGCAGCTAATTAGGAAGCAGTTTGCCAGATTACTTGGATTAAACGCAATCAGCAGCAGGCCGTAGAAATGTCGAGCAGGCGAGGCCGCTGATAAGTAAGCTTCAAGGTAAAACAAATAAAAAAGTCACATCACAAATATTACTGGATTTTGCTTTAAATCTGTGCTTGGCTCGTGATTCACCACCAATCCCTGGCCTGAATTAGATATTGTAGTGTTAATTTCCACTTGGGAGACAAGAACACTTATGTTCTTAGCGGTAGTTGCTAGTTTTGTGCTTCTCTAGACAAAGTGAAAATTTTTTCCCTCTAGGCTACGTCAGGTAGTGCAGCAGATTGAGAACAAATGGTACTAATACTACTACCGCAAATATAAAATGTACAGGTCACCCCAGGGATGTTTTCTTTGTTTTTTATTTTTGTTCTCCTCCCCGAGGAGGTCAGAGGTCAGCTATGGAACAGCAGCCCTTGAGCCAGCTGTGGTTCGGTCTTTTGAGATATTAATTAAATCAGATTCTTGAAAAAGAAATTACAGCATTAGACGTCTATAACAGAACTACAATGTTAACCCTGCTATGTGCCAAGGCAGAGGGACTGTTTCGAGATTGCATCATGGAAGCTGCGTGGATATTAGCATATGGCTGATTTATGGATTTATATTTTTTAAATGTTCCACAGAAAGATCAAGAACATATTCTCATGAGGTTTGTTTGTGTTTGGGGATCTAGCTATGGATTTAAGGTTGGGTTAACATTGTGTGTCTACAAATACGTAACATGATCGACTGATGTCTGAACTCTTCATGAACACCTTGACCACGTTTGTATGTCTTTTTCTGTTAGCTATGCATAATGCATTGTTTCTATGACCAAGCGACAGTGGAGAATAGATTTCCCTTTCAAAGTGGTTTATGTGACATAAAATTTTAATGTACACTTGCCAGTTAATGAGAAAGAACAAAGAAAACAGAAGAAAAAAAACATTTTCTGTCACTATAGACGACATTCAAGCATGATACCAATTATGTACTTTTAATGGAATACAAGAACATCTCATAAGTTCTTTATGGATTTTATGCCTTTTGCTTTAAACCACCAACAAAAGTCAAAATGTATAATTTATGATTTGCTCTTAGCATGAAAGCGCCATGTCAAATGTCTTGCATGTGGACTGCGGATTCGCCGTCTTAAAACAGTAAAATATTCCGAAAACGACAGCACTCCGTGGCTTTGTGTGTGTCTTGACTTTAGCTGGTGCTTATATAACAAGATGTCAAGAAATGTCAACAGCACGTATCTGTCAGCCTCTGCCAGTTTTACAACAGATTTTCCCCAAACATTAAGGTTAAGAAATCAGTCATTCCTCATCCCATAACCGGCATTCCAACTGTGTGTACAAATTAGCCCATATCCTGAGACATGTTGCCAGGAGACAGATGGACAGACTCACTGAAAAGGAACAAAAAGAGATAATAAAACAAAGATATCTCACCTGTAAAGCCAAGGGGACATTTGCAGGTGTAGTGAGGGGGAGATGTTGGCTGATTTGTTGCAATGCATGTTGCCCCATTCAAACAGCTGTTTGGCTTTATCTGACAGGCATCACCCACATATTGACAATATTCTCCAACCCAACCTGGGGCACAAACACACTGCAGGAATGCAGAAAATTATTCATAAGATCAGTGATAGAGTAAAGTATACATCAACCTATAACAAAATGTATCATACAGAGCACACTGTATTAGAGAGAAATCATTGAATCGTGCACATTTTGAGCCTGGAGAGGAATGAATAAATCACAGCTTCAAATAAATTTCAGTTCACCAAAAATTACTTCGAGAGATATTAAAGATGGTTTAATTGGCTTTGAGACGTTTCCAACCTCAAGATTTCTACCATCACCACAATATAATGGAGATGAATATAATTTTTGACAGTCAGAACACAGTGAACAGCTTTAAATAAAAATTCACAGTACTTTTTTTTTGCCTTTTCATTAACGCAAATTCAATTATGCAGTTGTGAAGACTAAAATCCTGGATGGACAATAAGAAGAATCTGATCCAAATAGGCTAAAACAGGGTTTCTTTCTAAATGTTTCTTTGTCACAAACACGAGGTGTTACAAAGAGAAAAAACACAAACACTACTCTCTGTAGCATTAAAATGATTGTATGTGATCTCTAGTTGTGCATGTGGAGCTTCTACATGACACACTAACCAATTTATTACTACCCACAGTAAATATTTATTCACATTAAAACCCCAAAAGTCACAAAAATATAAGAAAATATTAAAAGAAAAACTTGCACTTGCAGTTAGCAACAATTTTTGACTATGTCTGACCAAAAGTGCACCAACATAAAGCATCTAAAAGTAGATCGTAGATAAAGAACCCTATCAGTGGTCTAATGGAACAAGACTGATGGAGAATAATTAGGAGCTATGGGGCATTACAGAGCACTCTCAGGTGTTGTAAAAAATGCAGACATTTGAGAAGACTGAGAAACTGGGAGGCAAATTAGACCAGGACCTGTCAGTCTGAACAAAGCTTCCACATATACACTGGGATTTAATGACTTAGAATTGGATTACTGCTTTCTGTAGACATAACTACCACTGATGTTTCTGTAATTCTCTTTGTGTTCATTGTCACATAGACAACATTAGAAAAACCCCCAAACATTTAAACATGTTTAAACCAGGTCGTATCTCTGTATTTGTACTGCATGCACTTTATATTCAGGGACAACTGTAAGAATATCACGCAATCATTGCCATTCTGAAGCATTCATCATTAAACTCAATCCAGTGCATAACTGTTGCATCATTAAAGCAGATTTTATAGTCTAAAAACGAATACTCGCTAACAAAGAAGCCACACACCAAACAGATTCACAGAAAGGTCAACATGCTCAAATTTCTGAAAAGTGCAAAAGGTTACAATACACCATTTAGACCAATATTACTCTGGAAATGATCAAATGCAATAACGGAGAATGGACCACTCCCATGTTTTTATCACAAAAAAGATTAAAAAAATCTTACTACCGAAACAGAACATTTATTTTATGAATCATAACTACACTTATGAATGAGTTCACGCTGTGTCGACTCTGTATGTGTCATGAGTCATATTTCGTGGGCTTTATTGCATTTCATTATGACTGAAACATTGAATTACTTACCTGATATCCGCCAATTACACTCAAGCACAATCCCTCATTTAGGCAGCTGATATTGAGCAGACTGCAGTAGTCAATTATTTCTTCACAATTCTTCCCAGAAAACCCACTCAGACATCTGTTGAGAGGCGGTCAGTGTCATCAAAATCAATTCACCTTGAGCTTTAAGCACTAACAAGCAATGCTGTGTTGTTTCTTTATACGAGATTTCTGGGATTCTAATTCAGTTTTCCGCATGATCTGATTCTGATAAAGACACGGGCGTGCCGCTAATCAGGTTACCATTTTTTACCCATTTTCTGAAATGGGTGATGTTAGCATATCATTACCAAATCAAGCTCTAATGTGAATCAAATTAACTATACTGTATAATATGCCAAATATACACTTCCCTATATTTGTATTATATTTGGTTCTCATTTAGTCAAATTTTTTGTGTGAGAGTTTTTAACTGATAAACAAATTAAACCAGTTTATCTGTTTTGTGGTCTGGTACAGTTTAATATCTGGATATCTTGAAAGATGGCAGATGCAAAACAAATGAAATGAATGGCATGAAATGGAAACGTTTTCATAGGAAAAGCATTTAAGTCTCTGTTTCAACTCTCAACAATGACTTCCTAGAGCTCTTAAGACAACTTTAAATCCTGCTCACATCAAAAGGTGGAAAAAAAAAAATCAAATTTTTATTCATTCTCAGAGGGAGACGCATTCATAAGAAACGCGAATCATCTTCAGGAAGAGACTATGATGTTCCCATTATTAGATCTCCCTCTTACCTGCAGATGTAACCATTTCCCCTGGACACACAGGTGGAATTGTTCAAACATGGTGATGGACTACACAGGCTGTTCTGCCTCGTGCACGCTGTGGCCACACTACCATCTGCACAGACACATTCAGAACCCTGCATGGGAGAAGCAATACAACCTAGATCACCTGCAAGCCTGGGATAGGACACTTACATTACACAAAAGGTACATTAGATTTCCAAGTGTAGGAACACGGAACATTATCAATAAAAGAGCAAATGACCGTAGTGATAAAAATGGGCCTTCATTGAGTCACAGTTATATTTGCTACAGACTTCTACACTTTCATTAAATATAATCTAAATAAATAATAGGTTTTACATTCGTTTTAATATGATTTTTAGATATGAGAGGCTAACAAATGTTAATGTTCTTGTAATTCAAAGTTAAACAGATTATGCTTCTAGAAAAAAATATATATGTCAAGCAGCAGCAATAATGTGCATTATGTTGATAAATGTCCCTTTTAGTCTTCTCTGCTCGGGTATCCTTAGGTGGGTCTCGAAAATGTGTAGTGCACTTGGCAAACTGTAATGAACAAAACAAAGGTCGTAGAGAAAGACAATTAGACCACTGCTGTATTTTCCCCAGAGTATCCTCTAGAGCATTAGAAACACTACCACCTCTGCAAAATGTATGAGTACACTAGCATTTCCCGTGAAAGGTGCAAATTGCAGCAGGCATCCAATTACAAAAAGGTTCTGATGAGAGCCATTTCAAACTGGCACTTAAATATGGACTGGGTCATTCAATCAAAATGTTAGAGAAAGCAGACACCCTTTCCCACAGCTCATCTTCACCAGGAAACATTAATTGCTCCTGGAGCTTTTAGAATGAAGGCATTTGATCTCGCTTCAAGACACTATTAATTTTCATGTGCCATTTCTTGTTTACGTCCCACTGAGGGAAAATAAATAAGGGAAATAAAGTCCTCACGCGATCCCCTGCAGTGCACATTTGTTCCTCCTGACATGGGTACGACTTGCAATCGAAGTTAACTCGAGATTCGCAGTAGAGGCCCGCAAATCGTTCCGGACAATGACAAACAAATCCTGTGGGACTCTCTTCACATGTACCACCATTTCTACATGGATTTGGGTCACAGGAGGCTTTCCTCTTCTCACACGGTGGGCCTGCAAAACCAGCAAAATAGATTACTGCACTTTTATTTAGAAACTATACTGCGTCTACTGGCGTTCTTAGCATAGCATGAACTGAACTATTCTGTATACTCTTGAACCTCAAATATTAAACATGGAAATTAACAAGCATGGAATGACTTCAAAGAATTTTCATGCCAGAAATGAAATGCAGATGTAATTTAGAAACCAAGAATGAAGGGATGACTGACAGGTTTAATCATTTACACAGGGTAGTGGCATGTGTAGGGCCATTTCCTGGCACTATGCATGCATAACATTAAAAAGATGCTCCCACAAATAAACTTGATGCAAGACTGACTGTACACAGAGTCACCGTGTCTTGTTATCCTGTATTTAACTGATGATTTACTATCCTAAATTGGTAGGATGACGTTCCCACCAAAGCCAAAACAATGAGTCAAAAGTAAAACTCTCAAATCATTCAGACATGAAAAATCACAAACTAGCAGTATAATAACAGCTGTCACTTAAGTTGCTTAGCTCTACATGTAGTTTACAGCAGTCTTGTGTCTGTACAGAGTAAAATAATAATTTTATATCATATTCACCTCAGGGAAACCAAACCCGCAGCGCCAAACACAAATTATTGGGAACCGTTCACCTAAAAATCTATTTTTTTTCCTGAAAGCTATAAAGATGGAGTCGATTGCATCGCCTCCTCTTGTTTTTTTTCCCGTTTAGCCCGCATGATGGAGAACTGCCTCAGTCTCAGGGTAATATGCTTCCTGCTGTGTGTGTGTATTTAAATTTGTGCTTGTGCCATACAGCGCCGCTGCCATCCCATTAAATCAGTCCACACAGCACACACAGCATTTACATCACGAGCGTAAACAGGAATAGTAGTTGTTTGATAACACTGTAAAAAGCCTCACTCGTAATATAATTAAATATGGGATAAACCTGAGCTAATTAAAAGCGGTCTGGTTTTTATGAGGATAAAAAATGTGAGGAAAATATCTGGTCTGTGATTATTCCTGACAGTTTCTCCATGTTTGAGTGAGGAAACAGACATTTCTATTGTGGAAGTATCTTCCTAAGACTAGTAGTCACAGTAATACTCGGCACAGTAGCTGCCAAATGATCTATGAACACTGAATTGTATAAACTGAGAAGCCTAATGCATGAGGCCAATAGTTATATGTGTATGTGGTTTATGCCACATAGGTTTGTAATTTTATTATTATTGTTGTTTTATTTATTATTATTCATTTTTATTATTTTTAGTTTCTATTATTGCAGTTTTTAACATTTTGTGATATGCCGATTATTGCAATAACACATACTGTGATTTATCACATTTTTCACCTGCAATTTATATCCTCAAAGTTAAACTATGACAATATCTGTGTTATCCAATAAGATAAAGCTATTGCACCTATTATTACTTTTTCTTATGTTGTTGCTGCAAACCTGACATAAATGTTTTCATTAGATGGAATGGGGTCAAGTTCACAGTTAAATGTAATATTTCTAAAAATACAGCAATTACCTGTAATATACTGCTTAAAATCACACATCTGTTGCTGTCTATATAGGCAAAAGTTCACATTTACCAAAAAATCATATTTGACTATTACATTTGTGCTCAGCAACCTTCCTGTTTTATTGAAATATAACCAGAATACAACCAGCTGGCAGCCAAAGATTGATTCAGACTGATGGCAACATGTTAGGAATATGCCTACATTTATAAATTAGATGGCAATTATTTACAAAACTTCAGTCAGTGATTGCAGTCAGTCAAAGTCTTTCTACAACTGTTTGTAGAAAGGCTCCTTTCTATCAGGCGTCCTGGTGTGTTGGATGATTTTTTTGTGTTTGTTTGTTTTTGGCTGCTGTGATTTAATCTAAGTTTGCTCAGCTAATGTTACCTCAGGATGGTGGTGCATGAGATGAACCCTGTAGTTCGTAGTATTTTCAGAGTATTTTAACTTATTTAATTAAATATCAATATTTGGTGCCCTTCTATCGATATAATATTGTCACACAAAATCTTACAGTAAACTGCTGTATCGATTTTTATTAATGCATGGTAAATGTCCTGGAACAGTTTTATACAATAGCTCAAATACTATTTTATTTTTAATACTATCTTCTTATATTTCACTGTTCTCATATAATGTTTTAAAAAGTATACAAGTTTATTCATTAAATCCTGCTGTATTATTCAATATTTTTATGCGCACAACACAGTGTTGTTGTTTTTTAATTATTTATACATCATTAGATATGCACCAAATTAAAGTTAACAAAGATTTATAACTGATAAACATACAGTTTACTAAGTAGCGAGCGCTACAGCTTTAAGCATATTGTAAGCATTTTCTTAGATAAAGTAATTTTGACCTAAGCTCTAGCCAGCAGTTTAATTTCACAACTGTGAACTTAACCAGGGACAACGTAATGCTGCAGTGATATTGTGCACAAAGGATAAAATTAGACTGAAATCACTGCAAGGTCAAGGTGAATAAATTTTGATGTTATTCCCTTGTGAGGTTTTTTTTCCTTTCTCACATGATGCCTACACATTTATCTTTCTAGTGACTTCTTTTTTTTTGTGCATATTTTCTTTAATCCCCCTGCTGATACAAGTGCTCATGTCCCAGAGGCTCCTCCTAGCCTCCTCTGTGGGCATCAATCTTACTGTGCCCAACTTCAGAGTTTGCTTTTTGCTTCAGCTCATTTTACATCAGAAATTGAGTTTTCAGAACTGGTCCACTCAAAGCTGCACCTCTATAAACTGCTTTCCCATAGAATTTCCATCTGTCATATGTATTAATGAAGCATAATAATGATAATTCCCTCTGTAAAATGCTAACAATGTTAGTTAACACCAACGATGGTTTATATATTTATTACAGTCATTTACATTTGTGCTCTCATCTCAAATGCCATTGTTTCTGCAGTGATTTTGAATTGCATCCATCTAATATGCATAAAACACCAGCATGTCAATGCCTAATTAAAACAGTTTAACAAGGCTAATGACTGCATATATACACCAAATTAAACTTTCAAAACTTGGCTTTATTACCAACAAGATCTTAGAAACAATTAACACTGTATTCCAAATGAAAATGGTCTTATAAAGATGGTAATACTTAACAACAAATGCCCTAGAGGTAGAGTAGAAGAGAGTCAAATCAAAAGAAAATCTCATTTGAAACATCCCATGAGTTTGGCTCATTATTCTCTGCGCATAGACTTTGGCCTGTGAGGGCAGCCAGCACTGGAGCAGCCACTAACTTCCACTTGATTAATGAGCCAACTGCAGCAGGGAGGTAAAGGAAGCACGAGCTCTACAGAACTCCCAAGAAGCTGATGGGACACCAAGACACCATGACTGTGCGAAAGCACCCAGTGGAGTCTGCTTATTTGAGGGAGCAGCAGCAATTAAAGCAAATTACAAGAAGCTGCAAAAGCAGTCAGAGCATGTAAGTCCACAATTTGTTTCTGATGGAAATTATAGGAATTATCTATTTGAATTCAAACAAGGGCAGATGTTTTTTTTAATAGGGCCAACTATTTGGTTTTAACAAATGTAAGTAGCTGGTGATCATTATACTGTCATCACTGACAGCTTGGGTTAAAAGGCTTGCAAAATGCTTCTTTTAAATGAAACAAAACAAAACAAGAGCAAAAAACAGCTAACACAAAAATCATTTGAGTCTTTTTTTTTTACTAGTTTCACTCCCAATGCTGTAGTTAGAGAAAAAAGTAAAATTTCAAAGAGCAATTCAGACTTGAATAAAAGGAAAATATGATAAAGTTCATGTGAACCAAAGTCTAGGAACTAACATAAGTATAATGTCCTCTACCTGATCAAAAATATTCAGTATTCAATTCAGCAGGTATCTGGCATTCACTACCAACAAGGGGATGAAGGCAAAGTGATAATTTCCTCTTTCAAAGATTTTGAAAATTATCCTGTAATCTTGCTACAGTAATCTTTTTCTCTTTTAAATCTTCAGAGCCATTTCATAAAACATCCAAGAATACCTTTTAAAATGACTTTTTTTTTTCTCCTTCTATTGTATGGCCTTAATAATCTCTTGTTATAAAGAAAAAAGAATATGCCAGACAGTACTGGAAGTAACCTTGAAACAACATCTCTAAAATAATAAGCTGAAAGCATGGGCTGGACTCGAAAGGCAAAGCTGTGACACTTCAAGAATGCTGCCAGGACAAATTGTGCTCCAAACAAAACAATGAATCAATGTGAAAAGCCACTTGGAGATTTTACTCCAGAAAGTTCATTGCAGGCTTGATTTTTATAGCCGAGAGTGATATCGAGGGCAGCCCGAGGAGCATCTAGGTCTTGTAACCATTTGTGTGTGATAACGATTGACACGACTGTAAAAAAATACAGCGGATGAGGCTAAATAATGAGCGAATCACTAATGTGCCATACATCTTCGCCACAGCAAAAGTCCCACTCAGCGCCTATACATGAGCGTCCAGCACTGTCTCTGAAGTGGATGGTTTTGGCTGGCAGTGAAAAATGTGTCACAATGCTCTTTGATTTTCTTTTGTAAGTGATTCTTACAGACGGGGATCAGCTACTTTAACCCTCAGCCTAAATATAATATAACCATGCAATTTGTCTCTGTGAATATGAGCACAGCAGAAGCAACGTGATGGATTTCCAAATAACTATATCCAGTTCTCAGATGTATATTAATTCTGCCTTTTCTGTGTATCAACTTTACATCACGTGTGTTGTTTCTGTTGTGACCTAAAAAGGTGGCGCGTTCGTTTTATCCTGAACTTGGAAGCCTGATGTGTGCCACCTGTAAACTGTAATTATAAATACTATCATAAATGGGACTTATTCTTCAAATAACGAGCACTGAATAATATTCGTTCTTATCTTTACGCGCTCAGCAGAAACAATACACTATAAATTACATTTTACCTGATTGCTGTAAACCTTTATTTTATTATCTCCGGCACGCTCCGTTAGCTAGCAGTATAGCCCAGGCCCTTTAGAGCGGCACATCACTGGTTGTAATATGAGGTATTTGATTTGAAGTGGCCCCTTCATATATTATGATGACAAATATAACATCGAGTGGGATCAAGTTTATAGCCCACAAGGAAATGCTGATCTTTTTATGATTTATGATGATTTGAAGATAGCCCTCCTGTTTGAGGGAAATTACATGGTTCTGGGAGGTGAGGGAAAAAACTCTTTCCATTGTGCTTTGTATACAGAATTGCAGTAAACTGTGTGATTTGCCTGGCAGTGATTAAAACTGTGACATGCTGTTTAAAGAGCAGCTCTTCATTGTTACTGAGCCAGACAGTCCATCTACGTTATATAAACAGCCTTCTAAAATAAGAGATGCTTACCAGAGAAACCAGTGTCACAGATGCATTTGAAGGATGCAGGTGATATTTGAAGGCATGTCCCATTTTCACAGATGCTGTCACAGTTTGCTTTCCCAATGATTTCAGAGCAGTTAACCCCTAAAACAAACAGCCCATTAGATGATTATTCACAGAGGACCAGACACAGAAAAAAACAGTAGATGAGCAGAATTAAGTTTGCTTGCATGCGCAGAGGTCTAATGCCTTTTATTTTAATTTTGTTAAGGAAAAAAAACAAAGTCATTACTGTAGATTATTCGGCAAGGAGCTTAAGAAGGAAGTCATCTGGAGCACAAGCGATGTAAAAATTAATTCTGTTTGCATTAAATGAGAGTGTCAGAGGGTTATGGTGAAAAACATTAACTTGATGTGTTCAATAAATCCATAATTCAGAAGCTGCTTTTGCATTCTTTCAGCACATGAGTATGTCTCTCATAAACACTTCGACAAACTTTGATTTTGTAGCAAATGCAACATGTTACAGCCACAAGTGATGTATAGGACTATTTTTAGATGCTCTGACCTAGCCCTTATTCAAACAATTACGAGAACTCAATAAATGGGATCAGTGACATTTGTGCTCACCTGTAAAATGTGGAGGACACAGACATTTATATGTTCTGTAGTGTGGATCTGTCGATCCATTGCTCAAACAGACTCCTTTGTTTTCACAGGGGTTATCCAAACAAGCATCAAACTTTTCACAAAACCTCCCGGAATACTTGTGGTGACATCGACAGTGGAATGCACTCTCTCCGACTCCTGTCTGACAGACACCGTTCCCCGAACAAAGTCGAAGCATCGGGGAACTCCGACAAAGTTGAGTTTTAACTGTGACGTTCAGCCTCAAACCTAGCGTGCACAGCTGTGTGTCTCCTTCGTGCAGCGCAATAAAATAACGGTGACCCGGCATGAGCCACCTGGCATCGACTTGCTCTCTTTCATTTATGTTGTGAGGGAAGAGAAACTGATCTTCTCTCTGTCCAGTTGCAGAACAGCTTTCAAAGTTATCTTTTGACACATTTAGGAGTTTGATGCCATACGACTTGAGTGTTTCATCAGCAGACATCAGCAGTTTGTCTCCATGTTGTAGCTGAAGTGGGCATATCTGTGGGAAGTTGAAAGGCTGCTCACTTGACTCGTCTCCCCGCTGGGAATCCCAACACTCAGAAACACTCCTGCAGATGTTCCCTATTAGAGTCCAATTCATTTGGATTGTGTGTTTTTTAAGGTGCCATTCGGTTGAAGCTTGCCTGTTGCAAAGTATTTGGCAGTGGATCATATGAATGGCCACAAAAATGAGACTCACGTGAAACAATGACGATCTCATGTCTCCTCTTTCTTTGTATTTAATCCAAATCAGTTTGGGACTTTTAAGATCAACTTCATGTGATGCTTTACTCCAAAGTCCACCAAAGTAGCAATCGCCTGAAGAAAACAAAGAGATTTTTTCAAACATGTTTTACGGCTACACACTGTTGCTGCTTAAAACTTTATCCAGAGCACTAGAAGTGACTGAGCCCACGCTGTTATTATGAAGATTTCATTTTACAATAACACCACAGACTTATGGCTTCCGCGAGGGTAGCAGGAGCTGTCATAATCATATGCAGTGCTGCTGACCACCAAGTGTGTCACAGCAGCCTCAGCCTCCCGGAGGTTTCTACAGAGAGTGACAATGTCAGATAAAATATTCTCTCTCCCCTGCTGGTGCCTGATACCTCAGTGTCAGGCAGCGAGATGAGTTAAAGCAGACAGCATTGTCTTCCTCCCTCAGGCCTTTTTCATACGTGTGCGCCAGATAAAACAACAAAGTAGAGAAGCCTCGCTGCAAGAAAAACTCTGCTTCTTGATCAGCTCACAAGGGCTGATATGAATAACTGCATGGCGATAAGTAATAAAACGCTGAATATGGAACACCAATATCAATAGAAGAGGGAGTGATAAAATGAATGAGATTGCAAGTATTGTCTTGGGGGTTCTGTGGGGACCCAGAAGACTTCATTTACACCAGATGAGGATGACTATTGTGTTTCACCGAACAAATTGGAAACCTGTCGGCTGATTTGTGAGAAAAAAAATATTGAATTAAAATTTTAATAAAAGAGGACAAAATGTGGGCTAGGTTTAGTGATTGCAGAATAATAATTGCCAGCACCTGTGCAATCACCATTTACATGTAGTTATCCGTTTTTTAATTAACTTTTATTTAAAGTTCTTCAGTATTTTTACATTGACAATGAATCAAAGGAGATTAGATCAGATATGAAAGGATTCATTCATAGCAACAGAGCAACCCTTTATTTTTTCAGCATTTTGATGTTTTCTATCTGGTGTGAGCGGTGCTGGTGAAGAGCCAGTCCTGCTTCAGTGCCTTTTGACAATAAGCCTACACTTCAAAAAGTATGAAACCCGTACATTAGAGATCTATAGCAGAAGTTGTGGTCCTTGTGTGCGGGAGGAAAAAATGTGACAGATGTGATCCTTCTCCATAGTTACAGTAGTTCCAATTTTGGGTCTGGCAATTTTGTGATGCCAAAAAAAGTGGCCAGACAGACGGGACACTGATGCGCTGTAAAAAGATGTCATTTTGGCAGTCTGTTGGTTTTAGTGTAAAAGCACCAAAAAACACATGATTGAGATTCTTGCCAGAATATTGTAACTATACTGTAAAACAAAGCACCTCACAAACTTCTCATAATTATAAAACAGGAGAAAAAAAATCAATGAATGTCATTATGAGATAATAAAAAAAAGCTCTTAAAAAACTCAATAGATATTCAAAGAAATTTAATTTGTACATTAAACCCTTTTTTTGAAAAGGAAAGACTTTGAGCAGATCTGTTTACATAATAGTCATGCCAGGAATATCGAGCTGCTAGTGGAACTAATGATTCAAGTTCTTGTAAAAGCAAGTTTTAGGTATTTACGTGGAAGTTTTTATAATACACAAAGGAATCCTGGTTCGAGACTGGACGGAGACACAAATCCCTAAAAGGGTTGGGTCAGGAAATGAATAAGCAAGTTGCCAAAAGTAGCTTTTTTCATTTTCATCTAAATTAACTTTAAATGGCCACTGGAACATAAAAAAAAACAACGGATGTATAGAATCATCAGTCAATCTGTTTAAAAATTGCTTAAAAAAGGGTAATTTTTGAAAAGCCTTTTTTCCCCTGGAATCAATGGCAGCCAACCAATAGGTACAGAAGCAGGACCTCCCGTAAGTTGAAAACAAGAAGACATAAAGCACCTGTTCTACCATGGAAAATGTCTTGTGAACACAGATTGAAATAAAATCAAAACAATTGCCATTGCAAAATATTCTTTTCTTTTGACATTTTTCCATTGTCACATTTATTAATATAACCACAGTAAGAACAAAACTCTAATCCACAGTCGAGTTTAATCCTTGATTAGATGAAACTGTGGATTTGGAGAATCGTCAAGCCTGCTGCTCTTGGCTTACAGGTTGTAAAAGTATGTTAATTATCCCCGTCGCATGCCTACAAAGTTTCCAAAGACACGTGAAGATATGGAATTTCTTATATTGGTTTTTAAAAAGTGGCTAACAAACAACTTTAATTAGTTAGAGCATAAAAAACATCAAATGAATTTTTAAATATATGAAAACATGATAACAAAATTGTTAATAAAATTGGAAATCAGAGTTTCATTTACATAGTACAATACAAAATACAATTTGATTCCATGGAGTCAAACTTTCTTTAATTTTTAAAGTGGTCTGAAGAAACAGCTTTCCAGGCTTCTTAATGATCTTTTAAAGGTTTTCTTTGGCTGCTTCATTCATTCACAGTACTGTGGTGTGATGAAACTAAATTTTTAAAAAATTGGTTCAAATCAAAATCAATATATACTGTAAAACACATCGGTTCTGTCGTGGTTTGGTTTGGCTACGTGTCAGCCAGTGGTGTTTGGAATGGAATTATGAATGCAGAAAAGAACCATCAGATTTTAATATCCACCATATAGCATCTTTAAAGCCTCCGATTAGCAGCAGCTTTGTTTTTCAGCATGGCAATGCTCTCAATCACACTGCCAGTGCAGTAAAAGCATTCCTGTCATGTCACTCAGTCATGGATTGCCCTCCCAGAGCCTGAACCTCAACAGTATTGAAGCAATGATGGAATCATCTTGACAAAGAACAGAACAAAACGCAGCCGACATCCAAAGAAGAGTTCTGAGTTTCCTTTAAAAACTATTCCTGAAGACTACCTGTACTTAAAGAAATTACAAAAAAGCCTAAGAGAGTTAATACAATTGGTCATACGAAGTACTGACTTTCAAATTCCTTAGAATTGTACAAACTTTTTTCCCCCTTATATACAGAGTACTGTAAATTATCCACAACAACCAAATGACAACAACCCTGAAACTACCAAAAACAGCACAACACCAGAATCTAATACTGTGTCACTGTAGGGTGTTTTTGTCTATTAGTAGTAGCACAGTAGTGGCAGCTATGTTTACTGCTATCAGTCGCCTGTAACCAGTAATGTGATTTAGGCAAGAGGTCAGGATGTACTGTATACACTGAATAGAAATTGGACTTTC